>NC_087342.1:186918520-189418520 GCF_030014295.1 Loxodonta africana
ACCACAATTTTATTTTAGTTGTTTATTTACAGTTGACTTTTGATTACCCTTGGAATTTATTTTTGGAGTACAATGTATGTTAAGGCATATATTGAGTTTTTTCTAAGTAGTTGACCAATTACTGCAATACTTATTCTCAACAATAGTCCTATTAAGAGGAAAACTACTCTGGTTAGCCATAGGGTGAAATATTCTGCATACAAGGACAGCAAATCACAAGAGGTATGACATACTGACCAAGTTTTCAGGCTTCGAGATCAAGCAAGGGACGAGAAGTCATTATGTATACAAGAGAGATTCCTACCTGGGGATATGTGGAAAGGTTTGTGCGGGGGTAAGTACAGTGTGTACTCCCATAAATAGGTCAGTTGTGGGATGGGGCAGTCAAATCTGAAACTGTGGCATTTGGAGAGCACCTCACCTGTCAGATGACGGAGATGAACCAGATGTAGCAGTTCTCAAACCACGTTCCATGGAGGATTTTCAGGGACTCTCCAGGGAAAGAGTGAAGAATAGGGAGGAATTTATAGCCCTCTCCTCTTTCTTCTGCCAGAAAAATCTCTTTTTTCTTTGTTTCATTTGTGATATTTAATTTGAAGAAATGATTCAGGCTTCTTTTTTTTTTTTGGTAACTTTTTATTATAGAAATTTTCAAATATATATGAAAATAGCAAGAATAGTATGATAAATTCTCAGACTTCAACAACGATCATTTGTGTTTCTTCTTTCATCTCTCTTCTCTATTCTTTTTTTGTTTTTTAATTGGAGTATTTTGAAACAAATCTCAGACATCCAGTCATTTAACCTATAAATAATCCAATATGTTTCTCTGTGGGAGAAAGATGTGACAACCTGCTTCTGTAAAGATTATAGCCTTGGAAACCCTATGAGACAGTTCTACTGTGTCCTATAGGGTCGCTATGAGTCAGAATCTACTCGACGGCACCTGGACAGTATTCAGTCCATATTCAGAGTTCCCTAATAGCCCGAAAGTCTCTTTTTTACAGTTGACTTTTTTTTTGTTTGAATCTGAGACCAAACAATGTCCATATGTGCATTTTTTTTGTGTCTCTTACGTCTCTTTTACAATCTCTTCTTATCCTTTCCATAACATAGATTTTTTTTTACTAATACAGTTTTTTGAATTGTCTCTCATTGATTTGTGGTGCTTCCTATATTATATATATTCTACATATAATAGAGTCAGTTCTGGTCTGTCAAATCTGTTTTATTGAACTGTGTCTAGTTTCATGTTATAGTGGCCTCCTAAAAAGTTATTTTAATTTCAGAATAGGTTTTCTTATCTAGAAGGATATTTTAGAGCTCATTTTTTAATTTTTATTAGGTGGTCTTACCTATATATTCTCTCAGATGCTACCTTACATCATTTTAACTTCCTAGAAAGAAAAATAGGTGTTTTTAGATTCAAAGTTTTGGGGCATGGGGTCTCGACAGACTTAAAAAAAAAACTTACATAAACCAATAATTTCCAGAATAATATATTATTTTCAATCTTTTTCACATCAAAAGTTTCTGAAAAAAATTCTGGAAACCTTGTCTACTAATTTATTTTATTTTTTTTGGATGGCAAGCATTTTTTTTTTTAATTTTTATTATGCTTAAGTGAAAGTTTACAAATCCAGTCAGTCTCTCACACAAAATTTTATATACACCTTGCTACATGACAGCCCGCTCCCTCCCTCCACTCTCTCTTTTCGTGTCCATTCCACCAGCTTTAACCCCTTCTACCCTCTTTTCTCCCCTCCAGACAGGAGATGCCAACATAGTCTCGCTAATTTATTTTTTAAATGAAAAAAGAAACAAAATTATTTGGGAGTAAACTACCTGGGCGTAATGCAAAAGAGAAGAAATTTCACAAAGAAAAATGAAGATTACTGTGATTTGAGCAACAGACAAGGATACTTTTCTCTGTGGGCTCCTGTATTGAATCCAGGGGAAAAGTGAGAAGATGGAAAGCTAGAGATAATATTTATGAAATCAAGGTAAGAGTTCAAAAAAATTTATTGATTTAGTAGCCTTGATCAAGAAGGGGCAAAGTAGGGAAGAAAGGTGAGTTCATTTACATGTTTTTCCTTCACATGCTTAAAAAATTCTTTCTTTTGAGACCCAGCCCCATTGAAGAAAGGATGTTAGATAACCACTAATTTTAGCTTTATGCTCTATCTTGTCAGGCTGAGTTCAAGATTTACTAGTATCTGTACATACAGTAAAGATGGGATTTCAAGGTTTTGCAACCTGCTTGTTTGTTAAATGAAGTATGATAGATTCTGACATAGATTTTGCTTGGGGAAAACTGGCTGATTTCTCAACTGAGGGCAGGACACTGTGTATCAAGGTGAGGGGAAATTACAGACAAAGTAGCCAGATTTTTAGAGGATAGCAAAATATGGGACCACAGAATATGAACCTCAAAAGCACAACTGGCCCTCTTCCTGCTGGCAAGTATCTTGCATGTTAGGTCAACTAAGCGACCAAGACTAACACAAGACATCAGATCGTTAGATGGTTTCTGGAGCTGTTTTTGCAGCAAAGGATGAAAACTCGCTGATAGGATCATATGAAAAAAGCTAGCACCTGTTATTTTAGTCTGTTGCTGAGAAAGACTTGTGTTTTCTTGTACTGTAATTTACCAGATATTGGCACCTCTCAGGTCACAAGCATGCTAATACAAAAATCTTACACATTGCATGACTTGATTGTACGCCATCTCCTCAGGCCACCTGTTGGCCCAGGAACAAACACCTGGAGCATAGTACCTCTTGATATCTTGACGTGAAGGTGGGGCATTCTGTCTCTTTTCTACCAACCCTTTTCTTTCTCACATTTTACCATTTTCACACTCTTTCTAATAATGGCATCAATTTTTACCTCAGGCGTGATTCCACTTTGCAATTTAACTATTAACCTTTGGTTTAAGGAATGCACCTACAAGTCTGGTGGGTAGAAGTACAGGCCCAGACAGTGATCACATTGTAAAAGGAAACAAGGAGCCTTCTGAAAAACAAATTATCCTACGGGGTAAGGGCTAGTACAGCTCTGAAATTGTCAGGCTTTCTCCTAGCTCCATGATTCTACATAAACCAAACAAACAAACAAAAAATGAAAAGCCAAACCCATTGCTGTTGAGTTGATTCCAACTCATAGCGACCCTATAGGCCAGAGTAGAACTGCCCAATAGGGTTTTCAAGGAGCGCCTGGTAGATTCAAACTGCTGGCCTTTTGGTTAGCAGCAGTAGCTTCTAACCACTGTGCCACCAGGGATCCGTGTTTTTGCATATGTTGTTTATATTATCTACAGCTCATTTCTTCACCAGGTAACCCTTTCTCATTTTTCAAGACTTATCTCGGTCATCATATCTCCTCCAGGTAGCTTCCTTTGCCCCCCGGTCTAGGTTAAGTACTCCTAGTCTATGCGTCTATAGTCAGTCATCTATACTTCTCTCCGTCAGAGCCATTTATCAAACTATATTGTAATTGTCTATTTTTATCCTCTACCTTCAAATTATGGGTACTATTGTGAAGAACGGGAATTCCAGAACACTTAATTGTACTCATGGGGAACCTGTACATAGATCAAGAGGCAGTCATTCAAATAGAACAAAGGTATACTACATGGTTTAAAGTCGGGAAAAGTGTACCTCAGGGTTGTATCCTTTCACCATACTTATTCAATCTGTATGCTGAGCAAATAATCCGAGAAGCTGGACTATACGAAGAAGAACTGGGCATCAGGGGAGCCTAGGTTAAGAGCACCGTGGTTAAGAGCTTGGCTGCTAACCAAAAGGTCAGCAGTTTGAATTCAACAGCTGCTCCTTAGAAACCCTACAAAGCGATTCTACTCTTACAGGGTCATATGAATCAGAATTGACTCTACGGCAATGGGTTTTGGCTTTTTGGGGGGCATCAGGATTGGAGGAAGACTCATTAACAACTTGTGTTATGCAGATAACACAACCTTCATTGCTGAACGCAAAGAGGAGTTGAAGCGCTTACAAATGAGGATCAAAAACTACAGCCTTCAGTACGGATTACGCCTCAACAAAAAGAAAACAAACATCCTCACAACTGGAGCAATAAACAACATCATGATAAATGGAGAAAAAATTGAAGTTGTCAAGGATTTTATTTTACTTGGATCTACAATCAACACCCACGGAAGCAGCAGTAAAGAAAGTAAACGACGCATTGCATTGTGCAAATCTGCTGCAAAAGACCTCTTTAAAGTGTTAAAAAACAAAGATATCACTTTAATGACTAAGGTGCACCTGACCCAAGCCATGATGTTTTCGATCGCCTCAAACATGTGAATGCTGGGCAATAAATAAAGAAAACGGAAGAAGAATTGATGTCTTTGAGTTATGGTGTTAGTGAAGAATATTGAATATACCATGGACTGTCAAGAGAACCAACAAATCTGTCTTGGAAAAAATACGGTCTGAATGCTCCTAAAGGTGAGGATGGCTAGACTTCGTCTCACATTCTCACATACTTTGGACATGTTATCAGGAAGGACCGGTCCCTGGAGAAGGACATCATGCTTGGTAGAGGTCAGCAAAAAAGAGGAAGACTCCCAAAAAGATGGAATGACACAGTGGCTGCAACAATGGGCTCAAGCATAACAAAGATCATGAGGATGGTACAGGACCGGGCAGCGTTTCATTCTGTCGTACATAGGGTATCTATGAGTCAGAACCTACTGGATAGCATCTAACAACAACAACCTTCACTAGTAAGGTCTCTGGGTGGCACGAACAATTTGCACTTGATTACAAACCTAAAGGTTGGCAGTTCAAACCCCCCCTTTTGTGCCATGGAAGAAAGGCCCGATGTCCTGCCTCCATAAAGATTACGGCCAAGAAAACCCCGTGGAGTTGTTCTACTCTGTAACATATGGGGTCACCATGCTTTGCAATCAACTTGAGGGCAGTGCTGGTTTCTTTCTTTCTTTGTTTTTTAACCTTTACTAGTAGAATGTGAGCTTCTTGAGGGTAGGAACTGGGTTATAATCACCTTTGGTCACCAGTGCCTCTCCCATGTTTGGCAATATATTATAATTTCTTAGAGTCAATGAATAGAGTTTAATTTAAGAGCATTACCTCAGTAAGAGAAGGCATGAACAGTGATTCTGGGTACAGCAATGTGTATGCCATCCAGATAGTCCTTTGGCCCAGTTCCCATGGATTCTTACCTTTGTCTTAGAGAGAGGGGTTTGGGTATAAAAACTGAACAGGATGTTTTACTAAAACTTTTGTAAGACGTTAAGAGCTCAAGACGGTACCCCTTTATGATATACATAACCAAAAAAAAAATAATAATAATACATTCTTTCCACCCTTCTGATTACCAACAGCAGCAGGGACAGCTTCTAAGTATCAGAATTCTTGGCAGCTGGTGACCAAAGTGATCCAAACAGAAGAGATAGAAATTATTGCCACCACCACAGAAGCAGATAGTTCTGTTTCTGAGCACATAGGAGACATTCTGTGGAGCTCCAAGAATTAAATGAGGAAGAAGAGCTCTTGACACAGTGCCTGGAAATCCTGAGATAATAATTGGGATCAAAGTGAGAGAAATATCTCTGAGGTTATTTTTTGTGCCTCTAATTTTGTACTCTGTCTGGTATGAATTCGAATGCTAAAGTTGAAAAATGTATGCATGCCCTGTAATTAACAATTGCCCATTTCTCTCTTCCCCTTTTCACCTTGTTTCTCAGACAAATGAATCGATTTTCCTTTTTATTCAGCTTATGAATCAAAGGAAAATAAATACACATCCCAAACAAAACAAAACATTCCACCTGAAAAAGTATAAGAACAGTGCTGCTGATGGAAGGCCCTACCTGATTCCTAGTGTGGAGCCTTTCTCTCAGCACAGCTGAAGTCATCTGTGTCTAACCTAGGCCCAATTTTACGTTAAAATCCAGAGCAAATCCTGTTAGTGGGCAAGGAGGTATTTAAGGAGCTTTCGTCCTATGTTGTAGGGTTTAGCCTTAAGCCATGATTTCGAATTTATAAGATGTTCTCACGTCCCATTTCTGAACATTTTGGCTCTTGTATGTTTATGCTGTTCTAGTTTTGCATGCTATATAACGAATCATTCTAAATTACATAATTCCTTGGAATTCAGGCAGGGTTTGACCAGGAGAGTCTTCTGTTCCATGTCGTATTGACAGAGGTCACTGGGCGGTACTCAACTGGTAGGTGGGCTGATCTGGAAGTTCAAAGACAGTTTCACTCTTGTGTCTGTGTCTTGACAGAGATGGCTAGAAAACTGGGCTCAGCTGAGACTGTTAACAGTAGTGCCTACAAATGTTCTCTTGAGCATAGCAGCCTCAGGGTTGCACTTATTTTGAGATAGCTCAGGGTTCCAAGAGTGTCAAAGCCAGTAAGGAAAAAGATGCCTGGCCTTTCATGACCTAACGTTGGAGGTCACATAGCTTCAATTCCACTAGTGGTTAAGCATTCAGATGCTAATCAAAGTGTCAGCAGTTTGAATCCATCAGCCACTCATTAGAAACCCTATGGGGCAGTTCTGCTCTCTCTTATAGAGTCGCTATGAGTCAGAATCAACCTGACAACAACAGGTTTGGTTTTTTGGTTTGGTTCATTGGCTGACATAGTCACAGTCCCCTCTGTATTCAAAGGGAAGAGAACACAGACTTTACTTCTCTGTGGGAGGAAGGGTGATCAACTTTCCTTGCTTGCCTGGAACTTGTCCAGTTTTAGAACAGAAAGTTCTGAACCCCAGGAAAACCCCCAGTCTGGGCAAGGAAGATAGTTGGTCACCCTAGTGAAAGAGTGTTGAAGAATTTGCAGCCATGTTTTAAAACCACCATATCCACAGACTGAGTCACCGCCTTGTTCTAGTAAATCATTCCTCTGCTGGGCTTTTGTCTTGTTGATCAGTATGTTCCCTTCAGGGGAAGATTACTACCTTCTTTTTATCAGTCTCCTCAAGCACTAGAGTCCTTCCCCTTAAGTCCTGTTCAGGCCCTGCTAGATGCTGACTCTTTTTTTTTTTTTGAAAATATATACAGCAAAACATATACCAATCGAACCATTTCTACATGTAAAATTCAGTGACATTGATTACATTTTTCTGATTATGCAACCATTCTCATCCTCCTTTCCTGAGTTGTTCCTCCCTCATTAACCTAAGGTCCCTGTCTCATCTTTTGAGCTGCTATTGTCACTTTGATCCCATATAGTTTTTAAAAGAGCGTAAAGATCAAGATAGACCTTTTTCCTAGTTGAGTTAAACTATTGTTTGGTTTTAAGAAAACTTCAGGGGATTTTTTTTTTTATTAACTTTTATTGAGCTTCAAGTGAACGTTTACAAATCAAGTCAAACTGTCACATATAAGTTTATATACACCTTACTCTGTACTCCCACTTGCTCTCCCCCTAATGAGTCAGCCCTTCCAGTCTCTCCTTTCGTGACAATTTTGCCAGCTTCCAACTCTCTCTATCCTCCCATCCCCCCTCCAGACAGGAGATGCCAACACAGTCTCAAGTGTCCACCTGATACAAATAGCTCACTCTTCATCAGCATCTCTCTCCTACCCACTGTCCAGTCCCTTTCATGTCTGATGAGTTGTCTTCGGGAATGGTTCCTGTCCTGTGCCAACAGAAGGTTTGGGGACCATGACCACCGGGATTCCTCTAGTCTCAGTCAGACCATTAAGTATGGTCTTTTTGTGAGAATTTGGGGTCTGCATCCCACTGATCCCCTGCTCCCTCAGGGGTTCTCTGTTGTGCTCCCTGTCAGGGCAGTCATCAGTTGTGGCCGGGCACCAACTAGTTCTTCTGGTGTCAGGATGATGTAGGTCTCTGGTTCATGTGGCCCTTTCTGTCTCTTGGGCTCTTAGTTATCCTGTGACCTTGGTGTTCATTTTCCTTTGATCCAGGTAGGTTGAGACCAATTGATGCATCTTAGATGGCCGCTTGTTAGCATTTAAGACCCCAGACGCCACATTTCAAAGTGGGATGCAGAATGTTTTCATAATAGAATTATTTTGCCAATTGACTTAGAAGTCCCCTTAAACCATGGTCCCCAAGCCCCCACCCTTGCTCTGCTGACCTTTGAAGCATTCAGTTTATCCCAGAAACTTCTTTGCTTTTGGTACAGTCCAGTTGAGCTGACCTTCCATGTATTGAGTATTGTCCTTCCCTTCACCTAAAGCAGTTCTTATCTACTAACTAATCAGTAAAAAACCCTCTCCCACCTCCCTCCCTCCCCCTCTCGTAACCGCAAAAGTATGTGTTCTTCGCAGTTTATACTATTTCTCAAGGTCTTATAATAGTGGTCTTATACAATATTTGTCCTTTTGCTTCTGACTAATTTTGCTCAGCATAATGCCTTCCAGGTTCCTACATGTTATGAAATGTTTCACAGATTCGTCACTGTTCTTTATCGATGCGTAGTATTCCATTGTGTGAATATACCACAATTTATTTAACCATTCATCTGTTGATGGACACCTTGGTTGCGTCCAGCTTTTTGCTATTGTAAGCAGAGCTGCAATAAACATGGGTGTGTGCATGTATCTGTTTGTGTGAAGGCTCTTATTTCTCTAGGGTATATTCCGAGGAGTGGGATTTCTGGGTTGTATGGTAGTTCTATTTCTAACTGTTTAAGATAACACCAGATAGATTTCCAAAGTGGTTGTACCCTTTTACATTCCCACCAGCAGTGTATAAGAGTTCCAATCTCTCCGCAGCCTCTCCAACATTTATTATTTTGTGTTTTTTGGATTAATGCCAGCCTTGTTGGAGTGAGATGGAATCTCATCGTAGTTTTAATTTGCATTTCTCTGATGGCTAATGATCAAGAGCATTTTCTCATGTATCTGTTAGCTGCCTGAATATCTTCTTTAGTGAAGTGCGTGTTCATATCCTTTGCCCACTTCTTGATTGGGTTGTTTGTCTTTTTGTGGTTGAGTTTTGGGAGAACCATATAGATTTTAGAGATCAGGTGCTGGTCGGAGATGTCATAGCTGAAAATTCTTTCCCAGTCTGTAGGTGGTCTTTTTACTCTTTTGGTGAAGTCTTTAGATGAGCATAGGTGTTTGATTTTTAGGAGCTCCCAGTTATCTGGTTTCTCTTCATCATTTTTGGTAATGTTTTGTATTCTGTTTATGCCTCGTATTAGGGCTCCTAAGGTTGTCCCTATTTTTTCTTCCATGACCTTTATCGTTTTAGTCTTTATGTTTAGGTCTTTGATCCACTTGGAGCTAGTTTGGTGTGAGGTGTGGGTCCTGTTTCATTTCTTTTGCAAATGGATATCCAGTTATGCCAGCACCATTTGTTAAAAAGACTATCTTTTCCCCAATTAACTGACACTGGGCCTTTGTCAAATATCAGCTGCTCATATGTGGATGGATTTATATCTGGGTTCTCAATTCTGTTCCATTGGTCTATGTGTCTGTTGTTGTACCAGTACCAGGCTGTTTTGACTACTGTGGCTGTATAATAGCTTCTGAAATCAGGTAGAGTGAGGCCTCCCACTTTCTTCTTCTTTTTCAGTAATGATTTGCTTATCCAAGGCTTCTTTCCCTTCCATATGAAGTTGGTGATTTGTTTCTCCATCACATTAAAAAATGACATTGGAATTTGGATCGGAAGTGCATTGTGTGTATAGATGGCTTTTGGTAGAATAGACATTTTTACTATGTTAAGTCTTCCTACCCATGAGCAAGGTATGTTTTTCCACTTAAGTAGGTCCTTTTTAGTTTCTTGTAGTAGTACTTTGTAGTTTTCTTTGTATAGGTCTTTTACATCTTTGGTAAGATTTATTCCTAAGTATCTTATCTTCTTGGGGGCTACTGTGAATGGTATTATTTGGTTATTTCCTCTTTGCTGTTTTTTTTTTGTTGTTGTTGATGTAGAGGAATCCAAGTGATTTTTGTATGTTTATCTTATAACCTGAGACTCTGCCTAACACTTCTATTAGTTTCAATAGTTTTCTGGAGGATTCCTTAGGGTTTTCTGTGTATAAGATCATGTCATCTGCAAATAGAGATAATTTGACTTCCTCCTTGCCAATCCGGATGCCCTTTATTTCTTTGTCTAGCCTAATTGCTCTGGCTAGGACCTCTAGCACAATGTTGAATAAGAGCGGTGATAAAGGGCATCCTTGTCTGGTTCCCGTTCTCAAGGGAAATGCTTTCAGGCTCTCTCCATTTAGAGTGATGTTGGCTGTTGGCTTTGTATAGAATAGATGCCCTTTATTATGTTGAGGAATTTTCCTTCAATTCCTATTTTGGTGAGAGTTTTTATCATAAATGGGTGTTGGACTTTGTCAAATGCCTTTTCTGCATCAATTGATAAGATCATGTGGTTTTTATCTTTTGTTTTATTTATATGATGGATTACATTAATGGTTTTTCTAATATTAAAGCAGCCTTGCATATCTGGTATAAATCCCACTTGGTCATGATGGATTAATTTTTTGATATGTTGTTGAATTCTATTGGCTAGAATTTTGTTGAGGATTTTTGCATCTATGTTCATGAGGGATATAGGTCTGTGATTTTCTTTTTTTGTGATGTCTTTACCTGGTTTTGGTATCAGGGAAATGGTGGCTTCATAGAATGAGTTAGGTAGTATTCCGTCATTTTCTATGCTTTGAAATACTTTTAGTAGTAGTGGTGTTAACTCTTCTCTGAAAGTTTGGTAGAATTCTGCAGTAAAGCCATCCGGGCCAGGGCTTTTTTTTGTTGGGAGTTTTTTGATTACCATTCCAGTCTCTTTTTTTGTTATGGGTCTATTTAGTTGTTCTACTTCTGATTGTGTTAGTTTATTTAAGTTTAAAGTCTATTTTGTCAGAAATTAATATTGCTACTCCTCTTCTTTTTTGCTTATTGTTTGCTTGATATATTTTTTCCATCCTTTGAGTTTTAGTTTGTGTCTCTAAGTCTAAGATGTGTCTCTTGTAGGCAGCATATAGACGGATCGTGTTTCTTTATCCAGTCTGAGACTCTGTCTCTTTATTGGTGTGTTTAGTCCATTTACATTCAGCGTAATTATAGATAAGTATGTGTTTAGCGTTGTCATTTTGATGCCTTTTTATGTGTGTTGTTGACAATTTCAATTTTCCACTTACTTTTTTGTGCTGAGATGTTTTTCTTTGTAAATTGCGTGTTCCTCATTTTCATAGTATTTGACTTTATGTTTGCTGAGTCGTTACTTTTTTCTTGGTTTTTATTTTGAGTTATGGAGTTATTATACCTCTTTGTGGTTACCTTAATATTTACCCCTATTTTTCTAAGTAAAAACCTAACTTGTATTGTCGTGTATCGCCTTGTATCCCTCTCCATATGGCAGTTCTATGCCACCTGTATTTAGTCCCTCTTTTTGATTATTGTCATCTTTTACATATTGACTTCAATGATTCCCTGTTTTGAGCATTTTTTTTTTTAATTAATCTTAATTTGTTTTTGTGATTTCCCTATTTGAGTTGATATCAGGATGTTCTGTTCTGTGACCTTGTGTTGTGCTGGTATCTGATATTATTGGTTTTCTGACCAACAATTTCCTTTAGTATTTCTTGTAGCTTTGGTTTGGTTTTTGCAAATTTTCTAAGCTTGTGTTTATCTGTAATTATCTTAATTTCGTCTTCATATTTCAGAGAGAGTTTTGCTGGATATATGATCCTTGGCTGGCAGTTTTTCTTCTTCAGTGCTCTGTATATGTCATCCCATTGCCTTCTTGACTGCATGGTTTCTGCTGAGTAGTCTGAACTTATTCTTATTGATTTTCCCTTGTAGGAGATCTTTCTTTTATCCCTGGCTACTTTTAAAATTTTGTCTTTATTTTGGCAAGTTTGATGATAATATGTCTTGGTGTTTTTCTTTTTGGATCAATCTTAAATGGGGTTCGATGAGCATCTTGGATAGATAGCCTTTCGTCTTACATCATGTCAGGGAAGTTTTCTGTCAGCAGATCTTCAACTATTCTCTCTGTGTTTTGTGTCTCTTCAGGGGATATTTTTGATTTATGGTTTAAGGATTATCTCAGGGCAATAGTTTCAGGGGTTCATCCAGCTTCAATGGCTTCAGAAAGTCTGGAGCCCACGAGAGTTTGAAATTCTGTTCTGAATTTTTCTTCTTTTGATCAGGATTCTTCTACAGAATCTTTGATCAAACTGTTAGTAATGGTATCCAGGCATCATCCATTTCTTCTGGTCTCATGGCAAAAGAGGCAGTTGTTCATGGAAGCAACTTGTCACACATTACATATCTTCCTCCTATTCCTTACTCTCTTTTGTTTGTTGCTCCAGGGTTATAGAGACCAATTTTCATGCCTTGATGGCCAAATGCTGATACTTTCTTGGTGCTAATGTTTGTCTACCTATATTTCTTTTTTCTTTTTTAAGAAACAGATATAGTATTTCCTTTTTTTTGTTTTTAATTGTACTTTAGATGAAAGTTACAGAACAAACTAGCTTCTCATTAAACAATTAGCATACATATTGTTTTGCGACATTGGCTACCAACCCCACAACATGTCAATGCTCTCCCCTTCTTGACCTTGGGTTCCCCACTACCAGCTTTCCTGTCCCCTCCTGCCTTCTAGTCCTTGCTCATGGGCTGGTGTGCCCATTTAGTCTAGTTTTGTTTTATGGGCCTGTCTAATCATTGGCTGAAGGGTGAACCTCAGGAGTGACTTCATTATTGAGCTACATCGTCTAGGGCCCATACTTTCAAGGTTTCTCCAGTCTCTGTCAGGCTAGTAAGTCTGCTTTTTTTTTGTGAGTGAGAATTTTGTTCTACATTTTTCTGCAGCTCTGTTCGGGACCCTCTATTTTGATCCCTGTCAGAGCAGTGAGTAGTGGTAGCTGGACACCATCTAGTTGTGCTGGACTCAGTCTGGTGAAAGCTGTGGTAGCTGTGGTCCATTAGTCCTTGGGAATAATCTCTCCCTTGTATCTTTGGTTTTCTTCATTCTCCCTTGCTCCAGACTGGGTGAGACCAGTTGCCCACCTGTATTTCTGAATGTTTCTTACACCTGTATTTATCCATCTTTTTGCTGCATTTTGGGACACTATGAAAATGAAGTAGAAGGAAATCTGGCTTGGATTCCTGTGGCCAGATTTGAAAGCCAATTCTTCCATTTGCTGGCTGAACAATGTTGAATTTGAACCGGCATTTAAATTTATTCAACCCAAAGTCTGCAAAATGAGAATAAAGATATCCACTTCATATTTTTAATAGATTTTTAAATTAATTGTTTTAGTTAATAGATTTTATTTAGAACAATTTTAGATTTACCAAAAAATTGAGCAAGTAGAACAGAGTTCCTATATACCAATCCCCATGCCCCACCCCTTGCCACACACACACACAGTTTTCTCTTTTATTAACTTTTTACATTAGTTAATGTGGTACATTTGTTAAGATTAATAAACCAATATTGAGACATTGTTACTAACTAAAGTCCACAGTTTATATTAAGTTTCACTCTTATTTTGTACAATTCTATGGATTTTGACAAATGCATACTGTTATGTATCCACAATTACAGCCTCATACAGAATAATTTCACAACGCTAAAAATTCCCCTTTTTTTACCTATTCATCTTTCCCCTACCCACTCCAAACTCCTGGCAACCACTAATCTATTTTTTTTGTCTCCATAGTTTTGCCTCTTCCAGAAAGTCGTACAGTTAGAATCACATATTATATAGTCTCTTTTGACTACCTTCTTTCATTTAACAATATACATTTAAAGTTCCTCCATGTCTTTGGAGGACTTCATAGGCCATTTCTTTTTATTGCTCAATAGTATTCTGTTTTGTGGATGTACCACAGTTTCCTTTCATCTTATGAAATGGAACACATAAAGATTAATATCCTAGGCATTAGCGAGCTGAAATTGACTGGTATTGGCCATTTCAAATTGAACAATCATATGGTCCACTATGCAGGGAATGGCAAGTTGAAGAGGAATGGTGTTACATTCATTGTCAGAAAGAACATTTCAAGATCTATCCTGAAATACAGTGCTGTCAGCAATAGAATAATATCCATATTCTTACAAGGAAGACCATTCACTATGACTATTATTCAAATTTACACATCAACCACTAAAGCCAAAGATGAAGAAATTAAAGATTTTCACCAACTTCTGCAGTCTGAAATTGATCAAACATGCAATCAAGATGCATTGATAATTACTGGTGATTGGAAAGTGAAAGCTGGAAACAAAGAAGAAGAATAGGTAATTGGAAAATATGGCCTCAGTGATAGAAAAGAATCTGGCAATGGCATGATAGAATTTTGCAAGACCAATGACTTCTTAATTGCAAATACTTTTTTTCAACAACATAAACAGCAACTAAACACGTGGAACAGATGGAAAACATAAGAATCAAATTGACTACATCTGTGGAAACAGACGATGGAGACACTCAATATCATTAGTCGGAGTAAGGCCATCGATTGCTCATATGCAAGTTCAAGCTGAAACTGAAGAAAATTAAAACAAGTCCACGAGAGCCAAAGTAGACATTGAGTCTATCCCATCTGAATTTGGAGACCATCTCAAGAATAGATTTCACGCATTGAACACTAATGACAGAAGACCAGATGAGCTGTGGGAAGACATCAGGGACATCATAAGTGAAGAAAGCAAAAGGTCATATAAAAGTCAGGAAACAGAGTACAGACCAAAATGGATGTCAGAAGAGACTCTGAAATGTGCTATTTATTGATTATGCAAAGACATTCTACTGTGTGAATGATAACAAATTATAGATAACATTTCAAAGAATGGGAATTCTAGAGTATTAATTGTGCACATGAGGAACCTGTACTTACACCAAGAGGGAGTCATTCAAACAGAACAAGGGATACTGAGTAGTTTGAAGTCAGGAAAGTTTTGTGTCAAGGTTGCATCTTTTTACCATACTTTTTCAATCTGTATGCAAGCAAATAATCTGAGGAGCAGGACTACATGAAGAACATGTCATCAGGATTGGAGGAAGACTCATTAACAACCTGCATTATGCAGATGACCCAACCTGCTTGCTGAAAGTGAGGAGAACTTGAAGAACTTACTGATGAAAATCAAAGACTACAGCTTTCAGTGCAGGTTGCATTTCAACATAAAGAAAACAAAAATTCTCACAACTTGACCAATAAGCAACATTATGATAAATGGAGAAAAGACTGACTTTTTCAACAATTTTGTTTTACTTGGATCCACAATCAACGCCTATGGAAGCAGCAGTCAGGAAATTAAATGATGTACTGCGTCGGAAAAATCCACTGCAAAAGACAACTTCAAAGCGTTCAAAAGCAAAGATGTTACTTTGAGGACTAAGGTGTGACTGACCCGAGCCATGATGTTTTCAATCACCTCATATCATGCAAAAGCTGGGCAATGAATAAGGAAGACCCAGGAAGAATTGATGCCTTTTGAATATATCATGGATTTCCAGAAGAATGAACAAGTCTGTCTTAGAAGAAATACACCCAGGGTGCTCCTTGGAAGCAAGGATGGTGAGACTTTGTCTCACTTAGTCTGGACATGTTATCAGGAGGTACCAGTCCCTGGAGAAGAATATCATGCTTAGTGAAGTAGAGGGTCATTGAGAAAGAGGAAGACCCTTGATGAAATGGCTTGACACAGCGGCTGCAACAATGGGCTCAAATGTATCTTAAAACAATGGGCTCAAACATAACATCTCAACAGCGCCTTTCACAGAACAGTTTTTTTTTTTTTTATCTTATAATATTTTATTATGTTTTTGGTGAAAGTTTACACAGCAAGTTAGGTTCCCATTTGATAATTTCCACACAAATTGTTCAGTGACATTAGATATATTTTTTACAATGTGTCAACTTTCTCTTTAATTATCTTCTGGCTATTCCCACAGAACTTTTTTTATTTTAATAAAGTTCAATTTCTTAATTTTTTCTTTCATGGATTGTGTTGTATCTAAAAATTTTTGGCATTGTATCTAAAAGTTCATAGTCAAACCCAAGGTCGCTTAGATATTTTTCTATACTGTCTTCAAAAATATATATTTTTTAAATCTGCTAGACCTTCTGCATTTTACATTTCAAGTTAATTTTTGAGAAAGCTTTAAAGTCAGTGTCTAGATTCACTTTTTTCATGTGGCTGTTCAGTTGTTCCAGCACTATTTACTGAAAAGCTTATCCTTTCTTCATTGAACTTTTGCTCCTTTCTTAAGGATGGTTTGATTGTATTTGTATGTGTGGAGGTCTATTTCTGGAGCCCTGGTGGTGCTAACTGAACGGTCAGTGATTTGAACCCACCAGCCACTCCGTGGAAGAAAGATGTGCAGTCTGCTTCCTTGAGGATTACAGCCTTTGAAACCCTATGAAGAAGTTCTTTTCTGTCCTATAAGGCTGTTATGAGTCAGAATAGACTTGATGGCAATGGGTTTAGTTTCACTTGGGAGGTCTATTTCTGGGCTCTCTATTCTGTTAATTCACAATTAAAGTAATTATTGATATAATTGGATTAATATCTACCATGTTTGTAACTGTTTTCCATTTATCATACTTGTTTTTTTTTTTTTTTTCTTTTTAATCTCTTTTTGTAACTTCTCTGGTTCCAGTTGAACATTATATATAACTCCATTTTTGTTCCTGTCTTAGCATATTATTATTCCTTAAAAAAAAGCTTTAGTGGTTGCCCTAGAGTTTGCACTATACGTTTACAACTAATCTAAGCCCACTTTCAAATAACACTATAATGCTTCATAGCTAGTGTAAAAAAATTTTTTTAATTAATTAATTTATTTATTTTTATTGTAGCTACCATAAAACAGAGTATTCCCAATTCTTCTCGCCCATTTCTTACCATATTGCTGTAATTCATTTAACTTATCAATAAGTTATAATTACCCAATACATATTACTTTGTACAGTTATCTACCAGATCAATTAAGATTAGGAAAAATATTTTATTTTAGCTTCATTTGTTTCTTCCCTGACCCTCTTTCTTTTTTTTAATGTAGTACTTGGCATATGGTACATGCTGTATGAAAATGAACTCAAGACTTTAATACGATTTTGCAGGTAGAGGGGGGAAGGAAGGTGTGTGGTAGTTTAAGTGTACAAATTTCATCTTTCATAGCTAGAAGTCAGTAGATAAAGAAACAAGGGTCTATGATTTAAAGTTATAACGGAGCTATCAGAAAAACTAAAAACAGAATGTGCTTACGGTCATGGTCTCTATGGAATGGAGCTAGGGTGTTGGGGTTTGCAGATTCTTATGTTTTGTTGGAATAAATTCCTATGGACATGCATGACCAATAATAATAACAGTAATAACTTAACAAAACTTGATTGCTCCTAGAAATTTATACTCAGAAAATATTTATGCATGAGGGCAAAGATTTAGCTACAAATATGCTTAATGTTAGTGTTGGTTATTATACTGAAATATCAATAACCTGAAATAGCAGATATTTGGACTCTAATAGATAACTATACAAAGCTAAATCACCCAATACATATTATTACTTTGCACAGTTGGTATTTGAGGTACAAGGGTGTGTTGTGGAGTAGAATGCAATAAAGCTTGTTATTGTTATTAGTTGCCATCGGCTGGCTCCAACTCACTGCTGCCAGTCTTGAGAAGTCTTTCAGGATCTTTGACATGTTTGAGCCCATTGTTAGAGCTATTGTGTCAATTCATCTCATGGAGAGTTTTCCTCTTTTCATTGACTGTCTACCAAACATGATGTCTTGTTCTAGGGATTCAGGAAAGATGTAAATGATAGTATACTTTTATTAATTAATACAGAAAAAATGTATACTTTTTTTTTTCGCTCTTTATTCGGCGACCTACTTTCAACTCTGGCCCAGGCTCCCGGAAGTGCCAGTTCATTTTTCTGTGCAGTTAAGAGTTCTAGTGGGAAGTCTGAGATACATTGTATTACAGAGTACTTCCAGTTCAGTTTAAACAAACACAAACACATGAACATTAAAACAAAAACAAAAAACCCAAATCTGACTTCCATTACATAATTTCGTTTTACCTCTAACTACTGAGTAATTTTACTAAAATTAATTGATTTTCAGATAAGCGTGTGTGTGTGTGTGTGTGTGTGTGTGTTTCATTTTGACTTGATATTGACTACTGGAGTTACTTAGAAATACACATAAAAAATAGCTATGCTATGGTGTATTCACACAATGGAATACTACGCATCGATAAAGAACAGTGACGAATCTCTGAAACATTTCATAACATGGAGGAACCTGGAAGGCATTATGCTGAGCAAAATTAGTCAGAAGCAAAAGGACAAATATTGTATAAGACCACTATTATAAGACCTTGAGAAATAGTATAAACTGCGAAGAACACATACTTTTGCGGTTACGAGAGGGGGAGGGAGGGAGGTGGGAGAGGGTTTTTTACTGATTAGTTAGTAGATAAGAACTGCTTTAGGTGAAGGGAAGGACAATACTCAATACATGGAAGGTCAGCTCAACTGGACTGTACCAAAAGCAAATTGTTTTATTCCTCTCTCCTTGGTATTACTTTCTAATATGAAATTCTTAAAAGTAAAATTCACTTAAGAGATTGCTATATGATCCCCAAAAATGTTTGTAAGTGGTACCTGGGAAGAATATATGCTCCCCAAGCACATGGAAATTAGGAAAATAAGATGATCACTGAGAGTTAAATGAGATTAGTTACCTGTGGGAGTAACCGAAAAACAGCATAAATTTTTTAATTGAAGAATTTGGGAACACCCAAAACTCTAATCAAAGCACTCTGAGTATAATCTGACTGCAATATTTGGTAAACTCAAACCTAATTAATTCTAAGATCTATATAGAAAGAGCCAAACTGGTGAGAGATATTTATTTAGAAAACATAATTGCACACAGTCAGAAACTGGCCTGTATAACTAACTGGATGAGTCTTGAGGCAGGTATCTTATCCCTTGGGTGCAGGTGAAGGCCTCAGGCTCTTTCTTAGACGCTATTGTCATTAAATATTTAAATCACATAACTGATTCCTCTTTCATGTTCAACTGTGTAATCATAAATTGACTTCCCATGGAGAACAGCCTACATGGAAAAGACTTAGCTACGCCACATGAACTTAATGGTCCAAAATATAAATAAACCAACCCCAAACCAAACTCACTCCCATCGAGTCAATCCTGACTCATAGTGACTCTATAGGGCAAAGCAGAACTGCCCCATAGGGTTTCTAAGGCTGTATTCTTAAAGGAAGCAGGCTGTTGCATCTTTCTCTGCAAAGCTGCTGGTCGTTTTAAACCACCGACCTTTAGGTAGCAGTCGAATGCTTTAACCGGTGTGTGTCCAAAGCTCCACAAAATATAAAGATACAAATAAACGGGCACTGCAGTTATAGTTCAGTCTTTTCTGAGTTACCTAATCCCAAATTTAGGAGCCCTGTTGGTGCAACAATTAAGCACTGTACTGCTAACTAAAAGGTTAGTGGTTCGAATTCACCATCCGCTCCTTGGGAGAAAGATGTGAGAATCTGCTTCATTAAAGACATTAACTTAATGGTCCAAAATATAAATAAAGACATAAATAAGTAGGCACTGCAGTTTTACTTGAGTCTCTTCTGAGTTAGCTAATCCCAAACTAAGGAGCCCTGACGGCACAATGATTAAAAGCTTCTCTGCTAACAGAAAGGTTGGTGTTGGACCCCAGCAGCCACTCCACAGGAGAAAACTGTGGCAGTCTGCTTTTGTAAAGATTGCAGCCTTGGAAACCCTGTAGGCAGCTGTACTCTGTCCTATAGGGTTGCTATGTGTTGGAGTCAACTGGACAGCAAAAGATTAAGCCCAACTAATCATCTACGACTTCTGGATTTCAAATCCATGTGACTTCTAGTTCTAAAATAGGAAGATCTTATTAAAGTAACCCTATATTCCTTAGTGGCTTAGTGGTTAAAACCTATGGCTGTTAACCAAAAGGCTGGTGGTTAGAATCCACCAAGTGCTCCTTGGAAACCCCGTGGTATAGCTCTACTCTGTCCTATAGGGTCCATTGAGTCAGAATCAACTCAACAGCAACAGATTTTTATATTCCTAGAAGCTAATATATTGAAACTTGTCCTGCTTACTTTGGACAAGTCATCAGGAAAGATCAGTTACTAGAGATGGGCATCATATTTGGTAAAGTAGAGGGTAAGTGAAAATGAAAAACCCTCAATGAGATGGATTGACACAATAACCTCAACAATGGACTCAAACATGTCAAAGATCATGAAGATGCTGCAGGACCAGGCAACATTTTGTTGTTATACTTAATGTCACCATGAGTCAGAGCTGACTTGACAACAGCTAACAAAAATAACCCCTTGAAAAATGATGGTAGTCAGAGAGGAAGCTATTAGTTGAGAAATCCTTACATGTTGGTGAAATCTATCAGTTTTCAACCAGTGTTTTGGTGCTATAAATAAATATATGCAATTAAATGTTACCTGAATTTTCTTTTCACTTCCTATAAAAACAGCATCTTTATGTGTAACTTCTATTTTAAACCTTAAAAGTTTGTTACTATATCACAAACTGGTAACTATGTTCACACATTCTGCATCTGTTACTTAGATGGGAATTATGCCAGTTCTTCTCACTTCACCATTGTGAATTACCAGGATGATCTCATTTCATTCCACAAGTTCAACATAAATTACAGGGTGAAAATGAAGCCTAAGCATGCCATTTATGAACACATCCTTCGGTCTAATTCTAATCTCTTGTCTCTCCTCAACATTTCATTTTGTATTTCTCATCATTTATTTTCCAAACCTATTAACCTTTAATAAGTATCATTATCAAAACCATGATTATTCTTTCTTTTTATATTCCCAACTCTTTAGATACCCATCGACTTGGATTCCTTTTTTTCCCCTTTACTGTTTTTCCTCTACTAGCAGGATGCACAGTTTTAATATATCTTTTTCTAAATATTTTTTTCCTTTTGTCTTCTCTTCCAAGTCACTCCAATATTGAACATAACAAATATTATCCTTGTTGCTGAAGGTGTAATTTCTGTACTGCTCTTTGACACATAAAGACTGTTAAGTGATATAAAAACGGAATCATGTGGTCGAAAAAAATTTGTAGCAGTAAAGTGTACAAGCCCCTAAGACTTGTCTTACAGAAACTTAAGCCTAGCTTTCCTGTAAATCAGGCCAATTTCATTGACCAGTGAGGTTCTGACAGCATTTCAGTAGTAAATTGCATAAGCCAACCAGAAACAAGCTTATTTGCTTCCTAGCTTTGTCATTTGAGCCAATCACTGCTGATACTAGGTGGAGTACCTTTCCACATGTGGTTCGATGCTACCTGAATCTCAAATCTTCTGCCTGAGTAAACTTCGTCTAATAGACTCAAGTAGACTCAGGTTTTTTTGGCATGACAATTTTGCCCTCTATAGATTAAGGAATTAAATTGAAGACAGGCAATCTGTTTTGTATCCGTGAATTTTCAGCCAAAAGGTTTGTGATTTGAACCCATCCTGTGAGGATGGCTCAGGACTGGGCAGTGTTTCTTTCTGTTGTACGTAGGGTCACTATGAGTTGGAACTGACTTGACAGCACTAATAAGAACAACAGAAGTGCAGTGGAAGACAGGCCTGGAAATCTGCTTCTGAAAGATCACAGCCTTGAAAATTCTATGAAGCAGCTCTACTCAGCACACATGGGGTTGTCATGAGTCTGAATCAACTTGATAGCAACTAATAACTAACAACATCACACTATCTAAAGCCAAGTGGGACCTGTTGGTAAATATTTTCAAACTCATGAATGAAACACTTCATTGCCTCATATGAATGTAATAAAGAAAGATTGACAAAGCTATACCTTTTATTTTCAAGACGTATTTGAAATTTGTAATTATGCAACTCGAAAAGGTATCAAAAAGTAGATAAGCATTCATATAAGAATGAGCCCCACAACTATATATATGTTTTATTTTTGTACCCATAGCTTTAACAATTAAAATATAGTATGGGGTGTATGTGGCACAGTCCAATAAAGAAAAGCTCTATAAAACCTTTCATAAGCTAAAATTCTCAGCATACTTATATTTCTCGTTGTGTTTATATCCCCTCTCCTATTCTCTCCATCATGCTTAAAAAAGGCCAGAATTCTGAGAGCTGTTTATATAGTACAAAAGACAACCTTATGCACATGTAATGTAGAAATTTTTTGGTGCTTTGGTGAGAGAGATACTTGGAAAAAGAATTGCCTCATCTGCCTTTTTCTTCCTGCCACGTCCTCCCACAAACCAAAATTATGCACCTTATAATAGTTACTGGTAATATTTTTTTGAATTTTTGCCCTGTGCCAACCACTGTTCTAAAAGTTTTATATAAAACTGTATATATTTATTTAATCTCAAAACAACCACAATTCTTATTCTAATTTTTTTTTTTTTTTCAGAAGAAAGAAGGGTTCAGAAAATTCTTTGTTGAGCATCATACAAATACTATCATACAGAGGTGGGGCCAAGAAGGCAGAGTAATCAGGCCCTTCCAGTGGTAAAGACCCCCCCAAAAGCGAATTGATTATATATGACAATCTAGGAGCCCTGAACATCAAAGACAAAGTTGAGGAATCAGACTGAGTGGCAGGGGAGGAAGAGAAGGTTCAGAAGCAGCAAGGAGATGCCAGACCTGACATGGCCAGAACCAGCACTGTACAGGCTGGATCGGCTAGTGCTTGAGGGGTGAGGAAAGCAGTGGCCCTTGGGATGCATTTTCCACATCAGGAGAGACAGAGCAGTGAAGAGTCTGCTCAAGCCTCCAGAACCAGCAAGAGATGGTGCTGAATCAGTGAAAGATAAGTACAAACGTCTAACCTACTGCATGGATCCAAAAAAAAAAAAAATTGGGGGAAGTATTTGTTTCCCATTTACCTGCCCCCTTCCCACTCTGCTCTGGGTCCCAGTCCACCTTCAGCAATTGCTGAGCCCCCTGGGCTGGAAGTAAGCCCTGAGCCCTTCTCCTGGCTTTGGAGAGGGAACAAATTAACAAACAGGAAAAAATAATTTGCCAGCTCCCCTAAGCCGGGAACTCAGGGCAGGCACAGCCCCTTTGCCTAGGCACAGGCATAAAGGGTCCATGACCTTTGAATGCCTTTCACCCCTGAATAAACCTGTGTGGGCCCATTTCAACAACAAAGCCCCTCATTAGCACAGTACAACAGGGTATATACCTAAAGCCCATTTTCATCTGTATCGGCTATAAGGAGGAGTGGCAGGTTAGCGACACTGGACACCGACCTGCCCATTAAGCAGGGTTTTCACCTACCCACATCCGGAGCCTGAGGACTGTAGCTCTACCCATGACACCAAGCCATCTGCCACAGGGATTCAAGAATAAGTGGTGACTCCCAGTCCATACAGCCAACAGCATTGAATGCCCCTAGTCCCACTGTATAACACACTTACCTATGTGCCCTAGGGAACAGGGACATGCCTTCCACCCAGACACTCAGGGGCAGCAGTCAGGTCCCTGCGTTGATCAGTGCATGACCACTGCAGCCAGATACATGTGCCTACTCCAATCACCCCTGTCTGTCTAGGACTGTAGGTGACAGCCTATACCACACCTGAGCCAAATCCACACAAGAAAAGTAAATGAACTCCTGGGTTCACATAGCTAGTAACAGCTCTAGCCATTTGGAGACAGGATCTGAGAGCTTCAAAGATGCCAATAATCAAACTCAGCTCACACGACGAGCCTATTTGGGCGTATCAAAACAAAACAAAAAAAGAAGCTAGGATACAGAAAGCAAACATAAAAAAGTAAACATAATAACTTATTGATGGCTCAGAGACGTGTCAATATCAAATCACAAAAAGAGGCAGACCGCAATGGCTTCTGCAAGTCACCAAAACAAAGAATCAAGAAACCGTCAGAAGGAAGAAAATGTCTTGGAATTACGGAGGTAGAAGTCGAAAGATTAATATACAGAACTCTTTAAGAGATCAGGCAAAATGCAGAACAAGCCAAGGAGCACAAAAACAAAGCAACAGAAGAACTTAAGAAAGTTAAACAAGAGCATAATGACAATTTTAACAGGATGCAAGAATCCATAGACAACAAAGAGAAATCCAAAAGATTAACAATAAAATTTCAGAATCAGACAACTCAATAGAAAGTTATAGGAGCAGAATTGAGGCAATAGAAGACAGAATTAGTGAGACTGAAAATACAGCACTTGACACCAACTTATTTGAGCAAAAATCAGATAAAAGAACTTAAAAAAATGAAGAAACTGTAAGAATTATGTGGGACCCTATCAAGAAAAACAACCTATGAGTGATTGGAGTACCAGAACAAGGTGTCGGGGGGGGGGATATCAGAAAATACAGAAAGAATTGTTGAAGATTTGTGGCAGAAAATTTCCCTGATATCACGAAAGAAAAGTGAGATGATATCAATCCAAGAAGCTCATTGAACCCCAAACAAAGTAGTTATGGTGGATCCCAAAAGAAAGTCACCAATACATGTTATAATCAAACTTGCAAAAACCAAAGATAAAAATAGAATTTTAACAGCATCTAGGGATAAACAAAAAGTCACCTACAAAGGAGAGTGAATAAGAGTAAACTCGGGCTACTCAGCAGAAACCATGCAGGCAAGAAGGCAATGGGATGACATATATAAAGCCTTGAAGGAAAAAAATTGCCAGCCAAGAATTATATATCCAGCAAAACTCTCTTTCAAATATGATGGTGAAATTAGGGCATTTCCAGATAAACAGAAGGTTAGGGAATTTGCAAAAACCAAACCAAAATTACAAAAAGTACTAAAGGGACTCCTCTGGTTAGAAAATCAATAACATCAGATAACAACCCAAGACTAGAACACAGGACACAACATCCAGATATCAACCCAGATAGGGAAGTCACAAAAATAAATCAAAGCTAAAACACTGGAAATATGGAAATAGAGACATCAATATGTAAAAGATGCCAACATTAAAACAAAAAAAGAAGGACTAAATAATGTAGGCATAGATCTTTCATATGGTGAGGAAGTCAAGACAATATAAAGAAATAAAAGACTGGTTTAAACTTAAAAATATAGGGGTAAATATTAAAGTAACCACAAAGGAAACTAACAATCATACACATCAAAATAAAAAACAAGAAAAACAAAAAGACTTAGCAAATACAAAATTAACAACAATGAAAAGATGAAAAGAAAATACATAAAGAAAAATGACTCAGCATAGAAAATTAAGTGCAACAAAGAAACTGTCAACAACACACACGAAAATACACCAAAATGACAGCAGTAAACTCATACCTATCAATAATTATGCTGAATGTAAATGGACTAAATGCACCATTAAAAAGAGAGAGTGTGGCAGAATGCATTAAAAAAACAAGATTTGTCTATATGCTGCCTACAAGAGAGACACCTTAGACTTAAAGATGCAAACAGGCTAAAACTTAAATGATGGAAAAAATATATCAAGCAAAAAACAATAAAAAAAGAGCAGGAATGGCAATATTAATCTCTGACAAAATAAACTTTAAAGTAAAATATACCACAAAGGATAAGTAAGGGCACTATATAATGATGAAAGGGTCAATACACCAGGAGGACATAACCATAATAAATATTTATGCACCCAATGACAGGGCTCCAAAATATACCAAACTCCAATAGCATTGAAAAGAGAAATAACTCCACAATAATAATAGGAGACTTCAATACACCATTTTTTGTGAAGGACAGAATATCCAGAAAGAAGCTCAATAAAGACACAGAAGATTTAAATGCCACAATCAACCAACTTGATCTCATAGACATATATAGAACACTCCACCCAGCATCAGCCAAGTATACTTTCTTTTCCAATGCACTTGGAACATTCTCCAGAATAGATCACGTATTAGGCCACAAAGCAAGCCTTAACAGAATCCAAAACATCGAACTATTACAAAGTGTCTTTTCTGACCATAAAAGTAAAATCAATAACAGAAAAAGCAAGGAAAAAAAAAAATCAAATACATGGAAACTGAACAACTTCTTGCTCAAAAACTACTGGGATATAGAAGAAACTCAGGATGGAATAAAGAAATTCACAGAATGAAATGTGAATGAAAACACATCCTACCAGAACATTTGATACACAGCAAAAGCAGTTCTCAGAGGTCAATTTGTAGCAATAAATGCACACATCTAAAAAAGAAGAAAAGGCCAAAATCAAAACATTAACCCTACAACTCAAACAAGTAGAAAGAGAGCAGCCAAAGAAGTAGCTGGAAACAAGAAGAAAGGAAATAATAAAAATTAAAGCAGTAGTAAATGAAATAGAGAATAGAAAAACAACTGAAAGAGTTAACAAAACCAAAAGCTGGTTCTTTGAAAAGATCAACAAAATTGATAAACCATTGGCCAAAATGATAAAAGACAGACATGAGAGGAAGAAAATAACCCAAAAAAGAAATGAAATGGCCAATATCACAACAGACCCAACTGAAATTAAAAGAATCATAATGATGAATTTGAAAACCTAGAGGGAATGAACAAATTTCTAGAAATACACTAACTACCTAAACTAACACAAACAGAGAAAGAACTACTGAAAAACCTATAACGAGAGAAGAGATTGAAAAGGTAATTAAAAAACTCCCAACAAAAAAAAAGCCCAGGCCCTGACATTTTCACTGGAGAATTCTATCAAATTTTCCAAGAAGAAGCCACTACTCCTAAAGGTATTTCAGAGCATGGAAAAGGATGCAATGCTACCAAACTCATTCTATGAAGCCAACATAACCCTGATACAAAAACCAGGTAAAGATCACAACAAAAGAAAATTACAGACCAATATTCCTCATGAACATAGATGCAAAAATCCTCAACAAAATTCTAGCCAATGGAATTCAACAACATATTAAAAAAATAACTGACTATGACCAAGTGAAATTCATAGCAGGTATGCAGGAATGGTTCAACATTAGAAAAACAATCAATGTAATCTGTCACATAAATAAAACAAAATACAAGAAACACATGATCTTATCAATTGATGCAGAAAAGGTATTTGACAAAGTCCAACACCCATTCATGATAAAAACTCCTAGCAAAATAGGAATAGAAGGGAAAGTCCTCAACATAATAAAGGGCATTTATACAAAGGCAACAGCCAACATCATCTTAAATGGAGAGTCTGAAAGCATTCGCCTTGAGAAAGGGAACCAGACAAGGATGCCCTCTATGACTTTTATTCAACATTGTGCTGGAGGTCCTAGCTAGAGCATTTAGGCTAGAAAAAGAAATAAAGGGCATCCAAATTGATAAGGAAGAAGGAAGAGTATCCCTTTTTGCAGATGATATGATCTTATACACAGAAAGCCCCAGAGAATCCACAAGAAAACTACTAGAGCTAATAGAAGATTTCAGAAAAGTATCAGGATACAAGATAAGCATACAAAAGTCAGTTGGATTCCTCTACACCAACAAAGAGAACTTTGAATAAGAAATCACCAAATCAATGCCATTTACAGCAGCCTCCAAGAAGATAAAATACTTCAGAATAAACCTAACCAAAAGAGACCTACATTAAGTGGAAAAACATACGTTGCTCAAGGGTGAGAAGACTCAACATTGTGAAAATGTCAATTCTACCCAAAGCGATCTACAGATACAATGCAATCCCGATCCAAATTCCAATGGTATTTTTCAATGAGATGGAGAAATAAATCACCAACTTCATATGGAAATGGAAGAGGCCCCGGATAAGTAAAGCATTACTGAAAAAGAAGAACAAAGTGGAAGGCCTCACACTGCCTGATTTTAGAACATATTATACCACCACAGTAGTCAAAACAGCCTGGTACTGGTACAACAACAAATACATAGACCAGTGGAACAGAATTGAGAATCCAGTTGTAAATTCATCTACCTATGAGCAGCTGATATTTGACAAAGTCTGTTAAATGGGGAAAAGACAGTCTTTTTAACAAATGGTGCTGGAATAACTGGATATCCATCTGCAAAAAAAATGAAACAAGACCTATATCTCACACCATGCACAGAAACTAAAAATGGAGCAAAGACCTAAATATAGAATCTAAAATGATAAAGATCATGGAAGAAAAAAATAGGGACACTGCTAGGAGCCCAAATACATGGTATAAACCCAATACAAAACATTTCTAACAATGCACAAATACCAGAAAAGAAACTAAATAACTGGGAGCTACTAAAAATCAAACACTTATGCTCATCCAAAGACTTCACCAAAAGAATAAAAGACAGCCTATAGACTGGAAAAAAAATTTTGGCTACAACATATCTGATCAGGGTCTAATCTCTAAAAATCTGCAAGATACTGTAAAACTTCAGCCACAAAAAGACAACCCAATTGAAAAATGGGCAAAGGATATGAAAAGGCACTTTACCAAAGAAGATATTCAGGTGGTTAACAGATACATGTGGAAATGCTCATTGTCATTAGTCATTAGAGAAACGTAAACCAAAACTACCATGAGATACTATCTCAACCCACAAGGCTAGCATTAATCCAAAAAATAATAAATGTTGGAGAGGTTGTCAGGAGACTGGAACACCTATACACTGCTGGTGGGAATGTAAAATAGTAAAACTACTTTAGAAATTGACTTGGCACTTCCTTAAAAAAAGCTAGAAATACAAGTACCATATAATACAGCAATCATACTCCTTGGGATATATCTAGAGAAATAAGAGCCGTCACATGAAGATATATGCACACCCATGTTCATTGCAGCACTGTTCACAATAGTAAAAAGATGGAAACAACCTGAGTGCCCATCAAGGGAAAAATGGATAAACAAATTATGGTATGTTCATATCATAATGCAATGATAAAGAACAACAATGAATTGGAGAAACATCTCATAACATGGATGAATCTGGAGGGCATTATGCTGAGTGAAATTAGCCACAAAAGAACAAATATTGTATGAGGCCAGTATTACAAAAATTCAAGAAAAGTTTTAAATACAGAAGAAAACATTCTTTGATAGTTAAGAGGGTGGGGAGACAGGGAGAGGGGAATTCACTAACTAGAATATAGACAAGAATTATCTTAAGTGAAGGGAAGGACAACACACGATATAGGGGAAGTCAGCACCACTGGAGTAAACCAAAGCTAAAAAGTTTCCTGAGTATAACCAAACACTTCAAGGGACAGAGTAGCAGGGGTAGGGGTCTGGGGACCATGGTTTCAGGGGACCTCTAGGTCAATGGACATAACAAAGTTTTTTAAGAAAATGTTCTGTGTCCCACTTTGATGAGTGGCATCTGGGGTCTTAAACACCAGCAAGTGGCCATCTAAGATGCATCAGTTAGTCCCAACCCACCTGGAGCAAAGAATGAACAGCACCAAACACACAAGGAAAATATTAGCCCAAGAGACAAAAGGGGCCACATAAACCACTCTATCAGCCCGAGACCAGAAGAACTAGATGGTGCCTGGCTACTACCAAGGACTACCCTGACGGGGGATACAACAGAGAGTCTGTGATGGGGCAGGAGAAAAGTGGGGTGCAGAACTCAAATTCTAGTAAAAAGACCAGAGTTAGCAGGCTGAAAGAGACTGGAGAAACCCCAAAAGACATGGCCCCTGGACTCTCAGTTAATCCAGAATTAAAACTCTTCCCATAGCCAACTCTTCAGACAAAGAATACACTGGACTATGGGACATAAAAGGATGCTTGTGAAGAGTGTGCTTCTTAGTCCAAATAGATACAGGAGACTAAATGGGCAGCTCCTGTTCGGAGGCAAGACGAGAAGGCAAAAAGGGATAGGAGCTGATTGAATGGACATAGTATATCCAGGGTGGATAGGAGGAATGCGTGGTCACATTACAGGGATAGCAGCTAGGGTCACATGACAACGTGTGTATAAATTTTTGTATGAGAAACTAACTTGAGCTGTAAACTTTCACCTAAAGCACACACACACACACACAAAAGAAAAAGTACCGCCTCTCAATGGACATTAGGTCACTGATCTGGCATGAATTATTCATCTAGTGTCTCCAAAGTCCCTGCTATCCTGGGGTTGCCGGACTTCATAGTGAACAGGAAATGAAATAAGGTTTATGTCTGAATTCTTCCTTTAATGCCCTATAGAGCTTTTCCTGGGCAAGTTTAAGCAATATTGTCTGGGAGCCGTAGGAAAAAACAAAAACAGAAACTCCTGCTGCCCATACAGTTGTTTTCTCTGTGAATAAAAAGAGTATTTCTTTTCAAATAAAAAAGAACTGTCATACAAAAACTATGGTCTTAAGTACTGCTTTTGCACATAGCATATACGACATACAGAACCTTCAGCATCCTTGCTGGGATGGAGCCCTGGTAGCAGAATGGTTAAGCACTTGTCTGGTAACTGAAAGGTGGGTGGTTCAAACCCACGAGCTGCTGTGTGGAAGAAAGATGTGGCAGTCTACTTCCTTCAAGATTACAGCCTAGGACACCCTCCAGGGCACTTCTCCTCTGTCCTGTATGGCCGCCATGAATCAGCATCCACTTAATGGCAACAGTTTTGGTTTAACATCCTTGTTAAATTCTCTTCTTAATTGGGGTGCTGTAAGCTGATCTAGCATTTCTTTTCTAACCTTTGCTAATTAGTGTTTTTTGCTACCTTTGTAAGGCATTTCTGGGCCTACTACCAGATATGTAAATACAATATAAAGTAGTCAACATTTATTGACTTGTTTATACAGTACCAATGAAACGGCAGTGCGTTGATATTACATCTTTATTCTAATGAGATGATAGATTTTTTATTTGCTTACTATATTTTTTTGTTGAGTGGTCAAGTGATCGTTAAATAGAGGTGAGGTAAATGGAGGTTCAGACTGCTTATTTGTTTTTGAATAACGCTTCTGTTTGCAGCAGCATACATTTATTAATGCCTTTCTCTTGTTAGTTTCAAAGTGGTTTAAGAGCTAACTTTTACTTAGCTATATAACTTTCTAAAGCTATGAATAATATGGTACATATATTATCTATTTTAAGATTCTAATAATTGGGTTGTTTTGCTTTCTGCTACTTTTTTAAATTAAATGATAGGCAGAATGAGTAGAGTCATTACAAAATCTTGACTTTTTTGTGAAATTTTATCATATCTTCTGTTCTCCCATTTCATTTTTATTTTCTTGGTTCATTTTAATCGTACATGATTCTGAAGCATAAAAACCAAACCTGTTGCCATTGAGTCGATTCCGACTCACAGTGACCCTATAGGACAAAGTAGAACTGTCCCGTAGAGTTTCCAAGGAGCAGCTGGTGGATTGGAGCTGCTGACCTTTTGGTTAGCAGCTGAACGCTTAGCCACTGCACTACCAGGGCTCTACTAAGTATAAGAATGTATTATTAATTTTTTTTTAAGATAGCAATTTCATAAACTTTAGAAGAATACTGCTGGTCCCATGGGTAAAAAAATTCTCTCTCCAGAATACAATTTTGTCTGGCTCATTCCTTAGTTTTTACAACTGAATAATTTAATTTGGGGAGTTAATTGTGGGAATCAGGGTTGATGTTGGCCTTACTGAGAAGCAACTACCTATGATTACAGGAACCTAGAAAAAAGCGGTGGGGGAAGATAAGCACCTCTATTGAGAAAGCGTTAATTATGTTAACTAACTATGAGGCAATCTGGGTAGTTTGCATAAAGGAAGGTTTTTATGTGAGACAGATGTTTAATCCTTTCAGAGAGTGGGCGTATTCAGGTGTGGTCTTGTCTCCACAATCTGGAAGACAGTTTCACCTACCTGCCTTTTAAATTAAGTGTACTGTGTTCCCTCGATCTAAATCAACCAAAGCACTATTTGCAATAGCGCTTCAAGGACATTATTTTATTTTGAGATTTGTCTATGCAACCTCTTTCCTGACTTTCATTGGGCTGCTGAGGGGATTAGATGATAATAAACAACTTTTTCTTTTTCTCCAATTCAGATCTTTAAAAAGTATATTCATTGCTCTGAGTCAATAAAAGGGGTATGTTTTAGACCAGGAGCTGCGCAAACTTTTTTTTTGCAATAGATAGCAGTAGGAAAAAGTGAAGGCTTTTTGCTTGTAAAAACATTTACTGTCTCCTAGCAATCTGCACTGATGCTATGCAAGTCTGGCAGTAGATAAATGTTTTCCAATGTCATAAAACTTTACAGTAATTCAGAAAGGTTACTCAACTGTTTGCCTCAGGAGTTGATGTCCTGATGCTAGAGTGTCAGAAAACCCTGACTTTGGTTTCTTTAGTAAGCTAACTTCATAAAATCATGAGTTATTAACAGCAACATAAACTTATACCCATAGTCGTCTTGTCCAACCTCTATATTTTTCAGATGGGAAAATTGAGATGTTGAGTGATTGAACAAGCTTCCAATGTCATACAGTTATATTTAGCTATAGAGCAGGGCCTAAAGTACAATCCATTCTCATTTAGAATCCACTACTTTTCCCACTTTGGCATGGTGTCTCACCTGCAATGCTTAGGGCTATGGCTGAGCTGAATGGTGGGCTGGAGAAGAAATCGACAACTATAAAGGATCTGAGAAATAACTTGTATTTTTACGACATGAATGATAGGATCCAACCATGTCAGTATGAATATGCCATTCGAATAAAATTGTCTGCTACCAGTTGTAATTTAGGGATAGTTTTTTTTTCAAGGTACGGATGCCACAACTATATAGTAAACATGAAGAGTGAATAAGACCAGGGTAGAAAACTCATGCCTACAAGAGCCAGATAATCAACATAAAATCAGAAAGGGTCATGTGGTGACTGCAATGAATTGAAGAACAAATGATCATCTATAAAACTGACAGGGCATACTCAGCTCCAGCTGATGCAATGCAAGAAGGTAAGCCTAATGTTGCCAGATCTTTCTATTTTTCAAAAGAGTATTGATAACTGGATTTTATTTAACAGTATATGTACTAAATAAAACCAGCCTACAAGTCCAAAAAATCCATTGCTGTCGAGCCGATTCCAATTCATAGTGACCCTATAGGACAGAGTAGAACTGCCCAATAGAGTTTACAAGGAGTGCCTGGTGGATTGGAACTGCTGACCTTTTGGTTACAGGCATAGCCCTTAACCACTAGGGCACTAGGATTTCCAGCCTACAAGTAGGATTTAGCAAATAAAAATACAGAATTGCCAGTTAATTTTTTTTCTCTCTTTATATTTTATCTGGCAACCCTAACAAGTCACTCAGCACTTTGCAAACTCAGGTTTAAGGAAACAATGGATAGGTTGACTCTTTTGTGGCATGTTTGCATGTCTGAGGCTTGTCAATGACCTTCACTTAGGGCTTCACGTATTATTCTGAAGACTTTGATTCAGAGATGGTTACCCTCCTTTGATATAATATTAAATCATTTGAATATCATATTTTTGAAATGGCAAGTTTCACATTAAATAATTGAGAATAAAATGCCTCAGTTTCTTTTAACTATCTACAGAAAATAGAAAAGTAAATGAAGAGACGATTTTTTTCGTTAGCTCCTAGTGAAAATCAGAGTTTTCAATAAAAGAAATAGTTACATGTAGGTTTTCTGAGAAGAAAAAACTTTTGTAAGCATTATTACAGGCAAAGCACCATAATAACAGAGGCAGAATTCTCAGTCTCCTTGAAGCTTTTCCCATCTGTTCATAAAATTAGATAGGCTGAGAACAAGCTGCAACGCATCCACCAAAGTTATAATTAACATTATTTTTTGAGAAAGAGTCGTGGCTCCGCTTAATGTTAAATACCGTTTGATCTTAATTGAAAGGAGGCACAGAGTTACAGGAAACAGACCCTTGCATTGAAAAGGTCATGATAATATGTTTAGAATTTCCCAAAAAACAGAAGGAGATCTTGAGAGCACAGACACTCGGAAGCAGAGAAGTTAAGCCTTTAACACCTCACAGCAGCAAAACTCTCCTGTCATGCTTTGAAGGCGTTGGCTCTGGAGTTTATTTTCTGCTCACCTAAGGTGGATCCAGAAACATAATTTTGTTTTAGAACCAAGTAATTCTTCACACCAGACTAGTTGCCAACAAGTTGATTCCCATTCTTGGCGACCCCATGTGTTTCAGAGTAGAACTGTGCTCCATAGAGTTTTCAAGGCTGTGTGACCTGTCAGAGGCAGATCGCCAGGCTTTTCTTGCCAGGCACCTCTGGGTGGGTTCAAACTGCCAACCTTTCAGTTAGCAGCCCAGCGCTTAACTGTTTATATCACCCAGTGACTCACTTTGTCAATTTATTTTTGATTACATTCTTTCTAATGTCATAGTTACTTCCTACATGGTACTCATCGTTGTGACCTTTTCTGAGTGCGTAAGCTTTTTCAGAGAAAGTACTGAAATAGGTAACAATAATAATAATATAAAAAAAACAATCACCTCATCAAACGTTTACTTAAGTTTCCCAAGCAGTAGGCAACATACTGGTTGTTGGCGCCTGCTCTCAATCAGTAGCCAGTTGCCTGAGTCTATTCCCACTCATGGTGACTCCATGTGTGTCAGAGTAGAACTGTGCTCCATAGGGTTTTCAGCGGCTGATTTTTCAGAAGTAGATCACCAGACCTTTCTTCCCAGGTCCCTCTGGGTGGATTGGAATCTTCAAACTTTCAGTTAGCTGTTGAAAGTGTTAACTCTTTACACCACCCAGGGACTCCAGGAAGATACAATTTGAAGGGAGAGTCAGAGACAAAATAGGGACCATAATACAATAGACACATGGATGGGAGCATAGAGCAAAAACCTCCTCTTTCTTTTGGAGAAGACTAACAATAATGAAAGTTGATTTTGTGAGTGGAGTTTTGAATGCTGAATAGGCATTTACTAGACTAACAAAGGAAAGAAAATCATTCTAAACAAAAGGAACAACTTGAGAATGGGAATAAAAGTATATGTTATGCTTGAGGGCTAGCAATCGGTTTTGCGTCACCTATCAGGAAAAGTGGAGCCCTGGCAGAGCAGTGGGTAAAGAGCTTGGCTGCTAACCAAAAGGTCGGCAGTTCAAACCCACCAGCAGCTTCGTGGGAGAAAGGCATGGCAGTCTGTTTCCATAAAGATTACAGCCTTGGAAACGCTTATGGGACAGTTTTATTCTGACCTATAGTGTTTTTTTTTTATAGTGTTGCTATGAGTCGGAATCCACTGACAGCAGTGGATGGGTATTGGGAAAAACAGGAGAGGAGGCATGTAGCCTGAAGACAGGTATGAAGGTCATTTTATTTGTATGCTAATAAATTTAGACTTTATTCTGAGCACTGGAGAGCAAGAGATTAATAAATAGATTGTATTTTAGAAAAAGACCTGGGCACAGAGCATAGACTGTCAGAAAGAGAGACAGGAGGAAGAGAGTCAATGTTTATAGAGCTTTGTTGCGTTGTTAGGTGCCGCTGAGTGGGTTCCAACTCATAGTGACCCTGTGTACCACAGAACAAAACATTGCCCAGTCGTGCACCATTCCCGTAGTGTTTATAGAGCAAGAAATGATAAACATGTGCACTAGGGCTGGAAAGTGGGCATTAGAAGGTTAGAAACAGGGAGCAAATGAGAGAGAAGGTTCAGCATGAGGGATATGGAAGACAGAAGAAGGAGCTTGGTTTTAGATGTTTCATAAGGGTTGGCAATTCTTGCCAGAAAGTCAGAACGGAGATCTGAACTGGAGGTAAGATTTGGAATTCTATGATGCTTGTTGAAGATAAAGGAGCCCTGGTGGCACAATGATTAAGAGTTCCACCGCTAACTGAAAGGCAACTCTGTAGGATAAGGATCTGGTGATCTGCTCCTGTAAAGATTACAGCCTAGAAAACCCTATGGGGAAGTTCTACTTTGTCACAGGAAGTCACTAAGTTGAAATTAACTCAACGGCACTCAAGAACAACAGTCCAAGATGTGGGAGTGGGTACTATTCTTTCTTCAATTCTTTGCCAGGAAAACACTTGTTTTCTTTACAAAAGTTCTGCTTGGATTTTACTTTCTATGGAAATCCCTCTCCAACTGCCATGGACCAATTTACTCACTCTGTATTCAGGGCATATTTTGTACATTATTGGATGATGATGATTATAATAATATCATATTATATTATCATGTCACATATCATAATATTAGCATAATATATTAGCTCTTATAATGATATGATCTTGCTTACAGTCTGTCTCCCCTACTAGTCTGTTATTCATCTTTTACCCCCTGCATCTAGCACTATTTAAAATTTTAGTGAATGGATAAATCAGAGAATGGTTTATGTGAATGAAGGCACTCATTTGACAAGAAGCATTTGAGGAGGAAAATACCCATGAGCCAAGTAACATGAGCCTCAAAAGATAGAGAAGTTAGAGGAAGGCTGACATGGTCTCCATAAAAGGTATAATGTGGCAGAGTGAGAGACCTCTCCTCTGCGTAGCCTGTGGTAGAAGGAAGGTCATCAGGGAGAAACATTTTAATGAAGGCAGGGAGGTTGCCAGAGAGATTTGCAATGAGAAACGGTGGAATGGGCATTAGCAATGAAGTTAGTGGGCAAGAAATGGTGTCATGATGTTAGCTACTCAAAGAAACAGGGAAAGAAGAATGGTGGGGTCCAGCAACTTCAGTTTGGAGCTATTACAGGCTGAGAATCTAGGTGATGTTAGAAGCCTGATAAGATAGAAATTGGTAGGATTTGTTTAAGAGTCCAGAAACAGTGTTAGAGTAACCTCAAATCATAGACATGAGATAGTTGGCTAGTCCAAAATGACCAAGTCACTCCCTAGTTGAACATCATATGCTTTATAAAATGTCATCACTTTTGCAGAATATACAGATTGACTTGCTCTATGGATTCCAACATTTCAATAATAACAACATCAGCCTGCAGTAATTTGAAAGACTACCCTTAGTTGTAATTCGAGACTACATTTGTTGGTTGTTAAAGCTGAGGACAGTCTGCAGCAGCCTGAAGAGTGCAGAGCTCAGAGAATATAGGGACCTGTTGTAGGAAGGGATTTTATCAGGTTAGACTACAGTGGTTCTCAAATTTTTGCATCACGATCTAAAGGAAAGATTCATTTCAAGGTATGGTGTGTGTGTGTACCCGTGTATGTCTGTGTTCCCTGATTTAGCTTAGACTTTAGTTTTATTTTTCAGTAAAATTAGATTGTGCACATCTGGTGCACAGATACTAAGCTGTATTTATTTTGTATTACCTGTACTGCACAGTGTTCTGCACTTTTATTAGGTAATTATTGCTTACTGAATAGAGTTTTTTGATGCAAAATAAACAAATGATGGAAATGAATGAACCATTCTTCACTTGTCTTTTTCTCATTCTTTTGCTGTTCTTGAACAGCTAATCATTTTGCTTAATTTTTGCAACTATAATGTGGAAAGGAGCCCTGGTGGTGCAGTGGTTAAGCTCTCAGCTGCTAACCAAAAGGTTGGTGTTTGAACCCAGCGGGCACTGCAAGGGAGAAAGATGTCACAGTCGGCTTTCATAAAGATTCATAGCCTTGGAAACTCTATGGGGGCAGTTCTACTCTGTCCTATAGGGTATCTATGAGTCAGAATCAACTTGGTAGCAATGGTGCTTATTATGTGGAAGCTATAGAAAATTATTTAGCAAAACACTACTTGGGCCCACTTCTGGATTTAATAAACTCTTTTAGAGCCTCAGATCGATAGATTTCTTTCAGTTCATTTTAGCATTCTCTGAGTAGCTTCTTGTAAGGGACAAGCCTGTGTGTTGGACTGGGGTTACAGACATAAATTAGATGTACAACCTGCCTACAGGAAACTCCAAATCTAGAGGAGGAGATTGAGAAGTAAACAATGATGAACAACACAATACCAAAATGTGCAATAAGAAAAGTGTGCACAAGACATACAGGTAGCCCGGTAATTAACTGCATGTAATACCAGGAAGGGGAAAGCCATAGAGAGGATAAGAGTATGTGCTCCAGGGTAAGACAACAGAAGGCTCACGTCTTCAATGCCACTTCTTACTGCCTGTGTGATTGACCTCTTTAAGTTTTAGTTTTTTCATCTATAAAGTAGGAATGATCTTTATACAGCCATAGTAATATTTAAATGAAATATGTAAAACACTCGGTATGTTGGTGTCTGGCATTCAGTTAGGGCATAATACACTTACCAGAGAAGTCCTCCTGGCCCCTTTTAGAGCCAAGTTACCAGGGGCAGGGTGCATTATGGCTTTATAATTGTATGATCTTCTTTTACTTTTGGATCATTATCTAACTCATGCTGTCTTATCATAAAGAAATAATTTCTTTTTTTTCTTTTAAATTTCCATTTGTTGTTGTTAATTCAACTATTTTAATGAGAGAATTTATAATTAATCCAAGAGAGTTTACCTTTTTGGATAGAAAAAACATTTTCTGCCTATCAGAAATAGTGTCCGTTGAGGCTTTGCTTGTTCTGGTATAGGGACTTTAATCAGCAGTGTTTATTTAAAATACCTGGGAAATTTCCCGAACTTCTTATTTTGAATAGACAACAGGAGACATAACATAAATGGTTTGTTTTGACACTGGCTGTTGCCATTTTAAAAATGGAGATTCTAAATAGAAGAAGTCCATAGTTCCTTTTTACAACAGCCACACGAGCGCTCGGTTTTGGAACAATTCCTGTCTATAATGTTCCTTAAATATCATTATCATTTTCTCAAGTTTTTGTCTCAAGACTGGTCTGTGTATCTCAAGGTCACTTGGATTTCTATGTAGTGCCATTATAAATACACTATCTGTTTGTAAGTTGCTGAACATAACAGAGGCCAGAAAGAATTGTAAGGTTGACAATGGGAGATTCATGAAAGCTCCTTGAAGTTAAGGTTGCCTTTTGCAAACAATGTAACCTCAGATTGAAGATATGAGATAGTTGGCTAGCCCAAAATGGCCAAGTCACTCCCTAGTTGAACATCCTGTGCTTTATAAAATGTCATCACTCTTGCAGAACTTCAGAAATAATGCCACATTTTCAAAGATGAATACACCTCTTGCCACATCCGACATTTCGCCAGGATTAAGCAACGGGCAGGATAGAAAGAATCCCATAAAAAATTGGTGATGATTGAGGGGTGACAGAATGTATGTGAAAGAATTTCCAAAGTATAAAGCTGATGTAAGCACTATACAAGAAAATCTAAACCCTGAGAGTTGTTTTTGTTATTTTCTATATGTCTCATTTATTAGGTATCAAATTGTTCTGAATAAACAATCTTTTCTCATCGAAGTACAGAGGATATTCTACGTGCCTAGCAATAGGTTAGGTAACCTAAGAATGTAATGACTATAATAAGAATAAACATGTTAGTAGATCAATAAATCTGTCTTAAATCCTTTTAAAACATAAGGGGACAAAAACTAAAACCAACATTCCTGCCCGTTTCTTCAAAATGGATCTTAAGTCCATTATCAAAATATAAAGAAAGTAATTATTTTCTTTTGATAATGTTTCTTTCTCAAGTACAGGCCAAACAAGGGAAAATGATTATAAGCTGTAGCAGAGAGAGGATGTTAAGTTAGCATTGAAGTGTATTATTTAAATGATATTTCATTTTTGCATTTGTTCATTGAGTAACTATTAAATAATATCCACTGTATGCTTGGCTCTCTGAAAGGTACTGGGAGATAAGATGTCAAGTAAGACGAAGACACTGCTCTCATGGAGCTTTATATTCTAGCAGGAGAGGAAAATAATATATAAGCAAACATATTGGTGAGAAAGAATATTTCAGACACTTAACACAGGATGGCATCTGAGGTCATATTGTGACTCCCCTTCCTTGGTTTCTTGCTCCTTTTCCCTGGGCTGCTTCCAATTTTAATTTATTGGTTAGATAAACCTCCCCCTAAATTTGTAGGTTGGAGAAAAGAGAGATAATGTGAAAATTAAAATGTCGTTAATCTGCCGTTAAGAGCAAAAGGAAATGGATACTTGGCTGAAGATTAAGTAAGAAAACAGTGAAAAAATCTTCAACAGTCACAGATTTAGCCAGCAGTTATGCCTGAACTAGGACTGTAAACAATGTGTACTTTTAAGTTCTCCAAATTGTGTCATATTCATTAATCACATTTTACAATTAAAGCTTTGCCAAATTCTACCCTTGAAAGTTTCTCTAAGCCCTTTCTCCCGCACTTCTCCCCCACCACAATTATTTACATTTTATTTTTGTACTTTCTGAAGTTTCTGTCTTATATTTGGAGCCCTGGTAGTACGGTGGTTAAGAGCTCAGCTGCTAACCAAAAGGTTGGCAGTTCTAATCCACCAGCCCCTCCTTGGAAACACTGTGGGGCAGTTCCACTCTGTCCTATAGGGTTGCTATGAGTTGGAATTGACTGGATTACAACTGGTTTTTAAAACTTTTTTTCCCTTATATTTATTTTCCCCCCATGAGTCCTATTTGGCCCACTGTTCAAGATAGTAAAATATATTTCAAAGGACTATTTAACCTGTTTCTTGACCAAAGAAGGATTCTTATCAAATATTTCGAGCACATTTTCTATTACATTATTACAGGTGTATGTTAAAATAGAATTTTAATGTATAGGTAATATTCCATAAAGGACCAGAAATTTAACAGATTGCAGGCTGTTTCCTATCGAATGATTTATTTTGCTAACATCATGACTAATAGACTCACATGAGACACATGTTGTTTTGAAGGTAAGTTCAGTAACCTTAAGAACAAAAGAATAAACAGAATAGACAGAATGCATTATTTTATCAGTTATTAATTATAAGACCCATCTTTTTATTTCTATTTTTTTAATATCCTTCTTCCTTCCTTTTCTCCCTCCCTCCCTTCTTTCTTTCTTTCTTTTTTGTTTTTATGCTTATTATCTGGTACCACTAGAATGTAAGCTTCTTGAGGGCAGGAAGTATCTTTTTCTTATTCACTGCTCTCTCTCCAGAGCCTAAGAAATTGAATAAACACTCAAAGAATATTTGTTTATAATTTGACTAACTTTACCACTCAGTTTACTAATAAGGCACACTGGTGATTTCCTTTGTAACTAAAGTGACAGTAAGAATGGCAAAGCTAAACCCATTCAATGACTTTCGACATTAAGTTTCAATTGATAGGAGTGTTGATTCTATCACAGAAATTAACTTGATGAACATGCCCTGGATTTGTGAAGAAAACCACCCCAATCCTCTTTCCTCCTCTTGGGACCATGGTCTTCCAGCTGCCTTTTGCCTACACTCCCCAGCCTCACACCTTCCTATACTTTTTTCTCCGTACTGGCTCTGTCAGAAAAGTTGAAAGTGCCCTTAGGTGCATGCCAGTGGTAGAACAATTCCCTTACCAAAAAAACCAAACCTGTTGCCACCGAGTCGATTCCGACTCATAGCAACCCCATAGGACAGAGTAGAACAGCCCCATAGAGTTTCCAAGGAGCGCCTGGTGGGTTCAAACTGCCAACCTTTTGGTTAACAGCCATAGCACTTAACCACTACACTACCAGGGTTTCCACAATTCCCTTAGGACCTTGCAAATTCCATTTTTTCATCTACCTCGTTGAATAATGACCAGTTCATGGGCATCCCCTAACCACACACACACACACACAAAAAAAAAAAACACCAGTCAATTCCAACTCATAGCTACACTATAGGACAGAGTAGAACTGCCCCATAGGGTTTCCAAGGAGTGGATGGTGGATTTGAACTGCTGAACTTTTGGTTAGAGCTCTTAACCACTGTGCCACAAGGACTCCCAGGCATCCACTAGACTGACTATAATTTTAGGCTAAATGGTACTCAGAAAAAAAAGGACAAATTGCAATTTCTAATAGTTTTAAGAGAAATGGGACTATTAAGGCAATATTTCTAGCAAATAAAGAAAAAATACCTTGACAGTGGAAATTTGGCATTATTATTTAGTAGAAGTGATACATTATCAACATAAGATTAGAGAAATTAACCATGTAGGCTTCTGTGAATTTATTATTGACTGAATTGTTTTATAATGTATGATATAGATCATAAAAACACCAGATATGACAGAGGAGATGGCCATTTCTTGAGACTTTCTTCAACAGCTTAAAGGGAAAACTTAATGTCAAGTTTTCTTGAGTTTGTTGGCTACATAATTGAATTAAACATTGTATGAGTTAATGAAGCCTTTAGTAAGAAATCTCATTTGTTTAGAGAAGGCAAAACTATTCTAAAACATAGATACTCTGAAAACAATCATACTATGTGCAGACAAGGAATAAAAATGCCTCATGTGTAAGATGTTCAAATTCACTCATAAGATAAATGCAGGTGAAATTATAACGAGATACAATTTTTCACCAATTATGTTTACGAAGATTGAAAAAAAAATTGAGGCTTATCTGTTAGCCAGGATGGAAGATGTATAAATTGCCCAAATCTATCAAAATTACAAGAACACTTATTCCTTGCCTTAACAATTTAACTTGTAGAGTTTATCCTACAGATTTACTTGCACACCTATATATAAGGTTATCTGCTGCAGCTATTTGAAGGTTCCGCATAGTAGCAAAAGATTGGAAATAGCCTAAATGTGTATAACGGACAATTCATTAAATATGATATGGTATGTCCCTGCAATGAAATGCTATGCAGCCATCAAAAAAAAAAAAAAAACTCTATAAACTGATATAAAAAGATCTTTCAGCTGTATTAGGGGGAAAAAGCAAGAGACAGAATAGTTTATATAAGGTGCTACCATATTTTCAAAGAGAAGGAAGAAATAATATCTGAGTAGATTTGCATGAAAGATCTAGGAAAGGATAGGCAAGAATGTGACAATACTGATCGTTGGCGGGGGTGGGAGGGCTAGGGAACTGGATGGGTAGACTATAAGCTTGGGGGAGAGACCACATTTTTATCTTTTTTGCCTTTTGAATTTTCAATCATAAGGATATATTCACTTTTCAAAAAAATTAAACATATAGATCATCAGAAATAAAGTTAATGTCGCTAGTCATAAAGAAAATTGTTGGCATGCACTTATAGTTTAACACACAAAATGTAATTTAAAATATTGACCTTAAAACTTAATTTTACAATAAGTGACAGAGACACTATTAATCTCGACTTTGACATTTCTCACACTCAAGAGAAGTACCTCTCTTCCTGTGTGCTTGACTTGAGAGCTATTCACCTGCTTCTCCTTTATGATTTGATAATACAAATCAAGGAAATTTGTGAACTTCACGGTAAATGCAGAAAACTCTCCTTCATATTTCAAATCAGTTCTAGAATTTGGCTCTTGCCAAGATTATACTCAGGTTAAATGGAAAATTTCTAATTCACAATCAGCAGCCTGTATTGCCATGAGCTAACAATGGCTGCTAAACGTATTCACTGCCACCCAGGAAACTGTCAACTAAGGACAGTTGTATCTCGGTGTGTGTAGCAGAAGTCAGGCATTTTGTCTGCTCCTAATCATGACCAAAAAAAAAAAAATATATATATATATATATTTTTTTTTTTTTCTTAATCATGACCCTGGAAACCCTGGTGGTATAGTGGTTAAATGCTATGACTGCTAAGCAAAAGGTCAGAAAGGTTAGCTGTCGGAATTCACTAAGCGATACTTGGAAACCCTATGGGGCAGTTCTACCTTGTCCTTTGGGGTCGCTATGAGTCAGAATTCACTCTACGGCAACGGATTTTTTCTTTTTTTAATCATGGCCCTACACTCATGAGACCAGGGCTCTATGCCTACACAATGCTATACCTACACACTAGGTTTGCAAGCATGCTCTGGAGAGAAGCAGAGGAGTCAATATCATGGGAGTGAATCTGATAGCTGTGGACTGAGTAGACAGAGAAAACAGGTGGGTTGTACATGGTTTTCTCTAAAGGCTAGAGGATCAGACTCATTGAAAAATATGTTCTTCTACTTATGCTACATTTCTCCTGCATCAACTGTCTATTTAAATCTGCTGTCCCATGAACAAGCTGAAGAGTCATAGTTTATCCAACAGAAACAAAGTCTAATGACAGGATATTGCTCTAACTCGACGTTGGATTTGTTGACACTTGAGGCAAAACTTTGGAACTTTTATTTAAGTAGAATTGTCACCATAATTTAACTGATAAAGTTATGGCTTGGGTGAAAATGTTCCCTGAGTGGCTAAAATTTCAGGCCATTCTCCAGGAAGTTTGTCTTTTAAACTTTGAAGATGATCTTGTTTGGAAGAAATAAGTCAGACTCTAAGAGAAACTGCAAGTGAGGTTTACAAATACCAAGTGAGGTGGGGAGAAAACTAAAGACCAAGATGACTCAAAAACAGCAAAAATCTACTTTTTAAAAAGAGTGTACTTTGAGGAAAAAAATGATACTTGATAACCTGAATGATTCAGATGTTGCCTTAGCTTTCAACCTTATTATACATGGATTCACTTACTCAATTCACCCTTAGATTTTACTTAGAGGTATGTATGTGCTATCTCATTTGAATTCCACTGAATTAAAAATGTACTGTCTATATTTACATATTGTCTTAGTCATCTAGTGCTGCTATAACAGAAATACCACGAGTGGATAGCTTTGACAAAGGGAAATTTATTCTCTCACAGTCTAGTAGGTTCCAGTCCAAACTCAGGGCATCACCTCCAGAGGAAGGCTTTCTCTCTCTGTCAGCTCTGGAGGAAGGTCCTTGTCATCCATCTTTCCTTGTTCTGGGAGCATCTCCGCATAGGAACCTCAGGTCCACAGGACGTGCTCTGCTCCCAGCACTGCTTTCTTGGTGGTATGAGGTCCTCAATTCTCAGCTTGCTTCCTTTTATCTCTTGAGAGATAAAGGGTGGTACAGGCCACACCCCAGTGAAAATTCATTTACATTGGATCAGGGATGTGGCCTGAGCACGGGTGTTACATTCCACCCTAATTCTCCTTAACCACAGACAGAGATTATGATTTATAACACATAGGAAAATCACAAAATGGAGGGCAACCACACATGGCCTAAACAAGTTGACACATATTTTGGGGGGATTTAATTCAATCTGTTACACATACCTCATACTTTATGAAGGCTGTTGGGACAAACCACTTCATCCTTCTGTGTCTTTTCTCTGGTGAAATTTCTACTTCTAGAAACTGAGTATTTGCTTGCCAAATGCAGAGCTGGCCTATTTCTCTTAGAAGTGGTTCAATGCAATGATGCAGGAGGAGGAAGTGGTGTCAGACATGCAAATAAGAAGTTGAACTCATGTCTTAGCAGATAGCCTTGTGTAATTCAGGAGTTTAGTTTCCAGTGGTTTTTTTTTTTTTTTCTTACCCTCCCTAGTATTACTAAGGAATATGAGGCCCTTACCGATTCTGTTTTGGGGAATGAAAGTGGAGTTCCCAAGCAGAAACTACAAGCATTCACAAAGATGATTAGGGAACTGTTGATAACTCCTAGAAACTTGATCAATGAATCCCATTTGGAAGTAAATCCCATAGTAGAATTAAGATAATTCCTATGTTTTTTACATAGTAACATAATAGTTTATATAAGGTTTTGTATATAGAGAGATGTAGAATCATTGAACTATGAAATCTAGAAATCATTTTATAGTAGAAGAAAATAAAGCTCAGAGAGGCCAATAATTTTGTTACCTTAGAAATTCAAAGTTTTAGCTTAAATCCCATGTTCTGTACTTACATACTATGAGTTGGAATCAACTCGAGAGCAGTGGGTTTTTGCTTTTTGTACTCTATGACTTGGGATTTTATGTTGGTGGATGGTGTGGATTTAGATCTGTCTTTCAAGACAACAAATTTCTGATAATCCCCACATGTGAGCTCTAAGTACTCTGTCCTTTTTATAGGACCTCTGATTTTTATAATACCTCCGTTTCTCAGTGAATTTATTGTTTCCAATAAATCACAGATTCAGAAACCTCCCTTTACTTTACGGATTCTCGGGTCTCCAAAATCAAGAGCCCTCTTCCTCAGCATCCTGCTATCCTATCCTGTTCACTAAGCTGACTTGCAGATGCACCTGGACTGCGGATACCGTTCTGTTGAGTCATGCTGCAAAAGCTAGTCTGGAAAGAGGGCCAAATGAGTCGCTATGTCAGACAGACATTCACACCATCTACCTTTATCAAGTTACGTCTTGCATCTGTTCATGGGAAAGGATGAAAGCTAAGTGTCTAAGGCAGAATTAGTTCAATGGAGAAAAATGAATATTGAAAAGTTGCTGGATGTGTGGTGCACACAGAGGTCAGAGGCTGGAGGATATCCATGAAGGAGTTAAATATCTCATACCTGACTTCTTTTGACCTCAAGAATCTCCAGCTGACTGAAGATTCCAATATACTTCCTGTCTTCAAAGCTTCAATGATGAGAAACACTTAAAAAATGTTTATTTTTTTAATAAGTCTTTATCTAGTACATATAACAGTATCTTAGTCTAGCCATAACATTCTTTCAGGTGACCTGAAACCCTGCTCCTCACAATTGCACCAGCTCATCATTGATCATCAGAATTTGTCCATCTAATCTGCCCTCTGTCACTGATCTTTTCTTATTTCAGACATGGAAATACATGTAATAATGTAAATAACTTGATATTCAAGTTAACAGATAAGAAAATTTAAATACATATAGGAAAAGTGCTATGGTAGTTTGGAGACAATGTTTTGATTTCCCTTCCCGTATCATTAATGTCTTCTAGCTCCCTCCTCCCAACTCTCCCCTACCCCACCCACACACCCACATATTTGCACATATACCCACATAGTGAGTGGTACTCAGAGACGAGCTTTTTTCTCTACAAAGGAACTTTAAAAACATAAATTGTTTTTGTTCTCCACAAACTTCATATAAGATAATCAAGCTAATCCAATTATTATTATTATTATTATTTTCTGAGGAGCCAATGATATTCTGAGCATTGTCAAACCCAAGCTCCCTCTGAGCAAAGTGTAAAGGTTGTCATATTTTGGTCAAGTGACCCTGAAACACTAGCTAGAACCAGAGACTGGAATTTGAGCCAAGAGCAGCCATCTGTGTGCTGGCCTGTGGGGTTTCCTGGCATGACATTTTTTCTTGAAACTGTACTCACACCAGATAATAATGAAATGATGGAAGGAGACTCACTCTTCTTTTGATGATTCTTTTCTAATCAGATTTGTTCTCTAAATGTGAATACAAAATACACAAAATTCCTCCCAGAGATCAGTGTGGCTCTGAAACACAAAAAATGTTGTCTGTAGCTAGCAGTGTCAAACGATGTAATACAGTTAGATAGCTCTAGAAGGAGACACAGAGAGATTTAAGCCATGAAACTACCATTCTCTAGAGAGGGTATTGTACCTCAGTGGCATTCCAGGACTCCAAGAGGCCAAAGGGATTTGAGATTTCCTGTGCTCCCTTTCCTGTGTATTTCTACAGAAAGCACACATGGCCTATGCCAAGTCAAGAGTATCTCTTTTCCCTTAATAATGTGAAAAAACTCAGCACCCTGTTAAAAATCTAATACTGAATTCAGTAAAATGCTGAATGTGGGTATGTTCAGACTTTCCCATGAGCTATGGCAGGACAAGGTATTTTTTTAACTTCACATGACAAGGACTAATGATAGTGCTCTTTCTTGACTCATCTTTTGAGCACTGCCAAAGCTGTAACCACAGATTACAACCTTATTTTACCACAAGTTCAAGCACTATGAATAAGAATTGCAGAGGCAAGGGCAGAAAAAGCCACAGAATTCGTTCTTACTTGTGATGTCCTAGATTTCCCTTAAGTCTATTAACTCTTTCAAGTCAAAGGTCAGCAGAGTTGAAAAGAGACAAACCACAAAATTACTGGATTTCAACTTTCATCATGGCCAGATTGAAACAACGGGAAAAAATAGAGCCATACGCCACTATCATTTTGATAATAAATTTTGTGTTTCACTTTTTTCTAAAACAGCATAGTATATCTTCTGAAAGCTATCAATCCTCATGATAGTCACTCTGCATTTTTCTTAAACCAAAAACCAAACCTGCTACCGTTGAGTCGGTTTCAACTCATAGTGACTGATAACGTTTTATTAACTGTAAAATGCTTTTATTTTCTAGTGGACTATAAATGATGTGAGAAAGGGAACTATGTCTTTATTGTTCCCTGCTGCATCCACAGTGCTGAGCACATAGAACCAGCTACGTCATTGGCAGGTCTCAGTCCACATGAAAATGCAGGGCCCTTCATTCAAAATTATTAACAATTTCAAGATGGAGACTACGAAGCATTAACCAAATGTGGAGCCCTTCTGAATACAACTGTCTAGGTCAGCTCTGTATTCATAGTCAACATGACCATGAATCCAGCCCTGGTAGCACGTAATAGGCCTTCAATAAGTATGTGTTGACTGAATGACTTAATAAATATTCTGAATTCAAAACTAATATTTTATTCTGAATACCAGAAATGAAATACCTACCAGGGAGATTAGGTTTATAATACCAGTTGCTTTTCCAATGATCAATATTTTTTTCCCCAATAATACAAAATACAAAGAGGTTGACATTAATTTTACTACTACTTTTAATTTTATTCTTGTTCGTATACAAGTTCAGTAATTTTGGTAGCTTTCTCTTTTCTAATAACTATCTTAAAATTGCTTTGAATATATCGATTTTAAACCTTGAAAGACCCAATTTAATATTTTTGTTGTTGTTAGATGCCATTGAGTCAGTTCAGACTTATAATGACCATATATACAACCCTATGTAAAAGGAGTGAAACACTACCTGGTCCTACACCGTCTTCACAATCATTGCTGTGTTTGACCCCATTGTTGCAAACACTGGGTAAATGCATTTCATTGAGGGTTTTCCTCTTTTTCACTTACCCTCTACACCCTCTCCTCAGTTATCAACATGGTTAGGTTCCAAAGACCAGGTCATTATGTGAAACTGGTGTTGTGCAAAAACAGAGGATCACCACATCAGACCACAAAATGGAGGATGACTACATCATTACATAACTATCAAATTACATCATTACATAACAGCCAAACCACTGAGAATCATGATCCAGTCAAGTTGACACATAACCTTAATCATCAAAGCCAGCATTACTCTCACCTTGCACCTCGGTGTTCATTACTATCTTAGTTATCTAGTGCTACTATAACAGAAATACCATGAGCGGATAGCTTTAACAAACCGAAATTTATTCTCTCACAGTTTAGGAGGCTAGAAGTCTGAATTCAGGCTACCAGCTCCAGGGGAAGGCTTTCTGTCTTTGTCATCTCTGGGGGAAGGTCCTTGTCATCAATCTTTCCCTGGTCTAGGAGATTCTCAGTGCAGGGAACCTGGGGCCAAAGGATACACTCTGCTCCACTTCACTCCTGGCTCTTCTTGCTTGATGATAATGAGGACCTCTCCTCCCTGCTCTCTTCTCTCTTTTATATCTTTGAAAAGATTGACTCAAGATTCAACCCAATCCTGTAGATTGTGTCCTGCCTCAGTAACATAACTGTCTGTAATCCTGCCTCATTAACATCATAGAGGTTAGATTTTACAATACATAAGATACTGACATCAGATCACAGCCACAAAATACTAGGAGTCACGGTCTAGCCAAGTTGATACACATTTTGTGGGGATATAATTCAATCCATAACAGTTGCTGCTTGTTACTGCCAGATGTACATCATTAATGAGCAAAATAGACAGTAAATTTTTTACTATTGTTATAAATGTGAAATGTTGGCTAACAAGAGAGTCAATAAGTAGGGAGAAGGCATACATTACCAAGCAGGATGTCCTTCTCTAGGGACTGGCCCCTCCTGATAATGTGTCCAAAATACGTGAGATGAAGTATGTCCATCCTTGTTTCTAAAGAGCATTCTGGCTGTACTTCTTCCAAGACAGCTTTGTTTGTTCTTCTGGCAGTCCGTAGTATACTGAATATTATTTCTCAACACCATAATTCAAAGGCATCAATTCTTTGGTTTTCCTTATTCACTGTCCAGCTTTTGCATACATATGAGGTGATGGAAAACACCATGTGTTGGATCAGGCACACCTTAGTCCTCAAAGTGACATCTTTGCTGTTGAACACTTTAAAAAGGTCTTTTGCAGCAGATTTGCCCAATACAATGTATTATTTGATTTCTGGACTGCTGCTTTCATGGACATTGATTGTGGAGCCAAGAAAATGAAATCCTTGACAACTCCATTCTTTTTCTCCATTTATCATGATGTTGCTTATTGGTCCAGTTGTGAGAATTTTTGTTTTCTTCATGTTGAGATGTAATCCATACTGAAGGCTGTAGTCTTTGATCTTCATCAGTAAGTGCTTCAAGTCCACTTCACTTTCAGCAAGCAAGGTTATCTTCATATTACAGATTTTTAATTAACTAATAACAAAGTTAATATACAAAGCAATATAAGTTGATATCTTTTAAAGATTATTATTCTGGATTAGTAATGCTACAATAACGGGGTAGACGAAAGTGAAGTTACTTGCAAAACTAGCATATTTTATAGCTGGGAAGTCTCAAATAGCTGATAAAGACCAGACTTCTTTAGAAAGGATAATAACTTGAAGCTGAAATTGATTCAGTACATTACAAATAAGTCTGCACTCTGTCTCTTACAAAGTATTTTCCCTCAAATGAAAGAATTAACTTGAGTTTTTCCAGAAAGGTCCTGATTCTGAGGCTGCAAAGGGAATTTCTTTTGAAATCATTACATCTATCTATAGTAATATACTAAATCAGTTCATGCAGAATGGTGAGTTTTTAAAGATAAGATTCGTTTTTATTCCTCTACAATTAAAAAATAGGAAGTAATCTAACAGTAAATCATGTTCATTTGCCTAAGGTAAGATGTATAGGACAATTTGTCATAGTCAAGTTTCTTATCCCGTGTTGGTCCCATGAGACATTGGATCCATTCCAAACAGTGAATCTATGCTAGTCCCTTTCTTTCTAAGACTAACCTTTTCCTAGTTTTCTTCCTCTGTAATTCTTTAAAATGTATCTTGGTGGTAGAAATTACATGGTTTATTCTAAATCTCTTCTTGCCATCAATACCATAACGGAAAGACCACAGTCTTTGAGGAAGTAGAAATGTAGGTTTGAATCTTAGTTTTAACAGTTTTCCTCCTGTGTTGCAGTGGAAAAGTTATTTATTCTCTCTGAATTTCATCTTTGGAAAATGGAGATGATGCTTCCATAGTAATATCTGTTATAAATATTTGCAATAACAGAGGTAAATTGAATAGCACACAGTAAATATTTAATACATAATAGATATGATGACAATGACTACTATTAATTCTCATTGTTTAAAATTAATTTTCCTTTTAACAAAGTTTTCCCCCCTCATTATCAGAAGAATACATACTCGTTATGAAGGCAGGTAATATACAGAGAAGTCTGAAGAAGCAGAAAAACAATTTTCCACCACAATAAGGTGATAACAATTTGAGAGCTTCATATCCTGTAATTTTCTTTTATGAATCTTTCTCTGTGCTCAGTTAAGATCATACTTAACATTTATTTTATGTTTTGCTTAATATTATTGTCTTAGTCATCTAGTGTTGCTATAACAGAAATACCACAAGTGGATGGCTTTAACAAAGAAAAGTTTATTTTCTCACAGTAAAGTAGGCTGAAAGTCCAAATTCAGGGTGTCAGATCCAGGGGAAGGCTTTCTCTCTCTGTCAGCCTTCGCATCAATCTTCCCCCAGACTAGGAGCATCTCTGCACAGGGACCCCAGGTCCAAAGGATGGCTCTGCTCCTGGCACTACTTTCTTGGTGGTTTTAGGTTCCGCTGTCTCTCTGCTTGCTTCTTTTATATCTCAAGAGATTGCCTCAAGACACAATCCAGTATTGTAGATTGAGTCCTGCCTCACTAACACAACTGCTGCCCATCCTCCTTCATTAACATCATAGAGGCAGGATTTACAACATATAGGAAAATCACACAATACCAGGAATCATAGCCCAACCAAATTGATAGACACATTTTTGGGGATACATAATTAAATTCATGACAATTATATCATAAATATATTCCCATATTATTAAAAACTCTTAATCTATGTCATTTCAATTACTGCTGAGTAACACATCCCATTTTTTAAAATTGCATTATCATCCTACCTTCAGGTCAATGACAAAAGCACTGGAAACGTCTGAATAATTATCTTTTAAATGTTTTGGTTGTTTGCAAGAATGAGTGGCTTTTGACTTCAGACTCTCAGGCACAGCCTCCCACATTTCAGGGCAGCTGTTATTCAGTGACTTGATCTGGAAGCAGCCACTTGGAAACAGTAAACAATAAAGCTGATCCTGCCCACTATGCATACTTCCACACTAGGAGAAAAACAACCATTTAAGAAGCAAATGACTATTTCTAAAATGGCACGTAGTGATTAACATGTTGACAGAAATTAAAAAGGTGAGGCACACTTATAGAGATCCTCTCAAGCATTCAACCTTTTGACTTTTCAAGGCAAGAGACTTTCAGAATTTGGTTGCAAGAAGAACGAATAATAGAGAGAGAGAGAGAGAGAGAGAGAAATGTGGCTGGAATAACTTTGTGGCCCAGCTCTAGGATGATAGGTGGAGAAAACCTTCTGATTTGTTCAAGTCTAGACAGGAGGTTCTGGGTCCCAGAAACCTATATAAGCCTTTAGATTGGACCAGTCTAAAATGAGTGGTCCTTTATTAGTGTGGAAAATCGAGTGCATTGAAAATTAACAACTCATATATGTTATTTGATACAATGCGTTAACTTCTCATAGTAATCTTTTTCAGTTAGTACTGCAATGATGAGAAAATGATTTGCTAAGTATATCTGATATTTTTGTATTGATGGTAAAACAATAGAAATCATACTAAGTAAGAGAAAGTAATTATTAGATGCATAATAGTTGATGCGGATTGAATTATGTCCCCCCAAAAATGTGTGTATCAACCTAGTTAGGTCATGTGTGGTTGTACTCCATTTTGTGATTGTAATTTTATGTTGAGAGGATTAGGGTGGGATTGTAACACCACCCTTACTCAGGCCACCTCCCTGATTCAAGGTAAAGGGAGTTTCTCTGGGGTGCGGCCTGTATCACCTTTTCTCTTTCAAGAGATTAAAAAAAAAAAAAAAAGGAAAGGAAAAAAGCAGAGAGTTGGGGACCTCATACCACCAAGAAAGCAGCACTAGGAGCAGAGCGCTTGGGACACAGGTCCTCGCGCCTGAGAAACTCCTCCGCCTGGGAAAGACTGAGGACAAGGGCCTTTGTCCCGAGCCGACAGAGAGAGAAAGCCTTCCCCTGGAGTCGACACCCTGAATTTGGACTTGTAACCTTCTAGACTGTGCGAAAATACATTTCTCTTTGTTAAAGCCGTCTGCTTGTGGTATTCCTGTTATCGCAGCACTAGATGACGAAGACAACACCATTATTATATTAATCATGAAAATTAAGACCAAATGATTTATAAACAATATTCAATATTGTCTTCTCCTTTGTAATGTAGAATTTTTGTACAGGTAGGCAACAAAATCAGGGAAGAATTGAAGCATCAACTGCTTAAAGAGAAAACTAACCTTGATAAAAAAATTCTGAAAGGCCAAACAATAACAGTTGACTTGATATAAAAGTGATTCCATTTGAAAATATCTCAGTATTGAATTCTAATTTAATTGCCTTAATCTTGAAGCTGCTTGCCTTCCAGGAAAGGTAACGTATCTCAGCAGCTAACCCTAAAAAACCAAACCAAACTCATGGCTGCGGATTCTATTTCGACTCATAGGCACCCTAGAGCGAGAGAGCGCTCAATTACTTTCCTGAACAGATCTGGAATGCTCTCAGTCACATCAATTAATCACATCCTGTGTTGACATAAGCAGTGGCTGGTGACCTGTTCTGCAGATCTTCATGGAGTCTGGCTTTCTGAATTGCTGCTGTTTCCGGAAACCCTGGTGGTGTAGTGGTTAACAGCTAGGGCTGCTAACCAAAAGGTTGCCAGTTCAGACCCGCCAGTCACTCTTTGGAAACCTTATGGGGCAGTTCTGCTCTCTCTGGCAATGGTGTAATTAATGGCAACGCGGTAACAGGACTTTGTGCCCTGCCAATTGTCTCTTTCCGTGGCCTTCCTCTTCCAGGCCAGGGACTTCTGGGCCTCAGAGTTGAAGACGCTCTGTCCCTACCTTCTTCTTCCTGTAACTCTGGTAGCTGAAGCACTTGAGATTCCTCTTCCTTGTTTACATTTTATTCCTTTTTCCTCTTAATTTCACTTGTCTCAAAAACAACCAAATATATGGCAATAAAGTGACTTGAAAGAGAATAAAAACTGTAAACATTAATTCCTCTAAAAATAATGATGAATACTTTTCATTAAAATTTGGAAAGATTAATTGCATATACCACATTTTTACACAAATAATGTGCACCTTCTACGTTTGTTTGCCAACAGCTTCCTCCCCTCACGAGTTATTTTCGTAAGTGCCGCTATAGTAATTTTTTTTTTTTAATGTTTCTGTAATGAAAAAAAATCTGTATTAAAGCGGGTAGCTCAAAGCCCAGCACCAGATGGTGGATATATGTTGTTACTTACTCTAGAATTAAAATTAACTATGTAGGAATAAACAAAATTTATTTATTATTTTTTTATTTTATTTATTTATTTTTATGTAGGAATGAACAAAATGGCAGACAAGGCTAGGATGATCATTATTTTTTACCTTATCTCATTTGACCTTGTATTTAAATTGGCTGGGTCCTAACGGTGACCACTGATTTTTAAAAAATGAATCCAACACAAAACAATTTTGTTGAAGCATATTTGACCTGGCTAAACTTTAGGTTTGCTTTTTTTGTGATGAGTAGTAGTGACATTAATTTTATTTTGATTATCATTGTCCAAATGATGTTGTATTGATAATGACATCAATGAAACAACAGTTCTCAAGGGTCTCTTTGTAACCTTAATCTGAAGAGGATTTAAAATGTGAAAACAAAGCCTGGATGGAAAGACGTTAACAGACAAATTTAAAGACAAAACTGGTGGCAAAGTTCCACCCTAGAGACTGACTACATGATCTACATGATCAAAGGAGAATAATGCATTCAATAAACCCATTGCCAGTAAAGTCAATTCCGAATCATAGCTACCGTACAGCATAGAGAAGAACTGCCCCCGCAGGGTTTCTCAGGAGCAGCTGGTGGATTACAACTGCTGAACTTTTGGTTAATAGCTGAGCTCTTAACCACTGTGCCACCCAATTTGAATAACTCAAGTTACTGATTACCTTTTTTTTTTTTTCAAAAACAAAAGTTGGGCTCAAAATATTATAATTGCCTGACCATGGTATTTGAATGGAAATGGAATCTAACCCAGTAAAGCAGCAGTATTATTATTATTTTTGTTATTAACACCCAGCCTTAAACCAAAAAATTGAATCAAGTCACCATTAAGTCAACAAATTATAGCACAACAAATAATATAGAACATTATTGATTATCTTTTCCAGTCTTCTATTTTTATAGTTGACAAAATTGAGAACTAGTTTATTCCTTGAAAATGACTTTTAAATCTATTGTGTAAACTATTATTTACTTCAACTTTTAAAGGTTCCATTACACAGTTTGCATTGCCACATACCCTACTACACTTTTCTACACTATCCTTAGCATTCCCTTTTATTATATGCTAGAAGACTTTGAAACTTGATAAAGAAGATGGGTAAACAGTATAATTAAATGACCACTGTGGGAAACCTATGGGAACTAAGGCATAGAAAGGAACTGCAGTTATTTATTGCTCCATATAGTTTGTTCTCAGAGCTTTACTGCATATCTTACCATGTAGTGGCCAAAAATCACTACCAGCAAAAGTCAGGATATAATCTGTGGTTGACCTTTTATGAAGATAATGATAGATAAAGAAATGCGGTCTTGAAATTTTTCTAGTTAAACTACTCATAATTTGTAAACATATACCAACTAAACTTAACTTTATTGTTTTAGGCAAAGGGTTTCATATTTTATTTTGGAGTGCTCCTTGTATCTTTTCCCTATTCGTGTTCATGAGTGAACCTGTTAGCTCAGTGAGAGTCAGGTTTGAGGGGGAAGCTGGAGATCTTTTTAAATGGATGAAAAGAGAATTCATTTCTTTGCATGCAAGGTATGTTTGTTGTCTGTTGAGTAACCAGTTCCCGTCGAGTCTACTACGACTTATGGTGACCTCATGCCTTTCAGAGTAGAACTGTGTGTAGGGTTTTCAATGGCTGTGACCTTCTGGAAGTAGACAGCCATACCTTTCTTTCTTTTTTTTTTTTTTACTTCCGGGTGAATTTGAAATGCAACGTTTTAGTTAGTAGCTGAGTGCTTAACTGCACCACTGAGGAATAGCAGTGAATTTAGTTTCTACAACTGACCCAATTTTGTCCTTCAGGAATAGTTCCATATGCAGAGTAGACTGTGGGGTGATAGAAAGTGCTTTTTTTTTTTTTTTCCTTTGGTAACTCAGTCTTTAAAACAAACAAAAAATATGGAGTAAACTCATGTCAAAGGCATGATTGCTTAAGCAGGGATGGAATGGTATGACCAGAGATGTGACAGTGTCCTGAGTTTGCATTCTGACTTGTCCCATTGTTAGTTCTTTAACCATCCTGAGCTTTGGTTTCCTTACCTGGGAAAGGGTTATCGTGATAGTTAAATGGGATCAAGCGTATAAAGTACTTTGCCTGCTACCTGGACTGTTGTTGTTGTTATTGTTAGTTGCCATCCGGTCAGCCCCACCGTACTTATGGAGACCCCATGTACAATTGAACTAAACATGCCCTACACACCCCATGCTTAGTTACAGATCAGACTATTGTGATCATGGGGTTTTCACTGGCTGGTTTTCAGAATGAAATCACTAGGTCTTTTTTTCCTGGTTTGTCTTAGTTTGGAAGCTCCACTGAAATCTGCTCAGTGTCATAGCAACATGCAGGCTTCCACTGACGGTAGGAAGTACAATTCGCCAGGAATCAAACCTGGGCCTCCCATGTAAAAAAATGTAGAAGGCAAGAATTCTACCACTGAACCACTAATATATCATGCTACGTAGAGTAGGCACTCAGGAAAGGGTGCCTATATTATTAAGTTTCTAAATGCTAAATTTTTATTTATATTGAACATCCTTATCTTTCATAGTTTGCTGAGATTAAAATTGATCCCTGATATTTAGCTTTATCCTGCCTAAATCTTTATTTATGATATTTAGAAACATGCCACAGAATTAAATATAAGTTACAAACATAGAGGCTGGATTTTTAATCCATTTGCATCCATTTTCACAGGATTTCGCCATCTAAAAATAATATTTCTTTTTCTGTATATCAGAAAGGCTTTGTTTAGGTACGAAACCAAAAACAAAAAGAAGTCACAGATTGATGCAACTTCCTGTATAAGTTTATGTAGATGTGCCAGAGTGGTTGTCTGGGCTCTGTCTCCTCCTTTGTTCTGACGCAAACCTTGACTCTTTTTTGTTAAATGAGAAGAATTTAGTTAGGATTTAGCTTTCACGCTATTAACAAGCCTCAAACACAATGTCGAGTCTTTCAAAATGTTTGGCAGAGCTTGGTTTTGAGAAAATAGAAGAGCAAGCTCTAGTATATGGGAAATGATAACCCACAAGGAAAAAAAAAATGGTGCAATAATACCACAGACAGTTTAGGGTGTGTATTTCCCAGAGAAAATAAGGAATAATTTTATATTTACATTGAATGGCCTTTGGAAAAACTTACTAGGCTTTTTGTAGAAAAAGGTAGAGACAGTTAGGGAATTGGTTTATTCTTGTGACATCCTGAGTAGCTGAAAGCACTTGATATGTGTCTTCTCATTTTCTCCATGTTTGGGTGGGAAAAAACAGGTGAGTATAATTTCTTCTATGTTTACAAATACGAGTGGAGAAATTGATTTTGATTCTTAAGATAAAAACTTGGCTGTGAGTTCGAGATAAGAATTCAGGCCTCTCTCAATCCTTGTGAGGTCTGGATTGAGCTCCACAGCTTCTTTTCCTACTTTTCTAATTACAGCAGCCAGGACCGATCACCAAAATTAGGAAAAGAATCAACACTATTATTAGGTAGTGACCAATTAATTACCCTGATTCTGGGGGATGAAAAGGAGAACACCTTTGAGATATTAACTTTGGTTCTTTTCCTTTCGTTTCCCTTCCAAAAATTATAAACTTCCCTGCTTGCGGGTAACAGCTATGAGCATAGCTCCTAACTGGGTCAAGGCCATTGCACTTCTCTTTAAGAGCATAACAGTGGCACCGGTGGAACTTTGAGCTTAATATGTAGACTCTATCAATCCCTATAAAATTCTCTGTAAATTTGAAAAGTCAAAATAATCTACTACATTATAAACACACAACAAGTCACTGTAAAAGACACCACTGAGCTTAGAGTCAAGGACTGGTTTACCTTGGACCCACTACTCAACTTCTCTAAGTTTCCTCATTTATGGAAATGGTGTAACAATAATTCTTGCACTTTGTAGCTCATGGAACATTGTTATGGGGTATCTTAGTTATCTAGTGCTTTTATAACAGAAATACTACAAGTGGATGGCTTTAACAAACAGAAATTTATTCTCTTACAGTTTAGAAGGCTAGAAGTCCAAATCAGGGCACCAGCTCCAGGGGAAGGCTCTTTCCCTCTGTCAGCTCCTGGAGAAGTTCATTGTCATGAATCTTCCCCTGGTCTAGGAGCTTCTCAGTGCAGGGACCCTGAGTCCAAAGGACACACTCCACTCCTGGCTCATAAATGTCAAGCTCATTTCAGCTTTATTCACAGCGTGCAAGAATATATTCTATTTTTTTGGAAGAAAAATAATCAAGTGAAGTCAGCATGTTTTGCCTTTCACAAGCTATAATGTGATATGTAAATAACCACGTTTATCAATAAGTCCAAAATGCAAAAAAAAAAAAAAAATCTTCTTTTTCTTTTCAGATTTACGAAAAAGAACAGTATCTTGATTCTGTCAACTTGCATAGTGTGTGGGGTAGGCAATTTACTAAAACTCTATGGGCTTCAAATTAAAAAAAAAAACCAAAAACCCATTTCCATTGAGTCGATTTGGATTTATGGCGACCCTATAGGATAGAGTAGAAGTGCCTCATAGGGTTTCCAAGGCTGTAAATCTTTATAGAAGCAGACTGCCACATCTTTCTCATGCAGAGTGGCTGGTTGGTTCCAACCGCCGACCTTTTGGTTAGCAGCCAAGAGCTTAAGCACTGCACTCCTGGGGCTCCTTAGGCTTCAAATCTGTTGTTGTTGTTAGGTGCCGTCGAGTCCATTCCGACTCATAGCGACCCTATGCACAACAGAATCAAACACTGCCCAGTCCTGAGCCATCCTTACAATCGTTGTTATGCTTGAGCTCATTGTTGCAGCCACTGTGTCAATCCACCTTGTTGAGGATCTTCCTCTTTTCCACTGACCCTGTACCCTGCCAAGCATGATGTCCTTCTCCAGGGACTGATCTCTCCTGATAACATGTCCAAAGTATGTAAGATGCAGTTTTGCCATCCTTGCCTCTAAGGAGCATTCTGGCCGCACTTCTTCCAAGATAGATTTGTTCGTTCTTTTGGCAGTCCATGGTATATTCAATATTCTTTGCCAACAGCACCATTCAAAGGCGTCAACTCTTCTTCGGTCTTCCTTATTCATTGTCCAGCTTTCTCATGCATATGATGAGATTGAAAAAACTATGGCTTGGATCAGGCGCACCTTAGTCTTCAAGGTGACATCTTTGCTCTTCAACACTTTGAAGAGATTCTTTGCAGCAGATTTACCCAATGCAATGCATCTTTTGATTTCTTGACTGCTGATTCCATGGCTGTTGATAGTGGATCCAAGTAAAATGAAATCCTTGACAACTTCAATCTTTTCTCCATTTATCATGATGTTGCTCATTGGTCCAGTTGTGAGGATTTTTGTTTTCTTTACATTGAGGTACAATCCATACTGAAGGCTGTAGTCTTTGATCTTCATTAGTAAGTGCTTCAAGTCCTCTTCACTTTCAGCAAGCAAAGTTGTGTCATCTGCGTAACGTAGGTTGTTAATGAATCTTCCTCCAATCCTGATGCCTCGTTCGTCTTCATATAGTCCAGCTTCTCATATAATACAAAAAGGCTTCAAATTAGTCACCCATAAAATGCAAATAACACCAGTTCAACAAAAAGTTGTGAGAATTAAACAGAAAATATAAAAGTGCCTGGTATCCATATATATGAAAACACTAGTTCCTTTCTTTTCCTTTCTTCTTAGAATAATACAGTACATATTCTCTTTTTGTTTTAGATTCTCCAAAGTGCCAAGTCTTTCATTTGACATTTCTGGAGATTCATATACGGCCAACTATGAATGAGAATTTGGTAGTATGAACTAAACCCTCCTTTCTATGTATTCAAAAATATATTTTCATAATGAACATTGAGGATAGTTGGAAGCACTATCATTGACCCTTTCTCTAGCACCCCACTTTAATAAACAGCCCACTTCAAACCTAGGATAAATATCAGACTCCTCTTATACTAAGGAGCAGAGTTGGGTTTATTATTAAATGTTATGCAAATACGTGCACGGATGTAAAGATGTTTGCTTAGTCAAACTTTGCTACTCAGTTTGGATGGCATTGGCTGACCCTTATTTGACCAACTGTGTGAGGTTCAAATCAACTTGGTAATGTAGGGGATTTTTGCAATGTCAAAACACAATGCTCATTCAGTATTCTCTAGGCTACTCTGGGGATTGTAAGAGTAATAAATTTTAGATCTTTGCTTTCCAGCCTCCAGTTCATCCCTAGTCTTGTGTGACTTTCTGTAAAATTAAGTCTCTCAGCTTGGCTGCCCAAAGTAACCACAAAAGGGTGTTAATGTAGTAGGAACAGTTTCCCTGGGTAGTTTTCTACCGAGGTCAACAGTGAGCCTCTGGCCTCCTGATACTTATGAGTTCCTTAGTGTGACACTTTTCTTATCAGTTAGCCAGAGAAAAGCATTGTTAGTATAACAGGAATTGGCCTATACCAAGCAGGCAAGCTACAGTGCCAGCTAAGAGAGGCTGCTGATATATAAGCCTTCTTAAAGGAGGCCCAATGTTCATTTGGCGTTGACTAATCAGGAAATAAATGTTTGTAATCAAGGATCACATTGTAATTTTAATAAAATCTACGACTAACAAAATAAAAAAAAAAAACATGATTTCATGAGCATCAGTGGTTTCTTCTTAACACTCAACTTTGTTCTTAATTACACAGACCTCACCGCCTGGGTATGTAGAATTCACTTTTTCCTTTCCTTTTTGGATGGCAATGCACGGAATGCCCTGTGTAAACACAGCCAGGGCATGAATACAGTTCTACTTCATTTCCTCAACTCTTTGTTTTGCTATTCCCTCATTCTCCTGTGTCTGGATTTCTTGATTACTGAAGGATTCAGCCAGTGTCACCCCGGAAGGTGTGTAGAGGATTCATGAAGCAAGGTCCAAGGAAAACTCTCAAGCTGAAAAAAAAAACAAATTAAAAATAGGATATTCGCTTGCAATAATTAAAAGAACATCTAGCTTCTAAAATTAAATAAGACATGAAGAAAACATAGTTGGGAGTATTTTTGAATCAGTTAAAACGAATTTGATATCATCCAATGTTCTGAAAAAATTGCAGGACTCAGACCATAAAAAAATAACATAAATCCAACCCCCCGCCCCCGCCCTTTTTATTTTTGGGTAATCTCTTATTGTTATGTTTGAGGTCACTTACGATAAATTTTCTCATATTTTCTTCTAGTGCGTTTTGTGGCTAAAATTCTTAGTTCTGATAGCCTGGATGAAAATATGTCAAGATAAAAGCATATAATTTTTCATTTAATATGTTCATCACATTCAAAATAAACATTTAACTAAAATATATCACTAGTTTCTATCAAGTTAATCCTGACTCATGGCAAACGTATGTGCTTCATAGGTTTTCAACGCCTGATTTTTGGAAGTAGATCATCAGGCCTTTTTCCTGAAATACCTCTGGGTTGATAGACTTGAAACACCAACTTTTGGTGAGCGGTCAAGTGTGTTAACTCCAACTATAGGTAACCTCTGACTTACGATGTATTCAAGTTATGACGAACAGCACTTATGACCATCCTTTTTTTTTTAATGATTTGTGTATTTTTTTAATGTATGTATATATTAAAATATATCTGTAAGTTTATATGTAATGTTTCCAACGCACAACAACAAATAAAAGGTCAGATTTATAAAGATACTGATAAAATGTAATAATAACAAAAACTAAAATAAAAAGACGTATTCAACTTGTGTCAGAGTTGACTTAACAATGGAGTTGTCGGAATAGAACCGTGTCTAAGTCAGGGGCTACCTGTATATGTACTTTTTTTTTTTTTAAAATAATTTTTATTGTGCTTTAAGTGAAAGTTTAAAAATCAACTCAGTCTCTCACACAAAAACCCATATACACCTTGCTACACACTCCCAATTACTCTCCCCTTAATGAGACAGCCCGCTCTCTCCCTCTACTCTCTCTTTTCATGTCCTTTTCACCAGCTTCTAACCCCCTCCACCCTCTCATCTCCCCTCTAGGCAGGAAATGCCAACATAGTCTCAAGTGTCCACCTGATCCAAGAAGCTCACTCTTCACCAGCATCCCTCTCCAACCCATTGTCCAGTCCAATCCATGTCTGAAGAGTTGGCTTCGGGAATGGTTCCTGTCCTGGGGCAACAGAAGGTCTAGGGGCCATGACCACTGGGGTCCTTCTGGTCTCAGTCAGACCATTAAGTCTGGTCTTATGAGAATTTGGGGTCTGCATCCCACTGCTCTCCTGCTCCCTCAGGGGTTCTCTGTTGTGTTCCCTGTCAGGGCAGTCATTGGTTGTAGCTGGGCACCATCTAGTTCTTCTGGTCTCAGGATGATGTAGTCGCTGGTTCATGTGGCCCTTTCTGTCTCTTGGGCTTGTAATCGCCTTGTATCCTTGGTGTTCTTCATTCTCTCCATTTAGTGTGATGTTGGCTGTTGGCTTTGTATAAATGCCCTTTATTATGTTGAGAAAATTTCCTTCTATTCCTATTTTGCTGAGAGTTTTTATCATTAATGAGTGTTGAACTTTGTCAAATGCCTTTTCTGCATCAATTGATAAAATCATGTGATTCTTGTCTTTTGTTTTATTTATGTGGTGTATTACATTGTTTTTCTAATGTTGAACCATCCCTGCATACCTGGTATGAATCCCACTTGGTTATGGTGAATTATTTTTTTAATATGGTGTTGAATTCTATTGGCTAGAATTTTGTTGAGGATTTTTGCATCTACATTCATGAGGGATATAGGTCTATAATTTTCTTTTCTTGTGGTATCTTTATCTGGTTTTGGTATCAGGGATATGGTGGCTTCATAGAATGAATTTGGTAGTATTCCATCCTTTTCTATGCTCTGAAATACCTTTAGTAGTAGTGGTGTTAACTCTTCTCTGAAAGTTTAGTAGAACTCTGAGTGAAGCCCTCCGGACCAGGGTTTTTTTTTTTTGTTGGGAGTTTTTTGATTACCTTTTCAATCTCTTCTTTTGTTATGGGTCTATTTAGTTGTTCTACCTCTGTTTGTGTTAGTTTAGGTAGGTAGTGTGTTTCTAGGAATTCATCCATTTCTTCGAGGTTTTCAAATTTGAGTATAGTTTTTCATAGTAATCTGATATGATTGTTTTAATTTCAGTTGGGTCTGTTGTAATATCGCCCATCTCATTTCTTATTTATGTTATTTGCTTCCTCTCCTGTTTTTCTTTTGTCAGTTTGGCCAAAGGTTTATCAATTTTGCTGAGTTTTTCAAAAAACCAGCTTTTGGTCTTGTTAATTCTTTCAGTTGTTTTTCTGTTTTCTATTTCATTTATTTCAGCTCTAATTTTTATTATTGTTTTCTTCTGGTGCCTATGAGTTTCTTTTGTTGCTCTCTTTCTATTTGTTCAACTTGTAAAGATAGTTCTTTGATTTTGGCCCTTTCTTCTTTTTGGATGTGTGCATTTATTGATATAAACTGGCCTCGGAGCACCGCTTTTGTTGTGTCCCAAAGGTTCTGATAGGAAGTGTTTTCATTCTCACTGGATTCTCTGAATTTCTTCATTCCATCCTTAATGTCTTCTATAATCCAGTCTTTTTTGAGCAGGGTATTGTTCGGTTTCCAAGTGTTTGATTTCTTTTCCCGTTATTGATTTCCACTTTTATGGCCTTATGGTCAGAGAAGATGCTTTGTAATATTTCAATGTTTTGGATTCTGCTAAGGCTTGCTTTATGGCCTAATATGTGGTCTATTCTAGAGAATGTTCCATGTGCACTAGAAAAGAAAGCGTAGTTGGTTGCTGTTGGGTGGAGTGTTCTGTATATGTCTACGAGGTCAAGTTGGTTGATTATGGCATTTAGATCTTCCGTGTCTTTATTGAGCTTCTTTCTGGATGTCCTGTCCTTTACCTAAAGTGTTGTGTTGAAGTCTCCTACTACTATTGTGGAACTGTCTATCTCACTTTTCAATGCTGATAGAGTTTGTTTTATGTATCTTGCAGCCCTGTCATTGGGTGCATAAATATTTAATATGGTTATATCTTCTTGGCATATTGTCCCTTTAATCATTATATACTGCCCTTCCTTATCCTTTCTGATGGATTTAACTTTAAAGTCTATTTTGTCAGCAATTAATATTGTCACTCCTGCTCATTTTTTTGTTGTTTGCTTGATATATATTTTTTCCATCCTTTGAGTTTTAGTTTGTGTCCCTAGTCTAAGGTGTGTCTCTTATAGGCAGCATACATATGGATTGTGTTTTTTAATTCATTCTGCCACTCTGTCTCTTTATTGGTGCATTTAATCCATTTACATTCAGGGTAATTATGGATAGGTATGAATTTAGTGCTATCATTTTGATGTCTTTTTTTGTGTGTTGACAGCTTGTTTTTCCCACTTGATTTTATGTGCTGAGTAGATTTTCTTTATATATTGTCCTTTCCTCATATTTGTTGTTGTCGATTTTGTTTCTGCTGAGTCTGTATTTTTCCCTTGTGTTTTATTTTGATGAGTAGGATAGTTTTTCTGCTTTGTGGTTACCTTATTACTTACCCTTATTTTTCTAAATTTATAACTAACTTTTATTTCTTTTTATTGCCGTATCTCCCTCTCCATATGGAAGGTGTATGATTACATTTCTTAGTCCCTCTTTATTATTTTAACGTTGTCTTCTTTTATATAATAACGTCGCTGTTACCCTGTGTTGGGTTTTTTTTTTTTAATCTTGCTTTTTTTTTCCTTTTTCCTTTTTTTTGGATTTCCCTGTCTGGGTTGACTTCTGGTTGCTCTGCCCAGTGTTCTAGTCTTGGGTCGATACCTGATATTATTGATTTTCTAACCAAAGAAATCCCTTTAGTATTTCTTGTACTTTTGGTTTGGTTTTTACGAATTCCCTCAATTTGTGTTTATCTGGAAATGTCTTAATTTCACCTTCATATTTAAGAGACAGTTTTGACGGATATATGATTCTTGGCCGGCAATTTTTTTCCTTCAATTTTTTAAATATGTCATCCAATTACCTTCTTGCCTGCGTGATTTCTGCCGAGTAGTCCGAGCTTATTCTTATTGGCTCTCCCTTGTAGGTGACTTTTCTTTTATCCCTCACTGCTCTTATAATCGTCTCCTTATCTTTGGTTTTGGTAAGCTTGATTATAATATGTCTTGGTGACTTTCTTTTAAGATTTACCTTATGTGGAGTTCGATGAGCATCTTAGGTAGATATCGTCTCATCTTTCACAATAACAGGGAAGTTTTCTGCCAACAAATCCTCAACAATTTTCTCTGCATTTTCTGTTATGCCTCCCTGTTCTGGTACTCCAGTCACTCATAGGTTATTTCTCTTGATAGATTCCCACATGATTCTTAAGGTTTCTTCATTTTTTTTTTTAATTCTTTTATCTGATTTTTCTTTAAATATATTAGTGCCAAGTGATTTATTTTCAAGTTCAGAAATTCTAGCTTCTACTTGCTCAGTTCTGCTCCTCTGACTTTCTATTGAGTTATCTAATTCTGTAATTTTATTGTTAATCTTCTGAATTTCTGATTGCTGTCTGTCTATGGATTTTTCCAGCTTATTAAACTTTTCTTTATGTTCCTGAATAATCTTTCTGAGTTCTTCAGTTACTTTATCTATGTGTTCCTTGGCTCGTTCTGTGTATTGCCTCATTTCCTTCCTGATGTCTTGAAGGGGTCTGTATATTAAACTTTTGTATTTTGCATCTGGTAATTCTAGGAATGCGCTTTCATCTAAAAGATCCCTGGCTTCTTTGTTTTGAGAGCCTGTTGAGGTGATCATGGCCTGTTTCTTTATGTGACTTGATATTGACTGTTGTCTCCGAGCCATCTATAAGTTATTGTATTAGTTTATGCTTGCTTACTGTGTAGTAGCTGCTTGCTTTGTTTTGTTTTGGTATACCCCTATGGGTTGCTTGAGTGAGCTCGCTTGATTATTTCCACCTTTGGAGCTCTGATGTCCTGTCCCCAGCTGGCTACAGCTGTTATCAGGTATATCAGTCTAGGAGTCTTTTCAGTTGTCTTGTATGAATTCAGCTCAGGTTTCCAGGTAGCTGATATCAAGTGTGTGGTACAGGCTCTGTCCTACAGTCTTAGAGGGGCAGGAGTGATTGGCGTATATACCCATATCTGATTGTAGCAGGGGGTCATGCTCTGAACAAGGCAGGGGGTTGAGAACTAACCCCCAAGTGACTCCGAGGAAAATGCATCTCTGTTCCCTAGAGCGTGCTGGTGGGTGTGCTCAGCAGAGGGACCATGGGCACCCAAAGATTATGTTGTAAGGACTGGGAGTTACCTGTTATCCCTGGGCCCCTGTCGCGGGTGGCTGGGCGACCCAAGTAGAGCCACCAGTCCTTAGGTCCCTGTTGTGGGTAGGTGAGGACCTTGTTTAATAGGCAAAGCAATGTCAAACATCAAACACCCACCTATCTACTGCACTGGGGAAATGGTTGGAGTTTGCCAACAAGAGCCTATTCTCCTGAAATAGGCCCACACAGGTCCATGCAGAAGGAACAGGTGCTCAATGTCCAAGGATGGTTTATGCCTGGACAGGAGCTGCTTCTGTCCCCCAGTTAATGGAGCTAGAAAATTATCTTTTCCCGCCAGTTGGAAATTTTTTCCTTCCCCAAGGCCAGGAGGACGGCTCCAGGTGCTCACCAGGGTCTATTTCAGGCCTAGGGATTCAGCTGCTGACGCTGGCTTGTGGGTGGGGAGGGCGCGGTAAAATATATGCAAGTACTTAGCTTTTGCTGAGAGCGCCCTTCTGCTCAGGTTCCGGAGGTGTGAGTGGGCTGTGTGGGTGCCTGCTTCTCCCTGAGGAAACTGCGGCTGAACGCTAGGACCAGCCCGCCGCCTCTGCCGTCGCTGTAGCCACTCCAGGAATGGTGCCTGAGGGCTCCCTGTGATTCAGGTCCGGCAACTCCTCTCCGCTTCGAAACCGTCTCTTCCTTCCCCTGCCCCTCAATTCATTGTCTAAGCTTGCATTTGATGTTCAGGGCTCCCAGTTTGTCACGAATATACTCGTTTCACTTGTTTTTCAGGTCTTTGTCGTAAAGAGGGCTCCACGGAAGCGTCTCTCTATTCCGCCATCTTGGCTCCTCCTCTGTACTTTTTAATATATGTGATATATAATTGTGTCTAATACAGAACCCAAGTAACTGTTGAGAATAAGAGTAAGCTCTTTTATGCATTACTTCATAGGTATATTAATATTTTATTTATTTTCTTTTTTTATTTTACTTTAGATGAATGTTTACAGGACAAACTAGTTTCTCATCAAACAGTTAGTACACACATTGTTCTATGGCATTGCTTAAGAAGCCAATGACATGTCAACACTCTCCCTTCTCAACCCTGGATTCCCTATTACCAGCTTTCCTGTTCTCTCAGTATATTAATATTTTAATTATTGAGAAAAGATATTTTAGGAGTTAGCCAAATTCTAATGACTTTTCTAAATAATGCCTAACATGCTTTCTTTGCTTTTTTGATTCTCTGACTTTCAAATGTGCTTATTTCTTAAGCTTTCTTGATTGCATTCTAACAATTGGATGGAATTATGAGGCTTGCAACCAGTTCCTGAATGATTGAAATAACAATCTGTCTAGTGGCAGATGACCAAAACAAAGTTCTTAAAGTCTATCCTGTTTTTCAATAATAAAATTTTTGAGTTAAGATACTAAAAGTAATGTCGGTTGGAGATAGTCATCAAGGAGAGGGTGGGATACATTTGAATGTGTAAACAATGGAATAGGTGGAGCAAGACAATCAAGGAAGTGCCACCAAACAAGACGTGTCATATTTCTGTCCCCATTAATTCAAACTACTAAGCAAAATAAATGCAACTCTTCTCATCTTCAAAGCCCTTCGTAAAAGAAAACAAAATTAAGTGCCATAATAATGCTAAGATGATTTCCATTTTGCTGATGAAGAAACTGATGAGGAGTCTAAATGCCTTTCTAAGGCTGCAGTTGAACTTTGACAATGTTGGGATTAAAGAAAATGCTCCCTGCCCTGTCTTTACCAAAGCACTTCTCCCCCTGGATCTTTCAAACCGGTACAAATGAATCATCAAGAGAGCTGGCAATTTGGCTGCCACATGGAAGCAAGTGAACCTGGGATTCTCTTGGAGTCTGGGATTGTTAGTTTAGTTTGGGTAATGCACAGGACAGTCCAAATTCAGCAGCACAGCCTCAGGATAACACAGACGAAAGTGAACAAAACCCTGATTGGAACAAAGAGAGGCTTTAAAGCATTTGCAGTGCCATCCCAGAAAAATCCAAAACCAAGTAATAAAAGGCAAGTTGATTTAATTGGAGCACTGCTCAGGAATTACAGGCTTTTGGTGCTGAAATCTGCCTCCCTGATGAAAGCCGTCAATTCTGAAACATACACCAGTTTTGGGAAGACTACTTTCTGAGGTAACTTTTCTGACTTGATCTATTGGAGTGGTTAGTTTTTCCTTTTGCTGCTAATTTGCAACATGGAAATAAAATGGCCTTGGGTATTCTACACGCATTTTAAGTTTAAGAAAATCTTTCTCTTACAAAGTCCTAGGTTTTTTTTTTTTTTTTTGTACAGACTGGAGCTGCTTAGCTACAGAGATATTTTTGTGGCTGTGAAAATTTTTCCACCATAGATACATAAAGGGCATGCGGCCAAGTGGTTTAAGCCAAATGCCACCTCTTGGGCTCGCCCTTCTGTGGCCCCCTAATCCATACATAAGTATGAAATTAATTACATTTCAGTCAGAGAAAGAGTGAAGATTTCCCCTGGAGTCTGAAAAAGTTGAGCATTTTGCTTGGCTTCCTTTGGAATAAGGTATTTTCAAAGCAACATAGACCAGATCCCACATAAATGTCATTTACTCTCACTGCAGAGAGTAAAATTATCCATTAAGTAAATCACAGACGCTGTTAACATTTCCCTTGTTATAATACCTAACAATGATTTTTTTTTTTTAAATTGCTGGTCTCTGGAAGAAAGATGGCTGAGGTTACTGTGAAAGACAAGAACGTCCCCTTGCAATCTGTAATATTTTCCTAAAGTAACAAGCAGAAGAATGTCAGAAGCAAGCAGGTCCAAGCCCATATGGTGTTGCTACAGGGTTATGAAATACAGGGAATTGACTTGTCATATCATGATTCACACACCCAGTGTCTGAGTGCCTTCTTCTTCCAAGAGGTTTCTTAAACTTTCCTTTTATTTATCATGTAGAGATGCTGATAAAAGAAAGTGGGAAAATAATTATGAAACAAATGAGAACTATTCCTGGTTATGAGTTGTTTCTCACTATTTTTGTTGTTGCTGTTGTTGTTAGACAACATTTTGCTTTGATGCTTGTGTTCCTGGTCTGCCATTGAGAGATGATGATCAGAGTCAGAGCAGGATCTCTCCTAGAGGAAGCCTTCTTTGCACTGAGCAGCAGTTCCCACAGTAGAGAGTTACAGTATCACAGCTGTGAATATACCGGTAGACTCGCCAGCACAAGCTACCATTGCCTCTGCCTCAGGCCTTACCCCTCTGTGGGGTGCAAAGCACACAGCATATATATCCTATGTGTTGGCAAGATAAGTGAATTGAAGTTGGAAGAAAGAAACGCTCAAAGTAACCCTATAGGACACAGTAGAACTGCCCCATAGAGATTCCAAGGAGCGCCTGATGGATTCAAACTGCTGACTTTTTGGTTAGCAGACATAGCTCTTAACCACTACACCACCAGGGTTTCCGGGAGAAAGGCAGGAAAACAGAAATTCACAGGAATGGGAACAAGTGCTTCCTTTGATATCAGGTCTCATGAGATGTCAGCACGTGTAAATTGAAGGATGCAGAATGCACTTGCTGACCGATATTTCGCATACTAACACTAAATCAGAGATTTATTTCATTAGTGGTTTTTGAAACTGTACTAGCTTAGTGTGCTGGCCTGTAGTAGTGCCAAGCTAAGGAGCCCTGGTGGTGCAATGGCTAAGTGCTCCGCTGCTAACTGAAAAGTCGGAGGTTTGAACTTACCAGCTACTCTATGGGAGAAAAGACATGGCAGTCTGCTCCCATAAAAGATTTCAGTCCAGGAAACCCTATGGGGCAGCTCTACTCTGTTCTATAGGGTTGCTATGAGTTTTATCAAATGATGGCAAACAACAACTGTCCCAAACTAAAATGTAAATACCTAAGGGGAGCCAAGCCAGGGTGGTGGACACCTCTTAGGAGAAATTTGTGTGACAATGGAAAATAAGACCTTGCAAAAATAAAACAAAAATGATACTCCCAGAAATACAGACGGGGGATGGGGGGTGGAGAAAGAGGTGATGAAAGAACACCAAAGACGTACCATTTCCCTATTTTGTTCAGGATTAGTTACGTCCAGGTTTACCAGATTATAAGGGACTGAGCTATCAATTTTTTTTAGATCAAGTTCTCCCTCACTTGAATGAAAGCCTAAACAACAGATTGCATTGGAAGAGGGTATAATTTTTCATGTTCGCATTAATTTGGAAAGAAGGAGGCTAATATGCTAAGCCATATTTATAGTCTAGAGAGAGATGAGTTCAGAAAAACATTTCATCTGGACAGTTCTGCCAAAATTATCAATATGATTGTTATATACCTTCAGTATGGATTACACCTCAACATAAAGAAAACAAAAAATCTATACAAATGGACCAATAAACAATATCAGGATAAACAGAGAAAAGATTGAAGTCTTCAAGGATCCACAAGCAACACCCACGGAAGCAGCAGTCAAGAAATCAAACAATGCATTTCATTGGGCAAATCTGCTGCAAAAGACCTGTTTAAAGTGTTAAAAAGCAAAAATGTCACTTTAAGGACTAAGGTGCACCTGACCCAAGTCATGGTGTTTTCAATCCCCTCATATGCATGCAAAAGCTGGACAATGAATAAGGAAGACTGAGGAACTCCCGATACCTTTGAATTATGGTACTGGCGAAGAATATAGAATATATCATGGAATGTCAGAAGAAGAAACAAATCTGTCTTGGAAGAAGTCCAGTCAGAATGCTCCTTAGAAGCTAGGATGGTGAGGCTTTGTTTCAGATACCCTGGACATATCAGGAGGGACCCGTCCCTAGAAAAAAAACATCATGCTTGGTAATGTAGACTGTCAGCAGATAAAAGAGGAAGATCTTCAAGGAGATAGACTGACACAGTGGCTGCAACAATGTGCTCAAGCATAACAATGATTGTGAGGATGGCACAGGACTGGGCACTGTTCCGTTCTGTTGTACATAGGCTCGTTATGAGTTCAACCAACTTGATGGCACCTAACAACAGCAAGATACCAACCATGAGAGAACTGATAAATTCAGATTTCTCTTAACAGCACTTGCTGGTAGAAGAAATACGCTGATCTGCTCTAAAAACATGTGGATATTTAATTCTAGAGTAGGCACTTGACGCTTTTCCATTGTTACGTGAATTACAATACAAATATGAATTTTTATCTATATTTTAGGGCAAGATCCAATGATACCTTTTCATAAATTCTTTTCCTTATCTTCTCACCTTGATATAGTCACTGCCTTCTCTGTGCTCCCTGGCACTCTACTGTACCTCCATTATAGCACTTGCTCAATTTGTTCTATAGTCAGATATTTGTGTGTTGCCCTCCTCCATTAGACTATAAAATTATTGAGGATGGAGGCTTTGCCTTACTCCTGTCTATCTTCTCATTGTCCTCAATATCATGCTTCATGCTCAGTAGGTACTCAACAAATGGTTGTCAAATTGAATTCAGATATTGAATTTAAGATCGCATCTACAATATTTTAAAATAACAATCACTTGGATTTATAGAGTATATTTTCTATAATACCTAACTTAGGAGCCCTAGTGGCGCAACGGTTAAGAGCTCAGCTGTTAACCAAAAGGTCGGGGGTTCAAATCCACCAGCAGCTCCATGGGAGAAGGATGTGGCAATTTGCTTCCATAAAGATTACACCCTTATAGTTTTATTATGTCTCGTAGGATTGCTATGAGTCAGGACTGACTGGACAACAATGGGTTTGGTTTGGTTATTGGAATACCATGTCTGGATTATCTCATTTGATTTCATCACATCTCTATAATAAATTCTTTTTTCCTCTCATACTTAGTTGCAGAAAAAAAAAAACTGAAATGGGGGGAACAAATGTTTTATAAGGAAGGTTAGCAATAGAAGTGTCAAATGCATATCAAAAACAGGATCCTTCTTAAAGAAGTATACAAAAGCCCAAGAGTTGGCATTCATCTAGATGCCTTTAAATGTTTTGAGTCTCACATTAAATAAACTGTCAAGTAATAACTATACTACCTGAGTAATATCATTGATAATTGATGTTCAACCCATGTAACAATAAAATAAGAAGGTACATAGTGCCAATTGCCTTTGATTTTTCAGAGAAGCTATAGGCTATACCAGATCTACTGGCTAAGGCTCAAAGAGTTTGGACTAAATTAAACAGGAGAAAAGATGGCCAAAAGGAACAAAATTAATGGACAACTTTCCTTTCCCTCTTTTATTGTCTTCTAAATTCGTTTTCTGAAATATTTTTATTGGCTTCCTTAATAATTCTTACTCTTAAAAAGCAGATGGAAAAGGATGATATAGAATGCAACACACTAAATGTGACTATTAAAATATTAGTTGAATATTGTTAACACCAATGCAAAGCAACATAAGTTTTTAAGAATGAAAAAATAACTTTTTGAGTGTTGTAGTTGGGTGGATCCATCTCCATTTCCCATCTTTTCCTGATGTCATTTACATTATATCTACTGCTGGGGGAACACTTATTTATTTTATTTAGTTCTTTTACAAACACTTATATAGCGCTTCTTATGAATGCTATGCATTTTTCTAAACACTTTACAAAATTAACTTGTTTGATGTCTATAGAAACCCTATGAAATAGGTAGTAGTGTTATCTCAACTTTAGAAGAAATTGAGGCAGAGGGAGGTTACTTAACTTACCCAAGGTTATACATCTAGTCAGTGGTGGATCTGGAATACGATCAACACTAGCTGTGAGAGTAACCGTGTTTTGTCCTGAGACAACATGCCAAAACTGTGAGGTATTCACAGGTTGTCCCCAGTTTCTTAATAGTCAAGAGGCCATTAGAAAAAGGGGACAAATCACTAAATGTGATTGTTCCATGAACGTTACATCCTTCGGATCAGAGCCTGAACACACTAGATGCTCCCAGAGCATTAGTACATCAAAAGTAGCTTTTATTACTTACAACAAAAAGGAGACATCACAGCAGAACAAATGTGGATCCATTTTTGAGCATCCCCGCAACTTGAGAAGGCTGTCTGAGAAGAGATGATGATTTTTGCATGTGTTCCCCACTTTGTGCTCTGGGTGAGGGACTTTTAAAAATGTGGGCCTACCTTCTGCTAGTTCTCTCTGCCCAGGTAGGACTAGTTAGGTGGGCTGAACATTTACGCTATCCTCGTACTTCCATCTAGTACTATAGCTAAGGGACCGTGAGGTCCCTTGGTCAGCTATTTTTATACACCAAAGCCGATGTGGCACACTGCATGGACAAACAACAGGCCACAGAGGGTGGGGGCAGGTGGGGGCCTCATCATGCTCCCTCCTTTTCTGAAGCTTGTTGTCAAGGTGATGAGTTGAGCACTTCCAGCTCATCGGCATGTGTTTAAGTGTCATTTGCTGTTTGATAAAACAAAGAGCACCTTAATTACTTGGGCAATTTTTAGAAACAAGAGACAAAAGACCTAAATTAGTTGTTTGTCCCACATGTCCTATGAAGCCTCAACTCCTTCAAGAAGTGTGCTAACAGAAGCTGATGGCTTGGCTTCCCTGACTCACTGTGTTCTGGTCAGTGTGGTTTTCTCCACTTATACACATATCCCCTTTTTTCTAGAGTACAAAAATCCATTTATTGTTAGTACTTTTGATTTTCGATCCCACTGCTTTGTCCTTTCTTCATATCGACTCTGTCAGACTGACAATTCCTGGGAGAAAGTACTGTTTCTGTGAAACTTCCACTATGCGGTGTTGACCCTCTTCATGAAATAAATAGCTTCTTAATAAATTCATCTAAAGAGTAAAAAGTAATAAAATTCAAAAAACTTTTATTGAGCACCTCTTAGATATGATGTACTGTGCTAGGCATGGTAATGGTAACAGAATGTTTACCTATGCAGCTAGCACATGTTAATAGATGATACTAGTATGAGAAACCTAGACAGAGCATTTGAGGCCCTTTGCTGTAAAGGGCTCTGCAGGTTTCTCCCCTTTGGTAGCCCATCATGAACCTTAGGCTTCTACCAGGAGCCAGGCCACTCCATGAATGACTGTGTTTGAGGCTTGCAAGGTCTGGAACATGTTGCTTAGTGGGAGGCAGGCTTCCTGTCTTCTTTTACTCCCATTTCGCAAGGATGCCTCATTATATAAGACTATCACTGTTTATCTGCACCATATTTGTGGTTTTTACAAGGGTTATTCCAAGGTTTGGCAGATATGAAGGAATATTTTACAAAGCAAGGCTTATAGTGGGCATGACATCAAATGAAATTTCTAGGGTATATCTAAAGTACCTTTAAATTAGTGTTCATTCTAAGATGGTTTTCCTTTCTTTCTTCTTTTTCTTTTCTTGATTGGCCATATTCACCAGATGTGGATGAAAAGTAAACTCTTTAATCAGATTTAGATGAAAAGTACACTCTTTAGGCCAGGGTAGTATTACTATATTGTACTTCCTAAATTAAAAATAATAATAACAATCAAAGCACATGTAGTTGCCACTTGAAACCTAACCAGCCTAAAGAATATTTAAGTGTATCTCATCATTGTCAAATATGTCTAAAATTTTGGAGTCTGAGCAGCACCTGACCTTTGGTAAGTTCTCACTTCACTGGCCAACCTGAATGCCATAATATCATTTTTAATGGCTTGCAGTTAACACCCTGATGCTCATGAATGGAAGATTTCATAAAGGTATATTTAGGGAGACACAGAGAAGAGCCAAGTGTCTACCAAGAATTAGTTCTTTATTTAAACACTATTATTTTATTGTTAGCTTCATTGGACATTTATATGTAACAGTCATGACATGAATCTGGAAATTAATAAAACAGAACTTCAACACAAAAGAGCAATCACTTTACATGTCTTTGTTGTAAAACTGATTTAATGTCCATAGGTATATAAGAACCAACTGATGAGCAAACAACTTCTTGTATGGTCTATTCCCAAAGTCAGTGTATTGTGTACTTTAACTTATATCTGATTTAAGTAGCCTCCTGACTAAATATCTTAAAAATATAAGTAGTTTAGGATTACTTCTGAGTCCTAGTCCAGAAAAGTAAATATTTCCATTAAAGGAATTGTAGCATTTAAAATAAGTACAAAGAAGTCCAATCAATTTTATAGTGTTCTCTGCAAGCTTGACATCAAATAAAAGTCAGTCTTTCTTTCAGAATTTATTAGAAAGCGCAATGCCCTTTCATCTAGGGTAAAATAAAGAGATGAAATACTAACCTTCTCACCCATTAACGTGTTCCTAAAAAGCTGTGCAATAAATCTTTCCTTTAAAAATTGAATCACAATTTAAATATTGCCGAAGAGCTCCCTATTTGGAGGAATAACGTGGTCATTCCTCTTGTAAATAATCACTTTTAGAGAGATCCGTTTTGTAAGATTAAATTTTAATAAATCAAGATAAACTTGTAGTACAAAGTTTTATTAATTTGCAATCACTTAAAAAAACATTAAGAAATAAATGCTATGAGTTAGCATCGACACATCTTAGAGTTCTCTAAAGAAACAGAACCAGTGATATATTTAGCTATAAACCTGTTGAAAACCAAATCAGTTGATATATATAGGTACATGTTTAGCTATATGTACCTATATACATCAGATTTAGATGAAAAGTAAACTCTCTAGATATATACATCTATATATATATATGACTAAAGAGTTTTATTATCTATATCTATGTATATCTAAAGAGTTTACTTTTCATCTAAATCTGATAGATAGGTAGATAGATATTATCACTGTTTCTATAGAGAACCCTGACTAAATATATACATATATAAAACCCATTGCTGTTGAGTCGTTTCTGACTCAACAGCAATGGGTTTTATATGTGTATATATTTAGTAGAACTGCCCCATAGGGTTTCCAAGGCTGTAATCTTTATGGAAGCAGATTACCACACCTTTCTCCCTCAGAGTGGCTGGTGGGTTCGAACCACAGACCCTTCAGTTAACAGCCAAGTGCTTTAACCACTGTACCACCAGGGCTCCTTATATATATATACGGTTAGGTGTTATCAAGTCAGCTCTGACCCACAGTAACCCTATGTACAACAGAACGAAACACTGCCTAGTCCTGCACCATCATCACAATTATTGCTATGTTTGAGCCGGCTGCTGCAGCCACCACTGAAACTTGTCCACCATGGGTGACCCTGTTGATATTTGGAATACTGGTGGCATAGCAACACGCAAGCCACCACAGTACAACAAACTGATAGAATAGTGGCAGCTGATATGTGTATATATATATATATATATATATATATATATACACACACACATACATAAACTACCCAATTTCATCATGCTAATATCAGCTATTATCATGTGCTAGTAGTATGAGTAAAGATTATATCTTATAGAGAGAGAGAGAGAGATTTACTTCTAGGGATTGGATCACCCATTTGTGAGGGCTAGAAAGTCCAAAATTTATGTCAGACAACAAGCTGGAGACACCTGTTGGCTCACAGGATTGTGGGGGCTTGCATCACAAGATCTGTAGGTCAGGTGACAGGAAGAGTACAGAGTCGAGGAAGAGTGAGTACTGCCAAAATATCTATTCATAGTCTGAGTGCAGACCATACCCTAAAGAAGTCTCGTTTCAACTGATTCATTGATCATATTACATTAAACTACATTATGAAAGGTGATAATATTACATAGTATTAGACTACATTAGGGAACAGCAACTAGTTTAGTGTTTGGCAAAACCACTGGGAGCCATAGTCTAGCCAAGTTGACACATAATATTAACCATCACAACAACTTATTGAGACAAATTAATTGTTTGCCTTGATAGCCCAACAATAATCTTTCTTGGGTCATGAAACAGGGGAAAAAAAAAGACGTCGGTGAATATTTGTCATTGACTCTTCAAGACACTGTTATCAACAAACTGGGCAGGCTACAGCAATATTTTAAGTGTTGTTGTTGTTAGGTGCTGTCGAGTCCATTCCGATTCATAGCCACCCTATGTACCACAGAACAAAACACTGCCCGGTCTGTCACCATGCTCACAATCGTTGTTATGCTTGAGCCCATCATTGCAGCCACTGTGTCAATCCATCTCGTTGAGGGTCTTCCTCTTTTCTGCTGACCCTGTACCTTACCAAGCTTGATGTCCTTCTCCAGGGATTGATCCCTCCTGACAATGTGTCCAAAGTATGTAAGACGCAGTCCCACCATCCTTGCTTCTAAGGAGCAATCTGGTGTATTTCTTCCAAGACAGATATGTTCACTCTTTTGGCAGTCCATGGTGCATTCAATATTCTTCACCACCACCACAATTCAAAGGCATCAATTCTTCTGTTTTCCCTATTCATTGCTGAGCTTTTGCATGCATATGAGGCAACTGAAAACACCACAGCTTGGGTCAGGCGCACCTTAGTCTTCAAGGTGACATCTTTGCTTTTCTACACTTTGAAGAGGTCTTTTGCAGCAGATTTGCCCAATGCAATGCACCTTTTGATTTCTTGACTGCTGTGCATTGTGGATCCAAGTAAAATAAAGTCCTTGACAACTTCAATCTTTTCTCTGTTTATCATGATGTTGCTTATTGATCCAGTTTGTGAGGATTTTTGTTTTCTTTATGTTGAGGTGTAATCCATACTGAACGCTGTGTTCTTTGATCTTCGTCAGTAAGTGCTTCAAGTCCTCTTCACTTTTAGCAATCAAGGTTGTGTCATCTGCATAATGCAGGTTGTTAGTGAGTCTTCCTGCAATCCTGATACCTTGTTCTTCTTCACAGAATCCAGCTTCTTGAATTATTTGCTCTGCATACAGATTGAATAGGTATGGTGAAAGGATGCAACCCTGACACACACCTTTCTTGCCTCTTGATCTATGTATAGGTTTCTCATAAGCACAATTAAGTGTTCTGGAATTCTCATTCTTCGCAATGTTATTCGTAATTTATTATGATCCACACAGTCGAATGCCTTTGCATAGTTGATAAAACATGGGTAAACATCCTTCTGGTATTCTCTGCTTTCAGCCAGGATCCATCTGACATCAGCAATGATATCCCTGGCTCCACCTCCTCTCCTGAATCCGACCTGAATTTCTGGCAGTTGCTGTCAATACACTGCTTCAGCCGCTTTTTGAATGATCTTCAGCAAAATTTTGCTTGCGTGTGATATTAATGGTATCATTTGATACTTTCCATGTTTGGTTGGACTAGGCATAAATATGGATCTCTTCCAGTAGGTTGGCCAGGTAGCTGTCTTCCAGATTTCTTGGAGATGATGAGTGAGCACTTCCAACACTGCCTCCATTTGTTGAAACACCTCAGTTGATATTATATCAATTCCTGAAGCCTTGCTTTTCTCCAATGTCTTCAGCGCAGCTGGAGCTTCTTCCTTTAGTTGCATCAATTCCTGATCATATGCTACCTCTTGAAATGGTTGAACATCTACCAGTTCTTTTTGGTATAGTGACTGCATATTCTTTCCATCTTCTTTTGATGCTTTCTGAGTCCTTTAATATTTTCCCCGTTGAATCCTTCACTATTGCAGCTTGAGGCTTGAAGAAATGATGAAGTAAAAGAACTGAAGAATTCAAAGGGCAACTAGAGAAGACAAAGTACAGTATTATAACGACACGTGCAAAGAGCTGGAGATAGAAAACCAAAAGGAAAGCTCAGCATTTCTCAAGCTGAAAGAACTGAAGGAAAAAGTCAAGCCTTAAGTTGCAATAGTGAAGTGGTATAAACAAAATCTTTGTTCAAGAGATTGCTATATAATCTAGGGATAGTTTTTGATAATGTAGGTTTCTCCCCATATAAAATTGTAAATTCATGTCTCTTTTCTAGTATCCCTTGAAACACTTTCCACCTTGGTGAAATTGTAAACCTCACAATGATTTCCTTCTTTTCCGATTACCTCTCTTTACTCTCAGTTTCTCCCTTAATACATTTGTGTTTTCTTTCCTGTAAGTAAACATAAGATATAGGTAGTATTTCAGGATAAAACAATACTTAAAAACTAATAGACTAGATTAACTTAATGGTAGATTGAATAAAATCCAGGTGTTTGTTTATTTTGTGTGTTTGTAAAATTTACACTATTTATACCATGATTTTATGTGTGTGTTTATTATTTTAAAACAATTTTTATAAGTAGATTTTTTTTTAGCACAATCTTAAGTCATCCAATTTCTGTCAAATTCTAAGGTCTTAGTCCAAGGACATGAAGTTCGTTTGTCATTTACTCAATTGGCAGGCATCGGTCATTGCATTTTCTCTTGCTAACCATTGTACTTGTCATTGGAGATACAAAAATTAATATGACATAAATTTTACACTTGCAGAGCTCAGTCTAATGGGAGTTGGAAGTAGTGGTGAGGAGAAGAAACGTAAATAAACAACTAGACTAACATAGAAGTTATATACACATACACACTGATCCAAAGAGGATCAGCCAGATAAACTGTGGTATATCCGTACAATGGAGCATTATTCAGTTACAAAAAGAAGTGAGCTATCAAACTACAATGAGACAAAAAGACACGGAGGAAACTTAAATAAATATTGCTAAGTGAAAGAAGCCAGTCTGAAAAAAACTACATACTGTACAATTCTAACTATATGGCCGTTGTGGAAAAGGCAAAATTATAGAAGTATATAAACCCAAAACCCACTGCTGTTGAGTTGATTCCAACTCATAGCGACCCTGTAGGACAGAGTAGAGCTGCCCTATAGGGTTTCCAAAGGGAGACTGGTGGATTTGAACTACAGAGCTTTTCATTAGCAGCTGAACTCTTAACCGCTGTGCCACCAGGGCTCCAATAAAAGTGTTTTGTTGTTATTGTTGTTAGGTGCCCTCCAATTGGTTCTGACTCATAATGACCCTATGTACAGCAGGATGAAATATAACCTGGTCCTGTGTAGAGACCAGTAAAAAGTTCAGTGGTTGCCTGGGATTCACTGGGAGAAGGGGAAGAGGGAGGGATGAATAGGTGAAGCGCAAGAAATTTTAAGGGCAATGAAACTGTTCTGCATGATACTGTAATGGTGCATACATGACAGCAAGCACTTGTGAAACCCATAGACCTGTACAACTCAAGCCCTAATGTAAACTATGGACTTTAGTGAATAATAATGTATCAGAATTGGTTCCTCAACTGTAACAAATGTACAACACTAATGTAAGATGTTAATAATAGGAGAAACTGTGCACCGGGGGCAGATGGGGGTCTATGGGAATGTGGGAACTCTCTGTACTTTCTGTACAATTTTTTGTATATACATAAAACTTGTCTAAAATGAAAACGTATTTTTTAATTTTTTTAATTTTTATTGTGCTTTAAGTGAAAGTTTACAAATCAAGTCAGTCTCACACAAAAATTTATATGCACCTTGTTATATACTCCTAGTTGCTCTCCGCCTAATGAGACAGCATAATCCTTCTCTCCACTCCCTATTTTCATGTCCATTTAGCCAGCTTCTGACCCCCTCTGCCCTCCCATCTCCCCTCCAGACAGGACCTGCCCACATAGTCTCATGTGTCTACTTGATCCAAGAAGCTCACTCCTCACCAGTATCATTTTCTATCCCCTAGTCCAGTCCAATCCCTGTCTGAAGAGTTGGCTTTGGGAATGGCTCCTGTCCTGGGCTAACATAAAGTCTGGGGACCATGACCTCCGGGGTCCCTCTAGTCTCAGACAGACCATTAAGTCTGGTCTTATTACGAGAATTTGAGGTCTGCATCCCACTTCTCTCCTGCTCCCTCAGGGGTTCTCTGTTGTGTTCCCTGTCAGGGAAGTCATCGGTTATAGCCAGGCACCATCTAGTACTTCTGGTCTCAGGCTGATGTAGTCTCTGGTTTATGTGGTCCTTTCTGTCTCCTGGGCTTATAATTACCTTGTGTCTTTGGTGTTCTTCATTCTCCTTTGCTCCAGGTGGGTTGAGACCAATTGATGCATCTTAGATGGCTGCTTGCTAGTGTTTAAGTCCCCAGACACTATTCTCTAAAGTGGGAAGCAGAATGTTTTCTTAATAGATTTTATTATGCCAATTGATCTAGATGTCCCCTGAAACCATGGTCCCCAAACCCCCGCCCCTTCTAAGCTAGCCTTTGAAGCATTCAGTTTATTCAGGAAACTTCTTTGCTTTTGGTTTAGTCCAGTTGTACTGACCTCTCCTGTATTGTGTGTTGTCTTTCCCTTTACCTAAAATAGTTCTTGTCTATTACCTAGTTAGTGAATACCTGTCTCCGTTCTTCTCTCCCCACTTTTGTAACCATCAATGAATATTGAAAATGTATTTTTTAAGAAAGTTCAAATAGACCTGTTGGAGACATAAGGCAAACTGACAACTTATAGATGCACAACTAGTTGAGACATGATTATAAATATTACATTATGAAGACTGGAGAAGAGGAATTGTATGTTATGAAAATCCAGAAGCTATAGTGTGTCACAAACTGAACATGAGACAGCAATACAATATGATGATTAAAAAAAAGTATGTTAAAATATAAATGGAAATAGAAAAATCAGAGATCATGAAGCAACACTTTCATGAGATAAACCTTTCATGGTATTTGAACTGTCGACCTTTGGCTAGCAGCCTGAACTCTTAACCACTGTGCCACCAGGGCTTCTGTATTCAGTGTAGTATACATTTATTACAGTATGTTGCCTAATTTTGGGTATCACAATGAAAGTAATATTTAAAGAATCCAAAGAGAAGACAAATATAGATACATTCAGGTATGGGAAAAGTCTATTTGGCCAGGAATACTTATATGAATAGCAATTAATTATGTTGGGCAAGGGACTACTGGGATGAACACCTGCAATTTAAAAATATATGCAAATATATATTGTAGGAAATAACCATTAGTTTTCCTTAAATATAATCAGAACAGAGAAAAGGAGAAACCTAGAAAGCATAGGTAGGTGCAGGCACAGTTCATGCTAGGCATTTGGAAAAGTGTTCTGAGAGTAAGAGTTGGGAGTAACTGCAGAAGCACAATGAGAATAATTAAAGTTGAGAAATAGTCCTGGGAGAAAAGACTAAAATAACAACGCTGTTTCAACTGGAAAAGAGAAAGCTTCACTCTGGTTGACATGATTAAAGAGACCAGACAACAGTTCATCTGTTGCTCTGTCTTCTCCTATTGATTGCAACATTACAATGACATAAACAATAATGAAACAATTGTATATTAGGGTCATATGCATTCCATTTAGACAGAATGTTTGAAGGATTCTAAGTTCCATATTGTCTCCAATGGCAGAAATGTGAGGGTTGTGGGTGAGGTGGACAATTTCATTTGAGCTTTACTGAGAGATTAAAGGTGTTTCAGCAATGGGAAAATTATAGTTTTGTCCATGTGGCTCCTCTGTTTATATTAGACTTAGGAGAGATGAGACAGGGCCAGGAAGGGCAGGACATAGTTGATCAGAAGAGTGGGGTGGTCTTAATTGTACCAAGTGCTTTCTATTTCTTTTGGCCTTATTCCCAATAGCAAGGGATTAGGTTGGCCTATGGCTGGAAAATGGGAGGTCTTGAAAAAGGAAGTGTGCTTACTTAACATTAACTCAACAAAAGTTTTCAGGACTAACAAATTGTGAAGTATTTTGATAATGGGAGTCATTTTGTACATCTGTCTCAGGAAGAGACAGAACATAGCAAACCTGTAGAAGAAAGTTATGTTGGCCTCAAGTGAAAACTTTGTATGTCAAAGCCTGTGAGAAAATAGGACTGAATTTACAAGAGATATTGTAAAAATCTAAGTTTAAGAAACATAATGATTAAAATAAAAGAAAAATCTATTTGATATGGTAAAAACTAGTCCTCATAAATTCAGAAACCCTGTGGAGGGTAAAGTTGGTTCAACCTTAGGAAAATGCTGGGATAAAGCTCTGACTAGAGCTTTTTCAGGAGCTCAGATTAAATGACTCTTAGAGTCTCTTCCAGACTATGATTGCATGGTCTCAGCCATGTCTGATCATGTGTTTTGTTGTCTCTCATTAGAAATATTCTTTCCTCCCTTTACAAAAGTTTCTCTTCTCAAGCAGCTTCTTTAAAAAAGAATTACTTTTTTCTCTCCAAAGCCTTGAAAAATGAAAACAAAGAAATTTTGCAACTCCTTCTAAAGGAACAATGAACTCTGATGTTTTGTCTATGGATTTTTTTAATCACTGGATTGGCTAACATTCCCAAATGATGCAAGTCTCCACCACCAAAGGTTTAATTCATACCTAAAATGTTGCCATTATTTTGGGTAATGATATATAATTAAGTTGCCCAACTGTGTTCTCATGCTTTTCTATCAGTGATTCATGGCTGTTGTCGAAAAGCAGTAGCATATCAGAGCTCTTTTTTCTTAAGTCCTTTTTTGAAATACCCAACAAACAGGGTTTTCTTGATTCATGGGATCATCAAAGTAATTCATGCGCTTTTGTAAAACCCTGAGTCTATGCCAGGTTCCACTTAAATCCACTGCAAATTTTTTTCTAACAGTGTTTATGATGTTACCATAAAATGTAATGAAAAGAATAAGATGAGGCTGGTTTATCCTAAATGCATTCACTACTGTATATTCCACAGAGCAATATTTAAGAAGAAAACAGGTCATGCATCTAAGATGTTATCTCCCCCAAAGATATTTATAATAGTATCTCTCAGTTTTCAGAAAAGGATTGCTGTTGTTAAGTGCTGTTGAGTCGGTTCCGACTCATAGCCACCCCATGTACAACAGAACGAAACGCTGCCCAGTCCTGTGCCATCCTCACAATTGTTATGTTTGAGTCCATTGTTGCAGCCACTGTGTCAATCCATCTTATTGAGGGTCTGCCGCTTTTTCGCTGACCCTCTACTTTACCAGGCATGATATCCTTCTCCAGAGACGGTCCCTCCTAATAATATGTCCAAAGAACACAAAATGAAGTCTCTCCATCCTTCCTTCTAAGGAACATGCGGGTTGTACTTCTTCCAAGGCAGATTTGTTCATTCTTCTAGCAGTCCATGTATTCCTCATCAACACCGTAATTCAAAGGCATCAATTCTTCTTCACTCTTCCTTATTCATTGTCCAGATTTCCCATGCATATGAGGTGGTTGAAAATACCATGGCTTCAGTCAGGCACACCTTAACCCTCAAAAACACGTCTTTGCTTTGTAACACTTTAAAGAGGTCTTTTGCAGCGGATTTGCCCAGTGCAATACATTGTTTGATTTCCTGGCTCCTGCTTCTATGGGCATTGATTGTGGATTCAAGTAAAATGAAATCCTTGACATTTTCAATATTTTCTCCATTCATCATTGTCATGGATTGAATTATGTCCCCCCTAAAAAATGTGTGTATCAACTTGGTTAGGTCATGATTCCCAGTGTTGTATGGTTGTCCTCCATTTTGTGATTATAATTTTATGTTGAAAGGATTAGGGTGGGATTGTAACACCACCTTCACTCAGGTCAACTCCCTGATTCAATGTAAGGGGAGTTTCCCTGGGGTGTGGGGTGCACCACCTTTTATCTCTCAAGAGATAAAGGGAAAGTGAAGCAAGCAGAGAGTTGGGGACTTCATACCACCACGAAAGAGGAACCAAGAGAAGAGTGCATCCTTTAGACCCAGGGTCCCTGCATGAAGAAGCTCCTCATCCAGGTGAAGCATTGATGAGAAGGCTGACAGAGAGAGAAAGCCTTCCTCTGGAGCCAAAACCCTGAATTTGGGCTTGTAATCTACCAGGCTGTGAGAAAATAATTTTCTCTTTCTTAACGCCATCCACTCGTGGAACTTCTGTTATGGCAGCACTAGATCACTAAGACAATCATGATGTTGCTTAATGGTCTAGTTGTGAGGACTTTTGTTTTCTTTATACGGAGGGCTGTGATCTTTGACCTTTATCAGTAAACACCTCAAGCCCTCTTCACCTTCAGCAAGCCAGGTTGTGTCGTCTGCGTATTGCAGGTTGCCTCCAACCTTGATGCCTCATTTTTATTCATATAATCCAGCTTCTCAGTTTATTTGCTCAGCAAACAGATTGAATAAATATGGTGAAAGGATAGAACTCTGACACACACCTTTCCTGACTTTAAACCATGCAGTGTCTACTTGTTCTGTTAGATCTTGGTCTATGTACAGGTTCCTCATTAGTACGAATAAATGTTCTGGAATTCCTATTCTTCAAAATGTTATCCATGATTTGTTATGATCCACACAGTTGAATGCCTTTGCATAATCAATAAACTCAGGAAATCATCTTCCTGGTATTCTCCGCTTTCAGCCAAGATTCATCTGTCATCAGCAATTATATCCCTCTTTCCACGTCCTCTTCTGAATTTGGCTTGAATTTCTGGCAGTTCCCCGTCTATGTATTGCTACAACCACTATTAAATGTTCTTCAGAAAATTTTACATTAACCTGATATTAATGATATTGTGCTGCATCCGTTTGTGAAACATCTCAATTGATATTCTGTCAATTCCTGGAGCCTTGTTTTTTGCCAATGCCTGCAGTGCAGCTTGGACTTCTTCCTTCAGTACCATCAGTTCTTGATCATATGCCACCTCCTGAAATGGTTGAACATCAACCAGTTCTTTTTGGTACAATGACTGTGTTTATTGTTCCATCTTCTTTTTATGCTTCTGTCATTGTTCAATATTTTGCCCATAGAATCCTTCAATGTTGCAATTCAAGGCTTAAATTTTTTCTTTGGTTCTTTCAGCTTGAGAAATGTGGAGCATGTTCTTCCGTTCTGGTTTTCTAATTCCAGGTCTTTGAAAATTTCATTGTAATGTTTTACTTTGTCTTCTGGAGCTGCTCTTTGAAATCGTCTGTTCAGGTCTTTCACTTCATCATTTTTCTTCTGTTCATGTAAAAACGGTGTGGGGTGGTATCTCACCTCTTACTTCATAAGGGGGAAGGAGAATCAAGATGAACAGCCCAAGCCTGATTCCTATAAGGTAAAGGTCAGATATGCCTCCTTTCTCCCCCATCCTTATTAATTTTCACACCAACCTTCCCTCCCACAACACTCTGTACTTCTTTTCTGGGTTCGATAATTCATAGCAATGGCCACACAGAACTCATAGTCAATACTCATGTTTATGGGATTTATTAGGGAAGTAACAGTTACAATTCAGGTTCAGGAATACTCAGGATACAGTTGTTTCATTAAGACAGCCTCCTCGCAGAGGTGCTCAGAGGTACACCTCTCTGGCCCTCAGCCTCTGCTCAAAGGGACTCAGCTTCCTCTCTCCATGGTCCAGGAAGCCCATCATGCTATCTCCTGCTACCCAGTCTCTACTAATGCTTCTTGCCGTCTTCAGGGTTACAGCTCACTCTCTGTGTCCTGGGCCCAGGAGCCTCCTAGCCCAGGCAGCCCGGGTCCAAAGTATATGCTAGATCCCAGCTGTTCTTCCTTGGTGGTGGTGGTATCTTCTCTTTCACATCTCTTGGGTGACCCATTCTCTGGGATGGCAAAACTTTGGTGGGCCACAATTACCCTATCACACAGTCCGCCCAATCACTTTACGGTGGGAATTACAAGACCATGGTTAGAAAGGCCACACAAAAGTGATCCATCACACCGCAGTTTGTTTTAGCTGCTCTAGGTTAAAGACCAAGTTTCAAAGTCTCTTCTGAAATCCATTTTGGTCTTTTCTTTCTTTCCTGTCTTTTTAATGACCTTTTGCTTTTTTCATGTACGATGCCCTTGATGTCATTCCACAACTTGTCTGGTCATTAGTGTTTGATAAATCAAATCTATTCTTGAGATGATCTCTAAATTCAGGTGGGATATACTTAAAGGGCTTATTTGGTTCTCGTGGACTTGTTCTAATTTTCTTCAGCTTCCACTTCAGCTTGCGTAGGAGCAATTGGTGGTCTGTTCCACAGTCAGCTCCTGGCCTTGTTCTAACTGGGCTTCTCCATCATCTCTTTCCATAGATGTAGTCAATTTGATTTCTGTGTATTCCATCTGGTGAAGTCCACGTGTATAGTCACCATTTATATTGTTAAAAAGATATTTGCAATGAAAAAGTTGTTGGTCTTGCAAAATTCTGTCATGCTATGTCCAGTGTTGTTTCTATCACCAAGGCCATATTTTCCAACTTCCTATCCTTCTTTTTTGTTTCCAACATTTGCATTTCAATCACCGGTAATTATCATTGCATCTTGATTGCATGTCTGATCAATTTCAGACTGAAGAAGTTGGTAAAAATCTTCAATTTCTTCATCTTTGGCCTTAGTGGTTGGTGTATAAATTTGAATGATAGTGATATTAACTTGTCTTCCTTGTGGGTATATGGATATTATCCTACTACTGACAGCATTGTATTTCAGGATAGATTTTGAAATGTTCTTTATGACAATGTTGCTCCATTCCTCTTCAATTTGTCATTCCTGGCAAATTGAAATAACCAATTTGAAATAACCAATACCAGTTCATTTCAGCTCACTAATGCCTAAGGTATCAATCTTTATGCATTCCTCTTCATTTTGACAACTTTCAATTTTCCTAGACTAGTACTTTGTATGTTCTGTGTTCTGATAATTAATGGATGTTTGCAGCTGTTTCTTCTCACTGTAGCAGTGCCACATCAGCAAATGAAGGTCCTGAATGCTTTACTCCATCCACCAACATTAAGGTCAACTCTACTTTGAGGAGGCAGCTGTTCCCCATTTATATTTTGAGTGCCTTCCAACCTGAGTGGCTCATCTTCCGGCACTATATCAGACAATATTACGCTGCTATTCATAAGGCTTTTTTTTTCCAGAAGACTGCCAGGTCCTTCTACCTAGTCTGTCTTAGTCTAGAAGCTGTGCTGAAACCTGTCCACCATGGGTGACCCTGCTGGTATTTGAGATACCTGTGGCATACCTTTCAACATCACAGGAATATGCAAGCCACCATAGTACGACAAACTGACAGACGAGTGGTGGCAGAAGAGGATAGATATGTGGAATGACTTGTTCCCAAGGAATTGCTCTTCCCAGCACTTTTGTAACTGAAAATTCAAATAGCATGTGCCAATTTCTCCTTGCATAAACTGCTAGAATAATAGACACCTATTCCTTGAGTAGTAAACCAAGTCATCAGATTAGTAGAAGCCAAAAACAAAAGCAAAATTCCAGTGTGATCTTCTTTCCTTGGCATTAGCTGAATTTCTGGCGGTGACTGAAAACCAGGGGCCTTATTCTGTAGAGAACAGATTTAGTACCTTAGATCCTTCATGTTGGTTAAAAAGAAGCCTAAATATTGTTCAGATAAAATAAACACCTCAAAAGGGTAATTTTTCTCCTCACAAATTAATGTAATGACATCATTCCACTCCCACTGCCATCGAGTTGATTCCGACTCATAGCGACCCTATAGGACAGAGTAGAACTACCCCATAGAGTTTCCAAGGAGTGCCTGGCAGATTCGAACTGCCGACCCTTTGCTTACCAGCCGTAGCACTTAACCACTACGCAATGTAATGGCATACAGGGAAAAAAAAAGAAAGAAGGAAGGAAAAGAAAAAATAACTCTTTTTTTAACAAGAAACTTTTTAACTTCGAAAAGTTCTTTCTGGCCGTTCAGTATGTCTCTCATAAAACACAGCTGCTTTTCAAAATTGCTCTGTCAAGGGCAAGACAGAGGTGTTTGTTTTCATAGATCCTGAAGGAGAAAGTAAAAAGGGAAAGAACAGGGACTTGGGTGATTTTTCACTTGAGAAGAAAAGAAAGAGTTTGATCATGAAAGAGGGCTTGTATTCCCTTGGCCCTGGAGAATTTCTCTCAGCTTTGGCTTGATTTTTATAATGAATAGTTTAAACCCAAATTATAAGTTTAAATTAAGAGCTCTTAATGTAAAACCATTTTAGTCCCAGTAAGAAATAATTTCAGGGATTCATGTGCTGTTGAAATTACTAGTCACATATTTTATTATGGTTAATCCCAGCCAGTATTAAAAGAGAGGTAATAATATATGTTTTCCCCTGCTAAGATCAGCTGATGGAACTAGTTCTCACACAGAGAACTTGCTAATTATCTAATCATCGGGACAAAGACAGAATCGGGCAGGTCAAGGCAGCTCCAGTTGTGGGGTTCCCAGTCAAATGAAGAGTTTTACAGACAGTGTGACCTATTTATAATGAAATATGCTGAGTTATTCTAACTGCTGCCAGTTTTGAGAGTCAGTACTATTCTTTCTCTGTTCGAATAAATGTGGTTAATTGACATACAGGTACCAACATTTCCAGGGTTGGGAAATTATATTCATAAGATTTTTCCTATAATGTTCTCTTTTATTACCCTCTAGTAGTTGAACATGTCAACACATTTATGATTGTCACTGTATTAACTCTCTTATTTCAAGAATACTTAAGTATTAATTGCATTTTATAGACAAGTAAAACAAGATACAACTAAACCAAATGTTATCATGTGATCATAACTAATTCAGTGGTATAATCTAATTAATTTGTTTCCAGTTGACTTCATTTTGGGTGTATACATTTGCATTATATCCTAATATTTTCTGTATTTTTGTGATTCCAAAAAGATCTGTGATTCTCTCATATTCATGATATCTCTCTAAACCCATTGCTGTCAAGTTGATTCTGACTCATAGTGACCCTATAGGACAGAGTAGAACTGCCCCATAGAGTTTCCAAAAAGCACCTGGTGGATTTAAACTGCTGACCTTTTGGTCAGCAGCCATAGCTCTTAAACACTACTCCACTAGGGCTTCCTCCTGGGCATTAGTGAGCTGAAATATTCTGGTATTGGCCATTTTAAATTGGACAATCACATAGACTACTAAACCAGGAATGACAGATTAAAGGGAATGACATTGCGTTCATCATCAAAAAGGACATTTTAAGATCTCTCCTGAAGTGTAACGCTGTCCATGATAGGATAATACCCGTATGCCTACAAGGAAGATCAGTTAATACAACTATTATCCAAATTTACCCACCAGCCACTAATGCCAAAGATGAAAAAAATTGAAGATTTCTTACCAACTACTGCAGTTTGAAATTAATAGACCATGCAGTTAAGATGCATGGATAATTACTGGTGACTGAAATACAAAAGTTGGAAACAAAGAAGAATCCATACTTGGAAAAAGGCCTTGGTGATAGAAACAATGCTGAAGATTGCATGAGAGAATTTTTCGAGACCAATGACTTCTTCATTGCAAATACCATTTTTCGGCAACATAAACAGTGATCTTGCACATGGAACTCCCAGATGGAAAACACAGGCATCAAATTGAATATATCTGTATAAAGAGAAGCTCAATATCACCTGTCAGAACAAGGCCAGGGGCTGACTGCAGAACAGACCATCAATTGTTCATAGGCAAGATCAAGCTGAAGCTGAAGAAAATTTGAACAAGTCCACAAGAGCCAAAGTATGACCTTGAGTATATTCTACCTGATTTTAGAGACCACTTCAAGGGTAGATTTGACACATTTAACATTAATGACCGAAGACCAGATGAATTGTGGGAAGACATCAAGGACGTCTTTTGTGAAGAAACCAAAAGGTCACTAAAAAGACAGGAAACAAAGAAAAGACCAAAATGGATGACAGAAGAGAGTCTGAAAAATTCCTTTGATAATAGAGCAGCTAAAGTGAAAGGAAGAGATGGTGAAGTAAAAGAGCTGAACAGAAGATTTCAAAGGGTGACTTGAGAAGACAAAGTAAAGTATTATAATGACATATGCAAAGACCTAGAGTTAGAAAATCAGAAGGAAAGAGCATCCTCAGCATTTCTCAAGGTGAAAGAACTGAATTAAAAATTCAAGCTTTGAGTTGCAATACTGAAGGATTCTACAGGGAAAATACTGAACAACGCAGGAAGAAACAAAAGAAGATGGAAGGAATATACAATTACTGTACCAAAAACAATTGGTTGATGTTCAAACATTTCAGGAGGTAACATATGATCAAGAGCCAATGGTATTGAAGGAAGAAGTCCAAGGTGCACTGAAGGCATCGGCAAAAAACAAGGCTTCAGGAATTTACGGAATACCAATTGAGATGTTTCAACAAACAGAGGCAATGCTGGAGGTGCTCACTTGTCTATGCCAAGAAGTTTGGAAGACAACTACCTGGCCAACCAACTGGAAGAGATCCATATTCGTGCCCATTTCCAAAGAAAAGATATCCAACAGAATGCAGAAATTATTGAACAATATCATTAAGTATCACACACAAGTAAAATTTTGCTGAAGATCATTCAAAAGAGTTTGCAGTAGTACATCGACAGGGAACTGCCAGAAATTCAAGCCGGATTCAGAAGAGAATGTGGAACAAGGGGTATCATTGCTTATGTCAGATGGATCATGGCTGAAAGCAAGGAATACCAGATAGATATTTACCTGTGATTTATTGACTATGCAAAGGCATTTGACCGTGTGGATCATAACAAATTATGGATAACGGGAATTCCAGAACACTTAATTATGCTTAAAAGGAACCCATACATAGATTATTTTTTTAGTTCAAACAGAAGAAGGGGATACTGCATGGTTTAAAGTCAGGAAAGGTGTGTATCCTTTCACCATACTTATTCAGTCTGTATGCTGGATGAATATTCCGAGAAGCTGGAGAATATGAAGAATGGGGCATAAGGATTGGAGGAAGACTCATTAACAACCTGCAATATGCATATGACACAATCTTGCTTGAGGAAAATGAAAAGGACTTGAAATACTTACTGATGAAGATCAAGGACTAAAGCCTTCAGTATGGATTACACTTTAACACAAAGAAAACAAAAATCCTCACAACCGAACAATTAGGAACATCATGATAAACAGAGAAAGCATTGAAATTGTCAAGGATTTCATTTTATTTGGATCCACAATGCCCATGGAAGCACCAGTCAAATGAAATGACGTATTGCATTGGGCAAATTTGCTGCAAAAGACCTCTTTAAAGTGTTGAGAAACAAAGATATCACTTTGAGAAGTAAGGTGTGTCTGACCCAAGCCATGGTATTTTCAGTTGCCTCAGAAGTATGCCAAAGCTTCTGAGGAAGACCAGAGAAGAATTGATGTCTTTGAATGATGGTGTTGGTGAGGAATATTGAATATACCATGGACTGCCAGAAGAATGAACAAATCTGTCTTGGAAGATGTACAGTCATAGTGCTCCTTAGAAGTGAGGATGGCAAAACTTGTCTCACATATTTTGGACATGTTATCAGGAGGGACTAGTACCTGGAGAAGGACACAATGCTTAGTAACACAAAAGGTCAGGGAAGGAGAGGAAGGCCCTCAAGAAGATGAATTGAAACAGTGTGTTCAATGATGGGCTCAAGTATAGCAATGATTGTGATGATGGCACAGGTCTGGGTAGTGTTTCATTCTGTTGTACTTAGAGTTGCTGCGAGTTGTAACCGACTCAAGGGTATCTAACAATGCTAACAATACCTATAGGAAGGTTCCCTGGTCCTGCAGTGGTTAAATGCTCAGCTGCTAATCAAATTTCATCAATTAGAACCCACCAGCTGCTTTGTGGGAGAAAGATGTGGCAATCTGCTTTCGAAAAGATTACAGCCTTGGAAAACCTATCTGGCAGTTCTACTCTGTCCTGTAGGGTCACTATGAGTCAGAATCAACTCCATGTTATATCCACAGGGACTTTCAAAGGCTCCATACATCATCCCTAGCCACCGCTGACACTTTAAGCTCCTTCAGATCTGTAGGGTCATACAACCCAAGTGGCATCGCAGCTTGCATAGCCACCTAGGCCTGTTGCAGAGCCTTCTTCTCTTCTGAGCCGCACTAAAAATTGGCAGCCTTTCTGATTGCTCTGCCAGTGGGCTGGAGTGACACCTCCAAATGAGGCGCTTCCCAAAACCAAAGAGGTCCAATGACATTGTGTCTCTTTTTTAATGGTAGGAAGGAACAGAGTCAGCACCTCACAATTTATTTTGGAAAGGATATGCCTCAGATCGCTGAACCCTGAAATTTCACTGAGACAGAAGATGCCTGGATTTTGTAGGATTTATTTCTCACTCTTGCACAAGATTATCTTACCTACGTGTCTGGGAGTAGTTGCTATTCCCTGCTCGCTATATCCTGTCAGAGTGATATCATCAATGTACTAAATGTGCCAGTGTGGAATGGGAGGTGATTAAGATTCCTGACTCAGTGCTAAGAAATTGATAGAGCCTGAATTAGGAGAGCCAAAGTGTATGGTTGATCCTCTTACTACCTCTGAGTTTCTAGCTTCCATTAATGGTGCATTCTGCTGGAGACGCTGACACCCTTCTACATGTATGTACCTGGCCCAGGATTCAGGGAAGGAGAAGCAGGAGGTTTAGCAGGAGCTGGAGGAGCCTGGGGGCGTAGTGGTTATGAGCTACAACAAATTACAACTGCTAACTAAAAGGTCGGCAGTTCAAATTCACCAGCTGCTCCTTGGAAACCCTATGGGGCAGTTCTACTCTGTCCTATTGGGTCGCTTTGAGTTGGAATGGACTCCAGGGCAAGGCAAAGGGTTTGGTTTTTTTTTTTTTTTGGAGGAGCTGTAGGCCCTGCTACTTCCTCTCCCTCCAGACCCCTCAAACTTGGTGAGCCAGCAGATAGGCCTGAAAGTGCATAAGACACAGTAATGAATGCCTCAGGGCCTATCCTGAACTCCCGAGTGTAAAGGTCTCCACTTGATGGCAACTAACAACAATAATTCCCTTTGGGCTTCTTGTGCTAAACAGTTTTCTGCGGACCACACTAACTAAGAGTATGCAAGAAAGGAAATTCTGAGAATGTAGTTCCAGCTTAGCTAAGTAGATAAAATACAAATTTATCACATCAAGATAGCTTTGATTCCAGAGGAAGACACAACAAAAACCTTTGAGAACAAGAAACATTCCTTCAATTCCTAAGACAATGAAAATATTTGCAAAAAGTAGAAAACGCAAACAAGGATTTCTGCTTCATCAGTAAAAAAGAAAGAATTACTCTGGCTGCCTGGTGAAGTTCACAAAATATTACATTTGTAGGATGAAAGCCAAAAGAACAGGAGAAACAATTGAAGACAGAAAAGAGCAAAGGAAAAAGAAAAGCAGAGAAAGTAAGAAATGGAGATTAGAAGCTGGGGGAGTGCTGGGCAGAAGCAGGCAATGGTAGGGATGATAAGTAACAGGCAACCTTGTCAACAGAGAAGAGAGGCAGTTACCAAAACCTGAACGAAAGAGTAGCTTGCTTTTTTTTTTTTTTTTATGGTGGGAAAATGTCTATCTGAGGCTCGCTTGATGGCTCATAAATGAATAGGCATATGGAAGCTCCACTCGTACGTATAACAGACAGAAGTCAGGTGGGAAATGGCTAAGTCAGTAGCTCGCAAGGAACAGTGGTCAGGTTCTTTTTCAAACAAACATATTAATTAAAATAGCTAACCTAAGCTCTTTATAAGAGCTGCTTATATAAAACAGTTCCTTCCTCAATAATTCTAGTTGAAATGTTTTTATTAAATTTTGTCTAAATTCAACCTATTTTTTAAATTTGTTATTTATAATAATATCTTTAATTTAACCTACTAAGTCAAAAATTGGGATACAGTTTTACACACAACACTGTAACTAAAAGATATTTAATAATGTGGATAGAGTGGCTTTTACTCAATCTTGTGGTTCCATTTAAGCCAAACTTGCAGACACTTAAGTGAGTTTGCACATCGTGCAAGGAACAGTGTATATCCTTCAAAGACTTATGAGAACTCATAATATTTTTATACAATTATATGATTTATAGGTAATAATCCTTACTATCTTTACTTCTTTAAATACTGGATACTTTAAAGATGATTGTAAAGGCCTAGTCCTGTCATTCAAAATAAATCCTGCAGAAACCATCCACAACATTATAAATCCCTTTACAGAAAATTACCACTGTGTTTTCCTTTGATCTTGCAGTTGGTTAAGATTCAGAGAGAGAACTAATTCTTAATTGAAGTAGCACGGGTCAGCTAGACCAGAGTTCCCGATTCCAGCCACCCACGACTTGTTCAACTTTAGGCAAGATTCTTATTTTCCTTAACCCTATTCTTTTTTTTTTTTTTTATTCTTTAAGCTAAGGATCTTAATACATGCCTTGTAGGGTTGTATGAAGATTAAATAAGTATGTCTGGCCTATAGGTATGCAATAAATGTTAGCTGTTACAGCAGCAGGTTTTTTTGAGAAAGCCCATAAAATCACAGTAAAATAATGTTGATAAGAAGAACTTTTATTCAAGTGTATGATTCTCTTTTTTGTGTGCTTTGGGTGAAAGAAAGTTTATACTGCAAATTAGTTTCCCATTCAATAGTTTGTACATAAGTGTTTCATGACCTTGGTTTCACTCTCCACAGTGTGTCAGAGCTCTGCCTGTTTCTGCCCTGGTTTCCCCATTTTCTTCTGATTTTCTACCGCTTCCTGCCTTCTCATCTTTGCTTTGGGTAGATAATAACCCCTTTGGTCTCGTATAATTGATTGTTCTAAGGGGTATGTTCCTCTCAGATGTCATTGTTTATCTTATATGCTTGTCTATTTTTTTTTTTTTATTGTTTGGCTGGGAAGTGGTCTCCGGGAGTGGCTTCCTTTCTAGGTCAGAAGGGTGTCTTAGGGCCATAGTCTTCGGGGTTCCTCTAGTCTCTGTCAGACCAGCAAGACTGGTCTTTTTTGTGAGGCAAGGCAGGTGGGTGGTGGAATGGGAGGGGAGAGAGAGAGAGAGAGAGAAAGAACAAGGGTAGGGGGCTCATATCTTTCCTGGTGAACTGGGCTGCAGGGATGGCGGGGCGGGGCGGGGGGGGGGGTAGTTGTGCCGCTTATTCATCTTCGCTTCAATTCAGTGTGTCTTCTCAGTTTCTCTGTGTCTGGGTGGGAATTCCCGGAAGTTGCCTCCTGTGATCCTCACCCAGGATCACAGCTATCTTTGTCTCAAGATGGCCCTGTTGTGCCGGCCAGTTGGCGAGGCGCCTCCCATCAGCCTTTTCTTGTTCACTGTTTTCGGTCAGTTATTTCTTCCATTCGTATTTCATCTAGTTCTTTATCCCTTCATTTGATACTCAGGGTTCCAGGATTGACATCTGTACTTGTTTTATTTGGTTTTTCGAATCTTTGCTGAAGAGGGATGGTGTGTTGTGTTTGACTAGTCCACCTTCTTGGCCTCCCAAAATCCTCTTGGCCCAGCCTCATATAATTTTCATATTAAAGGAAATAATTGAAGAGTCATTTTTTTTTCTCCTTATGATGCCTGGTGATTTAAAAAATGTTTCATTTTTATTTGAGCTCTGTTTTACTTTTATTCAAATGTATTCTGTTAAAAATAGCTTAGATTATTAGAAATTTAATTGTAAAGTCCTTATTCCTGCTTTATTCACAAACAAAATATGACTGGCCATTACTCTAAGGCAGAGGAAAATATAAACATAATTAAAAGAATTAAAAAAAAAATTAAAGTGACTTTTCATCCTAAACTTGTGAGGACATTCAAACTGTAGTCTTTGGAACTGGAGGAAGATTTAAAGGAGAGTAAAAAAAAAGGAAGGGGTGGTGAGGAGCCTAGGTATATATTTATTTTTCATAAGCCATTAATATCTAATTTTCTTACTAGTGATATCATCATTAATCCTTATAATAGGGCCCAGTGCTCATATAAATTATTCTGAAAAATTTTAATATCAGAGAGACTAATTTTGTAGATTCTATTGAAAATTCATACCATTTTCAAAAGGCAATGATTACTCAGTATTTTCAAATATTTTGTTTAAAATCCAACCTCTACCATATTCCATTAAAACAGATTTCCTTCTAGTTTGTAAGTAGGTACATATCCAGACGTGTTCAAGGGTTTATTTGTGTAACAATTTGACAAAAAAATGAGAGCTCGTGCTCTGCAGAAGCCTTACGCTTCCTGACCCTGAACCAGATCTGCTTGTTTAATGCTGATTAAGCACGGTTTATCACGACCTTGTTTATAACACCATGAATAGTTCCATAAAGATGATAACTTTCTTTGCCCTTGTTTCTGTATTAATATTGCCACTGCTGCTGATCTGTGGAATTTATGAAAAATAGTTTTGTAACTGATGTGTTCACAGGGCCCCTGCCAGAATCACTCACATTTCTTCTTATTTCAAGGATATCTGGGAGAGTTTGTGCAGCTTAGTCCAAGGCCTGGGCTTGTCACTGGTCCCTCCCTGCATTCTTTCTGGCGGTACATGTGAGAGAGAGAAGAAAACATTTGGAAACTTCTTCTTACTTATGACCTTGTAGGTTTTTCTGTATCTATTCAATATTTTGTTCATTTTATTTGATTTAATAACCTTATTTTGAGAAAATTAAACATCCATTAACCATTCATGAAAAGCCAGTACCAAGGGAATGATGCAATACATTTCAATGAGGTAAGATTATTGAGTAGATTATAGATGAGGGTGTGGCTCTTGTACAAGCAAGAGTACCTCTGGGCCAAAAAACTAACTCCAGGATAACTTAACTACACACGTTCACAAGCAGCCCACTTTTCCAGTTGGACTTCCGTACAGGTACAATAAACCTGCAGTCGTCTGGTAAAGTGGGGTATTCTTTTATTCTGGATAATGGACTTTTCTGTATATCACCAAGTGAGCCATTAGAAAGTTTTTGCTTCAAAAGATCAGAGTTCTAAAATATATTTCCTTTGCCTTTGCTTTGGTGTTTTTTTTTTTTTTTTGCTTTGGTAAACAGGGTATATTGAAAGCAATTCAGTTTTTTGGAAGATATAGATTATTTTTCTATTCATAGGAGAAACCTTATCTTAATAATTTCCTTGTATAGGAAAATCCTACCCTATTGCTCTAAGCAGGGTTAAAAAAAAAAAAAAAAATCAGTGAAAGAAGGCTCAGGTTATTGCAAGCCCAATAAAATGACAGCAGTGGGCCTGTGCAGCTGGCTGACCGGGAGTTCCGGGAGTCTGAGAGGTGATTCCCAAACGCAGTGAATTTTATAGTGAATTTTACATTACAGTGGGGAGCGTCATCATGAGTTTCACTATTATCTACTTGATTATTGTTGTTGTGTTGTTCAATTTTCTTTTTTTTAAAAGATCTGTGGAAGATGTTTAAGTCTATGACCTCCAGAACAGAATTCTGTATACAAAATTTCATACAAAACTATCTCAATGGATCCCTAGGACTTCATTAGTTGGTGCAACTTATTCCAATTTTGAAGATGAAACTGGGCTCAGAGAACCAAATATTTTGTCCAAGACCACATGCCAATAAGGGCAAACACAGGATTTAAATACAGATCTGTCTCATAAATGAGGCCAACATTATTTCCACTATACTACATTGTAAAGGCAAAACCATATTCTCCCAAGCCTTTTCCACTGCTTGTATAATATCACCTCTACAGTCTTTATCTTATTACTTTGTATTATGACAGTATCATTAGTTACTGAGTTTTCATATCACCTTTCACCTGCTTCTTCATTCACATGCATGTAGATCTGTGTATTTGTTGTTTTTGTTGTTGTAGCAAGCAAGCAGAATGTTGCATTTGCACTACTACACTCTTCTGTTGTTGTGTTATTGCTGGATGCCATTGAGCAGGTCCTGACTCATAGTGACACTATGTAAAACAGAACAAAACACTGTCCTGTCCTGTGCCATCCTCACAATCATTGTTATGCTTTAGCCCACCACTGCAGCCACTGTGTCAATTCATTGTGTCAAGGGTCTTCTTTTTTGCTGAACCTCTACTTTACCAGGCATGATACCCTTCTCCAGGGACTGGTGCCTGCTGATAACATGTCCAAAGTATGTGAGACAAAGTCTCACCATCCTTGCCATCCAAGAAGCACTCTGGCTGTACTTCTTCCAAGATAGATTTGTTCATTCTTCTGGCAGTGTATTCAATATTCTTCATGAACACCATAATTCAAAAGCATTCATCTTTGGTCTTCCTTATTCATTGTCCAGCTTTTGTGTGCATATGAGGCAATGAAAAATATCATGGCTTGGATCAGGGGCACTTTAGTCCGCAAAATGACATCTCTGCTTTGTGACAGATTTGCCTAATGCAATACGTTGTTTGATTTCCTGACTCCTGCTCCCATGGACATTGATTGTGAATCCAAGTAAAAGAATTCTTTGACATGATGTTGCTTATTGGTGTAGTTGTGAGGATTTTTGTTTTGTCTATGTTGAAGTGTAATCCATACAGAAGGCTGTAGTCTTTGATCTTCTTCAAGAAGTGCTTCAAGTCCTCTTTGCTTTCAGCAAGAAAGGTTGTGTCATCTGCATATCGCAGGTTGTTAATGAATGTTCCTCCAATTCTGATACCCCTTTCTCCTTCATATAGTTCAGCTTTTCGGATTATTTGCTCAGCATATAGATTAAGTGTGGTGAAAGGATACAACTCTGACACACATCTTTCCTGATTTTAAACCATGCAATATTCCCTTGTTATGCTCAAATGACTGCCTCTTGGTCTGTGTGGATTTCTTATGAGCACAATTCAGTGTTCTGGAATTCCCATTCTTTGTATTGTTATCCATAATTTGTTATGATCCACAGAGTCAAATGCCTTGGCATGGTCAATAAAACATAGGTAAACATCTTTCTGGTATTCTATGATTTCAGCTAAGATCCATCAGATATCCTTTATTTTACGTCCTCTTCTGAATCCGGCTTGAATTTCTGGCAGTTCCCTATCAATGTACTGTGATTGATATTGTTTGATAAGTTCCACATTCTGTTGGATCTCCTTATTTTGGAATGGGCACAAATATGGATCTGTTCTAGTTGGTTGGCCAGGTTGCTGTCTTCCAAATTTCTTGGCATAGACAAGTGAGCACCAGTGCTGCATCCATTTGTTGAAACCTCACAATTGGTATTTTGTCAGTTCCTGGAGCCATGTTTTTGCCAATGTCTTCAGTGTAGCTTGGACTTCTTCCTTCAATACCATCAGTTCTTGATAATGTGATACCTCCTGAAATGGTTGAACATCAACCAGTTCTTTTTGGTACAGTAACTGTACATTCCTTCTATCTTCTTTTGAGGTTTCCTGCATCATTCAGTATTTTGCCCATAGAATCTTTCAATATTGCAACTCTATGCTTGAAATTTTTCTTCAGTTCTTTCAACTTGAGAACAGAGCGTGTTCTTCCCTTTTGATTTTCCAGCTCCAGGTCTTTGAAAATTTTACTTTGTCTTCTTGAGCTGCTCTTTGAAATCGTCTGTTCAGTTCTTTTACGTCATCATTTCTTCCATTCTTCAATGTTGAAGAGCAAGTTTCAGAATCTCTTCTGACATCCCTTTTAGCCTTTTCTTTCTTTCCTGTCTTTTTAGTAACATTTTGCTTTCTTCATATACGATGTCCTGATGTCATCTCACAACTTATCTTGTCTTATATCATTAGAGTTCAATGTATCAAATCTATTCTTGAGATAGTCTCTAATTTTAGGAGGGATATACTCAAGGTTGTATTTTGGCTGTTGTGGACTTGTTTTAATTTTCTTCAGTGAATTGTATATGAACAATGGATCTACAGTCGGTCCCTGGCCTTGTTCTCGTTCATGATATTGAGCTTCTTCCTCATCTCTTTCCACAGATGTAGTTGATTTGATTCCTATGTATTCCATCTGGTGAGGTTCAAGTGTATAGTCACAGTTTATGTTGTTGAAAAAGGTATTTTTAATGAATAAGTTGCTGATCTTGTAAAATTCCATCATGTTATCTCTGGTGTCACTTCCATCACTAAGGCCATATTTTCCAGCTAATGATCCTTTTTTCCAACTTTCGCACTGCATTAACCACAGTAGGACATACAGTAGCCACCACAGTAGGACAAACTGACAGACTAGTGGTGGCTACCCTCTCTACGTTTCTACTATATATCGCCATAGTATTTGTGTGTGATTTCTTGCTTGTAAATACATATTATTATCTTTGGAATAATCCACATACACAAAAACTGGTAAAAGTGATTGTATTTTGAGAATGGAGCTGAGTGGTAGGTGAGAAAGAGACCTACTCTTCTTCGTATAACTTTGAATATTATACTTTGTATATATTTTACCAATCGAAAACAACAACAGCTATTTTGTTTTGCAATATACCCTTTCACAATATACCCTGAAGATCACATATCTGCTTTAGGTAAGGTATTTAAATGAAAGAGGATTTGTAGCAAGAATATACTTCCCTTTATTTTTTGAAGGTTCTGACTCTGGAAATGTTTTATGTAGCTGTTATGACATTTTGGGAGAGTACATTATATAGTAACATCAGATTTTTTTTTGTGATGATTATATATTGTTCTTGTTAGTTACCATCTAGTTCATTCCAACTCATGGCAATTCCATGTGTGCAGAGTAGAACTGCTCCATAGGATTTTTGAAGGCTGTGGTTATTATTACTGGCTAGTTATGTGTGTGTGGGTGTGTATGGGTCTGTGTATTTTAAATATTTATCATCTGATGTACATTGTTAACCACAATCACTACCGTAGTTAAGTAATGTTATCATAATAAATTGAAAATAGACAGTGATGTTCATGATAGCTGAAGGTATAATCCAGAAATGTCAGTTGAATATTAATTATTTTTTAAAACATGTTTACAGTCAAAGAATCAGAAACAAAAATAATGCCTTCAGATAATAATCCAATACCTTTATTTTATCTGGTTTAGTTATTTTCTGGTCATCTAAAAAAGCATCCCCAAAGTAAATTTGTTTTACTTGGCATAAAATTTAAAGGCATCAAATATATGGAATAAAATGTATGCAACCTTGTGTTAGGATACTGGCGGTATTTCACTTTCTGTTAGGTTCTCTGGCCATCTTCTCCTGTGATCTGGCCATCTTTAATGAATGAATCATACCCACTGTAGTAGAAATAATATCCACAAATAAGAAAATCATTTATAAATTCTGTGCAATAGGCTGATTCATCAACATGGAGAAGAAAATGAACTTGTGCTATGTCTATCATATTTATAGACTCACTCTAAAGTATTAGGCAGCTTTTCCCCAAATATTTCCCTACTCTTAAAATCATATATCTGTTTTCTATGTTGCAGTCCGTGGGTGGTACAGATGGTTAAGTGCTCAGCTGTTAACCAAAAGTTTGGAAGTTTAAGTCTACCCAGAGGCACCTTGGAAGAAAGACCTGGAGATCTACTTCTGAAAAATAAGCCATTGAAGACCCTATGGAGCACAGTTCTAGTTTGACATAAGGGATTACCATGAATCAGAATTGACTTGATGGCAGCTATTTTTTAATTTTTAAAAAATTTTTCTGTACTGAAAAAAATGAGACTTTGCCCATTGCCTTTAACTACCATGTTATGTTACATTGTGACTTTACTTACACTTTGGTTTCTTTCTTTTTCAAGCCGTTTTTTTTTTTTCTTCTTTCCCTTTCTCACTAGTGTATATACTCTGACAGTTTTGACAAGAATATCGTTAAAACAATTCTCATCTTTTCTAAAATCATTTTCTGTGCAACTCATGTTAATTGACTTTAGAAATGTAGAAAAAAATAGAGATTTTAGGAGACATGAACAGTTGTGTATTTTGGCCAGCATTTCTAAAAAGTAGATTTTGAGTCAGTTCAGCTCTCAACTGATTCTTTCACTTTATCTCTTAGATCAGTTCAGTATTTATCATATTTAGTAAAGATGGTTATGGGTCTTTTATCTACTAACATGCACAGCCTTGTGAAAATTCCCTTCATAAGAACAAGATCAGAAGGCCCTAAATCAAGTTCTATGCAGATTTAGACACAGAAAATTAAATCATTTTACCACGCAAAGTTTACTTTTAACATATTGGCACTTTATACTAACTGCCAGCTCTAAAAACAAAGTCAGTTTAGAGAAAATAACTATTTGACACATCTGCGGTCAATTAAAAAACAGTAAATTAATGTCCAAAAGAAAAACACAAACAGAATTTGTAGTTGTATCATGACAGCATTAGTTATTTTTATCAGCTTTATTTTTGTACTTGTGACTGTCTTCATTAGTAGACTATTCTCATTAGCCTGGTATGCTATTACGCTATCCTCCGAGGTACCGTGGGGTGGGCGTCCAGGAGACGATGTAACTTTTCAGTCACAGAAGTACAGTGCTCCTGCGGTACGTTGCAACTTCATTTTAGAAAGTTTTCTTTTTCTGAAGAGTTTTTGAAAAGGACGAATCTGAGACTTCTTTACCTACGATCTTATAGCATGCCATTTTATCCTCTTAAACCCTAAATTTGTCTGACTGATTAAGCCATACATCTTTTGTATTATGGATTAAAGCTTTATTGGAAACATATTCTTCTGTAATTTAAAGTTGTTTTGGATGGTTCTTATGATAATTTTAGCATTTAAAGAACTTTAATTGGTGTTTGGGCAGGAATTTTTGAACTCATTAAAAATCAGTGATGGCCTAATAGTACTATCCATTTCAGACGGAATTTATACTATCAAATCTGAATTACGCAATTAGTATTTAAACTTTAATTACCCAGAAAATTGGCTTAATTCTCCTCTTTATTTTTACAGGGTGAAAGGAGTACTAGTGTTTTCATTAAAAAAAAAGAAAGAAAAAAAAGTCTATACATGTTCGTTTCCAAGGAGCACCTGGCGGATTTGAACCGCTAGGGTCGCTATGAGTCGGAATCGATTCGACAGCACTGGGTTTATACATGTTCGTAGCCATGATTTAATAAGTGTATCAGACACTGTTTTTGGTGTTAGTAGTACACATATGTGGGGCCCTAGTGGTGCAGTGGTTAAGCATTTGGCTGCTAACCAAAAGGTCAGCAGTTCAAATCCACCAGCCACTCCTTGGAAGCCCTATGGGGCAGTTCTACTCTGTCCTATAGGGTTGCTATGATTTGGAATCAACTCGACAGCCACGGTTTTTTTTTTTTTTTTAGTACAAATACAAATAAGAGGAAAAGACAAAATTATAGAAAAAAAGTAGTGTTTTCCAGGAGTTCAGGGGGAGGAGCGCGATGAATAGGTGAAGCACAGAGCACTTTCTAAGGGCAGCGACACTGCGCTGCAATGTACTGCAATGGTGAATACATGATACCATGCATTTGGGAAAACCCGTAGAACTGCACAACGCAAGAGTGAACCCTAACGTGAACTATTAACTTTAGTTAAATAATAATGTATCAATGTTGATTCATCAATTTTAACAAAGGGACCACAGTAATGTAAGGTATTAATAGTAGGAGAAACTGTGTGGAGGGGCCAAACCAAAAAACAAAACCCACTGCCATGGTCGATTTCGACTCATAGCAACCCTATAGGGCAGAGTAGAACTGCCATGTTGGGTTTCCAAGGCTGTAAGGAAGCAGACGCATGTCTTTCTCCCTCTAAATGGCTCATGGATTTGAACCGAAGACCTTTCAGTTAGCAGCCCAGCACTTAACCACTGCGTCACCAGGGCTCCTTTAAGCAGGGGCAGAGGGAGAGGGAGGATATAAGAACTCTGTACTTTCAGTGAATTTTTTTAAACCTAAAACTGCCCTAAAAAAGGGAAAGTATGATCAACTGGAAATATATGTATATATGTGCTAAGTCTGCCCTTAGGGAATCCTCACAATCTAGTGCTGGGGGAAAGACAAAGTTACAGCTCCATGGTAACAGCCTTTGTTAAATTCTGTAGGAGAGTGACAACAAGGTGCTATAGGAGCATAGATGCTTGAAGGGGGAGGGGGGGTAGGGCAACAAGGATTTAAAAAGGGAGTCAGTCATGCTGGGGTGGGAATTCAAAGCCTGCACAAAATATCACTAGGTAAAAAGGGGGCGGGGGTGGTATTTCAGGCTGGAAAGGACCCCATGAGGGAGGGCAGAGAGATGTGAATCTATAAGAAATTTCAAGTAGCGAAAGTGGGACAAAGTAGCCAAAGGCACTCGAAAGATTGATTGGGGCTCATAAAAAATACAAAGTGCCATGGTAAGGAGTATGGTTATTTAGTAGGAAACGGGACCCTAAACATCTTTGAGAATGTTTGTGTCTTTATTTTGGGATAACAATTACAAATTGCTTCTAGTTTTAGAGGAATACTAAACCTACAAGGTGGGATTTGTGATTAAATAAATGTGGGGAATGCAACAATCCCCATTTCCTTCAGATTCACTGTGTACATTAAAAGATTAAAGTCTCAAAAAAAAAAAAAAAACCTGTTAATGTTATATAACCTACTGTTTCCTAATGTTCATGGACATGGAGCCCTCTTTTTCTGTTACCACTTCTCTTTTGCAACATCCTTTAGGAAATTCCATTTTATAAAGAAAACTCTTATATTTATGTGGAGTATAGATAAGATGGGGAGAGATTTCAGGCTGGGGCCAGTATGGAGAGATATAGGTGAGATATGATTCCACTAATCCCACTGATTTCACAGATAACGCCTATTTTGAAATTAATATTTAGAAATTATGAAATCTTCAATGACCTTGTTTCAAAGTTTTATGCAGACAAATTTTCATTTCTTCTTTTTTTTCCATTTAAAATGGACCAGCAAATTCAACTTTTGTCAAACTTTTTCTTAGACTATCTATAGTAGGACCGTCATGAGAGAATTCTTTAAATGGTACATACTGATTTTGTTCCCTAATGTGCAGTTTGAAAGAACTACGCATTTTCTTTTTTTTTTTAAATTCTAGCAAAATACAGCCATGTTAGTTATATTTACTGCTGTCAGTTTTTTACACAGTCATAGCTGTGAATAACATCAGTGAACAAAATCCATTTGCTGTCTGTGGCTGGAAATTCTACAGTTTTTGAAAGCTGGAATTAACTAGGGAGTGGCCATTCAAATGTGTCACGAAGGAGGTAATAACTTCACTGTTTCCTCTTAAAATCTGGCCCACGCAAAATGCCAAAAACGCTTACAGTACGTTCATGTGAAGTCTGATTTTGAAAGTTTCCAAAATTAGGAAAGGAATGGCATGTTGCAGAATTTACCGAAACTGTTTCTCAGTGAGATGAAACATTCGTAGTAAATACTAAAATTCCATCCCTCTCGTGCATTCTTTTACAAGAAGTTACCTCAAGTTCTGGAGTAACACTTTGGAGGAACTCAAAGAGATCTCTTTACTTTTCATTTAGAGAAATACCATTTTTCCTTGATTTTCAAAACCCTGAATTCGCAGGTGGCTGCAGTATGAGGTCCAAATTCCTTTCCAAAACACAGAAAATATTTTTAAGTTGAACTCTAAAACAAAAACAGGAACGCTCATGCCTACTGAAAATCATTGCATTTAAAGAGAGAAGCAGTGAGTTAAATTGCTATGTTAGCTAAAATCTTACCTTGCCTCTGTATATCTGTTATATTTAACCTGTGAGGACCTGTTTTTACAGTTCTTTAAATGACTTTAAAAGGGAAGTGCTGTATTTTTCCAACCATTTGTATTATTTGGCATTAAATATTTCTTTTTTACATTATTCGAGAAAAATATTTCTTACAACTTAGTTAAATGCATTATCTGTTTCAGTCAGTTTGGTCAAGAGGGAGTTTCTTTATTATTCATGTGTCCTTGAATTTTTGATGTAGAGCTCACATCTTACCATGATTTCTTTTTATATAATTTCTGATTTCTTTTATTTGATCATGCAAGACTGTGATGCAAAACTTGCCTACCATAGATCTGGGGCTTATCCATCTCCCTTCTTCATTTCCTAACCAACTAGGATGGGTTCTTCTTTCTCTTTAGAATAATTATTTCCAAATTGTCAACACAGATTTCTCACAGACTTAGGAATATTGCACACTCGTAAGTCTTGTCTTTAATGGACATCATTGCTCACACTCAACACCATAAGAATCCTTAGGAGGTGTTACGGATTGAATTGTGTTCCCCCAAAATATGTGTCAACTTGGCTAGGCCATGATTTCCAGTATTGTGTGATTGTCCACCATTTTGTCATCTGATATGATTTTCCTATGTGTTGTAAATCCTACCTCTATGATGTTATGATGTTATGATGTTAATGAGGCAGGATTACAGGCAGTTATGTTAATGAGATGAGACTCAATCTACAAGATTAGGTTGTATATTGAGTCAATCTCTTTTGAGATATAAAAGAGAGAAGCTAGCAGAAAGGCATGGGGACATTGTACTAAAAAGAAAGTGATGCCAGGAGCAGAACGCTTCCTTTGGACCCGGGATCCCTGTGCTGAGAAGCTCCTAGACCATGGGAATATTGATGACAAGGACCTTGCTCCAGAGCTGACAGAGAAAGAAAGCCTTCCGCTGAAGCTGGCATCCTGCATTCGGACTCCTAGCCCACTAGACTGTGAGAGAATAAACCTATGTTTGTTGATGCCATTCACTGGTGGTATTTCTGTTATAGCGGCACTAGATAACTAAGACAGGAAGTAATCTTCATATTGGGAACCAGACATCCTTACATATAATATAATTTTTCAATCCCTTAGCACAAGAATCAGTCTGATGGAGAACAGGTCCCTTATAGGTGGCCTCACCCATATGCAGGGGACAAAGATGTTCTAAAATGGATCAGTATTAGAGAAATGTATATTTGTCCCTTGGAGATACTTAAAAGTAGCTGTAGATGAATGTCAAATTGGGATGTGTGTAAAGAAGTTGGCTAAAACAGTTGATGTTAGAAGTTAGAACAACACATATATTTGGCTCAGAATTTCAATCAAATACTAGACTGGGCAAAAGACCTACATCCTACCTTTTTAATGTCTGTGTGAGAGGGACAATTTGGACTCAACAAAAAACAAGCTCAACAAGATTTAAAGAGCCTAAGATTGAAATATTGTGTGACTCATTTTCTCTTAGCAACTCCAACTAGGCTGTGAACGTGCCTTGGTGCACACATCAATAAGGTCCTAGTGGGTCAGCTTGTCTCAGGCAAAAGTGACTCAGAGAAGCATATGGAACAGTCTTGGGATTGATTCTAACTCATTTGTTTTTACTCTAGGGACTATTATAATTTATTAGCAGGGAAATTAATAGTCATAATAAAACAAAGAAATAAGTGGCCAATGTGCCAACAGTTTAAGCAGCTCCTCATCTGCCAATATTGCGAACAGAACCAAAGTGCTACTTTATGAACGTGATCTGCAGGAATTTTATTAGATTCTGTTTTGATATAAAACAACCTTTGATGCTTATTAAAACTTAATTTAAGTCATTTTAGAGGTTTGCATTTTAATGAAAAACATTCTTTTCAATAATTTCATGAGAAAGCAAGGATTCCATGATTTTTAATGCAGACCTATTTTTATATTAAATTGCTTGGGAACCAGCTCTGACATGTTTTGGGAAACTTCACATATAGAAGAATAGCTCTAGTTGTCCCATGTCTGATAAGCTCTAGTTCGGTTTATTTTCATGAAGATTTAAAAGTATTCCTGTATTTTTGGTTTCTTAAACAAATAGCAATCAGGGAAAATCAAATTAAAGGTTTTTTAAGGTTACTGTCACCCCCAATTATTATTGAAACAGTTAATTCTTTTTCTTTATGCATTTTCTTTTCCCATTCTTCTTCCTGCACAGTATTTTAAAATATATATGTGGTATATCTACATTATCAGAGCCTACAAGCCATTACTAACTGTATTCTTTTCATTGTATCCCTTAGTCTTAGGGTGTTAATTGTCTCTAGTCATTTGATTTCCAGAAACTCATTCACTAACAGATGCCTTGGGAGAAGCTCAAGGGAATACTGTTCTCTGAGTTCTCTTACACTGATAACAGTTTGTGGGTCCTTTCTAATTGAAAGTCAGTTTTGCAGGATATAAAATCTTTGACTCACATTTGCTTCCAATGAATATCTTAAATATTTGTTCTATTTTCTTCTAGTAAAAAAGTCTGCTGAAAAATCTAATTTTCTTTTGGAGTCTAATTTTCTTTGTCTTATAAGCCACTTGCTACTTTTTCTAGATGCCCAAAGGATTTTTAAGTCCAGTAACTTTATCAGAAAACATGTTTGTGTTGGTTATTCTACGTAGATATTCTTAGGTGTAAAATAATGCTCTTTCAATATAATGTTTAATTTTTTTCCTCAGGAAAATTTTCTTATATTATAGCTTTGTATGCTTTCTCTTCCCTTGCTTTGGTTTTCTTACCTATAGGTTCCTATTATCCATATATCAGATCTTCTTTACATATCTTACATATTTGTCAATTTCTCTTGAACCCTTTTTCTTTATGTTTGATTTTTAAGGTTTCCCTCTTTTTTTTTTTTTTTGCCTTCTGTTTATTTTAAAGCACTACCTGTTGTAGTCACTTACTTTTGGGTAGTTTAAGCTTAATTCCTGAAATTATGTTTTTCTTTTCTTTTTAATTAAAAAATGTTTTAATATTTGGAAAAAGGGTCTTTGTAGACCTATTTAGCTAAAGTTCTTCAAGTGAAATCATTCTGGATTTAGGGTGGACTTTAAATTTAATGAGTGATATCTTTATAAGACTAAGGAGGAGATTTGAACAGAAAGAGGCAGAAGGAAGAAGCCCACGTGAAGAGGTAGGCAGAAATCGAAACTACGCTGCCACAAACTTAGTACAAAAAGGTTGGTGGTTTGAATTCACCACAGGCTCCTCAGAAGAAAGACCTGGTGATTTGCTTCTGAAAGGCCGCCAAACCTAAACCAAACTTGTTGCTGTCAAGTTGATTCTGACTCACAGCGACCCTATAACATAGAAGAGAACTGCCCCATAGGGTTTCCAAGGAGCAGCTGGTGGATTTCAACTGCTGACCTTTTGGTTAGCAGCCAAACTCTTAATCGCTGCGCTGAAAGGTCACGGTCCTGAAAATTCTATGGAGTGCAGTTCTACTCTGCAACACATGGGGTTCCCCTGAGTCAGAATTGACTTGACAGCAATTGGTTTGGTTTGATTTTTGATCCTAGAATGGAACCCTTGCTGCTCAATTTTGCGAGTTCACAAGGCTAACTTGCTTCAGCCTCTTTAGGTCTCACTGTGCACCTGTTGCATTCACCTGGTATTCGATTGGACGAAACTGCCTGTCACTGTTCTCAAATGGGCCCAACACATTTTCAAATGTTATCTATTGGATATTTTTGTTAGTTTCTTTCTCCCTCACAGATGCCAATAGTATGCAGGTCTTGTGGCTGTTGGTAATTTGTCCCCACCCTCTTCTGGAGTTTCTGAGAATACTTTGTCACATAGCTTTATTTCACATGCTTTCTGTGGGATTTTTATTTTGCTATATAGTTTCTTTGTCTGTTTTTGTAAAGGGGGATCCAGGAACATTCAAAAATTATATTACCAACCATCATAATTACCTTCCAAGGATCTTTCATATCTAAATTTAACTGTAATCAGCTTTAGTTTGCGCAATGATGTTTTCCATATAGCTAACATATATCTCCATGTATCATTTAATTGCTAAATAATAATGCTACTTTGAATATGTCATCAGGAAAGACCAATCACTAGAAAAAGGCTTCATGGTTGGTAGAGGATCAGTGAAAACAAGAGAAACCCTGGGTGAAATGGATTGACACAATAGCCATAACAATAGAATGAAACATACCAACAAACATAATGAGGGCACAGGAACTAGCAACATTTTGTTCTATTATACATTAGGCCACCATGAGTCAAAGCCAACTCAATGAAAACCAACAACAATAACGACAATCCTGACTACTTTTCTGAATTAAAGTCAATGTGTTTTAATTTTTTTCTGAAAAAGTCATTGAGTTAAGGATAGTTGATAATTTAAATAGTAAAACCAAAATATTCTTAAAAGTTAGGTTTGTGTTTTTAAATGGCTCATATAATCCCTGCCTAATGTATATTAAAAAAAAAATTTTTTTTTTAATGTATATACTGGAGCCCTGGTGATGCACTGGTTAAGAGCTCAGCTGCTAGCCAAAAGGTCAGTGGTTCAAATCCACCAGCTGCTCCTTGGAAATCCTGCAAGGCACTTCTGCTCTTCCTATAGGGTTGTTATGAGTCAGAATTGACTAGATGGCAAGGAGATTTTTTTTTTTTAATGTTGTGTTGAATAGTAACCTCCCTCCCTCCCTTTCTCTTTTCTTTCTTCTTTCTCTTCATTTATACACATTTTTTACTTTTTTGCATTTTTACAAGCAAATAATTTGGAAAGTCAAATTGTTATATAAAGCTTTTTATTTAAGCATCAGTCTCTACTTCCCCCTCCTCCTTCCCATTTTCCTCACTCCAAAGAAAATAATTTTTAGTTCCTTTAGCTGATTTTTTTCTACTCACTTCCATGTCTCTAAATTCAATTCTTACATTGTTCCTTTTTGGTTTTTTTTTTTCAGTTTTATGCATTATCTTCTGACTTTCTACCATACAGGACAAGGATTTAGCTATCTTTTATCACCTACAGCCTTTCTCATCCCAACTCTTATACTTCTGCCTTCCTGTTCCCTCATTCTCCCTATTTAATTATATGATGCTTTTGCTTCAATGAAAATATATTTTGTTAAATCTGTGGTGTCTAGGCTGGATTCTTTACAGTAGAAAAATCAGTGAAACTTATATATATGTGTGTGTGTAGAGAGAGAGAGAGAGAAAGAGAATTTACTTCCAGGAGATTGTTCATGCAGTCGTGGAGGCTGGCAAGTCCGAAATCCATGGGTCAGGCATCAGGCTGGAGGCTCCTCCTGACTCACATAGTTGCAGGTGCCAACGAAACCAAACTCAGCAAGTCAGACGGCAGGCTGTTGGCTCATGCTCCAAGAACAAAGGTCAGATGATGATGAACTGGATGCAGAATCCAGAGCGAGTAAGAGAACGTTTTCAGAGAAACTCCCCTAACTAGAGCAAGGTGGCACAAGAGTGTGACTTCAGTAAGGCAGTGACTTGAATCAAAGGGCCATTGTACACAAACAGATATATAGTATATCTGTGGTATTAAATTTTCATGGCAGGGACAATTAGGAGAAAAAAAATGACTAAAACCATTTCTTAGAGGGGAAATACATTAAAAAAAAAAGTTAAAAAACACTGCTGTAAACTGAATCCAATTTGCTCTGTGGTACAGACTCAGGAGGAAGGGGAAAGTGTAAAAGAACAATATATTGAAGATTCTGAATAAGTAGAAAATTTTTCCATATAATTTGTTGAAAAGAGAGAACTGAAGGAATTGCGGGGGAGTGACGAGAAAAGAGGTAACAAGAAGCATAATTTATGAAATTAAAACAAATACTTTGAATTATTTTATAAACATTTTCGAATGCTGCTATATGCTTTGGTTTTGTTTTGTTTTGACAACTACATGGTTCTACAGAACTCCATGAGTTATGAAATCAATAGTGTTAAATAATAACAACTACTGTTCATAGTGTTTATGAAGTTAAAACAAACACTTTGATTATTTTGTAACTATTTTTGGATGCCAATCTGGTTTTTTTTTTTTGACAACTAGATGGTTCTATAGAACTCTATGAGTCAAGTAATCAGTACTGTTAAATAATAATATTGTTTCTTGAGGGTAATTTTTAAAACAGTTTTGAGAAATAGGAAGTATGCCCTCTAGTCTTTCGATAGAAATTATGTTTGCCCAAGTGATAGAACTTCCACAGGTCCTATCTTAGTCTGCTTCTGAAAGGGGCAGGGCCAGGTGAACTTGGAGTGAATCTGGCTCTACCAGTTACTAGCTCTGTGGCCTTGGAGAGGTTTCTGGATATCGCTGAGCTTAAATGTATTCGTTTGAAAAAAAAAAGGGGAGGGGGTAAGAATCGTATCTTCCAGGTTGTTAACAGCATTAGTGATATGTACAAAAAGCATTATCCAAAAAAAGAGAGCTATAAAAATGCTATTTTGAAAACTATTTCTCACAGAAGCACAAAAAGGTGACAACTGAAATATTCTTTGTGTAAATTATTCCTTTATTACATTTCTTAAAATATCTTTTCAGTTGAACAATGCAACCTCTTTCTGACTTAATACTGGGAAACCTAATTATACTGCAATAGTGAAAGTCAAAATTAAATAAACAATCTCATTACTTTCTTTGAAAATTTACAGTTAGTGGTAATCCAACCAATGATTTACTTTAAAAAAAAAAAAAAAAAGTTTTTTTTTTAATCAAGCATATTTGCCTCCAAATTTTTGAGGAAATCTTCAACAGCATTACAAATAACAGAAATATCATTACAGAAAACCTCCAATAAGTCCCTACCCTATGAAATATAGCTTCCCCCCCCCCATTTTTTTCTTTAACTCTACGCGTACTGTTTAATTATTTACCGTAAACCACATCTTTGTCATCTAGTCTCAAAACTCAACTGTAGCAATTTTCTGTTTAGGACAGAGTCTGTATCTTTTATTTCTTTGTATGCTTTCTTTATAGTACCTAAGAGAGTTTCAGGGCCGTGGTAAATACATAGGTGTTTCTACAATTGACACGTTGTTGTTGTTGTTAGTTGCCTGCCAGTAGATTCTGATTCATGGCCACCCCATGTGTGCCAAAGTACAACCACTCCATAGGTTTTCAAGGCTGTGACCCTTTGGAAGCACATTGCCAGTCCTGTCTTCCAAGGCACCCCTGGGTGGATTAAGGCCACCAACCTTCGGCCTAGTAGTCCAGTGCTTAACATTCTGAGCCACATTAGTTTTAGTTAGTATAAGACTCTCAATGTGGGGATGTCATATCTCCCATGGAGGGTATAAAATCCTTTTACAGGGAGTATGTGAAATTCTTGGAAACTCTATGTGGCAGTTCTACTCTGCCTTATAGGGTCGCTATGAGTCGGAATCGACTCGACGGCACTGGGTTACTGGGTTGTGTGAAATCAAGATTTGTTTAGAAGGCAAAACTTTGAAAACACAAATCGTGACAGTACGACTTAATACAACATAATAATCTCACCTGGGCCCAACTCACCAGTGCACTCTGGTCATCCTTGGTCAATTCACATTGAACAATAAGCTGGTATTAGTTATTTTAGAATCCAATATGATCAGTGGGAAAATGGGAAAGTTATGTACTTTGTTGGGTTGTGTGCATGTGAAAACTTGTGCATGGCAGCAAGGTGAGCAATGGGAAGCTGTCTACCTCAAACTTTGGCTGCGGCAGGGGGGTGGGTACATTTGTTGGTGCATGTGATACATATGCAAATGATAACATGGCAGTTTCTCGGCTCTTTCTGAATTTGAGCTGTCTCCAAGTGTTAGTGTATTGATTCCAGTACAGTTCTGCAACAGAATTTGCATTTTGAGGGGGGTGCAGTGGCTAAGAGCTCAGCTGCTAACCGAAGGGTTGGTAGTTTGAATCCACCAGCTCCTTGGAAACCCTAAGGACCCATTCTCCTCCGTCCTATAGGATCGCTATGAGTCGGAATCGACTCGACGGCAAAGTTTGTTTTTTTTTTTTTAATTTGAAACTCAGAGAGTTTTAGTAAATTGCCTACTCCACACAATATGCAAATTGACAGAGTAAAGATGCTGTTCTTTTTTATAAATCTGAGAAGAAGAAGAGGATGAAATTTTTTTTTATATGGAGTCGGAATCGACTCCATGGCAACAGGTTTGGTTTTGGTTACTGATAAAACTCAAGTTGAAGGGCAACTGTGTTAGTTACAGTTTCACTAGGAAGACAGAGACACCTGAAATCCAACAATCACAACCTATACCGTGCAACTATCTCCCAATGCTAATCTTAGACCCTTCAAACCATGGTGCAGGTGGACATGACCTTGATAACTTGAGGCACAATTTAATCACAGCAAAACCCAAGGATATTTGGGTTTGTGTCTCTCTTCTTTATTACAAAACATTCTATAACATTCTGTATTTCTGGGGTAAGGGACAAACAGCCTAACATATTTGCTGCGTGATTAGAGAAACCTTATGCACTAAAATAGCAAAAATCATGCATAATAGAAGCTTTATCAGGTTCTTTGTTAAATGATTTGGTCTGATTTAGAGGTCATGAGGTAAGTCAGGATATCTTATACAAAATTAGGGAAGAGAGCAATAGTATCATTTTTTAAAATAGAATTTACTTTTTAGAGCAGTTTCAGTTTTACAGGGAAATTGAGCAGCGTACAGAGTTCCCATGTACCCCATCCCCCTCTGCACACAGTTTCCTCTATTATTAATATCTTGCATTTGTGTGGCATACTTTTTAAAGTTGGTGAACTAATATTGATACATTATTATTAGCTAAAGTCCATAGTTTAGCGTACACTGTTTGTGTCGTTAACTTCTATGGGTTTAGAGAAATGCATGATGTCATGTATCAGCCACTACAGTATTATACAGAATAGTTTCACTGTCCTACAAATGTCCCGTCCTCCACTTATTTATTCCTCCCATGCTCACTCTGCAAACCCTTATCCCTGGCAACCACTGGTCTTTTTACAGTCTCTAGCTGTTGTTATCAGCCCCCGACTCATGGCAACCCCATGTGTTACAGAGTAGAATTGCTCTGCAGGGTTTTCTTGGCTGTAATCTTTATGGAAGCAGACTGTCAGGCCTTATCTTTTGTGGAGCCGCTGAGTAGGTTCGAACCACCGACTTTTCTGTTGGCAGCCAATCGTAAACCTCTTGTACCACCCATGCCCTTACTGTTTCTATAGCTTTGCCTTTTCTAGAATACTATGTAGTGGGAATCATACAATGTGTAGAGTTTTCACGCAGGCTTCTTTCACTTAGCAATAAGCTTTTATTATCACTCCATGTCTTTTTGTGGGTTGATAGCTAATTTCTTATTCCTGAGTAATATGCCATTGTATAATGTACTACAGTTTATCTTTTCACCTATTCAAGGATATCTTGATTGCTTCCAAGCTCGGGTAATTATGAATAAAGCTACTGTAAACATTTATGTGAAGATTTTGTGTGGATATAAGTTTTCAACTCATTTGGGTTGATTCCAAGGAGCATCAATGATGAATTTATGTAAGATTGTATTTAGCTTTGTAAGAAACCACCAAACTGTCTTCCAAAGTTACCACCTCATTGTGAATTTTCAGGGACTGAATGACAGTCCTGTTGCTCCGAATCCTCACCAGCATTTGGTATTGTAAGTGTTTGGGGTTTTAACTTTTCTAACAGGTGTGTAGTGGAATCTCACTATTGTTTTAATTTTAATTCCCTAATGACCTATGATGCTAAGCATTTTTGATATCCTTATTCGCCATGTGTGTATCTTCTTTGGTGAAGTATGTGTTTAGATCTTTTACCCATTTTGTAATTGAGTTGTTTATTTTCTTATTGTTGAGTTTTAAGAGTTCTTTGTATATTTTGGATATAAGTCCTTTCTCGGATGTGTGTTTTGCAAATATTTGCTCCCAGTCTGGAGCTTACATTTTCATTCTTAACTTTTAATCTTTTAAAGTGGTATTATACTCAACATGTCAATAGACACTGATGGCTGTAGTCACATTTCAGTGTTTGCACAGCAGGTAAAAGAGAAAGCACTTATAGAATTCTTGTTCAGTGTATCATTCATCTTACTATGCATTCAATCCTGTCATTTTCATTTTGAGATGAAGGTAATACCTGTCATGTATGATCTGGACTAATTTGTTCTGATGATGCCCCTATTGTGCTAGGGGAAAAAAAAAATCAGAATTTGTGTTTATATAACAAAGAAATACCTCCTATTTTCATGACCTCTCTTGCTGCAACATCAAGTATTTGCTATGATGAAATAGTAAATGAAATAGAAAGGTGCTTAATCTAGTGCAGTGATTGCATTAAACTTCATTAGAGACATTTTAAACAATTGCCTCTTCCTTGCTTTTACTGGATAAAAAATACTGAGCACATTGTCTATCTTTTCCTCTAAGATAAATAAAATACTTGTTAATTTATTCATTCATCCAATAAATACCTATCAAGTGGCTACAAAGTAACATGTCAGACATTGTTCTAGGCACTGCAGATGACATAGTGGGACAGACAAAACCCGGCCTTAATGTAAGTTACTGTCTGGCAGAGTAGGCAATATAAATAAATAATACAAAGACTATGTTAGCTAGTGATATGTACCATGGAGAAAAAATGGAGGAAGAAAGATATGTAATGTTGGAAGGGTGTGTTTATAATTCTTGATAAAGTGGCATGAGGTGTTGTCGCTGAGAAAATGACTTTTAAGTAACAATGTGAAGGAGTGAAAGAGCTAGGATATATCTGTAGGGAAGGAATCCCGAGCAGAGGTCACAGCAAGTGCAAAAGCCCTGAGATGGGCATGTGCTTGGCAATACTGACAAAAAGGAAGGAGGGCAGTGTGCTCTAGGGTAATGAGCAGGAGGGAAGAGTAATAGGTGAAGAAGTCAGAGAGATAAAGGGGAAAAAAAAAAAAACAGACAACAGAAGGCCCTGCAGGGCATAGAAAGGACTTTGGCTTTTATTATGAAAATGAAATATTAAAATTTTCCTTTTCTTTTTGACATTTTCTCTGATAGGCAGAATCAGCCATGTAGCCTCATAAAGAATTAGAATTTTTACAGTAGGAATGTAAGGAAAAGGAAACAGTTTTTGAGGGAAGAGTAAGGGGTGGGGAGAGAGAGTTTTCTAAACTAGCAATAAAACTGGAATGAAAAGAGAAAGCTAATATTCAGCTTTTTTTTCACTTTCAAACAAGCTCTTGTGTATGAAAAGGAAAGCCCCTGAGGGGAGTAAAACACTGCTTATGCTATTAACAGGATTAGAAAGAGAATAGAAGAAGCCACTGAAAACCGCTGCCCCTGCCCCACTTCAGAGGCGCAGGATGACTTAGAAAGGAGGAGAGGGTTGTTGAGTGTGACTTTGAAAGCTATGTGTGTGTGTGTGTTGTGTGTTGTGTGTGTATGTATGTGTGTGCATGAGAAAGAGATTGAGAGAGCGGTGAGGGGATGATGGCATGTGCTTGTGGAAAAATGGGAGTTTGCAGCAGAGGCAGCAAAGCTGAGTACCGCTGGTGGCCATTGCCAGGAATATGTATAAGTCAGTGTTTGCAGAAGTGTTGGGCAACAGATCTTACATCCAAGCTGCCTATTCTCTAGGAAATTACTTATCCAGTAGTATAAAGAGTTGGCTCGACGGCACTGGGTTATAAAGAGTTGGCAGTTCGAATCCACCAGGCGCTACTTGGAAACTCTATGGGGCAGCTCTACTCTGTCCTATAGGGTCGCTATGAGTCGGAATCGACTCGACGGCACTGGATCTGGGTATACCCATGTGTGCCTTAAGACTTTGCTGTGCACCTCCCTCTCCTCCCCTTGCAACTACCTCCCACCCCCCCCCAACCCGCACACAACCCCACTATGAGTAGATCTCTGCCGGGACCTATACGACAGCTCCTGTTCATAGCCTGGACTCTTTCATGCTCCTACAAAGAGACGGGGGTCAAAGTGGGGCATTAGATGCCTGGAGAGGAAATATCCAGCCCAGTGCTGGAAAGAGAATGGACAATGAGGTAAATTTAGCCTAGTTAACCTTGATCAGGTAGAGTGGTCGGCATTCTGGCGACCAGATGTTTACTCTATTTTTGAAGTGCTTGATGAAATGTTGCTTTTGTTGGAAAACAAAATTAGTAATTTAATTTGTGACTTAACATGTAGATAACTTATCCTTTGCCTTGTATACATAGCAGATATATTTGGACAGGGCATATTAACTTAAATATGTAGGTAGAACAAATTAAATATGTAGGTAATGTCTAGAAAACGTATTAGGAAACTTTCATTTCAGATATAGACTCTTTTGGAAGTTTATTAACTTTCCTTTTGTGAAAGAAACATCTGATTTATGAAATAAATTCACTTATTTACTAAATATGTATGTATAGTACCTATTATTATGTGGAGCCCTGGTGACACAGTGGTTAAGTGCTTGGCTGCTAACAGAAGGTCAGCAGTTTGAACTCACCAGCTGCTCTGCAGAAGAAGCCTTGTAAGCCCTATGGGGCAATTCTACCCTGTCCTATTGGGTCTCTATGAGTAGGGATCAACTTGACAGCAATGGGTTTTACTTATTATGTGCCAGGGACTTTATAGGTGCTAGAAGTACAACAATGAACAAGGCAAAGTCTCTGCCCTCATAAAGCTTGCATTAAGATAAATTTAATAGATTTTTTAGTAGATAAATTGGTTTAATTGATAAATTTGTTTAGTAGATAAATACTTAAAATTATTACAACTTGAGCCATGTTCTATAAGTTTTTAGTTAATTAGTAAACCTAAACTATATAAACTCTGGTATCTAGATCAAAGATGGTCTAATTAATTTACAAATTAATAGACTAATCCAGCAGTCTGCAAATGTACAGTCTGCTTATGGTACAGCCCATGGCCAAATTCTGTTTTTGTAAATAAAGTTTTATTGGAACACAACCACGTCTATTTGCGTACATACTGTCTACTGTTGTTTTTGAGCTACAATCTGGAGTTGAGTAGTTGCAACTGACACCCTCTGACCACAAAGACTAAAATATTTACTGAGTCTTTACAGAAAATATTTTCCAGCCCATGGGTTAATCCAAATATAATTTGAGACGAAGAAGTTTGAAAATTTCTGGTTTGCAGAACGAGCACCCTTTTCAAAGCTGTATAAGGAAGTATAGGAGATTAAATCATATTTTTGCATAAGTGTTTTATCACTGTTATAACAACAAAAATTCATATAAATGCTTGTGACGTGTCATTAAAAGTTTTGAGTTTCTCAAACATTACTAAGTAAAAATACAACAGATAGTTATTGTACCGGTAACTTATTAGAAAGTACATAATTTTTCTTATTCGTATACTATGCATGGTACTTTCTCTTTCATTGAATAGTTATGATAAATCTTAGTTTGAGCAATTTTTGATAAGGGGTTAAAAAAACATATTTCGAGAGCAAGAGCAGAGCACGTTGTATTTAAGAACCAATGTTACAGACTTCAATCTGTTATTGCTCACCTTCATTTCTAGTAGACTCCTACTGGTTTACCAGGCGCTAATGTTGCCCCACTTCAGTGTATCCTCCCTGGGTTCTGTGGCATCTTTCTGCTGAATATTTTGCTTGACTTCCATTGTTTATGCTCATTTTCTTTTCATCATCTCTCCTGGGTTTTGATTCATTTTTTCCACATTTCTACATTATACTGTATACACTTTTATGGTGTTATTTGTCTAATAGCATTTCAACATCCTTCTACCTTTTCATCGTTTTTATTCACATCTGAGTTTTTCATTTGAAAATTTCTTGAACTTCTGACCTCTTACTTTGGTTCTATTGTCATCCTTCTGTATTCCTCTTTCTTCATCTCATCATATTTTACCCAGGATCATAGCATTTCCTTTTAATTCCCACATAGTAGTTACAACACCCATCATTTTGGTGATACCACACAAATGCTCCAAGTGTATCATTAGGGAATAGAGGGTGGGAGGGAGCTCTCCTAAGATTACAAAGCCTTATTTTGTAATCTGCTTGAACTCTGCAGCCCTTCAATCCATACAATTGAGGGCATTTAACTTCTCTCTGTAAGTTCAGCTCAACCTCAGGCTCTCAAACCAATCTTCCTTAATTAGTAGGAATTCATAAAAACTTGGTGAATAGTATCAAATTAGCCCAGCTATTTGTTCTCTGACTTTTCACAGCAGGTTAAATAGATAATTTTTTTATTGCCAAATTATCATATTATTCACTAGTTCTAAGAATTGGTTCAACCTTATTCTCTGTAACTGGTGTTGAACTCTATGTACTGTATTATATCTCAGTTCCCCTAAAATGGAGTGGGGGAGAGTCTAAGTTGCTCAACAAGGTCTTGTCCTTTTACTCAATTTGGTAGCAAAATCATACTTCTTGGGGCAAGACCTCCATGACCTGACCCTGGCTTCAGTGAGAAGCAACTTGGTTAAATTGAGAGAAGCCTTTAAAAGCAACAAAAATGTATTTACCTTGTTGGAGTAAATCAGTTATTCCTGAAGATGGCTTTAGAACTGATCTTGTTGAAATAAGCCAGGCACCACCTCTTCACATCTAGGTCTTAGACTGGAGAAAGTCATGAACTGACATTTTTCACATTTCTTTCCGAGCTTCTGAGCACCATTACAGAAAAATGAAAATAAAACAACACCAAAAAAACCCAGGATGACTAATACTTGTTAAATTCATAGTCAACAATTTCAACTTGGCCCTGAACACTGATGAGCAACTTTCTCTATTTCCTAAATGAATTTCTCCCTCATTCTTCATTATGGTGATTTCAAATCTAATTCATTCCCCTCCAACATCTGACTTTAGCCATTTTCCCTCCACCTCTCATTTTCTGTGGCAGATCTTGATAGAGAAAATAGAAGTCATCAGATAGAAAAGTCCCTCAATATTTCAGCCCCAGTCTGCACACCTATGCGACTCGTCCTTCCTTTTCCTCCTTTCCTCTGATTTTGATGGAAAAGGTCTGCTTTCTCTCTGAGGCTTTATCTGAGAATTATCCTACCTTCTTTTCAGTCTCCAACCTCTCCAGTTTTACTTGTTTTTTCCCACCCACTGGATTCAAATGCATACTATTTAAAACAAACAAATGAACAAGAAGGCAATCACACCAAACAAACAGCCATCCCCAGACCTCACATCTCTTTCTAGCTACTGACCTCTCTCTTGCTTGTCACAGTCCAAATGCTTGAACAAGTTGCCCATAATTGTTGCCTCTGCTTTCTTATCTCCTGCTGGTTTCCAAACCGTGACCATCGGCTGCATCTCACACCACCATTCTGGAACAGCTTTCACTGAAGTTACAAATGGCATTTGTTGTTGATGTTATCTACTGTCCGGTTGGACTCCAACTCACAGTGACCCTGTTAACAACAGAACAAAATGCTGCCCCACGGGTTGCAGATCCGACCCTTGTGATTTTCAGAACTAGATCACAAAGCCTTTCTTCCTAGCGTTCTTAGTCTGTAAGTTTCACTGAACTGTTTCTCATTAAAACAACATGCAAGCCTCACTGACAGATGAGTGCTGACTGCACTTCCAGTACATTGGCTGACAATTGAACCTGGGTCTCCTGTGTGGAAGGGGAGAATTCTACCAAGGAACCACCAATGCCCTACAAATGGCATACATGCCATTACATCAGCTTTTCACTTGCTTGATCTTTCAAAAGAATTTGGCACCTTTGAGCACACTCTGTTATTAAAAACCACTCTCTCTTCTCGGTTTTTAAGAAAATACACTCTTGGGATCTTTCTCTTTATTCACTGGCCAGTGTTCTTCAGTCTTCTTTGTTGGCTTTTCTGCCTCTACCCATCCGCCAAAAGGCCAATTTCTGTCAGGGCTGTGTATTTCCTCCCCTTCACACCATATTCTATACATTATCTCAAAGTAATTTTTATCCCTTATTACAGCTTCTATCACTATTTACATTATGGAAAGTCCAAAATGAAAAATCTCTAGTGCAAATCTCTAGTTCTCTCTCTGACCTCCAGACCTATAAACTTAATTGAATACTTTCCACATCCATTTTGCTGGTTTACAAGGCACCTCAAATCCAACTTGTCTAGAAAACAAGTTCTGAAAATTCCTAAGCTTATATTTATATTCTGAAAACTGCTAAGTAAAATTTCTAGTTCAAATCTATCCCCTGAGTTTTAGATTTATAAACCTAATTGAATGCTTTACACATTCATTTTGCAAATCCAACTTGCCTAGACCAGAACTTATCAAATTTTCTTCTTTAGCTCCACAAAAAATTCCGCTCTTCTCCCTATGTTCCTGTCTATTACACACTGACTTGCTCAAGTCAGGGACAGGGGTGTCTTTCTTGCCTACTGATACTTAGTTATTCCCAATCTCCATCCTGTTAATCTCGAAGAGATTTAAAAATAATGGAAAAGACAGAATTGATGGCGTTTTCTTTCTATTTCATTGCCACTGCCTTAGTTCCTGTCACTTCCTCAATTCTAGAGCCCTTAGTATGTCTCTTTGTCTTTTCACTTTGATTTATTATTTACAGCTTAGATGTCTCTCTTCTTTCACTAAATTGTGAGCTTCTTTAGTCAGCACCCATAATTTATCTGTCTTTGTGTTTCTAGCTAGTTACCTAGCTCAGTGTCTGGAGCTCAGAAGGGAATCCATAAGTGAATGACCTCCCCAACACTTAGCTAACTACCTGTCCTGAAACTACTGTCTACCATTTGCTAGTTCTAGGATTTCCTGCCCACCTCATCCCTGGGCCCCAAAGGTACTTGGCCGTGTTTATTGGGATGCCTGATAAAACTGGGGTTGATAATTTTGTAGATTATACCAAATCTCAGCTCAATTTTTCTAAAATGTACATTTCGTACTTACAGACTCTCAAATTGGATGCTCATGACTAGCATCAGCAGGTATGTGAAGCCCCAGAACATGTATCCTCTCAGAATATCAGTTCTGGTAACTTCTCAGTTCCTCGAGATATACTATTTATATTAAAACAGGGTTATGTTATGGAGTCCAGTGCAAAATTTGCAGTAATCAGAAAAATAAAACGTAGGATTTCAAAACATGGAACTTCAAACAAATTCCATGAGTGGGTGGACCAATCTATACTAAATCCTCATCTCTCTGGGCACATGCCTTTTCACTCTTCTGTTTAGGGATATTGAACTTCAGATGTGGAGTCTGAGGAATTGCTGGAATGTTTTGTGTGTGTGTGTGCACGCTGAAGGGAGGTTTCTCCATGAAGATTCTACAGAATGGATTTTTGAGTTTTAATGCTAAAAGAAAAATCACAATAAGAAAAGAAAAGAAAAACAAACATAAAATTGCTTCAGAGTTTAGTTTACCAGGGTTAGCACTAAACAGTCCAACTTTCTTCTGAATTCCAGGCTTTCCAATATCAGCACATAACAGTTTTAATAAAGGAAGTTGAACTTTCTTCAAATGCCCTTCCTTGCAGCCAAGATGGAGCTAAATGTCTCACTGCTTTGAATTGAATTGCCTGTAATGGGAATATGGGAATAATCACTTGCACATGGATCTAGAAATTTTTCATGGCAGACCTACATTTAAGACAATAGGATTTGAATTTTATTGTAGTACTGTATTAGCCAACAAGCAAAATCAATAGAGCATCACAAAATTAGTTTAATAATTCAGTTTAAGGAATTTCCATGAGGATTTAAAAATCCCTTAGAGGAATTATAAGGTATGCTTCTGTGTTGTCTGTCATGGCTAATTACAACAGAGGTTGCATATGTTCCATAATTTTTACCAAAAGGAAGAGATGGTAAAATCTGAATTTTGAGGGCTTTGTGTTTTAAGGAGTCTCTACTAGCCAAATGACTTAGATACACACATATTAAAAATAATCATTATTCTTTTATATAAAACTACCCTACCACGAGTTTGAAGGAGCCCTGGTGGTACAATGGTTAAGTGTTTGGCTGCTAACCTAAAAGCTGGAAGTTGGAACCCATCAGCTGTTTTGGGGGATGGAGGAGGGGAGGGAGAAGACCTGGTGATCTGCTCCAATAAAGGTTACAGCCTGTGAAACCCTATGGAGCCGTTCTACTCTGTTATATAGAGTCACTGTGAGTTGGAAACAACTTGACGGCATACAACAACAACGTCATGAGTTTAACTGCCCTTTCAGTACCTGTACAGACGTCTTTTAACTCCATTCAGTTTCTTAAGGAAGAGATATGTGTAATTGAGTCCAGGGAGCACTGACTAGCTGAGTGACACTGGACATGCTTCTCCTTTGGATCTAGTGCTTGGTTTCTGTATCCATAAAATAAGGAGGCCAAGTACCATCTCCAATGTCTTTTACCTTAAAAAGACTGTGCTACTAACATAATGGAGAGGCTAGACCCAGGCTTTCCAAATGCAGGTCAGGGAAGCAGGTAGCAGCTCTTGCTTCTAGACTTGTTCAGCAGAGTTTACTTTGTATATTGTATATAAAGTTATTCAATGCGAAGACATCATTCTGAAAAAATTTATACCAAGCTCTGCATTTTTTGGTGGTTTCCCTTTTTAAAAACATTATTCATAGAAAGGAAAAGATAAGAGAGAAAATGTGAAACAAATATGGACCTTCAGTTTTAGATTCCTTCAATGAAATAGAGCTAAAATGTCAGGACAGTCTTTCTGCTCACTGTTGGCTAACACAAGTTAGTGATTTACTTGAAGCAAGCATTGTGTCCTTATTTTGTTGTGTCTAGACAGCCAAATTCTTTACTGCAATTCAAAGAATGTGCAGCCAATGTTGATGACGTAGTAAAGGAAAACAAATGTAATAAATTTCCAAATTATGCTTTTTAAAGTCTTTGAAAAAATGAGGCTTTTTTTTTTTTCTTTTAATTTCATAAAAGGTACATTTATTTCTTCAGCAATCTGTCTGGAATTTTTTCAAGTACAAAAAAATTATTGTGGGCTGCAATCTGGAAGTCTTGAAGAATTTGACTTATGTATAATTTTTAAATTAACGTATGCCCAGAAAATATTTCTAAGATTAAATAATGACATTAAAACAGTAATAGTTCGCATTGGCAACGGGCTCAGATGGCCAATTTGAGTTTTGCAGATTAGATCAAAGATTCTTAGTAAAAAACATCAGTGCATTATAAATACCAAGATGAAAATAGAAAACCGTTAGCTCAGCAGGAGCTGTGTATATGAGAGAGAAGAGAGAAGATTGGAAGTTGCATAAATACAATGGATGACATTAACAATCTAGTTTACTTTTGATGAAAACTGTTACTGAAAAAATATTATTTTCAAACTTTTAATGATATAGATGTGAATTCTTCTGCAGTGATCTACTAGGTTTTATCTGTCACATTTAATTGAACAAGACAATATGAATGACCTGCAGTATTAAGACCTGAGTTCACACTCTAAGGAAATCAGCCAGTTAAATTCATTCTTATGTTGGAAAGTCTCTTTCTGATGAATCAGGTTTTTCACATGCTAGTCAACACAAGGGGGTGCGTGGCTTTTTCCCCCAAGGTCGTTTTTCCATATAGGGAGTCTTTAAAAAAGGATATTCAGGGGCAGTGGTTGTTCAGTGGTAGAATTCTTGCTTTCCGTGAGGGAGATCTAGGTTTGATTCCCGGCCAATGCACTTTATGCACAGCCACCGCCCGTCTGTCAATGGAGGCTTGCCTGTTGCTACTATGCTGAACAGGTTTCAGCAGAGCTTCCTAGATGGACTAGGAAGAAAAGCCTGGCAATCTATTTCTAAAAATTAGTCAATGAAAAAAAACCCTGTGGACCACAATGGTCTGATACAAAATCAACCGTGGGAATGGCACAGGACCAGGTAGCATTTCTAAGCAGGATTTTATTTCATTGTGCATGGCATCACCATGAGTGGGGGACCAACTCCACAGCAGCTAACAACTACAAAGGATGTTCACCTTTCCTTAATCTTATTGGTTTAAAAATGGACAGTAAGGATATGAAACTTTTTTTTTTCTACTGTATGTTTTGTAAAGTTTTCTGAGGCCATGTGGAAAATTGGGTTGAAATAATAATAAGGAAGATGGAGACAACTTTTAAAACAATGGAAATTGTATTAAACAGAAATCCTTCCCAAACCCCCCAGAGTATCTCTCAATAAATTATTGCATTTCCTTAATCCTTATAATGAATTGTTGAGAAGTGTTGAAACTTAATTATATGGGATGGTTTATTATGTTTTTCCATTCAGTTATTTATTTGTTGAGTCCCAAAGAGAGCAATTTAGGATTAATAGAGGCAGGCACAGGTATAGGGACAAATTCAAGATTAATGGCTATACTCACAGAGCTCTTGAAACATAAAATGAAATACATTAACTGTAGTTTTAAGAAACAGGTAGCCAGCAAAACACATTTGCCAGTTTTACTTTTTTAATACCAGTTAAATATCAGTATGCTATATGGAAATATTTTATAACTTTATATTATAAATTTTCAAACCCATACAAAAGTAGAATTAATATCAGGAATCCACATGTACTTATCACCCAGCTTCAACTATTATCCTAGACATTTTATAATTTTCTCAGTAAATGTTACATATGTATTTCCAAAATACAGACTCTTAAAATGCACACAAAGAATACCATTATTGCACCTAAAAATTAAAAAACAAATAAATAAAACAAATCAAATGGAAATTTTTGAAGTGTCTTAACTTGGCATGAGGAAATTCTACCTATAACTTAGGGAAAAACATGAAACTGAAATAACCCAGTCCTCTCAGTTCTTTCCAGAGTTGCAGTCCAATTGCAAAGAGAAACAAACCAGGTCACACTATTAAAACAGTTGTTTCCTTTTCTGTCTATTATAAGGTTCCAGGTGTATATATGAAGATGTCAAAGAATCAAAATATTAGAGTTTAGAAATGATTTGGCCTCTCTAAGATCAGTAAGGAGCCCTGTTGGCGCAGTGGATAAGGGCTTGGATGCTTAACCTAAAGGTCGGCAGTTCAAATCCACTAGTTGCTCCTTGGAAACCCTGTGGGGCAATTCTACTCTGTCCTGTAGGGTTGTTGTGAGTCAGAATGCACTTGATGACAACCATTTTTTGTTTTTGTTTTTTAAGATCAGTAAATTGATCTTTCACACTTTTTTGGAGGGGCACATGGTGTCACATAGTGCTGGGAAGTGAAACTAAGGGGATTGTGGTGAATGGTAAAAGGAAGTCACCTTTGCCAGAAAACTCTAACAAAGCCTCAACAATGATAAATTATCCTACCAATTCAAAATTATCATCTGAGGAAAACAGAAGGCAACATGGAATACATTGATATAGCCAGAGACCTTTTACATTTATTTGATGGAATATCTAGAAAGGAAATTGTTGAAGCTGCAGAGTGCAGGCAGGGATGCTATTTAATATCCATGGGAAGATACCATCATCTTATACTAGTGTTACTCATCTTGTGTTACAATGGGAATAAAATATCTCCTCTGCGATGTAGAAAAACAATTGCATTTAAACAATGTTACATATTTTGACAGGGATCTCAGCAAATATGGAATCATAGGATCTTAGAATTGGAGAAGAATTTAGTTAAAATTTCCACCTATACACTGTTAAAAATTATGATAAGGGACAAATGATTCATATGTATTATTTATAATCTTTACAACAATGCAAGATAATATTATTCAATTTTTTAATGAGTAGACTGAGGCTTCAAGAGATAAATAACTTTCTAAAGATGCCCTCAGTGATCATCACTGAGCCAATATTTGAACTTAGGATTCTTAGAACTTGAAGTTCATTGATTTTATTTTAAGTGAAATGACTTCTCTTTAGGGCAGCTCCCAAATACTTGGACATTTTTAGTGATGCAGGGGCCATTGTATATTTTTAACATCTTTGCTAGAAAGATCTTCCATATTTTGAGTCAAAACCTACCATATGTTCTTTGCCCTTGTAGCTACATTCTCATATGTCAGCTCTTCAAACAGTTGATGCTATCTATATGAGCTAAAGTCATTCCTTTTAAAAAATGTTTTGTCAGAGTAAAAAGATTACCTACAGACTGGGAAAAGTTTTTAGCTATGACATTTCCGATCAGTGTCCGATCTCGAAAATCTACATGGATACTGCAAAAATTCAACTACAAAAAGACAAATAACCCCAATGAAAAAAAGGCAAAGGATATGAACAGGCACTTTACTAAAGAAGACATTCAGGTAGCTAACAGATACTTGAGGAAATGCTCATGATCATTAGTCATCAGTGAAATGCAAATCAAAACTACAACGAGATTCCATCTCACTCCAACAAGGCTGGCATTAATCCAAAAAACACAAAATAATAAATGTTGGAGAGTTTGTGGGGAGACTGGAACACTTATACACTGCTGGTGGGGATGTAAAATGGTACAACCACTTTGGAAACCGATTTGGCGCTTCCTTAAAAACCTAGAAATAGAAGTACCATATGATCGATCCAGCAATCCCACTCCTTGCAATATATCCTAGAGAAATAAGAGCATTTACTCAAACAGTTATATGCACACACATGTTCATTGCAGCATTGTTTACAATAGCAAAAGGACGGAAGCAACCAAGGTGCCCATCAACGGATGAACGGATAAATTATGGTATATTCACACAATGAAATACTACATGTCAATAAAGAACAATGATGGATCCTTGAAACATTTCATAACACGGAGGAATCTGCAAGGCGTTACGCTGAGTGAAATTAGTCAGTTGCAAAGAGACAAACATTATATGAGACCACTATTGTAAGAACTCAAAAAATAGTTTAAATAGAGAAGAAAATATTCTTTGATGGTTATAAGAGTGGGGAGGGAGGAAGGGAAAGGGGTTTCCCTAATTAGATTGTAGATAAGAACTACTTCAGGTGAAGGGAAAGACAACACACAATACAAGAGAGGTCAGCACAACTGGACTAAACCAAAAGCAAAGAAATTTCCTGAATAAACTGAACGCTCTAAAGGCCAGCGTAGTAGGGGCAGGGTTTGGGGACCATGGTTTCAGGGGACATCTAAGTCAATTGGCATAATAAAATCTATTAAGAAAACATTGCGCATCCCACTTTGGAGAATGGCATTTGGGGTCTTAAACGCTCAATTGGTCTCAACCAACCTGAAGCAAAGAAGAATGAAGAACACCAAAGACACAGAGTAATTATAAGCCCCAGAGACAGAAAGGGCCACATAAACCAAAGACTACATCAGCCTGAGACCAGAAGAACTAGATGGTGCCTGGCTATAACCGGTGACTGCCCTGACATGGAACACAACAGAGAACTCCTGAGGAGAGCAGTGGGATGCAGACCGCAAATTCTTGTAAAACGATCAGAGACTTAGTGGTCTGACTAAGACTAGAAGTGTAAGGGGGAGAGCTTGCACTTGGGAAAGAAAGAGAAGAAATGGATGATATAAGGGGGAGGGAGAGGGCTTGCACTCAAGAAAGAGAAAGAGGAAATGGTTCCTGCAGGGGTCCCTGACTTGACAGTTAAACGTTAACAGGGGGAATTAGGAGAAAAGGGTATAAAGCCCTAAGAAAATGACTGTTATCAGGGCACTCAGACTCATTCTCTCTCTCTCTCTCTCTGAGTAGCCTGCTTGACACTCCCTGGTCAAGAGTACTTTCACTACTAACCCTCTGCTAGCTAATAAACCTCTGCTGGCTTGGCACTACTTGTCTCAGTGTTCGAATTCTTTCCTACCCTGAAGACAAGAACCGAGGGCATTTTCTCAGGTAACTAAGGACCCCAGAGGTCATAGTCCCCAGACCTTCTGTTAGCCCAAGACAGGAACCATTCCCAAAGCTGACTCTTCAGACAGATTGGACTGGACTATGGGACAGAAAATGATACTGGTGAAGAGTGAGCTTCTGGGATCAAGTAGACGCATGAGACTATGTGGGCAGCTCCTGTCTGGAAAGGAGAGGAGAGGGCAGAGGGGGTCAGATGCTGGCCAAATGGACAAGAAAATAGAGAATGGAGGGAAGGAAGGAGTGTGCTGTCTTATTAGAGGGAGAGCAACTAGGAGTATATAGCAAGGTGTATATAAGTTTTTATATGAGAGACTGACTTGGTTTGTAAACTTTCACTTAAAGCACAATAACAATTAAAATGTTTTGTCATAATGTTGGAGAGGTTGCAGGGTGATTGGAACTCTTATAAACTGCTGGTAGGAATGCAAAATGGTACAACCATTGTGGAAAATGATATGGCGCTTCCCTAGAAAGCTAGAAATAAAAATCCCATATGATCCAGCAATCCCACTCCTAGGAATATATCCTAGAGAAATAAGAGCCGTCATACCAATACACATATGCACACCCATGTTCATTGCAGTATTGTTCACAATAGCAAAAAGATGGAAACAACCCAGGTGCCCATCACCAGATGAATGAATAAACAATCTATGGTACATACACACAATGGAATGCTTCACAATGATGAATCTGCAAAACGTCTCAAAACATGGATGAACCTGAGGGGCATTATGCTGAGTGAAATACATCAATCACGAAAGGGCAAATATTGAATGAGACCACTACTATAAAAACCCATGAAAAAGTTTACACACAAAAAGAAGAAATCTTTGATGGTTACAAGGGATGGGAGAGGTTAGGATGGAAAAACTCTAAGTAGACAATAGATAAGTGGTAACTTTTGTGAAGGGTAAGACAGTACACAATATGGGGGAAGCCAGCACAGCTTGTCCAAGGCAAGGTCATAGAAGCTCCATAGACATATCCAAATTCCCTGAGGGACAGAATTACTGGGCTGAGGGCTGTGGGGACATCTAGCTCAACTGGCATAACACAGTTTATAAAGAAAATGTGCTACATTCTACTTTGGTGAGTAGCGTCTGAGGGCTTAAAAGCTTGTGAGCGACCATCTGTCTTAGTCATCTAGTGGTGCTATAACTGAAATAGTACCAGTGGATGGCTTTAACAAAGAAATTTATTTCCTCACAGTAAAGTAGGCTAAAAGTCCAAATTCAAGGAGCAGCACCAGGGGAAGGCTTTCTCTCTCTGTTGGCTCCAGAGGAAGGTCCTTGTCCTCAATCTTCCCCTGGTCAAGGAGCTTGTCAGGCACAGGGGCACTAGGTCCAAAGGACATGCTCTGCTCCTGGTGCTGTTTTCTCGGTGGTATGGGGTCCCCATTCTCTGTTTGCTTCCCTTTCTTCCCTTTCCTTTTAGATCTTGAGAGATAAAAGGTAGTGCAGGCCACACCCCAGGGACACTCCCTTTACTTTGGAGAGGGGATGTGACCTGGGTAATGGTGGTGTTACAATCCCATCCTCATATTCTTTAACATAAAATTACAGTCACAAAATGGAGAACAACCACAGAATACTGGGAATCAGGGCCTAACCAAGTTGACACATATTTTTGGGGGGACATAATTCAATCCATGACACCATCTAAGATAATTTGCTGGTTTCACACTGCCTGGAGCAAGGGAGAATAAAGAATACCAAAGATACAAGGGAAAGATTAGTCCAAAGGACTAATGGACCACAACTACGCAGTCTCCATCAGACTGAATCCAGCACAACTAGAGGGTGCTTGGCTACCACCACTGGCTGCTCTGACAGGGAGCACAATAGAGGGTCCTGGACAGAACTGGAGAAAAATGTAGAACAAAATTCTAACTCACAAAACAAAACAAAAATGACCAGACTTAGTGGTCTGAGAGAGACTGGAGAAACCCCAAGAACATGGCCCCTGGACACACTTATAGCTCAGTAATGAAGTCACTCCTGAGGTTCACCCTTCAGCCAAAGATTAGACAGGCCCATAATACAAAACAAGACTAAATGGACACACCAGCCCAGGGGCAAAGATGAGAGGACAGGAGAGGAAAGCTGGTAATGGGAAACCCAAGGTCAAGAAAGAGAGGGTGGTGTTGACATGCATGGGTTTGGCCATCAATATCACAAAACAATAAGTATATTAATTGTTTAATGAGAAGCTAGTTTGCTCTGTAAACCTTCATCTAAAGTATGATAAAAAAGAAATAAAAATAAAATGTTTTGTCATAAGAAACTATTTCTAGATCCCTTCCCTCCTAATTGTTTTTTTACTGATGTTCTCTGCCTGGTTGTTGCTTGGTCAGATCCTATAACAATTTCAGAAGCCTGGCTGTAGTATCATCTGCCCAGGTTACAATGGAGTGCTTTTCCCTCTTGTTCTAGATACTATGTTATCTTAATGGAGTCTAAGATTTATCAGTATTTCAATTAGTTTCATACCTGTTTTCACAGATTCTTTGGCGAGAACTCATCTCTCGTGTTCATATTTGTACAGTTGATTTCTTTGTAGGACTTGGCTTTTATCCACATTAAAATTCATATTTTTTTGTTTTAAAGTAATGATCAATTTCACCAAGGTATTTAATATTGTGCATTCTGTATTTTTCAGTGCATAATTTTGGGAAGCATGCTCTGTTAACTTGTGGAAAGATTTGAGGTTAGTTTTAACATATTGACAATAAAATATTAGAAGGGTATGCTGGTAGAAAGGTTTAGTGGAACGAATGGAAGAGAAATAAAGACCAGAATAAAGTTTTGGGTATTATTTGAATTGAGCTACTATTTGAAATCATCAGTAGTGAATATACTGATATGAGAAAGACCATAAAAAACAAAAAGAATATCAAGGATTGATTTTTAGAAAACAATTGCATTGAAACATTGGAAAGTCTATTTTGGGTAGGGGAGAAAAAGAGCAAAGCCTTTAAGGGTAGAAATCAGTCTTTTTCTAAAACAAAATTGGGGCTCCATGAATACTTTTAGAAGTGGAATTAGTGCAAGAGACAAAGAAGGAGGGTAAGAAAGGCAGGGGAAAAGTTGGTATAGAATTGAGAAAGATTACAGTCTGTACTGTCAAAAGCTTAAGAGAGATCAAAGAGAATGAGAAATGAGAAAAGACTGTGGGATTTGGCAGTCATAAAAAAGGTCATCATGACTTCAGAGGCAGCAGTTTTAGCCAAATGTTTGGGACAGATGTCAGATTGAGAGGTGCTAAGGAGTGATTTTTTTTTTAAGGAGTGAATTGGTGATGAGGACGCAGAGGTGGAATGCAGATTACTTTTTCCAGAAGTTTAGTGCTTTTAAAGAATGATAGGCTGGTAGCTCTAAAGAGCAGCGAGATGACTGGATAGGTAGAACCAAGTATTTTCGTAGTTAGAGAAGAAAGATTAATTGATGGAAAGATTGGTGATGCGACAAAGAGAGGGAATAAAAAAGTTTTGATTATGATCTTGGGGAAAACAGGAGAGATTAGATGAAGATCTGAGTTGAGTTTGTCAGTTTTGCTAAGAATAATGAGCATATTTTCCACAAACTAAGTTGCCAGGGAAGCCAAGCAGGCTGGGTTACGATTCTGTATAACATTGAGGTGGAGATTAGGTTATTATCAGGTGGAGAGGGCTGAAAGTGATTAAACTTGTGCCAGGAGATCTCCAGCGGCTATACAATGAGGTGGTAGAGATGAGAATGTAGTTATGGTTACCTTAAGATATACTGAAATTAGCACTGGGGAGAATGCAGTCGATAGACAAAAGAGTTATACTTCTTTATTTTCTTAAATAGATGAATATGTTGTGGGTATAGAGCTTCTCCAGTGTTAGTGTGTGTGGTAAGCACAAGACTGCACATAGGGTTTTCAATGGCTATGACCTTTTGGAGGTAGATCACCAGGCTTTCCCTCCAAGGCACCTCTGGGTATATTTGAAATGCCAACTTTTCTGTTACTAGCCAAGCACCTAACCGTTTGCACCATCCAGGGACTCCAAACACAATGAAGCCCCCTACCCCAAAGATATCCATGTCCTAACCCCTGGCACCTGTGAATATGCTACTTCGCATGGTAAAAAGGGCTTTCAGAAGTAATCAAAGATTTTGAGATGAAGAGATTAACCTGGATTAATGGCCCCAATCTAATCAACATTGGTCTAGTGGGCCCAATCTAACCAACATTGTTCCCTAGAAGTGGAGAACCATTCCCCCATTGAGCTCAAGGCAGAGCTTCGAACCAGTTTGTTCCAGTTCGAACCTCTGCTGAGAATGTGCATTTCCACCCCAGATATTCTGGATCACAATTACATTTTAACAAGATCTCCAGGTGATTCTTGCCCATTTAAAAAAAAAAAAAAAAAAAAAAGCCCATTCTTAGGTATAATAAATTCTGAGAAACACTACTAGTTATTTTCAGAACTGGTCCCTAACCAGAAGCAGCAGTACTACCATCTCCCGGGAACTTGTTGGAGCCCTGTCGGCATAGTGGTTAAGAGCTCCGCTGCTAACCAAAAGGTCGGTAGTTCAAATCCACCAGCAGCTCCTTGGAAACCCTGTGGGGCAGTTCTACTCTGTCCTATAGGGTTGCTAAGAGTTGGAACTGACTTGATGCTTGATGGCACCTAACAATGACGACAACAACAACAACAGGAACTCTTTAGAAATGCAAATTACCAGCAGGGGTTTGAGCCAGAACAAACAGGTTCGAAGGTTCTAGGTGAGAGAGAGATGTGACTGAAGAATGATCAGAGAGATAGAAGCTTGTTGGCTTTGAAGATGGAGGAAAGAGCTATAAATCAAGGAATGTGGACAGCCTCAAGACACTGGAAAAGGCAGGGAAATATTTTCCCCTGGGGCCTCCAGAAAGGAGCATAGCCCTGCCTACACCTTGATTTTAGCCCAGTTAAAATCATGTCAGACTTCTGACCTGCATAACTGTAACATCCTAACTTTGGGTTGTTTTAAGTCACTAAGTGTGTGGCAATTTTTACAGCAGCAATAGAAAATTAATACAGTGTCATAGGAATTACCTAAGGGTCTATTTACAAAATGCTGAATCTGATTCAGTAGGTCCAGGATGGGGCCCGAGATACTGCATTCCTAGCAAGCTCCCAGATAATGACAGTACTGCTGGGCTGAGGACCACATTTTGGGTAGCAAGGCTTGAGAGGGCACATAATCATACCTCCTGATATATAGTAAGGAAACTGAGGTTTAAACAGAATTTATCAAACATTGCTCAGATGGGTATTTTTAGAGCCGATATAGAGCTGGATGCATGTGTTCAACTCCCAGTCCACTGTTCTTCTCGCTGAATATTACTTAAAAAAAAAAAAGAGAGAGAAAGAGGGAAAAGAAGGAAGGAAGAAAGAAAGAAAACAGAGAGGGGGAGGGAGGGAGGAAAGAAGGAAGGAAGAAAAGAAAGAATAAAAAACAGAAGAAAGAAAGAAAAATACCCCATCAGGCACCAGGCCAGGAGAGGTGACAGTGTTTGAAATATTTGGCTCCAGAGCCTCTGCGTGTTTATGGTGTCTGCTGAGGCTGCCTGGCTGACACACAGCTGATACAGATTGTTGTTAATTACCAACACCTCCATTTTTTTTTTTAGCCAACTAACAGTTGTTTGTTATGAGCCACAGGGCAATATCCCTCTTGGTTCCTAGGAGTTTCTAACTTCCTAGGTGTAAGCTAGTTCAAGAGAGAGAAAAAAAAAAAGGACAAATGGGCATTTTGTTGTGACAATTTAGAGAGGTAATTTCCAGGAGACATAAAAGCTGTAGCTTTTCTGCATACTCAGAACTGCAGACACAGAGGGAGTGTTCCCAGTGACCTGATGGGTATGTTCTATGTTTATCTTGTTGCCTGAGGCACGCTATAATTATGTGAGTGCAGAATGTCAGCTGATCTCACAGAAGGCCCAGGCAAAAGGATTGAGGAAAACTAACAGGCTTATTAAAGGGGATAAAGAACTCACACAGAAGACACAACACAAATACAAGGTGGAAATCAGAAAGGAAAGAATTCTAAGGTTGTGGCAGGGGCTGGTGATGAGAGGTTGGTGAATAGAAGATTATATGGAGGAAGGAGAAGAAACTGCACAACCAATGCCAGGCTGAAAGCTCACATTCTATAGAATAATGAGGAAGATTCATGGTTACTGGAGTGATGATTCTCAAACAATTAGTACATGAGTATCACATGAGGAGTCTGCTAAAAATGCATATTTCTCAGATCCTAACCCAGAGATTTTTTTAAAACTTTTTACCATAGAAAATTCCAAACATATACAAAAGCAGAGGTATATAGAAGTTGATTATACAAAAGTATAATCAACTTCTATATACCTACACTAACAGGCTTGTCAGATGGGAGTCAGGGAGACCATGAAAAATAACTAGGTCTATTACATTTGCAGGTCCAGAGACAAGGAGACACCATACATCATGACACAGGGCCAGACGGGGTTCCATCTGGGAATAAGGTAACAACAAGCTGGAACTGTAGGAGAGGGCTTATGTATGGCAAGCAGGATGGGGTTAGCAAGGTTGCACTGGCTACCTGGGTATTGGGCATTTTAAATAATTTTGCAGGGTATGGAGGCATAGGGGCTGTCCCTAGTTATTGGCGCCTGGCCCCAGGTGACTGGGATAGGTACATAGTGGCCCAGGAGTGTGAGAACCTAATAAGAAGAGTGGTTGAAGAGTAAACATACTTAATTAGCTGCTCAAAAAGGGAAATTGATGGGTCCCCATATAAAAAAAAAGAAAACCCAAAATTGTATCAAGACAACATTTAAAGAAAATTGTATTTCACTACCCAAGTCCAGATGCAATAATTGCCACCTTGTCTTTTCCATCTGCTTAATGCTACTTCATCTATTCCTCCCTGCTTAATGCCTTTCAACTCAGCTTCCCTCTTCCACTGGACTATTTTGGTGCAAATCCCAGTCATCATATCATTTCACTTATAAATATTTCAGAATAAATCCTGAAATGAAAACAGCTCCTTAAAAATACAATCGGAATACCACTATAGCATCAAACTAAAAAACTAGTTAATAGTAATTCCTTAATATTGTAGGTATCTGGTTGGTGTTCAAGTTTCCTCAGATGTCTCCTAAATGTTTTTTAACAGAGATTTGTTCAAATCAGGATTCAAACATGATCCATGCTTGCATTTGATTGATACATTTTTTAAGTCTCCTTTAATTTAGACATCCCGCCTCCTTTTTCTTTTCCTTACAATTTATTATTTGAAGAAACGAGGTTGTTTGTCTTATAGAGTTTCTCACACTTTGGATTTTACTGACTGGATTACCAAAAAAAAAAAAAAAGATTACCACGGGGTCTTTTAACATGTATCACTGTCCCCTGTACTTCTTATACCTTGGTTGGTAATTAGATCTAGAGCAGAGGTCAGCAAACCTGTAATGGGCCAAATATTTTAAGCTTTGTGGGCCATATGGTCTCCATCACATATCATCTTTCCACCTCCTCCTCTATCTGTATTCCTCCTCTTTTTTTTCTTCCTTGTAAAAATAAATAAATATAAATAAAAAACCTTTTAAAATGTAAATAACCTCCTTAGCTTGCTGGTTGTACAGAAACCAAAAACATCCCATGGACAGTAGTATTCTGACTTCCGATCTAGGGATTTGGTCAAAATCGGGTGTTTTTTTTTTTTTTTGGCAAGAATACTTAAAGGTTGGTCATGTGTTTTCAATGCAGCCTGTTGTCTCTCCTTTAGCGATGTTAGAGGCCATTGATGAAAATTACCAAGACTCATTATTTCATTAGGTGTCTGTGATCCCCAGATATTCTGATGTAACACCTCTGGGAGAAATGTGCATTTTTTTTTTTTTTTTTTTTACCGATTTCCGTGTTTTCAAATGCAGAGGATACTAGAATCCAGCTTTTGACAAACTCTGCTAATGGGTTCAAGGAATTCCATTACTTCAGGGAAAAACGTAATTAAAAAAAAAAAGCTTTTAAAGCTTCAGGAAAAAGATAAATATGCAATTGGTGACTTCCTACTAAAGGATACAGTACTCCTAGGTTTGTCCCGACAGTTGAAAAATGTGATGTGCCCCTGGAATGTGCGTCCAAGATGAACTACAAACCAGGTGCATTTTAGCAAACCTTCCAGTCACTGGAAATTGCTATTTATTTAATCACTCAACAAATGTTTATAAGATGCTCAAGATGTGCTGAGTACCTCTGTAAGTGCCCAGGATGTAACAGTAAACAAATCAGACCCAAATCCCTTCCCTCATGGAGCTTACATTTCAATAGAGACAATAAACAGACAAAAATACCTAAAATTTGTATATGTTAGAAGATTTAAAGAAAGACCAGTGGAGGAAAAAAAGAAAAGAAAGCAGGAAAGGAGATTGAGAGTGTTGGTAGGTATGTGTGTGTGTGTAGGTGGTTGTGGCTTTAGGTGGGGTATTTAGGGAAGACCTCACTGAGAATGTAATTTTGGGAGTAAGCAATGCGTCTGTGGAAGGGAAAGCATTTCAGGCAGATGGAAGAGAACATACAAACATTGTGAGGACAGGGCACCTGGTGTGTTTGAGGAATGCTAACAAAGTCTTTGTAGGTGAAATGGAGTGAATGAAGGGGAGGTCAGAGACATCACAGTACAAATAGACATAACAGACACATAATGGTGTTAAGTCCTTGCAGCTTATTTTAACAGTTTTTTCTTTTACTATGAGTGGACTTTAGAGCACAGGAAGGGATGAGTAAGAAACTAGTCTGGGAAGATAGACCTGAACGGAAAGGGGAGGAAATGGTACTACTGGAGTCCCACAGAAGACAAGCTATCTGGCAGGAACTATTGTCGGGAAGGGTTAGGAATGCAGCTATGGCCAAGAACTCTGCTCCAAAGTAAGAATGGAGTAGAGGAATTATCACTCGGTTGCCCTTGGTAATCAGAATCAATCTCCCTGGCCACCAGAGCAACCTCCTTGTCAGCCTTTGGTTCAGTGGCAGAAGTCTGAACTAGCCAGAGGGCAGGCTTAGCTTCCAGTTAAATAGAATGTGCCTACATTCCACTTGGAAGCATTTCTCCCTTGGTAACTGGGACCTTCAAGTCCCCAAATCCAAGGCCATGGGGACAAAAGCCTAAAATTCCATAAGTGGATTATGAGGCAGGATAGTGAAGGGGTCCCTCCCACCCCTACTCTGTAGTTTCTGGGTCTGTGTAATTTGGCTGTGGAGGAAATGGCACTACTTAGGCTCCATTTCATCCATGGGATAAATCACTCATTTTCTCTTGAGTCCTATTTTATAGGCCTGGGCAAAAATGTGAGTGAGAGAGAAAATAGTTCTTTATTTGTTTCTATAACTTCCTAGGTTTAACGCTCACCCTGTGGTTATGGCAGCTTCTCCTGGGAGAGGAGACCAGGACTTTTTAAGCGCAAACCTTCATTAAGACTCCTCCCTGTAAAGTACTCCTTTTCCTGTACATATTGGTGAGCAGTTTAGCTTTTGCCCATAAAAGGCTTTGGTTTGAAGTAAGGCAGGACCTAACTTGTTGTAGTCCAGTTGATTCAGACTCATAAATTCAGACTCATAGTAACCCTATAAGACAAAGTAGAACTGCTCAATAGGGTTTCCAAGGCTGTAATCTTCAGGGAAGCAGACTGCCACCCCCACTCCCCTCCCACCCCGCCTTACGAGACTGGCTGATGGGTTTGAATCACAGACTTTCCATTAGCAGTGGAGCTCTGAACCACTGTGCCAACCTACATTAATTAAATAAACTTAAAGGCCTAAACCAGTCGTTCTCTATTGGGGCGGGGCGGGGGCGGGGAGGGATTTTGTCTCCTAGGAGATATTAGGCAATGTTTGGAGAGATTTTGGGTTGTAACAACTGGGAAGAAGAGATGCTACTGGTATTTTGTGGGTAGAATTCAAGGATGCTTCAATACATCTTACAATACATAGGACAACCCCCCCAAAGAATTATCCACCCAAAATATCAATATTGTTGAAGTTGAGAAATCCTATCCTATGCTGAAGAATTCACCACTTATTTGATTTTCTTTAGAAATTTTGCCAAGCCATGCTGTCCAATACAATTCATCTGAGACTAAGCAATAAGCCTAAGTGATAGAATGAAATTAATGTAAATAAGACAATGCCAGCCATGTAAATCTATTTCAGATGTGGACAATATAACTCCTCTTCCTATTATTTTACTTTCAGGGAAAAGAACCACTACACCACCAGGGTTCTGCTCTGCCTCAGCCAGAGAGGTCTCAGTCAGATGCATGGGTATATTTGTGGTCCCTTCTGCAACTGAAGCCTCAATCATCCTTCACTAGGAATGTAGCTCTTTCAGTATACTAGCAAAAAGTCATTGCATTAACCCGACCTCACACTTCCCATGTGTCTTTCTTATAAAGAGTCCAGAGAGTTAGTAGGGCCCATAAGGCTGTCACAGTCCCAGCCCCACACCCATAAACGTAAGCAAATCTCTAATACCCATTAATAGTAAGATTAAGACTCATGTTATTATTGTCACCCAAGGACCACAATGGACACTTACTAGTTTCTAAATGGAAGCAGGTCTGTCAAAAATTAAAAATCTTCTTGGTTTTATTTTCAACAGCATACTGATTGGCCTACCCCAATTGTGTGAAATCCTCAACCTGTGACTTGAAATTTATTGGAGAGATATCTTCCAATATGACATCAATTATGGCATTAGACTTATTATATCTAGGTAAAACAATTCCTTATTTTTTCAAAGTGGCATGTGAGAAAATGGAGACATGCATAGAAGTCTGGGTAACACCCCGATCCTCCAGGTTCTTATGTGAGGTCTCTTCTTCCCCATCTTATATATGTAATGATCTTCATTTCCGTTTTTCATTTTCAACCCTGTTTCCCTGGGATTCCTGAATTAAAGATTAAAGTGTTCAATAGTACAACTTCCAAATTCTCTATTGAGCAGGTTGCTTCCCTACATTTGTAGCACATTTCATAGTGAGACATTCTCCATGTCACATCCCTTTGTTCCAATTCTGTATTTCTCTATGCTATCCCTTGAGAAATCCTCAGGCCCATGCCTTCTGGGAACAACTTCCTTTGCAGCCCTTGTCAACACACAATGTATTGGTGTCTCTAATTTTTTTCCAAGTTTCTTTTAAATATCAATATTTTTCATCTTTGCAGATATTCCACCTTATATTTATTCTTTGTACTATGAATATCATTATATTATTGGTTTGGGGGAGTGTTTCTGTTATATAAAAAAAAAAACTTTGTAAACCTTTGCTTATGATTTTTCTAATGCATTTTTTTCTTTAGAGTAGATGGTACATTTTGACAAGACCCTGATATTTAAGTCTTATTTTGCTAGCTTAGAAAAGCCATGAAAGCTTGCAACATGTCAAGACTTGATTTTCTCTGTTACTGTGTTTTCTCTCTGTTACTGTATTCTCTCATCTCTGCACTCCAGAGATACTGCATATATACAACCTAAAGACTGCAAGTTAGAAACAAAAACCCGATGTTGGTTGAAGAGGGGGAGCTCAGAATGTCAGATTAAATTCATAGTGAGAATTTATTGGAATTAACCCTTAGCACAGATGCATTTGTAGGAGAGGTACGAATAAGGAAGGATTAGAAAGGACATTTATTATAATTGATATTTTACAGAAAGAGAGTTGTCTTGCCGTTTTGGCCTATTTGTATGCATACGGAGGGCATAGCAGTTAAAATGATAAAATAGAGACTCATACAGTGATTTTAATACCATTCAATTCATTTTAGTGTCCCACTGGATAGTACTAATAAGAATCCCTCATGCTTCTGTTAATTCAAACAACTTCTTGGCTCATCTAGATATTTGTTTTCTTGATTTGGGGAAAATGTTCACTGCTAAGATAATGTATAACGGGTAATCAACTGAAAATTAAGTATTTTGTATGGATTCTTTAAGGAGTGCCTTGATCATTCTTATTTACTCCTTCCTTTCTAATGGACTATATATTATTATTTGCTTGAAATTCTCATTCAAGCAAGTACAGTCCCCCCTTGGTGTCCTCAGGGGATTGATTCCAGGACCACCCCTCGGATACCAAAATCCAAGGGTACTTAAGTCCCTTATATAAAATGGTGTATCATTTGCATATAAGCTACGCGTATCCTCCCATATACGTTAAATCATCTCTAGATTACTTATAGTACCTAATACAGTGTAAATGCTATGTAAATAGTTATTATATAGTACTGCATTATTTAGGGAATAATGACAAGATGGGAGGCAAACAATGCTCAAACAAGGAGTGCTGGAGAGAGACTGAGGATCTGTGAAATGGCAGGAGGCTACAGACGGGTATGCCTACACTTCACTTCATTCTCGTGGATTCAGCATAGTGCTCAGCATGCAGTGAATGAAGCTTTGGTTTTTGGAACTCACTTGCTTTTTTTTTCCTCAAATATTTTCTATCCATGTTTGGTTGAATCCATGGATGTGGAACCCATGGATACGGAGGGCCAACTGACTGTAATATATAAAAGCTGCTCCTATGCCTTGTAATAAGGTATGCTGACATGTATTCTAATATAATAATAATATTATATATTTAATACAAAATAAAAATATAACATTTTTCATTGTGGAACTTGAGAGGTAGATATTGGCTTGTGGCCCTTAGAGAACCAACACTAGGCTTGTGGATTTGTTTCTTGGTGTGGTATGGGGAAGACAAAACTATTGCTTGATCAGCTAGGTTGCTTTTGGTCAGAAGGCTGGCTGAAACAACAGGAATTTTACTCACATAATTGTAAGTCGAGAGGTAGGACTTCAGTCAGGGTCCTAGCAATATTTCTCTGCTTTTCTCTCAGTTCTGTACCTTCACTTAGTCATATTTACCCTCAGGCTGGCTTGTCTCATGATATCAACATGGCCACCAAGAACAACTGGGACACCATACTTCAAGTTCACGTCCTGTGAGGCACTGGATAGTTTCTTATTACTCTCTCTGAAGAGCAAAAAGCAATCTTTTCCAGAAGCATTCAGCAGCATTCTCCTCACATCTGAATGGCCAGAATTAGACCATTATGAACTAGTCACTGGCAAAGGAAATGGGATTATCCTTAGATAGATCAGGTCCATCCATTGAGTTAAGAATAATTTCCCAAAGAGCATTGCAGCTACTCAGTGGGGGCAGGTTGAAATGGGTGTTGGGGGGCAATCAGAATATTCACTACAAATGTCTTCTTTGATCACAGAAATCAAAAGGGATTTTTTAACCCTAAAAGAATTTTCATTGAGAAAACATCTTCTTCCCTACAAATTTACATAAGAGAGGTATCCACTCAGGGTTAATATATTCCTATTTGATAATTCAGTTCTTAGCCTACAGGGACAATGGTGTTCAAATTCTGAGCTCTGAACAAAACCTTCAGTCTATCCAAAAGATTGGAAGTCAGATCTGACATGGTAGTCAGTTAGCCTTCAGGACTCTGGTTTCATGACCCCAAGGAATGCAGAGGTCCAATGTTGTAAGACAGTGCATGCAGGCTTGGCAGTCAGGGATCTGTTGTGGTCATCATGTAATTGTTCTCACTTCTTCATTAAACTCCATGTAAGAGATCATAACCTCTACCCCACTGAGTCAGGTTTTACCACGTGAGTTGCTTTGGACAACAGACTGTGAGTAGAAGTGACTGACATATGCCATGTCTGAGCAGAAGCTTTAAGAGGAATTGTACAGTTCTATAAAACCTCTCTTTTCTCTCTGCCATGAAAATGGCTTGGCCCAAGAATGGGCTTCTTCAGTCTAGGTCTTACAATGAGCAGGCACATGGAACAAAACCAGCCAATGCACAGTTGGCAACATGTAAAATTGGTTGCCATCTAGTTGATTCCAACTAAGGGTAATCTCACAGGTCAGAGTAGAACTGTGCTCTATAAGGTTTTCAATGGCTGATTTTCCAGAAGTAGATTGCCAGGCCTTTCTTCTGAGTCACCTCTGGGTGGACTTGAACCTCCAGCCTTTCAGTTGGCAGCCTAGTGCTTGTGCACTGCACAGAGACTCTGGCTAACAGGTGCAGTGGGTGAGAAATTAGTCTTTGTTGTTGTAATCCATCAAGATTTAGGAGTTGTTTGTTAGTATAGCACAACTTCGAAAATTTGAATTTAATATTAGTTTGACAATAAGGAGGAAAAAAACCACTGTATGATATTGGACAAATCACTCAGCCTCTTAGGCATATAGTTCTCATCTAGAAAAAGAAAAAAACAAAAAAGTATGAGACTATTGGTCTATGATGCTTAACATTTTGACTACTAAACCCAAAGTATCTAAGAGTTTTATAAACTGATCAAATTGTATATTGTAGGTAATAGTGACTTATCTTCTGTTTTTTAAAATAGCTAAAGGCATTTGTAACTAACAATCAGAGCTTCCAGTAATCATGAAATAAATTGATACTTTCATAATAAATTATATAATTCTTGCCAAAAGCATCCTTTTAATTAGCCCAAACTACTTCATTGTGAATAAATATATATTTCTCTGAATCTTTTTGATATATGGAAAATAACTCAATTGATCCTTATCTTTTTGTACCCCCTGGCAGAACCTAAAATGCTTCCTCTTCAACACTAACTTTCTGTCTTATATTATAGTATTTTTCCTTCGCCTGATTTTCAGTACACAATCCAATAAGTGGTTTAATTTAAATGTGAGGAGAGTTAACCCATTACTAAAGGAAAGAAAGAAGAGAAAGCCAAACTTGTTGTAGTCAAGTTAGCACCCGAGCTCTTAGCTACTGTACCACTAGGGCTCCTAAACTGCTATAGTTCTAGGGATTTTATTAAGTAGAGGCTTTTCATTTTCTAGCTTTATCTAACAAAGCAAGAAGAAATTTAATTATTTAAAATAAAAAACAAACTATACAATATATGAATTTTACTAACACACATACACACACACACCCCTCCACCACAAATCCAAAATTATCTTTTCTTAATGGGTCTTCTATTGATATTGCCTTATAGTTGTGTTTTGAGAATCCCTTTTACACAAGAATGTCTGATTTTTTTGCAGTTAAAAATATATATTTAATGGAGAAAAAAGTATTATATGAAAACCAATTCTAAATAAGTCTGTGTCTTAATTATTTAGTGCTGCTAGGTAACAGAAATACCACAAGTGGATGGCTTTAACAAAGAGAAATTTATTCTCTTACAATCTAGTAGGCTAGAAGTCCAAATTCAGGGCATCAGCTCCAGGGGAAGGCTTTCTCTCTCTATTGGCTCTGGAGGAAGATCTTGTCATCAATCTTTCCCTGGACTAGGAGCTTCTCCGCATAGGAACCCTGGGTCCCAAGGACACGCTATGCTCCTCACACTGCTTTTCGGTGGCATGAGGTCCCCTTGTCTCTCTGCTCTCTTTTATCTCTCAAAAGAGATTGGCTTAATGAGTCCTGACTCATTAACATCACAGAGGTAGGATTTACACACATAGAAAATTACATCAGATAACAAAATGGTGGACAATCACACAATACTGGGAATCATGGCCTAGGCAAATTGATACACATATTTTTGGGGGACACAATTCAATCCATGACAGACTGAATTAAACTTTTTTCTTATTGAGGATGTACTGGAAGCTGTCCTATCTGCTCCAACATCAGGTAACGTGAAAACACCAAGGCCTCATAGCTGGGTTTAGGGGATTAGAGGGATGACCATCAGAATGAGTTAGAAGAGGGAAGCTACTTATGCAGACATCTATGGAAGATGGTGGGAAAGGCAAACTAAGGGTGAGTAAATGATTTATAACTTGTACAAAAGTTCACTGTTTTCTTTTGACTTTAATTATTATTCAGGCACTAATAAATACTGGTAACTTAAATATGCTTTTATAATAAATGGAGAATATTTTCTATACAAGGTTCCAGCTCATTTCATTCTTATAAACTTAGATAGTAAAACGTTTACAATACTAGAGATGTTGATTAAATGCATTATCCCGCTTTTGCCCCAACTACTCCAATACATTAAAGTTTGTGTTTAGTCTGCACATGGCAAAGTAAGGGATGGGGACTGGTGGAGAAACAGCTGTAGGGAGGTAATTCTATTGCATTTTGCATGAACAAACCAGGCTATATTTCAGAAATTTCTAATAGTAAATATCTCTACCACCATAAATTTATGTTTCTACTTTTTTAGTGACATTTTAAGTGTCTAACATCTGTACACTGTGATTTATTACAAAGAGCAACGTTTATACAAATTAAACCTAACTAATATCAACATTTACTAGTATGACTATGTCCAGTCTCAAGAACAGCAAACAAGTTGGAAGTACTAATGAGATATGTGAGAGCTTATTACATCACTACACATGTATGTGGGTGCAGAGGAAATGACTGAGTCGGTTTGACGGTCAGACATTAGATGTGTTTATATTCAGCCAGATAGTGATGTTCGGAATGGATACAGGCTCTAAATAAACATAATGCAACTCCCTAAAGGGGTTTAGTATTTAGTGAAGGCCAGGAGGAAGCTAGCTTTGAATGAAAATGAGGGAGATACATGTGTTTTGTATCTAGTAAAGTCACGCTAATTAATATTTAGAATGTCTACAAATCAATTTCTTACCAGTCTCCTAGAAAAGCAGGGTGCTTGCAGTACTGGACAGGCATAGGGATTTTTATGCTTGAAAGTAGGGCTGGACTGGGTTCTCAGCCTTGGAAGATCTAACTAACCAGTATTCAGAAACAAATCTGGAGTTGAGAGTCAAGCTGTCATTCTGGCCAAAGCATCAGTCTAGAGAGACTAGGCAGAGGAAAATAAATGAGGCATGAGGCAACACAGGAAATTAAGGCACACAAACCAAACAAGGGGATTCAAGACTCTGATTAGGACATGGTCCTTGGCAACACTCCATGAGACCTGAGTGGTGCTGGTGTCCCATCCAGTTGATTCTAACACATAGCGATCCTATAGGACAACATAAAACTTCCCCATAGGGTTTCCAAGGAGTGGCTGGTGAATTCAAACTGCAGACCTTTTGGTTAGCAGCTGAGTTCTTAACCATTGAGCCCCCATTGCTCCACTACAGTCCCCAGCAGTCTGCACTGTCCCCAACCTAATGGATGAGAGTCATTGGGCTTTTGCCATGATAGTCATTTTGTTTTGCTTACAGTAGAATTAAGAGGGAAGTGGGGTATTTCTTAAATACATTCTGTAATTTTTTATTATTCAGACTTTTTTTTAATTAAAAATTTTTTTATTATAAAGCATTTGAAACATATAGGAAAGTAGATAGAATAATTAAATGAGCCCCCATGTCTTTATTTCACAGTTTTAACTATCATCACCTCGATTCCAACCTTGTTTCATCTATGCCCCCACTTCCTTCCTACCACAGCAGTATTTTAAAGCAAATCCCTGACATCCTATCATTTTATCTATAAATATTTTAGTATGTAACAATAAAAGATAGGAACTCTTTTATGAAATATAACCACAATATAATTATCACATCTAAACATTAGCAAAAATTATTTAATATCATTAAATTCCCAGTGTGTTCAAATTTCTAATTATGTTGTTGAAATCAGGGTCAAATTAAGGCCTATACAAGGTGAACGGTGGATATGTCTTATAAACCTCTTCTCATGGCCTCTCTCTGTCTCTCCCCCCTCCTTCTACTTGCTATTTATCTGCTGAAGAAACCAGGCTGTTTGTTTTGTAGAACTGTTCACAGTCCAGATTTTGCTGAACGCTTCCCAGTGGTAACATTTAGCTCCTTTATTGTCTGTGGGCACAGTGGTGAAGAGCTGCCGCTGCTAACCAAAAGGTTAAAACCACGAGCCGCTCTTTGGAAACCCTATGGGACAGTTCCTGCCCTGCAAGGTCCCTATGAGATGGAATCAACTCGATGGCAATGTTTTTTTTTTTTTTTTTGCTATTGCCTATATTTCCTGAAAATTGATTTGAATTTTTTATAAATAATATTTCAGAGTTGATGGTATGTTATTCTGTTAGGAGATATATAATGGTTGGTGCTCACCCTCCTTTTCTCTTTCTTTCATTTTCAGCATTAGTACTCAATGTGCGGATCCATTAATACTTTAAAGGTTGCCTTATGGTAAAAGTCTAATTATATTATTCCATCTTCATTGACCACCTGGGATACCTCTATTAAGAAAGTTGCCCCCTTGCTTATTATTTGTTTACCTAATAATACACATCTTACAGGAAAACCAGATACATTCTTCATACTTTTCCTCTATTTACCAGTTCTCCAAAAATAATTAGCATTCCTCCAGCTGGGACTGATGTGTGCTTTCAGTGTCATTAATTCAGGTATTTAAACTTATTTATTATGCTTCAATACATTGCAGTTATTATCCTTATTGATGCTGACATTTTTTCAATGAGGGCCTCTTCAATTTGGCTCCTGAGTATTTCTCACATGACCCTTGTACACTTTGATAGCTTCTTTGCTATCTGTTGGGCAAAATGTACCAAGCTCATCTTGTACATTTTCAGCCCAGACATGGAATCAGAATTTCAGGAATCCTAGCTCCTTTTAGTGGGAATTGTTATTATAAAAGCATAATCTGTGTGCTAGGGAGTCATTCTCTACCAAAGTGAGAAAATAAAAGGCAGCTCAAGAGGTACATGAATTAAATTTATTTTTTCTTAAAACTGGTCCGCTTATTTATATTGCCTGCCTGATTCTTAACCTTTCAGTTTGCAACCCCTGGTCTAAACCAATTTAAAATCAGCAATATATTATTCTAAATGCAAAAGCATTCTACAGCAGGGTAAAAGGTAAAGGACCTGGGTTACTTTACAATAAGGGAAAGAAAACAAAGAGAGAATAATGGAAAGTTACAAATAAATTTATTTACAAATCTCAGTCTGAACTCCTACTTATAAATACCAGAACATGCTAGACACTGTTGATTCATTTGTGAAATAAATCATACTTTTGATGCCCCGGACTACTGCTTTATTTATTTTGAATTTAAAAAGATTCCTCTCTTGGGATTATCCATGTGGAAACACCTTTCACGCTCGTTAAAATAAAGTGTTATTGTATTTACTTGAACTTTTTTTTTTTAATTTCAGGATAGGAAGATGGAAGGAAACATTTATTGTCTACTGTAACAGGGGTTTTAAGATACTATATCTGATTTCATTCCCACAATGAATTTCTAAGGTCATATTACTTTTATTTTTTACTGAAGAATATAATCCTCCTTGGTAAAGTTACAGAAAAAACAAAAAACCAAACTCCATCATTTTTCTATTATAACATTCTGAAAACCCAGAAGTAAGGTAAAAAATATGTGACAAAAAAAAAAAAGTTTTAAAAGTAATCGAAGTGGATGCCACAGAATTTCTGGGTTCATTTTGTGTGGAGAAAACTAACCTAGAAAACTGATTGATTTTCACTGCAATGACCATAGATTCTTAAGAAAATGTATTATGAAAAGAGAATGGAATACCTGTGGACACTGTGTTAACCAGGAAAGGCTAGGCTTTGCTGCAGTAGCAATTAATCCTCTCATCAGTGGCTTAACATAAAGACTTGTTTGTCTCTCACCACTGCATGTCAAATACAGATCAATAGGAGGCTCTGCTCCATACAGTCATTCAGGGATCTCAGCTGACAAGACCTCACCACTTGTAGCTACATCATCAGGAATAGGTGACATCTGAGGTCTCTGCAGAAGGGGAAGAGAGACTGTGAAGAATTCACACCCACAATTAGATGTCTAGGATTGGAAATGGCACATAGTACTTATGTTCACAGCCTACTGGACTCATCTAACTACAAGGGAGCTGGGAAATACAATTCTGCCATGTCCCCAGGGGAATAAGGAAAATTGGATATGGTTTTCTTGGATTAGGTTTCCTGGAAACAAATTCTGAGATGGGTATTTGTGTGCAGGAAAGAGGAAGAGAGCAGGTTTGGACAGAAGGAGACGATGAACTATACTGCAGTTGAAACAGAGGCCAGAGGTAAAATTTGGGGGAGTTCTGGGGCTGGGATAGCTCTTCAGAATTGTCCTGAATTCAGACAAAGTAGCCAGGCCTTGAATACAGCTGCCTGCAACTTCAAGTTTAATGAACCTCTTTAATGAGTCTCCTGACACAGTAAGGGGTTCAGTGGTATTAATATATAAAATGAATCTATCCTACTTCATGGTTAACTTTTGTTTTCTCATTTGGTGAGAAATCTGGAACTATAATCATATTTAGGAGCCCTGATAGCGTGGTAGTTAAGGACTTGACTGCTAACTGAAAGGTTGGCGGTTTGAACCCACCAGTGGCTCCCCGGAAGAAAGACATGGCAGTCTGCTTTTGGAAACCCTATGGGGTGGTTTTCCTCTGTCCTTTAGGGCTGCTAGGAGTTGAAACTGACGTGAGACAATGAATATAATCACATTTGCTTCAAGTCACTAAGAAATTATAGGGCACTTTTTTTTTCATTAAATTTTCAGATTACATATGTTACAGAAGAGACTTTTTTTTTTTCTTATCATCATTAAGCTTTTAGATAATAGTCTTATCCTCTAGGGAAAGACTGATAATTCAATTATTTCCAGTCCTAGAAATTCCAACTTCACCAGAAGATCACTAATTTAAAAACCATAATAGAGAAATCATGTCTTCTACATGTAATGTCTGTATTACTAGGACGTGCTGTGATACTAGTGAAAATATACATAACATTTTTAAAAGAGCAAGACAACGAAAATATTGGAAAAATGTCACAAAACTAATAAAATATTTCTTAAAGGTTTAAATTTTTTTCTTATTGTATGCACTATTTTGTTTAAAATTTGACAATGCGAGACTTATATTCTTCAGTAAAAAATAAAGATAATTCAACCATGCAGAGTTATTGCAAGAGTGAAGCAAGATATTGTATTTGAAAATCCCTAGCACTATTATTGTATGTACTGTTTTGTATAAAATTGTGGGAAAAGTAAGGCAGAGTAAGGGGAGTGCCATGGATTGAATTGTGTCTGCCAAAAATATCTGTCAACTTAGCTAGGTCATGATTCCTGGTTTTGTATGATTGTCTACCATTTTGTCATCTGGTGTGATTTTCCTATGTGTTGTAAATCCTATCACTGTGATGCTAATGAGATGGATTACTGACAGTTATATTGATGATATCTGCAAGATTAGATAGTGTCTGAAGCCAATCTCTTTTGAGATATGAAAAAGAAGCGAGCAGAGAGACAGGAGGACATCATACCACCAAGAAAGCAGTGCCAGGAGCAAAGTGTGTCCTTTGGACTGGAGTTTCCTGCTCAGAGAAGCTCCTAGGCCAAGCAAAGACTGATGACACAGACCTTCCTCCAGAACCGACAGAGAGAGAAAGCCTTCCCCTGGAGCTGATGCCCTGATTTTGGACTTGTAGGCTACTAGACTGTGAGAGAATAAATTTCTCTTTGTTAAAGCCATCCACTGATGGTATTTCTGTTATAGCAGCAATAGATAACTAAGTCAAGGAGGCAGAGGTCCTTAATCCATACTGGCCTGTCAGATAGATTATTTTCTAATCCTGAGTCCAAGTAAGAGAAGAAACTTATTAGAATACGCATTTTAAATGTATACAATTTATAGATAAATAATTTTTTTGGTTGAGAAGTGCTGTAAAAATGGTTATAATTTATTATAACTCTCCCACGAACTACTTTTTCTCTCTTTTGACATATTTGCTTTATGTGGCTGCTTAAAGTGAGTTTATGAACATGATAGCAAGTGTATTTATATCTAGATCTGTACTGTCAATACAGTAGCCGTTCACCATATATAGCTATTTAGCACATATTAGTGATTTGAGATATGCTGTAAGTATAAAATAGAGTCCCTGGGGGTTCCAAATGATTAATATGTTTGGCTGCTAACCTAAAGGTTGAAGGTTCAAATACACCCAGAGGTGCCTTGGAAGAAAGGCCTGGCAATCTCCTTCTGAAAAATCAGCCATTGAAAACACTATAGAGGACAGTTCTACTGTGACACATGTGTGGCTGCCGCCAAGTTGGAATTGACTCAACAACAGCTGGTTTTACTGGTTTGGGTAAGTGTAAAATAAACTCTGGATTTTGAAAATTCTTTATGAGAAAAGAATATAAAATATCTCGATTTTTATTGATTACATGTTTAAAATAATACTTTTTAATGTGGCTACCAGAAATTTAAAGCTATATATTGGCTTGTGTTTGTGGTTTTCATTATGTTCCTATAGACAATGCAGTCTAGATGCTTTAGTTTTTTTCCCCCAATATTGTGAAAGTTTTCAAATATATAGAAAAGTTGAAACAATTTCACTGTGAACATCCAGAAACCCACTACCTTGATTCTATAATACTGTTTCACTACACTTGATTTTATCACATATCTAGCCATCTATCCATTCTTTTATTCTCCCACCAATTAATGTTATATTTTAGATTTCAGAGTAAGTTGCAGATCCCACTATACTTTCCTCCAGATAATTCATTACTTAAAAGTTTTAGCTTTGGGCTCTATTAAAAAACTGAAAATCTCTTTAGCCGTGTTCCTGCTTCTTTGGATTTGATTTTGTTGTTGTACAGAGGCATAAATGGACTAAACACATCAAATTGGATTTAATAAATATTCTGAGTAAAAGGAACATTAATCTTTGTTGACATTAAAGATCCATATTACTTGACAAATATCTGAAAACTTTAGGGCATTAAATGTCAATTAGAAAATGAAAATCTATTTTCTTCCAAGAAAGTGGCAGAAGGTCCAGCCCAAGTTCCATGCCAACTGTGTGAACATGGACAGTTAGATAACCTTTTGGGGCCCCTGCTTTCAAAACAATGCTTACAAGATTATAGAGGTTAAGGGAAATAATATGTGTAAATTACTAGGGTTTCTGGCACACTGTAACTTTTAAGAGTGATATTAACTGGAAATTAATGCAAAGCAGGTAAAATGGGGGCTTTCTTGAGGATGTAGAAATATCTCTAAAAACAAATATGAACTTTCCTATAAATGACTGTCCATTTACAAATATAATTAGAAAGATACCTGCTATGTAATACCTTCAAAAGAAACATATATTTCTTTCTTCCTTGTTTTACTTAGAGATCTCTCACTGAAATAGCTACGACTTCTGTCAACATTTACCAGATTGAAATTCCTCAACAATTTGGACTTGTGCCTGTGCAGAGATTGGAGGCTTAAAAAGAAAATGTGTTTACACTATTGCCAGTGATTCACTAACAGACGATGTGCTGGTTTAAAGACCAGCACACCCAAGGAACTGATGGATAAAAGAAGTTTTAGCTATGTTGTTTTCCGCTCTCTGTAGATATATGGTCAAATGATATTAAATATCTTTTAAAAAATATTATATTTAATACACTTTTTACTTTTATAAAAGTAACACATGTACATAGTTTTAAAAAGGCTTAACAATCAAACAAATGAACCAGCAGCCTCCTTGTTTTGTAGTTTCTTGCTCTTATTCCTGCTCCTGTTGTTGTTAGATGCCATCAAGTTGGTTCCAACTCAGCGAACCTATGTGAACAGAAGGAAACACTGCCAGGTTCTGCATCCACCTCATGATCATTGTTATGCCTGAGCCCATTGTGGCAGCCACTGTGTCAGTCCATCTCATTGAGAGTCTTCCTCTTTTTCGCTGACCCTCTACTTTACCAAGCATGATGTCCTTCTCCAGGGACTGATCCTTCCTAACAGCATGTCCAAAGTATGTAAGACACAGTCTTGCCATCCTTGCTTCTAAGGAGCATTCTGGCTGTACTTCTTCCAAGACAGGTTTGTTTGTTCTTTTGGCAGTCCATGGATATTCAATATTCTTTGCCAGTGTCACAACTCAAAGGTGTCAAATTTTCTTCAGTCTTCATTGTCCAGTTTTCACATACATATAGAGTGACTGAAAACACCATGACTTCAGCCAGGTGAGTCTTAGTCATGTAGTGCTGCTATAACAGAAATACCACAAGTGAATGGCTTTAACAAAGAGAAATTTATTTTCTCACAGTCTACTAGGCTAGAAGTCCAAAATCAGGGTGTCAGCTCCAGGGGTAGGCTTTCTCTCTCTGTCGGCTCTGGAGGAAGGTCCTTCTCATTAATCTTCCCCTTGAGTAGGAGCTTCTCCTCACAGGAACCCTGGGTCCAAAGGACGCACTCTGCTCTCAACACTGCTTTCTTGGTGGTATGACGTCCCCCTGTCTCTCTGCTCACTTCTCTCTTTTATATCTCAAAAGAGATTGACTCAAGACACAATCCAATCTTGTAGATTGAGTCGTGTCTCATTAACATAGCTGCCGCCAATCCCACCTCATTAACTTCGTTGAGGTAGGATTTATAACGCACAGGAAAATTACATCAGATGACAAAATGGTGGTAAATCACACAATACAGGGAATCATGGCCCAGCCAAATTGATACACATATTTTTTGGGGACACGATTTAATCCATGACATTCTTCAAGATGATATCTTTGCTTTTTAACAATTTAAACAGCACTTTTGCAGCAGGTTTGCCCTATGGAATGTGTCCTTTGATTTCTTGACTGCTGCTTCCAAGGGTGTTGATTGTGGATCAAAGTGTCATGGACTGAACTGTGCCCTGCAAAAATATTTGTCAACTTGCCTAGGTAATGCTTCCCAGTATTGTATAATTGTCTATCATTTTGTCATCTGATGTGATTTCCCTATGTGTTGTAAATCCTATCACTGTGATGTAATGAGATGGATTAGTGGCAGTTATATTGATGAGATCTACAAATTAGACAGTGTCTTAAGCCAATTTCTTTTGAGATATAAAAGAGAGAAGCGAGCAGAGAGACAAGGGGACCTCATGCCACCAAGAAAGCAGTGCCGGGAGCACAGCGTGTCCTTTGGACCTGAGGTTCCTGCACTGAGATGCTCCTAGACCAAGGGAGGGCTGATGACAAGGACCTTCCTCCAGAACCAACAGAGACAGAAAGCCTTTCCCTGGAGCCAGTGCCCTGAATTCGGACTTCTAGCCTACTGGACTGTGAGAGAATCAACTTCTGTTAAAGCCATTCATTTGTGGTATTTCTGTTATAGCAGCACTAGATGACTAAGACATCAAGTAAAATGAAATCTTTGACAACTTCAATATTTTCTCCATATCGTGATGTTGCTTATTGGTCCAGTTGTGAGGATTTTTGTTTTCTTTATATTGATGTTTAATCCATACTTTGATCTTCATCAGTAAGTGCTTCAAGTTTTCTTCACTTTCAGCAAGCAAGTTTGCATCATTTGTATAACACAGCTTGTTAATGAGTATTTCTCCAATCCTGATGCCCCATTCTTCTTCATATAGTCCAGTTTCTGAAATTATGTGCTCAGGATACAGCCTGAATAAGTGTGGTCAAATGATACAACTCTGATGCACACCTTTCCTGAGTGCAAACTACACAATATCCATTTGTTCTGTTTGAACAACTTTCTCTTGGTCTATGTACAGGTTCCTCATGAGCACAGTTAAATGTTCTAGAATTCCCATTCTTCACAATATTTTGTTATCCACAATTTATTATGATCCACACAGTCAAATGTGGATCATAATAAATTATGGATAACACGGTAGTCAATAAAACACAGGTAAACATCTTTCTGGTATTCTCTGCTTTCAGCCAGGATCCATCTGACATCAGCAATGATATCCCTTGTTCTACTTCCTCTTTTGAATCTGGCTTGAATATATGGCAGTTCCTTGTCGATATACTGCTTTAGCTGCTTTTGAATGATCTTCAGCCAAATTTTACTTGAGTGTGATACTAATGATATTGTTTGATAATTTCTGCATTTGGAAACCCTGGTGGCGTAGTGATTGAGTGCTACGGCTGCTAACCAAAGGGTCAGCAGTTTGAATCCACCAGGCACTCCTTGGAAACTCTATGGGGCAGTTCTACTCTGTCCTATAGGGTCGCTATGAGTCGGAATCGACTCAACGGAACTGGGTTTGGTTGCATTTGGTTGGATCACTTTTCTTCAGAATAGGTATAAATATGGATTTCTTCTAGTCAGCTGGCCAGACTGGAAGAGATCCATAGATGTCTTCCAAATTTCTTGGCATAGGCAAGTGAGCACTTCTAGCGCTGCATCCATTTGTTGAAACATCTCAACTGGCATTCCGTCAATTCCTGGAGCCTTGCTTTTCATGAGTGCTTTCAGTGCAGTTTGGACCTCTTCCTTCAGTATCATTAGTTCCTGATCATATGCTACCTCCTGAAATGGTTGAATGTCAACCAATTCTTTTTTTTTTTTTTTTAGTTTTTATTGTGCTGTAAGTAAAAGTTTACAAACCAAGTCAGTCTCTCATACAAAATTTATATACACCTTGCTATATACTCCTAGTTGCTCTCCCCTTAATGAGACAACACACTCCTTCTCTCCACCCTCTATTTTTGTGTCTGTTCAGCCAGCTTCTGACCCCCTCTGCCTTCTCATTCCCCTCCAGACAGGAGCTGCCCACGTAGTCTCATGTGCCTACTTGATCCAAGAAGCTCACTCCTCACCAGTATCATTTTCTATCCTATAGTCCAGTCCAATCCCTGTCTGAAGCATTGGCTTTGGGAATGGTTCCTGTCTTGGCTAACAGAAGGTCTGAGGACCATGACCTCTGGGGTCCTCCTAGTCTCAGTCAATCAACCAATTCTTTCTGGTATAATGACTGTGTGTATTCCTTCCATCTTCTTTTGATATTTCCTGTGTTATTCAATATTTTCCCCACAGACTCCTTCAGTATTGCAACTCTAGTTTTGAATTTTTTCTTCAGTTCTTTCAACCTGAGAAATGCTGAGTATGTTCTTCATTCTTGGTTTTCTAACTCCAGGTCTTTGCTCATGTCATTATGATACTTTGCTTTGTTTTCTTGAGCTGCCCTTTGAAATCTTCTGTTTAGCTCTTTTCCTTCATTTTCTTCCATTTGGTATAGCTTCTCGATGTTCAAGAGCAAGTTTCAGAGTCTCTTCCGACATCCATTTTGGTTTTTTCTTTATTTTCTGTCTGTTAATGATTTCTTGCTTTCTTTATGTATGATGTCCTTGATGTCTTCCCAAAACTTGCCTGGTATTTGGCCATTAGTGTTTAATGGGTTAAATCTATTCTTGAGAAGTTCTCCAAACTCAGGTGGGGATATACTCCAGGTCGTGCTTTGACTCTTGAGGACTTGTTCTAATTTTTTTCACCTTCAACTTGAACTTGCATATGAGAAATTGATGGTCTGCCCTCAATTGACCCCTGGCCTTTTTCTGACTGATGATATTGAGGTTTTCCATCATCTCTTTCCAAAGATGAAATCGATTTGATTCCTGTGTATTCCATCTGATAAGGTCTGCCTGTATAGTCATCATTTATGTTGTTGAAAAATGGTATTTGCATTGAAGAAGTCATTGGTCTTGCAAAATTCTGTTATGCAATCTCCAGCATCATTTCAATCACCAAGGCCATATTTTTCAAATACCAATCCTTTTTTTTGTTTCCAACTTTCATATTCCAGTCACTAGTAATTAGCATTGCATCCTGATCGCATGTTCCATCAATTTCAGACTGCAGAAGTTGGTAAAAATCTTCAATTTCTTCATCTTTGGCCTTAGTGGTTGGTGCATAAATTTAAATAATAGTCGTATTAACTGGTCTTCCTTGCAGGTGTATGGATATTATGCTATCACTGACAGCCCTTGTCCTTCAGCATACATCTTGAAATGTTCTTTTTGTTAATGAATGCAAGCTATTTCTCTTCAAGTTTTTATTCTCAGCATAGTAGGCCATATGATTGTCGGATTCAAAATGGCCAATACCAGTCCATTTCAACTCACTAATGCCTAGAAAAAAGAATTAGTCGATATTCAACCATTTCAAGAGGTGACATATGATCAGGAACCGATGGTACTGAAGGAAGAAGTCTAAGCTGCTCTCAAGGCATTGGGGAAAAACAAGCCTCCAGGAATTGATGGAATATCGATTGAGATGTTTCAACAAACAGATGCAGCACTGGAGGTGCTCACTCGTCTATGCCAAGAAATATGGAAGACAGCTTCCTGGCCAACTGACTGGAAGAGATCCATATTTATGCCTATTCCCAAGAAAGGTGATCCAACGGATTGTGGAAATTATAGAACAATATCATTAATATCACACACAAACAAAATTTTGCTGAAGATCATTCAAAAACTGCTGCAGCAGTATATTGACAGGGAACTGCCAGAAATTGAGGCTGGTTTCAGAAGAGGGCGTGGAACCAGGGATATCATTGCTGTTGTCAGATGGATCCTGGCTGAAAGCAGAGAATACCAGAAGGATGTTTACCTGTGTTTTATTGACTATGCAAAGACATTCGTCTGTGTGGATCATAACAAACTATGGATAACACTGCAAAGAACGGGAATTCCAGGACACTTAATTGTACTCATGAGGAACCTTTACGTAGATCAAGAGGCAGTTGTTTGGATAAAACAAGGGGATACTGATTGGTTTAAAGTCAGGAAAGGTGTGCATCAGGGTTGTATTCTTTCACCATACCTATTTAATCTGTATGCTGAACAAATAATCCAAGAAGCTGGACTATATGAAGAAGACCAGGGCATCAGGATTGGAGGAAGACTCATTAACAACCTGCGTTATGCAGATGACACAACCTTGCTTGCTGAAAGTGAAGAGGACTTGAAGCACTTACTAATGAAGATCAAAGACCACAGCCTTCAGTATGGATTACACCTCAACATAAAGAAAACAAAAATCCTCACAACTGGACCAATAAACAACATCATGTTAAGTGGAGAAAAGATTGAGTTGTGAAGGATCTCATTCTACTTGGATCCACAATCAACACCCATGGAAGGAGCAGTCATGAAATCAAAAGACGCATTGCATTGGGCAAATCTGCTGCAAATGACCTCTTTAAAGCATTGAAAACCAAAGACGTCACCTGGAAGACTAAGGTGTGCCTCACCTGACCTATAGTGTTTCCACTTGCCTCATATGCACACGAAAGGTGGACCGTGAATAAAGAAGCCTGAAGAAGAATCGATGCCTTTGAACTGTGGTGTTGGTGAAGAATATTGAATCTACCATATACTGCCCAATGAATGGACAAATCTGTCTTGAAAGAGGTACAACCAGAAAGGTTTTTAGAAGAAAGGGTGGTGAGACTATGTTTCAAATACTTTGGGCATGTTATCAGGAGGGATCAGTCCCTAGAGAAGGACATCATGCTTGGTAAAGTAGAGGGTCAGGAAAAAAGAGGAAGGCCCTCAATGAGATGGATTGACACAGTGTTTGCAACAATGGACATATGTATAACAACTATTGTGAGAATGTGATAGGACCGGGCAGTGTTTCATTCTGTTGCACATAGGTTGCTATGAGCTGGAACCTGACTCCATGGCACCTAACAATAACAGCAGCAATACCTAGGAATCAATGTGTATGCCTTCCATTTCACTCTTGACAATTTCTAATTTTCCTAGATTCATACTTCGTACATTCCAGTTTCCTATCATGAATGGATATTTGCAGCTGTTTCTTCTCATTTTGAGTTGTGCCACATCAGCAAAGGAAGGTCCTGAAAGCTTGACTCCATCCGCATCATTGAGGTTGACTCTACTTTGAGGAAGCAGCTCTTCCCCAGTCATCTTTTGAGTGCCTTCCAACTTGAGCAGCTCATCTTCCGGCACTATATCAGACAATGTTCTCCTACTATTCATACGATTTTCACTGGTTAATTCTTTTGAGAAGTAGACTGCTGGGTCCTTCTTCCTAGCCTGTCTTAGTCTGGAAGCTCAGCTGAAACCTGTCTGCCAGGGGTGACTCTGCTGGTATTTAAATAACAGTGGCATAGCTTTCAGCATCACAGCAACATGCAAGTCCCCACAATATAAACTAACAGACACATGTGGAATTCCTGCTCCTGTGGGCAACCATTTTCAACTTTTTAAATTGCTTTGTGGTGTTTACATGCATATTTCCAAATACTGTGTAAGTATTGAATGTTCTTCGTTCATTCAGTACAGGTATTTTATATTTACTTAGGTAGACATTTGAGTTCTTTACATTACCCTTATCTGTCTTATATCTGCCTAATATAGTTTTAACACAATTTTTTAAATCCATAGAGTTCTTATTATGACTATATAAGTTTTTTTTTTCACTGCTAAACTAAACAGTATGGTATGAGTTCTTTCCTTATACTTTTACATTTTTTAGAGTTAATCATTGCTTCCTTTTTTTTTTTTTTTAATTTACTTGGTTTATTTGAACCAGGAGCTGTTATTCTACACCTCAAAATAATTCTGCAAAATGCTTCTTAATAGATTTTCTACAAGGTAACCATGTCAAATAATCTTTCATTTCTTTTTTTTTAATGGAAGTTTTTTTTGTTTTAAAACCATCCATTTTTCTACTCCATTCTGAATCAACGGCTCTCTAAGCCTTACTCTCAATTTTGGGATTTCCTTCATCTGTCTCTCATGTTTGACCTCAATTTCCTGGGACTCATGTTTTCTTCCTTCTTAGTTTAACATGACATTTTAGTGGGAAATTTTTTTCAGTTGCTTCTGGATGCAATGGAATTAATTTGTTTTTGAGCCTTTCAGTATGTGAAAAAGTCTTTACCTTTACCTTACATTTGATTAATATTTTGGTAAATTATAGAATTCAGGATTAAAAATCATTCTGATGAAGAATTTTGAAGATATATTGTCTTCTAGCATTAATGTTTTAGTTAAGAAGCTCACTCCTAGCGCTTTTATATAATTTTTTAAAAAATCTCTGGAAGCTGTTAGAATTTCTTTTCAACCTTCCCCACCCCGTCCCATCGCAATAAAATGAACTGTTTTGACTCCTCTTGTCCCCCATTCATTTCAATTGGCTCTTTCAGTGTAGTTTTTTTTTTTTTTTCCTGAAAAATATTTCTCTGGTTCTTCTTTTTTTTTGATAATTTTATCTCCACTTTCTTATTTATTAATTTTTATTGGGATAGGTATTTGTTGATCATGGAATCTTTTGGGTCAATTCTCCAATTTTCTTCTTTTTTTTTTTTTTTTTTTTGCTCTTGCCTTAGTTATCTATTACTGCTATAACAGAAATACCACAAGTGGATGGCTTTAATAGAGAGAAGTTGATTCTTTCACAGTACAGTAAGCTAGAAGTCCAAATTTAGGGGGCTCCAGGAGAGGGCTTTCTTTCTCTGTCGGCTCTGGAAGGAGGTCCTTGTCATCAGTCTTCCCTTCTGGGAGCATCTCAGCACAGGAACCTCAGGTCCACAGGACACACTCTGCTCCCAACACTGCTTTCTTGGCAGTATGAGATCTCCCTGTCTCTCTGCTCACTTCTCTCTTTTATATCTCAGAAGAGATTGGCTTAAGACACTATCTAATCTTGTAGATCTCATTGATATAACTACCACCAATCCATCTCAGTACATCATAGTGATAGGATTTACCCCACACAGGAAAATTACATCAGATGATAAAATGGTAGACAATCGTACAATACTGGGAATCATGACCTAGTCAAGTTGACATATATTCTTGGGGGCACAATTCAATCCATGACATTTGTTTTAATTCTATTTTGTAGGAGATTTCCTTGACTTTATATTCTAACCTGTTTGTTGAATATTTTATTTGGGGTATCATTTTTAATTGCCAAGACCACTTTTTGTTTTCTGATAATTTGTTTTTATAGAATTTTAATCTTGTTTCACAAAAGTAAAAATCATCTTATCTTTTGAGGATATTAATCATAGTTCCTTTGACATTTTCTTTTTTCCCTTGAATCATTTTTTGTTTTCTCTGATGTACTTTTTACAATTTGTTTTGGACATTGCCTTTCACATTGCAGACTTTCTCTAAACATTCTCTGATGATCGATTCATATTCAAGAGTGAAGTACCAAAAAACTGGCTTGGAAGCTCTTTGTGTAGGGGCAGGGTTTTTTCACTGGACTGATGGGCATATTTGATTTTTTAGGGTAGTTTTTAGGAGTCCCTGGGTGGTGCAAACGGTTAAATGCTCACCTACTCACTGAAAGGTTGGTGGTTCAAACCCACCCAGAGGCACCTCAGAAGAAAGACCTGGTAATCCGCTTCAGAAAAATCAACCATTGAAAACTCTAAGGAGCTCACCTCTATTCTGTAACACATGGAATTGCCATGAGTCAAACCAATAGTGACTGGCTTGGTTTTGGTGTTTTGGGTGGTACAAATGGTTAACATGCTCAGCTGCTAATCGAAAGATTGGAAGTTGAGTCCAACCAGAAAATCAAAACCAAACCCATTGCCGTCGAGTCGATTCCAACTCATAGTGACCATATAGGACAGAGTAGAGCTTCCCCATAGGATTTCAAAGGCACACCCGGTGGATTCGAACTGCTGACTTTTTGGTTAGTAGCAGAACACTTAACCACTGCAATACTAGGGCTCCAGAGTCACATTGCAAGAAAGGTCTGGAGATCTACTTCAGAAAAATCAGTCATTGAAAACCCTGTAGAGCACAATTCTATTCTGACACACATGGGGTCACCATGAGTTGGGGTTGCCATGACTCAGAGTTGGCTTGACAGTAAGTAGTATATTTGGTATATTTAACCTTCCCAGGGAATGAACCTCCAAATTTTTACTTTAAAGTTATAAGACTGATAACTAGCATTTTGGGGCTGAGTAGGTCCAGGAGCTGGTTAGTTCACATTTAGATATAGATTTTTTCTAAATGCAGGGATAATAATCAGCATAAATCCAAATCCTCACTGGGACATTTTCCCCAAATCCTTAAAATTGGGATAAGGTCCGCTCCCATACGTAGACTTAGTACCAAGGTAGCATTTACCATATTATATTGAAATGACCAGTTGCTTTCCTGAAATTTCATTAAGAGTAGCGACTGCATCTTTTTCATTACTGTATCCCTAATACTTAACTCAAAATCTTCAATTATTATAAGCACTTGGGAAATATTGGCTAAATTAATGAATGTTAATATGCATAGGTAAGTTTCGGTAGTATAAAATAGTGAAATATTTTCATTCATTAGACTATTATTATTTAAACCATTATAGAAAATTATGAAACTAAAAATTTTAAATTTCACATCCTATAACTAATGATCCTTTTATTCTTTTACTGTAATTAGTGAAAATGAGACTTTTCAAATGTTTCAAAGAACTGTGCTAAATTATTCCATGAATACAGTTCTATAGTTTTCATTGCAGTGTTTTTAGCTCATGTTGTTTTAACCTTCTATAATTTTGTTTTCTAGATCTTAACTCCAGTGCATTTTTAGAATTTTTATATATTATATGCTTTTATCCTTATCTCATTTCATGAGAGAAAGGATACAGGGATTATAACATACTTCTTTAGACCGTATGAGTGAGTGGCAAGATTTATATACATGAAATAATTATGCTAGAATGAAGAATCCTTCACACTATCTCAGAAAATTTTAATTATCTCTCCCAGATTAGTTTTTGGTTCACACACACAAAAATGCTTTCCCAGGCTAAACTTCAAAGTAGAGAGTGGCTTCAAAGAGATAGAAACTTAGCAAAGGCAAAAAACGAAAACAAACAAAAAACTCAACAACAACAAAAAGACAGCAAATGGTTCAGAGGTAAGACACATGATGAAAATTGTGCAATTAACCTTTAAAAGGTTTATTAAGAAAACTCCAAAAGTCAGTTAAATAATACAACTTAATAATCCATACAAAAGGAAGAAATGATGAAGTAAAAGAGTTAAACAGAAGATTTTAAAGGGTGGCTGGAGAAGACAAAGTAAAGCATTATTATGACATGTGCGAAGACCTGGAGATAGAAAACCAAAAGTGAAGAACATGCTTGGCATTTCTCGAGCTGAAAGAACTAAAGAAAAAATTCAAGGATTGAGTTGCAATACTGAGAGATTCTATGGGAAAAATATTAAAGGATGCAGGAAGCATCAAAAGAAGATGGAAGGAATACACAGAGTCATTATACCAAAAAAATTGGCTGACATTCAACTATTTCAGGAGATAGCATATGATTAGGAACCAATGATACTGAATGAAGAAGTCCAAGCTGCACTGAACACACTGGCAAAAAACAAGGCTCCAGGAATTTACGGAATGCCAATTGAGATGTTTCAACAAACAGATGCAGTGCTGGAAGTGTTCTTTCATCTATGCCAAGAAATTTGGAAGATAGTACCTGGCCAATCAACTGGAAGAAATCCATATTTATGCCTATTCCCAAGAAAGGTAAACCAATTGAAGGCAGGAACTATCCACCAATATCATTAATATCACACTCAAGTAAAATATGGCTGAAGATCATTCAAAAGTGGCCGTAGCAGTACCTCAACAGGGAACTGCCAGAAATTCAAGCAGAATTCAGAGGAGTGCGTGGAACCAGGGATATCATTGCTGATATCAGATGGATCCTGGGTGAAAGCAGAGAATACCAGAAAGATGTTTACCTGATTTATTGACTATGAAAAAGCGTTTGATTGTGTGGATCATAACATATTATGGATAACATGCCAAAGAACGGGAATTCCAGAACACTTGTGTTCATGAGGAAACCTGTACCTATGTCAAGAGGTACTCGTTCGAAAAGAACAAGGGGATATTGCGTGGTTTAAAGTCAGGAAAGGTGTGTATCAGGGTTATATTTTTTCACTATACCTATTCAGTCTGTATGCTGAGCAAATAATCGGAGAACCTGGACTATATAAAGAACAGGGCATCAGGATTGGAGGAAGACTCGTTAACAACCTGCCTTACTCAAACAACAGAACCTTACTTGCTGAAAGTAAAGAGAACTTGAAGCACTTACTGATGAAAATCAAAGACCACAGCTTTCAGTATGGATTACACCTCAACATAAAGAAAATAAAAATCCTCACAACTGGACCAATAAGCGCATCATGATAAACAGATAAGATTGAAGTTGTCGAGGATTTCATTTTACTTGGATCCACAATCAACACTCACGAAAGCAGCAGTCGAGAAATCAAAAGATGCATTGCATTGGGCAAATATGCTACAAAAGACCTCTTCAAAGTGTTAAAAAGCAAAGATGTCATCTTGAAGACTAAGGTGCGCCTCACACAAGCCGTGGTGTTTTCGATCACCTCATATGCACGCAAAAGCTGGACAAAAAATAAGGAAGACTGAAGAAGAGTTGATGACTTTGAATTATGGTGTTGGTGAAGAATATTGAATCTACCATGGCCTGAAAAAAGAACAAACAAATCTGTCTTGGAAGAAGTGCAACCAGTATGCTCCTTAGAAGCAAAGACAGTGAGACAACGTCTCACGTACTTTGGACATGTTATCAGGTGGGATCTGTCCCTGGAGAAGGACATCATGCTTAGTAGAATAGAAGATCAGTGAAAAAGAGGAAGACCCTCAATGAGATGGATTTGCACCATGGCTATAACAATGGGCTCAAGTGTAGCAAATATTGTGAGGATCGTGCAGGACCGGGCAGTATTTTGTTTTTACGTAGTGTCTCTGTGAGTCGGAAACGACTCAACAGCACCTAAGGACAGCAACAATAATACATTGAAAGCAGCGGAAAGTAATCAATCACTCATGTTAATGCTTCATGATTTTCTCAAGAAACACAGCTTTCAGTTTTTTCTTTTTAATCTAGCAAAATTCAGAATTTAGTACTTACTGGCATTTTTAAATTGCAATGAAGACACAATACAATGCACCGTAGTCAAAATAAACAACTATGAACATGGTCCAGATAAAAAAGTTTTGTATTTTGACTGATTGAATACAAATGCCTTTAGAGATGTCCAAAGGGATTTTAAAATGCATTCGGGTAAGCAACTAATATATTTATTTTTTATTTAATCAGCACTTTTTATGGCCAGGTCAGAAATCCTGATGGCATAGTGGTTAAGAGCTACAACTGCTAACCAAAAGGTAGGCAGTTCAAATCCACCAGGCATTCCTTGGAATCCCTATGCGGCAGTTCTACTCTGTCATATAGGGTTGCTATAAGTCAGAATCGACTCAACGGCAATTTTTTTTTTTTTTTTTTTATGGGCAGGTTATCCCTTGAATATGTTTGATTAAATAATGGTTTGGCTTAGCTCACTGTTTTGTTCATCAAAGGAATAAAGCATTCTGCACATTTTTATGAACAGTATTTTAAACACCATGAATACAGTTAACTATATACCTAAGAGAGTCCCTGGGTGGTGAAAATAGTTAACATGCTTGAGTGCTAACCAAAGGGTTGGCAGTATAAACCCACCCAGAGGTGCCTCGGAACAAAGGATTGGTGATCTACTTCTGAAAAATCAGCCACTGAAAACCCCGTGGAGCACAGTTCTACTCAGACACACATGGTATCACCATGAGTTGTGAATGACTTGATGGTAACATTTTGTTGTTGTTGTTGAGACTATACATAGCAAAGCATATACCAGTTCAACCATTTCTACATGTACAATTCAATGACATCGATTACATTCTTTGAGTTGTGCGACCATTTTTATCTTACTTTCCCTGAGTTTTTCCTTCCCCATTAACATAAACCAACTGTGCCCTAAGGTTCCTGTCTAATCTTTTGAGTTGCTGTTGTCAATTTGATCCCACATGGGTAGTTCTTAAAAGAGCATAATGTAGACAATATTTACTAGTTAAGCTAAACTATGGTTTTAGGAAGACTTCAGGGGATATTTTTGGTTTAAGGTTTAAAGATTATCTCAGGGCAATGGTTTGAGGGGTTCATTCAGTTTCCATGGCCCTAAAAAGTTCATACAAATTTCAATTTTGTTCTGCATTTTCCCCCTTTTGATCAAAAGTCTTCTATAGAATCCTTGATCAAGATGTACAGTAACGGTAGCCAGGCAGCCATCCAGTTCTTCTGGTCTCATAGTAAAGGAGGCAGTTGTTCATGGGGCAATTAACCACACATCACATTTCATCCTCCTATTATGAGTCCCCTTCTTCTGTTCTTCTAGGTGAATAGAAACCAGTTGTGCCTTGGATGGCTGCTTGCAAGCTTTTAAGGCCCCAAGAACTATGAAACAAGCTAGGAGGTAGAACAGAAACGCTAAACATGTTATTCGGCTAATTAACTGGATGTCCTGTGAAACCATGACCTTAAACCTTCAAACCAAGGAACCAAATCCCGTGAGGTGTTTGATTGTACTTAAGCAGCCTCAACACTACCGGTTTTTTTTTTTTTTTTTTGTCATTGTTGTAAATACATCTATCACACAACTTTTGACAGTAACTGTTTTTATTTTACATGTCTAAAATAATGATTCCCTTAAGTTCTTTTTGACCTACTTATGTGTGTATACAATAACAGCAAAATAAAAAGAAGACTGGGGTATATTTAGATTTAGAGTCCAATGAAAGGGAAGGAGATAGTATACATTTTACAAACTTAAACCTTAAAGATTATTTTTATTATACATGCTCATTAATGAACATTTATCAAAAACAAACAAAAAGAAAGGACAAAATTCTCACAGTTCCATTTACACCCATACAACTACGGTTAACATGTTACCATATTTTCTTCAAAACATTCTTTACTATATGTTTACTCAATATTTATTTTAAACTTTTATTGTTGTTGATAAAGAACAATCTTTTAACTATGAGAAAGAATAACAAAAAAGAAAAATAGAGGAAGAGATCATGATTAAACGGGTCAGGCAAGGGAAGAAAAAATTTCTTTTCAGGTATTTTCCAAATACTGAACATTTCCAAATACTGAATAGTCTCAAAAATATACGATGAAAACAGAGACCTAGAAGCTATGAAGCACTAGACAATTAAACTTGCAGAATTTAAGTGTAGCACAGTGTACTTCGGCTTTGGTGCTCTTCCACAGAGTAGAAGAAAGCAAAATAAAATAAAATGTGCTTTTTACAAGATAAAATGCACATTTTTGAAACATTATTGACTGATTTCACCTTAGTGTACAATGTCATATAGCTTACATTATTTCAAAATTCATAAATATTTATTAATCTTTACTTAGTGCCTGGCCCAAAGCAGCCTCTGAAAAAATATTTTCTTGAAGAAATTAATAGTGTTTTTAACTGCAATAGACTGTGAAAATAATATATCAACTCAACCACTTACTAGCTGTTGTTTCTGACTCATTTTGGGTAGAGTTGGAGGTATGTGGAAGGAAGATAGGGAAGAGGAGCAGAAAAGTTCTTACTTGACCAGGTCTATCCTACACCGACTTCTTGGTTTTGGGGCCTGGCCCATAAAAAGCTATCTTTTGATGGTGCATTTATCAATTCTTTGAAAACCTATCTGATTACTAGGACTTGTCATCTGCAGTTCCTTTAAATAAGGTAATATATTCTCTTCCTGCTGGTTGCACACTCCTTGCTCATGCCCTAAGAATATGGGGGTACATTTAGCTTTTCTTTACTGAGGACTCCTTCTCCTCCAGGTGCCTCATTAGACAGAATGTAAGTCAACCCCCACATCTGCTTTCTCTTGTGAGTGGCCCGCATCTGGGCTTATTAATGCTGGTAGTGAAGAATGATTCCAAAGTAGCCCTCTCTACTTCTGTTTATCTTCCAACATTTAGACCATTTCTCATTCTTTTTGCATTTTCAGGGCAGCATGTCAGACTCTAGCCCCCTATGTCTCCCTAACTGTAGATGTCAGACAACAAACCCTTTAAAATACCTCCTTGAAACCCCTTTCGCCAGGTTTGAGGTATGGATGAAATGACCTTCCACATCAGGGGGTGTTGGTTTTACAACACAGCTATCTCCCAAGAAATCTCCTTCAAAAATTATATCTCTTTAATCACAAACAATTCAATATAAATGAGAGATTTAAGAATCATGAAGCTGGTTTTTGTATTATTTCCACCTGAAAGTTTCCATCTTGGTTTGGCACCTCACTTTGGTATCATTTTAAGGATTCGGGTAAAGTTGCATTCAGTTTACAGAAACATATAACTGGAGACTTAGCGTATGTTGTCTGTGAAATCAGGAAGTGTTCTTCTGAGGAAATGAAAAAGGAAATTCTATGGAAGCCAAGAAAAGAGCATTTCAAGAATGGACTAACAATATTCTAAGAAGTCAAGTAAGAGAAGGAACTAGGAAGTATCCATTTTTTGTTTGGTAGCAACAAGGTTGTTGGTGACCTTGACAAGAACAGTTCCATTGGAAAGATGGAGTTAGAATTTATATTTTATAAGATTGAGGAAAAGGAAGGAAGTAAGGATACGGAGACCACAGTGCAAACATTCCTTCAGAAAGTTGGAAATGAAAAAGAGGAGAGAGATGAGAAATCTTTAAATGGAAGAGGGTGAAGACACCTAGGTGCTGTGGGAAGGAGTTGGGTAATTAAAAAGTGGTTCAAGATACCAGAAAGGAAGAGATAATGGAAAAGATAGATGAGTGGGCTCATGAAGATTAGATGGTCTGAAATCCAGAGTTGTGGTAATGATTAGCCTTGGATAGGAGAAATGACTCCTGTTCTTGTACTAGGAGAAAAGAATTAAGGCAAATGTAGGGAAACTGAAGATTTGAAGTTTGGAAGCAGAAGGATTTTATGGCCTGATGGTTTCTAGTTTCTCTGCTTAGTAGCAAGTAAAGTCCTACATTAGTAGACCCTTTTGGGGGAATTGAGAAATAAAATGGACCTGAATACCAGGCTTTAAATACCTTTTAATTTCTGTATTTGACACTGTAGGGGAGACATAATTCAGAGGAAAATAATAAAACGTATAGATTTGAGGTTATTTTGATTAATCATTTTAACTAGTGCTTACTCTGCACAAGGACCTGTGCTAAAAAAAAAAAGCATACCTCAATTCAAGCTCCCACCTCTACTCACCTGGATGACAGTTGACTTCTAATCCACTCTTAACCCCATAAGTCATCTCCCATACAGGAGCCAAAATGGGTCTCTCAAAAAGTATATTTCATCTTTTCTTTTGTTGTGTGTAACATTGTTTTGGAGCTATTGTAAATAGATCTGTTTTTTATTCAATTTATGTTTTCTAACAGGTTTTTATAGGAGTATGAAAAAGATGTGGATTTTTATTTCATATATTTTACAACCAGGTAAATATTGTTTTTGCACTAAAAAATTTCAGAACATTGTTTAGGTTAGATATTTTTGCAATACATATATAGAATGAATGCTCTAAAACAAGCCATCTACCCTCAAAACCCTGAATTCTTCTGTTATAGCTTGAATACTTATTTTAGTTTCAGTAAGAAACATAAAGCACTGTAAAGTTTTATATTCTCAGTGTCTACATAGAGATAGAAAAAAAAAATGCACGGCAATAACAATTATGGGAAAATGCCAACACTTAGTTTTCCCCTCCCCTGTTTATTCAAAAGGACACCATGTTTGGTAAAGTAGTATGTCAGAGAAAATGAGGAAAACCCTCCATGAGATGTTTATACCATAATAATGGTCTCAAACATACCAACAATCATGAAGATGGTATAGAACTGGGCAATGTTTTGTTCTGTTATATATAAGGTCACCATGAAACAGATCCAACTCGAGGACAACTAACAACAGCAACAACAACATTTATTCAAGACACGCTCTCTGGCTCCATTTTGTTTTTACATCACTCTCAACTTGGGTAAGTCTGTATTGGGCATATTATCAAGAACAAATTTTCAGTTATTTGTCATAGTGGTGCTTTTTGTATCACCACACTTAGTTCTGTTCCCAATTTAAATGCACCCCTAAATTTAGGGTAGTTTTACTAAGCCATTAACATTTTTTGTGGGGATAAAACATGGTCCATGAGGTTTTAGCTCAAAATTTTTTTTTTAATTTTGTTACCAAGTTAAAAATAATTTGTCTGAACATCCTTAAGTCTTAACAAATAAACTAAGAAGATGATAAAAGATAATTAGTTTGGTTTCAGTGGTTCTTTTTATTCTAGTAATTTCAAAATGAAATTACTGAAAGTAATGCTTACCTAAATATTTTGGGAGAAAATCTCTGGATGTTGTTTATTAATTCAGTGTGATCTGTACAAACTGACAATTTGGGCTATTTAAAAATTTCGCTTGAGTCAGTAGATTTTCAATTTATATTATCTTGAAGAATGTTAGAAAACATGAAACATCTCACTGATATAAGTCCCATGCATGCTAGCTTTGACAAAGCATTTATTGTATCATATTACCAAACCATAAGAAGGACATAGTTGCATGAGTACCTCAGAGACAATTGTCACCAAAAAAAAAAAAAAATTGTTGCCACAATTCCACATCTCCTTTCCACTTGAATTTTTCCTCAAGGCTACCAGCTTCGACACTAAACAATTTCATTCTCTGCTTTTGGATTCAAAAATCCTAGGGAAAAGTCTAATTATCCAAGCTTGGGGAATGTGTCCAGTCCAGAACGACTCAGCCGTCCTACTGTAGATGCCATTGGACACCGAATAAACAGGTATTATCAGCTTTCTCCTTTCAAGTCAAACTTTGATTTTATTTAGGTATTTACTTTTCTCTGTACAACCATATCCTTGAGGCGTGTTAGTGCCAAGCTCCAGCCCCAGGTGGTGAATCATAATTGATAGAAGCTAATCACTTTTTTTTTTTTAAATCACTTGCCAGATATTTTTTTAGGTATGGATGTATGATCCAATTCCGGCCAAAAAGATGTAAGGGAAATCTGCCGAGAGGTTTCTGGTATTAATTTTTCTCACTGATAAAAAGAAATATATGAATCCTGAAGGTTACGGCAGGTTTTGACAGACAGAATTGTGATTGAGCATAATAGGACGTGGAAGGAAGTGATGTGTTCAGAGAATCAAACCTGTTGCCATCAAGTTGGTTCCAACTCATAGCTACCCTATAGGACAGAGTAGAGCTGCCCCATAGAGTTTCCAAGGAGCGCCTGGTGGATTTGAACTGCCGACCTTTCGGTTAGCAGACATAGCTCTTAACCACTACCCTCTTAACCACCAGGGTTCTGTGCTCAGGGAATAAAAAAAATAAATAATTGCCTGGTGCATAATGCAACCTAAGAAGTCAATGTTCTAAAGACCCATTTAAATACTTGATTCTTGTAAGTGAAAAAAACATACTATTGAAAATGTCTTTAAACATTTCAACTTTGCATAGCAAACCATTTATTTAAAGAATTACAGTTATTATCTTTGTTCTAGTGTAAGGCCACAGTGAATTACAGTTGTTATTTTTGTTCTTGTGTAAGGCCACAGTATTCCAAAATTGATGACACCAATATTAGAGAACTTACTTAAATTTAACTGCTGATATTTTAAGGGGACACTTTGACATTTACCAGAACCCACTGACAATGTACATAAATCAACTCTCCGTAGATGTTTTAACTTATGCACTATAACATAGAATGATTTAAAATTAAATTTAAGAACTCTAAAATTTTGTACATACAAGGCACTTACTTTAACGCTCTATCCCTGGCTTCAGAAAGAAAGTAGTGACTTCTTCCGGAATCAAATGTTTTATCATAGAATCCTGTTACAAGGAGGGACTTATTAATACATTCACTAACTCCAGGTTATAGCTTTATCAGCATCAAGTACTATTTTCTTTCATCATAAAAAATTTTGTTAATGGACAGGGATCACAATAGAGGGACACAGACAGAGCTGGAGAAAAATAGAGAACAAAATTGTAACTCATATAAAAAGACCCGTCTTACTGGCTTGATAGAGACTGGAGAAACCCTGAAAGTATAGCCCCCGGACACACTTTTAGCTCAGTAAAGAACTCTCTCCCGAGGTTCAACCTTCAGTCAAAGGTTAGATAGGCCCATAAAACAAAATGACGCTAAAGGGGCACACAATCCCAGGTGCAAGGACTAGAAGGCAAGAGGGGACAGGATAGCTGGTAATAGGGAACCCAAGATCGAGAAGGGAGAGTGTTGACATGTCTTGGGGTTGGTAACCAATGTCATAAAACAATATGTGCACTAGTTGTTTAATGAGAAGCTAGTTTGCCCTGTAAAACTTCATCTGAAGTACAATAAATTTTTTTTTTTATGATAGATGACTATTGCTAAATAGGGCCTCCAAACATCAAATCATTTTCTACATAACATCAGATATGTTAAATAATAACTAAAAATAAGCAGTTAGAGAAGGAATAGCAACAAAGAACAGAAAATTGTTAATAACTTTTCTTTCCCAGTCCAGGCAATTCCAAGTATCCTGCTCTGATTTAGTATTGACAAGTTCTGTCTTAGGCTGGGTTCTCTAGAGAAGCAAAACCAGTGAAACGTATAAATATATATACAGAGAAAGATCCATATAAAGGAAATGGCTCACATGGTTGTAGAGGCTGGTATGTCCGAAATCCAGGCTGGAGGCTTCTCCCGATTCGTGTGGCGAACCCAAGGTTCGCAGGTCAGACGGCAGGGCCTTTGATCACAGCCTGTGAATACCTATGAATCCCAAGATTGGCAGGCAAGACTGCAGGTAAGCTGCTAGCTCAAATTTCTATAACCAGAGGTGAGATGAACAGGTGCCAGCTGCAGGATCCAGAGCAAGCAAAAAGCCCCCAAACCTTGCCAGAATGTCCATTGATATTTGATGCAGGCCACATGCCCAAGGAAACTCCCTTTCAACTGAATAACTACTCACAGTAGATTCCACCATGGAGGTGATCACATTATATCAACTGTCATCATGGAAGTGATCATGTCATCATACTACTGCCAAACTACATCATAACTGCAAAACCACTGAGAATCATGACCCAGCCAAGTTGACACACAGCCTCAGTGATCCCAACTTCAGTACTCTTTACCTGGTATCTCTTGATTTACAGAGGTCAAATGTGATTCCATCTTTTTTCACTTTTCTGCCAACTTGGGAACTTTATATTCCATCTCATTTATTAGTTGCCTCTCTTGCCTCTGATCCTTTACATCAGCTCTTGAAATATACTTCCAGTTAACTAAACCTTAGTGCTCTTCTGACTTTACTGGTCTAACCTTTTTTTTTTCAAGCTTTACTAGTTAATTAAAACATGGAATCTTCCTACCTTTAGGGGAAATGGAAATTTGACACTAGTTATTAGAAGTTTTTTTTTTTTTTTCCCTATATGTTTCTGAAGCATTCTAAAATCAAGGAATAGAGCTTGGAAAATTGCTAAGAAAAAAATCTCTAGATAATGTGTTTAAAGACAATAGCTTAAAACCGTTAAAGATGCTTCAAGTGGCCTTGTTCTCACCAGGGTTGGACTTCCCTCTTTGATTCAGTGATTACTTAAAGAATTGTTGTCTGCATTGCAGAAATGGGCAATTATTTCTTAGTTTTTGTCTCTAAATGTCCATGCATCATGTTTTATTTTAAACTTGCAGAGAAGAAATGATTGCTCACGTGTAGTTGGCATTATTTGTCTCCTGTTAGTAGTCTGGTATTATTTATGCTTCTTCCCATAGGCAGTGACAGGCTATATGGCTTCCTTTTTTGTTTTTACAGAATTCTGTGACCTGTGAGTCATTGCTGTCCAAGAATTAACAACTGGACACACTGATTCAAGTGATCATTACGTGCCTCTACAACATTTTCGTGTATAATAGCTCTCTGTGTTTCTTTCTTTGTGATCAACTCAAATGAGCTGAGTAAGAAGAGCATTGTGATATCAAAGAATACTTATCAAAAAAGTTAAAAAACGTGAACGTCATGCCAATAAAGCTTAAATATATCTCAAATATTTATTTAAGTCATTAATTAGGGAATCAGCAGGATGGTAAAACTGGTTCAAAAAAGCATTTGAAGAACTGAGTGTTTATATACACTGAACAAAGAATGCTGGAAAAAGATTTCCAGATTAGATACAAACTTTGTGAACATCTTAAAGGGCAATAAAACCATATCATGTGGGTATATGAATTCTTCTAGACATAAACATTTGCATCTCTATCACACAAAATCTACAAAGGGACATATAAATTCATAGAGTTTGGGCCCTAATAAGTAATAAAACCCAAAAAACCAAAGCCGTTGTTGTCAAGCCAAAAAGAGTATGTCAAAAAAGTACATTTCACTAGAGATTTCAATAATCCTTTGGTAAGTCCTTTACACAATGCTCTAGTAGGATTCTGAAAGAACATACAATCATTCTTCTACCTGATTTCTAAGTTCTTCATACTTTTCTTTAATAGCAATGATGCTACCAACCAACTATGCTTAGGAACCTAGTCACTGGGTATGGCAGGGCTTGAAGGTGGTCCTGATAAAAGGTATACTGAAGCACATTAGCAAAATGCAATTATGTTGAATTTGAATTTATACAATTCATGTTTCTGTAATAGTAGGAAGGCATTTTAGCATAATAGTTAATAGCAATTCATCGTTGTTGTTAGGTGCCATGGAGTCAGGTCCAACCCATAGCAAACCTATGTACAACAGAATGAAACAGTGGCCTGGTCCTGTGCCATTCTCATGATCATTGCTATGCTTGAGCCCATTGTTGTAGCCACTACGTCAATCCATCCCATCAAGGGTCTTCCTTTTTTTTAATGACCCTTTTTTTTACTTTACCAAACATGATGTCCTTCTCCAGGGACTCATCCCGCCTGATAACGTGTCCAAAGCATGTGAGACAAAGTCTCACTATCCTCGCTTCTAAGGAGCATTCTGGCTATACTTCCTCCAAGACACATTTGTATAATCTTTTGGAAGCTCATGGTGTATTCTGTATTCTTTGCCAACACCATATTTCAAAGGCATCAATTCTTCTTCAGTCTTCCTCATTCATTACCCTGCTTCTGCATATATATGAGGTGACTGAAGACACCATGGCTTGGGTCAGGTACACCTTAGTCCTTAAAGTGTTATCTTTGCTTTTTAACACTTTAGAGAGGTCTTTTGCAGCACTTTTGCCCAATGTAACACACTGTTTGATTTCTTAACTGCTGCTTCTATGAGTGTTGATTGTGGATAAAATGAAAATCCTTGACAACTTCAATCTTTTCTCTGTTTCTTATGTTGAGGTGTAATCCATACTGGACACTGAGGTCTTTGATATTCAACAGTAAGTGCTTCAAGTCTTCTTCACTTTCAGCAAGCAAGGTTGTGTCATCTGCATATCGCAGGTTGTAAATAAGTCTCCCTCCAATCCTGATGCCCCGTTCTTCATATAGTCCAGCTTCTCAGATTATGTGTTCAGCATATAGATTAAAAAAGTATGGTGAAAGGATACAACCTGATGCACACCTTTTTTTACTTTAAACCCCACAGTATCCCTTTGTTCTGTTCAAATGACTGCCTCTTGATTTATATACAGGTTCCTCATGAGAGCAATTAGGTGTTCTGAATTAATTGAGTGTTGATGAACTCCCATTCATTGCAATGTTATTCATAATTTGTTTGCATAGTCAGTAAAGCACAGGTAAACGTTTTTCTGATATTCTCTGCTTTCAGCCAGGGTCACTCCGACATTAGCAATGATATCCCTTTTTCCTCGTCCTCTTCTTAATCTAGTTTGAATTTCTGGCAGTTCCCTGTCTACTTACTGCTGCAACTGCTTTTGGATGCTCTTCAGAAAAATTTTACTTTTGCGTGATATTAACGATATTGTTTGATAATTTCTGCATTTGGTTGGATCATTTTTCTTAGGAACAGGCATAAATATGGATCTCTTCCAGTTGGTTGGCTATGTAGCTGTCTTACAAATTTCTTGCATCTGTTTGTTGAAACATCTCAGTTGGAATTCTGTCACTTCCTGGAGCCTTTCTTTTTGTCCCAGTCTTCAGTGCAGCTTGGGCTTCTTGCTGCAGTACTGTCTTAGGCTGGGTTCTCTAGAGAAGCCAAACCAGTAAAATGTATAATTATATATAGAGACAGATTTATATCAAGGAAACAGCTCACAGAATTGTAGAGGTTGGAACATCCCAAGTCCATGGACCAGGATAGAGGCTTTTCCCAATTCATGGAGCTGCAAAAGCTGGTGAACCCAAGATTGTCAGGTTGGACAGCAGGGCTCCCACTCACAGGCTATGAAGGCCGAGAAACCCCAAGATAGGCAGGCAAGACCACAAGGTTTCTCTTGATTCATGTAGCTGCAGGAGCTGGCCAACCCAAGATAGGCAGGTCGAGGAGCAGAACTCTTGCTAGCAGGCTGTGAAGATCCACAAATCCCAAGATAGGTAAACTGGTACACTGTCACTCAAAGTGTTTGGTTGTGTTCAGGAAACTTCTTAGCTTTTGGTTTAGTCCAGTTGTGCTGACTACCTCTGTATTGTGTGCTGTCCTTCCCTTCACCTAAGATAATTCTTATCTATTATCTAGTCAGTGAATTCCCCTCTCTCTCCCTCCCCACCCTCATAAATATCAAAGAATGCTTTCTTCTTTGTTTAAACCTTTTCTTGAGTTCTTATAATAGTGGTCTCATACAATATTTGTCCGTTTGCTACTGACTAAATTTCACTCACATAATGCTTTCTAGATTCATTCATGTCATGAGATGTTTCATGGATTAATTGTTGTTCTTTATTATTGCATAGTGTTCCATTGTGTGAATATACCATAATTTATTTATCCATTCATCCGTTGATGGGCACCTAGGTTGTTTCCAGCTTTTTAAAACTGTGAACAGTGCTGTAATGAACATGGGTGTGCATATATCTCTTCATGTGACATCTCTTATTTATCTAGGATATATTCCAAGGAGTGGGATTGCTGGATCATATGGTACTTCTATTTCTAGCTTTTTAAAAAAAAAAAAAAAAACTTTTTTTTTTTTTATCCATTTGCAAAGTGGTTATACCGTTTTACATTCCCACCACCAGTGTGTAAGTGTTCCAGTCTCTCAACTACCTCTCCAACATTTATTATTTTGTGTTTTTTGGATTAATGCTAGCCTTATTGGATGAGATGGTATCTCATCATAGTTTTGATGTGCATTTCTCTAATGGCTAATGATCTTGAGCATTTCCTCATGTATCTGTAAACTGCCTGAATGTCTTCTTTGGTGAAGTGCCTGTTCATACCCTTTGCCCATATTTTAATTGGGTTATTTGTCTTTTTGTGGTTGAAGTTTTGCAGTATTTTGCAGATTTTAGAGATTAGACCCTGGTCAGATATGTCATAGCCAAAAATTTTTTCCTAGTCTGTAGGTTGTCTTTTTATTCTTTTGATGAGGTATTTTGATGAGCATAAGTGTTTGATTTTTAGGAGTTCCCAGTTATCTAGTTTCTCCTCTGGCTTTTGTGCATTGTTAGTTATGTTTTATACTCTGTTTATGTCATGTATTAGGGCTCCTAGTGTTGTCCCTATTTTTTCTTCCATGGCCTTTATCATTATAGATTTTATGCTTAGGTCTTTGATCCACTTTGAGTTAATTTTTATGCATGGTGTGAAGTATGGGTCTTGTTTCATTTTTTTGCAGGTGGAAATCCAGTTATGCCAGCACCATTTGTTAAAGAGACTGTCTTTTCTCCAACTAACAGACTTCAGGTCTTTGTCAAATATCAGCTGCTTATAGATGGATAAATTTACGTCTGGATTCTCAATTCTGTTCTACTGGTCTATGTATCTGTTGTTGTACCAGTACCAGGCTGTTTGGACTGCTGTGGCAGTATAATAGGTTTTGGATTCTGTTAAAGCTTGCTTTATGGCCTAATATGTGGTCCATTCCAGAGAATGATCAGTGTGCATTGGAAAAGAAGGTATACTTGACTTCTGTATATGTTCTATGAGGTCAAGTTGGTTGATTGTGACATTTAGATCTGTTAATCTCCCTTATAGCAGATACAGACGAAGATAGGCTTCAGATATATACCCTGTTACACTGTGCTAATGATGGCCTACACTGTTGAAATGGGCCCACACAGGTCTATGCAGGAGTGAAAGGCATACAAAGCCTGTGGCACCTTTATGCCTGTGCCTAGGCAAAGGGGCTGTGCTTGCCGTGAGTTTCCAGCTTAGGGGAGCTGGCAGATTATTTTTTCCTATCTGTTAATTTGTTCCCTTTCCAAACATGGGAGAATGGCTAAGAATGTGAGACGGGTCCTACTTCTGGCCCAGACGGTGCAGCAATCACTGAAGCTGGACCAGGACTGGACCAGAGCAAAGCAGGAAAGGGGCAGGTAAATGGAAGAGTGGTGCTTCCCAAAAGGGAGAGTGTTTTTTTGATCCGAGTGGTAGCTTAGATGATTGTACTTATCTTTCGTCAACTCAGCACCAATTTTTGCTGGTTCTGAAGGCTTGAGTAGACTCTCTGCTGCTTGGCCTTTCCTGTTGTGGAAAACACTTCCTGAATGCCACTGTTTGCCTCATGGCATGTGCCAGCTGATCCAGCCTGCAGGGTGCCGGTGTCAACCAGGTCAGGCCTTGCTATTCCTAGCTGCTTCTGAACTCTTTCCCTCCTCTGCCACTCAGTCCGATTTCTCTACTTTATCTTTGATGTTCAGTGCTCTTATATATAATCAATTCACTTGTTTTCTTGGGTCTTTGTTGTAAGAGGGACCACAGGAAGCATCTGATTACTCTGCTGTCTTGGCTTCACCTCTCCATCTGCTTTTGATGCTTCCTGCATTGTTCAGTATTTTGCCCACAGAATCCTTCATTATTGCAGCTCTAGGCTTGAATGTTTTCTCCAGTTCTTTCAGCTTGAGAAATGCTGAGCCTGTTCTTCCCTTTTGGTTTTCTAACTCCAGGTTTTTGTACAAGTCATTATAATACTTTGTCTTCTCAAGCCACCCTTTGAAATCTGTTCAGCTCTTTTATAATTTCTTCCTTTCGCTTTAGCTACTTTAGGTTCAAGTTTCAGAGTCTTTTCAGACATCCATTTTGGTCTTTTCCTTCTTTCCTGTCTTCTTAATGACGTCTTGCTTTCTTCTTGTATGATGTCCTTGATATCATTTTACAACTCATAGGAGCCCAATTATCAAAGGTTGAATACTGGCTCTGTCAAGAAACAGTGAGAATTTGGACAAATTACTCAATTTTTCTAGTGTCTCAGTGTCCTCAACTGTAAAATAAGACTAATAGCAGTGCCTAATTTATCAGGTTTTGGTGAAAGTGAAATGAGTTAATTTGTTAAACTACTTAAAATAGTGCTCAGTATACCACAGGCACTATATTTGTGTCTGCTGCTGTGTTAACATGGATTGCTTATATTGCTTGCAGGTACTTCATTTGATTAATTAAAAAATTAATCTTTCTAGTATATGCATAAAGTTTATATATACATAAAGTTGAGAAGAGTTAGAGGAAGGAAGGTACAAGACTAAGGAAAAATCTATAGCAAACTGGCTCCAGATTAGTTGTCTAAGGTACAGGGGAATGATAAGTGGACTATGAGTCAGAACACTTGTGTTTTGGGGCCCAGGCTTTGTTGTGTAAAGTCTATCTGGGAGAATTTAAGCAAATCATTTGCCTGATCTAGACCATTTAACTTTACGTCTAAAGGCACTATTTCTTTACATAGCACAAGGTGAAATTGTAAATCTATTTTGTAAGAACATTCATGAGAAAAAAAACCAAGTGAAATGTGGGGGGATAATAGTACCTGCCTTATCTATCTATACGGCAGGGTTGTTATGAAGATAAAGCAAAATAATGTACGTGAAAGTGCTTTATAAAGCCTCATAAAAATGTGAGATAATGTTCTGTAAGTTACAATAATTGCATTAGTACAAAGATGAGTTTGACATAAGGGAGTCAGATTAGAGTTAAACTGTCAATGTTTTTTTCTTGAGATCTTAAAACTGAGACCTTGGTGCCCTTAATGGTAGGATGGGAATGAATATTTGTCAACCAGAATACTACATGCAAAAAAAAGATTAGAAGGAATCACAAATCCTCTTAATAAACCAGGGAGAAATGTTGCAGAGTAAAATTGTACTCATTTTCTACCCCAGCTTGAAGATTATGCTCAGGAGAAACTGATTTTCCTGCATGATTAATTCAACAAATAATGTGTTGAGCACTTACAAGGTGCACTGTGTGTCCTGGTGTAGGACACAAAGGAGATAAGGTATTCACTCTCTTCATAAGAATTCAAATTTATCATCAAAGATAAACACAAAATAACCATAATATAAAATGCAATTGTGGCTAAGAGTGAGAAACAATTATTTTATTTTGAATAAAGACAACATGAAACTTTAATAAATTTAACTGTTGTTTTTTAATCATGTATATGTTGGTAGCAGTATTTCCTATCTTTTACTGACTACTCTTCATACTGAATGGCATGTGAAATTTCCTATTACTTTGATTTTATTTTTTTATATATTTCTTCTTTTTTTCCCTTTGTTCTCATATCTTCATATATATAGTAATTAAAAAATTAGTTATTTAAAAACTTCTCTGTAAAATTTTTGATTTTTTGGAATAAGATGAGTTTTAATAAATTAAACAAATAATGTTAACTTCTTTAATACCCAGTATTAAAGAATAAAGACCTACGTTTGAAGAATTAAAGTGAAATAAATCTACATATCCAGATATTTCCAGAGGTTATATAAACCTTCATGAGTATAATAGTGAAAACTCTGGAAAAATAGTGTTTTCTTTTACTACAAACCATCAGGTTATTATTAATATAGTTAAACTAAAACAGAGACTTACCCACAAAAGAAAAGCCAGGCTATTTTAATGAAAACAATGGGAAGAAAGGAGATTATGTCTGAATTGCTGTGATTGTTAAAATTAAATAGTTACCATAACTATGTGTCTCCTTTGTGTTTGTGAAAACCCTCTGAATATGTGCTTTAATTTTTTGTGCAAAATTATTTAGACTAATAATTACATGATATTTCAGCATAATGCATTCTAGCTTTTAAACTGTAATAGTTGGAAAGGCCAAAGTTGCCTGGATGATGGAAAGCATCTGCAATATTAATAAACTCCAATGAAAAGAAAACTTTATATAGCTTGCTACTGTTTTTTCCAGACAGACATTTGTATATTAACACTGTTTATTCAGAAAAAAAAAATTTATAGAAAACATGTGGTTTTCATCTTTAGAATAAGGTTCATACTAATAGACTTCCAAATAGTTTTGGTAAAAGACCTAGATGATATCTAAGCTGGAATGGTAAAACTGAGAATTCTCATTCAATACCATAAGTTAGTTCCACATGCTGACATGAGATGATTGCCAAGAAATATTATTTAGTGAGAAAATAAACTCTGAGACCATATACATATAGCTTGCTTCAATTTATATTCAAACTGCAACACAAGAGTTTGAATTTATATACCACTGTGAAATGGAAACCAGTGTATTTCTCTCTTATTATCCATCTCTAGTGGAGGCCTCATTTCTATCTTCCCAGGCCCTGTGTATGTGTGTGTATATACATACACACACACACACACACACACACACCAGAATGAATATATATATGTATATATCCATTCTGGTAGGTGTATTAAATAGATAAAAGGATAGATGGAGGAAAGGGGATTTTTGACTTCATTTTATATACATTTTTGTGTTGTTTGATTTTTTTATAATGAGCATATAGTCATGTATACTCTTTATATTATAAAATGGAAAGACATAAGAAAAAAAACTCTCTAAAATGGGCTATACGCTTAAAAAAATCCACCTATATTTTCCACCTCTCAGGTTTTTTGGGAAGTTGCCTTCCCCCTTTCAGTGTATGCTACCACCAGGACTTGTTTGAATAAAACGATATGAGCTTTGTGTATTAACATTGAAAATATTCAAGATATATATTGTATGTGAAAAAAGCAAGTTATTGGATAACATGGTGTTATCCTATAAAGAAAAAGAAAGCAAACTGTGTTGAGAGTGGTGTGGAAGAGAGGCTTCCACTATTTTCTTTACGTACTTCTGCATTGAAGTTTATATGCAAGTATATATTTATGTACTATTCATGTTATTTTAAAAAACACGATTTATTTGCAGAGAATTATGTGGTTGTTTCTTTCTGCTAAAAGATGAGTCATACCGAAAAGTTTGAAGATTTGTTTAAGACATATAAAGACATGCAATGATTCAACAGGAAAAATCTTCTTTCACTTTGCATTAAAAAAAAAAGTTAGTGTCAAGTCTATTCCGACTCATGGCGACCTCATGTGTATCAGAGTAGAACGGTACTCCATAGGGTTTTCAGTGGCTGATTTTTTGAAAGTAGATCAGGCCTTTCTTTGGACGGGCCTCTGGGTGGACTCAAACCTTTAAACTTGCAGTTAGCAGTCAAGCATGTTAACCATTTGTACCACCCAAGGACTCCTAATGTTGCATAGGAATCTTTTTTTTTTTTAAATAATATTTTATTGTGTTTTTGGTGAAAATTTACACAGTAAATTAGGTTCCCATTCACAAGAATCTTAATATGAACTTTTTTGAAATCATTTTTGATACTTTTCTCAATTTTCCATTAAGTGATTTATTTCAATACTGTATTTTTTATACTCAATGTCTCTGAGTAGATTTTCCTAGCTTCTTGATGTTTGTAATATTCTCCCTATCTTTGCTAGGGATATTATGCATATTTAAAATTCTTATTCAATCTAGTCCATTAATTTTGCTTTCTCATGGGAAGGTTGTTTGGGTTGTTGTCTTTCTTTCATAGAGTTTGCACTTGTACTTCTCAGATGTTTATTTTTTTTTTTCCTTTTACTAATATATGTCTTCTTACACTTTTCTAGTACGACACTGGAAAATAGGGTTATATTACGATTTCTTCAGTAGTTGGCTCTCTCTCTAAATGTTAAGGTCCGTGAAAGCAAGGGATTTGTTTGTCTTTTTGGTTTACAGCTTGACCTATAACATGTAGTACAGTATTTAGACAATAGTTGAGACTTCACAAGTATTTTCAAAGGAAAAACTAAAAGGAACAAGGAAAGAGCAACATATCTATTTTTGTTAAACCAAAACCCACTGCTATTGAGTTGATTCTGACTTATTCCAACTTCATAGGGTTTCCAAGGCTGTAAATCTTTACAAGCAGACTGCCACATCTTTCTCCCACAGAGCAGCTGGTGAGTTTGAATTACTGACTTTTCGGTTAGCAGCAGAGCACTTTAGCCATGGTGCCACCAGGGCTCCTTATTTTGTTAAAGTAGAATATGATATATATCAATCTATTCAAAAGCAATCTACTTTTGAATTATAGCCACATCTGTAATATATACACAAACGGTGGATCCACAGGCTGGCTTTACCTTGGATGGTAAATAACATTTGGCCTCCTCATTTGATTAATAGCTTAAGACAGGCAACAGAGAGATTAATTTTTCTGGGGAAAAAACATGTTACAGCATCAAATTAAGATTAATTCTGGATTGTCCGCTAGAAATTATTAATAAAGCACTAGCTGTGTATAAAAATTATTACTAATGAATATGAGACTTTATAGAAAACTCAGGGTGTACTGGATTTCTTACTTAAAAGTCTGTGATTCTATGTGAGACATTTAGCTGGTGGCAGAGTGGTTAAGCATTCAGCTGCTAACCAAAGTGTCACTGGTTCAAATCCACCAGCGTCTCCTTGGGAACCCTATGGGGCAGTTCTACTCTGTCCCATAGGGTTGCTATGAGTCAGGATCAAGGCAATGCTTTTTTTTTCTTCTGAAAAAATGACCAAGAAGTCAGTAAAGGTTAAATAGAAGTAAATCAGTAAAGAAAATAAGAAATGATAGGCACACTTCAAGGGTCTACTTCTAAACATTTTAATAGTTAAATAAGTTGTTTTTATCTGTTGTAACGTATAAGCAAATTATGTGGAACATTATCTGCAAGTTCCCTAAATCAGGTAGATTCTAGGCATATTTTTCAGGTTCTCACATGCTAGTAGTTCATAAAACCTTTTAAATAGCATACTATGTTAGGATATAAAATGATGTTACAGCCTCAGATTATATTTTCCCCTGAGGCATCAGGATATGGTGTAAGTACTTGGTAGTTATCTTGTATGTTATCTTCTATTTAACCCAATTCTCCCTTTCTCGTAAAATAATTTAGTCTAGGAAACCGTGGTGGCTTAGTGGTGAAGAGCTGTGGCTGCTAACGCAAAGATCAGCAGTTTGAATCCACCAGGCGCTCCTTGGAAACTCTATGGGACAGTTCTACTCTGTCCTATGGGGTCGCTATGAGTCAGAATTGGCTTGACCGTGATGAGTTTGGTTTTTTCTGTTTTTAGGAGACACATGTAGCTATGAATGAACAAAACTTCTCCTGTTACTTTGAGAGAAGAGAACAAGTTCTTCTATTTTCCCTTCCTTGTTTGTTGTAGGGGGTTGAATAGTGCCCCTGCCCACCAAATCAAATCTACCTAGAACCTTAGAATGTGACTTTATTTGGAGTAGGATCTTTGTAGATGTAATTAGTTGAGATTATGCTGGATAAGGGTGAGTCCTAAATCCAATAACAAAGTCCTATAAGAAGAGGAGAGATACAGGTATCCAGGCAGAGACAGACACAGGAAAGAAGGGCCTTTGAAGATGATGGCAGAAACTGGAGCAATGCAGCTATAAGTCAAGGAATGCCAAGGATGGCCGGGATTCCTGATAAACTAGGAAGAGGCAAAGAAGCATTCTTCCCTAGAGGCTTCAGAAGGAGCATGGCCTTGATGACATCTAGATTTCAAACTGTTAGCTTCTAGAACTCTGAGAGAATACACTTCTGTTGTATTAAGCCACCAAATTTGTGGTATTTTGTTACGGCAGCCCTTGGAAACTAATATATTTGTCCATCAACACACTTTCTTCTGCTCAGTTGTGATCTACAATTACAGGGTCAAGCTAGTTGCTTTAAAATGAATCAAACAAGAAACTTTTTATCTACAAAACCTTTGTTTTCTCTGTATTAATGTCTTTTACAATACAGTTTCTACTCAATTTGTTTTGTTCTTTTTGCTTGCTATTGGGCCAACTTTCTCTCCCTGATGTACAATGCTCCACAGTGGAAGTTATCAACTACCAATTAAGGGACTTCCAAGTGTTAGGAAGGAAAACAAAACAAAGCTTTCAGCAGGCAGGACTTATACTGATAACTGGAAAGCACTAAATTAAGACTAATACACATAACTTTGGAGTGTGACTCGGAGCCACAAACCATGAGTCATGGACTTTCATTGACATAGGATCAACAATACACATGCAGGAACTCGGTGTATGCAAAAACAAGCTAAAAATGCATAAACAAGCCATGCACAGATTAGCAAGTTGCAAAGATGCATATCATGACTGGAACTATCATGTCAATAAAAGATAATATCACCTGTGAAGAAATCAATGTTTCAAGTGATCCAGAACAGTGTGCGCTGTAAAACAAAAGCTCAGTTTATTTTGACTCTGTCACTACGACGATGAATTTCCAGTTTGAGGAGGAATTTTTAGGCATTACTTTGTGGAACAAATAAGCCATAGACACTTGAAGATAAGTCATAAGGAGAAATGTAAAAGCGGGACACTCATGTCAAGTCATCTGTGCTCATGGGCTCATTCTCACTACCTTTCTTGTGGTTTAATTGGCCCAAGTTTATGATTATCAGACTCCAACCCTGTCCCTACTATTCTGTGTGTCCTGCCAGCCTTTTGAGATGAAACACTATTTTTCAGTTCCTCTGTTTGTCATGCTTTGGACTATATTGCTGGTTTCCACCCTTGGATCCATTTCCTGCCAAACCTGCTAAGCATGCTACTAGAAACTTAACTTACTCTAGAGTTTTTATTTTTATCTTGGTTTGCTGCTTGCCTGCCACCCCCTCTAACCTCCATCCCCTATCCATATGTATGCACACAAAAATTCTCCCATCCATTTTCCACCTATTTGAGGTGTTTTACCTCTTAACCAGGATCAGTGGTGGCTTTATTACAGGTCTTATCACACAGTCTGCTGGGTAGAAGAAATGACTGAAGGACATTAATTCTTAAGTAAGTGGGAAATAAATATGTGTTCAGTGAACTGGAAATGGTGAATATGGCAATTGGACATAGAGGTAAGCAAGATAATATTTTTTAAAGAGGAGAAAACCAGATAAATATTTGTCATTTGCTAATAAAGACAAATGTTTACATAAGGGAGATAATAAAACCACAGAAAAGATGGAACTAGAAAGTGAGAGAAGAACTTATGTTGTAGGAACACTGTTCTGAATTCTTGGTGGGAAAACACAGACTACAAGAAATACGTGGCCACTTTGAGCCCTGGTTTCTTCCTTCAGTGTATTATTATATTTATAAGCAGAGTTGACCCTAGGCAGTATAGGACAGTCTTGAAAAGAGCAGATTCTGAATTTAGACAAACCTGATTTCATATCCCAGATCTACGGGTTACTATTATGTGACTTTGGGCAAGTATAAGGCCTCTTTGGGCTTCTATAAGAGAGGCATAATGATTGTATCTACTATGAAAAAATTGTCTATCCTCACTCTCTCCCTCTCCCTCTATAACCCCCTCAAAAAAAAATTTTTTTTTATCAAGATTTTGGCCCCATCACACATTCTCAGGACACTTCTTACTTGATATGTCAGCTGCATTTGGCACAGTCAATGCCTCCCTTATTCCAGTTATACTTTTTTTCTCTTGGCTTTGAGGATACCACACTCCCCTAATTTAACTCTCATGCCGTTGGTTGTTCCTTCTTTATTTCCCTTAGTGGTTTCTCCTTTCCTCCCAAAACTGTCAATGTTGAAGAGCCTCACATTTTAATTTTTTTCCTCCTTCTCCATCTACATCCCCTTGGAGATCTTAACCAGTCTCTTGGATTTAAATACCAACTATATGCTATTGACTCTCAAATTTATATCTCTAACCCAGACCTTTCTCCTGAAACTCAGACTTATATATACCAAATTGCCTACAGCAATCCTCCAGCTTAATGGTTAACGGACATCCAAAATAAAACTTACAGTCTTGTTCCTTCAAACTTCTTCACTTGCAGTCTTTCCTTACCGTTTGATAACAATGACTGGTCAAAAATTTTGGAGTCAAACTGTCTGCTTTTCCTGCCATATCCCACATGTAATCCATCAGCCAATACTGTTGGTTTTCCCTTCAAAACATAGCTGACTATTTCTTATCATTTTTTTGTGTGGTCCCATCCCAGTCCAAAACCCATCATCTTCACGTAGGTATTTCAATATTTTCCTAACTGGTTTGCCTTCTGAAATGTAAGTTAGATCATGCTGTCCTCTGCTTAAAGCCTTCTAATGGCTTCACATCTCACTCATAGTAAAAGTCAATTCTGACAAGGCCACTCTCCACCCCTCGTCCCTAGTACATCTCTGACCTCATCTTCTTACTTTATTTCCCATCTTGCTCACTCAGTTCCAACAACTATGAGCTCCCTGTGTTTCTTGAACATAACAAACCTGTTCCCATCTTAGTGCCTTTTAACTGGCTGTTCATTCCACTAGGAATATTTTTTTCCTTTAGATATTCACATGGCTAACTTCCTTAACAGTTAAGACTTTGTTCAAGTGTACCTACTCAATGAGGCTTACTCCAACAATCTGATTTAAAATTGAAACCTGCCCTACCTCTGGTACCCTTGATCCTCCCCTTAAACAACTCTATTTTTCCATAGAACTCATCAACCACTAAAGAATCTACACAACTTGTTTTTCAGTATGATTACTGTTTATTATTTGACTTTGCTCACTAGAATGTAAGTTCCAATAGGAAAGAAATTTTTGTCTGTTCAGTTCTCTGTTGTATCCAAAGCACCTAGAACAGTGCCTGGCAAACAAATGACAGTCAATAATACCTGTTAATTTGAATAAATGAATACTATATCCATTTTTGAGGATTTAACAATCTGATCTGGACTTTACATTGTTATAGCTCTTGGCCCACATGGCTAAAAAAAATGATAGTAATAAGCAAATATGTAGGGTAAGAAAACTTTCACTCTCTCAGCCTTCCCATTCCCATTCCCTTTCACTCTAGATGTTGCTTAATTTTTCATTCTTAATCCCCAGATAACCAGACTCTATGGAAAGAATCCAGTAAAAACAATCTTTAAAACATGTGTATAAAATATACGTTTTAAATACTTTGTGATTATTTGATAATGTATGTTATTTCCAAAAAACTTTCTAAGAGATGAAAGTAATCTTTAGATACAGAAATGTATCTTGAACTTGATTTTCATGCTTCAAAGAGCTGAGTAAAAAAAGTATACTGGGTACAGAGACACTTTTATGATACATCTGAAATCATATTATGTTGTTGTGGTTTCAAAACGATGACCTTTCAGTTAGCAACTGAGCGTTTAACCACTGTGCCGTCAGAGGTCTTTTGGAGAAATAGCCTGATAAAATTCAGTCCACTTTCATTAAGCAAGTCCATGGTTTGACATATTTCCTATGAAATAGAATAAATTTAGTTCTTTTTTCTTTTTTTCAAAATTCAGAAGAAATATTGGGAAGCAACTGATCCATAACATAAGGAACTCCTCTGTGAACAATTATCTTCACTGTCTATTTCGGCTATCCATTTCACTGAAAACTTAGCTATACAGATAGATTTTAGATGTAGCTTAAAATGATGGGTAAGAGAGGTTAACATTGTATAAGCCTATGGAGATCACTATATTAATAATTGTTCATTATTGAACAATTCTTGAGTTCTATTATATTACAAGACGTGTGTTAGGGAAGTTAAGATACAGTCCCTGGACTCAAGTAGCTACACAGAAAACTAAGATAAAATATAAAAGATGTCACAAATTAAATGTGCACTGATGCTATATAAGCAAAGATGAAGTTTGCCACCTTCTGCTGGAGGGGCCAAAGAAGGTATTTTATATTTATATACAGTGAAAGCCGTGAGAGCTGGAACTCAACAAGGCTGCCTTGTTTTTCCCGATCTCTCAAGTTTTCCACATTTAACAGAGTACAGTCTTACCACTTTTCCATCTTTCCTTTTAGTGGAAAATATTCGAGTTTCCCTTTTCTGACATGTTTCCACCTTACGCATGTTCCAGCTTTCTCAGGTTTTACAGTGTATATCTCTATTCCTATCTATATATATCTCACGTACAGAATATAGTGTGTGTGTAAAAGTGGCATTTTGTATCAGTGGGAGACATTGAATATTTTCCTAGGTATAAATGATATTGGGAATATTTGATATCTGTGATAAAAAAAAATTTTTTATCTGAAAAAGGTCAAATTCATACAGAATCCATACTTTACATCAAAACGAATACCTGATGTTTCAAAGTCTGAAATCTTAAAAAAAAAAAAAGCCATAACATAACCACAGCAAAACACCATAAAATACTAAATTTCAATTATTTAAAATGTAAGATTGCATTGCGTGTGAGGTTAATGAAATGACCAAAATAGCAAAAAGCCTTCATACCTACTAAGCCAAAAGTTCTGCAGATCTTATTGGGCTACCTACATCTCATCATTGTTCAGATTTGTCACCTCCTCGTGGCAAGCGTTCCTATCCACTTAAACATTGATGAATGTGATCGTTAAGGTTGAGTGTCAACTTAGCTGGGCCATGATTCTCAGTGGTTTGGTGGTTTTGGCAGTCATATGATGCTGGGATTGCTTCCATGATGAGATTTGACATAATGTGATCACCTCCACGATGGGATCTCCTGTGAGTAGCCAGTCAGTTGAAAAGGCATTTCCTTGGGGGATGTGGCCTACATCTAATATAAATGGGCCCTCTGGCAAGACTTGTGGGCTTTTTCTCACTCTTGATCCTACAGCTGGCTCCTCTTGGTCTGGCCTCCAGTTCTTGTGACTTGAGCTAGCAGCTTACCTGTGGTCTTGCCTGCCAATCTTGGGATTCATCAGTCTTCACAACCTGTGAACAAGAACCCTGCTGTCTGACCTACTGATCTTGGGTTTGCCAGCCCCTGTGGCTATGTGAATCAGGAGATTCTTTTGGATCTCACGAACTTACCCCCTGTGAAGTAGTTACTGGGAGACCCATGGTCCTTCCTTATGTTGCCTATATCAACCCTAATATTGTTCAACCTGAATTACTGAAGTACTATCAATCTTTAATCCAGTATTCTAAAGAATATCTTTTATAAGTGAGAGAAGCTTTTGCTGAATAGGAACTAGACTCCTGGAGTCTGCCTAACGCTGTCCCAGGATAATACGTATACTGAAAGAGACACCAGATAAAACTCATTAGAACCTCATTGGAAAGGACCATACTTAGTCCACCTTACAAATCTATATGCAGCCAAATTAGAGGAAATAAAACCTTGGATTTATTTGTCACAATTAAAAAAGACTAAGACTCCTCTTTGGACCAGCCAACCCAGTGGAGAATTAAGTGACATTTAAACACTTTTTTGTGGCCATAAGCAAATGACATTTGAAGAAGACAGCTGACCCAAGACCCTGGCCTGAAAATGAGCTTCTTCATTTTGTTTCCTTTTTTTTTTTTTTTTTTATTGTCATGCTTCCACTAATGTATTCCTATTCTGCGCTGTTGTTTATCCTCACCATTTTGACGGGTTTGATTGTTAGATATGTGGTGCCTCCTAACCTCAAGCCAGGCTGGCCTTTCCTCTTAGGTCTCTCCACTACAGAAATCTGATTGGGTTGCTGTGGATCTTTGAATGCAAGAAGAATGGAGAAATAATTCATTACTACAGGAAATCACTATACTAGATTTTCCATTGATAAATGGCCTCTTTACAGATCTGAACAAAAGCCAGGCCATAACTTTTAGTATTAGCACAACCTGTACTTTACTAAGTAAGGTTGCCCAAGAAAGGCTAGCTAAAAAATCTTCTAAACCCACAAACAGTACTTTTTGTTTTAAAGGCCCTTATCAACAGCTGTGGGGCAGATTCATCTGGTCAACTCCCCAAATGGGGAAGCTAAATCAGGTTGCTTCCCTTTTGCTGGGAACAATCTAACTACCTATATGAATAACCCTGCCATCACTAGACCTATGGGATGGCTTCCAGTGTCTGAATGTGCGTCAATTATGACCTTTCAAGTTACTGACTGCTTCACCACAGACTGGCTAAGATGCTCAGGTGTCTGCTAACCCAAAAACCCAGTGCCGTCGAGTCGATTCGTATCTGCTAGATAGGTCCTAATGGCACATTTTTGTTATGTGGATCCAACTTTTGGCCCTGGCTTTCACCAGGTTAATTTGGAAGACTCTGGGCCTGAGCTGGACTTAAGGAAGTATTTTAACTAAACTTTACTTTACCAGCCAATGCACCCACATTTTGAGCTCGGTAGTCTCAATCAGTGTTTCACTGGCTCGATCATTTAATAGCAGTACTTGCACTTCAGTCCGGAATTGGGGATATTATGGCACATATAGAAATATTAACCAGATATATATGAACTGCCCTAAATGACAGTGCCCACGTACTTCATGAAATCAATACCAAAAAAGCAATAATGAGAAAAATAGTACACCAAAACAGAATGGCCCTTGACATTCTCACTGCAGCCCAAGGACGTACCGGTGCCATAAGAAAATCTGATTGCTGTGTCTATATTCCTGACAATTTTGCTAAAATATTGCACTCTATGTTAATCATATGCAACTTGTGGTACCTCACCTTAATGATCCTGTTCCTTTCCTAACTGATTTATAAGTTATTGGCTTTCCTCTTGGGGTGGATGGTGGAAAAAATTGCTACTTTATTTTAGAATCTTTGTATTTCTCATTGTTTCTACTATTGCGGTTAGAAAATGCTATTTTGCTTTAGTTCAACACATTTTGCTCACGAGATGCTGTACTTCAAAGTCATTTGACCCTTCATGTAAAACCATGCTGACTTCACAGGCTTTCACCAAATATCATGCTGTTTAATCACCTCTCTTTTGTCTCCTAAGTATGTTTCGTCTTGACTTCTATCATTCTGTCCTGACTGAGAAATGCTCCTTGAACGTGGCCTTATATGTTTAGATGTTCCCCATAAAACCTGTTCACCCTGAAGATGAGGCCTATAGTTTGTCAAGGTAAAGAAAACCCCTATGTATAAAGACCCCTCCCTCCACTTGAATGAGAGTGCTTTGTATTTTACTTAGTGCTGCCGAGCTTGAGCTGTATTATTTCTCAATAAAACTCATTTCCTTTCACTCCTAACAGAATGTGGGATTTTATTCATTAACAGGGGGTTAGCATGAGAATGATAACACCAGAAAATTACACAATGTAACATTCTATGTAGTATATATTACTAATGATAAGATGTAAAAAAAAAAAAAAAGGACAGTTGTAAGCGTAGTTTGTCATAATTTGAATATGTCATAAATTGGAAACTACCTGTAGTTCAAAATGAAAGTTGATGGAATATACACTAGGTCTCTACAACTTGCAGTAGAGAGAGATTTGGATGGAGACTGGACAGATCTTAGTGACGTGACTGAGAAGGAGGATTCCAAATTCCCTGATTTTTTGATCTGCTAACTGACACGGGGGAAGAGGAAGAAAAAGATTGGAGGGAGTAGAGAAAATGCAACAACTTAGAATTTTTGAAGAGCTTGTCAGACATTATATGGATCTATCCAGAAGACAAAGGAAGCACAAGCTTGCAGCTTGAGCAAAGGTTTGGGACAGAAAACAGAGATTTTAGACATGTCAAGCTTATGTGTGGTAGTTGAAGCCCTGGGTCCTAGACTTGTTGGGGGTTGAACATAGATGCCCATGGAGGATGCTGAGAAAAAGAAGAAAATGTGAGCAGCGTTTAAGAGCTGGTTAGAGAAGGAAGTGCCAGTTAAAGCCACTCATTCTTTTATGCCAACCAGCTTAGAAATTCCTCAAAGACAGAACTATATCTTTTACTTCCTTCGTACCCACTTTCTAAGACATTAGTGCAGTGCACATGAGTGTTTAATAATTTCTTGGTGAGTTAATGACCTAGTGGCATGCATAAGAATCAGCCTTTTGCCTATTAGCGAGATCTTTGAAGTCTAGATGAAAGGCTTAGAGCCTAGTACCAAACACTAATACTATTATTAATGAATCAAAGGAAAAAAAGGAATATTAGAAACTGATCTTTTTGAGTTTTTTTCCCCCACTGTTAGAACTCAACCTAAAATAATCTAGTTAAAAAAAAAAAAAAAAAGCTATCCAGACATCAATTTCTTTTTAAGTTCACAGGCATTTTCTAAGTGGTCTAAAGATTACGTTTCTATAGATATTTTATTCTTTTTTGCCTGGCTTTTTGGGAAACCCTGGTGACATAGTGGTTAAGTGCTACGGCTGCTAACCAAAGCGATGGCAGTTTGAATCCGCCAGGTGCTCCTTGGAAACTCTATGGGGCAGTTCTATTCTGTCCTATAGGGTCCCTGTGAGTCGGAATCAACTCAACGGCACTGGGTCTTTTTGTTTGGTCTCACACTAGAACATTAGTCCTAATCAATTGTAAGACACTTAGAAAACATTTGACTTTCTTATATAGTACTATTCATGTGGCTCTTGCTTACTATTAATGATACTTCAAAAGTCATACTATAATCTATTAGTCACTTTTCTCAGAAAAAGACAGTCTTCTGACTCAACGACTCTCTAACCTACATGTAGCTTATTCTAGGAGCCAGACCTGCTTTCATTCAGTTGTAATAGTTGAATGGAAGGCAACACTCTTTGAAATTCTAAGTTGTAGCTATGTGACCACCACTTCATAAGATCATACAGTAAGCTAGAGTGAACAACAGACTGAAATTCTTCATATGCTGTTAAGTGAAAAGAAGAAAAACTAAAATCAATCACAGGAAACATTAGAAGCGGTTACTCATAGGGCAGCTGGATGAGCTTCAAACCAAGAAGACTATGCAGATGTGTTGAAAGAGATGGGAGAAGCAAAGCATAATATTTATCGGATTCAATGGCATCTTACAGGATTCAGGCTCATAGTTTCCTAAGTGACCCAGCTGCCATTGCACAATCAATGCTTTGAAGAACCTAGTTCCTTAAGACAAGTCCAAAGTACTAATGATGCTTTGCTGATCTAGGATATTAAAATACTTCTCAACTTACCAAAATACTCTCTAGACTGGTGTGTTTACCTGCTGGATTGATATTTCTATTTCATTAAAAATATCTGCAGAGCTCTGAGCCCTGAGAGACACATTGATTCTTTTAATTTTCTTCTGCAACTCTAAATAACTGTAAGAGCCTGGGCCATTAGCCCTTCAGTATTTCTGGTGTTATATTGAGCTTCTTCAAAAGATTTTCTCTTCATGTGCTGAAAATAAATTTCAGCCAAATAATTCATCCTCATTCAGGAAGAGGCTGAAAATATGAGGAAATTAAAAATAAGGGGAAAAAATTAGAGCAAAGCTATTGTAATCCCCAAAGGCAAAACTTCAATCCAGAAAAGTGGATTCTTTTTTAATTTACAGCATAAAAACAACCTTGAGGAAATAAACATCGTGGCTTAGACAAGTTTCCATCACTAAAAGCTGTTCTTCACTAAGACCACAAGTATGTGGAAGAAGTGATAGGGGAAAGAGTTCTGAAAGAATGAGCGAACCAATCTGGAAATTCATTTGTTTGATTGAGTTTTTTGGTTTTTATTCACTGACACATACATAATCTTATCAGGAAGTAGGAAATAAGGCAATTAATGATTTTATGTGTCCAGTAAAAAATTAGTGTTTCTCTCTGCAAGAATTTTGAACTAGGAAAACCTTTTCTGTCGGTGATAATTAATAATTTACAGTAAAAAGCATAAGTCATATTCCGTCATGAATTTACCTGAGATTTTTATACACATACTGACAAACACCGTGTCTATTTATTTGTTAATCTTTGCTATGTTCAAAAAATTTAGGATGTTGTCACTAGAAGCAAGTGTTTGGTTTCCTAACAATCCTTTAGGAAATATGCTATGTTTAGACAGAGGTTTAAACAATCAGCATCCGGCCAAACATCCGATAAGCTATAAAGCAGGAACAGGTACTTTAATTTTGGAATAACAATGACTTATTTCCTCTCACTGCAGGTCTGTGGATTCTTGTTTCCAGAATCAGTGTTGAGAGGGAAGGCATTGCAACTGGTCTTTATACAGATTGGGGGGAAATGCTTAGGTGAAGGAGAATTTATTATCAAGAGGCACAATCTTAGTACCTTGGTTTATGGAGCCCAAACTCTTTTCTAAATAGGTTGTGACCTAGTGAAGGAGTTATTTGTTGATTGTTGTCGTTGTATTTTGTATGCCAAAACTATGCCTTAAGAGTAACTTATCTTTGCATTGGAGCCAGTGTAGAGAATCTGAGAAAGCCTGTGTATATATTAGTTTGGGGAGTTATTTCTGAAATTTGTATTAGAAAAATATTTTCAAGAACATTCAGACTCGTCTTTGTTTATCTTGCTCTCCCTCTGATGAACATAGAGGTTCCTTCCACTTGGCCTGAAGAAAATGCAAAACAATAAAATTAGAAGATAGTCCCTCTAATTTTTTTTATTATTTTTTCATTCTCTTCAAATCTCCAGCAAAGACTTTTAAATGGCAAACATACTGATTTATGACAAAAGAGCTATTGTTTTTGTCCACATCTAACACTGGTTCACTCAAATGATTGTGTGAAAATTCTAGCCTCCATTGTTCTTTTTTTGGAAAAGCCTTTGAAAACCAAAAAGATTTTTCTGAACTTCAGAAAGGTGTGATGGCCAATTGTTGGAACTCCTGTGAGAAAATCTCCCATGTATTCACAGAACACGCTGTTGTGATGTTAGAAACTCAAACACTTTTCCACACAGGATGTTAGTACATGCGCACGTGTCTGCTGTGATGTGGGAAGTACAATACCTCTAGTCTAGGCTTATAAGGATGTCAGCTGTAAACAGGATGCTTACCAACAGCCAAAGACACAGTGTCTCTCTCCTTGGAGAGAGAAAGATTTGGACTGTAGTGATGGCAACACAGCAAAGGAGTAAATAAAAGATTAAAAAAAAAACCTCAAATACTTTTTCAAGTATCTTTTATATATTCTACATGTCTCCCAAACATAAAATTCTATTTTAGGCAATAGACATCAATAAAATTCTACAATATCCTTCAGATATTTTAAGCACAGCACAAATACCAGGTTTTTTTTTTTTCTTTTTCAAGAAAAGCTTTACTTTTATGATGATTAAAAAAAAAAGGATTTGATCTGCTTATTTATAAGTTCTTTTCAGATCAAAACAATGAGTTAATAATTCTATGCCTTATTATAGCAATAACTTTTTAATTGACTTCAATGCTAAGTTTTCTGTACATTAATTTTGTAAAGATTAAGCTAGATCGCTATGGCAAGGCAAAAATATTTACTACTTACTAGAGTTTGTATTGCTGTAACAATTGAGCTTATAAAGGTTGACCTTTCTACCATTTTTGGAAAGACACAAACCAAGCAATGCATTAATAATTACCTTCTGTTGAGGTTTGGCTTCCTGGGAAATCCAAAGGAGTAAACATATTCTCTATGAGTTGTCTCAACTGAGATCCTTATTGGTGTTGTTGCTGTTATTCCCACAAGTCAATTCCAATTCGTGGTGACCCCATGTGCTCAGAGTAGAACTGCTCCATAGTGTTTTCAAGGCTGTGACCTTTTGGAAGCAGATCACCAGGCTTTACTTCTGAGGCATCTTTGGTTGGGTTTGAATTGGCAACCCTTCCATTTGTAGTTCAGCATTCAACCATTTGGACCAACCAGAGACTCCTGAAATCCTTATTAACAATCAATAATAAATTGCACTCACTGCATTCTTTTAAAAAGCAGGATCAAGGTGATAAATCAAAGAAAGGCAGTAAGGAATCACTTTCCAAAGAAATGCTTTTTCACTTCTAATCTCCCAGATTATTATTACTATTCTCAGGCTTTCACTTCCTCTTGCCCAAATTTTACCACAGCAAACTTTCCTTAGTCCTGCCACCCTACCCATATCTCTCCTTGCCTCCAATTTTTCAGTGAAAATGGAAGCTATTATGATAAACTCACAACCTCACTCCAGCCCAACCTTATCACCATTTCCATTTATATTATCAAATGATTTTCCTATCTGACCTTTTGATCCAGCCATCCTCTTTCTGCTCTCAGTTTTTGCTCCATGAATTAGCTTCTCTTTCAACAGCATCTTCACCTGATAATCAAGATTCTCCCATATTAAAAGAAAAATACAAATAACAATCACTTCTACTTTGTGCACTCCAGTTACCTCCTCTTCTTTTAACAGCAAACTTCTCAGGTTGCCCTCAATGTTTTTACTTCTTTATGGCCCATTCACTAACCAATGCACCCAAATCTGCTTTAATACTTGCATTTGCAACTTTGGTTCAGCTCCCACTGAGATCATCAGTCAAGTGCTAATAGTTAAAATCAGCAGCTTTTCAGTTTGTGTGTTACTAGAACTTTCTAAAACGTTTGAGATGGCTGATAATCCTTTCCTTGAAATTTTAAGTCCCTTGGTTTCTGTGACAACTTATTTTTGGCTCTCCTCCTTTGATTATTTTTCAATTTCTTTTGGTTTATAGCCAAGCACTTAACCATTTGTGCCACCCAGTAACTCCCAGCAAACATCATAGCAGCACCAACCCCAGATTATTATCTTCATTTCAAAATTTCCTCCCCAATTCCAAGCTCACATGCAAATATTTCTATCTAAATTCAACCTGCCAAAACTGAATTCATATTTTCTCCTTCTCCAATCCCAAAGTGATTCTCCTTCATGTTTCTCATCCCTTTATCTTAGTGTATGATCAGTAACCTCCCTTTCCCAGACTCTTACACACATGTAACAACTCAACGAATCCCATCAGTGTTGGGGCCAAAATGCTTCAAATCCCAATTCTATCACTTATTAGCTATGTGACCTTGTGCAAGTTTTTTAACCTCTCTGAACCTCAATTTCCTCATCTTTAAAACCAGAGAATAACATGTTTCACAGGCTTAGAGTGAGGGTCAAATAGTTAAAGTGTATACAGTGTCCAGCATAAGGCTCAATCTGATAAAGGCTCACTAAATGATAGTTTCCCTCCTTCACTACTCCCAAGCCATCACCATCCTTTGGCGACTGAGTCAGTTCCTTTAAACAAATTCTTAATTAATTAATTCAACAAATACTTATTTAGCCTTTTTTATGCACTTGAAAGTGTTGCTGGGTGGCTGAAGTGGTCTGTGCTCATGTACTAACCTAAAGGTTGGTGGTTTGAACCCACCAAGAAGAAAGCCGTGGCAATCTGTTTCCATAAAGATCACAGCCAAGAAAACCCTATGGAGCAGTTCTACTCTGTAAAACATGGGGTTGCCATGAGTCTGAATCGAGTCTACTGCAATGGAGGCATCTATATGAGGAGTTAGGAATAAATTGTGGCAAAGTAGACTTCGTTCATTGTCCTTGCTCTCATGAGGGTACATTTTAATGGAGAAAACTGGTATGAAAAAGTAAACAAATTATTGTTACAAGGTAAATTGTGGTAAGTGTCAGGAAGAAAATGTACGTGAAGCTGAGGAGTTGGAGGTGAACAGGGGTACTCTAGGCCAGGGCTACTCAAAGTGTGATCCATAGAATGGTGCAATATGAAAATTGTTTATTTCCTGTCTGCAACAAAAAAGGTACAGAATTTGAGAATGTGTAGAAACTTTTATAGCAATTTGACATAGCTGCAATATTCAAATGCATAATTAGTGAATCTTGTTAAACAAAAACCAAAAAAAATCAAACCCATTGCCGTTGAGTTGATTCTGAGTCATAGCAATCCTATAGGACAAAGTAGAACTGCCCCATAGGGTTTCCAAGGAGCGGCTGGTAGATTCCAACTGCTGACCTTTTGGTTGGCAGCCAAACACTTAATCACTGCAACGCCAGGGCTCCTTGTTAAACAAGGTGTAGGCCTTTTGGGGTTATCAAATGCATATCACAGAGCTTTTCTTTCTTGGTGATCTGAAGTCCCTCTCCTCTCTGCTCAATTCTCTCTTTTATATCTCAAAAGAGATTGACTCAGATACGACCTAATCCTGTACATTAAATCCTGCCTCATTAACATAACTGCCTCTAATTCTGCCTCATTAACGTCCTTAAAAAAAAAAACGAACAAAACAAACCCATTGTCCTCGAGTCAATTCAGACTCATTGCGACCCTCTAGGGCAGAGTAGAACTGCCCCATAGGATTTCCAAGGAGCAGCTGGTAGATTTGAACTGCCAACTGTTTGGTTAGCAGCCAAGCTCTTAACCACTGGGCCCCGCCATGGCTCCTACTAACATCATAGAGGTTAGGATTTACAACACATAGGATAACCACATCAGATCATAAAATGGCGGACAACCACTCAATGCTGGGAATCATGGCCTAGCCAAGATGACACACATTTTTGGGGGACACGATTCAATCCATAACACCTACTTTCCAAATACCTCCAAAATTTATGCCTTTCTGTGCTTATGTTCATGGTCACTGCCTTGGTTAGACTCTAATCACTGATAACATAGACTTCAGCAAAAACGTGTGATGCTGGGTACGTTCCTTCTTTCCCTCTTCCTTTTCGTGTCTTTTGTTTCTCTTCTGCATCTGCTCTGGGGAAAAACAAAAATCCAAACCAGACACAGACAGTTCTTCCTTCTGAAATTGTGGAATGGTTATTGTTTGTGCCACCTTCATCATATTTCTTACATGCTGTATTAATTAGCGGAGGTTTTATATGTGTCTATCTGTTTATGTGTTTATGAGAGAGAGACACAGACAGACACGCAGAGAGTAAGACAGAGAGAGAGAGATACTATATATTATCATCTCCTAAACTAAGTTGTAAATTCTATACAAGTGGGGGTTACATCTTATAAACTTTATCTAAAGGGCCTAGAATATTGCCTTGCACATGGCAGGTGCTCAATAAATGTGTCTGTTGATGGCAGTGATAAACCTAACAATGCCCTTCTACTGCTTCCTTTTCCTGTCTCCATCTCTACATAGCGAAGTCTGTACCAATTTGTTAAAGGACATACTGTTTTTGTTGGGGAAGAAGCTTTGGGAGCTTCAATTTTGACTCAGCTAACCACAGGATATCTGCAAAGCACAGACCACAGTGGTCTGGTGGTGAGCTTACACAGTCATGTACACCCTGGGACCCTCCACATTTTCCAGTTATGTTACCCAATGTGACCTTTCACCAATTCATAGCTGACTTATCCTGCTACAAAATGGAGTCTTCACTTTTACTCATTTCTGAGCCTTTAAAACAAATGCAATTACAAACCTTTCAAAATCCTCATGTTTAAAAATTACAGCTTCATCAAAACAAAACAAACAAAAAAACAAACCAAACCTGATGCTATTGAGTCAATTCTGGCGTATAGTGACCCTATGGAACAGAGTAGAACTGCCCCATGGGGTTTCCAAGGAATGGCCGGGAGATTTGAACTGCCAGACTTTTGGTTAGCAGCCGAGCCTTTAATCACTGTGCCACTAGGGTTCCTACAGCTTCATAAAAAAAACCAGAACGAACCCATTGCTGTCGAGTCGATTCCGACTCATAGAGACCCTACAGGACAGAGTAGAACTTCCCCATAGAGTTTCCAAGGGGCGCCTGGTGGATTCGAACTGCTGACCTTTGGTTAGCAGCCGTTGCTCTTAACTACTACCCCTCCAGGGTTTCCACCAGCTTCATAAAAACCGTAGAGATGCTCAATTTAAAGATATAAATAACACAGAATAAGCATACACTAAATGTTTGCAGTGTGAACCTTACCTCTACCAGGGGTACCTTCTGATTTTCCAAACTCAGAGTTCATAATTTTTGTGGTAGTATGACCATTTTGAAGAAGGCAATTTTAACACACATTCTCTAGTTTTTCTGAGATTTAACAACAGTATTTTTTGTTTTTTTACTCATAGAAAACAACTTATGCTTAAAAAAAAAAAAACTGCAGAGATTTTTTCTAACAGAATGAAATAACCATCCTCAAAAATAATCAAAAAATTCATCAATCTAGAAATAATATTAAATTTAAAAATTAAGTGTTAGAGGTGTTACAAAGGCAATTTTCAAGTAATTTGAAAACAGCTTAATATTTTTGGGTGGTGTTAGGTTCTCAGAGAGCGATTGATTCAGGGTTCATGAAATTTCAAAAAAAAATTCATCCAATCCTGATTTTCAAAATCTTTCATATTCCTGAGATCATTCTTCTCTATGCTGAGCTCCTGAGGCCAAAGTAGTGTTCAAGAAGGAAACACTCAGAAAGAGATGTGGAGAAGGGAGATAGGCATTGGGTTGCAAATGCTTTTCAGTCAATAAAACCCAAACCAGATTCCCTTAACTTTTCAAACCTTGTGTATTTTAAGAAAATTTAATCCACATGTGATTTATTCACTTACAATAAAATTGAGAAATTTTTAAAAACAGCTGTTTAATGTCCAAAAAGTCATTTCAATATTACAGCTTCCCCCATTCAAAACCAGAGCTGCATTTTTCCATCAGAAACTCATTTGAGGATCAAAGACTGAATTTCAGTTTGAAACTCTAAACCTATTCTTTGGAGGTGAATGTTTAAATGCCATCAAAAGAGTTGACCCTCTTAGAGAACTCATAAACTGCAGAGGGGGTTTGGTCATTGAAGTCTGTTCAAACCTAGGATTTTGGGATGACATTTATTTAGAGATATTTCAAAAATCTTTTGTCTTCAAAAGGCAGCATAAGCAAAGGCAAAATTGGTAAGTGTTGCTACAATGTTTTTCCATTCTGAGAGAGCAGATTAGTTCACCAAATTTTAATTCATTAAGCATATAATATGTTCTAGGCACATGCAGCATTAGTCACTGGAAATGCCATGATAACAATGTGTGCCCTGCTCTCCAAAGCTCATGGTCTAGAAAAGTGAGCCAGTCATGTAAACAAAAAATTTCAATTCATTAAGACTGAACAGTGGGAGAAAGGCCTGCTGCTATCTGCTTCCCTAAAGATCACAGCCAACAAAACCCTACAGGGCAGTTCTGCTCTGCCAGATGCGGTCATTATGAGTCAAAAGGGACCAACAGAACCCAGTAACAGCAATATTGATAAATGCAGTATTGGTAAATGCAGTAATGCAAGGTGCAGAGAGAGGGTGGAGATGAGAGTGATCAACTCCATTGGGCTATGCAGAGGAGGGTCACGGAAATATACAAAGAGAAGGTGATGATTGAGAAGCATTTTCAATAGTATTAAACCTGTTGCCATAGAGTTGATTCTGACTTACAGCGACCCTAAAGAACAGAGTAGAACTGCCCTATAGGGTTTCCAGGGAGAAGCTGATGGATTCGAACTACTGACCTTTTGGTTAGCACCTAAACTCTTAACCACTGAACCACCAAGGCTTCTTCAATGGTATTCGTTGTTATATATTAAACCACAGCTTTGTGCTTGACTCAGCACTAGACAATTTACCTTAAATCCTCATAACTTGGTGAGGGAGTTGTTTTATCACCATTTTTTAGATGAACAAAATGAGGTCAGGAAGGTTAGATGATGGCTTTTTTTTTTTTTTTTAGTAGCTAAATGGCAGAGCTGTGATTCAAATTAAGCAAGAGGCACTTGGTTAATTCAAAAATCCATTATCTTCTTACCATTCTACGTAGCCTCTCATTCAACAGCACTCACTGTAAGATTTATGGGTTACTCGTATGTCAGGACAGTAAAATATTACTGTGATTCTATTTTCCCATTTCAATTGAATTTGAAAAGTACTGTGTCACCAAAAACTGACCTGAAAGTATAATGGACAATCTGATTTAAAAAAAAATACCTCTGTTGGGGAAGAAAGTAATTGCTACTCTACTCTTATCTAGGTGTCAAGATAGGTTTCTTAAGATTGAAGGCAGTGTAAGGAAAATCCAGTGTACACGGAAAGATTCCCCACTAGAAAGTGTATGTCAATATCAGCTATTGTCTGGAAGATTGTATTTTAAATAAAATGACAGAAGCAAGTACTAGAGAAAATTAAGAGTCAAATCATGCTGAAAATGATGGTGGCATTGAAAACGAGCACTGATTGCTGCTCACAGAAAATCTGATTTCATTTTCATCCTTTTCTGCTTGAGATCTTCCCTATTCAAACTTTTACTCCTGCATATGGCTTCATTTTTCTCCTCTTCGTCACTTCATCACTCACTACTTGCCTTCCTCTTAAACCACATAACAGAGGCCCTCTCTCAACATCCAGATCAGGGGAGCCACCAACTCTCAAGCTTGCTTTTTGAAAACAAACAAAAACTCTTGTTATACTCTCTCAAACACAATCTAAATTGACATTCACCCATTCATATTAATATAAATATATGCACATACAGAAGTCCATTTTGTGACAAGAGAAAAAGGATAATCAGCACTGAAAGGTAAGTGAATATAGGCTTATGAGAGGGTCAGGGAAAGAAGCTGAGTAAAAGGGGGGAGGTAAGAAATGTGGGTGCCATGAAATCTGGGTTGGTGTAAGCAGCACAATTATATAACCAGCCACTGATTGCTTGGGGAGTGGAGCAGGGAAAACTTCCAACCAATGAATATAACTTCCAACCAATCTACCTTTATATGATTTTTAAGTATTGTCTTTCCTTTTAAGTTCTCGGCATGTGAAATAGTATTGTCACTACAGGGTGGGAGGGGGCTACTTGAGCTCTCCTGTGGCCGAGTAGAAATTATGAGCTTTAGAAGCCTGGTTTCAAGTGCCAGCTTTCTCCCTTACTAGGGATCTGTCCTTGTTTCAGTTACTTCATTAGTTATTGCGGGGAATAGAATGGGTATGTAAATATACCTACCGCACAGGTAAGAATTAGGGTGCCTTAAAAATAAACCTGGCACGCAGAACATACTCATCAAAGGGGAGCTAGGGTTAATTATTATTTGCAAGGTGGCCAATACCAGGATATGACAGAATATTGCGAAGTGACTCAGCAGGCCTTGAATTTACTTTTTTGCTACTAAAAAAAAAATTTTTTTTTTTTTTTTGCTACAGAGGGGAAAAAAAAAAAAGGCACAGGAAGAACAAGAAACAAGTGCTTCCTTACTAGGAAGTAATTCCTGACAGTAACTAATACTATGTCTTGCTATGCTCTGGTTTGGGTAGAATAATTTTTTTTCTCTTCAAAAAATCCCTTAAATACTAACAGTGTTCTTCTTTTCTTATATACATAGTATTAATGGGAGATTTGTACTTAGAAAAACTGGCTCTTTTGTGATAGTAAGAGTCAATCTTTTGACTCCAGTAAAGGAATCCTTGGAGGATGACCTTACATTTACTGAGGGCAGGGAGAGGAAGATATTCAGAAAATTATTAACCATAAAAGTAATCTATTTTCAGGTTCTGCATGTCCTGGTATGAAAACAATTTATTTTCTGGAATATATCATGTTAGCAATATCACTGCAATTATAGCATTGATTCATATGTAATCTGCTGCTGCTATTTGCAAGGGTACAGTGAAATATTGAATAATCACTTAATATTCCTGAACATTAGTTTCTTATGTGAAACTTGGAAATAATAATATCTATCTCACAGTGACTCTGTGTATTCCTTCCATCTTCTTTTGATGCTTCCTGCATCATTTAATATTTTCCCCATGGAATCTTTCACTATTGCAACTCGAGGCTTGAATTTTTGTTACAGTTGTTTCACCTTGAGAAATGCCGAGCGTGTTCTTCCCTTTTGATTTTCCATCTCCAGCTCTTTGCACATATCATTATAATACTTTACTTTGTCTTCTTGAGAGGCCCTTTGAAATCTTCTGTTCAGTTCTCTTACTTCATCAATTCTTCCTTTTGCTTTAGCTGCTCGACACTCAAGAGCAAGTTTCAGAGTCTCCTCTGACATCCATCTTGGTCTTTTCTTTCTTTCCTGTCTTTTCAATGACCTCTTGCTTTCTTCATGTATGATGTCCTTGATGTCATTCCATAAGTCATCTGGTCTTTGGTCACTAGTGTTCAATGCGTCAAATCTGTTCTTCAGATGGTCTCTAAATTTAGGTGGGATGTACTCAAGGTCATATTTTGGCTCTCATGGACTTGCTCTGATTTTCTTCAGTTTCAGCTTGAACTTGCATATGAGCAACTGATGGTCTGTTGTACAGTCAACCCCTGGCCTTGTTCTGATAGATGATATTGAGCTTTTCCATCGTCTCTTTCCACAGATGTACTCAATTTGATTTCTGTGTGTTGCATCTGGCAAGGTCCATGTGTATAGTTGCCGTTCATGTTGGTGAAAGAAGGTATTTGCATTGGTCTTACAATATTCTATCATTCAATCTCCAGCATTGTTTCTATCACCAAGGCCATATTTTCCAACTACTGGTCCTTCTTCTTTATTTCCAACTTTCGCATTCCAATTGCCAGTAATTATCAATGCATCTTGATTGTGTGGACTATCCATTTCAGACTGCAGCAGCTGATAAAAATCTTCTATTTCTTCATCTTTGGCCCTAGTGGTTGGTGCATAAATTTGAATAATAGTCCTATTAACCAGCCTTCCTTTTAGCTGTATGGATATTATCCTATCACTGACAGCTTTGTACTTCAGGATAGATCTTGAAACGTTCTTCTTGACGATGAATGCAACACCATTCTTCTTCCAGTTGTCATGCACAGCATAGTAGACTATATGATTGTCTAATTCAAAATGGCCAATGCCAGTCCATTTCAGCTCACTGATGCCTAGGATATTGACGGTTATGTGTTCCATTTCATTTTTGATGATTTCCAATTTTCCTAGATTCATACCTTGTACATTCCAGGTTGTGATTACTAATAGATGCTTGCAGCTGTTTCTTCTCATTTTGAGTCATGCCACATCAGCAAATGAAGGTCCCGAAAGCTTTACTCCATCCACATCATTAAGGTCAACTCTACTTTGAGGAGGCAGCTCAAGTTTCAATAGTGAAGGATTCCATGGGGAAAATATTAAACGATGCAAGAAGCATCAAAAGAAGATGGAAGGAATACATAGAGTCATTATACTAAAAAGAATTAGTCAATACTCAACCATTTCAAGAGGGGGCATATGATCAGGAACCGATGTTACTGAAGGAAGAAGTCCAAGCTGCTCTCAAGGCATTGGTGAAAAACAAGGCTCCTGGAATTGATGGAATATCAATTGAGATGTTTCAACAAACAGATGCAGCACTGGAGGTGCTCACTCGTTTATGCCAAGAAATATGGAAGACAGCTTCCTGGCCAACTGACTGGAAGAGATCCATATTTATGCCTATTCCCAAGAAAGGTGATCCAACTGAATGTGGAAATTATAGAACAATATCATTAAAAAAATCATATGCAAGCAAAATTTTGCTGAAGATCATTCAAAAACTGCTGCAGCAGTATATCGACAGGGAACTGCCAGAAATTCAGGCTAGTTTCAGAAGAGGACGTGGAACCAGGGATGTCATCGCTGATGTCATATGGATCCTGACTGAAAACAGAGAATACCAGAAGGATGTTTACCTGTGTTTTACTGACTATGCAAAGGCATTTGACTGTGCGGATCATAATAAACAATGGTTAACATTGTGAAGAATGGGAATTCCAGAACACTTAATTGTGCTCATGAGGAACCTTTACATAGATCAAGAGGCAGTTGTTCGAACAGAACAAGGGGATGTGGATTGGTTTAAAGTCAGGAAAGGTGTGCGCCAGGGTTGTATTTCTTTCACCATACTTATTCAAGCTGTATGCTGAGCAAATAATATGAGAAGCTGGACTATATGAAGAAGAACAGGGCATCAGGATTGGAGGAAGACTCATTAACAACCTGCTTTATGCAGATGATACAACCTTGCTTGCTGAAAGTGAAGAAGACTTGAAGCACTTACTAATGAAGATCAAAGACCACAGCCTTAGTATGGATTGCACCTCAAAATAAAGAAAACAAAGACCCTCACAACTGGACCAATGAGCAACATCATGATAAACAGAGAAAAGATTGAAGTTGTCAAGGATTTCATTTTATTTGGATTCACAGTCAACAACCATGGAAGCAGCAGTCAAGAAATGAAAAGAGGCATTGCATTGGGCAAATCTGCTGCAAAGGACCTCTTTAAAGTGTTGAAGAGCAAAGACGTCACCTGGAAAACTAAGGTGCGCCTGACCCAAGCCGTGGTATTTTCAATCACACCATACGCATGTGAAAGCTGGACAATGAATAAGGAAGATCGAAGAATTGATGCCTTTGAATTGTGGTGTTGGTGAAGAACGTTGAATATACCATGGACTGCCAGAATGAATAAATCTGTCTTAGAAGAAGTACAACCAGAATGCCCCTTAGAAGCAAGGATGGTGAGACTGCGTCTTACATATTTTGGACATGTTGTCAGGATGGATCAGTCCCTGGAGAAGGACATCATGCTTGGCAGAGTACAGGGTCAGTAGAAAAGAGGAAGACCTTTAACGAGGTGGATTGACACCGTGGCTGCAACAATGAGCTCAAGCATAACAACAATTGTAAGGATGGCTCAGGACTGGGTAGTGTTTCATTATGTTGTGCACAGGGTTGCTATGAGTCGGAACCGACTCAACGGCACCGAACAACAACAACATCTCACAGTGTTATTGTGCCTATTAAATGAAATAATGATTGTAAAAATATCTAGCCTATTGTTTGGCATGCCCTGGGCAATCAATGTCCATAAATGTTAGAAAATGATACTAATAGTCCATTGTTTTGTTAGCTTGATTTTCAGCAAGTTGTCAAGAATACAAGACAATGGCAACATTTAATACAGTAAAACCTGTGAAAGGCAGAAACCTGTCAGAGAAGGTAAACCCAAATATTTTCCATTTATTAGAGAGGAGTAGAAAAGTGATGACTGCACCCTGTCAAAGGTGGAAAACTTGCAAAACCTAGAAAAAAAGTCAGTCCCATTAAGTTCAGGCTCTCACAGTTTTCACTGTATTTGATCTCTATGATGATCAAATCAAACAATTAAATGTCATTAATAACTTTCCATAGGCATCTTTTCTTTGGTAGATACCCCCAGATCCTGCTTCTCATTTAGGGGTTCTTATAATCTAAAATAGACAAAGAAAATTGAAGGAAAGTTATGATTAAAGAGAAATTAACATAAGAAATAAAATAAGGGATTTTATTTATCCAGTAAATCTAAGAATTATAAATATGGTTCATTTTAAACCCTGACTAATAGAGGTATGACGAGCATTTATAGTCAGTAAATACTTTGGCAGTGGTAGTATACGAAAGTGAGAAAATAGTTTATTTTCCATCACATAAGAAATGCCAAAGCTATTGCACCGATTTTCTGACTCAATATGAGACTAGGTTGAAACCAAAGACATATCCTAGTTTGGGAATGATAGACTTTATCTTTGCATATCCCTACCCTCCCTGATTGTTGCAATGAAGTTCTGAGTTCCAGCTTGATATGGAGAGGAAATTGCAGGAATGAGAAAAGAGAAGAATTCATTTAAAAAGATGAGCTGTTGGCAACCTAAAGCTTGAACAAGAAGCTTAGGGGGCAGTGAGTTTGTGTTAATGAAGGTAAAATCTTTGAAAAATGTTGTTAAGAAAGTTGGCACAACTTGAAGAATGTAGTGAAAGTAACTGAACTGAACATGTAGAAATTGTTGAAGGGATGTATGCTTTGTTGTATATATTTTCACCAAAAATAAATAAATGCACACATATATACATAAAAGATGAGCTATGGGGAATGTCAGGACAGCATCCCAATAAATAAAAAGCATTAAATCTGTATGTGCTGGCACATTATCAGGTTGATTCCAATCATTAGACAGTATTGACTGTGGGTAGCCCTATTTGTAGCACTAAATAAAGAAAACGAAACAGAAACGTCCTGTTTTAAGTCTACCATCCTAGACTATATTTACCAAGGCATCGACAAATCAAGCCCACAAAAGTCTGCTTGTTCAGCTTTGTCTGGTGTATGAAGGGACTCAGGAAATAGGTTACCGTACCCTGTAAAGTTAGAGTGACCTATAGGCATCTGGAGAGACTGCCAGTTAAAGACTCTGGTTCAGATCAAAAGAAATCTGCCAGAAACAACTGCTGGGACTGGAGCTGTGAAGGCTCTTTTCTAATCCATGTTTGAGAGGGCAAGTGACAAGCACTGCCTTCAACTCAATGGGGAGAAGCAGAGTCCAGGATGTTTAACATTCATTAGGTACCAGATACTGAACAGATCATGTGAGAGATGCATATTTATTCATGTGAACGAAGGAGGTAATGTCTTAAACATGCTCCATAATTTGAAACATGTTGAAGACAGTTTTTTAAAGAATGTTTGATTTAATAAATGCTAACCAAAAGGAGTATCTTCAAATGGGGGACGGATGGAGATAGAAGGCATATTTTTCTTTGTTTCTTATGTTTTTCCAGGGTCACAGAAAAGTTATCTTTTAAAGAGATGCAGTAAAGCTTTTTTCTATGACTTCTTAAACTAAAATGGGAAAAGGAGCTTCAAGGAGTCTCAAAACAGAGAGCCAGGTATGACAATAAAGTCCCTTTCTATTGTTGGTTGTATCCAATTATGTAATACAGCTCACATATGACCCTGGTAGAGACAGCACTATAGAAAAGTCCCTTGTTAATAATCATGCTTTCATATTTATCTTTTCAAATGGATAAATTGCGTCTTTGCCCTTGGACACATTTATTCTCTAATAGAGAAGAAAAATCTTGAATCTTTTTTTTTATACGGACATATTTCTCAGCAGTTCAAAACAACTGTTTTATCTTTGCAAATATGATATTAGTTCTCCATATAACTGTAAAACTACTCTTTATCTACTGCCACTCATAATTATTTGCAACATTAAATAATTGTACAGTTTGGTACTCCTTCTTAGAACTAGATTATGCTAGTTCTAAGATGTCAAGAATTCTAACCCCTTAATAATTCTTTCCTAAAAGTTGATCAGTTGAAATTTTTGGAGAGCAAGTCAATAAAACTTTTTATATGACTAGTAACTTCAGTTGCAGGGACAAAATGCTGATATCTCAATAAAAAGAATAAGATAGACCAATAGCTCTGGGGCAGGTGTGCTTGATAGTTGCTGATGTCTCCGCATGCTTGGTGGTCCCAGGAGACCTTTGTGGGGAAAAAATGGCTAATGCAGAATGATCCTTATTCATAACTTGGTAACATGCTTACCCACCATCTTCACCAGGAAACCCTAAAAAAAAAAAAAAAAAAAAAACCCACCCTAGGTAGGGGCTTTATCTGAGCCAGAGGTAGACAGGCAGTTGAGCAGCTTCAGCACTGGACTAAATCCTAGGTGGTGGTTGTCTGACCTGGTCAATCTTTAGCCCCCTCGCACACCCACCCCCACCCCCAGCCGCACTCCCACCCCCAACTAACTAAATTAGAAACTGTCTTTTATCAAACCCTTCAGGTGATTCTAATGCACACTAAAGTTTGAGAACCACTGGTCTAGTCTCTAGAGCACAGAGGGGGAACATTGAATTCATCCTTGGGCAGTCAGGGAAAACTTCTAGAATAGTCATAAATTTGGATAGAAAGGTCTCTGGGTGGCACAAAAGTTGAATTAAAATGAGCTCATTTTAATTTCTCTCCCCTCATGTCTCTTCTTTCTTCATTCTCTTCATGATACACACCTGCTAGTTAGAAAAAACAAAAGTAAAACAAAATACACCCCCTCTGTCTACACAGTCCAAATCCCCCTGCTCTACGTTCTTTCATTGCTTTGTTTCTTATGTGTTAGAACTGGGGACTACTACTGTAGCATACTGCGAGAAGGCCATAGAAAATTCATGCTTTTTGAAGCCATAGTTTTGAATCCAGGCTTTGCAATTCATGAATTATATGAACTAAGGTTTAGTACCTTGTGAAATCCAGTTTCCTTATCCACATAAAGGGTTAATAGCTCTTATTTTGAAGAATAGTATCAGGATTAAGTAATTTAGATTTTGCAAAAACTCTCAGTAGGTCTTCTCCAAGATCCTGATCAAGAGCAGAACCTTATGGACGTGTCTGTAAGGAATGCTAAAACATTAGGTGGCTAAACCATACCAGGACATTTAATGAGATGAAGAAAAAAAATAATATTTACCAGCCCTCTTCTCAAAGAGTATACTTCTCTGTGGTTGGAAGGAAATACTTTGATAAACTGCACGAAGTGAGAGGTGAGATGCCTCCTTCCCCCAAGGAGTATTTTGAGTAAAAACAGATGGTCGTTAAACTGCCTCCCACTGAGGGTGGGTCCAATTTTAAAGGAAAGCTTTAATTTGTTAAGTAGGTTGTTCTTAGCTGAGCTGAGACACTCCATTGCTGGCATTATCCTTCCTCACTCTGCCCCCTTGCTGCTCACAGCTTCTCCTCTAAATTAATCTTAAACAAATATTTGTAAAATATCTAATTAATATTTTACAAATTAGCCTGCCATCCTGAATTCCTGAGTGTTTGTTTCCACAGTCTTAGGGCTAAAGGAGTCCCTGGGTGATGAAAATGGTTAAGTGCTGGACTACTAGCTGAAAGCTTGGCAGTTTGAACCCACCCAGAGGTGCCTTGGAAGACAGACCTGGTAATCTGCTTCCAAAAGGTGACACCCTTGAAAACTCTATAGAGCAGTTCTACTGTACACACATGGGATCACCATGAGTCACAATTGACTCGAAGGCAACTAACAACAAGAAGTGTCGCTAAAATATCAAGGTGGAGTTAGTTGTGGGGGTTCAATTGGGGTAGAGAACACAGATTCAAGGACATGACTGGTGATAGATTTCTTCCCAGTTGGTGCAAATTGACATATCATGCTTCCCTCAATTATATTCTAGATCTCACAACTTGCTTTGCTTTTATTTTGAATCTCGGTAGAGTTGATACCACATTCTGAGGAAAAGTTAGGGGCCTGAAGAAGCGCTTCGGTGCCAGTACAACACAGGAGATATGTTAGTCTTACAGGAGATTCACTTCAAAAGATGACAAGCCACGTAGTGTAAAATGGATCTTAAATTCTTGGTGATCAGAATTATCATCTCAGGAAAATTCTGCTCTGGAGTGTGTACTATCCAGCTCTCTCAAAAATCACTGTGAAGATGGGAGTTTGAAGGGGTACAAGACAAATTGCAATACATTGCCTATAAAGTGACTACACTCTTATCCTTCAAAGAACCTTGAATCAACTTTAGAACTGTTTCTGGATCAGTGCCTATGAAGACGTACAACCGGCCATCATGTCCACCTGTTAATTTGGAAACATACCTAATTTAAGGAAATAAATTTGAGCCTTTGAAGCACTGTTTAATGGTTATTGGTCACAAACTTTCTTTTTTATTAAATTTAGCTTTTGGTAAAAAGAAAAACCACTCTATGTTATTAGTTGACATCACGTTGATTCCAACTTATGGAAACCGCTTGTGCTTCAGAGTAGAACTGTTCCATGAGATTTTCAAGGGTTGGGACCTTTTGGAAACAGATCTCCAGGCCTGTCTTCTGAGGTGTCCCTGGATGTGTTCAAACCACCAACCTTTTGGCTAATAGTTGAGTACTTAACTGTTTGTACCTTCCAGGAGCTCCTCTAGAGTGCATATTAATTGCCCTAAATTGATCTCCCTTTTTTTTTTTTTTTTTTGTCATCCAAGTTACAGAAGGAACTGAATAAAAGTAGAACCTTCCTTGAATTTTGAAGGATGATGAACTTTGGGGTCTGTGGCAAGGCATCATGTGGACAGAGATGACCCATATTGGTGCAGGGTGGCACTGTGATATGGAAAAAACTTAAAGGACAAAGAGCAAAGTGGAAAATTCCTGCTGCTGTGTTGTCTTCAGACAATTTATAAGAACTGGTGAAATTTTCTCTGAACTATTATACACACAGACACACATACTCATCCCAGAACAATCCAGTGGTTTCCATTAAAACTGGAAGTTAGAACCATAGCTAATCTGCAATGTAAGCACATGGAATCAGGAAAGCTAATGGATTTCATAGTCATCAACCCCTCTCCTGCTTTGGATCACAGGCTAGGGAGACATGGCTTAAACATCTTAAATGCAGAGATTACATAATGCAGCTTTAAATTATAGTTCATTTTAAACAGACCACTGTTGTTTAGTAAAATCCTGTGTGTGTGTGTGTGTCTGTGTGTGTGTCTAAGGGACATATGGTTTGATGAAATATCATTTTTGCGATCTGGGAAAATCCGTACAAATGAATTCCATCCCTATCTATCTAGAAAGTACCCTGATTATGGCAGCTACCTGCTTAAGCTGTGTTCTATTACTAGTCTCTGATTAGTTATCACTATACTGCTTGTCTTACATGCCAGGGCAGTAAATGATACCAGGAAGCCATTAAAGTAAGTATTTATAGTTAAATATTTTTGGTCACCTGAGAGGGTTTTTGGGTTTTGCTGTATGGAAAGATTTGTTTTTATAATACACTTTCAATGTGATCATAGTGTTTATAAGACCTGCTTAACTAAATACAGCCTTACATTCTGTGGGGAAACCCACCTCATATAGCAGCCTCCCCAAAAAACAAACAAACAAATCCCGTGTTGTCGAGACAATTCTGACTCACAGCAACCCCATAGGACAGAGTAGAACTGCCCCACAGGGCTTCCAAGTTGCAGCTGGTGGATTCAAACTTTGACCTTTTGGTTAGCAGCCATAGTTCTTAACCAGCACACCACCAGGGCTAGCATGCCAAAAAGGGTGTTAGAAGAACCTGGTTCTCTGTTTCCTATTTCTATAACTGCCTTAAGAAAATACACTCCTAGTTCCAACTCAAGATGTAGGAACATGGCTTTCGTTTGATCTCTTACCCTGGTGGTACCAACAGCTCAAGGGGTTGGGTAGGTTGGAGGTGAGGCAAACACCAAAGATAAAGAAATCCTGTGTCCATCTGTGTGCCATCTCTCTAATTTCTTAAGAAAAAGTAAATTGCTAAACAAGTTCTTCCTTAGGTATTCTGACTTGGAATGGACTGGCATTTGGAAGTAAACTATACAACAATACAGGAAGTTCTAAGCTGATATAGGGTCGCTATGAGTCGGGATCGACTCAACGGCACTGGGTTTGGTTTTTCGTTTTTTAAGTTGATGGATCATTCTCAATGTCTTCCCATCTTTTCATCCGTTTTTATTCATCTATCTAATTAACTTTTTTTTTTTTTTGCAGTTTATATTGTTTGTGCTTAGGTTCTGAGTCTTTCAAGAAAAGCTAATCATTCAGTGTATAAAGGAACTTGATCCCTCAGATTCATTTTAATTTTCTTTTGACCCTGAAGTTTTGGTGCTAGGAAGGCCTACAATGAATTTGGCTATCTTTTCCTTTTTATAGGGTCTCTATGAGTTGGAAATGACTCGACAGCACTGGGTTTGGTTTTTTTTTTTGGTTGGTTCCTTTTTTAAAAGTATAAAATGGGGAAAATTGATATACAAGCTAGTAGAGAGCTATATTAAAATTAAAATAAGTTCTAATTAAAAAATTATTCTTTCCAGTCCCCAGGATGAAGACAAGTAGCAGTTAGGCATTGCAATGAAATAATTGCAAACATATTTTCTTCAAAGCCCTAAGAGGCTAAGTGGTTTTTTAAAAAATATATTTTATCGTTAAGCAGAAGCTCCCAAATACATATGCATTCTCTCTGTCTTTATGTAATTGCACCTTAATGGAATTTTACAGAGTTGCCAAAAGTCTTTTAAGGAATTTATTTTTAGATTTTTACAAGTGAACTTTGTCCTTCAGCTTTTGCTCAAGAAATTGTTTATGTGAACCAGTTTGTCTGCAAACCATAGTAGAATAAATCACATTGATATTTTAAAATACGTAAAATGGCTTTTAATATGCATGAAGCTTCTGACTTTTGATGTCTTAAGATTCTGTCTTTCTTAACAGAATATTCCATGGTTTTCTTGGTTCCCTTGTTGCCTCTCTGGTCTTTTTTTTTTTTTTTTCCAATTATCCTTTTTGCTGGTCCTCATCCTCTTCCCAATTCCTAAATGTAGGTGTTCCCCAGTGTTCCGTCTTCTGTTGCCAATCTCTCACTCTTCACTCCAACAGCTCCAATTGCCGCTTCTAGTGAGATGATTTCTGAGCCTAACACTTCTAGGCACAATGTCTCTCCTAAGACACAGCCTCGCATACCTTCCTGTCTGTTTAAAATTCTTCATTTAACTCTTCCACAAGCACCATAAATCCAACATGTTCAAAACTAAACTCATTACATTATCTTCAAAACCATCCTACATCTGCATGATTTTCCAGATTCTGTTAATAACAGCACCATTTTCTCAGTTATCCAGTCTCCTTAAACATCTTAGATGTCTTTTACTTTCATCTTCAATCACTACATTGTCATGTTCGTTCTCTCTCTCCCATTTCTTCTGTTCTATCCTTATTTCCTTGTTTCAGGCATTCATGATTTCTGCCCATGACAGCATGACAAATTTAATTAATGTCCCCTGCCTCCTTTCTCTCCCCACTCTGAAATCGATCCTATCCACTTACAAAGTAATCTTCCTAAAGTGCAGTTCTAATTATAGCAATTCTTTACCAAAAATTCTTTAACAGCTTACCATTTCCTGCCCTATTAAGTACAATATCTTCATCCTGGCACTCAAGCCCATGTATATATGGTCCCCACCACGACCTCACACTTTTAAAGTAATCTGCACCTCAGCCAAACCAGATTGGTTGGTATTTCTACAACAAACTCAGTGATTTCCCAACTTTTTGCCTTGATGAATGTTGTTCCTTTCGTGAAGAATATCCTACCTTGTCATGTTTCAACTCGTTAAAATACCCCTTAGTTTCAAACACTACGCTTACGCATGAAGCCTTCCTTCATCTTCTTTTTATTCCCATAGCATTGTGTTTGTATATTCCTGGTAATACCTACCTTGTTCCATCTTGCATTGTAGCTATTTACAGTTCTTCTCTGACTCTAGGGCCACCATGAGTCAGAACTGACTTGATGGCAATTGGTTGGTTATTTCAATTTCAACACATTTTTGAGTTGCTCTTATGGGAAATGAAGACAATACACCTATGACAGTGTAAGGTCCCGGAGGGAATGGTCTAGTATATTCAGTCCTGTCTTTGATGTAGCATATAGCAGAGGCCTAGGCAGTAGTAGATGCTCAATTACCACTGGTTTTACTTAGCTGTAAAAAGAAGACACTGACAGCATTTAGTACGTGGACATTTTGACATACGTTTGCTTAGCAGTGATTTGAGAAAATATTCCAAGATTTCAGTCCTAAGAAACACTGTCTTTCAGAATCTAGAAGTCAGGATGACTGATTTAAACTTATCAATCTTCTTTTAATATAGTGGAAGTATAAGTTGATCTTGCTGTTTATGCTCAGGGCAATTTCTCCCTTTCTATTCAGAAAATTGTGAAAATAAAAAGATTTCTTTGGTCTTCCATTGTATTTTTCTTGCATCAGATCACTTGTCTTCATTTTTCTCATCTATAAATTGAGGGATAATATAATATTCACAGGGTGGTTGTGAGATTTACTTGAGTTAAGCTTGTGAAGCACTTAAAACAGGGCCTGGCATGTAGTAAACACCTGATAGCCTTTAACTATTATTAGTAGACACAAGCTAGGCTGCTCTTTTGAGGAAGTAGCTCTAGAGTTGCTGGAATGGAAGCATCTGGAACCATGCACAAATGTTCCTAGCATCCATATCTTTGTCTGATTCCCTACTGCATCCTGCATATCTGGGCAACAGGAGCCAAAGTAAACTGTGCTCAGTCACCATTCTCTTACTTAACATCTCTATCACCACCTCTAGTTGAACCTGGCCAGGTGCATTTAGGTGGGGGGAGGGGCAGTTCAAATGCTCTCTGCTTCATAGTGGAGTGAATGAGATTCCACATCAACGGTTTGATTAAAATTCTGCAAAGAATGTAAGCTTCATAAGAAGGAGAAGCTAAGTCCGATTTGCTCGCCACTGTACCTCAGCCTGTGGCACACTGCCTTGAGTTTTGTGCAACTCAAAAACTATTTGTTGAATGAATGAATAAATTAAGGAAGCTAAATAACTGAAGCATGACTTGTTTTTCCTATCTTTAGAAGATATTCTAGAGATGAACTTTTTTTTAAAGCAATTAACCTACAATTGTGTGTGAAATTGAAAAACACACATAAATTACTCCTTATTTTGTATTAATCAATTCTTTGCAATATTCTAGTGAGACAACTCTATTTCCCTCACAGATGAACCTCAGTGTAAGAAATTTGGAGTAAAATCTCATTAGTATACAGCAGTGTTTGAAACATTCCATTTCACCTATATGAAAAAACTAAATAACATTTTAGTAGGTACTTACTATGTTCCAGACACTGTTCTAAATGTTTTTAAAATAAAGCATATATTTTCTTAAGCACCATGTGGTATCTTGGATTGAATCATGAAATGGAAAAAAAAACGTTAGTGGAAAAACTGGTGAAATCCAAATAGTCTGGAGTTTCATTAATTGTAATGTACCAATACCGCTTTCTCAGTTTTGACAAGTGTGCCATGGTGATATAAGATGAGGGAGTCCCTGAGTGGCACAAATTGCTAAATATTAGATTACTAGCCTAAGGGTTGGTGGTTTGAACCCACCCAGGTACGCCTCAGAAGACAGGCCTGGCAATCTGCTTCCAAAAGGTCACAGCCTTGAAAATCCTATGGAGCAGTTTTACTTTGCAAACCTGGGAGAACCATGAGTCAGAACTGACTTGACAGCAATGAACAACAGCGTAAGACGGTAACATTAGGGAAAACTGCATGAAAAATACGTGGGAGCTTTCCGTACTGTCCTTGTCACTTTTCTGTATACCTAAAATTATTCCAAAACAAAAATTTATCAAAAATCATGTATTTGTTCATTTAAGCCTTAAACAAGCCTATAGTATGTGGACTTTTGTTAACTCCATTTTTTCAGTAAGAATCCAAGGTACAACGAGCTTCAGTTATTTCTCCGGTGTCAAAGCTGGTTTCAGTGCCAAAATTGAAATAGAGGCATCTGACTCTAGTTTGAACGCTCTTAACCAGTGTGCTATCCTTTATCTCTTAATTCAAGTGATCAAAACTAAAGTAACCACACCTCAGCCCATGATTCTTTTTGTTTTTTGAGACTCTGGCCACATCTTTGGGGAGAGAGGAAAGAGGCCGTACATTTTGTTTTGCAAAGATATTCTCTAAAAAGACTCATTTGGGCACTGTTGATCTCCTGATTTCAGAATGCTGTACACTCACCCCCTAGGATGACTTCAAATTTCAACTGGGTGCATTTTGATGAGTTTTTATGGTCATGCCTTCAATTCCTTAATATCAGACTGAGATATTGGACTCATTTGGAGGTGATGAGAGAAGTCACTCTCCTAGCAACCCTGAACTAGTCCTCTGTACAAGGGATTATACTTTCAGGCTTTCTCTGTCAAACAGTTTCTATAAAATACATCATTTCTGAAAAGGACTGACTGAAAAAAAAATGCAAAAAAAGAAAACACACTAAAGTAAAAAAAAAAAAAAAAGCACTTAAAAAATAAAGGTAAATTAAAAAAAAAAAATCACTAAAACTTTAAAGACTATGGCCTGGACTTTCAGCTTAGAGGTAGCTATTATGTTCCGAATAATCTTATTGCACCCAGCAGTCAAAAGCCTCTTTATACTTTAATGGGTATTTCTAGTTGCTTTCTTACACCCTTGAAAACTTTATGTCCTGCCTGCACAGCTGCAGCTATGACCACAGGCCACTTCTTTTTCTCATTATATTGCCTACCTATTTGTAACAATATCCTTTATTGTTTCCTTAACCACTAACAGCACTGTGGGAGAAAGAAACCCTTGCCCTCTTACTTATTTCAATATGACGGACGAAAATGTGGGGGGTGGGGGGAAGGGAAAGGCCTTTTTTCTTCCCCCCAGCCTTCACTCTTTGATCCTACTGTTTCAGAGCACGCTTTACACATTGAGTTTGGTTTTGCATTTTACTTCAGCCAATGAACATTTACAGGATTTGCATTGTATCAGGAAAATGGAATTATTTCTGTTGTAATCTGTATGAGAATTCAAAATTCAACTGATTGAGAAGAAAATATTATTTCTCCATAGACTTAGACTAATGATTAAAACATATGATATGGTCCTACTGGGTTCATTTTTGTTCTGGAAACACTTCTTGTTTTCACCTAAAATGTAGACAGAACAAATAATTATCATAAGTCCAATAAAATTGTATTTAACCATAAGAAATACATTTCTTGTTATGCCCTTGATTTATTCTATTTTAGGAAAAATTGCTTAACCACTATCAAACCTGGATAATCATAATTATACTTTCTTTTTAGTTAAATGTACCTAAGAAGATTAAAAAAAAAAAAAAAGGGAATGAAATTATATAAAGGCTCTTTGGAAATCAACTTAAACTGACTGTAAGTGTAAAGAAAAATTAAGATAGTGGCAAAACCAACCCATCTCAAGCTTGGTGTGAAGTTTACTGGTCTTGCTGCCAACCCTGTTTTTATGATATCTGGGGGGGTGGTTTTTTAGGGTCCTTTAGTTCTTACGTTTTTTTTCCTCACCTCTCTCCATTTCCTTATCTCCCTTTTTCCATTTCTATATACATGCACACATACACATGGTTGGCTAAAGTCTGCACACATACACATGGTTGGCTAAAGTCGTAGACAAGAAAAAGGATAGTTCATTCCCCTTTGCTCTCTCTGTATTTTTATCTTCTCTGACAACAAAAGCACTAATGATAACTCATATAACCCAACATATTTTTCTGGGTTTTTTGTTTTGTTTTGTTTTGTTTCTGTCTAGGATGACACTGTTCATTTGCCTTTTTTTTTTTTTAAATGCCAGAGGCTAAATTCACATGCTAATTTTAAGTGTCTTAAGTAAATAAACTGTGTATTTTTTTCCTCCCTCAGCGCCTAGCACAGTATTTTGCCGACAGTGTGTCCTCAATATGCCATTTCACACACACATATACATTTGCCTACAATTATCACCATATTCGTATCTGAACGAAAAACATTCTGAAAATATAAGACTACTTTTCCCAAGGCTCATTTAATTTGCATTGCAGTATTTAAACTTTGTGATCACAAAATCCTGTCTCCCACTCTACATTTCTAAGCCCATTCCATTTTTCACAGCGAACTAGGAATGCCACTTCTTCCATTAAATCTCGTTGGTCCATCCCAGATTGTGTCTTTTTTGACTATTCTTCTGCCTACTATTCTCATTTCCTGTGACTTAAACTTCAATGCCAATCTTTTGGAATGTATCATTATTGTTAGCCTTGGGAGCCCTGGTGGCACAATGGTTAAGTGTTGGGCCAGCAGTTCTGTGGGAGAAAGATGTGATAGTCTACTTCCATAAAGGTTTACAGCCTTGGAAAACCTATGGGGAAGGTCTATTCTGTCCTATCGACTTAATGGCAATGGGTTTGTTTGTAAGTTTATATATATATATATCTTTGTTGTTGCTGTGTTGTTAGATGCCATCAGTTGGTTCCAACTCATAGCGACCCATTTACAACACAACTAAACACCGTCTTGTCCTACACCATTCTCACAATCGTTGCTATGTCTGAGTCCATTCTTACAGTCATTGTGTTAATCCATCTCATTGAGGGTCTTCCTCTTTTGTGCTGACCCTCTACTTTACCAAACAAGTGTGATGTCCTTCTACAAGGACTGGTCTCTTCTGATATGATAACATGTCCAAATTACATAAGATGAAATCTTACTATCTTCTCTACTGAGAAGCATTCTGTCTGTACATTTGTCAAATAGGTTTGCTCATTCTTCTGGCAGTCCATGGTACTTTCAATATTTTTCACCAAAACCGTAATTCAAAGGCATCAATTCTTCTTCGGACTTCCATATTCATTGTTGAGTTTTCTCATGCATACGAGATGTTTGAAAATTTGGTTTGGTCAGGCACAACTTAGTGCTCAAGGAGACATCTTTGTTTTTTAATTCTTTCAAGAGGTCCTTTGCCACAGATTTGCCCAATGCAATATGTTGTTTGAGTTCTTGACTGCTGCTTCCATGGGAATTGATTGTGGATACAAGCAAAATGAAATCCTTGACATCTTCAATATTTTCTCCATTTAGTATGTTGTTGCTTATTGGTCAATTGTGAGGATTTTGGTTTTCTTTATGTTGAGGTGTAATCCATACTGAAGGCTATAGTCTTTGATCTCCATCAATAAGTTCTTCAAGTCCTCTTCATTTTCAGCAAGCAAGGTTGTTGATGAGTCTTTCTCCAATTCTGATGCCATGTTCTTTTTCAGATTATTTGCTTAACTTACAAATTGAATAAATATGGTGAAAAGATATAACTCTGACACACACCTTTTTTAATGTTAAACTATGCAGAATCTCCTTGTTCTATTTGGATGACTGACTCTTGATCTATGTACAGGTTCCACATGAGAACAATTAAGTGCTTGTACTGAAAAAAAAAAAAATTTTTTTTTTTTTTTTTTTTTACTGTAATTCCTGGAAACCCTGGTAGCGTAGTGGTTAAGCGCTATGGCTGCTAACCAAAGGGTCAGCAGTTCGAATGGGCTAGGTGCTCCTTGGAAACTCTATGTGGCAGTTCTGCTCTGTCCTATAGGGTCACTATGAGTTGGAATTGACTTGATGGCACTGGGTTTGGTTAACTGTAATTCCCATTCTTTACAATGTTATCCATAATTTGTTACGATCCACACAGTCAAATACCTTTGCTAGTCAACAAAACACAGGTAAACAACTTTCTAGTATTCTCTGCTTTCAGCCAAGATCCATCTGACATCAACAATGATATCACTTGTTCCATGTTCTCTTCTGAATTCATCTTGAATATCTGGCAGTTTCCTGTCAATGTATTGCTGGAATTGCTTTTGAATGATCTTCAGCCAAATTTTACTTGCTTATTTTTTTTTTTTTTGTGGTATTAATGATATTGTTTGATAATTTCCACATTCTTTTGGATCACCTTTCTTTGAAATGGGCACAAATATGGAATTCTTCCAGTCTGTTGGCCAGGTAGTTGTCTTCCAAATTTCTTGCCATAGATGAGTGAATGCCTTAAGAGCAGTTTGGATTTCATCCTTCAATACCATTGGCTCTAGATCATATGCTACTCCTGAAATACTTGAAGGTCTACCAATTCTTTTTGGTACAGTGACTCTGTGTATTTCTTTCATTTTCTTATGGTGGTTCCTGTGTCGTTCAATATTTTCCCCATAGAATCCTTCAATATTGCAACTCAAGGCTTGAATTTTTTCTTCAGTTCTTTCAGCTTGAGAAATGCCGAGGGCATTCTTCCCTTTTGTTTTTTTAACTCCAGGTCTTTGCATATTTCATAATAATACTTTACTCTGTCTTCTTGATCCAGCCTTTAAAATCTCATAGTTTTTTTTTTTTTTTTTACTTTATGATTTCTTCCATGCACTTTAGCTACTCTAGATTCAAAAGCAAGTTTCAGCCTCTTCTGACACCCACTTTGGTACTTTCTTTCTTTCCTGTCATTTTAATGACCTTTTGCTTTCTTCACGTATGATGTCCTTGATGTCATCCTACAACTTGTCTGGTCTCTAGTCATTAGTGTTCAACAAGTCAAATGTATTCTTGAGATGGTCTCTAAATTTGGGTGGGGTATAGTCAAGGTTATACTTTGGGTCTGTGGCCTTGTTTTAATTTTCTTCAGCTTCAACTTGAACTTTCTTAGGAACAATTGATGGTCTGTTCCTCAGTCGGCCCCTGACCTTGTTCTAACTGATGACACTGAGTTTCTCCACCTTTTCTTTCCACAGATGCAATTGATTTGATTCCTGTGTATCCTATCTAGCAAGGTCCATGTGTAAAGTCATCATTTATGTTGTTGAAAAAAGGTATTTCCAGTGATTAGGCTGTTGGTGCAAAATTCTGTCATGTGAACCCTAGTGTCTTTTCTATCACCAGGGCCATGTTTTCCAACTACTGTTCCTTCTTCTTTGTTTCCAGCTTTCTTATTCCAATCAGCAATAATTATCAATGCATCTTGATTGCATGTTTGATCAATTTCAGACTGCTGACGTTGGTAAAAATCTTCAATTTCTTCATCTTTGGCATTAGTGGCTGGTGAGTAAATGTGAATTATAGTTGTATGTTACAGATTGAATCGTATCCCCTAAAAATGTGTTGTAAATCTTAACTTCTATGGCTGTGGTTATAATCCCATCTGAAAATGGGTTGTCTTTGTTATGTTAATGAGGCAGGATTAGTATAGTATAGTTAATGAGTCAATCTCTTTTGAGATATAAAAGACATTAAACAAGCAAGCAGAGGAAAGATGGGATAAGACATATGCAAAAACACATGGAAGTCTTCTAGGAACTAGCAGAAGCTAAAGAGACGAGAACCTTCTTTCAGAACTGACACAAAGAGAAAGACTTGCCCTAGAACCATTGTTTTTTATTTACACTTCTAGCCTCCTAAACTGTGAAAAAATAAATTTCTGTTTGTTAAAGTCATTCACTTGTAATATTTCTGTTACAGCAGCACTAGATAACTAAGGCAGTGGTATTAACTGGTCTTCCTTATAGGGATATGGATAACATCCTATCACTGACAGTACTGTACTTCAGGGGAGATCTTCAAATGTTCTTTTTAACAACAAATGCAACACTGTTTCTCTTCAATTTTTCATTCCCGATGTAGTAGACCATATGATTGTCCCATTCAAAATGATCAATACCAGTCAATTTCAGCTCACTAATGCCTAGAATATTGATGTTTATGCATTCCATTTCACTTTTGACAACTTGGAATTCCTAGATTCATACTTTGTACATTTCATGTTCTGACTACTAATGGACATTTGCAGCTGTTTCTTCTCATTTTGAGTCATGCCACATCAGCAAATGAAGGTCCTGAAAGCTTTACTCCTTCCATGTCATTGAGGTCAACTCCACTTTGAGGAGGCAGCTGTTCCTCAGTTGTATTTTGAGTGCCTTCCAACATGAGGGGCTCATCTTTTTGTGCTATATCAGACAATGTTCTGCTGCTATTCATAAGAGTTTCACTGGCCAATTTTTTCAGAAGTATATAACCAGGTCCTTCTTCCCAGTTTGTCTTAATCTGGAAGTGCCACTGAAATCTGTTCACCATGGACAACCCTGCTGGTATTTGAAATACCAGCATCACAGCAACGTACAAGCCACCATGGTAAAACAAACTGATACACAAGTGGTGGTTTATATGAATAACTTGTATAAGTCAGACACAAAAATCTATATATGCCGCATCTTCCAAGCTAGACCTTAAATTTCTTCAGGTTGGTGACCATGTCTTTGTTGATATCCATTTTACCTAGTATTAAAAATATTAGAAAGTGTTAATACATTTTGGTTGATAATTATAAGCTTTTGAGGACAGGAACAAATTAATAAAATATATCTACTTGTTTTTCTATATATTAAAATCAAAACCAGTTGCCATCAAATTAATTCCAACTTATGGTGACCCCACGTGTCTGAGAGTACAGCTATGGTTCAAGTAGAGCTTTCAGTGGCTGAGTTTTTGGAAGCAGATCTCCAGGCCTTTATTCCAGGGTACCTTTAAATGGACTTGAACTGCCAACCTTTTAGTTAGCAGCCAAGCGAGTTAACCATTATAGGGATTCCCATATTAACTTACGGTTGCTTAAATATCCCACAGTAAAGCACAAACATCACAGGCAAGCAAAATTTTGCTGAAGATCTTTCAAAAACGGCTACAGCAGGATTAAAAAAAAAAAAAAAAAAACAGCAGTATATTGACAGGAAACTGCCAGAAACTCAGGCCGGTTTCAGAAGAGGACGTGGAACCAGGGATATCATTGCTGATGTCAGATGGATCCTGGCTGAAAGCAGAGAATACCAGAAGGATGTTTACCTGTGTTTTATTGACTATCCAAAGGCATTCGACTGTGCGGATCATAACAAATTATGGACAACATTGCGAAGAATGGGAATTCCAGAACACTTAATTGTGCTCATGAGGAAGCTTTACATAGATCAAGAGGCAGTTGTTCGGACAGAACAAGGGGATACGGATTGGTTTAAAGTCAGGAAAGGTGTGCGCCAGGGTTGTATTCTTTCACCATACCTATTCAATCTGTATGCTGAGCAAATAATCCAAGAAGCTGGACTATATGAAGAAGAACAGGGCATCAGGATTGGAGGAAGACTCATTAACAACCTGCGTTATGCAGATGACACAACCTTGCTTGCTGAAAGTGAAGAGGACTTGAAGCACTTACCGGTGAAGATCAAAGACCACAGCCTTAGTATGGACTGCACCTCAAAATAAAGAAAACAAAAATCCTCACAACTGGACCAATGAGCAACGTCATGACAAACAGAGAAAAGATTGAAGTTGTCAAGGATTTCATTTTACTTGGATCCACAATCAACAGCTATGGAAGCAGCAGTCAAGAAATCAAAAGATGCATTGCATTGGGTAAATCTGCTGCAAAGGACCTCTTTAAAGTGTTGAAGAACAAAGATGTCACCCTGAAGACTAAGGTGCGCCTGGCCCAAGCTGTGGTATTTTCAATCACATCATATGCATGTGAAAGCTGGACAATGAATAAGGAAGATCAAAGAAGAATTGATGCCTTTGAATTGCGGTGTTGGTGAAAAATATTGCATATACCATGGACTGCCAGAAGAATGAATAAATCTGTCTTAGAAGAAGTACAACCAGAATGCTCCTTAGAAGCAAGGATGGTGAGACTGCGTCTTACATACTTTGGACATGTTGTCAGGAGGGATCAGTCCCTGGAGAAGGACATCATGCTTGGCAGAGTACAGGGTCAGCGGAAAAGAGGAACACCCTCAACGAGGTGGATTGACACAGTGGCTGAAACGATGAGCTCAAACATAACAATGATCGTAAGGATGGCGCAGGACCGGGCGGTGTTTCATTCTGTTGTGCATAGGGTTGCTACGAGTCGAAACCAACTCTACGGCACCTAATAACAACAAAGCACAAACAATCTTGACTCAGATTTTAAAATTATTTTCTAAGGAATTGATGGAAACCCTGAACTATTAATAGAAAATGGCTCTAGTGTTCTCAGTAGTTGACCAATAAGAAAAGAAATACCAGGAAGAATGAAAACTTTTACATGAAGTGCTTTCAGAGAGTGTTAATGATTATCATACTAGGTTATGATGCCAGCGTAGCGTATTTCTCTGAGGCTGATAAGGAATCTCTGTTTCGCAAGATAAATAAGAGTCAATCAAGTAAATTTTTTTTTTTTGTGATTCTGGCACATACACTAAAGATGAAAAATAATCACTACCTGGGGGTCAAATTACAGACTTAATTTTTGAAAAATTGAGGTGAAGAAGTTTCAGATTTGGGCACAGGGTGGTTTCATAACCATAGGCCATTCTCATTTAAGTGCAGCTAGCTGAAGGAAATGATCATGGGCTTCTGAGCCATGACTAGAAGGTAAAGAAAGAAAAGGGCACAGGACACACAGCCTTAGAATCGTTGTCATCATTACAGAAGTCCATTGGACTTGGTATTTATGCCTTTCCACACACTAACAGCTGTGGAAATATGGGCCAACAAGGGTGATCTCAAATTTTGATTAGAATATACAAGCAGCTATTACATTTTGTAGCTTCAAAGAGAAGTACATTTGGAATTTTGCCATGGAAGGCTAATAACTTGAGCATGAATGACTTCCACACAGGAAAGGAAATATATTTTTCAAGCATTTTATTCTGAATATTACAATGATCTTTTGAAAGCAAAGTAAATAGTTCTGTCACTAAACTTGCCTCAAAATGTCCATGGGTATGATATAGTATTATTTCTTATGCCAGGTAAATAATGTTCAAAACTTGATTATGTATCTCGAGAACTTCAGAAATGGACTGTACATTTACGGAATTACTTTAGTATCACACTGCCTTTGTAAAAAAAAGAAAAGAAAAACGTTGCTCCTCTTAATAAGGTCATTGCCATTAACACAAAGACAGGAGAATGAAAACAGACTAAATTATGCATCTGCATTCCATATTGTTTATTCTGTTATCAAAGTAGCTGAAATGAGATACCCAGCTCATGGACATTTCTAAGGCAACCATTGTTTTTATTCTAAATTTTACCAAGATCTTCAAATTCTTCAGATAAGCTGTAAAGAATCTAATGCAAGTCTAGGAAAAGAAAAGAGAAAAAAACTTTTGGTATGTTTAAGACCAAAAAACCTGAGATTGCATAATGTTTAGAGGCAAATGGGTCCAAAAAGCCATTGTATATAGAGCTAGATGTGTGTGTGTGTGTGTGTGTGTGTGTGTGAGAGAGAGAGAGAGAGAAGGGGGTTGGATAGGTGAGAGGCTGTAGAGGACAGGGAGAGAAAGAATAGACGGCCTACTGTAGTAAAACGTTTCCTTAATTAAAAAGTGGTTTCATGTTTTATTTCCATAAATATTTACATCATTTTTTTTTTTTCAAAATCACAATGAACAGTAAGTTCTGTTCTCCCCAGACTCATTTAACACAGATTTGCTGTTAAGCTCTTCACCTTTATTGTAGGGGTCATGTAAGTGGGATAGTCCCTGGCACAAAGAAAATGCAAGACAATTTTTATTTTCACACCTCTAGGCAACCTGCATCTCTCTCAAGCTGTTTCTCCATGGCAGGAATTTGTCTTTATATCCCTACATCCTACCAATGTATATCTAAAAGTTGATATAATACCTATTGGGCAAGAGAGATGATTATACTTTTGTTTAATATGTCTGAAAATATCTCCTCTCAGTTGCATATAAATAATATACATTATATTATCTCATAAGTTTATGATATCAACAATTTAGTTCAAAATTGATTCAAACACCTCAAATATTTCCTTTGTCTTTTCAGGTACTTGGTTCAACGGTCACATGTAGTTCTGGTGTGCTTTCAGATTGTTAAAAACAATTGGGTTTGAAGGCACACCCCAAAGTACTCTAAAGCCTCTGTTCAGATAGTAAGAAGCTGTTAAAATTTGTGTATAATTTTATGTAATTCACAAGGCTCCATCCAATCTATGGCTGATAAATTTGCAGCAAATGAGACCTTAGATTTGCTGATATTGCTACTTAAGATGTATAGGTTAACGGGAATGGGATGAGGAATTGTTAAATATTAAAACTTGGAAGAAGATTTTCCAAATATGCAATCTGTTTTGAGCTTAAAAAAAAAAGAAAGCACTAGAAATTGAAGACTGTGTGGTATGCGCTGCTTTCCAACTTGAGGTCTGAACAGTTAGAGGAGAGACTGCTGGGATAACAGGCCAGATTGTCTTAAGAACAGCGAGACTGAATTGATCCTGAAAACCCACAAGTTCTGTCAAGTAGTGATGTCCACAAAAGAATATAACATTAACCTCGGACTCTAGGCCAGGACGCACTTTGTCACTCTTATTCACAACTTGATGAGTAGATCAAAATTGGTGAGTGACCATTTGAAGAATTGGAATCCTGAAATAGACTGAGAATACACTGTGCTGAAGTGGAGACTGGGGATAAGGGCTAGGATTGATCTAAGTCAATATTTCCACATGCATGATTTATCTTATCAAATTATCAGTCATACTGGAAAGGAAAGATCTGAACTTCTCAAACAAAGAGCTTCAGAGAGGAGGAAGAATCCCTGTTCCAGCTCACTAGGTGAGCGTTCATTTAATGGATATATTCTAGGTAGCTAATTTTTCAGTCCAGAAGCCCTGGTGGCACAATGGTTAAGAGCTTGGCTGCTAACCAAAAGGTCGGCATTTTGAACTCACCAGCTGCTCTGCAGGAGAAAGACCCAGAGATCTGCGTCCGTAAAGGTTGCTATGTTGTTGTTAGGTGCCGTTGAGTTGGTTTTGACTCATAGTAACCCACGGTAAAACACTGTCTGGTCCTGTACCATCCTTGCAATTGTTTCTGTGCTTGAGCCCATCGCAACCTGAGGGGCTCATCTTCTGGTACTATATCAGACAGTGTTCTGCTGCTATTCATAAGGTTTTCACTGGCCAATTTTTTCAAAAGTAGACCGCCAGGTCCTTCTTTCTAGTCCTTAAGCTCCGCTGAAACCTGTCCACCATGGGTGACCCTGGTGGTATTTGAATACCAGTGGCATAGGTTCCAGCATCACAGCAACACGTAAGCTACCACTGTACAAAAAACTGACAGACGAGAGTGGTGGTGTAAAGATCACAGCCTAGGAAACCCTATAGGGCAGTTCTACTGTGTCATATAGTGTTGCTAAGAGTCAGAATCAGCTCAACAGCACACGAGAACAACAAAATATAAAAGTCTCAGCTTTGTTTTTACCAACACATAAATTAGTTCAAACTTCAGATAAGATAATCTCACTTCAAGAGAAGGTGGTCTTGGCATCAGGCATGTAAAAATTTTGTAGTTGTTTTTCTTGACTGCAGACTATGCACCTGTGCTTTCTTCCAAAATAGAGACTCTAATGGTGATTATTTTCTTTTGGGCAACATTATTCGATCCCACCTTACCAACCAAGCAAAGAAACAACAAATTACCATAGTTCTGAAACTGGCAGACTGATGCAATTAGTTCCCCTGACTGCCTGATGTTCCATGTCAGTAAGTAGAAAGTAAGGGGGGGAAAAAAAGAAGTCTTTCCTGCTGGGAATGTGGTAGAAATGTTAGAATTCTTTCCAGAAGAAGAAATTCAAATCCACAACAGCGCATTGTTTGCATGTTTTTCTAGGCTGTATTTTCAGCTTTGAAAACTTTCACGCAGTGCCTCCTGCCAGAACGTGATAGACACCACAGGGACTGAAACTAGCACCTGGGAGAAGCAAATCCACGACCTTTAAAATATTCAGTCCCTGGGTGGGACAAAACGAACCCTTGTTTCATTGAGGTTGAGCCAGGAAAAGTTCAGTTCAGCTGGCGCTGCAGCTGCAGCCAGAAACCAGTTTACCAGGCGCTTAGAATTTGAAACATCGTTTGGACTATCACACACAGCTACACTGAGCTCGACTGTAAGATGTGGCCGTGTTCGACTGGTACACCTTATCTATATGGTGTGGTGCTTACCTTGATTACTGCTCATATTGCCCAAATACTGCAATCTTTTCTTGGCTTGTTTGTTTACCCTATAGACCAGTAAGTAACATAAGTGAGTGAAGAAAGGCCAGGTTTCAGAAGTTAGTCAATATTATTTTTCCCCACTTCTGGTCAACGCGTGGGTGCGTTGCAAGTATGATGCAACTAACACTTAGCTTTACTGTCTGAATAACTCTCAGGAATGGCGGGGACTGGAGCCAGCTGTTAAGAGCCTGTCCCATTGACAGGGTGTGGCAGCCACTCAGCTCTACCTGAGCGTCGTCACACAGGATCTGGGTCCTGGTGGTGACAGATCTTTCACATTCTCAAGAGAAGAAGTACAATGTGAAATGTCTTAATTTTTAAGTTACTATGTGTCACTGCACTCTTTAAATTATTTAGGGCAGAAACTTTATGTTTCATCTTTTAATTCCCAAGTACCTGGGATAGTGCCCCTATATAGTATATCAATATCTTCCACACTTCAGTAATATTTTAGTAAATTAAAATGAAGTAGGTCTTCATTATAGAAATGCATGTGATTTATAAAGATGTGGCCATATGGTACTGTTTTGCTTATCTCTCCCCCATCAATGAAAAAAATTTCCCATTATATGGAGTAAAATAGACATTGGAAAGAGAAAATGAAAGTGTAAGATGGAAGAGAAATTGAGTCGGAACTGACTTGATGGCAATGGGGTTGGTTTATTGGTCCTAAAGGGAGCCCTGCTGTGCAGTGGTTAAGGGCTACTAACTGAAAGATCATCAGTTCGAATCCACCAGCTGCTCTACAGGAGAAAGAACTTCCATAAAGATTATAGCCTTGGAAACCTAATGGAGCAGTTCTACTCTGTCCTATAGGGTGGCTATGAGTCTGAATCAACTCAACGACAATGGGTTTTATTGGTCCTAAATGGTTTCAAGTTCTCTAACCTGGGCACATCACATACCAGAGAATAGAGAAAACAAAATGTTTCATTAAACCATTCAATAAATTTTGAATAAATGAATGAATGAAAAAATATATCTGGGATGCTAGTTATATTTAGAAGAATTACAAGAGTGGTTACTAAATATTTCTAAGGACACATGCCAGCCTTTGAAGTTTTCACTGGTCTGTGGTGAAATAAAAAAATACTGATTATTATGGATTATGCCCATCACCCATCTGTCAGCTTGTCATACTGTGGTAGCTTGTGTGTTGCCACGATGCTAAAAGCTATACCATTGGTATTTAAAATACAAGTAGGGTCACCAATGGTAGACAGCTTTCAGCAGAGCTCCAGACTAAGACAGACTAGGAAGAAAGACCTAGCAATCCATTTCGGGAAATTAGCCATTGAAAGCCTTATGATCACAACAGAACATTGTCTAATTCACTTGCTTTGGGCACGTCATCAGGGGGGATCAATTGCTAGAAGAGGACTTCATGTTTGGTAGAGGGCCAACGAGAGTGTGGGAGACCCTTGGTAAGATAGGTTGGCTCAATAACAGCAACAATGGACTCTTTACGTGCTAGCTATTGTGAGGATGATGCAGGATCAGGCAATGTTTTGTTATGTCATGATTGAAGTTGCCATGAGTCAGAGTCAACTTGACAGCAGCTAGCAACAACGATGGGAGTCCTGGTGATGTAGTGATTAAGAGTTTGGCTGTTAACCAGAAGACTAGCTGTTTGGATCCACCAGTCGCTCCTTGGAAACTCTACAGGGCAGTTCTGCTTTGTCCTACAGAGTCACTATGAGTCAGAATCGACTCGAATGCAGTGGATTTTTGGTTAACAACAACAATGGATTATATATATTTATTTGTGTCTAGGTGTGTATATGTGCATGAGTTTCTACTGTTCTTTTCTTTGGACAAAGTACTGGTTTTCATTTTGAGATGTTTGTTCTTTCTACTTTTTTGAATATTTTTTCATAATTTTTTAAATGTTGAAATTATTATTTTATTATATAATGATAATAGTATATGGTAACATTTTTCTATTTTCTTCACTATCCATTTAGTGATAATAAAAGCCTATCAGTTCCTAAATTTTTACTTTCAAATTTTCTTGATCCATGAAATCCAAAAACCTGGAAACCACTGCACTGGAAGACCTCTAGAGCTCCTCATGCCCACCCTTCTCTTTCCCCACATTTTTGTCTGTGATTGTATTAGATTTAAAGATAACAACAGTTTGGTGGATGGTTGGAAATTCAGATTACATGGGATGACAGAATGGAGATCTACAAAGGCCTTGACAGTTTGGAAATATGGACCTCGTTTTACAGGGTGCATTTTAGCATGAACGAAGGCCACATGGTTTATTGAGGAATTGAGGACAACAAGACAACTACACAATTATCTAATGGAGGGGAGGGGAGAAGTGAACATCAGGAGTTAAAAGTGTGAGATAATTCCTCAAACAGCTAATGAGATGGAGAAAGCATTAATAGCACTGAGCAGGTAATTGTCCTGCTCAGCTCTGCTGCTGTCAGCAGATAAATAGATACTGTATGTGGATCTAGGAATCTCTTTCAGGAAGGATGCCTCTGAGCAAAGTGGTGCTCATTCTGTGGCACTCCAAACAGGTGCTCACTTGGGACAGGAACAGGAAGGTGAGGATTCAGATCCATGCCAGTTGAAGAGTAATTAAAAGATCCAGGATGTTTTGCCTAGAGAAGGAATTTCCGGAGGATTATTAGCAAATACTTGAAGGCATAGAGATTTTCTTTATGGCATAAAGGGTAGAAATGAGAATAGATACAAACTATAGGAGGCAAATTGTGGTTTGATGTAAGGATGTGTTTTGTCAGAACTGTATTGGTACAAAAAGGAGACATCTCGGTGGTGGGCACCCAGGCTTGATGAGATCTTTGCCAATCACTTAAATTCATAATTTACTTTGAAAGCCATGTGTCATTATTTTCATTTTATTGCTGCCACAGAGTAATGTGCAGATTAGTATCTGAATTATGTAGTGAATTGGAAATAGAGAGCTCCGCCTCTACTATCCATGGGATTATTATGAGTTACCTCACTTCTCTGGGCCTCAGTATTCTTATCTGTAAAATGAGATTGTCAAGCTCAAGGACCTTTGATTTAGATTTTTATTGGTGTTAGCACACTGCCACAAACTTAGTAGTGGTTTAAAACAACACAAATTTATTATTTTACAGTTCTGGGCAATCTCTAAATTGCTTCCCTCCCCAAGTCTAGCATGCAGGAGCAATCTCTAAGTTGCCTTCCCTCTGAATTTCAGGATAAATAGACATTGATGGTGACCACATGTCAGCAGAAATGCCGCCTCCCTCTTGTACGGCTGCCTCAGTCAGGCACCTTTCATATTTGTGGTGCCTCGGAATGTCATTTCATGCATCGTCTTGAGCAACCTTGGACTTGCGCCTGAGGGCAACTGCCTCCTCTGCCTTCCCCCACCCCTGCACCTCTGAATAGCTGGCCACTGCTTTCTCACATCACATCACTTTGATGATCTCTCTTCTCTCTCCCCCTACCCCATTTAAAAGTGCTTGTGGATATAGTGGCTCACCTGGATAATCCAGAATAATCTCATTATTTTAAGATCAGTTGATTAACAGTTTAAATACATCTGCATCCTTCAATCTTCTTTGTCATGTAGCATAACATATTCACAGGCTCCAGGGATTAGGAGGACACGGACATCTTTTGGGAGCCATTATTCTGTCTACCACATCCTTTAAAGTCAATTTCAGTTTTACTGTCCTACAAACCTGTGAGATAATCTTTGACTGTCCCACAAACCTGACACGTTACAAAAGAATGAGACAAGTGCCAGCAAGGTGAGTAGGCCTGCAGTGCGTCCCAGGGAGGTAAGTGAGCATCCTCTTAGTGTCCCACAGAAATCTTACTATCTCTGATCTGCTAAATGTGTATAACACCGACTGTTTTCCAACCAGTGTTTAGCAAAAGAGCATCACCTGAAGAGTTTGCTTCCTGATATCATTGAAATAACAGCCAATTTTCCAGATGACCGGATACCATCTGGTTACCAGTTATTAGAATGGAAATGCACAGAGCACGGGCAAAACTCATTCAGGATGCCCAAGTGGTTTCACACACAGCAGACCCTGTTTTGTGGCAGTCTATGTTTAGCCCCTCCGCCCCCTCACACCCAGTCTAGATGAAATCCTTCTGTAAGGATGAAATGGAGTGTAAGATTGCTCCCATGCCTCTAATATCACTGCGCTGAACAGAACAAGCTACCCAATTCCCCTTCCTTCTGACTCTCAGTGACCAAAAGCACACTTCAGAGGCTTTCCACATGCTGCTCTAAAACAGGGCACAACTCCATCCAAACAGCCAGAGAAAACCCTGGTTTATGACCTGTGATACATCATTATTTCAAACAGGCTCACCAACGTTCTTTGTAAAAAATTTACCACAATGTTTACATTCTTGACTTCAAATTTGACAGTATTTGGTGAGGCCAGTCAGAGCAAAGAGGTGAGGAGTACAGTGGATGCCCCAACAAACAACCATTTAACTGGAGAAAGTTATAAAAACAACAGTTAAAATATCTGGAAACTGTCCTAAGGGCATGCAGAAAATGGAGAAACATTCATTCAAGAAAATCGACTAAATATCACTACTAACAGCGAGTCTGTCATTTGAGCCACGACCCACTGCCTCCTTCTCCCTCCAAGTTCCATCTTACGAAAACCACTCCAGGAGCATTAATTCTGATGAGTGCAGTGAACAAGGTGGGGGCTCCCTCTTCCCCCAGCTATCAGTTGAGGGCTACAGTTTCACCCTGTGAGGAGCAGGCTACCAGCTTTTCTCATCTCTCCAGTTCCATGTTGCAGAAGCTTCATTCCAGGCAAAAGCAGCCAAGAGGACGTCTGATCCCCACCCAAGTCCCAATCACAGGACAGAATGGTAGGCTAGGACAGGTATGGTAGGCTAGGAATACTGAGACTCCAGTCACTCCCACCCCAGCTCACTCAGAGGGCAGAGGTTCCACTCTGGGAGGGGCAAGCCAAGAAGACTAGGGGCAACCATACTGTGGCCCCACCACCACCACACAGTGCTCATTTATAGATCAGGGGTGTTACCCTATGAGAAATAGGCTGCTGTCCCTGCCTCCAGCTTTTGTGTAGTGGCACAGAAGTTCAGCCCAGGTGGAGAGGCAGTCCTTATGGACAAAAAGTTCCACATCTCTGCCTGAGGAAAATGACTTTATGTGGAACAAAGAGTAGAGAATTCCATGCCTAAGGGTGTTGTCAAAAAGAATGGAGATTTTGATGGAAAGCCTTTAGGAGGGCTTCGTAGCTCCACAATGCAAGTAGAAAACCTCAACAGCAGAGAAATCAGGAATTTATCAGAAACAGGAAAAGAAGTGCTCAAGAAGAGTTCTCCTGTGATCACAGTCAACCCTGCCAGTTGGGAGGGCCATATACAAGCTCTGAGCTTCATTCACTCAGTAGCACTCAGAGTGGGAAAGGCTTGAAAACATTCACCAAGCAGCACACAGATCAATCAACAAAAGGTGGAAGCCTTACTGCATTAGGGACTTAAACACAGCCTTTAACCAACCACTGGCTGAATAATAACCTACTCTTATCTAGTGACAACTACTAGGAAGTTCATGCTTAAAATTAAAAACACATGTACTTTATTAGGAATAACTTTTCTTTGTAGACCCTCCCTCAACTATTGGGTTCAGAAGAGATTGTAGCAAGCACTTGGTATTTTTATCACTCAGCATTGCTTCACATCCCTTCCTTTTGTTTTATTTATTTATTTTTAACAGAGGGGGGTGAAATAGCACTCCAATATTCCTCTGGAGAATCACTCTCTTGATAAGTGATGGTGATGGGGTTGACTCCATGCTCTACTTCATTCTCTATCCCAGGGGTAAAAAAAAAAAGACCTGGTCAAACCATTGATATACCCCTATCTTCAGCCATGGTAATTGTCAAATAATACAATCAGAGTTATAAGATGTCAGAAGATATTTGCTGAGAATGATGGAGGAAAAAATGTTCTTTTTCTTACCTTTTGAGGCAAGGGGTGAGGAGGTGAGGCCAAGACCCGCAGAAGCCATGCTATACTAAAGGGGGAGCCTAGAACTACCTGAGGGACAATTTCTAAAGCCTAAGGATAAAGTTATTACCACAGAAAACAGGGAAGAGATAGAAAGAAATGGGCCATTTGAGCTATTGGATTAAGCCTCACCTGAAATTAAATACATACCCGGACTTTTTAATTACTACTGAATAGATTTAATTTATATTTATGTCAGTTTGAGTTAGGTTTTCTATCACGTGTGGCTGACACATCTAAAGAAGTATTGCTCAGCTGATAGAGAAATGAATCCTCACTCATAAAAAAAAAAAAAAAATTACATGTATGTATAAACTACTTGAACATCAGGGAAACTTATCACAAAGTTGTGTGAGTATGTGTGTGTGTGGTTTGTGTGTGCGTGTGTGTGTGTGTGGTGTATGTGTTTGCAATCAGTTGAGTGATTGGACAGCAAAAACAGTGAAAAGTCACATGTGGGTTGGATGTAAACATTGCGAGAAGCAGATGCTTGGTTCAATTTTTACACCACAGGGCTTAATACCCCTTAGGAAGCTAGTGTTCTTTTTGATACCATGCTTAATTGCATTTTGGTCCAGTTTAACACTGTGAATTTCTTGGGTAGTATGCAAACCTATTTTAGAGACTTAAGCCATGGTGCTCACAAACCCCTTCAGATGTCCTTTAAAAGGACAAGAAACATTAGTATGTTGTTTCTCTTTGTTACATTTGGGTACCTCCTAAATAGAGGATGAAAGAGGTCTGCAAAAGACCACAGATGACAGCTGACTGCAATTTGCCCAATTTTCTATAATTTCCTTTAGCCTATGAACTGCAAATGAGCAAAGATGAATTCTCTAAAAAATGTTTTAAAATACATGTTTTGCTTATATTCTAGAATAAACACTGTTATAATCTTTACCTTTTTCTCCAGTGAATCTTGTCGTACATTATGTTGTACTTACTGTGACATTCATCCCTGCCGGGGAAGTTTCTTTCCACCTTTATTAGTTTGGAAGACTGGCTCACTCTGTTTTCTTTCTTCCTGGTGGTATACAATTTAAAAACATCAATTTTAGGAACAGTTTTGGTATATTTTTCCTTTTGTTCCTAATTTTAAAGGTCACAAGTTTGCATCTAAGTTTTCAAAGAGTGAGCATTTTTATTATTTTGAATTTGATTATCTGATCCAGGCTTGAAATCTTAGGCTTTATATACATGATTTAAAGGGAAAGAATCTTGAAACACATTCATTTGGTATTATCAATGTGAAACTGGCCTAATAGTTCAAGTCTTCCAAATCTGTTCAATTAATGGATTAAATCACCTGGATTGACTTTCTATGTATTTTTGGGGGTATATATATATATATATCAGTCTCCTCATACACAAGCCAAAGCTGGACGATGAATAAGGAAGCCTGAAGAAGAATTGATGCCTTTGAATTATGGTGTTTGCAAAGAATATTGAATATACCGTGGACTGCCAGAAGAACAAAGAAATCTGTCTTTGAAGAAGGAGAACCAGAATGCTCATTAGAAGTAAAGATGGCGAAACTTCATCTCACATGCTTTGGATATGTTATCAGGAGGGACCAGATCGTGGAGAAGGACATTATGCTTGGTAAATTAGAGGGTCAGCGAAGAAGAGGAATACCTTCAATGAGGCAGGATGACACAATGGCTGCAACAATGGGCTCATACATAGCAATGATTGTGAGGTTGGAGCAGGACCAGGCAGCGTTTTGTTCTGTTGTATATAGGGTCGCTAAGAGTTGAAACCAACTTGACAGCACCTAACAAAAACAACATATATATATATATATATATATATATATATATAATCCTTCTCTTGCTCTTTAATATCCAAGAATGTATATTTGGCTCTGATACTGTACTGTAAATATTCCCTCAAAAATTACAAATCCTAAATACGGAATCCAGTCCCTAGTTTTCATAACACCTGTATTGTACTTTGCAGCACCAATAGCACTCTTTTCTCAGTACAATCTCTTGCTTTAACCATTATAGCAAAATCCTAGGCTTTTTATTCTTTTTAAGTTTTTTGTTGCTTCTTCTTAAGGGGCTCTGATTCCTCTTCTCACATCCAAAATGCTAACTCTTTCTTTTTCTTTATTTGTTCTACTCACTTTTAAGACTCCAAAAGTCAAACCCATATGTAATTTTAAAATCTATGTTCATCAGCTCCAGTTATTATCCTGAGAACCAAATCTCAAATGTTTATTTACTTGACATCTCCTTGTAGAAGTCTCTATGTTATTTCAAATTCAACTGATCTCATAATACCAAAAAAAAAAAAAAAAAAACCAAACCCAGTGCTGTTGACTCTGACTCATAGCGACCCTATAGGACAGAGTAGAACTGCCCCATAGAGTTTCCAAGGAGCGCCTGGCGGATTCGAACTGCTGACCCTTTGGTTAGCAGCCACAGCACTTAACCACTATGCCACCAGGGTTTCCGATCTCACGATAGTTTGCTCTAAATCGAAATTTCCACTTTAGACTGAACAAGTAGGAGTTCACATTTAGACTTTCCATTCTCTTGATGTCAACATCCATTCAATCAGTAAATTCTCATTATTATGTGAAACAGTAACCACATTCTTTAAAGTCACTTTTGGTTTTACTATCCTACAAACCTGTGAGATAATATTTTACTATCTTACAAACCTGACATGTTACAAAAGAATAAGACAAGTGAGAGGTTTTTCTTTCTATTGTCTCCTATACTCTAGGGCAAGTCTTAACTATCTATTCACCTATCACCTATAGCAATTTTTCCATCCCCATTTCTGGTTGAGTAGATTCTGACTCATGGTGACCTTATGGGTTACAGGGTAGAACTGCTCCATAGAGTTTTCTTAGCTGTAATCTTTGCAGAAGCAGATCACCAATTCTTTCTTCTGTGGCACCACTGGGTGGGCTTGAACAGCCAAACTCAAGGTTAGATTAGTAGTCAAACACAAACCATTTTTCCACCCAGGAAATTTTTCCTCCCTAGGTCCCTCATACTCAGTTTCTCCTCCCTCATGTACACTGACAGGTAAATAGCTTTAAAGCATAGCTCTGTACTGTTCAGTCTCTTATACAAAATCCATCACTGGACACTAACACAATCAAAACTTCTAACACAATATTTAAGTGTTCCAGGTCTGTGTGCCTCACACACAGCCACCACTTCTCTGTCAGCAGAGCCTTGTAGGTTACTATGATGCTGGACAAGTTTTAGCGGAACTTCTATACTAAGGCAGACTAGGAAGAGGGGCCTAGTGATCTACTTCTGCACATCAATCAGTGAAAACCCAATGGATCACAATGGCCTGATCTCGTTGTGCCTGGGGTCACCGTAAGTCAGGAGCCAACTTGATGGCAAACAGCAACAACAACTACCTTTTCAGCTTTACCCCTCCATTTGAGAGCAAATATACTTCACCATTTGTTACCATTCCACTGCATGCAAATCCTGGGATAATTTCCACCCATCTCCAACAATGAGAGAGCAGCTACCAAGCTATGGCTGAAATGTTTAAGGCTTCAGAAACCCTTCTTTGTCTGCTTGCCTCTCTTCTCTGTCTTCATACTGAAAGTGTCCTTCCCTTTCTTTTTTTACACTTTTATTAAATGTTGTCTTGCATTGTTATTATTTGTGTGTGTGTCTTCTTGCCAAAAAGGCTATTAGTGTCTAAAGAACCGGTAATGCACATTATTTATTTTTTATTTTTTAATTCTCTACAGAGCCTTGTGAAAGAAAAGCTTTGCTCTGAATAGTACTCAAGAAACTCTCCGTGCAAACTTAATGAGGATGTGGAATTATTGTTATTGTTATGTGCCGTCAAGTTGGTTCTGACTCATAGTGACCCTATACACCACAGAATGAAACACTGCCTGGTCCTGTGCCATTCTCACAATTGTTGCTATGCTTTGAGTCCATTGTTGCAGTCACTGTGTCAGTCCATCTCATTGAGGGTCTTCCTCCTTTTTGATGACCCTCTACTTTACCAAGCATGATGTCCTTCTCCAGGGACTGATCCTTCTTGATAATATGTGCAAACTATGTGAGACGTAGTCTTGCCATTCTTGCCTCTAAATATGACATTCTGGTTATACTTCTTCCAGGACAGATTTGTTTGTTCTTTTGGCAATGCATGGTATATTCACTATTCTTCACCAACACCACAATTCAAAGGCGTCAATTCCTCTTTGGCCTTCCTTATTCATTGTCCAGGTTTTGCATGCACATGATGTGATTGAAAACACCATGGTTTGGGTCAGGCGCATCTCAGTCTTCAAGGTGACATCTTCGCTCTTCAACACTTTAAAGAGGTCCTTTGCAGCAGATTTACCCAATGCAATGCGTCTTTTGATTTTACGACTGTTGCTTCCATCGGTGTTGATTGTGGATCCAAGTAAAGCAAAATCCTTGACAAGCTCAATCTTTTCTCTGTTTATCATGATGTTGCTTATTGGTCCAGTTGTCAGCACTTTTGTTTTATGTTGAGGTGTAATCCATACAGAAGGCTGTGGTCTTTGATCTTCATCAATAAGTGCTCCAAGTCCTTTTCACTTTCAGCAAGCAAGGTTGTGTCATCTGCATAAGGCAAGTTGTTAATAAGTCTTCCTCCAATCCCGATGCCATGTTCTTCTTCACATAGTCCAGCTTTTTGGATTATTTGCTCAGCATACAGATTGAATAGGTATGGTGAAAGGATAGAACACTGATGCACAACTTTTCTGACTTTAAACCATGCAGTATCCCCTCGTTCTGTTCAAAGGACTGCCTCTTGATCCCTGTACGGATTCCTCATGAGCACAATTAAGTGTTCCAAAATTGTCATTCTCCATGATGTTATCCATAATTTGTTATGATCCACACAGTCAAACATCTTAGCATAGTCAATAAAACACAGGTAAACATCTTTCTGGTATTCTCTGCTTTCAGCCAGGATCCTTCTGATATCAGCAATGATATGGAATAGCCTGTGATTAAGACTTCAAAGCTTTTAATTTTCTTATCAGGCAATTAGCTTCTCTAAAAGGGGGAAATAATTTACTTTTCACCCAACAACTTATAACTCTATCAAAAAAAAAAATTTTTTTAACATCACACTGAATTGTTGAAGAAAATATGAAGTAGATGGTTCAAAATAAGTCATATTTAAAAAGCCTCAGACATTTTCTCAATATTCTTTACCCTTTTGGAATGAAACTGAGCTGAGTTCAAAAACAGTCCCACTGAATAACTGTGTGACATTAGCCAGAATACATAATCTTAATAAGCTTGTTTTCTTAGTTTTAAAGAGAGAGCAATACTCCACAATGATGTTATTAATAATAATGGGATAGTTATTGTTAGGTGCCATCACGTTTGTTCCAACTCATAGCAACCCCATGTGCAACAAAACAAAACACTGCCTGGTCCTGCACCATCCTCACAATTGTTATGCTTGAACCCATTGTCGCAGCCACTGTGTTAATCCTTCTTGTTGAGGGTCTTCCTCTTTTTCTACTTTACCAAGTAAAACCAAACCCATTAACATCGAGTTGATTCTGACTCATAGCAACCCTATAGGACAGAGTAGAACTGCCCTGTAGAGTTTCTAAGGCTGTAATCCTATGGAAGTAGACTGCCACATCTTTCTTCTGTGGAGCAGATGGTGGGTTTGAACTCCTGATCTTTCGGTTAGCAGTCAAGTGCTTTAACCACTATGCGACCAGGGCTCCTCATAGAGCCACTTTAGTTAGACATACTTAAAAGCATAAATTAGGTTACATGAGAGATATTATTTTGCTCAATATAACCTGTGAAATCTAGCACATGTCAAGCTGAAGACATGTACTGTAACTTCCGGATGCCTAAGGAAATTGTCCTGTGTCAGACTGAGTAGCCTAAGAAAGTCACACTTTCATTTGGGTACCCAAGGGTAAGTAGTTGCTTTCCTAATATTTAATGGAGTGGCCATATGAATTGTCCCGGCTGGTATACCTTAATTTTGATCACACAGAATATGACTGATGTGTAGTGGGATATCATTTTATTTCTACTAAAAATCCAAGGCAACAGGCAATATACAAAATAAAAAGAAGTCAATTTAAGAAGCAGTAAGTTCTCCTAACACTACATGTAACCTCATGATGCTTTCCCTGTACAAATAAATTCTGAAAATAATTAATCTCTTTTTATGCAGAAACCTTAAATATAATTCTGACATAGAATTTTTTTCCCAGATCTAAATGAGAATTGTATTTTTTTGTATTATATTAGCCAACCTCACCTGCTCAGTGTTCTTTCTGTAACGATACACAAGAAACTGAAAAATTAGATAAATCTACTCTTGATAACAATTACAGTCCCCCTTTTTAAGTTCCAAATTTTTGCGTGTGATTTGATAAGATTGGAATAAAATTTACTTTGGTGTTTCTTTGAAAGTCATCCTAGGGGAAAAAATACATGTTAGTTTAACTAGCACCTCCTGCAATACTAAAAGGACCTGGCTATTTTTAAAAAGTGTTTATAGTCATCCCTTAGAATGAGTCAAAATAAAGTAAATGAAAACTGTTAGGATAGAAAGATACAAAATGAAAGGAAAACTGATTTCACTCTGACAAACACCCGGCAAACCTAAGCCTTTTGCTTATTAAATTTCCAGACAGAAGAAATTGTTTTTTTCTTGCATCATCAAAAATTATATAGGATTTCCTACCCTACCTTTTAATTTAGCATAAACTTCCTCCTACTAATTCATTACCTTTAGACATTATTTGTTGTGGTCAATGACACTGCCTAATCCACCTTGCTTTCCCACAGGAATATGTGCATGATATCCGGACACTGTTAGGGAATACATTTTCTCTGAGGTTCCCATGGTCTGCATCATCTATTGTTTGAAACACAATAAACTGGCAAGAAGTCAATCTACAATAAAATGGGCAACAGTTGCTTGGCAACTGGAAAGCTATGTGATAGAATTATTGAGTATTTCACAGGGCAAACTGTCACTCTTATTCAAATGGTATCTCTGTTAGTGACTAGCACAGATATGTGATGCTTCTAACTCAGTTTCCTTCATTGATAAGAGCCAGACATAGTTTCTCTCTCACTGAGAACCATGCACTTCCCAAACATTTCTGTTATGCTTCAACGGATAAGAAACCACCTTATGCTGCTATATCCAATGAAAAGGTATTTTGAGGACTTGGCGACATTCTGCAGCTTTCTCATTTTCACAAATAAAGCAGACAAAATGCAGATTTTTCTAAGAGGATCCATAGGTAAAAAAAATTTTTTAAGTTTACATAAAGGAAACAAGTATTATTATTAGGCTCTAACATCAACTCATGGTCAGGAAATACTCTTTGAAAAATCTTTTCAAGTTTATTGTGACTAGGCTTTTCATCTTTATAACCGCTTGCTTACTTCAAAAAAAAAAAAACCCTTTAGGATGAATAGCTGATATTTGTAGCATTTGTGTTTATAGAAGTGAAAAATAGCCCATAAAAACCTAAGTAGAGTAAATTCTTGACTTCTGAGGAAAAAAAAAGCATTTATCTGCATTATATTTCAAATAATTCAAATGATTAATAAATTGAAATTAAGGACATGAAGTTTCATACTCTGCAATGTCTAGCTTTCTAGCAATAATAACATAAATTTAAAATTTCTATAATTTAAGAAAATCTACAGATTGTTAAGGAAGCAGGTTTTTATTCACCTGCACACAAAGATAAAACGAGGGAATTGCTGACTGATTGAGAAAGAACAAAGGCCCAATAATCAAAAAACCGTTAACTTCCATGTATCCTGTTTGAAAGCAGGGCAGGAAGTCGAAAATGAAAAGGCCTTGCGAAAAGTTTATTTTGAAACTTTACCATTGCACACCAAGTCTGTTTGCTCGAGACTTAGTACTAAAGAGGTCTGTATAAACACTTAATCATGATTACTTCTGCAATAATTGCCTAATAGTGAAAGTCTTGACTATTAACTGATTACAGAAATGGAATATTATGCAAATTATATGAACCGAAATGTTGATAGGAAAAAATATTGAATCATTTTCCCTTTGTAAAGTGCTTTCAACTTCTATTGGCCCCTAATACTCAGCTTTATGTATTACTTCTCTCCTTTAAAGTTCTTCAATGAACCACTAAAACTTTTTCCAGTCAATTGTATTTTAGGATAAAATTACCCTTTTTTATGCAAATAATGCCACCTTATGCCTTTTTTTTTTTTGCCAGCAGCTCCCTCTCCCCTTGAGGTATTTTTGTAAGTGTGCTACACCAATTTTTTTTTTTTACAGCAACTTGTAGAAGAGGATTGGCATGGTGGAGCTTGTGAGGGCACCTCGCAGGGGATGGCTGTGGCTGGAAACAAAAACAGAAGGCTGGTGTTATTTGCATAAAAAACATGGTAGTTTGTAATTTATCCAAGTAAATTACCTAAATAGTAAACTAAATAGCTAACCAATTAGCAAAACTATCACAGATTGTATTTAATTAAATTCAAACTGAAGTTGGGTTTAATACTTGATGAATTAAGTGATAAAAAAAATTAACTTAAAACTGTACGAAGTACCCAAATAGAATTAGAGGAAAAGAGTTTATTAAAATGGCAAAATCACAAGAATAACATAAACTCTCAATGAGAAGAGCAGCATCACAATTGAATCAAAAGAGGAAAAAGAAATGGAAATTACCCCTGAAGGATTTAGAGTCCACCAATAAGTTCATAAATTCACTTTTACTACTGGACAGTCAATGCTTTTTTTCATTTTCAGAAGAATGATTATGATACAAACACAAACACATGTTTTTATACAGAAAAGTTAAATAGAGAAAAAGTCATAGTAATCTCAAAGGATTCCATGCCAAAACTGTGATTTGTTTCCTGGTCTATTCCCCACCCACACCATGGGCAACACGAGTCATTGTTTCTCTAAACTGTTCTTTCCCTTCAATGAATAATCTTTCCAGTATAAATCTGATTGACCTCCCCATTTTACGTCTTTCTTCCTTCCGTTTTTCACTAGCCTGAATTACTTTAAATATTTATTTTGGGTCTCTGGGTCATCCTGGATATGACTGGAGACCACATGGGAAATCATTTTTCCTTTTGTGCAATGTAATAACCAGTTAACAAATAAACATAACACATATTTATCATGGTGCTTGATAACCAGAGACTTACAAAAAATTAGGTGGTGGTTAAGTAAATGGATTCTGGGATCAGAATATTTGGGTTCAAATTACAGCTCTAACATTGACTAAGTGTAGCCTATCTCAAGTTGAATGAACTTTCTGGGATTTTTTTACGCGGAACTATCCTAGTTCTCTAGTGCTGCTATAATAAAATTACCACAAATGGGTGACTTTAACAAACAGAAGTTTATCTTCTCACAGTTTGTTGTTGTTGTTAGGTGCCGTCAAGTCGGTTTCAACACATAACGACCCTATGTACAACAGAATGAAACACTGCACCATTCTCACATCTGTTGCTATGTTTGAGCCCATGGTTGCAGCCACTGTGTCAACCCATCTCATCTTTTTCACTGAGCCTCTACCTTACCAAGTATGATGTTCTTCTCCAGGAATTGGTCCTTCCTGATAACATGTCCAAAGTACATGAGACAAATCTTGCCATCCTCATTTCTAAGGAGCATTCTGGCTATACATCTTCCAAGACAGATTTGTTTGTTCTTCTGGTATATATATATGAGTATACCAATATTCATATTCTTCGCCAACACCATAATTCAAAGACATTAGTTCTCCTTCAGGCTTTCGTATTCGTTGTCCAGCTTTCGCATGTATATGAGGCAATTGAAAATACCATGGCTTGGGTCAAGTACACCTTAGTCCTCAAAATGACATCTTTGCTTTTTAACACTTGAAAGAGGTCTTTCGCAGCATACTTGCCCAATGCAATACACTATTTGATTTCTTGACTGTTGCTTCCATGGGTATTGATTGTGGATCCAAGTAAAATGAAATCCTTGACTTCAGTCTTTACTCTGTTTATCCTGTTGTTGCTTGTTGGTCCAGTTGTGAGAATTTATGTTTTCGTTATGCTGAGGTGTACCCTATACTGAAGGTTGTAGTCTGTGATCTTCATCAGCAAGTTCTTCAAGTCCTCTTCACTTTCAGCAAGCAAGATTTTGTCATGTGCATATCACTGGTTGTTAACAAGTCTTCCTGCAATCCTGATTCCATGTTCTAATTCATATAGTCCATTTTCTCAGGTTATTGTTCAGCAAACAGATTGAATAAGTATGGTGAAAGGATACAACTCTGAAGCACACCTTTCCTAATTTTAAACCATGCAGTATTCCCTTGTTCTGTTCAAATAGCTGCCTTGGTCTATGTACAGGTTCTGCACGAGCACAATTAAGAGCTCTGGAATTCTCATTCTTCCCAATGTTATCTATAATTCGTTAGGATCCACATAGTCAAATGCCTTCGCATAATTACAAAACACAGGTAAATATCTTTCTGGTATTCTCTGGTTCAACCAAGATCCACCTGACATCAGCAATGATAGCCCTTGGTTCGTATCCTCTTCTGACTCCAGTTTGAATTTCTGGCTGTTCCCTGTCAATGTACTGCAGCAACTGTTTTTTAATTATCTTCATCAAAATTTTACATTGTTTGATGATTTCCACATTCTGTTGGATTACCTTTCTTTGGACTGGTATAAATATGGATTTCTTCCAGGCAGTTAGCCAGGTAGCTGTCTTCCAAATTTCCTGGCATAGATGAATGAGCATTCCCAGTGCTGCATCCATTTGTTGAAACATTTCAATTGTTATTCTGTCAGTTCCTGGAAACTTGTTTTTTGCCAATGGCTAAAAAAATAAAAAAATTTTTTTTTTTTTTCAGTGCAGCTTGAACTTCTTCCTTCAATACCGTTCGTTCTTGATCACATACTACCTCCTGAAATGATTGAACATCGATCAATTCTTTTTGGTATAATGACTCTGTATATTTCTTCTTTTGATGAGTCCTGGGTCTTCCAATATTTTGCACATAGAATCCTTCAATATTGAAACTTGAGGCTTGAATTTTTTCTTCAGTTCTTTCAGAATGAAATATGCTGAATGTGTTTTTCCCTTTTGGTTTTCTAACTCCAGGTCTTTGTGGACTTCATTATAATACTTCACTTTGTCTTCTAGAACTGCCCTTTGAAATCTTCTGTTCAGCTTTTTTATATGATCATTTCTTCCACTCACTTTTGCTACTCTACATTTGAGACCAAGTCTCAGAGTCTCTTCTGATATCCATTTTGGCATTTTCTTTCTTTCCTGTTTTTTAGTAACCTTTTGCTTTCTTTGTGTATGATGTGCTTGATGTCATCTCATACCTTATCTGGTCTTTAGTCCTTAATGTTCAATGCATCAATCTATTCTTGAGATGGTCTATAAATTCAGGGGGGATGTATTCATGGCTCTTGTGGACTTCTTTTAATTTTCTTCAGCTTCAAGTTGATCTTGTGTATGAGCAATTGATGGTCGGTTCCGCAGTTGGCCCCTGGCCTTGTTCTGACTGATGATATCGAGCTTCTGCATCATCTCTTTCCACAGATGTAGTCAATTTGATTCCTGTATATTCTATCTGCCAAGGTCCACGTATGAAGTCACCATTTATGTTGTTGATAAAAGATATTTCCAATGAATATGTCCTTGGTCTTGCAAAATTCTATCATGTGATCTTTAGCATCATTTCTATAACCAAGGCCATATTTTTCAACTATAGATCCTTCTTTTTTGTTTACAGCTTCCTCATTCCAATCACCAGTAAATTTCAATGCATCTTTATTGCATGTTTGATCAATTTCAGACTGCAGATATTGACAAAAACCTTCAGTTTCCTCATCTTTGGCATTAGTGGTTGGTGCATAAATTTGAATAATGGTGGTATTGACAGATTTTCCTTGTAGGCATATTGATATTATCCTATCACTGACAGTGTTGTACTTCAGTATAGATCTTGAAATGTTCTTTTTGATGAGGGATAGGATGCCATTCCTCTTTAATTTGTCATTCCTGGTGTAGTAGACTATATGCTTGTCCAATTCAAAATGGCCAATTCCAGTCCATTTTGGCTCACTAATGCCTAGGATCTCAATGTTCATGCATTCCATTTCATTTTTGACAACTTCGAATTTTCCTAGGTTGATACTTCATACTTTCCATGTTCTGATTATTAATAGATGTTTGCAGTTGTTTTTTTTCATTTTGAGTATTGTCACATCAACAAATAAAGGACCCAAGCTTGACTCCATCTATGTCGTTAAGGTCAACTCTACTTTGAGGAGGCAGTCATATTTTGAGTGCCTTCCCCCCTGAGGGGCTCATCTTGTGGAGCTGTATCAGACAGTGTTCCACTGCTATTTATAAGGTTTTCACTGGTCAATTTTTTTTTTACAGAGTAGATTGACAGATCCTTCTTCCTAGTCTGTCTTAGTCTGGAAGCTCCACTGAAACTTGCCCACCATGGCTGACCCTGCTGGTATTTGAAATACTGGTGGCATAGCTTTCAGCATCACAACAATAACAGACAAGTGGTCGTTCTCACAGTTTTGGGGGCTAGAAATCTGAACTTAGGGCATCAGCTCTAGAGGAAGGCTTTTTCTCTCTGCTAGCTCTGGAGGAAGGTCCTTGTTTCTTCTGAGATTCTGCACCTGGGCAATCTTCATGTGGCTTGGCATTTCTCTTCCCCCTTCTCTGCTTCTTTTGCTTGCTTGTTTAATCTCTTTTACATCTCAAAAGAGATTGATTTAAGACACTAATCCTGTCTCATTAACATAATAAAGACAACTTATTCCCAAATGGGATTATAATCACAGGCACAGAGGTTAGTATTTATAACACATATTGTTTTGGGACACAATTCAATCCATGATAGGAACAATATTAATACTTGGATTAAATTACATTTATTGGTGAGAGATTTAAAGCTTTTATGAAAACTAAGCATCAAAAAGTAAAGCAAAGACAAAGAAGAATACATTAATGTGATAGGGAGCTACGAATTATATTTTAAACAGACAATTAGTGCTTTTAAAAATCTAATTTGGATGTATTACAAGTCTGGAAAAGGAAATCTATATTCCAACCATTTTTTCTTAATATATATCTTGAAAAACAATCAACTTCTGAATATATTGACTGATAAATCAAAGAAAATATTAAAATACTTAGTAAAAATGAACAGACCACAAAGGCATTTGAGATAGGACCCGCTGGGCCTTCTAAGACTCCATTCTGGTGGTTATTTGGAGATTTTTGTTCAAGCCTCTCGAGGGTGTGTAACCTGACCCTACGAAGTCCAGTAAATTTCCATTAGCCCTTAAACTAGCCCAAGCCAGATTTGGCCCACCCCACATGCACAGAAGGGCCAGCTGTGACCACTGTTTGACCTCAACAGAGGATGCAACAAGAGGTAGAATGAATCAGAAGAAATACCATCACCCAGACCCTACTCCAAAGCAAGAGGTCCAACAATAACAATGTTACCGCCTGTTTCCTTGCTATCTTCTAGAATTTTCCCTCCCCAGTATGCCTGTGCGGCCACCATCTTGCCGCCCAAATCACATTCAAGCCCTGAGTTTCTGTAGCTCAGGGGAGTTGGATCTCAGGAACTTCCTCTTGGCTCCTTGCTCTGTGCATTACAATAAAGTTACTTCCCCTAGGGATTTCTCTTGTTAAGTATAAGTGCTTGGGATTGGAGGTGGGGAGCTACCTGGAGGATTGAAGTAGGACTAAGATATCCTCTTTAGGGAGGATCAAAATCCTACTAAGAGCATTCTCATTATCTTGCCCTACCACTTGACAACAGAGAACGGGCAGCATAGTTTCTGGTTGTTGGCTTTGGTTAGGTTCCATTTCTGGCTCTGAGTGTGTGTGTGTGTGTTTGAGTGTATGAATGAAGAGAAGGGGATGTTTTGAAAAAGGGTTATGTGTTTAGGATTACACGTTTATCTGAATGTACTATGGATATCGAATGTTTCTCCTAGCTAATGTTGTAAAGCAGACCTAAATGTCCTTCAGCCAATACTTAATTAGATATGTTAAAAGGGGAACTGGAGTAACACAGGCTTTTTGTTTATACAGTGGGGGGTTAGGTTGAAAAACTTAGCCCTACCCAGGTTTGCATTTATCCATACCTCTTCCACCTGTAGGTGTAGGCCCGGTTCCCGGCCCCTAGCAGCTGCTACCCCTTTGGCAGAACCCTCTGCCACTCCTCCAGTGAATTGCTTGCAGGCCCCTCATGAGTCAGAAACTTCCAGTCCTGCCAAAGAAAAGTTTCCCCTGTACACACCTATAGTGGGGTGCAATCTGGCCAGGGATCCACCCAAGTCTCCTCAGAGCAACTTCCACTGAGACAAATGCCTTCCAGACTGGATCACAAATGGCCAGCCTAGAGGGTTTATCTGGACCCATACACTGTTCTCTACCTCTGACTTGTATAACTGGAATTAACTCTAGAGGAATGGAAGATGGCCTTAGAAAAGGCACACCAAGAGGCTGACAGGTTGCATAACCTCAACACTCAAAATAGTAGTAGACTCCCAGCAGCCCAGGCTGTACCTGCCACAGATATTGGCTGGGGGCAGCACAGCTAGAACATCATAAAAACTGTTTGACAGCAAGGGGCCTCAAAACAGAAGAGCCTTAGGAAAGTTCAGGATGTACAACAAGGCCCCACGGAAAATTCTTCCAGCTTCCTAGAATGGGTGTATGAAGCATACCCACAGTTTACTGATATAAACCCTGAAGACCCAGAGAATGCCACGTTAATAAATATGATCCTCATCAGATGGAGAACCCCTGACATCAGGTGGAAACTTCAAAAGTTAGAAGGAGGTCTAGGAATGAATACTTCACAACTTGTTGGGATTGCCTTTGAAACCAAACCAAACCCAGTGCTGTTGAGTCAATCCCGACTCATAGAGACCCTATAGGACAGAGTAGAACTGCCCCATAGAGTTTCCAAGGAGCACCTGGTGGATTCGAACTGCCGACCCTTTGGTTAGCAGCTGTAGCACTTAACCACTACTCCACTAGGATTGCCTTTAGGGTCTTCAATAGTTGGGACCAGGTACATGGAAAAAGGCTGTGCTCCTGGCAGCAGCTCTCAGAGGCAACCTGCCACCCAGGCAGGCCTCATGTGGGGTAAGTCCTCGTGGGCCCCAAAAGGGCAGGTGGCCAACCCAAAACTCCCTAAAGCTAGGCCCCAGACAGTGTACCTACTGCAAAAAAGAAGGCCACTGGAAAGGAGAGTACCCCTCGCGGCCAACCCAGTTTGAGCAGGAAACCCATAGCATAGCTCCCGCAGCTATTAGCTGTTAACTCGGGCTGATGGGGCCCAGGGGCTTCCCCGCAACCCACGAGAAGCCCCAGGTTGCAATAACAGTGGGAAGACAACTTTCTGACACAACAGACCAGAAAGCTGGAGAACATGGCCTCTGCACGCAGAGAACCCTCCAGCCGCCCCAGGTAGAGACAAGTCTGCAGTCCCAGCCCTTGTCCGGCTTCATTGGCAAGGTAGAGAGCTGCCAAACACAGGCAGAGGTGGCACACAGCTTCCGGGCCTAGTGAGACGGTCACCATCCTTACCTCACCCCCAACCCTGGTAGGCCCATGACAGCAAAGAGCGAGCATCTCAGCTGGAGGAAAGAAAGCTTACTAAAAAAAAAAGAGATGCCTTATTTGAATAATGTACTATTCTCAATAGAGGTGGCAGTTATACACTGCCCTGGGCACCAGGAGGAGAGTCTCACATAATTAAATGATCAGGCGGCTAAACAAGATGCTAGAACAAAAACCCTCGCCACTTGCCTTGCTTTAATTCTTAATCTTCAACTACCAGAAGACCCCCAGAGCAATGAATGTGATATAAACAGAGCTTGTGAATGGGGCTTTGACCTTAACAGAGCAGAAGATGAGTGGTTGTACAATTTCCAGGGACAGGTATTAATACCAGAGCACCTGATGCACCCGATAATAAAGGCAGATCATGAAAACACACATTACGGTCGGGATGCTATGCTTTTCACTGGCTAGCAGAACTGGTTAAAGGGCCAAATCTACGAAAGATTCAGCAATGTGTCACCTGTGCGAAGAACCACCCCAAAACAGACCCACCACCTCCTATGCCCGGGATACAAGCCCGCTGGACTGGACCCGAAGAAGACTGGAGAGTGGACTGAACAAGGATGCCAATGGCTACAGGAAATTTCAAGTATCTGTTAGTGTTCATAGATACTTATACTGAATGGGTAGAAGCCTTCCCTTTCCAAATGGAAAAGCCATCTGAGGTAAGCCAAGCTCTCCTCAATGTAATTATTCACTTCAAAGCGCTAACGGAGGAGCCTTTGTATCTGAAGTCAGGACATTTAGGAATTCAGCGGAAGCTACATGCTTCTTGAAGACCACAGTAACTACTGCATTGACTGTGTGCTTAAAGTTCTAATTAGAAACCTAAGCTAGAGTGGCCAATGTGGGTGAACGCTTGCATTCTAAGAGACCAACCTGCCCTGCATCAAGCTGCTACATTGTCCTGTTGAGAGTTCAGGTGGCCCCTAAGAGTAGGCTCCAATTGAGCTCCTGTGAAATGCTTAAGGCGGCCTGGGGATGTAGTGCTTCAGATGAACTTTCATTAGTCCAGGAACTTAGTGTTTCTAGGTATCTTAGGTAACATTTCTATTTCAGTTTCCTGGGCTGATGGTGAGGCTGACTTGGCATTTCAATGGCTATTGGCATGTGTTCTGCTTATACAAGGCAATTTCCTTTGCTACTTCTAGCACCTAAGCAACTTTTATCAGCCATTCTCTTTGCCCTCCCAAGTCTTAGGGGTGGAGCAAGATGGCAGAAGCTGGTAAGTAGCACTGGTGACCAGAAGTTGGAAGCCATCAGCAGGTGTACTGTGTTTCTGGGGAGGTTGTTAATTGGATTGAAGGGGAAACCTCTGACTATATGAAAGGGCCTGGCAGTGGGACAAAGCCAATAAAGCTTCTGGTGGCAGTATAACAGAAGGGTCTTAGAGACCATCTGCCTGAGTTCAAATCTTGGCTCTGCTAGCTTTTGATTTGGGGTCTAGGGGCTTCACTTCCAGGTGGCTAATATAAATTGAAAACCACTTAAAAGTTTCTTTTTGTGAGTCTGGTAGGGAAGGTAAGAAGAAGACAAGCTCTTCTCTTCTACCTTCTAAGTCTTCTTTGCCTGCTACCCCCATAAGCTAGTCATTCCTTGCCTGTTCCTAGGTCCCTAAAACTCTTCCACATGTCAGCAGGAAGTAGCCAGATGAGTCACTGACCCTTATCCTATAAGATTAAGGAATTGTTACGACTCAAGGGGGAATGGTAATTTGACCCTACGAAGGCCAGTAAATTTCTTTTAGTCCTTAAACTGGATCAAGCCAGATTTGGCCCACCCTGCATGCACAGAAGGGCCAGCTGTGACCACTAATTGACTTCAATAGTGAACACTGCCACAGGTGGAATGAATCAGAACAAAAATCATCACCCAGACCCTATTCCAAAGCGAAATGTCTGACAAGAACCACATCACCCTCTGTTTCCCTGCTGCCTTCTAGAATTTTTCCCTCCCCAGTACACCTGTACGGCCACCATCTTGCTGCCCAAATCACATATAAACCCTACTTCCCCCATAGCTCGGGGAGCTGGATCTGAGGAACTTCTTCCTGGCTCCTTGCTCTGCACATTACAATAAAGTTACTTTCTATTTCTCAAAGACTGGTGTCCAGATTATTGGCAAGTCAGAGCATGCCAAACAGAACTCACCTTCTAGGGTTCTGTAAGTCTATACTCCCCCTCATACTTTGGTGGCATGAGTGGGGGCCAGGCCACATCTTTTTCCTTGGTGGTTGAGTGGATAAAGAGTATTTTCCTTAAGTTGCTGACTTGCTAGGTGTTCCTTTCCTGGCTCTTTGGTTAAAGAGAGCAGGCTTTTGGTGGGATTTTTTCATCTGTGCCCTTTGCAGTTTGGGATTTGCTGGCTTCTTCAGCAACACATTGGTGTATATGATTCAAAAAGAAAATCCAATGCATCAATTGGTCTCAACCCACCTGGAGCAAAGGAAAATGAAGAACACCAAGGTCACACGACAACTAAGAGCCCAAGAGACAGAAAGGGCCACATGAACCAGAGACCTACATCATCCTGAGACCAGAAGAACTAGTTGGTGTCCGGCCACAATCGATGACTGCCCTCACAGGGAGCACAACAGAGAAATCCTGAGGGAGCAAGAGACCAGTGGGATGCAGACCCCAAATTCTCATAAAAAGACCATACTTAATGGTCTGACTGCGACTAGAGGAATCCCGGCGGCAATGCTCCCCAGACCTTCTGTTGGCACAGGACAGGAACCATCCCCGAAGACAACTCATCAGACATGAAAGGGACTGGTCAGCGGGGGGGAGAGAGATGCTGATGAAGAGTGAGCTAATTAAATCAGGTGGACACTTGAGAGTGTTTTGGCAACTCTTGTCTGGAGGGGGGATGGGAAGATAGAGAGAGAGGGAAGCTGGCAAAATTGTCACAAAACGAGAGACTGAAAGGGCTGACTCAATAGAGGGAGAGCAAGTGGGAGAAGGGAGTAAGATGTATGTAAACTTATATGTGACAGACTGATTGGATTTGTAAATGTTCACTTGAAGCTTAATAAAAGTTAATTAAAAAAAAAAAGAAAATCCAGAGACTCACAATTGTGTTGTTTTGGGCTTCTGAGGTCCCTAGCCAGTCTGCCTTCTTCTCCCCACCCTTCAGAATCTGATATGTATATATATATATACACACACACACACACACACACACACACACACACATACTCCAAACTCTTTGCCATCAAGTCGATTTCAACTCATATATATATATATATATATATATATATATATATATATATATATATATATAATATCAAGAGTTTTTAGGTGTACTTAGTGGGAAGAACAAGGAAAATATGTCTACTCCTTCTTTCTGGAAGCATTTGGCCTTCACAAGTTGCTTAACCTGTCTGAGTTTTTTCATATGTTAAATGGAGATAATAATAGTACTTATTTCTTACTATTGTGGTGGTGATTAAATTAGTTAATTTATGTAAAAACATTTAGAACAATGTGAGGCACATAATAAACAATTAATTTTCTTATTGTTGTCACTATTGGTAATTAAGTTCTTGTATTACCATTTCAAAGAGTAGGAAAAGAGGTGAAGTTCTCTAATTTATATACTAAGGTTGGTTTAACTGATACTCAAACTGGTGAAAGTACATGGAATTAGAACTATAGGCTCTGTCACTTATGAATATAGATGTAGACATTCTAAAAAAAATTATTTTCAATTACCTCATAGTAAAAATACTCATGAGCAAAGAGTTATTCAACATAAAAAATCTATCAATTCAATGTACTACAACAATGATAGAATTAGAAAAAGTATATGATCATCTTAATAGATGTAGAAGCATTTGGTAATGTTGCAATCAGTTACTTTTTCAAAAGAGCCAACACCTAAGAACCCTAAGAATTAAGGGTCTCTATCAAAACCAAAACTCCAAGATGTAAAAATCCTAAAGAAATTATTTTCAAATTATCTCAGTAACAATACTTCATGAACAAAGAGTTATTCAACATAAAAAAAAAAAAAAAACTATCAATTCAATGTACCATAACAATGATCGGATTAGAAAAAGTATATGATCATCTTACTAGATATAGAAGAAGCATTTGATGATGTTAACCAACCAGTTATTTTTTCAAAAGAGCCAGCACTCTAAGAACAATACAACATCAAAGCAACACATCTGATAGTGCAAAACCAACACTCCAAGATACATGAAGATAAGTAATGCTGAGAAAGAATCAATAAAATTAGCAATCAAAAGTTAGATTTACTTCACACTAAATGTAATCTACCACCACCTGTCTGTCAGTTTGTTGTACTGTGGTGGCTTCATGTTGCTGTGATGCCAGAAGCTATGCCACAGGTATTTCAAATACTAGTAGGGTCACCCATGGTGGGTAGGTTTTAGCCAAGCTTCCAGACTAAGACAGACTAGGAGAAGAAAGGCTTGGCAATCTACTTTCAAAAGTTAGCCGATAAAAAACCTTGTGAATCACAACAGAACATTGTCCAACTCACTTGCTTTGGGCACATCTCAGGAGGAATCAGTGCTGGAGGAAAACATCAAGTTTTGTCAACATATAGTGTCTTAGTTTCTAGTGCTGCTATAACAGAAATACTGCAAGTGGATGGCTTTAACAAGCAGAAATTTATTTTCTTACAGTAGGAGATTATAAATCTAAAATCAGGGTAGCAGTTCTAGGGGAAGACTTTCTTTGTCGGCTCTTAGGTAGGTCCTTGTCTCTTTTCAGCTTCTGTTTCTCAGTTTCTCACAATCTCCATATTTTGGGGCATCTGTCTTCCCCCATCTCTGCTTCCTTGCTTAATCTGTTCCTTTACCTCTGGAAAGAGACTTATTTAAAATGCACCCTACACTAATACTGCTTCATTAATACAACAACAGCAACAAAAAAACACTCCCAAACGGAATTATAACCACAGGTATAGGGGTTAGGATTTAAAACATGTATTTTGGGGGACACAATTCAATCCACAACACATAGCTAGTTTGGTGAAGTAGAGGGCCAATGAGGGTGTGGGAGATGCTCAGCAAGATGGATTGGCACAATAGCTGCAATGGTGGACTCGAACATGCTGGCAAATATAAGGATGTTGCAGGACAGGACAATGTTTTATTCTGTTGTACATAAGGTTGTCATGAGCCAGAGTCAACTCGGTAGCAGCTACACACAACAATAACAAATTCAAAGAATTTGTTTAAAAATTTTTTTTTTTTTAATTTACTCATTCACTCATTCAACAAGTAATTTTTGAGTCTGTATCATGGACTTGCCCATCAGGCACTGTTCTAGATGCATACTACCTGTAGCAAAGAGATCTGTAGGTAAAGTATAACTAAACTCTAATATACTTAGTGCTGAATTAGTGGGAAACACAGAGGAAAAAGAATTTTATAGTAATCTTGGTTAATACAGGAATTGATGAAGCAGCCCTTGGGTTAAATTCTTCTGCCAAATGGAGGGACACATATGACTCTAAGAAAAACATTCCAAGTATATTGTACTTGGGGACACTGCCTTCCAGGTAGCTTAGTAATGGTATTGTTTAGGTAACAGATTGAAAAAGTTTTCCTTTAAGAATCTACAATATTTGGTCAAGTTGAAAGAAATATACTTGTGTTAGTTCCTACAAAGGTATCAACCTATTTTATTAACCAGGTTCATTTCTATCCCTTGTGCTTAGAATCAACTCAAAGGGCAACAGGTATGGTTTGGTTTGCTGCTACCAGGTTGTGATCTAGTTTTGGGATCATTGGTCATATAAGGGAAAAGTAAATGTGGATATTTATAATGCAAACCTTCGTATTTCCCATTCTGGTAATTTCAGTGGGTGATATTATTAGGACCAGGCCAAAATTCAGAGACTTGCTTCCAAATAGGTTGACCTAAAATAAAGATAATAAAGAAGTGATTTTGTCTGGTTTCGTTTCACAATTGCTTTGGTTTTTTTGTTTGTTTGGATTAAAAAACCAAGGATCACTCTACCATTTGGTGAAAGCATATTTCTTACAGAATCTCTTATTTGCCCAGATGTAGAAAACAATCCTGTTTTAAGTTAGCACAATAAATCTAAGACATAAAAGAACTATTGTCACCTCTTTGTCCATTTATTCCCAAGGTCTATGTGAAGCTCCCATTCCAAAAGAGGTGTATTCATTCAGTTCTACAAAGTATTCACTTTTTACTAGCAACTTCCTCTGGACTTCTTGATGTTTCAACTAAGTGAAGTTTCTGTTGGCTCTTTGTTTTTAAGTAGTCAAAAATATGACTTTCCTTATTAGCCTGAAAATGAATAGCTTATTATTTTTATGTCAGCTTTAAATTGCTTTTTCATCTAACATTTCTTCTGATTTTTATATCAGTCTTGTGAGATGATTGAAGCGGGCATTATCATCTTTATTTTACATGTGAAGAAATAGAATTTTAGAAAGATGACTTGATTTTCAGTAGAACTGAATCTCCGGCTCCGGTGTTCTTCTTATTACATGCGTTTACTTAATCCTTATGAGGGCACTGGTAGTTCAGTGATTGAATTCTTGCCTTCCATGTGGGAGACCCTGGTTTAATTCCCAACCATTGCATCTTATGTGTATCCACCACCAGCCTTATCAGTGGAGGCTTGAGAGTTACTATGATGCCGAACAGGTTTCCGCACAGATTCCAGACTAAGACAGACTAGAAAGAAAGGCCTAGTGATCTACTTCCAAAAAAATCAGATGCTGAAAATCTTACGGATCACAGTAGTCTGATCTGCAGCTGGTCAGTGTTTCATTCAGCTGTGCACAGGGTCACCAGGAGTCGAGGGCCAACTTGCCAACAGTTAACAATAATGTAATCATTTATTCATCAGCATATATTTATTTCGTGCCTCCTGTGGACATATGGTGGACAAACCGTATTGCAGGAACTCTGCGGCTTGCCACTATTCTTTGTAAATATTAGAATGGTTTCTGGTAACAAGAATTTCCAATACTAATTCTGAAGAGAATAGCCCTAATTTAATTCTTTAGTTTTTAAAGCTGGTCTATATTATGATTATAGTTTGACCAGACATCAACTTTAATAATGTACTACCCACGTTAATGAGAATATAATTGGGAATGTTTCTGATATTGAGAGAAATAAAGTACATATGTGATAGTGAACATTTCAAACATTTTTCCCTAATGGTTGATGAATTTAGAACTTACAAGCTGTTAAAGACATACCTTTGATTTTAGCCTATGAGGCCACTTTAAAAATTACTAATCCACTAAACATCAGAAGCCCGTAATTTTCATCCATTAAATACACATATGGAGCCCTGGTGGCACAGTGATTAAGAGCTCAGCTGCTAACCAAAAGGTCAGCAGTTCGAATCCACCAGCCACTCCTTGGAAACCCTATGGTGCAGTTCTACTTTAACCTGTAGGCTGGCTAGGAATCAGAATTAAATTGATTCGACTTGATGGCGATGGGTCCTTTTTTGCAGGGGGGAGTTAAGTACACATATGAGTGCGAATCAACTTGATGGCAACCGGTTTATTTATTTATTTATTTATTGTGCTTTAGGTGAAAGTTTACAAATCAAGTCAGACTCTCATTCAAAAAGCCATACACACCCCGCCATGCACTCCCAGCCGCTCTTCCCTTAATGAGACAGCACATTCCTCCTCTCCACCCTGTATCCGCTGTGTCCATTCAACTAGCTCCTGTACCCCTCTTCCTTCTCATCTCACCACCAGACAGGAGTCACCAGCATAGTCTCATGTGTCTACTTGAGCCACAAAGTTCACTCCTCACCAGCATCACTGTCTATCTGATTGTAGACTGTAGACTTGGTTTCAGGAATGGTTCCAATCTTGGGCTATCAAACGGTCCGGGGACCATGAGCGTCAGGGTCCCTCTGGTCTCAGACCATTAAGCCTGGTCTTTTTACGAGAATTTAAGATCTACATCCCACTGTTCTCCTGTTCCAGCAGGGATTCTCTGTTGTGTTCCCTTTCAGGGCAGTCATTGGTGGTAGCTGGGCACCATCTAGTTCTTCGTGTCTCAGGCTGATGAACTCTCTGATTATGTGGCCCTTTCTGTCTCTTGGGTCCATATTTACCTTGTGCCTTTGGTGTTCTTCATTCTCCTTTGCTCCAGGTGGGTTGAGACCAATTGATGCATCTTAGATGGCCACTTGCTAGTGTTTAAGACCCCAGACACCTCTCACCAAAGTGGAATGAAGACCGTTTTCTTAATATAGTTTGTTATCCCAATTGACCTAGATGTCCCCTGAAACCATGGTCCCCAGATCCCTGTCCCTGCTACTTTGCCTTAGAAGCTTTTGGTTGTATTGAGGAAATTTCTTTGCTTTCGGATTAGTCCATTGGTACTGAGAATCCCTGTGTTATGTGTTGCCTTCCCCCTACCTAAAAAAAATTTTTGCCTGAAATCTAGTTCATCAATATATGGGTTTGTTACACATAGTTTCTATTCTCTTTTGCCAGGCACTTAATATGATTAGTCTCTTTTCTAATAGACATAAAAAGCAAAACAAAACAAAACTCATTTTTTTTCCTACAAATACATACCACTATATTTATTCTCTAATATATAGCACATACTCAAGTATAGCTATTTTTTTTTTTTTTTTCCTTCACTGGTTGCTTTAGTCTCTTGTGAATGTGAGGCAGTACAGTGAAACCTGCGAGAGGCAGGAACTTGACAGGACTGCTTCATTTTTCTGGGTCTCTTTGACAGGGTGTAGTCTTACCACTTTCCTATTGCTTGTTTTAGTGGAAAACATTTGAGTTTTTCTTCTCTAACAGATTTCTACCTTATCCAGGTTCCGGCTTTTGTGGGTTTAATTGTAACAAGAAGAGGGCAGAAGGAACCAACTCAGCAAGTCAATCTCCTTACTGCTCCTTATAGCCACTGGTATCTGGGACTATTGTCCATATGCCAATATGGCAACTTCAAGATTCAGACATAAGTCCCTCCACTCCACACATTTATCCAGTTATTCCACACCATTTATTAAAAAGACTCACAATTGAATTACCATGACACCTTTGTGAGAAACCAATTGACCATATCTGTGTCAGTCTATTTCTGGACCCTACTCTGTTCCATTAATCTAATTTCCTATCCATATGTCAATACTAGACTGCTTGATTACTGTAGCTTTACAGTCAGACTTGAAATCCAATAGTGTGCATTCTCTAATTTTAGTCTTCTTTTGTTTTGTCTATTCTAGCTTATTTACATCTCCATATTAGCTTTAGGATATACTTGTATTTTCTGCAAAAATAAGGCTTATTGGATTTTATTCAGATTGTGTTGAATATATAAATCAATTTGTGGACAATTGACACCTTAGCATATTGAGTCTCCTAATCCATTAACATGGCATATCTCCATTTATTAAGATCTTTAATTTGTTACAGCATGTTTTATATTTTCAGTGTAAAGTTCTTGTCCATAATTTGTTAGTTTTTTAAGCTTAAGATTTACATGTTGCAAATAATTTTGTAAATGATTTTCTAAATTTAATTTTTCCAATTGTTATTATATAGAAATACAATTGATTGATTTTTTTTTTTTTGTATATTGACCACGCGTTTTGCAACTACGCTAAATTTATATCCTGGTTTTTAGTTTTTTGTAGATCCCTTTGTATTTTTTAAATAAAAAAAAATAAAAAGCAAAACTTTTTTTCTTATCCTTTTTAGCAAAACAAATTCAAAAACAGTCAGCTAAAGACATATGTCTCTGGGAATGGGAATAAACTAGGAGAATTATGGAGGTAATTAGAACAAAACATGAGCTAAAAAAAATTTGTTAAATGAATGAAAATTAGATTTATCTGCTTATTTGTTCTGTTAAAAAGGAAAACGAAAAAACGTTTTGCTTTTTGTTTTGTTAGCCATCATTTACCAGCTCTTCCTTTGATACATTCTCTTTCACATAAATACCGATGTCCTCAAAGTTGTATTTCAAACACTGAGCTCCACTCCATCACCAAGTACTCATCACTTATTTTTGTTTGGGTCTCTTGGGGATTATTTTTTTCAACCCAAGTCTCTGAAGTTGCACCAGTTTCCACTTTTTCATATGTATAGTCTCTTCAGCTAATGGAAAAGCAGTTAAAAAAAAAAAAAAAAAAAAGGCAAAATAATTGCTTTGCTGACTTAGAAATTGGTATAGCTAATTTAATCTGCTGTTTGGATGACTAAATTGTCCTGACAGCCAAACCAGCCACGCATATACAAATCTTAGGAATTAGAGCTGGCATGGACAATGGCAACTGTCTAGTCAAAACATTCATTCTGCACTTGAAAAAAAATGAAATGAAGAGGTGAAGTAACTTGCTCAAGGTCTTGCTCCTAGTTTGTGTCTCTTTTCATGGGTTGTCAATAGTAAAGGTAAAGCTAACATGTTTCCTTTCTTTCATTCTCAGTGAAATTACTTCCTTTTGTCACCACTGAGCTTTGAAGGAAGGGAACAAAAACAGTTCATAGGAAAAAAATCATTGCAGGAACTTTCTCCGTATTTATCCCTGTTTCTTTATTTCTTTGAATGTTGAATTATGACATTTCCATTGCTTCTGGCCCTTTCTGTCTTCCTGTAAGTAGCAGTGGTCCAAAACTACCTTTCAAACACTGAGCACCACTCCCTTTCAACCACCTGCAACTAATTTTTTTTTTTCCCTCTCTTGTCAAGTTAATAGTGTTTGTCGATATTTTTAGAGGACAAATCACGTGTGAAGCAGGACCAGTTTGAAGTTCCTGGCACAAAAGAAGATCAGTCCAAATATTTGTACAATACATGCTGTGCTTCATGGATGACTGTTGATAATTAAATTGAGGCACGTTTTCCCTCCAAGGCACAGACTGGGATTCAAAAATATTTGATAGGAACATATTGGAAAGAATGATGGAATCTGTTGCAGTTAAGCTGAGCAAAGCAGTTGAAACAAGAGCCAGATAACACTGTGATTGTCTTTTACTATCTTGTGAGATCGAGATTTATCTTACACAAATTATTTAAATCCATTTTATTAGGAAAAGAACTTCCTCCCAGACTATAGATATTTAAGAAAGTATAATCCTTTCTCTCTGGTAAAATGTTGAAGAGTTTAAACATGTGCAGAGTTAACGGTTGTGATGTTATATGTTATTTAGCATTACATGTGAAGGGAAAAGAGAGAAAAACAGGTGCCGATTACATTTGCTTCTACAAATTTTTTTGTTTCTCTTTCTTTTTTAAAGTGTTTGAGAAGACGTTTCATAGTTCCTTTTTCCTAAACCACTATGATGAAGACATTGTACTCCAAGAGTATTGTGAGCTGGTTACCTATCTCTTTTCCAGTAATTCGGTATTTTGCCTTTGCTAATAAACAATGTCTTATTTTGGGTAAGTATCTGATTCTCTCATGAGTTTCATTTAAATGTGTCCTGCCACCTTAGGGAGTTAGGCAGTGGGTGATCAAAGGAAAGAGCTGCTCAAGGAACTGAATTAATCTACACACAACTCGGATGCTTTGTGTGTCAAACTGATGCTCGGTCTCATAAGTGGAGGCCGCAGCATTCCGTGTCAGTGAAAGACTCAAAAGACAGTTGGATTTCAATAGACTTTAGAGAAAGTTTTAATCAATTTTTTCGTAAATTTCTATAAGGAAACAGGCCACCTAAAAGGCTAAATGACTGGTCCAATTTTTCCTAATTTCTATACACTAATTTCAATAACACCCTGAGTTTAAGGACCTATATTAAGTTAAAAACCTTTTAACTCCCTTCTTTTCATCATAGTGATAATTGGCATACGTTGAACACCAATTATATGCTAAGCGCTGTGCCATACATCATCTCAGTTACTGTTCATTATAGTTCTACGATGTAAGTGTATCCTGATTTGGCAGGTTAGAAATTAAGCTCAGGTCTTGTTCAAGATCACACAGCTAGTTAATCATGGGGGCCCAGAATTTGAACCCCAGTAGTTTAATTCTGGGTGTTTTACTATACTTAAAGAAAGCTTAAATATGTAGGTACTAGCTGCTATGGGGTAGCTATGAGTCAGAACTGACTCGACAGCAATGGGTAGGTGCATTAAATCATAATATATGTGCATAGTGAATTAAATATATATTCCTCTGACCTGACAGAACTTAAAATTTAATTGGTTCTATATATTTACAGCCATAAATATATAACTAGCAATATAAAAAGGTGTTTGACACAGTGCCTAGGCCATTGCTTAATATATTCTTTCCCATCAAAAAATTATTTTTAAAATAGAGGAAAACATATTGTTTTTAAGTCTTACTGTATGGACATATGACCTGTCTAGCTATTTGAATGTTGGGACCTAAGAAATTGGTCACTCACTGCTGTCGGTTCCCTCAAATACAGAATAGCTTATATGAGAACAATGTTAGAATAAAAAAAAAATCACAAGAAAGGCTTGATTAGCATTGCTAGAGGTAAAAGGACCAGGTTTTTACCCACTGTACCTTTATGAGAGAATAATTCCATCAAATAATTACTTGGAAGATATAGAACATGTGTCTGTACACGTATGTTGCAGCACTACGAATACTAGGAACTAAAAAATAAAACCTTTTTTATAAAGAAAGGATAAATTGTATAAATTTTATTTTAAAAAATCTGTCCTGTCAGCATATTTCAGATCACTTTTCCTAAAACACTGCTTATTATTCTATACTTCTATCCAAAATGCTTCATCTGTGTACATAGCATAAAGTATAAATGCTTTAACCTGGTACTTAAAGCAAAATCTGTTGTAAACCTGCCTTTACAATCTTACTTTTGTATGTTCCCATTGACAAAACTTCTATTTGGCAATACTCTTTGAATTTCTCTCAAACAACTTGTTGTTGTTGTCATTGTTATTCCTTCCAAATATCTCTTTCTATTCCCTGCTTATTCAGCTCATAGTAACCTCTCTCCCTCTTCACTGAACTCATAGTGCTATTATCAATACCTCTTATTTATTCACTAATCAAATATTGCCCTGTTAAAGCGTGGCTTTGTGATGAAAAGAAAATTGCCTTGAAATTTAAGAGGCCACAATTGCAATGTTTAATTCCAACTCACCAGTAAAGAACCGAGTGAGCCTGGCAAATCAATCAAATTTACCTAGTTCTCGGATTTATCAGGTCAAAACCCCAGACCACACCCGTTGCCATCGAGTTGATTCTGACTCATAGCAACCCTATAGGACAGAGTAGAACTGCCCCCTAGGGTTTCCAAGGAACACCTGCTGGATTTGAACCGCTGACCTTTTGATTAGTAGCTGTAACTCTTAACCACTGGACCATCAGGGCTCCTATCAAGTCAAGGCAGGGACTTTTTAGTATTTCTTTTAAAAAAAATTTTCTTTCAGTCAATATTCTGTGTTCTATAAAAATTTGGGATGCTCGAATCCACTACTTTTCAAGGAAACACAAATAAATGTTAACAGTAGTGATCACTTTATGTACACTAGACTGGCAAGAAATGAAAGAAAAAAATGAAAAAGAGATTTAATATGTTCTCCTGGCTGAAATGTGATGAAAAGTCACTCTCATCCATTACTGCAGGAAATGTAAAGGTTTCAGCCTTTACGGATACATACATACAGAGTGAGAGAAAGAGAGGAAGGAGGGAAGCAGGGAGAGCGGGAGAGGGAGAGGAAGTGAAAGGAAGAGTTATGGTGGTTTTGTTATGTCATATATTTTTTCTCTGCCTCTGTCTTTAATACTCCTCCTGTTCTCTCTCTCTCCCCCTTCTCTCTTTCTTTCTCAGGCACATATTCACAATTAAGAAGCGTAAGAAACAAATTAATATCATTCTCAAATTGTTAACAAAACTCAGATGTGTTTCTAACTTAAGACCAAGTTAGAGTTCCATTTTTAGTTTTTCCATACACAGCTGCACACCACGTTATTCACAATTTTCCCTCTGTCCAAGATACTAAAAATATGAGAATATTATATTTTTTTTCCTTGAATACTGCCTTCGAGATCACAAATCTTCCTTTACTTGCTGTTCTACAAAAGAATTCTGAAGTGCTACTCTTAAAGATGTTACTACTTACATGTATAAATAGAACTAAGAGACTGAAATACCTTCCCCCCATCACTTAGAGGTGCCATGCCAAGTCTTCAAAACCATGTGGACTCCCCTTCTGGTACATACATTTTTACCTTTATGCTGAACAGATTCGCCTCTGACACTGACTGCTGCTCACCATTATGGACTGGCTATTGTCTCTTTTCAATCACTTAAAAACAATTATTTAGAAATGCAAAATCTGAAGAAACTCTAAGTAGGATCCTTAATCAGTAACTCTCTGGGAGAAAATTGAGTCCTGGATTGGCTGAGTAACTTGCTTTGGGTTACAAACCAGGGCATGAAAAGGATGGGTGTAGAGTGTAACGCTTGTGATGTGCCATTCTTATCTGTCAGTGATTTCTTGCAGAAATTTGTTCCACTTGTCGTGCTTTTGGTTGCTCCAGCATAAGCCTTTATACCATGGTGGTTTTGATATGTGCTATGCAGGTTCAAACCAAACAAAGATAAGATTTGAATGAGACGCTGATGTTCATCAAATGTTATCATCAAGGAAGGCAATTTCAAGGCTTGTTCTTAAAGAGTAGTTTGGATAATAATAACCTTTTTAAAACCTGTGGCTGAATCTGAAGGCTGATATGTTGAAATAAGTTTTTATAAACTCATTGGAAAAAAACATTTTTTCTTCTATTTTCTTCTAGTCTTTTGTATGACAATCTTTGAGTTGTTGCCTGGTTGGCAAGAATGGGATTTTAAACTATATAGGTAAGCATCATTGTCCTCATCTTATAGGTGACTAACACTTAAGGATGCTCAGTAATTTGCATAAAGTCACACATTTGTGAACATGATGGAACATGTGAAAATAAGCAAGTTACTAACTCTTCATGTAAGGTTTCTAAAGCCTATAAGATAGGGGCAAAAAGACTAATCTCACAAAACTGTTGAGATGGTCAAATGAAGCAACGTATATGAGCCTCTTGGCATAGTGCTGGGCATTGTAAGTACTCAGTATAGGCCACTATCATAAAAAATTGTTGTAGATATCCTAAAGTTTCTAATTTAAAACACAGATGAGCAATGGTGTCCTTTAGTGAATTTCAGCCATACCCTGATAAGAGCTGTCAGGTGTTCTTTGAGTGAGTGTTGGGTGGGCCTTTATTCCAGGAGTTGGCCATTAGGCATATTTTTTTGGAAGGTGCTCTCTCATAGACTCCAATTGGATGAACTTTTGAACTACTACTGAGATTTCCTGAGGTTTCATGTGAAACAAATTTTACCATGCTGACAGAGTTTGGACTTTCAGACTGCTGGCATGCTGACTTCCTCTACCTGTGGTAAGAGTGTGTTCAGGAGTATATAAATCACGTTACCTACTTCAATATTCATCAGGCATGTTTACAGGACTGGTCCAGTTGCTGTCACGTCAATTGACCCCATATGGGTCAGAGTAGGACTGTGCTCCATAGGGTTTTCAATGGCTGATTTTTCCGAAGTAGATTGCCAGGTTTTTCTTTCAAGGCACTTCTGGGTAGACTTGGATCTGCAACCTTTTGGTAAGCAACTGAACATGTAAGCCAGTTGTACCACTCAGAAACTCCAGGTTATAGTAAATACCTCCTAAATTCAAGAGTAATTTACAGTTGTTGATCTGCTAAGATAAAGGATCCTATAAACTAAAGGAAGAAACAAATATGAAAGTGTTATTCATCTTTTGAGGAGAAGAAATTATTTAACTCCGAAAAAGTCTTAAGTTTTTTTTTTACCAGTAGGTTTTGGGCAGTTCTGAAGTCAGTAAATGCAACGTTATTTAGTTTCATGTAGTGAAACATGTTTCCCGCCACCAACCATTACTTGATTCATTTTTCAGGATGGTTGTAATAGTCCATGAACAATACATGTCGTGCCCATTATTATAGGATATGGTGGGTAATAATAGCACAGGAAGCTTTTGATTAATTTTAACATAGTAATTTTCAAACAAAATCAAAGTCTCTTCAAATTTCCCATTCTTTTTCACTGTCTGCTTAAAATAGATATTTGAGACAGAAAGAAGTAAAATGGCTTTGAGAACAGAGTGAAGACAGAAAAACATTTTTACATAGAAATAAAATAGCACTAAAATTGTCAAATAATACCCTACTTGGCAAAGTCTAAAACAAATGTGTTTTAAATTTGGCCCTGGAAGACTTCTGAGGTACAATCCATAAAGGCTGAGTAAAGGGCCACCTCCATTTAAGTCCTCCTTGATGGGAACTGTAATATGTGCTGCCTTTATTTATATCTGAGAGAAAAATTAGGCCCATTTGTCTTTAAAAGAGATTTTGAAGCAGAAAATTAAGCAGGTGTATAAAAGATATTGGATTAATAAAAATGAAATAATTTTTCTTTGAAGCCAAATAACAGCATCCATCTAGGTTGCCTAATACTGTTGTTTATCTTGAATGCACATATGAAGCAATTTTTCTGGGGAAGGAGTGAGCAGGAGAATGAGAGGCAGCTCTACCTGGCCTGGGCTAGGTTAAAAATGGGTTTTGAGAAACATTGGTATGAATGCCCCGAGATATTTTTGAGTTGGCCCTTGGCAGACTAGGAGAGCTATTTTCGAAAGCATATTTACTGGAGAAAAAGACATATGCACACAGTTCAGAGTTCACAAAACTGGGCCCAGAGGCAATTCTACAGAAAATAGCGCCTGTGGCAAAGCACTGAAATTGCGCCCCTGTCCAAATACCTGACTTGAGCTGCCACTGCGGACGTCGCAGGTGAGCGCGTGGCCGGTCTGCCTGGCACCGGGCCCCAAGCCCAGTGAGGGTCATGGCGGGGAGGCTCTCAGCGACCCAGTACCCCTGTCCTGGCTGAGCCAGCAATGCCTGTCGACCTTGGGCGCTGAGGAGCAAGATCTGGCGCTAGCCCCTTCCAACGGCCGGGGCACCAGTTTCTGTGGCTGAAGGTGGTGGGGTGGGCTGGCTGTCAAGTGTGGCTGTGGGTATGCCCCCCGAGGGCGCACACCGGACCACTGACGTATATGTTAAGTTGGGTTAACAGAAACTCGTCAGTGGAGGTTCTACACGTACCATACCTGCCATACCTTAGATACACCTCTGACTAAGCCTAAGGGTTCATTAATAATAATTATTGTTGCTCTTCTGAGATGACACAGGTAATTTGGCTACATGAAATAAGCAAACAGCATTTTGCTGTGTGGATTTACATGAGGAGTAGCTTAAATGTCAAAGACCAGGTGACTCAGAAAAGTTCAGGACTTTATTGGGAGTAAAAAGTTGAGATATTTTTACTAATTATAGATGAGTTTACAGTGCAGTGTTGCTGAATGGTTAGAGAATGAGCTTGAAGTCAAGGTCATTTCAAACCAGAAGTCATGAGAAAGGTGAGGCTCCATATCTTCTTCATGCAGTTTACACACCACTCAGCTCCTGAGACAATATGCATACGTTCAAGAGGCCTATTGTGCTGGCTTATCATCACAGAAATTGTACATGTGTTTGCAATGGTGTCTACCTTAGAGATTGTTTTCTGAAATGCTGTTTTCCCTATAAACAATAAATTAAATTTCCATAAAAGTATGGACAAATTTGAAACAAGTTTTTTGAAGGAAGTTTGTGTATACATCTTCATGCACCTTGGGCCTAGGGACGGCTACAGAGTTTCTAAACAAAGGCCTTAGATATGAGACCTTAGAGATTCAGACTGTGATGGCACAGCAAAGCACATTGGTTTTACTTTGATCAGGTGTTGATCTGGAGTGAATCTGGAAGGGGCTGATGGAGATGAATGGAGAAAAAGCCCCACCAAGTCTTCTCTTCGTGCCTCCAAAGTACATGCAGCATTTAACTTAGCCACTAAACAAAAGCTTGCTAAGTAGAATTGACTTAAAAGACATTTTTTATTTTATAAATGATATGTCATAATATATACCTTATAGCATATACATACACATATAAATACGTGAACATATTATGTGCATATATTACAACTCAGCTAGTGATACTCCAACTTTTATATCATGCACTGCTAGTAAAGTCAGTGTTTATACTTCCTCACCTTCCATTGCTGTTTTTCTGTATTTTCTCTCTTTCCAGGCATAGTAGCTATGAAGTCTTCAAGGGCAAAAATTACCTCATATACAAATGTGAAATTTTAGGGGTTACACACGTATATAGACAGGAAAAGACGTCAGTACAGATCAGAATACACAAATTTCACCTCTTTTTTCGGAAACTGTGTGAGGGCATGATATGCTGTGGTTTAGTTAATCTTTATAAAGGAACATGGATGTGCCATAAGTGTCTTTCTACCTTTCAAGGGATAGTACACACTTTAAGCCACTGAGTATATTCACTAAGCTACACTACTATCTTCCCGAAACCCTGAAAGTGCTGTGGTCAGCAAGACCTCATTGGACGCATGTGCCTGGACTGAGATTCTCAGATGACTGTGGCCTAGATTTCCATCAAAAGAAAGAGTTGCTATTTACATTAAGAATTGAGAAGGGAGGGGAAAAGAGGTAGAAAGACAGGGAGATACAATTTCACTTATTTTCAGTCAAGTCAAAACCTTAGCCCTAGAACAGATTGCCATAATAGGTCTCTAACAATTGATTTCTGGACCTGGTTTTTCAACATCTTAGTAAGTCTTCAGTTATCATATGGGTTATTAGGAATTCATACAATTTTCAAATCAAATCAATCTATTTCGTTAAATCTGTCAAATTCAACACCTATTTTACCATACTTTTTTTTTTTTTCCTACTGTGTGGGAAAGAAGCTAGTGGAGACGGAAAAAGATTAGTAGATAAACAAATAACAAAAAGGTGTCATATTGCCAAAAATGTTTGGGAATCTCTGCTGGGTCATCACACACTTCCTTATTTTTCTTTCCAGACTGAAATGGCACTTGACATATTCCACTTCCTCTTTTGCTTAAAACTTGAGTCTAGCTCTGTTTAGTTTGAGGTCAATCTAACCATGGCCCTCACTTAGAGACTATGCATACCTCAGTGTAGACAATGAAGTATTATCCCTTCTGGTCAGCTAAGAGACACATTAATGAAAGCAGATACTTTTAACACTACCCTGAGATCAAAAGGAAAAATGAAGCGAATTTCCTCAGCCTTCCAAACTGCAGCTCCATGAAAGGAATACACCCATACAGTTTGCTGGTATTCATTTCATAAAAAACCCATTGCCGTTGAGTCGATTTCAACTCATAGGAACACTACAGGACAGAGTGGAACTGCCCCATGTGGTTTCCAAGAATCGCCTGGTGAATTCAAACTACCGACTTTTGGTTTGCAGCTGTAGCTATTAACCACTACGCCACCAGGGTTTCCTCATTTCATAAAGGCAAACTGAAAATCTAAATTGGGAGGAATTAGTGGAAAGCATATACAGGCAGTTCCCAGATTATGAGCAATTTCTGTTTCTCTGTTTTTAAGTCAAATTTGTACATAAATGAGAACAGTTATGTATGGTTTCTCTCTAATGTCAGTCAAATGTTTGCCTTAGTATATAATATACAGTGTAACTTTCTATGCATAAAAACATTAAAGAAACATTTCCAGATGCACTAAAACATCTTTAACATACTAATACAGTAATAATAATATCTTGATGCATATTGAAAAGTAGTGCCTGTTTGCTATTACAAACCACTGTATGTATCTCAAAATTTTAATAGGCTTTATGGGACTGGTTTGTAACTACAGGCTGTATGTAAATCCGATGTTCACAACCCAGAGGTTTGCCTGTAATCATGTGTTGTTTTTGTTTGTTTGTTTTGTTATATGAAACAAAAAATAAGAAAAAACAAAGTTTTGAAACTTCTCTCTCATAACGGTATGAGAAGACAAAGGACATAGATTTGCTGATGACAAGCCTGAAGGACTGGTTTTTGCCATGGGAACCCTGACAAGAATTTCTGAAGCCAGTTAAAATCCTGACTGATTAGTGTGATAATATTCTAGGCATTTGCCTTTTGGTGTTAATTGCTTTTAATCTTTAGAGAGTTATCCATTAATCTGTTCCCTGAGGAAGAAGATAAACCTTTATGTCAAGTCTCTAAATCTCCATGAACAAATGCTAGAATAAACATTCTCATGTTATTCACTCAGAGTTGAGCATTCTCAAGGGAGTTCATTTATTTTTAAGAAGTTTAATTTGAGCTATGGCTACTTTGAATATATGATTGCACGCTCTCAAAACTGTCGGCTTTAAGGTGAGAATCAGGAACTCGCTAATCCTTCGTGCCTACGTTTTCAGTATCAACTGCCCTACTGTAATAACTCTGAAAGTCAGCCTTTGATGCTAGATCAGGGTCCTAGGGTGTGAATCCACGTATGAGGGAAACATTCTTTAAGTTTATACGTGGTAAAGAAAATATATCTATCCCCTCAACAACAAACTCCATTATTCCAGCAGAAGCACTAAGTAGTGACGGTTTTCTCCCCCTGGCAGCTTCATAGGAACTAGTAATATTTGAATTTAGAAGCTGGAGGAATAATAACGACTCACATTTATTGAATGCTTTCCATGTGCCAGCGACTGTTTTAAAAACTTTATGTGTCTTCACTCAGGTAATCCTCTTAAACACCTAAGAGGCAGTTACTAATTATCCTTCCCTTGTTAAATGTGAAGGAAGGACATAAAAAGAAGTTAACTATTTTGCCCAAGCTGCCACAGCCAGTAAGTAGAGAAGCTGGCATGTGAACTTAGGGAACCTGACTCCAGAGCTTGCCCTCCTGATCATGTGATACACAGTCCCTCAAGACTAGATGTCCTCATATTTGTAACACAAATCATCAAGTTAGAAGATGAACTCAATGTTCCTTTCCTACAACCCCTCAATTTCGTACAACAAAATTTTAAGTCATGGCTTCTAATTCAAATATTTTAAAATTTGGCAATAAAATGTAAAGAAAAATTTATGGCACAGACATATAATGATCAGTATATATCAGTACTGGTAATAAAAATTTATGGGACTATATCATGAAGGATCTTGGATTCTAGGAATTCAGACTTTCCTGGAGAACATTGAAAGCTAAGTTGAGAAGATAAAATTTGTAATAATATTCCCTAGGAAAGTCATAGTACATTCTTGTTTATGGGAGTAGAGGAATGAAAATTTATGGACCAGATACAAACTGATCATTCTGCCAGCTGCTGTAAGGAATAGAACTGTGCATAAAATTTGGCCCCTGGAGTCTAAAAATTGCAATTTAGAAGCAGCAGAAAATATATAGACAATATAATGTAATATGTGAAGAGGTCTATATGAGTGTGTGAACACAATACACTTTGGATGTTTAGAATATTTAGTTTAGTGGCCATCTATTTCTAGTAGATGGCATCTAAACTAAACTCAAAATTTCAAGTGGGAATATGTTATAAAAGTTTTTAATGTCCTGTTAAATACTTTTAGGCTGCAGAGAACCTCTAAAGATTTTTGTGTTGGGAGGTAGAACGTTAAAGTGAGTTTAGTAACGCAAGCAAATCACTTTGAAAATGGTAACATTTGATTTAGATATAAAGATTGTTTTTAACAAAGATAAGAAAGTGATTAACTTGTTAAAAAATTAATGGAGGAAGCATGCAAAATGGATTGGAGGAAGAGAAAAAATAAAGAGAAACATGTGAGCAAAAACAAGGCAGTGATAGGCCTGAGTTAGAATGATGGCCATAGAAATGAAATTAATCTGCATTAAATGAACAAGCAAGATGGCAAAGGAAGATCCATAGGATGTGGGATTTAAATATTTTCATTCAACACACATTTGACAAATCTTTACTCAATACTGAATATGTCCTTAGCTTCTGTTTAAGGCACTGGTGATTCAAAGATAAATAAGAGAAATATATCCCTGTGTTCGTAGAGTTTATAATCTAGTAAAGCAGACAATAAATGAACATGTAAATAAAAATATAATTTTAAATAGTAGTAAAAAAAAAAAAAAGCAGGTAAGAAGGTGGCAAATTATGAGCAGAGCAGGGAGATATTTTAGATAAGGTGTTCAGTGGAGACTTACTGAGGACTGATATTTGAATAGAAATTTGCAAGATGAAAAAGAGTGACAACTGCAAAAATCTGGGAAGAGAATTCCAGATAGAGGTAACAAGTATAAATGATAATTTGTTTTGTTTTTTGTTTTTGTTGAAATATAATAGGGAAAAAAAAAAGCAAAAGTTTTTAAAAAGGGGAATGGTATGACCCCATTTATGTTTTAAACAGATAATCTTGGATATTGAATAAAGAGTAGACTCTGCTAGGTCAAACGTGAAAAAAAAATTTTTTTTTTGAAGGCAGAATCACCAAAACTTACAGGTGTTTTAAATGTAGAGTGAGTGGGAAAGAGAGAGATGAAAAATGACTGCTAGGTTATTCAGCCTTCAGCAACTGGCTATATAATGGCATTATTAATTTCATTGGGTAAGACTAAGAGTGAGTTTGAGGATTTGAGGCACCCAGGAGCAGTTCTAGGAAACCCTGGTGGCGTAGTGGTTAAAAGCTATGGCTGCTAACCAAAAGGCTAGCAGTTCGAATCCACCAGGCATTCCTCGGAAACCCTAGGAGGCAGTTCTACTCTGTCCTATAGGGTCGTGGTGAGTTGAAATTTATCCAATGGTTTTTTTTTTTTTTAGTCGGTATAGAAGAAGCCCTGGTGGTACAATGGTTAAGCTCTTGGCTGTTAGTCAAAAGATCTGTAGTTCAAATCCACCAGCCGCTTTGTGGGAGGAAAGATCTGGTGATCTGTTCCCTTAAAGAATACAGCCTATGAAACTCTATAGGGCAGTCCTACTCTATCCTATAGAGTCATTCTGAGTTGGAATTGACTCAATGGCACACAACAACAACAGTTGATATGTAAGTGTAGATACTGTGTAGGCAGTTGGAAAATGGACTGACCCCGAGGCACTCCAACAATCAGGGGTCTGATGAAGAAGGAGGGCAGCAAAAAAGGGTAAGTAGGAGTAGGAACAAAACTAAAAGAGAGTAAGTATCTTAGAAGTGAAAGAAAAGTTTTAAGAAAGAAGAAACCCATTGCATCAAAGCTGCGGAGAGGTCAAGTATGATGAGAATATGATATTGATCATTAGATTTGGGAAGATGGAGGTCACTGGTGAGTTTGACAAGGGCTAAAGACAATAGCCTGATTAAATGAGCCAAAGAGAATTAGGAAGAGAGAAATTAAATACAACACATAGACTTCTGTATTGAGGAGCTTTGCTATAAAGTAAAAAGGGACTGGGCAGGAGCTAGAGAGAGATTAGTGTCAAGGGAGGAAAACAAAGCTCCAGGAATTGATGGAATATCAACTGAGATGTTTCAACAAACAGATGCAGCATTGGAGGTGCTCACTCGTCTATGCCAAGAAATAGGGAAGACAGCTTCCTGGCCAACTGACTGGAAGAGATCCATATTTATGCCTATTCCCAAGAAAGGTGACCCAACCAAATGTGGAAATAATAGACCAATATCATGAATATCACATGCAAGCAATATTTCGTAAAGATCATTCAAAAACAGCTGCAGTAGTACATCAACAGGTACCTGCCAGAAATTCAGGCTGGATTCAGAAGAACGTGTGGAACCAGGGATATCATTGCTGATGTCAGATGGATCCTGGCTGAAAGCAGAGAATATCAGAAGGATGTTTACCTGTGTTTTATTGACTATGCAAAAGCATTAGACTGTGTGGATCATAACAAATTGTAGATAACATTGTGAAGAATGGGAATTCCAGAACACTTAATTGTGCTCATGAGGAACCTTTACATAGATCAAGAGGCAGTTGTTCGGACAGAACAAGGGGATACATTGGTTTAAAGTCAGGAAAGTTGTACGTCAGGGTTGTATTCTTTCACCATACCTATTTAATCTGTATGCTGAACAAATAATCCGAGAAGCTGGACTATATGAGGAAGAATGGGGCATCAGGATTGGAGGAAGACCCATTAACAATCTGCATTATGCAGATGACACAACCTTGCTTGCTAAAAATGAAGAGGACTTGAAGCACTTACTAATGAAGATCAGAGACCACAGCCTTCAGTATGGATTACACCTCAACATAAAGAAAACAAAAATCCTCACAACTGGACCAATAAGCAACATCATGATAGATGGAGAAAAGATTAGAGTTGTCAAGGATTTCGTTTTTCTTGGATCCACAATCAACAGCCATGGAAGCAGCAGTCAAGAAACCAAACGACATATTGCATTGGGTAAATCTGCTACAAAGGACCTCTTTAAAGTGTTGAAGAGCAAAGATGTCACCTTGAAGACTAAGGTGCACCTGACCCAAGCCATAATATTTTCAGTCACATCATATGCCTATGAAAGCTGGACAATGAATAAGGAAGACCGAAGAAGAATTGACACCTTTGAATTGTGGTGTTGGCGAAGAATATTGAATATACCATGGACTGCCAAAAGAACGAAGAAATCTGCTTCAGAAGAAGTGCAACCAGGATGCTACTTAGAAGCAAGGATTGCCAGACTGTGTCTTACGTACTTTGAACATGTTGTCAGGAGGGATCAGTCCCTGGAGAAGGATATCGTGCTTGGCAAAGTACAAGGTCAGTGAAAAAGAGGAAGACCCTCAATGAGGTGGATTGACAGAGTGGCTACAACAATGAGCTCAAGCATAACAACAATTATAAGGATGGGGCAGGACTGGGCAGTGTTTCTTTCTGTTGTGCATAGGGTTGCTATGAGTTGGAACAGCTTCGATGACACCTAACAACAACAACATGAGACTACATATAAAATGAAAATTGGAAATACAAGACATAAAGGGGATTATCATAGAAACAAGTACCTTGATGAGGTAAGAGGGGTTGGGATGTGGTGCAGAAGGGGAGGGGTTTGCCTACCTATTAAAATCCACTGTAACAGAAGAATAAGCAAAGTTGTGATCACAACATGCAGGTGGGTTGTTAAATTTGACAGAAGATAGATTTTATTACTTCTGTTTTGTTATTGATGTAAGAAACAAGGCTATCATCTGAGTATAAAATGGATGTGAGATGACTGATTAGAGAGGAGATATATAAAGTTATTTTGGAAAGTAGGAAAGCAAATTTGCCATGGAAGTGTAGAGCAGTTTCCATGTGTAAGAGGTTTATATGGGATAGGAGCACTAAGCGGGGACCATATCATGAAGGGTCTTGAATACTAGAAGTTCATACTTTCCTGGAGAGCTTTAAAGGTTAAGTTGAGAAGCTGAAATTTGTAATAATATTCCCTAGGAAAGCCATAGTACATTCTTGATTATGGGAGTGAGGGAATAAAGAATTTATTATATAAACTCTGGCTCTCCTTTACTGTTTTTACTAAATGCCAGTTTTATCCAATGATCTTCCCAAACAAATTCCTGCCATGCCTATCTCTTACCAAGTCACATTTCAGAGTCTCTTCTCCTTAATCAAGCTACTTCCACCTGCACACATCTGGTTCATTTTACTAAGGTTGCTACTCTGCCTGGAAGGCCTTCATTCCTCAGCTGCATGACCTGACTTTTGCTTCCTCCAAGATCTTGCTAGAGGCTTCTGAGATCCCTTCCCAGACCAACTTCCCTTCTATGAGTCCAGCTCCCGGCTTTGTATTCCTTCGCCTTTTTGGAGATTTGTAAGCATGTTATTTTGGCCCTGCTTACGTTGTTTATCTGCTGTCTCTGTGTTACTCTTGTCTTCCTTGAGGTCAATAGCCTTTCCAATTCTTCAGCGTTCTTCAACATAATTAGTATAATGCTTAGGAAACAGAAGAAGAATACAAAGATGCCCTGGAACTGGGCTTTGTTTCTCTTGACTAGGTTACCTTTCATTTAAGGGTAACAATAATAGCTAACAATAGTGTATCAAATTGCATTATCGTTTATAATTTTTTGGATCTGATCATAAAATAAGATTTAAACAATTCCTCATCCAAAATTGCATTGTGGTTTGGCAAAAATCACTTTTTCTGTTGTTGTTGTTGTTATTATGAGCCCTATCTTAATTAGGAAATTTAGTGGAAACTTCACCAAGTCTTGTCTGGAGACAGTTTTAACTCCCTGCAATTTATTTTGTATGTTCTAGTTCAAGACAAACAAGAAAATCATGGATTCTTTCTTTTGTATTTGTAGTCTATTCTGAAAGAAAATACTTGCCAACCATAGGTGTTTTAAGGATCATTTTCCCTGATACCCATTTAATTAGTGATTGCTTCCTGTAGTATTTTGGGCCCAGTGTCCTAAACTGACCCTTTCCAAGTTCAACTTTTACTCCAATAAAACTCTAATCATCCTACAGATGAATATTTAAAATCACATTCTAGTTGATCTTCATAATCTCAGTCTCTCCACTTTCCAATATACACCCACTCCTCACTTATCGACTATCTCATTATCCAACATTTTGCATTTACAACAATAGTAAAAAATCTACTATCCATAAATCCATAGGTACGTCAATAACAAATCCTGAGATGCAGGGCAAGGGTTACGCTGGCTGTGATGGTTAAAATTATGTCTCAACTTGGTTGGGCCATAAGTCTCAGTGTCAGTTATGTAATGATGTAATTTGGCCGTTACATAATGATGTAGTCATCCACCATTTTGTGATCTGATGTGGTCAACCTCTATTTTCGCATAACATCAGTTTTCACATAACGACCTGGTCTTTTGAACCTAACCATGTCGATAAGTGAGGAATGGGTTTAATCCCTCTTTCTTTTCTCATTTCTTCCCTTTTTTTCACATTTATTAATTAGAATTAGAAATTCAAATAAGTATAAAAAAAGAATAATTTCAGTTTCATGTTACCTTGGTTAGGTAATTACTTTAAACATGTCAAATACTGGTTTATCTTTATACAAGTATATTTAAACTTAATAGCATGATGGATGATGGAGTGTTTATATCTTCAATATATTTGTAATTATTTCTTTATTGTACCTTTATAAAATCATAAAATTTTAGATTCAGAAATAGCTTTTAACCTAATCTTGTTTTAAAGAACTAAGAGAAACTAAGTTACTTGTCTAAAGGGATGCAGCCAGTTAGTTTCAGAGCTGAAATTGATACTTTCTTTACCAAAGCATGCATGCACACACACACACACACACACACACACACACACACCTTGATTAAAATTCTGTATGGCCTGGGCTGGTATGTGTTATGACGTACCTGGCCCTGAGAATCAACAGGGGAAGACAATCACATGGACAAGAAATTACAATAGAAATTTTTGTAATAGATATACATGGAAGTGGTAAGAAGGTCCAAAATAAGGCATGTAGGAGAAGTATCTAGAGAAACAATCATTTAAAACAGTCATTTAAACTTCAACTAAGATTTCTCCAGTTGAGAGTAAGAGAGATGGCATTAGAGGCAGAGGAAACACCATGAATAAAGACTATGAGGTATTAAAAATGCATATCTTGTTCAAAAATGGTGACTGGTTTCAGGTGCTATGGTGGGGGGGAGTTTAAGGGGGAGGGAAATATTGTGAGATAAAGGGGGTAAGGTGCATACCATGATGCAGGTTTTAGACTTCATACTTTAGAGACAATGGGAAGACACTGGACAAAGTCATGTGATCAGGTCAGTGTGTCAGAAGGATAGATTGTGACCATATGGAAAAAGGACAGGAGAGAAGAGAAAATGGCCATAGCAGATTACTGAGGTTGTTTAAGTAGTTTATGTGAGAAATGATTAGGATCTGAACTAGGACAAAGTCAAAAGAACTGTAGGAAAAGGAATTGATTCAAAACATTCTAGATGCAGAGTCAACAAGGATTGGTGACTAAATAGATTTAAAAGGTCAGGAGGATGTGAAATTGGCTTTTATGTTGAATTACTGGTGCCAAAAATGAAGTATACAAGAAACAGTTCCAATGCTAACTTACTAGCATTGCATTTTAATAAATTCAACCCATAATATACAGCTAAATTAGCCCAATGTTGAGAAATGTTACATGGCTATAAAGGCTTAGAGTTTAGATCTTATAGATTCATTTTCATCTGGCAAATCACTATGGCACTGATAGAACAAGGAAAGACTAAGAAAATTCAACAATGATGTATAAATTCAAAGGATCGAGGGCTAAATTTGTGTATATACAAAAATGTATTCAGTAATTACTATGTGTTAAGAATTACTCTAAGTGATTTACAAATTTTAATACATTTGTTCTGTATTACAATCCTATTATTATCTCCATTTTATAGTTACGAAACCTGAGGAACAGAGAGGCTCAGAAACTTACCCAAGATCACATAGCTAGTAAGTGGCTAATGCTAGACTTTGAATTCAGATGGTCTGGCTCCAAGGTCTTTTTTTTGTTATTTATTTACTTTTTTTTTTTTTTAAGAAACTATCTTTTGCCATTGTTCCTATATGTTAATATTCAGGTGAAGTGTTGATATCAGAATTATCAAATAATGATCAGCCTTTTACCTTTTAATTGTTTGAAAACCCTATGTTTGAAAGAAAATAAAAAGTGTAGTGATTAGACAGAACTCTGAACAGAAGTGTGTTGAATGAAAATTCTCTTAATTAGTAAAGTACATACAGTCTGTTCACTGAATCTGTAATGTAGTTTTGGGTCCCTGATGACTCAGTACCCCATAGATTCTGCCAGATAAATACTTATCTACTTGTGCCATTTCACTTCCTTTCTATAAAAAGGATGAGAGCAGACACAAAGGTGTCATTTAGCAGTTAAAAATTAATATTTATTTCATGCATAAACACACTTTGATTTTATAAAGACAAATTAGTAACATTTGATTCTAAGAAATAATCAATTCATTTATGAATAAATTCTGTAATTTTAAAAGTAATTTTTTTCCCAGTAAATAATCTGCATAGACTTTGAGGAGTTAATGGCAGAAGGAAGGCTGAAGAAGTACATTTTCAGTGAGTTGTATTAAGAAATGGAAATGGCCATGATGATTACTATTCTCTGTCTCTTTATTTGTCATGCCCTCTTGAAAGTTGCTATTTATCATTTAGGAATTTTATTAAGTCTCATTTTTTCCAGAATACTCTTCTTGACTGTCCTAAATAGGCCTCCTGGTTGAAATCATCCTTCCCATTAGAACCTACTCAGCATCCAAGGAAATACTTGGAACTCATACTAAGAGGGTGTCGAATAGAATATAGATTAACAGACTAGTGCCCGTGGCTCACACCCAGGGGATGCTTCATGGTAAACACTGACATAATCATCAGTTCTGTTAATCCACATTGGTTAATTCTAATAGGTTCATCTGAGAACAATGGGCCAAGACACAGGAGGACAAAGGGATTGATCTTAGGCATGGATGTATCTGGGGAACTTATTACAGTGAACATGAGGTAAGGTTTAAGTGCATTCTGATGCATTTGATGGAGGAAGATAAGATCTGGTACTTACAAGAAACACCTCACTCCTCTACACCTTTATCTACTCCAAAAACAGCACAAATACATCCACTTACTATGTTCTGTTTAGTGCTTTGGAAAAAGCTGGGGCTGATAAATGCAAATTCTTCTCAATTTGTGTAGGAAAAGAATTCTGGAGTTTCTTCTCTGTATGAAGAAAAGAATGTGTTATGTATTGAATTGTGTCCCCTAAAAAAGTATATCAACTTGGCCAGGCCATGATTCCCAGTATTGTGTGTGTGTGCACCATTTTGTCATCTGATGTGATTTTTCCTATGTGCTGTAAGTCCTATCTCTATGAAGTTAACGAAGGTGGATTAGAGGCAGTTATGTTAATAAGTCTACAAGATTATGTTTTAAGTCAATCTCTTTTGAGATGTAAAAGAGAGAAGCAAGCAGGAGACATGAGGACCTCCTACCACCAAGAAAACAGAGCCAGGAGCAGAGCGAATCCTTTTGACCCAGGTTACTTATGCTGAGAAACTCCTAGCCATGGGGAAGATTGATGACAAGGACCTTCTCCCAGAACCAAAGAGAGAAAAAGGCTTCTTCTAGAGACGGCACCGTGAATTCAGACTTCTAGCCTCCTAAACTGTGCGAGGATAAATTTCTTTTTGTTAAAGCCACCCACTTGTGATATTTCTGTTATAGCAGCACTAGATAGCTAAGACAGAATGCTCATGTAAAAATTCAGCCACCCGAAAGGAAAGAAAAGAATCATATGATCATCTCAATCAACACAGAAAAGACATTCAACAAAGTTCAACAACCATTCCTGATAAAAACTCTCAATAAAGTAGGTACAGAAAGGAAATTCCTCAACACAATAAAGGGCAACTATGCAAAATCAACAGCCAACATCATTAACAGCCAGCAACATTTTTAATGGAGAGAGGCTGAAAACATTCCTCTTGAAAACAGGAACAAGACAAGAATGCCTTTTATCACCACGCCTATTTAACATTGTGCTGGAAGTTCTAGCCAGAGCAATAGGGCAAGAAAAAGAAATTAAAGGCATCCAAATTTGTAATGAAGAAGTTAAACTGTCCCTATTTGCAGATGATATGATACTACACATAGAAAACCTCAAAGACTCCATGAGAATACTACTGAAACTAATAGAAAGATACAGTAGAGTAGCAGGATACAAGATAAACATGTAAAAATCAGTTGAATTCCTATATACCAATAAAGGGAATTATGAAAAGGAAATCAGGAAAACAATACCATTTATAATAACCCCTAAAAAAGTAAAATACTTAGGAATAAATCTAACCAGGGTTGTAAAAGACCTATACAAAGAAAATTACAAAACACTACTGCAAAAAAAAAACAAAGATCTACATAAACGGAAAAACATACCATGCTGAAGCACAGGTAGACTCAACATGGTGAAAATAACAATTCTACCCAAAGCAATTTACAAATACAATGCAATCCCAATCTAAATACCAAAGACATTCTTTAAAGAGATGGAAAAAATAATCATAAACTTTATATGGAACGGCAAGAAGCCCAGATAAGTAAAGCACTATTGAAGAAGAAGAAAGTAGGACTCATAGTACTTGACCTCAGAACCTACTGTACAGCTATGGTAGTCAAAACAGCCTGGTACTGGTACAACAACAGATACATTGACCAGTGGAACAGAATTGAGAACCGAGATGTAAATCCATTCACCTACGATCACCTTATCTTCGACAAGAGCCCAAAGTCCATCAAATGGGGAAAAGACAGTCTTTTTAACAAATGGTGGTGGGAAAACTGGATGTCCCTCTGCAAAAAATGAAACAGGACCCATACCTCACACCATATACAAAAACTAATTCAAAGTGGATCAAAGACCTAAATATAAAGCCAAAAAGTATAAAGTTCATAGAAGAAAAAATAGAATTAACACTAAAAGCCCTAATACACAGCACTAACAGGATACAAACAATAACCAAGAACACTCAAACTCTAGAAGATAAGCTGGATAACTGGGATCTTCTAAAAATTAAACACTTATGCTCATCAAAAGACTTACCAAAAGAGTAAAAAGAGAACCTACAGACTGGGAAAAAAATTTTGGCTACTACAAATCAGACAAAGATCTAATCTCTAAAATCTATAGGAAAATCCAACACCCCTACAACAAAAAGAAAATAATCCAATTAAAAAATGGGCAAAGAAAATGAACAGACACTTCACCCAAGAAGACATTCAAGCAGCCAACAGGCACATGAAGAAATGCTTGCAATCACTAGCCATTAGAGAAATGCAAATCAAAGCCACAATGAGATACCATCTCACCCCAGCATTACTGGCATGAATCAAAAAAACAGGAAATAACAGATGTTGGAGGAGCTGTGGGGAGATCAGAACTCTTATGCACTGCTGGTGGGGATGCAAAATGATATAGCCATTTTGGAAAATGATATGACACTTCCTTAGAAAGCTAGAAATAGAAATACCATATGATCCAGCAATCCCAGTCCCAGGAATATATCCTAGAGAAATAAGAGTTGTCACACAAATAAACATATGCATACCCATGTTCATTGCAGCATTGTTCACAATAGCAAAAAGATGGAAACAGCCTAGATGCCCACCAACAGATGAATGGATAAAAATGGATAAACTATGGTACATACAAACAATGGAATATTATGCAGTGATAAGGAACAATGATGAATCTGGGAAGCATCTCCTAACATGGATAAATCTGGAGGGTATTATGCTAAGTGAAATAAGTCAATCACAAAAGGACAAATATTGTATGAGACCACTACTGTAAAAACTCATGAAAAGGTTTACACACAAAAAGAAACAGTTTTTGATGGTTATAAGGGAGGAGAGGGGTGGGAATGGAAAAACGCTACATAGACAATAGTTAAGTGGTAACTTTGGTGAAGGGTAAGACAGTACATAATACTGGGGAAGCCAGCATAATTGTACAAGGCAAGGTCATGGAAGCTTCATAGACTCATCCAAGCTCCCTGAGGGACTGAATTGCTGGGCTGAGGGCTGTGGAGAACATCTAGCTCAAGTGGCATAACATAGTTTATAAAGAAACTGTTCTACACTCTACTTTGTGGTCTTAAAACCTGTGAGTGGCCATCTAAGATACTCCTGTGAGTGGCCATCTAAGATACTCCACTGGTCTCACAGGTCTGGAGCAAGAGAGAATGAAGAAAACCAAAAAATCAAAGGACTAATGGACCACAACTACCATGGCCTCCACCAGACTGAGTCCAGTACAACTAGATGGTGCCTGGCTACCATCAGTGACTGCTCTGACAGGGATCACAATAGAGGGTCCCAGACAGAGCTGAGGGAAAATGTAGAACAAAATTCTAATACCAAAAAAAAAGACCAGATTTACTGGCCTGACAGAGACTGGAGAAACCTCAAGAGTATGGTCCCAGATACTCTTTTAGCTCAGTAATGAAGTCACTCCTGAGGTTCACCCTTCAGCCAAGATTAGACAGGCCATAAGACAAAACGAGACTAAAGGGGCACACCAACCCAGGGACAAGGACTAGAAGGCAGGAGTGGACAGGAAAGCTGGTAATAGGGAACCCAAGTTTGAGAACGGAGAATGTTGCCATGTTGTGGGGTTGTTAACCACTGTCATAAAGCAGTATGTATACTGTTTAATGAGAAACTCGTTTGTTCTGTACACCTTCATCTGAAGTACAATTAAAAAAAAAAAAATCAGCCACCTGGATTCTAGCCTTCAAACACTAATTAGCCAAATAATATCAATGGAAATTCTGTGCTTTGTCGGGGCTCATCTGCAAAAAAGGTATATAACACTTCGTCTCCTACCTCCCGGGATCTTTATAATCATTAAATGATATATAGCCAATATGAATACTAGCAAAGTCTTGGCTTTTTTGCGTTTCTGTGTTTTATGATTCTATTAACTGATGAAGGGTAAGTTGTACATGAGAAACGGAAGGAAAAAAAATTGTGTGTGTGTGTAGGTGTGTAGCGCTTGCTTTTCACATTTAAAAGATACTTAGTGGTAGACTTTGCATCATACAGTGATATTTCTCTCAAGGGTCACAATGAATTGGGCCAGTTAATTAAAATCCTAGAATTTGAACTGGGATTATACCTCACGGATTCTGCAGGAACTATGATGGCATAGTTTCTAGTGGCCTGAAACAAATTCTAGATAACAATGGCCACCGTAATCAATATTAGCACAACACTCTTTACTTTATGAAGAGCTTTCAAAAGGCTTACCTTGCTGAATTCTCACAACTATCCTCCTGGGAGGTAGAGGTCATTACTTACATTCCATAAACAGGGAAATCAGCCAAGAGACAGAAATTTCCCCAGCACCGCACGGTGAGGCAGGGACAGCTGAGACTTTGAGCCAGGTCATCTGGAATCTTATTCTGGCCTCTTCACACTGTACTGCATTTCATTCCCCAAAAGACAGTTCTTTTTTTTCATTCCCCAAAAGACAGTTCTTTTTTTTTTTTTTTTGAAAAAAAGGTGTCATCCTGCTGATGCATTTATTCCCAGGGCTAGAACTGAAGCTATTAGAAGGAGACAGGCATCCAAGAGAGGAGAAAACCCTGACAATAATAACAGCATGGCTAACTTTTCCAGGATATTTACTTTGGGCCAGATATTGATGACATTTCACATATCAATTCTACTAATGCTTATGAAAACTCTGAAACCTAGGATATAATATTCCCCTCCCTAAAGGTTGAGGAAAGTGAGGCACCGAGGTTATATAACCTGCTATGCCTGTGCCGTGAGTTAACTGTACATCTGAATTTGTGCCCGTGGAGCCTGGCTGCAGGTCCCCTACCCATAATCACTTACGCTGTGCCTCTCCCACCAGCTTGTGTCAGATACACTTGGGGGCATCCAGAGCATCACAGTACAGGAGAAAGTCCATAGGCAGACAGAGCAGTTACTAGGAGACTACCATGGAAAGTATATACCTTGATGGGTGCTGAAAGGCAAGAGGGCAAGGGGGAGGTCTAGCAAGGCAGAATAGGTGGTTATCTCCATGAGAGACTCTCAGCATCAGATAGGGGGCTCAGCTGTGTGTCTGGGCATGTGGCAGGATTCTGGTTCCTGAGGAATCTGAGTAGATTCAGGCAGCACACAATCCCAGAATCCAGGAGTCAGGTGGGGGTGGGCAGGTGGTTATGCCCGGGTAGGCCACAGTAGAGTAAGCCAGAAACCTAATTGTTAGAAGGGAAATGCAAGATTGTGTCTTACAATCAAAAAACAGCGCAGGAACCTAGGCATTGACCCTAGGGCATAAAATCAGAGATGGATGATCAGCACGGATTTCTGCCTCGGAACCCCTGGATGAGACAGAGGCAATGTGGGGGAGGGAAATGAGCTCTGGACATGGCCCTGCTCCACCTCAGCACTCCAAATCCAGGTGAGGATCTGAGGCCAACTGCTCTTTGAAGTTCTGTTTCCTAATCTACAATAGTACCCACCCTACTTACCTTGGAATGAATAAAATGAGGTATCATCAATATTATTGGGGGAGGGTGCTCCTTAAATTATTTCTTAGTAGAGATAGGGTTGAATTCCAATTCAAGGGTAAAGGCGAGCCAGTATATGCTGAAGGAAATAGCTACAGCTGTGAGATTAGGTATCCAAGGCTTAGTTAAGATGTCATCCCCCTCCAGAATGTTTTCTCAGATTGCCCAAGGCTTACTTTATTACCTTTCTCTGTAATAACAGATCATTCTAAGTACGCTTACTGCTTCATATGTAATGATCTTTGGTCTTTTCTTATCAACTTTAGGAATTTGATAGAGGGTTGAATTATGCACTCTCCTCAATTTATGTCCTGTAATCATCAGCGGTCTACAAAGACTCCTCTCCTCTGCTATGTATGTATTTATGTAAGTGTATATGTACGTACATACATATTTATCTGACCTCTTTTTATTGACCATCTCTACTCCCATGTCCCCCACCCACCCATAGGCCATAATTTTAATGTGTTTTTCATGTATCCTTTTATTTTCACATGTTCTTGTAAATAGGCATTGTTTCTTTATATGCGTTTTAGTTTATGTACAAGGTATTGTCTATAGATTTTTCTTTTTAGTTTACTCAGAACTACGTGTTTTAAGGAAACCCTGGTGGGGTGGTGTTTAAGAACTATGGCTGCTAACCCAAAGGCCAGCAATTCGAATCCACCAGGTGCTCCCTGGAAACCCTATGGGGCAGTTCTACTTTGTCCTATGTGTTTTAAGATGCACTTATATCTAGTTCTTTGCTTCTAACTGAATGATGGAAACCTCTATTGCCTTTTTAACTCATGCTGATTTGAGAAGGTTGATGTGAAGATCAGGACTTGGCCGAGAATTTCTCTGGCATATATGAAAGGAGAAAGACTGCTGAGTCATGGTAATTTCATTCCATATCACCTCATTGCTCTCCAGAATGGTGTGATTTTCAATTCATAGGTCGGTCTAGATTGTACTTTTTTTAGGGCAAGGAAAGTGTCGTTTATTTTTGTGTCCCCAGTGCCTTGCTCAGTGCAGAGAAAGTGACTAGAGTGTATTTGTTGAATAAATTAATGGAGCCAGATAGGCCAGTCTGCTTCATTTCCAGAGGCAAATAGCATGTGGGATGTAAATGAGACCCATATCTCACCAACTTGATTTACGTTCATGGTGAATCCTCTTTCAGTTTACTAGTGAGGGGAAACAAAAAAAAAAAAACAACCGACTTTTTATTTAAAAGCTGCCAGAGTTTAGGGACTCTGTGTCCTGTCTTTGAACTGCTGTTTCCTCAGAGGAGTGGAAGTGCTTTCCATTATTCTGAGTAAAAAGGACATGCTCTGTGGGGCTTCCCATAATTGTCCTGAGAGCCAGCAAACTGGACTTCCACCAGCACTTCTCCCAGAAATCAACAATGTTTCCTCTCACTCTACCTTCTGATTTAAAAAAAAGTTACTGTTTGTGATGAACAGAGGTCAGGCTTCTCCGTGGGAATGTTCATAAAGTGTTCACATTCTTCTCCAGACAATGTCACGGTGTCATGGAGCACATTTTACCTTCCACATAGGGCTCCATGTGGAATGTGCATGGGCTGGGATATCCATCAGGAAATGACAGACTTATGGCAACATCAGGGATCAGTGCCAGACCAATGGGATTCAAGCTTAGAAGATGAATGTTGGAGGCTGTTTAAAATAAAATGGTACCGCTTTCTGGTGTGAAATCAAGGGTTCAGTACCAAATGAATAGCGTTATTGCTTGAATGATACTTCAGTATTTGCAAGCATTAGTCTGTTCTCTAAAATAATCTAATCCAAAGCATATGTATTTTTTCCAATTAACTATACTTAGAAAAAATGGACAAAACTCAAAATAATAAGAAATCCAACATCTGTGAGATGCCTTATTTTTGAATTTCTTACTATATTGTTATCTCTTATATACCGGAATTTAGAATATTTACATTCAGTGTCCCATATGTTTTGTCTGAAGCAGAAAGAGGAAATGTTTAATAATACAGCAATGCTAGCTTGGTATTAGGAAGGGAAATGTAGCATCGACAATTGGCCATGTTCATCTGATACTGGGAACCTGAGAGTACCTGAGACTCCAGAGACCTGATGCTTTCCAGAATTGGCATTGGTAAGTGGCCTTGGGCCTCTCCACAGAATGTCTGCTTCTGTAAAGCAAAGAAGATATACTGGACAACTTCTCAAGTCTATTCTCACCAGTTTGGTAAAGCCCTGGAAATTTCATTACATCTTGCTTTCTATTAGAGGGAAGCAATCAAGATAAATATCTGCCCAAGAGTTTTGTATTTGTTTTCAAATTTCAGTGTTCTCCGTGAAAGTTCACTGAAGGATGGAGAGTTTCAGTTTTCCTTTCAATCCTAGCAGGGTATAGTTTCCAAAAAGAATATTATAAGACATAGCAAGAACGAAAATGAGCTTAAGGAGTCCTATGCAACAAAGGACACAATTTATATTACAAGCAAAGGCTGGCTTTCCCAAAATGTATGGTCATATTGTCTATTAAAAATAAAAAAAAAAGCTGCCATAGAATTGATTTCAAGTCATGGTGACTCCACGCATCTCAGAGTAGAACTGCTCCATAGGGGTTTCCATGGCTGCTACCATTTGGAAGTAGATCTCCAGACCTTTTTTCCACACCACCCTGGGGGGGGCTCAAAACACCAGCCTTTCATTTAGTAGCCCAGTGCTTGATTGTTTGCACCACCCATGGACTTCTATATTCTCTATAACCTTCTCTTAATGGAACTTGCCTTATCACCTGATCAAAATAACCATTTATAAGAAATACCCCGAAGATATACACTGAAAAACCATTAATCTCTGAAGTTGTAGTCAGTTGTCACGTGTTATTTGGGGGTGGTATCAGATGGAGAGGAATCAATATTAATAACAATAGCTAATGCTTACTGAGTGGTCACCACAAGATAGACACAATTCTAAATTGTTCATTTTACGGGCTGATTAATTTAATCCTTACAAAATCCAATCTAGTAGGTGTTAATATTATTTTCATTTTATAGATGAGAAATGTGAGGCACAGCAAAGATAAGTAATATGCTTTAGGTTTAAAGCTAATAAGGAACTGAGCTGGAACTCAAACTTCGATGTTTGGCTCCAGAATCCCTGCTCTTATTTCGAATGCCGTGATGAATGCATTTCAAAGTCGTTTTAAATATTAAGAAATTTCCCTTCTTCCTTCTTTTCTCCCTCCCTCCCTCTTTTCCTTCCTCCCCCCCCTTTCCCTCCCTCCTCTGTTTCTCCTTCACTCCTTTCCTTCCCTCTCTCCCTTCCTCCCTTCTTCCTTTCCTTCCTCCCTCCATTCCTTTATTTCGTTTTCTTTCTTTCTTTCTTTCATCAGTTCTAATTTAAACACCGGATACATTGATAAGCCACTGTACCAGTTATGTATGATTTCCAGATTTCTTGTTATATGGTGAAAACCTGTTTGTTTAATACAACTAAGACAAAAATACTGAATGACCTAGAGCTGAATTAAAATGAGATTTCCCTTCATTTGATGTAATAATATTTTAGTATTTCTACAGTAATGATAAATAATTTTTCTGATAGCTCTTTTCAAAATATTTTTGTTAGCCAACTGCATTAGGAAAAAAACCCTTTCTTTAAAAAAAATAAAAGGAAATATCTGTTGGGAAACAACTTTTCAGGAGTGGCGTAGTGGTTAAGTGCTATGGCTGCTAACCAAAGGGTCGGCAGTTCAAATCTGCCAGGCACTCCTTGGAAACTCTGTGGGGCAGTTCTACTCTGTCCTATAGGGTTGCTATGAGTCAGAATCGACTCGACGGCACTGGGTTTGGTTTTTTTGTTTTCTAGCATTTCTGCGTGTTTTATGAGCAGAGACACTGACAATATTTTTCTGGACTCTCTTTTCAAGGATGTCTCATAAAACAGCCTGTAAAGATATAGTGTCTCCCTCTGGAGAAGAGGGCATTTTTGTTTGTTTTCCACTTTAATAAAGATACTCTCTCTCTCTGGTGAAAAAATTGGGCAGATTTTCTTGCAGCCCACTATAAAAGATTGTGGTGTTCCAAGCCTGGGATTTTTCTTCTGTAATGCAACTCAATGCATGTGCAGGCATCAGCCAGACTTAGTCATGTTGGCTTCTGGGATTTGAGACTTGGGAAACTAGTGAAAGAAAATGCTGATACTCTGGCTATTGCTGGAAGTAATAAACTGTCTTATGCCTCTGACCCAGATCCCATATCTTCTGTCAACATCCACCCAACTGTGATAGACTACCCTGTTAGCTTGCCAGTAGGGTAAAATCTCAGACCCTTCACAGTTCTTGACAATATCTGAACAAGAAAAACCTCATGTGTGATAAAGCAAGACACATTTACATGTGAATATATAAATAACTCTTAGGCAAAAGTGAGAGGTAGTATTGATGCATTGTATATTTTAGTGCTCTAATTGTTATTATATCCAAGGTTTTCTTGTAACATCATAGTCAGAAATGTTTTCAAAATAACCCAGAGTCAAACCAGGGAAGACTCATCATATGGAAAATAATTCTTCCTTGATGAAAATAATTTAAGTATCAATAAAATGTATCCCACATTTTTTAATCCAAACTAATTTAATCAAATTTCATGTATTAATTGGTTGAACAGTTTCTCTGTTGATTAAAGTTTGTATCAGCAATGTATAGACTGCCTACAGCTGTGGCAGGCACTAACTCGAGCAACATAAAGACCAGTGAGAACCCCAATTCTCAGAAAACCTATGTTCTCATACGGGAGAGAGTAAAGAGTAAACAATATGATTTCAGAGAGTGAAAAATCCTTTGAAGGGAAAAAAAATCATAAAGGGATAGAGAGCAACAGGGGCTGAAGTGAGTATTTACCATGTAGAGAAAGGCCTTTTTAAGGAGGTGATACTTGAGTAGTGATCTGAATGTCCTGAAGGAATAAGTTGTGTAATTTCGGAGGAGGAACCTTACAGACAGGAAAAAAAAAAAACAACAACAAAAAAAAAACAGCCAGTTGGAGGTAGGAATGAATGTGGCCTGTTCCAGGAAAAGCAAAAAGGCCACTGTGACAAGAGCAAATGAGCCAAGGGAGCAAGGGACTATAGGTAGGACATAAAATTGGAGAGGAAGGCAGAGACTCACTCACATAGGGCCTTGCAGGCTTCTGTAAGGAACTGGGCATTATGCTACGTGTGATAGAATACCATGCAAGCCTAGGGACAGGGGTGTGTCCAGTGAATAGACTGTGGGAAGACAGGTAGACTGCGTAATAGACTAGATGGTTATAATGGCCCAGACATTATAAAAGATGATGGTTCTTTTGAGCAAGGAAGGTGATGGTAGAGGTAGTTAGAAATGAGAAACGGTCATCTTAAGGGTATATTTTGAAGGCAGTTACTGCAGTATTTGCTGATGGATTGGATGTGCACTGTGAGAAAAGGCCTTGTTCAAGGATGATTCCTAGGTTTGGGCCTGGGCAACAGGCTGGATGGTGGTACCTTTAACTAAGCTAAAGAGGGGTGGGGACTAGTAGGTTTTATGGGGGAAATCACGTTATTTTTTTTTTTTTTTGCCATATAAAGTTCAATATCCTATAATACATAGGGTGAGGATGTTGAGTGTGAGCAGATTCTGGAGTACAAAGGAAGATTAAGACTAGCATTCTGGATACCTATTGCTACATAACTTAACCCCACCCCCCAAACTTAGTGACTTAAAACAACAACATTTATTTTGTTGATGAGTCTGCAACTCAAGTAGGGGTTGATAGAAACTTGTTTCTGCTTCATTTGGCACCAGCTGGGGCAGCCCAAAGGCTGGAGGGTAGAATCATCTAAAGCTTCACCTACCCACATGTCTGGTGGTTCATTATGATGTCAGTCAGCCATCTGCTGGGGCTGGGCTAGAACTCCTACACATGGCTTTTCCACGTGGCTACATGGCTTCCTCAATACCTAGTGGCTGGATTCTAAGGGTATACATACCAAGAGAAAGATGGAGCCAGGGTGAAGCTGTATTACCCTATTCTAGTAGGAATTTCTAGTAGAAAATTTCTATCCTTGTCTTAGGAATCCCACAGCTTCACTCCTGCCTCTTTCTATTCATCAGACATAAGTCACTAAGATTGGCTTATTTTCAAAGGGAGGGGAATATGACTCCACCTTAAGTAGGGAGTGGGGCAAAAAAATCAGTGACATGTTTTAAAACCATTACAGCTAAAGAAATAAATTTGGGAAATCATCACATGTAGATGATATTTAAATCCCTTATAGTAGATAAAATCACTTAAGGAAAGTTAGAAGAGGACGAAGGACCAAGCCTTGGAGGATTGCCAATATTTAGAGGCTCTCAGGGGATGAAGAGCCAGCAAAGGAGACTGAGAAGAAGCCATCGAGGTGAGGGGAAAACCAGAAGAGTGCTGTGTCCTGAAAGTCAAGAGAAGTGTTTCACTAAAGAGATAACTGTATCAAATGCTGCTGACGCTCAGATGGCTATGGTAAAGATGTGTACAGCAAATTAATTAGTGAATGTTGTAAGATGGAAATTGACAAAAGTGACTTTGACAAAAGCAGTTTCAATTGAATAGTGACAATACAAACCTGGTTAAAGTGATTTAAAGAGAGAATTGGAAGGTGAATGTACTGGGTTAAATACCCATTGCCATTGAGTTGATTATGACTCACAGTGACCCTGTAGGACAGAGTAGAACTGCTTCATAGGGTTTTCAAGGAGCAGCTAGCTGGTGGATTCGAACTGCCAATGTTTTGGTGAACATCCGTGGCTTAACCACTGTGCCTCCAGGGCCCCACTGGGTTAAATAGTGTCCTCCAAAATTTCATGTCCTTTCCTGGAACTTCAGAACGTGACCTTGTTTGGAAATAAGGCCTTTGTGGGTGTAATTAGTTAAGATGATGTCATACGGGAGCTGGGTGGGCCCCTAATCCAATATAACTGGTGTCCTTAGAAAAGATGAAGAGACATAGAGACACAGAACCAGGGGGAAGATGAACACGTGCAGACGGAGGCAGATTGAAGTTGTGCTGCCGCAAACCGTGGCTGAGGCTACCAGAAGCTGGAAGAAGCAAGGAAAGATGCTTCCCTAGAGGCTTCTGATTGAGCATGACTTTGCCTACATTTTAATTCTGGATTTCTTGCCTTCAGAACGTAGGGAACAAATTCGTGTTGCTTTAAGCCACCCATTTGTTGTTTTCTGTTATGACAGCCCTAGGAAACTAACACAGTGAGAAAGCGAAGAGCATTTTTCAGTCTTCTTCCAGATTTCTGCACTGTCCCTACAAGGTCTTGTGGGATCATGACACAGAACATAGACAAGATGAACAGCTAAGGAGCCACTTGGGTGTATGAAAAATCACTCGGGAGGGGTATTTATTTTGGGCTGTGATTAAAAATGGAAAATATGCAATGGATAAGGATGGCTGTGCAACAGTTTTGATGTAACTGGTTTCATTGAATTTTACACGTGAAAAATATTGACAAATGTGTTATTTATATTTTTACAACAATAATAATGATAAAAGATCCCTCAGAACATATTAGCTCTACTTTTTCCCTCACTGAATAGTCAATGACTGAACTACCTCCAATTTTATGACAAAGGTATAAAAAAAAAAAAAAAAAGACTATACACTGACCCTAATTCTTCTTGTGTGCCATTGAGTCTATTCTGACTCATACTGACCCTGTGTGACAGGTGTAGAACTGTCCTGTAGTATATCCCAGGCTGTTTAATAATTGTCATGGGAGCACACTGCCAGATTTTTTTCCCTCAGAGCAGTTGATGGGTTTGAACAGCCGACCTTTTGGTTAGCAGCCAAACACCTAACCATTGCACCATAAGGGCTCCTTGCTGACCAACTTTTAAAGTAGTTCTTATCTTCTGACACTGACAGCAGGAGACACTTCTTGTGTCATGACCCTGACAGCAGGAAACTTTCAGTAAATGGATTGAAAACAAAACAGGACATTTTTAACTCCAGGGAGAACTCCCAATAAAGAGACAAGAGCCAGTTGTACGTAAGCACCCTTTCAGTTGTTCATTTGTGTTAAATTTCTCTAGCATTTTAAGTAAAGAAATAAATAGTTCAATGGGTTCTGTTGTACACATTTAACTCTAATTTTTAAACCTATTCTTTTAAATCCTACTCCCCATCCTTATCGATTCCGACTCCTAGCGACTCTACGGAATAGAGTAAAACTGCCCCATAGGGTTTCCAAGGCTGTAATATGTATGCAAGCAGATTGTGACATCTTTCTTCTGAGGAGCGGTTGATGAGTTTGAACCACAGACCTTTTGGTTAGCAGCCGAGCGCTTAACCACTTTGCCACCATGGCTCCTTAAAACTATACTAAATTAGGTCAATTGCACATTCCAGGTAAGAATATTAATAACAGCCAACACTTAGTTCTTATTTTCTACTGATCACTGATCTAAGCTTACTATTGCCAGTAAACAGTAATAATACTTCATATTGAAATCCTACAGTAATGGTATGCAATGAGTTCATCTTACGCATGAGGAAATTAAGGCACAGCGAAATCAAATGAGTGTCTCAGAGTCAGGCAACAGGAAGCTGGTGGAGCTAAGCTACCTACTGAGAAATCAAGCACAGAATATGGGCTCCTAATTACCATGCATACTACCCCTTCAAAAACATGCTCTCTTACCAGAAAAGGCAAGCACCCTGCAACTGCTTTACAAGTTTTTTTTTTTAAGTGTCCAAATAAAATTTTATTGAAGTATTAAAAATGTACACCTCTAAGCCAAGAAGAGAATGTGAAACTCTCAGCTCTGGGTAATTTATTATTATTTTTTTTTTTAGTGTAGACAAAAACATACAGCAATGCTCCAATTAAAAATACACCAAAACAGAGGAGAATGCCAATTGCTTCTGTACTTTTACAGAGCAGAGAGTTCTGTCTTGAAAGCAGCTTTGTTCAAAAGACAAAGACTAGGAAGGAAAAGTAGTGGTGAAGTTTCATCAAGAGGCAGGCCCTGTTCTCTGGGCCAGTGGCCATCTACTAGTTCTCAGAAGTGTGTAGAGTTCGGACTTTCTCCAAATTCAAGTTAAAGGAAAGTCATCTGAATAAGCAGTATCAATCATGCAACTGTGGCCAAAATCCTGTAGAACTAGGATGACAGCCCTGAATCTTTGGTGCAGCTGGTTTCCTTGCCTATCAACCCATTGTCATCCAGTTAGGAAATTAATTTAATAAAAATGTATTGAGCAGCTACTATATACTGGCACTATTTGTAGTCCTGGGGCTGCAAGATGAGACCAGTTCTCCCAAGAAGCTGACAGTCTCGCTAGTATGGAAGAAAGACAAGGGAAGAAGTAATTCAAGTGTACAGTAGGTACAGTAATAATTGTTTGGGTGGTGGCAGGGGATAACTTAAAGAAGAAGTGACAGTTCAGTTTGGCTTTGATTGATTAATATTGGTGTTTTGCTAGCCATTAGATGGAAGAGCAGCAGAACAGACATTCAAATAGAAGGAAGAACATATGAGAAGGTTTTGTAAGATGCAACAGGAGAGAGGTGTTCATTATAATATAGCCAAACAATATACAAATAAGAAAGAAAAGAAATTCCTAATCCCAGCAGCCAGAGATAATCACTCCCACGTTTCTATTAGGAGCTCACCACAAGAGTAACACATGTGGGCTCGTTTCCCCTTGCTCAGTCTTTCCCGTAAGAGGATAAGTGTTTTATCTGACCATGAGCAGACAGAGCCTGGGAGCTTTTGGCAGAGTTTAGTTTATTTTCAAGGATCTGCTCTGCTGTATTCCAGCTTCCAAGGGTAAGCTACTGTTCTAGAGACAAAATCAGGAGACCCATCACTCTCTGTCTATCCCTACTTTTGGAGCCCAGTGGGCCTAAGTAGCAAAATTTCCTCTTACACATGTTCCTGTAGGAGTTGTTGTTGTTGTTGTTAGGTGCCATCGAGTTGTTCCTACTCACAGCGACCCTATGCACAACAGAACAAAACACTGCCCAGTCCTGAGCCATCCTTACAATCTTTGTTATGCTTGAGCTCATTGTTGCAGCCACTGTGTCAATGCACCTCATTGAGGGTCTTCCTCTTTTCCACTGACCCTATACTCTGCAAAGCATGATGTCCTTCTCCAGGGACTGATCCCTCCTGACAACATATCCAAAGTATGTAAGACGCAGTCTCACCATCCTTGCCTCTAAGGAGCATTCTGGCCGCACTTCGTCCAAGACAGATTTGTCCGTTCTTTTGGCAGTCCATGGTATATTCAATATTCTTCGCCAACACCACAATTCAAAGGTGTCAATTCTTCTTCGGTCTTCCTTATTCATTGTTCAGCTTTCACATGCATATGATGTGATTGAAAATACCATGGCTTGGGTCAGGCACACCTTAGTCTTCAGGGTGACATCTTTGCTCTTCAACACTTTGAAGAGGTCCTTTGCAGCAGATTTGCCCAATGCAGTGTGTCTTTTGATTTTTTTGACTGCTGCTTCCATGGCTGTTGATTATGGATCCAAGTAAAATGAAATCCTTGACAACTTCAATCTTTTCTCCATCTGTCATGATGTTGCTCATTGGTCCAGTTACAAGGATTTTTGTTTTCTTTATGTTGAGGTGTAATCCACAGAGAAGGCTGTGGTCTTTGACCTTCATTAGTAAGTGCTTCAAGTCTTCTTCACTTTCAGCAAACAAGGTTGTGTCACCTGCGTAACGCAGGTTGTTAATGAGTCTTCCTCCAATCCTGATGCTCCGTTCTTCTTCATATAGTCCAGCTTCTCATATTATTTGTTCAGCATACAGATTAAATAGGTATGGTGAAAGAATACCATACAGATTAAACAGGTACGGTGAAAGAGACCATCTCAAGAATAGATTTGATACATTGAACACTAGTGACTGAAGACCAGACGAGTTGTGGAATGACATGAAGGACATCATCCATGAAGAAAGCAAGAGGTCACTGAAAAGACAGGAAAGAAAAAAAAGACCAAGATGGATGTCAGAGGGGACTCTGAAATGAAACGTGCTCTTGAGCATCGAGCACCTAAGGCAAAAGGAAGAATTGATGAAGTAAAAGAACTGAACAGAAGATTTCAAAGGGCGGCTTGAGAAGACAAAGTAAAGTATTATAATGACATATGCAAAGAGCTGGAGATGGAAAACCAAAAGGGAAGAACACGCTCGGAGTTTCTCAAGCTGAAGGAACTGAAGAAAAAATTCAAGCCTCGAGTTGTAATAGTGAAGGATTCTATGGGGAAAATATCAAATGACACAGGAAGCATCAAAAGAAGATGGAAGGAATACACAGAGTCATTATACCAAAAAGAATTAGTCGATATTGAACCATTTCAAGAGGTGGCATATGTTCAGAAACCAATGGCACTGAAGGAAGAAGTCCAAGCTGCTCTGAAGGCATTGGCGAAAAACAAGGCTCCAGGAATTGAGGGAATATCAATTGAGATGTTTCACCAAACAGATGCAGCCTGGAGGTGCTCACTTGTCTATGCCAAGAAATATGGAAGACAGCTTCTTGGCCAACTGACTGGAAGAGATCCATATTTATGCCTATTCCCAGGAAAGGTGACCCAACCAAATGTGGAAATTATAGAACAATATCATTAATATCACAGGCAAGCAAAATTTTGCTGAAGATAATTCAAAAACAGCTGCAGGAGTATATTGACAGGGAACTGCCAGAAATTCAGAGTGATTTCAGAAGAGGACGTGGAACGAGGGATATCATTGCTAGTGTCAGATGGATCCTGGCTAAAAGAAGAGAATACCAGAAGGATGTTTACCTGTGTTTTATTGACTATGCAAAGGCATTCGACTGTGTGGATCATAACAAACTATGCATAACGCTGAGAAGAGTGGGAATTCCAGAACACTTAATTGTGCTCATGAGGAACCTTTACATAGATCGAGAGGCAGTTATTCAGACAGAGCAAGGGGATACGGATTGTTTTAAAGTCAGGAAAGGTGTGCGTCAGGGTTGTATTCTTTCACCATTCCTGCAGGAGTCAGTTTACAGAATTAGAATCTCCTTTGGGCAAATTATCCTAAAATGAGACTTTAGCAGAAGTACTAGGAAATGCATTTGGTCCTGGGACTCATTCACATTCCCCAGTGTAGAGCTAGCAGTATGATAATTGATGAGCACTTTGATTTCGGCATGCTTTCTGTATTTGTCAATTGTTTCGTGATATTCACCACCTATAAGACAGGAGCAATCATGCTTACCTCAGATAGTTGATGTAAGAATTATTTGTCATTATACATTAAAACTGTCTAACAATGTTGGCACATATTTGATGAAGAGTAGAAGTTCTTCTCTCCTTCCCGTCCTTGCTCTAAAGAGCAATCAGTCTTACAGGCAGAAATTGTCAAGGCCATCTGGTTCTCCTTCAGCTCTATTGCTAATATGGGATTCTATCCTAGTTTCCTCAACCATTCCTTGCTCAGTCCTTGACACACAGCAATTGTTGAATATTCATTAACTTTTTTTTTTTTTTTTACATACCATTCTCACATAGCTGTCTAGTGGACATTTATTTCCATTTGAATGGAGCAGCTCAAATTTACCATGGCAAAAATGGGACCCTTGCTTTACTCCCTAACCCTCCACTCCTACTTCTAATCTTTCTCATCTCAAAATAAAACACTTCTATTTTTTATCCACCCAGTTCTACTCTGCCCTATAGGGTCACTATGAGTAAAAATTGACTTGATGGCAACCGGAAACTTTATAAGCAAACTGCCACATCTTTTTCCCTGGGAGCAGCTGGTAGGTTTGAACCACCAAGCTTTCAGTTTGCAGCTGAGCTCGTAACCATTGTACCACCAAGGCTCCTTTCTGATATATAAAAAAAAAAAAAAAAAATTGTTGCCATTGAGTTGATTCCGATTCATAGGAGACCCACACAGACAAAAACAAACAAACAAATCCTTTGCCGTGAAGCCTATTTTGACTCATAGCAACACTAAAGGACAGAGTAGGATTGCTCTCATAGGGTTTCCAAGGAGCACCTGGTGGGTTTGAACCGCCAACCTTTTGGTTAGCAGACATAGCTCTTAACCACTATGCCACCAGGGTCTCCACACATATAGATGTGAAATAAATATTTGTTAAAAGGGTGAACAAATGAGATTGTATTTAGAGTCTTGATTGTTTGAAAATACGAATTTAAGAGATGGAAAACCTCTAGGTGTTGAGAAAATCCAAAGAGAAACCCAAATTTACCATATTCAAAGAAGAATTGGAGAAGAATTGAAGATCACAGGTATGAGATACTTAAGGTATCTAGGCATCAAGAACCTGAATGATCCATTATTCATACAGAAAACCACCCAAACTAAGGCTGGAGTTTGGGTAGGAGGAAAGTGACCAGTTAGTGTGCTTCTATTATTGCCTTTATTTCTTCAAGTTTTTGGAAAAGTACTCCTTGGAATGAGATTCCTACTGGTGTAGTAGGTATATCGGTATGACAGTGGCACAGTTTTATTTCCTCAAGCTCTGTTATAATTTCTACTTACTAACATCATAGATTTTTAGTTCCTTTAAACCCAGTCGAATGCTAATATTAAAAAACTGGCTCTCTGGGAGGAAAAAGCCCTGAATCAGCATTTGATAATTTCGATGGTATTAATACTCTCATCATCACAGATTTCAAGCTACCAACATGACATCAAAATTCCTGAGAATTTAACAACTGGCTCTTGCAAACCTATAGAAGCTGATTCCAGCATACTACTGTAAACAAACCCCGTATGAAGCTCCCTCCCACCCACGCCCAGTCAGTCTCCCTCTTTTCCCTCACCTTTCTTTTTTCAAACTATTCATTGTATCTAACGAGCTAAAGAGAATACGAGAATTTTTTCACGCATTTTCACACTCCTTTGGCATCAGAAGTAGGTTTTTCTTGAATCTGTTGAAACCCTGGTATCAGCAACCCTTACCGGGCTGAGCCCCTTCTAATATTGAAAAAGGGGCCTAGCAATTTTTTATTTATAATTTTAAAAAATTATTTTTCTTAAATAATATAAGAACCAAAACCAGTTGTCATCGAGTCCATTCCAACGCACGGCAACCTCCTGTGTGTCAGAGTAGAACTATGCTCCATAGTGTTTTCAATGGCTGGTTTTTCAGAAGTGGGTGGTCAGCTCTTTTGAGGTACCTCAGGATGGACTCGAACTGCTAACTTTTTAGTTAGCAGCTGAGCATGTTAACCATTTGTACCACCCAGGAACTCCAAATAATATGAGGGCCCCAAAATATTATAAACTTCAAGGCTCCACAGTCTGAATCTGTCCCTATTTAGCACATAAAACTAGCTACTACATCAAGCAGAAAAATAAGTATAGCACATATCCTGTGAGTGACTGCTACAATTACCTTGGTTTTTATGCATCTTGAGCCTCTGAATGAGGTGAACATACCTACTCCCCACTTGATCACTGCCATGTTCCTGTGGACACTGATGCTCTGTCACTTTTTTCTATCTCCCTATAACTTTGAATAATCTGTTGGGGCATTAATAATCTGCAGTACTAAGCATCAGCCAATATCAAGCACCACTTCTTTCAGCAAACTCATGTTGCACACAGGTATATCCTTGATATCAATATGTCAAAATATTTTACTCGCACTGTTTTTCTGTTTTGTGGCATCAGATTCTCTCTGTAGGTTTCCATCACTAATGGTCCTGGACCTATCCAAAGGCAATGTAGGGTAAAGCAAACTCAGAGTCAAAGATCAGTATCTTCTGGAGAGCAAGAAAGTCTATCTTCTCCTGATACTATCCCTCAGATAAACAGTCAACTCTTATCTCCCAAACTGATGACAAAAACAAAGACAAGAGTTTACGAAGTAGAATAGTATTTGTCAAAGATATGATGTCCGTAATATTTTTTAATGCATTAAGTTTTAAAGGTTAAAAATTCTTAGGTATATTTAGCCAGATGACTCCACTTCCTGTAATACTTCCAGCCAGTTCTGCGTAAGTGCATGGAAGTTTGGGCACCCATATGAGAACACAGAAAGTCCTGGGTGGGCCAGTCTAGAAAGAGGGGGCGTATCCACCTATGAAACATGCAACTGCATTTTCAACATAACCTGCTGCCCGGATTCCATGCCTGAACTTAGCCAATATATTTTCAGCTGTTAGTAATTAGGAGTTATTCTAAAACATTCTCTAATTCTTTCTTCAGCATTACCTATAAATCAAATTACAGGAAAATAAGTTTGATTTTGAAATCATTTTGGGAATATTTCCTTTTTTGTATTTTTTTTGATATGCAGTATTTACAGACTTTGAAAGGAAAATACAAGAAATACAATCAACTGTGGCCAAAAACAAAACAAACAAACAAACAAAAAATGGCAAAACACATACACATACAAAAAGTAGCCGAATCATGTATTATGAAGAACACGACATAAAGCAAGAAGGACAGGTTCCACTGATTTCAAATCCATGCAAAAGAGAAGGGCCCTATATGACACAGTGGAACTATCCCATAGGGCTTCCAAGGCTGTAAGTTTTGCAGAAGCAGACTGCCACAACTTTCTCCCATCAAGTGTCTGGAAGACCTCTCGGTTAGTGGAGTGTTTAACCGCTGTGTTGCCGGCTCCTTATAAGCAAAGATACAATCAATTTTTTCAAAAACAAAGAAAATAAAGGTGTGATTTTATACTCCACAAAAGAATCCTTAACTTTACTGCAGGTTAAATTATTTCATTTAGTTAGTGCCCTACTACTTTTAAATATGATGTAACATATTAAAAATATATATATATATATATATATTAAAAAATTCAAATTTCATGCAGCTGCTCAGGAGCAAATCAGTTCAGTAAAATAAAATAAATCTATAATGTATTAGTAGGCCTTTTCATCATCCTTCAGGCATTCTCTGCGTGTTCACATATCTTTGCTTGCATGTTTGCCTCAGTCTGGAGAGGTCTTTCATCTCTTAACAATTCTCAAGACTTAATCTTCCTCACTGAAACTCTGTCTGGACTTTTTTCCCCCTTTTGCTCAAGCCACAATTTTCTGTATACCCATGATGACACTTATTTTACTCTTACATATTCATGTCAGTTATTTGTACCTTTTTCTCCCACTAAGCTGCTTTTCAGATGGAGATTCTGTCTTATGCCCCTCTACCCAGAAGCCCTGGTGGTGTCGTGCTAATCAAAAGGTCAGCGCTTCGAATCCACCAGCTGGTCTTTGGAAACCCTATGGGGCAGTTCTACTCTGTCCTATAGAGTTGCTACGAGTTAGAATTGACTTGACAACAATGGGTTGTTTTTGTTGCTGTTTTAGAGTTATTAAGTATGCTAAATGAGACATACACAAAAAGATCTTAGAATAATACCTGACACCTAAGATTTCAGTAAATTCATGGACAGTATGAGGAATAGACAGATATTATAACAATGTTAGCAAGTATCATGACAGCCATACAAGTCTATGGATACACTATTTATATTAATGTGTTACACAAGACTATCTACCTGTTATGTTAAATGAGAAAAACAGTGATTTCAAGTAGGACCTATAACTAGACTCTAATTTTGTGGCAATGATTATTGGTTATTTTTAATTTTCCCTGTACTCTTTTTTTTTTTTTTTCTAGGTTATCTACAGTAAATGTGTATTAGTTCATAATAGGAAATTAGATATTGTTTCTTACACAGTTGAGAATGCATATAAGTAAAAATTTTGAAATAGGAGATGGTGTAATTCCATGAACTTAGACTAAAAGTATGAATTTGAGTCAAAATTATTTTGGGAAAATATCAAAATCAAATTCTCACTTTAACCACAAACTACGTCAGTGAGGAATATAAAGGGAAACTTCTGGGAGTTTTCTGATGAAATGATCTGGCAGGATGGGTTCTGTAGAAGAAGATGCTGAGATGGTGTTTGGGTTTCAAACTGTTCATTAGAGATCAACACTTGTGAAAGGAAGGGGAAGGAAGTAGAACTGGACAAAGGAAGATGTGGAGATGTGCTGTAGGCCCACCAAGGACCACCCTGTGGGGACCTCTGGAGCAGGGATTTCCACACAAGTGTCCCAGATTAGGCCCACCTTGCTCCATCACTGTCTGCTGGCTGCTGTAAATGTCTTACATATACTATCTAATTTAGTCCTAAAAACATTATAAGGTATGCATTTATCGTATCCTTAAATTTTCCAGATGAGGGGTCTGAAGCACAGAGAAATTAAGTAGCTTTCTCAAGATCACACCCCTAGTGGATTCAATTCCAGGCAGCCTGGCTGTAGAGCCTATTAACCATAACGTCACTGTGGTTCAGAGAAAGAAGATTTGTTAGGTCATTAGGCCTAGCTGAATTTCGTTCCAAAATAATAAAATAGCTCACGGATTTAATTCTACAAACATTCTTGGTAATGTTTTAGTTGGCAAAAATTCAATTGTCTCATAGGCTTGCAAAAGCTGGACAATGAATAAGGAAGAATGAAAAAGAATTGATGCCTCTGACTTATGACGTTGGCAAAGAATATTGAATATACCATGAAAGCCAGCAGAATGAAAAATTTTGTCTTGGAAAAAGTGTAGTCAGAGTGCTCCTTGAAAGCAAGGATGATGAGGCTTTATCTCATGTACTTTGGACATATTAGCAGGAGGGACCAGTCTCTGGAGAAGGACATCATGCTTGGTAGGGTAGACGGTCAGTGAGAAAGAGGAAGAGCCTGGACAAGATGGACTGACACAGTGGCTGCAACAATGGGCTCAAGCATAGCAACGGTTGTGAGGATGGAGCAGGACCAGGCAGTGTTTCATTCTATTGTACGTAGGATGGCTATGAGTTGGCACTGACTTGATGGCACCTAACAACAACAACAACAACATGAGGAATAGAAAAATATTACAACAATTTAACAAAGGAAAGGGGAGAGTTGTGTATGAGCCATAAATTAGAAACACTAAAAATAAAAACAATGCTCATAAGAATCCAAAATGGTCCATCAAGAATTAATTCCATCAAACAAAAATTGATATGTTTATTTATTGATAAATCACTTTAGTAGAATTGTATGAAAAAAGGTATTACTTTGTTATTGGTAAAGAAATTACACAACAGAGTTCAAACTTGTTTTTAGAAATAGGCAGAACATATACACGATATAGTTTGAATGGGGCATTTAAGAAAGTTAAACCAAATCTATCAAACTTCTGTCCTAGGACATATATTACCATTCTTACTGAGTCGGAATCAACTCAACAGCAACTTTTTTTTTTTTCAATTGATATTACTATTTTAGGATCTTTTAAGTCAATCATTCGGTCAACAACAATTATTTTGTGGGCATCCATGGTATGTAAGATACCAAGAAGGCCAAAAGTCTTATCTGAGTGTAAAATTCTTTGGTTTTTAATCCTATGGAGTTTGCATTCTGTTGAGGAAGATGAGGCCTACATTGAGGAGAAGCTAAACAACAATAAAAGTGGGAGGTTATAGTACTGTGTTGGGTATAGTACTGTGTTACCTGAAATGCTAAAGCATTGTAGATATTGGTTTATTTGATTATCAAATTATCCTTCACCATCACTCAGAATATGCAGGCACATCTTTCAGGGACAATGGAAAGAGAACAGGACTAAATTCAGGAATACTGGAGCCTAGATGCTATTAGGAATAAAACTGGGAGGACACAAGGGAAAAAAGAGTAACTGTGAAGAATCTGTAACCTTCACAAACCATCAGTAGTATCTTCTATTTTTACACTGGAAATCTCTCAGAGGGCACAAAATAAAAATAAATTATACCTCAATGATGAGATGAGGTATTAAAAGCCTAATGAAAATGTTCAAAGATATCTGTACCTATATAGAAACATTTTGAGCTACTGAAAGGTGTGGAAGGAATGAATCTCTCCACTGTCATTAAGATTGTGTAAGGACAAGTCCAGAAACCTTAAGGCCGAAGTCATCACTGACCCATTGACTATGCATGAAGCAAGACCCTGGAGAAAATAGAATAAGCTAGATATTGGCATGCACTCTGATGTATATAAAATTTTCTCCAAAAATAGAAAGGTCGGAGGGAACCAAGATGGCAGAAGAGACAGACACTTCCAGCAAGCCCTCTTTACAACAAAGACCTGGAAAAACAGGTGAAATGAGTATATTTATGACAAGCTACTAGCCCTGAGCATCAAAAGCAAGCTTAGAACATGAATAGAGGGGCAGGGGAAGGAAGAGACGGTTCAGAAGCAGAGAGGAGTTACTGGACCTAAATCATGGGGAGCCCTCAGACACCATTCTAGGAGTGGCAGCAGTGGAGGGCTGGTACTAGCGTTTGGCCACAGTTTCCTCAGGGAGAAGCAGCCAGCCACACAGCCTACTCAAACCTCCAGAACCAGAGAAGAACGGCGCTCTCAGCAAAAGCTAAGTACTTGAGTATATTTTACCGCATCCTACCCACCCCCAAGCTGGCCTCAGTGGCTGAAACCCTGGGCCTGAGATAGGCACTGTTGAGAGCTTAGAGCCATCCTCCCAGCCTTGGAGAAGGAAAAATTTGCCATTTGGTGAAAAGATAATTTGCCAGTTCCACTAACCAGGGAAGCTCAGGACAGAAGTGGCTTCTGTCCAGGCATAAACGGTCTATGGACTTTGAGGACCTTTCCCCTCTGCATGGACCTGTGTGGGACTATTTCAGGAGAATAGGCCCTTGTTGGCAGACTTCAACCATTTCAGCTGTGTGGTGGTGAAGTGGGTGTTTAATGGTTGACATTGCTTTGCCTATTAAACAGGGTCCTCACCTACCCACATTAGGGGCCTAAGGACTGGTAGCTCCACTCAAGTTACCCAGCCACCCATGAAAGTGGTCCAGGGGTAACTGGTACCTCCCAGTCCTTACAACCAAAAACATTGGGTGCCCATGGTCCATCTGCAGAATCCACCCACCTGCACACTCCAGGGAATAGGGACACGCTTTCATCAGAGACGCTCAAGGGTTGGTTCTCAGCCCCCAGCCTTGTTCAGAGAGTGACTCGCTGCTACAATCAGATACGGGTATATACACCAATCACCCCTTCCACTCTAAGACTGTAGGACAGAGCCTGTACCACACACTTGATGACCAGCTACCTGGACACCTGAGCTGAATTCATACAAGAAAAGTGAATGGACTCCTAGACTGACATACCTGAGAACAACTCTAGCCATCTGGGGACAGGACGTCAGAGCTCCAAGGGTGAAAATAATCAAGATAGCTCACTCAAGCAACCCATTTGGGCATATCAAAACAAAACAAAGCAAGAAGCTATGACACAGTAAGCAAGCATAAACTAATACAATAACTTATAGATGGCTCAGAGACAACAGTCAATATCAAGTCAGATAAAGAAACAGACCGTGATCACCTCAACAAGCTCTGAAAACAAAGAATACAGGGATCTCCTAGATGAAAGTGCATTCCTGGAATTACCAGAGGCAGAATACAAAAGATTAATGTACAGAACCCTTCAAGACATTAAGAAGGAAATGAGACAATACGCAGAACAAGACAAGGAACACACAGATAAAGCAATAGAAGAAATTGGAAAGATTATTCAGGAACATAATGAAAAATTTAATAAGCTGGAAAAATCCATAGACAGACAGCCATCAGAAATTCCGAAGATTAACAATAAAATTACAGAAGTAGACAACTCAATAGAAAGTCAGAGGAGCAGAATTGAGCAAGTAGAGGCCAGAATTTCTGAACTTGAAGATAAATCCCTTGGCACTAATATAGTTGAAAAATCAGATAAAAGAATTTAAAGAAAATAAAGAAACCCTAATGTGGGACTCTATCAAGAGAAATAACCTATGAGTGACTGGAGTACTAGAACAGGTAGGGATAACAGGAAATACAGACAGAATTGTTGAAGATTTGTTGGCAGAAAATGTCCCTGATATGAAAGATGAGAAGATATGTATCCAAGATGCTCATCAAACTCCACATAAGGTAGATGTGAAAAGAAAGTCACCAAGACATATTATCGTCAAACTTGCCAAAACCAAAGATAAAAAGAGAATTTTAAGAGCGGCTAGGATAAACAAAAAGTCACCTACAAAGAAGGGTCAGTAAGAATAAGCTTGGACTACTTGGCAGAAACCATGCAGGCAAGAAGGCAGTGGGATGAAAAAAAAAAAAAAAAAAAAACTGAAGGAAAAAGATTGCCAGCCAAGAATCATATATCCAGCAAAACTGTCTCTTAAATAGGAAGGTGAAATTAGGACACTTCAGATAAACAGAAGTTTAGGGAATTAGTAAAAAACAAACCAAAACTACAAGAAATACTAAAGGGAGTTCTTTGGTTAGAAAATCAATAATATCAAGTATGAACCCAAGACTAGAACACTGGGCAGAGCAATCAGAAGTCAACCTAGACAGGGAAACCAAAAAAAACAAGATTAAAAAAAAGCTCGAAACAGGGTAACAGCAATGTTGTTATCTAAAAGAAGAAAAAATTAAAACAATAAAGACATAATAAGAAATGTAATCACAGATCTTCCAGATGGAGAGGAAGATACAGCGTTACAAAGAAATAAAATTAGGTTTAAATTTAGAAAAATAAGGGTAAATAATAAGGTAGCCACAAGGGAGACAAACTATGCTACTCATCAAAGTAAAATACAAGAAAAAAATAGACTCAGCAGAAACAAAATCAACAACGATGAAGATGAGGAAAGGGCAATATATAAAGATAATCTGCTCAGTACACAAAACTAAGTGGGAAAAAGAAACTGTCAACAACATACAAAAAAGACATCAAAATGATAGCACTAAATTCATACCCATCCATATTTACGCTGAATGTAAATGGATTAAATGCACCAGTAAAGAGACAGAGTGGCAGAATGAATTAAAAAACACGATCCATATGTATGCTGCCTATCAGAGACACACCTTAGACTAGGGACACAAACTAAAACTCAAAGGATGGAAAAAATATATATCAAGCAAACAACAATAAAAAATGAGCAGGAGTGACAATATTAATTGCTGACAAAATAGACTTTAAAGTTAAAACCATGAGAAAGGATAAGGAAGGACACTATATAATGATTAAAGGGACAATATACCAAGAAAATATAACCATATTAAATATTTATGCACCCAATGACAGGGCTGCAAGATACATAAAACAAACTCTATCAGCATTGAAAAATGAGATAGACAGCTCCAGAAAAATAGTAGCAGACTTCAACACAACACTTTCGGTGAAGGACAGGACATCCAGAAAGAAGCTCAAAAAAGACACAGAAGATCTAAATGCCACAATCAACCAACTGGACCTCATAGACATATACAGAACACTCCACCCAACAGCAACCAAGTATACTTTCTTTTCTAGTGCACACGGAACATTCTCTAGAATAGGCCACATATTGGGTCATAAAGCAAGCCTTAGCAGAATCCAAAACATTGAGATATTACAAAACATCTTCTCTGACCATAATGCCACAAAAGTGGAAATCAATAACAGAAAAAGCAGGGAAAACAAATCGAACACTTGGAAACTGAACAATATCCTGCTCAAAAAAGACTGGATTATAGAAGACATTAAGGATGGAATAAAGAAATTCAGAGAATCCAATGAGAATGAAAACACTTCCTACCAGAACCTTTGGGATTGAGTGAAAGCAGTGCTCAGAGGTCAATTTATATCAATAAATGCATACATACAAAAAGAAGAAAGAGCCAAAATCAAAGAATTAGCCCTACAGCCTGAACAAACAGAAAAAGAGCAACAAAAGAAACCCACAGGCACCAGAAGAAAAAAATAATAAAAGTTAGGGCAGAACTAAATGAAATAGAAAACAGAAAAACAATTGAAAGAATTAACAAGACCAAGAGCTTGTTCTTTGAAAACATCAACAATGTTGATAAACCATTGGCCAAACTGACAAAAGAAAAACAGGAGGGGAAGCAAATAACCCAAACAAGAAATGAGATGGGTGATATTACAACAGACCCAACTGAAATTAAAAGAATCATAACAGATTACGATGAAAAATAGTACTCTAAAAAATTTGAAGACATAGAAGAAATGGATGAATTCCTAGAAACACACTACCTACCTAAACTAACACAAACAGAGGTAGAACAACTAAATAGATCCATGACAAAAGAAGAGATTGAAAAGGTAATCAAAAAACTCCCAACAAAAAAAACACTGGCCTGGACGGCTTCACTGCAGAGTTCTACCAAACTTTCAGAGAAGAGTTAACACCACTACTACTAGAGGTATTCCAGAGCACCGTATTTCAGGATGGAATACTCTGAAACTCATTCTATGAAGCCAGCATACCCAAAACCAGGTAAAGACACCACCGAGAAAGAAAATTACAGACTTATATCCCTCATGAACTTAGATGTAAAAAACCTCAACAAAATTCTAGCCAATAGAATTCAACAACATATCAAAAAAATAATTCACCATGAGCAAGTGGGATTCATACCAGGTATGCAGGGATGTTTCAACATTAGGAAAACAATTAATTTAATCCATTATATAAATAAAAGACAAGAATCATATGATTTTATCAATTGATGCAGAAAAGGCATTTGACAAAGCTCAGCACTCATTCATGATAAAAACTCTCAGCAAAATAGGAATAGAAAGAAACTTTCTCAACATAAGGAAGGGCATTTATACAAAGCCAACAGCCAACATCATCCTAAATGGAGAGAGCCTGAAAGCATTCCCTTTGAGATCAGGAACCAGACAAGGATGCCCTTTATCACCACTCTTATTCAACATTGTGCTGGAGGTTCTAACCAGAGCAGTTAGGCTAGATAAAGAAATAAAGGGCATCTAGATTGGCAAGGAAGAAGTAAAAGTATCTCTATTTGCAGATGACATGATCTTATACACAGAAAACCCTAAGGAATACTCCAGAAAACTACTGAAACTAGTAGAAGAGTTCAGCAGAATATCGGGATACAAGATAAACATACAAAAATCAGTTGGATTCCTCTACATCAACAAAAAGAACATTGAAGAGGAAATCACCAAATCAATGATGGCAGTAGCCCCCAGGGTATTAAAATACTTAGGAATAAATCTTACCAGAGATGTAAAAGACTTATACAAAGAAAACTACAAAAGACTTCTGCAAGAAACCAAAAGAGACCTAAAAATAAGTGGAAAAGCATACCTTGCTCATGGATAGGAAGACTTAACATTACAAAAATGTCTATTCTACCAAAAGTAATCTATACATTTAATGCAATTCCAATCCAAATTCCAACGACATTCTTTAATGAGATGGAGAAACAAATCACCAGCCTCATATGGAAGGGAAGGAGGCCCTGGATAAGTAAAGCATTACCGAAAAAGAAGAACAAAGTGGGAGGGCTAACTCTACCTGATTTTAGAACCTATTATACCGCCACAGTAGTAAAAACAGCCTGGTACTGGTATAACAACAGATACAGGGACCAATGGAACAGAATTGAGAATCCAGACATAAATCCATCCACTTATGAGCAGTTGATATTTGACAAAGGCCCCAAAACAGTTAAAGGGGGGAAAGACAGTCTTTTTAACTAATGATGCTGGCATAACTGGATATCCATCTGCAAAAAAAATGAAACGAGACCCATACCTCACTCCATGCACAAAAACGAGCTCAAAATGGATCAAAGACCTAAATACAAAATCCAAAACGATAAAGATCATGGAAGAAAAAATACAGGCAATGTTAGGAGCCCTAAAACATGGCATAAACAGTATACAAAACATTACTAACAATGCAGAAGAAAAACTAGATACCTGGGAGCTCCTAAAAATCAAACACCTATGCTCATCCAAAGACTTCACCAGAAGAGTAAAAAGATTACCTACAGACTGGGAAAACTGGGAAAAAGTTTTTAGCTATGACATTTCTGATTAGCATCTGATCTCTAAAATCTACATGATACTGCAAAAACTCAACTGCAAAAAGACAAATAACCCAATTAAAAAATGGGCAAAAGATATGAACAGACACTTCACTAAAGAAGACCTTCAGGTAGCTAACAGGCCATTAAAATTAGAGAAATGCAAATCAAAACTACAATGAGATTTCATCTCACTCCAGCAAGGCTGGCATTAATCCAAAAAACACAAAATAATAAGTGTTGGAGAGGCTGTGGAGAGATTGGAACACTTATACGCTGCTGGTGAGAATGTAAAATGGTACAACCACTTTGGAAATCAATTTGGCGCTTCCTTAAAAAGCTAGAAATAGAACTACCATAGGATCCAGCAATCCCACTCCTCAGAATATATCCTAGAGAAATAAGAGCCTTTACATGAACAGATATATGCACATCCATGTTTATTGCAGCACTGTTTACGATAGCAAAAAGATGGAAGCAACTAAGATGCCCATCGACCCATGAATGGATAAATTAGTTATGGTATATTCACAGAATGGAATACTATGCATCCATAAAAAACAGTGAGGAATCTGTAAAACATTTCATAACATGGAGGAATCTGGAAGGCATTATGCTGAGTCAAATCAGTCAGTTGCAAAAGGACGAATATTGTATAAGACCACTATTACAAGAACTCAAGAAACAGTTTAAACTGAGAAGAAAATATTCTTTTGTGGTTACGAGACAAGGGAGGAAAGGAGGGTGGAAGAGGGGTATTCACTAATTAGACAGTAGATAAGAACTACTTTAGGTGATGGGGAAGATAACACACAATAGGTAAGGTCAGCAGAACTGGACTAAACCAAAAGCAAAGAAGTTTCCAGAATAAATTGAATGCTTTGAAGGCCAGCATAGCAGGAGTGGGGGTTTGGGGAACATGGTTTCATGGGACATCCAAGTCAATTGGCATGATTAAATCTATTAAGAAAACATTCTGCATCCCACCTTGGAGAGAGACGTCTGGGGTCTTAAACGCTAACAAGGGGCCATTTAAGATGTACCAATTGGTCTCAAACCACCTGGATCAGAAGAGAATGAAGAACACAAGGACACAAGGTAATTACCAGCCCAAGAGACAGAAAGGGCCACATAAACCAGAGACTACATCAGCCTGAGACCAGAAGAGCTAGATGGCGCCTGGCTACAACCAATGACTGCCCCGACATGGAACACAACAGAGAACCCCTGAGGGAGCAGGAGAGCAGTGGGATGCAGACTCCTAATTCCTGTAAAAAGACCAGACTTAATGGTCTGACTGAGACTAGAGGGACCCCAGTGGTCATGGCCCCCAGACCTTCTGTTGGCCCAGGACAGGAACCATCCCCAAAGCCAAATCTTCAGACATGGATTGGACTGGACAATGGGTTGGAGAGGGATGCTGGTGAGAAGTCAGCTACTTGCATCAGGTGGCCACTTGAGACTAGGTTGGCATCTCCTGCCTGGAGGGGAGATGAGAGGGTGGAGGGGGTTAGAAGCTGGCGAAATGGACATGAAAAGACGGAGTGGAGGGAGGGAGAGGGCTGTCTCATTAGGGGGAGAGCAACTGGGAGTATGTAGCAAGGCATATATAATAAGTTTTTGTGTGAGAGACTGACTTGATTTGTAAACTTTCACGTAAAGTACAATAAAAATTTTTTAAAAAATAGAAAGGTCATTTTTTTCTATTCTCTATGTTAAAAAAATATGATAATTAAGGAAAACAAGAAAAAAATCAGTAGAGGAAAATTTAACATGCCTATATCCAAGTTTTTTTTCTATATCCAAGATTGCTTAGAGTTGAATCATATCAAAAATAGAACATTGCCTTCAAGAACAATGATATTTCAATGATACAGTAATCTGGAGCAGAGAAATAAATACAAGTGGTTATAAGGTCTACACAGAATTACACTGGATTTGTCTATGCTTTGTTAAAAAAAAAAAAAACACTAAAATTGTCTGGGGTCTTAAAAGCTAGCAAGCAACCATCTAAGATGCATCAATTGGTCTCAGCCCACCTGGAGCAAAGGAGAATGAACACCAAAGACACGAGGAAAATATGAGCCCAAGAGACAGAAAGGGCCACATAAACCAGAGACTCCATCAGCCTGAGACCAGAAAAACTAGATGGTGCCTGGCTACTACCAATAACTGCCCTGACAGGGAACACAACCGAGAATCCCTGATGGAGAAAAGTGGGTTGCAGATCTCAAATTCTAGTAAAAAGACCAGACTTAATGGTTTGACTGAGACTGGAGGGACCCCCGAGGATATAGCCCCCGGACTCTCTGTTACCCCAAAACTAAAACCATTCCCAAAGCCAGCTCTTGAGACAAAGATTAGACTGGACTATGAGGCATAAATGAAACTGGTGAGGAGTGTGCTTCTTAGCTCAAGTAGACACATGAGACTATGTGGGCAGCTCCTGTCTGGAGGCGAGATGGGAAGGCAGCAGGGGACAGGAACTGGCTGAATGGACAAGGGAAATGCAGGATGGAGCAAAGGAGTGTGCTGTCACATTATAGGGAGAGGAACTAGGGTCACATAACAATGTGCGTATAAGTTTTTGTTCGAGAAACTGACCTGAATTGTAAACTTTCACTTAAAGCACATAAAAAAAGGAAGGAAAAAAACACTAAAATTGTTGATAGTAGTAAAATAGTAATAAAATTCAGAGAATTTATTTATTTATTTTCTTCAGAGAGTTTGAGATTTTCTCCTAGTTAGTTTTTGGTAGAAGCAGGATATATTGTTTTATAGAATATATCTTCTACCAGAGAATAATAGTGTCAACATGTCCAAATTCTCTTCAGTATTCTTTGTATATTTTTTCATTCACTTTCCTTGTCTATGTGCCAATATTTACTCTCTTCCCACTTGTTTTATATAAAGAAAATAATCACTGCTTTGTGGAATCCCATGGCACTGCACGATGAGAAGAGCATTGGCCCAGAAAGAATGGCAGTAGTTGCATATATACCACAAGCTTGACATCTAAGCATTTAATTAAATCAAACTTTTCCACAGGGACCATAGAATATCTCAGATTTGTCTCACTTGGGGGACTCAGGCAATTATCATAGCAGGAAAACTGAGTTACATATTTTTTTGTTTTTAACAAAGGCATTGGGCAAGTGATGTAGTAAAATGATAGCATCGAATAGCAATCAGTTTTAGATATTTTAATTCTAACCACAAGTAAAAAAGGAATAGAGGAATATAGTACCATGCTTAGGGATACAAATCTTGTGTCAGAGGTTATAGGCAATAGCATTTACCTGAGGGGACTTGTCACCTAGATAAACAGCCCACAAGAGTGGGGTTCAGAAGAATGGCCGGAGGGCCCATCTTTCATTCTCTACTCTGGGTCTACCCTCCTCTCTTTCCTCTTCAAAAGATTCTTAGATAGTAGTCAAGTGAGGATTCCTATAATTAGCCAATTCAAAATGATGGACTAATTTAACTATCACCTTTGTGTTTTAATCCTCCCATGACATATATGCCTAAGCAACATTGCTCTGAAGAATAAATCTTTAATAGATGTATTTCAAGACAACATGAACCCATTGCCATTGAGTTGATGCCAACTTTTAGCCATCAGAAGAGGAAAATTATAAAGGTTCATAAAACAAAGAGTTGGTGAGGATATGGGGAGACAAGAACTTTTCTGAGCACTGTTCATGGGATTGTCAACTAGTACAGCCAATCTGCAAAATAATATGACAGCACATAGGTAAATTAAGTATGCATGTGCCTTATGATTCAATAGTGCCACCCTTGAGTATAAATCACAGATAATTTCTAACTCTGGTACATAAATGGATATGCAGGAGGATGTTCATCACAGCATTTTTTTGTGTTATTAGGGAATTGGAACCCATCCAATGGCCATTGCTAAGTAAATAAAGAAGCTAAATGTGGTGGATACAATATATAGAACTCTATGCAGGGTTAGAGGCAATGGACCAGGTCTCTAAACAACCAAATGGATAGGCTAAACGCACAGTGTTGAATGAGAAGAGGATAAGGCAAATGAGATTTTAGCTCAATACCATTATGTAAAACCACATAGGCACAGGAAACAAAGTTACATATTTAAGTATGTACATCAAGTACAGTAGAGGGGATGTCTGCAAGGTGAGACAGAATGGTGAGTGGGGGTGGGTATTGGGAAAGAAGAGGAAAAAAATAAAATGGAGATAAAGAAAGAAAACTGCCCAGACTGATTTGCTATGAAATGAAAAGAATGACAATTTGAAGTCCATCAGAAAGAAGAAATACATATAACACTAATAACTGAAATATTTTATTGTAAACTTTTATGAAAACTGCTTATTGCATTTAAAATAAAATTCCGTGGCTTCCCTAAGCCTACAGGTCCCTGCATGGCCCAGCACCTGTCTACCTCTCATTACAGTTTGGCTCTACTGGCTTTATCTCAGTACCAGGAACACACCACACTCTTGCACACCCCAGCATCTTTGTTCATTCAGTTCTCTCTCCCGGGAAAGCCTTTTTTTTTTTTCTCTCTCTCTCCCCCTCTCTCTTCCATTTGGGTTTGTTTCATTATCACTTCCCTGAAACATGTTATCCCTGTTCACCCTTTCAAAAAGGTTCTCCTCCCTTATTCTCTATCACAACCCTTATTTTAATTCTTGGTTCACACATACTCAAACTGCAGTTATCTATTTTTATTTGCCATTCACCCGCCATTTGTTCCCTACTAGCAGTTGAGCTTCATTAGGGATGGTGCCATTTCTGTCAGGTCCATCATGACATTTGCAGCATCTAGAACTGGCCCATCCTACAGGGAACATCAACAAACCTCATGGAATGAGTGAATGGATGAATGAACTTTAGGCATGGAAGTTCAATGGTTTCAAAACTTGGGGATAATTTTCAATTAATATTAATGGAGATTTTAAAAGGTATAATAAAGGTAGATATGAAAAAGTTAAAGAATTTTTTTTAAAGGTATAAAGACAGGTATGAAGGAGTTTTTGCAAAATCAAACTCCTGCGCTTACTATATTAAAACAAAACAGAACAAAGACAGATTTTATCCATAAGGTTTAGGAAACATTTAGTTGTCAGACAAGTTAAGTAAACGTTTTTTGGCTTTCAAATACATACAGTTTATATAAATACAGCATACTGTATTTATTTTAGTTATTAATTATTCAAAATATCAGAAATCAGTATTGTCAATATGACATAATTACAGCCTTCAGGGGTTAAAGGTTGTGTATTTTCAAGTATTCTTAGTATACCTGGTACAAACAAATCTTGTCTGACAAAAAATGAATGTGCATATACCTGCATCCCTCACACACACACACAAATATGTTGTGACCTTAAATTATCTACCTGTGAAGGAAAGAGTAATCAAATTGTAAAAATAAACTATGCTGTGCCTTCTACAATTTGAAAATGCCTATTAACCTCAGTTGTGGCTCCTAATATTGTCCTCCATTTTGTGAGCACTATTTTCTTTCCCTGGAGAAACTGAGTCACAAAAGGATTGTTTAAGGTCACACCATGAGGCAATGACTTTGCCCGGAATGAAAACCCAGAGGGCTGACTCACTGCATTCTATGTGGTAAGCGCTCCACCGCAATCCTCAGCTGCCATACCCAGTCTGAGGTCAGTGTAACTGATCTACAGAAATTGCAACCACCTTCAAACATACCAGATCGAATTCTATAGATACTGACGTGTGTCCTGTGGTATTTCTATTTTTCTTTAAAAAAGGAAAGGCTATAAATAAAACAATCAAAATATACTAAGACGGTAGGAAAGAGAAAGGATCTTTAAAAATTTTATTTACATTACATAAAAATTTTTTTTTTTTAAAGACTGTATAAAAACCCAGAAGCCCCTCTAAAATACCCTTGCACAACACCATATCTTACCAAGAACAAAACAGTTTCTAATTACTAACAACCCAGGAAGACATCAGCGTTTTCCTGCTTTGTTATAAACACTTTAAATTATAAAGGAGGTGAGCTGTTGAATTGCTGAAATCATTGGTATTTTGTACCAATACAAGGTCAATTGTATTCAGTCAGTCAGTTATTCATTCAGCATATACTTATTTAGTGTGCTAGCATCAGGCTAGGTGGAAGGCATAATCCTTGCTTTCATGCAGTTTATTATTTTTATTTTCCATGACCATGAATATATTAAACCATGCCTGCCCATGAGGTGAGCATAAAAGACTAGAACCATTTTATATGTTTACTAAAAAATGATAACTAAAACTTTTTCTATACAAATTGCATAGCTTCCTTAAAAATTATTCTTATATTTGAAAGCATGCAATACCTACAGATATTTGTTAGTGCTAAATTCAAAAAGAAGCACAAACTCTTTGAAGACATGTGAAAACAAGCTGTGGGTGTGGATAATGAACTAAGTGGCTTATTACTGGTCAGAAATGACAAGTTAAGACACAGTCATAAGAAAAAAAAAAAAAACCCACTGGAGACTCATAGCGACCCCACAGGGTTTCCAAGGCTATAAATCTCTACAAAGCAGAATGACACATCTTTCTCCCCCAGGGCTGCTGGTGGTTTTGAACTGCTGAACTTTCAGTTAACAGTCAATCACTTTAATCACTGTGCCACCAGGGCTCCTCTAATTTTTTATGAAAATCAGGCTGTTTGCACAGCCATGATAGAACTGAACTGGGCTGAAATAACTGGTTTATTATATTTGCTGTGGCCCTAGTGGAAACCCGGGTGGCATAGCGCTTAAGAGCTACCACTGCTAACCAAAATGTTCAGCAGTTCAAATCCACCAGACGCTCCTTGGAAACCCTGTGGGACCGAAATCGACTCTGCGGCAATGGGCTTAGATTTTTTTTTTTTTTTTGGCCTTAGTATATTGTTAAACACCACAGTGTTGTTGTTGTTAGGTGCTGTCCAGTCTGTTCTGACTCACAGCGACCCTACGTACAAAAGAACGAAACACTGCCCATTCCTGCACCATCCTCACAACTGTTGTTATGCTTGAGCCCATTGGTGCCGCCACTGTGGCAATCCATCTTACCCCACAGTATATGGAACAAATGGACCAGCTAAATCTAATTTACTTGTGATCATGGACGAGACCTTTGAGTATGATTTAAAAACACACATAGTTTACAAGTAAGGAGTAAGTAGGGAGTTGTAGTCCTTCTATGAAGTGCCTTGGTGGTCCAGTGCAGTGGTTAAGATCTTGGCTGCTAACCAAAAGGTTGGCAGTTAGAATCCACCATTGGCTCCTTGGAAACCCTATGAACCCTATGGGGCAGTTCTACTCTGTCCTATAGGGACACTATAAGTCAGAATCTACTCAATGGCAGAGTGTTTTGGTATTTGTCCTTCGATGGTTAAGGATATATGTGTCTGTTTTTCATGGTAAATTGCAATTCAAGATTTGGAACCGATTTATAAAGGGTGCCATATTTTCTCACAAATATGCTTGTGAGATTTAAAAAAAAAAAGGAGGATAAATACCCCCAAATGGAATAAGTAATGCTGAAAAGGAGAATATCTCATTTAGGGTTCCACAGCAAACAAAATTTCTGCGACTAATGAATTCTTTGCACAGATAATCTACGTGGAAACCCACATGCATGGACAGTCGGGGCCAGAAGCCCTGACTCAGTGCTTGCAGTTTTTAACCACTACCTTACTTCACAGTCCCCTGGCTTCTGTTTCTGAGGAAATGGCACATGAATGTAAACCATGAAAAATGCAGTCCTCGATTAGCAGAAAACAATTCTGTGAAAGGCAAGATGGTATAGAGGAAAGAGCTTTGCAGTTAGAAAAAAAGTGGTTATGTATCAAGAACAAATATTTTTCCTTTTTGGATTTCAGTTTTCTTATCATCAAAAAGTATATGAAGGTATACTTTTTGAGGTGGAAATAATAATGCTTAGCCATTAAGGTAGATCATGATAATGGTACTGATCATGGTAACGATGATGGTGATATTGATGATTGATAGTGATGATCTAAATTGTTCATGATGATGATATCTAACATTTATTTTCTGCTTGGCATGTGGCAGGCTTAGCATTAGATGCTCTCCACAACCTATGGAGTCTAGTGTAGTGGTACCAAAAAACAAACAAACAAAAAAAAACGAAACCTGTTGCTGTCAAGTCTCACTCATAGCAACCCTATAGAACAGAGCAGAATCGCTCCATGGGGTTTCCATGGAGAAGCTGGTGGATTTGAACTGTTGACTTTTTGGTTAGCAGCTGAGCTCTTAACCACTACACCGTCAGGGCTTGTGTAGTAATAAGAGCTTGAATTTTGACGGATTCTGGAGAGAGCAGAGCCCAAGTATTGGCTATGTAAATACTGTGTGCCCTTGGTTACTTTGTTCCTAAATCTCAGTTACTTTATCTGTAAAACGGAGCTAAATCACACCTTATTCTTAAAGATAAAATGGGAAAAAAGATCGAACGGCCTGCATTGGCTCCCTGCCTTCCTCCTCAATAAGGCATTTGAACACATGGAGCCAGTCCTCCCTCGATAAAGAAAAATTCTTAAACATAACATTGACTTGGACTTCTTCATGTGTGGGAAGAATTACTCACTCCTCCAAAATAAAAAGAACAGGGGCTCCTTACCTAGGAGGTGCTTGCTTTGGCATTCTTTTAAAAAGGGGGAGAGGTAAGAGCTTGTCTGGGCAGTCCCGGTGGCTGGTTCAGTGGTGGCAGCAGTGTAGCGTCTACGGCACAGGATTCCAGGCATTCACTGTCTAAACTTCCCACAGGAACTCTGAGGTCTGCTTTTCTTTTGCTCAGAAGATTGTATTGTTAAAGTGAATATTTGTGTAATCCATTTTTTTCATATGCCAGTGGCTGAGGAAGTGCACAATGAGTGAAACCAAGCACGGAACGTGTTACCAAGGAAAAATGGATAAATATTATTATTGATGAAGAAATGGATGGGAATGCAAGGACTGTAAGAGATACACATTCTTTCATACACACAAAATGAAACTTGAAATACTTAAGATAGAAAACTTGCAAGTTAACTCAAAAATGAACATGTGAAAAAAAAAAGTTTAGGTGGGGCAAATATTCATCCCCTGATTATAAAAGATGGAAAAAACAAAAGTGGTGCAAAATATTTTAACCACTAACTCTATTTAAAGAAAATATTAAATACAATAAAGAAATTATTCATTGAAATCTACTGCTGATCACATGAACATAAAAAGAACATTATCTATTTCAAAGGGCAGTAAAAAGTAAATGAAATCTGGGTTTTTAAAGCTGGCCCAGGTCAGCCTGACTTCCTTGTCCCCCATGGCATCTCTTGTGGAATGTGACCGTACTGAGTTTCTCACTTTCATTAAGTCCTTACCAGCACAGAGTGTCTCCAATATAACACTCTTATACAGTCTGATATTAATGCCCTGTTTGTTGAAAATGTTTATATTTTATTAGTTCCTAAGAAGAAATGTATTATAACCCCTAGTGACATTTTTTAATCAGAAAACAGATCATCACATATTTTTGAGAAGTGGGTATTTTTATAAAAACCCCCAAGCATTTGAGTTTTTACAAGACACAATACAAAACCAGGCAGGCAACTTTAAAACAATGACTAGTCGTGGAACAGACATAGGTAGAAGGTGAGGAAAACAGAATAACTTAGACTGTGAAAGCTAGGATTATTTAGAATCTGGAAAGCCGGCCAGGAGAACTTCTTTAGAGTAGTAGCAGGAAGGAATAAAGAAACCACAAAATAAATTATCAAAGAAGTCACTGAAGTTATTAGAGTTCTAAATTATTATTATTTTTTTTTTGCTTAGTGTGTAGCACTAGTGTGTAGCAGACCTATAACTGTAATTTAGAGGCAGAATTGACTCGATGGCAATGGGTTTTTGGTAAGCTTATTGCAGAAGTCTTGGTGGTATAGTGGTTAAGAGCCATGGCTTCCTGCCAAAAGGTCGGCAGTTCGAACCCACCAGGTGCTCCTTGGAAACACTATGGGGCAGTTCTACTCTGCCCTATAGGGTCACTATGAGTCTGAATCAACTTGACAGCAACGGGTTTGGTTTTTTGGTATTCTTATTGCCTCATCGACTTGACAGCAACAGGTTTTTTTGTTTGTTTTTTTAATTCATATTGCCTCATTTCAATTGCCCATTTGCACACTTTGTTTCTTCTATCAGGAATGCTCTCCTTGTCTGTACTCCCTAGAAAACTTCTCATTTCTTCAAGAGTCAGAACACTGTCACTTTCTCTGTTTTACATTTCCTGATTCTCACAGACAGATTTCTCATTCCGTGAGTTACACCCTCCATCTTTTTTTGTCACCACAACACTGTGTACACCTGTATGACAATCCTTAGCATGGTGAGTTAATGCATCTACTTACCCTGGCAGATCACTAGACACTTGAAGACGAGGACCTTATTTTTGTACCTTCAATGTCTTACTCTGTGCCTGTCATGACAGAGACATTCAATAAAAGTTTGAAAAAAGTCCATTTTTCAGACTTCTATAGAAATACATATGTATTTAAAATAAAAGATACTTGCTGTGTAAGCATGAACATGTTCTCATTGCAAAACATTCCAGTTATACAGAACTATATTAAACCTTGGGCAAATAGGTTGCAAAAGACCTCTTCAAAGTTTTAAAAAGCAAAGCTGTCACACTGATGACTAAGGGGTGCCTGACTCGAGCCATGGTGTTTTCAATTGGCTCATGTGTATGGAAAGTTGGACAATGGAAAAGGGAGACAGGATAATGATGCATTTGAATTGTGGTGTTGGCAAAAAAATCTTGAATATACCATGGACTGCTAGAACAAACAAATCAGTATTAGAAGAAATACAACCAGAATGTCCCTTAGAAGTGAGAGTGGCAAGACTTCAGCTCACTTACTCTAGATACATCATCAGGAAAGAACAATCACTAGAAAAGGAAATCATGTTTGGTAGAGGGTCAGTGGAAATGAAGGAAGCCCTTAATGAGATGGATTGACCCAACAGCCACAACAATGGGCTCAAACATACTAACAATTATAAAGACTGCACAGGACCAGGCAACATTTCATTCTGTTATACATAAGGTCATCGTAGACTCAACAACAACAAAAACAACAAATGCGAGCTCTATTAAGCAATGTTGCTGTTGTTATTTACTGTTTAGACCTTCAATAAAATTTTGTAATTTTCTTCATATAGGTCTTACATGTTACTTATTGGGTTTAAATTTAGGAATATTATATTTTCTAATTAATAGTGTTAATGTATAAAATACCACTGGTTATTATTGATTGATATCGTAACTGGGTGTGTTCCTGAACTCTTATTACTGTTAACTACTTATTACTGTTATCCAGATGATTTTCTTAGATTTTCAAGGGAAGCAATCATACTTTTTGCAAATAGTGACTTTCCAAGATTTATCCCTCAGTTTTTGACTTGTCTTAATGAATTGGCAAGGCCGACTTGTGGCAGTGGTCACAGACTCAAATGTCTATGGAGACAAATTAACATAAGTGAGTGCAGCAGGAGTAGTCAAGATGGGGAAAGCAGTGGAACTGTAGGGGATGCATGCCTGTCTAAGGGCATTAAACATGAGGTAAAGGGGCCAAGCAGAACAGATCCACAGCCCGTGTTTGGTCCAAGGAATGCCATTTTTTGGCTCCTGCTTTACATAGCCATCACATTAAATCAGTAGCTCTCAAATTGTGGTCTGGTGACTTGGCTCCTGGGGGTCTGCAAAATCCTTTCAAAGTCAAAATTATTTTCATAATAATACTAAGACATTATTTTTGCCTTTTTTAATGTGTTGACATTTACGCTGATGATGCAAAAACAATGGTGGGTAAAACTGTCAATTTTTTAGTACAAATCAAGGTGGTGGCACCAAATTGTATCAGTAGCCATTTTATTTGTCATTGCCATATACCCATAATAAAAATTAAAAAAAAAAAAAAAAAAGGTACACTTAAGAATATTCTTGATGAAGGCATAAAAAAAAAATTAATTTTATGGTCTCAACCCATCCGGAGCAAAGGACAATGAGGAACACCAAAGACACAAGGAAAATATGAGCCCAAGAGACTGAAAAGTCCATATAAGCCAGAGACTCCATCAGCCTGAGACCGGAAAAACTAGATGGTGCCCAGCTACCACCAATGACTGCCCTGACAGGGAACACAACAGAGAATCCCTGATGGAGCAGGATAAAAGTGGAATACAGGCCTCAAATTCTAGTAAAAAGATCAGACTTAATGGTCTAACTGAGATTGGAGAGATCCCAGAGGTCACGGGCCCCAGATTCTCTGTTAACCCAAAACTAAAACCATTCCCAAAGCCAACTCCTCAGACAAAGATTAGACTGGACTATAAGACATAAAATGATACTAGCGAGGAGCGTGCTTCTTAACTCAAGTAGACGCATGAGACTACATGAGCAGCTCTTGTCTCGAGGTGAGATGAGAAGGCACACAGGGACAGGAGCTGGTTGAACGGACACGGGAAATACAGGGTGGAGCAGAGGAACATGCTGTCATGTTGCAGGGAGAGCAACTAGGGTCACCTAACAATGCGTCTAAGCTTTGTATGAGAGACTGACGTGAATTGTAAACTTTCACTTAAAGCAAAACAAAAAAAAAAAAGATTTGAAAAAAATTTACTTTTATTAAATTTAAATCTCAACCTTTGGGTACGTATTTTTTAATATTCAGTGTGAAGAAATAGGAATATGCATGAAGCACCTCTGCTGCATGTTGAAGAGTATTGGTCGTCTCCAGGGAAGATACTTTATGCAACTGTTTGTGCTGGGGAGCTGTGATAAAAAAGAAAAAACAAAAACAAAAAACCAATGCCGTGGAGTCAAGGGCTCCAGTAGCTCCTTTTTTCATGGAACATCAGTTTTCTTTGAAATAAGGGCTAACACATTAACTGTAGTTATTTGAACTTGGGTATTTAGCAGGCATTTTCTCAAGAATGAACAAAGTGAGCCTTTACTTCAAGGAAAACAACTGACAGTATTTGCTGCCAATGATAAGATTCATATTTAAAAAAAACTGGAATTTTGGAACACTTGTAACCAACAATAGGAGCTTTCCAATACAAAAAGACTTTTCTAGTGTAATCAGTGGTGATATTAATGAATGTTAATTTTTGATATTGTATAATGAAATGTGTCAACATTTTTAAGGTCTACATTACTCAGCGATAGAATATTTTTCAAAAGACTGATGTGCAATGTTATAAAATAATACCTGGATAAAAGTTCCATTCAGACTGGAAGCTAGACAAACAGATTACAATGCATTAAACTATGAAAAGTTTATTGATACACTTTCAAATTCCACATTGTGTCTGATCCGTAAGAAATTACAGTTGTTGAGTTTTGGTGAAGTATCAAAGAAAAGTAATCACAATTATCAGAAAAGGCAACGCATTCTTTGTCTCTTAAATGATTAGCTGGGTTTGTTCCCCTGAAATAACCTAGACATTTATTATTCAACTGACTGACTTCTCTGATTGCAAAATTATTCCCAACTGTAAAAGAACTCGACCTATAACTTGTATACCAAAAACAAAACAAAACAACAGAAAAAAAAACAAACCTGTTGCTGTTGTGTCGATTCTGACTCATAGAAACCCTATAAGACAGGGTAGCAATGCCCTACAGGGTTTCCAGGGAGGGGCTGATGGATTCGAACTGCCGACATTTTGGTTAGCAGCCAAGCTCTTAGTCACTGTGCCGCCAGGGCTCCATAGCTTGTATACCCCTCCCTATAAATTCTAAGTGAAAACTACTCTGCCAAGAAATTCTGATCTTTGGACCTGAGGTATTCTTCCTATTGCAGTAGCCTGAATAAAAGCAATTTCTTATTCACTGTTGTTTGTTTTGTTTTACCTTGACATAAAGCATAATTTTGTATTTTTTGCCATCTTCTAGCTTTCAAAATAAGTTAAAGCGTACAAAAATAAAAAACTCTGGACTGACCTTTATTTTTTTAAATATAAAACATTTATAACGCAAAATTAACCTGTTAAAACTTTAACCTTATGACAGTGATTTTGTATTTCCATATGAACACACAATTTTTACTACGATTTCATGCAAGAGAAGGAAAGCGCCAGATAAATCAGGTCATAGTGATGTAGCAATAGAGATGAAAGGACCACTTACATTGGTCACAAAACAGGATTGATGGAGAGGATGCTTACACATGTAGTGCAGTTTGGAGGCCAGAGAGCAGTCCTCCGACCTGAAAATATCTTTCCATTCTGCCTTTTCTGTAGTGACTGATGTTCAAAGACAGAAAGTCTGTTCTTTTGAGCCTTGGTGGCTTGGGGAACCTCTGTGTGTATGTGTGTGCTGGATGGAGCAGCAGCAGAAAGTGGCACTTAAGTCTTTAAAAAAATCTGCATCAAGGAACAGATAGCGTGAGAGATTAATTTAGTACTGTGCACTGATATCAGCTAACACCTTATCAGGAGGGACCAGTCCCTGGAGAAGGACATCATGCTTTTGGTAGAGCAGAGCGTTGGCAAAGAAGCGGAAGACCCTCAACCAGAAGGATTGACACAGTGGCTGCAACAGTGGGATCAAGCATAGCAACGATTGTGGTAATGACACAAGATTGGGCAGTGTTTCATTCTGTTGTATATAGGCTTGCTATGAGTCGGAACCGACTGGACTCCACTTAACAGTAAAAACACCTTAGCAGGAATCAGTTCCCTGCGAAGGAAGATGAAAACAAAGTGGGAGTTGTAGGGGAAGGAGGGAAAAAAGTACATAGAAGCTGACTGGCAATTTAAAAAGGGTCTAATTGTCCATCCTTTGCAGTTTTGCCTAGGACCTATCCTTCTTTTGCACTTGTTTGTCTTTTGAACTCCATTCACAAAACTCAGGAAATTAGGAAGCTCCCATGGAGGCCTCCAGCCAAGTGTGTTTTCTGACTCCATCAGTCTCTGCCTTACTGCTAGAATTAGTAGTACCTTTCAGGCTATGGGTCAAAGGCTTCTAGGTGCCCTGGCTAAGAATCAACTAATACAACAACGATAAAACCTGTTGCCATCAAGTTGACTCCGACTCATAGCAAACCTATAGGACAGAGTAGAACTGCCCTATAGGGTTTCCAAGGAATGGCTAGGAGATCTGAACAACCAACCCTCTAGTTAGCAACCTAAGCTCTTAACCACTGCCACCACCAGGGCTACAGTAGTGCCAAAACTTAAAAAGGAAAGATATGCTCTTCTCTGTTACTTGAATCTATAATTCCTGTCACAATAGTAATTAATAGTAACGAGGATAAAAATAAAGGGGAAGTCCCAAGGATAAAAGGTCTTTGACAGGATTTCCTGCTCCTGACTAATGCTAAATTCCCGTGAAGGGATATTTTCCCTCATCAAATAAATAACACTAAAAACATGTACTTTCAGAAGCAGGTATATTTGGTACAGTTTGGTAATTCAGCTTAGTGTAAAAAGACTACTAAGCTGAATTGTTACAAAATACTGTATTGCTATAGACAACTGCTCAGAACTGTGAAGAAAATTGCCATTTTGAATGTTTTTTAAACTTACGGCACATAACTTCAGCTATTAACCCTGAAATATTTTTATTAATTTGTATAATGCAATCAAATAGCTCACTGTAAATTGGGCTATATATTGGTTTCACATAAAATTAAACTAAAATTTCACCACAGTTTTTCTTTTCTACATTAAAATGTTAACTACTGTTTTATAATATTGATAAAAATGAAATATATATTGATAATGATACCTTTGGAATTTCATACTATCTTTTTGCCAAAGAATTTAAATGATTTTATCTATTGGAAATCAATAATTCTCATAACATTCCCAAGAGGTATTTAAGTACATGCAGATATTTAAAATTATTTGGTTTCTCCTCTTCTATAACACAAAGATTAGTTTGAGAGCTGAAGAGAAATGAAAACCTATAATTATAAATTAATAGAAAGTTTCTTTATAAGCATAATTAAATATAAAAATTAAAATTTGAAGTTAAAGATTGCTACACAAATTGAAAAAATTGACTTAGACAAATATCAACTTTTTAGAAATTTTAAGACTTATCCAAGTTCTAAGAATTTTTAATGGAATATTAAAATATTTTACCATTGCAAAGTATATCTTTTTTTTTTTTAGTGAGTCAGGAAGAAGAGAATCTGAGAAAAATTTAAAATAAATATTTTAGATACTTCTGTACTATGTCAAAATGTAATATGGAAGATTCTTTAAAGAGTAAAGTAAAAAAATATATAGTGACTTATTCTGTATTAACTAAAATCAAACCCACTTCCATGGAGTCAATTCTGACTCATAGTGACCCTATAGGAGAGACTACAACTGCCCCATAGGGTTCCCAGGTTGTGGCTGGTGGATTTAAACTGCTGACCTTTTAGCTAGCAGCTGAACTCTTGACCACTGAGCCACCAGAGCTCCCAAGAACATCATACTTGGTAAAGTAGAGGGTCACTGAAGAAGAGGAAGACTGTCAATGAGATGGATTGACACATTGACTACAACAATGAGTTCAAGCATAATAACGATTGTGAGGATGCTGAAGGACCAGGCAGTGTCTCATTCTGTTGTACAAGGGGTCGCTATGAGTGGGAGCCAACTTGATGGCACCTAAGAGCAATGATTCTCTACTACCATTCTACAGTAACTTTTTTCTGAAAATAAGACTGTGAAGTGAGAGCCCACTTCATGAGAGAGAAAGTCCAAAGCTCTGGCCTTAGGGAGAGCATATTTAACCAAGGTGATGGACCCCCATCATGCAGCTCTTGGAGACCACTTAGGAGAAGGTTCATGACAACCTGAGGACAGTTTTTCAGAATCCTGCTTTGAATCATTCCTCATCAGTTCAGAACACACTAGAAAGAAAACACTGACTGAAATCACCCTCATTTTCATCGGCAGTATACTTAATGGTACAAGCTGGAGGTTTATTATATAAAACATCAGGGGACTAGCAGGAAAAAAAAAAAAGGACTAATGATCCACTCTACTTAGAGGTAACAAGAAAGTTTGCCATGAGTCCAAGATTTGGATTCAGGTCTCAGTTGGCCATGAACCTAACGTCGTGATTCTAGAAGAGATTCCTACCACTCTGCCCTTCTTTACTGGCATCATCCAGGAGGTAGACAGATTGGAGCAGATAACCTAGATTACTTCTTGTGAATTTACTATGTTCCAGCTGTAATTAATTAAGGGTTTTATTTTATTTTTCTAACATGAACACATATCACTGTTTATAAAAGCAAAACATGTTAACAATTACTAATGATTAGAAAATTCAAAATTCTGAAGACAAAGCAAAGGACTTATATTTGTGAGACTAAATACATGCAGCATATAGAAACATAGACAAAAGCATTAAAAAAAAAAAATTTAATTCAGTTTTTCTTCCATCTTCTGTCTCCAGTAATCCTTCTTTAGTTTTAGCCAGGAATGTACGGTATGACCAAGGTTAACAAAAGCAGTTCTCTTTGCATGGATAATTCCTATCCAGTGATCAAGGGCAAAACGCAATTACCATGTATTAAAGGGGTCAGAACTGTGTGTCAGGGGATGGTTCACACTCCCACTGAGAACAAGGCAAAGCCCTTGGACCCTGTGACCCTGAGTCTGTTGCTTTGTAAAGTTCAAAAAGAGATTCAGTGAAGTGCTAAATAACAAACTTATCCACGGGTGCCTGAGCATGGGTTTACTTTACAGGAAATTAAATCCAAGCAATTCAGGGCTTGTGTTCATCCTCATTTTTTTAAATCCAGTTTTTTTTTACAACATAACTCAAGGCCTATTTTCATTTTTCCACCTACTTCTTTATTTGTGCTTCCAGAACACTGATTTCCTTAAGCTATTGAAACATTAGGTGAAAAAAAAAGATAAGCATTGTGAACAAAGTTTTGTTTTTCCTTTGACATGGCCTTGTTCTGAGAAATAAAACCACAACAAAAACAAATATAATTTTGACTCCCTGAGACAGAGGAGAGTTAAAATACAGCAGCACATTTCAAGTTACTGTAGGATAGAAAATCTTCCTTAATGTGAAGTTTAATATGTATTTACACAAACACAGTTGCAGTAAGTTTTCATTACAAAATGAAGAGTTGTCCATCTTGTAGTTTTAACTTCATATGTGGAGAGGTAAAGCTGTAAAGATAATACAGCATAAAACTCAGTACTGAATAGGTTTCATATCGTAATTTTGCTTGGGGGAAAAAAACATTTATTCGTGATAGTGCAGACATCTGGCTATAATTTCCCAACACTGTTGGGTAAGAACTGTTGAAAAAGAAGACAGACGAGAAAGAGGAGAAGAGGGATTATGAAACAATCTTCCTGTATCAGGATATTAAGCAGCATTTGAATATTTTATACAAATGAAAAGAAAATAAAGAACATATAGCTCTACGTTCAATTATGCCTTTATACAAAAACCCATTTGCTTTTTCCTAGATTTTTAACGAGAAATGCCCTTTCAACAGCATTTCTCACTGTAGAAGATCTTTTCCTTGCTTTCCAATTTATTACCCATACCATATTTTCCCAACTTCTCTAACCCTTTCTGCTCCTTTTACCACTTCAATTTTATCCAGCAGAAATTACAGGTAAGTTTGTCTTGTTGAAATTAACTTTCTGAAAATATAAAAGTAAGAAGGAAGGAGAGTCATCCTTCCAACATCAGTTAGCCTCCTATCCTTAATGACCTGGCAATTTTTACAAGAATTGTGTTCAGAGTTTTTCCCTTCAGCAAATTGTTTTGTTCGCTAACATGTATTTTTGCTCCATGTGTTTAAAACCTGCCGTTGTCGGGTTTTCATCTTCTAAATCACACTCTTCCACATTAGTCTAATCAGAAAAAAAAAAAAAAAAGAGGTAACATCTTTATTGAACACTTTGTCCTCCAGGCCCCCTGTTCTTTCCAAAGGGAAAATGGACCTCATATGTGCTATTTCTTATCCTGGCAATCCACCCACACTTCCAGCCAGTGCCTTTCCAAGCATGGTGTCAACCGTTGGATATTTCTTCCATCCACTCCTTGCAACACTGCCCTGTCTTCTTCACAAGTTAGAATAGTGTGTGCCAGTTTCCAGTGTCCACTTTCAAGTTGGTACAAATTATATTATACATGACAAGTAATCTTTAAAGATTTTGATATTGGTATCTTTCTTACTTTTACCATAGATGTTTTTTCCTTTAGTTTCTTCTTTTTGTTTATGTTTATGTACATTTTTGAAGTGTATTTTTTTAAGATGCACTACTGATGTTATTTTTCATGGAGCTAGGCTAGTATTTTATTTATACTGGAGGAAACTGATATTTTATAGAATCCTCTGTTGTTTATGTGAGGCCATGTATTCTTGTCACTTTGAGTAAGTCATTTAACTTTTCTAAGCTTTAATGTCCTTGGATAATAATACTCACATGCCTCTTGGTTGTTTCCAGGGTTTAATTGAGTAATAAAGACAAACCCAATCAAACATTGCTTAGATGTCAGTTAGTATGATTAGTAGGAGTAGCAGTGTTTCAAAAATGGAGACTTTACTATTTAAAATCTGCTTTTAAAGTAACACGTTGCTGTCAATTCCAACTCATAGCAACCCTACAGGATAAAGTAGAACTGCTCCACAGGGTTTCCAAGAAGCTGCTGGTGGATTCGAACTGCCAGCCTTTTGGTTAGCAGCAACCCTTAACCACAGAATCACAGAACCATCAAGGCTTCAAGTAAGGCACTCCCAGATTTTTGAAAAGACAGAAGGACATGCACAACTTAGTTTATTTTAACCATTTACTCTCCATTACCTGACAGGATTCAGTGATCAATGGAAAATCCTACTCAAGAAGAAAATCTATGGAATCCATGTCCTGAATCTGAAATAAAAAACAACTATTTCAACCAAAGGATATTGAAAGGTTATACCATTTCAATCAGCCTAAAACAAAGTTAAAAAAAAAAAAACCCACAAAGTATACAAAATAAAAAGATTAAAAGTTATGACTCTTTTGCCCTATTGTGGCAAATTTACAAAGCAAGCCTATTATTACACAAGAATAGAACCAAAAGCAAATAATAGAAGATGGATAATACATGTGTTCTTTTTTTTTGGACAGTGTCAAAAACAGAGCACAAAAACCCATTTTAGGTAACGTATTAATAAAAAAAGATTCCCTTTAGAGGTCACATTGAGCTTATATCATTCATCTTTGCCATCTGATACCAGTAAAGATTCATATTAACTTCCAAAAACAAATGTATCAGACAATAGGTTCTTTTTTATATCACATTTCTATAAATTAGAAGAGAGGAATGATGGAATTTGATATTATTAAGCAACAGATAATGATTACTTACATATTTATGTCTGAATATATCTTTTACTATATAACCTAAATATCCTAATCTGAATGAATGCTCAGTGACGAAAGAAGTATGTTACATTCACATTAGAAATCAAATTGCCACGGCTTAGAGCTTCTACTCACTTCTCTTGTAGGAATTCCAGTCTTTCACAGGACTCCCTTGACCGAATATTTTGCTACCCTTCAGTAATCAGCAATCAGTTCTGCTCATTGTTTTGCCTGCTAAACAAGAATTTTTACGGCCCCCTCTATCACTTTTTCCCAAAGAGCAGACTGTTCCGTCACTGTCTTCAGGATGCCCTCACTCCACCGTCTCCTGGCTTCTGTTACTAGTGTCTCCCTAGGGTGGGAGCTTGAGAGCCAAGTCTTGACAACCTCATGGACCTAGTTCTTGTTGGCTTCAGGTCCATCCTTAGGCTCACTGCCATTGAAGCTTTGGTTTTTGAGTCTTCTAAAGCAAAGGTTTGGCTACCACTGAATAATCAGACTCCACGAAATGAGGTGGATTCTCAGACACAAGGGAAGAACTTCAGTCAGGAGTGTTCAACACACATATACACACACTTGGGCCCCAAGGATTACAGGTTTTGTGAGGCGGGCCTTTAGATTCACTCACATCGTCCATTTACCCCCAAGTTTATCCAAGATTCCAGGCTAGCTGGCCTCGGTGGGGAATTAATACCAGTCCCTACTGTGACCAGAACCAACACTCTCCATTCCACACTCTCAGCCCTATCATTTTTTCTTGATATTTCTCCTGGTTTAGATCTTCCCCAGTCTTACTGTAAATATATCCCAAGCAACGGTAAATAAAAGAGAAATAGTCTGTCATTTGTCTTCGTCATTTTGCACTTCAAATATTTTTCTCATAGAAGGCTCTTTTAACCCCATTTTTTTAAATATATTTATGTACTCAAATAGCTATATGGATTCAGGCAGGTAGAATATAAGGGCCATCAACATGTTGTGTGAAGGTTTGTACAACTCAAAATGTCTACAAGGTCTGAGCCTTAGTCCCTACCCAGTCAAAATCTTACTTGCACCAGTGACGTACTAGGGTAGTGGGGGCACAAGCAATAAATGTGCATATTTTCAATGATTGCTCTTCTTTTTATTATTTACTAAAATCCCATTGCCATTGAGTCGATTCCAACTCATAGCGACTGTATAAGACAGACTAGAGCTGCCCCATAGAGTTTCCAAGGGGCACCTGGTAGATTCAAACTGCCGACTTTTTGGTTAGCAACCACAGCACTTAACCACTATGCCACCAGCATAAAGGCCCAGATGGTAATTATTCTAGGCTTTGAAGGCTATGTGGTCTATGTCACTCTGCCGTTGTAGAGCGAAAGCAGTTATTGTAGACAACATGTAAATGAATGTGACTGAGTTTCAATAAAACTTTATTTTCAAATACAGGAAGCAGACAGAATTTGGTGTACAGGTTGTAGCTTGTGGAACCTTGGTCTAAGGTCTAAATAATTAACTGCAGTTTCTGCTGAGTTTTAATAATATATGAACACTTCAAGTTAGTAAATTTTTAGTACTTATATTTTAATAAAATAGGAGCCTTGGTGGCACAGTGGCTAAGCACTCACCTGCTAACTGAAAGCTCGGTAGTCTAAACCCACCAGCTGCTCCACAGGAGAAAAATGCGGCAGTCTGCTTCTGTAAAGATTTACAGCCTTGGAAACCCTGTAGTGTAGTTCTACTCTGTCCTGTGGGATTGTTGAGTCAGAATCAGCAATGGTATCTTTACATAAATGTTGTATTCTAAATGTAAATTCAGATAATTCCCAGTTAAACAGAGGCCCCACCAAACACAGACTCAGCTACATAGGTTAATTTTGAGAATAAATTCTTAACAATCGTTTGAGCTCGTTTCCATCCCAGTTCCTGTATCAAATCTTTGTAGTGCTACATGTTCCTGCGTTTAAACAGTTGACTTAAATAATGGTAACACAGTGATTTGGAAAGATGAAGATATAGAAGCTGGGTCACTTTAATTTTGTTATTCTATGTCAGGGTTGGCAAAACTCAATGTGTGGGCCAACTGTGGCCTGCTGTCTGTTGTGCAGTCAAGGAACTAAGAATGATTTTTATATTATAACTTTTTTTTAAATCATAAGAAGACAAATATTTCATAACATGAAAATTGCTTGAAATTCAAATTTCAGTGTCTGTCAATAAAATTTTGTTAGAATATAGCCACACTCACTTAATGACATCTGGGGTTGCCATGAGCCAGAATTGACTTGATGGCAACAGGTATATCATTGTATATAGAACTTCTGTTACTATAATATGCAAAACATAAATTTGGAAAAGTCTCTACCAAAAAAAAAAAAGGTTCTTTGATAGAAATGTTGATAGACACTTGACAGGAAAATTTGTACAGGAAGCCAATGCTTTTAATGATTATAAAGGGTTTTTATCCTCCCCATCTGCCCCCCAAGCTACCTTTTAAGGAAATAAAATATACTTGGGATAACTTGAGAAATGCTTCTGATTCAAGGAAAAATCAGACGACATGTGTTTTTCATAAAAAAAGAGCGATTTAAGCTCTATTCCAAAAGGATAAAAATATTTTTGAAAGAAAAATGTAATTTTACTTACTAAAATCAAAGGAATTACAGGATAGAAAGGTACATTTAAAAACTGAGGAACGTTTCTCTGCAAATTTCCCAACTCTCGTAAGTCATCCGGTGATTTTTTTTTTTTTCCCCCACAAATGAAAAACACACATGGTTATCTGGGGTCTGAGGCCAGACAAGTTTGTTTACAAAGACGTCAGAGCAGTTCAAAATGCTGATGCTTGTCACATACATAGGGTCATGCAGTAGGCAGGCAGTTGAGGGGAGGCATTTTCTTATAAACCCCTCTAGAAAGCAACCTTGAAGACGTAGCTAAGATTTTTCAGATAAGGAAGAAGCACATGGTGACTCTTTTAAAGGGTTAGAGTGACCCTGGATTTGCAGGAAGGTTTTTTTTGTACAAATGCCTGGGAGCCACTCTGGAGCTTTGAATCTATTAATGGAGATGGGCAAGGTGTGCTTTAAAAATGAACGGTAACTGGCTGGTTTCCCTGGACATGTGTTCTAACAATCTGGGAACTTTTTTAAACTCTTGGCCTATAAAATCTCAGCTACCGGAATTCTGGCCTCAATTTTGTTCTGTTCCTCTTTGTGATTCCTGTATGGATGGTATAAACTAGGAGGCTCGATAATAATTATGGAATGCTTTAAAACACAGTAGTGAAATTTACAATAGCAATTACAGCCGCCCCCCCTTACAATAGCAATTACAGCCGCCCCCCCACTCCACCTCCCGCCCGCCACCTTTCCTGGCAGTAACGTCTTCTTGTTGCTGTTTAGTTTTTGTTTGTGTTTGTTTGTTTTACTGAATTAATTTATATTCTTCTGTTGGTGGTGCAGTGGTTAAGAGCTCAGGCTGCTAACCAAAAGGACAGCAGTTCAAATCCACCAACTACTCCTTGGAAACCCTATGGGGCAGTTCTACTCTCTTCTCTAGGGTTGCTCTGAGTCGGAATCAACTCGACAGCAATGGGTTTGGGGTTTTTCGGTTATTCTCTGAAAGACTTTCAGCAGTAGCCTGTAGGAGAATCAAATGAGTTTCACCCTGAGAGAGATTTTAGATAATCTAATTAAAGCACTAGTTATTACATTTAAGGAAACTAGCTTAGAAAATTGAGGTAATGTTCTAACACCACACAAAAGATAGGGTTGCAGCTAGAACCGAAATAAGAATTTGAAAATTCTTAATCTTAATCTTCATGATATACTATGCAAAATATAAAAAATTAGATAGCCATATATTATATTGATGATCATTAAAAGAAAATATAAGGTTAAGTCTCCTCAGTCAGAAAGTAAACAGTTTTTCTTCTTTTGACCCTGAAATAGAAGCTCCTATTTTCTTCATACTGGAATTTTGATCTTTACTAGTTATAATCTGATTTCAGTCAAAGTGCAAGGAGAAAATAATTAGGAGGACTCATGTTTACATTTTGTCTTGGTAGGCCAATTGGTCACTTAGAGAGTTGACAAAGGGATAGATTGAAAATAGTCATCATGTTCGAAACATTGGTCCCCAGCATTCTAAATCCTTAGAATTTATTTTTATACTTGGAGATGGAGCCCTGGTGGTACAGTAGTTAAGAGATAAACGGCTGCCAGCCAAAAGGTCAGCAGTTCGAATCCACCAGCCACTCCTTGGAAGCCCTATCAGGCAGTTCTACTCTGTCCTATAGTCTGTCCTATAGGGTCGCTGTGATGGCAATGATGGCAATGGGTTTGATTTTTTTTTTTTTTTGTCATGCTTCAAGATGGTGAGTTGAGTTTTATGAACTGACTCACATAAACTTCCTGGAGATTGATTTATAAAGAATGCTCAATGAATACCTTGTAATGAAATATCAAACTACCAAACAGGACAGAATATTCATGTTTACTTAACAGTAAATAGAAGGAGTACCAAATTATAATTGAGAGGTTGCTCAGAATGATTTAATCACAAACAGCAAGTTAGACAATGTAAATTGTTAGTGTTGGCAGTATACTGATAAACTGATTTTTAACTCACCAATCTAACTTACAAATTTCAGTTAGCGTGACCCTGTGAGAAGCTAAGGCGTGCAGAAACTTTTAAAAATTTATTTGTATGTGTATGTTATTTTAATAGTTTACATACATTCCTTCATTCTTACTTCTACAGAAGGGATGTGAGTGTTATTTAACTAAGTACTTTTCTTTGCATTTATGCCACTATTATAATGGCTTTTAATTGTTTCCACCTATATGACTCGCATGTGTCTGTCAGTTTATTTTACTGTGGTGGCTTGCCTGTTGCTGTGATGCTGGAAGCTATGTCTCTGGTATTTCAAATACCAGCTAGGTCACCCATGGTGGACAGGTTTCAGCTGAGCTTGTAGACTAAGACAGACTAGGAAGAAGAACCTGGCAGTCTACTTCTGAAAATATTGGCCAGTGAAAGGCTTATAAATAGCAACAGAACATTGCCTGATAAAGTGCAAGAGGATGAGCACTCAGATTGGAAGGCACTGAAAATAGGACGGAGGAAGAGCTGCTTTCTCAAAAGTCGGCCTTAGTGCCGTGGATGGAGTCAAGCTTTCAGGAACTTCCTTTGTTAATGTGGCATGACTCAAAATGAGAGGAAACAGCTGCAAACTTCCATTAATTATTGGAATGTGGAATGTACCAAGTACGAATCAGGAAAATTAGAAGTTGTCAAAAATGAAATAGAACTTATAGAGATCGATGTCCTAGGCAATACCCAGACCCAGTACCGTTGAGTCCTAGGCAATCGTGAGCTAAAATGGACTGGAATTGGCCATTTTGAATCAGACAATAATACGGTCTACTTCTACGTCTCACATACTTTGGACATGTTGTCGGGAGGGATCAGTCCATGGAGAAGGACATCATTCCTGATAAAGGAGAGGGTCAGCAAAAAAGAGGGAGACCCTTGGCAAGGTAGACGGACACAGTGGCTGCAAAAATGGGCTGAAGCATAGCAGCAATTGTGAGCACAGTGCAGGACCGGGCAGTGTTTTGTTCTGTTGTGCATAGGGTTACTATGAGTCAGAACTGACTCAACGGCACCTAAAAACAATATGGTCTACTATGCCGGGAATGACAAATTGAAGAGGAATGGTGTCACATTCATCCTCAAAAAAAAATCTGAAGACCTGTCCTGAAGTCCAACGTTGTCAGTGATAGAATAGTATCCATATGCCTATAATGAAGACCAGTTAATATGACTAGTATTCAAATTTACACACCAACTGCTAATATCAAATATGAAGAAATTAAAGATTTTTACCAACTTCTGCAGTCTGAGATTGATCAAACATGCAATCGAGATGCATTGAAAATTACTGGTGATTGGGATGGGAAAGTTGGAAACAAAGAAGAAGGATCAGTAGTTGGAAAACAAACTCTTGGTGATAGAAATGATGCCAGAGATCACATAATAGAATTTTGCAAAATGAACTACTTATTCATTGAAAATACCTTTTTCAACAGCATACACGGGGACTACATATGTGGGCTTTACCAGATGGAAATCACAGGAATCCAGCAGACTACATCTGCGGAAAGAGACAATGGTGAAGCTCAATATCATCAGTCAGGACAGGGCCAGAGGCAGACTGAGGAATAGACCCCCAATTGCTCATATTAAAGCTCAAGATAAAGCTGGAGAAAATGAAAACAAGTCTACGAGCCAATATACAACCTTGAGTATATTCCACCTGAATTTGGAAACCATTTCAAGAACAGATTTGATTCATTGAACACTAATGACTGAAGAACAGACAGGGTTGTGGAATGACACCAAGAGCCTCATATAGGAAGAAAGCAAAAGGCCATTAAAAAGACAGAAAAGAAAGAAAACACCAAAGTGGATGTCAGAAGAGGCTCTGAAACTTGCTCTTGAACATAGAGTAGCTAAAGTGAATGGAATAACTGATGAAATAAAAGAGCCGAACAGAAGATTTCAAAGTGTAACTCAAGAAGACTAAGTATTATAATAAAATGTGCTAAGTCCTGGAGTTAGAAAACCAAAATGGAAGAACATGCTTGGCATTTCTCAAGGCAAAAGAACTGAAGAAAAAAGTCAAGCCTTGAGTTGCAATTTTAAAGGATTCCATGGGCACAATATTGAACTATACAAGAAGCATCAAAAGAAGAGGAAAGGAATACAGTCACTGTACTGAAGAGAACTGGGCTATGTTCAACCATTTTAGGGTGTAGCACATGATCAAGAACTGATGGTATCAAAGGAAGAAGTCCAAGCTGTCCTAAAAGCATTGGTGAAAAAACAAGACTCCAGGAACTGATGGAATACCAATTGAGATGTTTCAACAAACGGATGCCACACTGGAGATGCTCGATCATCTGCGCCAAGAAATTTGGGAGACAGCTACCTGGCCAACTGACTGGAAGAGATCCATATTTGTGCTCATTCCAAAGAAAGGTGATCCAACACAATGGAAAAATTATCTAACAATATCATTAGTATCACACACAAATAAAATTTTGCTGAAGATAATTCAAAAACGATTGCAGCAATACACTGACTGGGAACAGCCAGAAATTTAAGCCAGATTCAGATAAGGATGTGGAACAAGGGGCATCATTGCTGATGTCAGATGGATCTTGGATGAAAGCAGAGAACATCGGAAAGATGATTACCTATGTTTTTTGACTATGAAAAGGAATTCAACTGTGTGGATCAGAACAAATTATGGATAACATTGTGAAGAATGGGAATTCCAGAACACTTAATTGTGCTCATGCAGAACCTGTACATAGACCAATAGGCAGTCATTTGGCCATTTGTAAAGAACAAGGGGATACTGTGTGGTTTAAAATCAGGGAAAGCATGCATCAGGATTGTATTCTTTCACCGTACTTATTCAATCTGTATACTGAGTAAATAATCTGAGAAGCTAGACTATCTGAAGAAAAATGAGGCATCAGGATTGTAGGACGACTCATTAACAACGTATGATAAGCAGATGACATAACCTTGCTTGTTGAAAGGGAAGAGCACTTGAAGCACTTACTGATGAAGATCAAAGACTATAGCCTTCAGTGTGGATAACACATCAACATAAATAAAACAAAAATCCTTACAACTGGACCAAAAAGCAACACCATGATTGATGGAGAAAATATTGAAGTTATAGAGGATTTTATTTTACTTGGATCCACAATCAACTCCCATGGAAGCAGCTGGCAAGAAATCAAATGACATATTGCATTGGGCATATCTGCTGCAAAAGACTTTTTAAAGTGTTGAAAATCAAAAATGTCACTTTGAGGTCTAAGGAGCACCTGACACAAGCCATGGAATTTTCAATCACTTCATATGCTTGCAAAAACTGGACAATGAATAAGGAGCACCAAAGAAGAATTGATGCATTTGAATTATGGTATTGGCGAAGAATAATGAATATACCATGGACTGCCAGAAGAACAAACAAATCTGTCTTGGAAGAACTATAGCCATAGTGCTCCTTGGAAGGAAGGATGGTGAGACTTCATCTTAAGTACTTGGGACGTGTTATCAGGAGATACCAGTCCCTTGAGGAGGACATCAGGCTTGGTAAAGTAGAGGGTCAGTGAAAAAGAGGAAGACCCTCAACAAGATGAATTGACACAGTGGCTGCAACAATGGGCTCAGACATAGCAATGATTGTGTGGATGGTGCAGGGCCAGGCAGTGTTTTGTTCTGTTGTTCATACGGTTGCTATGAGTCACAACCAACTGGAATGTACTTCACAACAACAATGTCTATGAAAAGAAAATATCTATGCTAAAGAAAATATTTAGACATTTGTGTTGTAATGATTCAAATACCTTAACTGATAGATTTCTTTGGGATCTATTTTGGGCACTGTTATAATGTTGCCTTAAAATTACCTATGAAACCTATTTGTAAGCTCTGATTTAGATGTTAGGTGATCAGCCTCTCTAATGGGATAATTTTATCCTTAAATAGTCTAGCAGAATAGGTGTGCACATTTACCTGGAATGTCCACCCACTTATATGTTTTCTGTCCATCAACAATTCAGTCCCTGAACTCTTTCAAAATTCACATAAAATCTCTACCTCCTTCAGAAAACTCCCTGTGGTGAATTCTGCCTGACCCTGACTATGTCACCGTTTATCATTTCAGAATTGATATGTTCCACATTTTTCTGTGTCCCAAGATCCCACATCAGGTAAGTAGTATGTTGTAGTTTTAGGAAACCATGTAAAGCTATTTCCAATCTCTTCATCTCTCTCTCTCTCTCTCCCTTTCTCTCTCTTCCCCTTGTTCTCTTTACTGGAATTGGTGTGGAGGGAGGTTCTTTGAACACTTTTATTACTGATGGGTAATAGTTTCCACAGTTTAATACATGCAAGCCTCTTTTCCACCACTTACAGTAGGATAAATCTCTTCTTTTGGAAATAAGTTTAAAAGAATTGCTTCAGTGATCTTTAATTTCTCACAATAACTAACCAATCAAAAATACAAATGAAGATGAGGTGACTGATGAAAAATTAGAGTCCAGAAATAAAAATTATGTTGATGGCACATTAGATAAATGACAGGATTTTAATTTACAGCAATTGATGGCTTATGATGACTGTTGATAGCCATTTTGTAACTATTATAACTTTTTATCTATGGAAAAAATGTTTTATTGTTTAGAAAGTATGGCTTAAGTATTAAAAAAAAAAATTAGCCATACCAAAAAAAAAAAAAAAATGCAAACTCATTGCCATCAAGTCGATTCCAGCTCATACTGACCCTATAGGACAGAGTAGAAGTGCCCTATAGGGTTTCCAAGCTGCCAACCTTCTGGTTAGCAGCCAAAACTTTTAACCAGTGCACCACTGGGAATATGTATTCCTGCGTGTGCAAACAGTTAAGCACTTGACTACTAACCAAAAGGTTGGCAATTTGAACTCATCCTGAACTGCTTCTGAAGAAAGGCTTGGAGATCTGCTTCTGAAAGGTCACAGCCTTGAAAACCCTATGGGGCAGTTCTACTCTGCCCACATAGGGTCATCATGAGTTGGAATCTACTCAATGGCAACTAACAACGACAAAAGAAGCTTAGCATAACAAATGCTTCTAAAACCATTCAAAGAAGTCAATTACTCATTGATTTTCTGTTGTTGTTGAAGAATTGATTTTTTTTTTTTTAACTTTTATTAGTGAACTGCTTTAAGATGCAGCACTGTATCCAGAAAAGAGATCCTATGTCTTAGATGATTTCCAACTTTTAACATTAAATTCCCATTTCTGGAGATAAAATAAGCAGGGGTCTCTGGCACATAATCTGAATGAAAATAAGGAAGTTGAACCTTGAGGAGTCCCTATAGCACCCATAATTTTTTTCTTTTTGTCTATTACAGACGGTCCACTGGTGGAAAGCTTTGGTTTAATTTTAATCACAAACAGCTGCTTCAGGCTGATGCTCAGAGTTCAAAGGCATTATGTACACAATTGTAAAAACTTTCATTTTCAGACAACAGGAGTAAACCTATATAGGTGCAGCAGTCCTGTGGATTCAAATTACATCCTCTTGTTTTATTTAAGAGTCCATCTACTATAATGCTTCCCAGGAGCTAAGGAAAAAACTCTGTCACTTCTGAAGGCCAGGAAAAGCCAGTGTCAGGTCTCTGTGGGAGGCTGCCTTTTGTCTTCTCTCCAGATATGCAAATTGCACATCTCAGGGCAGGGATGTTTACACTACCTCTAAACAAATGCTGCTTACCTTTACCATTAGCTCCATTAACAACCCCAAAACGCTCACAGTTACTGAACCAGTTGTATGTTTCAAAGTAAATTCTTGGCTACCTGCCCTTCCAATAAGCTGCCACATATACTAGAAAGAATCTCTAACTTGTGCTAGCATTTCCAAACCACTTAAAATCCATCTGAGAATACTAAGGACTTGCGCTCCTGGGATGTGAATGTTTGTAAGGCTTGTCACCTGCTGGGTTGGCACTTAGTTTGGATAGATTTGCCTGACGGGTTAGGCGTTCCTGAAAGGGTAAATTAGCACTAAAGTAAACAGAAGTAGAAAAGTCATATTTTTATATTACATTTTCTGTTTAATTATAAATTAATTTAGACATGCATAATAGTTTTGATAAGCCAATTAATACTGAAACTTCTTTAATAACTTACCTATTTTAGATAAAAGTGTCAAAACTCTGGATAGGACACAAGACAAAAAAGTTATGCTAGTGATCATTGATAAAAGACTGAAAATGGCTGGGGTCTAGACTGGGCTCTGCCACTAATTAGTTTTGAGATCCTGAAGATATTTCATCTCCCTGGGCCTCAATTTCTTCACCTGCCTAACAGAGAAGCAGGACTAAATCAGCAGCTCCCAGACTTGTGGCATTCACAGATCTTTAACATTAAAAACAAAAAGAGGAGCACTGGAATAGTGCTACCAACTTTTTTTTTTTTTTTTGCCAAATAAGGACACTTTAAAAATACAAAGTTCTACCATCTATTCCCAGTTGAATCAAGTGGATTTTCAAGGCTGTGAACTCTCGGAAGCAGATCAGTAACATCAATACCTCTGTTACCTATTTGATTGTTCATTGTTTTCTAAATCTTCTGTTTATCCAGCCATATTCTATAGCTATATTGCACCATTATTATTTAACCCATAAAGTGAAGAGGGCCAAGTCCTCAAAAATGGTCCATCTGTCACAAACACTAAACTTAATGCAGTCTATACACAAAATAATGATAATCGTGATAACTCAAAATCAAATTATATTTCATAAATCCACCTATGTTTAGTGGTGCAGTGGTTAAGAGTTCCACTGCTAAGCCAAAAGGTTGGCAGTTTGCATTTACCAGCCGTTCCTGGGAAACCCTATAGGGCAGTTCTACTCCATCCTATAGGGTCACTGTAGTGGATTGAATTGTGTCCCCCCAAAAAATGTGTGTCAACTTGATTAGGGCATGATTCCCAGCATTGCGTAGTTTCTCTGGAGTGTGTTCTGCACCACGTTTTATCTCTCGAGAGATAAAAGGGAAGGGAAGCAAGCAGGGAGTTGGGGACCTCATACCACCAAGAATGTAGCACCGGGAGCAGAGCGTGTCCTTTGGACATGGGGTCCCTGTGCCTGAGAAGCTCCTCCACCAAGGGAATATTGAACACTAGGATCTTCCTCCAGAGTTGACAGAGGGAAAAAGCTTTCCCCTGGAGCCGACACCCTGATTTTGGACTTGTAACCTACTAGACCGCAAGAAAATAAATTTCTCTTTGTTAAATCCATCCACTTGTGGTATTTCTCTTACAGCAGTACTAAATGACTAAGATAAAAAATAGTCACTATAAATCGGAATCGACTGGATCGCAGCAGGTTTGGTTTTTGGTTCAATAAAGGTAGAGGACAGGCTGTCTGATTCTGAGATGAAAATTTACATCCAGGTGGTTTATTGGCTTCTGCTCCAGAGCTCTGATGGCACAGCGGTTAAGAGCTCAGCTGTTAACCTAGAGGGCGGTTTGAAAGCCCATCAGTTGCTCTGTGGGAGAAATACGCAGCTCTGCTTCCATAATATTTACAGCCTTGGAAACCCTATGGGACAGTTCTACTCTGTCCTATAGGGCCCTATGAGTTGGAATTCACTCAATGGCAACGGGTTACAGGTTGGTAACAGCACTTTGAAGAGTAAGAGAAGCAGGAATGGGCACAGGGAGAAGTTGAATTGTGATGCAGGTACAAAAGGGGCTTCAAGTAATCCCACAGAGAGCTCTGAAAGTGTGATTTCACCTCAGAGATGTTCCACAATGAGACAGGAAGACTGGGACTTTGTACCCCTGAATCAGCTAGTCACTGAGTACAAACGCCCCTTAGGAGCAAGCATAAACTTGGGGAGCTAGCTCCTTTCTGCGGAGAGTAAGCCCTAGGGAGGACTTAGCTGAGGGAATGAATGCCTTGACCCTTAACAGGGACATGGGCAATGCTCCAAGGTAAATAGTGCAGTCTACTCCCTCCACCATGCACTGCTCAGATCCTTTTTTTTTTTTTTTTCTTTTTGTAAATAAGTTCACTCCATCTTGGAATAGCTTCTCCTTATTATGTTGCAAGACCGAGACTTCAACATAATCGTCAATCACCAGTCTTCACCTGGGAATAGTAGATTTCTTTTACAGGCCAAGAAGGTTTAAGAGAATCTGGGGATTCAAGATTTTCAAGTATATTTACCGTGATGTCCTCATCCCAAGTCTCAAAGTCCTACACCTTCCCTATCAGGTGCCTGTAGGAAACTTGCCAGGGTTGAGAATATGCCCTTCTCTGAAGCTGTAATATACCCTCATGTAAATGCAAGGCTTGATCCTCAGGTTTTTCTGCTTTCGGCTGTAGGACTGAGAGTATCTTTATTTACTGCCAAGGAGGCCCTCTGGCTTCACATTTCAGTTGAATTGGTAATAAATTACCCTCAACATCTTACAGTCTTTTCTGGAGGTATCAGCAGCTTCTAGCAACAATCATCTGATTCCATAAACTTAATAATTACTAGGAAACCCTGATGGTATAGAGGCTAAGAGCTATGGCTGCTAACTAAAAGGTTGGCTGTTCGAATCCACCAGGCTCTCCTTGGAAACCCTATGGGGTAGTTCTACTCTGTCCTATGGAATTGCTATGAGTCAGACTCAATGGTAGCAGGTTTTGCTTTGTTTTTTTTGTGTGTGTGTGTGTGTATATGTGTTTATAATTACTACCTCTCCTGAACCTCTCAAACACCTGAGATATTTCTATGATCAGTATATTCCCTTCCACTAGTATCCTTCCCTTCTCAGTTCATCGCTGGCAAAAGTTTCAACAACTGCACTGTGATAACATGCTAGGGGCTATCCGAACACACCTAATTCAGTGATAGGTCTTCACTGATGCTGGATGGTGATTGAGTCAACTTGAAAATCGAATTTTAGAACATAATTCTAGAGCCAACTCCATTATTATTATTATATTATATTAGTTTTATATTATATTATATTAGTTTCCCAAGGAATAGTCCTTTATAGAAATTTAAGTGAATGAACATCTTGAAAGGAAACAGAAAAGCAAGACAAGGAAGAAGTGTGCTCAATATAGCGATGCAGTTGTGGTCCAGTATCTAGCAATCATTGGATGAGGACTCTCTTTGGGAGGGGCTTCACCTTGGGTGAGGTAGCTCTCTTTGGCAGAGGCCGATGCCTGGGCGGGAACTCAGCTATGAGCCATCAGTAGGCAATGATCTCAGTAGATGAGGAATTGAGTCCTTTGTTCTGGAATAAGAACCCATGCTTACTGACCCAATTACATCTTTCAAAATAAATTCTTGGCTACTTGCCCTTCCAATAGGCTGCCAAAAGATACTAGGATTTCTAACTTCTGCTACCACCACGTTCATTACAAATAAATTTTGATTTGTAGCCTAGGAATGGTTCTTCAAACACAGTAATTTATTCATTCTTGCATTCAGCAAATATTTAAAAAGATAACTAATGAATACTCATCAAGCACTATGTTGGGTGATGGGGATACAGCAGTGTATGTGACAGGCAAGTTCCCTCCCTCATTTTTGTGAGGAAGACAGTCAATAAACTATTAATTCATTTAGCCAATATTTGTAGTCAACAGCTATTATTTTGGTATATTCTTCTTGAAGTACTGGGAAAATCATAATGAATAAGACAAAGAATACCTCTGGTTTCAAAGAGCCAACATATTAGTGGAAGAGTTAGAAAATGTACAAGTAACCAAATAAAGGGATAGGATCATTTCAGATAGAGGTAAGTGCTATCTTATGTCAGTAATGTGATGGAAAGTGAAGGAGATAGAGGATGGTCAAGAAGGACAACTCTAAGAATGAGATTTGAGTAATGAAACCAGCCAGTAATGTGAAAGCCAGAGGGGACATGTGTTCAGGCATAGGCCTGAAGGAAGCAGGAAGAAGGCCAGTATGGCTGTGGTAGAGTGAGAAGGCAGAGTAGATGGTGAGGTTAGAGATGTGGGCAGGCCTTATAGACCATGGTAAGTAGTTTGGATTTCCTTTTAAGTGTCGAGAAGCCATTGGAGGATTTTAAGTGGGTACATGATGAATCTGATTCAGTTTTTAAAAAATATCATATGGTTTTCATGAAAAATTGAGTATATGGAGATGGACGTGGACTAGGTATTCTAATTAGAGTGGTATTGCAATAGTCTAATGAAGAGATATTGGTGACTAGATTGTATAATAACAGTAGAGATGGAGACTAATGAGCATTTACTGAAAACATTTTTGGAGATAGAGGTGACTGGCTGATAAATTGGGTGCAGAGTTAGGGAAAGAGAAGAATCAAGGATGATTCTATTTTAATTTGAGCATATAATAAATGAACAAATAAATGAGATAAAAAGCTGGTAAGTGCTGTCACAGTAGTCAAAACAGCCTGGTACTGGTACAACAACAGATACATAGACCAATAGAACAGAATTGAGAATCCAGGCATAAATCCATCCACATATGAGCAGTTGATATTTGACAAAGGCCCCAAAACAGTTAAAGGGGAGAAAAGACAGTCTTTTTAACAAATGGTGCTGGCATAACTGAATATCCATCTGCAAAAAAATGACACAAGACCCATACCTCACTCCACGCACAAAAATGAGCTCAAAATGGATCAAAGACCTAAATATAAAATCTAAAATGATAAAGATCATGGAAGAAAAAATAGGGACAATGCTAGGATCCCTAATACAAGGCATAAACAGTATACAAAACATTACTAACAATGCAAAAGAAAAACTAGATAACTGGGAGCTCCTAAAAATCAAACACCTATGCTCATCCAAAGACTTCATCAAAAGACTAAAAAGACTATCTACAGACTGGGAAAAAGTTTTTAGCTATGGCATTTCTGATTAGCATCTGATCTCTAAAATCTACATGATAACCACTGCAAAAACTCAACTACAGAAAGACAAATAGCCCAATTAAAAAATGGGCAAAAGATATGAATAGACACTTCACTAAAGAAGACCTTCAGGTAGCTAACAGATACATGAGGAAATGTTTATGATCGTTAGCCATTAGAGAAATGCAGATCTAAACTACAATGCAATTTCATCTCACTCCAACAAGGCTGGCATTAATCAAAAAAACACAAAAGAATAAATGTTGGAGAGGCTGTGGAGAGATTGGAACACTTAAACACTGCTGATAGGAATGTAAAATGGTACAACCACTTTGGAAATCGATTTGGCGCTTCCTGAAAAATCTAGAAATAGAACTACCCTGTGATGCAGTAATCCCACTCCTTGGAATATATCCTAGAGAAATAAAAGCCTTTACAAGAACAGATATATGCACACCCATGTTTATTGCAGCACTGTTTACAATAGCAAAAAGATGGAAGCAACCAAGGTGCACATCAACGGATGAATGGATAGATAAATTATGGTATATTCACACAATGAAATGCTATGCATCGATAAAGAACAGTGATGAATCTGTGAAACATTTCATAACATGGAGGAATCTGGGAGGCCTTATGCTGAGTGAAATTAAAAAAAGAAAAACAGAAAAATTTTTTAGTCAGTTGCCAAAGGACAAATATTGTATAAGACCACTATTATAAGAACTTGAGAAATAGTTTAAGCTGAGAAGAAAACATTCTTTTGTGGTTATGAGAGGGGAGAGGAGGGGAGGGGGTATTCATAAATTAGATAGTAGGTAAGAACTACTTTAGGTGAAGGGAAAGACAACACACAATACAGGGGAGGTCAGCACAACCGGACTAAACCAAAAGCAAAGAAGTTTCCTGAATAAACTGAATGCTTCGAAGGCCAGCTTAGCAGGGGCAGGGTCTGGGGACCATGGTTTCAGGAGACATCCAAGTCAATTGGCATAATAAAATCTATTAACGAAACATTCTGCATCCCATTTTGAAGAGTGGCTTCTGGGGTCTTAAATGTTAGAAAGCATTCATAAGATGCATCAATGAGCCTCAACCCACCTGGATCAAAGGAGAATGAAGAACACCAAGGACACAAGGTAATTACGAGCCTAAGAGACAGAAAGGGCCACATAAACCAGAAACTACATCATCCTGAGACCAGAAGAACTAGATGGTGCCTGGCTACAACCGATGACTGCCCTGATACGGAACACAACAGAGAACCCCTGAGGAAGCAGGCGAGCCGTGGGATACAGACCCCAAATTCTCATAAAAAGACCAGACTTAATGGTCTGACTGAGACTAAAAGGACTCCGGTCGTCATGGCCCCCAGGCCTTCTGTTGGCCCAGGACAGGAACCATTCCTGAAGCCAGCTCTTCAGACATGGATTGGACTGGACAATGGGTTGGAGAGGGATGCTGGTGAGGAGTGAGCTTCTTGGATCAGGTGGACACTTGAGACTAGGTTGGCATCTCCTGCCTGTAGCATAGATGAGAGGGTGGAGCGGGTTAGAAGCTGGCGAAATGGACACGAAAAGAGAGAGTGGAGGGAGGGAGCAGGCTGTCTGAGTAATTGGGAGTATGTAGCAAGTTGTATATAAGTTTTCGTGTGAGAGACTGACTTGATTTGTAAACTTTCACTTAAAGCACAATAAAAATTATAAAAAAAAATTGGTAAGTGCTATGAGGATGATGTAATAAGGGAAAATAGGAGACACATCTTTATGTAGAGATAGTGTGGTTATGGAAGTCTTTTTGTGAAGGTAATGTTTGAGCAGAGATATGAGGCATGAAAAAGAGCTGGTCTTGTGAAGATATGGGACAGCGTTGAACAGTCCAAACGGAAAACTCTGGACACCACGACAAGGGCTTGGTATAAAAAAAAGAGTCCAGTGTGGCTGGAGCCCAGTGAGAGAGGTAGAATGCTGTGTGAGATGTGGTTGGAGAGGGAGGAAAGAACCATAAAATAAGGACTCACTACTTTGTTCTTAAATCTGGATTGAAATCAGTGAATTCACTGATTAGATAAAAAGCCCTGAGAGGGCACAGGAAGAAGCATGGTATGGCTGTAGGCACAGAGACGTTTTCAGAACTCCCAATATTTGGAAGGGCTCATTGGTTTTTTTCCTAGGGTCACTTACAGATCTTTTAACTATGCTTCAAGATTCCATGTGACTGAGTAAATAAAAAAAGTTCATTTGTGGCTTCCAGTGTTAAATCCATAATTAATTTTTGGCAGGTTTACTAGCAATAATAATATGAAGCACATGTAATGTACAAAATGTTCTCTATTTTCAACATTTTTGTAATGAAAATATTATTTCAGTCATGAGTCACTTAATGTTGACGATACGATCTGTGAAATAGGATGTTATGTGATTTGGACATTGTGCAAACAGCGTATTATATACTGGCAGTCCCCGGGGTTACACACATTTGAATTATGTAGAACTTGTACTTAAAAATGGACCACCATAAAGCCTATTAGACTAAAAATTTGAGTTAAATACATACACTGGCTCATAATGATGAATGCATGAGCTACTTTGCGATGCTCATGAAAACACTGCACAGTTTGGAAGTGATTCTTAAGTGTTACTTTTGCTATGTCCCATTCTCCAATTGAGATTTCTGAACTCTATTATAACCTTTTGGGACCGCGGACGTACATGCTGTCGGACGTTGCCCGAACAGATGTTATGTGGCACGTGACTCTATACGCATTTTATCAAGGAGTTAAAATGAGTTATGGAGTAGTTTAGTGGACTTGGCCAAAATGAATTCCTAATTAAAGGAGAAATTAGAATTGGATCTCTTGGTTCTTAGGGTCCCTTCTAAACAGACCCCTTCTTTTCTATAAAGGGTGAATCATCACAGAGAATAATGTTTAGCAGAACACAATTCTGGACATTTGGCCTGACTCATTTGGTGTGAACAAGATCACAGAGAGCAGTCACAGAGAATATCCAGTAAAGAATGTTTCAAGGCAAAATGGTAAGGAAAAAGCCAGCTGGCAAGTTCACCAAAAACTGAAAGTGGGTTATTATATAAATCTTTCTTTACGCTCATTTCTAGTCTTTCCCTTTCATGTGAAGTGTCCAGTATTATAAGATAGATCAAGAAAAAAGGAAACTACTGGTCTCTTATGGTCCACGGTGGTGCAAATGGTTTGTGCTCAGCTAACCAAAAGGCTGGAGGTTGGAACCCACCACCTGCTTCTGTAAAGATTACAGCGGAAGAAACTTTATGGAACAGTTCTACTTGGTAACATATGGGGTCACCATGAGTCAAAATAGAACTTGATGACAATGGGCTTTGTTGTTTGTTTTAGCCCCTCACACCTATCTTACAAGCGGCAAGGTGGGAGGCTAGTACCTCTTTCCTATCCGCTCATATCTGTAAGTGTGTCCTTGTAATACTTCTTTCCATTTTAACCCTGTAGGCTAGCTTTGGGACTTCTTTTTTAGGTTTAGATCTTAAGCATCTGGAAAGAAGGAACTGCATCATCACCCATGGGTTTTGTGCAGGGTACGTCATGGGAATGCTTGGCAAATGTTTCGCCCGGCAAGGTAATTTAGCTTTTTTTTTTAACAAGCAATTTTAAAAGGGCAGTGACTACTTACTGTTGGCTCATTAGTTCATAAAAGTTTGTCAAATGAATATAGGAATCATACCTAAAGTTGAGTATCAATGTGTTCAAGTAGATGCATGTGGGTTAGAGAACTCACATTGATCATAGATTGTTGTTGACTTAATAAAAAGGAGCGTAGACTAAAGTATGTGTTAAAATAAAACTTCTACTTCTCTTCAAAAAACATTAACCGGAAGCTCAGTTGAATAATTCTACGTACTACTGCTATTATGGCATTATTTCTATGTCCTGTCGAGTTGATTCTGACTCATCGCAACCTGACGGGACATAGTAGAATTACCCCATAATTTTTCCAAGAAATGGCTCGTGGATTTGAACTGAACACTTTTTGGCTAGCAGCCAAACTCTTAACCACTGTGCCACCAGGACATTAAATCTTTTTATATTAATTGGTCCTTCTGGCAGTGAAAATATGGAAACCTTACTTCAAAGTAATGCAGTGCATTAAAAATCCATCATTTGTTTGTACGTTAGCAGTTTGACTCTTTTCAACAGTCCATTTAAGTATCTACAAGTTCTTCTGCTGTATAAACTTTTGGGATATGTATTGATAATCACGGTGTTTTCTTCAAGTTCTTTAGTTTTTCCGTTTGAAACAAACAAAAACATATTCTTTATCTTGGCAATCAATTAGCTGTTACTATGAGGTGGAAAAAACAAAAAAACCAAACCCATTGCTGTCAAGTGAATACTAACTCAGATAGACCCTACAAGACAGAGTAGAACTGCCCTGCAGGGTTTCCAAGGACTGACTGGTGGGTTCAAACTGCCAGCCTTTTGGTTATCAGCGATAGCTCTTAACCGCTGTACCAGGAGTACCTCAAATTAAAAAAAAAAAAAAAAAGGTTATGCATAAGATTTAGTTCTGAGCATAGATGGCAAGTTCAATGTGTATTTTAAAATATTTTGATTCTAATCATTTTAAATTTTAATAATAATGGCATAATTATTATTATTAAGTGGTATTGCTTATTTATTTTAAATGTCTGTTTGAGGTAGTTGAAACGAACTCTAAGATGAAAGCCATCAGCCTTCAATTTCTTCATTCTCCTCTAAAAACCTTCCCAATTGATCATGGCCATTCACGTTTACACTCCTCCGCAGCTCCCACTAAGAAAGTACAGTGCTGAAAAGACATGTTTGAAAAAGTTTTTTCTTTGAGAGATACAAAATTTTCACATGCCATGCATCTTTGCTCTTTCTGCCTCTTCCTCTCTCTCTCTGTTTTATGAGTGGTAAAATCACAGTGCATGTTTTGTTATTTCAAGACCATGAAAAATATTCACTTATTAAACTGAACCAATTTTCAAATGCAAGGGTTTTATCAAAGAAAACAAAGAAGATATTAACATTTTTTATTAACCTGGTTTTTATTGGGGGGGGATGGGGGACTGAAGAAAGACCAAATGCAGATATGCCAACTAACAATAAAGAAGTAAATATTTCTTTGTTTAAATCTTTTGATTGTATCATATATGCATTACACATGCATTTGAACTTCTTTATCATTCTGCTCCTTTGAAGACTGGAATACTTCACATAATTCATTTTTGTAAATAACTCTCTCAAAATACATCGTATCAAAAGTAGGAATGAGCTTCAACGCAGTGCAGTAACACAGCAGGAAGTACTGTGGAGCCTCGCTAAGAATATTGTCAGAATTTGAGAGGGGTTTGTACCAGGCATGACGGAAAATGAAAAAATTGAATTTCTTGTACAAACTTAAAACCAAAACATCGTACAACCTCTCCGTATTTTGGACCAAACACGTATCTGTCTTTTTGGATAAAAACTACTGGATGCTCATTTTTTTGGTGAACTAAAAAAAAAAAAAAATTTTTTTTTTTTTTTTTAATCAACAGTGAAGCATGAAAACAGATGTGTTCCTGCTATTTTCATTATTAGGGAAATAAGAGCAGCTGTACTGGGCTTGTGTGCAAGGGAAGCTCTCAACAAGGCCTCCATACTCAGGGAGCTGGAAAACCTGGCAGTATAAACCAGGATTTACATCCTGAGCATCTTAAAAAATGGCCACTGGGGAAGATTCCTGGTCACTGTTCAGAGCTTTACTCTTTTCTGGAATTGTTAGTTCAGTTTATCTGGTATCAAAGCTCAGTGTAGAAACATATGATTAAGCTTGTTGTTGTTAAGTGCCCTTGAGGTGGCTCTGTTGCCCAGTTCTGTGCCATCCTCACAATTGTTGCTGTGTTTGAGCCCATTGTTGCAGCAGCTGTAAATCCATCTCATTGGGTTCTTCTTTTTCGCTGACCCTTCACCAAGCGTGATGTCCTTGCTGATTAAGCTAGGAAGTTATATGGTCTTAATTTGCAGAAAAGTAACAAGAAAGACTGTTTATGTCAGAACTAGTCTCTGTCAGAATTTGAAACTCTATCATTCAAATGTTGCTTATCATATTTGAGGTGTGATAAGGACAAAATGATGATAGTGCTTGGATATAGCTCTGCTAAGACTATCTAGACAAGGAGGACTGAATTGGCCTTTTCCAGACACAATAAACTGAGTGGGGAATAAACCCAACATGTTTGGCAAAAGAAAAATAAATCAAAGTATAAAAACAGAATCTTTTTTTATATCCTTGCTGACCTGATGCTAACCAGATGGTAATTTTTTTTTTTGCATGGAATTGGTGTCTTTTGTATGGAAGGGCTATTTTTGGTCCAGTTTGGACCAAAAAAGCCCAACTTCTTGTCACTGAAGTTTGCTTGTCTTATGCATTCTCTCCCTTTTGTAGGAGTCTGATGTTTGTGTTTGTGTGTGTGTGTGTGGCTATGTGTTCATACCGCCTTTATGGAGAGCAGAAGGAGAAGTTATCCCTTGGCAAAGGGAATAGAGGCAAAATGTGAGAATGATGCCAACGGATATCTCTGTGTTGATGTTTGAATTGATGTTATATTGGTGATCGGGGTCAGAAAAGATTAAAGAGAAGAGTCCAATTAAGGGGAACAGCAACATGTTTAACTCTGTTCTAAGTTTCCAAGCCCTGCATTTATCGATAACATCTTGAGAAATAATCTTTATGAGGAGTAATCAGATCCAGAATGAATATGATTTAAATAGGCTATAGATTTTTTTTTTATATAGATTATTGGGTAAGCTACTAAGTTCAAGAAAGTGCACATTATGCTTTACAATAGAGGTGAGATGCTTTCTTTAGGTAGCTGTGAGAGTAGCTCAAAGCTGCAGTCTTAGAATGTACAAGTTAGAGAAGCAGCTGCAGGTGTTTCTAATTAGAAATTAAATTCTGTAGTGTCTTCTGTTGTTAGGTGCCATCAAGTGGGTTCTGACTCGTAGAGACCATATGTACAACAGAACAAAACACTGCCTGGTCCTGCGCCATCCTCACAATCGTTGCTATGCTTAAACCTATTGTTGCAGCCACTGTGTCAATCCATCTCTTTGAGGGTGTTCGTCATTTTGTTGACCCTCTACTTTACCAAGCATGATGTCCTTCTCCAGGGACTGATCCCTCCTGACAACATGTCCAAAGTATGTGAGATGTAGTCTTGCCATCCTTGCTTCTAAGGAGCATTCTGGTTGTACTTCTTCCAAGAGAGTGTCTTCTGTAGTGGCATTTATTTTCCCACATGCCAGAACCTCTTCTTTTCATGGATCTCAAACACTCAGTTTATGAAGTAGGCTTAAGAAGAGAATGAAGAAGAGGAACAAATTTAGGTATGGATTCCAAAAAGCTTTGGCATAAATTCTGAGACTCCTGCCCATGCAAACAATTGTGGAGAGCTACCCAGAGAGAAATTTTCTTTCCCAGGTAAATATTTTTGATCCTATAAGCTCTGCTCATATGTTAATTTTGTAACATCCCCATTCTCTCTTTCTCTACTCTCTGTCTCTTTTTTTCCTTTTATTTCAGCTTTAAATTGGTGCTGTTGTTGTGAGTCAATTTTCCACTCATACATACTCAGAGTATAACTGCCCCATAGGGTTTTCTAGGCTGTAATCTTTATGGCAGCAGATCATCAGGTCTTTACCCCATGGAGCCACTAACCAAAAAAAAAAAAAAAAAAAACCCATTGCTGTCTAGTAAGGACCCTATAGGACAGAGTAGAACTGCCCCCAGAATATTTCCAAGCCTGTAATCATCATAGAGGCAGAAATTGGACTGCCACATCTTTCTCTCCCAGGGCACTGGTAGGTTTGAACTGCTGTCCTTTTGGTTAAGAGACGAGCTCTTAATCATTGCACCACCAGGGCTTTTTTTTTGCCACCCAAAAACAAAACAAAACCTGTTGCCATCAAGTTGATTCGAACTCATAGCATCCCTAGAGGACAGAGTAAAACTGCCCCATAGGGCTTCTTAGAAACAGTTGGTGGATTCGAACTACCGACTTTTTGGTTAGCAGCCTGAGCTTCTAATCACTGCACTACCAGGGCCCCCTAGATGTCTCAAAAGGGCATGTCTTCCTCTTGCTCCTTTTCCCTTCTCTAGTTAGTAGAAGGTGGGGATTAGGGGAGTGATTGACCTACTACTAGATAGAAGCCATCTGCTGTGAAGATTGTTGTTCTTAGGTGCCATGGAGTCAGTTCTGACTCATAGGACATTATTTACAACAGAACAAAACAGTGCTTGGTCCCCAGCCATGCTCACAATCGTTGCTATGTTTGAACCCATTGTTGTAGCCTTTAAACAGTGTGATGCTATGGTTACCTTTTCTATGTGCTTCATGGTTTCCTGCTCATGACTTCAGCATTTCTAGCCTCTTTCCGACCAAAAAAAAAAAAAAAAAAAACTATGAGTAAGTTAATGACTTGAAATAGTTTCATCTATTAGCTCTGTTTTTTGCTGATACATGCAAGCACTATTACTTCACCTGGCCTGGCAGTATGACAGATATTTGGTGGATGAAAATGTTTTACCGTGTATTAAAAACAAATGTATTTACAATGTATTGTAAAACATTTTCATCCATCAAATGTCTGTCATACTGCCAGGCCAGGTGAATAATAATTGTGCTTGCATGTATCAGCAAAGAACAGTGGTAATAGGTGAAACTACTTCAAGTCATTAACTTACTCATAGCTTTTTTTTTCTCTCTCTCAGAGAGAGGCGAGAAAGACTGAAGTCATGAGGAGCAGCATAGAATGAGGTATGTAGGAAAGGTAACCAGAGCATCACGCTACCTGTTTAAAGGCTGCAAGAATGGGTTCAAACATAGCAATGATTGTGAGGACGACACAGGACCAGGCAGTGTTTCCTTGTGCTGTACATAGATAGGGTTGCTATGAGTAGGAACTGACTCAGCGGCACCTAAACAACAACAAAAACAACATCTGTTTAAATACTGAAAAAGCAAAGTCAGCATATCTACACACTTGCGCGCACACACACACACAGTATGGCAGACGTTTGATGAATAAAATATCTTACGATGTATTTTACTCTTTTAAGCAATTTACTCTTCCAAGTAGTGCCTTTATTAATGGCACATCCATGATAAAAAAAAAAAAAAAACTTTTTTTTTTTTTTGATAGACTATATATTTTAAGGCAGTAAACAGCTGAGATTTAAAAGTAAGCAAGTTGGTCTATAGACAAGGTCAGTCAAAGCCTCTTTTGTCATTAAGCCTGTGTGTTGCTTAGGGAAACATACAAGAGAAATGTGGATAATATTTAACAAATACTAAACCAATGTGGTTTTATCCATCTTGTCCATGAACCATGAACCATGTTCCATCACAGTATTTCTGTTGAACTGACACTTCAGGCAGAAGGAAGACATGCAGTGGTGAAAGTCTATGCCACAAAGTAGGCAGCCAGCCCAACCCCTGGGTCCAGTGGCTTATATGCAGAAAAAGGGAAAGAATATATAAGACAAAGGTAAGAGGGAGAAATAGTCAGACATGGAATTTTCATGGAGGTGTCCAGGAAGAAAAACCAAAGGTAGAAGGTTTCTGTCTATAAACCCCACTGGGTCCCTGGGACATATAAACAAAGTGGTCACACAAAAATATGGAATGGCCCACACCAGGTAAGTGGGTGGAGTGACACAGACAGTCTGAGACAGAGTTTTGTTTGCCTCCTGGGCCTCCCCCAGGTCCTATGTACTGTAAATGCTGACTTGACAACCCAATCCCTGGACAAGCCAAGCAGACTCAACCACAAGTTTATTAAGCACAGATGTCAGCAGAATACACCAGCAGAAAACCTAAGGGTTGGTCTGAGGCAACCATAGCTCACTGGACCCCAGCCAGTACAGAAACAAAGCAACATAGGATGGTACTAAAGGTATGGGTTATGGAGCTAGGATGCCTGGGCACCATTCTTAGTTCTGCCATTTGCAATGTGGTAATTGTGCACAAATAGCATTGCCTTTCTCTGCCTCAGTATCCCCAACTGTAAAATTGAAGAAATAAAAGTATTTGCCTCATAGAGTTGTTGTGAGGATTTAATTAAGTTGAACTGCCCCATAGGGCTTCCAAGGTACCTGGCAGATTTGAATTGCCGACCTTTTGGTTAGCAGCCAAAATCTTAAACACTATACCACCAGGGTTTCCAAATTATGTAATGGACAGAATCAAATTAGAACAATGCTGGGATTATAATCATTATTCATTAAATGTTGGTTGTATTATCAAAGAACCAGCATGAGTGTAGGGAGTCTCCTTTCCCTATTACCATGAAGTCATATAAATCCCTACATTTTCCTTCCCCAACTTGAGAAAAGCAAGAGTTTGAGGATATATGTGTAAAGATGAATTAACTATACCAAAGCAACTAAACCAAATGTAAAAAGATGATTTAAACCACTAAGTTTAATTAAGTTTTAAATTGGACCATATTACATGTAATTTCTATTTTCCTTGCTATCTAGCTGGTGGGGTTGGGACAGGCCATGAGTAACTAAGAAAAGAGGCTGTATTTGCTTTATATGTTTACACTGTAGTGTGGGTATATGGCTGGTCCTGGGTCCAAGTAAATAAACAAACACTTTGTGATAGTGATGATTTGTGACACCCTAAATTTTTTTTTTTTTAATTGGGTAGAAACATGTATAATGGCTAGGAATGAAGGAGTAACATTAGAGGCCAATGAAGGAATCCCTGGGGAAATGACATTGGGGTTTAGACCTGAAGCTGAGAAGGAGCCAGGCTTACTTTTATCTAGAGAAAGAGCTTTTTCAGATAGATGGAACAGCAATGCAAAGGTCCCACAGCCAGAGTGAATTGCTATGTTTTAAAAATAGAGGGAAAGCCAATGAATGTGACCAGAGTGTTGGAGATGGAGGCACATGTCATGGAGGGATTTACAGAGTACTGTAAGCAGTTTGGGTTTTATTCTAAGAGTAATGAGAAACTACTAGGTGTTTTTAGAAATCACCTCTCTGTGTATAAATGAGTTCTAAGGAGACACAAGTAGACGAGAAGTAGGTTATAAGGCAACCCAGATAAGTGAACATGATAGTTCAGATTAGGGTGTAGCATTAGGGATGGAAAAAAGTAGGTGGGTAGAGATTATATTTTAGTAGTGCCAAGATGCCACACGAAGCTCTGCTCATGCATCAGATGTGAAGTTGAAGAATGAAGGACAACTCCTGGATTTTTAGTCCTAGCCTGGTTAGATGAAGGCATGGACCCGTTTCTGAGATCATGAGGAGGTTGGCTGCCAGAGAAGGGAACAGTCATTAAGAATTCTGTTTTGAACATATTTTGTTCAAGGTTCCTAGTACACAGCCAAGTGGAAATATCAAATAGTCAGGTTGTATGAATGAGTTTGGAGCTCTGAGTAAAGACCAGGGCTTGGACACATAACTGTATTTGTTATCAGCCACCTAGATGCATTTAAAACCATGGGACAATGAGCAATCATGAGTAGAGAATATAGATAAAGGAGGGAAGAGGGTTTAGGATCTATTTATGATGAAGCAAAACCAAAACAAAAACATACAAACAAACAAAAAAAAAGTCTCTCCACCTTTCTATCAAATATTTGTAAATGCACTGGAAACTATGTGAAGAATACAAGTTAAATTTATAATGTTGATTCTGTGATGGGTATGTGATTAGAGGTGGTTGAAAGTGAATATTCACTTTTTGCATATGCTTTTCTGTATTGGTTGAAGATATATGATCTGAATATACTAATATATTTCTTTTGCCATTAAAGCAAAACATGCAGAAAGTGTCAGAGAATTTATAGACAATTTAGAAAATTATGCCAAACAAAAAACAAAAGATAAGAAATCATTCCTAATCCCATGTCTCCAGAGAAACCAGTGTTAACATTTCAGCATATAGTCATCTGGACTTTTCCTGTATAAATATATTTAGGTATAGATTCTTTAATATTTTAACTATTTGTACAAACAGTACTTCCCAGACTTGTCCTATTAATTTTCATTCTAACCCAAAGTAATCTTTTCCAAGTTTCGATACCACGCATATTTCTAATCCAAACTAAAATGCTGTGTACCATACTTCTCTACATTGCTCCTCTTAGGGGCTCTCTAAACTCGTGACCCCGTTGCTGTCGAATCAATTCTGACTCATAAAAAAAAAAATAGTGAAGCTCAAATTCAATGTATCAGACTTGAAATTTATTAGTTCCCCCAATCTCCCACATTCTGAGTTTTTGTAACACCACTCTCCACCAAACCAGAATTTTTAGGCAGATTTTTATCACTGATATATCCCATTGCCTCACTCTCCATATGTAAAGTCCCCATATTGTAGAGATTTTATATACTGTATATCTCCCAAATCTAAACTCAGCCATCCCCCTTGTCACTGCTTCAGTTCAAGCCTTCAAAAAAAGATTTTTTTTTTGATTGTGCTTTAGGTGAAAGTTTACAGAGCAAATTAGTTTATCATTTAACAATTAATACACATATAGTTTTATAACATTAGCTGCCAACCCCACGAAGTGTCAACACTCTCCCCTTCTCTACCTGGGGTGTCCTATTTCCATTTGTCCAGCTTTCCTCTCCCCTCCTGCCTTCTCATCCTTGCCCAGGCAGGTGTTCTCATGTAGTTTCAGATACATGGTGTGCGTTATTGCTTGTTTTATAGGCCTGTCTAATCTTTTGGCTGAAGGGTGAGCCTCAGGAGTGACTTCAGTACTGAGTTAAAAAGGTGTCTGGGGGCTGTACTCTTGGTGTTCAAAATACTTTTGATTATTGTGGCAACCCTTTCTTTTCTTGCCCTAACATAATCTGATCTTTTTAAAAGAGTAAACCTGAGTATGTCACTCTCTTAATTACAACATTCACCACCTTCATGACAAAAACTGAACTCCACAGTATGGTACACAAGATATTTCTTACTGAGGCCTCCTCTACCTCATTGCTTTGTATCTCAACATTTTCCTCACTGTGTCCTCAGCTGTAGTTACAGGGATGTACCTCCAGTTTCCAGAACACACTCTTGCCCAAAATTTATCTACAGTTCCTGATAGAATAAATCCAAACCAAACGCATTGCCATGGAATTGATTCTGACTCAGAGACCCTGTAGGACAGAGTAGAACTGCCCCATATTTTCCAAGGTTGTAATCTTTATGGAATGAGGGATATCATTGCTGATGTCAGATGAATCTTGACTTGAAAGCAGAGAATACCATAAAGATGTTTATCTGTGTTTTATTGACTATGCAAAGGCATTTGATGGTGTGGATCATAATAAACTGTGAATAGCACTGCGAAGAATAGGAATTCCAGAACACTTAATTGTGCTCATGAGGAAACTGTACATAGACCAAGAGGCAGTCCTTCTAACAGAACAAGGGAATACTATGCGGTCTAAAATCAGGAAAGGTGCGCATCAGGGTTGTACACTTTCACCATACTTATTCAGTCTGTATGCTGAACAAATAATCCGAGAAACTGGACTATATAAAGACTGGGGCACCAGGACTGGAGGAAGACTCACTAACAACCTGTGATATGCAGATGTCACAACCTTGCTTGCTGAAAGTGAAAAGGACTTGAAGCACTTTCTTATGAAGATCAAAGACTACAGCCTTCAGTATGGATTACACTTTAACATAAAGAAAACAAAAATCCTTACAACTGGATCAATAAGCAACATCATGATAATCAGAGAAAATATTGAAGTTGTCAAGGATTTCATTTTACTTGGATTCACAATCAACACCCATGGAAGCAGCAGTCAAGACAAGACACATTGCTTTGGGCAAATCTGCTGCAAAAGACCTCTTTAAAGTGTTCAAAACCAAAGATGTCACCTTGAAGACTAAGGCGCTCCTGACCCAAGCCATGGTGTTTTCAATTGCCCCATACGCATGTGAACGCTGGACAATGAATAAGGAAGGCCAAAGAAGAATGATACTTTTGACTTATGGTGTTGACGAAGAATATTGAGTATATCATGGACTGCCAAAAGAACCAACAAATCTGCCTTGGAAGAAGTATGGCCAGAATGCTCCTTAGAAGCAAGAATGTCAGACTTTGTCTCATATACTTTGGACAGGTTATCAGGATGGATCAGTCCCTGGAGAAGGATATCATTCTTGGTAAATTAGAGGATCAGTGAAAAAGAAGAAGACCCACAATGAGATGGATTGACACAGTGGCTGAAACAATGGGCTCAAGCATAACAATGATTGTGAGGATGGCTTAGGACTGGGCAGTGTTTCGTTCTGTTGTACATACAGTCCCTGTGAGTTTGAGGGCTTTAGGAACACTATATTTCACTACCTGTGGATGGGACTAAAGATGAGTTAGTGAAGCTGAAAACAGTGACAAGAATAAAATTTAGGAAGAAATTTCATGCTGAAGGGTGATAGTAATAACTTTGATGTAGCCACGGGAAGTCTAAAACAGAAAGTCACGTTACTATAGTCCAAGGAAAAGAAAATATATCTGCTTCAAACAGGTTATCAATAAAAAAAATCTATATTTTTACATTACACCAAAAACTGTGACTGGTTTTTTCTGGTATTGTTTTCGTAGCCTCAGTAGAAAACAATTTACCTTTTTAGAGGCTCTTATAATTTATTATATATGTAACAGCACTTTCCATTTATTGTAACTCAAAACCCAATGTAGTGGCTTCTATTTTTGTCACCTTGAATTATGAATGAGTCAAAAATCTCTAAAATAGCGCAGAATGGCAGTAGCCACTAAGCAGGACTTGATGACAGTACCTCTCCCTCCCCTCCAATAAATGTGCTGGAAATTTAGACAGCACGCAAACAGAACCCCCTGCACCTTTATTCGATAAGGACACTAATTGTGGTGAGGTGGGTTGAGATTCATTTATGTCCTCCCTGTGCTTCTAAAGAAACAGGAGCAATGGTATGTCAGATCCAAGAAAAGGTGCTCAGAAACAGTTCACCCGGTTTCCTTTCACAGGGAGCACACATTTGTGACTAAAAGTGTATTTGACTTTCTAGGGGAAAAAATATCAAGATACAATTCTTTATAAGGGAATTTCTCGTAATTAGATTCTCTATTTGTAAATGAATAATACACTGGAGTTTTATTTTTTTATTTTTCCTGGTGAAATGTTATAGCTCTTGAAAAGGTAGTTTATAAGTTCTTACAAGTAGAAACGAAAAAGAATATACCAAAGAGTATGCACTAAAACAGGAAATACTTTTAAATGTTAAGCCAATCATCTATTTGAACAATGTGTTGTTGTTTTTACTATTATCTACAAGCATTTAGTGATTTTTCTATGTGACAAACATCAGAAATATTCCTCGTCTCTTCTATCTAGTCTTTCCTTACTCTATTCTTCCTGATTATATTGCCCAATTTCTAGAAATTGTAGGATAAAACTTTCATAGTATCAGTTAGCTTTTGTTTTTTAACATTCAATAAGCACTTAGTTTCTTTGATGTGCCTTTCAATAAAGAAGCTATATTTTCTTTATACATTTTGATTCAATTTTTTTAACTGAACTTAGATTTAAAAAACAATCTAGCACTAAAATAAAAGCAAGATTTCATTTTTATCATAAACAGCAAAAGATTGATTCATATAAACTACTTCAGCTACAGAGTTAAGCTTTTTGAGCCTAGTTTTTTTTTTTTTGTATGAAGTCTTTCTAATAACTCTAATGACATATAAGCCTTTGTGACCATCACCTGTATGTAGTTCAAGTTCAGCCTTTTATAGGTGCACGGAGGGGGGACAGGGAGTGGGGAAACGAGTTGTAATTGTTTTTAGGGGGGCATGGTGTGTTTTTTGTGGGTGTATGGGAACTATTGCATAAATAATGGGTTTTAAATGTCATAGGCAAAACTATGGTTATTTGTTGCTACGTAAAACTCTTCCAGGCAGAGCTTTCGATTCGTAGAGCAGAATTAAGCTTGTTGTAACATCTCCTTACTTGCATTTAATCATTGTATTTTAACTAATGATTTCTAAGCATTTTCAGATGGATTAGTGTCTTCAGAGCAGGAGACTTGCTCTTTCTGTATTCATTACCCACGCAAAGGCCAAATGTTTCAGTGGGTTAAACAATTTTTTTAGAAAGACAGGTATAATTGTTCATTGCGACTCGTAATTTATTCCACTTAAAAAATATCAAGATAACTTTCACTTTGGTTTTTGCTCCGATAAACCCCACGCTTCCCATTTGATCCTAAATCAGAGCCTCTTTTTCACAAGTTTTAAACAGATCTAATTCCTGACAATTCAATGCAACACCTTGAAGTTTACCATGGTGGATTTCTGGTACAACACCATCACTGTCGTATCACCTTATTCAGTTCACTGGAAGTCAGTCTTCAGTAACCAAACTTCCAACAGGAAGTCAGATTTCTCCAACCCCAGTCAGGCTTCAGGGAGAGAGTCCTTTACTTCATGAAAACCTTCGGGAACCTCCATTTTAAAGTCTGTTGCCATCACTCTGAGCCTACAGATTTACTATAACTCATCTGCTAATGATTTTAAACAACAGTATGCATTCAAATGAATTTTATATAGAGAGCTGTTTTCCCCACTCCTACAAATTATTTTCTAGAAATATCTTCCAAACAACCGGGGACAATTTGGCAAGAGCCAGTTGTCAAAACCAATCTATGAAAATGGAGGAATAGGGTTTAGATAATGTACATTTACCCAGGTTTTACTTTTACCTAAAGGAAAAAACAAATACATTTTTATTACTTTAAAAGATTTTACTGCTTTAGGCCTATTTTTTTTAGCACTTTTTTTTTTTTAACCCATGCTGTTTTTAGTTGTCATTGAGTTCATTCCGACTCATGGCGACACCATGTGTGCAGAACAGAACTGCTCCATAAGGTTTCTTCAAGGCTTTCACTTTTCGGAAGCAGATTGCCAGGACTGTCTTCTGAGGACCTGAGCGGACTAGTTGTTGAGTGCTTAACTGTTTGTATAACCTAGGAACCCTGCTGCTTTTGCCTTTTTAAAGACAACAATATAGAGGGAACCTCTGGGAAATTAACTAGGTATATTTAAATGTTAACTCAGCCAGCTATTTGAACAACCATTTAAGACAGCTAGCTATTGCATGGAAACCCTGGTGGTGTAGTGGTTAAGTGCTATGGCTGCTAACCAAAGTGTCAGCAGTTTGAATCCACCAGGTGCTCCTTGGAAACTCTATGAGGCAGTTCTGCTCTGTCCTATAGGGTTGCTATGAGTCGGAATCGACTCGACAGCACTGGGTTTGGTTTTTAGTTTTTGGTTTTTGGCTATTGCATATTGGTTAGTCACTCTGTACTGTAGATACTAAAAATTGTACCCATCAAATATATAATAAGACTCTAAGACTCAAGAAGAAGAATAAATAGTTAGGGAAAATTTTAAAAACTCAATTGATAGCATTTAAACCGGCCTTGGTTGGAATATATTTTAATAAAGTAGTGTTTGTAAAAAAGGCCAAGAGAAAAAAATATGGCCAGGTTGATGTTCAAAAGTAATAATACCTGTAACTTTAACAAGCTCTGATGTAAGCTTCACTGTCAAGTTGCTAAAAAAATAAAAAATGACTCAGTCTCTATTTACAGGACAGCTCATAGCCTGTAGCAATCCTAAAGATGAGAAAAAAAAAAAAAAGATGAGAGAGAGAGAAAAAAAAAAAAACAGGATTAACGTGTCACTCTCCCATGCTACAGAACCATGGGACCAGCAAATCCCCAAAAAGAGGGAAACTCACACAAGGTCACTTGAGATTAGGCATGCAAACTAATGTCCTTAGTCATTGTTCTGAGGGGTCCTATGATTGGGCCTGAAGCCAACATGCTTCAGCCAACAAAGCCTCTCAATTAGGTACAGTCCCCATGCCAAGTTCTCCAGTAAGAACATGTGAAAGGGCTCCTTTTGACTTTTGATCAAATCCATTTAAAAGCTTTGGCATGGGACCCTGAAAATTACCGTTAAAAATATGTCTGGAATGTCTCCTACCTGAGAACTAAAATTAGATACTTGTTCTTACTATAGAACCTATAGTCAGTGGGTTCACAGTGCTCTCAAGTGAATGGATTCAAACAAAACGTTGCTGTGGATCATAATGGAAACAGGAGATCTATTTACATTTACCACCAGCACTGGGCTATTAGCTTTTGAGGGCAGGGACCTTGTCTTAGACCTCTGTGCAGGTACCGAGCCCAACCCAATTCTGACTTATGGCGACCCTATGTGTGTCAGAGTAGAACTGCACTCGACAGGATTTTCAGTGGCTAATATTTCAGAAGCTGATCAGGCCTTTCTTTTGCGGTGTTTTGGTTGGACTTAAATCTCCAGCCTTTAGATTAGCAGCCACATGGTAGACACATGATAAATGTTCTCTGGTTAGATGAATTAAGCAGCAGATTTATTTATTAAGTTTGCAAATGTGGCTCAAACAAATAGTCGGTTTACTTTTTTGGAAGACCCTTTTCAACCTGATTTTCCTAATTGCTCATAGTGAACCCTATAGTGTTTGTGTTTTTAGGATAGCAAATGGAAAAATTCTACCCAATGGTAGTGTACATACTTTGTATAGATTGTCTAGCCCCTCTTGCATTGGAATGCTCATTTGTGCTGGGATGTGAAGTGTTCTGCCTTGGCTATAACTACGCAGCTGTAGAGAAGGGATTTCACTTTAGAACACTTTTTTTTTTCCCCCAAATGTAAGAAAAACAAGGTCTGACTAATGTCCAGTACTAGATACTTTGTTTTCAGGTCCTATTTATCTTTTCTATTGGGTGTGTGTGTGATAATAACACAAAATTATTCTCAATCCAAAAGTAGGTTTCGTATTTTTTCCCTTTAAGAGGATGTTCGCATGATTTCAGCATGCTGAGATGAACACAAGAAGTAGAGAGACTGGGCCCCAAAACAAGAGAGTTAAATTGGACTCTGGCAATTTCTGCAGCACTTTCTCAGAACCATCTACCTAATCTCCCCAACATGGAGCAAAACACGTCTTCAGAGAAAGGAAATAACTGTTTTTTCTGATGAGCTATCCTGTAATTTCAGATATATTAAGCACTTAAATATTAGCCATGAAGAAAGTTGAAGAAGATACTCTGTAAAAATGTACTTTTACAAACTTAGGCAATATTTGCAAACTCAAATTCCTATAGTGACCAAAAAGGTGACCAAAAAGGTAACCAAAATACGTGAAACTGGCCAGGTGCTGGATGAAAAAGTAGTAGGGAGGTAAGAGCTGTGGTTGAGTGCTAAGTATATACCTTTTTCAGAGTTGTTCAAATTTTTGACAACACACACACGTAGTCACATACCTTAGGATCAACATGTCAGTAGCTATGTATAGATAGCCCTTTGGCCGCTGGTTCTAATCCGTGAATCCTACCCTGGTTTATTCTTTAGTATTTCCAGGTTAGGATTTTTTTCCAAGTGGAAGTCGAATCTAAATTGGCTTGAGGTCACATGAAATTAAAAAGTAGTTTTATTTCAAAAGAAGAACAAAAGATTCAGGCATGTGGAGGCAGGAACTTTTGATCACTTCCCTAATTCATCAAAAGCTCCATCCACCTCCACCATGACCCAATAAGGTCTTGGTCATGACCCTTTTTCAGTACTCCTCTCCTTGAGCTCCTCCTACAGGTTACAGTGTACACTAACAGACTCAATGCTGTCAGTGTCTTTGAAGAGCAGTTAAGATAAGTACATGGGAAAAGGGATGGTACTGGGGTTGGTGATGCTAAGAAAATAATCGAAAGAAAGATAAGAGCAATAATTATGTGGATTTCTTCCTCATGTCTTGTTCACTCTTTAAACATTTATTAGTTTCTATATATTTTTTTTCATGTGCACAGAACCACCATGCATCTGTCAGTTTGTCCTACTGTAGTGGCTTGTGTGTTGTTGTGATGCTGGAAGCTATGCCGCCACTATTTCAAATACTAGCAGGGTCACCCATGGTGGACAGCTTTCAGACCAAAACAGACTAGGAAGAAGGATCTGGCGGTCTACTCTGGAAAAATTTGGCCAGTGAAAACCTTATGAATAGCAGTGGAACTCTGTCTGATATAGCGTTGGAAGATGAACCTCTCAGGTTGGAAGGCCCTACACAGTGGCTGCAACAATGGGCTTAAACATAGCAACGACTGTGAGGATGGCACAGGACTGGGCAGTGTTTCCTTCTGGTGTACATAGGGTTGCTTGTGAGTCAGAACTGACTCAACGGCACCTAACAACAACAAATATATATAATAAGGAAGACCAAAGAAGAGTTGACGCCTTTGAATTACGATGTTGGCAAAGAATATTGAATATACCATGAACTGCCAGAAGAATGAACAAATCTGTCTTGGAATAAGTACAGCCAGAATGCTCTTTAGAAGCGAGGATAGAGAGACTACGTCTCACATACTTTGGACATGTTACCAGGAGGAGTCAGTCCCTGGAGAAGGACATTATGCTTGGTAGAGGATCAGCAAAAAAGAGGAAGACCCTCAATGAGATGGACTGACACAGTGGCTGCAACAATGGGCTAAAGCATAAAAATGATTTTGAGCATGGTGCAGGACCAGGCAGTGTTTTGTTCTGTTGTACATAGAGTCGCTGAGTTGCAACTGACTCGATGGCACCTAAGAACAACAACATATGCATAGAATCATGATAGATGTACTGGAAAATACAGAAATCATCATCAAGTCTTTCTTTGGGGCACAAAGCAACCATTTTTCCTGCCTTCTTGACATTTAAAAATTCTCTTTCAATAGCTTTTCTGCTACATATTTATTAAGTAATGGTGTTACTCAGGATTCTTTCAAAACCCTCTTCTTTCCTCACTTCACATTCTTTTTATGCCTATACTCCCATTCATTCTCCTGGTTGCAGTCAGCACCCATTTGCTAGAGACTTCGACCTTTATATCTTTAGAATAGATTTTTCCTAGGCAACAGATACATGCTTCCAAATCTCTGCTGAAATTCTCCACTAGAACATCTCACAATCCCTTCAAATCCAACATACCCAAATGATAATTCATGGCAATAAATATTTAGTGTTAAATGAGCATTACCAACACTAAGTGCTATGAATATAGAAGATCATTTGAGCTGAGGTTTTCTGAGAAGGTGTCATGGCAGAGGTAAGATTGGGTGGGACTTTGAACAAGGGGCTGGTGGTTAATGGTGTGAACAAAAATCACCATTTCTTTCAGCTGATATTTTTTCTGTTGCTCCCATAATTTCAATATTCCAGCTCCGTTTTGACCTCTATTACAATCCAAAAAGTGAGGGAAAACTTACTTTTGGTGATCTCTTTCTCTCTTTGATCTGCCTTTTTTTTTTTTTTTCTTCATTGGAGATCAGATAAGCAAAGAAGGACCCATTCAAATACAGCTGAAATCATAAACACTTTTTTTTTTTTCCTCAAGCATTTGTAGATTCTTCTGGCCCTGAAAACCAAAAAAGGGCAATCCTGAAGCCCAGTTGAGAGTTGGCTCTTAAATACCAGGCATTTTCTTTACTCATTCTGTATCCACTTCAGAGTGTGGACGTAGCCCTGCCTTTGTTTCAGCCAAGCAGCTGAATGCAGCCTCTCTAAAGCTCAACGGCATTGCCCTAAGATCTCTTTAAAGAAAAAAAAACAAAAACCTAATGTTCTTTTCTATTCTCGCAGTAGTACTAGCTTAAGCAACTCTCAGGCCAACTTGGACTCTCTTATAATCCCATCCGGCAAGTTCTTTTGAGGTTTACTTCAAGATGAAATAGATACTTTCTTCATCTTATGCAATGTTACTGTTTAGAGGGAGCATGGAGAGACTTTTCTGTTCCCCAAGTAATCACAGTAGTTGCTTATAGTTCTTTTCTTATATAGAACTGTGAATAATTAAGACCAAGATTATTTTTCTTTTAATAAACAACTGGGTACACCATTAAAATCTCGGCTGTGTGGAACTTTTTCATGAGAAAGAAATAACGCTTTTTTACTGTGATTGCCTCAGTAGTGAAAGAAGTTACATTGTGACAGCTTACAAAAAGGCAGTACAGTTGTGAAAATTCAATCAAAAACAATAAGCTCCATTGAAGAGTTCTAACGTCCTGTGAGCCCCACCCCCTTCCAAACTGACAGACTTACTTAAGATGTTAAAAATTGTATTTATTTCTGTAGTTCTTGAATAGAAAATTGCCCATTTGCAGGGCAGGTAAATTCCTTTAAACATTTCATTATCATGAAAGAGATCTTTGATAATTGCATCTACTGGAGTTCCAGTATTGTGTATCATGACTTATTTGCCATGAGCCCAGGCTTTGTTCTTTAGCTGAAGTGCTATTTGATAAGTCTGCTTAATTAAGGGCCAAGTGTTTTCTTTTTTAATTCTAAGTCACAAAAAATTAGCCCATATGAATGAAGTTAGCAAGCACTTGAAGAAACAGAGGAAGCTTCCTGATTTTCATTAGTTTATAAGCCCATGTTTGCATTGGGAAGTAGTGAGAAATCTGTTTTGTGTTTAAAGGTGGAGCAAGGCAACAGTGCACTTGGCTTAAGTTTTGATGGGGTAGTCATTTATTTGGCTTTCAGGGATGCATCCTACAGAGAAACATACAGTTCTGCTTTACTGGAGTTTTAACAGAATGACAAACATGTACAAACAAGAAACAAGGATGACTTGCTTCAAAGTTCAGTATATAAATTTGGCCATAGCATCCCCTCCCAGCTCTCCCAATTAATTACTGAATCCCTTACACATATTTTTACCAAAAAAAAAAAAAAAAAGTTCAGTATCTATCCTCAAGCTCTCCTCACCAAATTATCCAAGAATCCTAGAACCTTACTCAGCCTAAAGAAAGCGAGTGTGAGGGCTTATCCTGATTCCAACACCAAGCAGAAAGAGAATTATGCCCAGTTAGACCTCTTCTGCCATTGCTTCAACCTAGCACACAATGTCAATGCTGAGAATTGAGCCTGCACAGTTTGATAGACAGTGCTTCAGCACTATTGTTGGGTTATTCTTGCTGATGTATATACCTGTCATAGAGGTGCCTTCCATTGTGTGTCGAGGTTATGAATTTTTTTGGTTCATCACTAAGCTTAGCTACTGTTCCTGAAAACATTTAAGTAGTGGGAAAGAATATTCTATGCAATGAAGAAGAATGACAATAATGAAAGGTTTGCTCTTTACCACATGGCCCAGTTCCAGTTTAGAACTCCGGAATTCCTTGGAGTCTTATGCTGGCTTCTGCTATATAGCATGTCCATTTTCTCCTCCCATTCCCAGTGTACATGAGCAAGCCCTATCCTCATCCCCCTAAAATAACCACTTTTTGGCTGCCCCATTGGGTCTACAGTTGTACACAACAGCAGTGGGTAGTTTATGCTATGGAGCATGGCCAGAGGAAGAGATGTACGAAGGGAACATGAAATTCTCGGGTCTCTGAATGCTGGAATATGGTCTAGAAAGAGAAGCACAAGCATGTTTTGGCTCCATAGACAAGTCACCTCATCAAGAGAGGTGTGGTTGAAGAACTTAAGTGAAATTCTCTAGTTATTGGTGTTCAGTATGGGGACCTTCTTGCCAAGGCCTAAGTGTAGTACTAAAGCAAGGACTATATAGGAAATGGCAGAGATAGCATTGTATTATCATTAGATAGGTAGATTTTTAATAGAGCAAGAGGTGAATAAACATTTCAGGAAATGGATAGCCTGAACTTAATAGAATGGATCCCCATAAGACAGTGGAAGACATAGAAAAAATGTATGGGCAGAAGTAACTATAAATTGGAGATGAATGTTAGCTCATATCATTTCCTCCATCTGTGCCTTATTTGGATCCCTTAAAAAAAAATCTGTTGCCTTAGAGTTGAGTCCAACTCATAGCGACCCTACAGGACCCAGTAGAACTGCCCCATAGGATTTCCAGGGAGCAGCTGGTGGATTAGAAATGCCAGCCTTTTGGTTAGCCACCAAGTTCTTAATCACTGCACCAGCAGAGCTCCCTACAGCTGGACATATTGGTTCTTCTGCCATTAATGTCCTATGTAATGTCCTATGTAGTGCTCAGTAATTTGGGTGGCATGATCTCATTTCTCATAAAACTGAGACTAAGATGGATTACCAGATTAGTTAGAGCAGAATGAAAAGATTGGTGGATACAAAAAAAACTGCAAACCAGTTGCCATTCAGTTGATTCCAGATTCCAGATTAGAACTGCCCCATAGAGTTTTCTAGGCTGTAATCTTTCCGGAAACAAATCATTGGATCTTTCTGCTGTGGAGCAGCTGATGGGTTTGAATCATGGACCTTTCAGTTAGCACCCAAACTCTTAACCATAGTGCCACTGGGGCTCCTTGGTTGGTGGTTAGAAATGCAAAAAAAAAAAAAAAAAAAAACGGAGATATTCAGTGTTAGGGATTAAATTGTGTCCTCCAAAAATATGTATTGTAAGTCCTAACCCCTATCTGTAAACCTGTTGTCGTCGAGTCAATTCTGATCCATAGCAATCCCATAGGACAAAGTAGGTCTGCCATATAGGATTTCCAAGGAGTGGCTGATGGGTTCGAACTGCAGACCTCTTGGTTAGCTCTTAACCACTGCACCATGCAGTGGGTTTTACCCTTATACTGGAAACCCTGGTGGCATAGTGGTTAAGAGCTATGACTGCTAACCAAAAGATCGGCAGTTCAAGTCCACCAGGTGCTCCTTGGAAACTCTACAGGGCAGTTCTAGGACCCTGTCCTATAGGGTCACTATGAGTCGGAATTGACTGGACAGCAGTGGGTTTTGTTTTTCGGTTTTGGAACACTTACACTTGTGATTATAATCCCATTTGGAAATAGTTTTCTTTGTTATGTTAAGGGAGCAATGTTAGTGTAGGGTGTGTTTTAAATCAATCTCTTTTGAGATTTAAAAGGGTAGATTAAGCAAGCTGCAAGCAAGCAAAGATGGGGGAAGGTAAATGCCACACCACACGAAGATCACTAAAGAATGGAGAAATTGAAGCTGAGAAGAGACAAGGACCTTCCCTGACTTCAGAGTGTAAGTTGTTTATTAGAGTACAACTTGTGAAAAGAAGGGCAGAGAGAGAAGTGAAACTGTGTTGCAGGCCTTACAAGACTTTGACCAATCCAATGGGAAGCTCAGGATCAACTACTGACCCTCAGAAGTGTCCCAAGGTGGGCTGAAATGACTGTACTTTATACCCTACCTTGGTCTGTCACCAGAGTGGGCTGATCCAGGAATGGCAAAGCAACTCTTTGTTGCTTTGTTTCTGAAACAGCTGATGAAGACCCTAAAGGAGCTGACAGTTGGAGGCAGTCTGCTGGCCACACTGTCTATACCTGGGCAGCTAATCCTTGAAGGGCAATCTAGATGGCACATCTCTGTGTCTACAGCACCATTTTTGACTTTGCTTTATTTCCTATGTGCTTACTTCATTCTGAAGCTCTCCAAAAGTTATGAAGGACTTCACCAAAAGCTTCAGACTTAGATTTTACAACCTTGGCAACTCCAGAGGAAGAAAAAGTTTCTTTCAAAAAAGATCCTAATAATGTTCTCAAATTGAATATTATCAGCTTGGTTTGGGGTCAGGAACCACTTCTAAAGCCAGGGTGCAGGATTGCCCTACCTAAACGACGTGGGCTGAGAGCAAACATGCTGTGGTTGCTGAAAGGAACCAAATAAAGCATGTCGGGAGTGGGGAACAGATGCCTCTGACTCTGCAGTAGCTCCTGGGATTGTTGCAGTCTGGAGCCTTTCCTAGAATGCGCTTGAGGTCCCCAAGGAATTATGGGGAAAGGAACTGCACTTAATTGTAGGTAAAGATCCCAAAGTGCATTGTTAATATTCACAGATATTCTTATTATTTTGGAAGACACATCCTTGGGATTCTCTGTAAATAAAGGGATCTATAAATACCTGTACTGATTGCAATGACTCTACTTTTTAGCTTCTTCCAACTTTCTGAAACACCATTTGTTTTACCTTTATTCGTAATAGAGTACAGAATAACTCTGGTATTCCACAACAAACTAAGTGGAAAACTAGCACAAGAACACAGTAACAAAGAGCTTTTCATGCTGAGTGGGAGAGGATTCCCGTTGGCATGGAGAACTTTCACCACTTGGGACTGCAAATCTGTGAGAAGAAAGCTATTTCTATACTCAGAAACACTGAAAGCATTTAAAATAGTGTCACTTTAGAATATATATGTGTATATGTATGTGTGTGTGTGTATTTACATATCTTTTACTTAAAATTTCTCATTGGTTGAATTAATGTAATGCTGTTCTTTTGAGTGCTGAGTCTGTTTCTCTTGAATAGAGCAGACCAGGGCTAATCCACAGCGAATGCACTTCATTGAAGTCAGTCACATCATGTATTAAATATTGAAATATTTTCCTACCAGTTGGAAAACTGTCCAGTAGTAAATGTGATAAGCACTAAAATTAATTAATTAATTCCAGCACATGTGGTTTTTCTCAGAAACGACACACACCACTGCAATGCAGGATTTGTTTGTTTTGGTTTGGGCACTAGAGCACAGAACTGAGAGGCCTGCTGAAGACATTCTATTACTTGTTTTAGGTGTTGGGGAGTTTCTTTTGAGTTCAAATGTTCTTAACTGGGACAGCCACGTTGAGGAGGAACTACTCTATACATCCAGGTAGTGGCCGAAGAGCTTAGAAGATACTTGAGGCATAGGTAAGTGTTCAAGTGAGGCTTGACCCTCAGGTTGCAACAGTGATTGCTCAGGTATGACTGGGAAACTTTGCTCTATTAGAAAATTTTCCCAGCAGAGGCGCTGCCTATCCCTGCACAAGGTGAGGCATTTTATGAGGAGTGTATCTTCCTGGGATTCCTTTTAAAGGCCAGAAGAATGCGTGCTGCAAGAAGAGACAGCGAGTGCCTACACTCTGTCCCTGCCACAAGCCCTATGGCCAGTTTTTGAAAAGAGAAACATCAAGATATTCTGCCCCTCCCCAGTCACACTGCTGACTGTCCCCACACTCTCCCAAGCACTGGTCCTGGCTGGGCCTGTTGACAATTACGATTCGTTTTTATTTTTTCTCTTCCTTTCTTTTCCCTTCTGCACTTGTCTTGCTTAGTAACTTGGCTTCGACCAGGTACCTCCACACCAGCACCAGTTGTGTTCCTGTTGGTCTTTGAGGGGAAGCAATCATCTTGCCTTCTTTAGTGGAGCAACGCAGATAAAACACGTATACTCTCAACTCAGGTAACCATGAATCAGCCAATAATCAACCTCCTCATACCCTCTTCCTGCCTTCTCCCTCTCATCCTCTTTCATCACCCTCTGGCTTCCATATTTCTGTCAGGAGACTCTTGACGAAGATCCACTGTTCTTTGCTATTGGACGGTGGGTGGAGAGAGATTAAGGAGAGTCAAAAGCTGAAATGGGGCAGCAGGATGAATTTCCACTGTCAGGTTCCTCATAGTATCCCCAGGTCACCTAACGACCTTCATGTAATCGAAACGTCTTTGGAAGGATTTTCTATTCAAAGGCATGGCTAACAAAAAAGCATCATTTAGTTAGCTCTATCAATCAGAAATTACATAAATAATTTTAAAATAATTAGAATGACAAATGATTTTTTCTACAAATGTGAATACTTATAAGTAATCTATACTTAAGATTTAGGGAATATATATTTGGAGAGTAAAATGTATACATTTTATACATGTATTTTGTGTGCCTATATCTAAATACATGATTTAGATATTAAAAGTATAAGCTATATTATATATTTTATGTTAGAAATATATTTTGCATAGATATTACAAATATAAATTTTATATTAATTTAAATTGCTATAAATTTGTTACACATGGAATTGTCCATTCTTGTCAATGTCTAACTTTCTAAATTGTGATTATCCTTCAAACTTACATAGAAAGTACCACTCCTTCATAAAACGTTTTCATGACCATTAATTGTATCTCTCTTCCTTCATCCCTTTTGCCTTTGCCTTCCCCAGTTTATAGCTGTGAGATCCATTAATCTTTGTCTGTCTCAGTTCCTAGAGTAGTTGTACTTTTCTAGGAATGGATGTATATCAAAATTACCAGGAGGAATCTCCTCCGAAGTATGTAACCCCAGCCAAGCCCCTCACCCAACTGCACATACAAAATATTATTAGGAAAATTTTGAATCTAAGCCAGTGCTTCTCAATGTATATCAAAATCACTTGGGACAATACTGACTTAAAGCAGAAAAACTAGGGACTAGCAGTTTTTACCACCTCTCCCAATTCTAGGAACTTGGTACTAAGCAAGGTTTCCTGACAGACTAACCTTGATCATGGTGTTCTAGTGTTAACCACACTTACTGATCTAACCTAGATGATGGCCAATACCGGCTACTGGGTTTCCACAGTGTTCTCCACATCAAAGTTCTTCCTAAATATTCATGATAACAAAGCTTCTGTATCTGGGTTTCCATCCTTAGTCTTATCTTTCCTATTCATTTCCACCCCCCACCCCCTATTTTCCATACATTCTGAATGCCCAGTTTCCAGACTTCCGCCTTGATCTATGTTTCCAAGATTTTGCAATGGTATCATGCTTCATTATTTAGACCTGCTGTAGGGTCTCTTCACCAGTATGGAAGGTCAGTCTTTGTACATTATGGATTTCCTAAGTGGTGATGACACATACAATACCAGTCGCTGTGGAGTCAATTCCAACTCATGGTGACCCCATGAATGTCAGAGTAGAACTGTGTTCCACAGAGTTTTCGGTGGCTGATTCTTTTTCAGAAGTAGATCACCAGGCCTTTCTTCCAAAGTGCCTCTGAATGGACTCGAGCCTCCCACCTTTCGGTTGGCAGCCAGGCATGTTAACCATTTGCACTACAAACCTTTCTATACTGCCAACTATCTGCCTGTGTTATTATTGGCTGAGCATGCTCCCTACCAACACACAAGTCAACCCTAGTGGATGAATCTATTATTAAATCCTGGACATTCTCTGAAGTTAAATCTTACTTTGAGTAATTGGCCATGCCTAGAGAATGAGATATAAGATAATATATTAAGCTTCTCAGGTAGATTGCTCTCCTCTCTCACACTTTATATCAAACACCTTGGCTTGTTTTCTGGCTAATTGGGTTCAGGACATCACTCTTCCTGTTACATTCGAAGGAGCTGTACCTTCTATCTACATCTTATCTTTTGCTTGAGCTTCGAATTCTTCCTGCTCCCTGCTTCTCAGAACCCCCACATGTGATTATATGATAAATGTCCATCTCCTACACTAGAATGCAATTTCCAGAAGATTGGTGATCTTGTTCTATTTTTGTTTCCCTTTGCTTCCCTAGTGCCTGGCAGAGTGCCCAGCATATAGCAAGTGCTCAGTAAATATGTGCTGAATAAAAGAATGAAAATATGAAGGCTCTTCAAAGTTTGGAGCTATGTAACGTAAACTCCATCTTAGAATCCACTATTATATTACTCAGACTCTCAAAATATATTTAAATGATGAGTGAAGATGCTCTCAGGGAAATATATAACTTAATGTTAACATTAGAATCCATGAGTTTCAGAAGATTAATGTTCAATTTTAGAGAAAAGTACTCTGCATAAAGGCTTAGATTTAAATACAAGGGACATACTTCTGGATAAAAGTCAAGACCAGCTCTCACTATCTAGAGCATTCCTAAGCTCTTTTTGATGGTCAGTACTCACATTCCTTTGTTGAAATTTGTTTAGATAATTTTCTCCACTTCATGTTGGCAATCAGACTGACCTAAGGACTCAGCACAGTTCCTAACCATTGCATAAGCCAAAGGGAAGAGGTTCATTCTGGGTGCATTTTTGGGTTAGTCCACATCTCTCTCATGTATTATGGAATGTAACTGGTATTTCCTGCTTTCATGAATTGGGAAAGAAGTTCAAACCCTAGTTGATGCATCAAGAATGTCAGGGGCCAGGGCTGTTGTTTCTCTCTTCATTCACAGAACAAGGAATCTTCCCGTCCCACAAAAAATATCCCAAATAAGAGCTGAGGCATAACAACTGCAGCCCCTGTTCTGTTTGTTCTATAACAATGCTGCCCAGTAGAAATTTAATGCCAGCCAAAAACGCAAGCCATGTATGTAATTTTAGATTTTCTAGTAGTCGCAGTCAAAAAGGTAAAAGCAACAAGTGAAAATCATTTTAGTAATATATTTTTTAACTCAACATGTCAAAAATACATAATGTCAACATGTGATTAATACAAAGAGTTATTAAAGAGATAGTTTACATTCTTCTTCTGTATTAAGTCTTTGAAACCTGGTATGCTTTTACAATATACCAAAAAAACAAAACAAACCAGTTGTCATCAAGTCAGTTCGTACTCATGGCAGCCCCATGTGTGTCAGTGTAGAACTGCACTCCATAGCGTTTTCGATGCCTGAATTTTTGGAAGTAGATACCCAGGCCTTTCTTCTGAGGCACCTCTAGTTGAACTCAAACCGTCAACCTTTTGGCTAGCAGCTGAGGATGTTAACTGCACTACCCAGGGACTCCTTGACACTTATACTACATCTCAATTTGGACTAGCCATATTTTAAGAGCTTAATATTCACATGTGGCAGACACGTATTGTGCAACAGAGTTCTAGAACGTGCTTTTGTGCTTTTGTTCCCTATAGAGTCAGAGGAGATCTCCCCATTTGCCTCTGTTGCAGCCGCGGGTGCCCTAGTGAGGAAGGGCCACTTGAATAATTTTGAGTGGATTCCGTAAGATCTGTCCAAATGCTTCACTTCTCTTAGGAGCTCTGCTTGCCACAGCTGCAGTTGCTGGGTTAAGTTCAGTTTTGCTTTCAGCTGGGCTGAAGCAGCTGTTCTTATTGCTGCTATCATTACACTTCCCTGTCCAGGCTGCAGTGTAGCCCAGACATAAGAGAGATTCTTTTGCTTCAGCGTAAGGCACAGCCAAGGGTGATCAGGCCAAAACAGCTTCACCATCTCAGTGCCACAGCCCTGTTTAGACTTACATTTGTTTTCCTTTCTCTGGAGAATTCTGAATATCAGGTAACATCCCTCCAGGTCAAGTACCTACATATGTAAGCACCTAGAAAGATGTTTTTAACTGAAGTTTAAATAGAGAGGACCAATGAATTTGTGGAGAATTAATGAATCAACCTGTGCTGTCATGGCAACTGCCTATGTTTCTTCACATTTCGTTGTGTAATAAACCATGAAGGTCTATTTGGTGGATTCTGATAATTTGCAGCTCATCTTTATTAGGGAATGGTTGGTGATAAATTTTAATGTAAGGAGATGATTTTCTTGATTTTTCAAACTGTGTTTCTTAGGCCTAATGGTTCTGCAGAGTCCGCTCCAAGGACCTCTGGGGCAGGGGAGGGTGGTGAGCTCAGGTGAAGGGTGGTGAGCTGCAGGACTCCAGACCCCCGGATCTGTCTTCAGCCAGAGCAGCTCTGCTTGTTTTTCTTTCAATGCTTCTGGGCAAGATCTAGTCTAAATAAATGGTTTCTCTGCCAAATTTTTAGAAAACCACCCACCTAAGGGAATTGTCTTTGTTTTGATTCAGTCTGAATCCTTTTTCTGTGCTTCCCATATTGCATTTTTATCCTGCCATCTGTGCTGGCATGTCCACTTTTTCCTTAGAGCCTTTACTACTAAGTACTTAGTCTGTGCAATTGGGCAAAGAAAAGCTTTTAAGCTCATTTGTATTGTTTTCTGTTTATTAAATTAATACATACGTGCTTCTTGTGGGTGGAAAAAGAAAGAAAAAGCTAGTTGAATAAAGGAGAAAATAAAAGGCACCCATAACTGGATCACACAGAGATAAATGGTGTGAACATTTTGATGTAGTTCCTTCTGAATTTTAATATGTATATATTTTTCGACGGCACTGGGTTTTGGGTTTATATTTCAAATGAATCAGAATCATATTTTCCATAGTTTTAAGTCTTGCTTTTCTCAATTAGCGTCTTATTGTGATTGCATTTCTATTTTATTAAAGGCTAACTGTTATTTGCTTTTAAATTCTTCATCCCGTTCTGTCTCATAATTTACTTAACCATTCCTTTATTGTTGGACATGTTGGCTGTCCACAGTTTTTCTTGATTAGAAATGATGCATCAGTTAACATCTTTGTACAAAAATGGTGTTTCAGTTAACATTCTTGTACATAAATGTTTAACTACTTCTCTAAATTTATTTTTTAGGATATGTTTTTAGGAATGGAATTATCAAGTAAATAAACTTTCTAAATGCTTACTCTGCATATTGCCGAAACATTGCCCTCTAGTATCAAACACAACCCCACTAGTAGTATGTGGGAGTACCAATCTAACCTCATCCTTATTAGTTTTGTGTTTTGTACTTTAAAAGGCTGTATTCATGAACAGATATATGCACACCCATGTTTATTGCAGCACTGTTTACAATAGCAAAAAGATGGAAGCAACCAAGGTGCCCAACAACGGATGAATGGATAAATAAATTATGGTATATTCACACAATGGAATACTACACATTGATAAAGAACATTGAGGAATCTGCGAAACATTTCATAACATAGAGGAACCTGGAAGGCATTATGCTGAGTGAAATTAGTCAGTTGCAAAAGGACAAATATTGTATAAGACCACTGTCATAAGAACTTGAGAAATAGTTTACACTGAGAAGAAAACATTCTTTTGTGGTTACGAGAGGAGGGAGGGAGGGAGGGAGGGTGAGAGAGAAGTATTCATTAATTAGATGGTAGATAAGAACTACTTTAGGTGAAGGGAAAGACAGCACACGATACAGGAGAGGTCAGCACAACTGGACTAAACCAAAAGCAAAGAAGTTTCCTGAATAAACTGAATGCTTTGAAGGCCAGCTTAGCAGGGGCAGGATCTGGGGACCACGGTTTCAGGGGACATCTAAGTCAATTGGCATAATAAAATCTATTAAGAAAACATTCTGCATCCCACTTTGAAGAGTGGCGTCTGGGGTCTTAAATGCTAGCAAGCAGCCATCTAAGATGCGTCAGTTGGTCTCAACCCACCTGGATCAAAGGAGAATGAAGAACACCAAGGATACAAGGCGATTACAAGCCCAAGAGACAGAAAGGGCCACATGAACCAGCGACTACATCATCCTGAGACCAGAAGAACTAGACGGTGCCCAGCTACAACTGATGACTGCACTGATAGGGAACACAACAGAGAACCCCTGAGGGAGCGGGACAGCAGTGGGGTGCAGACCCCAAATTCTTATAAAAACAGACTTAATGGTCTGACTGAGACTAGAAGGACCCCGGTGGTCATGGCCCCCAGACCTACTGTTGGCCCAGGACAGGAACCATTCCCAAAGCCAGCTCTTCAGACATGGATTGGACTGGACAATGGGTTGGAGAGGGATGCTGGTGAGGAGTGAGCTTCTTGGATCAGGTGGACACTTGAGACTAGGTTGGCATCTCCTGCCTAGAGGGGAAATGAGAGGGTGGAGGGGGTTAGAAGCTGGCGAAATGGACACGAAAAGAGAGAGTGGAGGGAGAGAGTGGGCTGTCTCGTTAGGGGGAGAGTAATTGGGAATGTGTAGCAAGGTATATATGGTTTTTTGTGTGAGAGACTGACTTGATTTGTAAACTTTCACTTAAGGCACAATAAAAATTATTTTAAAAAAAGGCTGTTTTCCAATTGTGATTGGTTTAATAAAGATATTTCCTTTTTTTATTTAATTTGAAAGTCACTGATAATTTTTAATGGAACTTCTGTGTTTCATTGGGTAATATATGTGCACTCTTTTGCCGCTTTTCTTCTGAATATTAATAATTTTCATTTTATCTGTAAGAGCATTTTAGATATTAAGGACATCAGATCTTAGTCTATGATATTCATTGCATATACACATGACCCAGTTTGTCTTTGCCTTTTAATTTTTTTGTGACTGCACAGGTTTGGTTATATTCTTCTAATTCCTATTCCATACAGTTTTCTCCATCTTCACTGTAACAACCTCCCTTCAAACTATAATATTTTCTTGCCTGAATTATTACAGTGGTTTTCCTAGTGCCTGAATTATTACAGTATTTTCCTTAGTGATCTTCCGTTTTCCATACTGAAGCCGGACTATTCTTTTTAATATGAAAATCTGGTTGTATTTCCAGTGTTGGATTTCCTTTTTAATATCTGTCATTTTCTTTCCTTGGGTTTATCCTATATTTTTTCCCTGTCTTTTAGAGTTGAATGCATGGCTGATACATTTATATTTTTTAAACCTTTCAAAATTAAAAACAATAGGTACTATATTTAAAACTGAGTTCTTGTTAAAATGCAACTTTGGCCACATACCATAAGTTTTCTTATATAATGTTTCCATTGTTTTAATTTTCAAAACAACCTGCGTTACTACCTTGATAATTTTTTTAATTCTTTTTTTTTCCAGAGAACATTTTAAAACATGAAAAACATTTTTAGTAGTATTTTATTCATGTTTTGTGGTTTAATTTTATTGAAGTCAGCTAATTTGGTCTATTCACTTTCAATTTTGGGAAACATATAGTTTTCTTTCTGTCCTGTTATATGACTATCTATTGCACAAACTTTAATAGAGTACCTTAATTCAACTGTATTAAGTGTTTAATTGTATCTATCTTCAATTTTAGAAATGAAATTCCTTCACTTTTAATTTTGTTGACTTGAGATCAGAGACTGATAAAGGAGTATTAAAGTTCTCCACTACAATTGTATTTTTTACCCATTTATCTGTATTTCTAAATTTTGGCTTATAGTTTGATGCTATATGTCTTCATAATAGGCTCATATTTGTCATGACTATTGTAACTTTCTTGTGGATTGTACATTTTTCAACACATAAAATACTGTCCTGATAAATATTTTTCTTTTTAAAAATAATCTTTTAATTTTAGAGTAGTATTGTTGTTGTTAGGTGCTGTCGAGTCGGCTCTGACTCAGTGACCCTATGCACAACAGAACGAAACGCTGCCCGGTCCTGCGCCACCCTTACAATCGTTGTTATGCTTGAGCTCATTGTTGCAGCCACTGTGTCAATCCACCTCGTTGAGGGTCTTCCTCTTTTCCGCTGACCCTGTACTCTGCCAAGCATGATGCCCTTCTCCAGGGACTGATCCCTCCTGACAACATGTCCAAAGTATGTAAGACGCAGTCTCGCCATCCTTCATCTAAGGAGCATTCTGGCCGCACTTAGTCCAAGACAGATCTGTTCGTTCTTTTGGCAGTCAATGGTATATTCAATATTCTTCACCAACACCACAATTCAAAGGCGTCAATTCTTCTTTGGTCTTCTTTATTCATTGTCCAGCTTTCACATGCATATGATGTGATTGAAAATGCCATGGCTTGGGTCAGGCGCACCTTAGCCTTCAGAGTGACATCTTTGTTCTTCAGCACTTTGAAGAGGCCTTTTGCAGCAGATTTGCCCAATGCAATGTGTCTTTTGATTTCTTGACTGTTGCTTCCATGGTTGTTGATTGTGGATCCAAGTAAAATGAAATCCTTGACAACTTCAATCTTTTCTCTGTTTATCATGATGTTGTTCATTCGTCCAGTTGTGAGGATTTTTGTTTCCTTTATGTTGAGGTGTAATCCGTACTGAAGGCTGTGGTCTTTGATCTTCATTAGTAAGTGCTGCAAGTCCTTTTCACTTTCAGCAAGCAAGGTTATGTCATCTGCATAACGTAGGTTGTTAATGAGTCTTCCTCCAATCCTGATGCCCCGTTCTTCTTCATATAGTCCAGCTTCTCGGATTATTTGTTCAGCATACAGATTAAATAGGTATGGTGAAAGAATACAACCCTGATGCACACCTTTCCTGACTTTAAACCAATCAGTATCCCTTTGTTCTGTCCGAACAACTGCCTCTTGATCTATGTAAAGGATCTTCATGAGCACAATTGTGTTCTGGAATTCCCATTCTTAGCAGTGTTATCCATAGTTTGTTATGATTCACAGAGTTGAATGCCTTTTTATAGTCAATAAAATACAGGTAAACATCCTTCTGGTATTCTCTGGTTTCAGCCAGGATCCATCTGACATCAGCAATGATATCCCTGGTTCCACGTCCTCTTCTGAAACCAGCCTGAATTTCTGGCAGTTCCCTGTCAGTATACTGCTGCAGCCGTTTTTGAATAATCTTCAGCAAAATTTTGCTTGTGTGTGATATTAATGATAGTGTTCTATAATTTCCACATTTGGTTGGATCACCTTTCTTGGGAATAGGCAAAAATATGGATCTCTTCCAGTCAGTTGGCCAGGAAGCTGTCTTCCATATTTCTTGGCATAGACAAGTGAGCACCTCCAGTGCTGCATCTGTTTGTTGAAACATCTCAATTGGTATTCCATCGATTCCTGGAGCCTTGTTTTTCGCCAATGCCTTCAGAGCAGCTTAAGCTTCTTCTTTCAGTACCATCGGTTCCTGATCATATGCCACCTCTTGAAATGGTTCAATATCGACTAATTCTTTTTGGTATAATGACTCTGTGTATTCCTTCCATCTTCTTTTGATGCTTCCTGCATCATTTAATATTTTCCCCATGGAATCTTTCACTATTACAACTTGAGGCTTGAATTTTTTCTTCAGTTCTTTCAGCTTGAGAAGCGCCAAGCGTGTTCTTCCCTTTTGGTTTTCCATCTCCAGCTCTTTGCATATGTCATTATAATACTTTACTTTGTCTTCTTGAGAGGCCCTTTGAAATCTTCTGTTCAGTTCTTTTACTTCATCAATTCTTCCTTTTGCTTTAGCTGCTCGATGCTCAAGAGCAAGTTTCAGAGTCTCCTCTGACATCCATCTTGGTCTTTTCTTTCTTTCCTGTCTTTTCAGTGACCTCTTGCTTTCTTCATGGATGATGTCCTTGTTGTCATTCCACAACTCGCCTGGTCTTCGGTCACTAGTGTTCAATGTGTCAAATCTATTCTTGAGATGGTTTCTAAATTCAGGTGGGATGTACTCAAGGTCATATTTTGGTTCTGGTGGACTTGCTCTTGTTTTCTTCAGTTTCAGCTTGAACTTGCATATGAGCAATTGATGGTCTGCTCCACAGTCGGCCCCTGGCCTTGTTCTGACTGATGATATTGAGCTTTTCCATCATCTCTTTCCACAGATGTAGTCAATTTGATTTCTGTGTGTTCCATCTGGCAAGGTCCATGTGTATAGTCACCGTTTATGTTGGTGAAAGAAGGTATTTGCAATGAAGAAGTCGTTGGTCTTGCAAAATTCTATCATTTGATCTCCAGCATTGTTTCTACCACCAAGGCCATGTTTTCCAACTACTGGTCCTTCTTCTTTGTTTCCGACTTTCGCATTCCAATTGCCAGTAATTATCAATGCATCTTGATTGCATGTTCAGTCAATTTCAGACTGCAGCAGCTGATAAAAATCTTCTATTTCTTCATCTTTGGCCCTAGTGGTTGGTGCATAAATTTGAATAATAGTCGTATTAACTGGTCTTCCTTGTAGGCATATGGATATTATCCTATCACTGACAGCGTTGTACTTCAGGATAGATCTTGAAACGTTCTTTTTGATGATGAATGCGACACCATTCCTCTTCAAGTTGTCATTCCCAGCATAGTAGACTATATGATTGTCCGATTCAAAATGGCCAATACCAGTCCATTTCAGCTCACTAATGCCTAGGATATCGATGTTTATGTGTTCCATTTCAATTTTGACAATTTCCAATTTTCCTAGATTCATACTTCGTACATTCTATGTTCCAATTATTAATGGATGTTTGCAGCTGTTTCTTCTCATTTTGAGTCGTTCCACATCAGCAAATGAAGGTCCCAAAAGCTTTACTCCATCCACATCATTAAGGTCGACTCTACTTTGAGGAGGCAGCTCTTCCCCAGTCATCTTTTGAGTGCCTTCCAACCTGGGGGGCTCATCTTCCAGCACTATATCAGACAATTTTCTGCTGCTTTTTTTTATTATTATTCATAAGGTTTTCACTGGCTAATGCTTTCCAGAAGTAGACTGCTTGGTCCTTCTTCCTAGTCTGTCTTTGTCTGGAAGCTCAGCTGAAACCTGTCCTCCATGGCTGACCCTGCTGGTATCTGAATACCAGTGGCATAGCTTCCAGGATCACAGCAACACACAAGCCCCCACAGTACAACAAACTGACAGACATGTGGGGGAGAGTAGTATTGCTTTTATAGAAAAGCTGTAAAGATAATACAGACAGTCCCTTGTATCCCTCACCCGTTTCCCCTATTACTAACATCTTACATTATCATGGTACATTTGTCACACTAAGAAACCAACATCAGTACATCATTCCTAATTAAGCCCCAGATGGTGTTCAGGTTTCACCACTTTCATCATTAATGTCGCTTTTCTGTTTCAGGCTCCCATCCAGAATGCAACATTATATTTATTTGTCATGTCTTTTCAATCTCCTCTGGTCTATAATAATGTCTTAGTCTTTCTTTGTTTTTCATGACCTTGACAATTTTGAGGAAAAATGATCAAATATTTTGTAGAGTGTCCCTTAATGTGGGCTTTTCTGATGTTTTTCTCATGGTTAGATTGAAATTATAGATTTTGCGGAAGAACACCACAAAGGTCAGTGCTCTTGCTCGTCACATTATAAAAAGCCAAACCAAAGCAGTCAAGTCAATTCTGACTCAGAGCGACTCTATTACACTGTAGCAGAGGTATATGTAATCACCATGACTTGTCACTGCTGATGTTAACCTTGATCATCTGGCTGAAGTAGCGGTTTCCAAATTTCCTCATTGTAAAGTTACTTTAAGTACTCTCTTTTTTGGAAGCAAGTTATTAAAAGCAGCCTATGTTCAAGATTGGTTGTTGTTGTTAGGTGCTATAGAGTCAGTTCTGACTTGTAATGACCCCATGTGCAACAGAAGAAAACACTCTCCAGCCCTGTGCCTTCCTCACAATTATTGCTATGCTTGAGCCTATCATTACAGCCACTGTGTCAGTCCATCTCACTGAGAGTCTTCCTCTCTGTCATTGACCCTTTAGTTTATCAAGCATGATGTCCTTCTCCAGGGACTGGTCCCTCTTGATAGTATGTTGAAAGTACATGATATGAAACCTCAGCATCCTTGCTTCTAAGGAGCATTCTGGCACTACTTCTTCCAAGACAGATTTCTTCATTCTTCTGGCAGTCCATGGGATATTCAATACTCTTCACCAACACGGTAATTCGAAGGTATCAATTATTCTTCAGTCTTCTTTATTCATTGTCTAGTTTTTGCATGCATACGAGGCAATTGACAATACTACGGCTTGGGTCAGGAGCACCTTAGTCCTCAAAGTGACATCTTTGTTTTTCAACAGTTTAAAGAGATTTTTTGCAGCAGATTTGCCCAATCCAATACATGATTTGATTTCTTGTCTGCTGCTTCCATGAGCATTACATGTGGATCAAGTAAAATGAAGTCCCTCAATCTTTTCTCTGTTTATCATGATGTTGCTTATTGGTCAAGTTGTGAGAATTTTTTATTTCTTTATTTTAAGGTGTAATCCATACTGAAGGCTGTAGTCTTTGATCTTCATCAGTAAGTGCTTCAAGTCCTCTTCATTTTCAGCAAGCAAGGTCATGTCATCTGTGTATCACAGGTTGTTAATGAGCTTTTCCCCAATCCTGATGCTATGTTCATCTTCATACAGTCCAGCTTCTCAGATTATTTGCTCAGCATACAAATTGAATAAGTGTAGTGAAAGGATACAGCCTGATGCACAGCTTTCCTGATTTTAAACCACATAGTATTCCCTCGTGCAGTTTGTGGCCTATGTACATGTTCCTCATGGGCACAATTAAGTGTTCTGGAATTCCCATTCTTCTCAATATTAGCCATAATTTGTTATGGTCCACACAGTCGAATGCCTTTGTGTAATCAGTAAAACATAGGCAAACATCTTTCTGGTATTCCCGGCTTTCAGCCAAGATCCATCTGACACTAGCAATGATATCCCTTGTTCCACGTCCTTTTCTACATCTGGCCTGAATCTCTGACAGTTCCCTGTCAATATGCTGCTGCAACTGCTTCTGAATTATCTCTGGCAGGATTGTACTTGCATGTGATATTAATGCTGTTGTTCAATAATTTCTGCACTCTGTTGGGCCACTTTTCTTTGTAAATGGCACAAATATGAATCTCTTCCATTGGGTTGGCCATATTCCAGTTGTTCTTACAAATTTTTTGGCATCGATGAGTGAGCACTTCCAGCATTGCTTCTATTTGTTGAAACATCTCAGTTGGTATTCTGTCAATTCCTGGAGCTTCTTTTCTCACCAATCTCTTCTGTGTACCTTGGATTTCTTCCTTCAATACTGTCAGTTCTTGATCATGTGCTACCTCCTAAAATGGTTTAACATTGACCAGCTCTTTTTGGTACAGTGACTGTGTGTATTCCTTCCATCTTCTTTTGATGCTTCCTGAGCTGGTCAATATTTTGCCCATGGAATCCTTCAATACAGCAATGCATGAAATCTATTCTTAAGATGGTTTCTAAACTCAGGTGGGATATCCTCAGGGTTGCAGGCTGTTTTAATTTTCTTCAGCTTCAACTGGAACTTGCATATGGATAATTGATGGTCTATTCAGCAGTCAGCTCCTGGCCTTGTTCTGACGAATGATATTGAGCTCCTCCATCAACTCTTTCACAGATGTAGCTGATTTGATTCCTGTGTATTCCATCAAGCAAGACCACATGTATAGATGCCATTTATGTTGTTGAAAAAAGGTATTTGCAATGAGTAAGTCATTGGTCTTGCAAAATTGTTGTTTCTATCACCAAAGCCATATTTTCCAGCTTCAGATCCTTCTTCTTTGTTTCTCTCGAATTCTAATCACCAGTATTTATCAACGCATCTTAATTGCATGTTTGATCAATTTCAGACTGGGGAATTTGGTGAAAAAAAACTTCAGTTTCTTTATCTTTGGCATTAGTGCTTGGTGCATAAATTTGAATAATAGTTGTGCTAACTGGTCTTCCTTGTAGGCATATGGATATTACCCTATCATTGACAGCATTGTACTTCAGGATAGATCTTGGAATGTTCTTTTTGATGATGAATGTGAAGCCCTTCCTTTTCATTTTGTCATTCCCGGCATAGTAGACCACATGATTGTGTGATTCAAGATGGCCAATACCTGTCCTTTTGAGCTCTTTAATGCCTAGGATATTGATCTTTATACATTCCATTTCTTTTTTGATGACTTCCAATCTTCCTAGATTCATACTTCTTGCACTCCATTTTCTGATTATTAATGGATGTTTGCAACTCTTTCTTTTTGTTTTGAGTCATGCCACATCAGCAAATGAAGGTCCTGAATGCTTTACTCCATCCATGTCGTTAATGTTGGCTCTACTTTGAGGAAGCAGCGATTTTCAAGTCTTATTTTGAGTGCCTTCCAACCTGAGGGACTCATCTTCTGGAGCTATATCAGACAATGTTCTGCTGCTATTCATAAGGTTTTCACTGGCCAGTTTTTTTAGAAGTAGTTTTCCATGTCCTTTCTCCTAGTCCGTCTTAGTCTGGAAGCTCCACTGAAATCTGTCTACCATGGTTGACCCTGCTGGTATTTGAAATACCGGTGGCATTGCTTCCAGCATCACAGCAACAGTCAAGCCACCAGAGTAGGGCAAACTAACAGAAGACTGGTGGATGTCCAAGATAGGGGAAGGGAAATTAAGTTCTACCTCCTGGAACTTAATTGTACTTTTAATTATCCTTTGTCTAAGATTTCTTATGGTTTCTATTCAATTAATGAATTTTTGTCTCTCCATTTTTCTTTTTTTTTTGGTAATACAGTATCATTTTAGTTTAGGAAGGCTCTTTTCCTTTAAAATCCTATGTGACCCTTTGTCTTTTATCAGAGGAATTTCTAAAGGCTTTATTTTGATTTCTAAGAGATGCTGTTTTCTTTTAACATGCTTATCAGAAATGCAGCCTCTGATACAGCTCACCAAGCCTGGAGGCAGCAAGGAGTTGCTCCGTATAATGGGGAAGCACTCTCAGCTGTGTTCTCTTTGACAGTTGGATGGGATCCGCCTTCTTCACATATCGCTGAAGTGAAAGGGGGCACTTCAAACTTCTTTTTCCACAGTGAGTCACTCACAGCTAGAAATCTGACCTAAAGGAAATCTGTTATTGTGTAACACCATAATCGTTCTGTTACAAATTTTAATAGCTACCATTTGTGTGTTTAGTGTTGTGAATGCTGTATATGCAATATCTTATTTTATCTTCCCTAAGACTAGACATTTGACATCGAAGTGTGAACATTGTTATTCCCATTTTACAGATGACAGACCAAAAGCCAGTGAGAAGTTGTCTCTTTTCTTCAGAAATAATAGAAATTTGAAAATCAGACCATCTTACTGAAAAACCTGTGTTCTCTTCTGTTGCACCAAATTCCTCAATAAACAGAAAAGTCCCTGACAGCACTTTTTTTTTTTTTTTTTTGCCTCCTAGCCCTTTCTGGAGCTTTCTAATTTTTTGCTGCTTATTCACTTCAGGCTTAGGATCGAGTAAACCACTATTGTACTGGCCCATTGCTGTTAAGTAGTACAGATATTAGTAAACTGTGATCTAATGCAGAGACACACAACAAAGAAAGCAAAGTAGAAGTTACAAGGTGAAGTTGTAAGTAGAGAAGAAAGGCTACATTAGAGGAATTTAATTCAATGGACACTGGGTTTTGCACCTCTAGAGCCTTGGTGAAATATAAAGATGAATCGGACATAGTATTTGTATATAAGGAGTTCTTGGATAGAGATAAATAAACATGGTTTGTATTTTAAAACAATGCAAGTATTCAAAACATGAATATGTATGATGAAAATAAGGATCACAATCAGAGGGCTACGTCTTCACTGGCATTTAAACACCATGCTCGTCCCTTGAATTAGTGACTCAGTTGGAAGGAATGGTCTCAAGTGGATATTGTTTTTTAGCCAAAAAATTGCTAGTTTCGAAAGACTTAACAAGTTTCATAGACCATTTCAACTTCTCTCTAGTATACAAAATATGTAAATTATAAGATCAGTCTGTTTACATAAATTTTTATAAAGCAGACACTTCCATTCCTTGCAGAAAATGATCAAATATTAAGTTAGCATGTTAAGAGATTACTAATATTATTGTCTTAATGTTGCCCACATGTCAGTGACTGTAAGATTTTTTTCCCTCTCTGTGAGGAGAAGGGTATCATGTTTTTCTTAAATAAGTCTTTGATTTAAAAATATATTACATTCCAAAGAAACAGAACATTTTCTTGGTAGTTCAGTCAGTGTTTACAGACTACAAATTCACTGGGAAAAGTTAAACCTCACCACATGATTTTCCAAAACTTGATATTAAGTACCCAAGATATGTTTAAATGCTAGCCTATAAAACATATTTGAAACTAAAAGTTTGCAGAATATTTTTTTTTATATATGTGTATATATGTAAAATCTTAGATCTGATATGGAATATTATACTTCACATTTCCGTGGATTCTCTTCAAATATGGTATTTGTTAAAAATGGCATTTGTTGGAAAATGGGGCATTCTGTCACACATTATCTAATTTGGTGACATTAGAATTGCTGCCAAGTTTCCTACGTGCAGTCTCTGTCCCTGTGCAAAACTTGTCAGGGGAATTCTAGAATATACTTCAGTGCTAAGATTTTAAATTCTAAATAGAAAATTTGAAAGTTACATTGATGAAGGTAGGCAGAAAAGTGCTGGATTTAGATTAAGGGACATTATGTTAAGCCTTGCCTTATATTTTTATTACATTTCAAATTGCAACAAATCAAAAAAGATAAAACTTTTTGAGACTAGAGTTATTTCTTGTAAGACATTTGCTTGTAAAAATTGTTCTCTGCTTTCATGTATTTTTATTTTTAGTTTAAAAGTTAAAGCCAAGCCAGGAAGAGGAAGACAAGATGAGGAACCCGAAATCAAGGTGAACATTGTTTTAGCAGAGCATAGCATTGTGAAATAAACCAGAAAGGACAGTATCATGCATGTCATACTAGCCTCCCACTCTTACCCCCCTACACACACACACTCCGACAAAGCTTGCTTACCTTTCTTATGGATATTGTCTCTAAAACATTAATACTATCATGAAAAAGTGTTTTCACAAACATCTTTCAAGAATGTATTTCATAGGAAATGTTTCTTTTTCTGATTTCCAGCTCATAGGTATGAAAGAAAGCAAGACCCTGCCCAGAGGTTGAACAGATTTTCTTTAACTGCTACAATAAAGAGAAAAAGAAGAAAAGGGCTTAAATTTGTCAAGCACTGGTACATTTGGACATATATCTGAGTTACCTAAGCCCCTCAAATTTCAAACTCCTATGAAAGTTTTGTGAAGTTTTTCTATTGTTCATATTTCCAGCTGAGTAAAAAATATTCCGAGAGATTTAAAAAAGATGGCTTTTTCTGTAAACCTAAAACATCTATAAAATTAAAATATATAAAAATATTTTTTAAAGTTAATAAAAAACTACAAATTGCAACGTATATGTTGAAAAGTACAAATCAACAAAAATTGTTAAAAAGATAGTATTTTGACACCTTCACTTCCAGCACTAGCTGGTCAAAGAACTTCTTGAAAAAAAATGCTAACTTTGCAATTCATGGAGATGCCTAGAGCAAATATAAAGGGTTCTAGCTGAAAAAAACAAATTAAAAAAGCAAGCCTTGAGTTGCAATATTGAAGGATTCTATTGGTAGAAAATTGAACATCATAGGAAGCATCAGGAGATGGAACGTATGCACAGAGTAACTGTACCAAAAAGAATTGATTGATGTTCAACCATTTCTGGAGGTAGCATATGATCAAGAACCAACGGTGGTAAAGGAAAAAGGCCAAGCTGCCCTGAAGGCATTGGTGAAAAACAAGGCTCCGGGAACTAACAGAATACCAATTGAAGTGTTTCAACAAACATACAGCACTATGCCAAGAAATTTGGAAGACAGTTTCCTGGCCAACCTATTGGAAGAGATGCGTATTTGTGCCCATTCCAAAGAAAGGTGATCCAACAGAATGCAGAAATTAATGAACATTGGCGTTAATATCACACTCAAGTAAAATTTTGTTGAAGATAATTTAAAAGCAATTGAGCAGCACATTGACAGAGAACTGCCAGAGATTCGAGCCAGATTCAGCAGAGGACGTGGAACAAGAGATATCATTGCTGATGTCAGATGGATCTTGGCTGAAAGCAGAGAATACCAGAAAGATGTTTACCTATGTTTTATTGACTATGCAAAGACATTCGGCTGTGTGGCTCATAACAAATTATGGATAACACTGTGAAGAATGGGAATTCCAGAACACTTAACTGTGCTCGTGAGGAATCTGTACACAGACCAAGGGGATACTGCGTGGTTTAAAATCAGGAAAGGTGTGTGTCTTGGTTATCTAGTGCTGCTATAACAGAAATACAAGTGGATGGCTTCAACAAACAGAAGTTTATTCTCTCACAGTGTAGTAGGCTACAGGTCCAAATTCAGGGAATCATCTCTTCTTGGCTCTGGAGGAAGGTCCTTGTCATCAATATTCCCCTGGTTGAGGAGCTTCTCAGCTCAGGGACCCAGGGTTCAAAGGAAGCACGCTCCTGTTCTTCATTCTTGATGGTATGAGGTCCTGCTCTCTCTCTGCTCGCTTGCCTATTTTATATCTGAAAAGAAGTTGGCAAAGACACTATCTAATCTTGTAGATCTCATCAATATACCTGCACTAATCCATCATAGAGATAGGATTTACAACACATAGGAAAATCTTACCAAATGATAAAATGGTATACAATCATACAATGCTGGGAATCATGACCTAGCCAGGTTGACAGATGTTTTGGGGAGAAACAATTCAGTCCATAACAGTGTGCATCGGGGTTGTATCCTTTCACCATACCTATTCAATCTGTATGCTGAGTAAATAATCTGAGAAGCTGCAATGTATGAAGAAGAACTTGGCATCAAGATTGAAGGAAGGCTCTTCTTCCTTCATACGCAGATGATACAGCCTTGCTTGCTGAAAGCAAAGAGGACTTGAAGCACTTACTGATGAAGATCAAAGACTACAGCCTTCGGTATAGATTACACCTCAACATAAAGACAACAAAAATCCTCACAACTGGACCAATGAGCAACATCATGATAAACAGAGAAAAGATTGAAGTTGTCAAGGATTTTATTTTACTTGGATGCACAATCAATGCTCATGCAAGCAGCAGTCAAGAAACAAGTCATGTATTACATAGGGCAAATGTGCTGCATTTTTGCTTTTCAACTCTTTAAAGTGTTGAAAAGCAAAAATGTCATTTTAAGGACTAAGACATGCCTGACTCAAGCCATGATATTTTCAATTGCTTCATGTTCTTTCATATTCATGGAAAAGTTGGACAATGAATAAGGAAGACTGAAGAAGAATTGATGCCCTTGAATTATGGTGTTAGCAAAGAATATTGAGTATACCATGGACTGCCAGAAGAACGAGCAAATCTGTCTTGGAAGAAGTAGAGTCAGAATGTTCCTTAGATGCAAGGATGGCGAGATTCTCTAACTTACTTTGGACATGTTATCAGGAGGCACCAATCCCTGGAGAAGGATATCATGCTTGGTAGAGGATCAGTGAAAAATAGGGAGCCCCTCAACGAGATGGATTGACACAGTGGCTGAAACAATGGGCTCAAACATAGCAACAATTGTGAGGATGGCTCAGGACTGGGCAGTGTTTCATTCTTTTGCACATGGGGTCGATATGAGTCGGAACCAACTCAATGACACCTAACAACCACAACCTTCAATCAAGCTAAATTTTGTTTAGTTAACACAAATAATTGCCCTGCAATCCATTTTATAGAGAGGGAATTGAGCATTAACTGAAAATGATAAAATACAGGAAAATCACTGTCATAATTTAGCAACATTCTTTCTCAAAGTTAAGAAAAGCAAAAAGGGCACCCGGCAAGATCATTTCCTTTCTTCCTCAAGTTAAAGGCAATAATAAATACAGAGCATAGATGACACACACTAAATACTTACTTAACTAGTGCCTCTTGTTTATGCATATCCTCTCAAGTAAATCTGGTCTACAGGCCATGGAAAAAAATGAATCAACATAACATGGTAAACCTATGAGATTGAATTCAACTTACCCATTTCAATGAACCAGATAGTTAAATTCTAGGAGTGCTTCAATCATTCAGCCATCATCTTACAGTGAATTATGTTACACAGTAGCTGCGTAGTCATCCTGTACCTCCACTCTCAGCCACTGGGCAGTATTAGTTGATTAAAAAACAAGCAAACAAACAAACCAAACTTGTTGCTGTTGAGTCAACTCCAACTCATAGCAACACTATAGGACAGAGTAGAACTGCCCTTCAGGGTTTCCAAGGAACAGCCTGTGGATTCAAACTGCCAACCTTTTGGTTAGCAGTCAAGCTACCAGGGCTCCATTTGTGGACCAAATAAAATGGTCAAGAAATTAGTTATGCACCAAAAATAAAATAAAAAGGAAAAGATTTTTCTATGTGTCAACACAAGCTCCATAGTAACTTAAATTCTAAAACAATGATAATAAAAAAGAAGATATAGTGTTAAACATAGGTAAGATACTATGAAAGCAAGAAGAGTGACTGAAGTTAAATTCATTTGGTTGGATTTTCCCTGGTGTCTCCTGTTTTTAGCTTCCCCACACTCCTGCCACTCCATCCCCTAGTGGTCATATATGTACCTACTGAGCTAATCATGGTTGTTGTTAGGTGCTGACTCGTAGTAACTCCGTGTATAATAGAGGGAAATGCTGTCTGGTCCTGCACCATTCTCACAATCATCGTTATGTTTGAGCCCATTGTTGCAGCCACTGTGTCAATCCATCTCATTTACTGTCTTCCTCTTTTTGCTAACCTCCTGCTTTACCAAGCATTATGGTATATTCATTATTCTTTGCCAACACCATAATTCAAATGCATCAGATCTTCTTTGGTCTTCCTTTTTCATTGTCCAGCTTTTGCAAAAAAAAAAAAAAAAAAGCATATGAGGCCATTGAAAATATCATGGCTTGGGTCAGGCACACACCTTAGTCTTCAAAGTTACTTTTTTGCTTTGCAACACTTTAAAGAGTTCTTTTGCAGCATATTTGCCCAATGAGACAATTTGATTTCTTGACTACTGCTTCCATGTGCGTTGATTGTGGATCCAATTTAGGAAATATATCAGGAAGTGTATCAGGAAACTCAGCCCTCCATTGGGTGACACTTCAAGTTATGTCACCAACAAGACATGATGCTTTGTGCACATTAGGTAAGCCAAGCTTAGTCTCTGAATTTCAACATTTTCTCCTGCCCCAATTCCCCTGGATACATTATTGTTTTATGGAGGCCTTGTCGCTATGAGTAGGAATCAACTCGATGGCAATGGGTTTGGTTCGGTTTTTGATATTCAGCCTGAATTAAATCATTTCCCTTTTTCAAGGGCTGCAACCTGATTGCTATAACTTGTGCCCAGTCCACCATCTGGCACACTGATGTGACCGAATAGCTCTTCCAGAGTCAGGATGCAGCATCTCACTATCCCTTAAAAACCATAACTAAAGGGACCTTCTACTACTATGCCTCATTCATTCATTCGCTTGTTCATTTACTAATCAATTTATTTACTAATACATTTCTATATTTAATGAATGTATTTAAAAGACATTTTTAAGGCAGAACCATCAGGATTTCATAACTGATTAGATGTAGAGAGAAATAAAGGGAAGACTATACTAAATCTGGTTGATAAAAACTTTGTCAAGAAAATTTTTGCAACCGGGAGGACAGATTTTCTACTTTGTACCCCTCTCCCCACTGACTCCACCGCACATGATGTGCCTCAGTAAAAGGGTTCCTTTGTGCTAGGCCTCTTATCCACTCTCCTCCCTACTTACTACTTTTAAAGCCTCACCTTTCCTGCTGTCTGTGAAAGCTGCTTCCACTATGGCAAACTTGACATTAAAGATCTTTAAGAGTGAGGAATTTGAATTAGAAGCTAAATCTACTTAAGATCCATAACCTTCTTTTCATTATTTAGTACAAATAGCTACCTAAACTCTATATTCCAAAAGCTGCTCTTTAAAGTAATAATAATTGGCTAAACTAAATGTCTTAGGTATTTATGAAGCATAGCAAAGTATTTAATACATGAATGGGATTTGGTATTTTTCCAATCCTCAGGAAAGTCTCTCTCTGTGACTATTATGTGGTTTTATTATGTTGCACCTATAATGTAAAGACTTAATATGTAGAAAAATGAAATAAAAAGTGATAAAAATATTAATTTTTTTAAAAAAGTGAGCTACCCTTTAAAAGTTATGAAAGAAAGAAAATTAAGGAATCAGACCATTTTCAGTACATATCTCGTATTTTTATAAAGTATATTAAAGTAAATACTGTGGACACAAAAAAACAGCTTGCCATAAAAGGTATGTGGTTGATTGCCAGACAAATTATAAAGACTAACTACAACTTGGAGTTTTTTTTTTTTTAATACATGAGCTAACTCTGTGTTTGAACACAAAAATTCAAAGCTCACCTTTGTCAGCTAACGGTGATTAAAAAAAAAAAAATTAGAGTATGCTTAATCCCAATTTACCTCCCAGAGGTATGCAGGCAAAAAAAACGTTCAGGTAATTCTGTGCTTCCTTAACATGGAAACCTATTCTAAAAAAATTCTAAAGAGATTATTATTAAAAAGTCTTCCTTCCTCTCCCGCATAGAGATGATTATAAAAAAAGTTTTCCTTCCTCTCGCACATATTTGAAGAACAGCTAGGAATGGTAAATATCACCTTTTTGATTATGAACCTGTAAACAAGTACTGAGCGGAAAGTGGCTATTTTCCTGGCCTGGTTATATTCAAACAAGACATAATCTTTTCACACTGGCCTGTACAAAGTCTGTGTCTTTTTTCTAAGAAGTTGGGAAAATGAAGTAAAAGCCTGTTTTAATAGTCCCTGTTCTGATTTTCTCCAGACCTTTATTTCTTTGTGAAAAGATTGGAAGATAATAAAAAGACATTAAGCGTTGACCTTAATTTCAGAAAAGTAAACCTGTGATTTTATACACGCAACTTATTAGGCACCTACAATTTGCTTTAATGATACCCACACTGGCCAATGTCATCTCTTAACACTGAAATTATCCACAATTTCTAAATGTTCTCTGTGTCAACAGGAGAAGCGCACATAAACATCTGTTTAGAACAAACATAGTTTCCCTACGAATATATAACTCCATGGAAACGAATGGAAAGTCACTGGAAGGAAAAATGATAGTGTCTCAATATTTTGGCGCATGACAGCCTGATTATCCTGGCCCCACTGCTACATGTCTAGGACTGCTAATTTCTTTCGGAGCCCAGTGCTTTCTTAGGCTCATAGTTATATACACCTGATTGTATCAGCATGTGGAAGGCATTTGGCAAATCATGAAATCATAACCTAAAAGGAATTCATAACTACCAGGACTCTGAACAGGGTGGGATAATGTAAGCGGATTAGTTTTTAACATAAATTAATTTTTTATGCATGCACAGAGATGTAATTTTGTATTTCACGAAAGGGATTTTTTTTTATTGTGACAAGAGGCCAGTTAATTCCTTTTCTCTACATTGTTCTTAAAATGTATCTTAATTTTTAAGAGAAAACACTCTCGTATTTCTTTTAGCAACAATAGTGTTTTCTGTGTTTGTTAATGATATGGATATATTCAGTTACCTAACAGCATTATTTCTAGTCTGTAAGTGCGCATTCCTTCAGGTTTTTTTTTTTTGGTTCTATTTTCTTTTTTTTGTTTGTTTTAAATTTTTATTGTGCTTTAACTGAAAGTTTATAAATCAAGTCAGTCTCTCACACAAAAACTTACATACACCCAATTGCTCTCCCCTCATGAGGCAGCCCACTCCCTCCCTGCATTCTCTCTTTTCAGGTCCGTTTCACCAGCTTCTAACCCCCTCTACCCTCTCATCTCCCCTCTAGGCAAGAGATCCGAACATAGTCTCAAGTGTCCACCTGATCCGAGAAGCTCACTCCTCCCCAGCATCCCTCTCCAACCCATTGTCCAGTCCAATACATGTCTGAAGAGTTGGCTTTGGGAATGGTTGCTGTCCTGGACCAACAGAAGGTCTGGGGGCCATGACCACCGGGGTCCTTCTAGTCTCAGCCAGACCATTAAGTCTGGTCTTTTTATGAGAATTTGGGGTCTGCATCCCACTGCTGTCCCACTCCCCCAGGGGTTCTCTGTTGTGTTCCATGTCAGGACAGTCATCAGTTGTAGCTGGGCACCATCTAGTTCTTCTGGTCTCAGGATGATATAGTCTCTGGTTTATGTGGCCCTTTCTGTCTCTTAGGCTCGTAATTACCTTGTGTCCTTGGTATTCTTCATTCTCTTTTGATCCAGGTGGGTCGAGACCAACTGATGCATCTTAAATGGCCACTTACTAGCGTTTAAGACCCAAGATGCCACTCTCCAAAGGGGGATGCAGAATGTTTTCCTAACATATTTTATTATGTCAATTGACTTAGATGTCCTCTGAAACCATGGTCCTCAAACCCCTGCCCCTGCTACGCTGGCCTTCAAAGCGTTCAGTTTATTCAGGAAACTTCTTTGCTTTTGGTTTAGACCAGTTGTGCTGACCACGCCTGTATTGTGTGTTGTCTTTCCCATCACCTAAAGTAGTTCTTATCTACTATCTAATTAGTGAATACCCCCTCCCACCCTCCCTCCCTTTCCCCTCTTGTAACCATCAAAGAATATATTCTTCTCTGTTTAAACTATTTCTTGAGTTCTTATAATAGTGGTCTTATACAATATTTGTACTTTTGCAACTGACTAATTTCACTCAGCATAATGCCTTCCAGGATTCCTCTATGTTGTGAAATGTTTCCCAGATTCCTCATTGTTCTATATCCATGAGTAGTATTCCATTGTGTGAATATACCACGATTTATTTATCTGTTCATCCGTTGATGGGCACCTTGGTTGCTTCCATCTTTTTGCTATTGTAAACAGTGTTGCAATGGACATGGGTGTGTATATATCTGTTTGTGTAAAGACTCTTATTTCTCTAGGGTATATTCCAAGGAGTGGGATTGCTGGATCCTATGGTAGTTCTATTTCTAGCTTTTTAAAGAAGTGCCAAATCGATTTCCAAAGTGGTTGTATCATTTGACATTCCCACCAGCAGTGTTTAAGTGTTCCAATCTCTCCGCAGCCTCTCCAAAATTTATTACTTTGTGTTTTTTGGATTAATTTTTTTGTTGAAGTGAGATGAAATCACATTATAGTTTTGATTTGCATTTCTCTAATGGCTAACGATTGTGAGCATTTCCTCACGTATCTGTTAGCTACCTGAATGTCTTCTTTAGTGAAGTGCCTATTCATATCTTTTGCCCATTTTTAATTGGGTTATTTGTCTTTTTTTTTGTTGAGTTTTTGCAGCATCATGTAGATTTTAGAGAACAAGTGCTGACTGGAAATTTCAAAGCTAAAAACTTTTTCACAGTCTGTAGGTGATCTTTCTAATCTTTTGGTGAAGTCTTTGGATGAGCATAGGTGTTTGATTTTTAGTAGCTCCCAGTTATCTAGTTTTTCTTCTGCTTTGTTAGTAATGTTTCGTACACTGTTTATGCCATGTGTTAGGGCTTCTAACATTGTCCCTATTTTTTCTCCCGTGATCTTCATCATTATAGATTTTATATTTAGTTCTTTAATCCATTTTGAGCTTGTTTTTGTGCATGGATTGAGGTATGGGTCTTGTTTCATTTTTTTTGCAGATGGATATTCAGTTCTGCCAGTGCCATTTGTTAAAAAGAATGTCTTTTCCCCATTTAACTGTTTTGGGGGCTTTGTCAAAAAGCAAATGCTCATATGTGTATGGATTTAAGTCTGGATTCTCAATTCTGTTCCATTGGTCTATGTTTCTGTTGTTGTACCAGTACCGGGCTGTTTTGACTACTGTGGCAGTATAATAGGTTCTAAAATCAGGTAGAGTAAGGCTTCCCACTTTGTTCTTCTTTTTCAGTAATGCTTTACTTATCCGGGGCCTTTTTCCTTTCCATATGAAGCTGGTGATTTGTTTCTCCATCTCATTAAAAAATGTCCTTGGAATTTGGATTGGAATTGCATTAAATCTATAGATCGCTTTTGGTAGAATAGACATTTTTATAATGTTAAGTCTTCCCATCCATGAGCAAGGTATGTTTTTCCACTTAGTAGGTCTCTTTTGGTTTCTTGCAGAAATGTTTTATAGATTCTTTGTATAAGTCTTTTACATCTCTGATAAGATTTATTCCTAAGTATTTTATCTTCTTGGGGCTACTGTAAACGGTATTGATTTGTTGATTTCCTCTTCAATGTTCTGTTTGTTGGTATAGAGGAATCCAACTGATTTTTGTATGTTTATCTTGTATCCCGATACTCTGCTGAACTCTTAGTTTCAGCAGTTTTTTTGAGGATTCCTTAGGGTTTTCTGTGTACAAGATCATGTCATCTGCAAATAGAGATACTTCGACTCCCTCCATGCCAATCTGGATCCCTTTATTTCTTCATATAGCCTAATTGCTCTGGCTAGGGCCTCCAGCACAATCTCGCATAATAGCATTGATAAAGGGCATCGTTGTCTGGTTCCCGATCTCAAAGGGAATGAATGCTCAGGCTCTCTCCATTTAGGATTATGTTGGCTATTGGCTTTGTATAATGCCCTTTATTATGTTGAGGCATTTTCCTTCTATTCCTATTTTGCTGAGAGTTTTTATCATGAGTGGGTGTTGAACTTTCTCAAATGCTTTTTCTCCATTGATTGATAAAATCATGTGATTCTTGTCTTTTGTTTTATTTATATGATGGATTACACTAATTGTTTTGCTGATGTTGAACCATCCCTGCGTACCTGGTAGGAATCCCACTTGGTCATGGTGAATTATTTTTTTGACATGTTGTTGAATTGTATTGGCTAGAATTTTGTTGAGGATTTTTGCATCTGTGTTCATGAGGGATATAGGCCTGTGATTTTCTTTTTTTGTGGTATCTTTACTTGGTTTTGGTAACAGGGATATGCTGGCTTCATAGAATGAGTTTGAGACTATTCCATCCTTTCCTATGCTCTGAGATACCTTTAGTAGTAGTGGTGTTAACTCTTCTCTGAAACTTTGTTAGAACTCTGCGGTGAAGCTGTCCGGGCCAGGGCTTCTTTTTGTTGGGAGTTTTTTGATTACCTTTTCAATCTCTTCTTTTGTTATGGGTCTATTTAACTTTTCTACCTCTGTTTGTGTTAGTTTAGGTAGGTAATGTGTTTCTAGGAATTCATCCATTTCTTCTAGGTTTTCAAATTTGTTAGAGTACTATTTTTCATTGTAATCTGATATGATTCTTTTAATTTCAGTTGGGTCTGTTGTAATATCACCCATCTCATTTCTTATTCAGGTTATTTGCTCCTTTTCCTATTTTTCTTTTGTCAGTTTGACCGATGGTTTATCAATTTTGTTGGCTTTTTCAAACAACCAGCTTTTGGTCTTGTTAATCTTTCAATTGTTTTTCTGTTTTCTATTTCATTTAGTTCTGTTCTAATTTTTATTATTTGTTTTCTTCTGGTGCCTGAGGGTTTCTTGTGTTGCTCTCTTTCTATTTGTTCAGGCTGTATAGGGATAATTCTTTGATTTTGGCCCTTTCTTCTTTTTGTATGTGTGCATTTATTGATATAAATTGACCTCTGAGCACTGCTTTCACTGTATCCCAAAGGTTCTGATAGGAAGTGTTTTCATTCTCATTGGATTCTCTGAATTTCTTTATTCTGTCCTTAATGTCTTCTATGATCCAGCCTTTTCTGAGCAGGGTATTGTTCAGTTGCCAAATGTTTGATTTGTTTTCCCTGCTTTTTCTGTTATTGATTTCTACTTTTATGGCCTTATGGTCAGAGAAGATGCTTTGTAATAGTTCAGTGTTTTGCATTCTGCTAAGCCTTGCTTTATGACCTGATATGTGGTCTATCTAGAGAATGTTCCATGTGCACTAGAAAAGAAAGTATATTTGGTTGCTGTTGGGTGGAGCATTCTGTATACGTCTATGAGGTCATGTAAGTTTATTGTGGCATTTAGATCTTCCATGTCTGATTTAGCTTCTTTCTGGATGTTCTGTCCTTCACCGAAAGTGGTGTGTTGAAGTCTCCTACTGTTAATGCAGATCTGTCTATCTCACGTTTCAATGCTGATAGAATTTGTTTTATATATCTTGCAGCCCTGTCATTGGGTGCATAAATATTTAATATGGTTATATCTTCTTGGTATATTGTCCCTTTAATCATTATATAGTGTCCTTCCTTATCCTTTATGATGGATTTAACTTTAAAGTCTATTTTGTCAGAAATTAATATTGCCACTCCTGCTCTTTTTTGATTGTTGTTTGCTTGATAAATTTTTTTCCATCCTTGGGTTTTAGTTTGTTTGTGTCTCTAAGTCTAAGGTGTGCCTCTCATAGGCAGCATATAGACGGATCATGTTTTTTAATCCACTCTACCACTCTCTGTCTCTTTATTGGTGCATTTAGTACATTTACATTCAGTGTAATTATGGATAGGTATGAATTTAGTGCTATCATTTTGATGTCTTTTTTTGTATGTTGTTGACAGTTTCTTTTCCCACTTAATTTTATGTGCCGAGTAGATTACCTTTACATATTGTCCTTTCCTTATGTTCGTTGTTGATTTTGTTTCTGCTGAGTCTCTATTTTTTTCTTGTATTTTATTTTGATGTGTAGGATAGTTTGTCTCCTTTGTGGTTACCTTATTATTTACCCCTATTTTTCTATGTTTAAACCTAACTTTTATTTCTTTGTATGGCCTTATCTTTCTCTCCATATGTAAGATCTATGACCACATTTCTTGGTCTCTCTTTATTGTTTTGGTGTTGTCTTTTGTTGCTTAATAACACTGCGGTTACCCTGTTTTAAGCATTTTTTTTAACCTTGATTTATTTTTTTTTATTTCCCTGTCTGGGTTGACTTCTGATTGCTCTACGCAGTGTTCTAGTCTTGGGTTGATACCTGGTATTATTAATTTTCTAACCAAAGAACTCCCTTTATTATTTCTTGTTGTTTTGATTTGTTTTTTACGAATACCCTAAACTTTTGCTTATCTGGGAATGTCCTAATTTCACCTTCCTATTTAAGAGAGAGTTTTTGCTGGATGTATGATTCTTGGCAGGCAATTTTTTTCTTTCAATTTTTTAAATATGTGAACCCATTGCTTTCTTGCCTCCATGGTTTTTGCCAAGTAGTCCGAGCTTATTCTTATTGGCTCTCCTTTGTAGGTGACTTTTCGTTTATCTGTAGCTGCTCTTAAAATCTCTCTTTATCTTTGGTTTTGGCAAGTTTGATGATAATATGTCTTGGTGACTTTCTTTTAACATCTACCTTATGTGGAGTTCGATGAGCATCTTGGATAGATATCCTCTCATCTTTTACGATATCAGGGAAGTTTTCTGCCAACAAATCTTCAACAATTCTCTGTATTTTCCGTTATCCTTCCCTGTGCTAGTACTCCAATCATTCATAGGTTATTTCTCTTGATAGAGTCCCACAGATTCTTAAGGTTTCTTCATTTTTTTAATTCTTTTATCTGATTTTTCTTCAAATATATTAGTGCCAAGTGCTTTATTGTCAAGTTCAGAAATTTTGCCTTCCACTTGCTCAAATCTGCTTCTCTGACTTTCTATTGAGTTGTCTACTTCTGTAATTTTATTGTTAATCTTTTGAATTTCTGATGGCTGTCTGTCTATGGATTTTTCCAACTTATTAAATTTTTCATTATGTCCCTGAATAATCTTTTTATTTCTTCAATTGCTTTATCTGTGTGTTCCTTGGCTTGTTCTGCATATTGCCTCATTTCCTTCCTAGTGTCTTAAAGGGTTGTGTATATTAATCTTTTGTATTCTGCCTCTGGTAATTCCAAGAAGGTATTTTCATCTAGAAGATCCCTTGATTCTTTGTTTTGAGAGCTTGTTGAGGCAATCATCATCTGTTTCTTTATGTGACTTGATATTGACTGTGGTCTCTGAGCCATCTATAAGTTATTGTATTAGTTTATTTTATGTTTGCTTACTGTGTCATAGCTTCTTGCTTTGTTTTGTTTTGATATGCCCAAATGGGTTGCTTGAGAGAGCCAGCTTGATTATTTTCATCCTTGGAGTGCTGACGTCCTGTCCCCAGATGCGTACAGCCGTTACAAGGTACATCAGTCTAGGAGTCCATTCAGTTTTCTTGTATGAATTCAGCTCAGGTGTCCAGGTAGCTGATCATCAAGTATGTGGTACAGACTCTGTCCTACAGTCTTAGAGGGGCAGGGGTGATTGGTGTAAGTACTGGTATCTGTTTGCAGCAGGGGGTCGCACTCTGAACAAGGCAGGGGGCTGAGAATCATCCCCATGCCTCTCTGAGGAAATCATCTCCCTCTTTCCTAGAGCATACAGGTGGGTGGATTCTGCAGACAGACCATGGACACCCAATGTTTTTGGTTGTAAGGACTGGGAGGTACCAGTTATCCTTGGACCCCTTTCATGGGTGGCTGGGTGACCTGAATGGAGCCACCAATCCTTAGGTCCATGATGTGGGTGAGTGAGGACCCTATTTAATAGGCAAAGCAATGTCAAACATCAAACACCCACCTCTCTGCTGCACAGCTGAAATGGTTGAAGTCTGCCAACAAGGTGCCTATTCTCCTGAAATAGGCCCACACAGGTCCATGCAGAGGGGAAAGGTACTCAAAGGCCACAGACTGTTTATGACTGGACATGAGCCGCTTCTGTCCTGAGCTCCCCCGGTTAGTGGAGCTGGCAAATTATCTTTTCCCCCCTGCAAATTCATTCCTTCTCCAAGCCCAAGAGGATGGCTCTAGGTGCTCAGCAGGGCCTATCTCAGGCCCAGGGTATCAACAGCCACTGAGGGAAGCTTGGGAGTGGGGGCAGGGGTGCCACAGTAAAATGTACACAAGTACTCAGCTTTTTTCTGGTTTCAGATGTGTGAGTAGGCTGTGTGGCTGGCTGCTTCTACCTGAGGAAACCGCAGCCAAAGGCTAGTTCCAGCCCACCATTGCTGCCCTCGGGAACGGTGCCTGAGGGGTCCCTGCGATTCAGGTCTGGTAACTCTTCTCTGCTTCTGAGCTGTCTCTTCCTCCCCCTTCCCCTCTGTTCATTTTTTTAAGATTACCTTTGATGATCAGGGCTCTTAGCTTGTCGTAAATATACTCATTTCACTTGTTTTCAAGGGTCTGTTTTGTAAAGAGGGCTTGCTGGAAGCATTTGTCTATTCCGCCATCTTGGCTCCACCTCTCAAATCTGGCCCTATTTTCTTGAAGAAGTAAAATGTTAGAAATGTTTGCAGAGAAAACAAGTCTCTTGTTCTCAACTACAATCTTGTTTCATTACAAGAAATCTGAAAATGAATAGTAGACATTTGTCCTCACCTATGATGATTTTGGGACATTAATCAATAAGACAATAGCTTTTAAAATGGAGTAGTTTTTAAAAGTATGAACTTTAAAATAAGTAAAATTTACTCACTTGGGAAAAATCAGAAAAGTGAGATAAAAATAAAAGTAAGTTTCACCAAAGAGGATATTCAAATGGCCAACAAGAACATGAAAAGGTGCTTAGCATCATTAGCCATTAATGAGATGCAAACCAAAATCACAATGAGATACCACCTCAATCCTATTAGAAAGACAAGTATCAAAAAACAAAACAAAAACAGTTATTGGTGATATTGTGGAGAAAATGAAACCTTCATCCATTGCTGGTTGGAATGTAAAATGGTACAGCCACTGTGGAAAAGAATTTGGCAGTTCCTCAAAAAGTCAAACATAGAATTATCATATGACCCAGCAATCCTAGTTCCAGGTATATACCAAGAAGTGAAGGCAAGAATGCAAACAGAAACCTGTACACCAATGTTCACTGCAGCACTTTTTACAATAGTCAACAAGTGGAAACAACTGAAATGTCCAGCAACAGATGAGTTGATAAACAAAATGCTGTATATATGCACAATGGAATACTACTCAGCCATAAAGAAAAATTAAGTCCTGATGCAAGCCACAACATGGATGAAACTTGAAAGCAACATGCTGAGTGAAATAAGTCAGTCACAAAAGAACAACTATTGTATGATTTCACTTATATGAAATAAGCAAATATATAGAAAAGAAAGATTATTAGTGATTATCAAAAGTGAGGCCCACATCTGTCATTGTGTTGTATTGTGGTGGCTTGCATGTTGCTGTGATACTAGAAGCCATGGCACCAGTATTTCAAATACCAGTAGGGTCATCCATGGTGGACAGGTTTCAGTAGAGATTCCAGTCAAAGACAGACTAGGAAGAAGGATCTGGCTGTCTGTTTAGGAAAAAAATTGGTCAGTGAAAACCTTACAAATAGCAGTGGGATATTGTCTGATATAGTGCCAGAAGATGAGCCCGTCAGGTTGGAAGGCAATCAAAATATGACTGGGGAAGAACTACTTTCTCATATTATAGTCAACCTTAATGACATGAATGGACAGAGTCAAGCTTTCAGGACCTTCATTTGCTGATGTGGCATGATTCAAAATGAGAAGAAACAGCTGCAAACATCTGTTAATAATCAGAACATGGAATGTATGAAGCATGAATCTAGGAAAACTGGAAATTGTCAAAAATGAAATGGACCACTTAAAAATTGATATCTGAGGCATTAGTGAGCTGAAACAGACTAGTACTGGCCATTCTGAATTGAACAATCATACGGTCTACTATGCCTGGAATGACAAATTGAAGAGGAATGGCATCACATTCACCATCAAAAAGAACATTTCAATATCTACGTGATCATTAAGTTGGTGTATCAACTTGGGTGGGCCATGATTCTTGGTTGTTTTGTAGTTATGATGTAATTTGGCAGTTGTATAATGAGGTAATCATCTCCTCCATGATGGAATTTGCCGTGAGCAGACAATCAGTTGAAAGGAAGTTTCACTGAGGGTGTGGCCTTCATCCAGTGTAGATGGATTTTCTGTCAAGGCTCATGGGCTTTTGCTTGTTCTGGATCCTGCAACTGGCTCCTGTTTATCTGACCTCTGGTTCTTGGGACTTGAGCTAGCAGCTTGCCTGCCAATGTTGGGATTCGTCAGCCTCCATGGACTGGATCTTGGGTTTGCCAGTCCCCGGTATGCAGCTGTTGATCTGATTAATGCCTTTTTCTCCATATCTGTTTCCAAGGATCACCAGAAGCAGTTTGCCTTCAGCTGGCAAGGCCAGCAATGAACCTTCAGTTGCCTACCTCAAAGTATATCAACTATCCAGCCGTATGTCATAATTTAATCAGTAGGGACTTCGAGTGCTTTTCCCTTCCATGAGATGTCACACCAGTCCATTACATTGGTGATATTATGCTAATTGGACCTATTAAGGAAGAAGAGTCAATTACTCTGGGCTTAGTTGTAAACTGTCCGTGTGCTGAACGCTGGGAAATTAATCCCACAAAAATTCAGGCACCTTCCACCTCAGTGAAATTTCTAGGGATCCAGTGGTGTGGGGCATGTGGAGATATTCCTTCTAAAGTGAAGAATAAGTTATTACATCTGGCTCCTCCCACAACTAAAAAGGAGGCACAACACCTAGTGGGCTTCTTTAGATTTTGGAGGGAACATATCCTTCATTTGGGTGTGCGACTTCAGTGTCAGTGGCAGATAGAGATGCCATTTGTAATCCTTGGCAGGCCCCTATTGGTGAATCACAGAGTAGACCTTCAGGATTTCTGAGCAAAGCCCTGCCATCCTCTGCAGACAACTAATCTCCTTTTGAGAAACAGCTTTTGGCTTGTTACTGGGCCTTAGTAGAGACCGAATTCTTAACTATGAGCAATGAAGTTGCCACGTGGCCTGAGATACCCATCATGAATTGGGTGTTGTCTGACTCACAGACTCATAAAGTTGAACATGCACAGCAGCACTCCATCATTAAATGAAAGTGGTATATACCAGATCGGGCCTGAGCAGGACCTGAAGGCCCAAGTAAGTTGCATGAGGATGTGGCCAAAATACTCCTGGTCTCCACTGCTGTCACATTACCTTCCATCTCCCAGTCCGCACTTATAGCCTCATGGTTAGTTTCTTATGATCAGTTCAGTGAGGAAAGGAAAACTCATGCCTGGTTTACAGATGGCTCTGCATGTTAGGCAGGCACCACTCAAAAGTGGAGAGTGGCAGTACTACAGCCCCTTTCTGGAAACTTCCTGAAGGACAGTGGTGAAAGGAAATCCTCCCAAAGGACAGGACTTCAAGCAGTGCACCTGGTTGTTCACTTTGCTTAGAAGGACAAATGGCCAGATGTGATATTGTATACCGATTCATGGGCTGTGGCCAATGGTTTGGCTGGATAGTCAGGGACTTGGAAGGAACATGATTGGAATATTGGAGATAAGGAGGTATCGGGAAGAGGTATGTTGATAGATTTCTCTGAATGGGCCAAAGAAGTGAAGATATTTGTGTCTTGTACAAATGCTCACAAAAGGATGACCTTGGCAGAGGAGGATTTTAATAATCAAGTGGATAGCATGACATATTCTGTGGAAACTAGTCATCTTTTTTCCCCACTACTCATGCCATTGCCCGATGGGCTCATGAATAAAGTGGTCATGGTGGCGGGTTGGAGGTTATTGATTGGTCAGCAACATGGACTTCTACTCACCAAGGCTGACTTGGCTACAGCCACTGCTGAATGCCCAATCTGCCAGCATCAGAGACCAACACAGAGACCCCAATATGGCACCACTTCTCGAGGTGATAAACCTGGCCAGCAACCTGGCAGCAGTTTGATTACATTGGACTGCTTCCATCAAGGAATGGGCAGCATTTTGTTCTTAATGGAATAGACACTTACACTGTATATGGTTTTGCCTTCCCTACAGGCAATGCTTCTACTTAAACTACCATCCATGGACTTACAGAATGCCTTATGCACTGTCATGGTATCCCACACAGCATTGCCTCTGATAAAGGAACTCACTTCACAGCAAATGAAGTGCAGCAGTGGGCCCATCCTCATGGAATTCACTGGTGTTACCATGTTTCCCATCATCCTGAAGCAGCTGACTTGACAAAATGATGGAATGGCCTCCTAGGGATACAATTACTGTGCGAGCTAGGTGCCAATACCATGCAGGCTTGGGGCAATGTTCTCCAGGAGGCTGTATATGCTCTAAACCAGTGTTCAATATATGTTGCTATTTCTCCCATAGCCAGGATTCATGGGTCCAGGAATCAAGGGGTGGAAACGGCAGTGGCACCGCTCACTATTACCCCCAGTGACCCACTGAGAAGATTTTGCTTCCTGTCCCCACGGCCTTATTATGTTTGGCGGGTCTAGAAGTCTTGGTTCCAAAGAGTGGAATGCTCCCACCTGGAGACATATCAATGATACCATTGAACTGGAAGTTAAGAATGCCGTCTGGCCACTTTGGGCTCCTTATGCCTCTAGATAAGTAGGCTAAGAAGAGAGTTGCCATATTGGCTGGTGTGATTGATCCTGATTACCAAGAGGAAATCAGATTGATATTACATAATGGCGGTAAGGAGGAGTATGTCTGGAATGCAGGACATCCTATATGGCATCTCTTAGTACCACCATGCCCTGCGATTAAAGCCAACAGAAAACTGCAGCAACCAATTCTGGCATGACTACTAATGGCCTAAACCCTTTAGGAATGAAGGTTTGGGTCACTCCACCAGGCAAAGAACCATGACCAGGTGAGGTGCTTGATGAGTGCAAAGGGAATACAGAGTGGGTGATGGGAGAAGGTAGTTTTAAATACCAGTAATGATCATGCGACCAGTTGCAGAAGCAAGGGCTGTAGTTGTTATGAGTATTTCTTCCTTGCATGTTTGCATCAGATGCTTTTGTTTTCTTCACTTATAAAATATAAGATGTAAACAAGGCTAGTGCATTTTTGGTTGTACACGTGTTAGTTGTAGTATGTTAGATGCAAGTACGACTTTACAATTATCTTTATTCAGAGATTATGTATGGTTTAAGGAGATGTGTACAGGTGCCAAGTTGACAAGGGGTAGACTGAGATCAGTAAGGTTGTGTGTCAAATTGTCTGGGCCATGATTCTCAGTGGTTTGGCAGTTACGGTGGAGTTTGGCAGTCATATAATGATGTAATCACCCCCATGATGAGATCTGATATAATGTGATCACCTCCATGATGGAATTGCTGTGAGTAGCCAATCAGTTGAAAGGGAATTTCATTGGGGGTGTGGCCTGGATCCAACATAGATGGACTTTCTGTCAAGGCTCGCAGGTTTTTGCTCGCTCTAAATCCTGCAACTGGCTCCTGTTCATCTGACCACTGGTTCTTAGGATTTGAGCTAGCAGCTTGCCTGCCAAACTTGGGATTTGTCAGTCTCCATGGTCTGGATCTTGGGTTTGCCAGCCTCTGTAGCTCCATGAGTCAGGAGAAGCCTTCAACCTGACCCACAGACTGGGGACTTTCCAGCTTCTACAACCACAGGAGCCAATTCATTCATATAAATCTCAAATCTATGTGTGTGTGTGTGTGTGTAAAACTTCATTGGTTTTGCTTCTCTAGAGAACCCAGCCTAAGACAATCTATCCTGAGGTACTATGCTGTCAGTGATAAGATAATATCCATATGCCTATAAGAAACACAGTTAATATGACTATTATTCAAACTTACGCACCAGCCACTAGTGTCAAAGATGAAGAAATTGAGGATTTTTACCAACTTCTGCAGTCTGAAATTGATCAAAAGTGTTGGCAAAATGCATTGATAATTACTAGTGTTTGGAGTGTGCAAGCTGGAAACAAAGAAGAAGGATTGGTAGTTGGAAAAATATGGCCTCGGTGGTAGAAATGACGTAGGAGATGACATGATAGAACTTTGCAAGGCCAACAACTTCTTCATTAAAAATACCTTTTTTTCAACCTAAAGAGTGACTATACACATGGGTCCTGCCAGATGGAATACACAGAAATCAAATCAATTATATCTGTAAAATGAGAAGATGGAGGAGCTTGATATCTTTAGTCAGAACAAAGCCGGGGACTGACAGTGGAACAGACCATCAATTGCTCATAAGCAAGTTCACAAGGAAGCTAAAGAAATTTAGAGCAAGTCCACAGAGCCAAAATATGAGTATATCCCACCTGAATTTGGAGACCATCTCAAGAAGAGATTTTATCCATTGAACACTAATGACTGAAGACCAGACAAGTTGTGGAATGACATCAAGGACATCATACATAAAGAAAACAAAAGATTATTTAAAAGACAGGAAAGAAAGAAAAGACCAAAATGGATGTCAGGAGAGACTCTGAACCTTGCTTTTGAAGGTAGAGTAGCTAAAAAAAAAAAAAAAAGCTAAAGCAAACAATAAATGGTGAAGTAAAAGAGCTGAACAGAAGATTTCAATAGGCAGCTCAAGAAATCAAAGTAAAGTATTATAATGAAATGTGCAAAGACCTGTAGATAGAAAACCAAAAGGGAAGAACATTCTCAGCATTTCTCAAGCTGAAAGAACGGAAGAAAAAATTCAAGACACGAGTTGCAATGTTGAAGGTTTCTATGGAGAAAATGCTGAACGCCACAGGAAGCATCAAAAAAAGATGGAGGGAATACACAGATTCAGTGTACCAAAAAGAAATGGTCGATGTTCAACCATTTCAAGAAGTAGCATATGATCAGGAACGATGATACTGAAGGAAGAAATCCAAGATGCACTAAAGGGAATGGTGAAAAACAAGGCTCTAGGAGTTTACGGAATACCAATTGAGATGTTTCAACAAACGGATGCCGTGATGGAAGTGCTTACTTGGTTATGTCAAGAAACTTGGAAAACAGCTTCCTGACCAACTGACTGAAAGACATCCACATCTGTGCCCATTTCAAAGAAAGATGATACAACAGAATGTGGAACTTATTGAGCAGTATCATTAATATCACACACAAGTAAAATTTTGCTGAAGATCATTCAAAAGCGGTTGCAGCAGTGCATCAACAGGGAACTGCCAGAAGTTAAAGCCAGATTTTGAAGAGGATGTGGAATGAGGGATATCGTTGCTGATGTCAGATGGATCTTGGCTGAAAGCAGAGAATATCAGAAAGATGTTTACCTGTGTTTTATTGACTATGCAAAGGCATTTGACTGTGTGGATCATAACAAATTATGCACAACATTTTGAAGAATGGGAATTTCAGAACACTTAATTGTGCTCATGAAGAACCTGTACATAGACCATGAGGCTGTGATTCAAATAGAACAAAGGAATATTGTGTGGTTTAAAGTCACTAAAGGTGTGCATCAGGGTTGTATCCTTTTACCATACTTATTCAACCTGTATGCTGAGCAAATAATCTGAGAAGCTGGACTATATGAAGTAGAATGCAGCATCAGGATTGGAGAAAGACTTATTAACAACCCGTGATATTCAGATAACATAACTTTGCTTACTGCAAGTGAAGAGGACTTGAAGCATTTCATTATGAAGATCAAAGACTACAGCCATAAGTATGGATTGCACACCAACATAAAGAAAACAAAAATCCTCAGAACTGCACCAATAAGCAACATCATGACAAATGGAGAAAATATTGAAGTTGTCAAAGATTTCATTTTACTTTGATCCAAAATCATTGCCCATGGATGCAACAGTCAAGCATTCAAATGATGTACTACATTGGGCGAATCTGCTGCAAAAGGCTTCTTTAAAGTGTTAAAAAGCAAAGATGCCACTTTGGAGACTAAGGTACGCCTGACCCAAACCATGGTAATTTTCAATTACCTCATATGCATGTGAAAGCTGGACAATGAATAAGGAAGATGGAAAAATTGACACCTTTGAATTATGGTGTTGGTGAAGAATATTGAATACACCATGGACTGCCAGAAGTACAAGCAAATCTGCCTTGCAAGAAGTATTTCAAGGGTTCTCCTTAGAAACAAGGATGACGAGACTTTGTCTCAAGTACTTTGGGCATGTTATCAGGAAAGGCCAGTCCCTGAAGAAGGACATCAGGCTTGATAAAGTAGAGGGTCAGTGGAAAAGAGGAAGACCCTGGATGTGTTGGATTGGCACAGTGGCTGCAACAATGAGCTCAAGCATAACGATTGTGAGGATGGCATAGGACCAGGCAGTGTTTCATTCTGTTGTACACGGGGTCGCTATGAGTTGGAACCAATTGTATGGCACCATCACCACCAACACCAAGGGTGGGAAGGAGGGGGAAAGGGAGATTTTTTGTTGGGGGGCACTGAGTTTATGTAAATGGTGATGGAATTATTTGGGAAAGGATTGCGAGAATGTTGTATAACTTGAATATAATCGATGTTACTGAAATGACTCAAAAAATTGTTGAGATGGTATATATTTTTTAGGTATATTATCAACACAATAAAATTAAAAAAGGAGTAAAATAGGGAAAATTCACTGTCGAAAAAGTGGAGGGGAAATGAGAGAAAAGGGAAAAAAAAGCAAAATAACCCACCACCCAGACATAACCAACATTAACATGTTTGTGTGTACCCTTCAGAATTTTTTCATGTATGTGTAAATCAGTGTCAGGTTATAAAAACTTTGAAAATGAAGTAGTATTACATTTCCTTACATGTGCAGTTTAACGGACTTAACTTTGGTCTAGTCTTTCCTAAGGGATCTTTGGTTAAAGTTTCCCCCATATCCTTAGCTAATTCTGAAATCAATTCCTGTGGTGGCCTCTGCCATCTTCTGGGTGAAGAGTTCCTCAGATGTGAGAAACTTCCAGCCTGTCTATTTCCCTGAAGTCCTTGAAACAGCTCCCACCCTACCTGCACTGGTCTGTGGCCTCCAGCACATTCTTTCTGCCTTCTTTCTACCTACACACTCTGCTGGTGAAATCAGAATACAAATTTACTTCCTTAAGCATAGGGATCAGTAATATTTTTCCGTAAAGGTCAAAATAGTAAATATTTTAAGCTTTGTGGGCCAAATGGCAAAATCAAGGATATTATGTAGGTACTTATACAACAAGGTATTTATGTAACAAGAGAGCCCTGGTGGCGCAATGGTTAAAGTGATATGGGTGCTAACCAGAAGGTCAGCAGTTGAAATCCATCAGCGGCTCCTTGGAAATCCTATAGGGCTATTCTACTCTGTCCTCTAGGTTCGATACAGGTCAGAATCGAGTCAACGGCAATGTTGTTGTTAGGTGCTGTCCAGTCAGTTCCGACTCATAGAGACCCTATGCACAACAGAACGAAACACTGCTTGGTCCTGTGCCATCCTTATAATTCTTATGTTTGAGCCCATTGTTGCAGCCACTGTGTCAATCCACCTCCTTGAGGGTCTTCCTCTTTTCTGCTGACCCTGTGCATTACCAAGCATGACGTCCTTCTCCAGGCACTGACCACTCCTGACAACATGTCCCAAGTACGTAAGACGTGGTCTCGCCATTCTTGCTTCCAAGGACCATTCTGGTTGTACTTCTTCCAAGACAGTTTGTTCATTCTTTTGGCAGTCCATGGTATAGTCAATATTGTTCCCCAACACCACAATTCAAAGGCGTCAATTCTTCTTCGGTCTTCTTTATTCATTGTCCTTGCTTTCACATGCATATGATGCGATTGAAAATACCATGGCTTGGGTCAGGCGTACCCTAGTCTTCACGGCGACATCTTTGCTTTTCAACACTTTAAAGAGGTCCTTTGCAGCAGATTTGTCCAATAAAATGTGTCTTTTGATTTCTTGAGTACTTTTTCAATGGGTGTTGATTATGGATTCAAGTAGAATGAAATCCTTGACGAATTCAGTCTTCTCTCCATTTATCATGATGCTGATTATTGGTCCAGTTGTGTGGATTTTTGTTTTCTTTATGCTGAAGTGTAATCCATACTGAAGGCTGTGGTCTTTGATCTTCATTAGTAAGTGCTTCAAGTTCTCTTCACTTTCAACAAACAAGGTTGTGTCATCGGTATAACACAGGTTGTTAATGAGCCTTCCTCCAATCTTGATGCCCCCTTCTTCTTCATATAGCCCAACTTCTGGGATTGTTTGCTCAGCATACAGATTGAATAGGTGTGGTGGAAGGATACAACCCTGACGCACACCTCTTCTGACTTTAAACCACTCAGTATTCCCTTGTTCTGTCCAAACAACTGCCTCTTGATCTATGTACAGTTTCCTCCTGAACACAATTAGGTGTTCTGGAATTCCCATTCTTCTTCGCAATGTTGTCTGTAATTTGTTATGGTCCACCAAGTTAAATGCCTTTGCATAGTCAATAAAACACAGGTAAACATCCTTCTGGTATTCTCTGCTTTCAGCCAGGGGCCATCTGACATCAGCAATGGTATCCCGGGTTCCACACCCTCCTCTGAAACCAGCCTGAATTTCTGGCAGTTCCCTGTTGATATACTGCTGCAGCCGCTTTTGAATGATCTTCAGCAAAATTTTGCTTGAGTCTGATACTAATATTGTTCTATAATTTCCTCATTCAGTTAGATCACCTTTCTTGGGAATAGGCATAAAAATGGATGTCTTCCTGTCAGTTGGCCAGGTAGCTGTCTTCCATATTTCTTGGCATAGATGAGTGTGCACTTCCAGTGCTGCAACTGTTTGTTGAAACATCTCAACTGATATTCCGTCAATTCCTGGAGCCTTGTTTTTCAACAATGCCCTCGGTGCAGCTTAGACTTCTTCCTTCAGTACCATCAGTTCCTGATCATATGCCATCTCTTGAAATAGTTGAACATCGACTAATTCTTTTTGGTATAATGACTCTGTGTATTCCTTCCATCTTCTTTTGATGCTTTCTGTGTCATTTAATATTTTCCCCATAGAGTCCTTCACTATTGCAACTCAAGGCCTAAATTTTTTCTTCAGTTCTTTTAGCTTGGGAAACACTGAGTGTGTTCTTCCCTTAAGGACATCATACACGGAGAAAGCAAGAGGTCATTGAAAAGGCTTGCTCTCAAAGGATGAGCAGCTAAAGCAAAAGGAATAAATGATGAAGTAAAAGAACCGAATAGGAGATTTCAAAGGGCTGCTTGAGAAGACAAAGCACCGTATTATAATGAGATAATGACAACGGCAATAGGTTTGTTTTGTTTTAACAAGAGAGAAAACAAATTTCAACACATTTTTAAATTAATGAAATTGAAATATAATAAAGCTGAGTACAATATATTGTAATACAGTTCTACCAATGAGAAGTAGTGGGGGTAGGGGTGGTTCAGTGGTAGAATTCTTGCCTTCCATGAGGGAGACCTAGGTTGGATTCCCAGTCAATGCATCTCATGCACTGTCGTCACTCCCATCTGTCAGTGGAGGCTTGCGTGTTGCTACGATGCTGAACAGTTTTCAGCAGAGCTTGCAGACCAAGACAGAATATGAAGAAAATCCTAGCAATCTGTTTCTAAAAATCAGCCAATGAAAAACTTTATGGATCACAATGGCCCAAGCCACAACCGATCATGTGGATGGCACAGGACTGGGCAGCATTTCATTGGAGCCCCTGGTGCTGTAAACGGTTAATGCACTTGACTCCTATCTGAAAGCCTGGAGATTCAAGTCCACCCAAAGGCAACTCAGAAGAAAGACCTGGCAATCTACTTCCAAAAACTCAGCCTTTGAAAACCCTGTGGAGCACAGTTCTACTCTGACACACGTGGGCTGGCTTATAAGTCAGAATGGACTGGTTACATTAACTACATTTGTTGTTGTTGTTAGGTGCCATTGAGTCAGTTCCAACTCATAAGCACCCTATGCACAACAGAACAAAACACTGCCCAGTCCCGTGCCATCCTCACAATTGTTGTTGTGCTTGAGCCCATTGTTGCAGCCACTGTGTCAGTCCATCTTGTTGAGGTTCTTTCTCTTTTTTGCTGACCCTCTACTTTATGAAGGATGATGTCCTTCTGCAGACACTGATCCCTCCTGACAACATGTCCAAAGTATATGAGACGTAGTCTTGCCATTCTTGCTTCCAAGGAGCATTCTTCTTGTACTTCTTCCAAGACAAACTACATTGGAAGGAGTTTCAATTTCCATTTTTTCTCATTATATTACCATCCTCAGATTTTCACGACTCTTCATAAGCTTTGCATATTTGGTTTTTAATATGGTAAAGGCTGGTGACGCAAGGTTGCCAGGGGGAAAGGACAAATTTGTAAATGGACAGAAGAGATTATATGGTCCTTTCCGTAGAGTGCTGGGTGATTTCTGTTAGACATTTTTTGGGGATTATTAAATTCTTTAAGTGTGCACCTTTGTCTTTGATTGACTAGGCTATTTTACAACTCTATAGGGGTAGGAAAGGGATAACTTGTAGGAAACTACAGGTAATGCAAATGGGTATTCTCCATAGCAAAAAAAATATGTTCTATTCCTTAGAAATATAACCAATTTAAAAAGTGACATTTCATTGTTCCATAACAGTGGTTTTCGAAGTGTAGTTCAGAGTTCCCTTGGTGTCAAAAGATCCTTTCTGGAGTTCTAAAAAGTCAAACTATTTTCATAAAAAATATTAAGATATATCTGGCTTGTTTTTCACTGTTATTCTCTCACAAGTTTACAGTGGAGTTTTCCGGAAGCTACGTGACATATGATATCACCACAGATGAATGCAGAATGAGAATCCAGCTGCCTTTTATTAAACCAGAGATTAAAGAGATTTGCAAAAATGTAAAGCAATGCCACTCTTCTCACTAAAATCTGTGTGTTTTGGAAATACGGCTTATTTTCACAAATACATTATGTTTTGATTTAAAGTAGTACCACTCTTAACCAACAGGTCAGCAGTTCGAATCCGCCAGGAAACTCTATCAGGCAGTTCTACCCTGTCCTATAGGGTCTCTATGAGTCGGAATCGGCTCCACGGCAGTGGGTTATTTCTTTAGTATTTCAGGGTTTCAATTTTTGTATATAAATTTTAGTCCATTTGGAAATTTATTTTGCTACATGGCATGAGGTAGGGATCCAGCTCCCCCCACCCAAGGGGTTAGCTAGCTCATTTATTAACAAAACTTGTTTTCTTATTCATTTGAAATGGTGCCTCTATCATGTATTACATTCTTACATGTACTTCCATATGGAAGTACTTCCATACTTCTATATGGATCTTCCATAATATTACAATGATTTGCCTCTGTTCTAGCATCATTGCGCTTCAAAATTTTTTAAATTGTATATTTTAATAATATAATGGAGCAGAAGTGTTTTCACTATTCTTTTTCACATCTCTTTCCAAAAAATTATTCTTAAGGAAATAAAAAATGTTGAAAAAAATTAGAAAGTAAATATTTGAACTGTATGTAAACTGCTAGCAAAATATTGAATAGACTTTACACGGACTTCAAATTCCATCAACTAAACACCAAACAACCCATACTGAGTAGCTACTATGTGCCACATACTCTACAAAGTGATTTATCTTGACACAGCTGTTAGCTCTGGTATAACTCTTCTTTCTTAGGTAATGTCTCTTCAACATTTTAATCTTAGGTGAAGTACAAGATAGATAAGAGATTCTATTTAAAATTTTTCATTTGCTGTTTTTCTCCAGTCAGTAACCACTGTTTCTTACAGTTAAGTACCAGTTTGAAAAGAATAAGTGTTCTAGTATATACCTCACTTTCAGCAAGTTTGCTACCAAGTATGCTTGTTGAAACATCCATTATTGGCTAAAAATACCAAAAAAAAAAAAACCCAAACCAAACCCATTGCCGTCGAGTCGATTCTGACTCCTAGCGACCCTAGAAGGTGGCACAATTTTGGGCTATGGTGTTGTCATGATTATGTTGATACCTGCCTTGGAAGTTGCCTCTCCTTTGTAACATCAATGAAAAATGGCAGAAGCGAAAACACAAACTGGGAGTCATAAAAGATTTTTTTCTCTAAAATTATCTGTTAATTCTTTTACATAAAAGATGATACATATTAAAAAATAACAACTAGCCTCCTTAAATTAAGAAAAGCAGCAAGAGCAACAGCCATAGCATTCTAGGAATATGTTTAAGTGACTTCTCCATACTTCTCTCACTCTAATCATTCATCCATTGATTTTTTTTATTAAATATTTATTAAACGTCTCTGAAAGAAGTTTTTTTTTCTTTTTCAGTTTAATTTATATAATATGAAGCCACGTGTATAATGTTTACATGGCTCGTCGTACAAATGTTTCTTTTCTTTACTCAGTTTTTCAGGCTTTCTATATAAAATATCTTGGCGTAGCTAACTTATTCCACATTTCGCTCCCTTTGAAATTCCAAGAGAGGTTTCCTGTGCTCTGCTGGCCTTTCCCACTTTCTTCTCTTTTTGCTCCCCAGATTCTTCTGGGCAGTAATATCAAATAACTCTGAGGACATCTGATACTTCCAAAGAGAGGATTTTCTTGCTGAAAGAAAGCTTTTTGGAAACAGGAAATCATTTTTAGTTGACCGCATTTCAGAGTTCCAAAACTAAAAGCTTTGGAAAATTTTATTTAATCGCTTTTTGATGTCAGCATAATGTAGGCTCCCCTACTTAGTTGGGATGTCTTTCTTGGAATTACTACTTTAGAACGTGGTGGGTAAAGATGTTCTGCAGAATGTAGCACGATGCATGTGCCTATGTATCTATTTACCTATCTTTATATCTATTTATCTATCTGTCTATCTAATCTATCATCTATTGCCTTCTGTAAAATAAGCTCTCCGTATAAAATAATGGAGACCTGATGGTGCAGTGGTTAAGAGCTATGGCTGCTAACCAAAAGGTTGGCAGTTCGAATCCACCAGCGGCTTCTTGGAAACTCTTGGGACAGTTCTACTCTGTCCTAGAGTTTTACCTATGTATTGGAATCAACTCGAGGGCATTTTTGTTTGTTTGTTTATATAAGACAATAAAATAAAATAGAGGTATATAAAAAAACCATATATTGGGCACAAATAAAACTAGAATGATCTAAGCAGTGATGGCCAATGTAAGATGAAGGAGATTGTACTAGTACTCCATGTGGAGTTATAATACATTTGGATTTATGTGCTTGACTTTGGATATGCAAATTACTTAGATAACTCCTAAAAGGATTAGAAGAAGGCAAGTAATATGATAATACAATTACAGCCCATTAATTTTGTTTATAAAGGGAACATTGCATGTTCAGTTGTAGGACTCTTGTCTTCGAGGTGGGAGGCTCAGGTGGGATTCCCAGTCAATGCCCCTCATGCTCACCCACCACTCTGTCACTGGAGGCTTCCACGTTGCTATGATGCTGAATATGTTTCAGTGGAGCTTCCAGACAAAGACAAACTAAGAAGAAAGACCTAGCGATCTACTTCTGAAAATTTGTCAACAAAAATCCTATGGATCACAATGGTCCGATCCACAACGAACCATGGGGATGATACAGGACTTGGGAGCCTTTTATCCCATTATGCATGGGTCACCATGAGTTGAGGGCCAACTTGATGGCAGCTAACAACACCAATTTTGTTTATATGGAGGCAATTAACAACAATACTACTTTGACCCAAACAACCCATGTTTAAGGTCCCTGGGTGGTGCAAATGGTTTTGTGCTTGACTACTGATTAATCCGTGCTTAAGGTATGGGTATAGCATCTATAGTAAACTGATTGAAATAGAATTAAACAAAAGAGAGTTGGATAGCATCCTCTCCTCACTTTGTTTGCCTCTCTTTATTCAACACGTAAATTGCCAAGCAACAGGGGGAAAAATTAATTAATTACTTCTTTCACAGCTTTTTACTTTTGGTTACAGTGGACAGGACTCATGGAGAAGGTTGAAACACAGGTTAAATACCCATCATCTCTGGAAGGCCATTTTTTAATGGCCAGGGTCATTCAAGTTCATTTCGCATAACCACCTTGAGGGAATAAAGTCAAAGATACATCAGCATTCCTTTTCTGTATATATCATGTATCCTGAGGCACATGAAAAAAAATCAGCAACTTGCTGGAGACATGAGTTTTGACTTGGCTAAGAGGGAATAAATGACTATCCTGGAACACCCAAGGCATGAGCATCCTGGCATCATTAGCGGTCATGGGAACTCACCATAAGGGAAAGTGGAGTCTAGGGCAGTGTAATCTGCTTCTGGGCTATGAAGGGCACTGAAGAAAACATAACGCTCTGTGACATTGCAGTGGTCAAATTCCTGGTGCTACTAGAGAGAGCTTTTGAACACAGTTGGACTTCAAGGGGAAAGAGCCTCTCCTACCACACCGTATGCTCCCTGTAGCAAAGTCCATGTCTGTAATGTTCACTACTGTACCCACAGTGCTTACAATGTTGCATGTGCTCAGTGAATGCTTAGAGGATATAGGGAATATTATAAATAGCATAAACTGCCCCATAGGGACAGTTGCAGTGAGAATTCCAACTTCAAAGGAACCCAGGACCAATCTGAGGATTTTTGGGGATATCACATGTCTTAGTTATCTAGTGCTCCTATAACAGAAATACCACAAGAGGATAGCTTTAACAAACAGAAATTTATTCTCTCACAGTTTAGAAGGCTACAAGTCCGAATTCAGAACACCAGCTCCAGGGCAAGGCTTTCTCTCTCTGTCAGCTCTGGGGGAAGGTTCTTGTCATCAATCTTCCCCTGGTCTAGAAGATTCTCAGTGCCGGGACCCCAGGTCCAAAGGATGTGCTCTGTTCCCTGCTCTTCTTTCTGGGTGGAAGGAGGTCCCTCTTCTCTCTGCTCTCTTATTTCTTTCATATCCCAGAGAGATTGACTCATAATACAACCTAATTCTGTAGATTGAGTCCTGCCTCATTAAAACAACTGCCTCTAATCCTGCCTCCTTAACCTCATAGAGATTAGGATTTACGACACATAGGATAATCACATCAGATCACAAAATGGTGGACAACCACATAATACTGGGGATCATGGCCTAGCCAAGTTGATACACATTTTCGGGGACACGATTCAATCCATAACATCAGATATGTAGAGAACTCTACTGGGAAAGGACTGTCACAGGAGCTTCTGCCTAGAGAGAAATCACTGGTAACCACAACAGTCACTGAGAGAAGAAGGGAAGCATGAAAAGCAGCTGAAGGAGACCTTTTTTTTTTTTTTTAATTGTACTTTAGATGAAGGTTTACAGAACAAAGTAGTTTCTCATCAAACAGTTAATACACACATTGTTCTATGACATTGGTTAACAACCCCAAGATATGTCACACCATCCCTTCTCAACCCTGAGTTCCGTATTACCAGCTGTCCTGTTCCCGCTCAAGGACAGCTGTCTTGAGTTGCACCTTTGTTAACTAGAATTACCATGGGAAGCATCAATCAAAAAAGTGCAGCTCCCAGCTCTGTGCTGGTTCACAAAGTTTATAAGTAGCAGATGCAGAATTGAAGGGGCAAGGGGAAAAGAATGAAAGAGAAGGTGATTGTGATTAATCCTTCAGTTTAATGCAATCTAGCATGCACTTTTTTGTAGACTCATCACAAGCTTAGCACAGTTGCTAACTCTCTTATCTCTTTGTGCCTCAATTTTAAAAGTCTATAACTTCAATAGTCAGCTCTCTAGGGGACAGGGAAACAATTGTCCCACGTGGGTTCAACCCACACAATTTGGGTTACACCAGAATCAATTATTCTACCACTGAAGAATTTTTAAGCATCTTCTGCATCTAATGAACTGCACTGGGCTAATTGCTGGAGAGAATGCCAAAACATGATTCAGAGTATCCATTTCATGAATTTTTCTTGAAGGTTCAGCTGGTGGGGAAGTGGACTTTTGCTCATTTTTCCAGATCATTATTTCTTGCTAGATAGTTCCACATAGAAAAGACCTATCTGTGTTAAGGGTTATTTTAACAATATGAAAAATTCATAGCTGCCGTTCACAGAGTGCTACAGCAGGTGCTGTGAGTGGATTTCCTGCTGAAGAGAGCCATGCTCCCCTAAAAGATTAGCAACCACAAGGAAAGCAGATGCTACCAGCTAGACTGACAATTCTTGTGCATGGGTGTTGCCAGGTAAAATAGCCTTCCTTATCCTAGACCACTGCTTTACCAAAGGCCCTGGGCAGCCTGTTCAAAATTACAGGCTCAGAGTTTCCTTGGACTGTGCTACAGACATTTTTCAAATTCAGTATTTTCATTGTGCCAACTTAACCTCTTAAATTCTTTACACTTAACTACTTTTTTTCATTGAAATACCTAATGTTTTTACACTTACAAAAACTGAGTTTAGGAGAGTATGAGGTGCTGAAATGAATTTAATACAAAACCTTAAGGAGAACTGAGGTGGATACCAATGTCAACCTTTGTGTACTGAGATTTCTTGCTACTTCTGATAAGATGGTGTCTTTCTTAGCCATTGACTGTGGCAAAAATCCCATTTTATCTTTTAATGAAAAATTTAGAAGATATGGGAAATTAGAATGAAAAAGAAAAAGAAAGCACTCATAATGTTATATTCTCCAAAAGCTCTATTGGTATGTTTATATTTGTCTGTCTAGCAAAATCCATTTGCCATCTATGTGCTCTGTGTTTTGTTTTGTTTTCTCTGTAGTTATTTGCTAAGTTAATATTTGTGGAGTACTTACCATGTGTTGGAGTCATACAACCTGAGTGGTACAAATAGTTAACATGCTTGGTTGCCAGTCAAAAGGTTGGAGATTCAAGTCTACCCAGAGGTGCCTTGGAAGAAAGGCCTGGTGATCTACTTCTGAAAAATCAGCCATTGAAAACTTTATGGAGCACAGTTTTACTCTGACCCACATGCCGTCACCATGAGTTACAATCAACTGAATGGCAACTGGGTGGGGCTGGGAATCATGTGTTAGCCATGATCTCTAAATCTCCCACTTATTGTATCATTTTATCCTCACCCAAATCCTATGAACTAAGTACTATAGTTTGTAGATGAGGAAACTGAAGTTCGGAGAAGTTGGGTAAAAGCCCCATATCACACAGTAAAGGTAAGGCTGAGGTTCACACCGAGGTCTGTCTGTTATTACTGTATCCTGTTACTGCAAAGAAGATCACAAACACAAAAAATGCTGAAGGAGGGATCATCCACAATGGAAACAATTACCTTTTTAAGGGGGAAAAAAACTGGTTTGCAATCACTGCAAACTGCTAACCTGTGCATTTATGTTTAAATTGAGCAAGGCTGGAGACCACTTAGATCTAGGTGTCCTCCTAAAGCAAATGTCCCACTTCACAGCCAAAGACGTTTGGCAACGTTAATGAGCCACAGCCACATGTGTTCATTTCTTGCATGTGTAGCAGCAAACAGATGTACAGACACTGAAAAGCACAGAGGGCCCTGTGCTGGAGATTATTTTGTCCCATACTTGACATTCAAGTTTTCTGGGGAAGTATATGGAATCTGAAGAAGAGCTAGCTGAAGGGGTCTTAATAGTTGTTTTTTTTTTTTAACATATGGACATTATGAAACAAGATGCAGCCCAAACATATTTAGTTTGACTTAAAATGGACTAGAATCATTGGATTAAGATTTTCCTGACCACAAGGGTGATTATACACAGTTTAGTAGAAAATCAAGGGTGATTATACACAGTTTAGGTGACCAATGTTGAAAATCTCACCTGTACGAACATCTGTTTTTGCCTGAGCTCCTTTGTAAGGTGAGGATAACACCTCACCTTGCATTGTTTTGTGGAATGGTGGGTAAGACATATAAAGCACTCAGAACTGTGCCTGACACAGTTTGCATTTTAAAAATGGTAGTAATTCAACACTAGAGCAGGTTAGTCAATGGAATCTACAAGTTGTGACTATATTCTGATTTTTAATGGATTTTTGTATAATATTTATTTTCCTCTTGTAATACGTGATTTAAAAACAAAAACAAAACAAACTAAAAACTCTCTAAAACAAAACCTGTTGCCATCGAGTTGATTCCAACCCATAGCGACCCTAGTGGGCATGGTAGAACTGCCCATAGGGTTTCCAAGGAGCAGCTGGTGGATTTGACATGCTGACCTTTTGGTTAGCAGCCATATCACTTAACCACTGCACCACCAGGGCTCCTCAAAAACCCTCTAAGCAGATTTAATTCAAAAACATTATTCCTAGAATTTCATCTCATTGTTCTTTATGACAGATTTGCTTAGTCTTCATGACTTAATTCAACATTAAGAGCCTTCTGATGCTTTCTTTCCTGTTTTTCATCAGTTACCAAGTTATTTAAAATGCTAACCATACCTCTTTATTATGTTTATCAGTTTGCTATCCCTATGCTTTCTTAACATCAAGTGTGTTTTTAATCTATCATTTCAATGCTTTATCTAGCATTTAAACTCCAAATCACAATGTTTAAAACTACAAAACATCGTAGTTTTGGGAGGCACTGGAAAACCGATGGGCCAAATAAGCATTGCAGAATCAGAAGAGATGGTTCTATATCACTGTGCTACCCTTTCTTGGGTGTGCAACCTCAGGCCAGTAACTCATGATTCTCTGGTTCAGCTTCCTCATCTGTAAAATGAATATTAAAATATCTGTCAGGCCTTCATCCCAAGGCATTGTGAAACAAGAGATTATATATGAAAGCCTTCTGTAACCTCTATTTTTTTTTCTGAGAGTATGGGAGCTTGTTTATTTAATCCCTCATGGTGTGAGATAAGTGAAAGCCCTCTCTAAGATGTATAGCTCAAATGTATACATCACTTTGTAAGAGAGCTTATGCATTTAATCCCTCATGGTGGAAGCACTATGCTATGATCTGGGGTTTTACAACATTGCAAAGGCTTTCCAGAAAAGACAGCACACAACACTAGATAGCATCTGATAAAGGCCAAACAAGGGGTCTTGGGGTATGCACTTTAGGAGTCCAGAGAACAAAGGGAAAACTAGGGGCTGGCTGGGTTCTTCAGGAAATATCTACAAAGGGCAGGTTTTGATCCAGCATTGAATGTTGGACAAAGTTGAAATAACCTGAGGAAAGAAGGGAGTGTTCCAAGTGGGAGGAACAGGCTGATCTAACATAATGCGGTAGAAGAGCACAAAGGCTAAGCAATGGACTGATTTGGCTGCAGCAAGCAGTCTTCCAGTGGGAGAGAAAACTAGCAAGACCAAGAGAATCTAAAAGGAATGCCAAAAGAATGATGTGCTTTGTTAACACATCACACTTAAAAGGAAAGCCACTGAAGGATTTTTGAGCAAATGGGAATGATGTGGTGACAACTGAACTCAAGCTTCAGACAAACCCTTTTCTAATCCAAATGGCCTTTTACCCAATGTTTTCTTAGGCAATACTTACTGGACATGCATGGTGTAGTGGAGAACGTCTGAGACAGGGAGTCAACGGAGGATCTGTGGAATGTGAGGCATCTTTTCTGGACCTATGTTTGGGTCAGCATGGTAGGCAATGCCATCTCCTTATATCCTCTTTCTAATCACTTCTGGAACCATTTCTGCCACATTTTTACTTCATCAAATTTCTATCAGTGTTCCTTCAGCTTAAGAGTACAAAAACAGGTTAAAAGATGTTTTCTTCTAAAATTCCTCAAAGAGTTTCCAAATTGTCTTGTCTGCTATTAATTCTTTTTCCATCTCTCTATTGCTCAATCTCATTTTAGTTGGCCACATTGTCTGTTAAGCACTGAATGTGTTACTACATCACAATTAAAAGCATATGATTGTATTTTAAATGGCCATTTCCTGTAGAAATACATCATTAAAATGCCCTTTGTCACTAGAAAATTCCAACTCAGATTTAGGTCATTTTAACAACAGATATGTTCTTTCTATTTAAAATCATCTTACATCGAGCTTTATGCAGAGATTTTGAAAATCGCTTTTGTATCTCCTGAGTCTTATACCTATGATTTTTTTGCCCAGAAAGAAAAAGATTTGGTTCTGAAGCTATTGATGGGTTCCACATTGATAATTTAACTACTGGCAAGTTAGTAAGATTTCTTTCTTTTTTTTTATTTAGGGAAAATGAAATCATTCTACCCATCTGCTCTCACTTATCAAAACTGGAAAGAGGAGTGAGCATAAGCTTTCACATACTCGGTGCTTTTTATCTGGGTTTCTAGAGAATAATGGAAACCTGCCATCCCATACGCATAATCATGTAGATTTTAAACCAGCATTATTTAAACCATGCTCAACGAAACCTAATTAGTGCATACAGGGCAAGTCTGTTATAACATGCCAAGCCAGTGAGGAGGACGGAGTAGAGTCCTCCAGTAGAAGTATCAATAAGGCATTCCAGTAAAGGATGAACTAGGAATATGGGAAGCCTAAGTGGCCAAAGTAGAGAATCAAGAATCACAATTTCTAAGTTTCTATTTATTTCTTTCTCATAGATATGACTTGAGATAAATTATATCAAGAATGTGTTCTTATTTTCCTTTTCATATTGGAAAATGAAAAAGTACTCTATATCCCAAACACTAACAGCCTATCTGTGAATCAATTTGAGATCTTTGGAAAATAAGCATTAAACAGTGGTGGAAATGCCTATGGTGATTTAAGAGTCTGGAATCTGTGATTATATCATCGCCATCTAAGTTTTAAATTGTTACAAATGACAATGGACTTAGAACACCATTACTCTGAATTTCTCCCTCATGCTTTATATCAGTAATATTTCGCAAATATAAAATGATGTTTACAAAATTGATGTTTTCCATCCTTACACTTAAAATGTTCAGAGGTGAAATTGTCTGGAAATGGATATCAAGATGGTGAATATATATTTTCCTAGCTTTTCAACGAACTTGGTCATGGGCCTCCTATAATCTCTCTTTTTTTAGAAGGATTCTATTTGGAGAAGAATTCTGTTTCATATAAATTTTTGAGGTAATTAAAAGGAACTTTTACAATACAACTCTAATTTCTGTTGAGAAAATCAGAAAGTATTATGGAAACAAGATTTAAAAAAAGACTCACGGAATTCTCTTAAATCTAAAAATATCTCTTGCCACCTTTTTTATAAAAAGCCATACTTGTGTAAATTGCATTTTCACAAAGCCAGCACTTCATACAGATGATGAAATGCATCGAAAACTGTAAGTTTTAAATCAAAAGTAAAATGGTTAGATTAAAGGAGAAGAAGGAAAGGAAAGATACAATTCTTCAAACCATACTCAATTCCAAATACGGTTACAAATTCTCACTTTTTAAACTCAAGCAGTCATTAATATTTGTGCCATATAAATTGTGCACATTTCTATGATATGATTCAAATGACAGACAAGACATGGTCAAGTTTATATTCAAATGGGAGAGAAAAGTGATATGTGTTTGAAAATCACTGTTTTATCTACTTAGGTTAATGCTAATTATTTTTTTGGCCGAGAAGACACATATTTAGTTCTAAAGCTATCAGTGGGTCCTTTGTTGATTATTTAACTACTGACATGCTAGCATGTATAACAGTATGATGGTGAAATGCAAATATTAGAGCACATTTTGAGAAATGAAAGAATAATAGTGCATTTTAATACATTGGCATGGAACTGTGAGAATAAAAGAGAAATTGAAGGGAATGGATTCATTAAACCAGATAGTTCAAAGAAAATGTTTAAAAGGAGCATAAGAAGGTGTCTTTGCAGAGGAGGCAAAGGAGTATGCTGGATACCTCTTTGTGACCTTCCAGAGTCACATTCTCTCCTTCTCTACCTGCTCTCTGCCTTGGAGATGGACCTACAGTAACTACATCAACAGGGCCCCCATGTACTCTGGTTTCTAGATGAGTTTGGAACTTTTTTTCCTTCCAGATTCTGTTAACTTTTCCTTTCCTCATCACTTTGAGATTAAGAATGGTACATTCTCAATGCTGCTAGTCCTAGTTCCTGCCCTACCCCAGTGATTCACCTCCATCCCACCCAAACATTTTTGACTTGTCACTTTGTAAATAAAAATTCCTCTAATTAACCAATGTATTTGTCTCTGCTGGGATCTTGGCTGATATGTTAGTTGTTACCAGATGTGGTCCCAGGAAACAGATCCTTGAAATGAGATTCTGGGATTGATAGAACGTATGTTTGAGGATTACAGGAACAGCCTCTTTTCTGGGGGAGGGTAATCAGTCATGAGTAATCCTTGGCATACTATGGCATCATACATACTTAAGACTGGTGGTCATGTGGAATGATATACTCACAGAGATCAAGTGCCTGCAGTACCTAGCTGCTATAACAACTAAGGTTGTATAGTCACATTTTCTTAAAGCCCTAGGGATTACACATAAGAAAAAGAGAATTAAAACTATGAACATGGAATTAAGAATGTGCACAGAGAGCTAGAAAGTCTCCCGAGTAACTTTGAAGGAGCCCCTCATCTCCTATAGTTGCAAGGAAGATATAGCTGACAACGAAGCTCAGGGTATGAATGTAAGGGTCGTAGAGTTGTAGCACTAATTAAAAACCCACCTGCCAGATCTCTTAACTAAGGGAAGGACAATTATGGGGCGGTGATGAAACGCTGCCACATTGGATGGTGACATTTTGATAGATATGGATGGAGCTAAGAACTAAGTTTCTGAATACCCCTGACCCTCTTTTGCCTCACAAGCTAATATTGATAATCTTCAGATCCACATCCACCAACAATATACTCAGGTAATACCTAGTATGTATACACCCTCTCCTCACTTATCAATGTGTTTAGGTTCCAAAGACCGGGTTGTTATACAAAAATTGGCATTATGCAAAAATGGAGAAAGATCACATCAGATCATAAAATGGAGGATGACTACATAACTGCCATATGACATCACTACATAACTGCCAAACCACTGAGAATCATGGACCAGCCAAGTTGACACATAACCTTAACCATCGCAGCCAGTGTTATTCTCACCTTCACCTTGGCATTTACTATTAATAGATGTATTTCATTAATTTAAAATATAGTTGAAGAGTATACTTTTTACTATTATCATCAGTGTGAAATGTCAGACAATGAGATAATCGATAAGTAAGGATGGGGCATAATGTACAATAAGAGTTAGAGTCCAGAATAGCCTGGGGTATAACTCCTATTCACAAAAAGAAGAATGCAGATTCTAGTCACTGCACAAGGTCAAAACAATGAACAAAAACTCATTCAGCAGGATGAAGGCAGAGGGTAAGGGAAACATGGAATTGGAAGGTGGAAGCTGGTGGTTATGATTACCAGTTTATGCTAGTGGTCAGCTACATGAGGAGGGGTCACTTAGAAGCTATATTTTATAACACTTTATTTTTTCTTCCTTTCCCCCCTTACATGAAGGATAGCAGTATAGCTAGCATTTTAGGCTTCAGGAGGGAATATGACTGAATTGATATCAACCCAGATTGATGATGTGGTAGCTGATGAGACTTTGCTCATTCCCTGATTGGGGACATAGACAAAGACAAGAATGGACACTGAAGGGCAAACATGGTTGAATCATCTTGCTTTGCTCTACAACAGAAGGCCACCACTGTCCTCTGGCTTTGGGCCAACAGGGAGTCCATTAGAAGGTAGGAAGGAGAGAAGAGTATCAAGTCAGGAAATTTATTCCCTTCGCTCCTTTCTGGCAAAGTTACCTAGGGCTGGCTGTGCCCTCCATGGAAAACCTCTGCCCCTCTCTAAGTAGCCTTCTTTTCTCTCACCTCTTTCCTGGTGAGCTACTCCTCCCACTGCTCTGGATAGGGGATGGAAAGAGGAAAGAGATTGGGAGAAGGTAATAAGAACCCCATTGCTGCTAGTCCCAGGTCCCTGAGCAATCCTTATTGTTTCCTATACTCCATCCACACCCTTGGTCATTAGTCCCTTTGTAAATAAACCCTTTGCAAGTTACTTTGATATATGAGCTGGCCGTCTGTTTCCTGTGATGACTCCAACTGATACTTAGAAAACTGTTAATAAATATGCCAAACTCAACTTTGGAATATGTGAAGACAAATTTGGAAAGCTTCACTGTAAAAAAATGATAATAATAATAAAATTTGTTAAAAATTTTCCTGTATTGTTTTTTTCTAAAAAAAGATATCAACATGGCCATCTAAGATAACACAGGTTTTGAGCTCAAATGGTTTCTGAAATAATGCTGGGCTGCTACTGCCAATCTCCATGAGAGTCAAGGAAAGGCTGGAATCTACAATAACACTTTGGAGAAACAGTATCTTACGCTGCTTTGCTTCTCTATTATCTACGAATATACCCCTGTTAGTGAAGATAACCTCTTTTTGAAATCTTAAAAAACTTCTAATTAAAATACTTCCCAATTAATACAAAACAATTTACCACAGTTATCCTCCAAATTCTTCCTCTTTTCTCATTTTACATTTATATATGCAGTCTAAATAAGCATGACACCATCATTTAAGTCATGTGCTTTGAGTATTTTCAAATAGCTGTGATGGATTTTGACTGATCCATTTGTTCCCTCTGGTGACTAATGACAAATAATCTGAGAAGGTAACTCATGGGCAATTAAGTTTCCTATCTGGATACCTATCTACTAATGGGTTAATAAACCCTGCCAAACTGTGGAAACACATTCATAATAATTAAAATATACCAGATTTTCTGGCTCTTACCTTAAATGCTAAAACAAACAAAATAAAACACTGACCTAACCTGGAATTAAGGTTTGTTGTCTTTCTCTTGTTATCGAACACATTCATTAATAAGTCAACATTTGAACACCAGCTATGTGCTAAGTGTTAGTTTAGGTACCGGTGATGCAAAAACAAAATAAGAAATAAATACTCCTTTTGAGGAGTTTCCAATCCAGTTTGGAAGAAGTAATGATAATACAATGGGTTAAGTATTGTGGTAAGTTATGCCAGGGACACACATAGGAAGGGCAACTAAGTCTGATGGGAGAAGGCAGAAAATTTTCTCAATGACATTGCACAGGAGAATAGTTTGGAGGATAAATAGAATTAGCTAGGCCAAGAAAGTAGACAAGGACATTGTTAGGAGAAGGAATGGCACATACAAGGGTGTAGAGATCTGAAATAGCATTATGTGTTCGGGGGTCTGCAAGTGGTACTTTATGACTGAGTAAGTATAGGAAAGTAACTAGTCATGAAGAAAGAGAAGTAGTCAGGAACCAGGTCACAAAGCTTGGAGCAAAGCTAAGTTTACAGTTCATGCAGAAATTTATAGGGACTTTTTTTCTAATGCTTTGGTTGCAAGGATCAGAACATCTTATGGTAAATGGCTTAAAGATAAGGAAATGCACTAACTTCTTTAACTATAAGTCCAGGGAAGGTTAGGCTTCAGGGTTAGCTAAATGCAGGAGCTCTGTGGATGATTCCCTGGGGTCTGATTTGCTCTGTGTGTTGGGTAGAATCTTAGGCTGTGAAAATGCCCCATGGAAGTAAAATAACTGCCACAGTCCTTGGAATCACATGTGTACACCACAAAAACCAGAAGGAAAGAAGGTTCTATCTCTACATTTGAAGCAAGAGTACTGAGAGTCATCCATACTGAAAGATTTTAGTTCACATGACCACCCTTAAACCAACCAGGGCTCAATTTTGGATGTGGAGATAATTTCCCAGAAGGCACATATGTCAAATTTTCAAACTTAAGCATTTCACAAGTAAAGGAACTATCCTCTTTTGAACAATATATATTTTACTAAAATGTCAACTAATGGGAACGTTTACTTATTTTCAATATAGTAAGTCACCATGCTCAAATGCTAATAAATCTGCGTGAAAAGAACCCATTGCCGTTGAGTCAATTCCAACTCATAGTGACCCTACAGGACAGAGTAGAACTACTCATGAAACGAGTGATATATTATAAACCAATTAGAATTTCATCATATTTCATCATACCAAACCAAAACCAAACCCAGTGCTGTCGAGTTGATTGCGACTCGAAGTGACACTTTATTTATTTATTGCCCATATTTAGTTATTTTGTGAATTGTTCAATTTTAGAAGTGAGAATTTGAGTCTCCTAATTACATTATCATGCACAAATCAAGCTTTCCATATTATAGTAATAAGAATAAAAAGGAGACAAAAGACCTGTTGAGAAATACTTGATCCATATTGTATAATGAGAAAGTTTAAGAGGGTTTTACAGAGTTATGTGCAAGATATTGTGAATCATTAGCTGTGGACACCAGAATGTCAATGCCTTTTCTTCTTTTCTGAAGAATAGGTGAGAACTTTTAACCAGTACAAGTATGGCCAAGAAGTGTGCCAGAGTCTAGTGTGGATTCTCTGAATGTGGGTTGTACATGTTCTATGTTGACTAGTCTAAGCTGAGATATCAAAACTTTGCTTCCGGCATCTATTACCGAATTCTAACTTTTAGCCTAGGTATGTCTTTACTGGTTAAGTGCTACAGCTGCTAACCAAAGGGTCAGCAGTTCGAATCCACCAGGCACTCTATGGAAACTCTATGGAGCAGTTCTACTCTGTCCTATAGGGTCTTCATGAGTCAGGATCAACTCGAAGTTACTGGGTTTGGTTTTTTTTTTTTTCTTTTTTTTATGTCTTCACTGTGCAGTCTTTGAAGCTGAAATCCTTGTCCTTTGTCTTCTCAGAAGAGTTTGCTTCCCTCATGTGCTTTGCACAGCGTTGCTTATTCCATACATTCCCATTGAAGACTGCATGCTCTCTGGGGTAATCTATTTACTCTCATCTCAAGGGTGACAGATGCATTTTAAGCCCCTTTTTTTGACAAGTCACTTTTGTTAGAAGATTTAGTTAATCACGGCACCCTGACATTTCAAGAAAAAAAAAAAAAAAACTATTAAGCACACATAGACAAAGATATATTGAGCGTTACTGAATGTCCAATATTGGGTAGGATATGACTCTACCTACTAATTTATTTTGTGATTATCCATGTTTTTGTTGTTAGGTGTCATCGAGTCAGTTCTGATTCATAGCAACCCTGATGCTTATTAAAGTTCGTTTCTTATTTATATTAATACAACTAGATTTTTTTCTTCCCTTTCAAACTAGTTTCTTTTGGCTTTGGTCCTTAATGTTGATCAGCATCTGGACAGGACAGATAAGCCTGCTCCCAGGTACTGTCTAATTTCTGACAGCATTAGGGTCAAATTTCGCACATGACTCATATTGATTATACATTAATTATATAATTTTCTCCATTAGATAATATATTTAGATGAGTGTTTTCCTTACTCCATTATTTTACATACCTTCTAGTGCTTAAAGGGCTAGGCCTTCAATGAGTATTCAATATATAAGCGATAATTAAGACATACTTTCAAAAACAAGTTAGGAAGCCAAAGCAATCTACAGATATAATGCAATCCCAATCCAAATACCAACAGCATTCTTTAATGAGATGAAAAAACTAATCGCCAACTTTATATGGAAAGGAAAGAGGCCCAAGATAAACAAAGTATTATTGAAGAAAAAGAACAAAGTAAGAGGCCTCACATTATGTGATCTTAGAACCTACTATATAGTCACAGTAGTCAAAACAGCCTGGTACTAGTCCAATGACAGGCACATAGACCAATGACACAGAATCGAGAACCAAGATGTAAATCCATCCACCTGCAGTTGGCTGATCTTTGACAAAGGACCAAAGTCCATTAAAGGGGGAAAAGACACTCTTTTTAACAAATGGTGCTGGAAAAACTGGATGGCCATCTGTAAAAAAAAAAATGAAACAGGATCCATACACATACACATAAATTAAATTAAAATGGGTCAAAGACCTAAATAAAACTTAAAATGATGAAGATCATGGAAGAAAAAACAGGGACAACACTAAGCCCTTAATGTATGGCACAAATACAATACAAACCATAACTAACAATGCATGAACACCAGAAGAGAAACTAGATAACTGGGAGCTCCTAAAAATTAAACACTTAAGGTCATCAAAAGACTTCACCAAAAGAGTAAAAAGAAAGCCTACAGAGTGGTAAAATTTTTTTTGCTATAACAAATCCAGCAAAGGACTAATCTCTAAAATCTGTAAGGAAAATCCAGCACCTCTACAACAAAAAGACAAATAATCCAATTAAAAAATGGGCAAAGGCATATGAACAGACACGTCGCCAAAGAAGACATTCAGGCAGCTAATAGACGCATGAGAAAATGCTTGTGATCATTAGACATTAAAAAAAAAAATAGAGAAACACAAATCAAAACTACAGTGAGATATTATCTCACCCAAACATTGCTGGCATGAATCAGGAAAAAAAAAAAACCAGAAAATAGCAAATGTTGTAGAGGCTGAATGGAGATTGGAACTCTTATGCACTGCTGGTGTGGATGTAAAATGGTACAACCACCACAGAAAATAGTATGGCGTCTCCTTAAAAAGCTAGAAATAGAAATACCATAAAACCAACCTATTGCCAACCCATTGCTGTCGAGTCCATTCCGACTCATAGCGACCCTATAGGACAGGGTAGAACTGCCCCATAGGGTTTCCAAGGGCGCCTGGTGGATTTGAACTGTTGACCTTTTGGTTAGCAGCCATAGCTCTTAACCACGACGCCACCAGGGTACCATATGATCTAGCAATCTCACTCCTAGAGATATATCCTAGAGAAACAAGAGCCATCACAGGAATAGACATATGCACGCCCATGTTCACTGCAGCACTATTCACAATAGCAAAAAGATGGAAACAACCTGAGTGCCCATCAACAGGAGAATGGATAAACAAATTTTGTTACATACACACAATGGAATACTACTCAATGATAAAGAACAATGATGAACCTGTGAAACATCTCACAACATGGATGAATCTGGAGGGCATTATGTTGAGTGAAATAAGTCAATCACAAAAGGACAAATACTGTATGAGACCACTATTATAAAAACCCAGGAAAAGGTTTAAACATAGGAAAACAAAAACAAAAACAATTTTTGGTGGTTACATGGGAGGGGAGGGATGGAGAGGGGAAATCATTAACTAGATAGTAGATAAGTGTTAACTTTGGTGAAGGGAAAAACACCACCAAATGCAGAGGAAGTTAGCACAGCTTGATGAAGGAAAAGCCATAGAAGCTTCCTAGACACATTCAAAAGACACATCCAAACACCTTGAGGGGTGGAGTTAGTGGGGCTAAGAGCCAGGGACTATGGTCTCAGGGGACATTTAGATTAATTGGCATAACATAGTTTATAAAATGTTCTGCATCCTACTTTGGTGAGTATCATCTGAAGACTGTTAAGCTTGGGAGAGGCCATCTAAAATACATCTTTTGGTCCTATCACATTCAGAGCAAAGGAGAATGAAGAAAACAAAAGACACAAGGAAAATATTAGTCCAAAGGACTAATGGATCACATGAACCATAGCCTCCACCAGCCTGAGCCCAGAAGAACTAGATGGTACCCAGCTACTACTACTGACAGCTCTGAAAGGGATAAAATAGAAGGTTCCAGACAAAGAGAGAAAATGTAAAACAAGATTCAACTTCACACAAAAAGACAAGATTTACTGGTCTGACAGAGACTGGAGGAACCCCCTAGACTATGGCCCCCAGACATCCTGCTAACTCAGAGCTGAAGCTACTCTTGAAGTCCAACTTTCAGCCAAAGATTAGACATGCCTATAAAACAAACAATAACACACATGAGGAAACTGGTTCTTAGTTCAGTCAAGTATATGAGACCAAATGGGCAACACCTGCCCAAAAGCAAAGATGAGAAGGCAGGAAGGGACAGGAAAATTGGACGAATGGACAGGGAGAACCTAGGGTGGAAAGGGGGAGAGTACTCACACATTGCGGGGACTGCTGTGAATGTCACAAAACAATATGTGTATAAATTTTTGAATGAGAAACTAGTTTGCACTGTAAATTTTCACCTAATACACACACACACATACACTCTTAAAAGTTAGGAAACACGCTCTTAACCACAGTCCTCTGTCTTAGTCATCTAGTACTGCCGTAACAGAAATACAAGTGGATGGCTTTAACAAGTAGGTTACAAGTCCAAGGTCAGGGCGTTGGCTCCAGGGGAAGGCCTTCTTTCTCTGTCGGCTCTGGAGGAAGGTCCTTGTCCTCAATCTTCCCCTGGTGGAGGAGCTTCTCAGATGCAAGGACCCCAGGTCCAAAGGACACGCTCTGCTCCTGGTGCTGCTTTCTTGGTGGTACGGGGTCCCCAACTCTCTGCTTGCTTGCCTTTCCTTTTATCTCTTGAGAGATAAAAAGTGGTGCAGGCCACACCCCAAGGAAACTCCCTTTACATTAGATCAGGGAAGTGACCTGGTAAGGGTGTTACAATCCCACCTGAATCCTTTTAACATAAAATTACAATCACAAAATGGAGGTCCACCACAGAATACTGGGAATCATGGCCTAATCAAGTTGATACACACATTTTGGGGGGAACATAATTCAATCCATGACATCCTCTTAATTAGATGATTATGTTGGACCCGCCAGTGATGAACTTCACAGGAAAGGTTACTTTCCTATAAAGATAATATCTATTTGACATCTCTATTGATGACTTTAATATGGAATTAGGAATTTGCTTACAAAATTTGTAGCCAATTCTAACTACAAGTTTAGATATAAACTTGGTCTTAATACTTTGCAAAATTCTATAAAAATCTAATGAAGTTCATTATATTGAATTATATTGTTGTTGTCAGGTGCCACTGAGTCAGCTACAACTCACAGCAACCCAATTTACAACAGGATTATTTGTTTTTGTTTTAAAAGCATAAATCATAAGAAGAAAGGCCAAACAATAAAAAAAAAAAAAAAAAGGTTGATATTAAAAGAGAAATTTAGTGGAAAAAATGGTGAGGACTCTTGTACCCATAATTACATGTTCTAGAAGATTTTGTCCAAAGGTGATCAGTATTATACTAGAGTACAGAATCAACAAGGGCAATAGCATATAGTATTTTTTATTGCTAAGAGAAAAAAAGTAATATTGGTTATTTGGAGATAGTGATATTTCCTTACATTGTTATTGCTTTGAGGTCTATTTAAAAAATGCACATAAAACTTTAAAATTAGTGTTACTTCATTGTAATATCAGTTTTACCCCTCCTGCTTCAATGAGTATACCCCAAACTCTGAAGAGTTGTACATCCTAGAACCACAAGTTGGTCACCATTAGTTTGGAGAGCCACCTAATGAATTCAGTAGATTTTCTGAGGTCTTCTTCAGATAACTGTTTTATTATAAAAAAAAATAGTGGTGGAAAATGAATCATTACTCTGTACACTCTATAGGGTAGTGAGAAATTGTGAAAAGTTTACCCTGTCCATCCTTTGAACGCTATAGACATTTATTTACATCTTCATTTGCTTTGCATTACAGTTAGTTTTATGTTTGTTTTCTGTTGACCTTGAGTTGATTTCGACTTATAGTGACCCTACAGGACAGAGTAGACCTGCCCCATAGGGTTTCCAAGGAGTGGCTGGTGGATTTGAACTGCTGACTCTTTGGTTAGTACCCAAGCTCTTAACCACTGTGCCACCAGGGCTCCATACTTGTTTTATTCTTCCATTATTCTCTCTTTGAAGGCAGGGACTGTGGCTTATATAGATTTGCATTTCTTGAGTCGGTAAGAAATGGATCTACCACATAAAAGATGGGTCAAACATTTGGGTGAGTTGAATTGGCCAGTTGTCAGGAGAACCACATCATTATCCCAATCCTGCACTAACTAGCCATGAGACATTTGATGCACCACTTAATCTTGCTGGGCCCCAGTTTCTGTATCTGTGAAATGAAGGGGTTGAACCAGCTGATCTTGAAGGCTTACCCCATCTCTAAAATGCTACAGAGGATATCGTTGCAATATCCACGCATTAGTTATCTCCATTAACATAACACCGCTAGGAATCTATGGAACATGTTTACAAAAAAATGTATTAATTTACATTTCATCACTACTGATCATTCAAGAAGGTTTGGATTCTACACTTTTCTTTAGGCTCTTTTCATTAACATGCAGAATTTTTTTTTTTTTTAAAATGTGTGCTGGTAACTGTCCATATTCCATGCCAACTCTGACTAAGGGAGTATGTGAGATCACTCCAGAGGTATACAAGATTTTTTTGGATCACAGCATTTGCATAACTTTGCCTTATTCTTCCAAAGGGAGAGGCTTGTCTGGTCATGCAGGCAAAAGAATTCAAGGTGAAAGTTCTGTTTTGTACTGTTGTTTTTTATCCTAATTCTCAACCTGACTTGAAGCAAGTGATTCAACACATTTTTTTTTTTTTTCTTTTCCAGTTTACTTAACTAGGAAAAAAATAATATGGAAGCCTAAAGGCTGCTGATTCTTAGGTGTATAAATTAAAGATGAAATGTTAGTAAAGGTTCCTTGTAGGTGAAATGTATTCTGAAATAATGAGTTTCCTCAATTTCTAACACTTTATATTTTCTTTAGCTCTACATTCTGGAACAAAGCACATACATACCCCCACCCAGGCAGATGCTTCGCTGAGTTGTTCTTTGGCACAGAGGGTGTGACTGTAAAATCATAATGAGAGTAGCCAACAAAAACCATTTAACTAGGCCCACCTATACAGTACGGCCGAGTTGAGGATAACCCCCACTAAAATATTTCACCTGGTGTGTGTTCAAATTTTGAGGTTAAATGAGCCGGCTTTTGTTTCTCATTAAGCCCAGAAGAAAGGAGACTTGATGGGGAGAAGGAGGGAAGAGAAGGAAGGAATTAGTTAAGTCCTCAGCATCGTTAGTTCTTTTTCTTTGCTTCTTTTCAAACAAGCACACCACATTGAATAGCATGTGGAAAATTGGCATTTCGAGTGAATAAAAATTAACTGGCAAACAACAACAGGGAAAACGGAGGAATGCTGCTGGATGCTGTTTGGCTTGTCTTGTCTTGTCAGAGAAAGAACATGTGTGAATCAAATGGCTTAAGATGCATTTTACCTACATGTCTGGCTCCTGTTCAGATGTTTTAGATTTCTTAGTCAACTTTGTTTACTTGGAAGGGTTTTTAAAAACCTGATTCTTTTGTAAGTTAAGGATAAAAAGGGAGAAGGCTATAAAAGTAGTATGTGAACACTTGTTCAAATGTTCCACTTCAGAAAACTTGCTCACTTTTGTTTTCTTTTTAGGAAACACTGGAAAAAAAAAAAAAAAGTTATTTAAAAAGCCAGAAAACCAATAAGAATATCTGAGGAGTTCTGACCTATTAAGACAGCTAATCTGATATTTTCAAAAGAAGCTTTTCTTTTTAAGAAAAGCCACAGAAAAACCTTTTTCAATATAAAAATAATTTTATTCATACACAATTGTTTTTCCACCCCTACAGTAGGCTGAATGCCTTTAAAGTGTGTGAATCTAAACCCTATTTTATTCTAGTGTATTTAAAAGAGTTGTATGCCTCCCTGGGCTGTGAAATTATCAGCTGACAAATATGTTTGGTCTTAGAAGAAAGCCAGAAGCCAGCCTCATGACTGTTTTGCTTTTTACTATCTTCTGTTAGAGCAGAAAACCATCTGACACAAAATACAAATTATATTTTCATTCAAAGAGGTGATCCTCTGAATACAAACAGACACCCTTTGTTATGCCAGCTCTATCATGACTTGTGATTGAAATAATTAATCAAAGGAGAGTATCTGGTGAAGTAACATATGCTAAGTGACAGAAATGAACGTTCATGAAAATTTACCTTCATGCATAGTTTCACAAGCTTATATTTTTGTGACAAGGATGTCAAACAACTCATCACACATATATAGTAACTTAAAACCAAGACCTTGTCAACAATACAAAGGTCATAGAGTTTTTCACTACTCTCAGACAATGTCATTAAATTATAGTGACTTATGGTTCACTTCAAACAGTGGTTAGCTTTCAGTATCATTGGATATTAACTTCGTGGGAAAATATATTGTTGTTAGCTGTTATCTATTAGCCCTCAACTCATGGGGACCCCATGCACAACAGGATCAAACCATTATGACCCATATGGCTTTCATTAGCTGATTTTCAGAGGTAGGTCACCAGGCCTTTCTTCCTAGACTGTCTTAGTCTGGAAGCTCCAGTGACACCTGTTCAGCATCATAGCAACATGAAAACCTCCACTGACAGATGGCGGGTAGCTGTGCCTGAGGTGCATCGGCCAGGAATCAATCCCAGGTCTCCCTCACGGAAGGTGAGAATTCTACCACTGAACCACGACTGCCTTCGTGGGAAAATATACCATGATTTAAAATAAAAAAAAAAAAAAAAACTGAGGAAAAAAATTATCTACAACTGCTACTGCTCAGTAAATCCAGACTTTGTAATTTTACATTAGGGTATAGTCATCTCAAGGGCAGGAACTTTCAGAGTCACAGACTAGTTGAATTGAAGGGAATTTAGATCACACAATTCAATCATATTACTTTCTAGATGAAGAAACTTATGCTCAAAGATATCAAGTGACTGCACAGCAAGTTACGGGCACAGCTTTGTCAAGACTCCGTTTTCCCAGCAGCTAGCCCCTGTGCGCACTGCACTGCACTACGGCGTATTTAATGCAGCTTCTGGGGCGACGAGCTTGTCTCCCAGCCGTATCACTGTCTCTGGCATGTAGAATTCAAAAAGGAGAGGTATCTAGATTTGGGTTGAGGAGACTAGAGTAGATATCAAACCAACCTTTCTTAGCAAATAGGGGCAGTGCCTCTTCTGAGCTCAGAAACACCACACTGAGCACTTTAAATAAGTGTAGAGTGAAAACAACATTTTGCTCTGTTTTGAACAGAACCAAAAGCTCAATTCCTAAGCAATATGTAACATTCCTTCCCCCATTAATTTAATCGTTTTGATTTCCTTTTTGATTTATTTTGCTAGCAGTTGACATCTTTCCAAAGACAAGTATTCCTACAAAACCAAAATAAGAAAGAAAACAACTGCTACAATTTTTTCAATAATTTCTTTTTTTAATTCTGTTTGTGTGTGGTGTGTGTATGTGTGTGTGCATACAAGCTATGTTATTTCTTAAGTATTTGGATCACAAATAAAGAAAATTTTAGAAGTGTTCATTAAATCAAGCATTCAAAACGTACTTGTTATGTTCGAAAATGGATTCACTTTATGACTGTTTTGTTTAACTTTAATCGTTAGAAATAAAATCACAAAATTTAAAGCAGAGCATATTTCAGCAGACTTTGAAAGGTTTATAATTGTTGACTATAGCGGCAGGTGATTAAAGAAGAGTTCAGAAACTTTTGCATCGACTTCCAAATTATTCATCATTTCAATCAGTCCAAGGTAGTTAGCTTCCAGACCCGCTTAATATCACTGCCAAATTAAAGTTGGCATCTCTGGAGCTTGTTGAGTCTTTTTGGCCAAGTGTTTAGTTGTTGTTATTTAGAACTTTGCAAAGTAAGAAGGATCATCATTGAAGATAGAAAAATACTTGCCCGTGAAAATAAATTTTTAAGCCTGTTCCCCTAACAGTGGTGTATTATTTTGGCACCTGGTATTTCTCTTGTATCCTAGTGATCGTTCTCCTTTGCCTCAACACACATCTCCCGGGGAACTTCCTCCATCCGACTTTGGCTGAGTCTTCTTCCCTAACCATAATACTAGATATCCACCACTATAAAAAAAAAAAATAGGACAGTGTAATTTAACCCTCCAGGAAACTAACACTGAAAATATTATTTCCAATCACATTTTTCTTTGACGTTCATCTAAAAGCCACTCGAAGTCCCTGAGTAGTGCAAATGCTTAATATGATCAGCCACTAACCAAAAGGTTGGTGGCTCAAGTCCATCAGAGGTACCTCAGAAGAAAGGCCTGGCAATCTGCTGAAAACTCAGCCATTGGAAACCCTGTGGAGCACAGTTCTACTCTGACACATATGGGGTTGCTATGAGTAGAAATCGAGTTACTGGCAACTGGTGGCTAAAAGCCACTTGTTAATAAAAGGCAGCTAAAACAAAAGTTCTTTATCTTTCTCTCTCAGTAGTTTAATTTTTTTAAAGATGTTATTTGTTCATAATTATAAAATAGGGAACTATACTTTATATAGAAAATCATAATTTACCTTCTGAAAATACAACATGCATAAATGGTGAATTATTTTCAAAATGTATATCGACAGTAACATAATATATCCTTCAACGATCATCAAAAAGACTACCTCTTAACTGAAATCTTCCCTTATTGATAATAATATCCGCCTCATATAATTGTTTGGAAGATCATAATATATGTCATATATTTATGTCATATATACAAAAAGTACTTAGCACAGTGCTTAGCCCACAGTCTGTGCTAAATTTCTTGAAATTTTATTTGAACTTTCTCTTTTGACCCTTCATAACATGTTTTTGTACTTCTCGTATGTCTATTTGAGTTCATTTTCTTAACTCTTGTATAAGTTATCCGTTGTTGCATAACAAATTACCCCAAAATTTAGTGGCTTAAAATACCTTTACAATACTCATTTACTATCTCTCAGAATTTCTGTAAGTCAGTAATGCAGAAAAGGGTTGGCTCTCTTATGAGGTTGCAGTTAGATATCTGCTCTGACTGTAGGCATCTGAAGGTTTTACTGGGATTAGATGATCCACTTAGAATTGACTCACTCACATGACTAGTGAGATGGTGCTGGTGCTGGTGCTGGTGCTGGTGCTGCTGCTGGAGGGAGGTCTCAGTTCCTCTCCAAATATTGTTTCAAAGAAACAATAATCTATCCTTACACGTTTTTGTTAGTTATTAGTAACTACCAAGTCAGGTCTAACACGTGGTGACCTTATGTATAACAGAAGGAAATGTTGCCAGGTCCTGCACCATCTTCATGATCATTGGTATATCTGAGTCTAGTGATTTGGCTGTTCTGTCAATCCATCTCATTGAGGTTTTTCCTCATGTTAGCCAATCCTCTACCAACCATGATGTCCTTTTCTAGTGACTGGTCTTTTCTGATGATATGTTCAAATAATCTAGCTGAAGTCTCACCACCCTTGCTTCTAAGGAATATTCCAGTTGTATTTCTTCTAAAACTGATTCATTAATTTTTCTGGCAGTCCATGACAGATTTAATATTTTTCACCAACATCACAGTTAGAATGCAGCAATCCTCCTATGTCTTCCTTTTTCACTGTCGAGGTTTTACATGTATATGAGACAACTGAAAACACCATGGCTTGGATCCAGTTCACCTTAGCCATCAGAGTAACATCTCTGCTTTTTCAAACTTTAAAGAGGTCTTTTGCAGCAGGTTTGCCCAATGCAATGTATTGTTCAATTTCTTGGCTGCTTTCTCTGCGGGCTTTCATTGTTGATCCAAATATAATGAAATTATTGACAACTTCCGTTTCTTCTTCATTGATCATGGTGTTGTTTATCAGTCCAGTTGTGAAGATTGCTTTCTTCATAGTCAAGTGTAATCCATACTGAAGGCTGTAGTCTTTGACCTTCGACAGTAAGTACTTCAAGTTGTCTTCATTTTAGGCAAGCACGGTTGTATCACCTGCATAGCTCAGGTTGTTAATGAGTCTTCCTCCAAACATGATGCCATCCATGTTCTTCTTCTTATAGTTCAGCTTCTCAGATTATTTGTTCAACATACAGATTGAGTAAGTAAGGTGAAATGATACAACCCTGCCTCATACCTTTTCCCCTTCCGAGCCATTCAGTATTCCCTTGTTCTGTTCAAACAATTGCCTCTTCATCCATATACAGATTCCTCATGAGCACAATTAAGTGTTCTGGAATTCCCATTCTTTGTAATGTTATCCATAATTCGTTATGATCCACATAGTCAAATGTCTTCATGTAGTCAGTAAAACACAGGTAACCATCTTTTTGATATTCTCTGCTTTTGGCGAAGATTCATCTGACGTCAGCAAAATTTGCATTCCACTTCCTTGCCTTTCTTTGGAATGGGCACGAATATGGATCTCTTCCAGTCAGTTGTCCTGGTAACTATCTTCCAGTTTTCTTGACATAGATGCACAAGCACTTCCATCATTGCATCCATTTGCTGAAGCATCTCAATTGTTATTCCAATGATTCCAGGAGTCTTGTTTTTCTCTAATGCCTTCAGTGCGGCTTGAACTTCTTTCTTCTCTATCAGTTGTTCTTGGTCATATGCTACCTCCTGAAATGGTTGAATATAGACCAGTTCTTTTTGCTACAGAGACTCCGTGTATTCTTTCTATCTTCTTTTAATGCCTCCTGTGTCATTCAATTTTTTGCCCACAGAAACCTTCACTAGTACAACTTGAGGCTTGAATTTTTTCTTCAGTTCACTTCAACTTGAGAAATGCCAATCTTGTTCCTCTCTTTTGGTTTTCTAACTCCAGGCCATTGCACATTTCATCATAATACTTTACTTTTGCTTCTTGAGCTGCCCTTCAAAATCTTCTGCTCAGCTCTTTTACTGCATTGTTTCTTCCATTCACTTTAGCTACTCCGCTCTTAAGAGCAAGTTTCATAATATCTTCTGGCATCTTTTTTAGTCTTTTCATTCTTTCCTGTCTTCCTAATGACCTTTTGCTTTCTTCTTTTTTTGAGAAGCCCTGGTGACACAGTGGTTAAAGCACTCGGCTGCTAACCAAAAGGTTGGTGGTTTGAACCTACCAGCTGCTCTGTGAGAGGAAGATGTAGCAGCCTGCTTCCATAAAGATTTACAGCCTTGGAAACCCTACAGAGCAGTTCTACTCTGTCCTATAGCGTAGTTATGGGTCAGAATCGACTGGATGGTAGTGGGTTTAGTTTGGTTTGGTTTTTTGCTTTCTTTGTGCATGATGTCCTTGATGTCATCCCACAACTGTCCTGGTCTTCAGTCATTAGTGTTTAGTGCATCATATCTATCCTTGAGATGGTCTCTAAATCAGGTGGGATGTGTTCAAGATATCTCTACACTAAGGAGGAATAATTTACTGTAGTGAACTTCCTAAGAGATGGCAGGAGTCCCAAAACCATCTTTACTATACTTTACGTACAATTTAAAGGGTAACTTTGACATAACCATTTTTCCCCTATAAATATCTTTAAAACCAAATCATTGAATATATTACAGCAATGCTCTACACTATTGGAGTCCCTGGGTGGGATAAATGGCTAAGCACTTGGCTGCTAATCAAGACTTTTGTGGCTCGAGTCCACCCAGAGGCACCTCAGAAGAAAGGCCTAGTGATCTACTTCTGAAAAATCAGCCACTGAGAACCCTGTGAGTACAGTTCTACTCTGACACACATGGGGTTACTATGAGTCAGAATCAACTCCATGATAACTGGTGTGTGTATATGTGTGTGTGTGTGTTTGTGTCTGTGTCTGTGTATATGCACTATTTTTATGAAATTTTAAGATAGAAAAAAAGGAAATTTGAGGGAGGTGATGTTTTTCATCTAAATACATCTAAATACTAATCCCATCTTTAAGTCTTGCCTCGTTTTGTTTCATGACATCAGCTCAGCTAATAGCACAGGCTTCTCTGAAGCTTAGTGACTGAGATTCACAGCAAAAAAAAACAAAAAACCTGCCACGATCTCTGCAGAAATAATTTCCAAATTCTTATGCAGTTATTATAGTCCCTGGCCTGGAAGCATAATGAGGTCAAACCATTAATTAGGAGCACATTCCATCTTTTGCCTCCCATGGTTAAACTGTTTAATTAAAGGCCATGAAGCCTTCTGGGCAAAACAGTCAGCACGTTGTGTGATCATCTCCCTCTTGTTCTTCTTGTTTTGTGCTTCTTCATCTTCTGGAACGTAATTCATTTATTTCAGGACTGTTTGGCTATCTCCACTAACCCAGCAATAGACAAAAGAAGTGAGCAGTAGTTTGATTGTGTAGATTCTTGAAGAGATTAATTTCTGATCGTTGTAGACAGTCATGCTTTGCACAAAGTTTTAATGAGTGAGTGCCAACTAAGGTTCCTGACACCAAACCAGGTGCTTTGCAACAACTGATGAATCAGATGTAGAAGCAGTGTTCAGGCAAGAAGGGGAGATGAGACAAAGGCAAATATATACATACTACAACTCAAAAAAGCAACTGGTAAAGTGCCATGGTAAATGTTATAACAATACAAACAGTGAAGAGATTATTTCTTGACAGGAAGAGTTAAAAAAGACACATGAATGAAATAGGATTTAAGCTCTACCAGACAGGTTCTGGACATGCAAAGTTTGGGGTAAGGGGAGAATAAGGAAAAAAAAGAGAACAAGTAGGCAGGTGAGGGTGGTTCACCAAAGCAAAGGATATGAAAGGAAACAATGGGGAATAAATTTGAGATTAGGTAAGGCAGGGAAGTTGGACTTTGAATTCTGCACGTAATAGGGAACTGCTGAAGATTTTTTAGCCAGGCAGTGATGTAATCTGAAGTTTGCTTCAGAACTGGAGGGCAAAGAGTGAAGGTGGTGAGAACATTTAGGAGGACAAATCATGCAGGTTCTGATTAGGTTCCTTTAATGTTTGAACTTTATTACAAGACCAAGAAGAAGGCATTATTAAAGTGTTTTAAACTGGGGAACTAGTTGTCTAGATTCAGACTGCAGTGCTAACTCAGGCTGCAGTGCAGATTGGATAAAAAGCAGTAAGAATAGAAAGGGAGAGAAAGGTAAGCAACCTCTTATTCCTTCTGACTTGACTTGGTGCTCTCCTTCAAGCATCTTTTTGATATTCATCTTCTGTTCCCTCACCTTGTGACCATAGCTAAGAAACGTCCTTTGTTTTAGAAAAATCAACACAGTGGACCTACTATGTGGCCTCCCCAGTAGGGAAGGAGAAGGAATAGAGAGCATTACTACTATTGTCATTGTGGTTATAGATTTTCCTGAATTTACTTTAGGGGTATATGTGTGTGTGCGTGTGTGTGAATGTATATGTCTGGATGCATGAGCAGGGGTATATCTCAGTACTGGGGTCACAAAGTTGAGACCATGTACAGGGGAGTATAAGGTTGACTCATGACAACAGAAACCAGAATTCACTTCCTTGCCTAAGCAGCCTCAGGACACGAGAACTTTGAAACTCTTAAATCTATGGGAATATGAGAGCAGACACTGCCCAAAATGACAGATCTAATTTAAACTAAAACTAAAGCGGGTGCCATCAAGTCATTTCTGACTCACGGTGACCCCATGTGTTTCAGAGTGAAGCTACTCCATAGGGTTTTCAGTGGCTGTGATCTTTCAGATAGATCACTAGGCCTTTCTTCCAAGGCACCACTGGGTGGGCTCAAAGTGCAAACAGCCAACATTTAGGTTAGTAGCCAAGTGTTTAACCATTTTCAGCACCCAGGGACCCCACAGATCTAGTTTGTTGTTGTCATTATGTGCTGTCAAATTGATTCCAACTGACAGTGACCCTATAAGACAGAGTAGAACTGCCCCACAGGGTTTCCTTCTTTTTTTTTAATCTTTACAGGAGCAGAGCGCCAGGTCTTTTCTCCTGTGGAGCTGCTGGTGGATTCCAACCACCGACCTTTTGGTTAGCAGCTGAACGCTTAAATGATTGCATCACCAGGGCTCCTTAGTTCTAATTTAGGTCTTGCCAAATAGAGTGGATCCCTTAAGGCAATGGCAGACTGGAGAACTAAACAAGTTTATAAAGAACCTTTATCAAAATCTATGGACAGAAAGGAATTGGCAAAGCTGTGGTAAGTTATACCATATTTGGCCATTTCCACATTTACTTTCTGAACACCAGAAAGCAGAATTCATGGTCAAAATACCAGTACTTTAAATGCTCTGAGTAACTAGTTTTTATATTTTTGAGTTTGTTAATAAAGATAGTTGAGAGAATTTTAAAGATTTCCAGTTGGTGAGTGGAAATAAATCTTCTGGAGAGAAAAGGCTGTAATTTAGAGAAGATTCTCTATTGGCCCCTTTCTATGTTGTTGTATCGACTTTAAGGATTTGTGAGTAGATTAACAATTCAAGAATAATGTGTTATAAACTTATTTTAAAAATAAACTTTTATATGTGGCAAACATGAGATTACAAGAAATAGAGTCTCTTGCCCAAAGTTACGTAGCAAGCTGGAGCAGTGCCGTCAGTCATTAATACTATTTATGATCAGAGCAATGGATGGGTTTGTATTTCTGAGGATAAGAGACTAAGCTTAAACCCAATAAAAAGCATGATTTATGGCATAGATGGGAAGATGGTTCACCACCAAAATGGCATGAGCAGCGAAGTTATTTATGACTTGCTACTTACACTTAATCCCAAAGCTCGACATAATGAAATGTAAAAAAAACTCCAAATGTTCAGCATATGAAAACCATTTACTTTCATAAGATGACATGCCCATTCATGACACTTGGGTTTTATGTAGCTATTTAATTGTAAGAAACCTGCCTCTGAAAATTGTAAACCAAAATATCATCAAGGCCCAAACCCACAATTGTTCTTTAGATGCTGTTAAAGGTGTTTGTTTGCACAACTTTAAAAAAATATTTCATGTGTATGTCACTGAATATATACTCAGTCTTATATGAAACCAAGTATATTTGCCAATAGTTTGCAGTTTAAATAAAATCTCTTTAGCCAAAGAAACCTATCAAAATGTTTCACTATTTATCTATATTGACCTTTCTGACGTTTATTCACTCATTTATGAACAAGAGGTATTGGCAACTTTATCCAATGTCAAATAGTATGGACCCCTGTTCTCAAACAATTTATAGTTTAGAAAGAAAAACAAGTAAGTTATATTTATATATTAAGAAACTTTGTTAGTTATATGTATTAAAAATATTTCCCAGTTTTATAAATATGTGAGAAAAATGATATATTTTAGTTTAAATATTTAAATTTATATGTAGACATATCTAATTTTTTTCTTTATGATTTTAGTCTTTGACGTTAGCTTAAATAAATTATTCCAGCTCTAAAATTTAAAACTATTTTTCTGCATATTTTATACTTTGCTATATTTCATTTTTACTATTACATATTTAAACTTTCTAGAAGTGATTGCAGCCCAGGTGTTCCAGTGGTTAAGCATTTGCCCGCTAACCAAAAGGTTGGCAGTTCAAATCTGGTATGAAACGTAGAATTTCTAAATGCCTAGATAGTTCATCCTGTGCAATACAGTATTTTCCTCACATAAAACACTGAAGTACACTATACTTATACTCTTTGGAATTTTTATTATTTAAAATTAATTTTTGTTTACATTCTTGGGAATTTTTTGAGCTTACTTATTAGTTTTATTAATCTGACTAGCTATTCTAATGACAATTAAGCCTTGTTTTAATTATTAAAACGAAATTTTTCTGATTCCCACCACATTATCCACCACAATCTTAGCTGAGCCCAGAGTATTTCTGGGCAAACCTGGGTCTATTGTCAGCTCTCTCTTCTATTCATCTGAGTACCCAACCCAAAACCAAATGCATTGCTGCGCATTCGATCCCAACTCATAGTGACCCCATCAGACAGAGCAGACTGCCCCATAGGATTTCCAAGGAGCACCTGCTGGTTTTGAACTGCCAACCTCTTGATTAGCAGTCATAGCTCTTAGCCACTACATCACCAGTGTTTTCATTCACCTGAGTGGGTAGTCCAAATTTTTAACTCATCAAAACCTTTGGGTATTCACTTAAGAAATATTTATTGAGAAACACTCAATGTACCAAGCATTATTCCAGGTGAGGCAGATGCCAAACCAAACCAAACCCACTGCCATGGAGTTGATTCTGACTCACAGGGACCCTATAGGACAGAATAGAACAGAGCCATTGGGTTTCCAAGGCTGTAAATCTTTACTGAAACAGACTGCCACATCTCTCTCCCATGGAGTGTCTGGTAGGTTGCAACCGCTGACTTTTGGTTAGCAGCCGAGCACTTTAACCACTGCATCACCAGGCCTCCTTGAGGCAAATACAGCAATGACTAAATCAAGCACATTTTGTATACTCATGATCAAAAACAAACAGATACATAACATCTAGTATGAGAGAGACCTATTGCCTTCGAGTCTATCCTGACCCATACCAACACCATAGGACAGAGTAGAACTGCTCCAAAGGGTTTCCAAGGAGCACCTGGTGGATTCGAACTGCTGACCTTTTGGTTAGCAGCAGTAGCTCTTAACCGCTACCTCACCAGACCCCAACATCAGGTAGTGAGTAATAAATGCTATGAAGACAAAATTAAATAATTAGTAAGGGATGGAAAAGTGATAGAATGCGACATTTAAGACAGCTATCCTTGTATCCTTATAAAGGTCTGAAAGAAGAATGTTCCAGGCTGAGGATAAAACAAAGGCCCCAACTCCTACCAAATGAATTTACCTTCTACTTCTTTGAGAAATTTGGTGCCATCCAGTAAGATTCCCTTAACCTTAAAGACAAAACAGCAAACTGGGAGCAATAAATATTCCCAACATATAATACTCAAAAGCTTCCAAGTCATTGTATATAAGGAATCCCTGTAAATCAAAAAGAGAATGACAACCAAACTAGTAGAAAAATGGACGAGGAGTATAAACAATGAGCAGTTGAAGAAAAAATAGAAATGGACAATATATATGTATATATACATATGATACAGTATATAAAAAATTCAACCTAATAATCTAATAATATAAATTGATACAAAAATGTAATGACATTTTTCACCTTTAGTTTGAAAAAAGATGAAATCTTTTTAAAATATTTAGTACAGAAGAGGGTAAGAAAAAACTAGAACTCCCACAAACTGTTGGTGAAAGGATAAAGGAGCACAAGCTCTATAGAGAACAATTTTATAGTATCTATTTTTATTTTTTATCAAAGTTAAAAGGCACATAGCCTTTGACCTAACTTTTCCACTTTTATGAATCTCAGGTGAGAAAAATCAATGAATGCAACAAGTCCAGAATCCAGCAAGGCTGTCTAGGTATCAGAGGAGTGTGAACAAAATCAACACACTTACAGGAAGAGGCACCTTGACCTCTGATCCTATGGCCACCAGGTTCTCACCAAGTCAATGGCTTTTCTCATTTCAGTGTGCGTATAAACCACCAGGAAATCTACTTAAAAGTCAGATAAACTGTTGGGGTGAATTTCTAACAAGTTCGCAAGTAAATTTGATGGTGCTATGCCACAGATCACACTAGAAGTAGCAAAGCTCAAGCACTTCCTGCTAAAGGAGTACTTTAAACAAGAGGGTAAGAAACTGGCTTCTTTGGTTTCCAGACTCACCTCTCTCCATCAGTGACCAATAACATTTAAGACTAGGACTATGTTTTCTGTTGGCCCCATACTGAGCCTCAGAATTCAGTTCAATTCATTGCCCCATCTTTCAGATACACATTACCCAGGATAGTTTTACTGCAACATATTCAAATACTAAGCCACTTTTCACATTATTTTATGCCAGGAGTTCACAAATTTGGCAGTGCATCAGAATTAACTAGAGAGCTTACTTATTAAAACACAGATTGTTGGGCCCAACATTCAGAGATTCCAATTTAGTAAGTGTGAGATGGGCCTGAGAATTTGCCCTTCTAGCAAGTTCCCAAGTGATAATGATGCCGCATACCGTGGACCACACTTTGGAAACCACTCTCTTATTAAATAGTTTATGTGCAAGAAAACCAAAACAATCTCATGCAAATACCAAGTGACAAAAAGCAAAAAGTTCAAACACATACAAAGGAAATATTTTTCCTATTTGAATAAGTCAAACTAGAAAAGCAGGTCCTCTCAATCTTCCCAGAAGAAAAAGGAAATAAGATTGGAAAAGCAACTTCGAAGCCAAAGGCACACCCTGGAAAATGTCCTACATCCAAGCTGAGAACAGTGGATATGTGAAACAGAAAAAAAAAAAAAAAGATCTTAGTCACCCTCTGAAGCAAGAGAAACACTGATTCATAAAGTGTGTTAAGCATTGCTCTTAAACACTTGATAAGGACCTATCATGCTAACTGCAAGAGGAAAAACAGCTGATATATACCCATATTAAGACATTTCATGACTGTTCCCTTGATTTTCATCTGTTCGGATGAAATACTCCAGGTTTAAGTGGAACCTTTATGTAATACAGGAAGTAGAGAATAAGAATTCTGTAACCTTCTTAGTTTCCTCAAGCATTAAAACAAAAAAACAAACTCATTGCTGTCCAGTGGATTCCAACTCTTAGCAACCCTATAGGACAGAGTAGAACTGTCTTATAGGATTTCTAAGGAGCAGCTGGTGGATTTGAACTGCTGATCTTTTGGTTAGCAGCTGAACACTTAACCATTGCACCACCAGGGCTCTGCCTTAAGCATTAAAAAAAAAAAAAGGACGAAAACGTCTAAACGTACAAATAAGGCAAAGCAAATGTATATTTCTGTTAATACCAAATAATTTCTTTATTTGGCCTGTATAGATGTAATTCTTGGCAGTGAACATAAATAAGCTTTTGGGTGGTTTTAGTTGTTTTTGTTGCTAATGTTCATTGCATTTATTCAGGCATTTATTCAGAATGATTTACTAAATCCATTAGATATTATATATAAAACATCCTTTCAGAGCTAAAAACATAGGTCTTCTTTGGTTGTTATTTTTAGAGGAATTAACACCTTACCTTAAGAAAATATCATTTGTATTTGGAAATTTTAGGGTAAGTTAGCCAATGATAATAATAAAGTTTCCCTAAAAAGTACAAAAGTATTCAGGCAATATATTATAAATTGATATAAAAATTTATTATAAAATTTTATATTATTAAAATATTTAATGAAATGCATTATTGGATATAGAATGACTTTTCCCAGAACAGGACCTAGGGCTCCACCCTTTAAGCTCACTCAAATTTAATAGTTTATTTTTTGTTTAAATTGTTATATAACTATAAAAATTCAAGCAATGTAGATGTATAAAGAGTTAAAAGTGAAACTCTCTCAACCTCTTTTAAGAATTTGGTGTTGTTTTCTTCCAGAATTTGTAAGTTATCTATCAATCAATCAATTTATTCTGTATCTGTGTGTATATGTATGATAGACAGATGATAGACGGCTGGGATATATGGTCTCTAGCGAGATATCCATGTGCTCAAAAACAAAAATAGTAGATTTTAGCAATTTTCTCACTGTGATAATGACACTCCCAAGAGATGCTTCTCAAGTGGAGAAATAGTCGCTTTGCCCCAAAATTCTATGGGTCTGTCCTGTGATGCTTCTATTAGGCTTGTCATTGGCTTCATACAGCATCACTAGGAATTGAGAAAAAAATGCTTGTCACATGAAGAAATGCCATCCTAGGAGGCTGAATTGTGTTAATTTTCTCTAATAAAGATACCACTTTTGGAGAAGCATCTGTAATTGAATTACATTTTGAAAATCCACAATTTCTCTAAAACCCTTCCACCCATGTTCTAATGAGTGGAATCACTACCCCTGCATCTTTCAAGTCTTTGATAATGACAGTCCCTAAAATTCATCCGGGAATGATGTGGGAAAGTCAATTCCAAGGGTTTCCACTTGTTCTTTTTTACCAAAGTGACTCTCATTCCATAGGCAGGCAGTCGCTATAGGGAACATTCCAATAACTGAGATCAATTCCCATGGTATATTCTGGAATGAAAAAATAATGACAAGATAAATCCTCAGATCTACCAGACCCATCATGAAATGGTCTCACATAAAAACTCAATTATCTATCACCTACTTTCCATCAGTTCTAATCTGGTTGGTGGACCCAGTATGTTTGGATTCTTGGAGATCAGCACCAACTAAAGCCAGTATCTAATAAGCCTCTAAAGGTCTAGGTATTTCCTTTTACCAGGGCAGAGTCACCCAGATGAGTTGACCATAGATTCTTCTGGGTAGTGTTTGGGGGAAGATTTACAGCATTCACTTGAGGATGATTTTCGAGGTCCCTTTTTTTTTTTTTTCTTCAATTAAGGAGTTCTGGATGTGTGAATATCGTAGTTCTGAAAACTGAATGGGGGGCTATAAGGAGTCACGAATTCCCTGTATGGAAACGCAAGTCAGGATTTTACTCATGGGAGCTACTCTTTTTCCAATTTATAGATCAAGTAATACCTCATTGGTTTCCCATCCATTTTATTTCAGGGAACATTGTAATCAATAGCCATAGCCACAGATCTCTGCAGCTCAAAACACTCTAATTACCACTCTGTCTCTGTGGCCAGTTATGGTAATTGCAACCACCTTGTCTCTGAGGGTTAAACACTACCACATGGCCTTGCCACACCAGGATTGCATGATTCCCATTGAAATGCAAGATCCCAAGAAGTGAGAGGTTCCAATACAATGGAAGAATCTTCCACTATTTTCAGTTTGTCAAGGACAGTCACAACAGAGCTTTTCAAGCATGCTGTTCTCCCCTTAGTGAATTTTTAAAATTTCTTATTGTGTTGATAGAAGGAATGTCCTCTAGCACCTTCTGAAGGACATAGAAAGAAAGCGTGTAGGATGTGTGTAATAAATCTACTTCAAACGTCTCAAATCTCTAAACTTTTGGATTCTTTCCTCCACATTAGGATGACACCTTGAGGTCATGAAATACTGATTTTCATTGAATTCAGACTCTAGCAGCCAACCAAGGAAACTGCTGTTGTTGTTGTGTGCCATCAAGTCCATTTCAACTCATTAACAACCCTGTGGAACACAGTAGAGCCGCCCTAGGGGGTTTCATAGGTTGTTTATAGGAACCAATCTCCAGGTCTTTTTCCCTAGGGGCTACTGGTGAGTTTGAACTCCTGACCTTTCGGTTAGCAGCCTACCACTTAACCATTGCACCACCAGGGCTCCTCAGGAAACTACTAGAGACTTTTCAAGCTGCCAGAACTGGAAGCCACTCAGCAAGGTAACCCAGTATACGCAGGAGAAGTCAGACCCCTGGCCATAGAGTAGGGCAGAGAAAGGGAGAATCTGTATCCTCTGGAAGTGGGAGTACAAATGAATAATAATCAGAAAGGGTAGCTATCTCACATGTCATCTCATTTTGTCCTTGTACTAATGCTGCCTCCTTTACCCAACATTTTACAAATAAGAAAACTGAAGATCACAGTGGCTAAGTAACTTAAGATCACATAGCTAGTAAATGGCCATGCCGAGGAAGAACCCAGATCTGTCTCGTGCATATTTATATTCCTTCTTCTACTACACTATATAAGGACTTAAATATTTAGATCTGGTCATGGAAAGAGAGGAGAATGGAAAGTGATGTGGGGGTGAGGAATATGGCACAAAGAAAGCATATGCACTTTTGACATTCTTAAAACAAGAATTTTAAAGACATATGTTTTATTTTCTTAATGGAATTTATTACAGCCAGAACTGTAATAAATTTACAAGTTTATCATCTGTTTCCCTTATTGTAATGTAACATTCAGGAGGGCAAGAATTTTGTTTGCCTTGTTTACTGTTGTTTTTCTGGTACCAGTATTAGAATACAACATTTAGTAGATTCTCAAAGAATATTTGTTGAATGAACAAGTAAATGAACAAATGTGTGGGTCAAGATATAAGCATATCCCCTTGGAAAACTGGAAGTATAGAATTACATCTTGAATATTAAATTTGCAAATAATCCTCAATACCACCCCAGCTTTCCTTGGAAAGGAAATATCAAACTGCATAGGTGTTCATTCCCTTGCTTGAATACATCAATGATTACAGTTATACTAAAGATAGTCAGTTCTATTTTTATTTAAATTTTGACCTCTATATAAAAACCAAGATATTTTGACCACAGAAATCTTTGAAGCACTATCTATGAAGAGACTTTTTATTATATAATTTCTCTTATTTAAGATAAAGGCCACTGGTTTCTTCGGTTTTTTTCTCATATAAACTGATTTCCAACTATGTTACTCTTCTGGGTATTCTCCTCTGTCCATAGTCCAATTATTCAATAGTTTTTTTTAATGTTGAAACCTGAAGACCTTAACTTAATATAGTATTCCACATGTCAGTTGGCTTCTCAAGAATAAAGTAGAATAGTTGTAGCCCTTGTTTTGGGAAATACATCTGTATTAATGCATCTGTAATTAAAAGCAATTATTCTTTGTAGTTACATCCTGTTATTGATTCAAACTGACCACACAGGGAACTAAAACCATTGAGTAGCTTCCACAAAAACTGCCCTTAAATAAAATTTATTATATACATGTCCAGTTGATATTTTGGAAACAAAATTTGAGCTTAGCTACTGTACAATTTGCATAAGTGTAACTGTACCTGTTTTGCACACCACTGTACCTGTGTGCCTAACACAATATCTGGCACACAACAAAAATAATACCAACAAAAATAATAATGGGTAATATTTATGAGCACTTACTATGTTCCAGGCACAGGATATATATTGGGTCAAATTATTGTTTCGTTCACTAGAGTTGGCTCCAGATAAGGACTTTGTCATTACCAGTTTTGCCTACACATTTAAAAATTCCGGATTTAGGATGATGGCAGGAATCTATTTCATTGTGATGGTTTTTTTGGAGTCACTGAAGACTGAGTGGAGACATCAGATTCTGGTCTATCCAGCCTACACAGGCGCACAGTGGGCGTCACCTGAGCTGACTCATCTTATTGTACTTGGCACCCATTTTTATGCATTCTCCTTTTCTCTTTCCTTGAATTTTCAGCTGTTCTTTTGCAAAGCTTGCCTCATTCCATTCTTTACCTAAAAAAATAGTGAAGTAGATGGAAAAGAGGAAAGTCATTGCAATACCCAAGGATGTACTGGGAGTTGTAAAGTATGTTTGAATGAATGTGAAAGACAAACGTTTGTGTAAATGTTTGTCCAATTGTGTTGATGACTATGAAATCCTATGTGTTTATCTGTGATTGCCATTATGAGCTGGAGCTAATAAAATGTATGCAAATAATTTTCGTAAATTAAATATAGCATTGATTTCGTTTGAATGATATCCATAGTAATGTATAAAACCAGTGGCAAGTAACATCAGGTTAGTGCATAGCCTGTGGTGGAGTTAAGAAACACTGGGTTGTTTAACCCAACCATATCACTTCCTATTGGCCACTGTGTATCTGAGTATCTGAGTATCATTCTCTATCCTCTCTCCTGCCATGTGCCTGGGAGTGCATGAGAATAAATAAATAAAAAGCGTGAGAATAGGTGAGGTATATTTCCTCTCCTTATAGATTCTGGGCTTGGTCATGTAGCTTTTTTGGCTAATGGGTGTGGAATTCTGAGTCCAGGTTTTCAGAGGCATCACAAGTTTCCTGCTTGCCCTCTTGGCTGCCTGTGATCAACCTTGGTAAACTCCTGGTCCTAAGAAAATGTGGAAATATACAGAACCCACTTGCAGCCACCCCGAAGTCTGGGGCCAAGCCCAGCCAATCCAGAGCCACCTGAGACAAACCACTAATGAGAGAGCGAGAAAATAAATGCTGAGGTTATCAGGCATTGAACTTTGAGTAGTTTGTTATGCAGCATCAGCTGATGAATGTAGTTACATTGGATTGGAGGAAAAAATAAATGTCAAAAAGAAGGCAGGTGAAAAAGGAAAGTTAAGAGTGATGTCAGGAAAGGAGCACAAAAGAGAACTTTCCTTTTTAAAAGATGAGAGAAGCATGAGAGTCATTTAAAAAAAAAAAAAGAACCCCTTGCCTTTGATCATTGGCCTCCTCTCAAGCCCTAGATTAAAGGGATTGTTATTCCCCATATTAAAATTTTAGTTTTTAGGATGTCCACTGATGTGAGTAGTGAAAAAAAAAAAAAAAGACAGCCAAGGAATAGCTTAGTTTTCTTAAACAAGGGTAAATGGCGAGAAGAAGGGTCGGCACAGATGGCTGTGGTTCAGTCTGCATAAATCCCTTTTTCCAGTGAAATTCTGTGTGCATCTCAATTAGGTCTAAATGTTAGATTCCATTTATAGGGTACGATATATCTGCTTTTGACATCCTGATCACATACCATGGAAAAGATCACAAGGATTTGGGAAAAATATTAAAGAAAAAGACAACTTGCTTCTCCTATTTAAAAAAGTCAAAGCATTTCTCAATCGTGCTGAGAGTGGAAGCTACATTTTGGCTATTTGCTTCCGTCCTGCTATGAGAAGCTGAGTGGAAAAATTGATCCACTATTTTTAACACAGGGAAATCAGAACGTTACTCTTCAATGCTTTATGGATATATAACTAATGAGAAATAAATCCAGTTACATTCCTTAACTCCTGCCACCCCTCAGGAGTGATGGCTCTAATTTAGCACGACCTGGTGTCTGCTCAGGAACTTTCTGCCCTGAGATTTTTGTAGCAGAGTCAAAATCAGTCACAGTCAGAAGCAGATAAAGGTTGTTTTTATGAGCGTGCCTAAAACTGCATTTAAATTCTATCTTAAAAAGTTGCAAACGGCTTGGTTAATGATTTTCCATAGTGTCATTTTTAAAGTATTTTGGCATGCTCTCTGAACAGTACATATATCTGCTGTTCAAAAATTAATAAAAAGGCATTGTATTTCTTGGAACAGAGTATCTTTGAGCAAGCAAAAATTGATCCCAGCATGTTGACGTTATCCAACTTATTTGGGATGACAGACTTAGGCCTGGGTAGACCTTGGCAGTAGATTAAGAATAAAAAGCGAATTTAGAGCAGGCTAGGCTCTCAGGCAAACTGATGCTCTAGGTGCCAGGTGGAAGCAAAGCTGGGTGGGTTTTAGAAATGTCTTAACTCCTTTTTCCCAGCAAGTTAACATTCTCAGATCTAATTTTTTTGTGTGCAGCTCTCAGCCTACTCTAAAGGAAGTCCCAGGATCCATCCATTCTCCCCCTATTTTTTTCCCAATAAATCCTATAATACTAGTGACGAGAATCCAGTGAAAATGCAGGGGCAACATGTTTGGAAATGAATTTTTAAATGATGTGTGGATTCATAACATGGTCAGTTACTAATTACACAATGAGTAAACTAAGAAATAAGCACAAAACCGTCAACTTTCAATTACTGAGATCATGGCAATGAGGGGGAAGGAGAAGGAGCTCACAGACTTGGCTGTTAAAGCAAAAGTAGTCAAACAGATTTAATAAAAACATTTATTTAGGCCATATCAAACATTTGGGAACAAATTTACTATTCTACAGACATCATTCAAAAGTATAAAAATAATACAAGCTTAGTTCAAGGACACTAAATGTCAAATAAATTCTTTAATAAATAATGGCCAAAAGGTTTACTGTTAAAATAGTCTAAACTGTTTACATCTTAATGGATCTATCCTTTTCAATTTGCTGGAATAGGGGCTTAATAAAACAGAATTACAGTCCAGACTTCCTTCCCTTCTTCACCTAATTCCTCCAGGCTCACAGCCAACATGGTGCCCTTTGCTGGGTAAAGTACAGACCCTGTGATTCACTCCCAGAGGCTAGAGTTAGGCTACACGAGAACAGGGACTGAGCCTACTATCTCATCACCACCAGCACCTAGCACAGTATCCAGTATGTGGCAGAAAATAAATAAATAAATAAAACCAAATCTGTTGTCATCGAGTCGATTCCGACTCATAGCGACCCCCTAAGACAGGGTAGAACTGCCCCATAGGGTTTCCAAGAAGCAAATGGTAGATTCACACTGCTGACCTTTTGGTTAGCAGCCATAGTTCTTCACCACCCTGCAACCATTAATATTGGTTATATAAAAGGCAAGAATAAAGGGTTGTTGGCCAGGAGAGGAGAATGGGTTTGAGGGGCTCAAGAAGTAACATATTTCTATTCTGCTCGGGTGACCCTGCTGGTATTTGAATACCGGTGGCATAGATTCCAGCATCACAGCAACACACAAGCCCCCACAGTACAACAAGCTGACAGATGTCTGGGGAGGACTGAATAAAAAATGCAAGACTTGAGTTACAATACTGAAGGATTCTACCAGGAAAATATTAAAACTCAGGAAGCATCAAAAGAAGATGGAAGGAATACACAGAGTCACCATACTAAATAGGACTGGTCGACATTCAACCATTTCAGGAGGTAAATATGATCAGGAATCAATAGTACTGAAGGAAGATGTTCAAGCTGCACTGAAGGCATGGGCGAAAAACAAGGCTCCGGGAATTGATGGAATACCAACTGAGATGTTTCAACAAACAGATGCAGTGTTGGAAGTGCTCACTTATCTATCCCAAGAAATTTGGAAGACAGCTACCTAGCCAACCAACTGGAGGAAATCCATATTTATGCCTATTTTCAAGAAAGGTGATCTAACCAAATGCAGAAATTATCGAACAATATCATTAACATCACACACAAGCAAAATTTTGCTGAAGATCATTCAAAAGTGGCTGCAGGAGTGTATTGACAGGGAGCTGCCAGAAATTCAAGCCAGATTTGGAAGAGGACGTGGACCAGGGCTATCACTGCTGTTGTAAGATGGATCCTGGCTGTAAGCACAGAATACCAGAAAGACGTTTACCTATGTTTTATTGACTACGCTAAGGCATTCATCTGTGTGAATTATAACAAATTATGGAGAACATTGCGGAGAATGGGAATTCCGGAACATTTAATTGTGCTCTTGAGGAATCTGTACATGGATCAAGAGGCAGTTGTTCAAACAGAACAAGGGGATAGTGCATGGTTTAAATTTGGGAAAGGTATGCGTCAGGGTTGTATCCTTTCACTATACCTGTTCAATCTGTATGCTGAGCAAATAACCCGAGAAGCTGGACTCTGAAGAAGAACTCGGTATCAGGATTGAAGGAAGACTCATTAACAACCTGCGTTATGCAGATGACTGAAACCTTGCTTGCTCAAAGTGAAGAGAATTTGAAGCAATTACTGATGAAGATCAAAGACCACAGCCTTCAGTATGGATTACACCTCAACATAAAGAAAACAAAAATCTTCACAACTAGACCAATAAGCAACATCACGATAAATGGAGAAAAGGCTGAAGTTGTCAAGGATTTCCTTTTACTTGGATCTGCAGTCAACAACCGTGGAAGCAGCAGTCAAGAAATCAAAAGGCTCATTGCATTGGGCAAATCTGCTGCAAAACACCTCTTTAAAGTGTTGAAAAGCAAAGATGTCACCTTGAAGACTAAGGTGCAGTTGATCCATTTGCATGTGAAAGTTGGACAATGAATAAGAAAGCCAAAGAAGAACTGACGCCTTTGAATTGTGGTACGGGTGAAGAATATTGAATATACTGTGGACTGCCAAAAGAACAAATCTGTCTTGGAAGAAGTACAACCAGAATGCTCCTTAGAAGCAAGGACGGTGAGGCTATGTCTCACGTACCTTGGACATGTTATTAGGTGGGATCAGTCCCTGGAGAAGGACATCATGCTTGGTACAATAGAGGGTCAGTGAAAAAGAGGAAAACCCTTAACGAGATGGATTGACACAGTGGCTGCAACAATGGGCTCAAGCACAGGAACAATTGTGAGGATGGCACAGGACCAGACAATGCTTCATTCTGTTGTGAGTAGTGTCGCTATGTTTTGGAACTGACTCCAGGGCACCTAACAACAACAACATTCTGCTTGGTTTATGAACCAGCTGAGAAATAGGACAAAGAGTAAGATAGACAGGTGAGAAAATAATTCCAGATAAAGCTGATGATGTAGAATTTGGCTTAAATGTGGGCAAGTGGACTTCCTGATATGGCATATCCAAATCAGACAAATTTACCTACCCAGGGGTAGTCCTCAGGTGGTGCAAACAATCAAGCTGTCAACGACTAATCAAAAGGTTGCTGGTTTAAACCTACCCAAGGCTGACTCAAAAAAAGGCAGGATAATCTGCTTTCAAAAAATCACAGCCTGGAAAACCTTATGAAGTGCACACATGGGGTCACCATGAGACATACTTGACAACAGCTGTTTGTTTGTTTATCTACCCAGGTACAAGTAGTGTTGGGCCACCAGATGCTAACTTTCTACCAAAAGAAAATGGGGGGAGAAAGGGGCTAGTTTATACATATCTATTGTTGTGAACTAACAGTAGTTAGTCACTTCTGACTCATAGTAATCACATGTGTGCAGAGTGAAACTGCTCCATAGAAGCAGATCACCAGGCCTGTCTTCTGAGGTGACTCTGGGCCGGTTCAAACCACCAAGCTTTTGGCTAATAGCTGAGCGCTTAATCATTTGTGCCACTCAGGGACTCCATTTCTAGTTTCTTCCAAATTCACTCATCAAATTCAATCTCTTATTTCCATGAGGAAGAATAATGAGGTGGTAGAGAGAGGGTAAGAGTATTAGTGGGATTCCTTCTCATGGAAGGCAAAATTAGGAATTCAGAAGAACCATCTTTTCACCTCCCAACAGGGAGTTCCAGCGAGTTACAGAATTGATTGGTGAGAGGCAGAAGCACTGCTTTACGTTCAGTGGTGTCCATTGGCTACTTTTAACTTCACACAATAAATGACTCCTAAAATGTAGACATTGTAACAATTTGTAGACATTTTAAAAGTTCACAAATGTCTTGTCTCACTGTTTGCCTCCACGAATTAGCAAGTGTATTAATAAATTCCCGGATAATTGGGAGTCGACTCTACTTTACTATCCTCTTCCGAAGCTGCCCTTCAAGCTCAGAGATAAATTCTAAACACATTATCGTCCCTCAATAGAGGTGTCATTGAATGAGGCCACTGATGGAATTATACACAAATAATGGGAAAACTCCAAATGTCAATGTAAAACATTTTGAAGCTATATGGGGATTTGTGAAATGTAGTAGTCTACTGGGATTTCTTTGATTAATTCTGTACACAGTAGTATTTTAGCATCATAAAACACACCCAGGCAAATCTTCAAAACATGCAAATATGGATTTATATTTCCGTTCCAAGAAAAACAGAACCTCACGAAAATCCAAGTTTAGCTGATTTTAGGGTCAAAAATCTTAGAAACCACCAAGCAGCACATGGTTCCCATCAGAACATAACTGAGTTTGGCCAGCCAAAAACTCACCCCTGCACTGTCAAATGGCTTAAAAGCCACTGAGAACATGGTCTAAATTATAAAATTATACTCAAGGAAAAGTTTCACTCAATTTCATTTTTTTTTAATTATGGAATTTGTTTTCGTTCTATTTATCTAAAAACAGCTAAAACATATTTCAAGCAGTGACAAATGATTCGAAGTTGTCAAATGTGACTAACTACAATAAAATGATCATAAAGTATGCTTATCTGGGAAACTTAGAAACTAAATAGGATTGGCTTAAAAGATGAAGAGAAAAAAGTTAAATAATCAGGCCAAATATTGTATTTAGAGAATTAATTTTGTCATGGAATTATTTTCTTCTTGAATTGAAGCTAAGTCAGTGGAAACTTCTGATAAAAATCACAGATTTGATAAAAATTCATGAGTGACTGTTTCTATTTTTAGACATTTTTCTTGTGAAAAAATATGCAAAATAATTTAGGCATTTTCAAAGTCCAGCTATTACAAGTTAGTTCTGATTTTACATGGATCAGTCACAAACAGTTATTTTTGAACAGTTTAGAACACCTCTTTTTCTTTTTTAATGATTTCACAGACAGAACATAATATCACCTTAACATTTTATAAGTTCTTATCAATTTGCAGAAACCCTGGTGGTGTAGTGGTTAAGCGCTACAGCCGCTAACCAAAAGGTCGGCAGTTTGAATCCACTAGGCGCTCCTTGGGAACTCTATGGGGCAGCTCTCCTCTGTTCTATAGGGTCGCTATGAGTCGGAATCGACTCGCTGGCAACGTTTTTTTTTTTTTTTTTTGTATCAATTTGCAATGTTATATTATCATATAGCATAAAATTTGTTTGATCTTTTAGAAGGTAACTTTAAAGAAAAGATTATATGGAGAGACACATGAGAAGGAAAAACTTAGCATGTTACAGAGGTAAAGCATTTATATTCTTACACCCTTTTGCCTTTTATCTCACTTCTCCATTTTCTCATCTAGTGTTTCCATTTGCCTTGCCTCTTATTTTTCCAATTATTGTAAATAGGTGACCGACATCCAAACGCATATATTGGTTCAGAAAGCTTCTACTCCTATCTATTGATTTTACACATTTTATTTCTTCAGTGATTCCCTCTGTCCTCTCATCTGTGGTTGAATTCTAATTTCTTACTTGCTAAAACAATTTTTGTTTGGCGGGGGAGAGCACCATGTTATCATCTCAACTCAACAGTTATAAGCATAAATCATTGCTTCTCCCTCATATTCCACATCGGGCTGCAGTCAGGGATGCTGGGTCTACCCCAGTCTCTTTGGCTGGAAACTTTGGAATCAATTTTTTTCCTCCCTTGCATCCACTCCACCCACCCTTCTCAATAAGTCTGATTTACCATTAAATAACCAAGTTTTTTTTTTTTTTCTCTAGTTTCCTTTAAAATAGTTCTTTTATCTGCCACATTTTCTGCAATGGAACACACAAAAAGTTAGTTGTTCTAGAGCACATATATTTATTTCACCAGAATAGAGAACACTCTGAATAGAAACTAAGGAAATTTAAGTTACTATAAATTTGGTCTCATTACACTTTAGCGTGGCACAATTGGAAGGTAAACACAACTATCTGATGCCAACATAATCATTCCAACTATGGATTATCAGTAACCTGATAAAAATATAATGACATATATATATTAAAATTTAGGGGAATTATTAATTAAGGTACACAAAGTTTGAACCCATTTCACAGCAGATACTTTGACATCACCTAAAGGAGCTACCAAGGTGCTATAACTCTTGTCCTTGCTTCTGGCATTTATCCTGTATTTTCAGGGCAGCACAGCTTCTGATACGGTGATTAACAAGATATTGGTACCCATGAGTCTTTAACAGGTTGGTTCTGTAAATCAAATATGGTTTATTAGCTGTTTACACTCCTCCCTCCAGCCTCACCTCCTCATTCCTTTTACTGACTGCTAGCCAACAGAAGTGTTACAATCATTATGAGACAGGTTTAAATTCAAACCTGTCTAGGGGAGTGTTCGTGATCCAGTGGTAACATCTTTGCCGTCCATGTGGGAGACACGGGTTCCATTCCTGGTCAATGCACCTAACGTCCAGTCACTACCCATCTGTCAGTGGCAGCTTGCCTGCTCCTATGATGCGCAACAGGTTGCAGTGAAACTTTCATACTAAAACAGACTAAGAAGAAAGGGCTGGCAATCTACTTCTGAAAATCAACCAATGAAAACTCTATGGATCATAATGGTGGACCATTGTATATGGGGTTGCCATGAATCAGAAGTTGACTCGACAGCAGGTAACAACAAGAAGAAGCAGAAAGATGGATGAAACAGATATCAAAAGACTTCCCACTCTTAAAAATTTTTGTTTACTTATTTTTTTTTGATTATTTGAAAGGTAAGTGCAGTGAAAGCTGAGCACCAAGCAAAGTGTCATCACAGCAAGAAACTTTAGTCATTATACAATGAGGAGAAGACAGTTGTGTGCAACTGCTACACACAAGTTTAGTTTATCTATTGGTAGACTTGCTTTCCTGTGACTAACATTTCTTTATCAAATAATGTAAAAATCTCACTGAAATTATGCCAGATTATTAAACAGAACTTTAATTTAGTTGATTAAAAGACACACAGATGAGATTAACTGATCAAAATGCTTAACTATCGTAAATTAACTGTACTCATTAATCAGCTAACACTGGAGTAATCAGCAGCAATTAGACAGCAGCCCCTTTTTCGCGGTCATTTTACTAATTGAAACACTAGCTTTGATTTGGAGCATAGGAAATATAAATTGCAACACTACTTATTCTAACTACAGAATGACCAATTCATCACTGGTTTGCTGGTTAAAATTTTGGTGAGATGACGCACGTGGGCCCTATGGATACTTCTGTCTTAAACGTAAATGGACACTTTGCATCTCCATGTGAGATTATTTATCAAATAAGTGTCAAACCAAACAGAAGACTCAGAAAATACATTTAGACCTTACTGTCATCACATCTGAGGAAAATTTCCATTCAAGCCTGTAAGTTACACCCTATCAACTATCAGTACATTGACTATCTTAAAAGTGCCAAAACAGAATTTCAGTCCATCTCAAAGACTAAAGCATTAAGATATGTTTATCTGTGGTAACAAATGTTTCTGTCTCTAACACAGAAGTAGAACAAAGCCATGAAGGAGAGGGTGCACTTGAGGGATTGTTATGCTCCTGCTATCACTGTAATCGATATGCTTATAAGCACGTGTAGGGAACTGGAAAAAGAATGGAGGAGAAAAAAGAAGGAAATTTAACTTTGTACTGTTCATTCAGATGCTGGTAAGTATGGGACCCAGGATTACTATCAGCAAAGCTTCCAAGGCTCTTAGAAAGAATGCTCTTCGAGGCACCCCCTCAGCCATCTTTTTATTAATCTCTTTTTTTTTTTCAAATTTAGGCAAAGCTACACACACATGATTCTCTTAGGCAAAGGTCTTGTTTTTATGGAGAATTCCATAGTCGCATTGGACACCCCATTCTAGAATTTAACAACGATCATGAAGTTCTTCTGCCTTGTTCCGTAAGGTCATTCTTTCTCCCTGATCCGTTCTCTGATGAGAGTGAGAACATCTGGTCCTCATTCCTAACATAATGACATTTCCTGCTGTAGAGATGCTTTTTAAATCATCCTCAACCTTCTCTTTTAGGGTAAATTCCAGGTTTACTCACTTTTCTCCAGAATCTTTTGTGCCAAGCAGATAAGCCTCCTTGCCCTCATCTGAACCTATACAGAGCCACTTCCCCTAACCTAGAACAAGACCCTTGGGTGACAGGAACAAAACTTCCCACCTGACTCATGCTAAGCATTCACAGGACCACCTTCCACATCTCTGCCAGGCAACTGTTCGTTCATTATGTTTCACTTCAGGAAAGAGACAGTTCTTTCCATCAACTGTCCCAAGGGGAAAGAGAAGAGCAGACTGAGCTTTGGGAGTCAAGTGGCAGACAGCTGTGGCTTCAGCTTCCAGCGGTCACACAATTCCAGAGGGACTAGAAGGTCAAGGGAAGCATGTAGAACCGCAGGCTGTTCACGTGGCTCGGAGGAGGAGATGACCAACCCCTAATAAAACGCTGCCTGCCGGACATGCCATTGGGACTGGCATGCTAATTGAAAACAGCAGGCGTGGGCCTGCAGTATCGTGACTTTAGCACTCAGCTTAGAATAACTTTTCCTTCCATAGGAAAGGCAGTACTTAAGCCAGTAAAGCTGTGCTGTAATAAAAAGATACAAACAAACCAGCATCCCTGATCTAAAAGAAGATAAAGAAAAAAAAAAAAAAAAGGTTTCTCTTTATTTACTTTTTCAGGAAATTCATGTCTCATTTATTTCCTTTCAACTGGGCCAAAGCTTGACAGTGCTATACACAAATCTCCAATTGGTACTGACTGTAAATGATATATTCTGACCTGAAAAATTTGAGGTAGAAATATACATTATGGTGGTTATTTTATAGAATTGCTCATCAGGACTTTATTTCTTATTACCGCAGTTGCTTAAAAATTGGGTAATTTCTGCAAGTCATTTGACTTGTCTGAACTTAGGTTGTCTTCTGTAAAATTAGGATAATTATGTTTTCTCCACAGAGTTGTGTTCAATTAAATGGAATAATACATATACTGTGACTAGTATAGTAATAATGAGCCCTGGTTGCTCAGTGGTTAAAGTACTTGGCTGCTAGCTGAAAGGTTGGCAGTGGGAACCCATCAGCTGCTCCTCAGGAGAAAGATGTGGCAGTCTGCTTCTGCAAAGATTTACAGCTCTGGAAACTCCATGGGACAGTTTTACTCTGTCCTATAGGGTTGCTATGAGTCAAAATCAACTTGGCAACAGTGGGTTAGTATTGTACTTGGCCTCAAGGATATGCTCATTAAATAGTATTAAAAGAAAAAAATCTCAATAATAAACCTTGATATACCAATGCAAAAAAAAATTATTCAAATATAGAAAGCTATTAAGTAACCACTTATCACATTCAATTTCAGGACTCACAAAAAGGTCTATCTCTCTGATAAAATTTAATCAGTCCTTGAGAAAATCCCTTCAGTTAGTTTTGCTGCATATGTTTAAAAAATATCCTTTTTATCAGAAGCCAAGACAATACTAACAAAAAGATGTGATGCTCTTGAGAAATTTTGTCGAGACTTTCAAACTTTAACTGAGGCCAATTTTTAACCCAATGATTTCACTTCTAGGATTTTATACCTCCCTAAAAAAAAAAAATACATATATACATGTATAATTATACTTATATATGTATATATTATACTTATATATATATGTATACATACATACATAGACACGTGTGTGTGTGTGTGTGTATATATATATATACACACACACACATTACATGTGTGTGTGTATGGACAGAAAGGTTTGGAAAAACATACCGAATAGTTAAATAGTAAGTTATCTCTGGGAATGAATAACAAGCAGCTTTCTCTTTTTATTTCTATTTTTTCTTGCTTGAATCTTTATGAGTATGTATTATTTTTTTAACTTTTTTTCATCATCAGAATAAATGTAGCGAGGTATTGAGGTTTCTAGATCTTTGTGGAGTCAATTAGAATCTACACAGACACACTTAATTCTGTTAAGTACTGTGAAATCCTCTAAAGATTTTAAAGTATTTGAGCAATATTATAATGATTCTTCCTTTCTCATTTATTAAGTCCCTCTTAACTGTAGCAGTAGTTTCTCTAAGCCCTTCAATATTAGAGAAAAGGAAGAAGTTATTTAAATACCATATAAACACTTACATTATGCTAAGGTCTGTTGAAGGAAAAATAGAATTCTATTTTTATTACTTCAGAATAACACAACATAAATGTAGCATATCTGTATTTTATTGACATTTCTGAGAATATGACAACTACCAAAAAGCAAACCAGTCACCATCAGGTGGCCTCCAACTCATGGCAATCCCATGTGTGTCATAGTAGAATTGCTCTCCATAATATTTTCAGTGGTTGATTTTTTTGGAAGAAGTTTGCCAGGCCTTCCTTCTGAGGCATCCCAGGGTGGACTCAAACCTCCAACCTTTCAGTTAACAGTTGAGGAGGACATTAACTGTATGCATCACCCAGGGACTCCGATATGGCAAACAAAGCTGTCCTAAAAATTAGGTATCCTCCATGGATACCTACAAATTCTGGACAATAAGTAACAAAATTATAAAAATACATAAACTGATTTCAAGTAAAAGGAAAATTCTGAGATGGCAAATACAAAAAGGGAACTCAAAGCTAGATCAGAAGGTAGGAGCTGAGACTGTCAACTACAGGTGTTATGGATATTGATATCGAATTTAAGGGCTAGCGATGGGCTTTTAATGCCCAATTAGGGAGACAAAAAGGTTTTAAAATTGCAGGCTTTTAAGTTTTTGAGGGGAAAGAAGTCTTACTTTACTCTTGCTTAAAATTCTGTGATATCTCACCATTACAATCAGAATTAAATCCACATACCTTAGCATGATTTACAATGCTCTTGATAACTTTTTTGATAACTTTAGCATTTTCCTGCTGAACTTCCAGCCTCAGCTCTTTTCATGCACTTCCTGAAACATACATATATACAGTTTTAATGAACTATACAAACAAACAAATAAACCTGTTGCTGTGGGGTTGATTCCAACTCATAATGACCCTGTAGGACAAAGTAGAACTGCTCCACAGGGTTTCCAAAGAGCAGTGGGTGGATTCCAACTGCTAAACTTTTGATTAGCAGCTGTGCTCTTAACCACTATACCACCAAGGCTCCAGTGAACAGGCCCACAAATAAGCCATGCACTCTTGATTCTTTACCTATCAACATACCCTTCCATGTCTAGAACTTGCTCCCATTATCCTTTGCCTAGATAACTTGTACGCTCACTTAAGACTTACCTCAGGGGTCCTCTTATCCTTCAAGTCTGGATAAAGTGGCTGGTCCATCATAAGGATTCATAAAATATTTGTTAAATGAATGAATGAATAATCCCTACGTGTTTTCATAGCAAACTTCCATCATGCCTTTATTACCCTGTATTTTAATACCTCCCATTGAGGCACGAACAGAGCAAGGACTAGTGTCTTTATTAACTCTGACTTCCCAGCACCTGAAGTGTGCACAGACTAGAACAAGCCTTTGATACATGCTTGAGGAAGGAATAAATCAAGAACAAGAGGAAAAATACATCAAAATAATATATATGTGTGGGTATATGTAATCCTTACCTGTATTGTTTTAATCTTATTTTTGTCACCCACTAGCAGCAATGATCTTAAGCAAATCATTTATTCTCTCTGTGCTTTTTAGTTTTCTTATCTGACAAGTGCTGGGAATAATCTCCATTCTGCCAGTCTCACAAAGATATTAAGAATCCCAAATAAGATTCGTGGACATCTATAACTGATGGAAACTATAGAATAGTTTAAAAATGTGAAGCATGATGAATTTTATAACTAAGAATGAAAATTCTCTAAAATAGCAGAGTCAATAGAGTCTACAGGTATGTTATAAAGGGGTGTTGTTCATAGTTCCAACTCTCAGACCTCCTTTCCTGTTTCTTCCTCAGCTCACACTGTGATTGAACTTGACATTTAGATTGGAAAGAGAAGTTCTAAAGAGGACCGTACAAGGAAATTTAACATGAGGGCCTACTGGTATTTTTAGACTATCAGAAATAAGTCTCCTGTGCAGTAAGTTTCTAAAATTTCATGTCTTTTCTTTCTTTCCTCACTCAGCCTTGAAGTTCGAGAACCATATTTCATATTAAAATAGTCTTAACGAATGAGTGTCAGAACTTTGTTTCATAAGTATCCAAATCACCTCAATTCCCTGGCTTCTTTCTCAAATATCTTTTGCATGGAGATATGAGTCCCTACTGCAAGTATTTTATTAGCTGTCAACTTTCCATTGTCCAATGGTTCATTTTTGCATATAATAAATCATTTCTACCATGCTGCACAGTGGGAAACTTCCTGGTGCGTTTCAACATAATTGAAAAGAGTTTGCTGTTCTAAGCTTCTCCCTGAATGTTTGAATGGAGATACTAGAGAACATGCAAATTTTCTGGATGCTGAACACAGGATCATCACATAGTTTGTTAGATTTCAAGACAGCCAAATAAAAGCAAACCACAGTTGAATAAAAAGTCTTCTGCTGGCCAAAAGGAGAAATGAGCTCATCTGAGTCACACATTCCAGTTCTCGAAGACTGAGTTCAGCTATATATGCATGGGTGTATGTGGAAATCATAGAATGGCAATAAGAAGTTATTCATAAATATTCTACAAACCTTTTCTTCCTTAATTCTCTCTCTCTGCAATACAGTCCATTATTATATGAGCTATTCTATTGTCTTGGAGCTCTCATTTGTCTTTCCTCCATTTTCTGAAATACCTTATTTTATCCATGAGGTACAGTGATAAGGATAGACAAAACAGAGTGTGAATAAAATCTTAAGTCAAGAAAGGGTGAACAGTAGATGAATAGGCAATTTAAAATGCTGCTTGCCAAATAACTTTCCTTAGATGAACAACCTAGCCTTGTAGGTCCCTTTGGCCATAATGTTTTTAGTGGAAATTTATCCTAATAATAATTGCAAGAATAATGCCAACAAATAATTGTCAAGTAACATTTATTAAGCCCTTTGTTCCAGCGACTGTTCTAAGTGCCTAACATCCTTTATCTAATCATGACCATAACAGTGCGGAATTGCTACTATCCTTAAGACTTTGAGGTAACTTAGGTAACTTGCCAGAAGTCACACAGCCAGGTATTGGCAGAGCTGGAACTAAAACCCACTTCTGCCTGACTACAAAGGCCTGTGCTCATTGTGATGGTTAATTTTATGTGTCAACTTGACTAGGCTATGTGCCCAGCTGTTTGACCAAACAATAGTCTAGTTCCCATTATGGAATAGTTACATGTGATTAAGTCAGTTGGCCTTAATTAAAGCAGATAACCCTCCACGGGAAACCCTGGTAGTGTAGCGGTTAAAGTGCTATGGCTGCTAACCAAGAGGTCAGCAGTTCAAATCCACCAGATGCTCCTTGCAAACTCTATGGGGCAGTTCTACTCTGTTCTATAGGGTCGCTATGAGTTGGAATCAACTCGATGGCAGTGGGTGGATGGTAGCCCTCCATAATGTGGGTGGGCCTCAGGCAATCAGTTGAAGGTCTTAAGAGCAAAAAAAGGGAGTTTCCCTAGGATGTGTTCTGCCTCCAGACTCTAAGCAGGAGTTTTGGCAGACTATAAGTAAGTATTCAGCTATTCAGTCTTCCTGTCGCCTGACCTACAGATTTGGGGCATAAGCTTGCAGCAGTCAGTAGAACCAAAAAAAAAACCAAACCCGTTGCTGTCGAGTCGGTTCTGACTCATAACAACCCTATGGGACAGAGTAGAACTGCCCCTTAGAGTTTCCAAGTAGCACCTGGTGAGTTTGAACTGCTGACCTTTTGGTTAGCAGCCGTAGCACTTAACCACTACACCACCAGTGTTCCCACAGCTTGTCACCAGACCTACTAATTTTGGACTTGCCAGCCCCCTACAATCCTGTGAGCCAATTCCTTGATATATATATGTATCTACATACACACACACATATATACATACATATATATATATATCACTGGTTCTGTTTCTCTAGAGAACCCTGAGGCACTCATCATTTTACTTGGCCTTCATTCTAGATGTTCAATGAATAATAATACAGACTGCTTGCTCTATAGCCTTAAACAATGAAAGAATGTGATAGGAAAGAGCTAAGTTGTAATAGCATCATCATACTCTGTTTTAGTAAAGCAAATCAATGATCATGACAGAGAAAATCACTTCACATATATACACATATGTATATATGTATTCCCATTGCCTTTGAGTTGATTCCGACTCATAGTGACCCTACAGGACATAGCAGACCTGCCCCATGAGGTTTCCATGGCTGTAATCTTTACAGAAGCAGACTGCTACATCATTCACCCATGTAGCAACTGCTGGGTTCAAACCATTGACCTTTTGATTACCAGCCAAGCCATTTTTTGTCAGTCTGCCCCTCCAAAGAATAATTTGAGTGCACTGTACCTTCTTAGAGCTCTAGACTGGAAAGGATAAGAAAGTTTATATGCTTTTTTTTTTTCCTAAATGGCAAAAAGCCCAGACTTTTTTTTATTACTGTTCCATGGTAAACATTTCTCTCTCCAGTCACCTAGATTCATGATTCATTTGTTAGGGGCTTAGTGGGCACATTTTGGCCGAAAGTCTGCCATGTGCCCATGTCATGCCTTGACTGGGTTCTGTACAGAGGAAGTATCTCCTTTTTGACCATATAAGAGCATGTGCATAGGGTTTCTAACGAGAAGCAGCTTAGCAATGAGATAGGTATGCAGCACAGGAAAGGACTAAGGAGGCACCTCGCCCATGAATTACCAGGGGAGCCACACTCAGCGTTGAACATCATTGCCATGAACTGTAGCTGTGGCGCAGGAGCACAGTAGCTGCATTGTTGTATTGTGGCTTTCTCTGTGTTGGGTAGGACAGAGATGTGATTGCTTTAAGGTCCCATCATTGTCTGGGACACAAGTGAAGCTTGTCTAGAATGGCTGCAGCACATGGATGACTACGTGCTTACTTTAATTCATAATGGTCCTTTGAGCCATGCAGCCTCGCTATTCACATCATTTAAAAATAGGGCGAGCCTTCTATCAACACTGAATCTAGAAGTCGGCATAAACTTTTGCACTGCTGCCTTCTCACTCCACCTTCATCACATTGTTGGAACCCAATCTTCCTGCTTCAGGGAACCATTATGCTGAAAAATAACCACATGAAACTTGGAGAGTAGCTGAGAATGAAAATGTAGAGAAAGCAAAGAGGCTGTTAAATATAAGATCAGTTAAAGCCACATTTTTTTCTTTAATTTCCATTTCTTATGTCATTCATTCTTTCAACAAATAATTATTGAGTGCCTACCATGCACAAGCAGTGGTTAAGCATTCAGCTGCCAACCAAAGGACTGGCAGTTGAAATCCTCCAGCTGCTCCATGGAAACCCTATGGGGCAATTCTACTCTGTTTTATAGGGTCACCATGAGTCAGAATCGACTTGATGGCAACGGATTTGGATTTTGGTTTACCATGTACAAGGCACTGTAGTAGGAACAAGAGGGAGGAAGAAAAATTTCAGGCCCAGAATACTTTTGGAGGTGGGCTGGTTCTGGGTCATGTGCCAAAAAACATAGTTTAAAACAGGATATGAGTATGGTGGCGTACTCAGACAACTGAATAGAAGGCAACATTCAGGTGAGAGAGGTATAAATATAAAAAGTCAAAAGATTCCCAGCACATATTGTCCCTGCCAAATTTTATCTGGAGCCAACCCTGTGGCTGGGAAAGGAGAAGGAAATGTGTGTTCTCTGCCTCCTTCCTCCCTGAACTCAGAGTTCTGTCTCAAACATGATACTACAGACCAACTTACATCACACATTCCATGGGTTTCAGGTGGTGAGAGGCCAGAATATGAAAAAAAAATTTCTTCTATGAGAATGAGAAATTATGTTTTAAGAGCCGAACAATTTACAAGCAAATTTTGAGGGGTGTGTGTACCTACATAGAATCATTTTTTTTCCCCTCACAGGACTTAACTCAGCATATAATTATATTTGTAACTCTGTAGAATTTAGTTACCTATGTAAAAGCAGGCTAAATACATAGTCAAATTTCTTTCCTCACAGCGAAAAGTTCAAGATATATTTGTGGCTAGTATCTTTCCACCTATAATAGACACAAAATGGTTTTCTTATGAGTTTCTAAATATGAGATGTTTTAAATCCTAAACATTCACTAATAATATTTTAATTACACATTTAAAGTATATTTTCCCCGGGGCTTAAATTTGTGGTATAATTCTTCTTTAAACTTTAAAAACTTTAGAATCAATCTAATCCTTGCTTGAGCGAAGTTCTCAAAGAAATTGGAAGAATGATTTTTCTCCACTTTGTAAGATTATTTCAACTAACAGTAAACATCCACGCTCTTGTGAGTAATTTTAAATGATTTGCTCAGCGATCAGCTTAATTACTTGAGGGTAAAAATCACTAAATCCGAGGTTTCTGTGCTTATGGCACAGGTACATCCTTGCTGCAATCCTTTCCTCCTCTGAAATTTTGCCAGCCTCAACAATTCATTAAATTTAATTACTTTTTAGGAATTAGATTTAGCAAATTTTCAGTTTAAGTCATAAGACTTCACCTTTTGTTGTTATGGGCCCTGAATCTAAAGAGATAAATCAGAGTGGTTGTTAAAATCTAAATTAATATTGTTGAAACTCTACTGGCAACACAACTGCTGATTTGGAGTATCTGTTGTGACTTTAGTACATTTTAGTCATGAAGACCGAGTACAAAATATTATAACATTTCATAAAATGTTCAGAGTTCATTTTGGGTCACTATTGTGGTTCCCATTAATGCTTTTCAGGGTAAGCTTATCACAGAAGAGCAAATATCCAGTTTGACTGATATCCAGAGAAATAAGTCAATGGTTTTTCAAGTTTTAGGAATAAAAAAATCCCAAGAGAATCAAGATATCCCAGAAAAACCATTAACATACAGCAGAAATCCCCCCTCACTGTGATCATGCTGCTCTAAGAGGTACTTCACAGAGTCATTCACAGAAGGATAAATTTTGACTCCTCCACCTCGTAATTGTGACTTCTTGCAATTTACTTAAAACTTCTGGGCCTTGATTTCCACATCTGTAAAATGGGTGGTACAGTTAATGCACCCACCCAGCTGCTCACTGCAAGGCTGGCAGATTGAATCCACCCAGAGGCCCCTCAGAAGAAAGGTCTGGTGACCTGCTTTTGAAAAATCAGTCATTGAAGACCCGATGGAGCACAGTTCTACTCTGACACATACAGAGTCACCATAAGTCAGAATTCACTAGACAGCAACTTTATTTTCTTTTTTTAAGTCAGAGAAATGTTACTCACTATACGAATTTGGGAGCCCTGGTTGCACAGTGGTTAAGAGCTCGGATGCTCACCCAAAGGTTGGCAGTTCGAATCTACCAGCTGCTCCTTGGAAACCCTATGGGGCAGTTCTACTCTGTCCTGTAGGCTTTCTATAAGTCGGAGTCAACTCAACAGCAATAGGTTTGGTTTTCTTTTAAATACAGAATTGTGAGGACTACATGAGATCCTGAACAAAAAGTACCTACAAAGTAACTTGGCACATAGTAGCTTTTCAATAAATAGTAGCTGCATAGCTATACCTACCAGGAAAAGAAATGCTGGGCAAGAATAAGCAAGTAAATCACCATAATCCTACTAGTCCTGGGTCTCAGGCCTAAAAAAATTGGGAAATTAAAATAGCATGGCTTTTTCATTGACCAGGTGGGGAGGAAGGGAACATGTGTTTATGGCATATGAGAAATTTAAGTCCAGTTTTCTATTTTCTTTCACCCAACAAGTATGAGTCTCAAGATCTCAATCTCATTCTTAATACTCAATGATTATCAGAAGCATTTAATTAATTTGAATTAATTAATGAGTTACCCTTCTCAGGCCATGAACTAGCTTTATTAAAAAGGTAACTCCTTAAGAAGGCATTGTTCAGAGTTTCAGAAAGACTAATGGGGTTTGTTTTAGGGGCTATCCTTTAAGTTATTCTTGCAGATTTCTGAATACCCTTCTATACAAGAAGCTAGCCCTACCCGTGGCATTTCTTGTTTTCACAGTCCCCTTCAGGCTAAATTCGGGCCGTGTTGTCTAACCACAGTGGTATATAGGATTTTACTCTTCAGTTACAGATGTAACCTCTTCAAAACAATTTAGCAAAATCCACTGTGAATCACGTTGACATCTAAACATTCATATCCAGATAAAATTCAGTAGTTTATAATTTATCCACAGAAAGTAATTCAAAGAAAAACAGTATACGAAACCAATGTGCATGAAAAAATTCACTGCAGTGTTATTAATAGCAGTGTTGGAAATAATCTAATTACTTATTAAGAGGGAAATGGCTGAATAAATAGCAAAACAAGTCAATGAAATCTCATGTAGCAGCTAAAGTCATAAACATTATGTAATAACATGAAAATGTTCATGGTATAATGTTAATTAAATAAAACAGAGCAAAGATCGTATTATATTATCATTACAACTTTAGAAAATATGCAAGCATGGATAAGTGCTAAAAGTAAAAAATAAAATAAAATCTTTGTATTATGATGTTAGAAATTGTGGGTATTCTTCCTTTCTTTTTCTGTTTATTGCCATGATGCGCTTATACAACAGAAATAAATATTGGATTAACAATAAATTAATTGAATATGGCCTACAAGATGAACAACACTATATACAAAGATATGTTCAGATAATGACCTGAACATTATAATTCAAGTATGACTCTGTATATCAAGTTTTAATCTGAGACTATTTATATTAATAATTATATGGATAGTTGGATATATATAGTCACTTTTTTTCCAGTCACCATATCTAGAAAAAGGAGAGTAGAAGCCATGGATTCTTGCCTCAACTAAGTCACTAACTGATAATTTAACCTGAGATGGTTTATTCCCCTGAGACTTAATTTTTTCATCTGTAAAACTCGGGGGTTAGATAGCTTTCCAGTTTAAAGTTCTGTGATATTAAGCTTACAGTTCTTTATTGAAACTCTATTATTTACCTCCTGTATTTCAGGGACTATCCCATGTGCTAATAATAATAACAACTACTATTATAATATTTATTTCCATATTACTCAGAACATATGTGAAAAACATGACTTGATTAAATTCTAAGTGGTCATAGGTCATATTCACTGCCAAAAATTTCTTCTCAGCTCCCAAATAACCCTAAAAAGTTTATTTTTGGATTTGCATAGGGTAAAAATTTTAAATAGATAACCACTCTGTTTGAAAATGAAGAAAAAGAGAGTATAAATATTTTCTTCACACATGCTCCTTCTTTTTAAACCCCTTCGACATAAAAAAGGTTTTATACCCAATATTAATTTTTCAATGTAATTAGAAAGCCATGGAAAGATTAAACAAATTTTTCCATAAAACTATGATTGAATCAACTCAGGAGTGAAAAAATAAATTTACTTGTTAACATAAAGCAAACCACTTTTTTAAAGTAAGCTCCAGCAAGGAACTTCAAAGACTTCCTAAAATAAAACGTCTTCTAATTCCTGCCCCCTTACAATTAGCTGCAATAATCAGGAATGAGCTATAGAGCTAGGATCACAGAGAGGCAGCTTGCTCTTTGACCTTTTCAGTGTCAGGAAGGAAACTAATTGCCCTCAATCAGCAATGTTGGTAATTACGATTCAGGCGCTCACCACCTACAGGAAATGGAAAGACAGAACAGAAATCCTGTTAAAGCAGCTTGTTTTGCTTTGATCTTCAGCTGAACTCCACTGGCTGCAGTATTGTGGCATTCTTGACTTTATTAAATGTGAGGGCACTTAATGGGCACAGCATATTTGCAAGCTGATTTCAGTGAGGAAATCCCGCCCCTTTCTTTATGATCCTTCGTTTTATGTTTGACAAGAAGCCCTTCTTTCTAGAGATGAATTCATGAAACACATGGCATGACGTAAAACTGTCAATTTGAAAATACAGCAAGTTGGCGTTAGCTACACAAACCTTTAGGCTTGGTGGGAACTAATTAAAATTTATTATAAAATCTTTCCTGAAACACCTTATAGTATACACTCAAAGTCGCCTGTTAAACAGATATTTATTAAATATTTATTTGTGCCAGTACAGAGAATTTTTTTAAACTTCAAGAAAGTGTGAAAATCACTAAGTAAATGCACCATCAGTCCAAAATTATAAGACTCCATGGGCTTCTCAGTTTGGGTCAGATGAGAGACATTGTGGTCAGAGGCTCTGTTACTTTAAAAGGCTTTGTCTTCTGGGTAATATTCCTGCTGTAGAGATTATGTGAATACATGGTCAGGGAAAGTGCAGAGGACAACATTTTAATCACTGCTGGTAGAGAGCTTTAAGATAGAGATACAAGAACAGGTTAAATAAAACTATTCCCATAACCCCCATTTGTCACTTATGAGAGTGACAGAAGCTGATTGCACTTCGGTGCCAGAGAGCAGGGATAGAACTGACCCAAATAAAGCCTATTTAGGTATGTCTGTTCATCAATCCAACATTTACTGAGTTCCTTCCATGCACCTGGCACTGTGTCAGGCACAGGCTCTCGTGTTGACTATCAAGGCGGTCGTTAACCAGGAGCAAACACTCACTTGAGAGCCACCAGCCTCAAATGACTCCTCCAGCTTTATACAACTATTTCAAATAACTCCTTATCGTCCTGCCATTTAGGTCTCTGGTATTTGAACGAAGGTAATTGAAGCAAGATTAAAAGAATGTTAAAACTGACCTGGAAAAAATGTTAGCAAAGACCTTTAGGTTTGCCCAGTGAATTTTTCCTGTGAAATTCTCCTCAGTACATTTACTAAACTGAAATAGCTACAACTATTTGCTCCTAAAAGGAAACAATGTTTGGCGTGATTTGACTTGGGGAAGAAGATCATGGGGAGATGAGAGTTAGTTAAGGTTTGGGCCACATTTTGAGTTATTTTCTCCCATTTCACCTTTTGATTAAATGAGTGCTAGCATTTAAGCTCTATGCCCTTTTGGACCACAGTCTTTCAAACTGGCCAAAAATTAAAAAAAAAAAAAAAAAAAAAATTTTTTTTTTTTTTTTTAAAGTTAGATGTGGAAAATACAATCATTATGCACATTTCTGGCAGAAGGATTCTCTGACAGAGAGTTTCACACAGTTCTCCTTACTCCTTCCGTATTACATCCCCTGTAGTATACCCGTGATTTCATGAATAGCTCAGGAATTTGAGACCAACTTTCTAAATTTTCTAGGTGACTTTTCAACACATTTGCTTATTGGCTTATTACTGACCCTTTGATTTCTGGAGGGTTTTAGAGCTCAGTTTCATTGGAGTTCATGTAGTCAACCCCATCAATTATGCTAAGGACATAAAGTCCCAGGGATTTATTCCGGATAAGGCAACTTGTTTCCGTTGAAATGAAATGGCAATCTAGGTCTCCTGACTCTAAATCAAAGTTTTTTCTGCCTCAACTTCTTATTCTGACTTTTAAGATACAATATTACATGCATTTTGAAAACTAAGTGTTTCTGCTTGTGTCCATCAAGATGAAACGCTGGAACCCGACTGGAGAATTCTAGTTAGCTGGCTCCTAAAGGCCTCGGGTGGAGTAAGAGTGAGAGAAGAGGCTTTCAGGGAAGCCAAGAGGCTCTAGGAAGTTTTGGAAAGAGCAGCTGAGGTTTCTTCTCAAGGCTTGTTACGAGCTGATGGCATCTGCAAGGATGGCTTTTTTGAGCCAGCTAGGGAAGTTCAGTACTCGTCCACCCTTCTCTGGAGAGAAACATCTAAGCATGGGTGCTGATAGATTCTAACTGAGGCAATGAGAGAATTAAAACCAATCTTTTCAGACTCTCTTGATCCTACCACTTCTGAAGGGAAAAAAAAAAAAAACTTCTCCTCTACCTGGGTTTGTCTCTTTTGAAGACCAGGGTTTCTTTTGGGATTATTTCAAATGCTGGGATATGGATAGAAAAATTCTGAGAAACAGGACAAAAGTCAAATCCTGGTGTTGTAATGGTTTACTTTAACAGTACACCTGAAACTGGTTACAGAACAAACATTTTATCTGATTCTAATTATGTGGAACTCCAACGTCTTTGTAACCTTTTTCTTCTACCTTATTAAATTCAGCATCTATTTTTTAAGAAATTAAAATTACTTTGGTAAGAACTTTAATTTTCAAAAACTGATTAATGAGTCAGATCAACAAAGTTTAGTAAAATGAAAGATCTATATTTTTATTCATGGTTCAAGCATTACTCCAACTAAATTCAAGATGAATACATCTTTTATGGTTACGGATAGAATGAAAAAAATTGTTTCTGCCTCTAAACCTAACTTGATAAAGAATTAATGAGATACAGACACCGATATGTGTCTCTAAAATTGCATTTCCCAGGGAAAGATCCATTGAGATCCTGATTTCCTGTCATGAAAAGCTAATACAAAAGGGAGAGATATTGGGATCTTCTGAATTAAAATCAATGTATAATCAACAATGTTAAGAGACTTTGCAAAGTCCAAAACAGTAAGAATAAAAAAAAAAAAAAAAATTTTTTTTTTTTTTTTAAGAATAGGGTAGGAGAATTTGGAGTAAAAATAAAGTAAATCAGATAAACAGTTAAGCTTTGTTTATTTATTTGAAAGAGCATTTAGGAGAACTAGGTGCCAGTTGTTTTGTTCTTTTACTTTCAGATAAAATCATGATGTCATGGTCATTTAGGGTCCTCACCCTTGCCCACGTTGTTTTGGCAAGCTTGAAGCAGATGCTTCTGTAGCACAGTAATGCCTTTTCTTTAGGTATGTGTTTCACCTCAAAGCAATTCATAAACATTACACCTCCAGTTCTAAGAGACCTCAAGGCACAAAGAGCAGAATGAATGTGATCATGGGAATATCCTCAATGAGGCATTAACATCTGCAGTTAAACATGTCAGCATCAGACTTCCTGTTGTGCCACCCACCATCTCACACAGTTTAGCCAGCTGACTCATCCGTGACTTTAAGGCTGATCAGGATAAATTAATGAGTCCTCATTAACAAAGGGGCAGAGTAAGTTCCTTTATTTCGCACTGAGATAAAATAACTCCCCCTGAATATTTCTTGGGCAAATGTATATCAACTTCTTAGTCTTCTAAGTGACTAAGTCTATGCATAATAACCTGTGTACTTAGGGAAAACATGGAATTTCCAAAGTTCTGGTTTACCACTTGCCAGGCAAGATGTACTATAAAGAAATGATCTACTATATATTTATGATGAAATAATAATTCTGAATTCACTTTGCTAAGATTCTTAAGAGTAATGAATCATCGTTTTGATTGTGCTGGAATGAGGCAAAGCTTTCTGATCTGGGCATTTCTCTACATGTCCATAATTCATCCAAGGGAGAGATTCAAAGCAGGGCTTTTGTTTTTCTTTTTCTTTGAGTTCAGAAGTCTCACACTGTGCATAATAATATTTTGCACTTCTATATGGAGATGTAATGATAAGAATGTGTTTAAGATCAGCAGACAAGACATTAAATGTAAATACAGTGTTTTAATGAGAGAAACCAAATAGCCCTTCAACTGATTTGGGAAAAGCAGAAATTTATCAGGAGTCAAAATTCCAAATAAGGAGGAGGCAGGGCCAAGATGGTGGAACAGTCAGATGTTTCCTGTCATCCCTCTTACAACAAAGATCTGAAAAAACAAATGAATCAAATATATATGACAATCTAGGAAACCTAATCATCAAAGACAATGCCGACGAATAGGACTGAGTGGCAGGTAGAAGAAGAGACAATTTAAAAATAGTGGAAATGGGGAACTACAAATTGCGGGATTGCCAGCATCCTGCTAGCTGAGTCTACACAGTGCACACAGACTAAGGCCCATCACATCTGGTACAGCCAAACAGTAGCGAATCTGCATGCTCTTCCAGAACCAAACAGGAGTGACACCAGACCTGTCAAAGTTAAGTGCAAGCTCCCAACCTACCTTACATGCTGGCAAAATAACCCCTCCCCCAAAAGAGCTTCACAGTGGAGAAGCATTCCCTTCCCCTCACCCATCCAGTCCTGTGGCATTCAGCAACACCACACCTCCTAAGCCCGAAACCTAGGGCAGGTCAGGAGGCTCTGACCCTTTGCCCATCTACTGGCATATGGAGCCCATGCACTTGCAGCACCCTTCAACCCCCTAGTCCCTTGTGGGCCTTTTCAATACTACACACCCTCATTAGCATAAAATACCAAGGCATACACCTGTAGCCCATTTTTACCTGCAGCAACCAACTAGGAGCTGCAGATTTGTGACATTCAACACCATCCGCCCGCTAAAAAGAGGCTTCACCCACCCACACAGAGGGGCCTGAGATCTGGCAGTACCACCCACTCCATCTAGCTGCCCACGAAAGGGGTCTGAGAATTAGTGATGCCTCACGGTCCCTCCAGCCAACAGCACTGGGGCCCCAATGACTGACTGCATTACTCCCCCACCACCATGAGCTCTAGCAGACAGGGATATGCCCTCCATCCAGGTACCTGGGAACAACTGAAATCTCCCTGCCTTGCCCTACACATGACCCCTCACTGCAACCAGAGTCTTGTGCCTACCCCAAACACCCCCAAGCAGCCCTGCCTGCCTAGGACTGTAGGTGAGAGTTTGCACCACATAGTGACCAATGATCTAGACACCTGTGCCCTAAATAACCACACCCCTGCAAGAACAGTGAATAGACTTCCGGGCTCACACACCTAGTAGCTGCTCTGACCACCTGGAGATAGGACGTCAGAACTTCAACAACCAAAGCGGCATATACACCCAGCCTACTTGGACATATCAAAACAAAACAAATATCCAGGACACGGTAAACAAAAATACAATAAATAAATATAACTTATTAATGTCTCAGAGACAACAGCCAATATCAAATCAAATAAAGAAGCAGGACAAGGTGGCTCCGGCAAGTGACCAAAATAAAGAACAAGAAAACCTTCCAAAGGAAGATAAGGCAATAGAACAACCTGATAAAGAATTCAAAAGACTAATATACAGAGCTCTCCAAGAGATCAGGAAGGAGATCAGGCAAAACTCAGCCCAAGCCAAGGAGCACACAAAGCAATAGGACAATTCAGGAAAACAAAACAAGAACAAAACAACAGAATAAACAGGCTGCTAGAAATCCAAAAGATTAACAACAAAATTTCAGAATTAGACAACTGAATAGACAGTCGTAGGGTCAGAATTGAGACAGAATTAGTGAAATGAAGATAAATCCCTTGACCCCTGTTCGAGGAAAAATCAGAAAAAAAAAAAAAAAATGAAGAAATCTAAGAATTATGTGGGATACTATCAAAAGGAAAAACCTATGAGTGATTGGAGTACCAGAACAAAGGGGGGATAACAGAAAACACAGAGAGAATTGTTGAATATTTGCACACAGAAAACTTCCCTGATATCATGAAAGATAAGATAGCTATCCAAGAAGCTCAGGAAACCTCATACAGGACAGACTCCAAAAGAAAATCATCAAGATATATCATGATCAAACTTACCAAAACCAAAGACAAAGAAAGAATCTTAAGAGTAGATAGGGATAAACAAAAAGTCACCCACAAAGAAGAACTAATAAGGTGAAGCTCTGATTACTCCCCGGAAACCCTTCAGGCAAGAAGGCAATGGGATGACATATATATAAGGCCTTGAAGGAAAAAAAAAAATTGCCAACCAAGAATTATATATCCAGCAAATTGTTTCTCAAATACAATGGTGAAATTAGGTCATTTCTAGGCAAATAGCAATTAAGGGAATTTGTGAAAATCAGACCAAAATTCCAAGGAATATTAAAGGGAGCCCTCTGGTTAGAGAATCAGCATCAGACAACAAGACTAAGACACAGGGCAGATCAACCAGTTATCAACCGAGATAGGGAATTCACAAAAACAAATCAAACCAAGGAACCAGAGACATCAATATGTAAACGATGACAACATCAAAACAAAAAAGAGGGAATAAACAGTATAGTCATAGAACTTCCATATGGAGAGAAAGTCAAGGTGATATCAAGAAATAAAGGAGTGGTTTAAACTTAGAAAAATAAAGATAAATTCCAAGGTAACCAAAAAGGAAGCTAACAAAACTAACCATCAAAATAAAAAAAAGAAGAAAAACATAAAGACTCAGCAAACACAAAATCAATAATAATGGAAGAGATGAAAATAAAATACATAAAAACAACTCAGTGTGGAAAATAAAGTGAAACAAAGAACTGTCAACACCATAAAAAAAAAATTACATCAAAATGGCAGCAGTAAACTCACACCTATCAATAGTTACACTGAATGGAAATGGCCTAAATACACCAGTAAAGATAGAGAGAGTGGCAGAATGGATAAAAAAAACACGATCCATCTATATGCTGTCTACAAGAGACACTCCTTAAGAACAAAGATATAAACAAACTAAAGCTCAAAGGATGGAAAAAATCCCACATAAGGATAAGGAAGGACACTATATAATGATTAAAGAGTCAATACATCAGGAGGACATGACCATAATAAATACATACCCACTCAATTACAGGGCTCCAAAATACATAAAACAAACTCTAAAAGCATTAAAAGGAGAAATAGACAGCCCCACCAAAACAGAAGTAGACTTCTACACACCACTCTTCTTGAAGGACAGAACACCTAGAAAGAAATTCAGTAAAGATACAGAAGATCTAAATGCCATAATCAACCAACTTGACCTCATAGACATGTACAGAACACTCTACCCAACAACAGCAAAGTACATATTCTTTTACAACACACATGGAACATTCACCAGAATAGAGTACATTTTAGGCCACAAAGCCAGCCTTAACAAAATCCAAAATATCAAAATAATACGAAGCATCTTCTCTGATCATAATGCCATAAAAGTAAAAGTCAATAACAGAAACAAGAGGGGGGAAAAAAAAACGTGGAAATTGAACATCACCTTACTTAAAAACTACTGGTAATAGAAGAAATTAAGATAGAACAAAAAAATTCATAGAAACAAATGAGAATGAAAACACATCTTACCAAAACCTTTGGGACACAGCAAAAGTAGTGCTTAGAGGTCAATTTATAGCAGTAAATGCACATATCAAAAAAGAAGAAAAGGCCAAAATCAAAACATTCACCATACAACTTGAATAAATAGAAAGAGAGCAGCAAAAAAAGTCCTTAGACACCAGAAGAAGGAAATAATAAAGATTAGAGCAGAAATAAATGAAATAGAGAATAGATAAACAATTGAAAGAATAAACAAGACCAAAAGTTGGTCCTTTGAAAAGATCAAAAAAATCAACAAACTATTGGCCAAACTGACAAAAGAAAAACAGGAGACGAAGCAAATAACTTGAATAAGAAATGAAATGAGGATATCACAACAGACCCAAATGAAATAAAAGGGATCAAAGCAGAATGTGATGAAAAATTTTACTTACACAAATTTGAAAACCTGGAGGAAATGGGTAAATTTCTAGAAACACACTACCTACCTAAACTAACACAAACTGAGGTAGAAAAACGATATAAAATCACAACAAAAGAAGAGATTGAAGAGGTAATTTAAAAAAAAAAACTCCCAAGAAAAAAAGCCCTGGCTCAAATGGCTTCATTGGAGAATTCTACCAAACTTTCAGAGAAGAGCTAACACCGATATTAGTAAAGTCATTTAAGAGCATAGAAAAGGAAGAAATACTCCTGAACTCATTCTATGAAGTCAGCATAATTCTGTCACCAAAGCCAGGCAAAGACACCACAAAAAAATAAAACTACAAATCAATATCCCTCATAAACACAGACACAAAAATCCTCAATAAAATACTAGCCAATAGAATTCAACAACATATCAAAAAAATAATACATCCTGACCAAGTGGGATTCATACCAGGTATGGAGGAATGGTTCAACATTAGAAAATCAATCAAGGTAATCCACCATATAAATAAAACAAAAGAACCATATGATCTCACTAATTGACACAGAAAAAGCATTTGACAAAGTCCAACACCCATTCATGATAAAAACTCCCAACAAGATAGGAATAGGAGGGAAATTTCTTGATATAATAAAGGACATTTATAGAAAGCCAAAAGTCAATATCATTCTAAACCAAGAGAGACTGAAAACATTCCCCTTGAGAACAGGAATCAGACAAGGGTACCCTTTATCACCACTTTTATTCAATATAGGGCTGGAGGTTCTAGCTAGAGCAATAAGGCAAGAAAAAGAAATAAATGTCATCCAAACTGGAAAAGAAGAGGTACAACTATCCCTATCTGCAGATGATATGATCTTATACACAGAAAATAAAAAAAAAACCACAAGAAAGCTATTGAAGCTAATACAAGATTATCAGCAAAGTAGTAGGATACAAGATTAACACACAAAAATCAATAGGATTCCTCTACACCAGCAAAGAGAACTTCAAAAGGAGATCACCAAATCGATATCATTTACAATAGCCCCCAAGAAGATAAAGCACTTAGGAATAAATCTAACCAGGTACGAAAAAGACCTATACAAAGAAAACTACAAAGCACCACTGCAAGAAACCAAAAGAGACCTACATAAGTGGAAAAACATACCATGCTCATGGATAGGAAGACTCAACATTGTGAAAATGTCAATTCTACCCAAAGCAATCCACAGATACAACGCAATCCCGATCCAAATCCAACAGCATTTTTTAACAAGATGGAAAAACACATCACCAACTTTATACGGAAAAGGAAGAGGCCCAGGATAAATAAAGCATTACTGAAGAACAAAATGGGAGGCCACACACTACCTGATTTTAGAACCTATTATACAGCCACAGTGTTCAAAACAGGCTGGTATTGGTACAACAGACACATAGGCCAATGAAACAAAATTGAGAATGCAAACATAAATCCATCTATCTATGAGCAGCTGATATTTGACAAAGGCTCAAACTCTTTTAAGAGTGGAAAAGACAGTATCTTTAACAAACAGTGCTGGCATAACTGGGTACCCATTTGTTAAAAAATGAAACAGGATCCATACCTCACACTATACACAAAAGCTAACTCAAAATGGATCAAAGACCTAAACTGTTGTTATTAGGTGTCGTCGAGTCAGTTCTGACTCATAGCGACCATATATAGGCGCAACAGAACAAAACACTGTCCACTACTGAGCCATCCTTACAATCGCTGTTATCCTTGAGCTTGTCATTTTATTCATTCATCATGGGAATTTATAGTCCAGTTTCTCAGATTATTTGCTCAGCGTAGAGATTGAATAGGTATGGTGAAAGGATACAACCCTGATGCACACCTTTCCTGACTTTAAACCTATCGGTATCCCCTTGCTCTGTCCGAACAACTGCCTCTTGATCTATGTAAAGGTTCCTCATGAGCACAATTAAGTGTTCTGGAATTCCCATTCTTCACAATGTTATCCATAATTTGTTATGACCCACACAGTCGAATGCCTTTGCATAGTCAGTAAAACACAGGTAAACATTCTTCTGGTATTCTCTGCTTTCAGCCAGGATCCATCTAACATCAGCAGTGATATCCTTGGTTCCAAGTCCTCTTCTGAAACCGGCCTCAATTTCTGGCAGTTCCCTGTCAATATACTGCTGCAGCAGTTTTTGAATGATCTTCAGCAAAATATAGCTTTTGTGTGATATTAATGATATTGTTTTATAATTTCCACATTCAGTTGGCTCACCTTTCTTGGGAATAGGCATAAATATGGATCTCTTCCAGTCAGTTGGCCAGGAAGCTGTCTTCCATATTTCTTGGCATAGACGAGTGAGCACCTCCAGTGCTGCATCTGTTTGTTGAAACATCTCAATTGATATTCCATCAATTTCTGGAGCTTTGTTTTTCACCAATGCCTTCAGAGCAGCTTGGACTTCTTCCTTCAGTACCATTGGTTTCTGATCATATGCTACCTCTTGAGATGGTTGGACATCGACTAATTCTTTTTGGTATAATGACTCTGTGTATTCCTTCCATCTTCTTTTCATGCTTCCTGTGTCGTTTAATATTTTCCCCATAGAACCCTTCACTATTGCAACTCGAGACTTGAATTTTTTCTTCAGTTCTTTCAGCTTCAGAAATGCCAAGCATGTTCTTCCGTTTTGGTTTTCTATCTCCAGCTCTTTGCACATGTCATTATAATACTTTGTCTTCTCGAGAGGCCCTTTGAAATCACCTGTTCAGTTCTTTTACTTCATCAATTCTTTTTCCTTTAGCTGCTCGATGTTCGAGAGCAAGTTTCAGAGTCTCCCCTAACATTCATCTTGGTCTTTTCTCTCTTTCCTGTCTTTTCAATGAACTCTTGCTTTCTTCATGGATGATGTCCTTCCACAACTCATCTGGTCTTTGGTCACTAGTGTTCAATGTGTTAAATCTGTTCTTCAGATGGTCTCTAAATTCAGGTCGGATGTACTCAAGGTCGTATTTTGGCTCTCATGGACTTGCTCTGATTTTCTTCAGTTTCAGCTTGAACTTGCATATGAGCAATTGATTGTCTGTTCCACAGTCGGCCCCTGGCCTTGTTCTGACTGATGATATTGAGCTCTTCCATCGCCTCTTTCCACAGATGTAGTCAGTTTGATTTCTGTGTGTTCCATCTGGCAAGGTCAATGTGTATAGTTGCCGTTTATGTTGGTGAAAGAAGGTATTTGCAATGAAGAAGTCGTTGGTCTTGCAAAATTCTATCATTCAATTTCTGGCATTGTTTCTATCACCAAGGCAATGTTTTCCAGCTACTGATCCTTCTTCTTTGTTTCCAACTTTCACATTCCAATTGCCAGTAATTACCAATGCACCTTGATTGCATGTTCAATCAATTTAAGACTGCAGCCTCTGATAAAAATCTTCTATTTCTTCATCTTTATCCCTAGAGTTTGGTGGGTAAATTTGAATAACAGTCGTATTAACTGTCTTCCTTGTAAGCATATGCATACTATCCTCTCACTGACAGTGTTGTACTTCAGGAGAGATCTTGAAACGTTCTTTTTGATGATGAATGCAACACCATTTCTCTTCAAGTTGTCATTCCCAGCATAGCAGACTATGTGATTGTCTAAATCAAAATGGCCAGTACCAGTCCATTTCAGCTCACTAATGCCTAGGATATCGATGTTTATGTATTCCATTTCATTTTTGGCGATTTCCAATTTTCCTAGATTCATACTTTGTACATTACAGGTTCTGATTACTAATGGATGTTTGCAGCTGTTTCTTCTCATTTTGAGTTGTGCCACATCAGCAAATGAAGGTCCCAAAAGCTTTACTCCATTCACTTCATTAAGGTCGACTCTACTTTGAGGAGGCAGCTCTTCCTCAGTCATCCTTTGAGTGCCTTCCAACCTGGGGGGCTCATCTTCCAGCACTACATCAGACAATGTTTCGCTGCTATTCATAAGGTTTTCACTGGCTAATGCTTTTCAGAAGTAGATTGACGGGTCCTTCTTCCTAGTCTGTCTTAGTCTGGAGGCTCAGCTGAAACCTATCCTCCATGGATGACCCTGCTAGTATCTGAATACCGGTGACATAGCTTCCAGCATCACAGCAACATGCCAGCCCCCACAGTACGACAAACTGACAGACATATGGGGGAAGACCTAAATATAAAACCTAAAACGATAAAGATCATGGAAGAAAAAGTGCAGATAATGTCAGGGGCCCTGATACATGGCAAAAATAAGATACAAACCATAAATAATAAAGTACAAACACCAGAAAATAAACCAGATAACTGGGATCTCCTAAAAATCAAACACTTAATGCTCATCAAAAGACTTCACCAAAAGAGTAATAAGAGAATGTACAGACTGGGTGCTCATATCCAACATATCTGACAAGGGTTTAATCTCTAAAATATACAAGATACTGTAACACTTCAACAATGAAAAGACAATTCAATTAAAAAATGGGCAAAGGATATGAATAGATACTTCCCCAAAGAGGACACTCAGGCAGCTAACAGACACATGAGGAAATGCTCTCAATCAGTAGGCATTAAAGAAATGCAAATCAAAACAACATTGAGATACCATCTCATCCTGACAATACTGGTAAAGTCCAAAAAACACAAACTAACAAATGTTGCAGAGGCTGTGGGGAGATTGGAAACCCTTATGCACTGCTGGTGGAAATGTAAAAAGGTACAAACGCTGTGGAAAATGATATGGCATTTCCTTGAAAAGCTAGATATAGAAATACCATATGACCCAGCAATCTCACTCCTGGTAATATACCACAGAGAAATAAGGGCTGTCACACGAATAGACATATGCACACCCATGTTCATTGCAGCACTACTCACGATAGCAAAAACATGGAAACAACCTAAATGCTCATCAATAGATGATTGTATAAACAAACTATGCTACATATGCACAATGGAATACTATGCAACAATAAAGAAAAAAGATGAATCCTAGAAACACCTCATGACATGGATGAATCTGTAGGGCATTATGCTGAGTGAAACAAGTTAGTCACAAAAGGACAAATATTGTATAAGATCAGTATTATAAGAACTCAAGAAAAGGTTTACACACAGAAAAAAGCATTCTTTGATTATCATGAGGGTGGGGAAGCAGGGGAAAGAGGAATCACTAACTAGAAAGTGGACAAGCGTCAACTTCAATGAAGGGAAGGGAAGCACGCTGTGTAGGAGAAGTCAGCACAACTGGACCAAAGCAAAAGTATAGAAGTTTCCTAGACACATCCAAACACTCTGAGGAACCGAGTAGCCCAGCTAGGGCCTGGGGACCATAATCTCAGGGGACATCTAGGTCAATTGACATAACATAGTTCATAAAGTGTTCTACATCTGACCTTGGTAAGTAGTGTCTGGGGTCTTAAAAACTTGTGAGTGACTATCTAAGACACATCTATTGGTCCCAGCCCACTGGAGCAAAGGAGAATGAAGAAAACCAAAGACACAAGGAAAACATTAGCCCAAAGGACTAAAGGACCACATGAACCAGAGGCTCCACCAGCCTGAGCCCAGAAGAACTAGATGGTGCCCAGCTGCCACCAACGACCACTCTAACAGGCATCACTATAAAGAATCCTAGACAGAGCTGAAGAAAAATGTAGAATTCAAATTCACACACACAAAAAAGACCAGACTTACTCGTCTGACAAGGACTGGAGGAACCCCTGAAACTATGGCCCCGAACATTCTGCTAACCCAGAACTGAAACCATTTCTGAAGTCTACTTTTCAGACAAAGATTAGACAGGCCTATAAAACAAAAAATAACATGAGGACTGTGCTTCTTCTTAGTTCAATCAATTACACGAGACCGAATGGGAAGCTTCTGTCCAAAAGCAGAAAGAGAAGGCAGAAACGGACAGGAACGGGACAAATGAGCCTAGGTAACCTGAAGTGGAAAAGGGGAGCATGCTGTCACATTGTGCGGATTGCAGCCAATGTCACAAAACAATATGTATATAAATTTTTGAATGAGGAATTAGCGTGAGCTATAAACTTTCACCTAAAGCACAATTTTTTAAAAAGTCCAAATAAAGTCTCTGTATTTATCAGTGCTAATTTTTATCATATTACCTAATTCAATAATTTTCCTTAGTTTTTTTCTATTAAATTAAAAAATATTTAATTGAGGCAAAGTTATGTACCATAAAATTAGCCCATTGAAAGTATATGACTTGATGATATTGAGTAAATTTTAGAATTGTCCAAGTATCATCATAATCCAGTTTTAGATCACTTCCACCACTCTAAAAGGATCTCTCATAACTGATTTAAATCAAGCCTCCTCCCCCTCCCAATTCCAGGCAACCGTGGATCTAATTTCTGCCTCTATAGTTTGCTTTATCTGGAAATTTTATATAAATCGTGTGTTAGATCAAATAATGCTCCCCAAAAGATGGTAACACCCTAATCCCTGGAACCTATGAATATGTTACCTCGCATGGCAAAAGGAACTTTGCAGATGCGATTAAAATTTTGAGATGTAGGAGATTATCCTCAGTTATCCAGATGGGCCCAGTCAAATCACTTGAGCTCTTAGAAGTAGAGACCCTTTCCTTACTGGGTCAGAGAGAGAGAGAAATACAAAGAAGACAAAGGAGTCAGAGAAGTTGGTGATTTGTTTCTCCATCTCATTTAAAAAAATGTTCTTGGAATTTGGACTGGGGTTGCATTGTATCTATAGATCACTTTTGGTAGAATAGACATTTTTACAATGTTGAGTCTTTCTATCCATGAGCAAGTATGTTTTTCCATTTATGTAGGTCTCTTTTGGTTTCTTGCAGTAGTGTCTTGTAGTTTTCTTTGTATAGGTCTTTTATGTCTCTGGATAGATTCATTCCTAAGTATTTTATCTTCTTGGGGGCTACTGTAAATGATATTGATTTGGTGATTTCTTCTCTGGTGTTCTCTTTGTTGGTGTAGAGGGATCCAACTGATTTTCGTATGTTTATCTTGTATCCTGATACTCTGAGAGACTCTTCTATTAGTTTCAATAGTTTTCTTGAGGATTCTTTAGGGATTTCTATGTACAAAATCATGTCATATGCAAATAGAGATACTTTGATTTCTTCCTTACCAACCTGCGTGCCCTTTATTTCTTTATCTAGCCTAATTGCCCTGGCTAGGATCTTCAGCACAATGTTGAATAAGAGTGGTGATAAAGGGCATCCTTGTCTGATTCCTATTCTCAGAGCGAATGCTTTCAATCTCCCTCCATTTAGGATGATGTTGCCTGTTGGCTTTGTTGACTTTATACAAATGCCCTTTATTATGTTGAGGAATTTTCCTTAATCCTGTTTTGCTGAGAGTTATTATCATGAATAGGCTTTGGACTTTGTCAAATGCCTTTTCCACATCAATTGATAAAATCATATGCTTCTTGTCTTTTGTTTCATTTATATGATAGATTACATGGATTGTTTTTCTAATGTTGAACCATTCCTGCATACCTAGTATGAATCCCAGTAGGTCATGGTGAATTTTTTTTTTTTTTTTTTGATACGTTGTTGAATTCTATTGGCTAGAATTTTGTTGAGAATTTTTACGTCTAAGTTCATGAGGGGTATAAGTCTATAATTTTCTTTTTTTTGTAGTGTCTTTACCTTGTTTTGGTATCAGGGATATGCTGGCTTCACAGAATGAGATTGGGGGTATTCCATCATTTTCTATGCTCTTAAATACCTTTAGTAGTAGTGGTGTTAACTCTCCTTTGAAAGTTTGGTAGAACTCTCCAGTGAAGCTGTCTGGGCCAGGGTTTTTTTGTGGTTGTTGTTGGGAGTTTTTTAATTACCTTTCCAATCTCTTCTTTTGTTATGGGTCTATTTAGTTGTTCTACCTCTGTTTGTGTCAGTTTAGGTAGGTAGTGTGTTTCTAGGAATTCATCCGTTTCTTCTAGGCTTTCAAATTTGTTAGAGTAAAATTTTCCATAGTAATCTGATATGATTCATTTAATTTCCATTAGGTCTGTTGTAATATCACCCATTTCGTTTCTTATTTGGGTTATTTGCTTCTTCTCCTGTTTTTCTTTTGTCAGTTTGGCGAGTAGTTTATCAATTTTGTTAATTTTTTCAAAGAACCAGCTTTTGGTCTTGTTAATTCTTTCAATTGTTTTTCTGTTCTCTGTTTCATTTAATTCTGCTCTAATTTTTATTATTTGCTTACTTCTGGTGCCTGAGGGTTTCTTGTGTTGCTCTCTTTCTATTTGTTCAAATTGTAGCAATAATTCTTTGATTTTAGCCATGTGTTCTTTTTTGTATGTGTGCATTTATTTCTATAAATTGACCTCCAAGCACTGCTTTAGCAGTGTCCTAAAGGTTCTGATAGGAAGTGTTTTCATTCTCATTGGAGTCTATGAATTTCTTTATTCCATCCTTAACGTCTTCTGTAAGGGTGTTGTTCAGTTTCCAAGTGTTTGATATATTTTTCCTGCTTTTTCTGTTATTCATTTCTACTTTTATGGCTTTATGGTCAAAGAAGATGCTTTGTAATATTTCAATGTTTTCGATTCTGTTAAGGCTTGCTTTATGACCTAATACCTTGTCTATTCTAGAGAATGCTCCATGTGTGTTGGAAAAGAAAGCATACTTGGCGCTGTTGCATGGAGTGTTCTGTATATGTCTATGAGGTTAAGTTGGTTTATTGTGGCATTTAGATCCTCCATGTCTTTATTGAGCTTTGTTCTGGATGTTCTGTCCTTCACCAAAAGTGGTGTGTTGAAATCTACTACTATGATTATGGAGCTGTCTATCTAACTTTTCAATGCTGTTATAGTTCTTTTTATGTATCTTGAAGCCTTGTCACTGGGTACACAAATATTTAATACTGGTATATCCTCCCGGTATATTGTCCCTTTAATCATTGTATAGTGTTCTTCCTTGTCCTTTGTGATGGATTTAACTTTAAAGTCTATTTTGTCAGAAATTAACATTGCCACTCCTGGTCTTTTTGATTGTCATTTGCTTGATATATATTTTTTCCATCCTTTGAATTTTAGTTTGTTTGTGTCTTTAAGTCTAAGTTCTGTCTCTTGTAGGGAGCATATAGATGGTGGATCGTGTTTTTTCATCCATTCTGCCACTCTCTGTCTCCTTATTGGTCTATTTAGTCCATTTACATTCGGTGTAATTATGGATAGGTATGAATTTAGCACTCTCATTTTGATGTCTTTTTTGTGTGTTGTTGACAGTTTCTTTTTCCCACTTAATTTTTTGTGCTGAGTAGTTTATCTTTATATATTGTCTTTTCCTCTTATTCATTGCTATTGATTTTGTTTTTGCTGGGTCTTTATGTTTTTCTTGTATTTTATGTTGATGTGTAGGATTGTTAGTCTCCTTTGTGGTTACCTTAATATTTACCCCTATGTTTCTAAGTTTAGACATTTATTTCTTTATATCACCTTAACTTCCTCTCCATATGGAAAATCTATGACTACATTTCTTAAAAAAAAACTAAAAAAAGTAGTTTCTTAGTCCCTCTTTATTGTTTTAATGTTGTCACCTTTTACATAATGACATCACTGTTCCCCTGTTTAAAGCATTTTTTTTTTTTTTAATCTTGATTTATTTTTGTGATTTCCCTATCTGGGTTGATATCTTGTTGCTCTGTCCTGTGTTCTAGTCTTGGGCTGATATCTGATATTATTTATTTTCTAACCAGAGAACTCCCTTTAGTATTTCTTGTAGTTTTGGCTTGGTTTTTACAAATTCCCTAAACTTCTGTTTATTGGGAAATGTCCAAATTTTGCCTTCATATTTGAGAGACAGTTTTGTTGAATATATGATTCTTGGCTGGCAATTTTTTTCCTTCAATGCTTTATATAAGTCATCCCATTGCCTTCTTGCCTGCATGGTTTCTGCCAGGTAGTCCAAGCTTATTCTTATTGACTCTCCTTTGTAGGTGACTTTTGGTTTATCCCTAGTCACTCTTAAAATTCTCTATTTTTGGTTTTGGCAAGTTCGATTATAATATGTCTTGGTGACTTTCTTTTGAGATCTACCTTATGTGGAGTTTGATAAGCATCTTGGATAGATATCTTCTTATGTTTCACCATATTAGGGAAGTTTTCTGACAACAGATCTTCAACAATTCTCTCTATATTTTCTGTTATCCCTCCTTGTTCTGGTACTCCAGTCACTCATAAGTTATTTCTCTTGATAGAGCCCCATATGATTCTTAGGGTTTCTTCATTTTTTTTAATTCTTTTATCTGATTTTTCTTCAACTATATTGGTGCCAAGTTTTATACTCAATCTCATTAATTCTGACTTCCATTTCCTCAATTCTGCCCCCTTGACTTTCTATTGAGTTGTCTAATTCTGAAATTTTATTGTTACTCTTCTGAATTTCTGATTGCTGTCTGTCTATGGATTCTTGCAGCCTATTAAATTTTTCATTATGTTCTTGAATAACCTTTTTAATTTCTTCAACTGCTTTATCTGTGTGTTCCTTGACTTGTTTTTCATTTTGCCTGATCTCTTGAAGAGTTCTGTATACCAATCTTTTGTATTCTACAAATAGGCTGCTTGAGTGAGCTAGCTTGATTATTTGTGCCTTTGAAGCTCTAACATCCTGTCACCAGATGGCTAGAGCTGTTACTAGATATATGAGTCCATTCACTTTTCTTGTATGGATTCAGCTCAGGTGCCCAGATAGTTGTCATCAAGTGTGTGGTACAGGCTCTGTCTTACAGTCTTATATGGGCAGGAGTGATTGGTATAGGCACAAGTAGCTTGTTGTAGCAGGGGGGTCATGCTCTGAACAAGGCAGGGGGCTGACAACTGTCTCCCAACCTTCTGAGGAAAACACATCCCTGCTCCCTAAATCACTCAGGTGTGTGGGATGATGGACACCCAATTCTTTTGGTTGTAAGGACTGGGAGGCACCACTTATCCTTGGACCCTTGTCGCAGGTGGCTAGGTGATGTGGGTGGAGCCACCAGTCCTCAGGCCCCTGATGTGGGTAATTGAGGACCCTGTTTAATAGGCAAAGTGGTGTCAAACATCAAAAACCCAGCTCTCTACCACAAAGCTGAAACAGTTAAAGTCACATACCTACGCAGTCTGTCAACTAGGGCTTAATCTCCTGAAATGGGCCCACAAAGGTCCATACAGGGGTGAAAGGTATTCAACATCCATGGACTGTTTGAGCCTGGACAGGAGTCACTTGTGTCCTGAGCTCCCCAACTTAGTGGAGGTGGCAGATTATCTTTTCCCCCATTTGTTAACTTATTCCTTCTCCAAGGTCAGAAGAATGGCTCTGGGGACACAGCAGGACCTATCGACAGCCACTGAAGCCGGCTTGGAGGCTGGGGGCACCGTAAAATAAATGCCAGTACTTAGCTTTAGCCGAGCGCGCTGTGCTTCTCTGGTTCCAGAGATGTGAGTAGACTGTGTGGTGGTGTGTCTCTTTCTGTGGAAACTGTGTCCCAAATGCTATTGCCAGCCCTGCCGTTGTCACTCCAGGGGATGTGCCTGGGGGGCTGCGGTTCCCGTTGAGTCAGGTCGGCAACTCCTTGCCACTTCTGAACCATCTCTCCCTCCCCCTGCCGCTCAGTCCAATTTCCTAACTTTGCCTTTGATGTTCAGGGCTCTTATTGTCAAATATATAATCGTTTCACTTTTTAGGGGGGTCTTTATTGTTTTTTTTTTTATTGTAAGAGGGACCACCGGAAGCATCTGACTACTCCATCATCTTGGCCCTGCCTCTTCCCTTGCATCTTCTTTTGATGCTTCATGCATCATTTATCATTTTGCCTATAGAATCCTTCAATATTGCTACTCAAGGCTTGAATATTTTCTTCAGTTCTTTGAACTTGAGAAATGCCATGTTCTTCCCTTTTGATTTTCTAACTCCTGGTCTTCTCACATTTCAATATAATACTTTATTTTGTCTTCTTGAGCTGCCCTTTGAAATCTTCTGTTCAGCTCTTTCACTTCATCATTTCTTCCATTTGCTTTTGCTATTCTGTGTTCAAGAACAATTTTCAGTCTCTTCCGACATCAATTCTGGACTTTTCTTTCTTTCTTGGCTTTTTAATAACTTTTTTTCTTCATGCATATCCTTGATGTCATGCTAAAATTCATCTGGTCTTTGGTCATTAGTGTTCGATTTGTCAAATCTGTTCTTGAAATGGTTTCTAAATTCAGGTGGGATATGCTCAAGTTCATACTTTGGTCCCTGTGAACTTGTTTTAATTTTCTTCAGCTTCAGCTTGAAATTGCATATGAGCAATTGATGGTCTGTTCCATAGCTGACCCCTGGATTTATTGTGACTGACGATATTGAGCTTCTCCATCATCTCCTTCCACAGATGTAGTTGTTTTGATTCCTGTGTATTCCAACTGGCGAGCTCCATGTATATAGTTCCATTTAAGAAAAAAGGTATTTCTAATGAATAAGTAACTGGTCTTGCCAAATTCTATCATGCAATCTGTGGTGTAATTTCTATCACTGAGGGCCTATTTTCCAACTATCCTTCTTTGTTTCCAGTTTTTGCATTCAAATCCTCAGTAATTACCAGTGTATCCTGCTTGCATGTTTGATCAATTTCAGACTGCAGAACTTGGAAAATCTTCAATTTCTTCACCTTTGGAATTAGTGGTTGGTACATAAATTTAATGGTCATATTTACTGGTCTTCCTGGTAGGAAAAAAAAAAAACCCAAACCCATTGCCATCAAGCTGATTCCAACATATAGGGACCCTACAGGACAGAGTAGACCTGCCCTATAGGGCTTCCAAGGAGCAGCTGGTAGATTTGAACTGCTGACCTTTTGGTCAGCAGCTGAGCTCTTAACCACTTTGCCACCTATGGATATTATCCTATCACTGACAATGTTGTACTTCAGAATAGATCCGTTTCTGACAACTACATTGTAAGCTGGTTCTGATGTAAGTCGAATACCTCATTTTTTTACTTTTCATTATTATTGCCTTTTATTATCAGTATCATTATAAATCATAACACTGAACATTTATGAGTGAACATCTGAGAGTGATAACATTGGCTAATTATGTGCTGCAACATTGTGTGTAGTACATATTACCAACAATAAGCTGTACAAAAAAAATATGGTTGTATGCATGGTTTGACATAACTGGTATACACTGTATTGTTCTTTATGTATTCTGTTTGATAATCAGCCTCCAAGATGGCCTCATCTTCTGGTATTCATATGCTTAGTGTAGTCTCCTACATTGTATAAGCTTTAGTCTGTGTGACCAAAGGCATATGGCAGAAATGATCTATGTCACTTCCAAAATTAGGTTGTAAAAGATTGCACCTACCATCTTGGATACTCTGGCTTATTTTCTCTCCCTCTCTCATCACTCCCTCTGAGGATAACAAAAATACTCTAAATTTGTTTAAATAGCTATTCCTCATGTTTTGTTTTCTCAGAGACTGTGTTTCATAATGTTAGAATTGATTAACAACAAAGACAATATCCAATATAAAAATAGTCAGTGATGTTTAGAAAGGATTACTAATTATTTATTGACAGCATGTCACTTAAACATCATGTAGAGCTTCAAATAGCTGAGGTTGTCCTTGTTGGCTCTCAGAATGGTAGAACCCAGAAATGTTGGACCTTTTAATTTCCTACTACCACTCTCGTCTCATTTTCTTGCATTCAAATTCTATTTTGCTGCTGAGCAATGTTACTAGTCTAAGAAGAACCATTTAAAAAATTGTTTTAAGTGAAACATTTCAGAGTTATTAGCTTGTATACTCCTTTTGCACAGTCTGTATTAACAGGATGATTATCCGTAGGGCTGCCTCTCTCTGTCATTTATTCAGACCATTCCAAAAATTAGTGAAAATGTCAAAATCTGAAATTTTCCATCTACTTCTGACTCTGAAGAGTCAATAAGTCATACTTGACATTTAGCCTAGTTACCATAATCTCAAATAAATCATTTAGGAAAATGTCAGTGCTCCCAAAATAATACCCTTTGTTTAACATTAGCTGATTTCCTCCCAAATCTCTCTTCATGGGAGAAAGTTGGAAAGGGCTCTCATTGTCAATTTATCCTTGATTTGAGTGGTGTAAATACACAGAAAAAGAATATCTGGACATCTTCTACAATCACTGAATTTTGGCTGATAGCTAATTCCAATATGTCTATTTGTACATATAGAATTATATCTTATTAGTATGAAAGAAAACAATAGGTAGCCCATTTAGAGACTTCTATTCATATAAATTATAAGAGTAAGCCTCTAGAAATAATTAGGATATGTTAAACCACCCATCTTGAAAATTATTTTTCCTATGAGGACTAATTGCTGAACTTTAGTTCTTGCTTGTGTATGTGCCACTAGATGAGGTATGTCTGAATATGCTATTTAGAGGGTGGGCAGCAATTTCTATGTCCAGAAATTTAAAAAATTAATAAAAACAAATTTAATACTTTTACTTATGAAATAAAAACATTTTGAATCTCTTTTAATCAGAGAAAAAAAGATAAAGACCAAAGCACAGCAATTTCAATACTGAGATTAACTCAAAATTATTCCATTTTTGGCTGTGACATCAGTATGCTTTTAGAAAACGTAGTAATCGCCACCATAACACTAAAGTCAAACACGCTTAACTCTTTACTTACTGATCCTTCACATATCCCTCTACACTTTTTGTGATCTAAACTTTTCTTGCATATGCATTTGTAGGAGTTAAAATCCTGCGATTTGTTACCTATTAATTTATTTATTTTTATTGTACTTTAGATGAAGTTTTATAGAGCAAACTAGTTTCTCATTAAACAGTTAGTATACATATTGTTTTATGACATTGGTTAACAGCCCCACCACACCTCAACACTCTCCCTTCTCTACCTTGGGTTCCCTATTACCAGATTTTCCTGTCCCCTCCTGCCTTCTAGTCCTTGCTCCTGGGCTGTTGTGCCCCTTTAGTCTTGTTTTGTTTTATGGACCTACCTAATCTTTGGCTCAAGGGTGAACCTCAGGAGTGGCTTCATTACTAAGCTAAATTGTTACCTGATTTTTATGTAAAGATACATATTTTTAGTTTTATTCAGAAATAGGTTAACTCAACACAAAATGCCTAAGAATGGTAAAGGCTATTTTTTAGCACTAATCTATTTGTCCCCATAATGCTAACGGCGCATTAGTTATTTAGAATTATTTTCAGAGAATAATTCATAGATTTAAAACAGTATTTTGTGACTATTTTTGTACTATTTGTTACTAACTGCCTGTTACTTTCTGTTTTGGGTTTTTTGTTATTGTTGTGTTTTGTTTTTCATGAGAGAGTGCAAATATCAATTGACTTAAATTTTCTTATTTATTTATTATTTCAAACTATTTAAAGTCATTTCTGATGAGAAGTCTTTGTTCATCAAGGCACTATGAAAAATTGACAGCATTATCCAAAAATAAGGTTGTTTTTATTATTTATTCTTTCTTTTCTTATTCTTATGTATTACTCAAAGTGGAATGACTATAGTCCTGTTTGAACTGATTACCCATTTTGTCATTTGCTATATTCAGAATGTTATTTTTACTTTTGCATAACAGTATACTTTAAATTTATAGATATAGGCATCATGCAGTACTTGGGAAAAGCATTATTTTACATTAAATTTATAAGTGGCACACACAATAAGAAGCTAGGAGAGGAAAGCTTGAGTGATCAGAGGGATTGTGGGAAGCCTTTCACATCTCTTGATGCTCAGAAAAAAACAGAATTCTTTTAAGACTATCCACGTTTTCGCTTCTATTTACATGGTGTGGGTGATTCTACTTTTAAAAAGGAGAGTAAGGCGAGAAACAATTTTCAGCTTTATTACACTACATTCCAATTCTGATCATTACATTATTTTGCCATATTTTATAATGTTATTTGTTTTCTTTTTGTAATGAATATCTGTCTGATTGACAGTACAAGGCACAAGAAAAATATAGGTATAATGCTAATTTAACTAAACAAGTTGGATTTTTACTTTATGAAATTTAAGAATTGTTTTGATTCCCAATATAACTTTAGTGGAGAATTTCTTCTTATATATAATCCTATTTTGAATAATGGCTTGAAGATCATGCTATAGTTCATTGAGATCCCCAGTGATTTCCAGTCTTTTCTTTCTAAGTATATATATATATATATGTAAAATTAGGATTGGAATGAAAATATGCATAGTTATTTTAATAAAAGGTAGGAAGATTGTTTTGGCAAAAGCAACATTAATAAATATAACCTTTTTTGTTTGTGGTTAATGGTAACACTGAGTCTCCAATCATAATGAAAAATGTAAATAAATACTCATTTCACATACGGTGGTTCAGAATATGACAAGCTCTAGCAATGTAATTTCCCATTGTCAATGATTTCTGCCTTCCTTTCCCAGTTAACATGTTAAGGAATGTCACTTCTGATAATCCAGTGTCAGGTGCTGTACATAGCCTGCGTGCTGAATAAAAGTGAACTTTCTTCTTTGTGCCTGGGTGACATGAGCTTGGTTTAAGTCTTGCCTGGAACCCTGAGAAGTCTAAAATATGATTTTTACTATGTCTTTACAGCTCATCCTTTTCTCTAATTTTTACTAAAAAGGTAATATTCACATCCCCCAATGTTTTGCATTGACCTCCTCAGAACATTAGAGGAGCTGTAGATAATTCTAGAAAGTGTGATTTTATTCATTTGTTTAGTTTTAGAGTTTTTTTCCACTATCACAAGTAATATATTGAATATACAGGCAGTTACATATTAAGAGAATGTCAAAATAAAAAATAGAGAAAAGACATTTTACTTTTTGGATTCATCATGAGAGTTTTCAAATGCTTTCATTATTTAAAAAGAATGCTTCTCATATACATTGAATGATAACATATGATCTTTGAATGTCAAAATCCATTTTTTTGTTTATAATTTTCAGCCAATTTTCTAGATAAAATTACAGGCCAATAATTAAAGGGAATAAGGAGATTTTGTGATACAGTATCCTTTATTTCAAAACAAACTCAATATTGTTAAATCTACTTAAAACCATCCTGACTTTTCCTTTTAATGACCTAATGGCCTTGCGATAATTGCAATTCTATTGAAGATTGTGTGTATCAGTGATGAATTAATGCTACTAAGACTTGATTTGTCATTATAATACGTGTGGACATTTAAGAAAATTTGCATAACAGGACATTTCTAATCAGAAAAAAAATGGACTCACTTTAAAAAAAAATAGTTTGTGATTCCATGTGTGATTGTATGTGCATTTAAACCTAAAAAAAAAAAAAATTTATATGTTATAGCCTAATTTTTAAAATAATTTTGAGATTATCATTATTTTTTAATTAGAAAGGCTTGAATTATGTTTGATTAGGGATTTAAGACTCAGGTAATTTTCAGAAATAAAGATTGCCCTCTGAATTTACTGGAATCAGGATGAAGTAACAAATATTATGGGCACTGTTCTTTACAATTCCTGGAGTATTTTTTACTTTTAAGGATATTCCTAATGTACCATTTGGCATCAAAAACTTTCTGTTTTACCTACTTGTTTGCCAAGACAAGGCTCAGTGAACTGTGGAAAAGATATCTGGGGCCAAATAATACTGTGTGGTTGAAACACACTTACTTCATGTAAATACAGTCTTGCTGCGAGAATATCGAAAATTTGCATCTCCAGCAACAGCATTATGAGTTCTCACAATTCTGGTATTGTTGCTTGGCTTTGCTTATATGTAGGATTTTAAAGGCTTCAATCAGTATTATTAAATGTAAGATGATCCTTGATTTAAGTCATTAAGTTGAAATTTGTCGTAAAATAAAAATCAGGAAAGTAATGGTCATTTTCAACATAATTTTTTTTTTTTAAAAGGATTGGGACAGAAGAAGTTGTCCAGAAGGGGGTAAAGAAATGTTAATATAAGAAGTTGTATCTTAAGGAGATTGGTGTCCATTGTACTGTAACTCACTGCCTATTTTCTAGAAACAGTTTCCAATTTTATGATGTGGTACAAGTTGCAATAAATCTTTGCTTGGATGTTATGTCTGATTGTTTATAAGAAATTACAAAAGAGTCGTTGCAATGTCCCTGCTCCTCCTTATATCTAGTGTTGTGATTGAAGCTTATTTGTGAAGATTTTCTTCACAGCTTGATTTAGCAATGCTATTGCAGATGTATAAGGTGAGCTTGCTGAAACCAGCTATTCAAGGACTATTGCACAATTCCTGAGAATTCTATGTCTCTTCCCACAGCTCGTAACTACAAAACAGATTTTGTTGTCAAGGTTAATATAGGGCCTAAACTTGGAATTCCTGGAAAATAATTCCCATTAGTTCTTTTGGTGCTTCTTTCCTCCTAACACTTTATTTTTGATGGCTATTTTTTTTTTTTTTTATCACCTTTAGGCAATACTCTGAAATAATGCTGGTATCTTCTATCATAAAAAGATAACAATGTATTCTTAGCACTCATGGCACTACCTTTTCTTCTCTATTATTTATCGACTAGTGAAGGCCCCAGAGGAGTCAGCAAGGTGAAAGTAGAAATATGTAATCATACAATTTCAAGTTAAATTGTAGTTCTGAAACTTTTTTTTTTTTGCTATGAGAACAAGTTTCTTAAAATTTTTTAACCACAGTTTCCTCGTGTATAAAATAGTGCTAAGAATAGAGGCTAGCAATTAAATAAATGTTAGTTACGTCTTTACCTCAGGTGCTCCAACATGAAGCTAACTTCTAAAAAGCTGAGCAGCAAGAGTTAGAGCAACAATGACTATATATGCAACTTGTGCCATAAAAGATCTCATGAAAACATCCTTCAGAAACAGTTTAACTACTCATTAATATAGAAGAACTTATAAGATCTGTAAAGTAGGAAAATGGCAGATGTGATTTCCTTTACTATCTATATAGCCTATGGGCTGGGTGGTGAGGCAGGTAGGGTTGCTGAATTTTCTACCAACATATAAATACTGACATGTGAGTATGTGTGTGACTGCACGTGCATGTGGTATGGGGCTTGTAGGTGTTAAAGTGTATAGATGTGGATGTGTAGGTAGACTGCTAGAAGTCAGGGGGCCTGGGTTCAGGTCCCAACCTCCACACTCATTTATTCTGTGATGTAGGCTCTTAGCTGGGGCTTTCTCCTGTTTAAAAGAGGAAAATAACAAATCCTCTCTAAAGGTCACTGAGTTATTATAAAAATCATATGAGATAAGCATATGAAAATGATTTATAAACTGCAAAGGACCATAAAATGTGAAAAAAAAAATGTGAGCCACTGTTATTCAAGATGTGTATATGCACATTCTGACAGAAAGCAAATATATCTTCATTGCCCTTTCTCTCTTTTAATTTTTCATTATAAAACAAAGCATAAAGAAAACATTATACAATAAGTGTACATCTTAATGCGTTATTATAAAGTAAACACCAACCAGATCAAGACTTAAAACTTTGCCAGTTACTCCCGAAAATCCTCCACATACCACATTTCAATCACAACCTTGCATTCCCCTCAAAAAATAAACACTACTCTAATTTATATAGTGATCCCAAGCTTGCATTTCTAAGACTATCATTTCATTTTTATATATTAGTTAAAAACTTATATAAATAGATGCTTTCCCTCTTCTATTATTTGGTCATCCCATGGTATAATTTATATATATATAATTTATATAGGTTAGGCAAAATAATTGTATGATTATTTCCCTTTTATGTACCAGTTTTCAAGGTAATAAATTCCGAGTAATATCCTTTTGGAGGAGTCCCTGGTTAGTGTAAACAGTTAAGCACCCAACTACTAGCTGAAAGGTTGACAGTTCAAACCTACCCAGAGGTGCCTCAGAAGACAGGCCTGACAATCTGCTTCTGAAAGGTCACGGCCTTGAAAACCTATGGAGCAGTCCTACTCTGCCCACATGGGGTCACCATGAGTCAGAGCTGACTCAATAGTAACTAACAACAACAACAAAAATCCTTTCTGAAACTCAAATTGTTCCCATGGAGTCTTGTACAGTTGGTTTCTAAATCTTTTTTCTACGACTAGTTGTCTTTCACAGTTCCAGATTAATCTACCTTTCCTCCTCCAGACCCAGAATCATCCTTTTCTCTTTGAAGCCCTGACTTTGTTAATAGGGAATGGTATTTGGATACCACAGTGTGGATTCCAAGAGCTTGTCGTTGCTTCTATGTCTTTCATGTTGCTGTAAAAAAAAAAAATTAGCATAACACATTTAAAAAATACCTCTCAAGGGGAGGGAGCAATTGGCAAATAAACACAGAATGCACGTTACTTGTGTAAAAATATGGTGTGTGTTTATAAATATATTTAAATATAAGTATAGAGAATATCACAATCTTATGTCAATACTTCCAATTCAAATTTAGTACTACTGAGTTTCTACTAAAACTTTTCTGAAGTATACCTATATCTTCATTTTTCCAAGCCAAGTATCTTTGTTCTAAGGGACATAGGATGTTAGAATTAAGATATTTCATAATAACTAAATTGCTTTATTGAACATCACACACACGACATCTGCCACACCTGTCAGTTTGTCATACCGTGATGGCTTGCGTGTTGCCACAATACTGGGAGCTTTGCCACTAGTATTTCAAATACTAGCAGGGCCACCCTTGGTGGGCAGGTTTCAACAGAGCTTCCAGACTAAGACAGGCTAGGAAGAAGGACCTGGAGGTCTACTTTCGAAAAAATTGGACCGTGAAAGCCTTATGAATACTAGCAGACATTGTGTGATGTAGTGCTGGAAGATGAGCTCCTCAGGTTGGAAGGCACTCAAAATATGGCTGGAGAACAGCTGCCTCCTCATATTAGAGTTGACCTTAATGGCATGGATGGAGTCAAGCTTCATTTGCTGATGTGGCATGACTCAAAATGAAAAGAAACAGCTGCAAGCACTTACTAATAATCAGAGTGTAGAATGTATGATGTATGAATCTGGAAAAATTGGAGGTCATCATAAATGAAATGGAACACACAAACATCAATGTCCTAGGCATTAGTGAGCTGAAATGGAGTGGTATTGGCCATTTTGAATCAGACATTCATATGGTCTAATAGGCTGGCAACGACAAATTGAAGAGAAATGGCATCACATTCATCATCAAAAAGAACATTTCAACATCTATCCTGAAGAACAGCGCTGTCAGTGATAGGATAATATCCACAAAACTATAAGGAAGAACAGTTAATACGACCATTATTCAAATTTAAACACCAACCACTAAGGCCAAAGATGAAGAAATGGCAGATTTTACCAACTTCTGCAGTCTGAAGTTGATCAAACATGCAATCAAGATATGCATTGATAATTACTGGTGATTGGAACGGGAAACTTGAAAGCAAAGAAGAATCAGTAGTTGAGAAATATGGCCTTGGTAATAGAAACAAAACAGAGATCGCAGAACAAAATTTTACAAGACGGATGACTTCTTCATTGCAAATATCTTTTTTCAACAACATAAACAGTGACTATACACACGGACCTCACCAGACGGAAAACACAGGAATCAAATTGACTACATATGTGGAAAGAGATGATGGGGAAGTTCAATATCATCAGTCAGAATAAATCCAGGAACCAACTGCAAAACAGACCATTAATTGATCATACACGAATTCAAGTTAAAGCTGAAGAAAATTTGAGGAAGTCTATGAGCATCAAAATACGACCTTGAGTATATCCCACTTGAATTTGGAGACCATCTCAGAAAGAGATTTGACGCATTGAACACTAACAACTGAAAACCAGACCAGTTGTGGAATGACCTCAAGGACATCATACATGAAGAAAGCAAGAGATCATTAAAAAGGCAGGAAAGAAAGAAAAGACCAAAATGGATGGCAGGGGAGACTCTGAAACTTGCTCTTGAATGTAGAATAGCTAAACAAAGGGAAGAAATGATGAAGTAAAACACTGAACAGATGATATCAAAGGGAAGTTTGAGAAGACAAAGTATTGTAATGACATGTTCAAAGAGTTGGAGTTAGGAAACCAAAAGGGAAGAACACATTCAGCATTTCTCAAGCTGAAAGAACTGAAGAAAAAATTCAAGCCTAGAGTTGCAATATTGAAGGATTCTATGGGGAAAATGTTGAATGATGCAGGAAGCATCAAAAAAGATGGAAAGAATACACAGGGTCACTGTACCAAAAAGAATTGGTCAATGTTCCAATTGTAGCATATGATCAAGACTCAATGCTACTGAAGAAAGAAATCCAAGCTGCCCTGAAGGCACTGGTGAAAAACAAGGTTCCAGGAATTGACAGAATACCAGTTGAGATGTTTCAAAGAAAGCATGCAGAACTGGGGGTGTTCGCTCATCTATGCCAAGAAATTTGGAGGACAGCCTGGCCAACCGACAGGAAGAGATCCATATTTGTGCCCATTCCAAAGAAAGGTGATCCAACAGAATACAGAAATTATTGAACAATACCGTTATTATCAAATACAAGAAAAATTACGCTGAAAATCGTTCAATAGCAGTTGCAGCAGGACCTCAATAGGGAACTGTCGGATGCCAGAAATTCAAGCCAGATTCAGAAGAGGATGTAGAATGAGGGATATCATTGCTGATGTCAGATGGATTCCGGCTGAAAGCAGAGAATACCAGAAAGATGTCTACCTATATATTATTGACTATGCAAAGGCATTTGACTGTGTGGTTTATAACAAATTATGGGTAACATTGCGAAGAATGGGAATTCCAGAACACTTAATTGTGCTCATGTGGAACCTGTACATAGAAAATGGGGCAATCATTTGAAGGGAACAAGGTGATACTACGTGGTTTAAAGTCAGAAAAGATGTGCATCAAGGTTATATCCTTTCACCATACTTATTCAATCTGTATGCTGAGCAAATACTCCAAGAAACTGGACTATATGGAGCAGAATGTGGCATCAGGATTGGAGGAAGACTCATTAACAACCTGTGGTATGAAGACGACGCAACCTCGCTTACTGAAAGTGAAGAGGACTTGAAGCACTTATTACTAATGAAGATCAAAGACTATAGCTTTTAGCATGGATTATACCGCAATATAAAAAAAAAATACCGCAATATAAGCAAACAAAAATCCTCACAACTGTGCCTGTAAGCAACATCATGTAAACAGAAAAAAGATTTAGGGATTTAATTTTACTTTCATCCACAATCAATGCTCATGGAAGCAGCAGTCAAGAAATCAAACAACTCATTGCATTGGGCAAATCTGCTGCAAAAGTTCTCTTTAAAGTGTTGAAAAACAAACATGTCATTTTGAGGACTAAGGTGCTCCTGACCCAAGCTATGCTATTTTCAATCACCTCATATTCATGGAAAAACTAGACAATGATTAAAGAAGACTGAAGAATAATTGATGCCTTTGAGTTATGGTGTTGGTGAAAAGTATTGAATATACCATGGACTGCCAGAACGAAGGAATCTGTCTTGGAAGAAGTACAGCCAGAATGCTCCTTAGAAGCAAGGATGGTGTGGCTTTGTTTCATGTACTTTGAACATGTTATCAAGAGGGACCAGTCCCTGGAGAGGGACATCATGCCTTTTTAAAGTCCAGTATTTTACTGAAATATATCTTGATGTTGGTTATTCCGGGTCTATATAGTGTCTACATAGTCTATATAGTGTCTATATAGTGTGCTCTATCGGCAGTTACAATTATTTTTAAGGGATTACGTTTTTTGTGTTTGTTTGTGTATTCACTTCCCCCCCTCCTTAAGGCACTTTTCTTCCCCATAAATTGAATCTTTTTTGTCTATCTTTAGTATTTATCATTCTCTCAAGTCCTTTTTATCTCTTCATTTTTTTTCCATTTAAAAAATGTCCTCCCCTTCATCTTTTATTTCTCCTAAAATATTATCTACTGTGTTAATTTGCTTTTGTGTTCCTTCTGGTTTACTCTTCATTTTTGAATATTTATTTATTTGTTTTATGTCTTATTAATTGTTAATTCTGTTACCTAATTTCTGAGTTATTCTAATTCTAAATTGTGTAGTTACTTTATGTCTTATAATTGTTTCCTTATGTTGTTTCCCTATCTTGTATAGCTGAAGCCCTGATGGCTCAGTGGTTAAGAGTTTGGCTGCTAAACAAAAGGTTGGCGGTTCAAATCAACCAGCTGCTCCTTGGAAACTCTATGGGGCAGTTTTACTCTGCCCTATAGGGTCACTATGAGTCCAAATCAACTCAACAACCTTGGGTTTGGTTTTGGTTTGGTTGTATAGCTAATTTATGAACAAGTTGTTTTATGGGCATGTATATCTACCATGATGTTTTTGCCTGTAGGGATGTCATTTTGCTCCTTATTCCTGTTCTTCTTTCAACAAGCTTGTGTGGTATTTGGCTTCAATACCTTTCTGTTGTTCATTTCCCCTAAACTTTAGAAGATAGCTTTTCTAATTTAACCTCTTCTAATGTTTTTTGTAAAATGCACAAACATATGATGACTTGCTCTCTAGAATTTCCTATCTCTTTGGTGGTGTAGTGGTTAAGAACTGTGTCTGCTAACCAAAAGGTCGTCAGTTTGAATCCACCAGGTGCTTCTTGGAAACTCTTTGGGGGTAGTTTTATCCTCTCTACTTTTTATCTGGACTTTTTCTTTTCTTCATCTTTTTTGCCCATATCCTACTCAATTTTGTTTCCACTCACACAAAAAAGTTTATTTACAAAAGCAGATAATGGGCAAGATTTGACCCATGGGCCATAGTTTGTTGACCCATGGTATAAGGTATGAGGTTTAAGTTGGAGGTTCTTTTTTTTTTTTTTTTTGCATCTGGATATCCAATTATTCCTGTATCATTTGTTCAAGAGATCAGCCTTCTCCACTGAATTGCTTTTTCACCATAGTTAAAATTTGCAGAGATATTGGCCTGTTGTGACCCATATAAATTATTTTTAACAGAAAATTTTTTCTTTTATGACAGAGCCTGCCAAAGATGAGCTTAAGTATTGTACTATAAATGTCATTTGTGAATGCTAAATGTTGAAGACAATTTTTCTGTCTAGAGGATTTTATATTAAAACTGATATAAAGTGAGAAATTTTTGTTACTAATTTTCTGGTCCTACTCATGTGCAATTAATAAACATTCACTCATGTATTTTTCACATTTCAATATTATTTCTATATTAAAGTAAATTAAAAAAAAATGACCTTGGAAAACATTCCAGTCAAAATAAACTTCTTATTATAGTATATTCTGATTTTTACTAACCTTCATGTCCATGTGGGCTCTCTTGCTTAAATAATGTTTATCTCATACAAGGGAACAAGCCTTTTTTTTTCTCTCCTGTTAAAAATAAAAGTTTACAAACAAATATTCAGTGGAGTAACCTGAAGAAGAAAAGGCCAGAAAAATGATATTTCATTCCTTTTCCTAGGCTGTGTCACTAATCTTGTTACCCCAGATGGATGAGGTGGGTTAAAGAGGAAGTAAGAGGTGAGTTTGGAAATTTTTGAAGCTCATATTTACTTGATGAATCCCTATAAAGCTACCCTCTGATATTATTTTACACCTACAATGGCTTGATTGGAAATTGTTGCTCTCCTCTCTAAACAGAAATCAAGTGGTTATGGTTCTCACTTGGTCTCAAGGAGAAATTATAAATTTATAGACTAAGAACTTTTAAGACACGATGAATTTTTTTTTATTTTTGCAATCCACATGCATGTGTTCAACTAATTAAGCCAAGATAATTTTAATGGGAAATTGAGGCTAAGATTGATGAGTTATGTTCCAAATAAATCCCACTCGAATATGAAAAGCAATTAAGAAAACATAGAAAGAACATAGAATGAGCAAAGGCTCATTTCTAAACTTCAGTGTTGTGTATTAAACAGGAAATCTATTGAAGTACTCTAAAACTACAGGTACTCTTGAAAAATCAATGTAAGAAAGCCATCAAGTTATTCCTGTGTTCTTAATGCAATGTTAATTAAAGTCTATTTTGTGTCCCTGAATTTTATTACAGAATTGACATTGTCAAACAAAAAAACTGTCTCACTTTCTTACTGGAAAATTTAACTCATAGAAGTACTATATAAAATAAATGTATAAATAGTCAGGAAAAGGTCTAAAACTGTCTTGTTTCAAGTGACTGAAAAACCAACTCAAAAAGACCCATGGGCCATAGTTTGCTGGCCCATGAAAGAAATGTATTCTATTTGTATTGCAACCGAAAATTCAGTTTGTACCAGGTTTGGTCATAGGTCAATCCCCAGCTCATCGCTATGGGTGGGTCGGGGGAGGGGGGACAATGGAGACATTAAGATACTTGACCAAACATGGGCCAAGCATTCTAACTCTGGAACCCTGAACCATTTGGACTAAGAGTAGGGGAAATGTTCTTGTGCAGAGAAGCTCCTAGACCAAAGGAAGATTGATGATAAGGACCGTCCTCCAGAGGAAACAAAAAGAGAAAGCCTTCCTCTGGAGCTAGCACCCTGAATTTCGACTAGACTATGAGAGAATAGATTTCTCTTTGTTGAAGCCATCCACTTATGGTATTTCTACTACAGAAACCCAAAGATCACTATTGTGTTTAGCAATACCCAGAAATCCTGTGCCTTTTTTGGTTGTATGAGGTCTCCCTTTCTCTCTCCTCACTTCTCTCTTTTATATCTCAAAAGAAATTGGCTTAAAACACAATCTAATCTTGTAGATTGAGTCTGGCTTCATTACCATAACTGCCACTAATCCCATCTCATCAACATCATATGGATAGGATTTACAACACATAGGAAAATCACATCAAATGACAAAATGGTGGTCAATCACACAATACTGGAAATCATGGCATAGCCAAGTTGATATACAGATTTTTGGGGAGACACAATACAATCCATGACAGAGGCTGAGGCATGTACTAGACACCCTCTTCTGAAATATATCTGAAGCATATATTCTAGCATGGTGCTAGAAAAGCACATCGGGCTTTAGACAAGAACACTCTCAGACTCTAAATTGCTCTTGGGGTTTCTAATCTCTCCGTTGGGAATTTCAGTCTGTCCAGTGAAAAGATCAATGGGTGTAGTTTAGTTTGAGAAACTGAAATTTAATATTTGGAGTCAGAATCTCAGCATTAAAATTCATCTCATGAATATATCTCAGAGTCCCAGTAAATGAGGAGACACATTGTTGATCTTAACATGATATTGAATAGAAGCAATTATGATATAATTTGTTAGAAGTGAATATGGGTTTTATTATTACAATAGTTTTCTATGTAAAGCATTTCTACAAAGCTGATTTTCTGTTACATGTCTTTCCAAGGGTATCAGCCTCAATAAATAATGGGTCACACCAAGGAAATAAAATTGCTACATTACAAATTAGAAATGGAATATTGTAATTGATGAGGCTTATCTGCCTCTTGTAATGAACATCAGTTTTGTAAAACTTAACATTCTCCTATAATTTATTTCTTCTTGAATTCACAAACAAATGTGATCATAAATTATTTCATTCATAACAAGCTAAATTATTAGTTCCAATCTTTATCCTCAAATATCCATTTATGCAGCATTATGGGTTACTTGACAAGATAAATAATCCATAACACCAAGTTATCTCTTGTTAAAAGTGTATATAGAATGCCTATTATTTATCTATAAATACATTTCATGAAATCACGTATTATTCTAAAAAGTATCCGAGTTATATTTATAGTTGCAGAAGTATAAATTTATGCTCCCATTTTTTTAGTGCATTTGCTTTTTTCCTCCCTTTCTCTATTATCTCATATTGACTCAATTAATCTTTTTTAAAAATTAATTTCCTGAATTTACATAATTTCTTAAGTCTTCTGGAGATAAATCTCAACCCATCTCAGTGAAAGGATGAAGTAAAAAGATTTTATCCACACTTAATAGATAAGTGGTAACTTTGGTAAAGGGTAAGACAGCACCCAACACTGGGAAAGCCAGCACAACCTATACAGGGCAAGCCCATGGTAGCTCCATAGATATATGGACCTGAGGGACCAAATTGCTGGGCTGGGGGAACATGGTCTCAGGGCACCTCTACTTCAATTGGCATACAGAGTTTATAAAGAATATGTTGTACATTCTACTTTGGTAAGTAGTGTCTGGGGTCTTAAAAGCCTGTGAGCAGCCATCTAGGATACTCTACTGGTCTCACCCCTTCAGGAGCAAGGAAGAATGAAGAAAACTAAAGACATAAGGGAAAGATTAGTCCAAAGAACTAATGGACCACATCTACCACAGCTTTCACCCGACTGAGTCCAGTACAACTAGCTGGTGCCCAGCTACTACCACTGACTGCTCTGACAGGGATCAAAATAGAGGGTCCCAGACAGAGCTGGAGAAAAACATAGAACAAAATTCCAACTCAAAAAAGAAACACCAGACTCGCTGGCCTGACAGAGACTGGAAAAAACCCTGAGAGTATGGCCCCCAGACACCCTTTGAGCCCACTCCTAGGGTTCACCCTTCAGCCAAAGTTTGAACAGTCCCATGGAACAAAACAAGACTAAAGGGGTGCACCAGCCCTGTGGAAGGACTGGAAGGTAGGAGGGAACAGGACAGCTGGTAATTGGGAACCCAGGGTTGAGAAGGGAGAGTGTTGGCATGTCGTGGGGTTGTTAACCAATGTCACAGAACAATGTGTGTACTGTTTGATGAGAAACTGGTTTGTTCTGTAAACCTTCATCTAAAGTTCAATTAAAAAAAAAGATACAAAGATTTTATCTTCCAGAAATATTGCTTTTTTCATGTTTCCCTTCTGTGAAGTCAGTAATAAACCACTTACCCATCTGTTTGTTTAATAGAATATTTCAGTCAATAAGGCTGGTGGCTGGGGCCATTTAGCCAAACATCTCAAACCATTTTTCTAAATGTTTTAGGTCTAGCAAAAATACAAAGCTGGTTTTACCAAATACTTTTTTCTTTAATTTTTTAATCTGTGCACATTGTGGGGGAAATGTAATCCATCTGTTCCACTGGCACTTAAATCGACAAATGATTGTTTAGTAAGAGGAGTTTGATGTCCAAGAAGCCTATGAGTCTTTTTATGAGCATTCATAACCTCCATTCTCCTCCCTCAGAACCCATTAGAACCCCTGGGAAATGGAGTTTTCCAGAGGCAAATGGATCTCAGAGTTTAGAAGGCACTGGTTTAGTGAAAAAATATTGTGATCTTAATATTCTTTGTCCTAGAAAAGTTTTCTCTTGTACCGCCAGAAGGAGTAATTAAAAATACAGTCTAGTGGATCTAATTATTTGGCTTTTGTTCCCAGTTTCTCAGTTTTGGTTTAACTCTTTTCAATCCCAACTTTGCCTAAATTGTATGGTGCATAGTTCCCAGCCTATATATATATATTTTTTTTTTCCACGCTCGGAGTATCAAAAGATTATGTTTATCTACCAAAGGCTTTGATTACCTCTAAGTGATTCCATTCCCCCTGGAGCCTGGCTTTGTATACGTTTTGTTGTGTTTGCGTTATCTGGGTAGGCCTGCCCCAAGCATATTTCATATCATTAAGGCAGAATCGTGATGTGCCTCATAGTTTAAAAGACTTTATGGACTCATAAATTTTAGAAACATCAGGTTAAAGGGGGCTACATGGTTTTCTTTACTTCAGAATTTCGGGACCTTAACTATTTTAATGAGCATTTTTTGTCCTCTAGAGAAGACAGAATATGGCATGCTGCAGAAATGCGTTCAACCATGAAACACACTTTTTGCAGAGAATCTGGTTGGACTAAAAATCTGTGAGAAAAACTAGAAAAATTCTGACCTACATCTTTTCCTCTTTACATTTATTTCATTATCCTTCCAGTCACTATGAGTCAGAAATTGACTCAATGACAATGGGTTTTTGGTTTAGTATCAGCTATTTTGAAAATTTTTTTATTTCGAAAGACAAGCAGCAAACTTTGTTATTTTTAAATTTTATTTTATTTCCGCTAAAGAACACAGGATTGTTCCAGCTGTTTGACTGAAGAGACAAGTCTACCACCAATGGAGAGTCTGAAGCATCAAAAACTATTTTGGAACTTTTGAATGGCAATCCCCATTGGTTCCCATTGCTCAGTGGGAGGTAAGGCAGCTTGGTGCTAGAAGAGCTGGGTCTTTGATTAATTTTTACCAAATTGGGCTACTATAGATACTATCTTAAAAAAAAAAAATCCTAAACTGGGGAAATTGGAATTAAAGAGATAGCCTAAAAGTAAATAATACAAGACAACTTTTTGTATAATGGAGAATTCTGTCTATCTAGATGTCTGATCCACACATGCATACATAAAAGGTTACCGGATTTTGAAATTATTTTCTTTTTCTTTGCTAAACCATTTTCAGGTCGTTAGCTGCTGTCAATTTGGCCCTTGACTCATGGCAATACCGTGCACAATAGAACAAAATATTGCTCAGTTCTGTCCCATTCACATGATTGATTGGGGATCGGACTATTGTGGTCCACAAGGTTTTCGCTGGCTGGTTTTCAGAAGTAGGTTGCTAGGCCTTTCTTCCTAGTCTGTCTTAGTCTGGAAGCTCCACTGAAACCTGTTTAACATCAGAGCTACACACAAGCCTTTACAGACAGACGAATAGTGACTGTGCATGAGGTTCATTGGCTGGGGATCTCCTGCGTGGAAGGCAAGAATTCTACCACCAGAGAACTGAACCACCAATGATCACATTCTCAGATTAACTCTCTAAAATGCCTTTTCAGTATTTGTCTCAGTCCCATGCCTCAGTTTGCTACCTGGTTAAGAAACTTCCTTGGGAGATGAGTGGGTGGAGAAACTGCTTGTCTGAAAATACCCACACAGTTCTTTGTGAAAGCTCACATAAATCTTTCAGTTCACTGATGACTTGGGAGATGTGTGTCTGTGTGCAGAGAGAGGTCATGAGTGTCTGACTCAGAAAAGGAAAGAAATAGTCTCCACCCTTTTCTTAGGTAATGGCAATTCTACCCCAGGAGTGACACAGTCTCTTCTGAGCAGCATCTTGTTGTTCTAACTCTAATTTCAATGTTCATTAGCAGGGCACAGGATGGCACCTAAATACTCAGTCATTGTTTATTGAAATCACCTGGTTAGACATGGGTTTTGCCCCCTCATTTTGCTTTTCTAATCCATCTATCCAGTTTTCTCTAGAAAGGTCAAGCGTGATGACCTTCTCACTGCCCTGCTACCCTAAGTATTCCTCAAGAGAGTAATAAAGGACTCATGACTTCTTCTCTGTTTATATGATATGTTTCTTGCACTATACATGCCACCATAAATTTATATTTTCATTCATAAACCATTCATGTGACTATTCATTTGCTCATATATTCACTAATGTATTTATTCCTCCGTCTAACAAACATCTATTCAGCACTTACTACATAGAGGTTACAGGTGTTTCCAAGGTTTCTCACTTTCCAACCAAGAAAAAGTCATCTCAAATTCTATGCAACAAGATTTCCACATGGTATGTAAATATAGAATAGAATAAATATTAAAGGCCAATATTAACATTAATGGCAGATTTAGTTTATGTTAGAAATGACATTCTTTCCTCAGGTGCATATAACACCCACATAATTCTAGGATTAATACTCAGTCCAGAATCACAGGGAGTAATATTTTGCCTAAATATAACATTCCAAATGCCAAAATGAGTTAATATTTTATATTATCCATGGTGTTCAACTTCTGATTTAATTAAGCTATAATGGAGCAACAAAACAAAACAAAACCTGTTGCCATTGAGTCGATTCTGACTCATAGTGACTCTATTTAATACAGCAATTCACCTTTTATTTTAGTTGTTATGTGAACTATAACATTGAAACAAAATATTTTAGAGGCAGAATGATATAGTTTATAGAACAAGTTGCATAATAGAATTAGATTCTATGCTTATATTTATTTCCATGTTTTTTCTTTTTTCTTTTTGTTAGCTAAATTAAAATAGCTAGTGTAGCCCTGGTGGCACAGTGGTTAAGCATTTGGCACCTTACCAAACAGTAAGCCATTCAAATCCACCAGCTGCTCCTTGGAAACAATTATGTGGCAGTTCTACTCTGTCCTATAGGGTGGCTATGAGTTGGAATCGACTCGATGGCAATGGGTTTGTTTGTTTTGTTTTTTTAGTGTAGTAAAAGAAAATCATTTCTCTAAAGAAAATTTCAAAACATTTTTAAAACAAAATAACTTCCCTTTTATGTCTTATACCACCAGTTCTTTTAAGTATTTATAGCTTGGGGCTTCTCTCAGCAAAATCCCCTTTTCTCTGCTTGTTTATATCAGGTCTCCTTAAACTGTTTTGTCTATGCTCAATGTCTTCAATTCCTTTCCTTCCATTATCTATTAAGTGGATGCCAAGTAGGCTTCACCTCAACCTTCCTTCCAAACTTTATCCTACCGGTTGTCCTGACTGAAAAAATTGGGAGTCATCTTGACTCCTTTTTATCACACCCCACACCCAATCCATTAACAAAACATGTCAAGTCTGTGTTTAAAATTTATCTAGGATCTAACTGACTGATTCATCACTTCCATTGCTACTAGCCTGGCCTAAGTCACTGCATTAATGAGAACAGTTAGACAAGGTACATTTTCTAAAGAAGACTCATAGGACCCACCAAAAAGACAATGCTTACAAGTCTAATGTTTATTTTTGGAAAAGCATATGAGATAGCATTAACATTAAAGTAAGGTTATGGATTCTTGCCAAAGGCTGCCTCACAACAAGAGGTCTAGAAAGGCTGGGCACAGGCTCCCAGTTTTTTCAGTCTGGGCAAATGGTAGAATAGAGTTTGGACGGGTGATTTAGGTGAAGCCTACTTGGCATTCATTTAATAGATAATGGAAGGAAAGAATTGAAGACACTGAGTATCACCCTCCTTCCACAGAGTTCCACAGCTTACTTTCTATACACGATCAGGGACATACGCATGCAGCACCTCAGAACCAAGGAACCCAAAGTGGATTCTTGGCCGGAGTTTCTTGTACGTTGCTGACCACTTAGGCATATTTTTTGCTACTTAACCAGTCACCATGGCTGAGCCCTCAGCAAGACCAGGTGCAAGTCATTAATCTCACTATTATCAATAAGCAAAGCTGACAAGCTGGTAAAAAACCACCCTGAAACTTGCTTTAGACTCATGGCTACAAAACAACACTATCAATCAGTACATTTCATGCCTTGGCCAGGGGTCAGTGCCATGCAGATACGTCTCTTACTTCAGTAAAAACAGCTCAGGCTGATTCCAGGCCTACTAGAATTAAACCTCACAGCACAACCCCCATCAGTTCCTTTCTGAATTATTGAAATTGTTCCTATTTCAATTTTGCCACTCACCCCTCTATTTTAACTATAATAGCCAGAGGAAGGGTTCTTTAAAAATACAAGTCAGAATATGTCACTCCTCTGTCAAAACCCTACATGGATTCCTTCCTGTCATGGCCTAAGATACCCAAACAAGCTGAAACTTCCACCTCCTTACCTTACCAGCTTCATCTACCACGAATTTCCCTCTTCCTTACTCTCGTCTAGGAACACTGTCCTCCTTACTGTGGAGACCACGACTAGTAAGGGCCTTTGTGCTTTCTGTATCTTTTGCCTAGCACACTCTTCCCCCAGATTGTTGCTTGTCCTCCTCCCTCATCTACTTTGGGTTTCTGCTCACATGTTACCTTTAATAAAGCTTTCCCTGACCAATCCCATTTAAAATTGAAAACTCCCCTCTCCTAGTATTTCTTTTCCATCTTCTCAGCTTTAATTTTTCTCCAAATAGCTCATCACCATCTGACATACTATATGTTTTGCTATTTTTTTTTTTTTTCCATTGATTGTAATCCCTTCAAGGGCAGAGATGTTTGTCTGTTTGTTCATTGTTGAATCTCTTGCATCTAGAACAATGTCTGCTGAATGAATGAATGTCAGGTTATATATTCACACCTGAACACCTAGAGCATTTATTAGACCTCTGGGTTTATAAGCATAGGAATCATCTCCCTACCCAAATAACTGCTGTTTATAAAAACAAATATCTCATTTCAGAATATCAAGGAATACTTAATTCCAAGAAGTGTGTAGGGTCTAAGCAAATGACTATTTCACTGAAGCAGAATTAAGAAAAATATTCCACCAAGTCAGATAAGATTATTGCTTTTAAATTTACTTTATAAATTTGAACTTATTAAGTCTAAGAACTCAAAAATTGTGTTGCATTGGTGAAAAACAAAGCTTCAGGAATTGAAAGAATACCAACTGAGATGTTTCAACAAATGGATGCAATGCTGGAAGCCCTAACGTTCTATGCCAAGAAATTTGGAAGACAGCTACCTGCTCAACTGATTGGAAAAGTGCCATATATGTGCTCATTCCAAAGAAAGGTGATCCAACAGAATGCAGAAATTATCTAACAGTATCATTAATATCACATGTAAGTAAAATTTTGCTGAAGATGATACAAAAATGGTTACAGCAGCACATCATCAGGGAAATGCCAGAAATTTCAGTCTGATTCAGAAGAGGGTATGGAACCAGGGACATCATTGCTGATGTTAGATGGATCCTGGCTGAAAGGAGAGAATACCAGAAAGATGTTTACCTGTGTTTTATTGACAATGTGGATCATAACAAATTATGGATAATGTTTTGAATAATGGGACTTCCAGAACACTTAATTGTGCTCATAAGGAACTTGTACATAGACCAAGAGGCAGTCGTTCAAACAGAATAAGGGGATACTCGAAAAAAGAAAAAACCAAACCCATTGCTGTCAAGTTGATTCCGACTCATAGTGACCCTACAGGACAGAGTAGAACTGCCCCATAGAGTTTCCGAGGAGCATCTGGTGGATTTGAACTCCCAACCTTTGATTTGCAGCTGTATCACTTAACCACAACACCATCAGGGTTTCCAGGGGAATGCTATGTGGTTTAAAATCAGGAAGAGTGTGTGTCAGGGTTGTATCCTTTCACCATACCATTCCGTCTGTATGCTAAGCAAATAATCTGAGAAGCCAGACTATATAAAGAACATGGCATCAGGATTGGAGGAAGACTAATTAACAGCTTGCAATATGCAGATGACACTCAAAAATTAGGTAGTACTTTTTGCTCGATAAATATAAATCAAGAGCCTGTGAGATAAGCTCCTTAAATTCCTGGACATGAAGAAACATACAGAGCCTAGACTTTGCTTTCCATTGAGGTAATGATGGAAGATTTCATGGAGAATAAACACCGAGGCTAATCTCTGGAGTCACACATCCAGCTGCCCACACTTCTACCTGGATATCTCTCAGGCTTCTCAAGCTTATCATTTCAGAAGCTGGTTCTTAACTTCCCTCATACTAAACCTGTGATGCTGTGCTTATTCCAGGGTCCCCTGGGTAGTGCAAACGGTTAAGTGTTCAACTAGTAATTGAAAGGTTGGTAGTTCAAACCCACCCAGAGGCACCTCAGAGGAAAAGCCTGGCGACCTGCTTCCAAAAATTCACAGCCTTGAAAATCCTATGGAGCGCAATTCTACTTTGTAACACATGGGTTTGCCGTGAGCTGGAATCAACTCCACAGCAAGTGGCTTGGGTTTTTTGGTGCTAATTCTAATCTCACTGAATGGCAGTGGCATCCATTTAACTGAACAAACCAGAAACCTGGAAGACATCTCTAACTCTTTTCTTTTTCTCAACCTCAACAACCAACCAATCATCAATTTTACCTACAAAATATTTGCATATCCCTCTATTCCTTTCCATTACCACTGACACTACTCTAATTAATGCCACCATTATCTTTCATGTGAACTCTAACCAAAACCTCCCACTCCATCGCCCTGTCTTCTGACAATCTACCTCTGTGGTCTCCATGTTACCACCAAAATGAACCTTCGAAAATGCAAATCGATTGTGTAGCCTCCACTGCTTCAGCGATTTCCTGTTCTTCTTAACTTAAAGTTAAAACCTTTTAACATAACTGTCTCAGGAGGCGATTTGAAGCCTGGCTCCTGCCTATGTCTCCAGCTTCACCTCTCATCATGCTCTTCCTTGTAGGCTGTGAGTCCACAAAACTGAACTGCTTTTAGAATCAACAACATGACAGGCTGAATTCTCTACCCCTTCTAGTAAAATCTCAGGGGAGTTTTACCCCAACCTCTACATTACAACTCCCTACCCTGGTGGCACAGTAGTTAAGAGTTACATCTGCTAACCAAAAGGTCAGCAGTTTGAATCTACCAGGCGCTGCTTGGAAACTCTTTGGGGCAGTTCTACTCTGTCCTAATAGGGTCACTATGAGCTGGAATCGACTTGCTGGCAGTAGGGTTTTTTTGTTTTGTTTCATTTTATTATATACACACCCTACTCTACAGAATGCTAAAGTCAGACGCTCTGACCTTGTGTTTCCATATCACTGTGCAACTCCCCTACCAGAGTACTTATGCCACTTGACTGTAATTGCTTGTTTAATTACATTTTTCCAACAAGATTATAATAATAAGCATTGAGTGATTACTATATACCAGGCTTCTTTCTAAGTTCTATAGATAAATTAATTCATTCGATATAAAACCTGATGAGGTAAGTACTGCCTTCATCTTGTTTTATAGTTGAGGAAGCTGAGGCCCAGAGAAGTTAAATAATTTATTCAAGGTCACACATCCAGGAAGTGGCAAACCTGATATTTGAGGCCAGAGACTGTATGCTTAGCTTAGAGGCTGTTTGTGAGAAAGCACACCCAGGCAGACATACTTTTTTTTTCTTTAATCATAAATAATGTCACAATTAAAAGAACAAAGCAAAACGCAACAAAGATTTGAGCTTCTATTGAAAAATCTGTAGGTCTGCCTGCACAGGAGCTGCATGCCCAATTGTCTCGATCTTTTTAGAAAGGAAATGTACCTCCAAATTCCCGCGATCTTCACTTTCTATTGTCTTCCCAATAGAAACTCTTTCCTCCTTTATGTCATCTGTTTGGTCCCTGTGGGAATTAATACTTGTGATTTATAAATTCCTTTAAAGATTGATTTAGGAGTTAAAATTGGAGCCATTATTCCCTGTCCTTAAGTATAAAGAATGTGACCCAGTTGGGGGTGGACTCAAGAAAACCCACAAGGACACACCAACTGGACCCTGAGGTATAAAAACAATAAAAAAACAATAGCTAGGGCAATCTTGGTAAACATCTTTTAGGGAAACTTTCACGTAAACAAATACAGCCCATAAAACCCACATATTTTCCACTCATCTTTTTCTATTAAAACTAAAACACAAACCTTTTGCTGTGGAGTTCATTCTGTCTCATAGAGATCTATAGGACAGAGTAGAACCTCGTCGGGTTTCCAAGGACTGCCTGGTGGATTTCAACTGCCTATCTTTTTTGGTTAGCAGCCAAATGTTTAAGCACTGTACCACCAGGGCCTCACATTAGTAAAGCAGTATCCAAAGATATTTTTTATAAGGATATTATAGTTATTGTTGGAATTTTTCTTAAAATCATGGGCTTCTGAAGTTCCTCTATTATGTTTTCTGGCCTGATGGTACTTGTTAGGAGTAAGCAATGGCAATTCTCAGTTGTATCTTTTGTACATGTCTGAATTAAGGTTTGAGCATCGTTACTGATTTTCATCTTTTCTTTATTACCATGTAAGCAACATTTTGTTCAACTAATGACTACATTGTATGAAAGTTTAGCACATTAGTATAAAGCAATAATAAACAAACTTGAAAACCTTCCTAAATCAATGCCATAAAGATGGTTATTATTGGTGTTGTGGCAAAGACCCCAAGAACTTATTACAAAGGTTAATGATGATGTGGTTTGTATTTACTAGAAAAATACTAGGTTCTGGAGTCTTTTGTAGAAAGTAGTTCTCTCCCTCTCCCCAGTCCATACTGGGCCAGCAGAAATAATTAGTCTTTTTATGCCCAAGTTTATACCTCTATAAAATGGAGAAAACCCTTTCTACCTACGCTCAGAAGAATGTTTTGATAAATAATGAAGTCATGTCTGAAAAGCACTATATAAAAACAAAGCATTATTATGATTTATTTTGGTAAGAATTAGCTCAGTTTCTACTATCGGTTTCAAACTAGTCTGTAACAACTGAAGGGCATTAAAGGATGGCACAATATTTTCTTGATCCCTTTATCTATGTTACTCACACAGCTCTTAAAAATGCTAACGGTCACACATAACATGATACGCATTGTAAACTACTTCACACATAAACTAATGGTATACAAAATGCAAGAGCAAGGCATTCCTGTTAAAAAGAAAAATGAGAGGAATTTGCTTCATTTTCCTTATTTTCCAAACTAAGCAATGTGGCTATCGTTAAGGTGGCTTTCTGTAGTAAATGTTCAAAAATCGGTTATTGAGGAAGAGCAATTATGTGATACCACTCTCTCTGAGCCAATAAACAAACCTTTGAACTTTTGAGCAATAGAAATTTCATCATACAGCATCGATGTTTTGAGAAGTACTAGGGTATTCAAGCAAGAAAATGTCATTAAATGATAAGTTGCTTAAAACAGTATCAATCCGACCTCTTTTCTCTGGTATTTGTGAGGTGCAGTGCAGTTTATAAACTACTTTTGGGCTTGTAGTAAATTTCCCCATATTGTGGAGTTATTCACTGCCTCAGCAATCTTAAACTACAGAGTTTGGGATTGTTAAAAATAATTACAACTCACTGAAATTTGAACATAAGGTTTATTCTGAGCAGGTATTCTATATGCATGTAGGGAGGCCATTTTGATTCCAGAAAAAGCAAATGGCTCAAAGAAGCTAGGTATAATGGAGGTTATAAAGAGGAGAGGACGGAAGAATATAGAAGATTAGTCATTGGCTAGTCTTAACATGATTGCTTGAACTCTGCCTCCCCCCTTTACTGAGATCAACTGATATCCATTTATTTCTGGCCTGGCTGCTAATCATTTGGCCCTCCGCCAACCTGCAGCCATGAGGCTTTTTGAGATTTAAATTAGGAGGTAATGCTTTGACAAATGAGCCCTGGTGGCACAGTGGTTAAAGTGCTTGACCTTCAGGGGTTCGAAACCACCAGCAGCTCCAGAGGGAGAAAGATGTGGCAGTCTGCGTCAGTCCATAAAGATTTATAGCCTTGGAAACCCTATGGGGTCGCTAGGAGTCAAAATTTGCTTTTTTGTTTTGTTTTGTTTTGGTTGATTTGACAACTATACATTTCTAACAGGCTTAAAACAAATTTACATTTTTATAGAGTAGCTTCTGGCAGGCTTTTCCAGTTTGGGTTAGGCTTTTTATGGTTAATATTTGGTTTCATAGGTAAGAAAAACCTTAAAAATCAAAGTAAGCTGTTATTAATTTTCCTCCTCAACAGAATGTTGGGGAAAATATCTTTATGGTTTTTGTACATTACAAAATTAGGTTAAGTCTAATTTTTATGAAGCAAACTCACTTTTTCTTCAATGCCACAAAAAGTTTTCAGAACATTAGCCACACTGAGCCTTCATCAAAATGTGTTTAAACCAAAAAAAGGCACACAATGGATGCCTTTAGCAAAAGATGTATTATTCTTTTCAAATGGTCATTTATAAGCTCCTTCTGTGTCAATTTTCTTATTTAAAAGAGATCTCTGCCAAAAGACTTTTTACGCCTCTTTGAATAGAAAAAGGATCTTTTCTTGGTTTCTTAGTGAAAAGGTATTTTTTTTTTTTCATTTTTTGGCAATTCTCCCTTCTCTTCAATTAACTGTGAAGAAATCTGAGGTGTGAGTAAGGGGTCTTATCCTTAAGAAAATCAACCTCATGTTATCAGTAGCCTGAGCAGTCTTGGTGGCCTGGTTGTCAAAGATCTGGAAAAGGAAGGAGAAACAAGGCAGTCTCAGGTGAACTGATGAGAAAAAGGTTTTAAATGCTAAATTATGCTGAAGGACAACAGAAAACTTTAAATCTGATGGTAGATGTGAGTTGGACAGAGTTTCTGTGTGATACCAAAACCCTCCACCTTTGTTTTGGAAAGAAGGGAAGGCTAAGCATGTTGACTATATGCTTGCCTATAAAATTCAATCATTCCCTGGCATGAGCTCCCCACTAACTTAACAGAAGCCTCCTCACACCCAGGAACATATGTTTCCACTTGGAAAGTGCTTGCAAAAAAGACCACCTGCCAACAAAGGGAATGTTTTCCTCCTCCCAGTGGGGGTCTTACAGATAGGTTTCAATGTATTTAAACAGGAACAGAACAAGAAACCTGAAAGAATGATGTTAAAGGCTAGCATACTTATTGAGACTTTCTTTTAAATAGAACGGAGAAATGTGTAAAGTATTTACAATAACATGTTTTTTTTCTTGCTGTACTAATCCTCCATCAAAACTGTGAGTGCTGGCTTGTGTTTGATCCTTTCCTCACCCACAGTTCCTCTATTTTTTTTTTGTTCAGTCATGTTTTGTAATATGTTCTAATGATTTTAAACAAACACATACAATATTTGAAATCTTTTCTAAGAGCTACTATTTTTAAAGCAAATTAAAAAAGAATCTGTGGTTGTGAATGTAGATGAAAATGAATCCTATTGTTTACACCGCTCCTTTTCTACTTTTTTTTTTTTTTTTCTACAGCCACGGAAAGTGTAGAGGCCATTGTGGAGGCTACTCAGGAACTGGCAGCTGAAACATTTAAGCTTTAAAACTAACCTCCAGCACCAAATGGTTAACTTGTGTACACACAGAGTGAAGTTGTTTGGGAGGAAATTGAGGAGGGGGATGGAAAAGGGGAAGAAACTAAATATCCTCAGAAGAGGTCAGGAATGAGGCCATTTCTTACTTCTTGTCCTGGTTTCTGCCATTTTCTTTTCACACATACTCAGTCACTCTATGAAGTGTAAACAGATGCTGGGGAATTGAATTCTGGAGCTTGATCAAACATGTTTCTCATTTTTTAAATGAAAGAAAAACCAGGATGAGGAAACCTCAGCCATAACGTTGGGTGAAATAAAGCTGTGTGCAAAGAGGTCACTCCATGCTTTGTTTCATAAAATCAGTTTCACAATGAAACAGCTAGAGGAGAATGCTTCCTCTTTTGACATTCTTGGGTCCTCCTTCTCTCCCCTGTTGAAGGACATTGTACTAACCTCACAGCCACAGGGAATGCAAGTAAAACAACTCTGTCAGTGCAGATCGCCTTTCCAGGCTGTGTGTCCTACGGGAGTCGGATCAGACTGGCCCTCAAGCAAACATGGTAGGTACATTCCACAGGGATGAAAACGATCTCAGACACCCAGCTACAGTCGACAAAATCTAGGGGGCAGGTGACAAAGTGGTGACATGGTCAATGATGACAGGCAAAAAGCAGTTCCAAGTTAATATCACATACAAGAGTCTTGTGCCAGCTACCTTCTTTATCACATTGTTATGTGGTTGAGACAAACTGTAGTGAGAAAAAAAAAAAAACACCTCATTCTGCAAGCCTCCACTGTGCATAAGGAGATTATAATGCAAAGGTTTGCTACCCATGGGAGGTCTCTCAGCAATTCACCACCCAGGAACCCAAAGTGAACTAGATGAACTCTTCTTGAAATAATAAGCCAAAGGTTCTGTATTGTGTTACCTCACCAGGCAAAAGTGAGAAGTAGACACAAGAATATAGTAAGGAAATGGGTAAACTTTCTATGGCTACTTTCTCAAGACACATTTCTCTTGAGAATTCGTAGGCAAACAGTGTTTTACAATAACCTTCTTTAAAAAGAGCATGACAGAAGCAAGTGTAATTATTGTTTATCGACCTGAGAGCAATCCTTCTGTAAGACAGTGCAGTTAAGACCCTGCCAAGGCAAAACCACTGGTCTGCAATCTTCTAGGAAAAAGGATCAAGAGTATTCCAGAAGTATCCATTGCATTCTTTTATTTCTCTGGAAAATATATTTTTTTAATGTGAGTTTTTGTTCTTTGTCTCAGAAGACTTGTTCTGTGCACAAATCATGAGGTTCCATCTCTTCTCACTCTATAAGAACGGAATCAATTTTTTTTTTTTCTGCCAAGAAAGTTAGCATTTATGGTATTTATTTTCTTATGTATCAGTGGTTACACAGAACCACATGTTCTCCAAATCTCCTTATGTTGTGTGTCTCATATCTTCATTATTAGAATGAAGGAAAACAGAAGCCAATTGAAGATTAAAGCTAATGTCATGTACAGAATTCTCACGGAAAGAACATGGCACCAAAGGCCATGAGGTCTTAGAACAAGTTGCAGTCCTAGAAAATCACTGTTTTCTCTCATCTTAATCACTTTAAGATTTGAATTCAACCAATTTGACCTTACTGCCTGTGACCTAGCTTTCTGTTCTTGCCCCTCCCAACCTCCTTCTCTCCTTCCCTCTTCCCTTCCTTCTCTCAACATTTATTGATAACCACTTACTGTGTGTCAGGCAATTCTGCTAGCCTCCAAAATGACAGAAAAGGCATCTAAGATGAATGAAAATCTTCCTCTTTTACATTTTACTTTATATACTTCTGTTACAGTGAATTCTCTCCCTACAAGTGTGTATCACTTTTACAAAAGGTTTTTCAAAAGAACTTTAATGATAAAAATTTATTATGGTAGTCTAAAACAGGGGTAAGCAATTTTTTTTCTGTAAACGGCCAGAAAGTAAATATTTTAGGTTTAATGGTCTCTCTCACAACTACTGAACTCTGCCACCTGTAGCACATGAAAGGGCCACAGTCAATATCTAAATAAGTGGATGTGGCTGTGTTCCAATACAGCTGTATTTATGAAAAACAATTGGTGGGCTAGATTTGGCCCATGGGCTGTTGTTTGTTAACTTTTATAGATAGAGTTGCATTCCCCCAAAATACATGTTGGAGTCCTGATCCCTGTACCTGTGGACATAATCCTCTCTGGAGTAGGGTTTTCTTTGTTATGGTAATGAGGCCATACTAGTGTAGTGTGTGTCCTAAAAATAATCATTTCTGGATTATAAAAAGAACAGATTAGACATAGAAGCACGACCACAAGTGAGGGAAGATAGATGCCAGTTGAAGACTGGCAAAGAATCAAGGAACAAAGGAAGGCTGGGACTACTGACAGGGAAGGAATTGACAGGGCCAAGATTTATTGTCTCATTCAGATTTTTTGTCTCCTGAACTGTGAGAAAATAAATTTCTCTTCTTTAAAGTCACCCACTTATATTATTTGTGTTACAGTAGCATGAGAAAGCTAAAACACCAACCCCTGTTTTAGAAGATTAAGACAAGGCCCCGTACTCCAGGCAAATGTAGTCCAGTGATTAGTACCAATAGCGTCATGCATAAACCACAGCAAACATTAAATTAAATATGAGAACGGACTGTTCTAAGCAAATTATTAACCGTCTCTGGGCTTCAGTCTCCTTATTTACAAATTCCTATTGTTGTTGGAAACCCTGGTGGTGTAGTGGTTAAGTGTTACGGCTGCCAACCAAAGGGCCGGCAGTTTGAATCCACCAGGTGCTCCTTGGAAACTCTATGGGGCAGTTCTATTCTGTCCTGTAGGGTCTCTATGAGTCGGAATCGACTCGATGGCACTGGGTTTGGGTTTTATTGTTGTTGTTGCATGCCATCGAGTTGATTCTGACTCATAGTGACCCAATAGGACACAGCAGAACTTCCCCATAGGGTTTTCTAGGCTGTAATCTTTATAGGAGCAGATCACCAGGCCTTTCTAGCACAGGGCTGGTGGTGGGTTCAAACCTCTAACCTTTCAGTTAGCAGCCAACGCTTAACCATTGTGTCACAAGGGCTTCCTTACAAATTTATAAGAGAACCTAATTAGATGTTCTCAAGTGCTTTTTCCAACTGTAGGTTTTGGTTAGGTCTTACACAATCACACTGCTCAAGAACAGAAGCTGCTTGCTATAGTTTTGTTAAGCAATATATGCAGAGAATGAGCATATTTTGCCATTGATCTGATCTGAAGGGTGGTAGCTGGTGAGCTGAAGAAAACCAATAGTGAGTCCTATTAAATAAATAATAATAAAGTAAGTCATACTTAATTTAAGAAGTATTTTTATATACATTTTCTCATATGATCCTCATTATAACAACATGAATTAGAAGAATAGGTACTTTTCTCATTTTTCAAATAAGACAATAAGGGCTTAGAGAAGTTAATTGACCTGTTATGCTCTAACCTAGCAGAACATCGATGCCAACCAGGTCTCCCAGATCCCAACAGACAGCTCTTCCCACTATGCCAGCCTCGTTCTTAAATAAACACTTTTAAATAGCTTCAAAAAATTGCCATGTGACTGCAAATTGATAGAATACTAGTATCAAAATGACTGTAGAATTGCACCAAGAAAAGTAGGTATTTTGTAATAGAGCTATCACCCAAATACAAATCTCACACACTTAAAAGTGTGAGGTGTTCAGGACAAGCAGAGCATTTTTGTTCTCCCCATGTTTATAAAGATATACCATTTTTACTTTCTACAAGAAAGTATAATAATCAAGTTATTAATATCTTTCTAATTAAACACTTTCAAAGTAAAAATACATTTTTGAGCTCGATACTTTGAAAAATTGTGTTTTCTTTGTATTAAAGTTGAAGCTTTGGTCATTCAGATGACAAAAAAAAATCATTTACTTCCGATAAAATGTTTTTGCTTTGTTTTCTCTTTTTTTTTCATGTTTTTCACACTCTGTCTGGTTTTATGTATTCGGTGCCTTTTCCCTTTTTGCCAAGTTAAAAAGTTATAAATGCATCATTGTGTCTTCAAAGCATTTTATAAACACTACCAAATTGGAACTCTACATTGGTTCAAAATTAGCTCCTTTGTGTTTTTCTAAATTATCTCAGTAAATGGTTTTTCTTTTGTTATTTGTTTCAAAAAAAGGAAAGAACTTTATTTTCCATATTTAAACAAATTGCGTGTGTTTCATTCAGCTTTTATTAGGGCATTTATATAGTCCAGGCTTTGGGAAGAAGAAAATTAAGAAATGGTGAATCTCTGTTTCAGTTTTGTTTTTCCTGTTAAGTTCAACATTGTTTTAGCACATGCTAGGTGTCAAGCAAGGAGCCCTGCTGGCGCAAATGTTTAAGTGCTTAGCTGCTAACTGAAAGCTTGCCAGTTCTAACCCACCTAGTGGCTCCGTGGGAGAAAGACCTGGAGATCTACTTCCATAAAGATTACAGCCAAGAAAACCCTATGAAGCAGTTCTACTCTGTAATACAAAGACTCATTATGAGTCAAAATCAACTCAAGGGAACCTAACAATGACAACAGGTGTCAAGCACTGGGTGGCCAGAGTGTATCCTGAAGCAAAAAGAATGAAGCAGTCTCTGCCTTTCAGGAACTCATGATTATTGGGGGAGACAACACAAGAGTAAATCTTTTTAAAGTAAGTGACAGAATGCAAGGGTGGCGATGATGATGGTGGTGGCGGATGCTATTTACTGTGTCCTTATGGTGTGCAAGGTATTTGCTAAATGCTTTGCACATGTCAACTCATTTAATTGAAGAAACTATAAGAAAAATAAAGTACTATGGAGTTATAGGAGAGAGAAAAATTTATTTTAAATGCTTGACTGGTCTTCAGTGACATTTGTCAGCATTTTAAGCGTTTCTCAAACTTTTTTTTTTTTAAATTGCCTCACTCAGTGGTCTTATCAACCACTTTTAAGGCATGATTTTCATTTTCCTGCTTTTAATTTTATTGTCTGTAATGGCCCCCAAATTTGTGGCTTTCTCACGTGAATTTTCATCCTATTACCTTCTATTTTATTTATTTTGGCATTTTTTCATAATCCTTTGCAAAAAGAACACAACCTCTAAAAAGCAAAACAGAAAGAAAAAAAGCAAGCCCTGAAATGGCAGTACCTGGGCCATCAACATACAAAGTGACCTTAACCCGTCACTCTGGAATGGCACTTAGAGTCATCAGTGTTCAATCTACCTCTGGGCAACCTGGATTCCAGATTTCCACTCCCAGCCCTGATAGAAAAAAAAAAAAGTTGCCATCAAGCTGATTCCAACTCATAGTGACCTTGTAGGACAGAGTAGAACTGCTTTCAAAGAGGCAGCTGATAGATGCTACCTGCTGACCTTTTGGGCAGCAGCCAACCTCTTAACGACTGCACCACCAGCCCTGATAGTAGGAACCAAAATTTATTTTTCATTTATAAATTTTAAATAACAAATATATAAAATTCACATCATACTTTTTTTTGAGGCTGCATGCACTTACATAAAACATTAAAATTAGCTGTAAATGTGACCTGGGGCAAGATAATAAATGCTTTAGGAAAGTGCATACGGCCTCAAAAAAACATATAAATTATCATTAGGATTATTCTTAAACTGCAAGCACTGAAAAAAAAAACCCAAAAACCAAACCCATTGCCTCAAGTTGATTCTGACTCATAAGAGACCCATAGGGTTTCCAAGGCTGTAATCTTTATGAAAGCAGACTGCCACATCTTTCTCCCGCCAAGCTGCTGGTTGAGTTCAAACAACCAACCTTTTAGTTAGCAGCAGAGCACTTAACCATTGTGCCAGCAGGGCTACTGTTTGGGGGAAAAAGCTATTAAAAGTCACTCTTGTTTTCTTTAAGGAGCCCTAGTGGTGCAGTGATTAAGAGTTTGGTTGCTAACCAAAAGGCTGGCAGTTCGAATCCACTAGCAGCTCCTTGGCAGTACTATGGGGCAGTTCTACTTTGTCCTAAAGGGTCACTATGAGTCAGAGAGGATTTGATGGAATGGGTTTGGTTTTCTTGTTTGCTTTTAGCTCATGGAGGTCTGATAGGCCTTCCAAGTACTTCAGGCTCAAAATTCCCATAGCCAGAATTCTGAGATTCAGGCCTAAACAGAAAAACACAGAATTGCTATTTGGGATTTAGAGGTTTCAGTGATGACAAATACTAAGAAATAATATTTCATGTTTGAAGCATCCCTTCTCTTTATGAACAATTTCTGCTTCTCCTGCCTCTTCTCTGGCAGTGAACCCTACTCGTATCTTTCTTCTCTAAAACCCTGCATGTTGCCCTAACAGGAAACATTTTTTTTTTGCACCACTGCTTTTGGTCAATAGGAACGTTTTGGCTAGACCTTTATTTCCTCCTTCTTATTTTTCTGCAGAATATGTTTTAAATTATTATTAATTTTCAACCTTTAGAAAAGTACATACAAGTTTATTTTTCCAAGTGAATTACCCATTTAATCTGGATTTATTAAAGGTATTGCTCTAAAATTATTTACCGTTTTCTTATTTTTCAATCTTCTCTGTATCTTAGTTGTTCCTAATTTTATTTCCAATATTCATTTTTACCTTTCTTTCTTGATCATACTCCATAAAGTATCTCATTAATCTTTTCAAATAACCAATTTTTGTTTTCATTCATCAATTTTTATTATTGATTGTTTTCTATTTAATAGGTTTATGCTTTCATTTATATTCATCCATTTCTCCTAATATAAAAGAACTATATCTTTCCAAGGTAGTAAAACTTTACAGAGGCAACCCTGTTGGCATAGTGGTTAAGAGCTACAGCTCTTGGCCAAGGGGTCAGCAGTTCGAATCCACCAGGCATGCCTTGGAAACCCTGTGGGGCAGTTCTACTCTGTCCTATAGGGTCGGTAGGAGTTGGAATCGACTCAATGGCAATGGGTTTGGTTTTTTTTTTTTTTAAACTTTACAGAAGCAGACTGCCACATCTTTCTCCCACTGAGCAGTTGGTGGGTTTGAACTGCCAACTTTTCAGTTAGCAGCTGAGCGCTTTAACCACTGCACCACCAGGGCTCCTTTTATGTTTATTTTGTTTTACTTTTCCTGGCTTCTTGTATTAAAAAGCGTTGATCGTTTATTTTCAATCTTGTTTTCAAATAGATCCATTTAAGTTCATACATTTTCCTCTCAGCCTTACTTCAGCCAAAATCCACAAGTTTTTTTTTTAAACAGCCTTTTAATTTATTATTTAGTTCCAAATAGTTTATAAATTCCATTTTGATTTTCATTGTAACACAATAATTATTTAGAATTGTGTTTGTATGTGTGCATTTGATTTCTTTGTATGTGGGTTTTTTTGAGTAGAGGATTTTCTTGTAATTGTTGATGAGTAAGTAAATGTAGCCTGTATAATATCACCTCTTTGGAATTTTGCTGACATTTCCACTGTGGTCTAGCACATGGTAAATTTTTGTGGCTATAGCTTCTGTGCTTGAAAATGATACGTCGTTTTTGCGTGTATGGTTCAAACTTCTTTGTATAGCTACTCAACCAAGCTTGTTAAGTGCACTACCCATCTCCTCCATATCCCTCCTTATTAGTGGTTGACTTCTTGGATGGTTTCTGAGATGTTCAGCCCTTTGCCGCTAGTGTGAATTTGATCATATTCTTTTATAGGGTTATCTGTGTTTGCTTTATATATTTCCCTTTGTGGTACCCCAGCTAACCATCTTATTGGTTGTCCTGGGCTTCTGTGGTCCCCAGTGTCCATAAAGGGCAAGAAGCAGCCTTGATACCTCATCTACTGGGAAAGACCTTTCTCTTGTCCATTGTGCATTTGTGGTTCCCTTTGTATATTTACCTTCTGCTTTCCAAATTTCCTTATATGTGCTGGTCCTCTGAGTGCACTCTTTCTTGTTTTTGAGTATTGACTCTTTAAATTGTCTTTTTTTTTTTTAATCTTATATATGAATTGTTGGAAAAGGTAGGAAGATGGACTGAAGCATGTGGGAAGCTCAATCATTTTAAGATTAAGCCTTACATAAACCCACTGGCCACCAGGGCTCCTAAGCTTTACATACTAACCATATTTATTCTTCAGGAATCAGATTAAATGTCACTTACTCTGACTCTTCCCAGACAATCTTATATAAACTAGGGCTTTTTGTCCTACTTTCTTGCAATACCTGTACTTTTTCTCTGTAGAGCACACTATGCAATTATGTATTTATTTATCTCATTATTCACTTATTTTTTCTTCCAAATTTCTTTGAAATTCTTTTGGAAAGAAACTATGTCCATTTGTTCCACACTGTTTCCCCATTGCCAAGGAAGTGCCAGGATCATAATAGGTGTTAAAGGAACATTTGTTGAATAAATAAATGAACCCTAGCCCCAAACAATTGCACATTTAGAATTGAGGTTATAAAGATTCCGAGCACTAATATAAGATTAAAATTCCACATAGACATGACGCATTCCATCTTAAAGAGGTGTACCTATTCTGAAATTTAGAAAAATCATAATAGCTATAATTTATAAAGTGCCAGGAATTTTATACATATTGTTGCTAATCTTTACAATAGCATAGCAGAGCTAGGATTCAAAATCAGGTGAATTTGTTTCCAAAGATTGCTCTTTCTTTATCATTCTATGCATCATTATGCAACATTTGGTAATCTAAGAAATACTGTTAATTTTATTTTGAAAGCAATTTATTTTAAGGAAGCTGGAGTAACATTTTGATTTTTGAACATAATCTAAGTGAGACAGATATGGAATTTAGTTACCAATTTAGATTTTTTCAAATGTTATACAACTGAAGAAATATTCAAAGTTATCCTTTTAGACTAGGTCTTTAGATTCTGTAGGCAGAACCACTCTAATAAATTTTGTTGAGTTCAATTTACCAAAGTAAATAGGCATGACCACCATAATTGATGGGAATATATGAGTACCGGTTTCTACTTCTCTGTTAAGGCCATGTGAATGAGCTCCATTTAATGCGCCCCTCAGTCTCATTCTGCCATGCATGAAGATAACAACTCAAGTCAGTTTAGGCCATTCAGTTATTTCACATAAAATTGAAAAAACATCTGGATCACTGATCAAACATCTGGATGATTATTTAAATTAATGACTGTACTGATATAATACATAGACAGAAAAGCAAACCAAGAGATATCTTTGCCTGACTCTCTAAGACAGGAATGAGAAAATCAATATTTGTCTTTAAGAACTTTCTTCACCTAATAACATTGTCGTGTCTTACGAGATGAACACTGTATGTGTGTGTGCTTGTGTGTGTTACATTCCTATCGTCCCTTGAGGAGTTTCCTTTATTTAATTTCTGTGGCTGAACATTAAAACAAAAAAGGAGGGAACAACTTGTAAAGATTTTTATAAAAACAATAGAACATGCACCTTTATTATAACATTATTTTATTTAGCCAGCTTTTTAAATAGTTTTGCAATAGAACCAATAAAGAAAAGGTATGAAAATCTAGAATTTACTAGATCATAAAAATTCAGAAAGGAAAACCTTTGCAGCATAGAATACCTTAATATGAGATATACTTACATAAGAAAAATGTTTAATAATAAAGCCCATGAAATAAATTTATGAAAGAAAAGAGATTAAAATGAATATAATGCATTTGAAAGGGAGGCTAGTATACAACCCAACAATAACACCTCAATTACTATAATAATGTTCACCAATTAGAAGCTTAACATAAGAATTAGAAATTGTCTTGAACTTAAAAAATTGCCTCATACTGGATTAAAATAGTTTATGTTTTGGTTTCCTAAATTACTAGTTTTATAAATTTATTTTTATTTACCTCTTCTTTTTTTTTTTTTTTCATTTGTGAGGATATTCACTCCCTTTTTAGAGAAGATCGTCATGTCTCCCCTGTGTGGGACATATATGGAAAGTGTCCATTGGATTTGAGAGAAATAAATAAAAATAAGCAAAAAACGGAACTTAAAAATCATCAGTTGGAGCTACATTATTTCCCCTCTAAATCATGTACACAAAACAGGTATAATGGCCTGCAAAATTGCCTCCAATTTCTATTTGTATGACCTAAGAAAAGTTATTTAATCTGTCTACTCCTCAATTTGCCTCACTGAAAAATGAAAATAGTAATAATAACTACCCAGCAGGATCATGGTGAGAAAACTTAGATAACACTTATAAAGCACTACAGCGTGTGACTCAGAGAAAATGCTCAAAGCCATTAGGAAGAAAAATAGCGTGGAGACAAAAGAATGAGAAGAAAGTAGACAAAAGACCACTTGAAAGAAGATGCAGGGTATAATAATGCATAGGGAAAATTATAAATTATTTTCTGTAGTGAAAGGGTATATGAAAGAAGAGACACTGGTCTTTTCATGCACTACCTGGAATATTTTATGAAATTGCTCTCAATGCCTTAAATCTCAAAGATTATTAATAACCAACTCTTTCCAAGGTTTCATGTCAATGATCCTCCCTCCCCGCCCCATACACAGAGCCTTTGACAATGTAGATCAGCCTCTTCTTTTTTTTTTTTTTTTTGCTTTAGCAAATATGTCAACATAAAGTTGATTTTTTTTTTTTTTGGTTTTTTCTTTTACCATCTCTCCTTTCACTCTTCTTTCTCTTATGATGTCTTTTCTTCCTTTCATGACCTTTCTGTGGACATTCCCTGAGATATTTTTACACTAGACAAATGAGATACTACATATGAACCTCCAACCCAGTGTCCAGTATATAACAAGTGATAAAAGATATAAGTTCCTCTTCCTGTTTCCTTCTTTTCCCAGTGATCTTATCAAGGTTCATGACTTTAATGATCATTTCTGCACAGATGATGCTTAAATTTCTCTCTTCTGCTAACTTCTTTCCTCAGATTTGCTCCTCTGTTCTTATCTGTCTAGTGGATGTCCAACCCCTGGCACTCAACTCTTCATTTCCTGCCCTTGCCCACATACCACTATCCCTGACCTCTGTACAAATCCTCTAATTTATCTGTTTATGGGACTGGTGATTTATTGTGATCACAGTCCAAATATCAGAGCTGCCTTTCACTATTTGTTCCCATCTGTAAAAGTCACTAGTTCCTGGTGGATCTGCCTTCATGATGCCTACCTCACTGGTGTCCACCACCTTGCTAGTTTAAGACTGTAAGCATTCGAATCGGGGTAATTTATCATACAGATTTTATAATTTCTTACTCCAAATCCATGCGTCCACCATTTTGTCATCACTGCTACTAGATTAATCTCCCTGTAAATGTGTTTGGAGCATTTCTTTAATCAAGCTATGTCTCTAAAAAAACAAAAACTTTAAAATAGCTCCCAAACACAAACTCATTGCTTTCTGTAATATTTATCAGTTTAAGTTCACAGACATCTTTCATGATTTTAATTCTTACCCTGTGTGTTAACCAAACTACGTTATTAAGGTCTCCCTGCTTCTGCCTTGCTATTTCTCATTCTGTCTTTCCTGCTACATGATTTTTTCCAACAATCATTACTGATTGGCATTGAACCCATAATTTAAGGCTCAATGTATGTACCATATTCTACTTTGAGTAACCCCTGTTCATTTCTGAGGCTTAGACAGCAGAAAACATATACAACGCACTATTTTATCATTCGCAGCATCTATCACAGTTCTTTGCACCTTGTAAGTAATTAATAAATGTTTGATGACTGTAGTGACAGATTTTTCTTTCTGAAGTTCTGTGCACTTGTTATTACTACATGCTGTAGAATAAAGTCCTTTAAAAGAAAGGACTTTTTCCTTATTTCATACTTCATTTCTCCGCAGTTCCCAGGAATATTCCAAAAACACCTAAAAGAAGGGGAAAGGATTTTATTTTTATTGTCGGTTTTGAAGGCAGCAGATCGTTATAGCTCATGGAGAGAAATATGAAATGACAACTAGCTGCGGTCAGAATGAACTATGACCAGAGGCCTAATTTGAGTTATCAGAAATGCAATTTCAGCAACAGGAGCAACAACCACTGCAACCGCCGCCAGATTCAAGTAAAATATGATAGGTCTTGCACTCAAAAACCTTCAGCATCTGTGATAAAGAAAAATCTAAACAGAGGCCAATAAGATTAATGTTCATAGGGAGAAAAGAGTCACTGTCTGTGATAACTTCTTCACCTGCAAGAGTGGGTGGGAGATTCTGAACTGCAGCCTGTGTGGAGAGGGGTTCCAATGGTCATGGCGACCTTCAAAGAAAGGAGAATTGCTAATACAGGGTTTGGAGATGAATATGAGAATGCATAGATGGGGAAGAAGTTTTCTCTTTTCTGATACACATAATACAAATGCCACCACTATGTTCTGATAACATTTTAGGGAGGTGTCTCTACCATCTCTTACTTTGATGGTGAAAGGTTTTTGTGAGGTAATTGATTAGAACCTCACAACTTTATTTTTTAGGATTAATTTTTTCCAATCTCTCTCTCGCTTTTTTTTTTCTTCTGAGGTATTTAGTACCTGACCAGTTCAAGCAGAAAGGAAGGCCAGCAGCAGGAAATCAGTTTACTGAGAATGAACTTGAAAAACGAGAGTCCTGGGACTGAATCTTAGTTCTTTCACTAGGGTAGTAACAAAAATAATTATAAATAAAACAAAATACAATCAAAATAGTAACAGTGTCTATTTGTTAAACACGTACCCTGCATCAGCCACTTTGCTGAGGACTGTACTTTCCTTATCTCCTTCACTCTTCACGTCGGCCCTGTGAGCGAGGTGTTACTATCCACATCATACAGATGAAGAAACTTCAGCTCCAAGAAAGTTTAAGTCCCAAAGTTTTAGATTTTGTGGCTCAAAACCTGGGTTCTTCATGCCTGTGATTTTCCCCTCTGCTTCTACAATGCTGCCTCTAAACTTCTCTGAACTGCACACCCATTGGAAAGCAGGGTCTAACCATAACTCCTGCTGTGAGCCTGAATTTTGTTTGTGTAATTTCAATTCAAAAAAATTTCAATTCAGGATATCTTACTCCATAATCAGAGCTCTTTACTCCACCCTGTACTCTTTAGAGGAGCCCTGGTGGTGCAGTGGTTAAAACACTCAGCTCCTAACAGAAAGGTTGGCAGTTCGAACCCACCAGCCACTCCATGGGAGAAAGAGGTGGCAGTCTGCTTCCGTAAAGGTTTCAGCCTTGGAAACCCTATGGCACAGTTTTACTCTGTCCTATAGGGTCACTATAAGTTAGAATCCACTCGGCACAACACGTTTGGTTTGGTTGTTTGGTACTATTTAGACCTAAATAATATTTGATACTTACTGGCAAAATGAAATGCAAGTTATTTGTTCAAAAAAAAAAGAAAAAGGAGGTTACTTAACTGATGTTTTTGAGCACTTAAATACACTTAATCAAAACATGTGAATATGATATTATTATGCACTTATGAAGTTTACAGATTTACAGCAAGAATTTTCTTTTGGAATGGGTAAAAATAATTTATTAGGGATATTTAGCCAATATCATAATTTGAATTCTAAGAATTATTAAGACTGTAGGGGAAATGTTTTATCATTATTTTGAAATTTTGATATGAAAAAAAATCTCTTGGGTTAGGAATCTATTTGCTTTATCATCAGAGAAATTTTGACATGATACTGGTCAATGAAAGAACAGGAACTGCTGTTAGATTTAAAAAGAGTTACCTTAACTAAGAATGATTTAATGGGGAACATTTAGGTCAATTGGCATAACAAAGTTTCTTAAGAAATTTGTTCTACATCCCACTTTGGTGAGTGGCATCGGATCTTAAAAGCTTGTGAGCAGCCAACTTGTTGTTAAGTGCCATCGAGTTGGCTCTGACTCATAGCGACCATAAGTACAACAGAACGAAACACTGCCTAGTCCTGCACCATCCTCTCAATCATTGTTATTCTTGAGCCCATTGTTGCAGCCACTGTGTCAATGCATTTCATTGATGGTCTTCCTCTTTTTCGCTGACCTTTTCCTATTTTACTAAGCATGATGTCCTTCTCCAGGGACTGATCCCTCCTGACATGTCTAAAGTACGTGAGACATAGTCTCGCCATCCTTGCTTCTAAGGAGCATTCTGGTTGCACTTCTTCCAAGACTGATTTGCTCTTTTTTTTTTTTTTGGCAGTCCATGGTATATTCAATATTCTTCTTCAGCACCACAATTCAAAGGCATCAATTCTTTGGTCTTCCTTAGTCATTGTCCAGTTTTCACATGCATAGGAGGCAACTGAAAACAACATGGTTTGGGTCTGGGTCACCTTAGTCTCAAGGTGACGTCTTTGCTTTTCAACCCTTTAAAAAGTCATTCACAGCAGATTTGGCCAATGCAATGCATCTTTTGATTTCTTGACCTCTGCTTCCATAGGTGTTGATTGTGGATCCAAGTAAAATGAAATCTTTGACAACTTCAATCTTTTCTCAGTTTATCATGGTGTTGTTTACTGGTCCAGTTCTGAGGATTTTTGCTTTCTTTATGTTGAGGGGAAACCCTGGTGGCGTAGTGGTTAAGTGCTAACGGCTGCTAACCAAAGGGTCGGCAGTTCCAATCCGCTAGGCACTCCTTGGAAACTCTATGGGGCAGTTCTACTCTGTCCTATAGGGTCACTATGAGTTGGAATCAACTCAACGGCACTGGGTTTGGTTTGGTTTTTTGGTTTATGTTGAGGTGTAACCCATACTGAAGGCTGTGGTCTTTGATATTCATCAATAAGTGCTTCAAGTCCTCTTCACTTTCAGCAAGCAAGTTTGCGTCATCTGCATAAAGCAGGTTGTTAATGAGTCTTCCTCCAGTCCTGATGCCTCGTTCTTCTTCATATAGTCCAGCTTCTCAGATTATTTGCTTGGTATACAGATTGAATAGGTATGGTGAAAGGATACAACCCTGACACACATCCTTCCTGAATTTAAACCATGTAGTATCCCCTTGTTCTGTTCGAACAACTGCCTCTTGATCTATGTACAGTTTCTTCATAAGCGCAATTAAGTGTTCTGGAATTCCCATTCTTTGCAATGTTATCCATAATTTGTTATGATGCGCAGAGTTGAACGCTTTTGCATAGTCAGTAAAATACAGGTAAACGTTTTTCTGGTATTCTTTGCTTTCAGCCATGATCCATCTGACATCAGCAATGATATCCCTGGTTCTGTGTACTCTTCTGAATCCAGCTAGAATTTCTGGCAGTTCCCTGTCAATATACTGCTGTGGCTGCTTTTGAATGGTCTTAAGCAAAATTTTACTTGCTTGTTGTATTGATACTGTCTGATAATTCTGTACTTGGTTGGATCACCTTTCTTGGGAATAAGCATAAATACAGATCTCTTCGAGTCGGTTGGCCAGGTAGGTATCTTCCAAATTTCTTGGTACAGATGAATGAGTACTTCCAGGGCTGTATCCGTTTGTTGAAACATCTCAATTGGTATTCTGTCAATTCCTGGAGAATTGTTTTTTGCCCATGCCTTGTTTTTCGCCAATGCCTTCAGCGTGGCCTGAACTTCCTCCTTCAGTTCCACTGGTTACTCCTCATATGGTACCTCTTGAAATGGTTGAAAGTTTACCAATTCTTTTTGGTATAGTGACTCTGTGTAGTCTTTCCATCTTCTTTTGATGCTTTCTGAGTCTTTTAATATTGAGTCTTTTAATATTTTCCCCATAGAATCCTTCAATATGGTAACTGGGGTCTCGAATTTTTTCTTCAGTTCTTTCAGCTTGAGAAATGCCCTGCATGTTCTTCCTTTTTGGTTTTCTATCTCCAGGTCTTTGCAAATGTCTTTGTAATACTTTACTTTGTCTTCTTGAGCCAACCTTTGAAATCTTTTGTTCAACTCTTTTACTTCATCAATTCTTCCTTTTGCTTTAGCTACTCAATGTTCAAGAGCAAGTTTTGGAGGCTCTTCTGACAACCATTTTGGTATTTTCTTTCTTTCCTGTCTTTTTAACAATCTCTTGCATGCTTTATGTATGATGTCCTTAATGTCATTCCACAACTCATTTGATCTTTGGCCATTGGTGTTTAATGCATCAAATCTATTCTTGAGACGGTCTCTAAATTTAGGTGGGATATACTCAAGGTTGTACTGGGGCTCTCATTGACTTATTCTAGTTTTCTTCAGTTTCAACTTGAACTTGCATATAAGCAATTGATGTTCTGTTCTACAGTCAGTCCCTGGCCTTGTTCTGACTGATGATATTGAGCTTTTCCATCGTCTCTTCCCACATATGTAATCAATTTGATTCCTGCCTATTCCATCTGGTGAAGTCCGCATGGATAGTCACTGTTTAGGTTGGTGAAAAAAAGGTATTTGCAACAAAGAAGTCGTTCATCTTGGAAAATTCTATCATGCGTTCTCCAGCATCATTTCTATCACCAAGGCCATATTTTCCAACTTTCGAATTCCAATCTCCAGTAATTATCAATGCGTCCTGATTGCATGTTCAATCAAGTTCAGACTGAAGAAGTTAGTAAAAATCTTCAATTTCTTCATCTATGGCCCTAGTGGTTGGTGCGTAAATTTGAATAATAGTAGTATTAACTGGTCTTCCTTGTAGGTGTGTGGATATTATCCTATCACGGACAGCATTGTACTTCGGAATAAATCTTGAAATGTTCTTTTTGACGTGGAATGCAACACCATTCCTCTTCAAGTTGTTCCCGGCATGGTAGACCCTATGATTATCTGATTGAAAATGGTCAATGCCAGTCCATTTCAGCTCACTAATGCCTAGGATATCAATGTTTATGTATTCCATTTCACTTTTGACAACTTCTAATTTTCCTAGATTCATATTTCATACATTCCACATTCCAATTATTAATGAATGTTTGCAGCTGTTTCTTCTCATTTTAAGTACTGCCACATCAGCAAATAAAGGTCCTAAAAGGTTGATTTGACTCTACTCTGAGGAAGCAGCTCTTTCCCAGTCTTCTTTTGAGTGCCTTTCAAACTGAGGGCCCTATATCAAACAATGTTCCCCTGCTATTCATAAGATTTTCACTGGCTAAATCTTTTCAGAAGTCCTTCTTCCTAATTTGTCTTAGTTTGGAAGCTCAGCTGGAACCTGTCTGCTATGGGTAACCCTGGTGGTATTTGAATACTGGTGGTTTAGCTTCCAGCATCACAGCAACCTGCAAGCCCCCACAGAATGACAAACCGACAGACACACAGGAGGGTGGCCATTTAAGATACATCAGTTGGTTCCATATCACTTGGAGCAAAGGAGAATGAAGAAAACCAAAGACAAAAGGAAAACTTTGGCCCAAAAGACTAAGGGACTACATGAATCAGAGACTCCATCAGCCTGAGACCAGAAGAACTAGATGGTTCCTGGCTACCACCAATGACAGCCCTAACTGGGAACACAACAGAGAGTCCCGGACAGAGCAGGAGAAAAATGCAGAACAGAACTCAAATTCATGTGAAAAGACCAGCCTTAATGGCCTGACAGAGACTAGAAGAACCCCTGAAACCATGGCCCCCAGGTGCACTGTTAACCCAGAGCTGAAACCGTTCTTGAAGCCACTCTTCGGACAAAGATTAGACAGGAGTACAAAACAAAAATAATACACGTGAGGAATATGCTTCTAGTTCAATCAGATATGAGAGACCAAATGGGCAGCTCCTGTCCAAAAGCAAGATAAGAAGGCAGGAAGGGACCGGAACGGGTAGAATGCACACAGGTAACCCAGGATGGAAAGGGGGAGTGTCCTGTCACATTGTGGGGTTTGCAACTAATGTCACAAAACAACATGCATATAAATTTTTGTATGAGAAATTAACGAGCTGTAAACTTTCACCTAAAGCACACACACACACACACACACACACACACAAAGAACGATTTAAGAAGAACTGGTGGTGCCATGCTTAAATGTTAGGCTGCTAACCAAAGGTCAGAAGTTCAAATCCACCAGCCACTTGAGGGAGAAAATACCTGGAGATCTGCTCCTATAAAGATTGCAGCCTAGGAAAACCTGTGGGGCAGTTCTACTCTGTCCTATAGGGTCACTATGCATCAGAATTGACTCAACAGCATGCAAGGATGATTTAAGTAGTTCAAATTATCCAAATTCTGGATAATTGAAAGAAAGGAATTTCTGGCTTCAGCAACACAAATCGCTCAACAGTCCCAATGAAAATTCTCTGTAAGGGCATGGTATAGGGTGACATTCACGCTAGTTCTCAACTTCTTCATCCCCAGAGCCTGATGGCTGCCCTAGGCCCCATTCTCAAATAGATTAAGAAGCACAAGGAGACCATCAGGTCTTCTATATTTTCTCTGTTGACCAAAAAAGAGTGAGAATAGTTATTGCCTCCCTCCTTCATAAAGTCCCTCATATCTTTCCAGAATTCTGAATCATGTGACGAAAATGGCGTTTAAAACTATCAGAACTTAGATACATTGTGGCTTCTACATCTAAAGTTTATTTTCATATAAGCAAGAGCTTTCTCCTTAAATATTCCCTTCCCCAAACTGCAATTCATATTGCTCTTTTGTATGTGTGTGTTTTCAGTTAAGGAAACTGAATAAGCTACTGTGTCCTTGAGGAGTTTTATCTTCAGGAAAAGCAAAGATATCAGTCATGCAGTGAGTAAGTAGATCAGGGCACATTCAAGATCGGAGGGACCTTGGAAACCATTTGATCCATCTCCTTCATTTTACAGGCAGGGTAATTGTGTCCCAGAGGTGGGGTATCATGGGCTGGGACCAGGAGAAGACATAGGGAAGAATGTGAAAGAAGGCTTTTAGAACCATAAGCATCAGTGGATTAATAAATCAGATGAATTTTTCCGTCTTATCAACTATAGTATTTCAACAAAATTAAAACAGAATCAGTTGTACACGGGGGAAGAAAACCACTGTCAAACTAAAACAAAGTGCTAAGATACTGTCATTGTAATACACATTCCAATATATTTTAAGTATTAAAAATATATATGTGTCTTAGAACTGATGAAATCTGATATCAAGGTTTATCAGCTAAAAATTGCTACGATAGATGATAATGGCATTTCTATGCTAATTTTAAAAGTCAAGGCTCTTTTAAGCACTAAGATTAAAAAAATCAGAAATTATATACAATTCAATCATTTAAAATTCTTATTTCCCCTGTATTACAGAAAAATGGACTCTCAGGTTTGTGTATGAGCTCTTTCAGAATTTGGGTTACAAGAAAAAATTACAATGATGCCTGGTTATTCACATCCAATGACTATAAACTCTTATAAAAGTCACAAACCACAGAACTTCTGCCTTCTACTTTATTTCAAAGCCTATAGAATCAGTTGGGACAAGTCTAAGTAACTCTGGAAACGCTCGGATGGTATAAAATGCACACATATTTTATTTTGTAAGCTTCGTTTACACATGACTCAGATGAATTTCTTGTTCTAAGAAAGCTATAGAATTATTATTGTTGTAAAATATTAAGCCTTACATATATAATGCAAGCACATGCTCTAAATTAAAGTGTGGAGGAAATAGAAAGGCATGGGGTGTAGTGAAATGCATTAAAATGTAAATGCTATACAGCCTTCCTAAGTTGGATTTTTTTTTTTCTTTTGAGGTTAGATTATTGTATGGTATGTCTGGAATAACTTTGGGGGGGTATAATTAGAAATACGGCCCTAAAACCCACCTTCCTGCAATATGATATGACTTACTCCTAAGAGAAATAGTGTAATATCAAAGTATACATTTTGCTTTAAGTTCCCAGGTCGTTTGGAATCTTCTCCCAACGTTTTTAATGTGGTTGTGAAAGGTATATTTCAGATTTGTCATAAAAGATTATCATATGCTCTGCTCACCATATTGTGTCTAGGTGGCCTTTTGGTTATAATGCTGAGAAGTACTCTTTTTATATTTCAGAGTTCAAGAGCTTTTGGAAACAACAGACTCATTGCATACTTGAGAGGAACATGTTATGTGAACACTCAACAAATTATCTACATTACTGTAACCAGTTCCTATCGAGTCAGTTCTGACTCATGGCAACCCCATGTGTGTCCCAAGAGAATTGCTCCATAGGGTTTTCAATGGCTGTGATCTTTTGGTGGCATAGTGGTTAAGTGCTATGGCTGCTAACCAAAGGGTTGGCAGTTCAAATCCACCAGGCGCTCCTTGGAAACTCTATGGGGAAGTTCTACTCCATCCTATAGGGTCGCTATGAGTCAGAATCGACTCGATGGCAATGGGTTATGGGTGATCTTTTGGCAGTAGATCACCAGGCCTTTCTTCCTAGGTGCCTCTAAGTGGGTTCAATCTATTAACCTTTAGGTTAATAGCAGAGTGCTTAACCGTTTGTACCAACCGGGGACTCTATAGATTACTATAGAGACTCAAAATATTTTTCAAGGTAAGGGCTTCAATGTAGAAAACATTAATATGGTCTTTGACGAGTCCATTCCTCCAGGATTCTTAGATACATCTTGTGTATTGCCAAACAAAACAGCTCCTAAATTATTCTAATTTCAGCTTTCTTGCCTCTTAAGTTATCTTTCATTAGAGTTTCAAAAACTCTGAATTTGCTGGCCTTTTAATTCTTTATTTGAGATATGCTGGTAATGTCTATCATTGTGTTTTATTTGATGTCATTAAAGTCGCACTTTTTAAAAATAAGGATGAAACACCATTTAAAGTAATTTATCACAAATTGCTAGGAATTTGTGGAGATGGAGAAGGTATCAAATTCTATCATTAAGTACAGATCTCTTTTATACTGTAACAAGATCTTTTTCCTTGAGTGTCTGAGGGAAAATGAGGATGATGTGCTTAGAGTAAGAAACGCTGGACTGAACAGAAGTTAGCAGGGTGCTAAAGCTTTGTTGTTTGTTTCATATGTTTGGATAGCTTTTCTTTAGAAAAGGCATAATATATGGAGACTAAAATCCACCAAACTGACCAAAACAGAGAGAGTTAACCAAAAGAGTCCAGAAGGAGAAAAAGACACAACTGGTGTTATATGGATGGTCTTCACAATTCAAGTCTTGTCATCCAATACTTAATATTTTTTCTTCTTAGGGATTATTGTACAGATAAGTTATTTTGCAATTACAAAGTAACTGAGGCTTCAGGAAAAGCATTTTAAAAGAGTTTACCCCTACCTACGTATCATAATTTATCTTTTCTTACTTTTCTTCCTTCTCAAGCTTCTCCCCCCGCCCCTGGCCCCTTAAGGGCACATGTGTTTATTTACCTTTTTTAATTTACTAATCTTCTTTTTTTCCACCTGAACAATTTTAATCTACCATGCAATCTAGTAGCTCTATTTTGTAATGAATTTCAACTTGAGTTTTGAACACTAACCTGTGACTGCCCTAATGAAGGGTGTGTGTATTCTTACATTTGTGTGTTTGTGTATGTATGCACAAATATGTCTGTGAATATATAAAAAAAAAAAAAATATATCTTCAAATCTGTAAAGAATTTCTGTAGCCTGTCTTAGTCATCTAGTGCTGCTATAACAGAAATACCACAAGTGGATGGCTTTGAAAAACAGAAGTTTATTCACTCACGGCCTAGTAGGCTAGAAGTCCAAATTCAGGGCATCAGCTCCAGGGAAAGGCTTTCTCTATTGACTCTGGAGAAAGGTCCTTGTTGGTCATCAATCTTCCCCTTGGACTAGGAGCTTCTCCATGCAGGAACTCTGGGTCCAAAGGATGTGCTCTGCTCCCGGTGCTTCTCTCTTGGTAGTATGAGGTTCCCTACTCTCTGCTCACTCTCCTTTCATTTCATCTCTTGTAAGACAAAATATGGTGCAGGCCATACCCCAGGGAAACTCCCTTTACGTTGGATCAGGGCTGTGACCTTAGTAAGAGTGTTACAACCACATCCTAATCCTCTTTAACATAAAATTACAATCACAAAATGGAGGACAACCGCACAATACTGGGAATCATGGCCTAACCAAGTTGAGACATATTTTTGGGGTACACAGTTCAATCCATGCCAGCCTCCTATGTCAATGCCTCTACAATCCAATCCCAAATGTGCTAATCTCTTACTGTATTATAAGTGCTAAAAGTGACAGTATATTTTAGCCAATATCTGATCTACTGAACAACTTCATTTTAGGCCTGGTATGGTTTCTTTTTTTTGGAAACCCTGGTGGCATAATGGCTAACTGCTGCGTCTACTAACCAAACGGTCAGCAGTTCAAATCTGCCAGGTGCTCCCTGGAAACTCTATGGGGCAGTTCTACTCTGTCCTATAGGATCGCTATGAGTCAGAATCGACTCGATGGCACTGGGTTTTTTTTTTTTTTTATTGTTTCTTTTAGATATTGAGGATTTATAATTTCATTTTTGTGGACAAATAATTAAGCTAAAAATACCAGGGCAACACTGTAGATAATTCAATTAAATCACGGTTTGGAAAGGACTCTATGTTCTCCTTCCATATGTGGAGCAGGAGGAAGGGGTTCTGAATGTTGATGTATCAAAGACCTAGGTGGGATATGGAGATGGGATTCTTCTGGCTTACTTCATTAGAGGCCATGCTGGGGACTCCCAAGTCATTCATAAGTATCCAGACCAAAATCAAGCTCTAAAGTGCAAATAGAGCAAGACAAGTAAGCAAAGATCAAAGTAAAGAGGGTGTGGACTCCTGCAGTCTCAGTGGTAGAAAGGTATACCATAGAAGGGAGAGAGAGGAGTCCTGAAGAAATTCCTTGCACCAACAAGCTGAAGAAGTGTTTTATTGAATTCTTTGGGCCATGGGTATTGGCAAAACTTGTGGGCTTCAGGGTGTAGCGTAGGAAAGGGCAATGAGAAAACTAGTTAGACCTCTTTTTAACTGATGGGACTCAAGAGCCAACTAATAGATTTTATGACATTTTCACACACAAGTCAGTTTCCTGACTCTTCTTCTTCTTTTTTTTTTTTTGTTCTTGAGCTGTGGCACATTAGCCAAATAACAATATTTGAATAAGTACCCACCACTGACATTTTAAGGTATTCCAAAAAACACCAAAGCAACAGGACTTACAAACCGACATCCCACCCCAACACCCACCACTAATCTCTGATGCCAGCCATGTTTGGTTTTATAGAAATATGAGCTAGGAATTTTTTACACCAATGTGTGTATGAGAAGTAGAGGTGTAGTAATGATGGAGAAGTTTGAAACAACATATTCAGCAGTTTAATTACTTTAAGATTTTCATATGTATGTATCATCATACTAAATTTATTTGGCTATTTGAATTAACCTCAAAGCAAGGGATGAGCTTTTTCATAGAAAAGGAACATGAGAAGCACATTTCTTATTTTATGTAGGCTTAAGGCTAATTGTAAGTATATTTCCAATCCATGACAAGGATTGGTAGAGGTGAAGGACAGATTGTTGCAGTGTATGGAGCTGGTCTCTGTAAAGAAGGCTTAGCTGCAGTGGTTTTTTGGTCATGCATCTTAGATCATTGTAGTCACCAGCAGAGTATTGTTTCATGTTCTCACACTGTTTCTCCTTTCATGTGCTGGACTAACGCTTCTAAAGGAATTTTATTGATGCTATGAATGCAGAATTATCACTACCAAATTCATCCTGAATACTCATCATACAAGCCTCTTCATACTAAGGGCTATGGACAGTGCTTCAGAATTTTGTCTTCACGGAGCTCACTAAGGAACACAGAGCATGATGGACATAAAGACTAAGACGTAGACAGGCACGAGTAAAATATTGCACTTTTGGCTCCATGCAAAGTATATAATAGACCTGAAGCTGGCAGAAAAACAATATTGTTGGAAACATACATACTCCTGAGTTACATTTATACAAAAAGTGATAAAGATAAAAAGGTAATATAGAAAATTGTTTCAACATATAGAAAGAGGCATCAATAGGCTTTGAAAAAGACTGAAAGATGCATTCTTTTGTATTTTTGCTCATAAAATTATTTAACACACAAATATAGAGAATTATAAAAATGTTTTCGGCCAAATGTTCATAGACTTTTTTTTTAATAAATCAAATATTCAGTAGAATTTGGACTGTAGATGTTGATGTTATTGTAGCTTTTATGGGTGACTGCAGGGATAACTTTGACAATATGGTGATTAAGGGGTGATTGTAAGGAGTAATCACAAATTATTACAGATTTTATGGCCTACAATTGATAGTGTATTCCAAATTATAGCCTAAACCCACTGCCAACGAGTTGATTCCGACTCACAGTGACCCAGTAGGACAGAGTAGAACTGCCCCATAGATATTCCAAGGAGCAGCTAGTGGATCCAAACTGCCAACCTTTGGGTTAGCAGTCAAACACTTAACCACAGCGCCACCAGGGCTCCAATATATAACTTATATAAAATTTATTGCCTAGGCTATGTATTTGTGAGTGGCAGATAAATATCTCATCTTTTCGCCTCAAAAGGTCACCAAAATCATCTTTCCGGAATAGAGCTTTTGTAGATCCTTTCAGAGTCAATAATTAAAATTCATATTCTCTGTATCACAGTGAAATGCAGAGAATAATTTATGGCTAGACAGCACAAGTTTAAACTCAGGGTGCTTCTAGACACATCTGTGCACCAAATGAAAATGCAAAGCATTTCATTCTATTGTACATCGCTTGACTGTGGAATAAATGGAAGATTTATTCCTAACAGCAGCCTCCGCCTCGGTTCATATTTAAGTATATAATACGGAACCTGGAAGGAAGTCCTAGTTTGGTACTGTCTCAATTACAATTGCCAAAAGCACTGACCTATGTTTTCAAAAAAGAACAATCATCACTCCTTTATCTAGCAGACAGAAATTTTAAAATCTCATCTTAAAAATAAACTCCTTCTACATGAGGCTCCCTTTCCCAATGAATCTCAACATACTCTGTGTATGAACCACCCTGCAGCTGGGTAATTGCAAAATTTATCTAACACACCCTTATCTTGCTACTCTTTCAAAAGCTGAACAGATAGCTGAAACAGTTTAATCTATCACATGTTTGAACAAATCCACCAGAAGAGAACAATGGTAAAAGTATAAAGTAATTAAAAAGTGTGCTAAGGAAAGAAATAAAAAAAAATGATCTGTTTTAGATTTCAAGCTAAGATGACTAGACAGCCTACTTTTTTTTTTTTTTAACACTTTTTATATTAAAAAATTATAGATTCACAGGAAGTTGCAAAGATAGTATGGAGGAGTCCTGTGTACCCTTCACCGAGTTTCACCAAATGGTTGTATCTTACACAGCTATAGTACAATATCAAAACCAGAAAACTGACATTAGTACAATGCTTGTGTTTAATTGTGCTGTTTTATCACATGTGTAGATTCATGTAATGACCACCACAGTCAAGATACAAACTATTATATCACCACAAAGGTCTCCCTTCCCTCTTGGCTCTTCATAGTGGCATCCATCTCATTTCCTTATTCCTCCTTTATACCATCATCCATCATCCCTGGCAACCACTAATTTCTTTTCTATCTCTATGATTTTGTTATTTCAAGAATGTTATATAAATGGGATCATATAGTATGTGAGTTTCAGAGATTGGCCTTTTTTCACTAAGTGTGATGCCCTTGAGATCCATCCATGTTGTTGGGTGTCTGAGTAGTTCATTCCTTTTTTTCTTTTTCTTGCTGAGTAGTATTCCACAGTAAGGATGCAACAAAGTTTGTATAGTCATTTAGCTATTAAAGGACATTTCAGGTGCTTCCAATTTTGAGTTATTACAAATAAAGCTGCTATGAACATTTGCATACAGGTTTTGGTGTGAAACTACATTTTCTTTTCTTAAGAATAAATGCCCAGGAGTAAAAGTTCTGATTCTTATGATGTGTTTTTTTTTTTTTTTTTTTAAGAAATTGCCAATTTTTTTCTAGACAGACTGTAACATTTTACAGTTACACCAGCAACGTATGAGAGATCTAGCTTCTCTGAATCCTCACCAGCATTTGGTGTTGAAACAATTTTTATTCTAGCTGTTCTAATAGAAGTGTGATGGTATCTCGCCATGGCCTCAAATTGCATTTCCCTAGTGCTAATGATTTTAAACATCTTTTCATGTACCATTGATATCTATAAATCCTCTCTAGTGAGGAAATATCTATTTCTAAATGTATTTGTAAGATAGCAAATGTTACCTTCAAGTTGTTGTTAATTGCCACTGAGTCAATTCGGGCTCATGGATGATGAGTGCAGAGCAGAACTTCTTCATAGGGCTTTCAAGGCTGTGATCTTTTGGAAGCAGATTGCCAGATCTGTTTTCCAAGGTACCTTTGGGTGGGTTCCACCTGCCAATCCTTTGGCTAATAGTCGAGCGCTTAACCATTTGTGCCAGCCAGGAACTCCATCTTCAAGTAGTAAATGTAATTATTAATCAAAAATGTTCATTTTCTGGCAGGGGCTCCTTTGTAATATAACCCCAGGAATTGTGTAGGATAAAGTTACAGTGTATATACCATTCTATAATAAATGACTATTAGTGAAGTTTAAGAAACACTTTCAAAACAGTGCTAAGTAGAAATAATATAAACTCCCTAAACAAACAAAAAATATTTTCCAAGTAATTTAAAACAATAGGTATGCTGATAATTGTAATAAATACAAAGGAAAGGCATACAATCATGGTTTGTCTGAGAAAAAGTTCCATGCAGAATAATAAGATATAATGAATACACTCCTAACAACCCATTGCCATCAAATCAATTCCGACTCATAGTGACCTTATGGGACAGAGTAGAACTGCCCCATAGGGTTTCCAAGCAGTGACTGGTGGATTCCAACTGCAGACCTTTGGTTAGCAGCTGAATACTTAACCACTGCACCACTGGGGCTCCTCATAACAGTTAGAAGGTAGGAAATAAAACTGTTTATTTCAATCACGTTTGTTATAGGATTAATTGCTTGGGCGATTTGCGTGGCTTTCTTTTATCCTTGCTCTTACTTTTTATTAATAGCACAAAAAAAAGCTACTGAAAATTTTAACATATAGTAAGTAAACTTATCACAAGGGAAATGAATGGTGACATAATATTTATGGCACTATATTTTGAAAGTAGCCAATAATTCTCCTGAGCGATTGAGTTAACTTGGATGAAATTATCCTTTAATTCATTCATCTGATATTTATTAAGCACCCACTGTTTATATTTATTAAGCAAGTACTGTGCAAATCTGTTGGAATCCATCGACAAATAAAATGCATTCCAGGCTCTTTAGAGATTTAAAATATAGTAGACACAGAATTGGAGAAAGCGTAAGTGCACTAATGCTTCTTTGAAAATTTTAAAGAAAAAGAGTGATATCTGATGGTCCAGGAGGATTAACTCTTTGAAATTTTAATAAAGCTTTTCCAAATATTTATTTGAAAGTGTTCGCTTATATGATACCTTGACTTCTAGATTATTTTCATGAAAAAATATAGCAAAATGAAAGAGGAAATGAGTTAGTAATTGAAACCAACATTCTCTTAGGGAGAGAATAACCCATTGCTGTCGAGTGGATTCTGACTCACAGAGACCCCATAGGGCAACGTAGAGCTGCTCCATAGGGTTTCCAAGGAGTGGCTGGTGGATTCAAACTGCCTACCTTTATTTTAGCAGCCTTAGCTCTTAACCAACCCCTTGCCGTGGAGTCGTTTCTGACTCATTGAGGCCCTATAGGGCATAATTTATACATACAAATTATGTTCTGTTTATTTTACTTTATCCATTTCTTTTCAAAAAATTTGATTTGGTTCTGGCTAATAGCAATGCTGGAAACCCTGGTGGCGTAGTGGTTAAGAGCTCCAGGTGCTAACCAAAAGGTGGGCAGCTGGAATCCACCAGGTGCTCCTTGGAAACTCTGCTGGGCAGTTCTACTCTGTCCTATAAAAAAGCTATAAATCGGAGTAGACTCGAGCTCTAAGTCGGAGTAGTAGCAGACTCAACAGCAACGGGTTTGGTGTCTTTGTTTTAATAGAAATGTTATGTGTATCTGTTGTGTACAATAAACTTTTACAAATTTATATTATGTAATACTAAGTGCAAGGGACCAGGTGGCGCAGCGATTAAGTGATCAACTCCTAATGGAAAGGTCGGTGCCAGTCAAACTCAGCCAGCGGCTTGCAGGAGAAAGACCTGGCAATCTGCTCCCATAAAGATTACCGGCAAGAAATCCCTATGGGGCAGTTTTACTCTGTCACACAGGATTGCTGTCAGAATCAACTTGATGCCACCCAAAAAGAGCAACAATACTAAATGTATGTGTTTATACCAGATTGTAAACGTGAGCATATTAGGATCCATAAGGCATGGTGGAGAGTCATTGCACATAAATCTGCTGTGTTTCTCAGGCTGAAGATCCCAAGGAAAGAAAGCTGCATGCATGAAATGATAATGTTCCCCATGGACCTGGAGGGCTTTTACAGGGAGAGAATGAGAAGAATGGTTTCAAATTCTAATCAGGACTGAATATGAAGACATTAAAGATGTGATTTGGGTAGAAGATATCTTCAGCGTTTCAAATTTGAAAAGGGTAAATGAAAAAAAATGAAGTGTGTTACAAATATCCACGTCTCTGAAAATAGAATTTTCCTTTTAGAGCTTAAGAGGGGTCTGAGCCAGGAAGAGTCTGGATTCCTTCTCAAGGTCATTCTAACCTTTAAGAAATCTATGTGCTTTTTCTTTTCCTTGAGAACACAGCCTCCCCTCCTGCCTCCATCCCAGTCAGGTGAGGTAACTGGCAATCTGTGACTGCTTTCTTAGTGCTAATACCATAATAAACAGTGCCATCTACTGACTAAATGATATTATCGACTACCTCTCAGATGTAGTCACGGGATTGTAACTCCCACTGTGATGTTTTGTTATATGTTTACAAGAGTCACATATTGCGCATATTTATTTAAAGCCACAGAGATTTTAGTTATTCTCTGTTTTGATTTTCTTGATTTTACAGATGAGGAGATTTAGATGCAAAAAGGTCATTCAATTTGCCCCCAAATTTGAAATTGCATTTTTCAGTGAGTACCACAGGGCATGGAAGTAAATTTAACAAACACTTTGGAAATGGAACTCAATCTGTAAAGCTGTCCATCCATTGGGGGGAAAAAAATCTGAAAGATTAATGAAAAAACATGAAACCAATATAACAAAACAAGTTGGAAAATTGCTGATGCAATATTTGGGGGGAAGAAAATACTCACATTCAGGTTCAAGTAACAAAAGAAAGAAAATGCTATGCTCAGGCCATTTTGTTCTCTTTTTAACAACAGAAGTTTGCAACCATTTGATCACTGTAAAGAAGCCTGATTAAGCCTCATCAAAACATGTGGTATATAAAATGGACCCAGTATGCTTTGAGATGCATACTTATACCTCCATTACTAAAATAAGTACAGCCATATTACATAACCTTTCAATTTACGGCAATTAGGTTGAGCAAAATAGAGCCAACTCTTAATGAAAATATCCCCACTTTTGCATTACAAAGAATTAAGCCATATTTAGTTTCTGTTTGTGCCCAAGACATGAGTTTTTTTTATATTAGGATACATTTCATTATTACTTTCAAAAGGATTCATAGTTGTATCACTCACAGCATTTTAGTACAGTCCCTTGTTCATGTAAAGAACTTAACAACTATTCGTGAAATGAAATATCTCTATATTCTTCTAAAACTCAGAAGTAGCACAACCGTAGCAATTCAAATACGAGGACTAGAGCAGAAATGTTGTAATAGTATATTCTGCTTTCTTGTTTAAGGTCATAAGTTGTCTGACTGATTATTATAATAGGCCCAGGTGTTTGGTTTTTTGTTTTTGTTTTATTTCTTAAGTTCATGCAAGTTTATATACAACATATGAGAATATTAGAAAATATATACCAAATTAAAGAACCTAGAATTAACCAGCAGCAAAATAAATCATATTAGAAAATATTTCCAAGCATAATAGCCAAATTTTACCATGTCATCTAAACTTAGAAGAAACTGAAAGCACTGAAAACAGGTTTGTCCTTAATTTGGCAATGTGAGCATATAGGGTTTTAGAACGTGATTTTTCTTTCTCTGCTACGCTTAGGGTGGACACCTTTCAGTGAGTCAAACTGGAGTCTTCTAAGAAACTAGAATCTACCAAAAATAAGAAGTCAGTGGTAATAAGACAACAAAAGCACTAGGACAGCATATTTTCAGGAGGATCTTTCTGCCCTACAAGATGTACATGGCATTGAAAGTGGTTTTGGGGACTAAAGACAGGGACCCTGAGGATACATTGCAAGTCCCCACAAAGATGTCCTCTAGGCACAGGACCAGGATAGATCCTGGAAATGCTGACTGCAGCAGCTGGAGTAAATCCTCAAACCACACAACCAATCAACAGAACACAGAGATACTTGTTCTCTGTACATGTATATTGGGGTTTGGATGTGATTTCAAAATAGTTCACACTCAGCATCTTCTGTTTCCAGGATCTTATTTGATGAATTCTTCTCTTTCCATTATTTGATCAGAAGACTTGGAAAGCTTGATCCTTTCTATTTCACTTTCTAACTTTGAGTTATTTTTTATGCCCTATTTGCCATCTGGAGCCCTGGCAGTGCAGTGGTTAAGAACTTGACTGCTAACCAAAAAGGTCAGCAGTTCAAATGCATCAGCCATTCCTTGGAAACTCTATGGGGCAGTTCTACTCTGTTCTGTAGGATCACTGTGAGTCAGAGTAGACTCGACGGCAACAGGTTTGGGGTATTTTTTTGGTTATTTGCCATCTAGGCTGTTGTGCTTATGTTCTGTGCTTTTGTACTCCATATTGGTGGAAGTTTTAGATAATATTCATTTGCCGGTGACAGATGAAATCAGAACAATCCAGTCTGAGCATATTCTCACTTCTTGTTGTTCCGTCTCTATCATGGTAAACTTCTCTAATCCTCAGACGTCCAATATGGTAAGACATTTACTATATTATTAAATGGTATCTGTGAGCTAGTCATAAACTGCTTTAGATAAATTTTGCAGTTAAAAAATTGCAACTTCGGACTTAGGATTTGTTCAATTATAAATTTAAGGGAGAGAGGATGTGTTTTTTACATTTAAAAACAAAGTGGGTTGTCAGGGAATTTTAAAATTTAAAATATACCGCAGACAAAGTGAAACAGTGAGGCTTTGTTTAAAATCATGCGATTTTCCATAAAGGCAGAGCATCTATCATTCTTCCGGACATGGCATCCTAGTGACAGAAGTCCATTTTCAAGTTCAGACAACAGTGTCCTGTTATATATAGGCAGAAACATCTTCCCCCATTAAAGCTCTGAAATTTTTTTTTCTTAATAAGCCCATTATACTTAAAACATGAAACCTACATCTCAGTAAGATGTGATTTCTGTCTAAAAGACCTACACGTAAAAAGAATGGCCCAAGTCCTTGGAAACTAAAATCTAAGTTGAATAGTGATATAAAGATAAATTGCCAGAGCTGTGGAGGTGGATTATTATAATTGGAGAAGCCCTACTAGAAGATTTATTCCTGTCATTTATTATCAAAGTTGTTATTTGTTTATTAAGCCAAAAGGTAGAAATATTAGTTGAAAAATATAATTATAGGTAATGAGTATTCAAGGGGGGCATTTGTGTTTCAGTGGTAGAATTCTCACCTACATGGGAGACTCTGGTTCAATTCTTGGCCAATGTACTTCATATGAAGCCACCACCCGTCAGTGGAGGCTTGCATGTTGTTATGATGCTGAACAGATTTTAGCAGAGCTTCCAGACTAAGACCAACTAGATAGAAAGTTCTGGTGGCCTGTTTCTAAAAATTAGCCAGTGAAAACCCTATGGGTCACAATGGTCCAGTCCGCAACTGATCGTGGCTCAGGACTGGGCACTATTCTTTTCTTCTGTGCCTGGAGTTGTCATGAGTCAGAGGCAGACTAGATGGCAGCTAGCAACAAGTATTCACATGTTAACTTAGTTTTTCCTCCTTTTAAGATAGTGGTTAAGAGTATGTGTGAGCTACAGAACTTAAAACAGCTTTGGGTTTGAATCTTCTGAAATTCAATAGCTGCCTGACCCAAGGCAATGCGCTTCACCTCTCTAAGCCTGTCTCATCATTGTCTAATACGTACTTTATAGGTTGTAGTGTAACAAACAAAAACTCTCTTAGCATACCACAAACACCCGATTAACTGTTTTTATTACTCCTACTCTTGAAAAAATTATATACACGTTGTTAATAGTTTGAAGCATCTTTCCTCTGGCAATAGGTTTCAGGCAAACATTGGGAAGTACACACAAAAACATAATATAAAAGTATAAAGGTGTGATGTTAGTCACTCCACTCCTAGATACAATCTCTAGCCACTTTAAGGAGTGATTAAAAGAATATTCTGTATATTATGCACTAGAATGCTGAAGATTGTCTCATTTGACTAGTAATTCTTCTATTTTCCTTCTTTAAAATGTCTGCTAATGAAACTGACACTTTAGTGTGGGGTTGCCATGTGAACTCCATCAGTGACGAGTGATGATGAACACCTAAAACATGCTGCTTAAATTGCAAACGATACAGTATCTCATCCAATGGAAACCTGCACCAGTTACTCTCACACTGGAGAACCATGAACCAGGGCCATGAAAACGTTTCAGTTCTCTGTGGAGTAAGTGGATGTTTATACAGGTAACAGTTCCTCTTTATTAGATTATTGGATACTCTGTTCTACTGCAAATTTTAAAAAGGTTCATTTTATGTCATTTTTTTCCTGCATTGGTTTCATGTCTGTAAGTACTGGTTAATTTTTTCTTCATTCCCAAGATTTAGTGTTGGAAGAAAATCTAGGAAAGTTTTTGTCATATTCTCATGAACAACCGATAGCCTCAAATTATAAATTAATAAGGAATATATTACTTTGCACTTTGTTAAATAGCTAAGCTGAATATTGGCGTAAAAAAATATTGCTTTTTAAATGAAAATATCACCTCTTTTCTTACATATAAACCTTCTGAAATCTGTATTGGAAGGAACATCTACCAACCAGTACAGAGTAGTTTCAGTATACTGCAAAAGATCAAGATTGTCAGTGCTAGCATCAGACTATTGAGGTTTAATTTCTGCGTCTTCCACTTGCTAATTGTGATTCTGGGAAATGATCTGCTCTGTGCCTTGGTTTTATTAATTGTTAAATAGAAATGATAGCAATATAAGGTTGTGTTTCTTAGCTACCATTGAGTTGACCTTGACTCACGGCAACCCTATGCACAACTGAATGAAACACTGCCCAGTCCTGTGCCATCCCCATAATCGGTTGTTGATTGGACCATTGTGATCCACAGGGTTTTCATTGGCTTTTTTTTTTAAAAAAATAGATCACCTTTCTTCGTCCTGTGTCTTAGTCTAGGAGCTCTGCTAAAACCTGTTCAGCATCATAGCAACACTCAAGCTTCCACTGACAGAAGGGTAACGGCTGTGCATGACGTACATTGACCAGGAATCAAACCTGGGTCTCCCGCGTGGAGGAAAAGAATTCTACCACTGAGCCATCAGTGCCCTCAGTGATAATAATAGCACCTGCCTTACAGGGTTTCTGTGTATATATGAAAATTACTTAGAAGATGACTTGGCACATAATAGGTGCTCAATGAAGGTATTAACTCTTAATACTTTTTTTTTTTTTTTTTTGTAACAGTTTGTCACATTGAGCACAATAAAATACCCAGGTTTCCTTACATTAAAACGTGACAATTATTTATGACAACAAATTAGAAAATGACCTTTCAGAGGCAGGGGCTGTGTCATATAAATCTTTGCAACCTTAATATCTACACTAGTGCCTAGCGTATAGTAGGCACTTGATAAACATGCTTGGAGCACCGCTACCCTAGACTTAAGCCTCCCTGACTCCTTCTCACCTCCAATCTCAGCTTCAATGTCCTCACCTCAGAGAGTCCTTCTGGGACCAGCCAGTTAAAATCAGCTCATCATTCCCCGTCACTCTCTGGCCTATTACCTGGTTTCTTTTCCTCATAACTCTTACCATCACCACAAATTATCTTTTCCTTTATTTGTTTACTTATTTACCATTTTTTTTTTATTACCACTAGAATATAAGTTTCATGGACTCAGGAAACTTGTTTGTATTTTTATTTGCTATTTCATCACATCAGTGCCCAAAACAGTGCCGAAAACATAGTATTTTCCCCACAAATATCTGCCAAATGAATGAATGAATTTATCGATGAAGATATAGTTCTGTGAAACAAGAGAGTAAATTGTAAAAAGAAGATAATTCCCATTTTTCCATCTTATTGCTGGTTGGGTTCCCCAAGAAGTAAACTGTGTGGCTGAGTTGTTTACTAGTGAGTGCCTTTGGGATCAACATCTGTGGAAGGGAAGAAGGAACACAGAATTGGGCAATGAAGAAGCCAAGCTGCGGTGTGGACTGGCAGCCTCAGCCAACCTAACAGAGAACTCCAGCTGAAATGGCTCCTCGGAGTTTTCCCTGTTGGACAAAAATGGCTGGGCCTTTATACCTCTATCTCAGTCATCACTTGTAAACCATCCACAAAAGGATGTGACCTGGATAAGGGAGCTCTCTGCAGCTGAGAAAATCCTGGAAGACTGATAACCAAAGGCTATGGGGACAACAAGCCCTTCTTTCAAGTGGGATGTGGGTGGTAAGTCTTCTTGCCCACCACACATCTGTATTTCTCATTCTTTCTTATATTCTTTTGACTCATTCATTCAGCAAATGCTGAGGGATATTTTCCATATGCCAGGCACTGTCCCGATTTCTGGGAATACAATAATTAACAAAACAAATTCCTTGCCCTCAAGGAGCTAACATTCTACAAGGGAAAGATAAATAAACACATACGCACAGAGTCAGGAGCCCTGATGGTGTAATGGTTAAGAGTTTAGCTGCTAACCAAAAGGTTGGCAGTTCAAAACCACCAGCTGTTCCTTGGAAACCTTATGGGGCAGTTATACTCTGTCCTATAGGTTCACTATGAGTTGGAATTGACTCAACAGCAATGGATTTGGTTTGGAAAAAGAAAAATACTTCAGGGTTAAGGTAAAGAAGAGATGTTTTAGTGGAGATCTGAAGGAAATGAGGGAGACAGCCATGTTTGTACCTGGATAAAGTGCTTACCAGGCAGAAGGAATAGCAACTGGGAAGCCCTAGTATATTCAAGAAGCAGAAGGAGGCTAATGTAGAGTTGTAAGATACGAGGTCAGTGAGGTAGTTTGGGGCTGATTTATGCCTTGTATTCTAAAGTTCAAATTTTAGAAACAGATTTTTTTTTCTAGTAGTTTAGTGAATTTCTGCCCAAAAGTTACTCATTTATCCTGACAAAGGATATTTAGTTTGGAATTTGATGATTCCTCCTATTTATATATTGCTCCATGGGCTTATTTGGCTGTTTACAAGCAGGGGCAAGAAAAGTCTCTGTAACCAATGATTATAATTTTACTTCACAGCTGAAATCTCCCAGATGTTTGCTCATTTTCCGCTTTCCTAAAGGATTTTTGATTCATCTGCTTGCTGAATTAATATACTGAATTTTTTTTTTTTTTTTTTTTGTCTGTGGAAGATCTCTATTTTTTTTGAGTGGCTTTATTCTTAATTTCTTTTCCTTTCTATCCTTTGTATTGTTATTTGAGATGGATATGGCATCTAGCCTGGTGCAAAGTATCCCATAAAATTTGTCACGAAGGCAGAACTACTGCTAAACAAAAATAAAACAAAAAAGATCATGCTATGCACTCTAATCAGTGGGGAAAATGAGTCATTCCTCCTAGTATTCTTTAGAGAAACCAGGTGGTTTTATCATAAATAGTCTACTTTAACATATGTAAGCCATTATGCATCACAAAGAAGACAGACAAACCAGATCAAAGTTCAAATCTTCAACTGGTATCAATCAAGAGGAACAAGGACAGAAGACAAGTGGGATCAGGTATCCTCAGGGCCCAGAGGAAGCTAATCCACTGAATTGCAGAGTCAAACACTTACTTCCAAAATTTACAGCAGCCCAACCAAGAGCAAATATAAGCCAACTTTAGTAGTTATAGCTTCTCTAGTATCTAAGTTCACAACTTCATCTTCAATTTACCTGAGAGCCCCTTGTAGGATGGTTCTGGGAGCAATGGTGACTCCTTCTCATGCTTTGCTTGAAGCTTCAGAATGTAGCTTCTACCAGTGGAATTTTAGAATTACTCTCATTTATCCAGAGATAAGGAAAGCTATAGAAAAAGTGAGGAGATACTGCATAGGACTGAACTGAATTGAAAAAAAAAATCAGTTTATAATTTTTTTTTTTTATAAATCCTGTACATTTTTGCAAAAGGTTTACTGTAGTATCATCCCATTCACACTTCTCTTTCATAAAGGGAAAGAAAGGAAACCTCTCTTTCTTTGAGGATAGAGTAGACACTGACTGGATATACCCTCAAGGGCCCAGATATGCTCTGGAACATAGTCAAGGTCCATGTAAAGACAGAAGATTCTTCAGCAGGTGCCCTGTAAGTAGTCTTCTAGTGTGAATATTTGATACCTTATCTTTTTCTTCTACCATGAAGAAAAGTATAGGGATCAGACTGATACTCTTCATCCATTTGCTGCTAAATAATAAATGACTGGGGCCAAAAGAGCTTTACAAGACCCTCAAATCAAAATAACACCTCAAAGCCTGGGGACAAGATAATAGTGAAATGGGGTCTTAGAAATCCTAAATTTCTATTTCTCTTGTTTTTCATGTAAATTTTTCTTTTTTAAAAACTTTCCACTTACCTCTGACTTGTAAATCATTTTTGTCTCTGGTCTTCCATGTCAGGTAAGATGTTAAGAGGATGGTACAAAGAAGTGAGACATCAATATAGCCTAGAGAGTTAAGAAAAACTTATTGGAGGAAGGGCCAAGATGGCAGAGAAGTCAGTTGCTTCCTGTGGTCCCCCTTACAACAAAGACCCAGAAAAACAAGTGAATCGATTATATATCAAAATTTAGGAGCCCTGAATATCAAAGGAAAAGCTGAAGGATTGAACTGAGCAGCAGGGGGAGGGAGAGACGGTTCAGAAGCAGCAAGGAGTTGCCAGGCCTGACCCAGTGGGAACCAGCACCCTGCAGCCTGCATTGGCTGGAGTGAGTGTGGTGAGGCAAGCAGTGGCACTTGGGACCCACTTTCCACATTGGGAGAGACTGAGCAGTAGAGAGTCTACTCAACCCTCCAGAACCCGTGAGAAGCGGTGCTCAACTGGCAAAAGATAAGTACATGCGTCTAACCTAAAGCATGGAGCAAAAAAACACCCCCTTTGGGAAGAAACTTTCTCCCATCTATCGGATGCCTTCCCACTCTGCACTGGGTCCAGGCCTGCTTCAGCGATTGCCATATCCCCTGGGCTGAAAGTAGGACCCATCTCAAGCCCTGAGCCATTCTTCTGGCTTTGGAGAGGGAACAAATTAACAAACAGGAAAAAATAACCTGCCAGTTCCCCTAAGGCAGAAACTCAGGGAGAGCACAGCCCCTTTGCCTAGGCACAGGCCTATGCAGTCCATGGATTTTGAATGCCTTTCACCCCTGCATAGACCTGTGTGGGCCCATTTCAACAGCAAAGGCCTTTATTAGCACAGTACAACAGGGTATATACCTGAAGCCTATTTTCAACTATATCAGCTATAAGGAGGAGTGGCAAATTCATGACATTTGACACTGTTCTGCCCATTAAGCAGGGTCCTCACCTACCCACATTAGGGGCCAGAGGACTGGTGGCTCCACCCTCACCACCTAGCCACCTGCAACAGGGGTCCAAGAATAAGTGGTGCCTCCCAATCCTTACACCCAACAGCACTGGGTGCCCATAGTCTGGCTGAAAAACCACCCACCTACATGCTCTAGGGAACAGGGACATGCTTTCTTCACAGATACTCAGGGGTGCTTGTCAGTCCTCTGCCTTGGTCAGCACATGATCCCCTACTGCAGCCAGACACCTGTGCCTACGCCAATCATCCCTGCTCATCTAAGACTGTAGGTGAGAGCCTGCACTGCACACTTGGTGAATGAATACCTGGACACCTGAGCTGAATCTATACAAGAAAAGTAAACACACTTCTGGGCTCATATACCTAGTAACAGCTCTAACCACCTGGTGATGGGACGCTAGAGTCTCAAAGTCTCCAATAATCAAACTAGCTCACTTGTTTTCATATTAGGGCATATGAAAACAATAAGCTAGGACACAGTAAGCAAACACAAAGCAAATAAATACAATAACTTATTGATGGCTTGGGCAAAACAGTCAATATCAAATCACATGAAGAGGCAGACCATGATGGCTTCAGCAAGCTCCCAAAACAAAGAATCAAGAAATCTTCTGGATGAAGATAATTTCCTGGAATTACCAGAGGTAGAATACAACATATTAATATACAGAACTCTTCAGGAGATCAGGAAAGAGATCAGGCAAAACACAGAGCAAGCCAAAGAATGCACAGAACTTAAAAAGATTAGAGAAGAGTATAATGACAAATTTAATAGGCTGCAAGAATCTATAGAGAGACAGCAAAAAAAAAAAAAAAAAAATCTAGAAGACTAACAAGAAAATTTCAGAATTAGACAACTCAATAGAGGGTAATAGGAGAAGAATTGAGGCAATGGAAGTCAGAATTAGTGAGATTGAAGATATAGCACTTGGCACCAACATATTTGAGGGAAAATAAGATAAAAGAATTAAAAAAAATGAAGAAACCCTAAGAATTGTGTAGGACTCTATCAAAAGGAATAACATACGAGTGATTGGAGTACCAGAACGGGGCGGCGGGGAAGATAACAGAAAATACAGAGAGAATTGTTAAAGACTTTTTGGCAGAAAACTTCCCTGATATAGTGAAAGATCAGAAGATATCTAACCAAGATGCCCATAGAACCCCACACAAAGTAGATCCCAAAAGAAAGTCACCAAGACATATTGTAATCAAACTTGCCAAAACCAAATATAAAGAGAGAATTTTAAGAGCAGCTAGTGATAAATGAAAAGTTACCTACAAAGGAGAGTCAATAAGACTAAGCTTAGACTACTCAGCAGAAATCACACAGGCAAGAAGGCAGTGGGATACCATATATAAAGCCTTGAAGGAAAAAAAAAAAATTGCCAGCCAAGAATTACATATCCAGCAAAACTGTCTATCAAATACAAAGGCAAAATCAGAACATTTCCAGATAAACAGAAGTTTAGGGAATTTGCAAACACCAAACCAAAATTACAAGAAATACTAAAAAAGAGTCCTCTTGTTAGAAAATCAATAACAGCAGATAACAACCCAAGAGTAGAATACAGGATAGAGCAACCAAATATCAATCCAGATAGGGAAATCACAAAAATAAATCAAAGCTAAAACACTTAAAACAGGAAAACAGAGACATCATTATGTAAAAGATGACAACATTAAGACAAAAAGAGGGACTTAAAAATGTGGTCATAGACATTTCATATAGAGAGAAAGTCAAGGCAACATAAAGAAATAAAAGTTAGGTTTAAACTTAGAAAAAAATAGGGGTAAATATTAAGGTAACCACAAAGGAAACTAACAATCCTACACATCAAAATAGAAAAGAAGAAAAACATAAACACTCAGCAAATACAAAAGCAACAAAAATGAAAAAGAGGAAAAGAAAATATATAAAGAAAAATGACTCAGCACAGAAAATTAAGTGGAAAAAAGAAACTGTCAACAACACACCCCCAAAAAAGACATCAAAATGACAGCACTAAACTCATACCTGTTCATAATTACGCTGAATGTAAATGGACTAAATGCACCAATAAAGAGACAGAGAGTGGTAGAATGGATAAATAAACACACCTTAGACTTAAAGACACAAACAAAACTTCAAAGGATGAAAAAGAATATCTCAATCAAACAACAATCAAAAAAGAGCAGGAGTGGCAATGTTAATTTCTGACAAAATAGACTTTAAAGTAAAATCTACCACAAAGGATAAGGAAGAACACTATATAATGATTAAAGGGTCAATTTTTTATACCAGGAGGATATAACTACAATAAATATTTATGTACCCAATGGCAGAGCTGCAAAATACATAAAACGAGTTTTAACAGCATTGAGAAGAGAGATAGACAGCTCCACAATAATAGTAGGAGACTTTAACACACCACTTCGGTGAAGGACAGAACATCCAGAAAGAAGCTCAATAAAGACATGGAAGATCTAAATACCACAATCAACCAACCTGACCTCATAGACATGCACAGAACACTCCACCCAAATGCAGCAAGAACACTTTCTTTTCCAATGCACATGGATCATTTTCCAGAATAAACCACATATTAGACAATAAAACAACCCTTAACAGACCCCAAAATATTACAAAGCATCTTCTCTGACCATAAAGCCATAAAAATAGAAATCAATAATGAAAAAGCAAGGAAAAAAAATCGAACACATGGAAACAACAACACCTTGCTCAAAAACTACTGGGTTATAGAAGAAATTAAAGATGGAATAAAGAAATTCATAGAATCAAATAAGAATGAAAACACATCCCACCAGAACCTTTCAGACACAGCAAAAGCAGTGCTCAGAGGTCAATATATAGCAATAAATGCACACATTCAAAAAGAAGAAAGAGCCAAAATCAAAGAATTATCCCTACAACTAGAACAAATAGAGAGCAGCAAAAGGAGCCCTCGGGCACCAGACGAAAACAAATACTAAAAATTAGAGCAGAATTAACTAGTCAATTCCGACTCATAGCGGAATTGAAATAGAGAACAGAAAAGCAAATGAAAGAGTTAACAAGACGAAACCTGGTTCTTTGAAAAGATCAACAAAATTGATAAACCATTGGCCAAACTGACAAAACAAAAACAGGAAAGGAAGCAGATAACCCAAATAAGAAATGAGATGGGTGATATCACAACAAACTCAACTGAAATTAAAAGAATCATAACAGAATACTATGAAAAATTGTACTCTAACAAATTTGAAAACCTAGAGGAAAAGGATGAATTTCTAGAAGCACACTACCTACCTAACACAAACAGAGGTAGAACAAATAAATAAACCTATAATCAAAGAAGAGATGGAACAGGTAATTTAAAAACTACCAACAAAAAAAGCCCTGGCCCAGACGGTTTGACAGGAGAATTCTACCAAACTTTCAGAGAAGAGTTAACACCATTACTACTAAAGGTATTTCAGAGCATAGAAAAGAACGGGATACTCCCAAACTCATTCTATGAAGCCAGCATAACCCTGATACCAAAACCAGGTAAAGACACCACCAAAAAAAAAAAAAATTACAGACGTCTCTCCCTCATGAACTTAGACACAAAAATCCTCAAAAAAAATTCTAGCCAATAGGAGTCAATGCTATATCAAAATCACCATGACCAAGTGGGATTCATACCAGGTATTCAGGGATGGTTCAATATTAGAAAAACAATCAATGTAATCCATCACATAAATAAAAGACAAGAACCATAAGATGTTATCAGTTGATGCAGAAAAGGCATTTGACAAAGTCCAACACTGATTCATGACAAAAACTCTCAGGAAAATAGGAATAGAAGGAAAATTCCTCAGCATAATTAAGGGCATTGATACAAAGCCAACAGCCAACATGATCTTAAATGGAGAGAATCTGAAAGCATTCTCCTTGAGAACGGGCACCAGACAAGGATGCTGAATGTCCTAGCCAGCAATTAGGCTAGAAAAAGAAATAAAGGGCATGCAAATTGATTAAAAAAAAAAAAAAAAATTTTTTTATAAATTGGTAAGGAAGAAGTAAAAGTATCTCTATTTGCAGATGACATGATCTTATACTTAGAAAACCTGAAAGAATCCGCAAGAATACCACTGAAACTAATAGGAGAATTGAGCAAAGTATCAGGATACAAGATAAACATACAAAAATCACTTGGATTCCTCTACACCAACAAAGAGAATGTCAAAGAGGAAATCACCAAATTAATACCATTTGGTAGCCCCCAAGAAGATAAAATACTTAGGAATAAATCTAAGCAGACACTTAAAAGACCTATACATAGAAAACTACAAGACACTACTGCAGGAAACAAAAAGAGACCTACATAAGTGGAAAAACATAACTTGCTCATGGATAGAAAAACTCTGCATTGTGAAAATGTCTATTCTACCCAAAGCGATCTATAGATACAATGCAATCCTGATCCAAATTCCAATGACTTTTTTAATGAGATGGAGAAACAAAACACCAAATTCGTATGGAAAGGGAAGAGGCCTTGGATAAGTAAAGCATTACTGAAAAAGAAGAACAAAGTGGGAGGCGTCACACTACCTGTTTGTAGAACCTATTATATAGCCACAATAGTCAAAACAGCCTGATACTAGTACAACAACAGATACATAGACCAAAGGAACAGAATTGAGACTCCAGATGTAAATTCATCCACTTATGAGCAGGTGATATTTGACAAAGGCCCAAAGTCCATTAAATGGGGAAAATACAGTCTCTTTAACAAATGGTGCTGGCATAACTGGATATCCATTTGCAAAAAAAAATGAAACAAGACCCATACATCACACTAACTCAAAACAGATCAAAGACCTAAATATAAAATCTAAAATGATAAAGATCTTGGAAGAGAAAATAGGGACAATGCTAGGAGCCTTAATGCATGGCATAAACAGTATACAAAACATTACTAACAATGCGCAAACACCAGAAGAGAAACTAGATAACTGGGAGCTCCTAAAAATCAGCTATACTCATCGAGACCATTCACCAAAAAAGTAAAAAGACAACCCACAGACTGGGAAAAAAATTTTGGTTCTCACTAATCTGATCAGTGCTTAATCTCTAAAATCTACAAGATACTGCAAAACCTCAACACTAAAAAGACAAAAAACCTAATTAAAAAATGGGCAAAGGATATGAACAGACACTTCACTAAAGAAGACATTCAGGTAGCTAACAGATACGTGAGGAAATGCTCACAATCATTAGCCATTAGAGAAACACAAATCAAAACTACAATGTGATTTCATCTCACTCCAACAAGGCTGGCATTAATCCAAAAAACACAAAGTAATAAATGTTGGAGAGGCTGTGGAGAGATTGGAACACTCATACACTGCTGGTGGGAATGTAAAATGGTATAACCACTTTGGAAATCAATTTGCTGCTTCCTTAAAAAGCTAGAAATAGAACTACCATAGGATCCAGCAATCCCACTCCTTGAAATATATCCTAGAGAAATAAGAGCCATCACAGGAACAGATATATGCACACCCATTGCAGCCCTGTTTACAATAACAAAAAGATGGAAACAACCTAGGTGCACGTCAATGGATGAATGGATAAATAAATTATGATATATTCATACAACGAAATACTACGTAATGATAAAGAACAAGGATGAATTCACGAAACATCTCATAACATGTATGAATCTGGAAGGTATTATGCTGAGTGAAATTGGTCAGTGGCAAAAGGGCAAATATTGTATGAGACCACTATTAGAAGAATTCCAGAAAAGGTTTAAACAAAGAAAATATTCTTTGATGGTTATGAGGATGGAGAGGGAGGGAGAGTGTTATTCACTAACTAGGTAAAAACTAGGTAGTAGTCAAGAATTATCTTAGGTGTAAGGAAGGGCAACACACAATACAGAAGTCAGCAAAACTGGACTAAATCAAAAGCGAAAAAATTTCCTGAATACAACCAAACACTTCGAGGGACAGAGTAGCAGGGATGGGGGTCTGGGGACCATGGTTTCAGGGAACATCTAGATAAAGTGGCATAACAAAGTTTATTAAGAAAATGTTCTGCATCCCACTTTGGTGAGTGGTGTCTGGGGTCTTAAAAGCTAGGAAGCTGCCATCTAAGATGCATCAATTCGTCCTAACCCACCTGGAGCAAGGGAGAATGAAGAACACCAAAGATACAAGGAAAATATTAGCCCACAAAACAAAAAGGGCCACATAAACCAGAGACTCCATCAGCCTGAGGCAAGAACTAGATTGTGCCCGGCTACCACCAAAGACCATCCTCACAGGCAACACAACAGTGTCCCTGATGGAGGAGGAAAAAAGTGGGGTACAGAGCTCAAATTCTAGTAAAAAGACCAGACTTAATGGTCTAACTGAGACTGGAGGAACCCCAGAAGACATGGCCCCCAGACTCTCTGTTAACCCAGAGCTAAAATCATTCCCAAAGACAACTCCAGTCAAAGATTAGACTGGCCTATAAGACATAAAATGATACTAGTGAAAAGTGTGCTTCTCAGTTCAATTAGATACATGAGACTAAATGGCCAGCTCCTGTCTGCAGGCAAGATGAGAAGGCAGAAAGGGACAGGAGCTGGTTGAACAGACACGGGAGATCTGGGGTGGAAAGGAGGACTGTTCTGACGTATTATAGGGATAGCAACTAGGGTCACATAACAGGATGTGTATAAATTTTTGTATGAGAAACTAACTTGAGCTGTAAACTTTCACTTAAAGCACAATAAAAAAAATGTAGTGAAGTATAAATTGATTTTCAGATTCTCTGGCAAACATTTAGAAAGTACACATATTCAGGGGTAATTGTAAATTTTAGCAAATAATTAGCAATAATTCAATTTTTACTGTCGATAAAATTCTAGTTAACAAATCTTTTGAAATAATCATAAAGATACTGATGGTTTATTATATTAGAATCATAGTTTATGCATCTATATTATTGTTGTTGCTGCTGTTGGTTTCCATCCAGTTGATTCTGCCTCGTGGCTACCCCATGTGTGGAGAGTAGAAGTGCTCCATAGGGTTTTCAAGGTTATGAGCTTTCAGAAGTAGATCACTAGGCCTGTCTTCTGAGGTGCCTCTGGGTGGGTTCAAACACCAACCTTTTGGCTAGTAGTTAAGTGCTTAACCATTTGCACCACCCGGGGACTCCTTTATGCATCTATAGCAATCAAATACACATTTGTGCAGGATGAAAAGTGGAGAAACTGTATGCACTTTTCACTACAGTGTTAAATATAACATATGTCTCACATCTCCATTCTTAAAAAGACTGAAGCTTGCATGGACTATTTTATCATTCTGAAGCTGGAAATACAGCTAAGTTATAAGCGTGGGTTCAGGTAACTAGCATGTGGTCAGTTCCAACCATTAACCTGGTGAAAAATACCCTGAGCATACACCTTATTCTAAGTGATATTTTAGCTACACCACATAAATTAGTATCTTTTTTTCTATAAAAGGCATTTTTATTTTATGTTTAACTCTGCTAAACAACTCTAAGAACACATTTCCCGCCTACATCCTAATGGTTTTTTTTCACCCAATTGGATCTGCCTTCCCAAGCCAGGTTGTACACCCCAAACTCTGTGACCCTGTATTTTTCAACAACACAAAATGGTGCCTTATTTGGGAACTATGGATTTAGCATTTTTTTTCTTACCATTAATGTTAATATTGATCATAATGCTATGCTATTTGCTGATTTGTTAGTGTTTGTCTACTTACAAAATTGTAAATTACTGTCAGCCAGGAAAAAAAAGAAAAACTTTATGGAGACGTAGGGACTAAAGATGAAGTAAATTTGATAGATGAGAGGAAACAGATATGCCAATCAAAAGGAAAAACGAGAACAAGCAGTATAAATCAAATAGTTTTTGCTGGAGAACAGTGTGTAAGTGGTAGAGGTTGGGGTAGAAAAGGAGAGGAGGTGTTGTAGATGTGGACTAGGGCAGGAGTAGGGAGCCTTGGTAGATGACAACTATCTTTCTTTACATGCCTATGTTCTCCTTCTCTGTGTATCTCTCTTCTTACCATGGCTGCAATGTAATTCCACTCTTTAGTACTAGTTGATAGGGCCAATCATCAACACTGTCTTGAGATGGGCTGAGTTCTTAGATGGAATGAAGAATGAATATGCAAGCATCTTCTTCAGGTTCCTGCATTACGAAATGTAAAACTCATTTATCATTATGAGTTCTTTGCAATCAATTGAAATGATTCTACTAAACAAAGGAGTAATGTATTACAAGAATACTAAGGATATAATAAAATAGTAGGGATAGGTGAACAAGCTTTGAGAAACATAGGAACTGGGAAACTTTGGATAAGGTGTCAGATGTTAGGGTCCATCTCTTTAAAAAAAAAATAGAGTGCTGCAATTGGGAGATGCAGATCCAATTACTTTCTTTCCTCATTTATCTCCCCTTAGGATACAAATTTCTACCCAGAAAGTCTGATTGTCCTTGCTTGAATCAAATATCAACCACTGTGGGATGGGATAACGGATTGGGAGGGAGGGGGATTCCTTTTATTGCCATATCAGCAAAATCACGTAAATGGGAGAACGTTGGATACCCAAAAGAAGGGATACCAAAAAGGCTAAAACCAGCTGAGTCCCCTATAATATGGACCTGACAGTGTGCATATTTTCTATCATGATGACAAAAGAATTAGAACAGGAGAAGGGAGATTGGGGCGGGGGGAACACAAAAAGAGAGAAAAAAATGAATGACAGGTTGAGATATAGAGAAATGAAACAAAAAGAAGAGCTGGAAGGATGTGGCCTAGCCAAATTTCTACCCCATGCATTCTGTGAAATTCCAAAGAATCAGTTATTAATCCCCCTTTGGGTTACATTAACACAAGTGAAACACTACTGCAGGTAGAAGGCTAACCAAAACCAAAACCAAACCCAGGGCCTTCGAGTCGATTCCGACTCACAGTGACCCTATAGGACAGAGTAGAACTGCCCCATAGAGTTTCCAAGGAGCGCCTGGCAGATTCGAACTGCTGACCCTTTGGTTACCAGCCGTAGCACTTAACCACTACAGCACCAGGGTTTCCGGTAGAAGGCTAGAGAATATAAATTACCACTTCCAGTAATTGTATCAATACTAATTTTACTAATTGATAAACATTGTTAATGTATCATCAGTTTATCCAGTTGCAAACAGGAAAGTTGTCAGAAAGCCAGGGCAATTTAAGAATTTGAAAGGAGCATAGACTACTGAATTCAATAATTAGAGCCGCTAGAAATAACAAAATGTTGGGTTTGCAGCCCAAGGAAATACTGTAAATTCCTGGCACACAACTATTTGAATCAAAGAAAATAACAAATGATACATTCAATGCTCTTTCAAATAAACCACTGAGTACAACTTTATGTCATGGAAAATTCTCTTGAAACTTATCCTGGTAACATTGTTTAATCATGTAGTCTGTATCTATTTTTCTCTTTTCACATGTTTTATAATTCTAAACTTAATACTTAAACTTGGTTAAATGGCAAAAATAAAAACTGGGTCATTTAGTAAAGTTTTTCTTTTCTTTTTCTTTTTCCATTACTACAGAGTCAACTGAAAAGGGAACTCATCTTCAATTCTCCTCAGAGGCAGAAAACACATGGGATACATTTGCAAACTCCTTACTGAAAGCCACTAGTGAATTTAAGTGCCGTCAGTCACTCCACTCCTAGCCCAGATTTTTTAAAAGTTCTGTTTTTATTACCTTTGTTCCAGTTAAAATAATGGACTTAAGGAACTTTGGGAGAAGATTTACTTTCTATTATTTTAAGAATGCTCGTTTAATCTAGTCGATGTTTTCATTTCATTTTTCCCATTGTTCCTTTATTCTTATAGAAAATATATTAACATTTTGACCAGCATTATTACTACCTTCTCCTAAGAATTATAATCAATGGGAACATCATAAATATTCATCAATAAGACAGTGCTTAAACTGGTTTGTTTATACTTTGGAATACTATGCAGCAGTTAAAAAGAATGAGGAAGTTCTATCTGTTTTGTCAAGAAATTATATTTACTGAAAAACTCAAGTAGTATAACAACATATACCCTCATATACAATTCATGTAAATATTAAACAAAATCAAAATTACATAAATTATGTGTATATATAATTTATATATTTATAAATATATATATTTCTATAATTGTATATAAATGCAATGAAAAGACTCTAGAGGGCCTGAAGGATATGGATCTGGGAAAGGACTAAATTGGACATAGTAAAAGGATGGTAATTGATTTTTGTGTCATTTGATTTAATGGGAATGTGTTATTTACTGCAATTAAAAATGATTTTAGAATTTTAAAAGCATCATTAGCTAAAGGAATTAAAAAAAAAAAACTAGTATAGGACAGTTTAAGGGAAGTAAAGGTATTCTGCATGATACTGTAATGGTGGATACATGTTGCCATGGATTGAATTGTGTCCCCCACAAATGTTTGTCACCTTGGTTAGGCCATGATTTCCAGTATTGCGTGGTGGTCCTCCATTTTGTGATTGTAATTTTCCTGTGTGACTACGTGATATAAATCCTAATCTCTGCCTGCGGTTAATGAGGCAAGATTAGATTATGTTAAAGAGGGCTAGGCAAGCGGCCATCTGCATCAATTGGTCTCAACCCACCTGGATCAAAGGAGAATGAAGAACACCAAGGTCACACGATAACTAAGAGCCCAAGAGACTGAAAGGGCCACATGAACCAGAGACCTACATCATCCTGAGACCAGAAGAACTAGTTGGTGCCTGGCCACAATCGATGACTGCCCTGACAGGGAGCACAACAGAGAACCCCTGAGGGAACAGGAGATCAGTGGGATGCAGACCCCAAATTCTCACAAAAAGACCATACTTAATGGTCTGACTGAGACTAGAGGAATCCCAGCAGTCATGGTCCCCAAACCTTCTGTTGGCCCAGGACAGGAACCATTCCCGAAGACAACTCATCAGACATGAAAGGGACTGGGCAGTGGGTAGGAGAGAGATGCTGATGAAGAGTGAGCTAATTATATCAGGTGGACACTTGAGACTGTGTTGGCATCTCCTGTCTGGAGGGGGGATGGGAGGATAGAGAGAGTTGGAAGCTGGCAAAATTGTCACGAGAGGAGAGACTGGAAGGGCTGACTCATTAGGGGGAGAGCAAGTGGGAGTATGGAGTAAGGTGTATATAAACTTATATGTGACAGTCTGACTTGATTTGTAAACGTTCACTTGAAGCTCAATAAAAGTTAATAAAAACAAAAAAGAAAAAAAGAGGGTTAGGGTAGGATGTAACACCCTTACTTAAGTCATATCCCTGATCCAACGTAAAGGGAGTTTCCCTGGGGTGTGGCCTGCATCACCTTTTCTCTTACAAGAGATATAAGGAAAGGGAAGCAAGCAGAAAGTGGAGGACCTAATACCACCAAAAAAGTAGGGCCAGGAGTGAGCATCTTTTGGACCTGGGGTCCTAGTGCTGAGAATCTCCTAGAACAGGGGAAGACTGATGACAAGGACCTTCCTCCAGAGCTGCCAGAGAGAGAAAGTCTTCCCCTGAATTTGGACTCCTAGCCTCCTAGACTGTAGGAGAATAAAGTTGTTTGTTGAAGCCATTTACTTCTGGCATTTCTGTTATAGCAGCACTAGATAACTAAGATGTATGGTGTCACACATTTGTCAAAACCCATAGAGCTGTAGAACAAAAGAGTAAACTCTAGTGTAAACTATGGACTTTTGCCAATAATAAGGTACTAATATTGGCTCATCAGTTATAACAAATGTACCACACTAATGGTTATAACAAATGTACCACACTAATGGTTATAACAAATGTACCACACTAATGCAATATGTTAATAATAGAAGAAACTTTGTGCATGAAGGAGGGGTATATAGAACTCTGTACTTCCTGTACAGTTTTACTGTAAACCTAAAACATTTCTAAAAATAGCATGTATGTGTGTGTATATATACAAATATATGTATATAGGTAAAAAAACAGTGAAAATAATGTGAATAATTGCCTTCACTACCACAAAACTTCAGTTAATTCAAGCTTACTCTAATCAAATTGCATATGTTCTATTTTCCTAATTAGATAGTAAATATTTAGAGGTCAAAGGCAAAGTCTCTCATTTTATTGTTTGAGCCTTCTAGAATTGAGTATACTGTGGTGTTCCAGGTGGGATTAGTACTCTGAGGTTGCTTATTTGAGTTCTACTTATATGTTTGGAGCCCTGGTGCCACAGTGGTTAAGAACTTGGCCACTAACCAAAAGGTTGGCAGTTCAAATTCACCAGCCACTCCTTGGAAACCCTATGGGGCAGTTCTACTCTGTCCTATAAGGTCACTATGAGTTGGAATAGACTCAATGGCAATGGCATTTTTGTTGTTATTGTTTATTTGTTTAGAATTGTGTCTTAATGTATTCCAGAATCTTAAAGCTTTAGTTATTATTGACAGAACACATGTATTCTCAACAAACATACCATAAAAGTCAATAGGAAATTTCTATTGAACAACTACTATGTGCTAGGCATTATTAAAGGTTCACTGAATATATAAATCTTATTTAATAGTTACAGCAATGCATGAACAGAAGATTTCAAAGGGTGACTCAAGAAGACAAAGTATTATAATGACACGTGCAAAGACACGGAGTTAGAAAACTGAAAGGTAAGAACACGCTTGACATTTCTCAAGCTGAAAGAACTGAAGAAAAAATTCAAGCCTTGAGTTGCAGTACTGAAGGATTCTACAGGGAAAATGTTAAAAAACACAGGAAGAATCAAAAGAAGATCGAAAGAATACACAAAGTCAGTATACCAGAAAGAACTGGTTGATGTTCAACTATTTCAGGTGGTAGCATTTGATCAAGAACTGATGGTACTGAAGGAAGAGGTCCACGCTGCACTAAGACATTGGTGAAAAACAAGCCTCCAGGGATTGACAGAATACCAACTGAGGTGTTTGAACAAACAGATGCAGCACTGTAAGTGCTCACTCATCTATGGGAAGAAATTTGGAGGACAGCTACCTGGTCAACTGACTGGCAGAGATCTACATCTATGCCTATTCAAAAGAAAGGTGGCCCAGTTGAATGCAGAAGTTATGAAACAATATCATTAATATGATATGCAAATAAAATTTAGCTGAAGTTTATTCAAAAGAAGCTGCAGCAGTACACCAACAGGGAACTGCCAGAAATTTAAGATGGATTCAGAAGAGGACATGGAACCAGGGTTATCATTGCTGATGTCAGATGGATTCTGGCTGAAAGCAGAGAATACCAGAAAGATTTTTACCTTGTTTTATTGACTATGCAAAGGCATTCGACTGTGTGGATCATAACAAGTTATGGATAACAATGTGAAGAATGGGAATTCCGGAACACTTAATTGCGCTCATGAGGAACCTATACATAGGTCAAGAGGCAGTCATTCAAACAAAAAAAGGGGATACTGAGTGGTTTAAAGTCAGGAAAGGTGCGCATCAGGGTTGTATCTTTTCACCATATTTATTCAATCTGTATGCTGAGCAAATAATCTGAGGAACAGAACTATATAAAGAAGAATGGGACATCAGGATTGAAGGAAGACTCATTAACAATCTGCATTATGCAGATGATACAATCTTGCTTGTTGAAAGTGAAGAGGACTTGAAGCACTTACTGATGAAAATCAAAGGCTACAGCCTACAGTATGGATTATGCTTCAACATAGAGAAAACAGAAATCCTCACAACTGGACCAATAAGCAACATCATGATAAACAGAGAAAAGACTGAAGTTGTCAAGGATCTCATTTTACTTGGATCTACAATCAACACCCATTGAAGCAGCAGTCAAGAAATCAAATGACACAATGCATTGGACAAATCGGTTGCAAAAGACCTCTTTACAGTGTTAAAAAACAAAGATGTCACCTTGAAGACTAAGGAGCACCTGACCCAAGCCATGATGCTTTCAATCACCTCATATGCATTTGAAAGCTGGACGATGAATAAGGAAGACTGAAGAACTGATGCCTTTGAATTATGGTGTTAGAAAAGAATACTGAATATACCACAAGAATGAACAAATCCGTCTTGGAAGAAGTACAGCCACAAAGCGCCTTAGAAGAAAGGATGGTGAGACTACATCTCACGTACTTTGGACATGTTATCAGAAGGGATCAGTCCCTGGAGAAGAACATCATGTTTGGTAGAGGGTCAGCAAAAAAGAGAAATACCCTCAATGAGACGGGCTGGGGCAGTGGTTGCAACAATGAGCTCAAGCATAATAATGATTGTGAGGATGGTACAGGACCAGGCAGTGTTTTGTTCTGTTGTACATAGGGTAGCTATGAGTCAGAACTGACTCAATGTCACCTGACAACAACAACAACAACAATGCATACAAGTTGTTCCCAACACTTTGTATACCTTAGAATCACCTGGAAGCTTTTTAGCAGCAGAGATTCTTATTGAATTAAAAAGAGGTGGGCCCAATCATCACTATTGTTTAAATGCTCTCCCATTTGGTTCCAAATGTAAAGAGGTTCAGAATCAGAGAAGTAAGTCATTATCCACACTCTCATTTTTAAAAAGAGAAAACCCAGCAAGAGAAGTTAAAGTAACTTAATAAATACATGATAGAACCAGTCTGGCTCCAACACTCAAGTTCTTGAATAGTCAACTATACTATGTAGTCTTAAAAGCATCCTTTGGCATAGATACATCTGAATTCAAATTCTTACTCTTCCACTTAATAGGTGTTTGGATTTGGGAAAAAATTTAATCCATTTAGTCCTCCCTTTACTCAGATACATATTTCTGCACCTGTCCTGAGATAGACTGATTTTTTGGTTGGGAATGGAGAAAGAAGAAATAGGCAACAATATATATGCATACTATATCACAGGCACTATGTTATGTACATTTTATTCTCAAATTCTCACAAAAGCACATTGAGGTAGTTACTATTACATACATGATATATAATGTATACAATGGCTGCAACAAATTAATGCCAAGACATTAGTGTTATGAACAAGCTCTGACGTGGACAGAGAAACTCTCCATCTTGTCAGGAATTTGCTTCTTTCCTCCTTGCTGTGAGTTGCTGCTATTTGCGTAGGACATAAATATTTTATTAGCAAAATATATTATTATAATCCGCATGCTATTATCCTAACCAGATACCTCAAAATACTTCTTTGAATTCCCAATATTTAATTATTAAACTCAAAGCATTATATGCAGAACATGATTTTAGACAAAATGCGGAGATTCTAAATGAAGGACTCAGCTCATCCTGTGGATAGTGTCTTCTGGAAAAGTTATGCGTTATGTGACACATTCACTATATTACCCACTGACATAACTGGCATTTCCTTGCTTTTAATGGCATAGTAGTTGACTCTCACTGTGGTTCTTGAAATTAACAATTAATAATTCTATGATTTGTACCTAGAGAGTGAATCAAATTAGATAGTGGACCTGGTAACATTCTGAGAAGGAAGGTGCGAAAATATGATGGTTGTAAGTGAATGGAACGTTTATATTTACTTTCTGGGCCATATTTCCAAAATGGCAGTGACATCTTGGAAGGGCAGCTATTCCAAAAGAACTGTCCTGTCTTTCTGTCAATAAAAGATGTTCAAGAATGAAAAAAAACTTTGCTCATTAAGAAAAAAAAAATCCGCTCTAGCTGTATATGGGAATAAAGAGAGGTATAATATAACATACATGTCTTGCAATATGCGACAAGAACAATTATAAAGCAGAGCACAGTATGTGAAGATGTCCAGCACCAGTCTTAATTTAACTGAAGCACCATTTCATTGAGTTTGTGTGTTTTCAGCTGGGGCGTCCTGTTTAGTTCAGGTTAAGTGAAGTTGAATAGTGACTTAGAAAAACTGAAGGTGAGAATGATGTTCTTGATTTTTCAAGCAGTGTAAACACATCACCACAGGTATTGATATTCCAATATCACTACTGTGAAATTAGTTGTTAGACGCAAAGACATTGTTGCTCACATAAAAATAAAGACCTAGAACAAAAGAGCTATTGATGTATCTCAAACCTATCAAAATCTAAAGTTTAATAAACCAAGTCATTATGCTTCTATGAGTATTGCAAAAAAGTAGTTAGTAGAACATATAAAAACTGATTTCTTTATATTATTTAAATATTTAGCGTTTTATAATTACTCTATATTAGAGAAAGAGAATATATTTTTTAAAGTTTCACCTACTTAATAAATTTACACTTTGTAAAATACAAAGTAGTATAAAAATATAGTTAATATGTTGCATTTATTGCATGAATAATTATACCAAATTATTGTTTTTCTGGTTCTTGTTTGTTAAACTGAGATTAAACTTTTTTTTAGTGTTAAGGCTTCCCTCCCCTACTCTCTTTTTTTCCCATATTACAATATATTGCTTCAAGTACATGAACCAATTTTGTAAAATAATATTTTGCTCATACAAATGACAATAATTCAAACATGGATTAAATTTCACTTTCCAATCTAAACCGCAGAAAAGGACTTTTTAAAAATAGAAGTTTATTTGGAAAGTAATAGTTTGGTGTTTACTGAACCTCAAACATTCAAAAGGAATCTTTGACCTCTTTTTCCTCTCATCAATCTCTCCGCAAAAACTATATTTTACTAACACACACACACACACACACACACAAAAATCAGGGTCAAAAACATTTTTTTGGTCAGAGACTTTTCTCTGCATTAGACTTCTGTATCTTTTTAAAACAGCATCTCATCTAAAACCCCACAATATCTTCCTGGAATAATTTATCATAATACTTATTCTTCAAGATAAGCAAGAATAGAAAATAAAATGATAAAAAAAAAAAAAGTAAGAAGTGATAAAAATCATTTAAAAAAAAAGATTTTCTGGTAGTTTGTTTTGAAAATTCAATCCACTCTTGAAAAGAAATTCCTATTCATCTTGTTTTGTGATCATTTTTTTGAGACGGCATGAAAGATCGACTAATTTTTTTTTTTTTTTTACTTCTGTCTCTGCCATGAATGAGTTTCTTTGTCAAACTGGTTAAATACATTAAAAAATTATCACAATATTTTCTGGTATTTTTGGAGAAAAACAAGACAAAAACAAAAAGAAAAAACAGTTAACTTTGTTATACAAATAACAAAAACATGACTTTTGTTATTTTCTTTCTCTTGCTCTATTGTCCTTTTGGCAAAGATGCCCCTCTATTTTCCCATCAAACTGAGAACTCATGACAGAACTCCCTCATTCTCACGACAGCTGTCTCCAGACATTGGCAGCTGCGCCCACAGAGCAAATGAAACACACCAGAGAAAGGGCCAGAGAACAAGTATTTTAATAGGTCTCATTATTTTTCGAGACCAAAAAGATATAGGAAATCAATGTATGGTTTAGGTAGGAAACAAGAACAGTTTTTGAAAAATTGTTTTCTTTCATATCTGGTTGTATTCGTGAGGGGCTAATTAAGTAATGTCACTTAGTCAATTATATAATTGTGTTGGATTTGAGATTTTCATTTAAGTTGTTTTTGGGGAATGGGTAATTATTAGTTAAGAATTTTATTTATACTTTCATGGTTAAAAACAAATAAAAGTTAATTATTCAGATTATAAATTGTAATTAACAAATTGTTCTGGGAAGAAAAATAATTTGTTCAAATTATTTCATGTCTTTAGCACAATGAAATAACACTTAACTGTGTGCATATTGTGAAAAACTTAGATTATACATTATTTAAACATTGCACACTCTAGGATTGTCCCAAAAGTATAGGAGTCCAAAAATAAATAAAATAAACCCTAAAAAATGATAAAAGTACACATTGTAAAAGTGGTATTGTACAAGTATTTATTTTAAATGCTATGTTTCATGACTTATGTCTCATCCATTGCTTATTCTGTAATGTACCAGTGTCAGTATGTCCATTACAAAAAAAAAAAAAATCAAAATGAAGATGTATTTCCAGGCCAGGGTACCTTTGGCCCTAACTTAAAAAAAAAAAAGAAAGTAGAAGAGGAAGTGGTTAGGTTTTGTATAAATATACATGGGCAAATGAAAATGATCTGTGATGAAGCAAATTGTTTGCATATGTGACTTTATCTTAATAGCCAAAGATGGCTTACTCAGACAAACATGTGAGCTGAACCTAACTCAAGTCACACTGCTCTCTGCACCTCCCAACTGTGTTAGGACAATTTAACTCATATACGCAGCAGGTACTGTGCTATGCTCTTTCCTAGACATTGAAGGTGATGCCAAGGTAAGACACTAGTGACACTGTCCACAGAGGGCTCACAGAGCAGTAGGTACAAATAGTTTCAAAGCAAAATAAAGCATCATTTACAAAGATTGCAGGTTTCCAAAGGTCAGAGAAAGTCTATCCCGATTTAAGCAAATGATGGAAAATAGGGAAGGGTTTCTTGAAGGAGTCTTTCAAGGATACAGAGGATTTAAAGTGGTGGAGATGGAGGCGGGGAGGAGTTGAGAAGCCAGGAAAGCTGGGAAAAGGAGGTGTGGGTGGGATTTAATGATGGACCAGGGATAAAGAGTAGGATTAGAGAATTGTTACATCCTCATTTCTCAAGCAAGACTTGAGCCAATTAAGCCATATGCCAGATTTCTTTGCCACGGTAATAACTACTCATTAACAATTGAAAACGAAAATCCTTTTCATATGACTCGATGCAGCTCCTTAACTCAGTTCAATGGAGCATTCAATGCCAGTATAACATTACCTAGAACTGATTTCATTGCTTTACATATTTTCAAAACTGAACATTTTATTTTCTTTTCAATATATGCAACAATATAAAGTGACAATTCATTGGGAAAACACTATTTCAAAGGGTCATTTCTGCATCATTCATGAAAGTACATGTCTATACTCTACCAAATAACTTGTTTCTTAAGAGAAGTAAATTTCTTGGTATTTTATAAACAAAAATTCACAATTATCTTATTAGTGTTTTCATTTTTCCTCTTATTACCTAGGAATCAAAACTAATCTATAAATGCTTACTAAGATTTTACAGGAATAGTATTTCGTATATGTGATACTCCTGGTCGGAAATGTATTGGTTTTGCATCTGAATCTAAGTCTATTCTGTTTACTGGGGGGGGGGGGGGGGGGAGTGAATTTTATCAAATATAAAAGGAAAACATAAATTCACATGTAGATGCCACAATAATGCACAGATTATTTAATCTTTAAAATGACTTTGTAGAATTACATTACCATTCTTATTATTTATGAGAAAACTCTTGATTATCAAGGTAAAATATTTGCCCACAAGCTAGCAAATGGTATGGCCACTGTTCAAATGCAGATCAAACCACATATTTTTTGCACTATATTACAATGTCTTTGTGAAAGAAAAAAAGGAATAATAGTGCAATTTTGAAGTATAAAGCAGGCACTGCCTATTTCATAATCCAAAAAAAATGTTTATGGATATTCATTCATCACGTTTTTTTTTTCATCACATTTGATCCTGAAATTGATAAGGTACTAAATATTTCACATCAACAGAAATAAAACTCATCAGTGTTTGTGACTGGAATATTCAACTTTTTTTTTCCAAAAATGAAATTTATTTTGCCAAGGAATATATCCCATAATTTAAAAGCCATGTTGAATTTAAAAGATAATAGGGAAATTTAACCAAATTTTTCTGATTCATTTATACTCAGGCTCATTAAATTTTTTTTTTTTTTTTTGTAAGAGCTATGATTAGATCAAGAGGCAGTTGTTCCGACAGAACAAGGGGATACTGATTGGTTTACACTCAGGAAATGTGTGTGTCAAGATTGTATCCTCTCACCATACCTATTCAATCTATATGCGGGCAAATAACCCCAGAACCTGGGCTATATGAAGAAGAAAGGGGTATCAGGATTGGAGGAAGACTCATTAACAACCTACAGATGACACAACCTTGCTTGCTGAAAGTGAAAAGGACTTGAAGCACTTACTAATGAAGATCAAAGACCGCAGCCGTCAGTATGTATTACACCTCAACATAAAACAAAAATCCTCACAACTGGACCAATGAGCAACATCATGATAAACAGAGAAAAGACTGAAGTTGTCAAGGATTTCATTTTACTTGAATCCACAATCAACAGCCATGGAAGCAGAAGTCGAGAAATCAAACGACACTTTGCATTGGGTAAATCTGCTGCAAAGGACCTCTTTAAAGTGTTCAAAAGCAAAGATGTCACCTTGAAGACTAAGGTGCGCCTGACCCAAGCCATGGTATTTTCAGTCACATCATATGCATGTGAAAGCTGGGAAATGAATAAGGAAGACCTATGCCTTTGAATTGTGGTGTTGGCAAAGAATATTGAATGTACCATGGACTGCCAAAAGAATGAACAAATCTGTCTTGGAAGAAGTACAACCAGAATGCTTCTTAGAAGCAAGGATGGCGAGACTGTCTTACATACTTTGGGCGTGTTGTCAGGAGGGATCAGTCCCTGGAGAAGGACATCATTCTTGGCGAAGTACAGGGTCAGTGGAAAAGAGGAAGACCCTCAAGGTGGTGGATCGACACAGTGGCTGCAACAGTGAGCTCAAGCATAACAACGATTGTAGGGATGGCGCAGGACCGGGCAATGTTTTGTTCTGTTGTGCATAGGGTCGCTATGAGTTGGAACTGCCTCGACGGCACCTAAAAACAACAACAACAACAAGAGCGATGATGAATAAAAGTATTTTAAAGACTAAATAAAGCATTTTGATTTTTTAAATAAATACAATTTTTAATGAGTGTAAATTAACTCAATACTTCAAACATTTAGGGTTAATTTAAAACCCAAGAACTACAGGTAGCACACATGTACAACAAAAATGCTGAAATGAGGAAGAAGGGAGGAAGGAAAGATGAAATGATGGAAGGAAAGATGGAGAAAGGAAAGGAAAGAAGGAAAATTAGATGGAAGGTAATTATTCATCCTACATTTTCATATTGTTTTACAGTTTCAAACATACTTTTCACATTGTGTATACTTATTTCCTGTCATCAACTCTGAACTCTGAATTTGGTGTCTTGAGTCATATTTCATAGCTAAAAACATTCAGATTGTTTAAGTGAGGCACACCAGGTAACATGAGCAGTTGAAATTTCGCATAACCACCATGAGGTTTTTCAGAAACAATTTGGGTTGTAAATTGTGGTGTAGCTGTGCTTTTAATCATATCTTCCTATACAAAGTGAAAGGCTTTATCTCTACACCAGGGATTCTTAAACTTTACCATGTATCAGACTAAATGGAGGACTTGTAAAAACACAGGTTGCTTGACCCTGCTCCCAGAGTTTCTGATTCAGGAAGTCTGGGATTGCCCACAAATTTGCATTAAACCCTGGTGGCATAGTGGTTAAGTGCTTAGGCTGCTAACCAAGAAGTCAACAGTTCAAACCCTCCAGGCCCTCCTTGGAAACTCTATGGGGCAGTTCTATTCTGTTCTATAGGGCCGTTATGAGTCGGAATTGACTCCATGGCAGTGGGTTTTTTTTTTCGTTTCTCCACTCCCCTGGTGATGCTAATATTCCTAGTCCTCAGAGGCTTTGAGAACCACCTATCTAGGCAATCCTGCGGAGCTTTGGTTTCTGCACACGTGGCTTCTGCGTAGGGTGTCTTTGCATAAGCTCACATCGTGTGAGCTAGGGCTACAAGTAGGAACTTTAATTTGGAATGAAATCTAATTTTTCCTTTCCTCATTTTTGGGATTTTCCAGGCTGAGGAGAGTTTGTTATAAAATCTGCCAGAATATTCATATTCCAGCAATCAACACGCACCATCCGTCTCCAAGTCCCTGCTCTGGCAGCCCTTCTTAACCTTCCACAATTACCCAAGCAGTGTCATTTTAAAGACTCAAATTAATACCTCCTTCACCTCTCAGCTAAACTTCCTGCAATTTTTCCAAGCAAGATTTATTCTTACACATTAAGGATTTATTTCCTTGCATTTCTCTTACTAGTTGTAAAAAGCTCAAACACTTATTGGCTTTTCAGTTTACTGACAAGGAGGACTCACAGGAGCGGAGTACTGGATGGAAGGAGAATGCAAGTCCAGAGCCCAGTGGGGGCAAGAGGCAAGGACGTTGTGGACAGTCAGAGAGTAACAGAGATCATGTAAGAAGGACGCTGAAAAAACTAAAAACACTAAAAACAAGTGAACTTAGCTTGGTCCTGTGGCTGAGTTCAAACTGACAGAAGAGGCCTTCCATATTCATAGCGCTTCCTCATGACCATAATGGGGTGATTGGTACAACCTTGAATAGCTTACACTGATTTTTCTCAAGAAAGAGAAAACTCTCAACAAAAGGGTTCAGCTAGTGTCCCTAGAATGTCTTCAGAAAAGGTGTATCTATAAGAAAAAAATGTCTTGATGATTTTAGGACCTAAAACACTTGAGTTAAAAAAAAATCATGACCTTGGGACTGCATTAATATTTCTCTGAGTCCTGGACCTGCTCAAGAAGTCCTGCAAGAAAAGAGAATCAATTTTACCTTTAAATAACTTCCTACACTATTTTCTCAGTCTATAACTTTAAATAACAGACCAATGCACAAGTTTCTCCCGAGTCAGGGTGATGTGAGGAAGTTCTGACTGTAAATCTGTCATTTTCTTTTTTTCCATATCTCTTAGTGAAGAAATATTTGTATGAATGACAGGAAGCATCATAAACCATGCACCTGCAAAATATATTTCACACATTCCTTTTTTGACATTTCGTTATTTTTCTCTAAGCTGATATCCTTCCCTTTTTTACACAGGAAAGATCATTAAGCATTTCAAAAGCATAAATATTTCACATTTAAAACTTTTGGTAGTTAAGTTGTAGTATTGTTATTACTACACTATGAATCTAAAAATTTCTCTATCCAGATCTTGTCGGCTGTTGTTTGGGGACAGTGTCTTTATATTTATACCCTAGGGTGCAACACCCCCAAGTCTCCTAGATCATAAATATGGAAAGGCAATGTGGTTGCATTTTGCTGGGGAGTTGGCAGATAAATCCTCAAACTACTTTTGTCAGCTACGTTAATCAATGTGAATCCTTCCTAAAATGTTGTTAATTATATGTCCGCAAGCCTTTTTTGGATTTTGAAACATTTTTTATACATAATGTGGCATTTGATCATCTTAACAACTCTGTTATCCCATTTTGTGGGGTGAGGAAAGTGAGATTCAGGAATTTGAAGGGACTTGCTTTGATCAACTGGCCAGGAAGTCATGGTGGGGGCTTGGAGGTGTTCAGCATTCCAAGGTTGGACCTTTGCACTGTACCGCAAAGTATGTCTTCTAACAAAAACATGATGCTAAGACACTTAGTTCTTCAGCCACCATGATGGAGAGAAGAAAGAGCTACCCTGAGAAACACAGAGCCGGTCCTGTTGCAAAGCACTTATTTTCACAATTATTCTGCTCTTTTTGTTGTTTTTTGTTTTTTCCTAGACTAAGCCTAAATGAGCAGCTTAGCTGCATTTTAAGGACAAATTTCTTAGGGCTTAATGCTATAAGGATTTCATTTAATTGGAGGGATCCTTCTTACTCAGCTGATAGTGAGTCATGTCAGTTCCTCCTTCAGGCAGGGGCAGGCATGGAAGCTCTTCCTGAGCTCTGCATTGGATTTTCTCCCATCTGGGAGACTCAGAGAGGACGATTTATCAGTAACAGTCAAAAAAGTCTGTTCCAGTTCCTCTAGATACAGATGCAGGTCTCTAGATGTCTTTATTAATCATTCCCATTCATAAACTATGTTTTAAATAAAAATGCTCAAATATTTAATAAGTCCAATTTCATAAAAAGGTGTGTTATGGGCTGTCATGACAATATTTCATTTTGTTAATTATAAATTATACAGTGGCCAAGAGAGACGTGCTTTCTCTTCCACCAGCATCCTTGACCTGCTAACATCTCAATGGTGCAAGAACCAATACAATGTGTTGATGGCAAGGCAGAGATCAGAGGGCCAGAGGCCTTCTAAATCAAGACAGCCAGGATGACCTAAAAAAGCAATCTTCAATATTTTAGGCTGGAAATTTGGATTAACTATTAGCCAAAGCCATTTGTCTTTCAATAGAACATTTTTTGTCTCTTTCATATTTGATAAATAAAATTCTTAGATTTAGATTCTTTCTGATTTCACTGCTTGCTTTAAATTTCACATCATATGAAATCCTGGATAAGTGGAACAAGATTATACTCCACTCCCTAGACTTTTCACTCCCAAAAATCTAAGCCTGTCTAATGATTTTACTGTTTAGGGAAGATGCTATTCACCTAATTCAGGGCTTTTCTAGGAAAGATCTGCCTCCATTATCACCACTATACTCTGACTCAGAGCCCTTTGTGCCTCTTTCAATAACAAAGAGAAGGAAAAGCATGTTCCAAAAAATGTTATTCAAAAAGAACTGTTCAGACTTTATGGTAGGAAATCAGGGAAAAAAAAATACAAATATATATATATGTCAGAAATGAATGTCTAATTAGGAGTGTGGGAATATGTCTGGAAAGTAAACTACAAGCCATTTGAGGGTAGACCAAGTCTTACTTTTCTTTTAATCTCCCTTTGTACTTACAGGGCTCCTTTACTATGAAAAGTATGCAATGATATTTGTCTTTGCTTCTGTATTAGCTTCTTTGTTTTTCCCCAGTTGACAATAAGGCTCTCCTAACCAGTCCCAGTTCATGGGGAAAATTAAGACAGCTCCCAACCTGCGGCTAAAAGAACAAGTAGACAGTGTTGCCCTGAGTGCATGCCTAAGGCACCCATAGCTCTGTGGCAATGGCTTGGTCATTCAGTACATCCCAAGGTGAAATGAGGGTTCTGATTTAATTTAAACTCTAGCCACTTATTGGGATCATTTCTGAACATGAACATATTACCAGTCACACTGTGAGTCCTTGCGAAGTATAGGACGTGAGAGAGTTTTTAGGGTTAAAAAACCATTTTAGGGTTACTAGATGAAATCCAGTCTACACCTTGCCAAGTAACGACAGGATGCTTTGGGAACTGGAAAAGTAAGTAAGAGCCAGTCAGGACTCCTGGACAACTAGAAAGAGTCTTGAAATAAACATCCTGGTTTTCCCAAAGCCTCTGACGTTTGTTAAGGAAGCTCAGGGTTCAATCAATACCACTAACTAAGGTGATGAAATGAGAACAGTATTAAGATTCAGGAAGTCACACAGCTGAACTTGCTTGTTTGTATTTAACATGTAGAGTCTCTGGTGAGACTTCTGACTTTGAGAATTTTTAAAATATTAATGCATTATCTGGGAAAATACCAAAAATTCTGAGGCTTGGAGTTAGATTTTCTTTATCCTTTCATCCCTGGAAACTACTCTTTCTCTCTCTTTGGTTTGGGAAAGGAAAATAACATTTTATATTTAGTCAGCTGGCTCAAAACACATACCTCTGAGGAGAGCAGAGGAAAAAACGAAGAGTAGGGATCCTATATTACGACCTAGATCCCACTGAGTAGTCAGATTTCCATTGATAATATTCTTTCATCTTGGAGCTCCATAAACTTGTTGCTGTCAAGTCAATTCCAACTCATAGTGACCCTATACAACACAGTAGAACTGGCTCATGCGGTTTCCAAGGAATGGCTAGTGGATTTGAACTGCTGACCTTTTGGTTAGCGGCCAAGCTCTTAACCATTGTGCCACATTGTTGTTGTTGTTGTTCGGTGCCATCAAGTTGGTTCTGACTCATAGCAACCCTATGCACAACAGAACAAAACAATGCCCAGTCCTGTGCCATCCCCAGGCTAATATAACTTTCTTATATTATGATTTGACATGTATCTGTGTTGTCAAAGAGAACCTAAACAAAGAGTTTAATTGAAGGAATAAGCAGCTCAAGTTGGGGATACACACAGCAAGTTAATTGCAGAGTGCTCCTCTGAGCTAATCCTGACAAGCACTTATAAAGGCAAAAATTGTAAGTGTGAGGAAGTTTACAGCACAAAATATGATTTAATCAGTTGAGGCACAGCCATTGAAAAATACAAGCTTGTAAAAATGTTTTTTGAGGGGAGCCAAGGGATATTTTTTAAGAATCAGTTAGCCACCAAAGTCACATGTTTGCCGGAACATCTGTGCAAGTAAAATGAGGCTAAGCAAAACAACATTCTTTAGCATAACCTAGTTTTAGTTTGCACAATGTCTTGCAAAATTTCTCATCCTGTAGTTATGAATCACATATTTAAAGTAGAAGTAAATATCAAGACAAAATGGAGTCAGGTCTACACTTAAGACAGAAGCTTCAACTGTACCAAGTGCTGGAGTTTTGGAATGCTCCTACAAATTCCTCCCATTTTGATCAGAAATTACCAGGAGAATTTCCTTGATCACATTTCAGAGCATCCTTCTTCTGCATGAGCTGTTAGCTGGGCTGAGATGGCTGCTCATGGTTGATAAGTTTTAAGATCTCAGATACCATCATATAATTTTCACCATGCTATTGCTGGGAACAATCTGCTTCAGTGATCATGTCTATAGAGGATGTGTTGGAGTGAGGCCAAATTATGCAGGAACAACTTGACAGTGGTATGAGGCGACTGACTAAATTGTAGGGTCTGTTTCTTTTGTAATTTCTTCAAAACACATTATATGTCACAAAGCAAGAGGTTTTGCAGTTTGGGTACATTCTTTGGAAAGACACACTATAATGCAATTAGTGAAGTAAAAAATGATTAGAAAATGGATCAATATATTTAAGCTGGTTTGTACTAACAAATGGAATAAGGATTGGACACTTTTAGGCAGCTAACTGAAAATGTCAAACCATGAAGATTCAGATTCTGAGCTTTTTATGTATAATTAGGCAGCTTTTGATGATTTTTTTCAATATTTTGTTCAACTTTGTTGGTATTGTTAGTCTAGGTGTAGTAAGAAGTGTTTGCTATAGTATAAACACCTCTTTGTTGGGCTAAAATAAAATCTAAAATTGACAGTAGTATCAAATCCACCAGGCATTCCTTGGAAATGCTATGGGGCAGCTCTACTCTGTCCTACAGGGTAGCTATGAGTTGGAATCGACTCGATGGCAACGAGGTTTTTTTTTTTTTTCTAGATCCAAGATTGTAGTTATATACAGAAAATGCTAATGAGTCCAAATTCTCGTGTTTAGAATTAGGAAAAGGATGACAAACCCAACGGTTGGTTGAGTTTCCAGCATCAGTTACAGCTTACACTAGCCTAACAAAAGTATTTTCTTTCTAAGCATCTATGGGAGCTAGCAGAGACAGTAAAAGAAGCAAGAAGTTCGTATTAGGAGGAGAGCAAGGCTTACCAGAACCACTAGGAAATTTGACCACAGTCATGTAACATTGCTAATAAGAAGGCAAAGCCTAAATATATCAATGGCGCAAATCTGCATAAGGTAGACTACCAGTGAATGTATCGTAACTGATAAAATAAAGCAATTTCAAAAGCAATTAAGTATTAAGCAAAGTGTAACAGCTTCAACAACTTGCATAAGGTCTTGTTCCGTGAACTTGGAATTATCTGTATGGCTCTAAAGTCATTTATTTCTGGCCACAAGGGCATCTTAAAGTGAAATTTAGTTCTCCACAGGGTTGACAAGTTCTTTAATTGATCTCTTTTCTAATATGCATGTTTTCCTGGGACAAGTTATGCAAATCCTGGGATTTTAACTTCTGATTATCAAAGACTTCTTTAACCTGCGAAAAATATTCTGTAGTCAGCATAGTGTTATTAGTTACTGAAATAGCTGATACTTACATTAAAAAAAAGAGAAAGAAAGGAAAAAAACTGGTTTCTTATATCTAGACAATAGAACATTGAACATCAACAGTACTCTCATATAAATCTTGCAGTAATTTTTTTGAGTTTATTTGGTCCAATGTAATTGGCACAGTGGTTAAGTGATACAACTACTAACCAAAAGGTCGGCAGTTCAAATCCACCAGCCACTCCTTTGAAATCCTAGGGGGCGGTTCTACTCTGTCCTATCTGGTCACAATGGGTTAGAATCAACTCGATGGCAACTGGCTTTACGTAGTTAATTTTGGTTGTATGTAATTATGGATAAGCGACAGTCTGAAAACTCATCAACTTCTACATAAGAGTTCTAGAAATCTTGAGTTAGTCTAACTGTATCCGTATTTGAGATACTACACTTTTCTTTATAAGTCTGATATAGCCTATTTTTGTTGAAATATTTTGGTCAAGTATTTTCCATGAACAAAAAAAGTCTAATATATCTGTAGATGACAACATAATAATGTCCATGGTAAACTTATAATAATTATAAGTTACAATAACTAAAATAATAATAATTTATAATAATTCCTTTAAGGCCTGATGAGAATTACAAAAGTAATCCAAAGCTAAAAAAAGTCATTTAACAAAAAAACCTTCAGACAAAAAATATTTCTGAATATAATAATTAACCTTATTTTCAAATACTTTTAGATTAGATATAACATATAATAACCTTGAGTCATAGTCAGGATATACCAAGAATATACCCAGATAATCAAGTCCCTAAACATCTGTATAGAAATAATAATAAAAAAAATCCATAGGTAAATAATCTAAATTTCCTTAATTAAAGCATTGGCTTTCATGATGTTAGCTTCAAAAGAAATAAAGTTGAGACCAAATTAGTAATGATAAAATTATGTGTTAGTTGTTTAATATCAGGCAAACATCAATGGCATATAAATTTTAACTTAAAGAAAATTTGGCATGTCTCCTCATTTGATAACATTTCCTGTAACTCATAGCATATTAAACAAACTTTTTTCTTTTAGCATTTTTCCCTTTATAAAATGGGACAAATCTTTTGTGGCTTGGTTTTTGATTTAGGAATTTATTCTAATAAGATGCCAAACCCTTGTCTTTGAGGCAGATTACATGAAGAATAAATTCATTCTTCAACCAGTTATTAAAGAAAAATTTATTTTAATAGTAAGAAACCTAATTCTTTGCTTTATATGCTAGCTGATATTCAAGCCCTTAAAAATCTCATAAATTAACACATTAAACATTAACCATAACAGATAAAAACTTTTAAAGTATCAAATAAATTTGCTTTTAATAAACCTCTTAAATTTCTTATTCTTGTTATATATTTTCTCAAAGTACAACTTTTTAAATAAACACATTTATTATTAAACACAAAATAAATATATATTTTTCTCTGTGGCATAAAAAGTAAAAGTAGAGATGGGGCCAAGATAGCAGAGTAGTCAGACTTTTCCAGTGAACCCTCTTACAACAAAACCCCCCCAAAAAGTGAAATGATTACATTTATGACACGCTAAAAGCCTTGAACATCAAAGGCAAACTTAGAAAATGGACTGAGTGGCAGGGGGAGGGAGAGACAGTTTAGAAGCAGAGAGGAGTTGCCGGACCTGAATTGCTGGGAAGCCTCAGCCTGTGGTGGGCTAGTGGTAGCGTTTGGGGCAGTTTCCTCATGGAGAAACAGCCAGCCACACAGCCTACTCACACCTCCAGAACCAGAGAAGAATGGCGCTCTTAGCAAAAGCTAAGTACTTGCATATATTTTACTGGGCCCCCAGCCCTGAAGCCAGCTTCAGTGGCTGTCGATTTCCCTGGGCCTGAGATAGGTCCTGTTCCACACCCTGAGCCACTCTCCCAGCCTTGCAGAAGGAATAAATTCACAACAGGGAAATAGATAATCTGCCAGCTCCACTAGCCTGTAGAGCTCAGTACAGAAGTGGCTCCTGTCCAGGCATAAATGATCCATGGACTTTGAGTACCTTTACCCCCTGCTTGGACTTCTGTGGGACTATTTCAGGAGAATAGGCCCTTGTTGGCAGGCTGCAACTGCTTCAGCTGTGCGGTGGAGAGGTGGGTGTCTGATGTTTGACACCACTTTGCCTATTAAACAGGGTCCTCATCTACCCACATCAGGGGTCTAAGGACTGGTGGCTCCACTCAGGTCACCCAGCTACTGGCGACAGGGATCCAAGGATAACTGGTGCCTCCCAGTCCTCACATCCAAAAGGATTGGGTGCCCATGGTCCATCTGCAGAACCCACCCACCTGTGTGCTCTGGGTAACAGGGACGCTCTTTCCTCACAGACACTCAAAGGATGGTTGTCAGCCCCTGCCTTGTTCAGAGTGTGACCCCCTGCTGCAAACAGATACCGGTACCTACACCAATCACAACTGCCCCTCTAAGACTGTAGGACAGAGCCTGTACCACACACTTGATGACCAAATACCTAGGAACCTGAGCTGAATCCATACAAGAAAAGAGAATGAACTCCTAGGCTCATATACCTGGTAACAGCTCTAGCCATCTGGTGACATGACGTTAGAGCTTCAAAGGCAAAAATAATCAACCTAGCTCACTCGAGAAACCTATTTGGACTTATCAAAACAAAACAAAGCAAGAAGCTAGGACACAGTAAACAAACATAAAATAAACGAATACAATAACTTATAGATGGCTTGGAGTCAACAGTCAATATCAAATCACATAAAGAAGGAGATCATGATCGCTTCAACAAGCTCTCAAAATAGAGTCAAGGGATATTCTGGACGAAGGTGCTTTCCTAGAATTACTGGATGCAGAATACAAAAGATTAATATACAGAACTCTCAGGAACAAGATCAGGAAAATCAGGCAATACACAGAAGAAGCCAAGGAACACACAGATAAAGGAGCCGAAGAAATTAAAAAGATTATTCAACAACATAATGAAAAATTTAATAAGCTTCAAGAATCCATAGAGACAGCATTCAGAAATTAAGATTAACAATAAAATTACAGAATTAGACAACTCAGTAGAAAGTCAGAGGAGCAGAATTGAGCAAGTGGAAGCCAGAACTGGTGAGATTGAAGATAAAGCGCTTGGCACTAATATATTTGAAGAAAAGTCAAATAAAAGAATTTTAACAAATGAAGAAACCTTAAGAATCATGTGGGACTCTATCAAGAGAAATAACCTATGAGTGACTGGAGTACCAGAACAGGGAGGGATAACAGAAAATACAGAGAGAATTGTTGAAGATTTGTTGGCAGAAAACTTCCCTATCATGAAAGATGAGAAGATATCTCTCCAAGATGCTCACTGAACTCCATAAAACTTGCCAAAACCAAAGTTAAAGACAGAAATTTAAGAGCAGCTAGGGATAAACAAAAGTCACCTACAAAGGAGAGTCAATAAGAATAAGTTCAGATTTTACTCAACAGAAATAATGCAGGCAAGAAGGCAGTAGGATGCCTTATATAAAGCACTGAAGGAAAAAAATTGCCAACGAAGAATCATATATCCAGCAAAACTGTCTCTCAGATATGAAGATGAAATTAGGACATTCCCAGAAGTTTAGGGAATTCGTAAAAACCAAACCAAAACTAAAAAATATTAAAGATAGTTTTCTGGTTAGAAAATCAATAACATCAGATATCAACCCAAGACTGGATACAGCAATCAGATGGCAACCCAGATAGGGAAATCACAAAAATAAATCAAGATTAAAAAAAACTCTGAAAACAGGGAAACGGCTATGTTATTACGTAAAAGGAGACAATATTAAAACAATAAAAAGGGACTAAGAAATGTACTCAGAGGTCTTTCATATGGAGAAGAAAACAAGGCAATATAAAGAAATAAAAGTTTTAAACTTAGGAAAATAGGGTAAATATTAAGGTAATCACAAAGGAGACTAACAATATTACTCATCAAAATAAAATATAAGAAAAAAAAAAGAGACTCAGCAGAAAAAAAATCAACTACAATGAATAAGAGAAAAGACAATAAACAAACTACTCAGAACAAAAAATTAAGCGGGAAAAAGAAACTGTCAACAGCACACAAAAAAAGATCAAAATAACAGTGCTAAACTCATACCTATCCATAATTGCGCTGAATGTAAATGGACTAAATGCACAAACAAACACACAGAGAGTGGCAGAATGGATTAAAAAAAAACGAGATCCGTCTACATGCTGCCTACAAGAGACACACCTTAGACTTAGAGATACAAACAAACTAAAACTCAAAGGATGGAAAATACATATCAAGCAAACAACAATCAAAAAAGAGCAGGAGTGGCAATGTTAATTTCTGACAAAATGGACTTTAAAGTTAAATCCACAACAAAGGATAAGGAAGGACACTATATAACGATTAAAGGGACAGTATACCAGGAGGACATAACCATATTAAATATTTATGCACCCAACGACAGGGCTGTAAGGTACATAAAACAAACTCTAACAGCATTGAAAAGTGAGATAGACAGCACCACAATTACAGCAGGAGACTTCAACACACCACTTTTGGTAAGGACAGAGCATCCAAAAAGAAGCTCAATAAAGACAAGGAAGATCTAAATGCCACAATCAAACAAATTGACCTCATAGACATGTACAGAACACTCCAAACAACAGCAGCCAAGTATACTTTCTTTTCCAATGCACACAGAACATTCTCTAGAATAGACCACATATTAGGTCATAAAGCAAGCCTTAGCAAAATACAAAATATTGAAAGATTATAAATCATTGCCTCTGACCATAAGGCCATAAAAGTAGAAATCAATAACAGAAAATGCAAGGAAAAGAAATCAAACACATGCAAACTGGACAATACCCTGCTGAAAAATGACTGGGTTATAGAAGACATCAAGGATGGAATAAAGAAATTCATAGAATCCAATGAGAATGAAAACACTTCCTATCACAACCTTTAGGACACAGCAAAAGCAGTGCTCAGAGGTCAATTTATATCAATAAATGCACACACACAAAAAGAAAAAAGGGCCAAAATCAAAGAATTATCCCTACAGCCTGAACAAATAGAAAGAGAGCCACAAAAGAAATGCTCAGACACCAGAAGAAAGCAAATAATAAAAATTAGAGCAGCATTAAATGAAATAGAGAACAGAAAAACAATTGAAAGAGTTAACAAGACCAAAAGCTGGTTCTCTGAAAATAATTACCAGAATTGATAAACCATTGGCCAAACTGACAAAAGAAACACAGGAGAGGAAGCAAATAACCCGAATAAGAAATGAGATGGGCGATATCACAACAGGCCCAACTAAAATTAAAAGAATCATATCAGATTACTATGAAAAATTGAACTCAACAAATTTGAAAACCTAGAAGAAATTGATTAATTTCTAGAAACACACTACCGACCTAACCTGACACAAACAGAAGTAGAACAACTAAATAGACCCATAACAAAAGAAGAGACTGAAAAGGTAATCAAAAAACTCCCAACAACAACAACAAAACAACCCTGGCCTTGATGGCTTCGCTGCAGAATTTTACCAAACTTTCAGAGAAGACCTAACACCACTACTACTAAAGGTATTTCAGAGCATAGAAAAGGACAGGATACTCCCAAACTCATTCTATGATGCCAGCATATTCCTGATACCAAAACCAGGTAAAAAAAAAAAAAAAAAGAAAGAAAGAAAATTACAGGCCTATCTCCCTCATGAACTTAGATGCAAAAATACTCAACAAAATTCTAGCCAATAGAACTGAACAACATATCAGAAAAAATTTACCATGACCAAGCGGAATTCATACCAGGTATGCAGAGATGGTTCAACATTAGAAAAACAATTAATGTAATCCATCATATAAATAAAACAAAAGACAAGAACCACATGATCTTATCAATTGATGTAGAAAAGGCATTTGACAAAGTCCAACACCCATTCATGATAAAAACTCTCACCAAAATAGGAACAGAAGGAAAATTCCTCAACATCATAAAAGGCATATATACAAAGCCAACAGCCAATATCATCATAAATGGAGAGAGTCTGAAAGCATTCCTCTTGATATCAGGAGGCAGACAAGGATGCCTTTTATTACCACTCTTATTCAACATTGTGCTGGAGGTTCTAGCCAGAGCAATAAGGATAGATAAAGAAATAAAGAGCATCCAGATTGGTAAGGAAGGAGTAAAACTATCTCCATTTGCAGATGACATAATCTTATACACAGAAAACCTGAAAGAATCCTCCAGAAAACTATTGAAACTAATAGAAGAGTTCAACAGTTTCAGGATACAAGATAAACATACATAAATCAGTTGGGCTCCTCTACATCAACAAAAAGAACATTGAAGAAGAAATCACCAAATCAATACCATTTACAGTAGCCCCCAAGAAGATGAAATACTTAGGAATAAATCTTACCAGAGATGTAAAAGACTTGTACAAAGAAAACTACAGTATACTTCTGCAAGAAACCAAAAGAGACTTACATAAGCGGAAGAACATACCTTGCTCATGGATAGGAAGGCTTAACATTGTAAAAGTGTCTATGCTACCAAAAGCCATCTATAGATACAACACAATTACGATCCAAATTCCAAAAACATTTTTTAATGAGATGGAGAAAGAAATCACCAACTTCATGAGGAAGGGAAAGAGGCCCCGGATAAGTAAAGCATTACTGAAAAAGAAGAACAAAGTGGGAGGCTTCACTCTACCTTATTTTAGAACATATTATACCACCACAGTAGTCAAAACAGCCCGGTACTGGTACAACAGATGCATAGACCAATGGAACAGAATTGAAAATCCAGACAGAAATCTATCCACAAATGAGCAGCTGATTTTGACAAGGCCCAAAGTCTGTTAAATGGGGAAAAGACAGTCTGTTTAACAAATGGTGCTGGCATAACCGGATATCCATCTGCAAAAAAATGAAGCAAGACTGGTACCTCACACCATGCACAAAAATGCACTCAAAATGGATCAAAGACCTAAATATAAAATCTAAAATGATAAAGATCATGGAAGAAAAAATAGGGACAATGATAGGAGCCCTAATATATGACAGAAAGAGTATACAAATCATTGCTAACAATGCAGATGAGAAACTAGATAACTGGGAGTTCCTAAAAATGAAACACTTATGCTTATCCAAAGATTTCACCAAAGGAGTAAAAAGATTACCTACAGACTGGGAAAAAGTTTTTAGCTATGACATTTCTGATCAGTGTCTGATCTCTAAAGTCTACATGATACTGAGAAAACTCAACTACAAAAAGACAAATAACCCAACAAAAAATGGGCAAAAAAACATGAACAGACATTTCCCTAAAGAAGACATTTGGGTAGCTAACAGATACCTGAGAAAATGCTCACAATCATTAGCCATTAGAGAAATGCAAATCAAAACTACAATGACATTCCATCTCACTCCAATAAGGCTGGCATTAATCTAAAAAACACAAAATAATAAATGTTGGAGAGGCTGTGGAGAGATTGGAACACTTATACACTGCTGGTGGGAATGTCAAGTGGTACAACCACTTTGGAAATTGATTTGGTGCTTCCTCAAAAAACTAGAACTACCATACGATCCAGCAGTCCCACTCTTTGGAATGTATCCTAGGGAAATAAGAGCCTTTACATGCACATATGTTCATTGCAGCATTGTTTACAATAGCAAAAAGATGGAAGCAACCAAGGTGCCCATCAATGGATGAATGGATAAATAAATTATGGTATATTCACACAGTGGAATATTACACATCGATAAAGAACAACAACAAATCTGTGAAACATTTCATAACATGGAGGAATCTGGAAGGCATTATGTTGAGTGAAATTAGTCAGTTGCAAACGGACAAATATTGTATAAGACCACTATTAAAAGAGCTCGAAAAATAGTTCAAACAGAGAAGAAATATTCTTTGATGGTTATGAGAGTGGGGAGTGAGTGGGGAGAGGAGTTTTCACTAATTAGATAGAACTATTGTATTTTTTTTTTTTTTTTTTTTTATTGTAGGTGAAGGGAAAGACAGCACACAGTACAGGAGAGGTCAGAACAACCGGATTAAACCAGAAGCAAAGAAGTTTCCTGAATAAACTGAACGTTTCAAAGCAGGGGCAGGGGCTTAGGGACCATGGTTTTAGGGGACATCTAAGTCAATTGTCATAATAAAATCTATTAAGAAAACATTCCACATCCCACTTTGGACAGTGGCTTCTGGGGTCTTAAACACTAGCAAGCAGCCATCTAAGTTGCATCAATCAGTCTCAACCCACCTGGAGCAAAGGAGAATGAAGAACACCAAAGATACAAGGTAATTATGACCCCAAGAAACAGAAAAGGCCACATAAACCAGAGACTACATCAGCCTGAGACCAGAAAAACTAGGTGGTGCCCAGCTACAACCGATGACTGCACTGACAGGGAACACAACAGAGAACCCCTGAGGGAGCAGGAGAGCAGTGGGATGCAGACCCCAAATTCTCGTAAAAAGACCAGACTTATTGGTCTGACTGAGACAAGAAGGACCCCAGAGGTCATGGTCACCAGACCTTCTGTTAGCCCAAGACAGGAACCATTCCCAAAGTCAACTCTTCAGACAGGGATTGGACTGGACTATGGGCTAGAAAATGATACTGGTGAAGAGTGAGCTTCTTGGATCAAGTAGACACATGAGACTATGTGAGCAGCTCCTGTCTGGAGGGGAGATGAGAGGGTAGAGGGGGTCACAAGCTTGTTGAATGGACAAGAAAATAGAGAGTGGTGGAACTAGTGTGCTGTCTCATTAGAGTGAGAGCAACTAGGAGTATATAGCAAGGTGCATATAAGTTTTTGTATGAGAGACTGACTTGGTTTGTAAACTTTCACTTAAAGCACAATAAAACTTTTTAAAAAGTAAAAGTATATAAATTTAGATAATGAGCATCATTAACTCAATTTATTACCAGTAAGTTACTTAAAAATCTTGGAAATTATTTTAAGCCTATTTACCATAAAACATAACTATTGTTGACAAAAAAAGTTTGTTTAAGTAATCTATATTTTCATTCAAATCTTTACCATTTCATTCCAGGTATGTCTCATTGTAATTTCTGTTTTATGGTTTCTTAGAATTCCTCTGTAATAGAGATAATTGGTTTTACAGCTCTTTTATGATCTACCTAATTTCTGATAACTATAGCAAGACATAATTTCTAATAACTATAGCAAGACAGCATTTTTCTTATTTTGTTTTTGTGTTAGGTGCCATTGAATCAGTTCTGATTCATATTGACCTAATGTACAACAAAATGAAAAATTTCCTGGACTTTTCCATCCTCATAATTGCTATGCTTGAGCCCATTGTTGCAGCCACTGTGTAAATCCTTCTCATTGAGGGTCTTCCTCTTTTTCATAGAAACCTTCAAAAAATATTTTGTCTTCTGGAGCCTCCTTTTGAAATCTTCTGTTCAGCTCTTTTACTTCATTATTTCTTCCTTTCACTTTAGCTACTCAATGTTCAAGCACAAGTTTCAGAGTCTCTTCTGACATCCATTTGGGTCTTTCTTTCCTTCCTGTCTTTTTAATGACCTCTTGCTTTCTTCATGTATGATGTTCTTGATGTCATTCCACAATTCGTCTGGTCTTTGGTCATTAGTGTTTAATGAGTCAAATCTATTCTGGAAATGGTCTCTAAATTCAGATCAGATATACTAAAGGTCATACTTTGGCTCTTGTGGACTTGTTCTAAGTTTCTTGAGTTTCAACTTGAACTTGCGTATGAGCAATTGATGGTCTGTTCCACAGTCAGAACCCTGGGCTTGTTCTGACTGATGATATTGAGTTTTTCCTTCATCTCTTTCCACAGATGTAGTCGATTTGATTCCTGTGTATTCCATCTTGTGAAGGCCATGTATATAGCAGCTGTTTATGTTGCTGAAAAAAGGTATCTGCAATGAAGAAGTTGTTTGTCTTGCAAAATTATTTTTATACCTCACTAATATCCACATTGTTTATCTTATTTTCTTTTGTCTTGAAAAGGGTTTTATTTAGTTGGGAGAGATCTTTTCAAAATCTTCTCTGGAGCAGTGTCAGTTTCAGATGCTCATTATCAAGAACGAATTAGTTAATTTTAATTCATTTATATATGTTTAAGTTGGCCCAGGTATTTTGAAAGATAAGAGATAATTAAATTACTTTCCTTTTATTATTCTCTCGTAAGCAGCTTAGCCTTCTTTTTTCTCATTCTGGAATCAATAAAAATGATTCCTTTCCATTAAATTAACCTTAATTCATAAAATATCCAGTTTAAATTATTCGGAAAGGTTTTGTTTTCACGGTTGACATAAACATAAGAATTTTTGTTACAACAAATTTATTTTCATTAATTACTGGGAATATTAAACCCATTGCTGTCGATTCGATTCTGACTCATAGCAACCCTATAGGACAGAGTACAACTACACCACAGGGTTTCTGAAGAGTGGCTGGTGGGTTTAATCTGCTGACCTTTTGGTTAGCAGCTGAGCTCTTAACCACTGCACTACCATATATGTACTTATCTGTCATTAAACAAGTCAGAATAAGTTCTTTGAAGAACTCTAGTGGCAGGAAATTATTATATTTTTATAACTCTGCCTTTTGCACGCTAGGATGCTTTAAAGAAAAAATTGAGAATAATTTGTCATTTTTTAATGCCTTGTTATATTAACCAAAATGAATAATTCATCCTTTTTCAGTGCACTTTTCAAATAGACCAATTTATATTAGATTTTTCTCAATGCAGTTATTGAAAGTCCAATTCATACAGCAGGTGCGAGGGACAGTTTTTCTAAGCCTCAAAAGGCTGCCTCACGAGGAAAAAAATTAACAACTGTTAGCCACAGCTTCCTGAGACAGGACAGAATCTCAAACACAAAATGAGACAAGAAAATCACGTAATTTCACTGGTTTATGAGGCCAGCTTAAAACTTAGGTTTATATTCAACATCATATAAGATATAAAAAACACATGAGCAAACCTTGTTTCTTAAAATGCATACAATAATTCTTGGATAAAATCAACTCAATTCAACAGAAAAACAGGTCCTAGACAAAGTCATTGACTTTCTAGTGTCTCAGGTGGAGGGATATCAGATCCTGTGACAAACGTGATCATCAAACAAATGTTCTCAGGGGAAAGAAAAGACAATGCAAATAGGAACTTATTTTCTTCAAATGGAAGGAAAAAGAGCAGATGGAAAGTCATTTTCCCAACTGATCACTGAAATTCTAAATTATTTTAAATATATTCAGCTTATGGTATTTTTGAACATGAACCTTAAACTAGCATCGTGGTAGGGGGAAGTCCAAAGCCATAAGTTTCAGCTAGGATTTTAAATTCCTCTGTGAATTTCTGATAAACCTTGCAAGGGTTAGGAAATTCCTTTACAATAGTGTGAGGTTCTGCTGTAGACTAAGTGGTGAAGGTAATTTGTGGAGGTTTTCTCAGTCCTTCTGGATATTTGACCTTAAAGGGCATTTCAGAAACAGATTTAGTCTCCTTAACAGGTTCTTTAGGAAAAAGGAAAGTTCAAACAAGGTATTAGCAGAGGAATAGGAAGGCAAAGAGGGGTATAGAGAAGTGAGTGCTGGAGCTGGCAGCAGAGCAGATGGTGTTGGAGCAGCTCCTTGTTTTCTTTAGTTTATCAGAAGAATAAGAAGGTAGGTGAGGATAAAGAGGAATTGCCACTTAAGGGACAGAGGGAATAGCTGTAGAGTTCTGATATTTTAGTTTCTTATTTTATTCAGGAGACCTGGTGGCACAGTGGTTAACAGCTCAGCTGCTAACCAAAAGGTCAGCATTTCAAGTTCACTAGCCACTCCTTGAAACCCTATGGGGCAGTTCTACTCTGTCCTATATGGTTGCTAGGAGTGAGAATTGACTTGATGGGAATGGGTTTTTTATTTTATTCAGTTAATTTAAAAACAATATTCTGCAGGGAAGTAATTTTACTTTTTTGATGTCTCTTAGAAGCTTCAAAATACTAATTAAAATAGGCATCCCATGGAGACTGCTTAATTCAGGAGTCCATCTTTTCTAATTTACTGGCAGAAAAGTTAATTTAGACAATTCAAAGAACCCCAAAGTGACCATATATTTTCCAAACTGTCCTTTGTGAGATTATGCCAGCAGATTATGTCCTTTGTGAGATTAAGCAGAGCCATGATGCTTGTTCATATATCAGGCAGGAGTCACAGAAGGGAATTCCACATTACCCCTAGAGATGGTATTTCCCATTTTTCAAAGAACGTTCAAGCAGCCTAAATTTTAGGATTCTTCGACTCTTCAACTCCTATATCCTGTGCCCTTTTGTTCCTTGTGATTTATGAAGTCTGAGATGAAACAAACTCTAAAACTCCTAGGACAGTAATTTGCACAAACTCAAAACCACCCTCTTGTCCCTAAGTGGAAGCACAAAGTCTTGCAAGAACAATGTGAAACCGAACCCTTCAATAATTCTTGAAGAGATCTACACAAGGAAACGGAGCTCACATTTGAGAAGGATTACCTTAAAATGACCCTTGAGAATCTGTGGAGATGGATGAGCTCAAGGGGCTCATGGTAGGCAATCAAAGCTCTGGGTCCTTGACTTATCGGGGCTGTGTGGAAGATAATGAACTTTGAATCCTGACGCTTCCACCAAAAATGTCAAAGAGTAGAGTTGGAGTCTCTGTGAACTTAAAGAGTTTTGTTGAAGGAATAAGCAACTTGAGTTGCGGATACACACAGCAAAGTAATCGAGAGTGCTCCACTGAGCTAATCCTGAAAAGTGCTTATAAAGGCAAAAACTGCAAGTGTGAGGAACTTTACAGCATAAAATATGATTTAACATCAGTTGAGACACAGCCATGGAAAAGTACGAGGTTGTAAAAATTTTTTTCAAGGCGGGAGAAGGGCATTTTCTGAGAACTAGCTAACCACTAAAGTCATGTTTGCAGGAATATCTGTGCAAGGAAAATGAGGCTAAGCAAAACCACATTCTTTAGCATAACCTAGTTTCAGCTTGCACAATGTCTTATAAAAATTTCCATCCTGTAGTTATGAATCACATATTAAAGTAGAAGTAAATCTTAAGACAAAATGGAGTCAGGTCTACACTTCAGACAAAAGCGTCAACTATGCCAAGTGCCTCAGTTTTGGAATGCTCCTACATGTTGCCAAGCTCCGCCACTCTGCCACCTGACTATTTTTTTCCTTAAGAGCAGAGATTATTGCTTACATGTTTTTCAACCCTTAAAGAATTTAGCACATTGCCAAGTTTAAAATTGCTTAATAAATACTCATCAATTATCTTATCCAGACTTCCCAGAAAATAAAAACCTTGGTCAAAATATTATATGTTAATACTTTGTTGGTGAGTGTATTCCCAGGAATGCAGAAGAAGAGGTGTGAGGCAGGGAAGGAAAGAGAAAAATATAATGGGGTGTGTTAGCTAGCTGGCCATTGCTTGATATGAAGCAGAACTAATTCTTTAATTTTATATAATTGTCTTTAGAGAGGTTATATGATCAACTGCTCCTAAGGACAGTCCCTCCAGGAGGAAGAAAGATAAAATTTTCCAGTGTCTCCTTCTCTCACTGGTCAAAGGTGTACCCTAAATGCTCACTGGTCAAAGGTGTACCCTAAATGCCCTGCACTTCCATAAACATGCTTATGCCCGGCTGTAAGCATGTTTGCAGTATCTCATAACTGGACAGCAACAGATAAACAGGACGTTGATTGTAGCCCACACAGAGGTTAGACTTGATAGCATCAGCTGGGGCAGAAAAATTGGACAAGGGTCCTAAAGACACGTGAGAACAACAGACAGTAAGGTGGGATAGAAGAAGTATCTGATACTTTCTTCAAAGTTTCTGGAGTTCCCAGGCTAAGAATTGGCTAAAGAAACAAGATTCTGTTAAACTACTTCTGCCGTTTGCTGGAAGAAAATGTCACTTGACTATCCTTGTGCTGTACGCTAATATATTTCTCTTGAACTTTTTTATGACAATGTTTTCAACATTCAGCAAATGTCATGTACACTGTATATACACCATATATATTTGTGAAACGTATATACTAAAAAGAGACTCAACATAGTGCCGAGATCGAGTTTGTCAACCGAAGGGCACACAGGTAAAGAATAGTGTTAATCTCATGTAGTCAAAAGTGCTTATTCTCCCTCAAGATTTGGCAACTGTGAGAAAAAATGAAAAACCCATGAGAATTTTTACATAAACACAGATAAGCATGGTGGGTCAGAAATTTTATTCTGCACAAACAACTACAATTTGACAAATATCAAGTGAGCCTCTACTTTGTCCCAGGCAGGTACTGAAGATGTATGAATAAGAGATTACCCTGCTTTCAAGTTGCTCATACTTTGGGAAGAAAGAGAGACCTATACGTGCAATTGTAACAGATTATTAGATTTTGCACACTGTGAATTAAGACCCAATGGAGGGAACGGTTAACTAGGCCTGGGAAAATAAGGGAAGGCTTCAGAAAGAACATTGAGACCGAGTATTAAAGAATAAACAGAAATTTACTAGGAGGAAGAAGAAGGGGATGACATGCTAGACATAAGCAACGGTAAGAAAGAAAGGCTTCAACACAGTTAAAATGGTTCTTACTGAACAAGAAATACCTACCCATATATGTATACAGTATTAAGGACTTGAGTCTGGCGGTGCAGTTAACATGCTCAGGTGCTAACCAATATGTTGGTGGTTCAAGTCCACCCAGGGTTACCTCAGAAGAAAGGCCTGGTGATCTACTTTCAAAAAAATCTATGGAGCAATGCTCTACTCTGATACACACATGGACGCCATGAGTCAGAATCCACTTGATGGCAACTAGTTTCCTTTTGGTTTGGTTAAAAAAGCGTTAGTCTACAAAAGAATCAAAGCCAGAGAAGGTACTGGTGCTGCCCTGCTAAGCACAAAGTCAAGCTCTCACAGCGTACCCAATGTGAGAAACTCTCTTTTGACTCTCTGTTTCTCACCCTTGGGTGATTAAGTCACTTTCTCTTTGTCTAGTTCCTCAGGTGGACCTCATAGTTTTTGACATAGTTTCAAGTGATGGGGTATGGGCATGCAGTGGAGAGGAAACTGCAGGCAGGAATAGTGTGAGACTGTCCAACCCCTCCTCCCATCACACTCTCCTCCACACCCGCCCAACTAATTGAGAACCACCTTTGTGCAAACTTTTTTTTTTTTTTAACTTCTACTGTATGGTTATTTTAAAACACAGCAATTTAGAAAAAGCATAGCCTCTTATAACTTACCATTTTCTTTTCTGCTTTTTTGCAAACTAGTAAAAATTTATTGCCTTTCTCTTTTTCTGGTTTGTCTGTTTTTGAGCATTGATTTATATTTACCCACTGCTATAGATTGAATTGTGTCTCCCCAAAATATGTTGTAAATCCTAACCCCTATATTTGAAGATGTAATCCCAATTGGGAATAGGGTTTTCTTTATATTAATAAGGCCTGTTACTGTAGGGGGAGTTTTAAAACAAGGACTTTTGAGATATTAGGCACAGAAAAAGGGAAGGATAGCTTGGGGGAAGATAGATGTCAGGCCATGTGAAGGTCACCAAAGAACCTGGGAACAGAAGCTGAAAAGAGACAAAGACCTTCCCCCAGAGCCCTCAAAAGGGAGAAAGCCTTCCCCCTAGAGCCAGTGTCCTGAATTCAGACGTCTAGCCTCCTAATTGTGAGAAAATAAATTTCCATTTGCTAAAGCCACCACTTTAGCGAAACCCGTTGCCGTCGAGTTGGTTTCAACTCACAGAGACCCTATAGGACACAGTAGAACTGCCCCCATAGGGTTTCCAAGGAGTGGCTGGTGGATTCAAACTCCTGACCTTTTGGTTAGCAGCTGAGCTCTTAACCACTGTGACAGCAGGGCTCCAAAAACTCATAGAATAGTATTAAATTACTTTTTCCGCCAAATAGCTTCACTAATTTTCTTCAACAGCATGGTATGAAGAAGAGGAAAGAAATTGGGGAAATTTTAGTTGAGAAAATTCTACAAAAACTGGCAAACGTATTTTTAAAAATATTTACTTATATATTGACCAGTTGCCATGGAATCAACTCCATCTCATGGCGACCCCATGTGTGTCAAAGCAGAGCTACATTCCAATGGCTATGCCTTTTCAGAAGTAGATCTCTGAGGCACCTGAGAATGGATTTGAATCACCAACCTTACAGTTAGTAGATGAGTGTGCTTACCCATTTACACCACCCAAGCACCCTCAATAAGATGGATTGGCACAGTGGCTGCAACAATGGGCTTAAACACAGCATTGATTGTAAGGATATGCAGGACCAGGCAAAGTTTCCTTCTGCTACACATAAGGTCGCTAAGAGTCAGACAACTTTGACGACACCTAACAACAGCTTAGGAAACCCTGGTGGTATAGTGGTTAAGTACCACGGCTGTTAATCAAAAGGTTGGCAGTTTGAATCCACCAGGCACTCCTTGGAAACCCTATGGGGCAGTTCTACTCTGCCCTATAGGGTTGCTATGAGTCGGAATTGAATGGATGGCAACATTTTTTTTTTTTTAACAATTTCTATATTATCTTTCTCATTTTAAAAATGTCCTGTTTTAACTTAGGAAAAACTTGATATAACTTTTTTTGTTTAATGAAAATGATAAATTGTGTTACCCCAAATAAATTCTTCTCCTCTTTTTTTTTTTTTTTTGGTCTGAAATTCTAAAATAGGGTACATTTTATTTTTAATTCATTTCTGAAGTCACATGTAGCATGCTAGTGATATCTACTAAAAGAGTAATAATTTATCTTTTACTAGCTTAGAAATGCCATAATATGTAAACTCCACAGCTAAATTTCTGTGGTGAATATCAGCTACCTCTGGAACACACTGTTTACCTACAATGCTAAGGGTTGGGAATTTATCTCAAGAAGAAGCTGCAATTTTCTGGACTGGGAACCATTTTCGGGTGCACAGACACACATCTAATATATACCATAACAGCTTAACATTAAACGCTGAAATACCTGCAAATCAATTTAATAACAAAACTCAAAATATCTAATTTTTAAATTAATTTACTTGGATGTTATACCTTCTATTTTTATTCAGAATTGCCTCACAATAACACCCGTAACTTTTGTGTTTTCTAAGACATTAAAACAGTGTGGCATAGTGAGGGTTATCGCGAAAACCACCAGATCCTTTCAGCTACTACAAAACACAGCACTGCTTGCTTGCTTACAGGTCTCAGCCAGATGGATCATATTAATGCCTGTGCACTGGCTTACACTGGCTACCAGGGTGTTTCTGGATGCAATTCAAAGGATTGACTTTGATCTATGAAGCTGTATACATTTTAAACCAGAAACTATTTATCCTAAAATCTCCCACAGTGGGCAAGATGAAACAGGGAACTTTTGTTGAAGCTCCTAGCACTGTAATCCAAAGTGAGTATGTCCAGGAAGTTGCCATTACCTGGGAAATTCAGTTGTACTTTTGCTCCATTGTTGACCAGATGGCCTAATGTAAAATAACTGTTCAATAATATAATTCATTCTTAAGAAAAATTAAGTGAAATACTTTGGCATATTTAATTTATATTTTAATAGCTTATACATCTCGGTAACATATGTAACTTTTAAAAAAAGAAACAGAGCAGCTTTCTTAATTACAGGTAATGTTTTGTATACATAAATATTATGATTATTTTGAGATCCTTCAAATTAAAAAAAAAATCCAGCTAATCCATAATGTTTTCTCCTTTTTTTTTTTAAATTGAGATCGCAGATTTAAAAAAAAAAAAAAAAAAAGATTAAAATCACCCATTTTTCTACCACCCAGATTTTCTACAAAGCTTATAATGGCCTTAGGTTCAGCAAAGAGCTATGTAATCACCATTAACTAAATGAAGAGACATTCATTTAGCTTTTTATTTATTCATCAAGTAAAAACAGTGCTATGTATGGGCTAAGTTACAAAGACAGATTAAGGCTTGAAGCCTGGTCTCAATTTGGAGAAAACATGTAAATGACTAAATACTATATATATATATATATATATAAAATCTCATAGTGTTATATAGGTTTATAACTATAATAATAGAAGCATATTACAGGGACAGTTGTGGCCCAGAAGGCTTGGTAACTAACTCAACCTGAGGGGATCAAAGTAGAATCTAAAGAAACTAATGAATTGAAGGTAGATCTTGAAGAATGATCTGTGTCAGGCGGACATGGGGTAGAAAGAAAGAAAATCCGGACCCTACAACCAGATTGTCTACATTCACATGCAGGCTCTGAGACACCGTGTCATTCTGCAAGTTACTCAGTTGCTCTGTGCCTCAGTTTCTTCATCTCCAAAAAAAATCATGGGGATAATTGTAGCACCTACTTCATATAGTTGTTTGGGGATTATATACATTAATCTGCATACAGTAGTTAAAACAGTATTAGCTGCTATTATAGAGATACATGAGACAGCAGGATATATTTGAGGAATGCAAATGGATGGGTACCGGAGTGCAGGAAAAGAGCTGGAGAGTTGCAGAAATTGAGGCTGTTGGGAGTCAATGAATACGCTTAATTGTATACCATGCTAAGGAGTTTGGACTTTATACTGTAGGCAAACGAGAGCCAATTAAAATGTTTAAGGCAAATGAGTGATGTAATACAGTTTATATATCAGCAAAAAAAAATCTGCTGGCAGTGGAGAGAATAGAAGGAAAGAGGTTGAAGGATAATAGTTCAGAAACAAATTACTACCGTGATCATGTATTACCAGCACTAAAGGGACCCTAAAGGCCCTGGGTTAAGTGCTTGGCTGCTAACCAAAAGGTTGGTGGTTTGAACCCACCCAGTGGCTCCACAGAAGAAAGAGCTGGTGATCTGCTCCTGTAAAGATTACAGCCTAGAAAACCCATGGGGCGGTTCTACTCTGTCACTGTGTTGCTACGCGTTGGAATAGGCTCAACGACACCCAACAACAACAACAGAGGGCTCTGCCTGCATTTTCCAAGCTTTTAATGAAAACTTAAAAAGATCAAAATCAGCGTTAATAAAAAAAAAAGGCAAATAACATGAGAAAAAAATATTAATGTCATTTTTGTTCTTCATTTCCTATAAAATAGCCCACATATGTTTAAATCTCTATTTGTATCCTATCTTCTTGAGGTCTCATTTAATGATACCAGGCCTAGGACCAGAGCTGTACTTCACTGAAATCTCCAGAGAACTGAGCAGAGCTGTACGTTTAAATACGTTTAGAAACTGATAGAAATGGCTTTTGATTAATTAATATCAGGAAAGTTGATCAGGACAAATTAGGCTAAAGGGAGAATGGTGTGCTTTCTGTAAGAAGGCAAAGGGAGAAGAATAATCCTGACATTTTAGTGAAAGAATAAGAAGACCAGCTTTCATTGAATCAGATAATGTGTTAGGGGCTCACAGAAATTAATATGAAAATAATTTAAATATGAGAGATAAAACTGCTGAGGTAATATTTCCTTTCTCTAGTTCAGGGGCAGATAAAACACTACTTGTGTTTTGTTTTGGATTGGTTTTTTGGTTTTCCGTGTATGTGCACATTTGTCAATCTACCTTATCTAAATTATTGTTTACAATATTTATTTGGATACAATGAAAATTTCATTTTATAACACATTTTTTAGGAATTTTTAAAATCAGATGATATTTATAGGAAAGGTAGCCCATATTTTTCTGCTTCATCTCCACTGCAACTATTGGCAGAGGTTAGAGTCACTTCATGCATAAAATATAGGTAACTTTTTTTTTAATTTGAAGTCTTCTTGGAACCCAATAAATATGAACATTGACTCAAGTACTCCAGTATTTTCAAACCTAAAGAACACATCTTAGTCTATATTAAAAATTAGCTACAAACTTTCTCTAGAAGCAATTTGACACCAGGGAAATCTAGAAAGGAAAATCTCTTTGGTGTGTAACAGCAAGGAGTGAGAATAGCTGAATGGTGATATGTCCCTGAATTACAACTCTGAAGTTGTAATAAACCAGCTGCCTGATCTGGTATAGGGTTTTCCATGCTCAGGGTGAGTAGTGGAAAATGTTAAGGAGAAATTTTCCATTCATCTCACATACTTCACCGCTTAGAAATACAAACCACCTGTAGCAGGAGCCCCCAGGGATTAACAAAAGTCGTGCAGATTACCCATTAATGGCTCCGACCCTCTCCTGTTTAAAATTCAGTCCCCCATTTTCCCCCTCTGAACGTTTCATGATCTCTTCCACTAATTATTTGGAATTCATTTGTAATAAATGCCTTATGTTTCCCCTACTGAGGCATGTTTGTTCACTAACATTTCACTTCTTCTGCGCGATGTGAGCACCACAATAGAATTCCAAATGAAGAAAAGATAAACTTTGGGTTGCGTTGTGTTTGTTTTAGAAAAGGAGAGGAAATAAAAGTGTTTATTTGGGCTGGACCGAGTGGTCCGTTCACTGCATTTTCACCAGTGATTCTTTTATTTTCAACTTCACTCCAGACAGCAAGTACATTTCTTAATTCTTCTTTACCTTAACTCTTTGCTGGCCAGTTGATTCTGACTCATAGCAACCCTATCTATATACTCATTCTTCTTGGGAGACTCTAAGTTGTCATAGGATTGAGTGTACAAGGGTTTTAAATAATTTGTTTAAAGATGACATTTCTGTTATTTATTTAGTAAAAGCATGCATGCATATTTGGATCCAGGACTTCAGCAAAGTCACTGAACATTGACCTTTGGGATATATCACCCTCAGTATTTTCAGAGCCCTATAACACTCGGGTGTTTCTAAGAGAATTACCAAGTCTTTCATTTGTCTTTCATTTCATCATCAGGAAATACTTTTCATAAGGTACGTTTTAATTTCACCTAATAAATAGCTGAGCCCTGGTGGCACAGTGGTTAAGAGCTACAGCTGCTAATCAAAAGGTTGGCAGTTTGAATCCACCAGCCACTCTTGGAAACCCTATGGAGCAGTTCTACTATCCTATAGGGCTGCTGTGAGTTGGAATCAACTTGATGGCATTGGGTTTCGTTTTTTGGTTTAATAAATACCTAAACGATAATCATTCTGGGCAGTGCTCCACAAGCTTCTAACAGTGGATTTCAACAGGGGTGATTTAGTCCCCCCAGAGGACACGCGGCAATGTCCAGCACATTATTGGTTGTTACAAATTGGGGGACAGGGGTGTTACTGGCCTGTAGTGTGTAGAGGCCAGGGATGCTGCTAAACATCCTATAACGCACACAACAACCCTTCCATTCAAAGAATTACATGGCTCTGAAAGTCAATAGTGCTGAGATTATGAAATTCTGATCCAGATAAAGTCACTTAGCATCTCTGAGACTTAGTTACATCACTGATGATGCAACCAAATAAATGTGGATGTTTTTCTTCCCTGGGTGACGAAAGCAGTTAAGAACTCACCTACTAGCCAAAAGGTTGGCAGTTCAGACTCACCCAGAGGCACCTTAGGAGTCAGGCCTGGCAATCTGCTTCTAAAAGGTCACAGTCTTGAAACCCTATGGAGCAGCTCTACTCTGCATATATGGGTTCACCATGAGTTGGAATCAACTCAAAGGCAACTAACAACAATAACATGTAAGGATAATTTGTTATAGACTATTAATCACATTAGAAATTTTCTATATGTTTTTGATGAGGAGCACAACTTCTGAGACCTCAGACACAGATTGCTATCTTACAGATATTTCAATAATGCTTTCAAGTAGCACTGTAGTAGAATGGCTTACCCCATCTGTATGCAGAATACTTTTTGAAAGTGATATAGTGGAAAACATTGCAGTGGGCTTTGCTGTGGCATCCATTAAATCTTGGCTCAGGTATCAAACAGGCAAGGGATTAAAGGGATTACCATCACATTTAACAAAAAGACCAATAATTAAAACGGTAATAGCACTGAACAGAATGACAGTGAATCAGGAGCTAAAAATCACTGAGAAAGGCAATGACTGATCCAGGCACTAGTGAAATAATAGCAATAATGAGGGCTGGTGGATATTATACTCATAATTACAATTATGGGGCTATTGTTGTGTTGTTAGTTATACTTGAGTTGATTTAGACTTGTGGTGACCCTATATATGCAGAGTAGAACCGCTCCATAGGGTTTCCAAGGCTGTGAACTTTTGGAAGATCACCAGGCCTGTCTTCTGAGGCACCTCTGAACTCCAACCTTTTGGCTAATAGATGAGCTGTTAACTGTTTGCACCACCCAGGGACTCCCAAAATTATGTACATTCTCATAATTATAATAATGTTTCTAACAGCCATTTGTCTATTTGGGGGCATATAGTGTTTTTCCCCCAATTATTTACTATGATGAATAAAGCAAAGGCTATCTCATTAGTGGTTCGTCCCTCATCTACTCCAATAAGGGCTAAGGGAAAGTAGGCTTCCTTGTTCAGTTCCATTAGTTACTAGAGAAACAAGATATTTTCTTATCTGAGTTCCAGAGAATCTAGTTTCAAACTGATATTGCTCAAAATTGTTCTTAATAGGGTCTTCTAAACTTTGCCCACAGAAGTTCCTTAATATAGATTCCCCTGCAACATATGTTGGTTTTACCAGCCTAACCTCTTTCTTCCTTTGATGACAGCAGTCTCTTTCTTTGAGGGAATGCTCTCTCTCACTCCTTGTGGTTTTGAAGGTCTGGCAATCTTAGTCCCCAGCCTATTGGCCAAAGGTGTGAATATGTGATCCTAGACTAGCTACTGTAATTGCCAACAGTTGGGTATCTGACCTATGGAGAAAAAAATTTTTTTTTTTATTGTGCTTTAGGTGAAAGTTTACAAATCAAGTCAGTCTCTCATACAAAAAGTTATACACAGCTTGCTGTGTACTCCTAGCTGCTATCCTCTTAATGAGACAGCACATTCCTCCTCTCCACCCTGTATTTCCTGAGTCCATTCATCCAACTTCTGTCCCCTTCTTCCTTCTCATCTCTTCACCAGACAGGAGTTGCCCACATAGTCTGAAGTGTCTACTTGAGCCAAGAAGCTCGCTCCTTACCAGTATCATTGTTTATACTACAGTTCAGGCCAATCCTTATCTGTAGAGTTGGCTTCGAGAATGGTTCCAATCTTGTGCTAACAAAGGGTCTGGGGACCATGACCTCCAGGGTCCCTGTGGTCTCAGTCAGACCATTAAGCCTGTTCTTTTTACAAAAACTTGAGATCTGTTCTATTGCCACATCAGGGATTCTCTGTTGTGTTCCCTGTCAGGGCAGTGATCATTGGTAGCCAGGCACCAGCTAGTTCTTCAGGTCTCAGGCTGATGGAGTCTCTGGTTTGTGTGGCTTTTTCTGTCTCTGACCTAAGAAAATTTCATCAGCAACTTTCTCTGGGATATATATATACACACACACATATTGAAGGAGAATGTCTTTTTTCTCTGGTGATGGTAAAGTAGGGCGATCTAGGTTTGAAGCTTCTTCTGCCACGCACTCTAACCCACCAGCACCACCACCCTGTGATGGCAGCCTTTCTGCAACAGGAAAAAAATAACGCCAAAACTAAAGAAAAGCACAGCTGAGAGAAGAAAAGTGTCCAGATAGCATATTTTGAGTCCCTTGAGTCTGAATCTATCTAAACCCATTTACTTTACAGGAAAAGTGCCAATAAATTTTCCTATTTGCTTAAGCTTTTTTGACTCTGTTCCTTGCAACAATGCATTTTTTATCCTGATTTGAGTCCAATTAATTTTTGCTCTTTGATACAATTTTAAGGGCTTTTGCATCTATGTTCATGAGGGATACTCATCTGTAGTTTTCTTCTCTTGTAATATCTTTGTTTGCTTTCATTATCAGGGTAATGTTGACCTCATAGAATGAGTGAAGATATACCGTTATTTTTCTGCAAATAAGCGCGCACCTTCTACGTTTCGCAACAGTGCTCTCCCCCTCCTCCCGAGGTATTTTCATAAGCTCTACTATGTCAATTTTTTTTAACATGTTGCTGTAAAAAAAAAAAAAAATTAGCATCGTTTACTTACAAAAATACACAGGATGAAGGCCTGTTGGCAAACAAATGTAGAAGATATGTGTTATTTGTGTAAAAATATGGTATTACCTCACCTTTTATTTTATTGAGAAGTCTGTGTAGAATTGGTATTATTTTTCCTTAAATGTTAGAATTCACCAGTGAAGGCTTATCGACCTGGTGTTTTCTATGTAAGAAGATTTTTACACAAAAATTTAGTTTCCTTAATAGACACAGAGCTGTTCTGATTAAAAAAAAGTTCTGATTACCTATTTCTTTTTGAGTGAGCTTTGGTAGTTTTTATCTTTTAGGGAATTTTTTCCATTTCATATAATTTATCAAATTTATGCTCATAAAGTTGGTAATAATATTCCATCATTATCCTTTTAATGCCTGTATGATCTGAAGTGATATTCATTCTCTCATTTTTGGTATTGATATTTTGTGCCTTTTCTGTTATTTCTTTTGATTACTTTGGCTACAGATTTATTAGTGTTACTGATCTTCTCAAAGAACGAGATTTTGGTTTCATTGATTTTATTTTCCTTTCTTTTCTTTTTTATATTAATGCCGACTCCCCCAGTATTTCGTCGATTTTCCTGATTGGTTTTGTTTTTTATTTTGTTGATTTATGCTCGTCTTTATTGTTCTTTCTTTCTGCTTAATTTGGGTTGGACTTCTTTTGTTTTTCTAGTTTCTTCAGGGGAAAGCTTGGGTCATTAATTTTAATTATTTCTAATATAAGGCTTACTGCTATAAATTTCTCTCCCAAACACTGCTTTAGCTGCATCTCACAAATTTTGATGTTTTAAATTTTCATTTAACTGAAAATGTTTTCTAATTTCCTTTGTAATGACTTCTTTGGTTCATGCATTATTTTAAAATGTGCTGCTTAATTTACAAATATTTAGGGACTTTTACCAGGCAGCTTTCTGTTATTGATTTCTGATTTAATGATCATTACAAACATACTTTGTATGACTTGTATCCTTTTAAATATATTGAAACTTGTTTTATGGCCCCAGAATATAGTCTACCTTGGTAAATGTCCCATGTGCATTTGAAAAAAATATGTATTCTGCTATTGTTGAATGGATCATTCTATAAATATCAATTAGGTCAAATAGATGGTAGTATTGTTTAGGTCTCCTATAAACTTGCTGATTTTCTGTATATTTGTTCTATTATTGAGAAAGGTACATTGGAATTTTCCAGTATAATTATTGATTTTAATGTTTTTATTTTCAGTCACACTAATTTTCACTTTACGTATTTTGGAGCACTGCTATCAGGTGACTACACATTTAGGATTGATGAATTGACCCTTCATTATTGTAAAATGACTCTCTTTATCTCTGGAAATATTCTTTTCACAGAAATCTATACTGATATTACAGTTTCCTTTTGTCCCTAAAAAAATTAGTTTACTCTTCTGTTAGGGCCTTTGCACTCTGTTCCTCTGGCTAAAAGACACTTCTCCAGGAGGCTGACATAACTGGGTTCTTCTTGTTATTCAGGTCTAATCGCAAATAAAACCTCCTTAGACAGCCTTTCTCTGACCCTAAAATGAGAGCCTCCCTCTCATTCTTTTTTTTCCCTCATTTTAACCTATTTTGTTTTTGTTTGTTATTTGGTCAGCACTTATCATTAGCTGACATTATTTTATTTTTTAACATATCTATTCTTTCCCTCACTGGAATGTAGAAGGACTTGTTTTAATCACAGCTATGTTTTCACCACTAAAATAATTCCTGGTTCATAGTAGGCACTTGGTAATTATTTGTTGAATGAATATATGGAAGAAGGGAGGGAGGGAGAAAGTGGCTGCAAAGATCTATTATGTTCTAGAGACTGTTAGAGATCCTAGAGAGAGCAACAAGAGTAAGCAAGCTGTATATTTGTCAGCTCGCACTGGATTATGAACACTTCGAGAAGGGACATTAAATATAAATGCTATAGTAGAGGTATAGAAAAGGACTCAGAATTTCAAAGACAGAAAAATTAATTCAGACATTGTATATATGTTGGGAGAGGGGCCAGAGAAAGCTAAGCTTCACAGAGAAGGTGACAATTGAGTTTGACCTTGGGATATTTACAAAATTTTGCCAAAAGGGGAAGGACATTCCAGAAAAAAGACTATAGCCTGAGGGAAAGTTGGGAGCCAAATGTATTCATGGTACATTTCTGGACAATGAAATTTGTATTTGGAAAAAACATGTTCAAATTTTTCCCTAAAATTTTCCTAATAAAATTAAAATTATTATTGGATCAACATACATTCTTACATATAAATTACATGCTGTGATATGTGAAGGTTTAACAAATACTTTTCTATAAAAATATGTCTTAGACTTATGCATACTTTTACATATACTTAAGCCTTTTAGGTATGTAATAAAAATAATTTGTCTTTAATTCTTAGTGTCACAGACATAATTTTATTAAGTGTAGAAATATTTTTATCAGTTTAATAGAAAATCATTTGAGAGCTATTGTCATTGATATTAATGCTTGTGAAGTTATTATATCACCTTAGTTTTATAGATCAATTTACATAGCTTATTGAAGAAATTTTTAAAATCTTGACTTTTGAGAAATAAATATATCCCACCCCCTTTTCCTGCATTTCTTCCTCTAACCATCACTGCCACTTGTATTCATTTCCTCTAATTTGCCTGCCAGAAATGATACATCCTGAGTTTGAAAAATACTGTCAGGATGTATGAAAGCACATTCCTTTTCAATATGGTTTTATTTTCATTTGTACTCCTGAGACATTGGTATAAAATGTGCTCTTCTACCTTTTTTTTTTTTTTTTAATTCCTCCCTACCCATTTTTTTTTTTTTTCTAATTTAAGTTACTACATGCATGTCATGGATCTAAGTCAAATTCTTGATTTTTTAGAAAGAACGTTTCTTATTTTAGTTTGTTTATTATAGAGTCAGACAGTTATTTCATTGACTTAAGCAGTATTTTTCTAGAGCCTACTATAATTTAGGATTTGGGAATATAGAAATGAAGAAAATAGTAGTGTTCTCTGTCCTCATGGGGCTTACATTTAGGAAGAGAAGAACTATTTCTTTTAAAAATATATCAGTAAATATAACCATTTCAACTATATGAGCTTTGAATAAAATAAAACAGACCAAAGTAGCAAAGAAAAACAGCGAAGAGGCACTATTAGACATGGAGATCAGAGAAGTCTTCTCTGAAGACGGTTATTTGAGCCAAGGCTTTATTATTAGATAGAGCCAGCTGCATAAAGATATGCTACCAGAGCTTTCTAGGCAGAAGCAGTAAGTTTGGTGATATGATAGGATAGTAGGAAGACCCAGCATCACTACAACAGTGTGACAAAGGGAAAGCAACATAGGAGATAAGTTGGAGGGGTAACAGAGGTCAAATTACTTTAGGGATTTATAGTCCATAATAAGGTATCTAAATTTTTTGCTAGTGCAATGGTAGACCACTGGAGGGTTTGTGTGTGTGTGTGTGTGTTGAAAATATACACAACAAAACATGCACCCATTCAAAATTTTCTACATGTACAGTTCAATGACATTGGTTACATTCTTCAAATTGTGTCTCTATTCTCATTATCTCTACACATATTGTTTCACTACCATTGACTTAAACTCTGTGTTTCCTAAACTTCTGCTCTGTGTTTTAGAGTTACTGTTGTCAATTTTATCTCATATAAATAATTCTTTAAAAGAGTACAATGCTCAAGGTGAGCATTCTTTACTAGTTAAGCTAACTGTTATTTACTTTAAAGATGATTTCATGGGACAGTTTCGCTCCAAGGTTTAAGGATTATCTAAGGGCAATAGTTTCAAGGGTTCCATCAGTCTCAATGCGTCTAGCAAGTCTGGTTTCTGTAAGAATTTGAAATTATGTTCAACGTTTTTCCTCCTTTTAATCAGGATCCATTTGTTGAGTCCTTGATCAAAATGTTCAGTAATGGTAGCCGGGCACCATTCCATTTTTCTCATGGTAATGGAGGTGAGTAGTCCATGGAAGAACTTAGATCTGTAGTCTATTCCCTTCTGTAATTCCTGGGTCTCCTTCTTCCTATGGTGTTCCAGGCAAATAGAGACCAATCGTATCTTAGATGGCCTATTGCAAGCTTTTAAGACTCCCTGGGGGGTACTTAAGTGGAAGAATTATATAATCTTATTTAGGCTTTAGAAAAAGAGCACTTTTGTTGTTCTACAGATAACTGATTCTAAGGGGGCAATAATGGAAACAGACAGATGAGAGACAGCACTATTGCAAGGTTCAGAAGACAGATAATGGTTTCTCAGACTAGGATACTTTTGTCCAGATGAAAGGAGAGATTGGATTTGGCATATATATGTATGTGTGTGTGTGTGTGTATATATATATATATATATGGAAATCCTGGTGGCATAGTGGTTAAGAGGTATGGCTGCTAACCAAAAGGTTGGCAGTTTGAATCCACCATGCGCTCCTTCAAAACACTGTGGAGCAGTTCTACTCTGTCCTGTAGGGTCGCTATGAGTCAGAATTGACTCAACGGCAATGTGTTTGGTATATATATATATATATGTGGTTGAGCTGGCAGGACTTGATGATGAATTGAATGTGGGGACTGGGCAAAGAATCAAGGATAGACTGGACATTGTATTAGGTGGAGCTTAGGTTGGAATTCTGGTCCCAACCCTTGCTAGTTGTGAAATCTTTGGCAAGTATTTTACCTCTCTGAGGCTCTGCTTTCTCATATTCAAAATTAGGATAATAACACTTGAACTGATAATATTCAGATAGGTAAATCAGGTGCCATTTCTGGTAAAGTACCTGGAATTCAAAAGATGTTTAATAAATACAATGCTTTCAAAGAATTTAATAAATAGGTATTTTTTAAAAAAGACCATAATTTATTAGGTAGTGCATTGTGACTTTTGCAGGACATTTAATAAAATATTTCTTGACATTTAACAAGTTCTGTGTTGGAAGAAGTACAGGCAGAATGCTCCTTAGAAGTGAGGATGGTATGGCTTCATCTCATGTACTTTGGATATGTTATCAGGAAGGACTGCTCCCTGGAGAAGGACATCATGGTTCGTAAAGTAGAGGGCCAGTGAAAAAGAGGAAGACCCTCAATGAGACGGAATGACACAGTGGCTGCCACAATGGGTTCAAACAACACAACGTTTATAAGGATAGGGCAGGACTGGGGAGTGTTTTGTTCTGTTGTACACAGGGTTGGTGTAAGTTGGAATTGACTCAACGGCACCTAACAACAACAATAACAGCAACTCCTGATATCTGATGAAAGAATAAAAAATGCCTGAGCCTAATGATAATAAATATGTGCAGTCATATCTGATCAATCAACTGCATCAACCAAGTATTTACTGGACTGATGCCACCTGGAAGGAATCTCTCTTTGTTGGTAGGCCCATGTCTCTACCCTTGGTCAGGCATGTGTTCAACATTGGGTTAATATTTGGCTGAAGAAAGAGAAGAAAAGACCATCGAAGTTTTAGATGACACAAGACTAGAAGAGAGAGCTAATAGGAGAGACGCTGGAATCAGGTCTCAAAATATTCTCAACAGGCCGACCACATGGGCCAGAACAAACAAGGAGCAATTTAAGAGCTAGAAACATGAAGTTCTACATTTCTGTCTTAAAAAAATTAACCTCACACGTACAGGATTAGCTGCAATTCACGTGAAAGATTTTGGCAGTTAGAGTTGACTGCAAGGTCAGAATGAACTTGCAGCATGACTTAGCTGCTAAAATAGTAAAGACAATTTTAGGCTGCATTAATCGAACTTCAGTGTGTCAAGGACAGAGAAGAGATGGTTCTAGGGTGCTCTGTTTTGGTCAAAACCCTCTTGAGCATGCCCATTTTTGAAACCATGATTTATTCTTTGTTATTGAGTAGCTACAATGTGTCATGTAATTGAGATTCTGGGAATACAAAATTATATCAAGCAGAAATCCTCCTCTCAAAGGCCTCACAGTGGAGTAAGAGGAAACCGACATATATATATAAATAACAATCCTACAAAAGAGAAAGAGATAAATGCCTCAGAAAGATAGTAATAAAAAGGAATGTAGATGTTTTAGGTCAATAATGGTTACTATCAGTATTAGAAATCAAAGAAGTTAGACTTTATTCTGTAGGCAATGGGGCAGCCATTGGAAATATTAGAATTGGAGGATGATGTAATCGAAGTTGTATTTCAGGATGGAAAAGAAAGAGGAATGAATACCCAGCAATTTACACATTAGTCCGTACAATCCTCAAAGGCACTGTCTTGTGGCTGTGGGATTCAGCCACATGAGGCAGAACGAGAAGAAAAAAAAGTTTGGAAATTTTAAAAGAGGCAGATTTTGACTTAATATAATGAAGAAATTTGTACCCATCAATTTGTACTCATCATTTTGGGAACTCTATGGGGCAGTTGCGCTCTGTCCTATAGGGTCGTTATGAGTTGGAATCAACTCGACAGCAACAGGTATATTGTTCCAAAATAAAAAGACTACTTATAAGCAAGTGAGCAACGTTTTCATTGAAAGAGCTCAAGCAAAGCCTGGAAGACCATGTCTCAAACCCTGTAGAAGCTGATGCAGTGTTTGACTCGAGGTGTCTTTTCAGTTGTAGGGATCTTGAAGGTCTATATTTTCATGACCTAGTGATGTACTGATTAATTACCACGGTTAACAAAATAATTACCTCTGTATTTTGTTAGGCTCATATTTATTCTTTCTATTGTCCATAAAATACCACTATGCACTTTCAAACTTTATTACTTTTTTTTTTTATTACAGGATCATATTAAGGTTTTTTTCTAATTTTGTCATGTTTATTCATTTTAATTAAAAATTATTAATTATCTGTTTTGAGTTATTTGATCAAATGGTATTAATTTTGTTTTTAGTCCCAATAAGACATCTTACAAAATTTTAATTTGAGCTCCAGAGTCTTAATTTAAAATATAAAGCCCATATGATAAAAAATTTCGCTAAGTATTTGTGTTTTGGAGAATCAATTAATACAACCAATGGAATAAACATGGATCCTATACCCCTTCCATGTTAAACATGCACATATTTAGCTTTGTAGGTGGTGAATTTAATGTCAAGGAAATGAAGGAATACATTCTTAGTTTGTATCACAAATTGTTATTCTGATTTCTTAATATTCTTGAGATTTTTTTCAAGTTTTATTAGCTTCAAGTTCACTCTCAATATTGTCCATAAAATACCAAAGCATGGCAACAACACGTGTCTGCCTTTTTTACAACAGAGAAAGTAAAACTTAATCACCATGCTGTCAAAGGCAACGAAACAACCAGAAAACAACAGGAAGAGGGACCACAGAACAGGCTTGTGGTGATAAATTACACCCAGGGCCAGTGCATACAACTAAATCAGCAGGGGCCTGATTAATGACTCCTCCACAGAACACTGCAGACTGAAAAAGAAAACTTTGCAAGTTTTCATTAGGGAGTATTTTTAATGCACCTGGAGGCACAGAGAGAGGAAAAACATACAAGAGGAACTCCTTTTAAAATATTTGTTTACTAAAATACTAACAGAAAATTTACTCTGAGAAAATTAGACTTGCACTTGTGTTAATTTATGTTAACAAACAAAACAATCACTTGCTAGTTTAAGTAAAAATTGTGTTTTCTCTCAGAATCTTATAGTACTATAAAACACGATTTTGCTCGAAAAAGCAGAAATGTGACAACACTAGTGAAACATAAAGACATCTTTTTATTGATAAGCATCAACTGTAAAAAATAAAGATCATAAAGATCATATATTGGATAAAATATAAGATGAGCACAACTCTGAATTTATTAGTGATTCCCTATTTATGGGAAGCAAACCCAACTTAGTTTTTTTATAAAAAATTTTTTTTTTCCATATTTCCTTACTTTTTGGCACTACAAAATGCTCCAGGCTCATTTGTATATTGGTTGCTCCAGTCCAGAATCAGCCATTTCTTCAAGGAGTCCTGATTCTTTTTATTGGAGAATGGTTTTAGAAACCAAGATTTGAGCATTAGGTAGATTCATTGCTACTGGGGCTCTCTTTACTCTTCAAGGCCAATCTTTAGACTTAAGTTTCCTTCCTCTTGCCTCTTCCCCCTCTGAAATATTGCACCCTCTATTATCCCTTTATACATATTTTTGGCTTCTTTAAACGTTCCACTCATTCTTCCTACCTGAACTTCTTGCAGACCCATCTTTACATGGTATATATGTTCACATGGATGAATGGGCATTTTAGACCCACAATACCTAAAATCAAACTATCCTCCTCTTGTTTTCACTGCATTCTCCTAGTCACACAGTTTCAAAAATATGAATAAAAAAATCAGTTTCAAAATACGAGATTTACCCTTGATTCTCTTCTAAGGATCAACTCCACACCTTCTTGGATAACAAGTCTGAGAGCTTCTATCATTGTCATCTCACCCTCTGACATTCCTGAACTTTATTTGCACTCCTCTTATGAATGCTGAGCTCAACAGCCTGGTTGCATCATATAAGCATGGACAGGTAATAATTTATTTAGGGCTTCCTCGAGCTTTGTTTTCCAAATCATCCTAAAATCTGATCTCAAATTTCCTGGGAAATTTCAGCAACATAAAAGGTAGCACCTCAGCGCTACTATCCCCTTTGACACAGAGATAACAAGTCAGGCAATGCTGTCATATTTGGGCACTCTCCCAGCTCCCCTCCACACAGCTTCTGAGAACAGCTGTGACCCCAGGATATGAAGCCCACAGAGATATGAACCTGCTGAGTGAGCCTATAAAGCAGAATAGATGCCAAAATGATACAATTCTTTACTCTTCCAGATTTTTAGTTCTTTCTTTTTGCTTACTTTACTAATATTTTTCCAAGTGTTCTTTTCCAGGCCGCCTGTAATGAGTTAGCAAAAAATATGATCAGATAAACCTTAAGCAATATCATGTTGATGTGCACCACTTCCATACAGTGCTGAGCACACCACTATGCCCCATGTGCTGAAGTGGAAATATTAAATTACCTTGAGCAGAGAATAAAACACCAAATATTTCCATGGATATGTCATTACGAGTTAATTTTAGAAAAAGAACACTTTAGCTTGTATGTTGCTATAAGGTGCCATGGAGTAGGTTGCAACTTATAGTGGCCTAATGTACAATAGAATGAAACACTGTCCAGTCCTGCACCATCCTCACAATTGCTACTAAGTTTGAGGCCATTTTTGCAGCCACTGTGTCAATCCATCTTGTTAAGAATCTTCCTCTTTTTTGCTGATCCTCTACTTTACCAACCAGCATGTCCTTCTCTAGGGAATGGTCCCTCCTGATAACATGCCCAAAGTACAAAAGACAAAGTCTCACCATCCTTGTTTCCAAGGAGCATTTGGGCTATATTTCTTCTAAGACACATTTGTCCTTTCTTCTGGTAGTCCATGGTATTGCCAGTACTCCCTGCCAACACCATAATTCAAAGGCGTCAATTCTTTTTTGGTTTTTCTTATTCATTGTCCGGCTTTCATATGCATAGAAGGCAATTGAAAATACCATGGCATGGGTCAGGCACACCTTAGTAATCAAATTGACATCTTTGCTTTTCAACACTTTAAAGAGGTCTTTTGAAACAGATTTGCCCAATGCAATACATCATTTGATTTCTTGACTGCTGCTTCCCTGGGCATTGATCGTGAATCCAAGTAAAATGAAATCCTGGACAACTTCGATATTTTCTCTATTTATTTTTTTATCATGATATGCTTATTGGTCCAGGTGTGAGGATTTTGTTTTTTTAGGTTAAGGTGCAATCCATACTGAAGGCTGTGGTCTTTGATCTTCATCAGTAAATGTTTTAAGTCCTCTTCACTTTCAGTAAGTAGGTTGTGTCATCTGCATATTACAGGTTGTTAATGAGTCTTCCTGAAATCCCGATGACGTGTTCTTCTTCACATAGTCCAGCTTCTTGGGTTATTTTCTCAGCATACAGATTGAATAAGTATGGTGAAAGGATACAACCCTAACCCACACATTTTCTGATTTCAAACCACACAGTATCCCCTTGTTCTGTTCAAAGGACTGCCTCCTGACCTGTGTACAGGTCCTGCATGAGCACAATTAACTGTTCTGGAATTCCCATTCTTTGCAATGTTATCCAAAATTTGTTATGAGCCACATAATTGAATGCCTTTGCATAGATAATAAAACACAGGTAAACATCTTTCTGGTATTCCCTGCTTTCAGCCCAAATCCATCTGACCTCAGCAATAATATCCCTTGTTCCATGTTCTCTTTTGAATATGGCTTGAATTTCTGGCAGTTCGCTGTCGATATACTGCTGCAACTGCTTTCGAATGATCGTCAGCAAAATTTTACTTGCATGTGATATTAATGACATTGTTTGATAATTTCCACATTCCACTGAACTACCTATTTTTGTAATGGGTGCAAATATGGATCTCTTCCAGTCAATTGGCCAAGTAATTGCTTTCCAAATGTCTTGGCATAGGCGAGTGAGTGATTCCAGAGTTGCATCTGTTTGTTGAAACATCTCATTTGGTACTCCATCCATTCCCGGAGCCTTGCTTTTTCCCCAGTGCCTTCACTACAGCTTGGAATTCTTCTTTCAGTAGCATCAGTTCTTGATCATATGCTCTCTCTCGAAATGATTGAAAGTTGACAAACTCTTTTTGGTATAGTGACTCTGTGTATTCTTTCCATCTTCTTTTGATGTTTCCTGTGTTCAATTTTTTTTCCCATACAATTCTTCAATATTGTAATTCAAGGTTTAAATTTTTTCTTCAGTTCTTTCAGTGTGAGAAATGATGAGCATGTTCTTCCTTTTCGGTTTTCTAACTCCAGGTCTTTGCACATTTCATTATAATATTTTACTTTGTCTTCTTGAGCCGCCCTTTGAAATCTTCTGTTCAGCTCTTTTGCTTCATCATTTCTTCCTTTCACTTTAACTACTCTATGTTCAAGAGCAAGTTTCAGAGTCTCTTCTGACATCTATTTTGCTCCTTTCTTTCTTTCCTGTCTTTTTAATGACCTCTTGCTTTCTTCATGTATGGTGTCCTTAGTCATCCTACAACTCGTTTGGTCTTCGGTCATTAGTGTTCAATGCATCAAATCTATTCTTGAGATGGTCTCTAAATTCAGGTGGGATATACTCAAGGTAATGCTTTGGCTCTCAGGGGTTTGTTTTAATTTTCTTCAGCTTCAACTTGAACTTGCATATGAGTAATTGATAGTCTGTTCTGCAGTCAGCCCCTGGCCTTGTTCTGACTGATATTGCATTTTCCATTGTCTCTTTCCACAGATGTAGTCAATTTGATTCCTATGTTTTCCATCCAGTGAGATCCATGTGTATAGTCACCATTTATGTTGTTGAAAAAGGTATTTGCAATGAATAAACCGTTTCTTTTGCAAAATTCTATTATGCGATATCTGAGTCATTTCTATTACCAAGGCCATATTTCCCAACTACTGATCCTTCTTTGTTTCCAACTTTCCCGTTTCAATCACCAGTAATTACCAATGCAACCTGCTTGCATATTTGATCAATTTCAGCTGCAGACATTGGTAAAAATCTTCCAGTTCCTCATCTTTGGCCTTAGTGGCTGATGCATAAATTTGAAGAACAGTCACATTAACTGGCCTTCCTTGTAGGCTTATGGATATTATCTTATCACTAACAGTATTGTATTTCAGGATAGATCTTGAAATGTTCTTTTTGACAATGAATGTTGCACCATTCCTCTTCAATTTCTCATTCCTGACATAGCAGATCATACTATTGTCCCATTCAAAATGGCCAATACCAGTCCATTTAAATTCACTAATGCCTAGGATATCGGTCTTTATGCATTCTATTTCATTCTTGACAATTTCCAATTTTCCATGATTCGTACTTTGTACATTCCACATTCCAATTATTAATGGATGTTTGCAGCTATTTCTTCTCCTTTTCAGTCATGCCACATCAGCAAATGAAGGTCCTCAAAGCTTGACTCTGTTCATTTCATTAAGGTGACTCTACTTTGAGAAGGCAGCTCTTCACCAGTTGTATTCTGAGTGCCTTCCAACCTGAGGGGCTTAGCTTCTGGCACTATATCAAACAATGTTCTGCTACTATCCATAATGTTTCTACGGGCCAAGTTTTTCAGAAATAGGTCACCAGGTCCTTCTTCCCAGTCTGGAAGCTCATCTGAAACCTGTCCACCATGGGGATCCTGCTGGTATTTGAAATAATGGTGGCATAGCTTCCAGCACCACAGCAACACATAAGCCACCACAGTATGAAAAACTGACAGAAGAATGGTGGTTAGCTTGTATAACACTAATAAAACAAAAGGTATTCCAAAATCCTGGGTGATACCAGCTTTCTGCAATTAAAAAAAAACAAAAAAACAGTGTCATCTGCAATACATCTGTTCAAAAATATACACTGAATATATATTATCCCCACACTCTGAACCTAATGCTGGAGAAAAATTAAAAATGGTCCCTGATATCAAGGAATTTGAAGACTAGTAGGCAGCAACTATCTGCCAACATGGTATAATTGAATAGTTACTCTGCATTTCTTCAGAATCCCCATCATAACTATACCTATTTTTGTAAAGCCCATATTAAAAGGTATCTATGGTATTTTTAATGGCCTCATACGCATGTGTAAGCTGGAAAATGAGAAGACCAAAGAACCGATGTCTTTGAATTAGAGTGTTGCCAAAGAATATTAAATACACCATGGATGTCCAGAAGAACAAACAAGTCTGTCTTGGAAGAGTACAGCCAGAGTGTTCCTTGGAAGCAAGGATGTTGAGGCTTCATCTCACATATTTTGGACATATTGGGAGGGACCAGTCCCTGGAGAAGGACATCATGTTTAGTAAGGCAGAGGCCCAGTGGAAAAGACCCACGACGAGATGGATCAGTATGCAGTGGCTGGAACAATAGGGTCAAAGACAACAACAATTGTGAGGATGGCACAGGACCGAGAAGTGTTTCGTTCTGTTTTACATAGGGTTGTTATGAGTTGGAACCGACTTGACAGCACCTAACAACAACATCAACACTAAAAACTGACTGACTACAATTTATAGAATAAATATTTTGTAACTTAACTGAGTGACAATGATTGAAAAGGCTGAAAATATGCAATGTTGTTAAGATGTGGCTCTATTATTAATTGAGTGCCCATTTTAATGTTTGCTAATTAAATTGGCCATCTATTTTTTTATGAGCTGTTCCTATAGGGTCGTTATGAGTCGGAATCAACCTGATAGCAGTGGGTTTTTTGGTTCATTTATTAGGGTTATACCCCCTTTATCATAGATTTCAGATATTTTTCTGATGTTTACTTATCTTTTTGCATATTCATAACATTTTTGCTGTCTTGAGAGTTTTAATTTCATGTGGCCAAATTTATTAATATTTTCCAACAAGATTCTTCTGTTCATATCTTTTTAGCATTCTTAATAAAAATATTAAGTAAAATATATTAGGTGCAACACGGTGCAAACAATATGATCCCAATTTTGTAAATACAAAATAAACAGAAAGATAAGAAGAAAGGATATTGCACTTCCTGAATCTTCCAAATTTCCTTTAGTTAACATGTATTATTCTTGTCATCAAAATAAGCTATAAATGTAATAAATATTTTAAATACGCACATGCTTCTCAAAGGGAACATGAATGAACCCTCTGGTATTCATCATCATTTCATCAAGGAAAGGCCAGCATCTTTGGAAACAGAGCTTAGAGAGGTGAATTTTCAGTAAATGGCAGGTGAGAGTTCAATTTTCCTGTTGGGAAATAGGAATTCAAATTCCCTATTAACCCTTCTCTGGTGTAGACTTGGAAACCCTGGTGGCATAGTGGTTAAGTGCTGCGGCTGCTAACCAAAGAGTCAGCAGTTCAAATCCGCCAGGTGCTCCTTGGGAACTCTATGCGGGCAGTTCTACTCTCTCCTATAGGGTCGCTATGAGTCGGAATCAGCTCGACGGGGACTGGGTTTGGGTTTGGTTTTGGTGTAGACTTAACACAGAGAAAGGACACTGCAGCTAGGAAGTAGCAAAAAAGAAAAAAAAAAAAAAAGAAATGTAAAATAAAGACCATGGCACTCCCTTTATTCTTATTTGAATGCAGGCCCTCTAATAATCTGGGAAAAGCATTAGGGATTTGGAGATTATTCTGTTTTTCCTTAACAGACACTAAATGCCTCTGAGTCTATAAAATGCAGCCATTTAGACCATAGAGATCAAAGAAAGTGTGCAAGTTTTAAAGTAGTGTTGTTTAGCAAAAAATTGGAATTAGCAAAATGGGAAGGAAAGCCTTGATGGACAGAAAAAGGTAGGATTCAAAAAAATTCTGGCCAAGAACAGACTGTACCGAGGAGGCTGAGCATTAATTTTCAGACCAAGGAACAGCTATGTGTACTAAGCATGATTGTCAAGCCAGTATAGTCAGTGTGCCTGTACAGAGTCTGGCCAGCGGACAGCAGCATTAGGAGCCCTTGGGCTCTGAAGCCACTCTTAGCTTCCCTACTTAGTTACTCACTGTGTTACCTTTAACAAGTCACTTGGCCTCTCCAACCAGTGTTCTTATTTGTAAACTGGGTCTAATACCAGTGTTAAAACACAGGGTGACTGGAATTGTTTGTGATGATGCCCATAAGGAGTTCAGAACAGCACTTGTCCCACTGCCTTGACCAAAGCCAGCACCTGTTGGGTGGAGTTGTTGACATCCAAAAATTAGCTTTTATTAGTTACTACTTTAGGCAGGAAAGCACATACACACACACGTTATATTGGTTAACTCAAGCGGCAACTGCTTTGAGTGAGTGTGGTGTTGAATGTTGTTGTTGTGGAAGAACCGGGGCTAGACGTGGATCTTGCTGAGTGGGGAGAAGCTGAACAGATGGAGAGCAGGAAAAGAGTGCAGCAAAAAGCATAGGATGAATAGAAGCACGTAAAAGAGGCTGTACAAAACATTTGTGACTAGAGCAAATGGAGAATGCCAGCAGATGAGGTGGAAAAGCAGGAAAGTTGGGTGGGACATGGACAGCTAACTTAAAGTTGCGTGATGGATTCACAGATATTATTAGCATTGTTATTGTGCTTCATAACTTACATATATGGTGTGTATACTTATTTGTATGTATCAAATATTAAATAATATTTTTAAAGTGGGCTATGGCCAAAGAGAAAGGCATGTCAATGTCCAAATTTATTGTTCATGAAAATAAGTCTTATCCCATGTTTCTGATATAGTTTTCTCCTCTATTTCTGTTAGCATTTTCCAGCTGTCCTTACGAACTTAATAAAACTTTACAATTTTCAAATAAATTATTCATAAAAATGTAAAAGAAGATATTCTACAATCTCCATCTCAGATACTGAAGACTCTTTCTTCTGTTTCTGGATATTATTGCTTTATTATGTAACCGAGTGTAAGAGCTACCTCTCAGCTAAAGTTGCCTCAAGTTAATTCAATGTACAATAGCCTCTTCAGGGTTCCTGCTGTTTTATTGACATGCATTCTTTTGCTGAGACTGCCTTTAAGTCAGCCTGTTTCTCAGTTAGTATTTTCTTTTAAACAATTTTAACATTTTAAAGAATTAAAATGTGATAATCAGTAACATCTAATCCGAAAATAATTTTTCATAGAATTTTCTTTAAGAGTGAAGCGTTTGTTCAAAATGGATAAAAGTAAAGACAGAAACCTAAGTGTGCCCAGAGTGGAAGCCAATATTTGGAGAGGAAAAGGAAGAGCACTGGAGAAGCAGTCACAGGAAAGATCAGGAGAATTTTAAACAGGGAAGAGATTCATACTCAAGCAAAATGTACAAATTTGTTCCCCAGCTAAGTGAAGGACATTTGATGTAGAAAGCTGACAGATCTGCGCTTCCTGAATGTTGGGAAATTCCCTGCAAATTGACATTAGAGCCACCAGAGCCTGGTTATTAAAATGCAGCAATTAAATATTATCAATAAAAGTACTAGCAGCAGCTATGTATTAAGAGATTTTTGTGTGCCAAGGCTATGCTAATTGCACTGCATAGATTAACTTCCCTCATCCTCTAACATCTATGAGGTTGGTGTCCTTATTCCTACCTTGTAAATAAAGATAGCAAGTCCCAGAGAAGTTAAATAACCGGAACAAATTCACAAAATTAATGAGCCCTCAGAGAAAGCAGGGGCTGCCGGAGACTGCAGAGTTCTCGGTGTATATTCAGGGCACACCCCACCACATTCTATCACTTAAAAAGTCGTCTTCAAAACTTTGGCTTGCATATCTCCTAAAAGAATTCTGAAAAACTTCATACTTCCTGGCTCATTTCTAAATAGATGCTTTTCTAAAGTTTAAATGGCTGCAAATGATGTAATTTCTGGTGTAGTTTAAATACAGACATTTTAAAATAAAACTCATCGCTTTTAATGTATCCAATGGAATCTATATATGGCAATGTTTTAATAACAATCATAATTCATTTTAAAAATATATGAGCAAGTTTTTTTTTTAACAGTCACTAATCTGACATCCCTTTTTCTCCTTGAACTCATATTCCCATTCTACTTTCACCCACATAATTCTATCCTATTACAATATATTTTGGAGCCCTGGTGGTGTTGTGGTTAAGAGCTACGGCTGCTAACCAAAGGGTTGGCAGTGAGAATCCACCAGACACTCCCTGAAAACCCTGTGCAACAGTTCTACTCTGTCCTATAGGGTCACTGTGTGTCAGAATCAAATCAATGGCGATGGGTTTGTTTTTTTGGCTTTAACAGAAAAAGATGAATGGGAAATATGTGGGTCTTTGGTTCTGGGTTTGCTTATGTGAAAGATGTTTTTCAAGATTGTCCTAGCTACTGTTTTAATACCTCAATGGTTTTGATTTTTATAACATATTTTATGCTTAAAATCGCCTTTACATACTTTGCTATAACAAAACAATATATATTTCAATTAAAAAAATTTCTATAATCTCAGGCTCTGAGAGTTAAAATAATTTTTTTTCAGACTTGAAATATCATTTCAAATATTATAAGTATACAGTTGACTAATCAATACAAATATAATCCAATGTTGATAGTTATTAAACATAAAACACCATTTTATGAAGAATGATTACTTGATGATATGCATGAGCTTTCTCCCAATTAGCTAATGCTTTCATGAATAAATATTACTTTTTTTATAGAAGGAGTCAGGACTTAGCAAAAATTAATAAAAAAAATTATTGAGTGTTTGTTATGTGCTAGGCATATAGTAGGTGCCTGGGATGCAAAAATAAATAAGTCAGCCCTTGATCTCAACCTGTACTCATTGCCATCAAGTCGATTTTGACTCATAGTGACCCTACAGGACAGAGTAGAACTGCTCCATAGGGTTTCCAAGGAGTGCCTGGTGGATTCAAACTGCTGACCTTTTGGTTAGCAGCCCTAGCACTTAACCACTATGCCACCAGTTTCTGCTTGATCTCAAAAAAAATCAAGGCACTCACAATTTGGCCACAATTTTCCTACTGACTATACCATACTGAGTTAACTGGTTATTACATTTGGGGTATTTTACTGACTTCTGAGAGAACAATTACAGCAGGAAGATGAGAACGGATGCTAAATTCTGGAGATCTAAGGAATAAATGGGAAGTGAGTAAGGAGAGAAAGAATATAGGGACTGCTTCATTAAAAATTTGAATCAAAATGGAGGAGAAAGCTGAAGGTGCTTGAGAATGAAGCAGAATAAAGGGACATGAGAGATGTTACTATGCTTACAGACCTCCAGCAAGAAGGTCTAGTACCTAAGACAGAGAATCGATACTGCAGAGGCCAAGTGAAGGTGAATGATGTGCAGGCCCCAGATGTGGTTATAAACCTGTAATGTAGAATAGAGGTGGGAGACTGGAAAGGAAGGTAAGCAAGGAAGGTGAAACCTGATCAACTTTTGTATTGGGTCAGAATGCTATTACTAAGTCACAGCCAATGTTCATCATTCTATAAAGAGACAACCTGCTTCTGTCATCCTCATGCCAGAGCCATTTGTAGCATCACCGCTCACAGTGCACTGAGTTTGAAAATAGTTCTTTAATGAGTAACATAAACAAAGGATCAAAATAATAAAGTTTTGAAAGGACTCTTCATATTCATTTTATTTAGGCTTTCAAATAAATGTTTGTTTTTAGAAATGACAAAAAAAAAAGAGGAAGTTTGAAGTATATAGAATAGAAGAAGCCTAGAATTACAGTTGAGAAGCTATTATCCATGGAGTTGTGAAACATATATACATACACTCAAGCCCACCCCATGTCTACTGAATTAAGTTTGCCAGGGATTGAGCCCCAGAATAAATAAATAAGTAAATGAATGAATAAATAAATTATATATATATATGTATATACATATATGTATATACATATATATATATATGTATATATAAAATTCCCCTGGTGATTGTGATTAATGTTTGTAAACTAGTGACCTAGGGCAGACTGAAATCCAATGAGGTTACGGTTGTTAAATAATTTACCCAAAGAAAAGTACAAATCGATTTGTTCCATTCTTAATTTTTCCAATCACACGAGAGTTTAGATATGAGAATTTCTTATGAAAGTTCCATCCTCCACTAACCTCTGCTTATCAGTACCAGCATTTCTACTGGCTCTCTACCCAATTCAATCCAGGGTCGTGTAACCAACAATTGTACTCAATAATTATAATAATTGTGACCCCGTACTAGACAGTGAGAAGCTCTGGTGGAGCAGTGGTTAAGAGCTATGGCTGCTAACTAAAAGGTCAGCAGTTCAAATCCATCAGCCACTCCTTGGAAACCCTTTGGGGCAGTTCTACTCTGTCCTACAGGGTCACTATGAGTTGGAATCAACTGGATGGCAACGGGTTTACTAGAGATCTGAAGCACTTCTTTAGTCGATTATATATTCCTTATACACAATTCCTTCTTAAGTTTTCTTGTCCAACCAAAACCAATGACACATGATCTCCAAATTTTAACTCAGGTTTTCATGATTTTCTTGAAGCAGAAAATGGTGAACATGGTGAAGGGGGGAGGATTTTGCTAAGGAATAAGAAAACTTGTTTGTTTTTATAAAGTACAATATGTGCTATTACTCATTTATTCTGTCCCTAATGCAATAGATTTTAAGAAAATTACCAACACATTATGCATGAGAAATGGGAGGATTGAGGGCGTGTAGCAATTTTATAGTTCCCTGTAGAAAAAAATACATTTAAATTATGTGTTTGTAGTCATAGATTTTTTCCAGATGTCCAGACATTACTTTGCTCTTTAATCATAAGGAAACTCTTTTGAAAAATCCACCAAAACTAACCCTCGTCTAACTGTTCTCCCTAACTGAAACATGTATGCTTGCATATGGAATAAAAGATAAATGAGAACTAAATGTGCACCTGAGTCAAGCTGAATAGTTTTCAAGTACGAAAGCACTAGCAACACGTTGTTGGGCGCCACTGAGTCAATTCTGATTTATAGCCACCCCTCGTGACAGAGGAAAATTTCCCCATAGGGTTTTCTTGGCTGTAATCTTTATGGAAGCAGGTCACCAGGTCTTTTCTCCCACAGAGCCAATGAGTAGATTCAAACCAACAACATTTAGGTTAACAGCCGAGCACTTAAATTTTCACCACCAGGGCTCTTTACTAGCAACATACTATTTAATGATAACAACCAAAATAACCTCTATTTAGATGGTGATGTGTGGATCTCAAGAAAAATGGAGATAAGTTTGTCATTGAGCTCTAGCCTTTAATGTTGTTCATCATTTAACTATTTAAAGGTAGGTTAAGTGGAGCAAATTTATGTTTATTTTTAAACATAAAATATAAGTATTTTATGCTTAAAATAGATATTAATAGCTGAATACTCTGTAACATGCACTATGCTAATTATTTAATACAAATTATATTATTTTCCTAACCATTTTGTTATTACCACTATTTGATAGATAAGGAAACTGATTCTTAAAAAATAAAAATGATCTTTATAAAGTCAAAAAGCTAGTAAGTCGCAGAGCTGAATTTCGAATCCATGTAGTCTGAATCTAGGTCCCAAGCTGTAGCCTCCCAGTGAACTCATAGGGCCTATCGTATGGTTCAAGTTGTACAAGAGCTCAGTACAAACATTCTCAATGCAAGCTATAAAAACACTTTAGGTTGTACTCTGAAGTCAAATGGATTAAAATCAGCCTGTATACAAAGAGCAGTCTCAGACATGATGTAGCCCTATTAAAAAAAAGGTTTCAGTAAATAAAGAGGTCAAGAGGAGATCGTTTCCATATGAGCAAAGAGGGCTTGTTTCCTAGATCATGTTGTTAATGCATTTCTGGGGAGCCTACAGGATCTTTTATACTCAGAAGGCAAAACATGGATTAAATGCCAAAAAGAAAAAACCCTTAGAAATCTCAAAATGCATATAGAAACCCACTGATTCACACAGGTATTGCTAGAGTACCTAATATTTGTCAAGCACTGTGCCTTTGCTAGAGTTCTAATTACCTATACTAGACAATAAGATACAAATTTTATAGATAAAAAAAGCTAAGTTTCAGTGTAACCAGCAGAGATAACGTTCAATCTCCAAGCTGATTTGTGTTCATCCAATACGCCAATTCCAGCTGTGAAGGGTCTGGGGAGAGGGCATTTCTAGGAGAAAGGGATACTCTAGGTGAGATTGAAAGACAAGTCAGGCAAGGAGAGCTGGAATAGTGTACCAGGCAGAGCAGAGTTTAAAAAAACAAACAAGCAAACAAAAAAGATGTAAAAGTGCTAATATTCAGTGACTGTGGTGGAGTGGGAGAAGATAAGACTGGAAAGAAAGGCGAAGGCCTGGTCCTGAAGGGCCTTTTGTACAGTCATATGTAGTAAAGATTTACTCCTGAGGACAATTAGCCATTGGAGGACTTAAAAGCTGGTGAGTGGCATTATTAGATTTGCATTCTAGAAAGATTACTATGAAAGTCAGTGGAGTTTCCCATGGCATATAGAGAAGAATGGTATCATAGTGTACATCCCAGGTTGCAATATCCCTTCTCCCCCAAATTATCTGCAATATCATCCATGTATATTTATATAACTGATTTTTAGGCACTATCTTTTTTTGTGTTCTTTTTTTGCACTGAAAAACTGTAACCATAATAACTTGTCCTTCAAGATGGAAATAACAATTATGGATGTTATGTCCACCATTTCATGCAGAGCTCTAACACTACCTTGTTAGATTGTGCCCCTCCAGTATCAGTGCTCTGCCTTAGGACACGGTGGGAATATGTTAGCATTGGGAAGTTACATCAGGGGGTAGAGGTAGTAAAGGAAGGATATAAAGTTGATTTATCCTAATGCTATTCTGCAGGGTAGGGACTGGAGAAGAGAGAAACTGAAAGCAACAAACCAGTAAGGAGGGTATTGAAGAAATTCAGGTAAAAATAATAAGGGTCTGAACCAAGGCAGTGGTGGTGGAAATAGAGATGTGAAGAAGAAGGGAAAAGAAGGAATCTAATGTGGTTTTCAGGTTTCTCATTTGGGTGTCAAACCTAATATCGAGTACAGGAGGGAGAGCAGGTTTGTGGGAGTGAGCCGATCAGAGGAGCAAAGACAGATGACCTTTGAGCAGTTTTAGTTTCAAGTGTCCATGACACAACCAAGTGAAATTATTTGTAGGAAATGGAATATATGGTTCTGGAATTAAAGAAACAGATATGTCTGCAAAATTTGAGTGTATAACAGTCATTGGTAATTAAGCAGAAAGGTCATTCAAGGAAATTAGATATATATTAAAGAGAAGAAGCCTGATGCTAGAAGCCTGAGCAGCTTATATGGGATGAGAAACTAAAGAGGAGGCTGAGGAAGTTCAGAGAGATGGAAGCCTGAGGTGAAAGTTTCAAGAAAGAAGGAATGGTCAGAAAGACCCAGTTGAGATAAAAAGCAAAAAATTTCCTTTGATAGGTAATGAGAAGGTCGATTACCAATGTAAAATACATGAAGTGCTTGCATTCATTAAAGCTTCCCAAACTAATAAGAATAATTCCAAACTTCCCAACCCAAATGTGATCACTCTGAGGATAAGAATAAGAAGTATGTCCCTTAAGAATGTAAAAGGTTATCACATTAAGATTGAGTAAAAGAATAAATACTGATAAAAGAGTATGTAACAAATAAATGTGTGACCAAGAGAATATTGCAGGTCAGGGAAGGACTGATTATTCAACGAGTGGTGCTGGAACAATTTGCTAGCTCCTTAGAAAAATAAGTTTAGCTCCTAATCTTACACCCTATGTCAACATTAATTCTAGATGGATTAGAGTTCAATTTTTTAAAGTATACAAATTAGAAAAAATATATATATAAACACATGACTAATTTCAGGATAGGGAAGAACTTTTTAAGATTAAAATAACTTTAAAAACAAAAACAAACAAAAAAACAATTTGTATACAAATCATTTTAAAGCACCTGGGTATCAAAACTCCTATAGTTAATAAAAACCAACACACTAGGGAAATGTTTCAAACAAATATTATTGAACAAGTTGAAAGGTAGTCTACAAATATTTAGGTATAAGATTGAGTATTTTTATTTATTTATTTTTTACTTTATAGTGGACTTTATTTCCATGTTGTCTCCCCTTGCAACCATCCATTATCTACTATTGGCATTTCTTATGGCTTACTTTATTGGCTTGATGAGCTAACATGTCTACTTTCAGAGACCAAAACATGATGAGCGTTGTGTGGAGTACATAGCAATTTTGGGCCCTGGAGAACAAAGCCTGAAACTTTAATCAGACCTGGCTTTCTTCGTTTCCAAATGAGTATTTAACTAGCCAACTACCCTGAGTTTCAAAGGCCATGAAGGGCTGGGAGTTGCTGGGAATCTCTCTCTCTTTTTTTTTTTTTTAAATTGTACTTTAGATGAAGGTTTACAGAAAAAACTAGTTTCTTATCAAACAGTTAATACACACATTGTTCTAGGACATTGGTTAACAACCCCACGACATGTCAACACTCTCCCTTCTCAACCCTTGGTTCCCTATTACCAGCTGTCCTGTTCCTCCCTGCCTTCCAGTCACTGCTCCAGGGCTGGTGTGCCCCTTTAGTCTTGTTTTGTTCCATGGGCCTGTCCAATCTTTGGCTGAAGCATGAACTTCAGGAGTTTGAACTCATTACAGAGCTGAAAGGGTGTCCAGGGGCCATACTCTCAGGGTTTCTCCAGTCTCTGTCAGGCCAGCAGGTCTGGTCTTTCTTTTTGAGTTAGAATTTTGTTCCACATTTTTCTCCAGCTCTGTCTGGGACCCTCTATTGTGATCCCTGTCAGAGCAGTCAGTGGTGGTAGCCGAGCACCATCTCATTGATCTGGATTCAGTCTGGTGGAGGCCATGGTAGATGTGGTCCATTAGTCCTTTGGACTGATCTTTCCCTTATATCTTTAGTCTTCTTCATTCTTCCTTGCTCCCGAAGAGGTGTGACCAGTGGAGTATCCTAGATGGCTGCTCACAGGCTTTTAAGACCCCAGATGCTACTCACCAAAGTAGAATGTAGAACATATTCTTTATAAACTATGTTATGCCAATTGAGCTAGATATTTCCCAAGATCATGGTCTTCACAGCCCTCAGCCCAGCAATTCGGTCCCTCAGGGAGTCTGGATGTGTCTATGGAGCTGCTGTGACCTTGCCTTGAACAGGTTGTACTAGCTTCCCCAGTATTGTGTACTGTATTACCCTTCACCAAAGTTTCCACTTATCTATTGTCTGTTTAGTGTTTTCTATCCCCACCCCACCCCTCCCTCGTAACCATCAAAATTGTTTCTTTTTGTATGTAAACCTTTTCATGAGTATTTACAATAATGGTCTCATACAATATTTGTCCTTTTGTGATTGACTTATTTCACTCAGCAAAATGTCCTCCAGATTCATCCATGTTATGAGATGCTTCACAGATTCATCGTTGTTCTTTTTCGTTGCATAATACTCCATTGCGTGTATATACGACCGTTTGTTTATCCATTCATCTGTTGATGGGCATCTAGGTTGTTTCCATCTTTTTGATAGGTGTGAGTTTATTGCTGCCATTTTGTAGTACTTTTTTTGTGGTGCTAACATTTTCTTTGTTCTTCTTACTCTGCTGTGCTGAGTTCCTTTTGTTTGTGGATTTCTTTTTCAATTCTTTCGTTTTTGCATATTTTGTTTTAATTGAGACCGTATGTTTTTCTTTTTTATTTCGATGAGTAGGTTTGTTAACTTTCTTTGTGGTTACCTTAAAATTTACCCTTATCTTCCTAGGTTTGAACTAGTCTATTATTACTTTGTATTGCCTTGCCTTCCTCTCCATTAGAAAGTTCTATACCTATGCTGTTTACTCCCTCTTTTATTGTTCTGACGTTGTTGTCATTTATAGATTAACCTCTCTGGTTCCCTGCTGCAATTCTTTTGGTTTTGGATAGTCCTTGAGAGTTCCTTTCCTATGCTGATATCTGGCTGGTACAATCTTGTCCTAGATTCAGGCTGTGGACTGATGTTTATTTTCAGACTGAAGGACTCCCTTTAATAATTCTTCATTTCTGTTTATCCAGAAATGTCCTAACTTCACTGTCATATTTGAATGAAAGTTTTGCAGAATATATTATTTGTGGTTAGCAATGTTTTTCTTTCAAGGTTTTGTATATATCATCCCATTGCCTTCTTGCTTGCTTGGTTTCTGCAGAATAATTAGAGCTTAGTCTTATTGTTTCTCCTCTGTATATGACTTTTTGTTTTTCTCAAGCTGCTCGCAGGATTTTCTTTGTCTTTGGTTTTAGTGAGTGTGATTACAATAGGCCTTGGTGTTTTTCTTCTGGAGTCTATCTTTTATGGGGTTCGTTGAGCTTCTTGGATGGTCAGCTTTTCATCACTCATGATATTAGGGAAGTTTTCTGTCAGGAATTCTTCAGTGATGCTGTCTGGGTTTTCCATTTTCTCTTCCTGTTCTGGAAATCCGATCACTTGTAAATTTTTGCTTTTGATTCTATGCCACATAATTCTCAGGGTCTCCTCATTTTTCTTCATTCTTTTTACTGATTTTTCCTCAAACAGAATTGTAACTACGTGTTTGTCCTCAATTTCACTGATCCTGTCATTGATCATTTCAAGCCTGCTCTTTAGTCCTTTTGTGACACTGTCCAGTTCTGAAGTCTTGTTGTTTATCTTTTGGATTTCTAATTGTTGTTTTTGTGTGATTTCTAGTTATGAATTTATTTTGGCATTTTACGCCTGTATTATTTTCCTGAATTCTTCCATTTTCTGTCTGTATTTTCCATGAATTTGTTTACCTTTTCCATAAATTTGTCTATTTTTCCTCATTTTGTCTGTTTTTTTGCTTCAACTCTTGGATAGCTATGAATATTAGAGATTTGAATTTCCTGTCAGGTAGTTCTAGTGCCTTTTCCTCTACTGGAAAGTAATCTGTTTTGTTTTGGATGCCTACTGCAAATATCCTCTCCTTTTTTATATATGTTTTGATATTGTCTGCTGTCTTCAGGACATTCAGTAGTTATTTTCTTTGTTTCTTGATTGTAGGTTTGTCTGTTTCATCCTGGTTTTTTGTTTTATTTGGTTATGTCTGAGCAGGCGGGCTGTGCATTCTTTGTTGTCTGTTTTTCTGTAGTTGTGATACTTAAGGCCAACAGGGCAGACCAGGAACCAGTGCTGGGCAGGTTCTAGTAGTCAGTGCCTGTGCTGGCCAGAGGTGTGATGTTCAGTGCATGGTGCAGGTTGGCAGGAAAGAGGGGGGAGGTTTTGATGTATGGAGCTAGTATGGGTATGGGAAAGAGGAGAGAGAAACAGGAGCCAAAAACAAACAACGGAAAGAGAGAAAAAAAAAAAAAAAACCCAAAATAAAGAGTGCAAAGGGAGCTTGACATTGGAGTGGAGAGATGAGAACCCAAGAAATGGAGAAAAGCAAAAAGAAAAAAAAAAAAAAGAAAGAAAGAAAAAGGGAAAAAAAACTAGATAAAATTTGGAAAAGAAAAAAAAGTAGAAAAGAAAAGCCCCCAGGGGCCCACCAGTGCAGCTGCAAAGACCGGGGAAGTCTCCCAGTTTGTGCAGTATAGCCTGGCTAGAGGGGGTATAGATGTCATGCAGCAACAGGAATTCAGGAGACTGGAAAAGAAGGTAAGTATAGACAGATGAGAACTGAGAAATGAAGAAAGACAGAAAGGGAAAAAGAGAGAAAGAAAAAAGAAAAAGAAAGAAAAAAAAAGAAATGCCCCCAAAGATCCCACCTACATGGCTGTGCAGATTGGGGGAGTGGCTCCTAGGCCGTGCAGTGCAGCCCAGATATAAGGGGCTCCCGAGTGCAAAAAGAGAAAGAAAACAAAGAAATAAACAAAACAAAATAAAACAAAAAAGCCCTAGGGATCCCACCAGTGTGGTGTAACGGGCTAGGGGAGTGGATTCCCAGTTGAGCAGGGCTTCACAGCCTTTCAAGAAGAAGCAAAGATGGCAAGCAGAGCCAGGTGTTTAAGAGAAAGGAGCAGGAGGTGGTGGGAGGCATGGAAGAAACCAAAAGAGCAGAAAGAAGTTACACCAGCTCAGGGACCCAGCCAGTGTGGACAGGGTGAATCTAAGCAGCCCAGGCTGGAAGCAGTTGCCTCCTGACCAAGAAACTGTGGCTGGCGGGAAGCAGAGGAGGCTAGAGGGGGAGGGGAAGAAGGGCGGGAATTAGCAAAGCATATACGGCTCATTATTGGGTGCTCGGTCTCCTTCTGGGAACTTTGTGAAGCTGCTTTCCCTACTCCTTGTCTGCCAATCTGCCATGTGGGTGGGGTGAATCCAAGCAGCACAGACACTGCACTTCCCAGCTGGCCGAGCCACTGCAGCCAGCCAGGAAGTTCAGAGATAGAGCCACAGGAAAAGGATGGTGGGTGGGAAAGCATGCATCATTGGTTACCAGGTGCTCTGTCTCCTACTGGGAGCTCCATGAAGCTTTTTTCCCATGCTCCCTGTCAGCCAGTCTCTGACAGGAGTCCAAAATGGTGAATCCGTGCCCCTTTAGCTGAAAAAGAACCTCGGCAAGTATCTCTGCTCGCTCTCAGTCCTCTGTCAGTTTCTTATTCCATTTGGTGTTTGGCTGCGTTCTCTAGCTCTTCATTTGACTCTTCAGTTTCTAGGAATGATGTTTGTCTCTGTTTTTCTCAGTTTTTTGGCTTTTTTTGTGAAGGGACTGCGTGGTGCTTCTGCCTATGGTGCCATGTTGGCGTGAAGTCCCTATTGAGTATTACTTTTAATTGAAATAAAAAGTATAAATGACTTTAATGGCCAAAAATAAGGGTCTATTTAAGTAAAGTGTACACACGATGCATTAGAATAAGGATTAATGATACAGAAAATGACAAAGTGCATATTAATAGCGAAGCAGATCACAATACAGTAGGTACAGCATGACCTCAATTTTATGACACCTGGTGAAATAGATAGAAAGAGAAAATATTTGGAAAGATAGACACCAAAACATTAATAGTCCTTCTCCATGTTTTTGCCTGTTTTACAAATTTTCTACAATGATCAAGTATGAGTTTATAATTAGAAATTATATATAAAATGTGAATAAGACTATTCAAAAAAACATGAATTAAAAATGAACCAACCTATTTTTTTTATGCAAAAGAAAAGTATAAATGGCCAATAAGCATATAGGAAAAAAACTAACCTGATTGATGAATAAATGCAAATTAAAACAATCACAAGTTGTTAAACTGAGAAAAATGAAAACACTCACTGCCAGCAAGGCACGCTGCTCTGGTGGGATTTAATTGGCACAAGTTTCTGAACAATAGTTTGCTCATATGACTCCAATTCAACCTAGCTTAACAGAAAGAGAGGGATTTGAGAGAGAATCCCAGAATCCAAAGGAAAATTAAAGAACCAGGTTACAAAAAGGGTAATGAGGCAGCTGGGCCTCATGCACCACCGAAGGTGGGAACTTAATTAGAACACGGTCTGTCTCAGTGAGTACACTTGATCTCCCTCTTTGGTGAACACTGACTTGCTCTGCATTGTGGGAAAGAGAGCCTCTGGTAACTTTGGTGTCTCTATGTCAACCCCAGGTCCAAAAATGCTGGGCAAAATACTCATCGGCCTATATTGGGTGATCTGTTGACCCACACCAATGAACTGTGGCTGCAGCAGCAGAGTTAAGTAAGAACAGGAAGCTCCTGTAGGAGGCATGTGGTTAGAAAAGAATGAAGTACAATTGTCAGTAGAAGCAAGGAGGTGCTGCACAGTCAAGACATTAGTGTCCATCACATACAATAAGACTATGTTTGTAATCTTTGACAAGTCTTATAATCCATCTTGAGCAGATAATCGGAAATACTGATAAGTTGATTCACAGGTATTTATTGTAAGAGAAATTGGTTTGTGTATACACACACGTGCACACACAGATGTACACATTTACACACGCAGATATACTATAAACATTCTGACCTTCCAATGAGAGAGGATTAGTTAAGTATATTACGGAAATCCATATGGTGAAATAAGGTACAGCCATTAAAATATTGTTTAAGCACGAATTTTCATGAACTGGCTAACTGTCAAGATGCAGTGCTTTTGAAACAAGACTGTAGATTTAAAACTGTATAATCTTACCATGTAAAGATTCCCAGAGGAAAGAGATTGTAAGGAAATAAAGCAAAACGTTACAAGCAATTCCCTCTGGATGGCACTAAGATGGTAATTTTTTCCGTTTTAGTCTCTTTGTTGCTTAATACTGTATTTTCTTTACTGTGATTTCCAACTTAAAAAAAAAAAAACAACAACAATTTCTTCAGTAAACAGAAAAAAGTCTTTAAAACAGAAAATAAAGGTGTATTAAAAGAGCAATTCTATAGTAGTTTATTAATTAGCTTATATAAACTTCTAATGATCAATTTACAAATAAAATTTTTTTACCTGGGTTAAATCAGTCACATAATTTTATACGTTCCTGGTTTTCCATGGGCTTTTACCCCTCCTCTATCAGAACTTAAAATATTCCTGTTTAATTTCGTTTGAGTTTATTAGATATCTGTTGTACTGAGAAAACTAAAAAAAAGATACCTGTAAAAAATTTATGATCTAAACTGTGATCTGTCAGACAATAGAAAGAAACTAAAACACATCAACGTCAATTGCTAAAAGCCTGCTCTTTTTTTCTTTCCCCTCATTTTTTGATGAAACTATTATATAGCTATAGGTATAAGGCTTTAAACAACAACTGCTGACTGTTTAAGTTGTTTACTGTTCTACATGTCTAAATTAAAATTAGTACTTAAAGAAAACATTATTTCCAGTATAGAATGATATCCTAAAGAATATGTGCCCATATTTGTTTTAAAATTCATTTATAAATCTTATGCATTTGCCAACTCTTAATTTTAAGACAGATAACATTATATTAAAAGCAAACAAAAAACACAGAAAATCAGGAAGAGAAGCAAAATCAAACACACATACAAACTTATATACATATGCACACACACATTATATATAGTACAGCCACCTCTCAAAAATGGCCCAAACTTGGGCATTTTTCACACCAGTGACCAAGAGAAGAGCATAATAATGAATGACCAAAGCTGGCCAATGAATATTCACTGTCTTCCCAGTCCTCACATATGGGCCCACACAGCTGAATAAGGAAGACTGCAGAGTTGTATGTCTTCAGCAATTTAAAATATCTCTAAGACCAATTGACATATTTTTCCCTAAGACAATGTCATAGAATATGGTAGAGTAGCACCACACTTAGAGATTATGACAACCAAAGAGTCATCACTTTTACACATTCCTTAAAGAATATGTTAAGAATATCATAGTTACAAAAAGCAAAAAAACAAAAAAGCAATTACCATGGAGTTGACTCTGATTCATAGAGACTCTATAGGATGGAGCAGAACTGCCCCATAGAGTTTATAAGGCTGTAAATCTTTACAGAACCAGACTACCACGTCTTTCTCACACAGAATAGCTAGTGGGTTTGAACAGCCAACCTTGTGGTTAGCAGCTGAGTGCTTTAACCACTGTACCACCAGGGCTTATTTATGGGGTCATTAAAAACATCTGTATACCAAAAATCCTATAAACTAATTTAAAAGACCAAATAAGGAAAACATTTTTAACAAATATTACAAATAATTTAAAAGGTCATCTACAAATATTTAGGTATAAAGTTATTGAGTCTTCTTCACTAACGAATGCTTTCATGGCTTTTCTCTTTGGACTTTTATAAAGGAAAAACATGAATTATTAGATCGTGAGGTTCTAAAATGATAGGCCATATTTAGATTACTATTCAAGATCACCTAAAATGAAAACAACAAATGAAACCAAGAATATTTTCTCCTCATTCAGTACATGAGACTTCTCAAGTGGCAAATAAATATGCCATCTACATTCCCAAAGAGAAAAATCACCTTTGGTTATAGTTTGGCATAATTACAACAGGTCACCTAATAATCTCTCCTCACTTGACTCTTAGCCAGGAATGTCTTTGTCCTGATCCTACATGGATATTCGTTTTCTTCAAAAACCTGAAGTCATTGAATAGACTTCTCTGCATCTGACATGCACCCATTCATATCTCATGTTTATCCCCACATTTCCTGCTAAATTTCGATGAAGCAACTCTGTCCACATTTACTCAAAGTGCAACCTGTATTAAAAAGACAAACAAAACAAAACAGATTTAGGCCTGCTCAAAAATACGTTTTTATGTTAGCTAAAAATCTGATTTCTTTCCTGACAACTAACAGTGCTTTTCTGAGGTTCTAAATATTTATTTCAAATGTTCACTTCACCCCTAAACTAGAAGATGCATCTTATAAATCATGAATCAAAGTAAGCACATGATCTAAGAACCAAATTTCGTAATTTTATAAAGCAAAATCCTGCTGGGATTATATAAACTCAAACTTTAAAACATAAGTTTTTAAAAAAATTTTCAATATAAAAGATAATTTATATACATAATTTATTTTATCTATCGATATGTCCATATCGTGATTTAAAAAGTATAGGAGGCATTTTATATAACTGTCAAATGTTGGTCAACTAGATTTTAGAGTTATACTTCATCATTGTTTAAATAGTCTTTATTAAAAGGCACATACAACTTACAAGTTAAAATAGGTTGTGAAAATTTTCAAGTTATTCATTAGACCACTGTAATATTTTCCAAAATATCGAGAGGTAGTCTTATGTTCCGTCTTCAAGATTCATCTTATCCTTCTTGCAATGTTCTTATTGATTTTCATTTTATTTAAATCTATCTGTGTTGTTGTGGGGGTGGGGGGGGACAGCATGTCCAAGGAGAATACATGACAATGTGTGATATAGCCTTGTAAACATTATTTTGACATTGCTAGTAAAAGTAAAAACATTCTTCAAAGTATACATCAAGAACTATTATCCATAAGCCCTCAGCAAGCCAAATGGAAAATAATATTCTCAGCAATTTAATTTGGATTACTTTTACCCATGTTTATTTGCTTCTGAATGCTTAGACGCACTAATACTAAAAAAATTAACGTTGGCAAGAGGAGCTACGCTAAAAACTATTCCTAAGACATTAATTCCCTCTTATCTTTTGGAATGCATAATCTGTAAATTTTACTGACATTGTAAATCAATCAAAAGTGCTTAGAATGCCAAATGAGCATATGCTTCATAGTTAAGTGTACGATAATGGAAAAGATGAAAAACATTTCTGCACTCCTGGCATTGATGGGAACACTTATCTAATTACACAGCTCATCAGCCCCTGCCAACAAAAAGGGCAGCTGCCAGGTGGAGTGTCTTGATTCGCTATGTAGTTCTTTATCAAGCATGTTCAAAAATTTTATTAAATTTGAAAGAGGTGAGAGTCAAAGACAAGCTACACAGAAAAACGAACTCTTTCTCCAGGCAGCCTCGTTTGTGAGCAATAATTTTGGTCATAAAATATGAATACTGTTTTGGCAGACTGATACTGCTCAGGGGTAAACTACAAGCTATAATCTTCTTTGATATTTGTAATAATTTTGAGTTGTTCCTGTATAGCACAGTTTTTTAATAAACCCAGCTCTTAACCAATTGTATAACCAGAGGCACACACAAAAGGGCACAGGTGCTCTTCACAGAGAAAGAATAACATAAAACTTATCAAAATTAAAAGAAAAAAAATATTCTCCTTTATCAGTAACTTCTACTTACTGAGATCCAGGAACTATAGGTTATACCTTCATAAGAAATAAGTCAGATACAGATTTTATTCAAGAATAATTCTAGTGCAATTCAGTAGTAAACACCTAATTCTCCTTCACTAGGGTAAATCTTAGAAACCACTAGGAAATGCCTCCAGCTGTGATCCCAACTGGCTATCTCCTGTTTTTGCTCACTTAGTTACACAGCTGGTCCTTTCCTTGTCCCATGGACTCTCATCCTCCATGTTAGATTGTTTCCTTCCTTATGGAAGACCTGCTATATACACTGTGTGAAAAATACCTGTCTCTGCAGATGCTACGTATACATATTTTAAGATATAACATCTCTCAAACAAATATGTTGCCATACCAATAGCTATTTGTACTGTCTACTGAACAAAAAATTGTAATTACAGGTTCAAGTAACATTACCGTCTTCATCTTACACGATGCAAAGTACCTGCCACAAAATGACACCTTCTCTGTTCCTTAGTACTAGCATACCAAAACTCATTGCTGCTGGGTCAATTCTGAGTCATAGTGATCCTATAGGACAGGGTGGAACTGCCCCACAGGATTTCCAAGGAGTGGCTGGTGGATTTGAACAACGGATCTTTTGGTTAGCAGCCAAGATCTTAACCAATGAGCCACCAGGGCTCTTAGTACAAGCACAGATTTTATAAAACATTTTGGTTATCAGTACAATAGGATAAAAGGGAAAACAGAATAGTTTTGAACACTTATTATGTACCAGACTAGTTATATCATATACAAACCATACTTAGTCATCTAATTTTTAGACTAACTCTCTGAGGTAGATATTTTTATCCTTAAATTAAAATCAAAGACATCAGCAAGACTTTAGGAGGTAAAAATACTTACCCAGGTCAAATAGTAGTTGTTGATAGTGCCAAGATCTGAATACTGTCTGAGCCTCACTCTCTTTATACTGTATTATAATTTCTAGGCTTGACAGAATCTAAAAGACTTGCCTGTCATTAGTGAGACATTTGCTTTCTGGTTATTCTCTGCTTTGCACTATCAAATTATTTCCTATTCCCTTTTTCTGACTCAGCTTGTAGAAGCAGATGGCATAACAATTATTACTTTTGGTTTCATTGGAATTTTCTTGTTCATCTATTTTATTACAGCTGTATCACTGATCTACCCAGAAAGGGTTTAGCATTACCTGTGCCAAGCCAAGGGGACTTGCAATTGGTGTTCCATATTTTTATACTAATATTTAACATTGTCTTTAGGCATTCAAAGATGAGAATGAAAGGGATACTTATTCATTTTGCTAGTTAACAACCTTGTGGGCAAGTTAAACACAAGTGAGTAGAGAGCACTAGCCAGCAAACAAAGTAAACTTTGTAAACTAGATAGAGAAATAGAACTAAATTCAATAAGGAATGTGTGCTCTCAGCAATTTTCTTCAACATAATTCTGGAAGTTCTAGTGTCAGTGCAGTAAGGCAAGGAAAGGAAATAAAAAGCATACAACTCAGAGAGGAAGAAATAAAACAGTCCTATTTTCTGGTGACATAATTGTTTATGTAGAAAATCCCAGGGAACCCATAAAACACCTCCTATAACTAATAGGTGAGCTCTTCTTGGTTTCAGGATACAGGATAAACACAAAAATATTAACCATATTTCAAATATACTAGCAATGAATATGTGGACATTAAAATTTAAGATATAGTATCATTTATGATCTCTTAAAGAAATTAAATACTTAGGTATAAATCTACCAAAGCATGTATAGGATTTACATGCTGAAAACTACAAAACACTGATAAAGAAATCAAAGAAGAGCTAAACAAATGGAAAAACAATGTGTTCATGGTTTGGCAGTCTCAACATAGTACAGATGTCAAAACCAAAAAAACCACACTTGTTGCTGTCGAGTTGGTTCCTACTCATCGTACAGATGACAAGTCTCCATAAATCGATATAGAAGCTTACTGCACTTCCTATCAAAATCCCAGCAAGATATTTTTTGTAGACAAGAGTATTCTAAAATTTATATGGCAGGTGAAAGAACTAGAATAATTGAAACAATTTTGAAAAAAAGAATAAAGTGGGAGGAAGCAGTCTACTGGATTTCAAGACTGATTATATAGTTAGAATAATCAAGACTGTGTAGTCTTAGCAGAGGGATAGACACATAGATCAATGGAACAGAGTGAAACAGACCTGCACATATATGCCAAACTAATTTTTGACAAAGGTGTGAAAGCAATTTTATGGAGGAAGAATTCCTTTTTGACAAATGGTGCTGGAGCAATCGCATATTCATAGGCAAAATAAATAAGTCAATTTAAAAATCTCAACCTAAGTCTCACATCTTATATAAAAATTAACTCAAAATGGATCATGGAAATAAATGTAAAATGGAAAACTAGAAAAATTTTAGGGGAAAATATTTGGGATACAGGGGTAGGCAGGGTTCTTACACTTGACACCACAAAACACAATCCATAAAAGCAAAAACAGGTAAGATGAAAAACTCTAAAATTTGCCCTGTGAAAAACCCTTTTAAGGTAATGAAAAGCTAAGTTACTGAGTGAGAGAAAAGATTTGCAGACCACATATACAGCAAAAGATTAGCATCTAGATTATATAGTGAGTTCTTAAAACTTAATAACTGAAAAAAACAAATAATCCAGTTAGAAAATGGACAAAGAACACAGACATTTCACGGAAGAGGGTATACAAGTAGTAAATGAGCCTATTAAAGGATGATGATGATCATCAGCCATTAGAAGAATTCAAATTAAAATGACAAGGTGACATCACTATACACCTATCAAAGTGACTAAAATAAATTAAATAAGAAAAAATAGTGAAAATACCAAATGCTGGTAGTATACGGAGAAACTGGATCACTCGCTTGCTGTTGAGAATGTAAAATGGTACAGGCACTCTGGAAAACAGTTTGGGTAGTTTCTCAAAAGAGTTTTTGGGAACTAAACATGTAACTACCAAGCAACCCAGCAATCACACTCTTGGTGATTTATCCTAGAAAAATGAAAACTTATGTTCATACAAAAACCTTTGCACAAATGTTCTTAGCAGCTTTATTCATAATTGCCAAAAACTAGAAGCAGCTCAGATGTCCTTCAGCAAGTGAATGGTTAAACAAACTCTGGGATATCTATATCATGGAATACTATTCAGCAATAAAAAAGATACAACCAACAACCTGGATGAATCTCCAAAGAATTAAAGGACCAAAAAAAAAAAAAAAAAAAAACTATCTCCAAAAGATTATATAATGCATGGTTCCATTTATACAAGATTCTTGAAATGACAAAATTGTAGACTTGGAGAAGAAATTAATACTTACTAGAGGTTATGGAGATCACACGATAGAATTCTGCAAGACCAACAACTTCTTCATTACAAATACCTTCTTCCAGCAACATAAACGGTGACTATACATGTATATCTAACCAGATGGACTACACAAGAATCAAATTGACTACATCTGTGGAGAGGGACAATGGGAAAGCTCAATATCATCAGTCAGAACAAGGCCAGAGGCCAACTGCAGAACAGACCATCGATTGCTCATATGCAAGTTCAAATTGAAGCTGAACAAAATTAAAACAAGCCCATGAGAGCCAAAGCATGACCTTGAGTATATCCCACCTGAATTTAGGGACCATGTCAAGAATAGATTTGATGTGTTGAGCACTAATGACTGAAGCCCAGACAAGTTGTGGAACGACATCAAGGACATCGTACATGAAGAAAGCAAGGAGTCATTCAAAAGACAGAAAGAAAGAAAAGACCAAAATAGATTTCAGAAGAGGCTCTGAAACTTGCTCTTGAATATCGAGCAGCTAAAGCAATAGGAAGAAATGATGAAGTAGAAGAACTGAAGAGAAGATTTCAAAAGGTGGACCAGCAAGACAAAGTAAAGTATTATAATGACATGTGCAAAGACCACTAAAAGACCGGGAACCCTAGTGGTGTAGTGGTTAAGTGCTACGGCTGCTAACCAAAGGGTCAGCAGTTCGAATCTGCCAGGTGCTCCTTGGACACTCTATGGGGCAGTTCTACTCTGCCCTGTAGGTTCACTATGAGTTGGAATCAACTCAACGACACTGGGTTTGGCTTTTTGGTTTTTGGTGCGAAGGTTTGGAGTAATAAAACCAAGAGGGAAGAACACACTCAGCATTTCTCAAGCGGAAAGAACTGATGAAAAAATTCAAACCTCAAGTTGCAATATTGAAGAATTCTATGGTGAAAATATTAAACAATGCAGGAAGCATCAAAAGAAGATGGAAGGAATACACAGAATCACTATACCAAAAATAATTAGTTGATGTTCAAACATTTCAGGAGGTAGCATATGATTAAGAACCAATGGTACTGAAGGAAAAAGTCTGAGCTGTGCTCAAGGCATTAACGAAAAACAAGGCTCCATGAATTGAAGGAATAGCAATTGAGACGTTTCAACAAATGGATGCAGTGCTGGAAGTGCACATTCGTCTATGCTGAGAAATTTGGAAGACAGATACCTGGCCAACCACCTGGAAAAGATTCATGTTTATGCCGATTTCAAAGAAAAGTGATCCAACCAAATGTGGAAATTATCAAAGAATATCATTAATATCACAGGCAAGTAAAATTTTGCTGAAGATCATTCAAAAGCAGCTGCAGCAGTACATTTATGGGGAAATACCAGAAATTAAAGCCAGATTCAAAAGAGATATCAGGGAACAAGGGATATCATTGCTGATGTCAGATGGATCCTGGCTGAAAGCAGAGAACGCCAGAAAGATGTTTACCTATGTTTTATTGACTCTGCAAAGGCACTTAACTGTGTGGATCATAACAGATCACAGACAGCATTGCGAAGAACGAGAATTTCAGAGCTCTTAATTGTGCTCATGAGGAACACAATGTACATAGATCAAGAGGCAGTCATTTTAACAGAACAAGGGGACACTGCGTGGTTTAAATCAAGAAAGGTGTGCGCCAGGGTTGTATCGTTTCACCATACTTATTTAATCTGTATGCTGAGCAAATAATCTGAGAGGTTTGACTATATGAAGAAGTAAGGCGCATCAGGATTGCAGGAAAACTCATTAACAACCTGAATTATGCAAATGATGCAACCTTGCTTGCTGTAAGTGAAGAGGACTTGGAGTACTTACTGATGAAGATCAACGACTACAGCCTTCAGTATAGATTACACCTCAACATAAAGAAAACAAAAATCCTCACAGCAGGACCAATAAGCAATAACATGATAAATGGAGAAAAGATTGAAGTCGTCAAGGATCTCATTTTACATGGATCCACAATCAACATCCATGGAAGCAGCAGTCAATGAAATCAAACGACATATTGCATTGGGCAAATCTGCTGCAAAAGACCTCTTTAAAGTTTTAAAATGCAAAGATGTCACCTTGAAGACTAAGGTGCACCTGACTCAAGCCATGGTGTTTCCAATTGCCCCATATGCATGAGAAAGCTGGACAATGAATAAGGAAGACAGAAGAAGAATTGATGCCTTTGAATCACAGTGTTGGTGAAGAATGTTGAATATACTATGGACTGCCAAAAGAACAAATCTGTCTTGGAAGAACTACAGCCAGAATACTCTTTAAAAGCAGGAACAGCAACATCATGCTTCATGAAGTAGAGGATCAGCAAAAAAGAGGAAGACCCTCAATGAAATGGATTGACACAGTGGCTGCAACAATGGGCTTAAGCATAAGGATTGTGAGGATGTTGCAGGACTAGGCAGTGTTTCATTCTTTTGTACCTAGGGTCACTATGAGGGCACCTAACAACAAAACAGAGGTTAGAGAGAGAAAGAAGGGAGAGAAGTGAGTGTGGCTCTAAAAGGCCAACATAAGGGATCTTTTTGGTGATGAAAATATTCTGTATCTTGGCTGTATCAATCTCAATATTCTGGTTGTGATGTTGCACTAGAGTTTTGCAAGATGTTGCCATTGGAGAAAACTGGGTAAAATGTACATGATATCTTTTTAATTTGTTTCTTAAAACTGCATGAGAATCTATTGTTGTTAGCTGCCATGAAGTAGGCCCCTGACTCATGGCTACCCCCTGCACGATGAAACAAAATGCGACCTGGTCCTGCTTCATCCCCAAGATCATTGCAGATCAAACTGTTGAGACCCATAGGGCTTTCGTTGGCTGATTTTTTAAGTAGATTACGGGCCTTTCTTCCTACCTGTCATACTCTGGAAGCTCTGCTGAAACTTGTTCAGCATCACAGCAGTAGGCAAGCCGACACTGACTGATGGGTGCTATGTCCACATGAGGTACATTGGCTGGGAATTGAGCCTGGGTCTCCAGCATGGAAGGTGAGAATTCTACCACTGAACTACTCATACTCCCAAAAAGTGAACCTATAATTATCTTAAAAAGAAAACAATAAGATAGTAACCACAACACAAATTGTTTAATAGTTTAAAAAGGAAGCACCTACATAAATAAATACAGAATACATTAGCTACTCAGGATAAAGACAAAAAATTCTGAAGAGTTAATCAAAATTTCTGAGGACAAGTTCCACACCTAAACATAAGCATGGGAGCTTATATTAAGTTAAGCAAGAATTAATACAAGAATGATACTTACGACAGGTCGCTAAATGTGGCCAAGAAATAGCCATGCTTGGGTGTTATTAAATACAGAAAACAAGTATTCCTGTGTTTGACATTTCTTTGTATCGCTCAGGATTAGAATCCACTCAGAGGGTTTGAAGATAATTTAATAGAGGGTATTTACAATTTTTTTATTTACAAAGGTAAGGGCAGGGTTAAGAGAGCATACAAACAATATTGAAGCATCTAGACAGAGACTAGCAGCAATGGAAAATCAGCTACCCACCTCTGGGCCTAAGGGATCAAGAGGAGGAATGCAGAGCTCAATGAGAGCTTGAATATTGAAGAGGTCCTGCCCTGCAGAGGTTACAGTCTTCAAGGGATGCAGTTACAATCAAAGATGTGGTATCAAATTGGGGCAAGGTGAGAAAAGAAGGATATCAACCAGGATCTCACATCTCCTCTCTTCTTCTCCTCCTCTTGTTTTTTTTCCCCTCTTTCTCTCTTTTTTTTTTTTCTCTTTGCCACTAGCAAGGGAGATTGGGGAATGCAGTCTGTAGGCATCAGCCTCCAGCTTCTTAGCAGGGCAGAGAAAGGATGTGAAGGTGAAGAGAGGAGACAGACTAACCAAGACATTGTTTAAGTTTAGTAATACCTGAAGGTACCCGTCAAAGCCAAAAAATAGTATAGACTCTTCCAAACCTCATAATCTTAGGACAACCCCATACCAACTTTCTGAATAAATAATGGAAAATGCATAATGACCAGGAATTAGTGATTTACAGTATTTCGTACTGAAGTTACAGTTCTTAATCTCTGCAAGGAAAAGAAGATATGCCAATAACCCTCTGAGTGGTTCTTTCCCGTTCCTTTGGATCACAAGAAACAGGTTCCCCAATTATTAGAGTCTTTACCTAGTTTGTAAAAGAAGCAAAAAAAAATTAAAAAAGGAATTTTATTGATAACACTTCAGGGATTTGAATATAAGTAGTGAATCACTTTTCTGTGTAATAGGATGACCTATAAAGGGTTTTTGATAGATACATATTTATGTGATTGCATTTCTTTTTTTTCTGATAAAGAGGTAACGAGTCCTAGGTAAGATTTCAGGATTCAAGCATCAAAACATAAAACTAATCAAGCCATTATTTCCTCATCATGAATTGAAGGTCAGGCCTTCATCTATTAACTCTGTTATACAAACTCCCAGATCCAAGTTTTAAAATTAGGACTTATTGTTTATTACAAAATTTATGGGCATAAGTTTAAACATTTACAAACTCCTCGCTCCAACAAACAATTAAGAAACTGTTTATCTGAGCTAAATGTGACATTATTATGTTTAATATTGTATTTCCATGTGTTTTAATTTGAAAGATGATTTCGGGGTCAGTGGAAATGAGAGAAACCCTCAATGAAATGGATTGAACGATAGCCACAACAATGGGCTCAAATATACCAACAATTATGATGATGGTACAGGACCAGGCATTGTTTCGTTCTGTTATACATGAGGCCGCCATGAGTCAGAGCTTACTCAACAGCAACTAACAACAATTAAGAATGAATTTTAATATTGGATTGGACAATTTCCCCCCTGCCAACACCTGCAAAACCCATGCCCTCCCCAGAACCTCAAAATGTGATCTTATTTGTAAATAGGGTCATTGCAAATGTAATCAGTTAAATTAAGATGAGGTCGCACTGGACTAGGGTGGGCCCTTAACCCAGTGTGATTGGTACCCTTGTAAGAAGAGAAGAGACATTACTGGCAGAATGCCATGTGATGCTGCAGTCAGAGACTAGAATGATGAGTCTACAAGCTAAGAAATGCCAAAGATCGCCAGCAACACCAGAAGCTAAAAGAAAGGCATGAAAGAGATTCTCCCCTAGAGATTTCAGAGAGATCATCATCCTAAGGACACCTTGATTGCAGACTTTTAGTCTCCAGAACTGTGAAAATAAATTTCTGTTGTTTTAAACCACCCACTTTGTGGTAATTCATTATGGCAGCCCTATGAAAATAATATGAAAAGAGAGTGAAAAAAGTTTTGGCACCATGATTTTGAGGAAATCTAAATTTAGTAAGATCTCTTAACTGAGTCATGTTCAGAAACATTATTGGAAATTATCAAAAATAATTTAAATGGGGGTGGACCTCATACCACCAAGAAAGAAGCACTAGGAGCAGAGAGCGTCCTTTAGACCTAGGGTCCCTGTGTGAAGAAGCTCCTCATCCGGAGAACACTGATGATAAGGCAGACAGAGAAAAAAAGCCTTCCCCTGGAGCCAACACCCTGAATTGGACTTGTAACCTACTAGACTGTGAGAAAATAAATTTATCTTTGTTAAAAATAATAATAATAATTTAAATGGGTCATATGAAATTAAGTTAGATATGGGGCCTTGGTGGCGAAGTGCTTAAGAGCTCAGCTGCTAACCAAAAGATCACCAGTTCGAATCCACCAGCTGCTTCTTGGCAGTTCTACTCTGTCCTATAGAGCTACCATGAGTCAGAATTGACTCAACAGTAATGGATACAAGTTAGATATGTTCAGCTAGACCAAAAAAAAAAAAAACCAAAAAACCCAGAAATCTCAAGGACTGATGCATTTCCTCTTTAGTAATTGTTCAGAAACCAAAGGCAGATCAAAATTTTCCATTTGTTGTTTCAGTTTGAATATTAGAACAAGTGACTGGAAAGAAAAGCGTATCACCTCATTTCTTGCAAAAGCAATTAGAATTTTTTTTTATTTGGGTGGGTTGCGTAAAAATTTCAGGTGTTAATAAACTGCTTACTATCATTTTACAGTACTATATTTCTTTTGATTTGATTATTCTGGTGGAATATACATATATTTCTTCACAAGTTCGTGCTTTAAATTTCTTTAAAATCTTTGTGGAAATGCACCATACCAGAAATATTTACCTAAAATATAGCTTTGGTATTTGAAAATAATAAACATTATAGTGTAAATTCTAAATGCTGGTTTGGATATTTGCTTTAAATCAATTCAAAGTACTAGTAATTTGGCAGTGGATATATCTGTGTAAAATATCATGGGCACTCCTACTTTTGGGACCCAAACTAGTCCATCTTTCTTTTGAACTTAGCATACTCTTTTCCTTCAAGATGTTAGTTGTCTTAATTAAGCAACCAAATGGGCCTAGGCTGGTTACTTAACGTAAGATGGAGCATACTGGGAATTACTGGTGCTTTTCAAGGCCTACCCAACATGGCTGGTCCAAGTAAGGAAAAAGAAAGACAGTTGACACAGCTACAGACGCCAAGTACAGGAACCAAAGTTCAGTCTGATAGCCTTGGTGGCCAGGAATCATGTAACAGTCTGCAGTCTGAGAAAGAGAAAGAGGGCAGTTGTTCCAACAGGTTAGAGGAATACAGGGAAGGGGAATTTAATTTGGGTTTGGGGGCACATTTCCTAAGTCCAAGCAGGCTGTAAAATGCTGACACCAGGGCAGTCTAACAAAAAGAAATAAGAATTTAGTCACTTAGCTAGGATTCTTGAGCAGAGGAGTGACATCATCTAACATACATCATCTGGCAATTTAACACAGAATTCCGGATGCCAGAGAGGCCAGCTAGTATGCTACTGTAATCACCCAGTCCAGAAATTATGTTCACTTAGATCAGCGTGGTGGCAGTAGAACATGCAAAGTGGTCCAAGTCTGTATATATTTTTACAGCAATCCCCACAGGATTTGCTGATAAACTAGATGTGGGATATGGGAGAAAAAAAAAGGCATTCTTGATATTCTTTGGGGTCCTAAACAGCTGGAAGATTGAATTATCCTTAATTAATATGAAGATATACCATGACTTTTGAAAATTAATGATGATACTTTTGAAAGTTAAAGAGGTTGTTGCTATTAACAATTATGCTGAGAAGAAAACAGGCTGAACTGAGGTATATGGATACCTTACTGTTTGGTGCTGTTAGTTGCTGTTGAATTGGCTTCAACTCATCATGATCTCATGTACGACAGAATGAAATGTTGCCTGCTCCTGCATCATCTTTACAATCATTGGTATATTCGAGTCCACTGTTGTAGCCACTGTGTATTTTGAGAGTCTTCCAACCTAAAGGGACTCGTCTTCCAGCACTATTTCAGACAATATTTTGTTGTGATCCGTAGGATTTTCATTGGCTAATTTTTGGAAATAGATTCTTACGCCTTTCTTCCTAGTTTTTCTTATCTGGAAGCTCCACTGAAACCTGTCCACCCTGGATGACCCTGCTGGTATTTGAAATACTGGTAGCATAGCTTCTACCATCATAGCAACATGCAAGCCATCACAGTAAGACAAACTGTCAGACTCATGGTGGCCTTACCATGTAATCATTTGAGAAAGAATGGAGAAGCTGAATTGGAGACGGGGGTGCCAAATATCAGGAACTAAATTTTGTACATATTAAGTTTAATGTCTATGAGATATCTCAAAGAGAAATCACATGTAGGCTATTGATCATATGGTTCTGGAGTTTGGGAAAGAGTTTTAGACTGGAGTTATGAACTTTAGTATCATCAGCATATTGATGGTATCTATGTTTCGAGACTGGGTGAGATCAAAACAGAGTGAGTATAGCTAGACAAGAGACTACTTGAGGAAAAAAAAAAAAGACGTGGAAAAAACTCCTTCGACTATTTAGGTATAAATTCTTGTCACATGTTGATAACACCAGAGTTTTTCTAATACTAAGATACTATTGGTAGCTTACTCAAATATATAAGAAAATATGAAGTTTTAGACCACCTCTGGAAATGTAATCAAACTCTATTTATTCACGAAGCTAAAGAATTAAGAAACTCCTACCTCCCATTAAATGGTACTACAATACTCTCATAAGCTTTCTGTTAATACCCCAGATTCAACTAAAAAAATTTTTTTAAAATAGAATACATCACGCCCTGTGTCCTGATTCAACTCAAGCCGAATATTATAATCACTGATAGAAGGCTGCCAAAACCCAGGTTCCCATGGGGGGTGGTAAGAAACAAAATAAACCTTTGTAAAAGTATTTGTATAAAATTCACCAGGACAACGTTGAGACAGATCACAAGCCAGAGTATGGACAATATCACCATCCATCAGGCAACTTGGTAAAGCAAAAATAGAAGTCTTTTGGCACAAAACCAAAGACTACATTTTGAAATGAAAAAAGATTAACAAAAAGAAAATCAAGGGTTTAAATTTTAAATGCCCATCCTTAAAAGTCCCTCTATATAAATGCCTTTGTTTAAGATTTTTTAAAATATTGAGAATAATGTTACTTCAACTAAAAATATATCAGGTTTTTGTTATTTTTTCATGTGATAAAGGCATTTCATAGTAAACTAGGAAAAAGTGAAATTGAAAGTTTAAATTTTAATTTTGAGGAATTTGGGAAAGATTCATTTTTCCTAGGGTCCCTAGTATTAGTTATTTTAATTAAAATGCTTGAAATTTAATAAAACTCTACCCTAAAATTCAGAATTTTTGTTAATTTAAATCTGGGAATAACCAAAAGAGAAATATTTCAGTCTAAAACCAAACTGTTTTCTCCAATTGTTTACAAGACAATTTGTTTTAAATACCTGGAAGTCATCTTTCCCCAAAAAAGAAAAAAAAAAAAAAAATTCACCATCTTCTAACTCAAGTTAGTAACTCTCCCCAGTATTCACCAATCAGCATCTCTGCTCCAGTTCTGTAGTTTAAAATATTAAAACCCTTTTCAATTTCTTTTTCTTTACCATCATTCATCTAAGCAAATACTATTTTTTGAAAAAAATTTTTTTCACAAAGAAACTCTGCATAAGACGTGTCATTATTTAAAATACACTGTTCTTTTCTCATCTATCCAGAGGCCCTTGTCCATAAGACTGGCAGAAGCAAACTCATAGAGGTGTTTAAAGAAATCTCATCAGCTGTGAACTAAAGTCCCACTCATATGGAGCTTGCATTGTATTGAGAAAAGGACAATAAACAAATCACTAAAGTACAGCATGTTACAACAATGACTTCAGGAAGAACCATAAAGAAGGTAAGTGGATACCAAGTGTTGGGAAGGGTGTGTGATTTAAAACAGAGTTGTCAGGAAACACCTCACTGAGGGTTTGATGTGTCAGCTAAGACCTGAAAGAGGCAAGAGAGAAGACCATGAGGATATCTGCGGGAGGAGATACCAGAGACAGGGAACAGCAAGTGCGAAGACCGAGAGTTTTGAGGAACAGAGAAAAGGTCAGTGTGTCTGGAGCACAGGGAGTTAGGAGAGGCTTGTATGAGATGAGTTTAGACAGTAATGGAGGTCAGAAGTTTTAGAACCTTGTGGGACATTTTAAGAACCCTGGTTTTTACTCTGAGTGAGGTGAGCAGGCACTGGAAGATTCTGAGCAGTCATGATGAGGTCTGACTCACTTCTGACTGCTGTGTTGAGTACAGACTGTAGAGTTCAAGGGTAGGAGTCAGGAGACCAGTAACATCAGCCAGGCATGATGAGGTTAATAGAAGTGGTGAGGAATGGAACAATTCTAGATCTATTCTGAGGGTAGAGTCAACTGGATTTACCAACAAATGATGTGAGTGTGACAAAAAGGAGAAAAGGTGTAGTGATTAATTGAGGTAGGGAAATCCGCGGGTAGGAGAGACTTGGCTGCTAGATCTGGTTCAGTTGTGGACATGTTAAATTTAACATGATTATTAGATATTCAAAAGAGGTGTTGAAAGAACCTGGGATTTAGGATAGACCTTCAGGTTGGCGATAGAAAATAGAGAAGAGAAATCATTAAAAAGCATGGATGTAGACAGAAGAAAACCAAAAGCTAAACCCTGAGAATGTCCAATATTAAGAGGTCTTTAGGAAGGAGAGAAAACATTTCCAGAATTTCTTTGTTTTTTCTTTTCCGATCTGCTTATTCTTTCTTCATAGTTTGCTATTGTTTTCTTTATTTTTGATATCTTACTCTGGTCCTTAGATATTTTAAACATATGTATTTAGATTATTAGATTTTTTAGAATATTTTCCTAACACTGGAAGCACTTGTTGCTCTCACCGTCCCATGAGAGAGTCCTTCTGCAATAGTGTTATATTTTCTTCTGCCAAGTGGTCCAGTCAAATATTGATTGTTTAATTGATTTCTCTTCTTGGGGGTTCCAAATCTCAAACCCATGGGACACATAGTCCAGGATTTTTATTTTTCTCAGGGAAGGCTTTTATTTCCTCCTTACCCTGTGCCAAGAAAGACATACAAGTTTCCTGTACAGACATATATTTTTTTTTCTGTAATTTATATTTATTTTATTTTTTATTGTGCTTTAGGTAAAAGTTAATTTCTCAGGAGCTCAAGTTAATTTCTCATTCAAAAAATTTTACACATATTGTTTTGTGACATTAGTTACAATCCCCACAATGTGACAGCACACTCCCCCTTTCCATCCTGGGTTCCCTGTGTCCATTCAACCAGTTCCTATCTCTTCCTGCCTTCTCGTCCTGCTTTGGGACAGAAGCTGCCCATTCAGTCTTGTATATCTGACTGAACTAAGAAGCACATTGCTTGTGTGTATTATTTTTTGTTTTATACTCCTGCCTAATCTTTGTCTGAAGAATGGGCTTCAGGAATGGTTTCAGTTCCGAGTTAACAGTGTGTCTGGGGGCCATAATTTCGGGGGGTGCCTCCAGTCTCTGTCAGACCATTAAGTCTGGTCTTTTTATATACATTTGAGTTCTGCTCTACATTTTTCTCCTGCTCTGTCCAGGACTTTTTGTTGTGTTCCTGGTCAGGGCAGTCATTAGTGGTAGCCTGGCAATATCTAGTTCTTCTGGGCTCAGGTTGGTGGAGTCTCTGGTTCATTTGGTCCTTTAGTCCTTCGGGCTAGTATTTCCCTTGTGTCTTTGGTTTGCTTCATTTTCCTTTGCTCCAAGTGAGATGGGACCAATTGACGTATCTTAGATGGCCACTTGCAAGCTTTTAAGACCCCAGATGCCACTCACCAAAGTGAGATGTAGAACATTTTCTTTATATACTATGTTATGTCAATTGACCTAGATATCCCTCAAAACTATGGTCCCCAATATATATATTTTTTAATTTTACCAATTTGCATAAAACCTTTTGAGAATCTAAGCTTTACTTGAAGATTTTTATTTAAACCTCCCTTTTCATGAAGATTTAGGCCCTATCTTCAGTCCTCCCATGGACATTAAAACCCAAACCCCAGGACTAGTGGAATCTGCTACCTCTCCAGGGCAGCAGTGGGGGAATACTTCTGGGTGGTGGAAGAGAGTTATGTGATTTTTAATTTCCTCCTTTTATACATCTCTTATACTGATTTATACAGTGGAAAATGAATCTTTTATAATAAGCAAAGCAAAAATGAATTTGTAAGTTTTCTCTGCAAATAAGACATTGACAATATGCATGTTTTACTCTACATGACATAGAACAAGCCACATGTCTGAAAATAAAAAAAGGTATTTCCTATTCAGATCAAAGTTGAAAATACATATGTGTGGCTTATCCCTAGTGGTATGGGAGGTCATTGGGACCTTCAAAGGAACCTGAAGCAGTTTTCAATTTTATCTTTATACTTAGTCATCTGAACTATAAATTTTGTGCTGATTATTCCACAATGGTGCCAAACATCTTAATAAAAATGAAATATTGTTCAGCCATCTGAATCTTTGGTCTATGTGACATACACTTGAGTATTTTTTTTTTAAGTAATCATACTGACTGCATTTTAAAAAATGCAACCATAATCTGAAATGTCTGAAAAAAAAAAAAAGAAAAAAAACTTCTCTCTCCCATTCCATTTTTAAAATGTCTGAGAAAATTTATTAGATAAGGAAATAGAAACAAAGAAGGTTATTATAGGAATGTTTTCACTTAAGAAGTTCTTCCTGGTTGATATATATTTCCATGTAAAGTTAGGGTCTTTCATCTCTGTCAAATCTTTGATCCTAACAAAAAGAAACAAGCCAGATGAAGGCAATGAAAGGGGTTGTGTTTATGAAGCTCTCTTTTTGAAGATGGTTAAATGTTGAAAAGTTGCCTCTCCCTTATACCTGTCCTTGCATCTTAATATGGTTTATTCAATATTTACCAAAATGAAAATTCAGATAAATAGGACCCAAGTAATAAGTCGAGTAAAATGAATATAAAATGAATTTTTGAATTGCTATATTCTGAATGCAACTACACCAAAATAAGATTTTGTTTTCAGTGTGGGGGAAGGAGGAGAAGGAAAGCTTGCTGAGGCTGTATTTACACAAGAAGAAGTAAGTTGGAAGTTAAAGTTATTCTCTGGGTAAGCTGGTCTCTCTGAAATATCTCAGCCATGAAATTCCTTTATTTTTTCCTTTCTAAACATCTTTCATTTTAGTGAATTCTCAAAGGTGATATTCATGCAGATATACCCTAAATCCATTGTTACAGTTTCCAAGGCTTCAACAGAATCATGTGTCTTGAGATCCTTATAAATTCTCCACTATAATTTCCCTATCCAGACTCAGAGAGAGGGTTTAAAAACCTGTCCTTCAGCTTCTGTCAGCAGATGACTAAGTCTATTCTGTTCAGAATAGACTAGCCTTTGGAGCCCTTGGGTGGTGCAAACAGGTAAGCTTGTCTGCTAATCAAAAGGCTGGAGGTTTGGGCTCACCCAGAGGTGCCTTGGAAGAAAGTCTGGGCAACGTACTTTCAAAAAATCAGCTACTGAAAACACCGTGGAGCACAGTTCTACTCTGAAACACATGAGGTCGCCATGAGTCAGAATCAATTCAAGGAAAACTAGCTTACTAGGAGTTCATCGTAATAGAGGGTGTAGAAAAGTCTAGAAAAACTAATTTAGGTGATCTTAATTCTAAGATTTTTTTTTTTTTAAGTAATTAAACTTTTTGAAGGAGGTGGTCTGATTCAAAACACTCTTGTCAGAGTTATATTCTCAATGAGCAAGGGGTATTTAAGCTGCAGATGGTCTAAGAGCTAGGCACAATCACATTCTTGTTTTCTTCTCTTGGTTCTTCCTCGCAAGAAGGATGAGTACAGAAAAATAACTAGGAATTTCTTAAAAAGTAACATACATGAAAGTTTCTAATTGGACCTGAACTGTTACTCATCTGCTCCTGGGTTTGCCTTCCTTTGGAATCATAATTGTAAACAAACAGGGTTTCTAAGTAATACTAATGTAATCCTGTAATTAGGAAGCACATAAAAAGGCCTATATTTCTACTTTCCCTAATTATAATGTACTTTCTGGGAAAGAGACGTGGCATTTGGGGAGGGCAAGGGGGGGAAGGTGGACAACGTTTCATCTGTGCATTAATAATCAGTCTCAAAGTTTCTCAGTAAAATATTACTTTTTGTTTCCATGATAGATAAAATTTTGCTTTTTTTTTTTTTTATTAAAATGTACTCCCCACTAAGATACAAAGAAAGCAAAAATTTCTTGCCAATTTCTGGATGACAATCTCTATTGTTCTGTAAATTCAACAGATGTACTTTAAGAACAAAAATACAATGTTAATAGCAGTGGTTGGCATTTAGGATTGTTAAGAATTCTTTAAATAAAGCACTTTAGAAACTCACATTTCTAAAGATTTAAGTTAAACATGGGGGAAAAACGAACTGTTAAAATTGAGAACTTTTTCCTAATAAGCTTAAAGTTCATTAGAGGAATTTTTAATTAGGATTCCCTGTAAAGTAAGAAGGAGGCATATATTTTACAGATTACATTCCAGAATGCTAAAGGAAAGAGATTTAATAACTCTATAAAGGTCATTAGCAAGTTCTTCACACCATGAAGCCTGACAACATGAGTCTGCTGGCATTCTACACAGCATTGCATTCATTAGATTAATTTTGATACGGGTGAATCTTGGGCTCAAATTATATTTACAGAAACAATTAATAGACTTGACTTTAAATGTTCAGAGTATGAAAAATAGCCTCTAGTCAGCCAAAGATGGTAGTGGCTAGGTGGGTGTGCTACTGATTTTACCAACAGACTCTTCCCTGAAATATTGCATCATCATCCTGAAACACATACTGCTGCCCTCTTCAATTACGTGTTTGGATGGCAGGCTAGTTTCTGGAATTAGAGAAGTAGCAGAGCAGTACCTAGTCTCCGAGCTGAACTGGATGACCTTGCCTTAGTAAGGAATGGCAAAAAGGCACTGACCACAGGTCTGTCTGCTGGATCTAAAGGTATGTGTGTGGTCAGCAGTGCTGGGTACTGTTGAGAGTATATATTCTTCTTTATAACTGTCTTTTAAAGATCAGAAATAAGAGAAGAGAGGACAGAGAGGAAATAGGAAACATGGAGTTGATTTTGTTGATCATGAGACTCTGACCATTTTATCTTTGGAAATCCTTCAAGCTAGGGTCAGGGCCCAGCGATGAACGAAGGTAAGAGGAACAAGATGGCTCCCATGAGAGATTCAGAAAATGCGGATTAGTCAGGCACTCCTATTGATGTCAGTCTAATCAAGACTGCAATTTATCAATTATGTAAATTTAAACTGTTTTTTTTTTAGTTAGATATGCTCAAACAGCATGCACCTGTGCCCCATGTCAGAGGTCCTGATAGATTAAATTGTAACCTTATTGTTTTCATTTTGTGTCAGCTGAATAACTGAATCCCAAAACAATGCAATAGGAAATTACTAATATGATCAAAAGTCATTAATACGGCACAGTTATCTTTCTTGTCAAGTTTGATAGATAGAGTTTCTGTATTTTTCCAAAACCAATTTCAGCCCACCTTCCCCTAGTGGTTTCGAAAATGCAAACAGAGCAAGCTGAGATGGAGTATTGCCGCCAACCGTATTCCCACAAGTGGAGTTAAGTTAGTGCTACTCTGTCCAAATTGTTACAGAATTGGCAGCTGTAATATTGCAGCCTGTGGCTCATTCCAGCGATCCTAAGAGGGAGCAACACAGCAAGATTTTCTTATTTTAGGATGTGGATTCCTTTACTGGTATTTTAGAGTTTTATGTGTAGGAGGGATCTTATAGGACATCTATACAATCCTTTTATTTTATAGATAAGGAAGCTGAGTTCCAGAGAGTTTGTCTAATTTGTCAAAGGACACACAGTAAATATGTAGAATAAGAGGGCCAAAAATTCCAGTTTCTAGGCTCATATTCAGGATTGGGAATTTTTGCAGAGTCGCTGTTTTGCTTTTCGATATGTTTAGTTATTGTCGTGATAATCTTTCTCTGGTAACTACTAGCGTTTATCTCAAAGTTCTCACCAGAAAGTGGAAAGAGAACATGGGCTCTGGAGATGCTGAGGTGGAAAAAAGGGCTGGTTGTGAGACAGAGATGTGGACTAGATAGGCAGTCTCAGAAAACCTGGGATCTTGTCTTTGTTCCAACTCTTAATAACTTTGGACTGCAGTTTGCTTTACCTCTGGAGTTAATTTTTTTCTTTAGAAAATGAGAACCACATCCTTTTCCTAGAGTACTTCAAGGGGTGGTCAGAAGCCTCAAATTAAATAACACAGATGAAACATTTTATAAACTGTAAGGCACTTCAAGCGCAGGCCATCATTATCAGAGCACTACTCAACTTATTGAAGATCTCCAAATTGTGTTATTAACTGGTAATAATATCACTAGTACAGACAGATGTTTAACATGAAGCAGTTGGTTGGACAGGTCAAATTTGATCCAAAGTGCTCTCTGGCCCACTACTGAAATGGCTAACTCACAAACAAGGCTTTGAGGTAGGCAGGCCTTTTTACCAACAGAAAACATTTTTACCCTTTCAGCCTAGAGTGAGGTGTTGAGAAAATCACTGTTATTACTTATCTGTCACTTTACAAAGTAGTTAAGGCAATTATTTATGATTTTTTTTCCTCCGAGAAAAAAATACATGGTGGTACATCCTATAAAAAAAATATTGCTTGGTTCACGAGCATTGTTAAATAGGAAATGTTTTTCTAATGTAATATTTTTAAAATACTTGTTTCATGTATTTTACAAGCTATATACTACTGCATAAAGGATAAAAATATTTATTGTTTAAAACTCTTTGGAGGGGAATAATAATGGAATTATTATTCTACCTGTAATTTCATATCTCTTTGATATAACTTTCTATTATGAAACTTTTTTGAAAATCTGGAATGAAATTTAGAATCATGTTATCTATACCAGATGAGTTCTTTTTGAAAGAACTGACTAAATTTTAACAAGTGAGAGAGAGAAATGGCTAGAATGAAAAAGTCAGTAATTATCAGTTTGTTCAGGTTTCTTTTGAATTATTTTAAATATACTTTTAATGTTTTGAAGTTTTCTATATACAATTCATGTTGGTCTTATCAGTATTGTTTCTTAATCCAAGTACTTAGGGAGGAATATTATTTATATCATGAAGATAACATTTATCATCTTCTATCCCAAAGAATCTGCACCCTCTGATGTCTCAACATCTGTTTTATTACCCACTAAAATATACTGTTTATTTTGTTCCTATCATTCCGCTTCATCTTTCTAAATATTTTAAATCCAGTAAAGTGCAACTTATCTGTAAACTTTATAAAATTACAGTTCCAAAGAAACTTGCCTTATTTACCTAATTCCTCCCATTTCATTGTTTTAGACCTGAGGTCAATAAAGTATAGCCTACAGGCCAAATCCAGTCATCCACCTTTTATTTGTAAATAAACTTTCATTGGAACACAGCTACACTCATTTATTTGTATATTGCCTATGGCTACTTTTGCACAGAATTGAGTAGCTATAACAGAGACTGTGTTGTTGTTGCTAGTCACCATGGAGTCAACTCTGACTTACAGCAACTTTACGTATAACAGAACAAAATTTTGCCTGGTCCTGCATTATTTGCATAACCATTGGTATTTTTGAGTCCATTGTTTCAGCTATTGTATCAATCCATGTCATTGAGGGTTTCCTTCTTTTTCATTGGTCCTCTCTACCAAATATGATACAGTTTTCTAATGATTAGTCTTTTCTGATGGCATGTGCAAATTTTAAAATATTCACTATCCGGCCCTTTGCAGAAAAAGTTTGGTGACACCTGCTTTGGAGAATCATTGTCAACTCAGTCTTACTAATAATGGGGGCCTAAATACTTCCTTCTCCAGTGCTCTCTGATTGCACAAACCCGGGAACTAACACCCTTCTCAGAAATTCAAGAAGAAGAGACATAAGTGGGATTCTATATAGTATGCTGGTGGTTAGAGAGTGGCTACTCATCCCAACTCCACTGCACATTTTTAATTCTGAGTTACCAAATGATGGTGCACAAAACTACCATATGAACAGCACTATTTTCCTCTCTAGACTTCTCAATATCCACACTACCCCACCAAGTCCTCAAGATAAATGCCCAAAGTGTCTTCCCTGTCCATTATTTAATAATAGCACATTCTTTTTAAGAGTTCTGCTTTAAAACTTTTGCTAAAATGGCCCAGAATATCTCAGTTCCCTTTCTCTTTCTTCCTATATACTCCTATATCATCTTGAATGGCCCAGACTTCCATTACTCCATTCTCACCTCCAAGTATTCTCTTAGGCCACACACTCTGTCTAGAATGTGCTTGGCCGTAAGCGGTTTTACCATTTGGAGAAAGCCAACATCCTACAGAATGGTTAAGAAAAAAAAATTACTGTCAATTCTGATTCATAGCGACCCTATAGAACAGAGTAGAACTGCCCCATAGGGTTTCCAAGGAACAGCTGGTGGATTCAAACTGCCGACATTTTGGTTAGCAGCCGAGCTCTTAACCACAAAGCCACCAGGGTGCCTATAGAATGGTAGAAGGACAACATAAAGGAAATCTGGGTTCCTGGTTGATCTACTGGGACTGAGCTACCGTATCTACTTTGGATTACTCATCGTTTAACTCTGAAGTACTATGTGGGGAAGAAATAAACTTCCCTCTTCTTCGAGCCACATATTTTAGGTGTAGTTGTTACATTAGATTAGCCTGTACCCTAATGCAATTTCATTTATATAACATTCTCATTAATCTTGTTTTTTAAAAAGTAGTTTTACTGGCAACAATAAGTTAAGCACAAAGCTCTGGGTAAACTAATTGTTTTGTTTTTGCTTTTTTCCCTCTTTTTCCTATTTATCTTTTTAGTCCCCATGTAACCAAAAGAAGTAAAATTATTGTTTCTTCCATTTTTGTGTTAATTCAATTTCTTTTTGGAATATAAATACATATTACGTTTTTGGTGAAAATCCAAAGTTCTTCCTGTCTTGTGAACAGATTTTTGATGCATTCTATGAGGCAAGTGGAGCCCTGGTGGCACAGTGGTTAAGAGCAATGGCTGCTGTCTTAGGCAGGGTTCTCTAGAGAAACAAAACCAGCAAAGTGTATAAGTATATACAGGGAGAGATTTAGATCAAGGAAATGGCTCATGCAGTTGTAGAGGCTGGAATGTTCCAAGCCCATTGGTCAGGATAGAGGCATCTCCTGATTCATGTAGCACCAGGGGCTGATGAACCCAAAATCGCCAGGTCAGAGAGCAGGGCTCTTGGCTCACAGGCTGCAAAGATTGGCGAATCCTACGATCAGCAGGCAAGATTGCAGGTAAGCTGCTAGCTCAAATCCTGAGAACTAGAGGTCAGATGAGCAGAAGCCAGCTGCAGGATCCAGAGTGAGCAAAAGCCCACGAGCCCTGCCTGAATGTCCACTTATCTTCAATACAGGGTACACACCCAAAAAAACTCCCTTTCAACTGATTGGCTACTCATAGCAGATTCCATCATGGAGGTGATCACATTATATCAATTGTCATCATGGAAGTGGTCACAATATCATACAGCTGCCAAACCACTGAGAATCATGGCCCAGCCAAGTTGATACACAACCTTAAACATCACAAAAGTAGGCAGTTTGAATCCAGCAGCTTCTCTTTGGAAACACTACTACTCTACCCTATAGGGTCATTATGAGTTGGAATTGACTTGATGGCAACGGGTTTGGTTTTAGGTTTTATGAGGCAAGTAAAAACTCTGTACCTTGACAATTTTGGCTCACTAGCTAAAAGATATGGATGATTAAAATTTCTTAGAGAGATCAGAGGGTAATCGGTGCCTTAAACGTTGTTTATCTTCACACACACACAACTCTGGTTACATTTAAATTTAGCCAGATTACTGTCTCTGTGAATACTGATAGCCATATATTCTGCAGGCTGACTAAATTTTTTTTCATTTATTTTAAATTTATCTGCTGTCATAGATGAGCCAACACTGACCCCTATGCCTAATTATCAAAGTAAAAGCTACAATAAGAGTTTGTGCATTAGTTACACATTACACAGTAGGAAAAAGTCCAGTACGGGAGAGCCAATTAAATGGTTATAAGCCCTCTTAATTTTGGCCAGGGAATTTAGCCTTCTGATACAAAACAAACAAATAAAAAGAAATATATATGTAGGAAAAATAAATCCACAATTATAAAATTCCAGAAAGTACACCGATCAAATATTATAAATATTTTGTGAAAATAGGCCCTGTAGAAATATAAACAGCAAGTATAATGGATTATTTTTTATCAAAGAAAATGCCAACAAAGGGTCACCTGACAACCTTGGGAGAGATTAAATAGTGACCTGCAGAGAGGGCAGGATTAGGGTGATGGAGTGATTTTGACAAATAGATTCAAAATCTGTAAGAGTTGTTTTAATTACAGTTATTTTAATTCATCGTTAAACCAATGTCACTTGAAAAACTAATACTCTGGGAAAAAAATCCAGTTAAAATGCTTGGTTTTAATTTATGTTCACATTAATTTTACTTATAGGCTCTAAGCTTTCCAACAGGATGACAACTATAGCAAAAATCTCATATATTCCTGGGATTTTTTTTCCCACAGACAAGTGAAAACAATATACTTTTTCAATAACAAATAGTGCTCAATCACATCACTTTGAATTATATTCGAAGTGCTAAAGATTAAATGCCTCCTCAATGAGGAATACACTCTTTGTTTCTAAGACAGATAAGGTCTGTAGTAATCCTTTCAGAAGAGAAAAGAGGAGTAAGGGAAAATGCCCTAAAAAAATAACGGGGAAAAAAGTAACAAGAAACAGACTTAAGCTACTAGAAGTCTTCAACGGACAATAAAAAAAAAAAAAAAAGTCACTTTTGTTCTCATGGGCTCAAAAGCACCTCGTTTTTCAGACTTCAAACAGTTTTTATGTGACTTTTATCCTTAGTTTGTTTCCCAACAATGAACTATACCTTTAGCTTGTTAAATATCATATTAAAGATATGTAGGTAACACACTTAAACCTAAAGTTTTCATGAAGCCTATCACAGGAAGGAGAACCCTGGTGGCACAGTGGTTAAGTGCTGGGCTGCTAACCGAAAGGTTGGTGGTTTGAACCCACCAGCTGCTCCACGTAGAAAGATGTGGCAGTCTGCCTCCATAAAGATTTACAGCCTAGGAACCCTATGGTGCAGTTCTACTCTATCCTATAAGGTCACCATGAGTCAGAACTGACTTGACAGCAGTGGGTTTGGTTTGGTTTTTGGGTAAGACAAGGAAACTGAGCTAGTTTGTTTTTATTGAAACGGTGAATTCAGAGGTGCCAGGCAAATGCTAGTTAGACATCCTGGAATATAACAGTGTCACTAGTTTTAGTAGGTTGAGTTTACAGCCACATTATCATATTAGGTTTCACATAAATTTTGGTCCATTGGGAGATAAAAGGATATCAAATTTTACAACTTCTTGAAAATTTCTCTCCTCCTTTAGCAGGAGAGGAGTATCTCTTCATAACTATCTTGGACTTTGATCAGAGGAAAGAAGAAAAGATAAAGTGCTTTTTATTACAGTGTTTTTTTTTTTGCCATATGGAAATGTAGAAGAGAAAATAAATGTAATATGCTACTAAAGTGTTTTCAGGTATTTTAGGATAAAATCTAATTCTTACTTGCATTCTCTGGTTAACTCCCCCTACAAATCTTTCAGCACTTTAAAGGTCAAAGCAATTTTAAGGATAATCTACCACCACCACCACCACCACAGCCACCACCAGCAAGTGTGTTTAGACCAGAGGTTAAAACCAGTTCGTTCTGGTTTGAATTCCTGCTGAGAATTTGCATTTCTAACAAATTCCCAGGAGATGCTAATGCTGCTGGTTAAGGACCAATTCTGAGAACCTCTAGTAGAGCAGGGGTTCTCAAAATGTATTATCTATAAGAATGACCTGTTCTACATCATTGGAACAGAACAATGGGATACTTCATGGTTTAAAGTCAGGAAGGGTATGCATCAGGGTTGTATCCTTTCACCATACTTATTCAATCTGTATACTGAGCAAATAATCCAAGAAGCTGAACTACATGAAGAAGAACGTGGCGTCACGATTGGAGGAAGACTCATTAACAACCTGTGTTATGCAGATGACACAACCTTGCTTACTGAAAGTGAAGAGGACTTGAAGCAGTTACTAATGAAGATCAAAGACCACAGCCTTCAGTATGGATTACACCTCAACATAAGGAAAACAAAAATCTTCACAACTGAACCAATAAGCAACATCGTGATAAATGGAGAAAAGATTGAAGTTGTCAACGATTTCATTTTAATTGGATCCACAATCAACAGCCATGGAAGCAGCAGTCAAGAAATCAAAAGACTCACTGCATTGAGCAAATATGCTGCAAAATACTCTTTAAAGTGTTGAAAAGCAAAGACCTCACTTTGAAGACCAAGCTGTGCCTGACCCAAGTCATGGTGTTTTCAATTGCCTCCTATGCATGTGAAAGCTGGATGATGAATAAGGAAGACCAAAGAATTGATGCCTTTGAATTATGATGTTTGAGAAGAATATTGAATATACCATGGACTACCAAAAGAATGAAAAATCAGCCTTGGAAGAAGTAAACCAGAATGCTCCGTAGAAGCAAGCATGGTGAGACTGTGTTTCACATACTTTGGACATGTTGTCAGGATGGATCAGTCCCTGAAAAAGAACATCACGTTTGGTAGAGAGTCAGCGAAAAAGAGGAAGACCCTCAATGAGATAGATTGTGGCTGCAACAATGGGCTTAAGCATAACAACAATTGGGAGGATAGCGCAGGACTGGGTAGTATTTCGTTCTATTGTACATAGGGTCATGAGGAGTTAGAACCAACTCGGTGGCACCTAAAAACAATAACAATACATCCTACTATGGCGAGTAGTATCTAGGGGTCTTAAAAAAAAAAAAAAGAATGACCTGGGGATCATGTTAAAATGTAGATTCTGATCCAGTATATCTGGAATGGAAATGCAAATTCTCAGCAGGAGCTGTAACCATTATGAACCATCTGAATCTCTGGTTTAAACCACTGAGGAAATGTTTTTAAATTTATGTTCAAAATCCTTTAGTACTATTCACTTTACATTTCAAAATGTTCAATGCAGAGTATGGATAACCTAATAGAACAAAAAAAATAATAAAAATTAATAAAACGGATTTGGAACAAACTTCTAGCTGCTAAAATACATTTCTTAAAATCCTTAATCATTTTATTAAACATGCTTACTATTCTACAAAATAAGTTGGGATGATTAACCTAAAGAAGTAAGCTGGAAGGTGAGCTGGTGTCTACCTGGGGTTATGATGCCATCAACGGGGACTCACACAGTAATATGCTACACTGGCCTTGGGCCATTGGAGAGGGAGGAGTTTTTTAGATGGCAACCACTCAATTAACCTTCTCTGCCTCAAAAGAGCCAGACAATTAACCTCCAAAACTAATTAGCTGAGATAAGGAGCCAAATTTAATGGTGATACCTAACAGCATTCAGTAGTAAGACTAGGCTGTGTAGATAGCCAGGTCTGTATCATGTTCTACCAAAAGCTCATCTCCAGGGCTCTACTGCACAAAAACACATGTGCAAAATGATCATAGGTAAGCAGTTAGGTTACCAAGTGATTAAACTGTTAAGATACTCATAAGAAAATATTCTTAAATTCTCCTTAGATATCTGTATTGCCTTGTATCTTGCTCACCATTACATCTCAATAAATAAAATAATTTACTATTTATTACCTAATTATTTTTAGTAAAAAAAGCATTATTGACTATAGATATGTAGCTGTTCTTATTGATCTAGGCCAAAGATTCTCAAAGTGTAATCTGTCGAAACCTGGAGATCATCCACAACACTTTGGGAAAACTATTTCCGTAATAGTACCAAGCTATTATTTGCCCTTTTTTTCCCACTGTGTTGACATTTTCACTGATGGTGCAACAGCAATAGCGGGTCATACCACTGATGCCTTACCTTAGCACAAAGCAATTCAGTGGCACTGAGCTATGGTATGGGTCATTAGTAGTGACCATTGTATTCTGCCCTATAATGCACTTGCGGAAACCCTGGTGGTGCAGTGGGTAAGAGTTCGACTGCTAACCAAAAGGTCAGCAGTTCGAATCCACCAGGTGCTCCTTGGAAACCCTATGGAGCAGTTCTACTCTGTCCTATCAGGTCACTATGAGTTGGAATCAACTTGATGGCAGTGAGTATTTTTTTTTTTTTTATGCACTTGCAGTAAGGGAAAAAAATGCCAGTTTTACTTAATAATACTATTCATAAAGCAGTAGAAATATTATTTTGTTAAATCTAAGCCATTGTGTACACATCTTTTTATATTCTGTGTGATAAAATGAAAATATACATAAGGCACTTCTGATGCATAGTGGAAGTTTCCAGGAAAAGCACTTGTGTGATTGAGTTATGAGATGAACTAGCCACATTTTTCATGACATCATTTATCACTGACAAAGAATGGCTACTCAGACTTGGGTAATTTGCAGACATTTTATTGAAAATGAATGAAGTGAGCCTGTCCCTTCAAAGAAAATAATGAACCATATTTGTCACTGGTAATAAAAAATTTGAGTTTTTATATGAAATTTAGAATTTTGGAAAACCTAAATCTGCCACTATGAACTTGACAAATTTCAAATTCTGAATATTGAAAGATTTTTCTTATGAGATCAGTGATTATATTCACAAATGAGATTTTTTTTAATATATATTGTATAATGAAATGTGTTGACCTTTGGAAGATCTGCGTTAACTCAGTGAACTGATAGTCTCTAGATGACTAATGCACGATGTTACCAAAAAAAAAGAAAGAAAAGAGAAAAAAAGCATGGTTAAAAGATCCATGTAAAATTCAAGATAGATAAGTGGATTTTAATGTTTAAGAGTATGAAAAGTTCATAGATATGGTTTCAGATTTCACATTGCCACTAACCTTTAAAAAAAACTACCACTTGTTGAGTCTTGATGCAGTATCAAAGAAGAATATCCGCAATTTTTAAGAAGCTGTTAAAATAAATCTTTCCTTTTTGACTTACTTATTTGTGTGAGGGAGCCCTGGTGGCGCAGTGGTTAAGCATTTAGCTGCTGACCAAAATGTCGGCAGTTCAAATCCACCAGCTGCTCCTTAGAAAGCCTATAGGGCAGTTCTACTCTGTCCTATGGGGTCTGTATGAGTTGGAATTGCCTCAAAGGCAATGGGTTTGGTTTTGGTTTTATTTCTGTGAGGTTGGGTTTTCTTCATAGAGTCCAGCCAAAATAACATATGGCAACAGACTAAATACAGAAGCAGAAATGAGAATCTAGCTGTTTTCTGTTAGGCAAGACAACAGATATGCTGAAATGTAAAGCAATGTCACTCTTCTCACTAATTTTTTTGTTTTCAAAAAAAGTTATTTTTCATAAAATGTCATTTATGTTAACGTATAATGGGCTTATTATTGTTACTTTTAATGAAGTATTCATAAAATTTCCATTATAATTTTAATATGTTAAATATTCATAGATAATCATAGGTATAAGGCACAAAACATAAACTCTTTGGGGTCTTCTGTAATTTTTAAGAGTGCAAATGGGTTTTGAGACCAAAAGATTGGAGAACCTTTAAAATCAAGGAACTGAGATTCCATTTTAAGAACTCAGGAAAAAAAAAGAGTAAGGTAAATCCAAAATAAGCTGGCAGAAGAATATAAAATAGATAATAGAAAAACAATGAGAAATTTAATAAATCCAGGAGATTGTCCTTTGAGAAGTTCAACAGAATTGACTAACCCCTAGCTAGATTGGTCAGCAGAGAGAGAAAGAGGGAGAATAAATTACTGAAATCAGTAATGAAAGAGCATTTACCATTACAGATCCTACCAACCCTAAAAGGATAATAAATAAATATTATGGACAACTTTATGCTGACAAACTTGACAATTCAGATGAAATGAACAAATTCCTTTGAAAAAAACACCTTGCCAAAATTGTTAAGAGATGGAAAATCTGAACAGTCCTTTTTTAAATAAATTGAATTTATCAAACACCTTCTGCAAAGAAAATCCCAGATTCAGATGGTTTCATTGGTAAAATCTATCAAACATTTAAGGAAGAAATACAACTAATCTACAGATTCCTTCAAAAAACAGAGTACGAAAGAACACTTGACAGTATTTGCTGGTAGACTGGATGTGAGAAGTGAGAAAAAGTAAGGAATCAAGCATGACGTATAGTTTTGGCTTTTGCAAACTCAGTGAATTATAGCATTTAGTAGGATAAAGAAGGAGCAGATGTGTGGAGAGGGAGAAATGATACATTAATAGCATCGTTCAGAACATCGAAAGTTTGATATGCATATTAGATTTGCAAGTATATATGCCAAGACTACAATTGGACATATGAGTCCAGAGATCTGTGGAGCAGTCCGTGGTTATAAATGTGGAATTTATCATCATATAAAGCCATGGCTGAGATTACCTGGAAGAGAGTATAGATGAAGAAGGTGTCACAGGACTGAAAACTAGACTATACCAGTATTGAAAGGTAAACAGAGAAGTTTAGCCAGTAAAGGATGCCAAGATGGTATGGGCATTGAGGCAGTAGGAAAACAAGGAGATGATATCAAGATGAAAAGGAGTGCTTTTTTTGTTTGATTTTTGTGTCAAATACAACTGAAAGGGCAAGCACCACTGGATCTGACTACATGAAAATCATTGTTGACATTGACAAGAGCAGTTTTAGAGGAGGGCTAGAGAGGGGAGTCTGACTGCAGTGGATTGAGGAAAAGAAACAGATATAGAAAACATACAGGATAGGTTTTGCTGTGTATGAGACAGGAGAAGTTTATTAGTAGGTAGTAGATATGCAGATCAATAGAGTTTTTTAAAGATTGTAATTTCAGTGCAAAAAAAAAAAATCCAATACAAAGGAATAAATTAGTGATGCAGGAGAAACAGAACCTAAACGTATGAGTTGAAGCCTTGAGAAGGCAAGCGAACTGGGCAGACAGGTTCCGATGGAGAGCTGAGTATAGGCACAGATGCAGGTTCCTAATTTTCTAATGGGGAGAAGAGGGCATTCCCATCAGAATGCTTCAATTTTCCTTGTAAAGAATGGAAAAAAGTCATCAGAGGAATAAGAGAGAGAAAGAGGAAGAAACAAAGTTATGAACTTTTATGTTGGAGAGGGGGAAAGTGAGCACTCTAGGGAAATGCCACAGGATTGTAGGGCAGAATTGAGTATCCATTTGAAAAATATTGTGAATTTAAAGTGAAACCAGTTAGCTGAGTTGTATATTTTCCAGCAATGTTTATTTTCTTGGATTTAACTAGGAGCAACTGGAGGGTTAACCAAAGTTGTGGGATTGTCAAATCAAATTTCACAGAGTGGGAGAGAGGAAGGTTAAGAGTGTTTGCATGAGTACTTGAAAATGGTAATGGAATAAAGGAAAAGGTATATATTTGCTTTATCTCAGCCACTATGTTTCCTAATACCATTTGTCCCCCTCAACATAATTGGAGAAAATCACTTACCAAGGATGCTTTATTTCAGATTGACTAATAAACACAGCATTAAACGGGCTCATTTTTCTAGAGGCTGTCACTATTTGTCCTTGACCTCCACAGTTTCATCAGAGGAAAGGACTGGTAGTGGTCCACTGCCCTAAAAATTCTGTCTGGCTTTTGGACTCTTCTTGCTTGTATTCTCAGCTGTCATCTGACCATAAATAATGCTATCTCAGGTATTTCATCACTTAGTGGATGTTGAGAACATATCTCTCACCATTTTTGAACAAAACTTTGATTGTTATATATTTCTCGTGCCTCACACATCCCCTGTCCCCTCAATGGGGAGTACAAGAGGGAGCTGGCACATCTCTCCTGGTGACAGGAATTAGTTTGACAAAACTTCAAACCCAAAGACTTGATAGGAGATAGAACAACATGGCCAACAAAGTCAATAATGTTGTTCTCATCCAATCTTATCCTCTAAAAGGCTTACTGTGGGTGTCATTACACCCTTGACCCATACACCAGAACAAGATGAATTCTATGCATGCTGATGATCTATTTTTATAGCTTAATAGAGTTCTTGGCTCTTCTTCTAAAGCTCGCCATGTGAAATGCTTCAGCCGTCTTTAACAATGCTATCACCCAACAGGTGCATGAACTTTGCATAACACAGACACCTTTAAATATAGTATTGAACACTAAGATCATTTGCTCTAGATTTAAAATAAATTAAAAGACAGGGAACTGCACACCTAGTTTTCTTCCATGGGTTTATTTGGTGATTGGTAACCATAACTAACAATCTTTATAATAGCTAAGATGTATTGAGAACTGCCTAAACATTTTATGTGGATTAACTCATTTGTTCCTCACAACAACCTTACAAAGTGAATACTATTATCATTTACCTTTTTAAAGGTGAGAAAAACAAGTCGCAGGTGGAGTAAGTAACCTGTTCAAGGTGAAGGTAATATGTGTCAGAGTTGTAATTTGAACCCTTGCATCCTGCCTACAGGAGCTAGTGATAACCACATGATATTGTCCATATAGCTTACTAGGCTTAAATGAGAAATAGTTTATTTATTATATTTTTTGTTTCTATCACATTTTTATTTTAGATTGCTCCCTATCTAAAATATCATCACTCTGACCTTTTAGCTTGAGGAAGTTGTATTTCATGAAAATGAATTATGCTAGCTGACCCAAAAGATTTCTTAAATCCTCCTTCCTATATCATGGTTGGAGAAAAATGTAACTTTGAACCATATGAAATTGTTATTTTACCTTTTTGACCTATGAAAATGGCAATTTCGTGAGGCTCAACTTGATATAAAAGGGATGCAACAAATCTATATTCAGTCCATTTCTCGGTTTTATTTTCAGTATTATGATGGGTTTCACTATTATTCATGAGCTCTTTCCTGGCCTCCATTGTGTCAGCAACAAACACTACCCCTTGGTGAGAGGGCAAATCAGGGCTAGAAGCATAGACTGTGCCTGAGAGTCAGAGTCACATCTTATAAGATCTTATAAGATGGCATCCAGCTCATGATGTCTGAAGACTCCTGAACTTAGCCTCATTTGCCTGATGAGCTGCTAAGTCCAACTGCTCAATAATGTGCGATGTGACTTGACTCATTTTAACCTTTATTATTTTACCACTTTCCCAAAAAATCTCCCCTTAAAGCCTAACAACCAAATAGACAGTCTTACTGATTGAAAGGTCAATTAATCATAATGGTTCAGGTATATTGTCAGACACGTAGGAATCATAACACCTACAATGTGCTAAATTCCTCATTTCTCCCACAGGATTTTTCAGTGCTAAAAACAGCATCATTGCCAGTCTTCCTAGCAAAAGCATTGCTAATTGAAAATCAAAAGAATCCAACTAATGTGTTTACTGAGTGTGAACAAGGAAGGTTGTCACATCTAGAAGTTCCAAAATAGTTTTCTTTCTTTAGAAAATATGTATCTTCTCAGAACAAGCAGCAGTTTTCTCACGTGTCTTAGTCTGTGTCATTGGCCACCGCTGAGTCAGAACAGAGGTGACTTTTGGGTAATTGCAAGTGTCATTTTCTGTATTTGGCAAGTGTGGCAGTCTGGATGTCCTCACCACATGAAAAGGTTGACAGAATGGTCATTTTAAAACTTGCCCAGCAAGCCTATAGAAGGTATGAGAGGTGGTACCCAGAAGATAAATGGTAAGGTCAGTGAACAGGAACTTGGTTGTTATCGCTAACACAGACCATTCTTCCTGTCAGCAAGATATCAGTGACATGTCCTTTGCTGTGAGGTGATACGTTCTGGAGATATAAATAAGTGAATTTAATTTCTACCCACTTCAGAAAGAGATAAGCATGAACACCTAAAAATTACACACCGTTATAGACTGCTAAATAGCCAATGACATTTGGTTTCATAACCTCTCCCCTTAATTTCTAACAATATTTAACAAAATTAGTATCTTTAGACAGAAAGATGTATAGCCTTGTAAGTATTTTGGTAGCCATCTCTGTCATTCATCATATATCAATGTATCATGCTAGAAAATTGTCTAGGATTAGAGAGACAAAAAGAGGAAAAAAACAAACTACTAATAGCTGGAAAAAAATAGAAGCACTTTTTTCATAATACTGAAAATAAAGCTGCTCTTGGCAGCACCTTGGAGATTACATAATCCAATTGTCTTCTTTTACAAATATGGCAAATGAGTCCAGAAAATTTAAGAAATACGTATTTTAAAAAGAACGTTTTCTTAAAACTCAATATACCTTCAATTTTCTTTTAAGAATTTTTATTTTGTTCCTGTCATGATTACAGAATGTCTGAGCTACCACATGTTGACTGTAAACTGAAGAATTCCACCTCTATGTGATTTCTTGGAAAAAGGGAAATAGACACCTACCCCTTATGTCCCACCTCCTTCAAATATACCAGTTAGCACAGTTCACAAGTAAAAGATAGACATTAAGGCAGCTTTTTATGAAAAGATAACTGATTTTGAGGTTAGAAGAGCTGGATTCCAAACCATTACAATCTGTTTGATATGGGGTACAATTCTGCCTAAGCCACACTTTCCTCAACTGTAAAACGTACTTAATAGTTCCTGATCTACTTCACAAAGTCCTTCAAAACTGTATATAAGTCTTGAATTATTCCCAATTCATTATTGTATGAATCCTGGTGGTGTGGTGGTTAAGTGCTACGGCTGCTAACCAAGAGATCAGCAGTTCAAATCCGCCAGGTGCTCTTTGGAAACTCTATGGGGCAGTTCTACTCTGTCCTATAGGGTCGCTATGAGTCAGAATCGACTCGACGGCACTGGGTTTTGGTTTATTGTATACATTATTAAATCATATATATGTATATGTATTGACCAAAAATATAATTTATAATATATATGTACATATATGTATAAGAAACTCTGGTGGCACAGTGGTTAAGCACTCAGCTGCTAACTGAAAGGCAGTTCGAACCCACCAACTGTTCCATGGGAGAAAGATGTGGCAGTCTGCTTCTGTAAAGATTATAGCCTTGAAAACCCTATGGGGCAGTTCTACTCTGTCTTATATGGTTGCTATGTGTAGGAATCCACTCAACAGCACACAAGAACAACAATATATGTATACATATAGTTTTTTTTACTATTATAAATTATGTCTTTTTCAATATTAAATACTAAATAATGTCAATCTTTGAATTATAAAAGTAATATAAAAATTAACATAATTCATGGGTTATTGAGGATATTCAATTAGACACTATATTAAAGTACAAAAGATTATATAATACATATTATATATCATAAGTGTTTGTTATCTTTATACATTAGCTAACATATTCAACAAATATTGAGTATCAACTATGTGTAAACCCAGTACTGTGGTGGGTTTTGTAAGTAATAGAGCAATGAATTACATACAAATTTTATTTTGAGGGCATGTATAACATAAGTGTCTTCAATAAGGTGGAAAAAGGTGCTATTACAGATGAGCTACCAAACTACCCTCAGACAGGGTGGTGGACTGTAGAAAAGTCCAACTGGTACATAAGAAAAGACTGATGATAACTACTATTATCCCAACGGGACATATCCCAGTAAGGAAAAAAAAATAAAAGAGATTGGCTTCTTTCTGTGATGTTTCTCTTAAGAACTTCCTCCCAAATCAAAACCTCCCCAACACACACATTCAATACAATATAATTCTCCTTTCTATTCTCTTATCCCTACTCAAGGTCTCCTTCCAAATACTGTGAGTACTGGAATCCTCCAAAGCTTGTCAGCATCACAGTGTTTCACATTAACAGGTACTCAAAAAATACTGTTACATTGATAAATCAGTGAATGGATGAATAAATGAATGAAGTACTTCAGGTTTCAACTTTTCTTGTTTTCTGTATAAATCTGAAAGGAGCCCTGGTGGCACAGTGGTTAAGCACCCTACTGCTAACTGAAAGGTTGGTGGTTCGAATCCACCAGCCACTCCCTGGGAGAAAGATGTGGCAGTCTGTTCCATTAAAATCACAACCTTGGGAATCCTGTGGGGCAGTTTACTCTGTCCTATAGGATGGCTATCAGTCAGAATCAACTACAGGTTTATATAAATCTGATCACCAATTTACTCCCTGTCTGGAGGAATTTCCCTGGCGGAAAATAGATGTGGTCTCTCCCCTTGGATGGGAGACAACAGTGCACCCAGATTGTTTAAGTCTCCTTTGTATCATGTCCTTTTATTGTGACCCTTTCTGGGACAAGAGTAGGGTTATAGCAGTCACTTGGTCCAACTAAATCGCTACAATTAAAAAATCGCTTCGAAAATTGAGAAATTATTAGTCAGCCTCTTCTTCAACAAGTTTCATAGTGGAGCTTATATCCCACTGTTGCCCAACTCTGATTAATTGGTAATGCCTCCTTATATGGAGGCAAAATCTTCCTTTACCTCTAACATTCACCAAATGCAACTAAGTTTGTAGCCTCAACTAGTATGCAGAAGAGCAGCTCTTCTTCTCCTTGAGGATCTTCTATTATTTGAGTTTGCTATTATGTCTCCTCTTAGTCTTTGCTTCTATAAGCTAAGCAGCCCCTTTTTCTGAATCTATCCAGTTTCCTTATCAAAATATGACATGCAACTGTAAATACCACAAAGGGGAGGTTGACTAAACTCTTAACCGTTATAGAGGAAAGTTAATTGTTAAACAAATTTTACAGCAGAAATGTATAGTTTGTAAACAGAAATGTAAATGTAAATAGAAATGTAACCAGTTGCTGTCAAGTCAATTCTAACTCTTGACAACCCCATGTTGTCAAAGTAGAACTGTGCTCCATAAGGTTTTCAATGACTGTTTTTTTTCAGCAGTAAACAGCTCCTTACATTTGTGCAGATCTTTTTGAAATTATTTTTCCCCAGAAAAAAAAGTATCTTTTTGATCTCAAAATTCCTGAAGGAGGCATGGTTGACATTGTTATTTTCAATCTACATATCCTTGAAGTTGTGAATTTCTCAGGATTGACTGAAGACATCTTATGTGGGATCCCGTCCAACCACTAACTCCTCAGCACTCCTTTACCCACAGAAGTAAATTTGTACGTATATGCATGTGTGTGCATGCATGCGTTTTTGTAGGGAATATTTGATGATGATATATGACCTTCAATTATGCCCATAGTTAGGCATCTTATATACTGTTAGATCTCATAACACAACAGACTCACAATATACTAAAAAATACAAAGAGCTAATTATTATGAGGTTAGTTACATTAAACAGTCACTTTAGACATCTAGGGAGCCCTGGTGGTGCAATGGTTGATAGTTAAGGCTGGCTGCTAACCAAAAGGTTGGCAGTTGGAATCCACCAGCCGCTCCTTGAAAAACCCTATGAGGCAGTTCTACTCTGTCCTATAGGGTGGCTTATGAGTCAGAATCAACTTGATGGCAACGAGTTTATGGGTTTAGACGTCTAGAGGCACAGGTGGGAAATATGGTAAAGAGTAGCTAAAAACTTAATGTTGTTTTCATGTATATAATATCCAGACGGAAAATAACTTGATCCTTGAGAAGCTACTTTTTGCAAAATTGTCAAAATTTTACTAAATTATAAAAATAATTTTTAAAAACTTAAAATTCTATTTTGCTTTTACTACCTGGAGAGCATTAAAAAAAAAAAAAAAAGATGTATTTGATCACTAAATCTCTCCTTTTTTTTTCTGGAGTCATACTATCCATGAGCCCACTAATCCTTAGCTCTAACCCAAACTTGCTCTTTTCTAGATTGTCTGCATAGCTTACGTTCTAACATTTTCCTTCTCTCGTTCCCGAGTTAGATTCTTACATGGATCTGAGGTCTTCCACTTTCATGGTTTTCTCCTACATTTTATTAGAGTATCTCAAACAATTTCTCAAGAAAAAATGTGCAGAAGGTAAGCTTTCTCAATCCCTGTATGAGTGAAAACATTTCACTCACACTTAGATGTCAATTTTGAGTATAGAATCATAAACTCAAAAATTCTCCCCCCTCAGAATTTTAGAAGCATCCTACCCTATCTTCTACCCCCACCCTCTCACTGATTGAAGCAGGGTTTCTCCTCCTTCTCCTTCTCTGCCTCTATTTCTTCCTTATCATTATCTTCTGGTAAGCTTTTTAATCTTGTCTTTATTCTTGCAGTATGCAAAGTTCATGAGGTTGTGATTTTCACATATCCTGTCCAGCCTGCTGCAAGTTTTTCTAGTCAAAAGTCGAATTTTTTCTTTACCTTTGGGTCCTTTGAATTTTAAGACCTCATACACAAATATCACCTCTTCACAGGTTTTCCCAAGGAAATCCTGTTCTGAGTAGGCAGCTCATCTGTTAAAGGATGTTGATCAGAATTAGGTGATGAAAACACGGGAAAAATACAAGGTGGTACAAGATGCAGAAAATGTCACTCAGTAGTGACATTAACTCCTACTCTCATAATGACAATCCTATTCGGCAAAGGCAATTTTTATTTGTTTGATAAAAATCTTTGTGTGATATTAGAGGAAAAACTTTATTAATACCCTTGGGTTTTATATTATTAAAGTCACTGTCAAATCCATTGAACTCTATGCCATTTTGTTTTTTATGCCTTTAGCATGCAATGTGCTATTTTACTCTTGGAACCATAAAAAACAATGTAGTATTCAGCTGCAAATGTAGATTATTTTCAATTAGAAGGAAAAAATAATTTAGAATATATTCTCTACTCCCTCGTTTATACTGCCTTGATTTCCCATTGCCTTGTGATTTTGACCTTCATAAAATCACATTCTAGAATAGAAGCCCGGCTCTGCCACTTACTAAATTGGCAACTTTGGTTGTTATTTCACATCCCTGAATGATGGTATCATCTATAAAATGGGATGATAAAAAAAGTTTCTCTTGGAGGAGTAAATGAAGCAATATATGCTAAGTGCCTGGCAGATCATATATAAAAAAATATATATTATATACTCAATGTCAATTTGTATTATTTCATGAATAATTCATTTTGGTATCACATTTGATGAAATCATTGCCTTCATTCTCTTGGCTTAAAACTCTGTCTCAGCAATCTTGGGATGCAATTCAAAGGGAAATGCACCATCAGGGTAGAATTCCGTTCATTTTCATATTCCTAAAAATGAGCCTGGCTGTAATTCTACTATAAAAATGTCATCTCATCTTTCCCTATTAATTTTATAAATAATTCTTAATATCCTGTTTTGGTTTTTGAAACATGAGAAACCTCACCTAATTAATGCTCTGGCACAACCCAACACCTTTCTCATGGGCCTGAGCCTGTCCAAGCTGAAGCATTAGACTTGTGCCTACATAACCCAGTGAAAACCCAGTGCCGTCGAATCGATTCCGGCTCATAGCGACCCTACAGAACAGAGTAGAACTGCCCCACAGAATTTCCAAGGAGCACCTGGCGGATTTGAACTGCCGACCCTTTGGTTAGCAGCCATAGCACTTAACCACAACTCTAATTTGAGGAGTTTTTAAAGGACCTTAAGGTACTTTCAAAAATTCTACGACATTTAGCAAAGTCAGTGTTTTTGAGGCTGTTTAGACACTTAGAATGTCACCGAGAATGTAGGGTTCAAGACTCTGTGTCTTCTGTCCCTAAGTCCCTTGTTGTGTTCTTAGGTGCTGTCAATTCTGACTCATAGCAACCTTATATACAACAGAAGGACACACTGCCTGATCCTGCTAAATCCTCATAATTCTTGTTATGCTTGAGCTCATTGTTGCACAAATGTGCCAATCCATTTCATTGAGGGTCTTCCTGTTTTTCACTGACCCTCTACTTTACCAAGCATTATGTCCTTCTCCAGGGACTGATAACATGTCCAAAGTATGTGAGACATAATATGGCCATCCTTGCTTCTAAGGAGCATTCTGGTTGTACTTCTTCCAAGACAGATCTGTTCGTTCTTTTGGCAGTGTGTGATATAGTCAATATTCTGCACCAACACCACAATTCAAAGACATCAATTCTTCTTCAGTCTTCCTTATTATGCATGCCTATGAGGCGACTGAAATGCCACGGCTTTGGTCAGGCTCACCTTAGTCTTCAAGGTGACATCTTTGCTTTTTAGCACTTGAAAGAGGTCTTTCACAGCAGATTTGCCCAACGCAACATGTCATTTGATTTGTTGGCTGCTACTTCCATGGGTGCTGATTGTGGATCCAAGTAAAATGAAATCCTTGACAACTTCAGTGTTTTTTCCATTTATCGTGATGTTGCTTACTGGTCCAGTTGTGAGGATTTTTGTTTCCTTTATATTGCAGTGTAATTCATACTGAAGGCTGTGGTCTTTGATCTTCATCAGTAAGTGCTTCAAGTCCTCTTCACTTTCAGCAAGCAAAGTTGTGTCACCTGCATAACTCAGGTTGCTAATGAGTTTTCCTCCATTCCTGGTGCCCCGTTCTTCTTCATATAGTCCAGCTTCTTGGATTATTTGCTCAGCATACAGTCTGAATACATACGGTGAAAGGATACAACGCTGACACACGCCTTTCCTGACTTTAAACCACACAGTATACCCTTGTTCTGTTCAATCAGCTGCCTCTTGATCCAGGTACAGGTTCCTCATGAGCACAATTAAGTGTTCTGGAATCCTCATTCTTCACAATGTTATCCATAATTTGTTATGATCCACACAGTCGATTGCCTTTGCATAGTCAATAAACGTCCTTCTGGTATTCTCTGCCTTCAGCCAGAATTCATCTGACATCAGCAATGATATCCCTTGTTCCATGTCCTCTTCTGAATCCAGCTGGAATTTCTGACAGTTTCCTGTCAATATACTGCTGCAGCCACTTTTGAATGATCTTCAGCAAAATTTTACTTGAGTGTGATATTAATGATATTGTTCAATAATTTCCGCCTTCAGGTGGCTTTCTTGGGAATAGGCATAAAAATATGAATCTCCTGCAGTTGGTTCGCCAGGTAGCTGTCTTCCAGATTTCTTGGCATAGCCAAGTGAGCACTTCCAGTGCTGCATCCATTTGTTGAAACATCTCAATTGGTATTCTGTCAATTCCTGGAGTCTGATTTTTCACCAGTGCCTTCAGTGCAGCTTGGACTTCTTCCTTCTGTACCATCGGTTCCAGATCATATGCTACCTCCTGAAACAGCTGAATGTCGACCAATTCTTTTTGGTACAATGACTCTGTGTATTCTTTCCATCTTCTTTTGATGCTTCCCGCATCATTTAATATTTTCCCTGAAGAATCCTTCAATATAGCAACTAAAGGCTTGAATTTTTCTTCAGTTCTTTCAGCTTGAGAAATGCCAAGTGTGTTCTTCACTTTTGGTTTTCTACCTCCAGTCTTTGCACATGTCATTATAATATTTTACTTTGTCTTACCAAGTTACCCTTCCAAATCTTCTGTTCAGCTCTTCTACTTCATCGTTACTTCATTTCTTCCTTTCCCTTTAGCTAGTCTATGTTCAAGAGCAAGTTTCAGAGTCTCTTCTGACATCCACTTTGGTCTTTTCTTTCTTTCCTGTCCTTTTAATGACCTCTTGCTTTCTGCATGTATGATGCCCTTGATGTCATTCTACAACATGTCTGGTCTTTGATCAATAGGTCAACACATCTAATCTATTTTTGAGATGGTCTCTAAATTCAGGTAGGATATACTCAAGGTCATACTTTGGCTTTCACAGACTTGTTCTAATTTTCTTCAGTTTCAACTTGAACTTGCATATTAGCAACTGATGGCCTGTTCTGCAGTAGGCTCCTGGCCTTGTTCTAACTGATGATATTCAGCTTTTCCATTGTCTCTTTCCACAGATGTAATCAATTTGATTTCTGTGTATTCCATCTGGTGAGGTCCACATGTATAGTTGCTGTTTATGTTGTTGAAAAAAGTATTTGCAATGAAGAAGTCATTGGTCTTACAAAATTTTATTATGCAATCTCCGGCGCTGTTTCTATCACCAAAGCCATCATTTTCCAATTACTGATTCTTCTTTTTTGTTTCCAACTTTCATGTTCCAATCACCAGTAACTATCAATGCATCCTGATGGCATGTTCGATCAATTTCAGACTGCAGATGTTGGTAAAAATCTTCAGTTTCTTCAACTTTGACCTTAGTGGTTGGTGTGTAAATTTGAATAATAGTCATATTAACTGGTTTTCCTTGTAGGTGTATGGATATTATCCTATCACTGACAGTGTGGTACTTCAGGATAGATCCTGAAATGTTCTTTTTGACGATGAACGTAATGCCATTCCTCTTCAAGTTGTCATTCCTGGTATAGCAGACCACATGATTGTCTGATTCAAAATGGCCAATATCAGACCATTTCAGCTCATGAATGCCCAGAATATTGCTATTTATGCATTCCATCTCATTATTTACGATTTCCAATTTTCCTAGGTTCATATTTCATGCATTCTACATTCTGAGTATTAACGGATGTTTGCAGCTGTTTCTTCTCATTTTGAGTCCTGCCGCTTCAGCAAATGAAGGTCCTGAATGAAAGCTTGACTTCATCCACGTCATTAAGGTCAACACTACGTTGAAGACGCAACTTTTTCCCGTTCGTATTTTGAGTGCCTTTCAACCTCAGGGGCTCATCTTTGGTCACTTTACCAGAAAATATTCCTCTGCTATTCATAAGGTTTTCACTAGCTAATTATTTTCAGGAGTTGATTGCTGGTTCCTTCTTCCTAATCTGTCTTAGTCTGGAAGCTCAGCTGAAACCTGTCCAACACGGGTGACCCTGCTGGTATTTGAATACCAGTGGCAGAGCTTCCAGCATCACAGCAACACACAAGCCCCTGCAGTAGGACAAACTGACGAACATGTGGGGGCTAAGTCCCATAGAAACATTAAAGTCAATAACTGAGTGAAGTCCCATTCAGTGTTTTCATGTAAGTATGTCATCCCATCTCCCCAAACCACACAAGAGCCCAGGGAGACTAGGCCATCTATTCACCCAGTGAGCAAATACATAACTGCAAGTGACTGATCAAAGAGGTATCAATACAGAAGTCAACAAGACATTGTCCCTGACATATGAACAGTGGAAAATGAAAAGCAAACCTAAGTTTTTCAAAATACAGAATTGTAGCATCTGTGATGAAAAGAATGAATGTAATAAACATTGAACTGAAATAAATAAAAATGGAGCCTGTGGAGGATAGAGTGATAAAGTGATAAAGGAACCTCCTTTAGGTAGAGAAGACTCAGAATGTGGCATGTAACCTAATAAACCAAACCAAACCCACTGCTGTCAATTCAATTCCGACTCATAGCAACCCTATAGGACAGAGTAGAACTGCCCCATAGAGTTTACAAGGAGTGCCTGGCAGATTTGAACTGCCAACCTCTTGGTTAGCAGCCATAGCTCTTAACCACTACACCACTAGGGTTTCCTATGTAACCTAATACATAAACTAATACATAAAAGTTAAAAAGAAGCCAAATGTACAGGGCCTTGTGAGCCATGGTAAAACGTTTTAGAATTTATTCTACATGTAACCAGAAAGTACTGCAATGTTTTAAATTTGGTGTGATGCTGCCTGATTGGTGCTTTAAGATCACTTTTATTTTAAGATGTGTTATAAGTAAATAGGCTCAGCTAAAAAAGATTGTTTGAATAAAAATGCCCTGCTTTGATCAATTTTTTTCTTTCATTTTTTGAAATAATGTCATTGCTCCAAGTACAATAAAAATATGCTGAGCTCTGTCATGTGGCATGTACACTGTCAGTGTAAAGATAAGTGAAAAATAAATAAAAATGAGTGAAAAGTAGTCCCCATATTTGTCTGTTGGTTATTTTTAAAAGCTGAGCACTTATATATAGTGCTTTAATTATTATGTGGATCAAATAGTTTATATTGCAAAAACCAAACAGTGTGCTGGAATTATACTTCCTTGTTTACAGGCTCAGTGTCCTGAAACATGTACCACTCAAAGAGGAATCAATAAAGAACAATTGTATTATTTTGTTTTCTTTTCTAATACTCTGTGCCAGACTCTAGTTAGCTGCATTATAGGTTCATGTAGCTTTTTTTTTCCTCCTAGGGTTTCTGCTTTTTTCTCCTCTAGGTAAAAGGATAATCTGTTTTCAAAATATTCTCAAATTTTCCAACCACTCAATCTTATAATGTGTTACAAGAAAACCTCTTTTTCCTTTTTTTTTCCCCTGAAGTCTCACTATCCCTGAGCCCACCAGTCCTCTGCTCCAACCCAAACTCGCTCTTTTCTAAATTGTCTGCATATTTACATTCTAACATTTTCCTTCTCTGGTTCCTGAGTTAGATGCCTACCTGGATCTCAGGTCTTGCATTTTCATGGTTTTCTCCTACATTTTACTAGAGTATCTCCGTAAACAATTTCTCCGTAAAAAAATGCACAGATGGTAAGCTTTCTCAATCCCTGTATGAAAAAACATTTCACTCACATTTAGATGTCAATTTTGAATATAGAATCATAAACTCAAAAATTTCCCCTCCTCAGAATTTTAGAAGCAGCCTCCCATTTTCTAGCCCTCCACCCACCTCCACCCCTCCCCGAAAGATTGGAAACAGGGTTCCTCCTTCTTCTCTGCCTCTATTTCCTCTTTATCATCTTTCTGGAAACTTTTTTAATCTTGTCTTTATTACGGTACGGAAAGTTGGTGAGGATATAATTTTCATGTATCGCGTCCAGGCCGTGGCAAGCTTTTCTAGTCAGAAGGCTACCTTTTTTTCCCTTCACCTTCGGGAATCTTTTTCTTTGACCACTCGCACCTTTTTGATTTTTCAGTCCCCCCCCGCCGCCCCCACCACCCCTGCCCCCTTCTGGGCTGCTTGTCTAGTGAGAAGTTCAGATATTAGGCCTTTTGGAGTAATCTTCTCTTTCTCTGTCTCTTCCTTTTTGCTGTTTTCTGTTTGTTTTCCTTCTATACATTGGAAGATGTTATCAATTTCATCTTATAGGTCTTCTATCAAATTATATCTTGGCAACTCTTCTTTTTGTTTAATTTCCAAGAGCTCCTTTCCTTTTTCTCTAATAACTCATTTTTTGATCATTCCTTTTTTGTTAAGTGGTACAGCTGCTAACCAAAGGGTCGGCAGTCTGAATCTGCCAGGCGCTCCTAGGAAACTCTATGGGGCAGTTCTACTCTGTCCTATAGGGTTGCTATGAGTCGGAATCGACTCGACGGCACTGGGTTTCTTCTTGTTATATGAGTACAATACCTTTTGAATTTCCTGAAAAATAGAAATTAGAATTTTTTAAATTTTCTTTTCCCTGAATTGTCTCTGCTGGCTCTGGGTTTTGCTGTTTTGTTAATTTTGATCTTTCGCTTTTATGGTGCTGATTCTCCTGGCATGCCTAATGATATCACATGTCGCTTTATTTTTCAGAATGAATGAAAAGGCTGCTGATTCAAGGAAGCTGGTGTGGTTTCCTTTGTTGCTGGATTTATATGCCTTTTTTTTTTTTTTTTTAAGGGAAGACAGACAGAGGTGTGAGTCATTGAACAAAGCTTTTTAAAGGTCAGGAATATGTGGATGAGAAGCCTGCCTAGAGGTGGGAGAGAAGGTCCCAAAATAAACAGAGTTTATCTGGCCACCAAAATCCACTTCATGCAAACTCAGCTCTTCCTCAGACAATTCATTCAATTGCTTTAGATTATGCCCTTTGCTGTATATTTTGCATGTGAGTAAACTGGGGCTTCTTGTCATTCAGCACATAGGAATGTGCAGGTGGGAGGGACATGTCCAGCACAGCAGTTCCATCAATGGTCCTGATTTCCACTTCACTCTTGTTTCTTTTGTTCTGTTTTAGTTATCCTTTCATCTGCATCTACTTTCTGATTTCCAAAAATTTGTTCTACTGTCGCCTTGCCGAGGATCATGTGTGATGGGAGATGTCATTGCAGCCATCTTTGGAAAATACAACTTGCCATGCTAGTAAATACTAAAAAAATAGCTACTAGTCAATTTTCAGTACAGCCTGAATTGGAACAAGTATTGAGTAGAAAGAATGGTAGAGTCAGAAACTTTTCAGCTCTCTTTTCCAAGCTGAAAATTTGATATTTATCCAGACAACATTTATTCAGAACATAAACTGTCCTACTGCTCTTCCTCTTTTTTTTTTTTTTTTTCGGCCATGTATTCCTTATCCTTTATTATCTGTTCTTGATAATATGTCACCAAATCCATTCTTTAAGGTCTTGGAAAAATGCTCATTCTCTATTCAACTCATGGAAAATTATTAATATTGACTCTATTCTAAGAGATCGCTAACAATACTTTTCATGTTCTCTCCTCTCCACTCAAAAGTGGCTATGTTGTTGTTGTTAGGTGCCATTGAGTTAGTTCTGACTCATAGCAATCCTATGTACAACAGAATAAAACACTGCCCTGTCCTGCACCACCTTCACAATTGTTGCTTTATGTTTGAGCCCATTCTTGGAGCCACTGTGTCAATCCATCTTACTGAGGGTCTTCCGCTTTTTTCACTGACCCTCTACTTTACCAAGCACAACGTCCTTCTCCAGATACTGAGCACTCCTGATAACATGTCCAAAGTATGTGAGACAAAGTATTAACATACTTGCTTCTAAAGAGCATTCTAGCTGTACTTCTTCCAAGATAGATTTGTTCATTCTTTTGGCTGTCCACAGTATATTCAAAGTTCTTCGTCAACACCATAATTCAAAGGCATCAGTTCTTCTTCGGTCTTCCTTATTCATTGTCCAGCTTTCATATGTACATGAGGCAATTGAAAACATCATGGCTTGGGTCTCTCCACTCAAAAGTGGCTATACCCTAATCTATATATACAACCCATCTTGTAGCATTTTTTTTTTAATCTATTTATAACATTCTACCTGGTATGACTTAATTGCAAGCTTTATGGAGTAAATAAGTCTTCCTCATTTTTTTTAAACATATTTTATTTATTTTGTTGTTGTTGGGAATATATACAGCAAAACATACATCAATTCAACAGTTTCTTCATGTGACATTGATTATATTCTTCAAGTTGTGTAACCATTCTCACCCTCCTTTTCTGAGTTGTTCCTTCCCCATTAACATAAATTCATTGCCCCCTAAGGTTACTATCTAATCTTTTGAGTTGTTGTTTTCACTTCGATCCCACAAAGATAGTTCTTAAAAGAGCATAATGCTCAAGACAGGCATTATTTACGTTAAGTTGAACTGTTGCCTGGTTTTAAGAACACTTTAGGGAATTTTTTGGTTTAAAGTTCAAAGTTTATATCAGAGCAAATAGTTTCAGGGGTTCATCCAACCTTCACGGCTCCAGAAAGTCTGGAGCCCATGAGAATTGGAAATTCTGTTCTCTATTTTCCCCCTCTTGAGCAGGATTCTTCTATGGAATCTTTGATCAAAACGTTCAGTAATGGTAGCCAGGCACCATCCAGTTCTGGTCTCGTGACAAAGGAGGTAGTTGTTCATGGAGGCAATGAGCCACACATTCTATATTCTCCTCCTATTCTTGACTCTCCTTCTTCCTCTATTTTTCCAGGTGAATAGAGACCAATTGTGCCTTGGATGGCAGCTTGCAAGCTTTTAAGAGCCCAGGCACTACACATTGAACTAGGAGGGAGAATTGAAGCACTAAACACATTATAAGACCAATTAACTGGGATGTTCCATGAAACCATGACCCTAAATCTCCAAACCAAGAAACCAAATCCCATGAGGTTTTTAGTTGTGTATAATCAGCCTCAGTATCTACTCTTTCCTTTTTTTTTTTTGTTATTGTTGTAAATATATCTATCACATAACTTTTGCCAATTCAACTTTTTACAGGTATACAACTTATTGACAACAATTGCAATAATCGGTTCTGCAACCCTACCCTTAATCAGTGTAATATTTCTATCACTATTAATCCTCCCTTACCCTCTCCCTCATACCCCTGGTAACCACTAATAAACTTTTTTCTCTACACAATTATCTTTTCTTGTCTTTTTATATAAGTAATACAATATTTGTCCTTTTGTGATTGACTTATTTCACTCAACATAATCTCTTCCAGCTCCATCCATATTGTAGCATGTATCAAGATTTCATTTCTCTTACCAGCTGAGTAGTATTCCATTGTATGTATGTACCACATTTTTTTTTAATCCATTCATCTATTGATGGGCATTTAGGTTGTTTCCACTTTTTGGCTATCATAAATAGTGCTGCAATAAACACTGGTACACAAGTTTCTGTTTGAGTCTCTGCTCTTGTCTTTTGGGATATACCTAAGAGTGGAATTTGTGGGTCATGCGGTAGTTCTGGAAACCCTAGTAGCGTAGTGGCTAAGTGCTACAGCTGCTAACCCAATGGTCAGCAGTTCGAATCTGCCAGGTGCTCCTTGGAAACCCTATGGGGCAGTTCTACTCTGTCCTATAGGGTTGCTACGAGCCAGAATCAGCTCGATGGCACTGGGTTTGGTTATGGTAGTTCCATTTTTAGTTTTTTGAGGAAGTACCACAGTGTTTCATAAAATTGGCAAAGAGGACAGTCAAATGGCCACCAAACACATGGAAAAATGCTCACATCATTAGCCATCAGAGAGATACAAATAAAAACATAAATGAGATACCATTTCACTCCCACTAGGATGGCTAAGACTACAAACAAAACAAACAGAAAACAACAAAGGTTGGTGAGGATGCAGAGAAATCAGAACCCTTACCCATTGCTGGTGGGAATGCAAAATGGTGAAACCACTGTGGGAAAGAGTATTCAAAGTTTTTATATGCCACTGAATGCCTAGCACTTCATAAGTGTTTGTTGGGTTAATAATAACATTGTCCGAGAAACCTACATCTTAAGATTTATATCTTTTAGTAAGAGAAGAATTTGTCAGGCATATTTACTTTTGTTTTATACAGAATTCTTATAAATATGGTTATATGATTTCCCGACCCACAGAATAATAGATCACTGAAGTGACAGCATTATCACCTGGACTACCAAGGGAGAAATGACTTAAAGGTCTGGTGAATAAGGCATAAGACCAAAATATTATCAAAAATTATGGCCTGAACTTTTAAAAGCAGAGGTTTGCAGAATATTTAGTGTATGACAAACAAGCAGTAGTAATTTCAAAGAGTTTCTGTGTATTCAAGCACAAGACTTGAAATTTATAATCATAACAGTAAAGCATTATGGCTAAGCACAGGAATTATAGAATTCAAATATTTAGATTTAAACCCCGGATCCTTCCACTTAATGACTAGACAACTTTAGGAAGTTGTTTTTCCTATCTAGACTTTGGTTTCTCAAATTTAAGAAGAAGATAATAATAATGCCTATTATTTTTAGAACATAGTTAAGAATCATTAAATGTTAGTACTATGCCCTTAGTCATCTAACCAAAATTACTTCAGATCTTTATAACTTAAGAAGGCAGAAAAATATGGAAGCTATTTGAGAAAGATTTCCACTTAGAAATAATCAAAAAATAAAAGAAACAGAAAGTGAGAGAGGAAATCGATGTTACTTAACACGTACCATTTTTGAGCAGCTGTTGTATTCCAAGCACTCTAATAGGAGCTATATATAAATTTCCTCTCAAAAACAACATGGTCATAAGCATTTTTATCTTCCTTTTATGTGTGAAGAAACTAAGGCCCAGAGATTATGCCTCAATATAAAGAAAACAAAAATCATTACAACTGGACCAATAAGCAACATCATGATAAATGGAGAAAATATTGAAGTTGCCAAGGATTTCATTTTACTTGGATTCACAATCAACACCTGTGGAAGCAGCAGTCAAGAAATCAAACAATGCATTGCATTGGGCAAATCTGCTGCAAAAGGTCTCTTTAAAGTGTTAAAAAGCAAAGATATCACTTTAATGATATCTAAGGTGTGCTGAGGCATGTGAAAACTAGACAATGAGTAAGGAAGACTGAAGAAGAATTGACACCTTTGAATTATGGTGTTGGTGAAGAATATTGAATACATCACATATTGCTACAAGAACAAAAAAATCTGTCTTGGAAAAAGTACAGTCAAAATGCTCCTTAGAAGCAAGGATGGTGAGACTTTGTCTCACATACTTTGGACATGTTATCAGGAAGGACCATTCCCTGGAGAAGAACATCATACTTGGTAAAGTAGAGGGTCATAAAAACAGAGGAAGACCCTCATCAAGATGGATTGACACAGTGGCTGCAACAACGGGCTCAAGAGTAATGATTATGAGGATGGCGCAGGACCAAGCAGTGTTTCTGTTGTATGTAGGGTCACTATGAGTCAGAAATGACTCAATGGCACCTAACAACAATAAGAACACGGCCCAGAGATAACAGCCCTAGTGGCACTAACCAAAAGGTTGGCAGTTCAAATCCACTAGCTGATCCTTAGAAACTTTTGGGGGCAGCTCTACTCTCCTATAGGGTCTCTATGAGTCAGAACTGACTCAATGGAAACAGGTTTGGTTTTTTGATTTTAAGGTCCAGAGATAACCCCCATCTATTTATTCATTCCTTCTAGTAGCATTGAGAGTCTACTATCTATCAGATACTAGCCTAAGAAGCAGAGGCTACTTTGGACCTATCTATCTGACTTCTATTCTTTCTATCACATTCCCTATTTTCTAGAAGCCCATCATTTATATCAAAATTCATTTATGTGAAATTACCATATATTACACAAATAATATGCACTTTCTATATTTGTTTGCCAACCACAACTTCCCCCGATGAAGCATTTTCGTAAGGATGCTATGCCAATTTTTTTTACAGCAACATGTAAAAAAAAATTTGCATAGCAGCACTTACGAATATACCTTGAGTGGGGAGGGTACGGTTGGCAAATAAATGCAGAAGGCATGCATTATTTGTGTAAAAATTATGGCATTTAATATTTTCTACACTAGATAAATGACTTATTACTTTGTATAAATAGTTATCAAATATCAACTTTCCATATGATTGTTGTACTCATACTACAACATGATCAATAAATATTCAAAGGGTACTGTAAAAAATGGCATGAGGGTGGAGTCTGACCTCCTCCAACTTCAGGAGGGGGAAAGAGAATCAAGATCAACAGCCCAAGGCTGATTCCTATAAGGTGGAGGTCAGACACACCTCCTCTTTCGGCCATCCTTACTAATTCTGATACCAACCATCCCTTGCACAGCACTCTCTACTTCTCTTCTGGGTTCGATAATTCATTGCAATGGCCACACAGAACTCACAGACCACGCTCAAGATTATGGGGTTTACTAGGAGAGTAACACTTACAATTCAGGCTCAGGAACACTCAGGATACAGTGCTTCCATTAGGATGGCCTCTCCCCAGCTGTGCTCACAGGCAGCTTCTCCCTGGTCCTCCACCTCTGCCCAAAGGCACTCAGCTTTCTCTTTCCATGGGTCTCTGCTGTTGGGTCTTTCCTCCCACTGCTTTTCATCATCTTCAGGGTTACAGCATGCTCTCTTTCTCGGTCTCCTGCTTCCAGGAGTTTCTCAGCACAGGGATCCTGGGTCCAAAGGAGGCACTCTCTGCTTCTGGCTGTTCTTTCTTGGTGGTGCTAGAATCCTCCCCTCTGCTCTGGAACTGACTCTCTTACAAGGTAACACTGACTAATCTCCTTGATAGCCCACAACTACCCTATCACACAGTAACGCCCAATCACCTGGGTGGGAGTTACAAGACCATAGCTAGAAAGGCCACACACAAAAGTAATTAATTACACCACAGGCACCTACATATATACGTTAAAAAAAAAAAAAAAGAAGGCAAAAGGGGAAAGAAAAAAATATAAAGCATTTGTTATCATTTTGTTGTGTGCCATCAAGTTGATTCCAACTCACAGCAAACCTATACAGTATTTGGATACATGTGTCAAATCTCATTGCAACCCTCTCTAAAGATGTCCACATTCTTCTATTAAGTCATAATTTTACTTCATTAAATATTTCCTAAAATAGTATGTAAGTGTCTTCTGGGACATTGAAACCCTTCTGGTTGTTTTTTTAATCCAAACTTTGTAATATTATCCTAATAGGATTTGCCTACATAATTATAACACGATTTTTTTAAGAGAGGTAATGATCAACCCCTTTCCCACGTCCTCCTTGGAAGTTCTGGGTAATTTACTATTTGTTGCCACTTTACCAGAAAGTAGGCAAATTGAGACCACATAAAATATATTTTTCCATTTGAGGATCTGATTAGAGAATAGGCGTAATTGTACCAACACACAGATCTGCTTTCACGCTTTCCTGAATTCAGGCCCAAGGTGATCAATGGGTCCTTTGGACACATTGCCAATTACGTTTGGCAACTTTGGATTTAAATAGGCAAAGGACTAGATCCCAATGTCATTTCAATGGGATATTTAATAGATATCATAACTTATTTGGACTTGTTGTCTCAAAGCTGTGGTTACATGTCGGCTCTTGAAAGTTGCTTGGATTGGGTTGAATATTTCAGATGTGATTCAAGTGGCTTCCTCCTCTAATTTCCACTGAGGGGGAAAGTTTCCTTGCTTCAGTGTTCTTCTGGTAGAAAGTCATGGATATGAAATAGAAAAAATTGGCATAGGCCTTTAAAATTTTTATCCATATTCATTACTTTATCATCCCATGTCCAAACCACCACTGACACTGTGGCAGAAACCACAGCACCTTAGAAGTCAAGAATCCACAGTTCTGATATTGGCTCTAACATTCCTTAGTTTTGTGGCCTTAGCTATGACATTTACCTCTGGGTCTCCCAGTTTCTTCATCTGTCATTTGGGTTATAACATACGAACTTTGCAAATAAAAGGTTAATAAAGCTAAATCATGTTTATATAAGCAGATTGTAATTTTTAAGGTACAGGTTTATACTGGTATTATTTGAGTTTGGGAAATTAAGAGTATATATCAAAAGTTGCCCTTGAGTCCTCAATCTCAGTTGAATCCTGAACATACTTCTCCATGGATTGTTGTTAACAGTGTTGAAACAAGTGTCCTCTGGTGCCTCCCTACCTCCCCCCACCAGAAGAAGTCCTAGAATTCTCTTAATTCAAGAAATTGTACTGATGCCATAAATCTTTATAGCTGAATAAGTTACCTAAGTGATTCTAGAGATGGCAGGTTCAAGAGAAACAAGTGAGTCCCTGGAAATAGCATACCCTAAACACTTCACTTTCTGAGCTTTTTCTTTTTAACCAAGTCCTTTCCAGAAATGAGCGATACACAAAACATGAGCAGAGACAGGACATCTTTTTGATCAATCTATCAGAATAAAACTGCCTCAGAACTGTCCTCATTGTTGCTGTGATCATTTCTAAGATGACAACATGACCTTTGCTGTTACTGTTGTTAGATGCCATTGAGTCAATTTTTGACTCATAGCAATGCCATGTGATAGAGTAGAAAGTGCCCCAGAGGGTTTTCTTGCTGTAATCCTTACAGAAGCAGATTTGCCAGGTCTTACTCTGTTTTTTTTTTTTTTTTCCTGACTCCTCAAGCCGCTGGGTGAGTTCAAATTGCCAACCTTTCTGTTAGCTGCCGAGCACTTAACTGTTGCACCACCAGGGCTCCTTTCATGACCTGTCTAAAGGCTCCTAAATCACACCAGCACTGGAACTGCACCAGGCAGTACTGTAGACCGAGGCTGCACTCCATCAGTTCTTGAAGATCAAAGCTGACAAAACCAGTGCCGTCACTACCAGACCACTACCACTGATGCCTCTCTTCGTCATAAACATTGCAGAGGAGTCTCTTCTCTGCCAGGGTTACTCCTGCCCACTTCCTCCTTAGGGCATTTGCGTAAGTAGATCTGCAACAGGAGCTGAGCATCGAAATAGACACGTTATGTCTCCAGGCAGATATAATGGAGCCTGTAATGTTACAAATCTAAGACCAGTCATGCAAAAGGGTGTCCAGTTATACACAACTCCACCTTACTTAAACAAGCCCTTATTATCTCACCACATCCTCCTCATATTTCTTCAACAAGTTTTATAGTCATAACTCTCTTCACTAGAGCTTAAAATCCAAACTCATAGTCCAGTGGTGTCTTCACACCTTCAAATCAGTTAAAAAAAAAAAAAAAGCACTTGCAGCATTCCCTAGTAAAAAAAAATTTTTTTACTAAAAGTAGCGTTTGTTTAGTGCTGTACAGTTTCAAAGCTCTATAGCCCAAATTGATTCATACAATGACCCAGTAAGCACCTAAGGAAAAGGTTATTTTGTTACTGTGGTTGTTATTGTACTATAGTTTATGCCCACCTACTTTTGCAAGCATTTGAAATGGTAGAAGTTCTAAGCCACATTTTGCAGATGAGGAAACCAAGTCCTGAGAGATGCTGAGTAATTGGACATAGAATAAATAGATAATTCATTCTAAATCCATGAATGAATCCAGCCAGGTCTCTTAATGACACATTCTAGGTTTTTTTTTGCTAGATGATCACCTCTTCTGTTCATAATGATTCTTATTGACATTATATTATTTCTTTACTTTTTCTACATTGATCCAGCAATTCAGTTGCTAAGCTAAATCTTTTAAAAATCGGAAATCCCTCATTTATTCACTTATTTCTCCAGTCCTAAAGAAATAATTTTTTAAAATAAATAAAATATATGATATGATACAATAACATGAGAATAATGTGAGAAAGCAAATAGCCAATACTTAATTATATTAAGGTGATAAATCAACCAACCAAACCCATTGCCGTCGAGTTAATTCCAACTCATAGCAGCCCTATAGGACAAAATAGAACTGTCTCATAGGGTTTCCAAGGAGCAGCTGGTAGATTTGAACTGCCGACCTTTTGGTTAGCAGCTGAATGCTTAACCACTGCACAACCAGGTCTCCATTAAGTTGATAGAGGCAACTAATTTGAGCCATAAGCATAAAATAGCAAATAATAGGATACTGAATAGGCAATTAAGCTGCTTCTCTACCTTACTCATTATTTTGTAGGAAGTACCCACCTAGCCGTTCCACAGGAAAAAGACTTGGCAATCTACTCCCATAAATATTACAATCTAGGAAACCCTATGGGGCATTTCTATTCTGTCCTATAGTCACTATGAGTCAGAATCTACTCAGCAGCACACAACAATAACAACAATTTTAGTTCTTAGAATATCAATTTTGATTTTGTTCAACTCTAAGTACAAACATCATCCAAAGCCAAATGCAAAGCATGTCTATACCACCTGTGTCATTGCTACCCAATTTTTTTTTTTTACTATTTTTATTCACATGTGATTCGATCTGAAGGATTCAAATATTTCAAAAACACATTCTACTTTGGGAAGAACTAAGTCAGATTTTGGTTATTGAGTCAATGTTTAATGAGCTATGTAGTAATGATTAAATTGCAGGAAACTAATATGCATGTTCAAGGTAGTATAAAAACCAGCTACCCATCCGGAAAAAGTATCCCTTACCCCTATTTTCCCTTCACTTGTGCCTGGGTGAATATAATGCAGATTCAAGCATGGGATCAGTTAAGGAATAAGCATAGTTACAGTCAAAATATATATTGAGTGTGAAGTACGAAGACTGAACACCTTAGAAATTCATTTAAATGTAAAGCCTTAAAAACAAAAATAAAGATTAAGCATAGCATTCAAGTAGAGATATACTTATTATTTGCATGAGTAACAGAATGAAGATACAATAATTTACATTTGTGCAAACCTTCTAGTTTTCAAATCCTTTCTCATATCAACTCATTGTTTACTATCTACAATTTTGAGTCTTCAAATCTTCTTGACATTGATGATTCTCAGTAACTATCCAGACCTTTAACTGTAGCTCTCTTAACTATAAACTAAGCAAAGAATTCTAGATTTCCTTGAAAAAAATTCTGAGAGAAAATAATGGGGGATAGCACTTGGAAAGATGAGAAGATTCATCTTCCTTTGCTATTTCGTGTACAAAATGAATGAGTTCATCACATTTTCTGTTTCATCTAATTTTTATTCTGGCATATTATGTCCTGTTTCTTCCACAAGCCTTTAACAAAAAAGGAAAAAAATTGAAGAGTGCAGAACTTACGGATGTAGTAAATCATCACCATGAGAAATTTAGGTGATTGTCACCTATTGTCCTTGACTTTGATATTTTTTCCTTTTTCTAGCTGCGGATCCTTCATCACCTACTGTGTTTTTCCACATCTGCTAAGGTCTCTTAGTTGGACAAATTGGTGATTCAAAGAACAAAACTGCAGACTCATCAGCCATTAACCATACATAATATACATGGTGGAGTTTTTCCACATTTTCAAAAGGACAAACATATTACTGCCAAATAGACATTGTGTTAATAAAGAGACTGGCTCAGAAAAGAAGGAAATTATAAAGAAATTACACTGTTGGGTGGAAAATTATATGGGAAGTCAAACCTCACCAAGTGTGGTATGTTGTGGTTCTGTTATAATGGAACAAGACAAAATGGTCTTCAATTGAATTTCCACTTAACATTTAACTGCTTATTACTAAGGCATTGGATCTGTATACAGGAAATTTTAGAGTTATAAAATAAAGACGTGAATTAGCATCAGTAATCCAAATGTGGATGAAGAAGGGAAAAGCTTGAAAAATTGTTTAATTCCATGACCATTATACACTGGGAGGTTCAAAAACAGATCATGAAAAAAAGAATTAATCCTTATCCTCCACATTTTTAAATTTTATGGCATTCATTTCATTTTAAATATTGAATCATACTTCTTTGTTATTTATAATTTACACTTAAATTGTTCTTTCCATTACAAAGAAAAGAAAGAGACCCAGGGTGGCTCTGAATCAGAATCGACTTGAGGCAATGGGTTTTGTTTTCTCTATTTAATAAAACCTTTAAATAAGCAAAGAACCAACTCTTCCTGCTGTTTCTTATGGCTTGGACAAGAATATTGGTATAAAGAGAAAGGTAATGATTTGGTCCTCAGAAGAGACTTTTTTGGTATCACCAAGCTCCATACTGAAGATGGAATATTTGAGGTCAAGTCTAGACCTAAAGAAGCCCACTTTGTGGAAAAGAATTTGACAAATTAACTGTCATTCATTTGACTGCCCAGTACAAGCTCAAGCACTGGAAAGGTATCAGGAAGAAAAAGAAGGCTAGCCTTCACCTCCGCAGTTTCTACACTTTGCTGGCAAAGAAGTCTTTTATCAAACATTCAATCTAGCATAGATTAACTTGTATCCATTCACCCTGGAACCTTTGGAGAAGGTCTTTGGAGATGCCAAGCTAGAGTCCTCACAGATCTAATATATCTTGTGGGTGGTATTAACTGTAACTCCCCAAATTCAGGAATTCCTACAGAATTATTTTTTTTAAATGGCAAGGAGTCAAACTAGAGCATAAGGCCCTTTTTAGGGTTTCTTTATGCAGAGGAATAAAAAAAAAAAAGAGGAATATCTATGGAAAATAGTGCCTATGGCAAGCACTAAAATTGTGCCCCTGCAGAGGCATAAGGGGGTAACAAATGCCCAGGGGTGATTTCTAAGTTGGGCTCCACCCCCCCGCCCCCCCGCCTCCAATTTCAAGATGAGTAGATACTGATAGCAGCTACACATCAGCAGAAACGCCTTCCCAGCTCTTGTCTGGCTGCCTCAGTCAGGTGCCTTTCATATTTGTGGCACCTTGGTAAGTCATTCCACACCTTGTCTGGTACCCCCTTGGATTTACGTCCAGAGCAAATGCCTCTTCTGCCCCTCACCTCTCGCTACACCTCTGTATCTCTGTCCAAACATCTGACATCCATGTTTTAGATAACTTTATCATAATATCAGCTCAAAAATACAAGTAAAGTTTGTTAGTTTTTTTACTTAACACTTTGTGGCATTACATCAAAATTACACCTGCATATTCCTTGCTTTCACTGATGAAAATTGGTCTATGATATGCTCAGAGTCATTTTTTTCACTTTCTTCTCTTTCTACACCCAGCAGAGCAAGATCACAATCTGCCTTGACTCATGGAGGCTCTCAAATATGACAGTATTAGTTTTAACTTGCTGAATGATCTCTCACAGCTGACGGTGGAAACTGCAATGGTTAATAGAAACTGCTCTGTGGTTAAAAGGAACTGCTCCGTGGTTAAAAGAAACTGCTCTCTGATATCCTCCCTCCTCCCTCAAGTGGCACCCAAGACATATACCATACCTGCCATTCCTTAGATACACCTCTGCTTATGGTACAGAGGCTCCATATGAAAGTCTCGTCTCACTCTAAACCTGAAAATATCCAGTATTTTCTGCTTTTGGATGCTACAGCTAATGTTCTCTTTGGAGCAAAAAATAATTATAAAACCTCAATCACCACCCTCAACATACACAGATATATGCTACTCGTTATGGGTTGAACTGTGTTCCCACAAAAGATAGGCTGAAGTGTTAATCCCCAATATCTGTGCAAGTGACCTTATCTGGAAACATCATCTTTGCAGATGTAATTAGTTAACACGAGGTCATACCGGTGTAGGATGGGCCCAATCCAATGTAACCGATAACATTACAAAAAGAAGAAAAGAGACGCAGAGACAGATAAACACAGAGGGAAGATGCCCAAGTGAAGACAGGGCAAAACAGGAGTTAAGATGCCAAGTAATGCATGGGACTACCAGAAGCTGGGAGAGGAAAAACAGGGTCTTCCCCACAGCCCCTGACAGAGTATGGCTCGGCCTGTATCCTGAATTCAGTCTAATGTCTAGGGCCAGAACTGTGAGTGTAAAAACTGCATGGGGGAGGTGTCTGACCTCCTCCAAACCCACAAGGGAGGAGAACCAAAATCAACAGCCCAAGGCTGATTTCTATGAGGCAGAGGTCAGACACGCCTCCTCTCTCCACCATCTCTATCAATTCTGACACTAACAGTCCCTCTCACAGAACTCTCTACTGGGTTCAATCATTCATTGCAATGGCCACACAGAACTCACAGACCATACTCACAATTATGGGATTTATTAGGGAAGTAACAGCTACAAGTCAGGCTCAAGCACACTCAGGGATACAGTTCTTCCATCAGGATAGTCTCTCCCCAGCTGTGCTCGCAGCCACACCGCTCCCTGGCCCTCAGTCTGTGCCCAAAGCCCTCAGCTTTCTCTCTTTGTGGACCGGGAAGCCCACCATGCCTTCTCCTCCTACTGGTCTCCTTTCTTGGTGGTGGGCTCCTCCTCTCTGCTCTTGACTTGGCTCTTTTAAGGCAAAACTGACCAATTCCTTCAGTAGGCCACAATTACCCTATCACACAATCACCTGGGTGGGAGTTACAAGACCATGGCTAGAAAGGTCATACACAAAAGTGATTAATTGTACCACAGTAAGATAATAAATTTCCAGATCTGTGAGTTGTTTTAAATCATGTAGTTTGTAGTAATTTATCATGGCAGCTAGGAAACTAAGGTGTGCCTGACCCAAGCCATGGCGTTTTCAATCACCTTATATGCATGCGAAAAATGGACAATGAATAAGGAAGACTGAAGAAGAATTGACGCCTTTCAACTGTGGTGTTGGCGAAGGATATTGAATATACCACGGACTGCTAAAAGAATGAACAAATCTGTCTTGGAAGAAATACAACCAGAATGCTAACTAAAAGGTCCGCAGCTCGAATCCACCAGGTGCTCCTTGGAAACTCTATGATGCAGTTCTACTCTGTCCTATAGGATTGCTATGAGTCTTATAGGGTGCTCTGTCTCCTGCTGGGAGCTCTGTGAATCTGCTTTCCTGTACTCCCTGTCTTCCGATCTCCAACAAGAGTACAAGATGGCAAATCTGTGCTGTGTTAGCTGATAGAGGACCTCCACTCCTGTTTCTCCTTGCTCTCTGTTCTCTGTCAGTTTCTTATTCCATTCTGTGCTTGGTTGAGTTCTTTGTCTCTTCATTTGACAGGGTTCCAGGACTGATGTTTATCTCTGTTTTACTTAGTTTTTCAGATCTTTGCTGTGGAGGAAAGCATGGTGCTTCTGTCTATAGTGCCATGTTGGCTACACCTCTCCAAATTTTTTTCCAAGAAATTCACTCAAATCCTTCCACAATAAGGCCATATTGGAAACAAAAAATACTAGGTTATGACCGATAATAAAGTCAAAATGAGCATTTTTGTCTCATTGGCTGGCTAAAATCAGATTGCCAGGCAGGAAGAATGAAGGCATCAACAGAAAGAGAAGGAGGATGTCTGAACCCCATCATCACTACACTGTAGGTGGGCAGGACAGCCCGGATTATGTCCTGCGGACTCTCAAAAGAAATTCCATCTGGAGGAGACTTTATGAACCCAAGATCAAATAGGATGGCTAAGCAACCAGGAAGAATGCAGTCTATTCAGCTTGTCACAAAATCTGAAGTACCTACATTTGTAGCAAAGTTGGTGTGGTTGCAGTATAAGAACATTGTTTTAAGTACCATTTTTAGGCATTCTGTTTTTGAATACAAATTGATAAGCATCCTAAATGAATGGAAAATACAATTTGTATACTTAAAGGCATTTAAATTTGGCACTATTAAACACTTCATGATAAACACTGCTTATTTTTAGAGGACACTTATTTAGATTCAGTGTTCTGATGATAGGGGTAATGAATCTTTTTTTTCATCTCATAGACTACCCTGTTGCCCAGTATCCAGAAAGAAGCACAAAGCATGCTTTGGCTGCGTTTGGGCTCTCTAACATTGTGAAAATTGGGGCGTTTCCTAGGGAGAAGGCTAAGTAGCATTACATAATTAGATGTACCACATTTTCTGCTTAGCAACAAATTTGTGCAAGCAAAAAAATGGTACTCAGCTTGAGCTATCCTGATGAATACTACAGAGACCCTTGGAAGCCTAGAAAAATTCTTTAGCCACTTAGGATGCTAATTTACACAGGACAGAAAAGCAATATGCTAATTTTTGTAAACAACTATTCTTTGGACAAACATTCTGGAATGCTACAAAGGGACAAGAAGGAGAAGTACATCTCCATTATTCTCAAAGAAACAAAATAGCCTGATCCCAATATTCAAACCAGCTAAATGGAGTTCTGTGGAAAGTTTTCTTCATGGAAGAGCTGAGATTTTTTAAAATGCTTATTTGGATATAAAGCCCTAGTGCCTTTTCTGCCTGAAAGAGATTTAAAGTTTTCTGTTACCAAGGGAGTGTTTTCCCCTTTTGAAAACCTTTTTGGTGCCCTATTTCCATTGGACTCTCAGGACTGAGAACAAAAACCTTAGAAATCTTTTATTAAAAACCACCCCAGTACCAAAATTTCACTCAAAGCATCATTGACCAACGTTCCTTCTACCTCTGTCTTACATTATTATTGAAAGGAAATTTATTACCTAAAAGAGATTCAATTTTTTTTTAACAGCTCTGATTGGGGTAGGGTTCTTCCTTTCATTGACTTTTTAAATCTTCCTTTCCTAATATTTCTGCCCACTGGTCTTATTTCTGTCATTTAAATACGACAAAATTAGTTTACTATCTCTCCCATGCAGCAATCCTATCAATATGTAAAGACAATCATTATAAATTTCTTTTCCAGGAAAAATAGCTTCAGTTGTTTCAACTTTTATCTTTTATCACTTTTATGTCACATACCACTTTTAAAACTTGTGATTATTTGTGTACTTCTTTCATCCTTCAAGAAAATCTACATTTCTGAAATGTTTAACTTCTCCCTGTGACTAGCAGAATTTCTTTGCTCATAATAAGCATTCAGCTTATCATGGTAAATCAAGGCTGTTGTTATTGTCGTTGTTAGCTGCAATCAAGTGGATTCCGACTCATGGTGGCCCCATATGTGCATATTGCCAGGCTTGTCTTCCAAGGTGCTTTTGGATTGGTTCAAACCGCCAACCTTTTGGCTAGTAGTCAAGCATTTAACCGTTCGTGGCACCCAGGGACTCTGCAAATCTTGGCTACACCTGATGCATTGAAACCTTAAGTAGGTTCAGTGGTGCACCAAGAAGTGAAAGCACAGAATAAAGTAGATTACAAAGCAGTGTTGCAGTAAAAAACTATAACCCAGATGTAGACTTTTAGGCCCAGATGACATGAAGTGGGCTGAAACAGTATGTTCCCAGGCAACCCCAACAATAAAAAGGAATAAAAGGTATGAATCACCCATGGTTAGGCCCCTCAATCCACACTTGCTGCTAAAACCAGTCTCTGTTGAGTAGATTTCGACTCATGGTGACCTATATGTGTCAGGATAGAACCGTGCTCCATCGGGTTTTCAGTGACTGATTTTTTTTGGAAGTAGCACCAGGCCTTTTCTTCCAAGGTGTCTCTGGGTGGACTTGAACCTCCAAACTTTCAGTTAGCAGCCAAACACATTAAACATTTGCACCACCGAGGAACTCTATCTCTATGTACTAAAATGAAAAATTAGAGTTTTTTTAAATAGCACCAGACACATGAATACTTCGGTATTAATACAACAAAATATATGAAAGATCTATAGGCTGAAAATTATAGAACACTGATAAAAGAAATCAAAGACTTAAATAGCCCTATCAGGGCTCCTAAATAAATAGATATCGTTTTCTTTTATCTGAAGAATGTTTAATATCTTTTAACGTGGGTCTGCAGGTGTTGAATTCTCTCAGCTCTTGTATGTATAAAATGCATTTCACCTGTTTTGAAAAATAGTCAAAATAAAATATATTTCACCTGTTTTGAAAAATAGTCTCATTTGGTATGAACTTTTAGTTCAAGGATTTTTTTTTTCCACTATTTTAAAGATCTTGTTCTACTGTCTTTTTGCTTACATAATTTTTGACAAAAATCTACTATCATCCTTAACTTTGTTCCACTGTACATAATGTGCATGTTTTTTTCCACTGACTCCTCTTAAGATTTGTTATTTATCACCGATCCTGAGTAATTTAATTGTGATATGCTGTTTTTTGGATGCCTTGCTATACTTTTCTTTATGTATCTTGTGCTTGGGATTTGTTGAGCTCCTTGGATCTGTGGATTTATAGTTTTTATAATATTCAGAAATGTTTCAGACATTACTTCTCCAAATATATATTTTTTCCCTTACTGTAACAGTAAGCCCCATGAAGTTGTCCCACAGATCACTGATGTCCTGTTCAGTTGGGTTTGTTCATTTTTGTTATTGCTGTTGTTGTATCTTTCTTGTCTTTTGTTTTTTCCCTTTTTTTCTCTGGATAGTTCACATTACTACATCTTTAAATTCAATCTTTGTAAAATCGAATCTGCAGTTTATCCCATCCAATGTATTTTTCATCTCAGATATTGTAATTTTCATCTCTACAAGTGTGATTTGAATCGTTTCATGTCTATATATAACTTTTTGAGCATACATAATATAGTTACAATAACTTTAATGTCCCTCCCTGCTAATTCTAACATTTGTATAAATTCCGAGTAGAATTTAATTGATTTTTTCCTCCTTTTTATGAGTCATATTTTCCTGCTTCTCTGCATATCTGAGAAGTTTTGTTGGATGCCAGAATTTTACCTTGCTGTGTGCTAGATATTTTTGTACTGATATAAATATTCTTGAGATTGTTTTTCTAGGATGCAGTTATTTGGGAGAAGATCTTACTGTATCTTGCTTTTAAGCTTTGTTAGGCAGTACCAGAGCAGCTTTTAGTCCAGAGCTAAATATTCTCCACTACTGAGCCAAGACCTTTCTGTGTACTCTGCTGAAAGTCCTGTGTATCATGAGGTTTTCCAGTCTGGCTGGTGAGAATAAGCATTATTCCACAACCTGTGTTGGACACTATTTCCTTTAATCTGTTTGGGTTGTTCTTTCCCCAGTCTGAGATTGTTCCCTCACTTTGCATGAGCTGATCAGTATTCAGCTGAATGCTAGGGGGCGGGGACTGTCTGCACATCTCTAAAGTCCTCTCTCTGTTCAGTTATCTTCTCTCCAGTACTCTGTCCTATGAACTCTAACTGCCTTGATCGTCTGAGAAGGTCAGCTCCATCTCTTAAGGAGTCTCCTGGGCTCTGCCTGGTTCTTTTCCTCTGCACGGGGGCCTGGGATAACTATCGAGGAATTAAACCAGAGCAATTGTAGGACTCATCTCATTTCCTTTCAGTCTTTCAGGAATCACTGTCCTTCATTGCCTAATGTGCAGTGCCTTATAAGCCATTGTCTTGTACATTTGGTCCATTTTTTTTTGTTGATTCAGGCAAGGGATAAATCTGGTCCCTGTGACTCCATTTTAGCCATAAGCAAAGGTACCAAGGGAACTACTGGAATAACGTCCTAACTAATTTCTCTGTTTCTAGGTTTATCCTTCTTAAATCTTATCGTGTTACTTTCGTGCTTATAATCTTTCTGTGGTTCCCAATTGCCACAGCAATAGGGCCCAATATCTGCCTTTAGAGAGTGGATAGGTCTGTAGGAAGTTCTCACCAGCAAAATGAGAAAAATAAGATTATTTTAGTTTTTTAAATTATTTTATTTTGAAATATAGCATCAAAAAATGTTCAGTATATATAAACATATAGTCCAATACTAAAATAAAAACCAATTTAATACTGCCAGATTGAGAAACAGAATATTGCCAGCTCTCCAGAAACCCCTCACAAGACCCTTCCAAACCATGAATCACAAATGCTCTTAATGGCATCTGGAATGGTAAATCCTTTCCAGAAGGTTTTCAACTTACTCTGCCCAGATCCGTAGAGGAGTCACTATCTATGGCAGCTATAGCCTTATGAAATGTAATTCTTAAATAAACAATATGAGAGTCAAAATTACTTTCTGATCTAAGGGTTGCAAAATGGATGTTGTGTTAGCAGGCATGAAAATCACATTAATCTCATACATCTCCATCAGAGCTCTTGGGTGACCAGGTGAATTGTCAATGAGCAGTAATATCCTGAATCTTTTTTTTCCTGAGCAGTAGGTCTCAACAGTGGGCTTAAAATATTCAGTAAAATGTGTTGTAAACTGATGTGCTGTCATTGAGGCTTTGTTGTTCCCTTTACAGAGCACAGGTGAGCAGATTTAGCATAACTCTTAAGGGTCCTGGAAACCCTGGTGGCGTAGTGGTTAAGAGCTACGGCTGCTAACCAAAAGGTCAGCAGTTTGAATCCACCAGGTGCTCTTTGGAAACTCTGTGGGGCAGTTCTACTCTGTCCTATAGGGTCACTATGAGTAGGAATCAACTAGATAGCACAGGGTTTTCTTCAGGGCCCTAGGGTTTTTGGAACGGTAAATGAGCATTGGCTTCAATTTAAATCCACCAGCTGCATTAGCACCTAACAAGAGAGTCAGCCTGTCCTTTGACACTTTGAGGCTAGGCATTGACTTCTTCTATCTAGCTATCGAAGTCTTAGATGACATCTTCTAAAATAAGGCTGTTTTGCCTACACTGAAAATCTGTTGTTTAGTGTAGCCACATTCATCAATTATCTTAAGTAAATCTTCTGGATAACTTGCTGCCGCTTCTACATCAGCATTTGCTACTTCACCTTGCAGATTTACGTTATTGTGATTGTTAAGGTTGTGGGCCAACTTGGCTGGGCCATGACTCTCAGTCATTTGGCAGTTATGATATAGTTTGGCAGTCATATGATGACATGATCACTTCCACGATATTTGATATAATGTGATCACCTCCATGATAGAATCTGCTGTGAGTAGCCAAGCAGCTGAAAGGGATTTCCTTGAGGGTGTGGCCTGCATTCAATATACGTGGACTCTCAGGCAAGACTCTTGGGCTTTTTTCTCATACTGGATCTTGCACTGGCTCCTCTTCATCTGACCTCCAGTTTTGGGACTTGAGCTAACAGCTTACCTACTGTCTTGGCTGCTGATTTTGGGATTCATTGGTCTTCCCAGGCTGTGAGCCAGAGCTCCGCTCTGACTTGCTGATCTTGGGTTAGCCAGTTCCTGCAGCTATGTGAATCAGAAGCATCCAGCCTGACCAATGTTACAGCCTCTACAACCATGTGAGCCATTTCCTTAATATAAATCTCTCTCTTTATGTATATTTATACACTTTACTGGTTTTGCTTCTCTGGAGAACCCAGCAAGACAGTTACGGAGATGGCTTCTTTCCTTAAATGTCATGAACCAACCTCTGCTAGCTTCAAACTTCTTTCTGCAGCTTTCTCGCTTCTCTCGGCCTTCATAGAATTGGATTAGGCTCTGGATTAAGCTTTGGTTTAAGGGAATGTTGTGGCTGGTTTGATCTTCTATCCAGACCACTAAAGCTTTCTCTGTATCAATAATAAGGTTGCTTCACTTTATTAACATTTGTTTGTTCACTGGAGTAGCACTTTTAATTTCCTTCAAGAATTTTCCTTTGCATTCACAGCTTGGCTAAGTGTTTTGTACAAGAGGCCTAGCTCTCAGTCTATCTTGGATGTCAACATACCGTCATCACTAAATTTAATCATTTCTAGCTTTTGATTTAAAGTGAGAGACATGAGACTCTTCCTTTCATTCAAACACATAGACACCATTATAGGGGTATTAATTGGCCTAATTTCAGTACTGTCATGTGTCAGGGAATAGGGAGTCCTGAGGAGAGGGAGAGAGATGGAGGAATGGCCAGTCAGTGGGGCAATCAGAACACACACAACACTTATCGATTAGGTTCGCCATCTTACATGGGCATGGTTCATGGTACCCCAAAATAATTACAATAGTAACATCAAAAAGATCACGGATCACAGGTAACAGATATAATAGTAATGAAAAAATGTGAAATATTGTGAGAATTACCAAAATGTGACACAGAGCCATGAAGTGAGCATATCCTATTGGAAAAATGGCACCAACAGACTTGCTCCATGTAGGGTTGCCACAAATCTTCAATTTGTAAAAAATGAAATATCTGCAAAGTACAATAAAGCAAAACACTATAAAATGAGGTATGCCTGTACATATATATACTTTTTTGTCTTATTTGTCCTCTAGATAATTGCTTATATTTAACCGAAGTTTACGTTAGGTATGGAAAATACAATGAGGTATGGTTGATTGCAATTGGAACCTCAGGGAACTGAGACAATCAGGAGTGCCTTCCCTAAGGAAGTGCTATTTAAGCTGGTATATAAATAATGAGTAGGAGGTATCTAGGCAAGAGTGAGGGTGAGAAAAGAAGAGAGAGATTGAAAAGTATTGTGGTTTTCAAGGCAGAAGTAACTTTTGGCTACCTATCAAACACATGCACACATACACACAGATGCACATAACATGGAATGAGAAGGGATAAGAATACAGATAACAGGTATTAAAATCATCAAAAATTATATAAAACATCATTGCTATTAATAACATGAAATCCCCCAAAAATGGATATTTTCTGGGAAAATATGAATTACAATTATTAAAAAAGAAGAAATGAAGTACAATATTAATCAAAAAAGGATTTTAAAGTTATAAAAGTATCACTTCAAAGAACTACACTGGGTTCATCAATTTCATGGATGCTTTCTTTTGTCTATCTCTAGACAAAATCTTTCAGATTTTCAAGGAACAGATAATTTTTCTCTTATATGAGACACTGAGGCACAGAAAAAGATGGAAGGTTCCAGTTTGTTTTATGAAGACTTCAAAGACAACAGAAAAATCTAGAAATTAGTGTCAACTATAAAACAATAAAAACCAGAAAAATTTATATAACATAAAATTACATGGAGCATGACAAAGAAATGCTTATCTTAGAAACAAAATAGACAGTCTAACATCAACAAATCTATTAATAGAATTAACTATATAAATAGATAAAATGGAAAGTCATTGGATAATTTTATGCAATACTAAAGATGGACTCCTAATTTATTAGACAAATATATTTGGAGCATCCACTATGCGCCAAGCATTGTTTAAGTTCCAGGAATACAATATAAGCAATAAAACATCCCTGACATTATAGAATTTACATTATGGAAGGCGAGAAAGACACTAAACATTTTTTAAAAAAGATTTAAAATATAAATAATATTATTTCATGTAGTACTAAGTGTTATGATCAAAACTACAAGATAAGGGAACAGAGTGTCAAAGAAAAGGGCAGCTATTACAGAAAGCAGGTGAGAAAAGATTTCTTGTAGCCGGAATCTTTGAAAGATGGTGCAGAGGAGCTTGCTAAGAGAATATTCGAAAGAACTTTCCAAGCAAAAAAATAGCAAATATAAAGGCCCAGAGGTGAGAATAAGAATGGTGTGTCTCAGAGCAATAGCCAATTTTATAGACAGGTATCAGTTAGAAAGAAAATAGGAGATGTTTTCAGAGAAAAGGCAGGGGCCAGATCCCTAAAAACTTTCTTCCTGGGGTTTTATGTGTTAAAAGATGCCAAGATTTCAAAGGGCGTCTTGAGAAGACAAAGTAAAGTATTATAACGAAATGTGCAAAGACCTAGACTTCGAAAACCAAAAGGAAAGAATATGCTCAACATTTCTCAAAACATTCAAGCCTTTATTTGCAATGTTGAAGGATTCAATGGGAAAATACTGAATGACACAGGAAGCATCAAAAGAAGATGGAAGGAATACACAGAGTCACTGTATCAAAAAGAATTGTTAGACATTCAAACATTTCCAGGAAGTGCCTTTTGGTCTATGTACAGGTTTCGCATGAGGACAATTAAGTGTTCTGGAATTCCCATTCTTGGCAATGCTATCCATAATTTGTTATGATCCACACAGTCGAATGCCTTTGCATAGTCAGTAAAACACAGCTAAACATCTTTCCAGTATTCTGTGCTTTCAGCCAAAATCTATCTGACATCAGCAATGATATCCCTCATTCCATGTACTCTTCTGAATCTGGCTTGAATTTCTGGCAGTTCTCTGTTGATGTACTGCTGCAATTGTTTCTGAAATATCTTCAGCAAAAATTTACTTGTGTATGATATTAATGATACTGTTTGATAATTTCCACATTCTGTTGGATCACCTTTCTTTGGAATGGGCACAAATATGAATCTCTTCCAGTCAATTGGTCAGGTAGCTGTCTTCCAAATTTCTTGGCATAGACAAGTGAACACCTCCAGTGCTGCATCTGTTTGTTGAAACATCTCAGTTGGTATTCTGTCAATTCTTAGAGCCTTGTTTTTTGCTAATATCTTCAGTGCAGCCTGGACTTTTTCCGTCAATAGCACTGGTTCTTGATCATATGCTACCTCCTGAAATTATAGTGGTTAATTATAGAAACTTTAAAAAATACAGTAAACTATAAAGTATAAAATAAAGATCACCTTAACATCGCTCTGTTGACGTATCATCATGATTTTTTCCACGTAAATATTTGCAGGTTTTTGTTTATAAGTCATACTTTTCATACTCATATTGTATATACTTTTTTAACTTGCTATCTCTACCTAGGAAACCCTGGTGCCGTAGTGTTTAAGTGCTATGGCTGCTAACTCAAAGGTCAGCAATTTAAATTCACCAGGCACTCCTTGGAAACTCTATGGCGCAGTTTTACTCTGTCCTATAAAAAAAAAAAAAAAAAATTTACAGAGTAAAACTTTTTTTTTTTTATAGGGTCGCTATGAGTCAGAATCGACTCGACGGCTCTTGGTTTGGGTTTTGGTATCTCTACCTAACCATGTAAGGTTAGCATTCGCCAAACTTTTAAATTGCTTTTTGTAAAAATACAATTTTTTAAGATTACATAGTAGCTGATAGATTTGAATAGTAAAGAGTTAAATATGATTTTTGGGTTCTGCCACTAAAATCACTAACATTTCTTTGTTCAAGAGGAAGAAATAATTCTCTAAGCAGGAGGGTATATGCTAAACCCAGTGCTGTCGAACCGTCTAAAAATTATGTGACATTAACAGACACTCTGATTCCTATCTGTTTAAAATCTCTGGTTTTAAGAAAAGATAACTGACAACATAATGGCAAGAACATTAACAAGTATCTGGATCCTTTATATTTCTCAACTACCAACAATCCCCAAGCTGTCCTAAGATATTGCCTTGAGACATTACCTTTCTGAGAAAAAATAGCTGACATGTCTATAACTCTTTATTTGCAGGGCTTTTTACTTGTCAGTCACAAAAATCTGCTTCCCTAAAGCACTTTTTAGAGATAGACAAAAGAATAGACTTTTTTTTAAAAGAGAGAAGGGATGTTTCTAGCAATGTTTTCTGAACAATCACCTAATGATTCCACATGACCCAGAGAAGGCTTTGAAGATTCCCATTATCTTATTTCCTTTCCTCCCAGTTTCCCTCCTCCTAACTGAACAGAGCACACTTTCATTCATAGATAGGAAAGAATAAAGAAAAAGAAATAATGATCTGGAGGGAAAAAGTAATTTTAGTCTGAAATGTTCTAAGCCTTGAAGATCAAAGCCTGGAAAAGTATATAAACCTATACAGTGTACAGCTCTACTCTTCTATTTTCTCACCTTCCAAATGATTGAAGGAAGCCAGTAATGACCGAGTTCCCACAAAAAAAGACCAGACTTACTGGTCTGAGACACTGAAGAAACTCTCAGAGTATGGCCCCTGACAGACACCATTTAACCCAGTACTGAAGTCACTCCTGAGGTTCACTCTCAGCCAAAGATTAGACAGGCCCATAAAACAAAATGAAACTAAATGGGTACACCATCCCAGGGGCAAGAACAAGAAGGCAGGAGGGGACAGGAAAGCTGGTAACAGGGACCCAAGGTCGAGAAGGGGAGAGTGTTCACAGGTCGTGGGGTTGGCAACCAATGTCACAAAACAATGTGTGCATTAATTGTTTAATGAGAAACTAATTTGCTCTGTTAACCTTCATCTAAAATACAATAAAATAATAATAATAATTATTGAGCTCCACCTCTATGCCAAGCACTTGAAATTCATGATTTAATTAAACCTCGGGTCTAACTAGGTTTTTTATCTTTACACTATAAATTATAGGCTTGAAATGTAGAGAAATAAGGAACATAGTCAAAGATGATGCATCTAGGAATCATGTCTAAGAGGAAGCCAGGGTTTCCCACTTAGGTCTCTGTGATTCCCAGACATGTGCTCCGTCCATTTATCCCAGTAAATATTACTGAACTCACTGGGTTGTTACGAACATTAAAGGTTTAAGTTTTTATCATTTTATCTCAATAAATGTTAGTTGACTGAATGAAAGCAAACATGTTGCCATCGAGTTGATTCCATGTGATAGCTACTTGTACTACCAGGGACTCCATTTCCAGATTACCAGTTGCCCTCAAGACAGCTCTGATACATGGTAGCTCCATGTCTGTAAGGGTAAATCTGTGCTCATGGTATTTTCAATGGCTGATTTTCAGAAGTAGAACACCGGGTCTTTTTTCCAAGGTTTCTTTGAGTGGACTTCAACCTCCAACTTTTGTTAGCAGCTGAGCACTAACAGGGACTCTAAATAAAACCAGACTGTATTTAATTGTTAAAGGAAAATCTATATTGAGTTAAATTTGCCAAAGACCTAGAAACTACCATGATTTAAATGGCATAGCTATGGAGCATAATGTGGAAGGGGAAAAGTTGTTGATATTATAATTGAAATTCTTTATTCCATTATATTATCTATATGGAGGAAATTTACGTATTTTATACATTGCCTTTTTCTTTTTAAACTGGGTCACATTATTGAACTATTCCATCAGTTCTAATAGTTAGGAGCTAATTCATAAAGAACCTTTGGTTTCAGGCTTAGGAATTTAGTTTTTATTTATCTGCACTGGGGTTCCACAAAATAATTTTGAGCAAAGTTGTAACAGCATAAGATTTGGACATTAAAAATACAAGCAGCCACCCAAGGTACAATAATTGCTCTCTATTTGCCTGGAGGAAGGACAATTGGGAATAGGAAATTGAATGCATGGCGAATTACCTCTATGAAGAGCAGCCTCCTTTGCCATGAGACCGGAACTGGCTGGTGCCAGACAACCATTACTGAATATTTTGACCAAAGATTCTATAGAAGAATCAAAAGGGGGAACGTGTGGTACAGAATTTAAAATTTCCATGGAATCCAGACTTTCTGGAGTCATTGAGGCTGGAAGGACTTCTAAAACTATTGTCCTGATATAATCTTTAAACTTTAAATCTTAAATCAAAAATAACCCATGAAGTTGTCTTTAAACCAAACAATAATTTAGCTTAGTTAATAAAGAATGTCTGCCTTGAGTGCTGTACTCTTTCAAAGAACTATCTATATGGGATCAAACTGGCAATAGCAATTTGAAAGATTAGATAGGACGCTTAGGTGGCAGTAAGTTTACGGCTGAAAGCAGCGAATACCAGAAAGCTGTTTACTTGTGTCTTATTGACTATGCAAAGGCATTCAACTGTATGAATCATAACAAATTATGGAAAACACTGCAAAGAATGGGAATCCTAAAACACTTAATTATACTCATGCAGAACCTGTACATAGACCAAGAGACAGTCATTTGAACAGAACAAGGGGAAACTGCATGGTTTAAAATCAAGAAAGGTGTGTATCATGGTTGTATCCTTTCACCATACTTATTCAATCTGTATGCTGAGCAGATAATTCGAGAAGCTGGACTGTGGGAAGAAAGATGCAGCATCAGGATTAGAGGAATACTCATTAACAACCTGCGATATGCAGATGACACAGCCTTGCTTGCTGAAAATGAAGAGGGCTTGAAGCACTTACTGATGAAGATCAAAGACACAGCCTTCAATATGGATTACACCCAGCATAAAGAAAACAAAAATCCTCACAACTGGACCAATGAGCAACATCATGATAAATGGAGAAAAGGCTGAAGTTGTCAAGGATTTCATCTTACTTGGTGTCATGGATTGAACTGTGTCCCCCCAAAATTTGTGTCAACTTGGCTAGGCCACAATTTCCAGAATTGTGTGGTTGTCTTCCATTGATCTGATGTAACTTTCCTATGTGTTGTAAACCCTAGTCTCTGTCTGTGGTTAACGAGGCAAGATTAGTTTATGTGAAAGAGGATTAGGATGGGATGCAACATTCTTACTCAGGGAGTTTCCCTGGGGTGTGGCCTGCATTGCTTTTTATCTTACAAGACGGAAGTAAGCAGAGAGAAAGGGACTTCATACCACCAAGACAGAAGTGCCAGGAATGGGGCTCATCCTTTGGACCTGGGTTCCTGCTCTGAGAAGCTCTAAGACCAGGGGAAGACAAGGACCTTCACCCAGAGCTGACAGAGAGAGAGAAAATCATTCCATGGAGCCGGCACCCTGCATTTGGACTTCCAGCCTTCTAAACTATGACAGAATAAATTTTTCTTTGTTAAAGCCATCCACTTGTGGTATTTCTGTTACAGCAGCACCAGATAACTAAGACAAAATTTGGTACCAGGAGTGGGGTCCTGCTCTAGTAGATACCCACAATGTGGAAGTGATTTTCGACTTGAGTAATGGGTAGAGGCTGGAAGAATTTTAAAGTGCCTAACAGTAAAAGCCTAGGTTGCCTTGAAGAGACCCTTGGTGGAATTATGGACATCAGAGACAATTCTGGTGAGGACTCAGAAGGAAGTGAGGGGAACTGTAACACCAGAGATGGCACAGACAGTGAGAAGCAACAGCAGAGGAACAGCAGCAACAGAACCAGGAGACTGGCACAAGATGGTGCAGGAGCCAACCCACAGAGCAAGAGAGCTGAGTGCTTTTTCACAGAAGGCTTCCTGGTGGAGTGGTGTGCCTCTGGGCACTTATTGGTGAAGCTAGGCTTGCTGACCCATGGAGTAAGAGAGCTGTGTGTCTTCAGGCTGAGGTCTACTCGTGGAGTGGGGGTACCTCCAGGCACTTGGCAGTAGAGCTAAAGAGCTTTGGAACACTCACCCAAGCAGGGCAGATGCTGGGCTAGCCCAAGTGGCTGAGAGGCCAAGGAACCAGGAAGCAGACACTGAAGAGACAAGGAGCACAGGAAGCAGAGCTGCCTTGGTCTCAAAGGGTATGGCCACGACCTCTGGGGTCTCAAAGGGTGGAACCATGGCCTGCTAGGTCACAAAGAATGAGGGTACAGCCTCTTAGGTTTCAAAGAGTCAAATAGTCACCAACTTGGTTATGGAGTGTAGGACTGCCTTTCACGAGTGCCTGTGGGATGGTGCTGCCACGCCCAAGAGGTAGAATAACCGGGCCTGCCAGGGCTGAGGGGGTAGAGTCATTACTCAGACTGACTAGGAGACTGTGGCCACCCAAAGCAGAGGGAGCAGAGTTGCCGTTCCAGTGAGCCTTGAAGGCCAATCTGAAGCCCAATGCCAAGGGACCTCCACCCAGAGTCCAGACAGTGTGGCCAACAGCCAGAGTCTGGGGGGCAGGGTCATTGCCTAAATGGTCTCAGAGAACAGACAGAGGATTATTTTCAGGCCTTGAGAGCTAATGTAATGTTTTCTGCTGACTTGCTTGGTGCCTGTTATCCCTTTTTTCCTTCCATTTTCTCCCATCTGTAATGGAAACGTATACTTTATGACTGTTCTCCACTGTATCTTTGGAAGAAGATAGCTTGTATTCTAGATTTCACAGATGAATAGGAATTTTGCAGAAGATGAGAAGAATAAACAAATCTGTCTTTGAAGAAGTATAGCCAGAATGCTTCTTAGAAGCCAGGCTCGCGATCGTTTGTCTCACGTACTTTGAACATATTATCAGGAGAGACCAGTTCCTGGAGAAGAATGGCATGCTTTGTAAAGTAAAAGGTCATCAAAAAAGAATACCCTCAAAAAAACAGGTTGATACAGTGGCTAAAACAATGAGCTCGAACATAGCAAGGATTGTGAGGATGGTACAGGACCAGGCAGTGTTTTGTTTGTGACCCTATGAGTTGGAGCTGACTCCATGGCACCTAACAACAACAAAGTTTACGTTATTATGGGAGAAACAATTTGGAAAAGGATGAGAATAGTTGCATAACGTGAAGAATGTAATCAGTGTCACTGAATTGTACATTTACGAATTGGTGTTTGTTTTGCTGTGCATATTTTCAACAACAACAATAAAATAAATTAGTTAAAAAAAAAAAAGACCACTCTTAAAAAGATCAGCTCTGTGAGTAGAATGGTATATCAGTGAACGAAGCCTATGTTATGTTGCAGTCAAAAACAATTCTAAAATCTCAGTGGCTTAAACGCAAGCTTGTATTTCTTAGTCTGCCTTGGTTGAGGGTGAGGGCAAAGGTGCTGCTCCATTTCATCCTCCATCAGGAACCCTGGCTGGCAGAGCCTTCACAAGTGACCATCACCTGCCACAGCAGGACAGCCAGGGAGCAAGGCTACCTGAGCAATTGCTTAGACAAGTTACCACCAGTAAGTGACACGTGACACATCTCCTCGTATTTCACACAAGTGCAGATCAGAGCAGCCTTACCATGTGTGAGAAGGAGAAAACTGGAAATATTCATGAACAGCACTCATATTTATCATTCATGTCTTGAAAGGAAATGAAACTAGAGATAAGAAGCTCAGTCTAAGAGCTGCTGAAATTTAATGAAAGAAATAATGAGGGCTGAGTCAGGGCAGTGGCTGAGAGGAGAGAAAGAACGATCCAGATACCAGAGATAATTAGTTAAATCAATGAGCTAAGAATATGGGAATTGCTCGGGTACAAATGGGGAGAAGAAAAAAACGCAAAATACAATCTATCTACTACAGTCTTGATTAAAGCTTTGACTCTTGAAGTAAAAAGTAATTTTAACAACTTTTCAATTGGTTTATTCTGCAAAAACAAACAAAAAGAATCTGCAAATCAAAACAGGGAAAATAAATCATCCTTTCAGAAAGTTATCCACCTATTTCTTTCCTTGATAGATAAAAAAAACTAATGTTTCTATATTTTAAAAAAATCATTTAAAAAGTCATGAAGGAGAAGGAAGCTAGTAAATTAATGCAGAAATTATGTTAACAAACTCAATTCTGCATCCTGTTTCAAAAATAGAAGCAACATTTGCCTGCCAACAAGGCCTCATTACTAACATGGTCTGAGAACAACACTAGAATTTGGGAAAAATGATAGAAGTAGAGTAAAATTAATTTATAACCTAGAGTTGACTTCTGGGACTGTATTTCCCAAACAAAAGCCACAGAATTAGTCCCTAAAGCAATATATTATTTAAGCTGGAGGGAGCAAAGTATTTGCGCTAAACATGTTTAAGGATCTAAAAGTAAATATTAATTTAGCAATATGATGAACTTTAATTATTTATAACGAATAGATGAAATGTTCCCTGACAAGGTTGTGGGAAGGTTGATGGCACTGTTTTTACAATTCTAGGATGGGGAAGCACTAAGTCAACATTCCCTTATCCCTGACCACAGCACTGCCTTACCGCGAAGGAGAGCTTGTGAAACAGTGCAGTCTTTCCTGTTTTGATTTGACGCTGCATGGATATGCTGGCATTTATTTATTTCTCTGTTGAGAATTGCATCACAGGCTACAACAGAACAAGGCACAACGTTGAGAAAACAAAAATTCAACTTGATCTAATTTATGTCGTTATAATCCTGGGTGTGCAGTACTCTCTACATCTTAAAGCTGAATTATTAGTCACAGGAGGAAAAAAAACAGTACATCTGATTCTCTTCGAATGCTTCAGTCAATTTTCATAAAGTCACAGACAGACCTGGAAGACACATTGGGAATTGATCTCCCCAAGTGTAGGCTTTGGAACATCCTTGAACAATGCCAGACAAATGAAAATCCATACGGAGGTAACTTGGCAGAATAACCTACATTCCTTTTTTACTATTCATTAACTTCTTCTTTGTCCTCAAATCATGGTAAACAAAACCACAGAGGACATCAAGAGTTTTAAATTCAGAAACCTTATGGGCTTTAGATTTAGTTAAGTACAAGAAACCTACATTTCAAAACTAATTTTTCTTTAACAATTTTCAGTTGCTTTCTTCATTTTATATTATTACAAATGCTTTAGTAGGCATTCAGACTCCCACAAATTAGGAGATTTGTATTACATTTCCAATTCTTACATTGCTTTTATATTAGAAAATATTTCTATACGTTTCAGCTGTTTTATTAGTAGGCATTCAGACTCCCACAAATTAGGAGATTTGTATTACATTTCCAATTCTTACATTGCTTTTATATTAGAAAATATTTCTATACGTTTCAGCTGTTTTATTAACTAAGTAAGTAGAATAAATTTGTTTCCCCAAGCAAATCTGAAGATTATTTTCACTGGAAAGGTGTAAGTGACTTGCCCTCCTGAATGAGGACAACCAAAAAAATTCTTCTAATTCAACTCTTGTTGGACTTTATGTTTGATTTAAAGTGAGAGTAAACTGACTTTCCTAAATTCATCCACAATAACTGAAGCATTTTCTTCAAATTAAAAAAGCTCTTTACATCTTATTTACAAGTCTGAACAATTTTTCAAAGTGGACAAAAAAGACACTCCTTTCTATTTTACAGATAAGAGAACTGAGATTTAAGAAGTTAAGCCACGTCGTTGTTCTGATGCTTGCCCCAGATGCTATATATATATATATATTTTTTTTTTATGGTATATTTGGGTCGCTTAGTCAGAATCGACTCCATGGCACTGGGCTTGGTTTTGTTTGTTTGTTTGTTTATGGTATATTTGGAAACCCTCGTGGCTTAATGGTTAAGTGCTACAGGTACTAACCAAAGGGTCAGCAGTTTGAATCTACCAGGCGCTCCTTCGAAACTCTGTGGGGCAGCTCTACTCTGTCCTATAGGGTTGCTGTGAGTCAGAATTGACTCCATGGCAAAGGGTTTGGTTTTATTTTTATTTTTTTAATGGTATATTTACCAATAAACAATACATGTTTTGACTGGTGTCTACTTGTCTAACACTAGATTAGCTACCTTAGGGCAGACAAAAAAGTCTAAGATACAGTCATTAGCCTTTATAACTGTTACTGAGTCAAAACACCTGAATCCAAGGAGAAACAAACATAGCAGATCACACAGTGAATAAATTAAAAAAAAAAAAAAAACCCATTTCTGTCAAGTCACTCCCAGCCACCCTATAGGAGAGCGTAGAACCGCCCCATTGGGTTTCCAAGGAGTGCCTGGTGGATTTGAACTGCTGACCTTTTGTTTAATAGCCAAACTCTTAACCACTATGCCACTATGCCAGTGAATGAAGTTACTCAAAATGAACTCCACCTACTATATGTAGAAATTGAGAAACAGGGACAGATTACCCAATAAGGAAGGTATGAACGGGTTTACTAATCTGTAGTGCACAATTTCACCTGTTTTTACCTGAAACCCATGTAAAATTGTGCACTACAGATTAGTAAGTAAACACAAGTAAGCCAGTTCATACCTTGCTTACTGTAAACACGTGAGTACCTTGCTCACTGGTTAATCCCCCCCCCCCAAGTTGAGAAAGAATCTGTGTGAGCTGGAGCATTCCAGAAATACACGGAAGAGGAGAGTACTTAAAACTCAGTTCTTGGGCAGGTGAGTGAAGTTAGGAGGCTTTCTAACTGGGAGAAGGTAGTATTTGCTAATGCACAGAGCCAGAAACAGGTATGTGTTTCTGAGACACTGAGGACAGAAGGATACAGGTGTGCCTGAAGCAAAGCCTGTGCATGAGTGAGTGCTAAAAAAGTCACTTCGGATAGGTAGAGCAGGATGGCACCATCGAGGCTTGATGTGTTGTTGCAGAGTTTGTGCTGTGAGATAAATATTAAAAGATGACAATCTTCTAAATAGGTGAAAGCTCTTGGGAAAGAGCTATTTAAATAACACCAGTCTGACTGATACACATGATGTGCATTTGAATCAAGCTGGAGTTACAGCAATTTGAGTTTACAGAGATAAACCTAGAACCAGAATGGCAAGTCATCAAGTGAGAAAGAAGGGATATCTGTTTTTCTTTTCTTTTTTCTTTTTAAAGAACAATAGACAGTAAATGAAAACAATTTAAAGAGAGATGGGAAGGTATTGCATTTGTAAAGAGGATGAATTTCTTGGAGAATGTGATCAACAGCCAATAATGTCAGATGTAAAGACAACTATAGACTGGGGGAGAAAAAAGTCAGGGGTTCCATTAAAAAAAAAAAAAAAATCACATCCCCGGAAAATCTTTAAAAGTTCTCAAGTATTTTCTTAATAATAATAGGAGATTGCAAGTGCACATAAGCACAACATCCACTCACAGGTATACTTATAATGCCTTATGTGTGAACCTGTTGCCATCGAGTCGATTCTGACTCAAAGAGACCCTGTAAGACAGAGTAGAACTGCCCCATAGGGTTTCCAAGGAGTGCCTGGGTTTGAATTGCTGACCTTTTGGTTAGCAGTCGTAGCTCTTAACCACTACGCCACCAGGCTTTCCTTAGTGTGCAGAGCTATTTTATAAAACTGTTCTGGCCATATTATAGCAACATGATAAGTGAGATGTTTTTTGTTGCCCTTGAATTGGTAACTGAAACTCAAATCTGAAGACAAAGAGGTATCTTGTACTGCACAAAGTAAAGAGAACTGCAAACAATTGGAATCCCTTCTCTAGGGTTTATTAAGTGGTGACCGAACCCACTGCTAAGCTTAGTATTCACCACCAGCCCCTCCTTCTAGCTACATTAACAAATGAAGTTTGGAGAGAGAAGGGGGGATTGGAATTAAACTCTTAGAGCTGTAGGGAAGGATTATTGTTTTTTCCTCTCCCATTCCTGATGCCAAATTGAAGAATGAGGGAGGGGATACAAGACAATTATTCATAAAGGGGTACCTCCTAAATAAGGAAACTGGTATTTCATTCTTCGTTGGACATTAGCTTATTAAGTACATTTGTTGAGCTTCTTCAGCATTGTTGAACAGTGAGAAAAGAGAGTGAGACAGGATAGAACAGAAGGAGGGGCTAGCCATGGAAAGCCTGTACTCCCACCAGGAGGAACGGAAAGGAAGTGGGTCAAGTTGATCACATGGAGGGTAGATAGTCTTGAGCCATCTCTTAGGTTCCAAGCCCAAGATGGCCATCTGGCTATGACAGCAGTAAAAGGTTTTGGGTAAATACTCAGAAATAGGCTCTGAAGAGTGATTAGAAAGAAGTCATATTGAACTTTATACCCTTCATCAGAGAACCTTGAAATAGGGACACCCCACTCGCCATGCTCAAAGCATTTGGGGAACTGGCACACGCACCCTGAAGGTAAATCAGCATCAACAATCAGACAGTCTTAGCCAGAAGAGCATCAAAAACAAAAAGGACAAGGAATACAAGTTAAATTATAAACATTCATTCTCCTTTTTTCAGAATAGGGGAAAAATACAGAAAACGCTGAAACAACATTTCCTCCAACTTAAGTCCCTGGACAAAGCTGCTAGAGATGAGTAAAAAAGAGAAAATGATGCGCATTAATAAGATGAGATTACCGTTTCAAAATAGACATATTTTTATACTTGAGAGTGATTATAAATGCATAGAATCTGCCCAAGTTGTCCTTAAAGAGAGGATGAGAGAGTTAACAGAACATAGTTGAAGGCAATGATTGGGAAACAAACAAAAGACTCTTGGTGGTTCCGCCTCCCCCAGTTCAGACTGTTCAATAAGCTAAATATGTAATGACTTAAACATGTAAAACATTTGAGGTTCATGAAAACTGTTTCAATTATATACATACACACACACACATATATATATGAAGTCTTTGAGTTTTGTTTTTTATTTTAAGCAAACATAAGCTATAGGATGGGAATAACTTACCCCCAGAATGAACAAAACTCAAACTGTAACTTAAAATGCAAATAAATTCCAAACTATAGAATTGGAATATAGATTTGTCTTTTGGGAAGTATTCTTTTTTAAAGATGCTTTGTCAAAAGCACAATTTAGAAAAAAGTGTTAGCTTTAGAAAAGGCAGTAAGCTAGTTTTAATAGCACTCATGAGTATATGGTAGATAGATGTAGGATCCTTAAGTTATATAAAAAATAAAATTGAAGAAACAAACAAAAATGGGAATGCCAAATAGTAATGATCTCTTATTATAGATTCAGTGAAATATCCATACTCCCTTAATGAAAATAACAAAATACTGACTTTTATCATGGTGGTATTTTACACTTGATGGAAAAGTATTTAAAATCAACATCCTTCTGCATTTTAGGGTTCCTGGAATGTCTGTAAGGGTTCTCTCAGCACACATACCTGCAGAAGATCACTTAACCAAAGTAGTTTGCTTCAACAAAAAGCTAGTCCTGGAGGCGGAGCCAAGACAGCAGAACAGACAGATGCTTCCGGTGAGCCCTCTTAGAACAAAGACCCAAAAAAACAAGTGAAATGAGTATATTTATGACAAGCTAGGAGCCCTGAACATCAAAGGCAAGCCTAGAAAATGAACTGAGGGGCAGGAGGAGGAAGAGACAGTTCAGAAGCGGAGAGGAGTTACCAGACCTGAATCACGGGGAGCCCTCAGGCACCATACCCGGAGCGGTGGTGGCGGCCTGGTACTAGTGTTCAGCCACAGTTCCCTCGGAGAAGCAGCCAGCTGCACAGCCTACTCACAGCTCTGGAACTAGAGAACAACCATGCTCTTGGTAAAACCTAAGTACTTGCATATATTTTACCACCACCCCACCCCCAAGCTGGCTTCAGTGGCTGATTTCCTTGGGCCTGAGAAAGGCTCTGTTGAGCACATAGAGCCATCCTCCTGGCCTTGGAGAAAAAAATTTGAAACTGGATAATTTGCCAGCTCCACTAACCAGGGGAGCTCAGGACAGAAGCGGCTCCTGTCCAGGCATAAATAATCCGTGGACTTTGAGAACCTTTCACCTCTACGTGGACCTGTGAGGGCCTCTTTCAGGAGAATAGGCCCTTGCTGGCAGACTACAACTGTTTCAGCCGTGTGGTGGAGAGGTGGGTATTCGATGTTTGACATTGGTTTGCCTATTAAACAGGGTCCTCACCTAGCTACATCAGGGACCTAAGGACTGGTGGCTCCACTCAGGTCACCCAGCCACCCACGACAAGGGTCCAAGGATAACTGATACATCCCAGCCCTTACACCCAAAATCATTGGGTGCCCATGATCCATCTGCAGAACCCACCCACCCATATGCTCCTGGGAACAGGGACACGCTTTCTTCAGACATGTGGGGGATGATTCTCAGGCCCCTGCCTTGTTCAGAGTGTGACCCCCTGCTGCATCCAGATACCAGTACCTACACCAATCACCCCTGCCCCTCTAAGAGTGTAGGACAGAGCATACACCACACACCTGGACACTTGAGCTGAATTCATACAAGAAAAGTGAAGGGACACCTAAACGGATACACCTGATAACAGCTCTAGCCATCTGGGGACAGGATGTCAGAGCCACAAAGGGAAAATAATCAAGCTAGCTCACTCAGGCAACCCATTTGAGCATATCAAATCAAAACAAAGAAAAAAGCTATAACACAGTAAGCAAACATAAAATAAACTAATACAATAACTTATAGATGGCTCGGAGACAACAGTCGATATCAAGTCACATAAAGAAACAGACCATGATTGCCTCAACAAGCTCTCAAAACAAAGAATCAAGTGATCTTCTAGATGAAAGTGCCTTCCTGGAATTACCAGAGGCAGAATACAAAAGATTAATATACAGAACCCTTCAAGACATCAGGAAGGAAATGAGACAATACGCAGAACAAGCCAAGAACACACAAATAAAGCAATTGAAGACATTAGAAAGATTATTAAGGAACACAGGGAAAAATTTAATAAACTGGAAAAGTCCACAGACAGACAGCAATCAGAAATTCAGAATATTAACAATAAAATTACAAAAGTAAACAACTCAAGAGAAAGTCAGAGGAGTAGCATTGAGCAAGTGGAAGGCAAAATTTCTGAACTTGAAGATAAAGCACTTGGCCCTAACATATTTGAAGAAAAATCAGATAAAAGATTCAAAAAAAATGAAGAAACCTTAAGAATCATGTGGGACTTTATCAAGAGAAATAACCTACAAGTGATTGGAGTACCAGAACAGGGAGGGATAATAGAAGATACAGACAGAATTCTTGAAGATTTGTGGGCAGAAAACTTCCCTGATATCATAAAAGATGAGAAGATATCTATCCAAGATGCTTATTGAACTCCACATAAGGTAGATTTTAAAAGAAAGTCACCAAGATATATTAATATCAAACTTGCCAAAACCAAAGATAAAGAGAGAATTTTAAGAGCAGCTAGGGATAAATGAAAAGTCACCTACAAAGGAGAGTCAATAAAAATAAGCTCGGACTACCCAGCAGAAACCATGCAGGCAAGAAGGCAATGAGATGACGTATATAAAAAATTGAAGGAAAAAAATTACCAGCCAAGAATCGTATACCCAGCAAAATTGTCTCTCAAATATGAAGGTGAAATTAGGAAATTTCCAGATAAACAGAAGTTTAGAGATTTTGTACAAACAAACCCAAACTACAAGAAATACTAAAGGGAGTTCTTTGCTTAGAAAATCACTAATACCGGGTATCAACCCAAGACTAGAACACTGGGTAGAGCAATCAGAAGTCCACCCAGATGGGGGGAAAAAAAAAAAAATCAAGATAAAAAACACTCAAAACAGGGAAACAGCGATGTTATTATGTAAAAGAAGAAAACATTAATACAATAAAAAGGGACTAAGAAATGTAGTCATAGATCTGCCATACGGAGAGGAAGACAAGGCAATACAAAGAAATAAAAGTTGGATTTAAATTTAGTAAAATAGGGGTAAATAATACAGTAACCAGAAAGGGGATAAACTATCCTAAACATCAAAATAAAATACAAGAAAAAAATAGAGACTCAGCAGAAACAAAATCAACAACAACGAATATGAGGAAAGAATAAATAAAGATAATCTATTCAGCACATAAAATTAAGTGGGAAAAAGAAACTGTGAAGAACACACAAAAAAACACATCAAAATAATAGCACGAAATTCATACCTATCCACAATTACGTTGAATGTAAATGGACTAAATGCACCAATAAAGAGACAGAGAGTGCCAGAATGGATTAAAAAAGCATGATCCGTCTATGTGCTGCCTACGAGAGACACACCTTAACTTAGAGACAAAAACAAACTGAAACTCAAAGGATGGAAAAAGAATACATCAAGCAAACAACAATCAAAAATGAGCAGAAGTGGCAATAATAATTTCTGACAAAATAGACTTTAAAGTTAAATCCATCATAAAGAATAAGGAAGGACACTATATAATGATTAAAGGGACAATATACCAAGAAGATATAACCACAATAAATATTTATGCACCCAATGACAGGGCTGGAAGATACATAAACTCTATCAGCATTGAAAAGTGAGATAGACAACTCCACAGTAATAGTAGGAGACTTCAACACATCACTTTCGGTGAAGGACAGGACATCCAGAAAGAAGCTCAATAAAGACATGGAAGATCTAAATGCCACAATAAACCAACCTGACCTCATAGACATATATAGAACACTCCACCCAACAGCAACAAAGTATAATTTCTTTTCTAGTGCACATGGAACATTCTCTAGAATAGACCACATATTAGGTCATAAAGCAAGGCTTAGCAGAATCCAAAACATTGAAATATTACAAAGCATCTTTTCTGACCATAAGGCCATAAAAGCGGAAATCAATAACAGAAAAAATCAGGGAAAAGAAATCAAATGCTTGGAAACTGAACAATACCCTGCTCAAAAAAGACTGGATTATAGAAGACATTAAGGATGGAATAACGAAATTCAGAGAATCCAATGAGAATGAAAACACTTCCGATCAGAACCTTTGTGACATAATGAAAGCAGTGCTCAGAGGTCAATTTGTATCAATAAATGCACACATACAAAAAAGAAGAAAGGGACAAAATCAAAGAATTATCCCTACAACTTGAACAAATAGAAACAGGGCAACAAAAGAAACCCTCAAACACCAGAAGAAAACAAATAATAAAAATTAAAGCTGAACTAAATGAAATAGAAAACAGAAAAACAATTGAAAGAATTAACAAGACCAAAAGCTGGTTCTTTGAAAAAATCAACAAACTTGATAAACCACTGGCCAAATTGACAAGAGAAAAACAGGAGAAGAAGCAAATAAGAAATGAGATGGGCGATATTACAATAGACCCAACTGAAATTAAAAGATTCATATCAGATTACTAAGAAAAATTGTACTCTAACAAATTTGAAAGCCTAGAAGAAATGGATGAATTCCTAGAAACACACTACCTCCCTAAACTAACACAAATAGAGGTAGAACAATGAAATAGACCCTTAAAAAAAAAAAAAGAGATTGAAAAGGTAATCAAAAAACTCCCAACAAAAAAAAGATCTGGCCCAGACAGCTGCACTGCAGAGTTCTACCAAGCTTTCAGAGAAGAGTTAACACCACTACTAAAGGTATTTCAGAGCATACAAAATGATGGAATACTCCCAAACTCATTCTATGAAACCAGCATATCCCTGATACGAAAACCAGGTAAAGACATCACAAAAAAAGAAAATTACAGACCTATATCCCCCACGAACTTAGATGCAAAAATCCTCAATGAAATTCTAGCCAATAGAATTTAACAAGATATTAAAAAAAAAAAAAAAATTAACTATGACCAAGTGGGATTCATACCAGGTATGCAGGGATGGTTCAACATTAGAAAATCAATTAATGTAACAAAAGACAAGAAGCACATGATTTTATCAATTGATGCAGAAAAGGCATTTGACAAAGTTCAACACCCATTCATGATAAAAACTCTCAGCAAAATAGGAATAGAAGGAAAATTCCTCAACATAATAAAGGGCATTTATACAAAGCCAATAGCCAACGTCATTCTAAACGAAGAGAGCCTGAAAGCATTCCCCTTGAGGCTGGGAACCAGACAAGAATGCCCTTTATCACCACTCCTATCGAACACTGTGCTGGAGGTCAAAGCCAGAGCAATTAGGCTAGATAGAGAAATAAAGGGCATCCAGACTGGCAAGGAAGAAGTAAAAGTATCTCTATTTGTAGATGATATGATTTTATACACAGAAAACCCTGAGGAATCCTCAAGAAAACTGCTGAAACTAATAGAAGAGTTCAGCAGAGTATTGGGATACAAGATAAACACAAAAATCAGTTGGATTCCTCTACACCAATGAAAAGAACATTGAAGAGGAAATTACCAAATCAATACCATTTGCAGAAGCTCCCAAGAAGATAAAATATTTAGAAATACATCTTACCAGAGATGTAAAGACTTACACAAAACACTTCTGCAAGAAATCAAAAGAGACCTACATAAGTGGAAAAATATACCTTGCTCATGGATAGGAAGACTTAACATTATAAAAATGTCTATTCTACCAATAGTGATCTATAGATTTAATGCAATTCCAATCCAAATTCCAATGACATTTTTTAATGAGATGAAGCACCAACTTCATATGGAAGGGAAAGAGGCCCCGGATAAGTAAAGCATTACTGAAAAAGAAGAACAAAGTGAGAGGCCTCACTTCGTCTGATTTTAGAACCTATTATACCACCACAGTAGTCAAAACAGCCTGGTACTGGTACAGCAACAGATACATAGACCAATGGAACAGAATTGAGAATCCAGACATAAATTGATCCACACATGAGCAGTTCATATTTGACAAAGGCCCAAAACAGTAAAAAGGGGAAAAGACAGTCTTTTTGACAAATGGTGCTGGCATAAATGGGTATCCATCTGCAAAAAAATGAAACAAGACCCATACCTCACACTATGCACAAAAATGAACTCAAAGTGGATCAAAGACTTAAATATAAAATCTAAAACGATAAAGATCATGGAAGAAAAAATATGGATAATGTTGTGAGCCCTAATATATGGCATAAATAGTATACAAAAGATTACTAACAATGCAGAAGAAAAAGCAGATGTCTGGGAGCTCCTAAAAATCAAACACCTACGCTCATCCAAAGACTTCACCAAAAGAGTAAAAAGATTACCTACAGACTGGGAAAAAGGTTTTAGCTATGACATTTCTGATAAGCACCTGATCTCTAAAATCTACACGATACTGCAAAAACTCAACTACAAAAAGACAAATAACCCAATTAAAAAATGGGCAAAATATATGAACAGACACTTCACTAAAGAAGACATTCAGGTAGCTAACAGATATATGAGGAAAGGCTCATGACCATTAGCCATTAGAGAAATGCAAATCAAAACTACAATGAGGTTCCAACTCACTCCAACAAGGCTGGCATTAATCCAAAAAACACACAATAATAAATGTTGGAGAAGCTGTGGAGAAACTAGAACAGTTATACACTGCTGGTGGGAATGTGAAATGGTACAAGCGTTTTGGAAATCAATTTGGTGCTTCCTTAAAAAGCTAGAAATGGAACTATCATATGATCCAGCAATCCCACTCCTTGGAATATATCCTAGAGAAATAAGATCCTTTACATGAACAGATATATGCACATCCATGTTCATTGCAGCACTGTTTACAATAGCAAAAAGATGGAAGCAACCAAGGTGCCCATCAACAGATGAATGGATAAATAAATTATGGTATATTCATACAGTGGAATACTATGCTTCGATAAAGAACAGTGAGGACTCTGTGAAACATTTCATAACATGGAGGAATCTGGAAGGCATTATGCTGAGTGAAACTAGTCATCTGCAAAAGGACAAATATTGTTTAAGACCACTACTATAAGAACTCAAGAAATAGTTTAAACAGAGAAGAAAATATTCTTTGACGGTTATGAGAGGAGGGAGGGACGGAGGATGGGAAAGGGGTATTCACTAGACAGTAGATAAGAACTACTTTAGGTGAATCAAAAGACTACACACAGTACAGGCGAGGTCAGCACAACTGGACTAAACCAAAAGCAAAGAAGCTTCCTGAATAAACTGAATGCTTCAAAGGCCAAAGTAGCAGGGGCAGGTGTTTGGGGACCATGGTTTCAGGGGACATCAAAGTCAATTGGTATAATAAAATCTATTAAGAAAACATTCTGTATCCCACTTTGGAGAGTGGCATCTGGGGTCTTAAATGCTAGCAAGCGGCCATCTAAGATGCATCAATTGGTCTCAACCCACCTGGAGCAAAGGAGAATGAAGAACGCCAAGGACACAAGGTAATTACGAGCCCAGGAGACAGAAAGGACCACACAAACTAGAGACTACATCAGCCTGAGAACAGAAGAACTAGATAGTGCCTGGCTACAACCAATGACTGACCTGACAGGGAACACGACAGAGGACCCCTGATGGATCAGGAGAACAGTGGGATGCAGACCCCAGATTCTCATAAAAAGACCAGACTTAATGGTGTGACTGAGACTGGAAGGACTCCGGTGGTCATGGCCCCCAGACCTTCTGCTGGCCCAGGACAGGAACCATTCCCAAACCCAACTCTTCAGACAAGGATTGGACTGGACAATGGGATGGAGATGGATGTTGCTGAGGAGTGAGCTTCTTGGATCTGTTGGACACTTGATACTATGTTGGCATCTCCTGCCTGGAGGAGAGATGAGAGGGTAGAGGGGGTTAGAAGCTGGTGAAATGGAAAGGAAAAGACAGAGTGGAGGGAGGGAGTAGGCTGCCTCATTAGGGGGAGAGCAACTGGGAGAATGTAGCAAGGTGTATATAAGTTTTTGTGTGAAAGACTGACTTGATCTGTAAACGTTCACTTGAAGCACAATTAAAAAAAAAAAAAAAAAAGCCAGTCCTAACACCAAAGCATAAAAAAAAAACCCAAGAAATACTTATAGGGTTAAGCTGTTGTGATTCAGGTAAGTTAGACATCTGGCAACCTATTACATATTCTAGGTCTCTCTCCAAGTAAGTAACGGTTCCCATTTCTAATATGAGTGAGCCATTTGTTTTTGAAAAATAGACTTGGAAATTAAATTCTAATATAAGTAGATTTCAATTCTCCTTGCCTTTAAAAATTTTTTTTTAACACAGGAATGAGTAAGAGATATGAACATAAAGTGATGAAATGGGGTCCATAAGCAATATAAAAATATCTCGTTAATTTATAGGCATACCTTTATTTGTTGTTTCTGTAATATATATTTTTATTCTGCATTTCTAAGCATTCATTCCAATTCCAACATGGTTCCCGCTATACACTGGAGAGTGTTTGGCATTTACTTGCTGTAAGATGAGAACTCCGTGCATCAAGTTTTCACAGCAGCAGTCCAGACCCCCTCTCCTCCTTAATGTGCCCTGAAATGGTTCCAGTCGATTGTAAACACTTGCCAGCAAGTTCTGAAGCGTATCCGATTGTTTTTTCAGCTTGCTGTTAAAAGCCTTCACACCATGGCCCCAAGCTTTAATTTCCTCCATTTGAGAAGAAATGGTCATCCAGCCATCTTTCACCTGCCGAGGCTTGAAGAAGTCATCTTTCATTGCAGATAACTTCAGGTTCTGGCGTGTTTTCCATTAATGAAATCAATCCCCAAGAATATAAAACTAAGATAGCTCAATGCGATCTGACAGATAGTGTCCAGAAACATAAGCCAATTGACATCTGAAGAGCCTTGAGGGATTAAAGCACATTCCGTACATCTGTTCAGCATCCCAGCACAGGTTTTTCCCCGATACCTCCCAAGGTTCATTCTATTTTTCAGTCTGACAGCCTCATCTACAACATCTATGTGCTCAAAGAAAATCGAGGATGTGGAACATGACCACATAAAACATAATGCACTTAAAATCACAATCCAATGACAAACACTTTGAGATAAGAATCCAATGAATTAGATTTCCTATTTTTTTTTCTGATCAATAGAACCTTTGTGAGTGGTGAATAACTTACTGATTTTAAATTCTATTATCATGGCACTAAGATCAAAGTTACAGTCTGATTAACCAAAGACACATATTTCAGGATTATAAAATTTCATGATTATCAAATTTCTGTACTGCAGCATGAGAAATGACATTTTACGTCTCTGTTGTATTACCACCCGATGTTATGACAAAGTTTATAAGCTCCACTGGAAAAGTCCTAACTCTTTTGATTAAGTACACCCTGAAGGCCCCAAAATAGCATTGGAAAATATTTTCATAATGCTAGGAATATCAGATGCAATTAAAAAGTATTTCATTGAGCTTCCTTAATTAATGCATAAATCTCACCCTTCATATTTATTGTAGCATATAATCCTGTATGTAAAATGTCTATAAATCTACTGTGCAAACTGCTAATCTGCCCATTATTATTGAGGCAAATTATAAAAGCATGAAGACTCCTCAAAAGTTTTAACAATTCCAGAAAGATAGTAAAGTTAGCACACCTTTCATACCAAGTCCCTGGGTCTAGGAAGCAGACAAGTTCCTCTGAATTTATTTTAGAGGCAAGATCAGAGTCTGTGATGTCAGCAGGCCTTCTCCCCAGCAGCCTTTGTGTGCCTTCAATATGTCAAAGGAGATAAAGTGATCTTGTGTTACTGACAATTAGACAGGAAATAATAACTATGCCCTCTTTTGTATTTCAAGTAGCTCTCCCACCTAGTCTGCATCTCTGGGCTTAGTTCCAAAGAGACTTTCCAAAGAGATTTTCCTTCTGACAAGAAGCCTCTCCCACATGAGGAGTTCATATCTCTCTCAACAATGATTTTCTCTAGTCTCAGAGTTTCTTTAATCCTATGTTATGGATCTTATCTACAGTACTGGTATTTGAAAGTAAGTTCCGTATGACATGAAGTTGTAATCAGCTCCTCCATCAGTCTAGCCAAAATTCCATTAAGCAGTGTTTCCACAAATTCCAGTTAGTCCACGACATCATTAGATTTTAAGTTGTACCACCCATCTTTTTCATAATGATAGAGTTTAATAAGCATTCTTCTATGCACTGTACTACTTTGTAATATTTGTTTTAATCTCCTGAGAAGTTTATACCAGATTTTCAATGTGTTTGTCATTTTCCATAACTCAGAAGTCCAATTTTGCCATTTTGGGCAAGCGTGCTTCAAGTTTTCCCTCCAGGGAGGTTGTAGACTTGTATAGTTTCTTGATTCTGGAAATAATTTCTTGAAACAAGTCTTTCATGTAGAATCCAGAGTTTCTGGCAGAGTCATTTTCCCCCTAAGCTGCCTTGGTGTTTAGAAATAAAGTCATTTAGTCATCCTGCTCTGTTGCAGAAAATTAATCATTAATGCACCTGATGTCAACGCCAGAAAAGAAAAAAAAGTGTGGCTTATACGAAGCAATTTACTCGAACCAGGCTTCCATGATGAAGAGACTGATGAAAAGTAGAAAATCTATTCAATCATTTGGATGCTGGTCTGTTGCGAGACAAAGTTTTAAATGTGAACTTGAAGAAATTGTGCTTTGATTTCTCCAACATAACCAGACAGTGGTTTAGAGAATCACTCTCCCAAATGATAGCAATTTATCTTCTGAGCTCCTGAGAACTGAAAGTGATAGCATAGTTAGAGGAGTGTTTTGTGTTTAATAATCAATTAACACCCTTTTAATAAAAAAATGGGAAACTATGTGTACAATGATTTGACTTGTTTTTTGGCCAGCTTTATTAAGTTATAACTTATATAAAATATAATCCACAAATTTTTAGTGTGTTATTACATAAGTTCTGACAGACATTTGCAGTCACGTAACCACCACCACAATCATGACGTAGAATATTTCCATCACTGTAAAAAGTTCCCTTGTATCTTTTTGCAGGTAATCCTCTTCCTGCACACTCTAACCCCTAAAAAATACTGATCTGCTGTCTATCATTATGGTTTTGTCTTTTCTAGAATTCCATATAAATGGAATTGTACAGTAAATAAAAGTACGTATTCTTTTATGTCTAGCATCCTTCATGTAATATTCATCCATGTTGTATGTATGAGTAGTCCTTTCCTTTCCTATTTCTGATTAGTATTCCATTATAATACTAATAATTTATACTACAATTTGTTTTTACATTCGCCAATTGATGACATTTAGATTGTTTCCCTTTTGAGGCTCTTATAAAGGATGGCTGCTATGAACATTTGCATACAGGTCTTTTATCACCAAAAGTTTTCATTTCTCTTAGGTAAATACCTAGCAGAGAACAGGCTGAGTGAGTGTATGTTGAACTTTAAAAGAAACTGCCATACCGTAAAAAGTCCAGCACCTCCACATCCTCACCAACACCTGGCTGTGTCAAGCTTTTTATTTTTTTATTCTAGTGTTTGCATAAAACCAAAAAACCAAATCCATTGCTGTTGAGTCAACTCCAACTCATAGCAACCCTATAGAACAGAGTAGAACTGCCCCATAGCATTTTCAAGGAGTGCCTGGTGAATTTGAACTGCCAACCTTTTGGTTAGTAGCCGTGCCTCCTAACCACTACGCCACCATGGTTTCCAGTGTGTGCCTAGTGGTATATTATTGTGTTCTTAATTTACATTTCCCTAATGACTAATACTGCTGAGTATTTTTCATGTGCTTACTTTCTATCCATATCCTTTTTATGTGTATTATTTGTTCAAATGAGAGCCTAATTTTAATTGGTTGTTTTATTATTGAGTTGTAAGTATTCTTTATACATTCTGGATACAAATTCTTTATTAGGTATATGTTTTAGAAATACATACCTCCAGTTCATGGGTTACTTTTTTATTTTCTTAACAGTGTGAATTAGAGACCAAAAGTTATAAGTTTGATGAAGTTCAACTTATCAACATTTTTCCTTTTTTAGTTTCTGGTTTTTGATCTTATAAGAGAAAGCTTTATTTAACACAAGGTCCCTAGGATTTCCTCCTGTGTTGTCTTCTCAAAGTTTCATCTCTTAAAATTAGGTCCATTACACATTTAGAAGTTTTTTTTTTTTTTTTTTGTATATGGTGTGAGGTAAGGGTGGTTGTTCTTTTTTTTTACATATCTATATCAAATTATTCCAGCATGATTTCTTGAAACAAATTATCCTTTCTCCAACTAATTATCTTAGCACCTTTGACAAAGCTTAATTGGCATACGTGCAGGTCTGTTTATCAACTTTCTATTCTGTTCCATTTATCTGCATGTCTATTTTTATGCCAATATCTTGCTCTTACTTATTGTAGCTTTATACTAAGTCATTGTAGTGAATTTGGAGTTTGGGGCTGATCAAGAAAAACGATATGACTACAAAATAGCAGCGCTGCACAAGCTATTTATTGGGCCAATGTGTTGACAGACACAGGCAGGGGTTGGTCCCCCACAGCGGGAGGTGTTCCCGAGGCAGGTGGTGCAGGGAATCACCAGAAGGTGGAAAAGGCAACATAACTCTTGGGGAAGAGGTCCAATGGAGGTAGGGTGCTTATGTGTGGCTAGGTGATGTCCTTCTGCAGCAAAGTGGGGAATCTCTGGGTCAGACAGTTCCAACAGCAGCTGCATCTTGAAGTCCTTATAACAACAAGGTTTTACCTTATCTATGACTAGCAGATGTTGGGTGCACTTTCACAGGGTATGTAAATCAGACAGGCTTTAAGTGAATAAATATCTACTTATTTGGGCTATTCTTAAAACAATTGGATGTGTATAAATTTGAGTTTGGTGCGAATGGAGTTTTTTGGGCTAATTGGCCTCAGCTAGCTATGAAGAAGTAAACAACTTTGGGCCAATATACAGAGGCCATCTTTGACTCATTTATATTAACAGTCTTGAAACTAGGTACTTTAAGTCCCCTAATGTTATTCTTCTTCTTCTTTTTTTTTTTTTTCCAAATTGTTTTGGCTATTCTAAGTCCTTTATATTTCAATATAAATTTTCAAATCAGCCTGTCAATTTTTATAAAAAAGCCTGCTAGAAAATTTTTACAACTTAATTGAAGATTTGTGTATGATAGTTTGCACATATTTATAAAATATGATATTTGATGTTTGAAACCATCACCACAATTAGGATAACAAATATTTTTACCACTCTCAAGAGCTTCCTCATGATTCTTTGAAATCCATCTCTCCCTCCATGCTCACCCCCATGCAACCACTGATCTGCTTTCTGTCACTTTAGATTAGTTTGAATTTTCTAGAATTATATTAAAAAAGGATGGATATAGTGTGTAATCTTTTTGAGTCTGGCTTCTTTAACTCACCATAATGCTTTTACGATTTATCTTGTCATTTTATGTATACTTTGTTTCTTTTTATTGCTGAGTAGTATTTCATTATATGGCTGTACCTCATTCCTCCCATCATTTACTTGTTGGTGGACATTTGGGTTACATCCACTTTTTAGCTAGGAACACCTGTGTGTAAGTCTGAGTATGGGCATTCATTTCTCTCGCGTATTTACCCAAGAGAGGAATAGCTGGGTTGCACGGTAAGTGTATGTTTAACCACATAGAAAACTGCCAAGCTTTTTTAAGGTGCTTGTACTCATCTACTTTCTCACCAGCAGTGTATGATGATTTCAGTTGCCCCATATCATTGCCAATACATAGTATTGTCAGTCGTCTTCATTTTAGTCATGCTGATAAGTACTGGTATCTCATTTTCATTTTAATTCCCATTTACCTTATGACTAATAATGTTGTACAAATTTTCAGGTGTTTGTGGGCATTTGAATATCTTTTTTGATACGTTTGCTCAAAAATTTGCCCATTTTTAATGGATTATTTCTTATTATTAAGTTTTAAGAGTTTGTAACATATTTTGAACACATGCTCTTATTTCAGATATATGTGTTGTGAATATTTTGTCCAGGTCTGTCGCTTGCCTTTTCATTTTGTTAACAGTGTCTTTGGAAGATCAAAAGTTTTTAATTTTGGTAAAATCCAATTTATTGTTTTCTTAAATGGTTTGTGCTTTTTGTGTCTGTCTAAGAAGACTTTGTCTTTGTTTTCTCCTATAAGTTTTAGGGTATTAAGCTTAACATTTTTGTCTAAGATACATTTAAAGTTAATTATTTTGTATGGTGTGAAATAAGGTTCTATGTTAATGTTTTTCCACCCAGATATCCAGTAGCTACAGTAATATTTATTAAAAAGGACTTCCTAGCTCCTCTATTGCTTTGGAATTTTTGTTGAAAATCAACTGAACATACCAAAACAAAAACCCAGTACCGTCAAGTCGATTCCGACTCATAGCGACCCTATAGGACAGAGTAGAACTGCCCAATACAGTTTCCAAGGAGCACCTGGTGGATTCAAACTGCCGACCTCCTGGTTAGCAGCCGTAGCACTTAACCACTATGCCACCAGGGTTTCCTCAACTGAATATATATATACATACACACACACACGGGGGTGTGTGTGTGTGTGCTTCTGGATTGTATTCTGTCCACTAATCTATATGTCTCTTTTTAATATTACACTGCCTTGCAAGTCTTAAAATCAGGTAGGGTAAGTCCTCCAACTTTATTCTTTTTTCAAGATTTCTTTCACTACTCTAACTCCTTTGCATTTCTATATTTAGTATCATCGTGTCAATTTCCATGAAAAATCCCACTGTGCTTCTATAAGAATTTGTTGATCCTATAATTTAATTTTGGGATATTGACATATTAAAAATATTGATTCTTTCTAGCCATGAGCATGGCCTATCTCTCCATTCATTTATATCTTCTTTAATTTCTCTCAATAATGTTTTGTAGTTGTCAGTGTACACATCTCCATATGATTTTTTAAATTTATTTCTAGGTATTTAATATTTTGATGCTATTGTAAATGATATTTTATTGTAATTCCTAACTGTTGCTAATATATAAAAACCCAATTAATTTTTGTATCTTGACCTTGTCTCTGCAAACTTCCTAAACTCACTTAAAAGTTCTGGTAAATTTTTTGTAGAGTCCTTAAGAATTCTACATACACAGCCATGTCATCCGAGGATAAAGTTTTACTTTTTCTTTTCCAACCTGTATGTAGTATAATGAACAACAGCAAAAGATATACAGAAAAAAGTATAAAAAGCAACATATTACAAATAAAGTAAGAAAAACACATGTTATGATAGTTCAGGTAAGAAAGGAAATAAATCTTCCTGGCAAAATCATGAATAGCATTTGAGTTGAAATTTGAAGGATAGAAACTCTTTGGATATGAGGCAAAAGGGAAGAAACATACTTGAAAGTAGCCTGTTTTATTCCCTATCTCATCTCAACCCCACTCTGGTTTTTATCTTGATCATAAAAATAATTTCCCAACTTCTATACTGAAATTCTGCTCCAGGCCCATATTTGCATATGTGAGTATTCCAAGAGTATACAACACTTTTTTTTTTTAATACAAGGAAAAAAAAAAAAACAGGAGCTAAAAAAAAAAAAAGCCTCCTTTGAAGAAATTCAAGGCCTTAAATAACACCTCCTTCTCTGTTACAATAGAACATTTATTATTCCAGCTATACCTTTGATTACATGACACAGAAAAGAAATTTAAAATAATAGTAGCTTAACAAGCTCCATTTGAGAAGTGGGCAAGACAGAACAGGTAGGTACCCCTACTGCCCAAGGCTCTGTGGGTATCATCTTCTATACTGCTATGCCTCTGCTCCTGGAATGACTTCTCCAGTTGCATGTACAAAAAGATTCACTATTATATTTCCCTGTCCAAGCAGCTGGATGGAAAAAGAGGGAAACAAAGGGCAAGAGCCCTCCATGTTTGGGCATATCCTAATTTATACAAATCATTGATCTTCCTATCTCAAAAATTAGTTTTATATCTACAAATAGCTGTAAAAGAGGATTAAATTTGTGGGCTTTATTCTGGGTGACAAAACGCCCAGCTAAATATTAGGGGTTCTATCATTACAGAGAAAGGGGAGAATGGATACAGGGGAACAACTAGCAGACACATTCACATAGGCCTTGGAGAAGTGGGAGTTGGGGTAAGGGGTCAAAAGGTTGAGTGAATATTATTTACTATATTTACAAACCTATCTAGGCTGGTGGTATAATGACGGTCTGGGAGCACCAACAGAGAACAAGAAATGTTCCTCTTGGTTTGAGAGTGGGTTGAGTAAGTTGAAGTAGCACCACTGAGGAAGATTTTAAAGGAAGTGGTATTATTAAGAAAACGCCATTTTTTCAGTTATAATGAGAGAGAGATAGACTGTTAAAGAATAAGGTATAGGGTTATTTGCTCACAGTAGAAAGGGATTTCAGTAGGTATAAACAAGAGTAGTGGAGTCAGATAGCATTGCAGTAAATATAGGAAAATGGGGGCTGAGTCTTATGGCAAATAGAATATACAGGAAAACATAGCAGGGACAGAGGCTGAAACCTAAGGTGGTAGACAATAATGATAAGTTCTAGTAGGTATTGAAAGCTTACTTTATGCCAAGCACAATGCTAAGCATTACCCAAAAGATCCTAGGTCTCACTAGCCTATCACTCTAAAAGGATAGCATGCTTCCTTATTACTGACAAATTATATCATTTTCATTGACTTTATTGCCAGAAATTATCACAATCCCTCGCACCCCCCCTTTCATGCCCCCTAACTACTTCTTAGTTGGAACTGGGTCCCTCTGGTTCTTTTTCCTGTAACCTCCTTGACATGTGACACAGGCCTCTGCCTCTGCTGCCATGGCTTTCATGAGACAGATTCCTTCCTGTGCACCATTGCCCTCTACGGGACCAGCAGCACCACTCCCAGATTCATGAGGACTTGCTGTCTCCACTGTTATCTAATGCCACACTATGCAACTGATCCTAGACAGCTCCAACAAAACGTTGAACTAAACTTTAATGAAGGTTGGTAAGGAAAATACAAGACAAAGAATAATTACTATCACACAGGCAATTTGGTTTTCCTGCCACCTTCCATGTTGACCTCGGCATGACCAAAACCAGAGCACTCTTAACTATGAAGCGTGCTCTGGCATTTCCAAGCCTCAGATCCAGAGGCATTCAGAGGTACCTCAGAAGGAAAGGGAAGGGAGATTTTTCTTGATCTAAATCCTGCTGTTTCAGTTCTTCACTTCCTAAACCAGGATTAAGCTCCTTCCAGAACAGCTGATAGTGGGAATATGTATTCCCTATGTGGGAAACTCCACCCCTACTCACAGTGGCCAGATGTCACAACCTCCTGTGGTTGAAAACACTCTGATATTGTTACCTTGCTAGTCCTAGGCCTGTTAGCTTCGGATCCTTCCTGTGCGCAAAGCTGATGATCACTGCAAGTGGTGTTTTGCCAGCTTCAAGTCAGCTCCCTTCTGCTTGAGCTTTATCAATGAGAAGCAAGATATCAGAAGCCAGAAGGAAGGGAGTAATTATCTAGTTTTTCTCTTTCCATTCTTCGCTTTGGGAAGCTCTTTTGCAAACAAGCTGCCTGTTCCTTTTGGCTTCAGCTTCTACCAGATGGGCTCACCTTGGTTCTAGTTTCCATCTGATCAACTTGACCCTGGCTTCTAATAACGCCAGCTTACCTAGTTCCTCTGTCTTTCAAACTTAAGGATGGACCCTTTTGCTGTTGCTAAATTCTAGGTCTTCACTGTCCTTTGTTTGGCTCTCATTTCTACCATCGTATGTGTAACCAACTCCCTGCATTAAGTTTCTTCTATTGTAAAACAAAACAAAACAAAAAAACCCAAACCCATTGCTGTCGGGTCAATTCTGCTCATAGCAACCCTATAAGACAGAGTAGAAGTTACTCAGAGGATTTCTAAGGCTGTAGCTCTTTACAGAAGCAGACTGCCACATCTTTGTCCCACAGAGCAGCTAGTGGGTTCAAACCGGCTGACCTTTACAGTTAGAAGCCAAGCACTTAACCACTGTACCACCAGGGCTCCTTCTGTTGCAGATACTTGTAATGTAGTCTGTTTTCCTGGTTAGGCTTTCACTGTATTTCACAAAGTCTGAGTCACCTAAATTATAACACAAACCCTAACTCATTTAATCCTCATAACTAATGCTGAGGCCTAATTCTTATTCCCATTTTATAAATGAAGAAATAAAGCCTAGAAACATTGTATGTCTATTATATAAAAGGCCACAGTGCTAGTTAAGTAACAGAGATTAAGGTACCAAGACCACAGTGCTAGTAAGTAACAGAGATTAAGGTACCAGGAGGTTGAAAATAAATTGAAGGGGCAGATAATGGGTATGGAGAAGTACTGAGTAGGCTGAGTGTGGTTAGCAGAGGAAGTGGGCTTTGAGTAAACAGACCTTGATTTAAATCTTGGTTTTGCTATGGTTTTCTACATGACCTTGAGCAAGGTTTTTAAACTTCACCCAGCTTTGCAAAACAGGGATAATAGTATCTGCTTTGTAGTGTTTGTAAAATGATACATAATAAGTATGGATAATAATTACATAACAGTTATGTAATTATATATAATATATAAATCCTGTAACTATAATTATGTAATAATTACAACTATTGTTATCCTCAAAAAATTCCATGGAACAGACAGTATTACAATGTCTATTTTGAATAAACTAAAACTCAGAAATGTTACATTATTTGCCGAAGATTATACAGAGAGTAAGTGATACAATCAGGACTATAGCCCAGGTAATAGGGTATCACAGTTCATGATGTTGACTACTAGATTGTGAAATGATGCGTGTGGGGCACCTGACCCTATCGGTTGTTTGGACAGTATTGGTTGTTACTCCTTAAGATGCCTTACAGAAACCCTTCATGTTGTGGCTGCTGTTTACCTTTGCCTCTTGCCAAGTTCCCTCTTTGCACTCTGAGTTTCAACTATCTGGAACAACTTGCTGTTTTGTGAATGTACCATGCTGCTTCACGTGCCATCCCTTACTCTATTTCCACTGTCCTAACCATTCTTCTTTCTTTGTCCCCCCCAAAAAATACCAGCACAGCATACTGGCTTAGAGAAAAAAATCTAGAGCCTGTCTGCTTGGGCAAGCTATTTATTTTCTGTTCCTCAGTTTCCTCACCTATAAAACGTAAATATAATGTTATTCTACTTCTTAGAGTTATTCTCAACATTAAATGACTTAATGTATGAAAAGTGTTTAGAAAAAAGAATAGTATATAATAAATATACAAAAGGAGTCCCTGGGAACACAAACAGTCAAGTGCACAACTACTAGTTCAGAGGTTGGTGGACCGAACTCACCCAGAGGCACCTTGGAAGACAGGTCTGGCAATCTGCTTCCGAAAGGTCACAGCCTTGAAAACCCTATGTAGTCATTCTACTCTCCACACATGGGTTTGCCATGATTTGGGGTTGACTCAAAGGCAACTGACATCAAAAACAAAAACAAAGTATACAATAAAAGCCATATATTAACAATTATTTTTATTTATTATTGTTACCAGCATCATTATTACGTTGAGATTCAGTTAACTTCACGTGGTCTACAAAGACTCCCCTAGCAAGAATTGACAACTGCAGGGCTTCTCCAGGAGCAAGCCTTGAGAGAGACTTTATTGTTCACTGGGGCTTACTGGGGAGTGCTCTTGGGATCAACACTGTTGAAGAGAGGAAAGGAAACAGGATTGAGCAGAAGAAGAAGTCTAGATAAAGTTCAGTGTGATGGTTAAGGTTATGTGTCAACTTGGCTAGACCATGATTCTCAGTGGTTTGGCAGATATTATGTAATCATCCTCTGTTTTATGATTTGATGTGAGCAGCCAATCAGTTGAAAGGGAAGTTCCTTGGGAGCATGGCCTGTATGCAATATATATAGATGTTCTAGCAAAGCTTGCCCTCTCTGGATCCTGCATCTGACTCATCTCATCATCCTTGGACCTCAGTTCTTAGGACATGAGCTAGCAGCCTGCTGTCTGACCTGCCAATTTTGTGTACATCAGCCCTTGCAACCACATGAATCAGGAGAAACCTGCAGACTGATGTCTGACTCACAGATTTGGGATTTGCCAGCCTTCACAACTGCATGAGCCATTTCCTTGAAATAAACCTCTCTCCCCACCCTCTCTTTCTCTCCCTCAGGTATATATATATAAATACTTCGCTGGCTGTGCTCCTCTAGAAAACGTAGCCTAAGACATGCAGTTCCAACACAATACTCAGCCAACCTGCCAACCTTGTGCAGTTTGGAGGATGGGCTGACCCTTCCAAACTGACCCTAGGTGAGATAAGAGGAATGGGCTTTATAACCTCCACATCAGTCAGTCACTGGATGTGGGATACCTTGGGAAGGGGACATGAACTGGGATGAAGCAGTTCTCTTTAGCTGAGTCAATCCTCAAAGTGAGCCAACAGCTGAGGGGTGTCTGCAAGAAGCACCTCCAGCAACTAAGGGAATAAGTATTTTCCTAAAGGGGGATCTGGGCAGCTCATCACAGCATCCAAATCCAACACAGTTCATCCTTTTTACTGATCTAATCCACTATTCTGGAAGCAGTTCCTTCAGGATTCTAGTAGATTTTCTTCCTGGGGTAATTTAATAAAGGAAGATCAGTGTGACAACTATAGCCTTAGCTGGTTTGAGGATCTCCATTGATGCACATCATCATTTCTCTTTAATGGTCTTTCTAAATTCCCCTCACCCTCAGTTACAACCTTTGGTAGTTTCGATGACCTGGTGGCATAACCAAGACCCCCTTCCATAAGAGATTTGAGATCCTATATACCTTCCCCCCCGCCCCATCTGCCCCATACTCTTCTCAGACCAGAATTGCAATTGGCCATTTACCTTCTCACCTGGGCAAGGGAGTACTACAAGGCACCAAAGTGGATCACTGAGGTGTCAAATGTATTCCTCCCTGCCGCTGTTGTGTAACAGCATCCCTACCTCCTGCCAATGATCAGAGTTATTACCCTGCTAAGACTATTTCTTCTTCTTTCCCACTGGAATTTTGATACGAGGAGCTCAAAATGCCCACTCATTATACCTTATAGTTTAATGGGACCCTTTCCTGAATCTCTGGCAGAAATATATGCTCTTTGGGAACCAGAATCTCTAAATCTAGAGACCATATTTGATGGGGGATGAAGCACAAACTAATTTGAAACAGCTCATCTGTGGTTATGGTAAGTGGAGCCACTCATGGCTCCAACTCTCATTTTCTAGATCAAAGAAATCTACATACTAAGAACACAATACCATACATATATATATATTGTTGTTATCGGGTTTTGGAGAGTCAGTTCTGACTCACAGTGACCATATGTACCACAGAATGAAAAACTGCCCAGTCCTGTGCCATCCACAAGATGGTTGCTATGTTTGAGCCCATTGTTACAGCCACTGTATCAATCCATCTCATTGAGGGTCTTCCTATTTTTCACTGACCTTCTACTTTACCAGGAATGACATCCATCTTCAGGGACTGATTCCTCCTGATAACATGTCCAAAGTACATGAGATGAGGTCTCACCATCCTTGCCTCCAAGGAGCATTCTGGCTGTATTTCTTCCAAGACAGACTTGTTTGTTCTTCTGGCAGTCCACGGTATATGCAATATTCTTTGCCAATACCGAAATTCTAAGGCATCAATTTTTCTTTGTCTTCCTTATTCAATGTTCAGCTTTCACATGCATATGAGGTGATTGAAAATACCATGGCCTAGATCAGGTGCACCATAGTCTTCAAGGTGACATCTTTGCTTTTTAACACTTTAAAAAGGTCTTTTGCGGCAGATTTTCCCATTGCAATGCGTCGTTTGATTTCCTGACTGTTGCTTCCATGGGTGTTGAATGTGGATCCAAGTAAAATGAAATCCTTGACAATGTCAATCTTTTCTCCACTTATCATAATATTGCTTATTGGTCCACTTGTGAGGATTTTAGTTTTCTTCATGTTGAGGTGTAATCCATATTAAAGGTTTTAGTCTTTGATCTTCATCAGTGAGTCCTTCAAGTCCTCTTTGCTTTCAGTAAACAAAGTTGTGTCATCTGCATATCACAGGTTGTTAATGAGTCTTCCTCCAATCCTGATGCCACATTCTTCTTCATATAGTCCAGTTTCTCAGATTATTTGCTCAGCATACAGATTGAATAAGTACGGTGAAAGGATACAACCCCGACACATATCTTTCTTGATTTCAAACCATTCAGTATCCCCTCGCTGTGTTCAAACGACTGCCTCTTGGTCTATGTACAGGTTCTGCATGAGCCTGATTAAGTATTCTGGAATTCCCATTCTTCCTAACGTCATCCATAATTTGTTATGATTCACACAGTTGAATGCCTTTGCATAGTCAATAAAACACAGGTAAACATCTTTCTGGTATTCTCTGCGTTCAGCCAGGATTCAGCTGACATCAGCAATGATGTCCCTTGTTCCACACATCCTCTTCTGAATCTTGCTTGAATTTCTGCAGTTCTCTGCTGATGTACTGCTCCAACTGTTCTTTAATTATCTTCAGCAAAATTTTACTTGCGTGTAATATTAATGCTATTGTTCAATAATTTCCATATTCTGTTGGATCACCTTTTTTGGAATGGAAATGAATATGGATCTCTTCCAGTTGGTTGGGCAGGAGGATGTCTTCCAAATTTCTTAGCATACACGAGTGAATGCTCCAGCACTGCAACCATTTGTTGAAACATCTCAATTGTTATTCCATCAATTCCTGAAGCCTTGTTTTTCACCAATGCCTTCAGTGCAGCTTGGACTTCTTCCTTCGATACCATCGTTTCTTAACCATTTGCCACCTCCTGAAATGAGTGAACTTTGGTCAATTCTTTTTGGTATAGAGACTTTGTGTATTTCTTCCATATTCTTTTGATGCTTCCTGGGTCCTTCAATATTTTGTCCATAGAATCCATCAAAATTGCAACTTGGGCTTGATTTTTTTCTTCACTTGTGTCAACTTGAAAAATGCTGAGCATGTTCTTCCCTTTTGGTTTTCCAAGTCCAGGTCTTTGCACATCTCATTATATCTTACTTTGTCTTCCCGAGCCGCCCTTTGAAATCTTCTGTTCAGCTCTTTTACTTTATCGTTTCTTCCTTTTGCTTTAGCTATTCTACTTTCAAGAGCAAGTTTCAGAGTCTCTACTGACATCCATTTTGGTCTTTTCTTTCTTTCCTGTTTATTTTAATGTCCTTTTGTTTTCTTCATGTATGATATCCTTGATGCCATCCTACAACTTGTGTGGTCATCAGTCATTAATGTTCAATGCATCAAATCTATATTTAAGATGGTCTCCAAATTCAGTTGGGATATACTCAAAGTCATATTTTGACTCTCATGGACTTGTTCTAATTTTCTTCAGCTTCAACTTGAACTTGCATATGAGCAATTGATGTTCTGTTCAGCAGGAGGTCCCTAGCCCTTATTCTGACTGATGATATTGAGTGTTTCCAACATCTCTTTCCACATATGTAGTCAGTTTGATTCCTCTGTATTCCATCCAGTGAGGTCCACGTGTATAGTAGCCGTTTATGTTGTTGAAAAAGTGTATTTGCAATGAATAAGTCATTGGTCTTGCAAAACTCTATCATGCTATCAGCAAGGCCACATTTTCCAGCTACTGATACTTTGTTTCCAACTTTCACATTCCGATCACTAATAATTATCAATGTATTTTTATTGCATATTTGATCAATTTCAGGCTGCAGAAATTGGTAAAAATCCTCAATTTACTTATCTTTGGCCTTTGAATAATAGCTGTATTAACTGATCTTCCTTGTAGGCATATAGATATTATCCTAGCACTGACAGCATTGTACTTCAGGATAGATCTTGAAACGTTCTTTTTGATGTTGAATGCAACACCATTCCTCCTCAATTTGTCCTTTCCGGCACAGTAGACCATATGTTTGACCTATTCAAAATAGCCAATACCAGACCATTTCAGATCACTAATGCCTAGGGTATCGATCTTTATGCATTTCATTTCATTTTTAACAACTTCCAGTTTTCCTAGATTCATACTTCGTACATTCCACTTTCCAATTATTAAGGGATGTTTGCAGCTATTTCTTCTCATTTTGAGTTGTGCTACATCAGAAAATGAAGATCCCAAAAGCTTGACTCCATTCACCTCATTAAGGCTGACTCTACTTTGAGGAGGCAGCTTTTCTCAAGTCATATTTGGAGTACCCTCCGACCTGAGGGGCTCATGTTCCATCACCATATCAGACAATGTTCCGCTGGTATTCATAAGATTTTCATTGGTCAATTTTTTCAGAAGTAGACCACCAGGTCCTTTTTCCTAATCTGTCTTAGTCTGGAAGCTCCACTGAAACCTGCCCACAAAGGGTGACCCTGCTGGTATCTGAAATACCAGTGGCAAAGCTTCCAGTATCACAGCAATAAGCAAGCCACCACAGTACGACAAACTGACAGATGTGCGGTAGATATATATATATATATATATTTTAATTTCAAGTGTATGCTGTGTCCTTAAGGATGGTGCCCCATCTTTTGATAAATTATCACCTCCAAGTTGGCTCTTCAGTTACAGGCTGTTCCAACCTTCTATCAGGCCAGCAACTTCTCAGTTGTGTGGTATGTGATTTGACAAGCAGATCACAAAGTTATGGGCCTGCTCTTTCATTGACTTTGCAGTAAAGTTGGTCCTTGGTTTGACATGATATTATGTGGGATCCTATTTTGGTGGATTAAACACTTCATAAACCCTTAGATAGTGGTGTTGAATGAGATCTAGCTGGCTGTAAAGGAAAAAACCACACCTGGAATATGTGTTTATCCCAGTCAAACTGAGTATCTGCCCTATCTAGGGTAAAAAAAAACAAAGGGGTTTATTGTAGTAAAATTGTCACTGAGTCTTATCCTGAGTCTTTTGCCATACTGGGGACTCAGTATTGGCTTCTTTGGCTTTCAGGTTGGGAGTTTGGCAGTGCAATATCTCAATAACCCTTGGTAATTTGGAGCCTATGCTATTGGGTGAATGCATATAACCTCTATCCCTACTACCAATGCCACTATGTTCATGTGCCACTTTGCCAGCACTGAATTGGTCAGTAACACAGACTGGCTGATATCAACTGAGCCATCATCTACCTAGTTATTGAACGCTTCTGGGTTGGCTGTTCTTTGATAGCATTAACATGGGATTTGAAGATCCTCAAACTTCACGTCTGCTCCCACATGTCCATATATATTCCTCTATCATAGGTCTCTAGATCTTCCAATTTTTCTCCTTTAAAAGCCCTGCCTATCAGCAAGCCATTAACCACTGTCCATAAATCTATACATATTCTAATCTGGGGCCACTTCTCTTTCCATACAATGTGGATAAATACATACACTGACTGGATTTCTGATCAATGGTAAGATTTCTGCTAACTGCTATAGGTATATTTCCAGGGCTACATCCTACATATGAATGGGATACAGTTCAAGCAATCCACTTTTGACTTGTACCCACATATCAAGACAACTCATTAGTGAACCAGGCTCGACCACTTCCTTCCTCCATCAGCCGGTCATAAGAGACCTCATCCTCACAAGCAGCCATATGTGTAAGCTGAAAGAAGGGCACCAGTGCAAGAGAGATGGATGATATGGGGTCTGCACTGTCTGCTTTTGCAGCTGTCTTGTGCCTTCTGGCCCTGCATGTGCCCAATCCTGTGGTCTAATCCTGGATGTATCACTTCCATTTAGATGTGTTGCTACTGGACCTTCCTACCTTATAACTTAGTGGGTCTGACAGAACCCAGCTCATAATGGGCAGTTCTGGCTTTGTGGTCATTTTGTGTCCCATGTTCAAGAACCCTGTCACTCTCAGGGCCCCTAATAGCACATCACGAGCTGTTTTTTCATGGGACATGTAAATTTCTGCTGCAGATGGCATGGCCTTACTCCAAAATGTTAGAGTTCTGGATTGTAATCCTTCCTTTGAGATTTTCCATAAACACCATATGGTATCTCTTCCTGCCACTGATATGTATAATACTACAGGTTTGCCAGTTCTTATGCTCCAAACATCATGCTTGCTTCCACCACAGCCTGAACATACTTCCAAGCCCTTTTTTCCTCTGGGCCTCATGCTCTGTCATGCTCTATCACTTGGCATGTGAGTTGTGACAGTATTCTCTGCTGTAAAATATGCCATCTCCAGAGCCAGAAGAAAACTACCAGGCACTGTGCTTCCTTCATAGTGGGAAGTGAGGGATGTAATAATTTATCATTTATTTCAGAAGAGATATCCCAATATGCCCTAGACTGTTGGACTCCTAAAATTTTTACTGATGTAGTAGATTTCTGAAGCTTCAAAAGGTTTCTCTCTCACCCTCTGGAGTACATGAGTTTTACAAAAGCCTCCAAAGGTCTAGCCACTTCTTGCTTATCTGGTACAATTAACACCACGTCCTGAATACAATGGACCAGTTTGATGTTCTGCAGGATGGCCAAACAGTCAAGAGTTTTTCAGATTGTATTATGACAGAGTGAAGGAGAGTTCATATAGTCCTGGGAAAAAGTGTAAAAATATTCTGTTTTCTGATCCATGTGATTGCAAACTGTTTCTGATCCTCTTTTCTGACCAGGTCAGAAAAGAACTCATTTTCCACATCAATGACTTCATACAATGTACCTGAGTTCATTTTAATCTGCTCCGGCAGCAATACCACATCTGGAAGAGCAGTGGCAATTGGGGCTACTACCCGGTAGAGTTTGTGGCAGTCTGCTGTCATCCTCCAGGATCCGTCCGGTTTTTGCAGAGGCCAGCCTGGTGAAGCAAATGGAGATATAATGGAAACCATCACCCTGCATCTTTTACGTCTTTAAGGGGGATGCTAATCACTGCCATTCCTTCTGAAATGAAACACTGTGGTTGATTTACTATCTTGGCCAGGAGGTAAGGGTGTTCAGAGGTTTCCATTTGGCCTTTCCTGTTACAATAGCTTTTATCCCACAGGCCAAAAAGCCAACTTGGGGATTGTGCCAAATATCAAGAATATCTATTCCAAATATATCAGGGACTGTGATAATCTGTGAGTCTGTGGAGCCAGGCCTAGAACATTTTATCATAGTTAAGTAATTATGTGTTTGGGCTGTACTAGACTCTAGCTCTCAAAGGCAGAAACCATGTTTTATTTTTTATAGGCTACTTCCTATAACGCTTGGCCTATAGTACATACTCAGAAATGTTTTTGAGTGAAACTCTCCCTACAGCTCTTAATCAGAATGCTGAGATGTAGGTACAGCTTGAAATATATCTCCCTGGAGGGGCTTCACAGCTCATAGAGGCTTCCAGGAAGAAAGGAGGCAACGTACTGTAACAGGCCAGGGAAACAAAACACACCAAAAGAATGAAAATTATTCAACACATATTTAATGAGTGCTAACTTCAAGGGTCAGCACAAAACTAAGAGCTTATAATATGATGCATTAATTAATTAGATTAGTGGTTCAAGCATTTCCATTTTCCTTGCAGGCAAATTTTACAAAAATTCATTTATAATCTTATTTTTATAACTATGATGAACTCCAGGGCATGAGTCCAAAGGCGAGGAAACTAGCAAAAAGAGCAAGGAGTAATGTGTATGTAAATCTGAAAAGCCTTTCACTAATCTAATAACATATAATAAAGTTATTCTCTCAAGAAAGTATAAAAATAGTACCTGGAACAAAGAATATATAATCAACAGCCTGGATTCATCTATTCATCCTTATTTGTAGTTATCTCGGTTCTCACTTAGGCCTTAGCCAGGAGATTAAATTAGTTATTTCCCATTGTATCTCTTCCTCCCAGGTTTAGTTTGGTCTTTTCAATTTGATATAAAGAATTTCAGACTCACAGTACCAACATGTTAACATCTATGAGATGGCAAAGTCAAATATAAGTATTAACTTGACAGTATAAGCCAGCCTATAGGACAGTTGGTATAGCCAGCCCACATTAGGAAAGGCTTCCACTGAACATAGAAAGAGAAGAACTGACTTTGTTTATACATGGATATTTAAAATCGTGCTGATACTGTGCTTCCTTTTAATATCTGAATACAAGTTAATACAAAGTGCTAAAATTCCTTCATGCGTAAGGATCTTGTTTTTCGTCTCACAACTTCTGTTGCTCTTCTTCCTGTCTTGTTACATAACTGTGCTAAGAAACATAATGGTTAAAGAGAGCACTCAGGGAATGACTTCACTATTCAACTATTATTACTAGGTAGTGGAAAAATTAAGAAAAAGAAATTGTGCTTTCACTGCAAGGTTTTTAACTATAAACATTTAGACACACCTTATCCAGACCTAAGAGAGCCAAAAGAAGGAATATTTTTTATGTTGCTCAAGCTTTCAAAGACGTTATGGAAGAAAATAAAAAGTCAGTGATCATACACTGACTATGGAATAACCCTATATGTTATATGTTAAGTAGGTAAATGTCAAAAAAATGACTTTGACATGTTTAAACCTGAACTTTAACTGAAAGAATTCAACTGCAGTGTAAAAATATTGACAGCTAAAAAAAAAAAAATGGTAAGTAAAAGGGGAAATGTAATTAAAGATAATGTAAGCAAGTTCAGAATGGGGGTTATTCATAAATGTGGGGAGTAGACGGTGAATGATTGCTAATTACAAAGAGAAAGCTGGAAGAAGGATTTATGACAGACACATGATTCAAATATAGCAGGAAGAGAGATACTAATGGCTAGTGAGGGTGAACCACAAGAGGTAAAAAGTTGCCAGCCATGTCAGGTTTTGCAGCCACATAGGTTATACTACGACAGAAGTAAAGGGAGGGATTGTTACTGGTATGGATTGAATTGTGTCCTAACTTGTTAATACCTTTGAACACGATCTTGTTTGGAAATAGGGTCTTTGAAGATGCGATCAGTTAATATGAGATCATACTGGAGTACAGTAGGTTATAATCCAATATATTATGGTGTCTTTATAAAAAAGGAAAAGCAACCCCTACACACACACAGAGGGAAGAAGGCCACGTGATAACATGGCAGAGACGGGTCATGCTGTATCTGCAAACCAAGGAACATCTGGGGCTTTCAGAAGCTGGGAAAGATAAGAAAGGTCTTCCTCTAGAGCCTTTGGAAAGAGCATGGACCTGCCGATACCCTGAATTCAGACTTCTAGCCTCCAGAACTGTGAGACAAAAAATTTCTCTTTTTTTAGGTCACCTACTTTGTGCTGCTTTGTTATGGTGGTCCTAGAAAATTAAGACAGCTATGTACCCACTTTAATGAAGTATATAAATCATGAAAATAATAACATCATGCATGCTATTTGGTTCCTCATTATCTATATTTCCCTGAGTTATATGTATACAAAGAGAGAAAATTAACATACACACACACACACTCCTCCCCAAAGCAGCAAAATTATTTTATTATATAAGGTCATAAATGTTAAGTTTTTCTAAAATACATCTGACTGGACACAACACTGTATTTGGTTTTGGAATGTATTTTTTTGAACATATATTAATGTGTGGGTGTCTCTAAACCTTGGATCGCCTCAGGACTGCAGGAAAACAAACAAACACACAGCGTGTTAGAGCTGTAACCCTGTTCTCCTTTTTAATCTGAACACGAGTGACAACCTCCAGAGTGAAAGCATAGATTCAGCCTAGACCAGAGCTCACCAGCTAAGCAATACTATGGGGGGGGGGGGGGACTCCTTCACCTCTTAGATGGAGTAGAAATTGTTTTAATCCAAAAATCCTTCTCTTCCAAACATGCTAGATCATAGAAATACTATATTAGAAAATAACATTTGCCATTGTCTTAAATTGATACTTAAAATATTAAAAATGAAAATAGTATCATTCTCAAATATTAAAATAGGTAGTAACAACATATATGATGATAATAATTCAAGATAAAAAAAAATCAAATCTCTAATTTTAATTCTTAGCCAAGTGGCAACCATATCAGCCATAGAAAAAACAACTCTCTGTTGCAACAGATATATAAATATTTAAGGGCACGGCCTAATAAAGTCCTAACTGTTTAAAACTGTAACCAAATTCATCAGAGAAGTGTTTATAAAAAGTTACATTAGTTACATTAGATTAAGGAACAACAACCAGTCCAAAACCAACCAAATCCATTGCCATGGAGTTGATTCTGATTCATAGCGACAGAGTAGAACTGCCCATAGAGTTTTCAGGGCTGTAAATCTTTCCTGAAGCAGACTGCCACATCTTTCTCCCATGAAGCAGCTGGTGGCTTCCTTTATATTCACTGTGATAATCTCACATTTAGTGTATGTCCGTTGCTTCACATTTATAATTTATGTATTGGTTTGCAAATGATGTTTAGGTTCTGTTTCCCAAGCTCTGGAGTTTCTCTTTTTATTTGGTTGTTTATCTTAGGTTTGAGCTCTTATATTTTGAATTCATGCTCTTATTAAATTATTTTATAGCATGATTGTGGGGAATAGTCTTCATTTCCTTGGGCTTATTTATTTATTTATCCAAAATAAATTCTTTATCTGGGTTTTATATGTTATGATCACCTCTTTTTTATTTTCTTTTATTGAAGTATAGTGTATGTGTGGGTAGTTCCTTTTCATTTAGTTTGTACTAAATATGGGCAGCTCCGAACAGACTTTCTATTGGTGTCTTAGTTGGGCTCTTTAGAGGAGCAAAACTAGTGAGGCACAGAAAGAGAGAGTTCAAGGAAATGATTCATTCAGTTGTAGGGGCTGGTAAGTCACAAATTCAAAGGTTAGGCAGCAACCTTTGCTGGCTCATGGGGTTTCAGGAGCTGGCAAATCTAAAATCTGCAGGTCAGATGGCCAACCAGAGACTACTGTAGGCTTTAATCCCAGGATCTGAGTGTCAGGCCACCAGAAGATTATAGAATACAGAGTGACAGAGAGCTCAGCCAAATGAAAAGAGAAACTCCAGAGCTGGGAAACAGAGAACCTAAACACCATTTGCAAACCAATACATAAATTATAAATGTGAAGCAACGGACATACACTAAATGTGAGATTATCACAGTGAATATAAAGGAAAAGGATTAAGAGTTTAATCATTTGTAGAGAACATGATACATGTAGAAGGAAAACATGATCCAGGCTGAAGAAATGAGTACACAGGGTATGGCACACACAGAAAATGGTGCAGAAAATACGCTCAGGGGCATAATGTAAAGATTTTATAAAGTAATGAAAGAACTAAAATTGAAGACTGAAACATTCAAACTTTGAAAATAAGAAAATGAGCCCTCATATTGACTCCAAGCTCCCCTTATTTGATCTTCAATTTTTTCCTTATTTTTCTTATTCATTTCACTTTGTCAAAAACTATACGATAAATAGTACTTTCTATAACATAAATTTCATTGATGCTTAGCTTTATTTTTCTTTCTACATTTAGGTGATTTCAGTACTCGTGAGACTCCAGAATTCTCTTTACCATTGTGCCTACTGAGATCTCTATTTTACCTTTTGATTGGTTGGACCTTTTACTTTATAACATCTATGAGCCCTTCCATAAAAAGTTAACTAGCATTTTTTATATGATCCCATTTTATAAAATTATTACTATCTGTGTCCATGTGTATGGGAGAGTATATTCTCTATAAGGCATAGAAGTCTAGGGAAGTGTCTGGAATAATAATATTTACCTAAAGTTAATTACGGTTATTTCAAGGTTATAAAATTTAGGGTGATATCATTCTTGTTTTCTGTTTTGCTTAAATTTTTCATGTACCGTTATTCTAACAGCAATAATAAAAATCACCCTAAAAATCAGGAAGAATTAATGGCCGAGATGGTGACAGGCCACACACTTGGAAATACTTGGCTATTTCACAGTTTCCTTGGCTAAGCCTTTGTTGAGCTAAATGATTTTATCCTAAAGAATAAAAAGCTGTTAGCTAGCTAAAAATAAGGGGTTTTCAGAGAGGGAACTGGACAATAGAGGTGCAATAAATAAGTTTTAAGTCCAGAAAAACACTTGGGAAAAGCATTATTGACAGTCAAATAACAGTAACAAAATCTAGCATTTCCGTAGTGGTTTTTATTGTCAAGGTTCTCTTCACAGAATATTTAGTTGTTTCCTATATAATACTGTGAAGTTACCAGGAACTTACTTGTTTTTTATTACTAAAAAGGAGAAGCCATTTTAACAATCATGTCTGCTTCTCTTTATATCTATGGATGATTGCTGTTTATGGTTTTCTAACGTGAGGATGGCACAAGATCAGGCAGTGTTTTGTTCTGTTGTATGTAGGGTCACTATGAGTCAGAACCGACTTGACGGCACCTAACAACAACAACAACAATATGAAGAATGACTTTAAGTATGGAGCAAGAAAACTGGTTAACAATTTAAGAAAAAGTTCAAAATTACAAAGCCTAAAGGACATTTCACTTTTGCATCAATGCTAGACCAAGACATTTGTATTTTAACCTAAGTATATGCCATCCTTATGGGGTTCTCTGTCTGTAATTTGTAGAAATGTATTATGAGTTCAAACACCTACTTAGAAATATAAAACATTAAGCCAAAAGAGACTAACCCAATTCCTCTCATTTTACAGATGAGAAAATTGAAACCCTAGAAGATTAAGGGGCATATGATTTGCCAAAATTTACTTAACTAATGCAAAACTTCAGTTCAAACTCAGATCGTCTCTCAGGTCTTTGTTTTTTCTACCATATGACAACACCTCTCGAGTCCTGTTTTCTAAAAAAAAAAAAAAAAAGCCAAACCAGATTATCTCTGTAACGGAGAAAATGCTGAATAAAATATTCCTTTAAATTCTCATATAATTGATTTCTGTGTAAAAAGCATGGTAGGTAAAAAATCTGAATTATACACATGAGGGAAATAACTAAATATTTGATTCTATTATGATTTACAAGTCCTCAAACTCTAGGAAACCAATATGGGGCCCCATGACAAAATCATGGTAAATTTACTATAAATGCACGTTTCCTTGATTAAAAAACCCAGTGCTGTCGAGTCATTTCCGACTCATAGCGACCCTATAGGACAGCCTAGAACTGCCTCATAGAGTTTCCAAGGAGCGCCTGGCAGATTCAAACTGCCGACCCTTTGGTTAGCAGTCATAGCACCTAACCACTATACCACCGGGGTTTCCTTTCCTTGATTAAAAAAAAAAAAATTTTTTTTTTTTAGAGGGTAGAAATTGCATGCCAAAAAGGCAATAGTTCGACCAGTCTTCCAGTCAGCTCTAAGCTTTAAAATATCATGACTCATGTTAGGATAAAAAAAAAAAATTTTTTTTTTGCAAGTTCAATGTACATACACACCGCAATTTTAGTGTACATAGCTTTAGCTTAAAAAATATTCACACCTAGAAGAGTTTTATCCTTTTAAAGCTATTATCATTTTCTGAACACATTTTAGGGCAGTATTTATTCACTTGTTTCAATATGCCATATTGTTTAAGCCTGTCTAGATTGCTTGGCAATTCTGTTCCGTTGTTTTCTTATGCTTTGCCCTTTATGTCATTTTCTTATGCTTTAAGCAGCTGGTGGATTTGAACTGCCGACCTTTTGGTTAGCAGCCAAGTTCTTAACCACTGTGCCATGAGGGCTCCCTGTTCTTTGGATTCACTTGAAGTTGTCACTTTAATTTATACTATCTTGTTTATTTCAATTGAATTTAATAGATAGGGACAAAGAGCTTGCTACATACAAAATACTGTCGTAGGGTGCTTTGAGAGATCAAAGATGAGTATAGCCCTTATCCTTAAGAATTTAAGATCAAGGAGCTTCAATGTGAGAAGTACCATCGCAGAAGTATAAAGATTATGCATGGGAGTAGCAGCAGAGGGATGAGGTGAAAGAATCACTTAGGACAGTTTTCAAACATATTAATGCTAGTGTTTAGTTTTCTTTAAATCTAATTGTAGGACCACACTATGCGTCACCTCATCAACTCACTCCCTTTCCCATGGTCTGTGCTAAATTAAATTAGCCTCAGCAATTTTTAATCTATTTTTATAGTAATTAAATTTCTAGCCAAATTTACTGTGCAAAGCAATACAATGTTCACCAGATGGATGCACAGGCCAGATTATACATCAGCATTATAAAACATGGCAGCCCCATAGAGTTATCTTGGCTGTAACTACATGGAAGAAGATCACCAAGTATTTCTTCCACAGAGCCTCTGGGTGGGTTTGAAAAGCCAATGATCAGGTTAGCAGCTGAGCCCTTAACTGTCTGTGCCACCAGGGCTCCTTGATAAACAACAAACTAAGCTGACAGTATGAAAAACCTGCCAGTCACAAACATTTGACCCAACCAATCAGAATCCTGTACAAAAAAAAAAAAAAGTATCTTCACATTAGTTTAGCCTGGCCCTGGAAATAAATGCCAATACCACACTCTCATTCATTAGAGAAAATAATCAAGATTCAAAAAAAATGAAAATATATCAAAATTTATGGAATGTAGATAAAGCAGTGCTTCAAAGGAAATGTATAGTTTAAAACACATGTCAGAAAACAAATCAATTACTTAAGTTCCCACCTAAAGAAACTAGGGAAAAATAGCAAAATAAGCCTAAGGAAAGCAGTATAAAGGTAGTAATAAAGAGAAAAAAAAACTACTAAGACAGAAAACTAAAAATTGGAGGAAAAAAATCATGAAAGTAAAAGTTGGTTGTTTGAAAAGGTCAACAAAATTGACGAACCTGTTGATAGACTGAACAAGGCAAATCAAGAAGACAAAAACTACCAGGAGTGAAAGAAGGGGTATTACTGCTGACTTACATAAATAAAAAGGATTATAAGGAAATACTGTGAACAATTCTATGCCAACAAATTTGGTAACTTAGATAGACTAGACAAATTCCTGAAAGGACATGAACTGCCAAATTGAATAAGAAAAACAAAATTGGAATAGATTTTGTTATGAACTGAATTATGTCCCCCCAAAATTTGTGTTGTATGAATCCTGACCAAAAGGGGGAATACACAGATAGGAGTTTAAAATTATCATGGACTGTAGGCTTCTTGGAACCATGAAGGGTTGATGAACCCCTAAAGCTATTGCCCTAAGATAATCTTTAAATCTTAAACCAAAAATATCCCCTGGAGTCATCTTTAACCAAACAATAGTTTAGCTTAACTAGTAAAACAGATCTGCCTTAAGCATTATGCTTTTTTAAGAACTAGCTACATGGGATCAAACTGACAACAGCCTCTCAAAAGATTAGATAGGAAACTTAAAAAAAAAAAAAAAAAAAAACCCAAACCCAGTGCTGTCGAGTCGATTTCGACTCACAGCAACCCTACAGGACAGAGTAGAACTGCCACACAGTTTCCAAGGAGTGCTTGGCAGATTCGAATTCCCGACCCTTTGGTTAGCAGCTGTAGCACTTAATCACTACGCCACCAGGGCTGTAGGAAACTTACCAGGCAGTAAATCCATGGTAATGATGGGGAAACAACTCAGAAAAAAAAAAGAGTGAGAATGGTTGCACACCTTGCAGAATGTAATCAATGTCACTGAATTGTACATACAGAAAACTGTTGAACTGATGTTTGTTTTTCTGTGTATATTCTCGACAACAACAACAAAATCAATAAAATCTGGGGGAAAAAAAAAAACTTGTTGTAAATCCTAATCCCTGTGGTTATAATACCACTTGGGAATTTTTTTGTTATGTTAATGAAACAGTATTATTGTAAGGTGATTGATTCTTAAGTCGATTTCTTTTGAGATATAAAAGAAATTAAACAAGCAAGCAAGAAGCAGAGATGAGGGAAGAGAGATCCCAAGCCATATGAAGACTGCCAAGTAACCAAGGAACAAGGACCTTCCTCTAGAGCCCACAGAGAGAGAAAGCCTTCCCCTAGAGCTGGTGCTCTGAATTTGGACTTACAGCCTCCTACGAGAAAATAAATATCTGTTTGTTAAATTTACCCGCTTGTGGTATTTCTGTTATAGCAGCACTAGATGACTAAAACAGACCTATAATAGGGAAAGAAATTGAATTAGTAATATAAAATCTTCCCACAAAGAAAAGCCCAGGTCCAGATGGATTCTGTAGGAGAACAGCTCTGCCAGGGCAACCTGGTGGTTTTGAACATCTGCACAAAGGCTACTAGGCACGCCTTGTAGGCAAGGCTTGACTGTAGTCTAACACACTTCTTGATAGAATGCTGGTTGTTCCTCCTAAAGCAAGCGGAGATAAGCCTGGTGAGAAGTTGCTTCAAGGCAATTTCTCTGTATTGTCTTGTAAAAAACTAGTTTCTCATCCATCTCCATAGTTTCAAACTATGGTGTTGCAAATCATATATCTGATAAGAGACTTATGTACAGAACATATAGTCTTATAATTCCACAACAAAGGGCAAATAACCCAATTAAAAAATAAGCAAAGGATTTGAATAAACATTTCTTCAAAGAAGATATCAAAAAGTAAAGCAGTACATGAAGATGCTCAAAATCATTATTGTTGTTAGGTGCCACTGAGTTGGTTCTGACTCATAACAATCCTATGTACAACAGAATGAAACACTGCCCAGTCCAGCAACATCATCAGGTCTTTGCTATGAGTCCATTGTTGAAGCTACTGTGTCAGTCCATCTCACTGAGGTTCTTCCTCTTTTTTGCTGACCCTCTGCTTTACCAAGCATGACGTCCTCCTCTAGGGACTGGTCCCCCCGATAGCATGCCCAAAGTATCTGAGATGAAATCTCACCATCCTTGCTTCTAATGAGCATTCTGGGTGTTCTTCTTCCAAGACAGATTTGTTTGTTCTTCTGGCAGTCCATGGTTATTCAATATTCTTCGCCAACACCACAACTCAAAGGCATCAATTCTTCTTTGGTTTTCCTTATTCATTGTCTAGCTTTCACACAAATATGAGGCAATTGAAAACAACATGGCTTGGGTCAGGCACACGGTAGTCCAAAAAGTGACATCTTTGCTTTTTAACACATTAATGAGATCTTTGGCAACAGATTGTTGTTGTTAGGTGCCTTCAAGTCAGTTCCGACTCACAGCAACACTATGCACGACAGAATGAAACACTGTCCAGTCCTGTGCCATCCTCACAATGGTTGTTATGCTTGAGTCCATTGTTGTGGCCACTATACCAGTCTATCTCACTGTGGGTCTTCCTCTTTTTTGCTGACTCTTTACCAAGCATGATGTCCTTCTCCAGGGACTGATCCAATGCAATGCGTCTTTTGACTTCTTCACTGCTGCTTTCATGGGCGTTGACTGCGGATCCAAGTAAAATGAAATTCTTGACAACTTCAATATCTTCTCCATTTATTATGCTGTTGCTTACTGGTCCAGTTGTGAGGATTTTTGTTTTCTTTATGTGGTCTTTGATCTTCAACAGTAAGTGCTTCAAGTCCTCTTCACTCTCAGCAAGTAAGTTTGTGTCATCTCCATAATGCAGGTTGTTAATGAGTCTCCCTCCAATCCTAATGACACATTCTTCTTCATATAGTCCAGATTCTCAGATTATTCGCTCAGCATACAGATTGAATAAGTATGGTGAAAGGGTAAAGCCTTGATGCACACCTTTCTTGACATTAAAACTCGAAGTATTCCCTTGTTCTGTTTGAATGGCTGCCTCTTAGTCTAAGTACAGGTTTCTCAAGAGCACAATTAAGTGTTCTGGAATTCCCTTTCTCTGCAAAGTTATCCATAATTTGTTATGATCCACACAATAGAATGTCTTTGCATGTTCAATAAAAAATGTAAACATCTTTCTAGTATTCTCTGCTTCTAGCTATGATCCATGTGACATCAATAATGATATATCCCTTGTTCCACCTCTTCTGAATTCGGTTTGAATTTTTGGCAGTTCCCTGTCAATGTACTGCTGCAAAAACTTCTGAATGATCTTCAGCAAAATTTTACTTGTATGTGATATTAATGATATTGTTTGATAATTTCCACATTCTTTTGGATCATCTTTCTTTGGAATGGATAGAAATATGGATCTCTTCCAGTTGGTTGGCCAGGTAGCTGTCTTCCAAATTTCTTGGCATAGATGAGTGAGAACCTCCAGTGCTGCTTCCATTTGTTGAAACATCTTAATTGGTAATCTGTCCATTCCTAGAGCCTTGTTTTAGCCAATGCCTTCAGTGCAGCTTGGGCCTCTTACTTCAGTACCATTGGTTCTTGATCATATACTACCTCCTGAAGTGGCTGAACACCGACCAATTATTTTTGGTACAGTGACTCTGTATATTCCTTCCATCTTCTTTTGATGCTGCTTGAGTCTTTAGTATTTTCCCCACAGAATCCTTCAATATTAAAACTCGAAGCTTGAATTTTTTCTTGAATTCTTTCAGCTTGAGAAATGCTAAGTGTGTTCTTCTTTTGGTTTTCTATCTCCAGGTCTTTGCACATTTCATTAAAATAGTTTATCTTCTTGAGCCACCCTTTGAAATCTTCTGTTCAGCTCTTTTACTTTATCATTTCTTCCTTTTACTTTAGCTACTCAATGTTCGTAAGTAAATTTCAGAGTCTCTTCTGACATTGATTTTGGTCTTTCTTTTAGAACTGGCTTTTTAATGACCTCTTGTTTTCTTCATGTACGATGTCCTTGATGCTATTTCACAACTTGTCTGGTCTTTGGTCATTAGTGCTCATTGCATCAAATCTATTCTTGCAATGGTCTCTAAATTCAGGTGCAATATACTCAAGGTCATATTTTGGCTGGTGGGAATGTAAAATTGTGCAGCCACTTTGGAAAACAGTGTGATAGTTCCTTAAAAAGTTGAACATAGTTTCGCTATATGAACAGCAGTCTCACTCTTAAGTACATACCCAAGCGAAATGAAAACATACATCCACACAAAAACTTGTATGTGAATGTTGATAGCAGCTTTTCATAATAACCTATCTTAGTTAATGCTGCTGTAACACAAATACCACAAGTGGGTGGTTTTAAGAACAGTAATTTATTTTCTCACAGTCCTGGAAGCCAAAAGTGCAAATCAGGGTCTCAAACTCCAGGCCTTCCTTGGTTCTTGGCAATCCTTACATGGCATCTGTCTTCCCCAGTATGTGCAAGACTCTGTGTCTGATCTCCCCTTTTGATAACTCAGAAGTGATTCGGTATAGGACACACTCTACATTGGTATGGCTTCATTAGTGTAACATACAAAACCCTTCTTCCAAATAGGATTATATCCATATGAATTAAGGGTTAGAATTACAATACATATTTTTTTGTGGTGGGGGCACAATTCAATCCATAACATAACCCACAGTGGAAATAACCCAAATGCCCATCAACTTAATGGATAAAATGTGGTATATTCTTACAATGAAATATTTTCCAGCAACAACAAAAATAAAGTACTACAATATTGATGAACCTTGAAAACACCTTGCAAAGTGAAAGAAAGAAAGCAGTCAAAAAAGACCACATATAGCATGATTCCTTTTACAGGAAATGTCCAGAAAAGGCAAATCCATAAAAACAGAAAGTAAGTTTTCAGTGACTTTATGTTTTCCATTTTATAGGCTGCATATTCAGAACAGCATGGTTAAATTGGTTTCACTGTCAAAAACCAAACCCTTTTTACCACTTCTGTCCTAAAAGACTCTATGTTAATGTCACCCTCTGTGACCCTAAAAGAAAGAAGAAAAGATATCATATGACCAAGCATTAGATATTTGTTTATGATAAAACATTGTTTGTAAATGATGCTATGAACTCTAGGAAAGATATTCTGATCACATGTACTTTACAAAAAATATAATTGTGCTCCATTGTAAAACAAATATTATCATTGTTGTTATTCCCCCAAGCTTATAGCCAGAGATAAATGAGGCAGGGTTTGCTTATCTAGTTTGTACATGACACAGACCTTCTCCTGTCTCCTGATGCTCAGATTTGGGCCATTCTAAAATGTGGATAGTCAAGCAAATAATTTGAGGTTTCAAAAAACTGCATAAAGGCAAATATTTAAATCTATAACTAATGTAAAGTTTCAGGAATTTTAATCTTTCAATTACTATAGTTCACGGTACAGCCAATCTGGTTAACCAAAAATAATATAACACAGGGGCTAGAAGCATAGCCTTTGGAGTCAGGCAGACTGAAAACAGAATCCTCACCCTGCCTCTTGTTAGTTAAACAACTTGGGTCAAATTTTTTAACCTCTTTATACCTCTATTTCTTCACTGACTAAAAAAAAAAAAAAAAACCAATAATAACAGTAGTTATTCTACAGGGTGTTTTGAAGATTAAGTAATATTCTATGTGTAAAGAACTTAGCATATTGCCAGGCACATAGTTGGTACTCCTTATTCTAGAATGTTCATTGCTCTTATTCTTCTTATTATGAAATGGGGCAGCTCTTTAGGAGCCTGTAGCTAGTGTCAAAGATCTGAATCTGATTTAGCAGATTATACCAGCCATTACTAGGTGTTCAGGCAACCTCTGATCTTCACCAAAACCTACCTGAGTTTAACTGTGTGTTGGCTCCCAACACTAGGCTACTAGGCAAGGCTCCCCCTAACAAATGTTACTAACATTTGTAACGTGCTCACTAGGTATTGGAAGGAGACTAGGAGAGCTCTTCCAAATCTAAACAAAATTATTGACTTTGATTCAAGAGAAAAAGCTCCAAACTATTTGAACCGATCCCCAGAACACAGAGCAATGTGGTTTTTGTTAGTTTTAATTGGGAGTCTCTTCTTGATGCCTGTGTCATCTACCAGCAGGGGACTAGGGAGTACTTCCCCATGTTAGCCATTAAAGCTAAGACCTACAAAGTATTCATAAAACACAAGCTCCAGCTCTCAACAATCACCAATCTCTAAATTTAATAAACTTTCTATACAGAAGTCTCTTTTGTCACTATAATGAGAAGAGGAGAAGTATACTCTAAATGAACCATGATTCTTTGTCTAGCAACAGCACTAATTCTGATATATGGCAAGGGCCAACACAGAAGAGACCCTTAGGGGAGTTGGAGAGAAGTTAGCAGTAGCGCCTATGAAATGGGACATCATCCATCTACACACACACTGTAAAAGGTCTGAAAAATCATCTCACATACCCATTCCAGGTTACACATTTAATTGAATGTATGAGGCCTTCAGGGATCTGAACCCTTGTTTCTTTTTAACATTCTATGCATCATCTAGATAAAATGGGGTACAAGTTGAGTTTGGCTCTCACATCTGAATTTCTAAACGCATATGTAAAAAGCATCTATTCATTTTCAGCTCTTACACGGCACTATATTTGAATTGGAAATCAGAATTATTTTTCTATCACCTTCTCCTATCTTTGAATACAGGGTAGAGATGGAAAGAAAGGATCATAGAAGTGAAACAAGTGATGTGTCAACAGATGAAAATAACTTCACTTATATCACACCTTAATTATTTGTGTAATTTATTTTTCCCCATTTCATGTCATTTTTACTATAAACTCTGACAGTTGGAAAGAACCATCTTCTAAGCATCAGGTTGTCACCAACCAGGAGAAAGCACTCTACCAAGAAAGTGTAAAGTTATTCAACTCTATTAATGCTCACACTGTAGCATAAATAACTTTACAGTCTTCATATGTAGTAGTAGGTAGAAGGCCCAGTCACTTACCCTCCACTCACAGCCTCCTCTAGCCAAGCAATAATGAGCCATTTCACCTATTAGGCCCAGATGCCCTTCCTTGCTCCCCAGGAAAAGGCAAGAGGCACTCTGTCAGGATAAGGCCACTGCCACTATTGCCCTTTATAAAGGATATTGCCAAACACTTTCCTTCTGCCTGCAGACAAAGTTGGGGGTAGGCAATGTTTGAGAGAGGGCTAAACGAGTTAGGGGGTAAATATGTTTTACCCTAAAAGAGGAAGGACAGTAATATGCAACCAAAAAAACCAAAACCAAACCCACTGCTGTCGAGTCAATTCCGGCTCATAGTGACCCTATAGGACAGAATAGAACTGCCCCGTAGAGTTTCCAAGGAGCGCCTGGCAGATCCAAACTGCCAACCTTTTTGTTAGCAGCCGTAGCACTTAACTACTACGCCACCAGGGTTTCCAGTAATGTGCAAGGAGGGGAGGAAACACTTAATGTAAAAAATGTATTTATTTATTTATTTTTTACTATTAGCTGGGAAACCCTGGTGGCATAGTGGTTAAGAACTTGGCTACTAACCAAAAGACCAGCAGTTCAAATCCACCAGGTACTCCTTGGGAACTCTATGGGCAGTTCTATTTTGTCCTATAGGGTCACTATCAGTTGGAATCAACTCGGTGGCAACTTTTTTTTTTTTAATATTAGCTGGATCCAGTATCAATGCCCATGAAAGCAGCAGTCAAGAAATCAAATGGCACATTGCTTTCGGCAGATCTGCTGCAAAAGACCTCTTTATAGCATTAAAAAGCAAAGATATCACTTTAAGGACTAAGGTGTACCTGACCCAAGCCATGGTATTTTCAGTCACCTCATATGCATGCAAAAGCTGGACAATGAATAAGGAAGGCTGAAGAAGAATTGATTCTTCTGAATCATGATGTTGGCAAAAAATATTGAATAAACCATGGACTACCAGAAGAATGAACAAATCTGTCTTGGAAGAAGTACAACCAGAATGCTCCTTAGAAACCAAGGATGGCGAGACTTTGTCTCACTTCAGACATGTTATCAGAGGGACAAGTCCCTGGAGAAGGACATCATGTTTGGTAAAGTAGAGGGTCAGAGAAAAACAGGAAGACCCTCAATAAGATGGACTGACACAGTGGCTGGAACAATGCGCTCAAGAATAACAATTGTGGGGATGGCGCAGGTCCAGACAGTGTTTCATTCCGTATGTACATAGGGCCACTATGAATTGGAATCGACTCAATGGCACCTAACAACAACCGTAGCAGCTGGTTTACGATCACTATAAATAATCTATTGCCACGGAGCCAATTCTGACTCATAGGGACACTATAGGACAGAGTAGAACTGCCCCATAGCATTTCTTAGGCTGTAATCTTTGTGAAAGCTGACCGCCACATTTTTCTCCTTCAGAGTAGCAGAGTAGCTGGTGAATTCTAACAACTGATCTTTCTGTTAGCAGCCAAGTACTTACCCACTGAATCAGCAGGGTTCCTTCAGGATCACTATAGATGAGGCAGATTCCTATAATTTTGAGCTGCTTTTTCAGCAAATACCAACACATATTGGAGCTGATTTTGAAATAAAGGGGGGGAAAATCAGGTTAAATTCTCTAAAAATTCTTCAAGTTTGTAATGATTATACTTTATATGAATAAATAAATTTAAAATATTTCTTTAATAAAATTATTTTTATCCAGCTTTTTTGAAGCAAACTCTAGACTAAAAAAAGTATTCCTGAATAATTCGAGATATGATCAAAAATTTATTCACAAAGAAATGTTAACTTTCTGATAAAAAATGTGTAATTATAAAAACTAGAAATAATTTTAATTTCCAAAGCAACATTTTATACGCCAATAAAATGGAATAGTACGCAGCCATTAAAATGTTGTTCACAAAGATTTTATTTACATGATAAAATACTCATGAGATAAAGATAAATAAGAAAAGTAATGTGAAATGGAAAAATCAATTTGAAGACAATTGAGTTATTCTACCAGAGAGAGTGGGGGTGGGGGGAAGGGATTTATTTTCTTTTTCTCCCGGGAGAAATGGGTTAAGAAGGGAGGATAGACAAGCAGGGTAGGAAAGATAGTCATAAGGTAAATCTCCCAGGAACTTAATGAAGAATTCCTAATAATAAATTTTAGGATCACATTTGGCAAAGTAAAGCAATTGGCCTTCTAAGAACTTCACGGAGAGTCTGTTACATGCAGAGTCTTTGACAGAAGGGTGTATGAGGGAAAATCAAAGACAGGTACTATTTTCATCTGTAGATCAATGCTTGGATAAATACAAAAAAGAGGCTCAAGATGCAGAGAAGAAAATGAGAATCTGTTAGAGGCTGTAAGTTGGAGCCAGAAGTGACCGTGAGGCTTAGGTAGAACCTTAAACATTTCAACAGAGTATGTAACCCTTGGCAAGTAGCAAAGTTCATGCTGTCAATATAGTGGTTGCCATTTTTCTATTTGTTTAATCATCTCTGAGATTTCCAAATTATTCTCTAATGGAAATGATTACATTGATAATCAGGAAAAAAATACCAGTAAAACACTGAAATAAAGACTTTTCAGTACATACATAAAAGGAACAGTCGTCAGCTGTCCAAGGAAACTTAGGTTATATTCAAGCCGATAGATCAAGGGGCAGATATTACATCACGTGGTTGGAAATGGAGCCCAAAAGTGGTCAAGTAAAGACAAAACAATCTAGGAAAGAAAAGTCATCATCAGGGAAATCACACAATATATGCTGCGTATTTTAAAAAGAACACAGGAAAATTAGAAAACACAGGATACAAGATGCTACAGCTGAATAAACGGTACATAGTTTTTAGTGTAGAATGAGACAGGCCCTGTGATAAAAACTCTATGCACATTATTTCATTTAAATTTTCAAATAAACCTATGAATTGAATGCTATGATTATCACCATTTTCAATATAAGAAAACTGAGGCACAGGTTTGTGATTAACTTAGTCCCAGTTACTCAGTAAGAAGCATAACCAAGATCTGAACTCAGGAGGTCTAATTGTAGATCCTCAAAAACAATAACAACAAGGACTTATTATGCGCCAGGTTCTATTGGGGGGTTCCCATGGATTAGCTATTAATCCACACAACAACCCCTTGAGATAGGCCCTATTAGTATTTATATTTCCCTATTGTTGTTGAGTTGATTTTGACTTATAGCAACCTTATAGGACAGGGTAGAACTGCCCCATAGGGTTTCCAAGAAACAGCTGGTGGATTTAAACTGCCAGCCTTTTGGTTAGCAGCCGAATGCTTAACCACCGTCCCACCATGGATCCATTATTTACAAGCATTAATATCATGACATCCTGGTTTGCAGGAGTGGTTTGTTACTTCACACTTTATCATAATTCGTGGTGTCAAGATCTTTTTATTATCTGATTTGAATATAAACTTTGAATCCCATGGGCAAAAGGCACATTATTATCAAAAATCTATTATGTATATTATCATACATTTATTCATTCACATGAATTGTGAAATAACCAGATGTTCAAGTTTTCCAGAATAAAAACACAAAGGTAATTTTCCGGCAGGAAATATATTTCAGCACATTGAACTTGCTATGTCTGCGCGCATCACTTTGTGTCTTATGCACATGTTCAGGATCCATGGGGCACCACTATCAGTAGTTACAGTTCAAGTGCGCTCAACTTATTTTAATACTTGTCTATAGAAAGCATCATTAAAGTGATACATTTGGTGGAGCTGCTGCAAGCAATACGAGGAGAAGGGGAAAGCAGGAGAGAAAAACAGGAAAGGGAGAATATTTTAAAAATTGTTTCCTACTAGCAAGTCTAAGCTCTTGATGGTACCTGAAGAGTGGACCGTGTTATTGTACACTTCATTTCAGATGGCTATAGCACCCTCTGGTGAAGAAGGTTCATATTTAACAATTTTCTTCAAAATGACATAGATGATATGCTCTAAAATCTGCAAATGACTTTAAGTAATCCCTTTGAGTTTTGTTTTTAAATAGGCATACATCTCAATTGAATTTACTTCATCTCAAAAGCTGTTTCAACACCAAACTTGAGTTTTATGTAGCACTCAAATTCTACTTTCCAGAGATTTGGATATCTTGGATTAGTCAAATTCATTGCAGAACACACTAGTTTAGAAAAAGCAAAAATCTATGATTGGATCAAAGTAATGTACACCAACAAAATATTTTTTCTTCGTTTTCATGCGTTTATTTCAAAATTTCACAAGGCTGAAGCACATAAATATATTCACACCTTACTGCCCCGCCTTTGTTAGGTCTTTACTTGTGTGTCACCCTCTCAGTCATATTTTTCCTGATCATCCTTTATAAATGTAGTTCCCACCAACACCCTTTACCCCCTATGTCCTTTCCCTGCTTTGTCTTTCTGCACAGCTAGGATGATCAAATTAATTATATCCAAACCAAGAGGCATTTGAGAGTGAATGGGATACTGTTAATAATTACACTAAGGCAAAAGGCATGGTGACCATATCTATAGCACCACCTATTACTTTCTAATATACTACATATTTTCTTTTCATTTTTTTTTTTAACCCCAGTAAAACGAAAGTTTCACCTGGAACAGAGTTTTGTCTGTTTGTTTATTTTCTCACTACTATAACCACAGTGAGAGAAACCCTGGTGGTGTGGTGGTTAAGTGCTATAGCTGCGAACCAAAGGGTCGGCAGTTCGAATCCGCCAGGCACTCCTTGGAAACTTGATGGGGCAGTTCTCCTCTGTCCTATAGGGTTGCTCTGAGTCGGAATCAACTCGACGGCACTGGGTTTGTTTGTTTGTTTGTTTTTTGGTTTATAACCACAGTGCCTAGAAAGATGTTCATAATAAACCAAAAAAAACCCAAACCTGTTGCTGTCGAGGCGATTCTGACTCATAGCAACCCTACAGGACAGAGTACAACGGCTAATAGGGTTTCTAACAAGCAACTGGTGAATTTGAACTGCCGATCTTTTGGTTAGCAGATGTAGCTCTTAACCACTGTGTCACGAGGACTCTGCTCATAATAAGTGCTCCATAATATTGGTTGGATAAACGAATGTGTTTACTGCTATGGAGGATTCAATAAGGTTGCAAATACCTGATCACTTATCCTATTAAGAGGTGGGGTTTATTTTTCTACCCCTGGAATGTGGAATAGTTTTCTGGTTGACTTGTTCAATAGAATGTGGCAGAAATGATGCTGAGATAGTTGCAGGACTAGGCTTAAAACGAACTGGCTGTTTTTACTTCCTGACTCTGGAAACTCTTGTTTCCAGCACGCTCCCTATTGCCACTCAGCCACCATGCTGTGAGAAGCCCAAGTTACTCTGGTAGATACTTCCAGCTGAGCTTCCAGTTGTTGTTAGGTGTCATTAAGTTGGTTCTGACTCATAGAGACTCTGCACAACAAAACAAAACACTGCCCAGTCCTGTATCATCCTCACAATATTTGCTATGCTTGAGCCCATTGTCGCAGCCACTGTGTCAATCCATCTTGTTGACCATCTTCCACTTTTTCTCTGACCCTCCATTTTACAAAACATGATGTCCTCCAGGGACAGATCCCTCCTGATAACATGTCCAAAGTATGTGAGACAAAGTATCGCCATCCTTGTTTCTAAGGAGCATTCTGGCTGTACTTCTTCCAAGACAGGTTTGTTTGCACTTTTGGCAGTCCATGGTATATTCAATAATCTTCGCCAATACCAAAATTCAAAGGCGCTGATTCTTCTTCAGCTTTCCTTATTCATCATCCAGTTTTCGCATGCATATGAGGCATTTGCAAATATCATGGTTTGGGTCAGGTGCACCTTACTCCTCAAAATGATATCTTTGCTTTTTAACACCTTAAAGAAGTCTTTTGCAGCAGATTTTCCCAAAGCAATACGTCATTTGATTTTTTGACTGCTGCTTCCATGGGTGTTGACTGTGGATCCAAGTAAAATGAAATCCTTGACAACTTCAATATTTAATCCATTTATCATGATGTTGCTTATTGGTCCAGTTGTGAGGGTTTTTGTTTTCTTTATGTTGAGGTGTAGTCCATAGTGAAGGTTGTAGTTTTTTATCTTCATCAGTAAGTGCTTCAAGTCCTCTTCACTTTCAGCAAGCAAGGTTGTGTCATCTGCATAACACAGGTTGTTAATGAGTGTTCCTCCAACTCTGATACCCTTTCTTCTTCATATAGTCCAGCTTCTCAGATATTTGCTCAGCATACAGATTGAATAAATATGGTGAAAGGATAAAACCCTGACATGCACCCCTCCTGAATTTAAACCACAGAATATCCCTGTGATATGTCTGAAAGATTGCCTGTTGATCTATGTATAGGTTCCTCATGAGCACAATTAAGTGTTCTGGAATTCCCATTCTTCGCAATGTTATCCATAATTTGTTACGGTCCACGCAGTCAAATGCCTTTGCATAGTCAATAAAACACAGGTAAACATTTTTCTGGTATTCTCTACTTTCAGCCAGTATGCATTTGACATCAACAATGATATCCGTGGTTCCACATTCTCTTCTGAATCCAGCTTGAATTTCTGGCAGTTACCTGTCAATGTACTGCTGCAATTGTTTTTTAATTATCTTTGGTAAAATTTTACTTGTGTGTGATTTTAATGATACTGTTTTATAATTTCCACATTCTGTCGGATCAGCTTTCTTTGGAATAGGCATAAATATGGATCTCTTCTAGTTGGTTGACCAGGTAGGTGTCTTCTAAATTACTTGGCATCGGCGAGTAAACACTTCCAGCATTGCATCCATTTGTTCAAACATCTCAACTGGTATTCTGTCAATTCCTGGACGCTTGTTTCGCACCAATGCCTTTGGTGCAATTTGGAATTCTTACTTCAACACCATTAGTCCTTGATCATACGCTACCTCCTGAAATGGATGAATGTCAACCAATTCTTTTCACTACAGTGACTCTGTGTATTCCTTCCATCTTCCCTTGATGCTTCCTGCATCATTCAATATTTTGCCCATAGAATCCTTCAACATTGCAACTCGAGGTGAATGTTTCTTCAGTTCTTTCTGGTTGAGAAATGCCCAGTGTGTTCCTCCCTTTTGGCTTTCTATCTCCACATCTTTGCCCATTTCATTACAATACTTTACTTTGTCTTCTCATGTCACCAGCTCTTTCACTTCTTCATTTCTTCCTTTTGCTTTGGCTGCTCTACATTCAAGAGCAAATTTCAAAGTCTGTTCTGACATCCATTTTGGTCTTTTCTTTCTTTCCTGTCTTTTTAATGACCTCTTGCTTTCTTCATGCATGATTTCCTTCAAATCATCCCACAACTCATGTGGTCTTCAGTCATTGATGTTCAATGTGTCAAATCTATTCTTGAGATGGTCTCCAAGTTCAGGTGGGATACACTCAAGGTCATACCTTGGCTCTTGTGGACTTGTTTTTCTTCAGCTTCAGCTTGAACTTGGATATGAGCAATTGATGATATGTTCTACAGTCCGCCCCTGGCCTTGTTCTCACTGATGCTATTGAGCTTCTCCATCATCTCTTTCCATATATGTAGTTAATTTGATTTCTATATATTCCTCCAGTGAGGTCCATGTGTATAGTCACCATTTATGCTGCTGAAAAAAGGTATTTGCAATGAAGAAGTCGTGGGTCTTGAAAATTCTATCATGCAATCTTTGGCATCATTTCTATCATTAAGGCCATATTTCCCAACTACCAGTACTTCTTCATTTCCAACTTTCACATTTCAATCACCAGTAATTATCATGGCATCTTCATTACATGTTTGATCAATTTTAGACTGCAGACATTTCTTTATCTTTGACATTGGTGGCTGGTGCCTAAATCTGAATAATAGTGGTGTTAACTGGCCTTCTTTGTAGGTGTATGGATATTATTCTATCACTGACAGCATTGTACTTCAGGATAGATCTTGAAATGTTCTTTTGACAATGAATGTGATGCCATCCTTCTTCAATTCGTCATTCCCAGCATAGTAGACCATAGGATTGTCTGATTCAAAATGGCCAGTACCCATCCATTTCAGCTCACTAACACCTAGGGTATCAGTCTTCATGTGTTCCATTTCTTTTCTGATGACTTCCAATTTTCCTAAATTCATACTTTGTACATTCCACATTCCAATTACTAATGGATTTTTTCCACTGTTTCTTCTTATTTTGAATTGTGCCACATCAGTAAATGAAGGTCCCAAAAAATTTACTCCATCTGTGTCATTAAAATCGACTCTACTTTGAGGAGGCAGCTCTTCCTCAGTCATATTCTGAGTAACTTCTGACCTGAGAGGCTTATGTTTCACTGCTGTTCATAAGATTTTCACTGGCCAATTTTTTCAGAAGTAGACACCCAGGTCTTTCTTCCTAGTCTGTCTTAGTCTGGAAGCCTTGCTGAAACCTGTCCTACATGGGTGACCCTGCTGGTATTTGAAATACTCATGGCATACCTTCCAGCATCACAGAAGCACGCAAGCCACCACAGTATGACAAACTGACAGACAAGTGGTGGAATGACTCTATAGCTACCCTATAAGACATTGGAGAACTGCCCCATAGGGTTTCCTAGGCTGGAGCCCTCGTGGTGCAGTGGTTAAGAGCTATGGCAGCTAACCAAAAGGTTGGCAGTTCGGCAACTTGAATCCACCAGCTGCTTCTTGGAAACCCTAGGGACAGTTCTACTTTGTCCTATAGGGTGGCATGAGTTGGCATTGACTTGACAGCAATCGGTTAATCTTTATGGAAGCAGATCATCAGGTCTTTTCTCCCACCAGAGTCTCTGGTGGTTCAACAACAACTTTTTGGCTAGTAACCAAGCTCCTTAGTAGCAACCAAAGCCAAACCCTTTGCCTTGAGTTGATTCCAACTCATAGTGACCCTATAGGATGGAGCAGAACTGCCCCATAGTGTTTCCAAGGCTGTAAATCTTTTTTTTTTTAATTGTAGTTTAGATGAAAGTTTACAGAACAAACTAGTTTCTCATTAAACAGTTACTACACATATTGTTTTGTGACATTGGTTCCAACCCCACAACATGTCAAAACTCTACCTTCTCTGAGTTCCCAATCACCAGTTTTCCTGTCCCCTCCTGCCTTCTAGTCCTTGCCCCTGGGCTGGTGTGCCCCTTTAGTCTCATTTTGTTTTATGGGCCTGTCTAATCTTCGGCTGAAGGGTGAACTTCAGGAGTGACTTCATCACTGAGCTAAAACGGTGTCCAGGGGCCATACTCTCAGGGTTTCTCCAGTCTCTGTCAGGTTAGTAAGTTTGATCTTTTTTCGTGAGATAGACTTTTGTTCTACATTTTTCTTTAGCTTTGTCCAGGACCCTCTATTGTGATCCCTGTCAGAGCAGTCAGTGGTGGTAGCTGGGTACCATCTAGTTGCGCTGGACCCAGTCTGGTGGAGGCTGTGGTAGATGTGGTCCATTAGTCCTCTGGACTAATCTTTCTCTTGCGTCTTTGGTTTTCTTTTCTTTCTTGCTCCAGGTGGGATAAGACCAGTGGAGTATCTCAGATCGCTGTTCACAAGCTTTTAAGACCCCAGACGCTACTTACCAAAGTAGAATGTAGAACATTTTCTTTATAAACTATGTTATGCCAGTTGAGCTCGATGTTCCCCGAGACCATGGTTCCCACAGCCCTCAGCCCAGTAATTCTGTCTCTCAGAGAGTTTGGACGTGTCTATGGAGCTTCCATGACCTTGGCAAGGGTGTAAATCTCGAAGCAGAGTGCTACCTATTTCTCCAGTAGAGTGGCTGGGTTTGAACCACTGACCTTTCAGTTAACAGCTGAGTGCTTAACCACTGTGCTAACAGAAAAACCAAACCCACTGCCGTCGAGTCGAGTCGATTCTGACTCATAGCGACCCTATAGGACAGAGTAGAACTGCCCCATAGAGTTTCCAAGGAGCACCTGGTGGATCTGAACAGCTGACCTCTTGGTTAGCAGCCGTAGCACTTAACCACTACGCCATCAGGGTTTCTGTGCTAACAGAGCAAGGCATATAAATAGGCTATGCTTGGGGCAGAGATTAATTCTAGCCAGGAAAATCTAAGCATGAGTCCAATTATATGATTTCAGCCAATCTGGTAAAAATGTGCTCTTTGCAATAACTCTTATGAAGTTAGAGATAATGTGTCCCTTCAGGATAGGGGCAGATTTGTTGTCTGATCAGGATAATAAAGATAATGTCTCCCTCCAGGGCAAAAGCTGATTTGCAGCACCAGATACTAAGACCATATTAGCAAGAATAATCCAGACTTGATGGATTTAGAAGTTGTTGATGCACTTCTTACTCAGGTTAGAATTTGTTCCCAAACTGGGCAGGGTTGGTCTTGCTAATGAAAAGACATCAGTGCTTCCAGGGAACAGAGACTGAGGGGAAGCAGAAATTAACAGAGAAAAGAGGTAAAGAGAAAAGTTAGAGGGTCACTTTTTCAACAAGATAGAAAAACGACTGCACGAAATGCCAAAGGCAAAAAAATCTTGTGCCTTTCTGCACCAACTAAACTGCTGTAACCTTTGTACAGGAACTGGAAGTGAAATGTCAAGCCAGTTCAATAGCAGAGCCGACCTAATAGCACAGCCAAAGAATTAGAATTTGCAGAGAAAATGTTCCCTCTTAGTTATTCGAAATAAAACATTATTAAACAGCTCAGTTAAACTATATCCAAAACTAGTTTGATATTCAAGATTTGGCTCTTTTCCTGTTAAATTCATAGTCACAAGACACTCAAACACTAGTAGGATCTCAGGCATCTTTTGGGAAAATACTGACTTTTTGCAAAATTCTTACTCTGGTGAATAATCTGAAAGTCTGTTATGCACCAATCCTGCAGTTATTTCTTATAAAAAAGTAGCATTATCGACCATATTTCAATCATTTCCATAATAAATATATAAATTTATTTATAATAAATAAATTTGTAAGAATAACTCTGAGAATATGCTAAGGGACATCATTTTTATCTACTTAAAAGTCACTGTACTGTCTTCCTTTAATTCAAAGCTTTGAGCATAATGCATTTTTTCAAAGCTGAGAGAACAAGACCAATATGGCTTATCTTCAAACTTTATGTAAAATAAAGAACAGATCTCATTTTAACCTCAGCAAACAAATAAAGGGAGTGAGGAAAGATAATTTTTGATTCAAGCAAATTTACCTTTCTCTTGTTTAATAACAGTACTTAGATTAAAAAAACACATAAAAGAATGTAAAAATAGTGGGGAATCTGGTTCATTTTCTCAGCCATGATTTATTGCCTAGGGGAAAAAAAACTGAAATTATTTTAATTAAATGCACTAATAATATAGAAAAGAATTTAAAAAGTATTCATAGTTTGCTCCTAAACTTTTAGTGGAATTAAAAAGACTTCTTATACTAGTCTGCTTTTAAAATCACAAATATAAATATTTCATTTTAAAACGTATTAAATATGGAAAACTATTTCTATAAAATATTTTCAATTTTTTTCTTTTCTTTTTTTTTTTGTTAGAGTTTCTCCTGCTTTTTCAAAATCCACAAGTTCAAAGAAAAGACAGGTTTTAAGGACTTATTTTAGAATCAGCTTCCATGAGTATGTGTTCAGTGAGAATATATGTAATAAGAGCTCTATAGTTTATAATCTGTCAGTTTGTTGTACTGTGGGGGCTTGCATGATGCTGGAAGCTATAATATTGATATTCAGATACCAACAGGGTCACCCATGGCAGACAGGTTTCGGCCAAGCTTCCAGACTAAGACAGACTAGGAAGAAGGACCCAGTAGTCTACTTCTGAAAAGAATTAGGGAGTGAAAACCTTATGAATAGCAGTGGAACACTGTCTGATATAGTCCCTAAAGGTGAGTCCCCCAGCTTGGAAGGCACACAAAAGACGACTGAGGAAGAGCTGCCTCCCTCAAAGTAGAGTCAACCTTAATGACATGGATGGAGTCAAACTTTTGGGACCTTCATTTGCTGTTGTGGCATGACTCAAGATGAGAAGAAACAGCTATAAACATCCATTAATAATCAGAACATGGAATGTACAAAGCATGAATCCAGGAAAATTGGAAATCATCAAAAATGAAATGGAATGCATAAAGATTGATATTCTAGGCATTAATGAGCTGAAATGGACTGGTATTGGCCATTCTGAATCAGACATTCATATGGTCTACTATGCTGGCAACAACAACTTGAAGAGGAATGGCATTGCATTCCTTGTCAAAAAGAACATTTCAAGATCTATCCTGAAGTACAATGCTGTCAGTGATAGGATAATATCCATATGCCCACAAGGAAGACCAGTTAATACCATCATAATTCAAATTTATACACCAATCACTAAGGCTGAAGATGAAGAAATTGAAAATTTTTACCAGCTTCTGTAGTCTGTAATTGATCAAACATGCAATCAGGATGTGTTGATAATTACTGGTGATTGGAATGCAAAAGTTGGAAACAAAGAAGGATCAGTAGTTGGGAAATATGGCCTTGGTGACAGAAACAATGGCATTGATCACATGGTAGAATTTTGCAAGACCAATTACTTCTTTATTGCAAATACCTTTTTTCACCAATATAAACGGTGACTATACACATGGACCTTGCCAGATGAAACACACAGAAATAAAAATGACTATATCTGTGTAAAGGGACGATGAAAAAGCTCAATATCGGCAGTCAGAACAAGGCCGGGGCTGACTGTGGATCAGACCATCAATTACTCATATGCAAGTTCAAGCTGAAAATGAAGAGAATTAGAACAAGTCATCGAGGGCCAAAGTATGACCTTGCATATACTGCACTTGAATTTAGTGACCATTGCAAGAACATATTTGATGCATTGGACACTAACGACTAAAGACGAGTTGTGGAATGACATCAAGGAGATCATACACGAAGAAAGCAAGAGATCATTAAAAAGACAGGAAAGAAAGAAAAGACCAAAATGAATTTCAGAAGAGACTCTGAAATTTGCTCTTGAATGTCAAGCAGCTAAAGCAAAAGGAAGAAATGATGAAGTAAAAGAACCGCACAGAAGATTTTAAAGGGTGGCTTGAGAAGACAAAGCATATTAATGACATATGAAACGACCTGGAGATAGAAAACCAAAAGGGAAGAACACACTCAGCATTTCCCAAGCTGCAAGAACTGAAAAAAAAAAAAAAAAATTAAGCCTTGAGTTGCAATATTGAAGGATTCTACAGGGAAAACATTAAACGACAGAAGAAGCATCAAAAGAAGATGGAAGGAATACACAGAGTCACTATACCAAAAAGAATTGGTCGACGTTCAATCATTTGAAGAGGTAGCATATGATCAGGAACCGATGGTACTGAAGGAAGAAGTCCAGACTGCACTGAAGTCATTGGCGAAAGACAAGGCTCCAGGAAATGACGGAATATCAATTGAGATGTTTCAACAAATGGATGAAGCACTGAAAGTGCTCACTCATCTATGTCAAGAAATTTGGAAGACAGCTACCCGGCCAATTGACTGGAAGAGATCCATATTTGTGCCTATTCCCAAGAAAGTTGATCCAACAGAATGTAGAAATTATCGAACAATATCATTAATATCACACACAAGTAAAATTTTGCTGAAGATCATTCAAAAGCAGCTGCAGCAGTACTTGACAAGGAACTGCCAGAAATTCAAGCTGGATTCAGAAGAGAATATGGAACCAGGGATATCATTGCTGATGTCAGATGGATCCAGCCTGAAAACAGAGAACAGCAGAAAGATGTTTACCTGTATTTTATTGACTACACAAAGGCATTCGACTGTGTGGGTCATAATAAATTATGGGTAACACTGCAAAGAATGGGAATTCCAGAACACTTAATTATGCTCACATGAAACCTGTACATAGATCAAGAGGCAGTTGTTCAGACACAACACGGGGATACTGATTGGTTTAAAGTCAGGAAAGGTGTGCATCAGGGTTATATTCTCTCACCATACCTATTCAATCTGTATGCTGAGCATATAATCCCAGAAGCTGGACTAGTAGAAGAACGGGGCATCAAGATTGGAGGAAGACATATTAACAACCTGTGTTATGCAGATGACACAGCCTTGCTTGCTGAAAGTGAAGAGAACTTGAAACACTGATGAAGCTCAAGACCACAGCCTTCAATATGGGTTACATCTCAACATAAAAAAAACAAAAATCCTCACAACTGGACCAATAAGCAACATCACGATAAACGGAGAAAAGTTTGAAGTTGTCAAGGATTTCATTTTATTTGGACCCAAAATCAACACCCATGGAAGCAGCAGTCAAGAAATCAAAAGACACACTGCATTGCGCAGCTCTGCTGCAAAGGATCTCTTTAAAGTGCTGAAAAGCAAAGATGTCACCTTGAAGACTAAGGTGCGCCTGACCCAAGCTCTGGTATTTTCAATTGACTCATATGCATGTGAAAGCTGGACAATGAATAAGAACACCAAAGAAGAATTGATGCCTTTGAATTATGGTGTTGACAAAGAATATTGAATATACCATGGACTGCCAAAATAACAAACAAATCTGTCTTGGAAGAAGTACAACCAAAATGCTCCTTAGAAGCAAAGATGGCGAGATTGCGTCTTGCATACTTTGGACATGTTGTCAGGAGGAATCAGTCCCTGGAGAAGGACATCATGCTTAGTAAAGTACAGGGTCAGCGGAAAAGAGGAAGGTAGTCAATAAGATGGATTAACACAGGGGCTGCAACAAAGGGCTCAAGCATAACAAGGATTATGAGCATGGTGCAGGACCAGGCAGTGTTTCATTCTGTGGTATATATGGTCACTATGAGTCAGAACCAACCTGACGGCACCTAACAACAACATAGCTTATAAAAGAAATGTGACCTTTGTCTCTAAGTGTGATTCTTGCAAATATTGATAGGTTTAAAAGAATTTTATATTGTCAGTACTATATTTATTATTTATTCTTAATGTACCTAAAGTGAGAAAAGTCATTGTAAGGGATATAGGAAACAAAAGTAGGTAGACATACTGAAAATCTTAACATACCACAACTTTCAGTTTAGCTCTATTTAAGCTATGAATTCATGGTGCCAAGAATGTAAGAAAGTTATCTTGGAAAACTAACTCAGCTCAAAGAAAAAGACTTTTAACAATGATCAGGAAGAAAGTTTCTCTGCAAGTGTGGAAAGGTCCTTAAGTCTAAACTAAACGTTTTAAACCATCAAATCTCAAAGTGCTAGAAATGTTGGACATAGAAGTTATTACCACTCTTCCAGACTGTGAGAATGTAAACATGTCAAGGGAAGATAAGTGCTTGTGAGTCTGAGTTAGAACATTAGAGCAGCCAGAGTCACAGATACACCATTCCTCAGCTTGAATTTTCCTACCTGAAAAGATGGAAAAGTAGCAAGTAAAAGGAAAATCCCAGACTCCAGGTTATATAGTTTATAAAACTGATAAATAATTAAATTTTAGCTATAAACTAACGAACGCTTGACTGACTACTTCCTCCCACAAGCTTAGAACTTTACCTTGGTTAGGTTACGGTTAAATTTTAACACCTTTAAAAATTAATAAACAACTATTAAACAATTTTATCCAACTTAATGAAACCTTTATTCTCAACAGAGAAGAGGAAAATGGTGCAGCATGTTACAAAGAAAAGTAGACTTTTACTTTTTAAAATCTTGGTATAAAAACATCCCACCTATCTGATATTCTAAAATCACAGGTATAAAACCAAAATTAGGGTGTACCAAAAACCCATTGCCATCTAGTCGATTCCCACTCATAGCGACTCTATAGGGCAGAGTAGAACTGCTCCATAGGGTTTCCAAGTTGTGGCTCAGGGGTACGAAATACTGACATTTGGTTAGCAGCTGAGGGAGTAGGGACTATTTTTTTTAAATAGTTTTGAACAGAAGGCGCCTAATTTTAGCAAGTTTTTTTTTTTATTCAATTACATTCTCAAAATAGATTAAAAGCAGTAGATTTAATGGTAAATAATTTACAATAAGAAAATACCCTTTACCTTTGACAGCAGTCCTAAGTGACTCCTCTGTAAAATTCTTACTAACCACCTCTAGCTGAGGCCAGTCCCTTACCACCTCATGATGATTCTAACCTGCCTCTTCTGCAACCCAGGCAGTTACCTCTGCGGGCCCTCAGCCAAAATGACTGACCCTCAAAAGTGAAATACTTGAGGACATTCCATTCTGTACATGCATCGGACTTTCGTCACTGCATTTTCGTGTACTTAGATTTTTCTTTCACTCTCATCACCTAACTACCTGGTGCTTCCTTCACAACTTCTCCACACATGATTGCCTCTCTCCCCACTGCTCTCCTCTTTATGCCACAGAGCCCTCTGGAATCTCAGTTCCATTTTCAACAGGCATCAACCTCTTCTGAAAGTGCTTTCTACGCTTTAATATCACAAGCAAACTTTTCTCTCCCATGACACTATGGCCTGTAGTTCAGGGAGTCTCTTCTCCCAATCATCGGCTACCTCTGAGTCTGGAGAGGGAATTGCTTCCCTCCTAGCCCTTAGGTTCTCGTCCCATTTTTGTGCAACAGCTTGTTGTTCTTTAAGTCTCTTGCCCCTCTCTTTGCTGTTTTCACTTGCTAACTTCTGAATAACTCCCCAATTCTTCGGGGATTCACAGCTTGGCTTGTGGTCTTGCCTCCACCCCAAATGTTTTTGTCATTCTGAGTAATCTCAACATCTGGGCAGATGATCCATCCCACACAGTAGCATTGTAACGTCTGAACCTTCTTAGTTTCAGCCACCTTCATCCTACTCTCTACTTCAGTCACCCCTTCCAGAGCCCATTTCTGTCACTGCAGGGAATTGTTCCGTTTAGTTTCTTTCATTCAAACAGCTCTTCTTTAACTACCATTTTCTTTCTTTTCAGTTTCTTATGCTTAACTGACATCTTCTCTCCTCTCACTGAGAGGGGCAAAAGCCTTTGAGGCCTCAATTTCCTGCCAGCCTATCAATTCCCTTCTGCATACTTTTCATTCCTTAGAGCTCATGGTTTATTATTACGAGAATACTCTAGCCAGCACCCCCAAGTCTCTGTCACCCGAATTATCCCACTGAAACTAAGCAGGCAAAATTCTAACTATGAACAATGCTACAATCCATCTTGTCTGTTCCTACGCTTGGGTGGCCAACATTGCTGGAGAAAAATCACACAATAATATAGTGTGGATCTATTACGAATTTACATGCCCAGCTTCAGCTGGGCCTTTAACATTGTCTGTCTATCCGGCACCTTGTCCTTGGTCAGTTCCTTCCTGCTATCCTCAGTGCTTATTTGAGAACTTCAATACTTTCTTAGATACACTATGACGCAAACTAGGATCGTTCAGCAAGAATTCCCTTAAATTCCTTCACCCCTCACAAATATACATTACCATTATTTCCTGTAGACTCAGAGGATAACTCGTCTCCCTTTTGATTCAAAACCAGCACAACAACCTGCATCTTGCCATCTTCGCTTCTAAGGAACATTCTGGTTGTGTTTCTTCTAAAATTGATTTGTTCATTACTCTGGCTGCTGCTAATTCCTAAATTCTATAGCTAATCGACTCGACAGCACTGGGCTGGTTGCTGATTTGTCCCTTTGGACTTCAGAATTATAACCAATTTTTGGCTGAATATATCTACCTGGATGTCTCTCAGTTGATAATTGACGATTTAGGTCCTTATCACCTTTCTCCTGAATCTCTCCCTACATGAATCCTTTTCTAACGACTATACTATCAGAAATTCAACATTCCTGACTCACCCACCCAAACAAAAGACAATCCTCCTTTTACAGTGTCCCACCTTTCTCCTTCCTTTCCCATGCACAGCTTCAAAGTAATATTTTCTCACTTTGTTCAGTCCCCACTGATGTCTGGGTTTCATCCTTAACACTCCACTGAAACTTTTCTTGTTACAAACAAACAGAAAACCAAACCTGTTGCTGTTGAAGCGATTCCAGTTCCTAGTGACCCTATACGAGGTCACTGTGGTCACCTAAAATCTAATTTTTAAATACAATGGACATTTGTCAATGCTCTTCTCTGAACTACTCTCCGTCATTCTGACTACTTATCAGTCCCTTTTTGTAAACTCTCTACTTCCTTAAATCTGTAACAACTTGTTCTCTTTATATTCCATCTCAGTCACCTTTATGAACATCGCTTCTTCTGCCTTCCCTCCTCCAGGTGTCTTCCAAGATCCAACATCGGTTTGCCTATTTCCTTACTCTCATGTTTGCAATTAGTACTTTTGTTTTTGTTAGGGGCTATCAAGTCGGCTCCAACTCATAGTGACTTTATGGAAAACAGAATAAAATGTTGCCTGGTCCTGTGGCATCTTCATGATTATTGCTATGTTTGAGTCCACTGCTTTGTCTAATGTGTCAATCCATCTCATTGTGGATTTCTCTCATTTTCACTGACCTTCTACTTCACCTTGATGTTCTCTTCTAGTGATTTGTCTTTCCTGATGATGTGTCCAAAGTAAGCAAGCATACGTCTTGCCATCTTTTCTTCTAAGGAGCATTCTGGTTGTGTTTCTTCTAAAATTGATTTGTTCATTATTCTAGATGCTGATAATTCCTAAATTCTATAGCTCTGTTGTTGATTTGTCCTTTTGAACTTCAGAATTATAACCAATTTTTGGCTGAATATATCTACCTGGATGTCTCTCAGTTCATAGTTTAGGTCCTTATCACCTTCCCTCTGAATCTACAGCAAGCTATCGCAAACAAAATTTGACCATGACACTCTTCACCTTAAATGCTTCAAAAGTTCCCTGTCATGTACTGAATAAAATCCAATTTCTTAATATGGTCCATATAAAGACATCCATCACCTGGCTTCTGTTTGCACACCCACCCTTATTGCCTACCATTATCCACCTTAGACGTTATGGCCCATCAGTACTAAACCATGTGTAGTTCCTTACATATATCATGCTTTTTCTAATATATCGTAATATTTCTTTTGACTAGGATGGCTTATACTGCCTAAGTCACCTAGATATAGTCTTTCCTTTCAAACACAGCTCAGTTCCACCTATTTTACCTATTTCAGGAATCCTTTACAATCACTTCATAATCCCAGGTGTGTGAAGTGCTCCTTCTCTCTACTCCCCCAGGCACACCTTAATTACACACCTGCAGTGCTCACCAAGAGTTCTTCTTGGGTTTAATTAAGCATTCAGAATAGCCAGACTATCATAGTTCACACTTGGCAACAGTTTTCCTAGAAGTTTATAGAACAGAAACCATAGTTTCTAGCCAGCCAGTGTCAAGCATTTCTTATCCTTGCAATTCCTCACAGCAGTGTATGCATCAGTCTACACAACCATGCAGGAAATATTGCCATTGACATCCTACGTGATAGCTCAAGTATGAAGGAATGAAATTCATTTAGGTGGTATAGGAACTGTTCTTGCTTAGAAGCCTCATCCCCAATAGGAATCAATATCTTTTGTAAGAACTCCATAGGTATAACTCTCCTCATAGAAGAGTCACGGCATTCAGAGAAGGTCAAAGCTATCACATCCCACTCAGTTATTTATAGATCATTTATACTGCTTCCAATAAAGGGTCATTTTTACCACAAGCCATATTGCCAAAGATACGGTTGCTATACCAACTTTACTAGGCTTCCAGGTGATCAGACATAAAGTTAACCAAAGATTAACTTTTTATATAGATGGGTAAAGATTTTGTTAACTTTTTAGCCACACAACGGTTGCATAGTCTATTGATATTGCTCTGTTTTCATGTCCATTTTTCTCACTAATCAATAACCTCTTTGAAAAAAGAAGTGGATCTTATTTGTATGCATTGTTTCACATTATGTAAATTACTGGGTTCGGAGCCCATTTAGAAAGGAGCCTGAACTCTCTAGGAGTCCAAAATTAATCCACAAATGTACAGTTTAAGAAGCTGTCATCCGTATACCACGTCCTGATTAAAGAGGTAAAGAAACATGCGATACATTTTAGTGATATTTTCTTCAAATACGTTTTAATATTTTGAAAGTTTTAGTATTTAAATGGGCAATTTAGTTTATGTGTTAAGTGTTTGCCATAGACTGATAATGGCTCTAAAAGATACGTCTACCCTACGAATATTACCTTAGATGGCAAAAGAATGAATATTACCTTATATGGCAAAAGATTTGGTTCAGTTGAGGATCTTGAGAGGAGGAGCTTGTCCTGGATTATCTGGCTGAGCCCTACATGCAATCATGCTTTTAAGAGAGAGACAGAGGGAGTTTTGAGACAGACACACAGCAAAGACAAAATGAAGATGGAGGCATAAATTGATGTGATGTGGCTACAAGCCAAGAAATTTCAAGGATTATAGGCAGCCACCAGAAACTAGAAATATGGAACAGGTTCTCCTCCAGAGCCTCTGGAAGGAGTAATCCCCTGTGAACACATTGATTTCAAATTTCTCGCATTTAAAACTTTGACAGAATAAAATCCTGTTGTTTTAAGTCACCCACTTTGTGGTATTTGTTATAGCAGCTACAGAAAATTAATATATATCACCATGTGTTAGGCACTAAAGACATCAACATAAAAAAAAAAAAAAAGAGGGGTAGAGACATGTTCCCTGGCCACTTGTTATTGTTAGCTGCCATCAAGTCAGCCTCTGACTCATTGGGGCCCCATGTACTATGGTTTGAAACACTGCCCAGTTCACACCATTCCCCTGATCAGATCATTGTGATCCATAGGATTTTCACTGACTGATTTTCAGAAGTAAATCAGCAGGCCTTTCTTTCTGGTCCATAAGCTCCACTGAAACCTGTTCAGCATCAATCTACATGTAGACCACCACTGACAGACAAGGTGGTGGCTGCACAAGGTGAACCGGCTGGGAACTCTACCCAGGTCTCTCACACAGAAGGCAAGAATTCTACCACAGAATCACTGGACCACTACTAGGTCACAATATAGTTAAGGAGACTAACACAGAAATAAAAAATCACAATGCAATATTGTTTCTACATTGGAAGCATGTATTGGGGCTGTGGAAACACAGAGAAGAGATTCAGTAAATTGATGTGGAGTCAAGTAAGGCATTAGAGAAGGTGACTTTGAAGGTGAGTCCTTAAAGAGGGCTAAGAGTTTGTGGTGGTACAGTGGCTAAGAACTTGGTTTCTAACCAAACGGCTGGCAGTTCGAATCCACCAGCCAGTCCTTGGAAACCCTATGGGGTAGTTCTACTCTGTCCTGTAGGGTTGCTGTAAGTCAGAATTGACTTGATGGCAAAAGGTTTTGTTTTTTTTTTTAAGAGTTTGTTGAGCAGAGAAGGTGGAGCTTGGCACTCTTGGCCACACAGAACAGCATCTGGGAATCACAGAATTAACAGAGCATGATAGGTTCCCAGAACGGAAAGCAAATTAAAGTGGGCCATAGGTGGTAAGGTTTTTGAAGGGAGATGAAAGTAGAATGGCAGGTTATAAAGCCATGTATTATTCTTTAGACAAAGGGAAGTCACTGAAGGTTTCACCAAGAGACCAGCAGCCATGATTTTTGTTTTAAAAAGATAACTCTGAAGCACGTATGTGGAAAATCCACTTAAGCGGAATAACTCATTTCCCTGATGATGCCTGAAAAATTAAATGTTACCAAACTAAATTGGTTCCAATAGCAGGTAATAAATTTTCATTTGTTTTGGCAACACAGTGGCAAGCTGGTATGCTTAAATTCAGCTCCTAGACAGGTTATTAAAATTTCTTTACTTAGTTACAATAGAATTTCCAGTACCTTTCATCCCTAAAAGAATAGGGAGATTCAAGTACAGAACCTCAATTTATTACATGGAGGATTATTTAAAAGTATATAAATGGTTTTTTTTCTTTTTTTAAGCAGCAAGAATTTGGGAGATGTAGACTCCCCAAAAAGATTTCTACATCCTGTTTCCTTCCCCACCGCTTTATATACGGAGTAATATTCTCCAAAGACTATTGAATGTAGAATAATTTCATTATAATCTCACGGGTGAGAAGTTATTAACCTAATTGAGTCTGTGACATTGCTCCAGGAAAAAAAAAAATTCCTACGAAAGAAAAGTGTAAAGAACTTCTTAAGGGATTGCAAATGCTGGTCTTAAAAAAAAGCAAGCAATACAAAAGAAAGTAATATAAACAAGCTGCTTCTGCAGTGGCAAAGTTGTACCAACAATGATCTTGCAATTCTCATTGTGAAAGTAAAGAAAGAAACACTACTTTCTAAAGTAGCCACAAGTGAGTGAACAGAAGTCAGAGATAAAAATCTACATTTTGTGGGTTTAACAAATAATGCAGAAATGCCAGACCAAATACACGTTTGCAAACTGTTCTGTTGCTCCAACGTGGAGGTATCTGTTACTTAATGAGCCTACTTTTTAGGACTTTAGTGTCCAAGCCAAGGGCTGATCATTGACCAAGAATTACAAAAGCAATAGTCTGGAATTTTCAATATTAGTACTAGGTCCACAAAACTACGAGACCATGACCCAAGTTATTTTCTAAGACAAACAGTTTTATTTTCAGTGATTAAATCAAACCGTGGATGTCTGCTTTACTTTTATCCTTGATCAATGTAGCCTGAAGTTAAGTAAGGGGCAAGCAGTTATCTGAGAGTATGAACAATGGACATGGCCAAACAAGCCCTTTTTTTGCCCTAAGTATTCTAGTTTTGCCAGTTAATTGCTAACTCTGCATTTCACATTTGGTTTTGCTGATGGTCTTACCTCTAATAGTCTTTCTTCTTTTTTGACTTAAGAGGCCCTAATTAATTATGCATATGGAAACCCTGGTGGTGTAGTGGTTAAGTGCAATGGCTGCTAACCAAAAGGTCAACAGTTGATACCCACCAGGCACTCTTTGGAAACTCTATGGGGCAGTTCTACTCTATTCTATAGGGTTGCTATGAGTCAGAATCAACTCAATGGCAACGTGTTTGGTTTTTTAAAAATTATGCATATGGGTAATTCAATAAATGTGCAAGATGATAAAACAGTTGTTAATGAATTTAATCACTATATATTGTACAAGTGATAAATCTATTTGTAAAACTATGACCAATGGATGAGTGAATGGGAACATAATTGTATTTGAAAAACAATAAATATCCACTGCCCCACTCTACCATGCACTACAGAACTGGCATGGAACAGAGAAAAAAATAAAGTCCTTGCTCTCCCAGTCTGTAAATCTAAATTTATAGCTGAATCAAAATTTAACGGCAAAAAGGAAACATTTGTGATACAAGAGTAATTACTTAATAAAATATAATGTTGAGGGTGTTGATAGATATGCATTGGAAACAGGATGTCAGGCTCAAAAATCAGCCTGACAAAACTACTGTTTCCCAACAAAGGCCCACACACCACAGGGCTTAGTTTAATTTCAATCTTGATCATAACAAATAATCCTTAATTCATATAATTGTACTAATTCCTCTGAAATTCAGTGTTTCATTATGGTGATTATTATGTACAAAGCATGATAAGACACATCAGGTAAGTGTATCAGGGCTGGGGACTGAATGGTGTGGCGGGAGCAAGTGGTGGGTATCTCTAGGAAGCTTATGCAAGGTTTCAGACAGGCACTAGTGCTTATGGACATATGTGGTCAGGATGCGGAAGAGACAGTGGGAGTGGGGGAGAGATTGCTTGATGCCCTGATAGTTTAAAAAAAAATACTTTCATATCAACAAACATATATGTATTTGTGTGTGTGTATATATATATGTAGTTTTCAATTCTGTCTCATCCTGAGATCCAAGGAACTTTTATATTTAGAACAATTTTGTAAGATTATCAAATCCATACTTCGAAATAGGTGGAAAATCTTCAGGACCATCTGTTCTCAACAGATCTATTTCATTTTTCCAGAGGTATAGAAAAAATGTCTCTTAAGTAAGAATGTGAGGAATCAGCTCACAATACTGGACTAAATGATCTCAAAAGAAGAGCATCCAATTTAATGTTGCTTGGAAAAGAGAAAGATGAACACAAAAAAATAAAATTTGAATTGCCTTTTTAAGATTAAAGGTGAGTTTCACTTCATAGCTCTTCCTAGCACTTACCAGAGGATAGAATTAATGTGTGTTACATTAATAGTAAAGAGGATAGGAGTTCAGTTCATCCAACATTTATTATTAAGCACATAATATGGATCAGTTATTCTGAAAGAGTGTCAAAATCCTACTCTTATGGCTACAGTCCAGTGAGAGGAAAATAAGGATCCCACATATTTTACCTTTATAACAAACTTGCAATATAAATAGATATCAGTATACCGGTTTTTATACAAATCCAACTGTCTCACAATGGTTACTAACTTGTCTAAGGTTACAAAAAAAAAAAAAATAGAGGTGGAGTTATATTCAAATAATTTTTACACTTACTTTAGAAAATCAGTTGCCTATTTTACGTTTTCAATTCTTCCCTGTATAATAGCACCATACATCTATAAATGCTGTAATGAGCTGCGTCCAGCTTTACAAATTTTTCATAACTTATTGTGAAAAATGTCCCATTATCTCCTGAATTTCATGGTTTAGCAACATAGCACAGAAATTCAAGCTAATCCATCGTGGAATAGAGTACGCCTAGTTCCTGAAGTCAATTTAGGAGTATATTCAAGATATCCATTGTATAATGGTTAGAACCAACCTCCTAAAATGCTATCAGAGCTCTTCCCAGCCTTGAATCCATCATATCATTAATGTGTCTGGATTGTAGTAAACAGTAAGGATTCCAAGATTTTAATAGACCAAGAAACTCTTTTAAAACCTTGTAGCAATAGTCAAATGATCTTCTGTACAAGACACAACCTTTATCTTATGCATGAAAAAAAGAACAAATCTATGAATTAACATATAAACAATAAAGCCTTAGAATAGTATACTTAATCATTACTGCAAAAATAAGTGCTATTCTTGGAAATGGAAGTTTAAATACATTCTATATATCATGGTTACACTAGAAATGCCAAAAGGGACATTTTGTAGTATTGTTTTTAGACAGAATACATTCATAAACGTGGTCTCAACTGCAAAACAGTGAGTCATAAATCTATAAGAAGTAATTAATTAGAGAAAGAAACATGCAAAATTATCCTCTTCCCTCTATTTTTTTTTTTTGTGAATTGCTCAAATATGGTTCCAATCAATGAGAAGATCTTTGTGAGCTCTACCTTTGCAAGTCTGATTAGAAACTAAAAAAAAAAAAAAAAAACCCACAAAACAGCAACAAAAGTGAAATCTGTTGAATAATATAATTTTTTCTCCAAATTATTTTTCCAAATTCTCTGCCAAAGCAAACACATGGTACACGTTAGTCAGCTGGGTCTGCATCAATTCATCAGTTGCACGAACTGCACTGATTTTGTTGCCAAACATATTACACTAAATCCCACGGTTTTTACAATCTCACTCCAAACATCCTTTTAAGCTCACAGAACATTCTACAGTCAGTTTAAAGGTACAATATTTTTAAATTACATTTTTAGCCACCTTTGGGAATACTTCTTTTAGATAAACTCTGCATTACACATTCTTTTGGTGCCTGCTAACAAAAAGGTAAAATACAGACCTTTGTCTTTTTAGCCCAAAGTATAAAGAGAAAAGCTCATTGTCTTTATTTTTGTTAAAATTTTATTTAAACATTCTCAAAAGCAATAGGAGCTTTTAGAATGGTTCAACAAGAAATGCTAGCAGATAGCTGAAATCCATCAGGATTTTAAGGCAGAAACGTGCATGTCTTTCTTTCTCCCACAGACTCATGTCACTGAATAAGTCATTTAATCTCTCATGAAAGAGACATTATTCATTCATCCCTATGATGCTTTTAACCCTCAGAAAAATATTTTATTTATTGCTGTCCTTGGTTTTCAATGATAGTGCTGATCACCAACTCTGTGTTTCTGTTGAAAAAAGACTTAAAGGAGAACAATAGTCCTTTCCATGGATAAACATAAACTTTTATTATAAAAATAAAAATGTGTTCATAAAGTCTATTGAATATACCATGGCTGTCTGAAGAACGAACAAATCCGTCTTAGAGAAAATACAGCCAGAATGTTCCTTAGAAGAAAGAATGGCAAGAGTTCATCTTGCTTACTTTGGACATGTCATCAGGAGGGATCAATCATTGGAGAAAGACATCATACCTGGTAAAGTAGAGGCTCAGCAAAAAAGGAGACCCTCAATGAGATGGACTGACACAGTGGCTGCAACGACGGGCCCAAACATAGCAATGATTTTTAGGACAGTGCAGGACTGGGCAACATTTCATTCTGTCATACATGCATTCACTATGAGTTGGAGCCAACTCAATGGCACCTAACAACAACAAAATGTATCTATTTAATAACCATGATGTGAATCTGCTACAATTTCTAAAAAGTTATAGTTTCAGTTTATGCCTTATTCTAGACCATAATTTAGAATTAAAAAAAAACCCAGTCTTCAAGTCAAAATACCTGGGGTTTGCTGTTGTTGTTGTTAGGTGCAGTTGAGTAGATTTTGATTCATAGTGACCCCATGTGACAGAGCAGAACTGCCCCATAGGGTTTTCTAGGCTGTAATCTTTTTGGGAGAAGATCGCCAGGTCTTTCTCCTGTGGAGCCACTGGGTGTGTTCAAACCACCAACATTGAGATTAGCAGATGAATGCTTAACCATCATGCTACCAGGGATCCTTCCTAATTTGGATATTTTATAATTTAACATAGCATTATATACTCACATATCACTCTCAGAAGAGAAAGTCCACAAGCCATTACCACTACCTCCCCCATATACTTGAAACTATTCCTACCTACTCTGCCTTTATTCTGGTTAAAATGGATAAACTCAATGTCATCATTTGTTCCTTGCGAAGGCCAGCCAGCCACTTGCATCCTAATGTCATCCACTCTCTCCAACATGAGAATAGTGCTTCTGCAATTCTCACCTCTGCCTCCTACATCATCAGTTTTCTATCACTTCTGGATTGTTTCATCAACATATAAAAATGTTATTTCTCCCATCTTAAAGAAAATCATCTTATCATCACATTTGCCCCTCTAGTAAACATTTCATACATCTGTATCTCTTTAAAGGAGAACTCTTCAAAATATTGTCTTTGACATTATCTCTAAAATACACTCCACGGAAGTTTTTCACCCACCACTTGACTGAAACTATTCTTGTTGAGGTCACCAATGACCTTCATATTACTAAATCCAAAAGCCGCTTTTTAGTTTCTTAAATTACTTGGCCCTTCAGCAGCATTTGACACAATTAACCATTCTCTTCTCCTATAAACATTTTATTTGCTCCCAGTTTACTAAAATCCTAGTTGTCCTCCTTCATTGGCCACTTTTCCCCATTTCTCTTGATATTTCTTCTTCATCTCCCCAACAACTTTCTAAGGTTGAAATATGCAAAGACTTAATCCTGTATCTCTTTTATATTCTTGATAACTGCCTTTCATCCAGTGTCTTCTGTACACTGATGTCACCCAATGTAGCCTGAACCTCTGTCCTAAACCTGAGGTCATATCTCCACTTTACTGTCTAACAGACATTAAAACCTACCGTGTTCAAAACTGAACTTCTCATTTTATCCTCAACACCTCCCCCCCACCCCCCAGTCCCCCCAAAACTTGCTCTTCTCCATTTCAATTAATGGCAACTCCCTCCTTGCAATTGTACAGTGGAAACATTGCCATCCTTTGCAACTTTTTCTCTCACAACTCTCCTGGAATCCATAGCAGATCCCGTTAACTCTACCTTCAAATTATATCCAGAATCCAACCACTTCCCACTACCACTTGTTTAATCCTCACTCCAAGGCCCCTAAATTATTGCCAAGAGCATACTCGATGGTTTCTCTGCTTCACCCTTTTGCCACTTCACACTCTTTTCAACAACACAGCAGCCAGTGATCTTGATAAAATGTAAGTCAGATCACAGCACTATTTTCACAAGCCTTTATTGGTTCCTTATCTCACTCAGAGGAAAGACCAAGTAACTAAAATGCCCACAAGGTCCTACACAGTCTGGTCCCCTATTACTTTCTGATCTCATCCTCTTCTACAATCCCACGTACTTACTCTGTTCCAGGCACACTAGCCTCCTTGATGTGCCTTGAACTTATCAGGCATTCTCCCACCGCTGGACCTTCATACCTGCTACTTCCTCTCCTGGAATCCTCATCACCTTATTATCTCCATGGCAGGTTTCTTCAGCTCCTTCAGGTTTTGACTCATATATTTGCCTTCTCAGAGTGATCTTTCCTGAATACCCTATTCAAAATTGTAACCTTCACCCTCAACACCCTCTATCCCCTTTCCCTGGTTCACTTCTCTTTGACACTGATTATAATCTAACATACAGCATAGTTTACATATTTAGTTGGTTTCATTTCTGTCTCCCCTCACTAGAATGCAAGCTCCAAGAGGGCAGAAATTTTTGTACGTTTTGTTCACTCCTGTAGACTCAGTTCCTAAAAAGTTGCCTCAAACACTGTAAGTACTCTAAATATATTTGTGAAGTGATTGCATAATTAAATGATGTGGCCCCATTGTAGTTAAAAGCACACACGTTAGAGTCAGAAAGACCTTCATATAAATTCTGGTTCTGCCTCTTACTAACCAAGTGGTCCAAGACAAATAATTTTTTGAGTTCCTATTTCCTATTACAAAATGGATATATGGTACCTAACACTCAGAATTTTTTTAATAAATGTTAAAGTAAATAAAAAAGTATAAGTAGAATAGAATAGAAAAATATTATTTGCAGTGATTAATATTCACCATCAATACAGTATTAAAATAAGATTCCCCAAATGTATGTGATAAATTTTCATTGCTTTGACTTAACCTCTAAAATAATTACTTTAATTATTTCAATTTTACCAAAAATTATTCTCAGTAAACAGTGCCATTTGATACTAACTACAAGACAGTTAAGAAAATTACAGCACATTTTTCCTCACCAGTGTTTAATTATAAAATGTAATTTTCTAAATAAAATATTGTTTCTTAGATATACTTTCCATGAAGAGTTCCATGTTCACTTTTAAAATGCAATCATAATATACAACAAGGTCTTTTTTAAATACTATAACAAATTCAGATGTTAATTATTTTGATGTCACCAAACTTAAAATTAATTTTTTTTTTTAAGTTGGTCTTCATTTTGTCTGATGGTCCTTACCTGGTTGATGTTACAAGCAGAAACTGTTCCCACCATTCCACTTCTTATCCATAGGATATCTCCACTCACTTTTATTTCCAAGGTAAAGAGAACGCATTTGACAAGATCCAGTGTTGACTGCACACCAAGAAACATGCACAGGTACCTTTCTGTTATTCGTGGCTTTCTCTGTTTCCCTACCCTACAGTATCCACCATGACTGTCACCAACTCAAGTTTCAGGAAATAAAAAGCAACTCTTCACCCTAAGAGATTCAAGCCCCTTGAGAAAACAGGAAAAGGGTTGCTCAGTCACATCTAGTGTTTCAAGTTCACAAATCTAGAGCATGGAAAAGTTGGACCTTTAATCCATTTCACAAAACAGCCAATTGCCTATTTTGTTTAGAGACTTTTTTTCTTTTCTGTAATATTCAATTATCTTCTCAATTTTACTCCAGAGCTAAGCAGATTAACTGTACTATTCTCCATTTCTTATCTGAACACATGTATGAATGATTCATATAAATATTTTACCTGTGCTGAATAGTGAGATTAGAACATTCCATGTGCCACTGAATGCTGCTTTCTCACTCTCTAGCTTACATTTTTAAGTTCCTAGTATGGAAAAATTTTGGGAGAAATGTAAATGAACATCATTAACTTTTCTTTTTCTTTTAACTTACTTTTAATCACAACATAAAATACTTTGAATGTTCAAAAATTGGTTGTTTGAATTTTTATTAATGATACTTATTTTCTACTGATTATCTTCTATTTGTAAGCCCTTGTTCTAAGAACAAGAAGATGTGCACTTCACAGCACACCAACAACAGAGCATGAATCTGATAAACTACTCAGTGCAAAAAATTAAGTGGAAAAAGAAACTGTCAACAACACACAAAAAAAGACATCGAAATGACAACACTAAACTCATGCCTATCCATAATTACACTGAATGTAAAGGGACAAAATGCACCAATAAAGAGACAGAGAGTGGCAGAATGGATAAAAAACACAACCCATCTATATGCTGCCTACAAGAGATACACCTTAGACTTTGAGACACAAACAAACTAAACCTCAAAGGATGGGAAAAAAATATACCAAGCAAACAACAATCAAAAAAGAGCAGGAGTGGCTATATTAATTTCTGACAAAAGAGACTTTAAAGTTAAAGGGACAATATACCAGGAGGATATAACCATGTTAAATATTTAAGCACCCAATGTCAGGGCTTGAAGATACATAAAACAAACTCTAACAGCATTGAAAAGTGAGATAGACAGCTCCACAATTATAGTATGGACTTCAACACACCACTTTCGATGAAGGAGAGACCAACCAGAAAGAAGCTCGATAAAGACACAGAAGATCTAAAGGCCACAATCAACCAACTTGACCTCATAGGCATATGTAGAACACTCCAACCAAGAGCAGTATACTTTCTTTTCCAACACACATGGAAGATTTTATAGAATAAATCAAATATTAGGTCATAGAGCAAGCCTTAGTAGAATCCAAGACATCAAAATATTACAAAACATCTTCTCTGACCATAAGGCCATAAAAAGTAGAAATCAATAACAGAAAAATCAGGGAAAAGAAATCTAAAACTTGGAAACTGAACAATACCCTGTTCAAAAATGACTGGGTTATAAAAGACATCAAGGATGGAATAAAGAAATTCATAGAATCAAAAAGAATGAAAACATTTCCTATCAGAACCTTTGGGACACTGCAAAAGCAGTGCTAGGAGGTCAATTTATATCAATAAATGCACACATACAAAAAGAAGGGTCAAAATCAAAGAATTATCCCTACGACTTGAACAAATAGAAAGACAGCAACTAAAGAAACCCTCAGACACCAGAAGAAAGCAAATAATAAAAATTAGAGCAGAATTAAATGAAATAGAGAATAGAAAAACAATCGAAAGAGTTAAAAGACCAAAAGCTGGTTCTCTGAAAAAATTAACAGAATGGATAAACCACTGGCCAAACTAACAAAAGAAAAACAGGAGAGGAAGCAAAAAACCTGAATAAGAAATGAGATGGGCGATATTACAACAGACCCAACTGAAATTAAAAGAATCATATCAGATTACTATGAAAAATTGTACTCTTAACAAATTTGAAAACCTAGAAGAAATGGATGAATTTCTACAAATACACTACCTGCCTAAACGAACACAAATAGAACAACTAAATAGACCCATAACAAAAGAAGAGATTGAAAAGGTAATCAAAAAAGTCCCAACAAAAAAAAAGCCCTGGCCCAGACAGTTTCACTACACAGTTCTACCAAACTTTCAGAGAAGAGTTAAAACCACTACTACTAAAGGTATTTCAGAGCATAGAAAAGGACGGAATACTCCGAAACTCATTCTATGAAGCCACCATATCCCCGAGACCAAAACCAGGTAAAAAAAAAAACAGGTAAAGATACCACAAAAAAAGAAAATTACAAACCTATATCCCTCATGAACGCAGATGCAAAAATCCTCAACAAAATTCCAACCAATGGAATTCAACAACATATCCAAAAAATAATTCACCATGACCAAGTAGGATTCATATCACATATGAAGGGATGGTTCAACATTAGAAAAACAATTAATGCAATCCATCATATAAATAAAACAAAAGACAAAACCACATGATCTTATCAACTGATGCAGAAAAGGCATTTGACAAAGTTCAACACCCATTCATGATAAAAACTCTCAGCAAAATAGGAATAGAAGGGAAATTCCTCAACATAATAAAGGGCATTTATACAAAGTCAATAGCCAACATCATCCTAAATGGAGAGAGCCTGAAAGCATTCCCCTTGAGATCGGGAACCAGACAGAATGCCCTTTATCAGAACTGTTATTCAACATTGTGCTGGAGGTTCTAGCCAGAGCAATTAGGCTAGATAAAGAAAGAAAAGGCATCCAGATTGGTAAGAAAGAAGTAAAAGTATCTCTATTTGCAGAAGACACGATCTTATACACAGAAAACCCTAAAGACTCCTCAAGAAAACTACTGAAATTAGTCGAAGAGTTCAGGAGAGTATCAGGATACAGGATAAACACAGAAATCAGTTGGATTCCTCTATAGCAACAAAAAGAACATTTAAGAGGAAATCACTGAATCAATACCATTTACAGTAGCCCCCAAGAAGATAAAATACTTAGGAATAAATCTTACCACAAACAAAAAGGACCTATACAAAGAAAATTAAAAGACACTACTCAAGAAACCAAAAGAGACCAACAAAAGTGGAAAAATATACCTTGCTCATGGGTAGGAAGACTTAGCATTATAAAAATGTCTATTCTACCAAAAGCGATCTATAGTTTTAATGCAATTCCAATCCAAATTCCAATGACATTTTTTAATGAGATGGAGAAACAAATCACCAACTTCATATGGAAGGGAAAGAGGCCCCAGATAAGTAAAGCATTACTGAAAAAGAAGAACAAAGTGGGAGGCCTTAGTCAACCTGATTTTAGAACCTATTATACCGCCACAGTAGTCAAAACAGCCTGGTACTGGTACAGCAACAGATACATAGACCAATGGGACAGAATTGTGAATCCAGACATATGAGCATCCATCCACATATGAGCAGCTGATATTTGACAAAGGCCCAAAGTCAATTAAACAGGGAAAAGACAGTTTTTTAACAAATGTTGCTGGCCTAATTGGATATCCATCTGCAAAAAATGAAACAAGACCCACACCTCACACCATGCACAATGACTAACTCAAAGTGAATCAAAGACCTAAATATAAAACCTAAAATGATAAAGATCATGGAAGAAAAAATATGGACAATGTTGTGAGCCCTAACATACGGCATAAATAGTATACAAAAGACTACTAACAATGCAGAAGAAAAAGCAGATGTCTGGGAGCTTCTAAAAATCAAACACCTATTTTTATTCAAAGACTTCACCAAAAGAGTAAAAAGATTACCTAAAGATTGGGAAAAAGTTTTTAGCTATGATATTTCTGATTAGCGTCTCATCTCTAAAATCTACATGATACTGCAAAAACTCAACAACAACAAGACAAATAACCCAATTAAAAAATGGCCAAAGGAGAAGAACAGGCACTTCACTAAAGAAGGCATTCAGGTAGCTAACAGATACATGAGGAAAAGGTCACGATCATTAGCCATTAGAGAAATGCAAATCAAAACTACAATGAGATTCCATCTCACTCCAACAAGGCTGGCATTAATCAAAATAAATAAATAAATGTTGGAGAGGTTATGGAGAGACAGGAACACTTATACACAGCTGGTGGGAATGTAAAATGGTACAAACACTTTGGAAATCGATTTGGCGCTTCCTTAAAAAACTAGAAATAGAACTACCATACTATCCTGCAATCCCACTCCTTGCAATATATCCTAGAGAAATAAGAACCTTTACATGAACAGATATATGCACACCCATGTTCATTGCAGCACTGTTTACAATAGCAAAAAGATGGAAGCAACCAAGGTGCCCATCAACGGATGAATGCATGAATAAATTAGGGTATATTCACACAATGGAATATTACGCATTGATAAAGAACAATGATGAATCTGTGAAACACTGCATAACACGGAGGAATCAGGAAGGCATTATGCTGGGTGAAATCAGTCAGTTGCAAAAGGACAAACATTATATGAGACCACTATTATAATAACTCGAAAATAAGTTTAAACAGAGAAGAAAATACTCTTCGATGGTTATGAGAGTGGGGAGGGAGGGACGGAGAGGGGTTTTCACTAATTAGGTAGTAGATAAGAATTATTTCAGGTGAAAAGAAAGACAACACACAATACAGGAGAGGTCAGCACAACTAGGCTAAACCAAAAGCAAAGAAATTTCTGGAATAAACTAAATGGTTCAAATGCCAGTGTAGCAGGGGCAGGGGGTTGGGGACCATGGTTTCAGGGCATATCTAAGTCATTTGGCATCATAAAATCTATTAAGAAAACATTCTGCATCCCACTTTGGTGAGTGGTGCCTGGGGTCTTAAATGCTAGCAAGCGGCCATCTAAGATGCATCAACTGGTCTCAACCCTCCTGGAGCAAAGGAGAATGAAGAAGAACACCAAAGACACAAGGTAATTATGAGCCCAAGAGACAGAAAGGGCCTCATAAACCAGAGACTACATCAGCCTGAGACCAGAAGAACTAAATGGTGCCCGGCTACAACCAATGACTGCCCTGACAGGGAACACAACAGAGAACCCCTGAGGGAGCAGGTGAGCAGTGGGATGCGGACCCCAGATTCTTGTAAAAAGACCAGACTTAATGGTCTGACTGAGACTAGAAGGACCCTGGAGGTCATGGTCCCCAGACCTTCTGTTAGCCCAAGACAGGAACCATTCCCAAAGCCAACTCTTCAGACAGGGATTGGACTGGACTGTGGAATAGAAAATGATAAAGGTGAAGGGTGACCTTCGTGGATCAAGTAGACACATGAGACTATGTGGGCAGCTCCTGTTTGGAGAGATGAGAGAGCAGAGGGGATCAGAAGCTGGCAGAACGGACATGAAAACAGAATGGAGGGAAGGAGTATGCTGTCTCATTAAAGGGAGAACAACTAGGAGTATACAGCAAGGTGTATATAAGTTTTTGCATGAGAGACTTACCTGGTTGTAAACTTTCACTTAAAACCCAATAAAAATTAAAAAAAAAAAAGAATTTCAGCCTTGGAAACCTCACGGGGCAGTTGCTGAAAAGTACCTCTGTTTGCCTATATCAGAAATGTTCTAAATTAACCTTCAGGAATACATGTAGAGAGAGTTCTGAGTTGTTCAGTATTTACCAGGAGTCATGGATAGATTTTATTTTCTTTTCTCTCTTGCCTACTGTGTAAAATGACATTTTTCATCATATTTTAAGAACCATATCATTTATTTTATGAGAATTCGATAATATTCCTTTTGTTAAAACATCTTGATACAGTTATGTTTTATATTACATTTATACTACTAACCCACTGCCGTCGAGTCTTTACCATTTTTTAAGACCTAGTAGTATAAACTACTAGGTCTTAAAAAATGGTAAATATGCACACAATAGATAACATGAGAATAAAACTCCTCGATAGTAAATCACATCACTGGAGTCAGCGCTACCTTCACAATGAATGAGACTAAATCCCAAGAACATGTTTATAGCCAAATAGCATTTTGAGGAGATAAAATTTACTGAATTTTATACATCAGGCCATTTGGGAAAGTTTTTAGTATAAATATGACTTATTTACATATATTCACTTTTATGTTCTGAGGGTTTCTGACTGCATAAAATTACAAAAGTATTACTTAGAGAAAATGTTCTTAGCCTTCAAAAAATGACTTGTTTAATGCAGCAAAAACTAAATTTGAATATATGTAAAATCCTCACATATGAAACCACTGCTTTTATAGAGTTAGTCAACAAATACATTTAGGTTTATGTTATAGTCTAGAGACTATGTTAAACTACAGGGATCCTAAAAGGATGATCTATCATTTAAGCAAGAGACAGATAGGTATAGAAATGAATAAATTATACACAGTCTATAAAGACTATAAGAGTATATAAGTTGCTGTGACAGCAAATAACCTAACTGCTAATTACCTCGAGGAATTAAGACAATGTTAACTGGAAGACAAAAAAATTGGAGCTGAGTCTTAGGGTATGAATAAAGTTTTATCACGCAATCAACATAGGGCCAAATAATATAGGACAAGAAGTTTGAGCTTTACCGTACAAGACACGTGGTGGAATCTGACTTTTATTACCTAGGAGCAAGAGATGATTATACTGAGATTTTAGGATGACAAATCTAACAGTGAAGTGGAGGATGGAAGATGAATAATTATAAGGCTACTGTAAAATAAACTGGAAGATAAAGTTTATCATATGTCCTACAGCATAGCAGGAGTGGGGGTTTGGGGACCATGGTTTCAGGGGACATCTAAATCAACTGGCGTAATAAAATCCATTAAGAAAACATTCTGCATCCCACTTTGGTGAGTGGCGTCTGGGGTCTTAAACGCTAGCAAGCGGCCATATAAGATGCATCAACTGGTCTCAACCCTCCTGGAGCAAAGAAGAATGAAGAACACCAAGGACACAAGGTAATTAAGAGCCCAAGAGACAGAAAGGGCCTCATAAACCAGAGACTACATCAGCCTGAGACCAGAAGAACTAGATGGTGCCTGCCTACAACTAATGACTGCCCTGACAGGGAACACAACAGAGAACCCCTGAGGGAGCAGGAGAGCAGTGGGATGCAGACCCCAAACTCTCATAAAAAGACCAGACTTAATGGTGTGACTGAGACTAGAAGGACCCTGGTGGTCACGGCCTCCAGACCTTCTGTTAGCCCAGGGCAGGAACCATTCCCAAAGGCAACTCTTCGGACAGGGATTGGACTGGACAATGGGATAGAAAAAGATGCTAGTGAACAATGAGCTTCTTGGATCAAGTAGACACTTAAGACTACGTTGGCATCTCCTATCTGGAGGGGAGATGGGAGGGCAGAGGGGGTTAGAAGCTGATGGAATGGACACGAAAAGATAGAGTGGAGGGAAGGAGTGTGCTGTCTCATTAGTGGGAAAGCAATTAGGAGTATACAGCAAGGTGTATATGAATTTTTGTATGAGATACTTACTTGATTTGTAAACTGCACTTAAAGCACAATAAAAATTAAAAAACTTATATGGCCTAGATTAAGACAAGTCCAGTTAGAATGTAGGGAAGCAGACATATAGCATGGACGCTTGAAGGTAGCTTGGACAGCAGTTGGTATGGTAGAAGTTAACATAATTGAACATTGGGGATCATCTTGTTTCAAGGTGTGTACCAAAGGACTCAGAAAATATTTAAAAGTAATGGCCACAGGAAAGGAGCAGGAGAGAGTAATGTCATAGACACTGAAAGAGAAGAAATTTCAAGACGTTCTACAAGGTCAACGGTGTCAAATGCCAAAGATAGGGTACACAGAATGGCGCCTGGAAATGAGCCATGGGATACGGCAATTTTGAGGCTATTATGGATGCAAGTGAAAGGAGCTTCAGTAGAAGAGTGGGAACAGAGACCAAATTTATTTGATTGAAGAAGGAAGAATAGCAGAAGCGGAATCAGGGAATGAAATGAGACTATGCTTTCAAAAAGTTTAGCTGCAAAGAGAAAGAAGGCAAAAGTGTAACAAAGTCAGACTGAAGAAAAGTTTTCAAAGTGTGGTGAACACATAGGTAGGTTAAGGAGGAGGAGCCAATGAAAGAGAAGTAAGTAAAAACTCAGGACAGAGGAAAGAATTTATGAACTGAGACCTTAGTGAGGCAGGAAGAGATAAGAACTTACAGGAGTAGTAATAGCTAACAAAAGTACATCCCGTGTGCCAGGCACTGCTCTACATGTTTTTCCTGTTTTAATTAATACAAGTTGTTTCAGAATGCTATGGGGTACATGTCATCATTGCGTCCATTTTAAAGTTGGAGAAACAGAGATACAGAAACAATAAGTAACCCACGTGGAAAGGTTACATAACTGGTCCAAGTGGTAGAAGGAGGCTTAGAACCAGGTGGTCAAGAAGCAAAGCCTCTTCTCTTAATCACTGTGCTATATTGCCTCTGGGGCCTTTGGAAAGAATATGAAATGCAGATTCTCTTAAAATAGGTAAGAAAAGAACTGATGAGTGATCATAGGTAAATTATGGAGTTGAAGTTGAAGAGACAAGCTGAGCAAGGGCTCACCTGATAACTTGTATGTTTTCTACAAAGTAGGAAGTAAGATCATCTGTTGATGATTATGTATTTGAAGACAGGGTAGAAAGTTTAAGGATGATAGTTAACTTTTAGAGACACCAAATCAGAAAATATAAGAATAATTTTGACCTTTTATTATCAACCTCTTCACCAAAGCATCTTTCCTACATTATCTTAAATCCTTACAGGTAGCCCTACAAGATAGAAATTACTATTGCCCTTTTAAATATAAAGAAAATGGAGACCAAATAGGTAAATAATTTGATCAAGATGACACAGATGGTAAGTGCTGAAGTTAGGATTTGAATCCAGGTCTTTCACCAAAGGCCTTATTTTTCCCCCTCTGACACATTGTCTCAGAAAAGAAAAGAAAAAAGAGGAACACCAAGGGCAAGTAGAAATGATACTGTGAAGCATTGAGGGCTCAGCTTAGAACGAAAACCATAACTGCTGTGTAGCACAAATTTGCACAGTTAAGCAATGTTCCCCCACAGCACCAATCAATTTCTGAACCAAGATTAGAAATGGAAAATAACTACTTTCAGTTGTGGTGGTGAGCTGGTTGAATGAGGATGTTGGAAGCACATGGAGTAAAGGAAAAAAATAGAGCCAGGAAGGAACTGTTAACTAAGAGAAAAGGGATAGGTTGAGTCCATGAGGACAAATGGCAGGTTGAGAAGCAGAGACCAAGTTAGAGAAATGGAAAGATCACAGGTAGTGAACAGAGTGAGATATCTGTAATTAAGATTTCTGCAGGTAGAAGAGTTCAGTAGTACGACTGGAAGCAGAGCTTCTCAAATTTAAGCAACTGTTTCATGGTTTTGTACATACCTAGAGATAGTGTTCTTCTTCTTACCTTAGTTAAATTTACAGACACCCCTTAGACTTCATAAAAGATATCAGCTCACATAAGCTAAAAGCTTTAGAGAATGAACCTTTGTTTTTCCTTCAATATTGCTGTATCAAAGTATGTTAAATTTTTTAACTCCATTTTTTTAATATTTCAGAATTTTATTAAGTGTGGGCAGTACCTTTATCTGTTGTTGAAGTTTTATCAGATGTACTGGGTTCTATGTCAGTATTCACAAATGGATGCAGCACTGGAAGCACTCATTTGTCTATGCCAAGAAATGTAGAAAACAGCTACCTGGCCAACCAGCTGGAAAAAATCCATTTTTACCCATTACAAAGAGAGGTGATCCCACAAAATGTGGAAATTATTAAACAATATCATTAATATCACACACAAATAAAATTTTGCTGAAGATTACTCAAAAGTGGTGGCAGCAGTAAATTGACAGGAAACTGCCAGAAATTCAGGCCAGATTCAGAAGAGGGATATCATTGCTTATGTTAGATGGATCATGGCTGAAAGCAGAGAATAACTAGAAAGGTGTTTACTTGTGTTTTATTGACTATGCAAAGGCATTCGACTGTGTTGATCATAACAAATTATGGATAACATTGCAAAGAATGGGAACTGCAGAACAATTAATTGTGCTCATGAGGAACCTGTACTTATACCAAAAAGCAGTCACTTCAGCAGAACAAGGGGGCACTGCCTGGCTTAAAGTCAGGGTTGTAGCCTTTCACCACACTTATTCAATCTGTATGCTGAGAAAATAATCTAAGAAGCTGGACCATATGAAGAAAAATGGGGCATCAGGATTGGAAGAAGACTCATTAACAACCTGTGATATGCAGATGACACTACTTCGCTTGCTGAAAGTGAAGAGGACTTGAAGCACTTACTGATGAAGATCAAAGACCACAGCCTTCAGTATGGATTGCATCTCAACAAAAAGAAAACAAAAATCCTCACAACTGGACCAATAAGCAATATCATGATAAACAGAGAAAAGATTGAGGTTGTCAAGGATTTCACTTCACTTGGATTCACAATCAACACCCATGGATGCAGCTTGATCAAATAATGCATTGCATTAGGCAAATCTGCTGCAAAAGACCTCTATAAAGTGTTAAAAGCAAAGATGTCACTTTAAGGACTAAAATGCACCTTGACCCAAGCCATGGTGTTTTAAATTACCTCATATGCATGTGAAAGCTGAATAAAGCGAATAAAGAAGACGGAAGAAGAACTGATGCCTTTGAATTATGGTGTTGGTGAAGAACACTGAATATGCCAGAAGAATGAAAAATCTGTCTTGGAAGAAGTACAGCCAGAGTGCTCCTTAGAAGCAAGGATGGTGAGACTTCATCTTACATACTTTGGACATGTGATCAGGAAGGACCAGTCCCAGGAGAAGGACATCATGCTTGGTAAAGCACAGGGTCAGCGAAAAAGAGGAAGACCCTGAACAAGATGGATTGACACAGTGGCTGCAACAATGCGCTCAAGCTTAACAATGATCTTGAGGATACTGCAGGACTGGGCAGTGTTTCGGTTTGTTGTACATAGGGTCTCTATGAGTCGGAAATGACTCAATGGCACCTAATAACAACAACATGCCAATATTTTACATTCCACTAGGTGGCTACAAAGTCAATAGTGAAGGAAGAGCAATTGCCTTTTTTAGCTGGATCAACCATCATTGCAGGACTTGGACAGTGTAAAACCCAAACAATAATTTTCTGTTGCTAGAACTTGATGACAGACCTTTGCACTTTCTGGTAAAAGCTGATAAATCAAGATTACAAGCATCATGTTACAAATAATAATTTTTAACCTCACATTCTGAGATGTTACACTCAACCATCTCTTTCATGTCACTGTTCTAATATTTATCTAAAGTTACCAACATGTTAATGCACATAAATTATTCCAGTTAATCACAACTGCCAAGATCTGAACAATTGCTCAGTCAACAATTCTGTCCTGATCATTTAATGTCTTCGAAGCAATAGAAGAACTAGAGGTTACCTGTTTGATTGACCTCCATATCAGTTTACAGAAGAACAACCTACCTTAATTTGGCTCAAAAAACATAATTACTGGGGCATGGTTATTCCTTGTGGCTTTAATTTAGGACAAATTCCTGGCAATATTTTGTTTCCACTGAGTACATTTTTTAAATGGTAGTCTAAACGAGATACTTATTACAGCAGCCGTTGTATCGTATAACATATAATATCTAACATATAATATCATTAATGACTGTCAAGAATACACCCCCAAACTATGAAAAAAATGGGTCCAATGTAAGAGGCAAACTTTTATAGTAAAAAATATTTTAAGAGATCTAGTTCTTCCTCATCTCCTTTCCTACAAGCATAATGGCAGTAAAATCTGGTGAAGGGTGAAATAGGGATCTTAGGTTTTACGTTCCATATCCCTGAGTATATCAGATACTTTTCTAACACTGATTTTGTAATATTCTGCCTTGACTGTTTTTTAAATATCACAAGGGAATATGTTTCTATTATTCTTATTGGAAGATTAATTCTCCAATCTTTGATGCCAAATGCAATCCTTAAAATATTGACGTAAATTCTTCACAGTGAAAGTTTTACTTGTTAAACTTTTTCTATTACTATATAATCTTTCTGTTACTATATATCTTGAAATAAAAATATATGCCTCCCACAATACTGTAGCTACCTAACCAAACAGTATTACATTTTACATACATAAGCAATAAGATGACTTTAGCTATCCAAAGAAGAAATAATTCACTACCATGCCCTGTAGAAATTTTTCCCTCCTCAAAGATAGAAAAGATGAAGCAAATGATCTTTAAAAATAAAATTACAGGTTTAGGAAGTAGCAACTGGGTTTGGGGTTATATGACATGGAGAAAAATGTGACCTACTTAAGAACATTTTAAAAAAAACAGATTTTCAAGAATTTTATAAGCTATCATTTCCTGATGATGTTCATTTTTATTTTTTTCTTTGTTCTTATTTTTCATTCATTTCTCATTATTTAGTAACAGAGTCACCCAATGTATTTTTTTTTGTGTGTGTGTGTGTGTATGATCTAGAATTGGCTTAGTACACTATACAAATGTAAAGCCTGAAGTTGATTTATTCTATAATAGGACAAAAACTCAGAAATACCTAAGTGTGTATATGTGTGTGTATCTGTTATATTATTTATTTTAGCTAAAACTTAGAAAAATTTTACTAGCCAGATTTCCAAGATACAGTGTTTGTAATATATTTGATGTGGCAAAATACCTTTTAAATTGATCCTTTAAGACTAAATCTAATTTATATTTGATAACGACCATTACTGAGTTAGCATCACCACAATAATACTGCCTTTATGCTTTATATACGGCAAATGGAACTGTATCTCTATTGTGAAATCATTTTTAAATATTAACTGTTAGGAAGCTAGAGAAAGAGATATGTTTTCCATTAAGTAACATTTACTATAAAAATTTGCTAAACTACAGTTTGTCAAAGTAGGTGACTGGGTTTTCCAAATGGGATATTTTGGCCCTAGGATCAAAGAGAAACAAGTCAGATGTAAGGGGCACAACAGAAGCTGTTATAAGAATAGGATATACCACTGATTATTCTTTCATTCAACAAACACATTTTCACTTACATCACAGGAATAATAGTTTTTGGCAATCAGTCTTTCAACTCACTGATTTGGGATCTTGACTCTTCCATCTTGTGTTGCTGCCATCTTCTAGGGCTTCCACAGTATCCTCTGCTGGATCTTGTGCATTCAGCCAGTTCGTGAGCAAAAAGTGAAAGCAAAGACTATCACACAGCACGCTTTATGCCTAAGCTCATCAGTGGTACACATCACTTTCATCCACATCCTTTTGGCCAGCCCAGGCAGATGTCCCTGACTTAACTACAAAAGAGATCAGGAGATCTTGCTTTCGGTGTGCACATGAAGGTGAAATGTTTTCAAAATATTATCATTTTAACGTGTAGCTGATATAAAGATTTATTAATGAGATAACTTACATGATTTTTTTGTTTACTGAAACATTGAAATCCAGTCTGTATTTTACACTGACAGCACATATCACATCTGACCAGCCACATTTCAAGTGCTCAACACCCACATACGGCCCGTGGCTACAGTATTTGACAGCACAAGCCTAAACACCTAAGTTAAAAGGCATAAATTATCATACTGAATAAAAGGCAACACCTGACTCTAGTCTATCTACAATAAATAAACTTTTAATAAGTAAGCTCAGATAGATTAAAAGTAAACAGATAGAACTTCCACTTAGACTAAATGGAATAACTTCCTGAAAAATGGATAAAATATGTAAAAGAATGGTTTTCAAGACACTGAATATCAAACAATGAAGTACAGTGATCCTTGACACACAGGAAACAAATTAGGGGAGTCCCATAAAAAAAAAAAATTTTTTTTTTTTTATGAGTACTCAGCTGTCTAGTGACAATTTCCAGCTGTGGTACAAGAAGGGGAATCTAGGTAGAGCCCATCAGACACTCTGAAACTGAGGAAATGGAGCTGGAAGTTCAGGGAAGCTTAGGTGACTAGAGTTAACAAGGGAAAGTAATACAGAGGAGAGAGTTGCCCTGAAAAATCCAGAGGTCTGCAGAAAGTCCACCTTGAGTCTTAAACTCTCAAAGAGATGGATTGACACAATGGCTGCAACAATGGGCTCAACCATAGCAATGATTGTGAGGATGGCGCGGGACTGGGCAGCGTTTCATTCTGTTGTACATGAGGTTGCTATGAGCTTGAATCGATTCCAAAGCACCTAACAACGACAACACTTTAAAGTATATATTCTGAAATATTTTAAATGAAATTACCTATGTGATCTACTTCTTTTTACAGTAGGATGTTGTTGTGTACCACTGAGTAGATCCCGACTCATAGTGACCCTATAGGACAGAGTAGAACTGCCCCATAGGGTTTACTAGGCTGTAATCTTTATGGGAGCAGATCGCCAGGTCTTCTCTCTTCCTGTGCCAACACAGAGCCGCTGGTGGGTTCCAAGTGCCAACTTTTTTGTTAAGCCACCAATTCAGTTTCTTCTTTTTAGAACACTTAAAAGGCTCCTTTTGATTTGAGACTTTATAAAGGTTGCAAAAATATATGTAGATTACTGAACCCATATTTGGAATGCACAGCTCATTAATTGTTATCATATACAATGTAAACCAAAAATAATACACAGAATCAATGAAAGTGTTCTCGCATTAACTAATGGTATTTCTCCTGAAAACTTCAGCCCCAGAAACGTCAAGTGAAATGTCTTGGCCTCATCTATACCACATTCTCTGACTGTCCCAGAACTGAGTAATCTTTCATCCTGGTATATAATAATCTTTCTAATAGCAAATTAATATTCTAAATATAGGCTGTTCTCTAGATTCTGTTAAAATTATCATAGTTCAGCAATTAAAATTCATATAAACTATCAACTATGTTTCCAGTGCTCTATTTCTTTCTTAATTTTTAAATCTTTTATGCATGTTGAAAATCCATAAAAGGCACTTCATTGAAAGTGAAAACATATCAATAATAATCTCTCCAAAATGCTTACGAAAATTAAGAAATGCTTTATATGGCTTTGATGAGAAGGTCTTGAAGACTTCTACAGCTTTATGTTGCAGAAAGGGGAGATGTCTTCTAGGCTATGTCCTTGAAGACAATTTCTTTGAAGAACTCACTTCTAAAATGATTCCAAGTTTCCCACCACTATTCTCTCAATTTACTGGCTATTTCTTTTTGAAAACACAAACACACAGTTTCATCAAAATACTAGTGCTTAAGTTTTTCTGACCACTGACAGGCAATCTGTAAATCGCTGTTAAGATGGTACCATTAAAACATGCTCAAAAAACATTAACACTGGGATGAGGTGTTAGGGAAGGGTGAAAAAAGCGAATTAAGAATTAATCCAATTTCAGTGTTGAAAACTTGATGGTTTCATTTAAGGTAAAATGCTATCTTCTCTCTGTGTATTTTAAAGGGAAATCGAGTGTGTCAAATAAGCATGTGAATGGTCATAAAACATCTGCAAAATGTATTGTCACAATGTATTTACAGCGACAAGGCACAGCATGAAAAATAAACGTAGCTTCACTTTATCTTAGTTTATACACCTAAATTTTTAAATAAATATTTAAAAATTATTAGCTAACCTTTCCCAGTGCTTAATAAAGAAAACAAGAAGTGTGACATGCCACAAATATATACACACTAGGCATGCACGGCTGCAGCAGTATATCCACAGGGAGCTGCCTGAAATTCAGGCTGGTTTCAGAAGAGGACATGAAACCAGGGATAGCATCGCTGGTGTCAGATGGATCCTGGCTGAAAGCAGAGAATACCAGAAGGATGTCTACACGTGTTTTATTGACTTTGCAAACGCATTTGACTGTGTGGATCATAACAAATTATGGATAACATTGCGAAGAACAGGAATCCCAGAACACTTAATTATGTTCATAAGGAACCTGTACATACATCAAGACGCAGTTGTTCACCAGAACAAGGGGATACTGATTGGTTTAAAGTCAGGAAAGGTGTGTGTCAGGGTTGTATCCTTTCACCATACCTATTCAATCTGTATGCCGAGCAAATAATCGCAGAAGCTGGACTATATGCAGAACAGGGCATCAGGATTGGAGGAAGACTCATTAACAACCTGCATTATGCAGATGACACAACCTTGCTTGCTCAAAGTGAAAAGGACTTTAAGCACTTACTAATGATGATCAAAGACCACAGACTTCAGTATGGATTGCACCTCAACATGAGGAAAACAAAAATCCTCACAACTGCACCAATAAGCAGCATCATGATAAACGGAGAAAAGACTGAAGTTGTCAAGGATTTCATTTTACTCGGATCCACAATCAACAGCCATGGAAGCAGTAAATGACACATTGCATTGGCTAAATCTGCTGCAAAGGACCTCTTTAAAGTGTTGAAAAGCAAAGATGTCACCTTGAAGACTAAGGTGCCTCTGGCCCAAGCCATGGTATTTTCAACTGCATCATATGCATGTGAAAGCTGGGCAACGAATAAGGAAGACCAAAGAAGAATTGACGCCTTTTAATTGCAGTGTTGGTGAAGAATATCGAATATGCCACATACTGCCAAAAAAATGAACAAATCTGTCTTGGAAGAAGTACAACCAGAATGCTCCTTAGAAGCAAGGATGGTGAGACTGCGGCTTACATACTTTGGACATGTTGTCAGGGGGAATCAGTCCCTGGAGAAGGACATCATGTTTGGCAAAGTACAGGGTCGGTGGAAAAGAGGAAGACCCTCAACGAGGTGGACTGACACAGTGGCTGAAACAATAAGTCCAAGCATAACAATGATTATAAGGGTGGTGCAGGACTGGGCAGTGTTTCATTCTGTTGTACATAGGGTCGCTATGAGTCAGAACGGACTCGACGGCACCTAACAACAACACCACCACCACCAATAGGCATGTGCAAGAAATGAAACCCAAGAGATAAAAAACAATGCAAAACAAAGTTTTTTTTTGCCTTTTATACCAAAACAGCTTCTCTTATGATAGGGAATACCAATGATTGGTAAAATACATATTTCTATAAAAAGAAAAAGACTATATGAAGAACAATAGGGCACCAGGGTTGGAGGAAGACTCATTAACAACCTATGTTAGGCAGATGACACAACCTTGCTTGCTGAAAGTGAAGAGGACTTGAACTACTTATTGGTGAATTTCAAAGAATACAACCTTCAGAATGGATAACACCTCAACATAAAGAAAACAAAAATCCTCACAACTGGACACTGAGCAACATCATGATAAACAGAGAAAAGATTGAAGTTGTCAAGGATTTCATTTTATTTGGATTTACAATCAACACCCATGGAAGCAGCAGTCAAGAAATCAAATGACACATTGCAATGGGAAAATCTGCTGCAAAAGATATCTTTAAAGTGTTAAAAGCAAAGATGTCACTTTAAGGACTAAGGTGCACCTAACCCAAAAAAAAAAAAGTCAAGGTATTTTCAATCACCTCACACGCATGTGAAAGCTGGACAATGAATAAGAAGAATAAAGTAGAATTGATGCCTTTTTTGAATTATGATGCTGGCAAAGAATATTGAAAAACCATGGACTGCCAAAGAACAATCAAATCCTTCTTGGAAGAAGTACAGCCAGAATGCTCCTTCAAAACGAGAATGGCAAGGCTTCGTCTCACATACTTTGGACATGTTATCAGGAGGGACCAGTCCCTGGAGAAGGACATCATGCTTGGTAAAGTGGAGAGTCATCGAAAAAGAGGAAGATCTTCAGTGAGATGGATTGACACAGTGGCTGCAACAATGGGCTCAAGCATAACAACGATTATGAGAATGGTGCAGGACAGAGCAGTGTTTTGTTCTATTGTACACAGGGTTGCTATGAGTTAGAAGTGACTTGAAGGCACCTAACAACAACAACAACATTTCCTCCCCATCAGTTGTGAAACTAAGTCATCCCTATCAGAGCAAATGTGGCAAGACATTTTCAGTAAGTATAAAAAGCAAACCAGTATTTATTATGAGTATCCAGTAGGAGCATTTTGATAGAAAGTAAGAAAGCACTTTTTAGATGGAAAGGCTAGGTCTCTTCATAGTAACTGAAACTGCCTGTTCTCCTCTGAGGCCCTCTGTGGCATCAAAGTACAGTTTTTGCTTAACCACTTGATTGCTTATATTTTCATCCAGCTGAAGACACACGGTTTCCATCTATGTCATGCAGTAGATACACACTGTAACAGGCAACCTTTTGTCTTTGAGACAGAAAAAAAACTAACGAAAGCAGTTGTTCATTCTCATTAATTTATTTTGCTCATTAAATAAATTTATCAAATGTTAACTGTTACATAATCTTCTTTGAAATAAAAAGATATATACAATAGGATTCCTGACTTCGGAGATCTACCATAGTTTATGCAAATAAAGCATGCTTCTAAGTTTTTTTTTTTTTTTTTCTAAGTTTGTTTGCCAATGGCACACTCCCCCATGAGGTATTTTCTTAAATGTTGCTATGCCATTTTTTTTTTTTACAGGTTTCTGTAAAAAAAGAAAAATAAGCATAGCATACTTACAAAAATACCTCACAGGGGGAGGGAATGGTTGGCAAACAAACACAGAAAGCACATGTTATCTGTGTAAAAATATGGTAACCAAACAGTGGAGGGAACTAATAGATACGAAGCAATAAGAGAATAATAAGAGGTAACACAACAAAACAGTAAATTATCTTTAGTTAATATAATTTAAGTGAATTCTTATTTGAGGATAAAAATCAAATATCACATAAAAATACTTCCACTCTCATTTTTTTGTTGTTTGTTTACCTTAGATAGGTATTAATTTCTAGACTGGAAAAACTGTCAGTGTTTCGTTGCTATTACAAATGACTGATGATGTCTCTTAGTAACAAATTCCATTTCATGAAGTAGACTTTTTATCATATAGAATGAATCTATCTGATCCCTCAATCTATTATGATGATAGGGTGTGTTTTTCAATTATTATTGCTTGCCCTAAATTCTATAGTTAGCATTATATTTCTTCATTGGTGTATACCCATATATCACTGAATAATTTCAGGGCTGCTGAATTTTTATTGCCTAGCTCCAGACAAGATTAAAGTGGAAAAACATTCAAACAAATCTTTGATCACTGTAAGGGCTCTATTTAGTGTAATAAACTATGTTCTGCTTCTTGTTATCAAAAGCTTATTTTCTCAAGTCTCTTTAAACTCAATTCAGGGTGCCTCAAGCCATTGTAGGAAAGGAAACAGAGTTTAAACAAACATGAATAAAAATAAGCTCATTTCATATAAAGAGAATCCTCAAATTAATAACTTTAAATATTTATTTATTTACAAGAGAGAAATAAAAAAAATGAATTCAAAGGAACGGAAAACTACAGAATAATACTGAGCTGTAGTGCCTGGGAAGGTGTTAAGGAATATGTTCCCAGATTATAAAGCCTTGGGATTTGTAACATGTGACTGAGAATGCTCACAAAGACATGCACGCACACACACACCACTTATTTCCGGTGAATAGTTAAAACTGATTCCTTACAAACAACTTCCACAGGTATGCATAACCACTCTAAAAATGAAAGAAATCTACAGTCACTGAATGATAAAATTAGCTGTCAGATTCCAAAAGCATTAGCTTCTGCCTCCACAATAAATAATATACTTTGACAAGTCTGTGTGCTATGTGGGCTTAAACACATCAAGGATTTAGAAATTGTAAATCATTAAACAAAGCCAAAACATATTCTTATTAAATTATCTGAGGATAAACATTCCAAGAGATCAAATTTCTCTCCTATTGCAAGCGCCTTTATAAAAACAAAAGGGAAGATACATGCATAACATATTTGGGGTTGGAGGAAACCCCAAATGGTTTAAAACCACTTTGAAACACTTCAAACCAAAGCCCAACCAGCCAAGCTAGAAACCAAGGCAATGAAAGACATCTCTGAAAGAGCCACCATTGTCAAATTCCCTCAGCTGACTCTTAGAAATCGAGTCAAAGGGGTCTGAAATAAAAGGAAAGACTGAAAAAGATGATTGAACATTAGAGATTCCAACCTTGAACTCTTTTTAACCATGTGACAAAATTCTTTTGAAAAAAACATCAAACCTAAACTTTGAGCAGCCTAATTATTAGGATATTTCTGTTCACTCCGAAAAGAATCCTGTCCAGCAATAATGTAATAGGAGACTAAGGGTATGATGATTTAAGGATACCAGGAAATGGTAAAAAAAAAAAAAAAAAAAATGAAATAAAGAACTGATGATTTTAAAATAAATTGGTTATATAAGCCACTGGATGAGAATTTCTTTAATATAAAATAGAAATAGAGCAGAAAGGGATCAGCAGGCCAAACCAAAACCCACCAAAAAGACATCTGCAATTGTTACAAGTAAGAAAAAGAAAAACCCACTCCTACTTCATGAGCTATAAAATATAGAAAGCTTCATCTGAAATAAGTGAGAAAAAACAAAACTCTGAAAATAATCCCAACCTAATTATCCTTAACCCCCCCAAAAAACCCAGTGCCGTCGCTTAAGTACATAATATTATCATAGGAAAAACTGAAGTCATTAGTATTTGGCTAAAAATTTAAATACCAAATAACATTAAAATTTATCCCACTAATCCAGCTAATTTTCAATCTAAGTGTGAAAAATATACTACAAAGTGAAATTCTAGAATACAGGCTCAAGTTCCAATATTTTGAGTAAATTTTACAAGAAACTAAAACTTTTGTGCAAAATAAGATAGAATATTAAAAACAATATATTTGCATAATTATGGTAGTTTGAAATATTAAGATACATTTTTGGCAGGCTCTTTCATTCCTCGGTTAGTTTTAAAGGTTCTAAAGATAATTTTGAAACTATACCACTCTCCTGAAAGTAGAGTTTACTTTTAATATTGAAATTGCTTTATTACAAAATGTAAGAGAGAACAGTTTTAATAATCTACAATATAAAATTGGAAAAGCTTACCAGTTACCAAAACTTGATAATTAGGACATTATATTTTATTAACTAAGGAGAATACTGGTAACTACATTATATGTTTTTTGGTGTCTGAATAAGACAGGTGTGAATAAAACATATTTTAACTTCCAAACCTTTAGCATTCTAGTTAGGAAGACAGAATTGTACATAAACCCATCACTGTTGAGTTGATTCTGACTTATAGGGACCCTATAGGACAGAGTAGAACTGCCCTATAGGGTTTCCAAGGCTGTAAATCTTTATGGAAGCAGACTGCCACATCTTTCTCCCAGTGAACAGTTGGTGGGTTCAAACCATCCACCTTTAGGTTAGCAGCCAAATACTTCAACCACTGAACCACCAGGGCTCCTCAGTTGTACATGGAGGACTACAACAGCAACATTACCCACCAGCCTTGACTGGGCCCTCCATCTTGGCCATGTTTAATATTCCCCACTGTCTTCAAACCTCCAAAATTTCCTATAACCTACCCCAAATCTCCCATTTCATTTTCAGCAAGTGCTTGCCTACCTGGCAAATAAAGAACAACCCTGGGACAGGTACTATATTAACTGCCCGTTAAAAAAAAAAAAATCCCAAACCCATTGTCATTGAGTGGATTCCGACTTATAACCCATTAGGAACCTATAACTTGCTTGTATCTGTACCAGTCTTTTCCTCCTTCGCTACTGATAATTTAAGGAAGACATCTTTCCTCTTATCTAATCATCTATTAATTATGAAATGAAAATAGTAACTGTACAGTGAAGAAAATGAAAACACCTCAGCCATGTGATCACACCTAATATTCCCCAATAGGGAACTAACAGACTCATTCACGTGCCTCAGGAAATAATGTCCTGAACTAGACACATCACTTATGTGGTATTCCAGCCAAAACTGTATAACCTGAATCTAATCATGAGCACACATCAGACAATTCCAAACTGATGAAAATGCTACAACACAACTGACCTGCGTTCTAAAGAACTATCCATGTCACGGAAGACAATAAAGACAAAGAAAGTGTACCAGACTACCAGACTGAGAAAGTGTACCAGACTAAATAAGGCTAAAGAGATATGACAACTAAAGGCAACATGTGATCCTAGACTGGATTCTAGACTGGAAAAAATTGGTATAAATGATATTACTGGGGGCCTAAAGAGGCAGAGCCAAGACGGTAGAATAGAAAGATGCTTCCGGCAAGCTATCTTTACAACAAAGACCTGAAAACACAAGTGAAACCAGTATATTTATGACAAGCCAAGAGTCCTGAACATCAAAGGCAAGCTTAGAAAAGGAACTGAGGGGTAGACGGAGGAAGAGATGGTTCAGAAGCGGAGAGAAGTCACTGGACCTCAATCGTGAGGAGCCCTCAGGCACCATTCCCTGAGTGGCAGCGGTGGGCTGGTACAAGCATTCAGCCGCAGTTTCCTCAGGGCGAAGCAGTCAGCCACACAGCCTACTCACACCTCCGGAACCAGTGAAGACCAGTGCTCTCGGGCAAAAGCTAAGTACTTGCGTTATTTTACTGCAGCCCCCCCCCCCACTCCACCCCCCAACCCCCGCCCCCGCTCTTATGCAAGCTACAGCAGCTGACTTCCCTGGGCCTGAGAAAGCCCCTGTTCAGTACCCAGAGCCATCCTCCTGGCCTTGGAGAAGGGATAAACTTGCAACTGGGGGAAAAAGATAATTTGCCAGCTCCACTAACCTGCAGAGCTCAGGACAGAAGCAGTTCCTGTCCAGGCATAAACGGTCCATGGACTTTGAGTAACTTTCCCCTCTGCATGGACCTGTGTGGGCCTATTTCAGGAGAATAGGCCCTTGTTAGCAGACTCCAACCATTCCAGCTGTGCAGCGGAGAGGTGGGTGTTTGATGTTTGACATTGCATTGCCTATTAAATAGGGTCCTCATCTACCCACATCAGGGGCCTAAGGACTGGTAGCTCCACTCAGGTCACCCAGCCACCCACAACAGGGGTCCAAGGATAACTGATACATCCCAGTCCTTACAACCAAAAACCCTGGGTGCCCATGGTCCTTATGCAAAACCCACCCACCTTTACACTCTAGGGAACAGGGACACACTTTCCTCAGAGATACGTGGGGGACGATTCTCAGGCCCCTGCCTTGTTCAGAGTGTGACCCTCTGCTGCAAACAGATGCCGGTACCTACACCAATCACCCCTGCCCCTCTAAGAGTGTAGGACAGGGCCTGTACCACACACTTGATGATCAGCTACCTGGACACCTGAGCTGAATTCATACAAGAAAAGTGAAAGGACTCCTAAACTGATATACCTGATAACAGCTCTAGCCATATGGGGACAGGATGTCAGAGTTCCAAAGGTGAAAATAATCAAGCTAGCTCACTCAAGCAACCCATCTGGGCATATCAAAACAAAACAAAGAAAGAAGCTATGACAGAGTAAGCAAACGTAAAATGAACTAATACAATAACTTATAGGTGGCTTGGAGACAACAGTCAATATCAAGTCACATAAAGAAACAGACCATGATTGCCTCAACGAGCTCTCAAAACAAAGAATCCAGGGATCTTCTAGATGAAAGTGCATTTTTGGAATTACCAGAGTCAGAATACAAAAGATTAATATACAGAACCCTTCAAGACATCAGGAAGGCAATGAGGCAATATGCAGAACCACCCAAGGAACACACAGATAAAGCAACTGAAGACAATAAAAAGGTTATTTAGGTACATAATAAAAAATTTGATAAGCTGGAAAAATCCATAGACACACATCAGATAGAAACTCAGAAGATTAAGAATAAAACAACAGAAGTACACAACTTAACAGAAAGTCAGAGAAGCAGATTTCAACAAGTGGAAGGCAGAATTTCTGAACTTGAAGATAAAGCACTTGGCACTAATATATTGGAAGAAAAATCAGATGAAAGAATTAAAAAAAATGGAGAAACCTCAAGATTCATGTGGGACTCTATCAAGAGACATAACCTACGACTGATTATAGTACCAGAACAGGGAGGGGTAACAGAAAATACAGAGAGAATTGTTGAAGATTTGGTGGCACAAAACTTCCCCGATATCATGAAAGGTGGGAAGATATCTATCCACGATGCTCATCGAACACCACATAAGGTAGATCTTAAAAGAAAGTCACCAAGACATATTATAACCAAACTTGCCAAAACCAAAGATAAAGAGAGAATTTTAAAAGCAGCTATGGATAAACGGAAAGTCACCTACAATGGACAGCCAATAAGAATAAGCTCAGAATACTGGGCAGAAACCATGCAGGCAAGAAGGCAATGGGATGACATATAAAAATTGAAGGAAAAAAATTGCCAACCAAGAATCATATATCCAGCAAAACTGTCTCTGAAATATGAAGGTGAAATTAGGACATTTCCAGATAAACAGAAGTTTAGGGAATTCGTAAAAACCAAACCAAAACTACAAGGAATACTAAAGGGAGTTCTTTGGTTAGAAAATCAATAATATCAGGTATCAACCTAAGATTAGAACACTAGGCAGAGGAATCAGAAGTCAACCCAGACAGGGAAATCAAAAAAAATAAATCAAGATTAAAAAAAAACCCTCAAAACAGGGTAGCAGCAATATTATTACGTAAAAGAAGACAATATTAAAACAATAAACAGGGACTAAGAAATGTAGTCATACATCTTCCATATGGAGAGGAAGAAAAGGCAATAAACAGAAATAAAAGTTAGGCTTAAATTTAGAAAAATAGGGGTAGATAATAAGGTAACCACAAAGGATACAAACTATCCTACACATCAAAATAAAATACAAGAAAAAAATAGAGACTCAGCAGGAACAAAATCAACAACAATGAATATGAGGAAAAGACAATGTATAAAGATAATCTATTCAGCACGAAAAATTAAGTGGGAAAAAGAAACTGTCAACAACACATAAAAAAGGACATCAAAATGACAGCACTAAATTCATACCTATCCATAATTACCCTGAATGTAAATGGACTAAATCTACCAATAAAGAGACAGAGAGTGGAGGAATGGATTAAAAAACAAGATCTGTCTATATGCTGCCTACAAGAGACACACCTTAGACTTAGAGGTGCAAACAAACTAAAATATATGGAAAAAAATATATCAAGCAAACAACAATCAAAAAAGAGCAGGAGTGGCCATATTAATTTCTGACAAAATAGACTTTAAAGTTAAATCCACCATAAAGGATAAAGAAGGGCACTATATAATGATTAAAGGGACAATATACCAAGAAGATATACCCATATTAAATACTTATGCACCCAATGACAGGGCTGCAAGATACATAAAACAAACTTTATCAGCATTGAAAAGTGAGATAGACAGCTCCACAACAATACTAGGAGACTTCAACACAAGACTTTTGGTGAAGGAAAGGACATCCAGAAAGAAGCTCAATAAAGACACAGAAGATCTAAAGGCCACAATCAACCAACCTGACCTCACAGACATATACAGAACACTCCACCCAAAAGCAACCAAGTATACTTTCTTTTCTAGTGCACATGGAACATTCTCTAGACTGGACCATATATTGGGTCATAAAGCAAGGCTTAGCAGAATCCAAAACACTGAAATATTACAAAGCATCTTCTCTGACCATAAGGCTATAAGAGTGGAAGTCAATAACAGAAAAAGCAGGGAAAAGAAATCAAACGCTTGGAAACTGAACAATACCCTACTCAAAAATGACTGGATTATAGAAGACATTAAGGATGGAATAAAGAAATTCATAGAATCCAATGAAAATGAAGACACTTCCTATCAGAACCTTTGGGAAACAGTGAAAGCAGTGCTCAGAGATCAATTTAGATCAATAAATACCAACATTCAAAAAGAAGAATGGGCCAAAATCAAAGAATTATCCCTACAACTTGAACAAATAGAAAGAGAGCAACAAAAGGACCCCTCAAGCACCAGAAGAAAACACATAATAAAAATTAGAGCAGAACTAAATGAAATAGAAAACAGAAAAAGAATTAACAAGACCAAAGGCTGGTTATTTGAAAAAATCAACAAAAGTGATAAACCATTGGCCAAACTGACAAAAAGAAAAAAAAAAAAAAACAGGAGAGGAAGCAAATAACCTAAATAAGAAATGAGATGGGTGATATTACAACAGACTCAACTGAAGTTAAAAGAATCATATCAGATTACTATGAAAAATTATACTCTAACAAATTTGCAAACCTAGAAGAAATGGATGAATTCCTAGAAACACACTACCTACCTAAACTAACACAAACAGGGGTAGAACAACTAAATAGACAAAAGAAGAGATTGAAAAGGTAATCAAAAAACTCCCAATAAAAAAAAGCTCTGGCCCGGACAGCTTCACTGCAGAGTTCTACCAAACTTTCAGAGAAGAGTTAACACCACTACTACTAAAGGTATTTCAGAGCATACAAAATGACGGAATACTCCCAAACTCATTCTGTGAAGCCAGCATATCCCTGATACCAAAACCAGGTAAAGACACCACAAAAAAGAAAATTACAGACCTATATACCTTCATGATCTTAGATGTAAAAATCCTCAACAAAATTCTAGCCAATAAAATTCAACAATATATCAAAAAAAAAAAAAAATCACCATGATCAAGTGGGAATAATACCAGGTATACAGGGATGGTTCAACATTAGAAAAACAATTAATGTAATCCATCATATATATATTTTTTTATAAATAAAACAAAGGATGAGAATCACATGATTTTATCAATTGATGCAAAAAAAGCATTTGACAAAGTTCAACACCCATTCATGATAAAAACTCTCAGCAAAATAAGAATAGAAGGGAAATTCCTCAACATAATAAAGGGTATTTATAGAAAGCCAATAGCCAACATCATCCTAAATGGAGAAAGCCTGAAAGGATTCCCCTTGAGATCGGGAACCTGACAAAAGGATGCTCTTTATTACTGCCCTTATTCAACATTGTGCTGGAGGCCCTAGCCAGAGCAATGAGGCTAGATAAAGAAACAAAGCACATCCAGATTGGTAAGGAAGAAGTGAAAGTATCTCTATTTGCAGATGACATGATCTTATACACAGAAAACCCTAAGGAATCCTCAAGAAAACTGCTGAAACTAATAGAAGAGTTCAGGAGAGTATCAGTATACAAGATAAACATACAAAAATCAGTTGGATTCCTCTACACCAACAAAAAGAACATTGAAGAGGAAATCACCAAATCAATACCATTTACAGTAGCCCCCAAAAGATAAAATACTTAGGAATAAATCTTACCAGAGATGTAAAAGGCTTATACAAAGAAAACTAGGAAACACTTCTGCAAGAAACCAAAAGAGACTTACATAAGTGGAAAAACATACCTTGCTCTTGGATAGGAAGTCTTAACATTATAAAGATGTCTATTCTACCAAAAGTGATCTATGCATTTAATGCAATTCCGATCCAATGTCCAATGACATTTTTTAATGAGATGGAGAAACAAATCACCAACTTCATATGGAAGGGAAAGCGGCCCCGGATAAGTAAAGCATTACTGAAAAGGAAGAACAAAGTGGGAGACCTTACTCTACCTGATTTTAGAACCTATTATACCGCCACAGTAGTCAAAACAGCCTGGTACTGGTACAACAAGATACATAGACCAACAGAACAAAATTGAGAATCCAGACATAAATCCATCTACATATGAGCATTTGATATTTGACAAAGACCTCAAAACAGTTAAATGGAGAAAAGACAGTCTTTTTAACAAACGGTGCTGGCATAACTGGATACTCATCTGCAAAAAAATGAAACAAGACCCATACCTCACTCCATGTACAAAAACTAACTTAAAATGGATCAAAGACCTAAATATAAAATCTAAAACGATAAAGATCATGGAAGAAAAAACAGGGACAACGTTAGGAGCCCTAATACATGGCATAAACAGTATACAAAGCATTAGTAACAATGCAGAAGAAAAACTAGGTAACTGGGAGCTCCTAAAAATCAAACACCTATGCTCATCCAAAGACTTCACCAAAAGAGTAAAAAGGTTACCCACAGACTGGGAAAAAGGTTTTAGCTATGACATTTCCGATCAGCGCCTGATCTCTAAAATCCACATGATACTGCAAAAACAACTACAAAAAGACAAATAACCCAATTAAAAATTGGTCAAAACATATAAACAGACACTAAAGAAGACATTCAGGTAACTAACAGATACATGAGGAAATGCTCATGATCATTAGCCATTAGAAAAATGCAAATCCAAACTACAATGAGATTCCATCTCACTCCAACAAGACTGGCATTAATCCAAAAAACACAAAATAATAAATGTTGGAGAGGCTATGGAAAGATTGGAACACTTATACACTGCTGGTGGGAATGTAAAATGGTACAACCACTTTGGAAATCGATTTCGCGCTTCCTTAAAAAGCTAGAAATAGAACTATCATATGATCCAGCAATCCCACTCCTCGGAATAGATCCTAGAGAATTAAGAACCTTTACATGAACAGATACATGCACACCCATGTTCACTGCAGCACTGTTTACAATAGCAAAAAGATGGAAGCAACAAAGGTGCCCATAAATGGATGAATGGATAAATAAATTATGGTATATTCACACAGTGGAATACTACTCATCGATAAAGAACAGTGATGAATCTGGGGAACATTTCATAACATGGAGGAATCTGGAAGCATTATGCTGAGTGAAATTAGTTGCAAAAGGACAAATATTGTATAAGACCACTATTATAAGAACTCAAGAAATAGTTTAAACAGAGAAGAAAATATTCTTTGATGGTTACAAGAGGGGGAACGAAGGAAGACTGGGAGAGGAGTATTCACTAATTAGATAGCAGATAAGAACTACTTTAGGTGACTGGGAAGACAACACACAATACAGGCGAGGTCAGCACAACTGGACTAAACCAAAAGCAAAGCAGTTTCCTGAATAAACGGAATGCTTCAAAGGCCAGCATAGCAGGGACAGTGGTTTGTGGACCATGGTTTCAGGGGACATCTAAGTCAATTGGCATAATAAAATCTATTAAGAAAACATTCTGCATCCCACTTTGGAGAGTGGCGTCTGGGGTCTTAAATGCTAGCAAGCGGCCATCTAAGATGCATCAATTCGTCTCAACCCACCTGGAGCAAAGGAGAATGAAGAACACCAAGGACACAAGGTAATTTCGAGCCCAAGAGACAGAAAGGGCCACATAAACCAGAGACTACATCAGCATGGGGCCAGAAGAACTAGATGATGCACGGCTACATTGGATGACTGCCCTGACAGTGAACACAACAGAGAACCCCTGACAGAGCAGGAGAGCAATGGGATTCAGATCTGAAATTCTCATAAAAAGACCAGACTTAATGGTCTGACTGAGACTAGAAGGACCCCGATGGTCATGGCCCTCAGACCTTCTGCTGGCCCAGGACAGGAACCATTCCCAAAGCCAACTCTTCAGACAGGGATTGGACTAGACAATGGGTTGGAGAGGGATGCTGGTGAGGAGTGAGCTTCTTGGATCAGGTGGCCAGTTTGGACTATGTTGGGATCTCCTGCCTGTAGGGGAGATGAGAGGGTACAGGGGGTTAGAAGCTGGCAAAACGGGCAATAAAAGAGAGATTGGAGGGAGGGAGCGGGCTGTCTCATAGGGGGAGAGGAATTGGGAGTATGTAGCAGCATGTATATAAGTTTTTGTGTGAGAGACTGACTTGATTTGTAAACTTTCACTTAAAGCACAATAAAAATTTAAAGTAAATAAATAAATGATGTTACTGGGATAATTGAGAAAATTGGAATATGGGCTATAGATTAAGCTATTGCGCTGTTACATTTCCTGAATTTTACAACTCTATCATGTTAATGGAAACCCTGGTGGCGTAGTGGTTAAGTGCTATGGCTGCTAACCAAAGGGTGAGCAGTTTGAATCTGCCAGGCGCTCCTCGGAAACTCTATGGGGCAGTTCTACTCTGTCCTGTGGGGTCGCTATGAGTCAGAATTGACTCGACAGCACTGGGTTTGGTTTTTTTTTTTTTTTGGTATCATGATCATACAAGAAAATATCTTTATTCTTAAGAAATAGACATTGAAGCATTAAAAGAAAAGAGGCATGATGTATGCTATATACTATAAAATGGTTTAGAATATACTTTTTCAGAAAAATTGCATGTGTGTGTATACATGCATGCATATACACACACATACACACATATACATATATAAATGTTGTTAGTTGCCGTCAGGTCGATTTCAACTCATGGCGACCCCATGTGTGCAGAGTACAACTGCTTCATAGAGTTTTCAAGGATATGACCTTTTGGAATCAGATAGCTAGGCCCATCACCTGAGGTACCTCTGGATGGGTTCAAACTGCCAACTTTCACTTAGTAGTTGAATGTTTAACCATTTGTGCCACCCAGGAATTTTATATGTATATACAGAGGAGAGAGAATAAAGCAAATGTGGCAAAATATTAAAAATTGGTAAATTTGAGTAAAGTCCTTCTAGGAATTCTTTGTACTATTATTGCAACTTTCTATAGGTCTGATATTGTTTCAAAATAAAAAGTTAAAAAATGTTGAATACATAAATTGGAGTTTTATTAAATAATGCTTTCATGTTTCCTTTATCTAATCATTTTCAATTTTCAAAACATGGTCACACACATTATTTTTTTCATTCTTACAGCAATCTCACAGAAAGAATATGCATGACTATTGTTTTCACCGCATAGACAAGCAACAATGATCAGGGAGGCTAGGTCACTTGCCCTTGGCCTTATAGCTATGACAAAGACTAGGGTAGAACCTATGTATTTTCACTCATTTTACAACGTTATTTCTACCACATTATTCTTTAATATATGACTAAATAAAGGAAACATTCAGAACTACCTCTAACATATAAATAGATTAAATTTTTTGGATAAAAAAATATGAAAAAGCATCCAGTAAAAGCAAACACCTCTTTACTTCAGAGTGTTTCAAAGACCAACATACACACAAAGCTAGGGCAATCATATGTTTAACAAAGATAAATGAAACGCGACCCAGAAACACAGTCTGTGTCACCACCAAGCAATATTCATAATTTTATGAATATTCAATCATGTATATCAGAATTGCAAATTTACCCACATTGTACTCAGATATGCAAAGAAATATACTGTCTCAATTTCTCAATTTCTCAAATATACTCTTCTCAACCCCTTTGGGTAACAGGGAAACTTAAAATTGTTGATTAACACAATCTCAGTCTCTTCTACATTAAACAGTCTCCTTCATTTAATACTTGGCCTATTTAAAGTTCAGCTCTGTATCTCGTGTGGTTTTAATAACTCCTTTGGATGACTCAGTCTCCCTAGGAAAACATTCAGTCTTCTAAAGTTTGGGCCCTTTATGTTCCTGTCCCCAGATGACATCTAAGTGGATGATGGAACGTGCAGTGTCTCCATGATCATCTGGTGGTAGACATTGGTGTAGCAGAAAGAGATCTTGGCCCCTTACCTGATCTCTGCTGGAATGAAGCTACTGCAGCCTGCTTTCTGCACAGTGACTATGATCTGACCTTTGTGGGTTCTCCTATGATCCTGCAGTTCTCCCCTGAGAAAGGATTCACCCTGCCTGGCCTTCCCAGTAATCCCCTATATCTGTCTGGATGTTTCTACAAGTCCCTACCCCATCCTTGAGTATGGCGCTGGAGAGCGGGAGAGTTGGAATTGGGAGAGGACACAACAAAGGTCCTTCCGCCAGAACTTACTAGGGCCTAAAGAGGTGGACTTTTTTTTTCATTTCTTCATATTTTTACCAGAATTTCCCCCTCATCTGCCTTCTCATATTTCAGAGTCATAACTCATCTTCAGGACATGATGCAGTGGAAAAAAAAGAATAAGGGGAAACATAATAGAGGCACACAAAGAGATTATCATACTTATTACAAATACATAAACCTTTGATAAAAGGGAAGTGTGTTTGAGTAAAATCCATGTATATATATTAATATATATAATACAATGTAAATATTAGATGTATATTAAATATACAAATATGAAAATAACACATAAAAAATCCAGGGCCAAGTATGTATACACACCATACACACACACAAACACATATACTTGATGTATGTATCAACCAAACCAAACCAAACCCGTTGCCGTCGAGTGGATTCTGACTCATAGTAACCCTATAGGACAGGATAGAAATGCCCAATTCAGTTTTCAAGGAGTGGCTGGTGGAGATTGCAACTGCTGATCTTTTGGTTAACAGCCAAGCTCTTAACCACTAAGCCACCAGAGCTTGATATATATACACTTAGCCCTACATTTTTTTAACAGCATCATAATTCATTCTATGGTATGATTAACCTGTGCCTAGAAGTGGCCCTTATAACCGCTAGCTAACTGTGAGTCCAGGACTGAGACAGACCTCATTCTGTCCATGTTATTGTCAAAAAACAACTCCTTTACCCTGCTAACATTTGGAAACAGAGGAAAAGCATTTGTTTGGAGTTTTCATGTGAGGATTTGATTTTTAACCATCAAGCTCCACTCAGTAATCAAAAAGATTTAAATTTGGTCAAAACTCAAAGAGAAAAGCAAAAGGAGAGTAAGATCACCCTACTCCCACCATCACTCCATTTTGGCACCTAGAACGTGATCACATGTGATAGTCACAGGCATGGGAAATATTCCTCTTTTCACTGTCCAGGCTACAGCAATTAAATGGTACGAAACATCTTTGGTCCCTGTTGACTCTGCTGTTAGCCTAAAGCTTTCATATATTCCTTTATACAAATGAGTTCCATTTGGCATTTTCTACCACATATTTTGAACATGAAATATACACCATCTTCACTAATTACATAATTAGTAATTTATTTGACCATATGCAAATATCCTTACGAAATCAAATTGAGTTGGGTGAGACTGATATACCTAAAAAAAAAAAAAAAAAAAGGAGCAGCATATTATTTCCTTTTTATGTCCTTAATTTCCATCTTTTCTAATGTTCTTTGCTTCCATGTAAACAAATTCCCCACCAAACTATACTTATTATTTCTTAGGTAATTTGGTGAGTCTTCGGAATCAAAAAAGAAGGCAAAATATAAAGTTAAACTTATCATCATGAAGCCAAATCATACAAAGAATAAAGATCAGGTAAACTAGTGGAAAACTTACTGGACACAAAGAAAGGCATTGCATTAGTGAAAGGCACTATGAAAAAAGGAAAGTTCAGGTAGTTATGAACCTAAATCTTAACATAATCTTTGAATTACCAGGCATAATATTGAGTCTTTATTTAATTCAATATCACAATTCACAATTTGAAAGAGCCTTAACCTTTGAATAGTGGACGTGTGGTTCTGGTGGAAAAAGAAAGCCATGCTACCCTCACCTTTAACTATAAAAGCCATTTTTCATTGTTTTGGTATTAATAGGTTCTGAAAGATAAATTTAAATACAGTATGAATTACCAGTATCTCTTTTTTTTTTTTTTCTAGGCTATTATTTTATTTGACACTTTTTTTTCCTTTTAGTGACAGACTTTTAAAGTATCTTAAGAAGCTTTCTATTCTAATACATCTTGTGTAAAATTAAGATAAATGCATAATGCAAATTAATCAGCCAATTAAGTCCATTAAGAAGATCTTTAGGAAACTACAATACTGTTTTCTATTTCTGATGCTTCTCTTGTCCAGAAAAAATATAAGTAAATAGTGTCTCCTTCAAAATGATGAAGACTGGAATTATGCAGTCATGTTGAGCCCAAGGTTGAGAAGCAAATGTTAGTAATTTTCTAAGCCTAAAGGATTTGTGCCCAAATGTCTGAGACCATGATCATTAGTTAACAGGTTATTGCTGTTTTATAATTATGAGGTCTTCCCATCTGAAAGTTGAATCTCGAAATATGTGTTTTCTTTTCCTCTGCTGTGTTTTCAATCCAAGGTTTAAATCTAGTTAGTGAGTTTATCTTGACATTTTATCTTAACAACAGGAGTCAGTTTTCCCCACCATGAAGTCCATTGGGTTTTTAGAGATGCCAGTAATCATCAAAGCCACAGAGTCAAGTAATGAACTGGCAGAAAGCTTGTTATAAAATTCTTTTGTCAAATTCACTAATAAAGCAAGACCAATAAAAAATGAATTCACATTCCCCTTCTCTGTTATTCCTACTTTAACTTTCATATCCTCCTTTTGTGCTTTACATTTAGGACTGAACAATAGTAGATATTATTTTTAGGACTTAAAGCTGTTTTCCAAAATATCTGAAACTTACAGCATGTATTTTATCTGTTGTGAGGTGATATCTATTTAGTAGGAGAAACAGATACCAGAAAATAATGTATCTGGTCTTTCTGTCTTATACATGCCAAGCCCTGACTGAAACAGAACAAACTTCCATACCCCATGAATAAATGATTTCTTTGGCATATTTAAAAGCATAGGTAAAAAAGTTAAAAACACATCATAGTGCATCAAATATGAAAGTTCATATATTTTACCAGTTAAGGACACATTCTTCACTGAGGACCTGACTAGGCAAAATTTAAAGTAATATTGATGGAAATTTTGTTATTTTGAAATACTGCTGTGGTGAAATGAATTCTTTACATAGCCTTTTGTCTTGGTTCTTTGGAAAACAGCTTGAGAGGCTTTTCCCCTATGCTGTGAGGAGTTACCTTTTTTCTACCCTAGTTTTCCTCCTCAGAGGGTTTGTTACTTTAGTCCAGGTTGATTGACATTTCCTGGGTAAACTGTAAACAACTTGTGGTTTGATAATTTTTGTTTGGCCTGGGCTGCAACCTTTCCTGTGATTGGTATGCACCTTGCAGAGATTAGTCAATACACTATGCAAAGGAAGTGACTATAGACTATGCAAATGAAGTGACTATATCCTACTATGCAAATGAAGTGCCTGTGACTTACTGAGAGGGAATTGGTCAATTTATGGCCCTGATGGGAGGACCATGCCTTGAAATTCATGAGGAGTTGGCTTATACATGCAGCCAACACCACAGAGATGGACAGAGAGTGCAGAAGAGAGAAGAGAGAAGGAGCAGAGAGAGAGAAGGTAAGGAACCTCCTAAAGGAGCTGACACAAGTCAAGGGCTGTAACACTGAAGACAGTGAAAGGACCAGAAAGGGCACAACGGCAGAGTCAGTGATGTTAGCGGAAACCTGCTCCTAGGAATGCAACTAAAAGAGTTGAACAAAACTGCTACACTGGCTATGAGCTAGTTCAGTTCACAGTGGAGAAGCTGATGTCAGAGAGGACAGGTAGGAAGGCCTGCTCTCAGAGGGCCAAGAGGAATCCTGTCCTGAGGGGACTTGAAAGGAAGCCTGTCCTCAGGGAGCCAAGAGGAAGCTTGTCCTGAAGGGACTGAGAGGAAACCTGTCCTGGGGGGCCCAAGAGAAGGCCTGTTCTGAGGGGGTCAGCAGAAGGCCTGTCCTAGGGGGCCAAGAGAAGGCCTGTACTGCTGAGAGGGGTCATACACAGCAGAGAAAAGGAAGGGCCTGCTTCCTTGCACAGCCAAGAAGAGCTGAGAGAGCTGTCCTGCACTAAAGAAGGGAGGAATGTGCTCTTCTCTTCAGGGGAGTCTTCCAGACTTTGCCTGTGTGCTTCTTGATCCTGACCCTGACTTACACCCTGTTGCTTCCTTAATAAATCACAACCATAAGTATGGTCTATGAGTTCTGTGTGGTGATTTCAATGGATTATTGAACCCAGCAGAGAAGTAGAGAATGCCATGGAAGGGAGGGCTGATGCCAGAATTGGTTAAAGAGTTGGAAAGTTGAGGTATGTTTGACCTCTACCTCAAAGGGATCAGCCTTGGACTAATCTTGAGTTGAACTATATCCTCCCTGAAGTTAGGTAGGTTCTGACGCTACTACTATTTCACAACTTCACTTGATTGTCCATAAAAATGGAGAACAAATGTGAAAAGTTTTAAAAATCCCACAGTTAGCCTTCCAAAGAGAATTCTCTCCACTTTTTTTTTTTTGCCTATTTTTTAAAACTACATCTTAAAAAAAAATCTGGAATATCAGATTTAGCTTTCTATTTACCTGCAACCATACATCTTCTGACGGTGCACTAACAAGCATTGTCACTGTAAAACAGAGAGGAAAAAAAAGGATTCATATGATAAGTTCTGTCTAATTGATCTGGCTCTCTTAGTCATCCAATAGAGGATGGCAAATAGGAATAGTAAAAAAGTAAGGACATGGAAAGAGTTAAAAAGTCAAAACTATCTTCATGGAAAAAAATCCAGTGTTAGTCTGTTGTTTCACCATTGATGAGTCAAGTATTTTTTCCAGGAGAGCTCCTCATTTGATTTTATTTTGTTTTATTATCTTTCCTTAAGCATATTATAGATAAATGAGAATTTGAGAAACAAAATTATGGTTGTATCTATCTTTTCAATAAAGAAAGGATAGTGTAAAAACCAGTTATCAATAAAAAAAAATATGGATGATCTATTAAATTATGGATCCACATTCAATACATAAGGACTGGACAAGCATATTTTGAACTGTCCAAAATATATATATAGTTAAAATAATTACTATAGCAGTTTAATTTGGCAAGTCAGTTGAAAACAAATGAAGTAGTAGTTAATTGATAATATTGCAATTATATTTACACAGTAAAAATTTTGAAAAAGAAAATTCTGTTTCTCTGTACTACAATAACAAACCATAAGAATATTATCCAGTCAGGGACAATATAGACCAGTGGTTAGCAAATTTTTTCTGTAAACATCCAGATAATAAACATTTCAGGCTTTGTAAGCCACATACAGTCTGTCTCTCCCACTTCCCTGCCTCCTCCTCTTTCTTCTTCTTGTAACCACCCAAACCGGGCTAGGACTGGGTCAGGTTCAGATGCCTGCTCAACGCAGCCTGTCTGAACAGAAACAGACATGGCTGTTAAGGTAAAATGAAAGCATTTATTTAGCTGGCCAAGTAAAGGAGCGTGCGAGGACTCAAGTCACCAATGCAGCTCCCCAAAACTGGGCAGGGATCAGCTTTTATGAGGTCATAGTAAGCAGAATCAGGAAGTTATACATATTTATGATTTTTGCTGATTATTCATTGTGCGGCAGAGCTAGGAATTGATACAGAAGTAACTGACGGACATTTTGCTTCTGAAATGGGCTTGGCTACCGCATATGACACTAGTATTACTGTTTTCCAATCATCATAACCTTACTATTCATTTTTTACTTTTATGCCTTTAAACTTGCTATTCTCCTCACCTAGACTGGCTTATCTCTTTTTTTGGATAATTTAAATCATACTATTACAGTCTATAACGGTGGAGGGGTAAAACAGTGCAAACATGCAGGGACCACTGAAAGCTAAAGATGAAACAAGAGCACTTATTACAAATTCTCAGGCTGCACTCTTAGCACAAGGTACCAACATCCCACCACTACAGGAATTTAAACACTTTGGTGCATGAAGATTTAGAAACAATCAAACCCAAATCCAGCTGAAGTATACACAATATCATTTCAACCCCCATTCTAACAACCTGACATCCTAATAGACACACAGAAGGAATGTGTCTATTTCTAAGAGTAAATAATTTTTACCTCAGTTTCTATTGTTCTACACACAATATTTGGCATTCAGTCAAAAAATATGAGAAATACAAAAAAGCAAGGGAAAACACTCATTATCAAGATATAAATGTATCAACAATATCAGAGTCAGCAAAGTCCCATATGTTGGATCTATCAGACAAGGACTGTACTGGATTGAATAGCGTACCCAAAATTTTATGCCCATCCATAACCTGTGAATGTGACCTTATTTGGAAATATGGTCTTCGCAGATATAACGAAATTGAGATAAGGTCATAATGGATTAGGGTATAACCTAATCCAATATAACTGGTGTATTTAGAAGAAGAGAGAAACTTCATCACATAGACACACAGGAAGAATGTCATATGACAATGGGGGAAGAGATTGGAATAATGTATCTATAAGTCAAAAACCAAAAAACGAACCACTGCCATCGAGCTGATTCTGACTCATAATGACCCTATAGGACAAGGTAGAACTGCCCCATAGGGTTTCCAAGGCTGTAATCTTTACAAAAGCAGATTACCATATCTTTCTCATGTGGAGTAGCTGGTGCGTTCAAACCATTAACCTTTGGGTTAGCAGCTGAGTTACAAGCCAAGGTATGCCAAAACTGCCAACAACTACCAGAAGCTAGGAAGAGGCAAGAAAGGTGTCCTCCCTAAGGCCTTCACAGGGTGCATGGCCCTGCCAACGTGATTTTGGACTCATAACCCCCGGAACTGCAAAGGAATACATTTAGGTTATTTTAAGTCACCCAGTTTGTGGTACTTTGCTACTGCAGTCCTAAGAAACTCATATGGGGCCTTTGCAAAAAACCATGAATAACATATTAAGGGATCTAGTAGGAAAGACGGACTATATACTAGAACAGATGAGAAATTTCATTGGTGAAACTGAAACTATAAAACAAGAGTATATAGTGATCCACTATTATAACCTAATCATTGATCAGTTGTTCGAATGAATATAGCATGTTCTCAATTTTGGTGTTTTGGGTTTCTCTTTTTTTCTTAAAAGGTGTCATAACTTTTTTTTTTAGAGGCATTTTTTGGAATTAAGATATCTGGAATAAAAATATACTTATTCCTATCTGACAATTTCTTAAATTTCTCTTTAATTCTTTTACTATAGCTTAATCAAAATAAGAGTAATTACTTTTTTTAGAAATAGAATTTATATTATCATCTATTTTTTAAAGTTATTCTCATTTATATTTCTTTTCCTCAATGAAACTAGCTGTTTCATCTAATTATATAAATAATATTAATTCAATGTAAAAATTTCAAAAGATATACACAAAGAAAGCAAAAGTCACCTGTATTTTACCATCCTAGGAAAGCCATCATCAATATTTTAGAAGCTGATGATCAAGCCTTACTTCTGATGCACCCCTGGGTGCTAAACCATTTGTACCACCCAGGGATCCATGTGGAGCATATATATACACACACACATACATATACATATAAAATAGATATGCAATTATTTATCTACTTTATCAGTTATGTTTAGATATTAACTGTAGGTGTCTTTTGGTGTTCTCTTATAAAGGCACTTGGGGATAAAATTGAACTGAGTTAGTTTTAATAAAAAATTTAAGCACTATAAACATTTTGTTTATTATATCAATATATGAGGGGAATTTGTCCACAAAATCTGTTATTTATAGCTTTCATTGAAATTAAGTAAAGCTTATCGGTGCTACTTATGCGTTTCTTAGAATTACAAGACATACATAAATGAGGTAGAATAATATTAATGTCAATTATTATTCTCTATTTTTATTTTGACATAAAAATAAATCACTGAGTTAAAAATCAAAACAGTTGAGATAAAACATTTGGTATTCAGAAAAATGCTGCTTACAGCAGTGATTTTCAAAAGGCAGGCAAAAAAATCAGAATCATTTCTGGAAAAATTCAATGTACATCTTCTCTACACACAAAGAGATTTTAACCGGAGCCATAAATTAGAGCAAGACCTTTGCAGAGAAACAGATCTGTCTTTTAATTTTAACCTTGTGCCTTACTAGCAATGTAGCCTTTGACAATTTGCTCTAAGCTGGGATCACAAACTTAAAAGGCTACAGTGCCTGCCAAACTTAATGAGGCTGGCAGGTTGGGAATTTGATGATCGGGAGTGTGTGCACTTCATCAAAATTGGATGCCAAGTGTTTGCATGCCAGGTCCAATGTTGCCAGATATTTTGGTTTCTCAAAGGAAGGTGGATATCTGGATTTCTGTGTTCAACCCTAGTTTTTAAAAGTTGGTAAGTAATTAAAACATTTTAAAATATCTCCTGGACTGGAATTCAGCCAGTGGGCCCCAGATGGTGACTTCTACAATAAATTTCTAAAATTGATTTCTCATTGTCATTTCTGCAATGAGATATCTTCAAAGTTCCTGATATGTTACAGGTGTTTTAAAGGTTAGTTCCCACTGTTCTTTCCTATTCAATGTTCAACTTCACTTCCTCTTGTCAGTAGAAATAGTCAATAAGAGCTGGATATTCTATACAGCTTGTAGCTTTTGTATTTATCAAAAAACATGGATTCAGCTTTTGCATTTATTAAGTCATGTTGTAATTATTTACATCTTTTAAAGAGAGCCTGGGAGCACCTTAAATGGAAAATTACGGAAAGCCTTTTGACACACTGATATTTGAGGTGAAAAATAAGAGAGGCTTTCTAAGTAAAGATCAGGAGGCAGAATGCTCCAGGTAGAGGAAACATGCATTTCATTAGATAGCTGTGAGGATTAAAGGAAATGATACTACAAAGGCTTATCATAGTGGCTGATGTATAGAAAATATTCTAAGGAAAATATTCCCCTAGCAATCATCCCCGTAACATACATATCTTCTCCACGAAACATCTTTGAACATAAACCACTACATAGGCATATAATTTACATCTATTCATTCCTTAATAATCCATATTCTTTTCTTTGTGATAGATTATTAAGGAATGTCATGTATTCTATTAACAGCATTCTTGAAATTCTGACTATTAATTCCAGAAAACAATGTATAAGGAAAATCAATATGACTGGAAAAGACATAACAGTCCAACAGAAAAAGAATTATCAGAGAAAAGAAGAGGAAGATTTGGGGAAATGACTCTAGATTAGAAGAGAGATAGGGAAGAGGGTTTTAGGAGTTGTGGCCAAAAGAAAACCTATGAGCCAGGACGTCTATTTCCAGTTCAACCTCAGGCATGAGCTCACACTATGTGAAAAGAAGAAAGGAAGGCAAGAGATGTGCGTGTGTGTGTGTGTGCGTGCACGTGCAAGCATGCACACAGCCTAATATGGCCAGTTATTTTTAGTACAATATCTGATTTATCATTTACAAGAGTACTATTGTAACTATCATTGTGTCTCCACTAAACAACTGAGTTTACATAACTGTATCAAAAAAAAACAAGTTGCTATGGAGTCAATTCCAACCCTATAGGACAGAGTAGAACTGCCCCACAGGGTTTTCAAGGAGCAGCTGGTGGATCCCAACTGCTGACATTTTGGTTAGCAGCCAAGTTCTTAACCACTGGGCAACCAGAGCTCCACATAACTATATGATCTTAAAAAAAATACAGTTGGCATTGAGTCAATTCTGACTCAGAAGAGAGTAGAACTGTGCTCCATAGGGTTTTCAATGGATGATTTTTTGGAATAAATTGCTAGGGCTTTATTACAAGGTGCCTTTATGTGGACTTGAACCTCCAGCTTTTCAGTTATCAGCTGATCACATTAACAGTTTGCACCACTCAGGGACTTCAGATAACACATTTTCCTAACATGTGCAATAGGAATTGACTAGATGATCTCAAAGCTTCCATATAGTTCTAAAAACTCATAATCTGATTACAGGAGAATAAAAGTATCTGTATAAGTATATAAAGATCCTAAATAATAATTGAAACCATGCAGTATTCCCTTGTTCTGTCCAAATAACTGCCTCTTGGTCTATGCACAGGTTCCGCATGAGCACAGTTGGAATTCCCATTCTTTGTGATATTATACATAATTTGTTATGATCCACACAGTTGAATGCCTTTCTTTATACAGTCAATAAAACACAGGCAAACGTCTTTCTGGTATTCTCTGCTTTCAGCCAAGATCCATCTGACTTCAGCAATGATATTCTTTGTTCCATGTCTTCTTTTGAATCTGGCTTGAATTTCTGGCAGTTCCCTGTTGATGCACTCCTACAGCCACTTTTGAATGATTTTCAGCAAAATTTTATTTGCATGTGATATTAATGATATTGTTTGATAATTTCCACATTCTGCTGAATCACCTTTCTTTGCAATGGGCAAAACTGACTCTTGTAGCCAGTTGGTCAGGTGGCTATCTTTCAAATGTCTTGGCATAGACAAGTGAGTACTTCCAGCATTGCATCCATTTGTCGAAACATCTCAATCAGTATTTCATCAGTTTCTGGAGCCTTGTTTTTCACCAATTCCTTCATTGCAGTTTGGACTTCTTCCTTCAATACCATTGGTTCTTGGTCATATGCTATCTTCTGAAAAGGCTGAACATCGACCAACATTTTTTTTAGTACAGTGATTCTGTATATTCTTTCCATCTTCTTTTGAAGTGGACTATATGAAGAAGAAAGCGGCATCAGGATTGGAGGAAGACTCATTAACAACCTGCGATACGCAGATGACACAACCTTGCTTGCTGAAAGTGAGGAGGACTTGAAGCACTCACTGATGAAGATCAAAGACCACAGCCTTCAGTACAGATTACACCTCAACATAAAGAAAACAAAAATCCTCATAACTGGACCAATAAGCAATATCGTGATAAATGGAGAAAAGAATGAAGTTGTCAAGGATTTCAGTTTACTTGGATCCACAATCAAAGCCCAGAGGCAGCAGTCATGAAATTAAACAATGCATTACATGGGGAAAATCTGTTGAAAAAGACCTCTTTAAAGCATTAAAAAGGAAATACGTCACTTTGAAGACTAAGGTTCACCTGACCCAAACCATGGTATTTTCAATCACATCATATGCATGTGAAAGCTGGACAATGAATAAGGAAGACCAAGGAAGAGTTGATTCCTTTGAATCATGGTGTTGGTGGAAAATATTGACTATACCATGGACTGACAGAAGAACAAACAAATCTGTCTTGGAAGAAGTACAGCCAGAATGCTCCTTAGAAACAAGGAAGGTGAGACTTCATCTCATATACTTTGGACATGTTATCAGGAGGGACCAGTCCCTGCAAAAAGATCTCATGCTTGGTAAAGGAGAATGTCAGTGAAAAAGAAGAAGACTGTCAATGAGATGAATTGACATAGTGATTGCAACAATGGGCTCAAGCATAGCAATGACTGTAAGGAAGGCTCAGGAACAGGCAATGTTTCATTCTGTTGCACACAGGGTCACTATGAGTTGGAACTGACTTAACAGCACCTAACAACAACAACAACAAATAATAACAATTGGTCATATAACCTACCAGTCTTTGTATAAATAGATTACCAGAATATTACACTGGGACCTGCAGTCCTAACAACAGGCAACTCAGTTTCTTAGGAGATGAAGAACAACAACAAAAAAGAAATATTCAGACAGGAAAGGCCTGGAAACAGGGCCTTTGAAATCCTGGTGAAAGAATAGCCATCCAAACTAATCAAGGTTTATCCAAACCAAATATCCAGATCTTTTGACGTTTACCAGTTATTAATCAAAACTCTACTAAGCTCTTAGTATCTCAGGCAGTTTTAAATAACATAAAACCAGCTATCATGTAACGTAACAAGTAAAACCAAAGCTAGATTTTGTCTTAGAGCTACATAAACATACACAAAAATTTGTCTGAGGTAGAGCTTGCCAAGTAAATATTTAACATAATTTTAATTATGCTTATATTATTTTGGAAACCTTGCTGGTGTCGTGGTTAAGAGCTACCGCTGCTAACCAAAAGGTCAGCAGTTCGATTCCACCAGGTGCTCCTTGGAAGCTGTAAGGGACAGTTCTACTCTGTCCTATAGGATAGCTATGAGTCGGATTGACTCGACGGCAATGGGTTTTTTGGCTTTTTGTTTATGTTATTTTACTCTTAAAATCATCCCAGTGATTTTTTAAAAGAATTAAGAAAACCAGCTCTCCATTAAAATGAAATTATTAATGATAATTACTGGAAAATTAATAGCTAAGACTTTGAAATTATTGTCTAATACCCTGTTGTAAATACACTGTAAAAAACTTAAAGATACACTAAGGATGAAACGAAAGCCTTAAATGTCCAAGGTTACTCTTTTACAGGGCTGAGTAGACAAAATTTTTCATTTAAAATGAATTGATACTGCTACGTTGATATTAATGCATTTCATTTTCTTTAAAAAATAAAGTTATATTATTCAGCTATCAGCATTATCCATTTGCAAATTTTCCCATCACGCTTACAGAAGCTCAGTGTTCCCTAAGCAGTGAAAAAAAAAAAAAAAGCAGTGAGTTCCTCTAAAGTAGTATCACAATAATATTTTGTCATAACAGAAGCTGTGATATAAATCAGCTTTTTCCAACCATGGAATAAATCAACTTGTTGGGCAATTTTCTTTAAAAAAAATCTTCAGAAATCTCAACAAGACAATGAAAGTATTTAAAAATAACCTTTACATATTTTATTGATTAAATTTAACATGAAATAAGTACATTACAAAAAAAATGCTATTGTCATTCCTTCCTCTTAATCATCTCATTTCTTTCCTTGAAACAAAAGTAATAAAATGCCATAATGAAAAAAAAAAAAAAAAGTTTTACTAGAGGAAAGAAAATCTAGTTTTACTGAAACACACGTTCTCTTTTTCCTTTCACAAGTTCAATATGCACATTATGTCAAAAAGAGGAAAAAATAAAAGTCTACCCATGCGTGCATGTGTAAACTAACCTAGGAAGGACAAAGCAGGAGGAATTCTGAGGAGATGGTGGCCAGGCCACTGACTTCCTCTCGCTCAAGAGGCACCTACCAGGAAACGGGATCTGGTATAACCCAAAGGCCACTTCTAAGAAACCTCCCAGTCACTTGCTGTTTTATCTTTCTCTTTTAATTCTCTGCATAGCATTTACCCAGTATTTTCTTGCTTATTTAATTATTACTTATTTATTGCTTGGTTGTTTTCTATCTGTACCCACTAGGATGTAAGTTTTGTAAGAGCAAACGCCTTACCTATTTTGTTCACTATATATATCCTCAATGGCTGGCAGATAATTGGTCTTAATTTGGCAGTGAATGAATAACCACCAGCAAAACTGAGAAGCATAAACTTCTAAATATATAAGAGGAAAAGGGTAATAGAGTAAAACTTGATCAAGTCACAAAAAATAAAATAAAAAAACAAAAAATAAATAAAACAAGGGCAAAAGTAAAATGAAATAGAGTAAAAACAAATTTTTCTGGGTTTTTTTTCAATAAAGGTAATAAAGTTTCCTCCTATCAAAAGACAGATACTGAAAATTTTTAAAGCAGCTTTTTGTTGTTTTAAAAAAACCCAAAAAAAGTGATAAAGAAAAGATTATATATTTAACATTAGAAATTAATAATTAGATAAATAAAGTTTGAGAGAAATTAAATTTAAAGTTAATACACTGAAATAGAAGAAGGACATTAAAACATATTGTCAAATAATATAATTCATTTAGATGATGAAACAGTAATATTTAAGCTCCAAAAAAGTAAAAATGTTTTCTTTTAAATTAAGAACTCCTAGAATAAAAAATACATAATTTGATTAAAATGTACATATAGAAAAATATCTTCTCATATTTTTTTCAGAATTTCACAGAGTAGGCCAAACATTACCAAGGATACAGATTATTCTATTAATTAAATTAAATGTGAGCACGTATAGCTAGAAAGATTTATACTACTTTAAAAAAACTACTTTAGGCATTCAAAAAAGAACATTTTTTTATATTTGTAAAATTTAAAAATATATGTCAACTTCATAACACCAACCATTCAAAAATTAATAAATTCTAAAAAGTAGAGATTTCATAGCTCTTATTCTTTAATTGGAAACCCTGGTGGCATAGCGGTTAAGTGCTATGGCTGCTAACCAAAAGGTCTGCAGTTCAAATCCACCAGGCACTCCTTGGAAACTCTATGGGGCAGTTCTACTCTGTTCTATAGGGTACCTATGCAATGGGTATTTTTTAATTATAATCGAATAAAAGTTTACATTAAAGGATAAAAATTTATAAATTAAGAAAATTTTCCTGTGGCTCAAAGAGAAAAACAGAATGCACAATTTTTCAGAAAGTAATTTTAAAATCATATCAAATCATATTGGTCACAGCTAACATAAGACACAGATGACAATTTATAGCTGAAATGAATTTATTGCGAAGTAAAAATAAATGTTCAATGTAAGAAAAAGAGAAAATAACATAAACCAAAACAGACAAAAAGAATGGAATTCATAAAAGGAAAGTTGGAATTACTGACATAGAAAAGGAAAAGGGATAAAACAAAAGCTGCTTCTTTGAAAAGACATATACAATAGATATGTCCCTGAGAAGCCTGAATTATGTTAAAATGAGAAAGGAAAAAAATAGAGCACAAAGACATAGTTTTACAAAGGAGATGCAACGCTGAAACCAAAGAGATTTTTTAAAAATATGAGAACATGTAAAAAATTACATGGCAATACCTTCAAAAGTCTAAAAGGAATTTTTTTTTAATCAAAATTTTAAAAATTGACCAAAATTGACTTAAAAAGTACAAAGTCTGACCAAACTAACAACCATAGAAAAGATTGGAAGAACAAAAACCTCTACTTGATATTTATTAAAATTATCCCAAACTATGGAAAAAGAAAAAATTTCCTTAGTACATTTTATTAAGCTAGCATGACATAAATACTAAAACTCAATTTTAGACAGTCAAAAAAGAAAGAAGGGAGAGGACAGAGGAGGAGAGGGAAGGATAAAAAAAAAGGAAGAAAGGAATAAAGGGTAGGAAGGAGGGAGAGTGAGAGACAGAAAAAAAGGAAATGATAAAGTAAAATTCAGCATCCCTTCCTTATAAACCTCTAAACAAAATGGTAATACAAAAAAAAAAAGCATGATATACATGATTTTCCAAAGCCAACAGCAAAATCATGCTAAAGATAAAATATTACCACTATTTACATTAAAATCAGGAGCAATTCATAGGCTTTCATTATTATTGTAAAGATTTAGCTCACTATGATAAACTTGGAAAACAATATATTGTTAACATATACTAGAAAAGAAAAAAATATTTTATTTGCATATGTAATTGTATACCCCATACTAACAAGATAATCTAATTTTTTTTAATTGAAAAATACTCCTAAAACTTATTAAAGAAATGGGTATGGTGATCGTATATAAATTAAAAAATAATAATAATAAAAATATATATTCAAATATATATTTCCATAGTTACAATGATCTATCATAAATTTAAAGTTGGGGAAGATATGGGAGAAATCCCAATAGGAATTAAAACTATGAAAATACTAATAAATTTAGCAAAAAAATTTTATAGCTTTTTATGTTCCTAAAAGGACAGGCATTATTTAAATGTTACTGTATGAATTCAGTGCAATTCTAATAAGAATCCAAAGGCCATTTTCTAAAATTGGATGAAACTATTTTTAAAATTCATTCTGGAATACTCTGAATTATGTCTTCTCACATATAACAGATTGCCTGCAAAAATGCTAAAAATGTCCTTCCAGGGTACCCTTTATTTTCTAAGCAATCCAGCCACATAGAAATCTGTTTTTATAACTAAGCATATATATAGTGTAATTTAGAAAGGTAGCAGCAGCTTTTAATTACTCTCATTTTCTCAAACAACTGTATTTTCTAAGTAGTGTTTGGTTCTTTTCGAAAGTGGTATTAGTGGAACGATCATGACTTTCTTCCTTTATGTGTACTACAATCTTGTCATAAAAGTGTTCATTGAACAGATCTCAATATCTCCCCTACCAAATTCTTTCCTTTTTTACTTACAGGGTTTCAACTTTGCTATGTTAATTTTCAACCGGGCCTTTATCATTGGTCCTGTCTAGTCTGGTGCCTACATATTTATTTACTTAATCAGTTCCCATTTAGCACCATTTCTAGGCAGAACTTTATTTTAGTTGAGATAATTTTCACACCATAAAATTTACCTTTTAAAATTCATGAATTAGTGGTTTTTAGTAAATGCACAGAACTGTGCAACCATCAGCATTATCTAATCCAGAATATTTTCATCACTCTAATCCAGAATATTTTTATACCCATTAGTAGTCATTCCCCATTTCCCCCTTCCATCCAGGCACAGGCAACCACTAATCTTTCTATCTTTAAGAATCTATTCTGGACATTTCCTATAAACGGGATCATATAATATGTGGTCTTTTGTGACTGGTTTCTTTCACTTAACAAGGTTCATCCATGTTGTAGCATGTATCAGTACTTCATTCCTTTAACTCATTGTTGTCGAGTGGATTCCAACTCACAGCAACCCTATAGGGCAGAGCAGAACTGCCCCGTAGGATTTCCAAGGCTCTAAGTCTTTACGAAAGCAAACTGCCACATCTTTCTCCCACAGAGTGGCTGGTATGTTCAAACCACCAAACTTGTCGTTAGCAGCGGGGAGTGCTTAACCACTGCACCACCAGAGCTCCTTTAATTTCTTTAATTGCCTAATAAAATTCCATTGTCTAGATATAAATTTAATTTATCCATTCATCACTTGATGGATATTTCCACTTTTTGACCATTATGAATAATGCAGCTATGAAACGTGTGTACATGTTTTTGTGTGGGCTTAAGTATTTATTTCTCTTGGCTATATACTTAGGAAGGTCCTTAGGTTTGTGCTAGACTGCTAACCTAAAGGTTACTGGTTTGAACCCACCCAGCACTATTGTGGAAGAAAAGGCCTGGCGATCTGTTTCCATAAAGACTACAGTCAAGAAAACCCTATGGAGGTCTGCATTACCAGATCCACTCATGGGCAACTAAAAACAACAATATACTTAGGAGTGGAATTGCTTTGCCATGGGTTAACTTCCTGTTTTTTGAACTGCTGACATTTTGGTTAGCAGCCGTAGCCCTTAACCACTGCACCACCAGGGTTTCCTTAACTTTTTGAGGAACTGTCAAATCGTTTTCCAAAATAGCTGTACTATTTTACATTCCCACCAGCAATGTATAAGGGTCTCTCTACATCTTCATCAACACTTGTTATTGTCCATCTTTTTTGATTATAGCCATCCTAATGAGTGTGAAGGAGCCTGGGTAGCGCAGTGGTTAAGTGCTCAGCTGCCAACTAGAAGGTCGGTCGTTAGAACCTATCAGCCACTCCTCGGGAGAAAGATGTGGCAGTCTGCCTCCTTAAAGACTGCAGTCTTGGAAACTCTAGAGGGCAGTTCTACACTGGTTTTATGGGGTTGCTGTCAGAATTGACTTGATGGCAATAAGTTTGGTTTTTTGTTGTTGTTTTTAAAGGGTATAAAGTGGTCTCTCATTGTGGTTTTGACTGCATTTAACAAAGGATCGCTTTATTTTTATGCAAATAATGCACACCTTCTATGTTTGCTTGCCACTCTTCCCCTGGGAGGTATTTTCATAAGCGCCACTATGTCAATTTTTTTTTTTTTGCTGTAAAAAAATTCAGCATAGCATGCTTACAAAAATACCTTGCAGGGGGAGGACTAGTTGGCAAACAGAGAAGGTGCATGTTATTTGTTTAAAAATACAGCAATGATGTTGAGCATATTTTCCTGTGCTTACTGGACACTTGCGTATCTTCTTCGGAGAATTTTTTTTTTTATTTCATTTTGATAAAACATATATAATAAAAAAGTTGCTATTTTTAAGTGTACAATTCAGTGACATTAATTATATTCATAATGTTGTGCAACCATCACCACTATCTATTTCCAAAAGTTTTTCATCACCCCAAGCAGAAACCTGGTATCCCTTAAGCAATTCTCCATTCTGTCCTCCTCCCAACCACTGGTAATCACTAATGAACTTTTGTCTTCATGCATTTGCCTGTTCTAGATAGCTCATGTAAGTGGGATCATACAAAATTTGTCCTTTTGTATCTGGCTTATTTTATTTTGCACACTATTTTCAAGGGTCATCCGTGTCTTCGTAAATATCAGAACTTCATTATTCTTTTGGCTAATAATTCATAGTATGTATATACCACATTTTGTTCATCCAGTCATCTGTTGATGACACTTAAGTTGTTTCCATCTTTTGGCTATTGTGAATAATGCTGCAATGAACATTGGTATATGGCAGCTGGGATTTTGATAGGGATTTTATTGAATCTGTACATCACTTTAGACATGAATATGGAACATCTTTCATCTATTTAAGTTTTCTTTCATTTCTGTATTAGTTTCCTAGGGCTGCCACAACAAATTACGTACCACAAATTGATTAGCTTAAAACAACAGAAATATATTTTCTCATAGTTCTGGAGGCCTGAGGTCTGAAATTAAGGCGGCAGCAGGGTCACACACCCTCTGAAGCTACAAAGCATGCAAACTAGCTGCTGTTGAGTTGATTCCAATTCATAGTGAGCCCACGCATTGCAGAGAACTGCACTCTCTAAGGTTTTCAAGGCTGTGACCTTTTGAAAGCAGATTGCCAGGCCTTTCTTCTGAGGCACTCTGAGTGGGTTCAAAACCTCCAAACTTTTAGTTGACGATCACTAGCTTAACCTTTTTGCAGCACCCAGGGACTCTTCTGAAGGATCTAAGGGATAATTTTTCCTTGCCTCTCCCAGCTTCTAGTGACTCCTGGTGTTCTATGGCTGTGCAGTATAACTAATATCTCTGCCTCCATTTTTACACAGCCTTCCTTTCTGTGTGTCCCTGTTTCCCCTCCTCTTTCCTTCTAAGGATTTGCCATTGAATCAGGGTCCACTCTAATTTAGGATGATCCCATATTGAGTTCTCACTTTAATTACATCTGCGAAAGACGCTTTTCCCAAGTAAGCTCACATTTACACATTCTAGAGGTTAGGACATGAATATAACATTTTGGGAGTTCATTATTCGATCCACTAAAACGTATTTCAGTTTAGTTGTATATTTTCCAGAGTAAAAACCTAAAACTTCTTTAGTTAAATTCATTCATAGTATTTTATTCTTATTCAGGCTATTGCAAATGGAAGTTTTTTTTTTCTTATTTCCGTTTTGGATTGTTCATCGGGGTGTAGAGAAATACAATTGATTTTTGTGTCCTGAAACCTTTCTGTACTCATTTAATACCTCTGTTACCAGAGAATAGCCTCGGTTCTTGTCTTCTGTGTAGGAAAGAATTCAAACACTGAGACAAAGTATGCCAAGCCAGCAAGGGGTTTTATTAGTTATCAGAGGGTTAATAGCGAAAGTACACTTGACCAGAAAGCATCAAGCAGGCTCCTCAGAGGGAGAGTCTGAGAGTCCCCGAAAGTCATTTTCTTAGCGTTTTATACCCTTTTTCTCTAATCTCTCCCCGTTAACATTTAACAGCCAAGTCAGGGACCCTATCAAGTTAGGGGCTTTATCAAGTTAGGATTCCCTATAGGGACCATTTCCTTGGCTTAATGTTTAACTAACATAGGGACCATCTTGTTGAGGAATGTCACCACCCCTTGTCTCTTCCTCCTCCCAAGTGCAAGCTCTCCCCCTCCCCCTTACACCTCTAATAGTTGTGCGTATGTGTGTGTGCACACACACGGACACATACACATGGATTCCTTAAGATTTTCTATATAAAAGATCATATCATTTTCAAATAGAACTAGGTTTACTTCTTCCTTTCCAATCTGGATGCCTTTGATTTCTTTTTCTTGCCTAACTGCCCTGGCTAGAACCTATAGTACAATGCCAAACAGAAATGCTGAAAGCAGACATCCTTGCCCCATTCCTGATCAGAGGCGGAAAGCTTTCAGCTAGTCACTGTTAAGTATGATGCCAGCTGTGGGTTTTTCATTGATGCCCCTGATCAAATTGAAGAAATTTTCTTTTATTCCTAGTTATTGAGAAGTTTTATCCTAAAAGTTTGTTGGATTTTGTCAAATGCTTTCTCTTCATATACTGAGATAATCATGTGGATTTTTTTCCTATATGTTATTAATATGGTATATTACCCTGATAGATTTCTGTATGTTGAAGTCATCTTGCATTCCTGTGAAAAACCCATTTTGTCATGCTGTATTGTTCTTTCTATATGTTACTGGACCAATTAGCGATATCATGATAAACTGAGAAAAGACTGAAGTTGTCAAGGATTTAATTTACTTGGATCCACAATAAACATCCATGGAAGCAGCAGTCAAGATATCAAAAGACACATTCCATTGGGCAAATCTGCTGCAAATGACCTCTTTAATGTGTTGAGAAGCAAAGATGTCACCTGGAGGACTAATGTGTGCCTGACCCAAGCCATGGTGTTTTCAATCACCTCATAAGTATGTAAAAGCTGGATGATGAATAAGGAAGACAGAAGAATTGACAACTTTGAATTATGGTGTTGGTGAAGAATATTGAATATACCATGGACCGCCAAAAGAACAAAGAAATCCATCTTGGAAGAAGTACAACCAAAGTGCTCCTCGGAAGCAAGGATGGCGAGACTATGTGTCACATACTTTGGACATGTTATCAGGAGGGATCAGTCCCTGGAGAAGGAGACCATGCTTGGTAAAGTACAGGGTCGGTGAAAAAGAAGAAGACCAACAAGATGGGTTGGCACAGTAGCTGCAACAATGGTCTTAGGCATAGCAATGATTGTGAGGATAATGCAGGACAAGATGGTGTTTCCTTCTGTTGTACATAGAGTCGTTATGAGTTGGAACAGACTTGACGACACCTAACAACAACATATATTACTGAATTCAGTTTGCTGGCTTTTTGTTGAGGATTTTTATTTCTATATTCATAAAGCAGATTTCATTTTCTTGTGTTGTTTTGGTATGAGGCCTTGTAGGATGAGTTAAAAAGTGTTCCTTCCTCTTCTGTTTTCTAGAAGAGTTTTGTGAAGGATTGGTGTTAATTTTTTCTTTAAATGTTCGGTAGAATTCACCAAAGAAGCCATCTGGGCCTGTGCTTTTCTTTGTAAAAAGGTTTGTTTCACTGATTTAATCTTTTCACTTGTTATAGGTCTTTTCAGATTTTCGATTTCTTGTGTTTGTTGGATTAGTTTTATTAGTTCGTATCTGCCAGGAATGGGTTCATTATATCTAGGTTATCTAATTTGTTGGCATGCAAATGCTCATAGTATTCCCTTATGACTTTTCTTTTTTTTTTCTGGAAGATCAGAAGTAATGTCACCTCTTTTATTCCTGAGTTTAGTAATTTGAGTCATTTGTCTTTTTTTCTTGGTAAGTCTAGCTAAATGTTTGCCAATTCTGTTGCTATTTTCAAAGAACCAACTTCTGGTTTTGTTGCTTTCTCTATTGTTTTTCTATTCTCTACTTCATTTATTTTTGCTCTAATCTTTATTTCCTTTCTCTGCTTTCTTTAGGCTTAGTTTGTTCTCCTTTATCTAAAGGCAGAAGGTTAGGTAATTGACCTGAGATCTTTCTTCTTTCTTAATATAGGCATTTACAGCTACAAATTTTCCTTTAAGCACTGCTTTGGCAGGATCCCATGTGTTTTGGTATGTTCCAGAACTGTTCTTATGGGTTACTAATCCATGACAAGTGGCTATCAAGTAATAAGAATTTTTAAAAGTCTGTGTTTAGATTCCACCACCCATCTGTCAGTTTGTTATGATGCTGGAAGCTATGCCACTGATATTTCCAAATACCAGCAGGATCATTCATGATAGACAGGTTTCAGACGAGTTGTCTAAGACAGGCTAGAAAGAAAGGCCTGGCAATCTACTTCTGAAAATTAGCCAATGGAAAATATGGATCACAACAGAATATAGTCTGATATAGTACTGGAAAATGAGTCCCCCGATTTGGAAGCCACTATACAAGAGCTGCAACAATAGACTCAAACATATCAATGATCATGAAGATGACATAGGACTTGGCAATGTTGTGTTCTGTACATGGGATTGCCATGAGTCTTCAGATTTAAAATTGGGCAATTTTTAATTATCCAGATTAACATTCCACTCATGAAACTTTCTACAGTTTCTACTTTGCTGCTGTCACCAGAATACAAAGAGACAGAAAGGGAAAAGTGTTTGACAAAATTCTTCACATGCCAAGTCAGCTAAAAGCTTTTTTTATTCTTCATTCCATTTTGGAATTTTAAAATAAGTTAGACAAAGTTGATGAAGTATTCTGACAGAATACTTTGATAAAGGGTGGGATATACATTGCTGTTATTGTTGTTAGTTGCCAATGAGTCGATTCCAACTCATGGTGACCCCATATGTGCAGAGTAGAATTTCCCCATAGGGTTTTCAAGGCTGTGACCTTTCAGAAGATCACCAAGCTTGTCTTCCCCTGGGTGGGTACAAACTGCCAACTTTTTGGCTAGTAGTTAAGTGCTTAACTGTTTGCGCCACCCAGGAACTCCACATCACCCCACAGCTCTCCATTTTCTCACAAATTCTTCACCTTCACTGCCTTTTGTCCTGCTTCCTATCACTTGCATGAGGAAATAATACAGTACTAGACTTACATCCCAGTAGGTATATGTATACATCTTCTCAGACAAAGATAACTCTTGACTCAACAACAACAATAAAATAAAATAAAAAATGATGATGCTTGAAAGGTCCAGTTGTTTTCTAAAAACATATAGAAAAACCCTGACAAAATATACTAAAACTAAAGAACCGAAATTGAAACTGTCAAGACTACTTTATTTCAAGGTGTTTAATTACTCTCATGCTGAAAAATGGGCCTTTTCCTAAGTTACAATTTTAATAGCTGTAAGTTAAGATAGCAGTTTTAGAAAACTGAAAAAATTACTTGAATCCTTGCCTTTAGATTTAACTGAAAAAAAAAAAATGAAGAAATGTCTAACAGTCTTTTATTTATTTATTTTGATTCATATTTTCCACTGAACTTCTGAGACTCTTCCCTTGAATATTCTATCCATGGCTTGAAAACTTTATTTTTTTTCTTTCCTAATCCGGTTTGCTCTCTTTTGAGGTTTTACATTTTTAATGGGGTTTTATCTGTTCTTTCTTTATTCTCAGTAGCACTCATTTTCTTGGCCATGATTACCTCAATACTTTGTAAGAATTCGCTTGGTTTTCCTTCTCTCTAGATTGCCTCTTTTATATCCTGAAAAATTTGATCAATTAGAGTTATCAGTTTTAAAATTTATGAAACTTGGAATTTTTTCTTGCTTAGTCTTTTCTTTCTAGCTACTGGCCATTCTTTGCAATTTTAGTAATCTATAAATCAGGGACAAAATATACACTTTCATTGGGTCCAATTTGGCTCTTAGAACACGGTCTGTTTCCCACAGGAGGGAACCTCAGACTTTCAATTTCCTTTACCTCATGTCTTGATCCAATTAAAAGCAAAGTGATAATCTCTGAAGTGTTACAAACTTTTCATACCTGATATTTCACCTTAAGATAATAGAAAGATGCTCTTTCTCAAGCAAAGAGGAACATAAGGGTGCATATCTTGAGCTGTAATAAAAGTTTCTGATTCATTAGGCCTTTATACTTTCTTCAGTCTCACATCTATTCCTAGATCCTGTTGACATTGTTTATTTAGATTTCCTTACAATATACATCTTGAGATTATAAATGGTGGAAAGCCAAATAATACTAGCCTTCTTGAATGTAAGGGATACCTGTATTTTCAACTGCTAAAATGTGTAGATTAAATCTTGTATCTGCCTCAAAGAAAAAAAGAGAGATGAACCAAATTCATGAACAGTTCTTTGCCTCTGTTACATACAATTAAGGATCATAGCACTAAAAGCAGGCAAACTAATGAAGGCTATTATATACTATTATTACATTTCTTCTCTATAATTTACTAGATATGAATAAATATTCAGAGACCTTCACTTATCAGCTTCCAAATAACTAAAAATATTTTTCCTATGCCATACTTAAGACCTTCATACATACATTGAAATGTTAGCAATTCTAAATCATGAGAAATTTAAACAGAACTTTCAGACTGAAAGAGGCCTTGGAGATCCAACCAAACACTTGCAAATGAATAAAGTCAGGCACAGAAGTCCAAAGTCTTCTCAAGATTACACACAGTGGCATCTAACAGATTTGACCACAGGTCTCTACAATACAGTTGTGTTCATTCTCATCAATCATCCTATTGTACAACAGGGTGTCTCTTAACCTTAGAATATGCTTAACACTTAAAAAACCATTGAAGATGTAATACGAAAAATAACTCCAAATAAAACTCTTAACCATTTGGTTACAGATTTTAAGAATTTTTCTAGGATGAAAATATTCAAATAAACTATAATTCTACTGTAATCACAGCTATTTCTAGCTATATAACTTAAATACATTTTTAAAAAAATATATTTCTTCTTTCTTAACAGGCTCCTTTCAAAGTTTACTAAACTCAAAATTAAGTAGGTCAGCCTCTACTTCTTTGACTACATCTGTTCTTTTGAATTTGCAAATTATAAACTCATGTGTTGTCTAGTGTTAACTATTGTCCCATAAATATGCATTATCTATAGTGTTCATGTGTTATACAGTATTATCTTTCTTAAGTCAACGATTTTCCTTTGGTAGGACTGTTTGCATTAGAGGGAAAATATTTATTATTCTGGAGCTTGTACTGAGGAAAACACATTTTAGAAAAATTATTTTTCCCCACTATAGTTCCTCAATTTTGCCTGACTACTGTTTTGGTTTATACTTGCAACCACAGGAATAAAGTCTAATGTTTATAGTCCTTTCATTTTAATTTTATTTCTCTGGACTGCCCATAATCCCTTTTAATCATTTCAGCTATGGCAATTTTACCCACTGTTATAAATGCCTGTTCCAACGTTCAGGCTTTCTGTGTGTTTAACTATGTTATCCCACTGGCTTGGCACACTTGCGTTATATCAAGTCTGAGTTTTCTCAGTGGGCCTTCTTTTATCTTTACAGTCATTAATTTGAAGCACTACTTCTTGCTGAAATGTTGGTTCTGTAAAAACAGTCCACTATAGTCCTCCTGTTTTATACGATATCACTTTTCTTTGTCAGAGAAAAAATTTTAAACATGGACAAAAGGTGCTCCTATTTGCCCTTGTCTTTCAGCCTTACATTTAAGGAATAATAATAGTTCCATAATATCAAAAGAATTTATTATAAAGATATCAATTTTTAAACATCTAAACCAAAGCCAAAGCATGCCAAATAAAGTGGAAGCATGCAGGATATTTCTAAATCAAAATCAAGGTAAAAGGTCTTCAAAAAAAATATCAAGCCAAAAGCCTCAACAAAATATCTGAGATTCAACTTTGGAAATAAAAGTACAAAATCAAATTATCAGCAGAAAAACCATTGAAGCGTTTAAGCTTTCTGTTTCAACAAAGACCTTGAGACATTCAAAAAACTAATAGCAACTGCCATTCAAGATTGGCTTCCAAGTTCAAAAATATGTATTTCACAATCTGCCAGAGCCTACACCTTCATTTTGCAGAATGCATAAATGAATTGCCACCCTTGTCACTACAGAGAAATTGTAGAGCGATTCTGAGGAAAGAGGCTGGATGATCTGAAGATGGATGGCTGGGTGTTTCCCAGGCTGCTACTCTCTCACGTTTCACTTGGGATTTTAAGCAGCAGCTGCTGTGACTGACAGTCACATGTCATTTTCAAATGCCATTGTGACCCACTGGGTCTCATATTTTTCCTGGTGATAGAATTCTAGGGACCCAGCCCAGGAAGCACTAAGAAGACGTGAGATTAGACCACAATGCTGAGTGCCTCAGGGACACACACTTGGCAGGAAGCTCAAAGTCAAGGAGCTTTAAAGAAAAAAAGGCCACTCTTGAGATTCCACAGATTCAAAATATTTCTGAGAGGCTCCTGGTCAAATTATGGGGAATAAAACATTGTCAAAAGGATAAGCACGGTAATTCAAATCTGTAAAACATCTTTGAGGCAATTATTGAGATGGCAATGAAAAAAGGGCTTTTAGTTTTTTTCTAGAAATCAGCTATCTCCAACTGAAGAATTATCCTCAAATAATGCTCAATGATCGGTAATAGATATGCAGTAGTCTCTCAGAATCTCCCTTGACCCTTCTAAATTTATATAAGAAAAACACTTTAGAGTCAAAACAATTTTAATGATTGAGCAACTAATCAAACTTTAACAAAGGTCACTGTCATTTAGATGACAAAATCCAGCAGCCCTTCAGGACTAATTAGGTAATATCAACACTCCATCACCTTTAATAAGGCATTTGTAAGTCTTAGACCCATTTAACTTCCTAAAATTGAAAGCCACAGAGATCTGTCAGAGTCCATTCTTTTAATTGAAGTAAGATTTTCTATTTCGCCTTAACACAAATGTTAAGAAAAGGCCCTGGCATTAAAAATTCAACACCAATGTAAATTAACAGGGAACTTTATGAAAGAACTTAAAACAGCTCTCCAACACACAGGGGACAAGAATTGCCTATGAAGCTTCGGGGAAATGTTTTAATAATTCATCTTTCTATTGTGTACCTTTTTAATTATTTAACTCTAAAAGCTAGACCCATCTCAACTACATGTTCTTCATCTTCGGTTTTTACAAAGTGATTCAAAGTCCATGTAATGTTTTTAATGAGTGTAACATATGTGGAAAGATGTGGTCATTTGTAATCCATCCTGTGCCTGAATATTACTGACCACCTGGAAATGAATCAGAGATTGGGCTATGCTATTCTGTTTCCATCATGCCTGATGAATTTGGTAGTCTGCTCATTTTCACCCGAAACAAGCAATTTGAAATCAGAGGATCATGTTAACAAATAAACATTTGTTTTTAATTCCTTAATTAGAGAATGCTATAATTTCATAATAAAATATGAATGTTTCATTTTAAAAGCTAAAGCAATATCTACATGTGGGACTTGTTATGAAAGATTTTCAATTTTCTCTCTATATACATTTGTTTGGAACAACACAAAACATTAGGTCATCTTTGAAAAAATGGAATTAAAAAGGTCCTGTGCTCAGTCCCACACTATGAAGGCCTAGATAAATCTTGAATGCTTCTTAAGATTATGTAACAATGCCACACATAGGCTCAGGATCATTAAAATTAAAAAAAAAAAAAAAAATTGGAACTGACCTTTCAGACACTTTTTCTCTTCTTTCTCCCTGATGAAAATATTTGTTCCCATTGAGAGCTAACCAACCTACACTTTAAGTAAAATAAAGTAATATTTATAGATATATCCTCAGCATGTAGAGATACATGCTGTAGAGAAGAAAATTACTTCTTTAAACCATCTTTTCAAAATTTGAAGAGTCACAAAACTTTATTATGTGCCTTATTTTAGCAATATCTGTGACCCAGGAATGTGAAAGCATATATACCCATTGTATTAAAATCCATTAAAACTAAGGTTTTCTAAAATTAAGTATTTAGTATTCAAAGTTGTTAAGGATTCTGTGCAATGGATATTTTTATTATCTTGAATGGTTTGTGATCTTTACCTTTGTCTGTGAAAAACTACAATTGTTACCAACAGTATTTTACACAATAGGATTGCATAAAAGTGTTTTATTTTATTTAAATGACAGAAAATGTTTTTAAACCCTATGTTTTCTGTGCTGCTGTTTTACACTACATAGGTAGAATATTAATCTCAATAAATACTAAACCTTCCTTCTTAGAGGAAAATATTATTCGGTTTTATCTGTCTTAGTTATTAAGTGCTGCTATGACAGAAATACCACAAGTAGATTGCTTTAACAAAGAGAAGTTTATTTTCTCACAGTAAAAAAAAAAAAAAAAATAGTGTCTAAAATTCAGGGTGTCAGCTCCAGACGAAGGCTTTCTCTCTCTGTTGGCTCTGGAGGAAGGTCTTTCTCATCAATCTTCTCCTGGACTGAGAGCTTCTCTGCACAGGAACCCTGGATCTAAAGGATGCACTCTGCTCTCAGTGCTTCTTTCTTGGTGACATAAGGTCCCGTGTCTCTCTGGTCTCTTCTCTCTTTTGTATCTCAAGAGATTGCCTCAAAACACAATCCAATCCTGTAGATTGAGTCTTGTCTCTCCAACACAACTGCTGCCCATCCTCCCTCACTAACATGACAGAGGCAGGATTTACAAAATGTAGGAAAATCATACAATACTGGGAATCATGGTCCAGCTAAAATGATACACACATTTTTTGGAGAAACATAATTCAATTCATGACAGCATCGAAAGAAACATTCAGCATAGGCTAAATGTTTATTTCCTAAGTAAACAGCCAACTTTTATTTCCTAAGTAAAAATTTAGAAGTTGATATTAAAAGTATTAGCTTTTTGGAATCCTAAAAACAGCAATGGCAGCAATAAAGGTATACATTAGTGGTGGTTTATTTTCATATTTAGGTGCCATGATGGTCAATTTTATTTGTCACCTTGGCTAGGCTATGGTGTCCAGTTGTTTGGTCAAGCACTATTCTAGACGTTGCTATGAAGGTATTACCATGTGATTAACATCTAAATCAGCTGATGTTAAATAAAACAGATTTCCCTCTATAATGTGCACGGGCCTTATCCAATCAGTTGAAGGCCTTAAGAACAAAAACTGAGGTTTCCCAAGGAAAAGGATTCTGCCTCAAGTTAGTAACATAGACATCTTGCTGGAATTTCCAGCCCATGGTCTCGCTACCAATTTCAAACACAAGACTGGCCTACAGATTTGGACTTCCCAACTCCCACTAACGGTTAAGCCAATTCCTTAAAATAAATCTGAGTGTGTGTGTGTGTGTGTGTGTGCCTTATTGGTTCTGCTTCTCTGAAGAGCCTGATTAATACAGGTACTAATGGTAAAATCTGGAGGTAACTACAGGGAGGAGTAGGTAGGAATAGTCCTAATTCGTTGTTTACTTTGCATCATGCCGGACATCCATGAGCATGGGAAAACCATGAAGATAGCACTATAACACAGACAGAGGAAAATTTAAACACTGGGCAATAATTAATAAATCTTATAAATAATAGCTTCGATACTTGGTATGGTAGCACCTTTATCCTCAATCCACTTTCACTCTGCCCTACTCTCACTACACTTTCAGGCGATGAAAGTTAGTAGAACATGTCCATGTCTTCAGGCTGAGTAGTGGGCCCAGCAAGTTTGAAACATGTTAGTTGTTGGATCCCAAAAGATGCTCAGGAAATAAGAATTTGGTTTTTTTTTTTTTTAAAGTATGAAATAGAGGACAGGCAAGACTGAGGGAGTGATTCAGAGGCAGAACTTTCTGAGATCGCCTAAATAGAGGTAGAGTGGCCATTTATACATAAGATGCCCGTGGCTGAGGGCCTGTTCCCAATAGTTTTTTTGTTTTGTGTGTGTGTATTAAAATGCATTAAGTGTTAAAACCTGCAAAAATTAGACTTTATCACCCACTATATTATACATTGACCTGAACCAATATAAAAATCATAAAAGTTAAAACACTCCTCATGATGCTAAACAGTAAACAGAAAGGGAAAAATTCAGTCAATCTTAAATACGCTTTCCAAATTTCATTCGCTTATTTGCTATATGTGAAAACATATAAACAAGGACCTAAATTTGTAGATTTTGGTCTAGATATTGAGATTAAATTTGGGAGGGTATTTTAAAAAACCATTCAGTTTCAATCAGAAAAATTACTGATACTGAAAACTTTTCTATGGGTATGTGATGTTTAATTTTTAAGAATTACATCTTCTAGATTTCAGACAGAGAACTTTGGTCTTAAACTAAGAAATTCCATATGCAGTTTTCAGAATGGCATACCATACATCGTATCCCACATGATGATTTTAGATCGGGAACAAAGAGCAGATCAGCCCTTTAAAAATAAAGATTCATGTTTACTCAGGAAAACAAAATCCATCTGTTTAATAAAAAAATAAAGAAAAGTAAGCCCCAAACACAAAGAATCAATTTTAAAAACTTGTATCAGCAGAATTATTGCCCCTCCATACCTTTTATCAGATGCCAGCATGTTCTTTCAGTAGTTACCACCCATTTCTGTTGGAAATTCTTATTTTTGGATGAGTGATCAATTGTTTCATGTTTTTCCCCAGCAAGCTATAGGTTCACCCCAGCTGCAAACGTTTTCTAAACTCTGAGCAAAGGCTCCATATGGGAAGTCAGGATATGACCTTTCAAAGCAAACAGTGTGACTCTGTAGGGGTCTGCCCAGGAATTTGAGAAAGAGCCTTTATGAAAAAGGTAAATTAGTAGAACGCATCAGAATTGACTCAAGCAATAAGTTTGGTTTTTGATGGCTCTTTGCCAACCTAACACAAGAGTGTTTTAAATCCACATACAAATGACTATACTTTTAGGATTTTTGATATACTAAGTTTTAATTTAACAAAATTTCTCCTAGACTAAATAAATATTATTAGCTATGCTGCAAAATAAATGAAGTCAGAAGTTTGGAGCAAGTTGTTCAGGAGGTGCCTATGTTACTGCCAAGGTGAACAAACAGCTTCTAGAGTGCCAACCAAAAGTCAATTAAAAAAAAAAAAATTGCCATTAAGTCGATTCAACTCATAGCGGCCCTACAGGACAGAGTAGAACTGCCCCATAGGGTTTTACAGTGTGATGGATCACTTTTGTATGGCCTTTCTAGCTTGGTCTTATAACTCCCACCCAAGCGATTGGACAGGACTGCACAGATATGGTAATTGTGGTCTACCAAAGAAATTGGTCAGTATTTGCCATCCCACTAGGCTTGACATGAACCATCCCAGAGGCAGAAGAGTGAAGATAACCACCATCAGCAAGGAAGAACAGCCAGGAGCCAGCACATCCTTTGGACCCAGGATCCTTGTGCTGAGAAGCCCCTAGAAGCAGGGAGACCTAGAGAGAGAGTGAGCTGTAACCCTGAAGACAGTGAGAGGCAGTGGCAGAAGAGACCCAGCAGCAGAAGAGTGCGTGGTGGGCTTCCTATGGAGAGAGAAAGCTGAGGCCCAGGGCCAGGGAGAGGCATGTCTGTGAGCACAGCTGGGAAGAGGATATCCTCATGGAAGAACTGTGTCCTTGAGTGTTCCTGAGCCTAAAGGTAACCTGTTACTTACCTATTAAATCCCATAATTTTAAGAACTGTCTGTGAGTTCTGTGTGGCCATTGCAATGAATTATTGAACCCAGCAGAGAAGCAGAGAGTGCCATGGAAGGAACAGTTGATGTTAGAATCGGTAAAGAGAGCAGAGAGAAGAACCATGTCTGACCTCCACCTCATGGAAATAAGCCTTGGAATGTTGATCTTGAGTCTCCTTCCCCCTTGTGAAATCAGAGTAGGTCAGATGCTGCCCTCATGCCATTTTTATAGGTTACAAAGGAGCAGCTGGTGGATTTGAACTGCCAACCTTTTCGTTAGCAGCAAAGCTCTTAACCACTGCACCACCAGGGCCCCAAAAAGTCTAAAGTACTTGGGATATCGCCATAGCAAATATTGATAATAAACAGATTTCCCCCAAATAAATGGATTTATTTACTTATTCCTTTTCTCAAAAAAAAAAAAAATGGATGTTGAATATGTGGGAATTTCAACAGAAGTAAATATAAGAAATAATTTGATATATGTGTATGTAATTACCATCCCATTCAGTTCTACTCTGCATGGATGGGGTTGCCATGAGTCAGAATGGACTCAACAGCAACTAACAATAAAAACAACAGATAAGTTTGATAAAAATAAAACCAAATTCATTTCCTGTGGCCTTAACAGATTCTGCAAGGGCTTACCCAGTTGCCTCCTAAACTACCAGAACCCAGCAAATTCCAGTGGATTTTGTATCCTCAATATGACTCAAAAAGACTCTAAACCAAGATGGAAACAGCATCAAGATTCCATTGCTGCCCATTCATAACAATCATAGCTATAAAGTTAAGTAAACAATCCTACCTCCCTCTCTCACAAATGTTTTTCCCATTTTCCCTCATCCAAAGATACCTCTTGACTAGACTAAACTATGTAGGGGCATATCGTATATTATTGCAGGCTGAAACTTCATTACACAAACATATTTAGATGAAGTGTCAGAGCTTTTAAGTATCTCCTAGTTTCCTTTCTCTTTTCCTTACTTTTAGGAACACTCTTTTCCTTCTGGGAATGTAGCAGAGCACATGGTCACTCAACTTGTTGTTGGGTAGTGTCAAGTCTGTTCCAACTCATGGTGACCCTATGTACAACAGAAGGAAACACTGCTCAGTCCTGCGCCATCCTCACAATCGTTGTTATACTGGAGCCCATTGTTGTAGCCACTGTACCAATCCATGTCATTGAGGGTCTTCTTTTTTGCTGATCCTCTACTTTACCAAGCATGATGTCCTTCCTTAGGGATTGGTCCTTACTGATAACATGACCAAAGTACCTGTCTTAGTTATCTAGTGCTTATATACCAGAAATACCACAGGTGGGTGGCTTTAACAAAGAGAAATTTATTCTCTCACAATTTAGGAGGCTATAAATCCGAATTCAGGGCACCAGCTATAGAGGAAAGGTTTCTCTCTCTGTTGGCTCAAGGTCCCTGTCATCAATTTTCCCTTGGTCTAGGAGCTTCTCAGCACAGGGACCCTGGATCCAAAGGACACATTCCACTTCCAGATCTTCTTTCTTGGTGGTATGAGGTCCCTCTCCTCTCTGCTCGATTCTCTCTTTTATATCTCCAAATAGACTGACTCAAGATACAACCTAATCCTGTAGACTGAGTCCTGCCTCATTAATATAACTGCCTCTAATCCTGCCTTATTAACATAATATATGTTAGGATTTACAACATATAGGATAATCACACAATATTGGGGATCATGGTCTAGCCAAGTTGACACACATTTTGGAGGGACACAATTCAACCCATAACAGTACCTAAGATAAAGTCCTGCCATCCTCCCTTCTAAGGAACATTGTGGCTGTACTTCTGTGATGGTTAAGGTTGTGTGTCAACTTGGCTGGGCCATTATTCTCAAGTGGTTTGATAGTTATGATGTACTCTGGCAGCTATGTAATGTTGTAATCACCTCCATAATGAGATCTGATATAAGGTAATCACCTCTAGGATGAAATCTGTTACGAGCAGCCCATCAGTTGAAAGGGAGTTTCCTTACAGGTGTGGCCTCCATCCAATATAGGTGTACTTTCTGGCAAAGCTCACTGGCTTTTGCTTGTTCTGGATCCTTCAGCTAGCTTCTGTTCATCTGACCTCCAGTTCTTGGGACTTGAGCTAGTAGCCTACCGGCCAATCTTGGGATTTGTCAGCCTCTGCAGCCTGTGAGCCAGAGGCCTTCTGTCTGACCGGCCAGTCTTGGGTTCACCAGCTCCTGCAGCTATGTGAGTCAGGAACTTGGGACTTTCCAGTCTCTACAACCATATGAGTCATTTCCTTGATATAAATCTTTCTCTCTATATATTTATACACGTCACTGGTTTTGCTTCTCTAGAGAACCCAGCCTGAGACATCGTCCAAGACAGATTTATTCACTCTTCTTGCAGTTCATGATATGTTCAATATTCTTCACCAACACCACAATTCAAAGAAGTCAATTCTTCAGTCTTCCTTATGCATCATCCAGCTTTCGCATGCATATGAGGTGATTGAAAACACTATGGCTTGGGTCAGGCACACCTTAGTCTTCAAGGTGACGTCTTTGCTTTTTAACACTTTAAAGAGGTCATTTGCAGCAGATTTGCCCAATGCAACGCATCTTTTGATTTCTTGACTGCTGCTTCCATGGGTGTTCATTGTGAAACCAAGTAAAATGAAACCCTTGACAACTTCAATCTTTTCTCCATTTATCTAGATGTTGTTTATTGGTCCAGTTGTGAGGATTTTTGTTTTCTTTATGTTGAGGTGTAATTCATACTGAAGGCTGTGGTCTTTGTTCCTCATCAGTAAGTGCTTCAAGTCGTCTTCACTTCCAGCAAGCAAGGTTGTGACATCTGCATAACAGGAGTTGTTAATGAATCTTCCTCCAATCCTGATGCTGCATTCTTCTTCATATAGTCCAGTTTCTCAGATTATTCGCTCAACATACAGACTGAATAAGTATGGTGACAGAATACAACCCTGACACACACTTCTCCTGATTTTAAACCATGCAGCATCCCCTTGCTCTGTTCGAACCACTGCCTCTTGGTCTAAGTACAAGTTTCATGTGAACACAATTAAGTGTCCTGGAATTCCCATTCTTCACAATGTTATCCATAATTTGTTACGATCCACATAGCCAAATGCCATTGCATAGTCAACTAAACACAGGGAAGCATCTTCCGGGTATTCTCTGCTTTCAGCCAAGATACATCTGACATCAGCAATGATATCCCTCATTCCACATTCTCTTCTCAAACCAGCTTGAATTTCTGGCAGTTCCCTGTTGATGTATTGCTGCAACCGTTTTTGAATTATCTTCAGCAAAATTTTATTTCCATGTGGTATGAATGATATTGTTTGATAATTTCCATTTTCTCTTGGATTACCTTTCTTTGGAATGTGCACAGATTATGAATCTCTTCCAAGTAGTTGTCTAGGCAGCTGTCTTTCAAATTTCCTATAATAAACAAGTGAGTGCTTCCAGGGTTGCATCTGTTTGTTAAAACATCTCAGTTAGTATTCTGTCATGCCCTGGGGCCTTGTTTTTCACCAACGCCTTCAGTGAAGCTTGGACTTCTTCCTTCAATACCATCAGTTCTTGTGCATATGCTACCTCTTGAAATGGCTGGATGTTGACCACTTCTTTTGCCACAGTGGCCCTGTGTACACTCTTCATCTTCTTTTGATGCTTCTGGCATCATTCAATATTTTCCCATAGCATCCTTCAATATTGCAACTGGAGGCTTGAATTTTTTCTTCAGTTCTTTCAGCTTGAGAAATGCCAAGCGTGTTCTTCTGTTTTGTTTTTCTAACTCCAGATCTTTGCACATTTCATTATAATATTTTACTTTGTCTTCTCCAGTCACCATTTGAAATCCTCCATTCAGTTCTTTTTCTTCACCGTTTCCTCTGTTCACTTTGTTTATTCTACAGTCAAGAGCAAATTTCAGTCTCTTCTGACATCCATTTTGGTCTTTCTTTCCTGTCTTTTTAATGACCTTTTACTTTTTCATGTGTGATGTCCTTGATGTCATCCCACAGTTCACCTGATCTGTGTATCTTTGCTGATGTGGCATGACTCAAAATGAGAAGAAAGAGCTACAAACATCCATTGGTAACTGGAATGTGGAATGTGTGAAGTATGAACCTAAGAAAACTGGAAGTTGTCAAAAATGAAATGGAATGCTTGAAGATCGATATCCTAGGTATTACTGAGCTGAAATGGACTAGTATTGGCCATTTTGAATCAGGCAATCATATGGCTACTATGACGGAAATGAGAAATCGAGGAGAAATGGTGTTACATTCACTGACAAAAATAACATTGCAAGATCTATCCTGAAGTACAATGCTGTCAGTGATAATAACCATACACCTACAAGGAAGACCAGTTAATATGACTATTCTTCAAATTTATACACTAACCATTAAGGACAAAGATGAGGAAACTGAAGATTTTAAAACTTCTGAAGTCTGAAATTGATCAAACGTACAATCAAGATGCATTGATAATTACTGGTAATTGGAATGGAAAAGTTGGAAACAAAGAAAAAGGGTTGGTAATTGGAAAATATGGGTTTGTGGACAGAAACAATGCCGGAGATTGCATGACAGAATTTTGCAAGGCCAATAACCTATTCATTCCAAATACCTTTTTTCAACAACATCAGTGGTGACTATACACATGGACCTCACCAGATGAAATACACAGGAATCAAATTGACTGTATTTGTGAAAAGATACGATGGAGAAGCTCAATATCATCAGTCAGAACAAGGCCAGGTACCAAAGGGGGAACGAACCGTCAATTGCTTATATGCAAGTTTAAGTTGAAGCTGAAGAAAATTAAAACAAGTCCATGAGAGCCAAAGTCACTCAACTAGAGACTACATTTCTCAGCTCTCCTTTGAGCTATATGTGAACATGTGATTGATTTCTTGCTAATGGTATATGAATAATTCATCCAACTTCAGCCTCCCCTCTTTAAAATAGGAAATCACTTGTCTTATACTTCTGTTTCTCACATCTCACAGTCTAGAAAGTTAACTTGGTGGTGGTGAACCAGTCTCCATCAGACAATTGAGGACAACTTAGGGAAAATCAGAGCGACAATATAAAATGAAAATAGGTTTCTGGATGACTAGGCAGCCTCCCTCTGGACCGTTACATGAAAATCTATCTTATTTCAGTCTCTTGTCTCCATTCCTAGAATACAGGCAATTATTTTAAATGGAACTCCCTTCACCTCATTCCTACCACTTCCACATGTGTTTGAAACATTGCTGCTGGTGACAGTACTGCCCAGCTATCTAGTAAAAGCTATTGTAGAGTCAGTCTTTTTCTTCTCTTTGGATGAATAAAAGCTATTTTGTGGTATGCGACTTGAGCCACTGGGCTTAACCTTAGGTCACCTAAGCGGCCACACTTTAGCTCCATGGTATTTGTTTTATATCATTTGTCTATACCTTCACATTTTTGACGTTTTGTCTTTGACAAGCTTGTTGTACTTTGATATTCTTCTGTCTCACTATTGTACACCCTATTCTCCTTTCTCAGCAGCCTCTCCTAGAGATAATACCTTACATCCCTGTCCAAAAGGTCCATGTTCCTGAAGAGCAATCTGATGGGTTATAATTCATCCCCTCTTCACCCAGAGGTGAGGAAAACTATGAGGATTTTTTAAAACTTGAATAAGCCAAATAAATATATTTGTAACAGTGGAATGGCTAGTACTGTGGCAGGTAGAAGTGGACATAATTTGGGGGATAGGAATGGTTCCTTAGATACCCTGACATCTAAAATTATAGGCCTTTGCCTATTCCAACTAGATTGATTTTTGTAAGTGGAAATAGAGAATTTAAACTGACAGTATACAGCCCATATATGACATAGTCTCAAAGAGTTAAACAAACAATTGTACCTATTCTTAACTGACATTTGATAGACCCTCCCAAGCTTTATTGTTAGAATAATATCACCCTAAGCCCTAGAGTGGTAATGTTCTGCAAGTATCACCCCAAGTTACTGTAGCCCCAGTAAACACACATTTCTATCCCTGGTGTAAGATTTGTTGACACCTTACAACCTGGATTTCTTGCAAACAAAAAGATCACTCTTCTCTTTTGTTCTTTAATTCCTTTTTTAAATAAAAGGCAAAGACTACAGTTTCAATAAAATAATGCACAAAATTCATCAAAAAGCCTTAAATAATATTTGTGGTTTCCAATCTTTTTACAGCTAGAAAAAAAAAACATTCATCTTTGGTCTCACGAATCAGAGTATTTTAAAAAGGAAAAAAGCCTTAAATATTATCTTGTCTAGAAGTTTTAAACCGTGTTCCCGGCACCATAAGACTCCAGGGAAAGTACTTTAGGGTCTGCCTGCACATGGAGTGGGAAGAGGAGAAGGCTGAGTGGAAGGCAGCAGGCTCTCCCTACCCTGCTCAAGTGCAGCAGATTTTATCTTTTAATATACTACTAAGGTTCAGTTTAAGATTTCATTTTTCTCTGTTTGTCTGTTATTGTTTAAAAATACATAATTTGGGGGTAGATTTAAGTAATACATGTAATCTTCCCCACAGTGGTCTGTTTTCTGGAACAATCTAGTATTTCTCAAATCACATCTTCTTAAGAAGAAATGAATTCACAACAAATGTCAACCTCCCTTTAAGATTTACAGGTGCTTAAGATTTTTTTTTTTTTTTAAGAAAATATCAGAGATATAAGATAGACCTGTTGCATGAGCTTAACTCCCCTGTGGGCAAAGTACCGTATGACCTACTCAATATAAATCAAAGAAAACTGATCTTTGCTATATCACTGGTAATAATGTCTCAGATATGTTTTTAAAAAATAGAAGCCCAAAACTGAAGCAGATGTTAACCATTTTTCACAGGGTGATCTTTAGAATATAGCGTAGAGTACTAAAAGGTGGAAAATGCTACTACTCTATGTTTTTGTTTTCTTTTTTTCTTGTTCTTTTTTTTGTTTTGTGTTGTTTTATTTTTGTTTGTTTTGCCATTAAGGAAAAACTTTTATTTTGACTGCATAACATTTAGAAACATTTAAACAACAAAGAACACCTTAAAATAACAAAGGCCAAAAAATTTTACAAATAAACGAACGTTGCCAAATGTCAACTCCTTTAAATCAATCTGTGAATTCAGGGCTAAACTAATGAAAATTATCAGATGACTTAATATTGTTAACATGTCAATACTACCTAAAGGAATGTATAGATTCAGTGCAATATCCATCAATATCTCAATAGCCTTTTTTCAGAAATGGAAAAGCCAATCCTCAAATTCATATGGAACTATCAAACCGAAAAAAACCAAACCCATTGCTGTCCGACTCATAGTGACCCTATAGGTCAGAGTAGAAGTGCCCCACGGGGTTTCCAAGGAACACCTGGTGGATTCGAACTGCTAATCTTTTGGTTAGCAGCACTATGCCACCAGGGTTTCTATGGAACTGTAAAGGGCCCCAAATAGCCAAAGCAATCTTGAAAAGGAGAACAAAATATCTCAAAACATATTATAAAGCTACTGTAATCAAAACAATATGGCACTGGTATAATGATAGACATAGAGGCCAACGAAAAAAACTGAGAGTCCAGATATAAAACCACACATCTATGGCCAATTGATCTTCAGCAAGGGTGCTAAATCCATCTAATGGGGACAGACCCATTGCAGTTGAGTTGCTTTTGACTCATAGCCACCCTACAGGACAGAACAGAACTGCCCCAAAGGGTTTCTAAGGAGCGGCTGGTAGATTCAAACTGCCAAACTTTTGGTTAGCAGCAGAGTTCTTAACAACTCACCACCAGGGCTCCAGGGAAAGAACTGTATCTTTTATAAATGATGCTGAGACAACTGAATCTCTACAAAGAATAAACCTAGGCCCATAGCTCACACCATATACAAAACTAACTCAAAATTGATCAAAGAACTAAATATAAGGTCAAAAATCATAAAACTAGTAGAAGAAAACATAGGGGTAATGTTTCAGGATCTAGTTTTCAATAATGAGATTTCGTTTTCAAAAGGGTCCCCTAATAAAATGTTTGTAAAGCACTGATCTGATCCAAACCAGAGGAGTTAATTAAGTGTTAAAGAAAGTAAGATTTACCTAAGATCAGAGAGCCAGTTGGTGGTAACGTTAAGACGGGATCCTGGTCTTTTGACATGTGGCTCAGAATTTTTACACACATGCTACAGTGATTATTTAATAAAATGTGGACACCTAAACCACACACAAAGTTAAATGGGCATAGCTACTCTGGTGCTCATGCAAACCATATGTGCTGCAACATCAACTTCAAATTTCTCTATAATTTCCAGTTACCTTATAGTTAAGAATGTTGTTGGTAGGGGCCGTCAAGTCCATTTTTGATTCATAGCGACCTCATGTGACAGAGTAGAACTGCCCCCACAGGATTTTCTAGGCTGTAATCTTTACAGGGGCAGATCGCCAGGTCTTCCACTGAGCCACTGGGTGGGTTTGAACTGCCAGTCTTTCAGTTACCAGCCAAGCTTTTAACCATTTTGCCATCAGGGCTCCTTGTATTTAAGAACAGCATTAAAAATTATAATATCACATTTGTATCCAGCAATTAATATATAAAAAAATAAGATAGTATTTTTTCATTTTATAAAAAGCAACTATTCTAATTAGAAGAGAAAATGATGTGATAGCACAGGAATACAAGTTAGGAAATTTGATTTTAAATACCATTCTGTCACCAAGAAATTGTTTTATGCCCTTTATCTGCTAGTCCCCCTATCTTGCCACGCCTCAGTTTTCTCGGCTTTTAATGTTTGGGATCTGGGTAGTCTACACAATTGCCAAGGTTTCTTCCATATCTAAAAACTAAGATTCACTCTTGCAGGGAATTTTGTTTTCTTAAATTATACTTCAATATATAATTATTTAGAGTATGTCTCTGGGCACAAATTTATGTACACATTAGCATATGCCCATAAACAACAGAACCTTCATAATTTTCATCTTATTGTTGTACTTTATAATTTACCCCCTTTGTTATTAAACTTATTTATATACACTAAAATTTACCCTTTTAAGTGCACAGTTCTGTGAGTTTTGATGAACATTACAGCTGCACCAAAAAAAAAAAAAAAAAAAAACCGAACCTACTGCCGACTCATAGTGATCCTACAGGACAGAGTAGAACTGCCCTATACAGTTTCCAAGGAGTGCCTGGTGGATTTGAACTGCCAACATTTCGGTTAGCAGCCATAGCTCTTAACCACTACGCCACCAGGGCTTCCACACAGTTGTGTAATACCATCAAAATCAGGATATATAACAGTTCCATCATTTCAAAAAATTTCCCCATTCCCCTTCATAGTCAACCCCATCCCCATCCCTAAACTCTGGCAACTACTGCTCTGTTTTCTGTTGCTGTAGTTTTGCCTTTGCTTTTTTATGCTTTTTCCCCTATACTGAATTATTTTGAGCTTTCTTACTTTGAAAGTCTATAACTTTGGAAGTTAAATAATATATATTGAGCTTACTCTGATGGTTGCCTTGTATAAGTTATTATGTTTAATATTAACATCTCCATGATGCGTGCACCATTGAACTTACTTTATATTTGAGAAAACTGAGACTCATCACAAAAAGTAATTTTCCGGGGTCATGCAGCTAATAAGTGATGAATCCCCAGGTCCTCAGTGACCACAGCACCACAGTCCTGGCCCTGGTTCAGCTTACCTCCAACCTTCTTTTATTTCACAGAGAAACTTCTGTTTAAGCCTCTGCTATGCTGAGTTTCCTATTAAATGAAACCAAATCTAATCTCAGTTTCTTTGGGTCCTCTCTTTTGGAGCATCCTCTTCTCAGGACATGCTACTTATCTCTGGAGCAAGTTTATCAGAGCCAGGGAGAAGTCATAGCTTAATTCATGGTGCTACATTTTTGGAGCCTTGATTGTGGCCACAGGTCAAGGTGAACGCCCACATTCAGATCTTTTTATTTTTTATTTTCATGTATCACACTCTGTCTATATTTAAATTGGTTCTAAACCCAGAGAAAGATAAGGATGACATTTATTGGAGTTTCTAAACCCCAACATTTACTTCCATTTAAAATTTAGTAGATGATTTCCCATTCTCCAATTCAATTTGTTGTACAGAATTAAAAAAAAAGAAAAAAACTGCTTAGTCTTGATTTTTGCATACACATTAGAAGTCCATTTTATGCCATACTCACATTCATAGAAGTGGGTTTGCTTTAGCAAAGGCAACACTGATGCACAAATAGGACAAATCAACCTCACACTCACAGATGCAATATCCACAGGCTAAAATTCCCTTCATTTTTGGTCTCTCAGACCTTCATGTATAATAGAAAACAGGTCTTTAAGTCAGCCCTTCATCTTAAGAATACTGACATAAGAAGGGTGTCTGCTATAGGGAAAGAATGCTAGAATGGCTTACAAATAAAAAAAGATGCCCATGAGAAGCAAAGCCCACATTTTAAAATCTTGTACCTCCCACGTATACATCTATATTAAAAAAAAAAAACTGATACAAATTCATAAATATTACTTCACATTGCAATTTGCACATATATTCTTACATAAAATATAAGAAGAATACAATTAAAACACCATTACAGGAGCATCAATGAACAAGCAAGATACCTGAATGAATGGGTAAAAAAATATATATATATATAAGGGGAATTGTTGATTTGCTAGTGTTGGAAGCACAGACTTAGGAAGGAAAGATGTTATTTAGTATTGTTAGACATTATTTATCTTGTAGAAACAGAAAGGAAGTCATAGTGTATATATTTCTCAGGGAAGGAATTTTCCTATATCCTCAGTACATTCTCAAAATGTATGCTCAAAGCACAGCAGAGGAAGAGTTGTGCTTTTCATGAGTAGAGGCTTTGTTTTTAGCTTATAGGCTCTCTGACTTTTGGGCCTGATTATATTTTCCTCTCCTTTTGCTTGCTTAAACCTTAGGGACATATTTACGTCCTCCTTCAAGCAAGCACACAGAAATTCATGACCTATGTTTTATGTTCTAACATCATTCGTGGACCCATCTTTTCTTCCTAATGTTATTTTCCTTTAGGTTCTCTTAACTTATTTTAAATCATTCATCTTTTTAAATGTCATATTTTTGTACTTTGTCTTAAATCATTTGTGGAACAAAATAAATTCTAAACTAACTAGTAAATTGTGCTTACATTATTATTTTTAGTTACTTAAGATATCTGAAATAATATAGACATTAGAATGGGATCTGAACAATAATAATTGTATCATTTTAATTCTACAGGATCAATAATTAAAGAATGTTTATAGAATCCTTGACTGTCAGTGGTATAAATTCTATTTAAGGCATAAAGAAGACATAGAAAAGCAAACAAGCCTAATGGTCCAAAAAATAAGAAACTTGATATTAATACACTGACTCCAAGTTCAGATTAGGATGGCAGTTGTTCATCAACAGAATTAAAGTTAAAATTAATCAGCTTTATTATTTTAAAGGTGTAGATATATTTAAATATAACCATACAAATGTGTTTTGGTTGGTTCAATTTCTTATTATAGATTAACTCAAATAAGGGAAAAAGACATCTGCTATAATATTTGTGTGGATATATGAATCACTATAATAATATTTTACACAGAATAAAATAACAAATCAAAAATGCTTAATGCTGACATAGTTTTCACTCACAGTACAGGAAGAAAAGAGAAGAGCAAACACTTCTTTTTAGAATCTTTTCGTTTTTAGGTTCCTAAGAAATGCCAATACATTGTTTATTCTTCTCTTCACCTGTTTGGATAGTTCCTGATTTAGATTTTCAGATTCTTCTGGTTCTGAAGAAGTTGACTCTACCTTCAGGTCAAAGGATGGGATTGTTGTTGTTGTTAGGTGTCATCAAGTCGGTTTTGACTCATAGCAGTCCTTTGTACAGCAGACGGAAACAATGCACCATCCTCATGATTGTTATCCTTGAGCCCATTATTGCAGGCACTGTGACCATCTTCCTGTATTTTTGCTGACGCTCTACCAAGCATGATGTCCTTCTCCAAGGACTAGTCTCTTCTGATAACACGTACAAAGCATGTGAGATGAAGTCGTGATCACCATCCTTGCTTCTAAAGAGCATTCTGGCTGTACTTCTTCCAAGGCAGATTTGTTCATTCTTCTGGAAGTCCATAGTATATTCATTATTCTTTTCCAATACAATTCAAAGGTGTCAATTCTTCTTTGGTCTTCCTTATTCATCACCCAGGTTTTACATGCATATGAGGCAACTGAAAACACCATGGCTTGGGTCAGGTACATCTCAGTCCTTAAAGTGACATCTTGGTTTTTTTTTTTAACATTTTAAAGAAGTCTTTGCAGATTTGCCCAGTGCAACGCAACTTTTGATTTCTTGACTGCTGCTTCCATGGGTGTTGATGGTGGATCCAAGTAAAATGAAATCCTTGACAACTTTGGAAACTGTGGTGGTGTAGCAGTTAAGTGCTATGGCTGCTAACCAAAGGATCGGCAGCTCGAATCCACCAGGCGCTCCTTGGAAATTCTACGGGGCAGTTCTACTCTGTCCTATAGGGTCACTATGGGTCGGAATCGACTCAACGGCACTGGTCTTTGGGTTTTTGACAACTTTAATCTTTTCTCCGTTTATCAAGATGTTGCTTATTGGTCCAGTTGTGAGGATTTTTGTTTTCTTTATGTTGAGGTGTAATCCATACTGAAGGCTGTAGTCTTTGATCTTCATCAGTAAGTGTTTCAAGTCCTCTTCACTTTCAGTAAGCAAAGTAGCATCATCTGCATACCACAGGTTATTAATGAGTCTTCTTCCAATCCTGATGCCCCGTTCCTCTTCATATAGTCCAGTTTCTCAGATTATTTGCTCAGCATACAGGTTGAATAAGTATAAGGAAAGTATACAACCCTGATACACACCTTTCCTAACTTTAAACCACACAGTATCCTCTTGTTCTGTTTGAAGACTGCTTCTTGGTCTATATACAAGCTCCTCATGAGCACAATTAAGTGTTCTGGAATTCCCATTCTTGGCAACGTTATCCATAATTTGTTATGGTCCACACAGTCAAATGCCTTTGCATAGTCAGTAAAACATAGGTAAACATCTTTCTGATATTCTCTGCTTCCAGTCATTATCCATCTAATATCAGCAATGATACCCCTTATTCCGCATCCTCTTCTGAATACAGCTTGAATTTCTGGCAGTTCCTGTTCATGTACTGCTGCAGCTGGTTTTGAATGATTTTCAGCACGATTTTACTTGCATGCGATATTAATGATATTGTTCAATAATTTCTGCATTCAGTTGGATCGTCTTTCTTTAAAATAGGCATAAATATGTATGTCTTCCAGTTGGTTGGCCAGGTAGTTATCTTCCAAATTTCTTGGCATAGACAAGCAAGTACTTCCAGCACAGCATCCATTTGTTGAAACATCTCAATTGGTATTCCATCAATTCCTGCAGACTTGTTTTTTACCAATGTCTTCAGTGCAGCTTGGACTTCTTGCATTATCATTGGTTCTTGATCATAAGCTACCTGTAGTATATAGCCTAAAATCAGCCAATTATTGCAATTTTTCCTTTGGCCATAGGAGTTGACCCAAATATATACTAGTGACCAAAACCTTAAAGTCTCAATATTTACACTTGGAATTCTAGAACTTAGGCTGAAAAAGAACATACATTGTCCTGGAAGCTACTGCATCTACCATACTTTTCCACAAATGACACTCATGTTATACATTTTTTTGCCAACCACACCTCCCCTCCCCAGGTATTTTGGAATGCATGCTATGCTAATTTTTTTTTTTTTTACAGCAACATTTTTTAAAAGTTTGCATGACGTACTTATGGAAATACCTGGGGGGAGGACACGGTGGCAAAAAAATATATATGTATATATATAAAACGTGTGTGTTCTTTGCTTAAAAATACAGTTTTAGGGATTTTAAACACTACAAGATGCAGAGCAGGAATATAGAAAGAAACTGAGTCCTAAATAGCATTTGGTAATAACTGGATCAATCTCCACCTGCATTTGGCTCTTTGGTTATATGAACAAATGTTTCTCGTATTGTTTAAGCCAGCTTTCTGTTACTTGCAACTGAACTCTTCAAAACTAATACACTATGAATAACACTATAGAATCAGGCCTGTGATGAGGGCAGTCTCCTAGAAAAAGTGATGTTTACAGAGGTGAGATATGCCACATCATAATTTTACCAAGGACTCTGTAGCCAATAACCCACAAAATGATTTTAACTCTAAATTTCAATATCTTCCTTTATCTTATAAAGGCCATTTCCATATCTTATTTCATTCTATCCTCATAACAGTGCTAACCTAAGGTATGAATTATGGTTCCTGTTTTATAGACCAAAAAAAAAAAAAAAAAAAATGAGGTTATTTTCCCAAGATCATAAATCTATCAAGTGAATAAGAACGAGGATTCAAAATCAGGTCTTCTGAATCAAATGCTTTTTTATTTCTACTACTCCAAGCAGAATTGGATTTCACTTACACATAAAATTGAACGATGGACTGTAGTTCTCTAAGGTAGTTGTAAACCATTGCAAGTTCTGCCAATGTACTAGTACTCTGAAATGTTTCCTGGGAATAAAACACATAAATGATGCTTATGAAAGAAATTTGTGCTTAACTATCTATACTCTGCCTTTAACACTAAGTAAAAGTGTTGGATTCTGCCCTTGAATCATCTAAGTGGGCTGTGTCTAGGTTCCTCCACGGTAATCCATCTCATCAGAGGATTCTCTACACCTAGAAAGGCCTCTTTGATAACCTATGGGTTTTGCCAGTTCCTGCTGTTTAATGGAATATTTAATGGAAAAAACCCAAACTACAACACTGGCATTCTACTTAATTCAAAAAGGATGCTGTGGTGTTAACATAGCAGTATAGACAAGTTAATGTCTATAGGTTGTCTGAGCTCATTTGGAGTCACCCTAAATATGTACAGAACTTTTACTGCTGGGTTCCTGTGGACTTGTCCTAAGGTGTTCATGTGCCTGATCCCTAAGAAACATCTTCCTTCTTTAATACTCAATAATGCTTCCATCATTATGCTCTTTCCCAGAGCATGACCAGAGATGTTTTGAGCATAATAAACATCCAAACTATCACCAAATCTTTTCAGTTCTGTCTCCTAAATATTTCCCTTATCCCTCTATTTCTCTCCACCCCCACTGCCACCATTCTAATCCAAGCTACCAGGCTCTCTAACTTACATTCTGGTAATATGCTCATAATTGATCCCCTTTCTCCCAATCATACCCACTTCCATCCATCTTTCACTCTGCAACTGAATATTTTTCCAAAAAGCATCAACCTAATTATGTCCTGTCCCTCCCCACTAAGACACTTCTATGACTTCCCATCATCCTCAGAAAAAAAAAAAAACCAAACCCGTTGACGTCCAGTCAATTCCGACTCATAGCAACCCTATCAGGCAGAGTAGAACTGCCCTATAGGGCTTCCAAGGAGGGGCTGGTGGGATCGAACTGCCGACCTTTTGGTTAGCAGCCATAGTTCCTAACCACTGTACCACCAGAGCTCCCCCATTCTCTTTAGTATAAGGCAAAAAGGCTTAATATATACTATAAAACATAAGAGCACTCGAGGTCTGACTACCCCTTTCAATTCTTCTTGCTTTCCCAGTATTTTAGCTCCCCATGCTCACCATGCTTTTTTTTTTGCCTCCAGAACTTTGAAATGCTGATCTCTACTTACTCTCAACTACCGCACATACCCCACCTTCGAGTACCCTCTCGACACCTGATCTGCTCACTTCTATTCACCCTGCAGCTTAACTCCACTTCCCCCACAGAGATTCCCTGGCCACTGGTCTAAGTTATATCCTTAAGATCTATTTTCACTGCACCCTTTACTTCACCTGTCATGATACTCTTAACAATTTAAATGATTTACTACCTATATTCACAGCTACACATTAAGCTCTGTGATGCAGGGCCTGTGTCTACACCATACTTGTCAATACGTATACCTAGTGCTTAGTATATAGAACCCAAGCCCATTGCTGTCAAGTCAATTCTGACTCACAGCAACCCTACAGGACAGAGTAGAACCACTCCATAGGGTTTTCAAGGAGTGGCTGGTGGATTGCAACTGCCAAACTTTTGGTTAGTAGCCTGAGCTCTTAACCACTGTGCCAAGTAAGCCCAATAAATATCTGTTGAGTGAATTAATAAAAGTGGTTAATGTATTATTTCTGTTCTAATAGCAGAAGTCAAAGAGAAAAATTTGCCAAGTTCTAGAGTGAATGCCCACCCACTTGTCACTGTTTTCAAAAAGAGGTTCTAATTTCTATTGAATTTGCAGAATTCGAGGTTGCCATTGGAAACATAAATAGAATACAAAGTCAAACGAATATATTAAAGTCAGTTATATGCTCTGCCTAAGAAAAAAAAATAGGTATGTAAATACATGTGAATATATACGTATCAGCGGCCCTGATAGTACAGTGGTTAAGTGTTTGGCTGTTAAGCAAAAGGTCGGCAGTTTGAATTCACCAGCCACTCCTTGGAAACCCTACAAGGCAGTTCTACTCTGTCCTACGGGGTATGTATGAGTTAGAATTGACTCGATGACCACTGAATTTTTTGGTGTGTATGTATATACTCATATACCTTCAGTCTTAGAATTATGTCCAATGCTAATTTCTTAGGGAAAAAAGTTCGGAAGGGAAGAGTAAAACTGTGTGTGTGTCTGTGTGTGCATGTATATTTATGTCAGAAATGCCTATATATTAAAAGTGTTACCACTTCTGACTTATCTAATTTGTTCAGGGGCAGTCTTCTCTTTGCTTTCTCTATCATCTCTCTTTTATTGTGGAATTTTCCATCAACTTTGCTGGATCCTAGCAGAGGTCATTTGCTGATTTAGCAACAATTACATTCAAATTTAAAATTTTCCAGAGTCTTATCCCTGAACAATATGTTCCTCTGAGACTTTGCTTGATAAAGAAACAGCAGGTTTAGTTTAAAGACAGTAGACAGAACACAAAGGAAACTACCAGAAAAATAAACACTGCTGATGAACCAAGAGCTGCCAAAACATGCTTGGATAACTATATAATATTTTGACCTACATGTTGCATAAATGATAAATATACACAATAGCACATTTTCATTTTTGTTCTAATTTTTTAAATTTTTATTATGAAAATACTATCTCATAAACAAATTAAATATCTTAATGAACTGTATACCCATCTACCTTCAATAATTACCAAGATTGTGCAACATTTGTTTCACTTTTTTCCCCAGACGTATCATTTCTATATTACATAATTCAATATTCACATCTAAAAAAATGACTTTGCAATCCCCTCACAATGCCATTATCATAACAAACAAAAATGGCAATCATTCCTTGATATTATCCCTTTAAATATGGTTTGTTTGAATCAGGATCCAAACAACTCTCACACATCACATTTGGTTGTTATGTCTCTTAAATCTTTTAATCCAGAATGGTTGCCCCTACAATTTTTATTCAAGCCTTTGAATTATTACAGAGACCAGAACTGTTTTCCCATAGAATGTCCCATATACTGGATTTGCCTTTTTGTGGTGATATTTAACTTGTTCTTTTAGCCTTGTAATTTATATGTAAAATGAAATATAGTTAAACAGAAATACCTGTTTGCCAAAGTGATTTTAAAAGATTCAAAAATAATAATGCACAGTACTTATTCTATAGTTTGACTTTTCCAAGGGATTTGTTTGTAGATAAAAAGCTATTATTGTCAGTGTTAAGTCTTACTATGATAAAGTATAAAAAAAAAAAGTATAGATAACAAATTTTTGACATTTTAACCAGTTTTAGGTATACAATTCAGTGACATTAATTACATTCATAATGTTGTGCTACCATCACCACTATTTCCAAAAGTATTTCATCATTCCAAACAGAAACTCAACTACCTCTTAAGCAATAACTCTTCATTCTCACCTCCCCCAACCCCTGGTAACCACTAATAAATTTCTGTCTCTACACATTTGCCTATTCTATATATTTCATATAAATGGGATCAGATAACAGCTGCCCTTTTGTGTTCTGATGTATTTCACTTAGTGTACTGTTTTCAAGGTTCATCCATGTCAAAGCATTTCACTTCTCTTTATGGCTCTGTAATGCTCCATTGTACAGATGTACCACATTTTGTTTATCCATTCATCTATTGACAGACATTTGAGTTTATTTCTACCTTTTGCCTGTTGGGAATAGTGTACAATGAACACATGTGTATATTGTTGGTATTTTTATCCCATTGTTTTCAATATTGGTTAGGAACTGAGGCAACCAACCCTGATCTCTTAGATTGATGCTATCTAAGAGATAGCATCAGAAAAAAACACAGGGGCTGGCAGACTTCAATGTAACAGAACGGAAAAGGCTATGGAGTCAGGCAGTCCTAGATCCTAATCCTGTCTTTGTTACTTGCTAATTGTGTTACCTTGAATAGGCTATTTAATTTATTTGAGTATCACTTTCTTCTTCTGTAAAAAATAGAGATGAGTATAATCCTACCTACATTATAGAGTTATTGTGAGGATAAAATTAAATAACATACATAATGGGCTTGGAAAATTACCTAGCATATTAAAGGTAGTGTTTTTAAGATACAGGAAATTTAAATATTATGTATATAGTTTTATAATTTCTTTCCATGCTATCAATAATTCAAAAACCACTAATTAAAATTTCATTCTATACAGGACAATGCAAAAAAATAATAATGATAAAAAGACAATTGCATGGGTTAGTTTATTTACAGTGCCTTTCCCCTGCATCTATTCAAATGTCATTAAGATAGAGCTATTTCTTCCACTAGCTTTATGATATCATCATTGCCAAAAGCCTCCTGGTCACACTGCCACTTTATATGTCCACCATTTATTTCCTGTTTTTACTTATTTTCACTTATTGTCGTTTTATATATTTTTTCTTGTATGTATGTGTTTTCTTACTGTTGAATTCTCCCTCTAGATATAAGCTCCATGACAGCAGGGACCTTAGTCTGACTTTGATCACTGTGATACCCCTAGTGCCTACAACAATTACTGGCACACAATACGTGTTCAATAAATATTACAATATGAATAAATTGTCCTTGTTTCTTATAGCTAAAGTAGATAATTTTAAAAATGTGAATCACAGGAAGGCCTTAGAGATGGACAGATTTTGCATGATTTAATGGTGAGGTTGCTCAAAATATTTTTCCTATTCAGATGTCACTGTGCATGAACACATATCTATAACCCTATTTCCTACTCAGGGTTTCACTTTAGAAATACAGACTAGGAAAAGTTACATGAGTTAACTAATTTACACCAAGGTTCAAAGGACTAGTTCTTTTCCATTTGGCAAAGGGAACCTAGGTAATAATAAAAAATGCTTTGAGTGGCCAGAAGATGGAGCGGAAAAATGTCACCAGCTTCAAACTTTTGCTGGTGCCCTGCTTGTTTAAAATCCCAGACTGACAGTTTTAAGAAAAGACACTGAAAATCTGGGCCATCCAAAAACAATAAGAAGCAAGGCCAAGATGGTGAATTATTCAGATGCTTCTGGTGATCCCTCTTACAAGAAATACCAAAAAAAAAAACAAGTGATAGAATTATATGACAAGCTAGGAGCCTTGAACATCAAAGGCAAAGTCAGGAAATTGGACTGAGTGGCAGGGTGAGGGAGAGACGGTTCAGAAGCAGAGAGGAGTTGCCAGACATGACTTGGCAGAAACCGGCGCTCCTCAGGCAGGATCCCATGGAGCGACCGTGGCAGGCCTGGTGGTAGCATTCAGGACTCAGTTTCCTCAGGGTGGCACAGTCTACTCACACCTCCGGAACCAGAGAAGAATGGTGCTTTTGGCAAAAGCTAAGTACTTGCATTTATTTGACCGTGCTCCCAGCCCACAACCTGCTTCAGTGGCTGTCAATTTCCCTGAGCCTGAGATAGGTCCTGCTGTGTGCCCTGAGATATTCTCCCAGCCTTGGAAAAGGAATAAATTAACAAGTGGGGGAAAAGATAATCTGCCAACTTCACTAAGCTGGGGAACTCAGGACAGAAGTGGTTCCTGTCTAGGCACAAATGGTCCATGGACATTGAATACCATTTACCCCTGCATGGGGCTGTGTGGGACCATTTCAGGAGATTAGGCCTGGTTGGCCCTGTTTCGGCTGTGCAGTGTAGAGGGGGATTTTTGATGTTTGACACCACTTTGCCTTTTAAACAGGGTCTTCATCTACCCACATCAGGGGCCTGAGGACTGGTGGCTCTACCCATGTCACCTGGCCCCCCATGACAGGGGTCCAAGGATAAGTGGTGCCTCCCAGTCCTTACAAACAAAAGCATTGGATGCCCATGGTCCAGCTGCAAAACCCACCCACCTGTGTACTCTAGGGAACAGAGACACGCTTTCCTCACAGACACTCAGTAGACAGTTGGCAGCCCCCTGCCTTGTTCAGAGCATGATCCCCTGCTGCAACCAGATACGTGTGCCTACACCAATCACCCCTGCCCCTCTAAGACTGTAGGACAGAGCCTGTACCACACACTTGATGATCAGCTACCTGGACACCTGAGCTGAACCCATACAAGAAAACTGAATGGACTCCTAGGCTCATATACCTGGAAACAGCTCTAACCATCTGGTGACAGGACATTAGAGCTTCAAAGGCAAAAGTAATCAAGTAAGCCCACTCAAGCAGCCTATTTGGGCATATCAAAACAAAATAAAGCAAGAAGCTAGGATACAGTATGAAAACATGAAATAAATTAATACAATAACTTATAGATGGCTTGGAGGCAACAGTCAATATCGAATCACATACAGAGGCAGACCATGATCACTTCAACAAGCTCTCAGAACAAAGAATCAAGGAATCTTCAGGTGAAGACATCTTCCTGGAATTACCAGATGTAGAATACAAAAAATTAATATACAGAACTCTTCAGGAGATCAGGAAGATCAGGCAAAATGAAGATCAAGCCAAGGAACACACAGAAAAAGCAGTTGAAGAAATTTAAAAGGTTATTCAAGAACATAATGAAAAATTTAATAGGCTGCAAGAATCCATAGAGAGACAGCAATCAGAAATTCAGAAAAGAAATAAAAGCCTTTATACAAGTAGATATATGGCACCCATGTTCACTGAAGCACTGTTTAAAATAGCAAAAAGATGGAAACAATCAAGGTGCCCATCAACAGATGAATGGATAAATAAATTATGCTGTATTCATACAATGGAATACTATACATCAATAAGGAACAATGATGAATCTGTGAAATATTTCATAACATGCAGGAATCCGGAAGGCATTATGCTGGGTGAAATTAGCTGCAAAAGGACAAATACTGTATGAGACCACTATTATAAGAACTCAAGAAACAGTCTAAACACAGAAGAAAATATTCTTTGATGGTTATGAGAGGGGGGACAGAGAGAGGTATTCACTAATTAGATAGTAGATAAGAACTATTTTAGGTGAAGGAAAAAACAACACAGAATACAGGAGAGGTCAGCACAACTGGACTAAACCAAAAGTAAAGAAGTTTCCTTAAGAAACTGAATGCTTCAAAGGCCAGAGAAGCAGGGGTGGGGGTCTGGGAACCATGATATTAGGGGACAATTAGGTCAATTGGCAGGATCAAATCTATTAAGAAAACATTCTGCATCCCACTTTGGTGAGTGGCATCTGGGGTCTTAAATGCTAGCAAGCGGCCATCTAAGATGCATCGATTGGTCTCAACCCACCTGGAGCAAAGGAGAATGAAGAATACCAAAGACACAAGGTAATCAGGAGCCCAAGAGACTGAAAGAACCACATAATCAGAGACTACATCAGCCTGAGACCAGAAGAACTAGACGGTGCCCAGCTACAACCCATAACTGCCCTGACAGGGAACACAACAGAGAATCCCTGATGGAGCAGGAGGGCAGTAGGATGCAGACCTCAAATTCTCGTAAAAAGATCAGAATTAATGGTCTGACGGAGGCTAGAAGGACCCTGGAGATCATGGTCCCTAGACCTTCTGTAAGCCCAGGACTGGAACCATTCCTAAAACCAACTCTTCAGACAGGGATTGGACTAGACTATAAGACAGAAAATGATACTGGTGAGGAGTGAGCCAAGAAGCTCACTATGAGACTATGTGGGCAGCTCCTGTCTGAAGGGAAGATGAGAAGGCAGAAGGTGGCAGAAGCTGGCTGAATGGACAAGGGGAATACAGGGTGGAGAGAAGGAGTATGTTGTCTCATTAGAGGGAGAGCAACTAGGAGTACATAGCAAGGTGTGTATAAATTTTGTATGAGAGACTTATTTGATTTGTAAACTTTCACTTAAAGCATAATAAAAAAAGATGGACTGAGAATTACGTTAAAAAATCAAACTTTATTAATTATGATCTCTTGATGAATTTGAATAATTTATATATTAGCCATTTCCAAAAGCACAGAAATAGAGAAAAGTGACCAATTATTGTGGCCCATGTTCAACTAGTGAGGGTTATTCAAAAGGATATAGGGAATAGACTTTTCACCTCCATATTTGGGTATAATTCAATCCTTTGTTCAGCTACCAGGAAAATAATTTTATAACGTTTCATTGGAAATTATGGATTTTTCCATACTCTATGATTTTTTGAGAATTAGGGGCTGGATGCCTAAATGATTAACTTCTATCCCACTTTGGAGAGTGGCGTCTGGGGTCTGAAACACTAGCCAGCGGCCATCTAAGATGCATCAATTGGTCTCAACCCACCTGGAGCAAAGGAAAATGAAGAATACCAAAGACACAAGGTAATTATGAGCCCAAGAGACAGAAAGGGCCACATAAACCAGAGACTACATCAGCCTGAGACCAGAAGAATTAGATGGTGCCTGGCTAGAACCAATGATTGCCCTCACAGGGAACACAACAGAGAACCACTGAGGGAGCAGGAGAGCAGTAGGATGCAGACCCCAAATTCTTGTACAAAGACCAGATTTAATGGTCTGACTGAGACTAGAAGGACCACAGAGGTTATGGTCCCCTGATTTTCTATTAGCTCAAGACAGGAACCATTCCCAAAGCCAACTCTTCAGACAGGGATTGGACTGGACCATGGGATAGAAAATGATACTGGTGAAGAACGAGCTTCTTGGATCAAGTAGACACATGAGGCTATGTGGGCCTGTCTGGAGAGAAGATGAGAAGACAGAAGGGATCAGAAGCTGGCAGAATGGACACGAAAATACAGAGTGGAGGGAAGGAGTGTCCTGTCTTATTAGAGGTAGAAAAACTAGAAGTATACAGCAAGGTGTATGTAAACTTTTGTAAGAGAGACTGACTTGATTTGTAAACTTTCACTTAAAGTACAATTTAAAAAAAAAAAAGATTAACTTAAACAATATTCAAGACAGTCTCTTTGATTTTCCTCTGTAGCTTGACTGTTCCACATTTTTGGATGCTGACTCTCAATACAAAAACAAAATTAGCAGTGAGCTTGTACTCTGAGGAAGACGATATTATTGCTTCCAGCAGCAGCTCAACTGAATGCTTTTTAATGTAGTGAATTTTTATCCACCCAGAGAATTTTGGCAATATAATAACTTTCAGAATTTACTTGGATCTGGGGATATCACGACCACAAAATTACTTTTGTGTTACTATGCCCAAATTGAAATAGTTATTAATCTTAATTTATTACAGAAAAAAAAAATCTTAGATTATTACACTAAGTATCAAGAAACCACATTCTCAGACTTTTTTCTATAATGATGAATTTTTTTAATTATATATTTCATATGTAGTAGAAAAAGCATGTATTTTGGGATGGCAAGAGTTTATTTTAAGCCCCAGATCCATTACCTACTGATACAGTCAAGTTACTTACTTGACCTGTTTGAGCCTCAGTTTCCTTATAAAATAAATACTAACACCTACTCTATGAAACTATTGTATCATCAAGGGAAATTATGGAAAATACCTGAAAATATCCTGGCACATAATAGGTGCTCAATAAATAACAGAAAAAAAAATAGCCGTTAGGTTCAGATCCAGTGTTATATCCAATGAGCAAACGATTGCTATCTTTTCCAAGACTAGCATAAAACCAAAACCAAAAACCAAACCCACTGCCGTCAAGTCGATTCTGACTCATAGTGACCCTAGGAGACAGAGTAGAACTGCCCCATAGAGTTTCCAAGGAGCGCCTGGTGGATTCGAACTGCTGACCTTTTGGTTAGCAGCTGTTGCACTTAACCACTACAACACCAGGGTTTCCAGAGTAGCATAAGCTGACCATAAAATGGTGATACAGGTCTGTATATGGCCAGCATGATGGTAGGACATATTGAGTCACTATCTTAAGATCTAGCTCAATGTTTTTAATGAGAATTTGAATGAAGTCATTTTATCATGTTGGCATGAAACTGATCTGTCAGTTTTGCTCGCATTCATCCACCTGATGGACAGAAAAATAATATCAGAGCTTATTCCTGTTCTGAATGCCATACTTAGACATGGGACACAGATTCAGTGAAGGTCAGGAGGTTAAAAAAATTTTTTTTTAATCTTTATATCTTTTCTCTAAAAAACTCAATGCACTCTGCCTTGTACCATTGGTTCTGCGGTTCAGCTTGATCAGTAATCTTAATAGAATTATATCGCCTGCCCCTTGAAGATAGACTGGACTTAGTGACCTACTTCCAAAGAAAAGGATATGGAAAGGGGGAAAACTTGAAAAAACTACCTCAGCCACATGACCAGGTTAACATCACCAGTGACAAATCACATTGACAGCATGTACTCTCTGATATGATGTGATAAGAAAGGCAGTTCCCCCTCTGTGCAATTCTTCCCCAAAATCAACGTAACCCCAGTTTTATCACGAGAAAATGTCAGAGAAGCCTAAACTGAGGGACATTCTATAAAATACCCGATCATTATTCCTCAAAACTGTAAAGGTGATGAAAAATAAGGGAAGATTGTCCCAGATCAGAAAAGACTAAGGACAGACATAACAACTAGATACGATTCCTATTCTAAGATTGGATCATGGGGTAGAAAAAAGACATTAGGGGGAAACTAGCTAAATCTGATGGCATTTAGTTAATAGCAAGGAACCCTAGTGGCTCAATGGTTAAGGGCTTGGTTGCTAACCAAAAAATCAGCAGTTCAAACCCATTAGCCACTCTGTGGGAGAAAAGAACTGGTGATCTGCTCCCATAAAGGAGTTATGTTGTTAGGTGCCATCAAGTTAGTTCTGACTCATAGCGACCCTATGAACAACAGAATGAAACACTGCCTGGTCCTGCAGCCTCCTCACAACTGTTGTTATGCTTGAGCCCATTGTTGCAGCCACTGTGTCAAATCCATTTCATTGAGGGTCTTCCTCTTTTTCACTGACCCCCTACTTTAGCAAGCATGATGTCCATCTCCAGGGACTGGTCTCGTCTCATAACATGTCCAAAGTATGTGAAATGAAGTCTCGCCATCCTTGCTACTGGCTGTATTTCTTCCAAGACAGATCTGTTCATCCTGTTGTCAGCCGATGGCATATTCAATATTCTTCACCAACACCATAATTCAAAGGCATCAATTCTTCAGTCTTCCTTATTCTTTGTCCAGCTTTTGCATGAATAGGAGGCAACTGAAAACATCATGACTTGGGTCAGGTGCACCTTAGTCCTTAGAGTGGCATCTTTGTTTTTAACACTGTAAAGACGTCTTTTGCAGTAGATTTTCTCAATGCAATGCCTCGTTTAATTTCTTGACTGCTGCTTCCGTGGGTGTTGATTGTGGATCCAGGTAAAATGAAGTTTTTGACAACTTCAATCTTTTCTCCATTTATCATGATGATGCTTATTGGTCCAGTTGTGAGGATTTTTGTTTTCTTTATGCTGAGGCGTAATCCACACTGAAGGCTGTGGTCTTTGATCTTCATCAGTAAGTGCTTCAAGTCTTCTTCACTTTAAGCAAGGAAGGCTGTGTCATTTCCATATGGTAGGTTGTTAATGAGTCTTCCTCCAGTCCTGATGCAGAGTTCTTCATATACTCCAACTTCTTGGATTATTTGCTCAGATTAAATGCTGAGCAAACGACTTGATTATTATAACAAATTCTATGCCATTGTCACACTGACATGAGTATATACCTCTGTTCTACTGTCTTCACTTGGTATTTATGTGGCGTCATTAACATTTATTTATGTATTCTGTTATAATATCTTGCATTTTTGTAGTTCCCAAGAGCTCACCTTAGTTAGCCGGTAATAATTCGCTAATGAATAAAGGCAATTGCTAAAATTAGTGCTACCCAAGCAGGAATAGGATCAATGACAGATGAAGCTGATTCAGGCAGATGGCTGTGGCAGAATTTGGGACAAGTCACTAGCAGATGGGAGGAGCCAACCAGTGGGGATGGGAATGATAGTATAAGAGATAAGTAGAAATAACTAATTAGGAAGATTGGTGACCAAATCGTGTGACCATATGGAATGGAGCAGGGCCTGTCAAAAGAACTTACAAAAGAAGAAAGAGTTTTTTTCAGAGAGGAAGGGATTGGATGGGTGCCATAATCTAGTTAACAGTATGAAGGAATGAGTGAGAATATCACCAAGCCACCAAGCCCTTGGCTAGTGAACAGGAGAGTCAGAGAGGCAGGGGAGGTTGAAGTTGGATGGAACCAACATCTGAGGAGTTTCATAGACAACATACCTTTGCTGTGTTTGCAGTGCTTCTGGAATGGTGCTTCCTAAGTGACCCGATCTAACAAAGTGGTTCTTAACCATGTCCGTGGATCAATTTTCAAGGATCTGTGACCAGCCTGAAACAGATATAAAACTGTATGTAGACATACGCTCATTTTAGGGGGTCAAAGTTTTTATTAGATTTTCAAAGAGTTCTAGGATCCAAAAAAGAAGGCTTGGGAACAGTAGAAAGAGGAGGAAGAAAAGAAATAACATTTACTGAGTGTAGACTATGTAACAGGACTGTGTTAATGGACTTTTCTGAATTATCGAGTCCTCACAATTCCATTAGGTAAGTACTGCTATTATCAAGCAAAAGGAAGTTACACAGTTTGCCCAAATTCACACTCTTAATAGTCAGAACTATCAAACTGTAGAACCAGCCCAAACTCACGTCCACTGTGTTACAATGCCCTTTTGTAAGCCAAGATGGTTTAAAAAAAAACCACCTGCCCACAAGGATGAGAATTACAGAGTTCTAGGTTAAAAGCTACAGCTGCTAACTAAAAGGTTGGCAGTTCAAATCCACCAGCTGCTCCTTGGAAACCCTATGGGGCAGTTCTACTCTGTCCTATATGGTTGCTATGAGTCAGAATTGACTCGGCAATGGGTTAGCAGCAATAAAAAAGAAAGAAAGAAGGGATGGAGAGAGAGAAGCTAGCTTGGTAAATTATTCACTAGCTTTTTAAACGTGCTTAATTTACATTCAGTGAGTTACCTAAGCCATGGAAATATCCAGCCGTATAGATGCTACTGTGCTGTTTTTGATAGCTGGTCTGCTTTAAAAAAAGTCATCTGAAACAACTACAAAGTCACAAAGAAACATCTCACAACATGGACGAATCTGGAAGGCATTAGGCTGAGTGAAATTAGTCAGTTGCAAAATGGCAAACATTGTATGAGACCATTATCATAAGATCTCAAGAAAAAGTTTAAACACAGAAGAAGACATTCTTTGATGGTTACAAGGGAGGGGAGGGAGGGAGAGGAGAATTTGCTATCTAGACAGTAGACAAGAATCATCTTAGGTGAAGAGAAGGATTACACACAATACAGGGGAAGTCAGCACAACTGGACTAAAGCAAAAGCTAAGAAGTTTCCTCAACACAACCAAACACTTTGAGGGACAGAGTAGCTGGGGCTAAAGTCTGGCAATCATGGTTTCGGGGCATATCTAGGTCAACTGGCATAATAAAGTTTATCAAGAAAATGTTCTGCATCCCACTTTGGTGAGGGCATCTGAGGTCTTAAAAGCTTTGGAGCAGCCATCTAAGATGTATCAATTGTTTCCAACCTACTTGGAGCAAAGGAGAATGAAGAACACCAAAGACGCAAGGAAAATATTAGCCCAAGGGACAAAAGGGCCATATAAACCAGAGACCCCATCAGCATGAGACCAAAAGAACTGTATGGTGCCTGGCTACCATCAATGACCGCACTGACAGGGAACACAACAGACAGTCCCCGATGGAGTGGGAGAAAAGGGTGGAGCAGAACTCAAATCCATGTAAAAGGACCATACTTAATGGTCTGACTGAGACCGAAAGAACCCTTGAAGCCATGGCCCCCAGATGCTCTGTTAACCCAGAACTAAAACCATTCCTGAAGCCCACTCTTCAGAAAAAGATTAGACTGGACTATAAAACATAAAATAATACTCCTGAAGAGTGTGCTTCTTACTTTAAGCAGATACACAAGACCAAACAGGCAGCTCCTGACCAGAGGCAGAATGAGAAGGCAGGAAGGGATAGGAACTGGTTGAACGGGTAATAGAAACCCAGGGTGGAAAGGGGGAATGTGCTGTCACATTACAGGGATTGCAACTAATGTTGCATGACAATACGTGTATAAATTTTTGTATGAAAAACTAACTTGAGCTGTAAAGTTTCACCTAAAGCACAATAAAAAAAATTAAAAAATAAAGCCACAAGAAAATCTGTTTCAGTCTTGAGCCTTGTGTCTCTTATATAACTTCAATGGATTAGAACTCAGAGTTCTGGACTTCTTGTTCACTGTTCCCACCCTTAGGGACCTCTAATATTCATGAAACTTAGACTAGAATTCGTGGAAACAGCAATGGTAATACAAGCATGGCTAAAGAAAATGAGCGCATTGAGAAGCCTTATCAAAAGAGGAAAACGTTCTTTCCTTTCATCAACTCAGAGGATTCTAACAAACTGTCCGCCAATTTACACGTTTTCACCATTATTATTTCTCTGAGTTTGACTTATTACATCTCCCATCAGTGAAATCTCTGGGCATGCTTTCAAGGTTGTGAAATCAAGGTCCATCCTTGTTGCTAACGTTTATAATCAAAACAACAAATACAAAAATAAGCCTCATCATGCAGGACTGGCAAATCCAGGCAAGACCTAAGACTTTCCCGTTACGAAAAACTAAAGAGAAGGTTTTGTTTCAGAAAAGAAGAGATGATAATGAGATGGATATTGATCAAACATCCTCAATGACCTGGAGCCATTCAAACTACAGGTTTCTTTCCTAGGTTACAAGTAACAACAACTACTTGGGTTCGTTCTTTTGCAGAAGTGAATTCTGCCTTTTGGAAGGGAAACACAATGATCTCCAGCCCACTGAATTATTGGAGGCGTACTCTGAACCCAGGAGCACCCCTAATCACGTTATTGTCAGAGACAATGTGGAACATTAAAAGTAATGACTTCCCAAAAAGAAAGACCAGGCTTGCTTGCCCGACAAACACTGGAGAAACCATGAGAGTATCGCCCCTGGACATCCTTTCAGCTCAGTAATGAAGTCACTCCTGAGGTTCACCCTTCAGCCAAAGACTGAACAGGCCTATAAAACAAAATGAGACTAAAGGGGCACACCAGCCCTGGGGCAAGGACTAGAAGGCCGGAGGGAACAAGAAAGCTGGTAATAGGGAACCCAAGTTTGAGAAGGGAGAGTGTTAACATGTTCTGGGGTTGTTAACCAATGTCATAAAACAATATGTGTACTGTTTAATGAGCAACTACTTTGTTCTGTAAACCTTCATCTAAAGTATAATTAAAAAAAAAAAGAAACGCAGTATCAACTGAAGATTCTTACTCTAATAATAATATCTAACCCCCTGCTATATCTAAATAAATGTCAAAAAAAAGAGAAGTAATGAGTTCTGTAATACAACTCCATGAAATTGATGATCAGGTTCTCTATGTCATACTCACATATCCAAAGTGACCTATGTTACCTCCCATGCTACATTTTTGTTCTCTAGAAGTAAGAGAATCACTGCTGTTTTAGAAGGGGTTAACTCCTCAATCTTTATAGTAAGCTTAAGAGATATAAAAATCTGCTGCCAGCAATAAATTCTTACATGTGTGGCAGCCATCATCACAGAAAAGCTGTACACAGAATCCTGAAATACCTGATTCATTACCGTATTCAAATGAGAAAGTGCTTGCAAAGTTCTTCACACAGAGCTTTCTACATGACTAAAACTCAACAAATCTTGGTTATTTATTATTATTATTATTGTTAGTTTTTCGTGGCTTTCCCTCTGACATTAACACTTGAAAGAAACACATGTGTGAAATCATAGGTAGGGACAACTAAGTCTTGAAAAGTCTATTTCCTCAGGTTTCAGGCCAAACTAGCATAAACCAAAGATATATCATTCTCCTTAATAAGGAAAAAAATAATAATCTAAGAAGATTTCACAACCTCTCTTCCTGATTCATTTCAGTGTTTAACAATCCTGTCAGGAAATTCCTCAATTATTCTAACCTAACTACTTCATATTGCAGTACAAGTTTATTTCCTCATGTTCTGGCTTCAATGGAGATACAGAACAGATGGTCACTACCCTTTGCATGATAATAATAAAAAAAAGTTTTATGTGTTCAAAGACTTACTCCATCTTTTCTTGATTAGTTGCTTCACTACAACAAGTCTAGTTCATTAAACACCATCAGTAGCACTAGGTTTAACATGGTGAATAAGTGTTAAATATTAAGGAAAACATATCTATATTAATGTACACAACACTCTCAAATTTGGCTATTTTGGGCAGCCATCTGTCTGGGTCATATATCAACTGGGTTACAAGTGATTTTTTGAAGAGTTCTTTGAAGAACAGTTTTCTAGGAACTAAACACAAAATAAAATTAAGAAAATTCTTTATTTACCTATAGTAGAAAAATCTGTAGAGAAAATGAAAATAACTAGAATCAAGTTTCCCACATTTTTAAACTCATACCCACCTTAAAAGAGAATGGAATAGTTTTAGATTAATTTACTCAGCCTAATATAAACTTCAGAATAACGTATAAAGTTTATAAAAACAAAACAACAAAATCTTGAATAAGGAAATAACACTCATCATCAAAGATCCTTTGGTAAGAGTGATGAGAAAAGTAGACATCTATTAACTTTGCTGATAAGACTTGAGAGTTTGTCAAGGACAAAGGAGGTAAAAACAAAAATTTTTACTAAAAAATAACATGTGTAAAACATGGAAAGTTATGCACATTTTCATATGTTTGTAAAATGAAAGCAAGTTTTCTGGCTTCATAAGGAGAGATCATTTATCTGCATTTTGTCATTTTGATTCTTTGTCATTGTATTTTATTTTGCTTTTCAGTGTGTGTGTGTGTTTTATTTTCCACTGAATTTGTTGTGACTGTCCTCCCTCCCTCTCTCTCTTTTTCAAATATTTCCAGCAATTCTTGAGCTTTGAAAAACTATTCCATTATTAAAGCTAAATTGAATCACTGTTAACCAATCTCTTGTCTTTTAAAAATCAGAAGAACACAGTCTAAAAAATGTGATTGGCTTTTTGTGCCCCTCAGGCTCTGGGATACAGTGTTCATGTTCCATGAGTTTGATCTCATTTTCATAAGAACTGGATAAACTTATATACAGGACTGTATCACATATTCTCCTGACTTGTTTTCTACAGATTTACATCCATCCACATCTGACATACTTTCTCCTAGGAATTCATCTTTAAATTTCTAGCCTAGTCATTTCCAGTAAAACATAATCTACTTGAATGGTTCTGTCTTTGTGGATCATTTTACAAAGTAACACAAAAACCAAATTTAATTTAGCAGTTATCTTTCTAAGATAAATACATCTTCCCCCATTTAAGCGGATGTGTGTCCATCTCAGCCAGAAGCACTGGTGGCTCGGTGGTTAAAGTGCCCAGCTGCTACCCAAAAGCCAGGTAGTTCAAACCCACCAGTGGCTCCACAGGAGAAAGATGGAACAGTCTGCTTTTGTAAAGATTTACAGCCTTGGAAACTCTATGGGACAGATCTACTCTATCCTACAGGGTCTCTACGAGTTGGAATCGACTTGATGGCAGTGGGTTTTGTTTTGGTGCCCATCTCCCATGTGTGAAGGTTTTAGAATGAAGAACCACAGCATCAATATATACATATTTACACTAAGAGAATAGATCAACTTCTTTTTCCTAATGCCTGCTTATTTTGTTCTTTGAGTTTTCCAATAAACATACTACATAAAAGTAGAGCCCCACTATTATAAACTACTTATATGGCATTATTTTATTTTAGATAAAAGATTAAAAATAAACTTCAAGGAAGTCTTCTTTGAAATCCCAGACTATGTTATATTCCTCTTTTGAATATTCATGGCACCCTAAAATCTCCATCCACATAAATGCCATGGTTTTAACTTCAAATATTACTTTGTGAAATTAACTATTTAATCTCCCTCTTCCCTGGAAAAGCCATGAGGGGGAAGGGACCATATCTCTCTTGTTCACTGGTACACTGTCTTTCATAAAGTAGGCACTCAATAAATACTTATTGAATGAAAAGAATGTAACATTTCTGTTATTTATTTAAAATTGGGGAATAATCTCCTATGACTCTAAGAAATGGTCTATAGAAATTTCGATTAAATTAGTTTGAATCACTGATGCTTATTATCTTCTGCTGTGTTATTGAACATGCTGCTGGTAAGAATAGAGAGAGTAAGAATACTTTTCTCTGGCTCATTAAACACTTTTATAAATGACAGAAACTAACTATTCTGATAAAGAAAACCAGTTGTTATTGAGTCAATTCCGAATCAGGATGATTTCATGTGTGTCAGAGTAGAACTGTACTCCATATGGTTTTCAGTGACTGAATTTTGGAAGTAAATCACTAGGCCTTTCTTCTGAGGTACCTCTGGGTAGACTTGAACCTCCAGCCTTTTGGTAAGCAACTGAGGGTGTTCATCGTTTGCACTACCCAGGGATTTGGACATTCCTAACAGTGCTCCTTTATTTTAAACAATTAAAAAATGGTTGGATGACAGTTCTGTCATAGACATAAGTTATTCCATAAAACATCTTACTATAAAATGGTTTTGTGGTGCTAATCACATCCCTGGAGATGGGTGTATAAAGAAACTCCTTCACTAAATCAACAGAAAGCAGATGTTTCTCTTGCCCTTACATGTCAGAATTGTAAAGGCATTCTACTATAAATCGTGCATCACTTTATGTTCACTGTATCCTTGACAGTGTAAAACTAATTATAGGGCAAATCCCTGGAGCTCATTAGCTTTCATCTTCCCTTTGGACCAATGACATAAAAAAAAAAAATGAGCTCCTATAAATAAGTGTTTTGGGCTCATCTCATCTTTCATTTGGTCTTAGTAAACAGAATATTTACTTCCACTTGTCATCTTTTAAATAAGGTGTACTGATTCCAAAAATATTTATTTGGCTTTTGGACCACCGACAAATAAAAACAATAGATGTAAGAAACCAGCCTGGGTAATACTGTTATGCTAAAAACCCATCGACTAGCAGTTAGAGGATGACCCATGGAGGGTCAGATCCATGAAATGTTTTTCTCTGTTTCTTTAAACTCAAACAGTGCTGGGAAAGTGCCAAATGTTTGAGGGCTGGAGAGATAATGTTCTATTTCTACTAAAACATACTCATCAAAACTATCCTTTCTCATCAATACCAACTTAATCAATCCATGGGGAGATATTCATCACAAGAAGTTATCTTAATTACAGCGATCTTAATTTCATTCAGTATAAGAATAAGGGTCTTCCTAGATGTATATTTATTTGAAGAGCAATAGGAATATGCATAGTTATTTTCCTTGACAACTCTAACAGAGCCTTCAAAAGCAAAGCAACCCATACCAGCAGTGGCTTCAATTTGCCTAATACATAGTAAAAAGCTTCACTAGCCTCTCCAGTGAATTATTTGACAAAATAAAACTCTCGATTTGAACCACATTACATGGTATATTAGGCAGAAAATGCCAAGAGCAGAAGGTAATCATCAGATGTGGGATCCATGAAGCAAATTTACTGGAACTGTTAGTAAATTTACCGGATCATTGCTTCAGGAATTCTACATAAATCATGCAGGTCACTGTTATTTAGAAAAAGTGTGTAACCGCCTAAATGCAATGTCAAAGAATGATAACAGAATGCTCCCTGATATTGCTTTTGTTGAGAATGGCCTGGATTTGGTTCAGTTTTTTTTTTTTTTTTTTCAGATCCAGGAAAATATGATTCAATCCTTATTCAAATAAAGGGCATGGGATAGCCTTTCAAAACCAATAACAGAGAATTGCTTTTGGAATGCCAAGTAGAGAATACACCTCTACATGCTTGCCTTACTATAAGCCACCACAGACTGTGGTCCTACATCTAATTTCAGTCAGTACTCCAGACAAAAGTGCTTATGAAGAGCAAATGCGCAATAGCAGAAAGTTGCTGCCATCTACAGGTTTCATGCAACTTTATCGGAAATATTAAAAACTGTCCTGAACTCAAAGGACAAAGAGCTTCTATGGTAAAGAGGTACAACAGCCTACATTCCCCAAAAAAGAATACATATGAGAAAGCTCCTTATTTATTAGAACGTTCCAGATGATCTTTGAGATTCTGCATATAATATAAAAGCAAGTATATTAAAAGCTAGAATATTGCTTTTTTGTGTCAAACAATAAACACCAAAAACTATCTCTGATAACCTCATCTATATTTTCACAGCAGTCTTAAGCATCACCTAATTAATTTTTCCACTTTTAACTACTTAATTGGTAACCTATAAATTACTGTTAAATGTAGTGTGGCAAAATAATTAACTACTCAGACTCTGAATTCAATAGGCTCATCTTCAAATTCTGGCTGTGCAACTTTTTAGCTGTATGGCACTGGACGAGTTACTTGGCATTTTTGTGTCTCAGTATCTTCATCATTAAAATTGAGAGAATACATATACTCCATACAAGTATTGTGAGGTTTAAATACGGGAACACATTAAAAGCAATGACAGTAACTGGAATTTAGCTCAACAAATTTTGGCCTTAGAGTAATAAATGTTATTATTATCATAGTAAAATTCATGCATGCAAAATTAAAGAATGGTATTTTATTATCTTGATTTTTTTTATGTATGTGTGTGTGTGTATTACTTACATTAGCATATGTCAACATAGGAGGTAAAGCCAAAGTATTTATCCCAGTGGTTCTCAAGCCTGCTTAAGCATTGGAATCATGTTGGGATCTCTTAAAAGTTATGGATGCCCCAACTCCACTCCCAGAGATTCCTTTTGAATTGGCCAGCGAAAGGCCATTTTTCCAACGTTCCCCAGGTGATTTTAATGTATAGTCTAAGCTGCAAACCAGTATTGTACATTCAGTTGCACATTTGCACATTTTTACTACATAACATAAAGAAAACTCTTTCACCTATAGCCATGAATGAAAGTTTCTTAGAATAATTACCAATAGTATAGCAATTTTTACCTTATCTTGCATATTCCTTTTCAATTATGTCTATGACAAAAATACTTCTTTAAAAAATAAACCATTTTTCTAGTGGTCACCAGACTTCGGCAGTGATTTAAAATATATATATATTTGTTTTACTTATCAGCAACATCACTAGAAAAGATTCTATAATTAAAGTATACGTGATCATCTGAGCAAGGCAATTTTAGCTTGTTTGGTTGTGGTTTGAAGAAAACAGAGATTTCTCTGAGTATAACTTCCATTAGTTACTCTGGCCAAATTCTGATTGAAAATTGGAATAAGGACTAAAAATTATTCCATATTTGTAATAAGTCACAGGACAAGAAAATAAAAAGGAAGAAGTCATCATAGTCTAAAGAGCTGAACATTTTGCATTTCTAGAAGAACATTTTGAATTTTTAAATCACAAAGTAGTATTTACAGAGACTATAATATATGAGGAGCACTGGTGGCACAGTGGTGAAGAGCTCAGGCTGCTAACCAAAAGGCAGGCAGTTTGAACCCACCAGCCACTCCTTGGAAACCCTATGGGGCAATTCTACTCTGCCCTATAGGGTTGCTATGAGTCAGAATTGACTTGATGGCAACGGATAACAGGTAATGCCCTATGTTGACTAAGTACAAAGAAATCGACACAAATGTTTTCTTAATTTTTTAAAATACATGCATAGTTATATTACAAACAAGTTTCTTTAGTTGCTGCCTCAACCACAATAATTACTTAGAGTATGAAGGTTTTATTTATTCTAACTGCATATCTTAGTTCTAACTACTTCAGCACAGCTGAAATGATGCTTTCAATTAAAATATGAATATTCAAAACAATACTTAGTATCTTTCAATAACAACCTTAACCTCCAAATGGAAATTTTTAGCAAATAATTTACTATTTACAGAGCAACATTCACCTGAAAAACACCAGCATGTTTTTAGAGTGTAAACAGATGCTTCTCAACTTCTTCCCACAGTATCCATTCTCATGTGGTCTATGTAGTCAATATATGATTCAAACAAAAAAAAAAAAAACTTTTTTTCCATTTAAAGTAGCAAATTACATAACCTAAGGGGAAAATCATGCTTCTCAAATATAAGCAACCTACAGGGTAAAATATGACATTATAATTAGTTAGCATAGATTGTGTGAATTTAGTGCACTAAATACACACACACATACACACAAACAGGAGTTATAAGCACTATGGGACAGGATAATGTAAGCTAGAAGAAAGGGCTATAGAAGAATTTGCCCAAATAATAAAAGAAAAAAGCTCGCCTCAGTTCTTTATAAACATAATTCCACACAAAAAAAGCTAAAATCAGTTAAGTTCTGAATCAAAATGAAGATGTCTCAAAAGCATCATAATGCCTAATAAGTCCATAATGAAGATGAAATGAAGACAACAAGTTACTCAGTTACCATTTTACCTGTCTCTTTGCATATAAATCCATACGGTAGTACATATTAGGTAGTTATGATTATGACTAGAATGATAGAATTTTAGAACTAATAGTTACGGCAAAGATCATCTAGGTCAGCACTTCTCAATCTTTTTCTAGCTATGCCTGGTTTTGATAAATAATAATTATTGTTGATAATTGGCTAAACAGAGACTCATCATGTGCCAAGTACTGTTCTATGTGCGTTATGAGGTACTTTAGAAGTAGCTCTTGTTATTTGTCAGCATTTCAGAGGAGGAAAGTGAGACAGTGAGACTGAGTAACTATTTCCTGGCCTGGTATGGCCAGGATTCAAACCCAAGGATTTAGTTTCAAGCCCACTGCCAGTAACAATAACTGAAACTATGTCCTCTATCAAGATTCAAATGAAGAAAGTAATAGGCTTTTAATTTTTCCAAGTAGTTCCTAATATTTAATAAAACTTTTGAAATCATTATATACACCCAAGATTCTGATACCCTCACCCTTCAGATTGAATAAGCATTGCTCTTGCTTAACATTCCCATTTTACATATTTGCACCTTTAAGAATATTTAAAAACATATCAGGTGATGAATCAAATGACATTTTCAAAATTGATTTTATAAATGAGTAAAAGGTGTTAAGTTCAATAAAAGATTTATATAAAAGTGTCTGATGATTCAAAAAATGAAAAATTACCAAAAGGTTTCCTGGTAGAAGTAGTATGAAACTAAGTTTTAAAGAATAAGCTAGATTTAGATAAATGTAAATGGTGGAGAAAGGTGTTTCATGCACAAGGAGTATGAGCAAGAAGTCAGAGATAGGAAAGTGTATGATCAACAGGAAACAAGGAGTCCTATTCGCCAAAAGCAAATGCATGTACTAATAAAAAATATTGAGGGTAGATGGAGGGCCTGGAACGGTACACAATTCTATAAACAAGGGTACTTGAGGCGAAGGGATGTAGTAAGACTAGAGTTCCGCTTTTGGCTAGTAAATCTGGCAGCAATATATACAACAGATCAGTATTCTAATGAGTTAGAATTGGCAAAAGAACTACAAGAATGGCAGTAGGAAAGGAGCAAATGGGTAGAATCTATACATTTTAAGAAGCAAGACAGAAAGTTCAAGAGAACGCTGAGTTCACAAAATAGGTTGACTGTGAAGATGATGGAGCCATGAACAAATATAGTAAACCCAAGAAGGCGGTAGATATGGGAAAGGAGACCATAATTTCACCTTGAGATGAATCTGAGCAGTCAAGACAGTAAGGGGAGTACATCTATCAGGCATTTAAAACATGTTGCATTAAAATTCAAGAGCACAGGCAGGGCCAAGATAGCAGAATAAACAGATGCTTCTGGGAGCCCTTTTACAATAAATACCCAAAAACACAAGTGAAGCAAGTATATTTATGACAACCTAGGAACTCCAAACATCAAAGACAAGGTTAGAAAACGAACTGAGGGGCAGGGGGAGGAAGAGACGGTTCAGAAACAGAGAGGAGTTACTGGACCTTAATCGCCGGGAGCTCTCAGGCACCATTCCTAGGAGCAGCTGAGGTGGGTTGGTACTAGCATTCAGCTGCAGTTTCCTCAGGGAGAAGCAGCCAGCTGTACAGCCTACTCACAACTCCGGAACCAGGGAAGAATGGAGCTCTCGGCAAAAGCTAAGCACCTGCCGATATTTTACCACGCCCCGCATCCCCAGGCCAGCTTCAGCAGCTGTTGATTTCCCTGGGCCTGACATTAGGCCCTGTTGAGCACCTAGAGCCATCCTCCAGGCACTGTAGAAGGAATAAATTCACAACTGGGAGAAAAGGTAATTTGCCAGCTCCACTAACTGGGGGAGCTCAGGACAGAAGCAGCTCCTGTCCAGGCATAAATGGTTCGTGGACTTTGAGTGCCTTTCCCCGCTGCATGGAACTGTGTGCGCCTATTTCAGGGGAATAGGCCCTTGCTGGCAAACTACAGCTGTTTCAGCTATGTGGTGCAAAAGTGGGTGTTTGATGTTTGATACCGCTTTGCCTATTAAACAGGGTGCTCACCTACCCACATCAAGGCCCTAAGGACTGGTGGCTCCACTCAGGTCACCCAGCCACCCACGACAGGGGTCCAAGGATAACTGGTACATCCCAGTCCTTACAACCAAAGACACCGGGTGCCCATGTTCCATCTGCAGAACCCACCGACCTGTACGCTGTAGGGAATAGGGACAAGCTTTCCTCAGAGACACTTGGAGGACGATTCTCAGCCCCCTGCCTTGTTCAGAGTGTGGCCCCCTGCTGCAACCAGATAATGGTAGGTACCTACACCAATCACCCCTTCCCCTCTAAGACTGTAGGACAGAGCCTTTACCACACACTGTAGGACACCTTTACCAGTGTGTGGTATACCTGAGCTGAATTCATACAAGAAAAGTGAAAGGACTCCTAAACTGATATACCTGATAACAGCTCTAGCCATCTGGGGACAGGACGTCAAAGCTCCAAAGATAAAAATAATCAAGCTAGCTCACTCAAGCAACCTACGTGGGCATATCAAAACAAAACAAAGCAAGATACACTAAGCAAACCTAAAATAAACTAATACGAAAACTTATAGATAGCTCAGAGAAATAGCTAATATCAAGTCACATAAGGAAACAGACCACGAGCGCCTCAACAAGATCTCGAAACAAAGAATCAAAGGATCTTCTACATGAAAGTGTCTTCCTGGAATTACTGGAGGCAGAATACAAAAGATTAATATACAGAATTCTTCAAGACATCAGGAAAGAAATCAGGCAATATGCAGAACAAGCCATGGGACACACAGATAAAGCAGTTCAAGAAATTAAAAAGGTTATTCAGGAACATAATGAAAAATTTAAAAAGCTGGAAAAATCCATAGACAGATCGCAATCAGAAATTCAGAAGATTAAGAATAAAATTACAGAAGTAGACAACTCAATAGAAAGAGCAGCAAAACTGAGTAAGTGGAAGGCAATATTTGTGAATTTGAAGATAAAGCATGTGGCACCAATATATTTGAAGAAAAATCAGATAAAAGAATTTTAAAAAATGAGGAAAACTTAAGAATCATGTGGGACTCTATCAAGAGATATAACCAGCAAGTGATTGGAGTACCAGAACAGGGAGGGATAACAGAAAATACAGACAGAACTGTCAAAGATTTGTTCGCGGAAAACTTCCCTGTTATCGTGAAAGATGGGAAGATATTTATCCAAGATGCTCATCAAACTCCACATAAGGCACATTTTAAAAGAAAGTCACCAAGACATATTATCATCAAACTTGCCAAAACCAAAGATAAAGAGAGAAATTTAAGAGGAGCTAGGGATAAATGAAAAGTCACCTACAAAGGAGAGTCAATAAGAATAAGCTTGGACTACTTGGCAGAAACCACGCAAGCAAGAAGGCAATGGGATAACTTATATAAAAAACTGAAGGGAAAAAACTGTCAGCCAAGAATCATATATCCAGCAAAACTGTCTCTCAAAGATGAAGGTGAAATTAGGACATTTTCAGATAAACAGAAATTTAGTGAATTCGTAAAAACCAAACTAAAACTATAAGAAATACTAAATGAAGTTCTTTGGTTAGAAAATCAATAATATCAAGTATCAACCCAAGACTAGAACACTGAGCAGAGCAATCAGATGTCAACCCAGACAGGGACATCACAAAAATATATCAAGATTAAAAAAAGGCTCAAAACAGGGAAAAAGCGATGTCATTACGTAAAAGAAGACAACACTAAAACAATAAAGAGGGAATAAGAAATGTAGTCATAGATCTTTCATACGGAGAGGAAGTCAAGGTGAGACAAAGAAATAAAAGTTAGGTTTACATTTAGAAAAATAGGGGTAAATAATAAGGTAACCACAAAGGAGACAAACTATCCTACACATCAAAATAAAATACAAGAAAAAAAATAGAGACTCAGCAGAAACAAAATCAACAACGAATATGAGGAAAAGACAATATATAAAAGTAATCTACTCAGCACAAAAAACTAAGTGGGAAAAAGAAACTGTCAACAACACATAAAAAAAGACATCAGAATGACAGCACTAAATTCATAAACCTATCCATAATTACCCTGAATGTAAATGGACTAAACGCACCAACAAAGAGACAGAGAGTGGCAGAATGGATTAAAAAACATGATTGGTCTAAATGCTGCCTACAAGAGACACACCTTAGAGACACAAACAAACTAAAACTCAAAGGATGGGAAAAAATATATCAAGCAAACAACAATCAAAAAAAGAGCAAGAATGGCAATATTAATTTCTGACAAAATAGGCTTTAAAGTTAAATCCATCAGAAAGGATAAGGAAGGGCGCTATATAATGATTACAGGGACAATATACCAAGAGGATATAACCATATTAAATATTTATGCCCCTAATAATAGGGCTGCAAGATACATAAAAGAAACTCTATCAGCACTGAAAAGTGAGATAGACAGCTCCACGATAATAGTAGGAGACTTCAACATACCACTTTCGGTGAAGGACAGAACATGCAGAAAGAAGCTCAATAAAGACACAGAAGATCTAAAGGCCACAATCAACCAACTTGACCTCATAGATATACAGAACCCCAAAGCAGCCTACTATACTTTCTTTTCTAGTGCACATGAAACATTCTCTAGAATAGACCACATATTAGGTCATAAAGCAAGCCTTAGCAGAATCCAAAACACTGAAATATTACAAAGCATCTTCTCAGACCATAAGGCCATAAAAGTAGAAATCAATAACAGAAAAAGCAGGGAAAAGAAATCAAACACTTGGAAACTGAACAATACCCTGCTCAAAAAAGACTGGACTGTAGAAGACATTAAGTATGGAATAAAGAAATTCATGGAATCCAATGAGAATGAAAACACTTCCTAACAGAACATTTGGGACACAGCAAAAGCAGTGATCAGAGGTCAATTTATATCAATAAATGCACACACACAAAAAGAAAGGGCCAAAATCAAAGAATTATCCCTACAACTTGAACAAAATAGAAAGAGAGCAACAAAAGAAACCCTTAGGCACCAGAAGAAAACAAATAATAAAAATTCAAGCAGAAATAAATGAAACAGAAAACAGAAAAACAGTCGAAAGAACTAACAAGGCCAAAAGCTGGTTCTTTGAAAAAATCAACAAAATTGATAAACCATTGGCCAAACTGACATGAGAAAAACAGGAGAGGAAGCAAATAACCCCAATAAGAAATGAGATGGACGACATTACAACAGACCCAACTGAAATTAAAAGAATCATATCAGATTACTATGAAAAATTGTACTCTAACAAATTAGAAAACCTAGAAGAAATGGATGAATTCCTAGAAACATGCTACCTACCTAAACTAACACAAACAGGGGTAGAACAACTAAATAGACCCATAACAAAAGAAGAGATTGAAAAGGTAAACGAAAAAGAGCCTGGCCCAGACGGCTTCACTGCAGGGTTCTACCAAACTTTCAGAGAAGAGTTAACACCATTACTACTAAAGGTATTCCAGAGCATAGAAAAGGATGGAATACTCCCAAACTCATTCTATGAAGCCAGCATATCCCTGATACCAAAACCAGGTAAAGACACAACAAAAAAAAGAAAATTACAGACCCATATCCCTCATGAACACAGATGCTAAAATCCTCAACAAAATTCTAACCAATAGAATTCAACAACATATCCAAAAAATAATTCACCATGACCAAGTAGGATTCATACCAGGTATAAAAAAAAAAAATTTTTTTCTTTTTTTATGCACAGATGATTCAACATTAGAAAAACAATTAATGTAATCCATCATATAAATAAAACAAAAGACAAGAATCACGTGATTTTATCAATGACGGGAAAAGGCATATGACAAAGTTCAACACCCATTCATGATAAAAACTCTCAGCAAAATAAGAATAGAAGGAAAATTTCTTAACATAATAAAGGGCATTTATACAAAGCCAACAGCCAATATCATCCTAAATGGAGAGACTCTGAAAGCATTCCCCTTGAGATCTGGAACCAGGCAAGGATGCCCTTTATCATCGCTCTTATTCAACATTGTGCTGGATGTGCTAGCCAGAGCAATTATGCTAGATAAAGAAATAAAGGGCCTCCAGATTGGAAAGGAAGAAGTAAAAGTATCCCTATTTGCAGATGACATGATCCTCAAGAAAACTACTGACAGTAATAGAAGAATTCAGCAGAGTATCAGGATACGAGATAAACATACAAAAGTCAGTTGGATTCCTCTATACCAACAAAAAGCACATTGAAGAGGAAATCACTAGATCAATAATACCATTTACAGTAGCCCCCGAGAAGATAAAATACTTAGGAATAAATCTTACCAGAGATGTAAAAGACTTATACAAAGAAAACTACAAAACACTTCTGCAAGAGACCTACATTAAGTAGAAAAACATACCTCCTCATGGATAGGAAGACTTAACATTGTAAAAATGTCTATTCTACCAAAAGTTATCTATAGATTTAATGCACTGCCAATCTAAATTCCAATGACATTCTTTCTTGGGATCTGAGTTAGAACGTTGCCTGTGGTCTTGCCTGCCAATTTTGCGATTCATCTACCTTTACAGTCTGAGAGCAAGAGCCTTGTTCTCTGACCTGCCGATCTTGAGTTCACCAGCCCCTGTGGCTACCTAAATAAGGAGAATCCCCTATCCTGACCCATGGGTTTGGGACATTCCAGCATCTACAACCACATGAGCCATTTCCTTGATGTAAATGTTTATATGCTTTACTGGTTTTCCTTCTCTAGAGAACTCAGCTTAAGATAGTGATCAAATCAAGGATTTTGATAATGGAGATCATCCTGGATTATCTGGGTGGTCCAATGTAATCATAATGATCCTTATAAACTAAGAAGCATGAGAAAAGGAAATGTCATTATGGAAGCAAGGAACAGATCCTCCCCTAGAGCCTCCATAAAATATCAGCCCCACTGATACCTTTATTTTAGCTCAATGAAACCCTTTGCAGACTTCTGACCTCCAGAACTTTCATATAATACATCTGTGCTGTTTTAAGCCACTTAATTTGTGGCAATTTGTTACAGCAATAATAGGAAATAATACAACATTTCAGTTAAGAGGTAAAACTGGTTGCTACTTCTCATTCAGGGTTAAGCGCTTGAGCTCTGGAATTAAGAAACCTGAGAAGTCACTACCTCTAACTTTTCCACACTTCGGTTTCCTTGTTTATAATGTACGGATAATAATAGTGCCTACCTCACAGCGTTACCCCAAATCGCGGGTTCGAGCCACCTGCCACAAAGCCAATACTGAGACAGGAGGAGGTAAGCAGTAAAAGGGCTTTATTGAATACCGGTATTCAAGAGACAGAGGGGGTTAAATTTCTCCCAAATTCTGTCTACCCTAAAGGGTCGATGGAAGGGTTTTATATGGAGAAGATCAGGTTTACTTAATGTTTTGAGCACGTAGTCCACAGATGGTCTTATATGTCACAAAACAACCACAAAAAAACTCTATTAAACTAAAGATATGCGTATCAGGCATCCGGACTCTAATCAGTATATTTGTAACAGGCTGAAAAATTCACGTAAAAATCTCTCGGCTAGTAGAACTGTTTTGCCAAGTCCACTGCGGCTAAGATAGGGAGCAAGAAAGTTGCAGATTAAAAAAAGCCAGAGAGCCTTCCTGTCGGTTTGCAGGCTGAAGGCCATTTCTCAAGAGAATAAAAAAAAGAAGAAAGACCAAGGCCACAGGAGCTGCGAGAGCTCCACACCCCTTTGGAAGAGAGCGGTGCAGCTGGCGCAATAAAAAAATGTTTAGAGATTACTTAGAGCATCATTATGGCATTGGTCATGTCAAGCTCTCGATCACCTATTTCAAATAGGGGAAAACACGTTGTAAGGTATTAGGGTGTTTGTTACGTTTTAAGAGTAGAACAGGCTGCTTAGCTATATTTTGAACAGAGCCTGCACCATTTTCCAAGGACTAGAGATCAATCACAGCTTATACAGCTATACTAAAACAAATGAGAAAACATATTCTCTCTAATATTAAAACACTAAACATTAAAACACTAAATAAAATGCATTTTCACTACCTCAACAGGTTTGTTGAGAGTAGTTAATGAGGTAATATTTGTAAAATATTTAAATTAGTGCCTAGCACACTACAAACACTCAATAAATGTTAGTTGTTATTATGTCATATGATGAAGAATTAAGGAGTACCCTAGGTAGTGAAGAAGTAAGACAGTGGGACCTAGAAAAAACTGAGACCTGTGGAAATTCAGAGATCTCAAGGTCACACAACTATTTTGAACTAATCCAAGGCATATTTCTGGTTCTCTTGGCACCTGGTCCAACAGTGCTTTTGCACAATATCATGTTATTTGTGGCAGAGACTTTTAGCTGCTCTATAGAAACCCTGGTGGCATAGTGGTTAAGTGCTACGGCTGCTAACCAAAGGGTCGGCAGTTCGAATCCACCAGGCACTCCTTGGAAGCTCTATGGGGCAGTTCTACTCTGTCCTATAGGGTCGCTATGAGTCGGAATCGACTCAACGGCACTGGGTTTGGTTTTTGGGTTTATTAGTAGTAGAATACTTGCATTTTCTCCTGGCACAGGGCCACACAACTAGAGACTACATTTTGCAGCCCCTCTTGCAGATATGGGCATGTGACTACATTCTGGTCAATGTGATGTAGATAGAATTGAAATAGGCCACTTCTGGGTCAATTCTCAGAAAGGAAGCTGCTTGATCCCTACTTGATCTCCCTTCCCCTTCCTGAAAGCTAGAACACGAACAACATGCTAGTGAACCAGCTCCAGCCATGTAAGAGAAGATAAAATCCTAGGGGATGGTGGGCAACAAAAAGAATGGAAACTGGATCCCTAGATGACCTCTCTGAACGGGGCTGACCACTGCCTTGGGCCATCTACCTACCTCTGCACGGTTACATAAGAGAGAAATAAAATTCTATTTTCCCTGAGTCAATTAGCCATTCTCTAAGTATATAATATTAATTATACAAAGTAAGTATATACTCTTAAGTATATAAAGTTAATAAAATAGAAGAGACAGAAGGGAATATAGAGCAAAATTGAGGATCTCTGAGGCTTCGCATTGATTAGTCTAATCATTACTCTAAGAAAAGTTTAGATACTGATAAAACTTTTATTGCATGCATATTATGTTCCAGGCACCAGGCTAAGTTATTTTGCTTGCATTGCCCTGTTGAAGCTCTGTAAGGAAGGTCCTAATATATCTCCATTTTCAGATAATAAAACTGGAACAGATAATAAAACAGCATTAATGAACTTTCCACGCTCACATAAATAGAAGGTGACAGGGTTGGAGTTTTGACTCAGACTTGCCTGACTATACAACTCCAGTTCTTAGCCACTATATATACTGGATCCCAGGAATAGTAAATGACAAATCTAGCAATTTTGTGGGGAAGTTAAGGTACTAAGATTCTCCACCACATACACTTTTATATTCTATTATAATCCAAGTAGCCATAGCTTGTTTTTTTCTATTGGGAAATATATTTTACATAATGACCTCTTCTTTTATCTAAACTTCATGTGTTTGAATATTCTTTTAAATTGAAAATGCAAATGTTGAGTGTGCATTTTAAGTGCAGACACACACGCACAAACACATCAATTTTTTTAAGATGTTAATAGTAGGGTGTTTTGGCTTGAATTGTAGATAGACTCCGAGCAAATAGCTGCCTAGGTCTTAGAAGCTAAGCTGCTGATCTGCTGCTTCTTAAAAGGAGCCGATATTAAGCCAATTGTAATTTCAAATTATTACGTATCTTCGAATAGACATGCTTCAAACATTCACTAAAGTTTATTTCTGGAAATTGAAACCTATCTCCTAATTACGTTTTTTTGAATGGGGTTAAAAAAAAAAATTGCAGTTTTGTTTAAAGTTCATCCAGAAATTTCCGTCCTTTTTTTTACAACTTATTATTTCCTTCAAGTGTAATATATATTGTTGGGCATAAGTAAATACCACTAATTTGAGATTTGATTTCTAGGCCAGCAGTCAGTTCAGAAAAGGACAACAAAACCAGATTCTGAATCTGCTATTGGCATTTGGGCTATTTCTGAGGAATGTGAAAACTCTTCAATTAAAAACATAAAAACCACATAACATTTCAAGTGAGCTACAGATTTGGCACTCAATACTAGATTTAATAGGACTCAATCTAGGCTCTGTAAAAAAGCTATTTTGATAGAGGTAATTTCAGGTTTATAATCAAGGCTTTCTTATATTAAAATCAATTAACAAGTATGTACCATATTTTTATACAAATAATGCATGCCTTCCATGTTTGTTTGCCAACCACGCCCTCCTCCCTGCAAGGTATTTTCATAAACGCTGCAATACCAATTTTTTTTTTTATTTGTTGCTATTAAAAAAAGAAAAATAGCATAGTGTGCTTACAAAAACACCTTGCAGGGGGAAGGCATGATTGGCAAACAAATGTAGAAGGCACACATTGTTTGCATAAAAAATATGGTCTGTATTGAGCATCTGCTACACACTCAGCACAAAGGTAGATACTTTGTGAAAAGACAAGAATCCTTTGTCACAAAGTTATCCGATAGATATATTTATAACAACAACAAACAAACAAAAAAGTAGCTGCTGAGGCTGCTTATGTACAAAGAAACACCTCACAGATTTGGTTCCTTGGTTTGGAGGTTTAGGTCATGGTTTCACAGGACATCCAGTAAATTGGCCTAGTAACGTGTTTAATGCTTCTGTTCTACCTCCTAGTTTGTTGCATAGTGCCTGGAGTCTTAAAAGCTTGTCGGCAGCAATTCAAGGCTGAACAGTTGGGTCTCAATTCACCTGGAGCAACAGAGGAAGAAGGAAAATCAGGAATAGGAAGAAATGGAATGTGTGGCTAATTGCCTCCATAAACAGCTGCCACCTTTGCTATGAGACCAGAAGAACTGGATGGAGCCCAGCTCCCATTAGTGAACATTTTGATCAATGACTCTATAGAAGGATACTGGTCAAAAGGGAAAAATACAGAACAGAATTTCAAATTCTCATGGAATTCAGGCCTTCTGGAGCCACAGAAGCTGGATGACTCCCTGAAATGATTGCCCTAAAATAATCTTCAAACTTTAAACCAAAAGTATTCCCTGAAGCCTTCTTAAAACCAAACAATAGTTTAGTTATGGTAAAGAATGTCTGCCTTGAGCATTAAGCTCTTTTAAGATCTATCTGTATGTGTTCAAATTGACCACAGCAACTCTAAAGATAGATGGGAACTTTAGGGGCAGTAAGTTTATGTTAATGAGGGAGAACAACTCAGAAAAGGAGAATGAGAATGGTTGCACAACTCGCAGAATGTAATCAGTGTCACTGATTGGTACATGTAGAAACTTGATGTATATTTTTGCTGTGTACACTCTCAACAACAACAAAAGAAAATAAATTATTTTAAGAATAGAATCCTTTGTCATAGTTTTTGCCTTCAAAAAGAGCTTTTAAATTTACTGGACACCAAAGACTTACAGTGGCAAAGATTACGTTCTGCCAGGCATTATTGTATGTGCTTTTCATTTATTAGCTTATTCTCACAAAAATCTTGTGGGGTAGTTTCTGTTATCTCCATTTCACACATGAAAGGACTAAGTCACAGGAAGTTAAGGGACTTGCCTGAAGTCACACAGCTTGTGAGTAGCAGAGGGCTGGTCTAACTCTACAGACAAAACTGCATTAACCCCACACAGTGCACAACACTACACAACCTCCTGCTTCTCACCATTCACATGCAACAATTGTAGAAAAACATGACACAGTATGGAAAAATATTTCTATTAAAGAATGGCATGTTCAAATGCAAAGAATAATGAGAAAACAGAATGAGAGTGATACTACCTAAGGATTTTTAATACTCACTATGTGACAGCCACCATGTTAACAGTTGGACATACAGTTTCTCATTTAGCCTTCATAAAAGTATATAAAGTAGAAGCTCTGATTGCCATTTTACAGGTGAAGAAACAGATTTAGAGAGGCTAGTAGCTTTCCCATGCTTACACAATTAGTATGTGACACAACCAGAATTCCAGCTCAGGCGCCCTGAGTCCAGAGATCATGCTCTTAAATACCACGCAATTTTGGATCTTCTTCCAGTCTTAACTGGATTATACAAAAGATCCAGAGCAAGAATTACGTAAACAGCGTCTCAAAATAAATTTACCTCACCCACACCATTCCTAAATCAACATAAACTTTATTTAAGGCTACCTTCCAGTCCAAACCAATAAACTAACACAATTTCCAGGTTCTCCTGCATAAAATAGTAATGTCTCCACCTGTTTTCTATGCCTGAATATCTTTAACAAAGAATGCAAACCCTCCAAATAGCCAAAAGAAGTGAAAGGTAAAAGACCATTTGAAATGGAGGTGTTCTCAAGTTTTCACTTGGACTAGTCTAGTTCCTGCACCTAGGAAAAAATTTAAAACACTTTTATTGGTAAAGATTAAAATATTTAAAATGCAAGCTGCTGTTTGATATAAGCTTTCAGAATAGGTAACCCTCCAAATATTTTCATTTATGTATTTAATAAAAGTTCCTAGCAGCTCCAGCATGCCAGCCATTGATTTAGTCCTTGGGAAATATCAGTAAGAAAAAGCACAGACCCTGTCATCATGTAGCATGCAGTCTACTGGAGAGATGATTTTTAATCAAAGTACCATGAAAAATGTAAAGTCACACATCAATTGGTTTCAACCCACCTAGAGCAAAAGAGAATGAAGAACACCAAAGACACAAGGAAAATTTGAGCCCAAGAGACAGAAAGGGCCACATAAGCCAGAGACTCAATCGGCCCAAGACCGGAAAAACCAGATGGTACCCAGCTACCATGAATGACTGCCCTGACAAGGGAACACAACCAAGAATCCCTGATAGAGCAGGAGAAAAGTGGGATGCAGACCCCAAATTCTAGTAAAAAGACCAGACTTAATGGTCTGACTGTGACTAGAGGGACCCCAAAGGTCATGCCCCCAGGCTCTCTGTTAGCCCAAAAGTAAAACCATGCCCAAAGCCAACTCTTCAGACAAAGATTAGACTGGACTATAAGACATAAAAATGATACTGGTGAGGAGTGTGCTTCTTAGCTCAAGTAAACACATGAGACTATGTGGGCAGCTCCTGTCTGGAGGTGAGATGAGAAGGCAGTGGGGGACAGGTGCAGATTGAATGGACACAGGAAATACAGGGTGGAGAGGAATGTGCTGTCTCATTAGGGGGAGAGCAACTAGGGTCACATAACAATGTGTGTATAAGTTTTTGTATGAGAAACTGACTTAAATTGTAAACTTTGACTTAAAGCACAATAAAAAAAAAGTGAAGTCACAGCTATTACAGGTTTCAGAATGAAAAGACAGATTGTTATAATAGAAGAGAGGAGGGTGTGACTCAGTTCAGGGATGTTAGATAAAGCTTTTCTGAGGAAATGTTTGAGCTGCATTCTGAAGGATCAGTGAGAAGTTACAGGAGGGGAAATCAGTATGCAAGCAGGTGGGAATGTATGGGAGAAGCGGGGTGCATTCCAGAAATTAAAAGAAAGCTAGTGTGGAGCTTGGGGCAAGATGAGGCTGAAGTGGGAGACCAAGCCGGAATAAGCAGGGTTTTACACACCATGTCAATGATTTTGGTCACTGCCTTCTGAACAATGAGAAGTCACTGAAAGGTTTTAAGTAAGGAATGACAGGGAAACATAAAAACATTGTACTTGCATAATGAAATTTTGAGGGGAGAAAGAGTGGATAAGAGGAGAGCAGTAAGTAGTATATCTTTTCAAGTTCTCTGAGAAGCAGATGCTATGATGAATAAAAATGTAACAGATTTGTTGAGGGCGATGCCTATGAATGATAAAGAGGAGAAACAGCTGGAATAGTCTGGAAAACTTTCAGATTACAATGCAGCTCTGACATCTACGAAAGAAATGTTAGGAAGGAAGATTGAGTAGAAAGTTTCAAACTGCTATGCAGCTTTGAGACAGTCTCAATCAGCCCAAAGAAGAGCTCCAGTGCAAAGACTGTTTACAGGGGAGCTCCACACTAGCCGGGCCCTATGACCCTTGATGTGCTTAGCCACTGCCTCAGGCTAAATGAGAAGTGCATGACCTCAGCAAGAAAGCTGAGGCTGATCTTGGAGGCAGCAGCAGTTAGACGCACTCCTTATGGCTAGTTCTCAGCAAGCTGTCCCTCCAAGTTTGCTCCAAGAAGCAGTTGATTTAAAGATCCAGACAAGAGTTGAGGTAAGTGGTGATCTAAGATGATGGATTCAAAGGATACCTAAAAGGCAAAATTCACAGAAATGAAAATGAGTAGTGAAGTAAATGGCAGCATTAAGAAAGCTCTTGAGTTCCTGGCTTGCACAACTGAGAGGAAAAAAACCAAACCCATTGCCGAATTGATTCCAACTCATAGCGACCCTATAGGACAGCGTAGAACTGCCCCACTGGATTTCAAGGCTGTAATCTTTACAGAAGACTGCCACATCTTTCTCCCTTAGAGTGACTGGTGGATTCAAAGCACCAATCTCTTGGTTAGCAGCTGAGAAACTTAACCACTGAGCCACAACTAAGCACACAGTAGTGGAATTCTCTGAGACAGAGGTCCCTGAAAAAGTATCGAGATGATTGTTGTTGTTAGTTTTGATGAGGGATGCTAAGGGAAGGTCATGAACTTGGTTTTGAACATGCCAAGATGAGATTCCTTTGAGACATTACAGCAAAGATACTTGGGATATAAAATAATTGGCATGTGTGAGATTGACTAGGGTCAGAGTGAAAGTAGGCAAAGAACTGAAACTATAACTTGAAAATTTCTGTGAATGAATGGACCAGGATGCACATGTAAAAAGAGGCAAATAAAGTCAGACTAGTGTGAATTACTATTATTAGTTTTGCTTGAAATTAAATATTGAAAAGAGTATGGCATTGGGAATGGAAAGAGAGGAATGGAAAGAAAATGACACCTCAACTCACTGAAGATACACTGAAGTACTGCCCCTCGTTTTCTTTGCAATACTGTTAAAATTTAAGTAGAATCAATCTCAAGAGTAAAAGCAGCAAAAAACCTCTCCCTGCCTTTTCTGGGAAGTGAAGACACAGAAAACCTTCATCTAATCATCCTCTCATCCTCAATTTGTAGGAAGAATAGGGATTCAGTTCTTCAGCAGCAAAATATTAACCAGCTCCCAACAAGTTTTGCCATGGGAAGGAAGATATCACTTGTCTTAGGCAGGGTTCTCTAGAAAAGGAAAACCAGTGAAGCATATATAGAGAGAGAGATTTAACTCAAGGAAACGGCTCACACATTGGTAGAGGCCAGCAAATCCCAAGTCCATGGATCAGGCATCAAGCTGGAGACTTTTCTTGACTCACACAGCTACAGAGGCTGAAGAACCCAAGATCGGCAGGTCAGACGGCAGGCCGCTGGCTCAAATCCCAAGAAACAGAGGTCACATAATGATAAGCCAGATGCAGGATACAGAGCAAGCCAGTGAATTTTGCCAGAATATCCATATATAAATTGGATACAGGCCATACCAACTGATTGGCTGATCACAGCAGATCACATCATGGAAGACGGCTACATCATTATATAACTGTCAATTACATCATTACATAACTCCCAAACCACTAAGAATCATGACGCACAACTTTAACCATTACACTTTTTCTGTTATTGTCCTTCTCAATGATTTAACATAAGAAAATCTGGTTGGAAGGGCTTAGATGCTGTAATGGGGTAGTGGTAGCATCAGACCTCATATAACTTCAGGGAGAATTAGAATCTGCACCAGCATTAGCCCAAAGCTGATTCCTATGAGGTTGAGGTCAGGCATACCTCCACTCTCGAACCATTTTACCAATTCTGATACCAGCCATTCTCCCCACGGCACTTTCTATTTCTCTGCTGTCTTTGATAATCCATTAAAATGGCCACATAGAACTCACAGATCATACTCACATTTATATGGCTTATTAGGGAAGTAACATGCAATCAGGATTAACTTGGAAGTAACAGGAATAGGATCAATGTCAGGAAGCACACAGGCAAGGTCTGGAACGCTCCCACTAAGTGAAGAGCACATGCCTCCCTTCTTTAGTGTACGACAGCTCTCTCTCTCTCTTTGCCAGCCATGCAGGCCTCCTCTAGGCCCCCTGAGGATTGGCTCCTCTTGGCCCACTTAGGACAGGTCCTCTTGGCCCACTCAGGACAGGCTCCTCTTGGACCCTGCCCTGCTTGGGGCTACAGCCATTTTAGCTCCACCAACAAGTGCCCCAAGGCATCCCATCCACCAGCAAGCCTCCTGCCTGAAGAACCTCAGCCCTCTTGCTCCGTGGGTTAGCAAGCCCACTGCAGCTGCCTCATTCTGTGGACCAGGAAGCTCACCACAGCATCTCAAACCAGTTTCCTGGTTCTGCTGCCACTGCCCCAGTGTTATAATTCTGTCTCCTGGGTCTAAGAGGTTCTCAGTGCAGGGACCCTGGATCCAAAGCACTTGCTCTGTTCCAGGCTCTTCTTGGTAATAGCAAGGTCCCTTTCAACCCCTGTGGGAGGGGTGCTTATATAGGCAAGTGGCTCAATCCTATTGGACATATTTTATATACTCTATTTTTTATTTGTATAATAACTGACCAATCCCCTCTCTGCACTAAACTGACCAATCCTCTCTCAAGTGGCTCTATTTCCATAATAACTGACATTTTCTATCAACCAGGAGGGCTTTTTCCCTGAGTAACTATAACAAAGGCAACTGTTACAACTCCTCAGGGTCCATGGAAAAAAAAATCTCCAAAGCTGTTTTCTTTTTCTTTTTTTTTTCACAGAGCCAAGGCAAAAGGCCATGTAAAGAAACACATTTCACCACAGAAACCAAGGTAATCCCCAAACTAAAGAGGTAAATAAATGCAGTCTAGAAAGTTTTTACAACGAATTAAGATTCAATTTAAACTACAGAAGCATCCCTCGATATTTCCAGAACTTGAGGGAGATAATATTTTGAAGAGGAAATATGTTAAAATATATTTCAAGACATATCCTTTGTAGAAATTCTGTTCGGTTAATAACAGGATAGTATGACTGCCAGTAAAACCAAGTCATATCATACATGCTTTTTACTTAGTTATATATGTAGTGAAGCTTACAAAAAAAATGCTCTTCCTACATTTTAATGTGCAAATATAAAAGTGTTTGTTATGTTTAAAACTGGTTTTCCTACCACAAATGTTCCTTGTTGATAAGCATGTTTTTTTCTCTTAAAAGTGGTTACTGCAAAGTTTATACACATGTTTTAGAATGTATAAACAGACCCTGAAATGCACTGACAAGTTATGTATAGATAAAAAGTTATATAACCAGTTATTTAATGAGTTATTCTATAACATTAAGTGTAACCAACTGGAATATGGCTGATGTAACCACTTACCAACAGAATATAAAATGCAGTCACAGTGTTCAGGACCCTTTTAGTGAGCATATAAACCTGAAATTAAGAATCGACTCTCTGCATCTCTCCAGAACATGCTGAGTTGGCTTCATACCGTCATACACTGACCATAAGGTGACTTCAACTCACTGTAAAGCAATAATGAGACGAGGTCTAGACATACTGGCCAGTAATGAACAGTGGTCGAGCCAGAGGGAGAGACTGACCGATCCTTGGATTAGGAAGACTGAGCTATCCACTCACTTTCTTTTACTTGCTCACAGTTGCAGTTTACCTTGTGGAAGGAAATAAATTGATAAAAGTCATGACTGCAAAGTTATATTTACGTGCAATTTCTTTTCATGCTGTCTACACATTGACATACAAATCCCACGTCTTTGTGTTGACTCTGAAATGTTGTTCCTCAGAACAGAGCAATAGGCAAAACTGACTATGTGTATTTTGGCAAAGAAACTGTGTGTATGTCTGTGTGTGTGTGTGTGTGTGTGTGTGTGTGTGTGTGTGTGTGTGTGTGTGTGTGAAAGAGAGAGAGAGGTACAGAGAGACCACTATTGATCTAGGCCCCCAACCCAACCTAAACACAACCTTGTCCTCCACTGCCCTAGGGAAAAAAAAAAAATTCATGTGAAATGCAAAGAAAAACAAAAGAAATTGTCCTGATGATTTATGGGGCATTTAAAGAATTTTTTAAAAGGTAATTGTGAGTATGTCTGATTTTCACTTTACAGGCTAACTCTAGAACCTAATGTCCTCTCTCAACGAACACCACCCCTCCCATTAATATGCCTCTTAGACTTTTACTAGCGGAAGGCAAAATATGCTGATCAAGTTATAAGTTCAGAAGTCTTGAATTCTGAAATTAAATTGTATTTTGCCCCAGCAATTACCTTAGTTCATTTTCACATGGCTGTCATATCTTCTCCTTCCTTAAATTCCCACTCACTATTTACCATGGATTCCCAAAATTCTAATCACAGCATTTGTAAAAACACAGCTACAGTATCTTTGAAAGAATAAATCTTAAGGGTGTTTTCCAGCTTGCCCTAAATATCTCTATAAATTATAAGGTTTTATTACATATAAAATTTGGGAAAATAATGATTTTAGTAATATAAGAGCAACACAAGTCAATTGCCAGAGAAAGTTCTAAAGAAGTAAATAAATTACTTTGTGAGTAAAGCAAAAATCAGAGGAGTACAAAGAGAGTTCCTGGCTTACAATAGGACTCCGTTCCCATGACTCTGTCATAAGTCACTTCTGACGTAAGTGAAATACATTTTTTTAGTTTTCATTATTATTGCCTTTTATTGTCAACATCTCTATAAATCCAATCTTTATTTGTCTTTGGGGATTAGAAACATTATATATAAACTTATAGATAGTTATAAAATCAGCAAACTACATGCTGCAATATTGTATGTAGTATACATTACTAGCGATAAGATGTACCAAAAAACATGGACGGTCATGAGTGCAGTTTTTCATACCTCAAATATGATACAAGTCAGGGACTGCCTGTAATAACAGTGTGATAAACTGGAAGGGAACCTGTAATATACTTCCAATGCCATGGAAGATCTAAATGTTGTGGAAATGATTTCAAAAGAGATAGAAAAAAATAAATGAATTTACAAAGATTATATCAAATTCTTTAAAAGTATTTTATAGAACCTTCATTTCAAGTGATTTTGAAAATAAAGAATAAACTGTTTTAGAGCCAGAGGAATAAAAAGGAGAAAGAAGGGTGGGAGGGAAAAAGGGGGGAAACAGAGAATCTAAATTCTTATTCGGAGAATAATGTTAACTTTCTAAATCTAACTCTTATCACTTATAAACTGATTAATGAGACTAAGCCCTTCTATATCCCAAAACATTGTGTCCTCCTCAACTTAAATTATTCAGGGTTGGGGAAGTAGGCACACTAAAAAAAGTAATAAAACACCAGGCTTTCATGTGAGTCTTTTCTGTAGTAGAGGCTGAACTTCACTGAAAAAGTAGAGAACATTTAAATCAATTTTTAATGACAAGAACCTGTCTCTATCTGAATGATTTCCAGCTCTTGGGAAAACCTCATTTTATGGCATAGACCTGCCACCAAAAATTTGTTCATAAATCTCTTCATTGTTTCTAATGGGATCATATTTCCCCATTAACTTCTAATTTCTAACATGCTTTATCTTCATCCCAAGTCACTGTTCAACTGGCATAAATGCCTAACAATTTGGCTTTTAGCTTCTCTTTCAAAAACCTGTCCTAAAGTAAATGATAAATTATAACACAAAAGAACCAATAGATAGTATTTTTTAAGGAGAAGTTAAATATTTTTACAACACACAAACTCATGTAATAGAAAATTCAAAAGAATACTCATCATAGCTCCCCAACTGTATTAGTTAAAATGGGGTAGTCTATGCTACGATAGCCCTGGTGGTGTACTGGTTAAGAGCTCAGCTGCTAATCAAAAGGTCAGTAGTTCAAATACACCAGCTGCTCCTTGGAATCCCTATGAAGCAGTTCTGCTCTGTCCTATAGGGTCACAAAGAGTCAGAACCAACCCAACAGCACCTAACAACAACAATAACATGCTACAATATGGAGCCATGGTGGTTCAGTGGCCTGGTGCCACTGTGGTTAAGCACTTACCTGCTAACCAAAAGATCGGCAGTTTGAATCCATCAACCACTCCACTAGAGAAATATGTGACGATCTGCTTTTGTAAAGGTTTACAGCCTTGGAAACCCTATGGGGCAGTTCTATTCTGTCTTATAGGGTCACTGTGAGTCGGATTTAACTCAATAGCAATGGGTTTGGCAATGGGTTATGCTAAAATAGCAGATAAATCCCCAGGTATCAATGGCTTAAAATCAAAGTTTATCACTTTCTGGTATCAGTTAGGGAGCTGTTCAAAACATCTCTCTTTCATGTACTGACTCAGGCTCTCTCCATCTCAACTCATGGCTTTGGAGGTTTCCATGGAAGCAGAAAATGTAGCTAGAAGGTCCTGCACAAGTGTTCATGGTCAGGCCTATAGGTGGCAAACACCACTTCTGCCCACAGTCCACTGGTCAGAATTTGAGACATGGCCCCATCTAACTGTAAAGGAAGCTGAAAAATGTGGGGGAGCAAATGATTATTTGATGAGCTCTTATTCTCTCAGCCAGCATTTACCAGATTTTATAATTTACAGACACACTTCAAAAAGTATCTACAGTATATTGGAATTCAGGCTGCAATGGGTTTCTATTATGTATGTATATTTAAATAGGCAGGAAATCACTGAACCATACCCTGTCTAACCGAACACCAAAACTCCCATTCCATTATATGCAGACTTTCTTTCCTCTTCCATTTCTTTTTCTTTCCCTTCCACCAGTTTTTGCCACAGGAACGACATCCCATCTCCAAATTGTCCATTCTCATGTAACCACAGGGCTTGTCCAAAATGTGGTCAACCACAGTAGAACCAGTTAAAATGCAAGTGGCTTGGAAGAAGAGAAAGATTGGATTTATTAGCCACTGCTACACCCTCATTTTCCCACTGCCACCATTAAGTCTTCCAATCCAATGCTGATTTTGAAGGGAAGACACTTAGCCTCCCCTCCCTCTTTCCACATGGGAACCAAGTGAAGGAAAACAAGAAAGAGAAGTTTTGGGGTCCCGAAAGTAAAGTGAGAGAGTATCCTGCTTTATGGCAGCACCCTAGAAAGGAAGCAAGCAAGACCCAAGAAAGAAATGGCGTCATGGTACATCTAGGCAGATAGGGCATGAGTAGTCTTCAAACGAGCCCCATGCCCCAGGTGTGGCAAAGAAGCAGCACAAAACTGCCAATACTGAAGGAGCCATGACTTGGGGAACACAGGGTATCATTGCTAGAACAATAAAGAGATGGTTACTGCTGCCACATACACATGCACATCTGTGTCACTGGGTAAGACCCTGCAACTCTGACATAAACCAGAGGGAGTTGGTGGTAACACCAGGAGGGACAGAGATTGCCTTTGAGTCCTAACCCACTGCAACAGCGGAGAGAAATGAAAATTCAAAATAGATATTAAATTCTTCAATAGAAAATTAAGATTCACAATCTGTAAATAGAAATCGGACACAGGAATTCTTTCACCTCTGGCAGACCACAGGAGGAAGAAGTGGTTTCCATAAAAGTAGGTATGAGTAAATCAGCTGAAACTTTTTAAAATTCCTAAAGATCAAATTTGAACTGGCATAACAGCAACAAAAAAACCAAACCCGTTACCATCGAGTCGACTCTGACTCATAGCAACCCCACAGGACAGAGCAGAATTGCCCCATAGGTTTTCCAAGAAGCGGCTGGAGGATTCGAACTGCCAACCTTTTGGTTTAGCAGCCATAGCTCTTAACCACTATGCCACCAGGGTTTCCAACTATCATAACAGTTTAGAATAATTGAGAGCTTCTACATAATGGATGTTTACACTTACAAACTTTTTCATGGGCCTCTTCTAGATACTCATAAAAAGGATCCTGGACAGGGGCAGGAGGCCAGGGAGATCCCCCTCAGTGGGTAAGTCATGCAGGAAGTGATTAGTTGCCATATCTCCTGCATGAGGCAAAAACTTGAAGATAGGAGGGGCAGTAAATATTCTTTCCCCCACAGCCCAGGCCGAAATTCATTGCTTCTGGATGATAATATGAATCTTTCTCTTCTGCTCCAAAGAACCATGCATAATCAACTGCTTCTGGAAAAGGGGTACAAGAAAAAAACATCTATTCCTGTGGGAGGTGAAGAAAAATCTGAGCCCATCATCCAACACTGATACAAAGCAGAGGTCTACTACTATTGGGAAAGGGGAAGTAGGCTCTATCCTGCCCAAGATCCCAAAGTTTGGCTGCCACCAGAAAGTGGGCTCAGAGTGCCGAGAAGGCACAACCCCCAAGGCCCATGTGCACAGACTCTGCCTAAGACTAACACTGGACTACAGGATGAAATACCAGACTGCTCAAAATTCAGGGTTGAGGAAGAACACTAATATGAACCACCTGGTACCCCAGCTCCTTAATAAGCACAAAGTAACGGCAGTTTACCACTGGAAGAATTTGAGGCCTGAGGTTCACCGATTTTGATAACAAAACCTAAATCCAGATCAACTACTGACTGGATTGAGTGAACTCCCACAACAATAGCCTGACAGGAAAAAAAAAAAAAAAAAATGAATGTCCATTCCCAAGCATAAGTATTATTTATCTCATTCTCTACTGCTCTTCTTTGCACAATGACTGGTATTTAATCAAAAATTACAAGACTTGCTTTTCAGTAAAAGCAAGGGGGAAAAAACTAGTAAGAGATAAAACAATCAGAAGAACTAGAAGGGAAAAGTGCAAACTGCCAATATCAGAAATAAAAGAAAGGATACCAAGATATTAAAAGGATAAGGAAATATAATAATTTCGTGCCGATAATTTTGATGGCTCCATATAGACAGGCACTAAGTCACACAGTAAGGGTAGAGTTGTACAGTCCTCTTATAGTAATGAGGAGGGCAGCGTTGAATAATTTGTGAAAAATAATATAATCTGCCACATCGTATCCAGTATTCACACTTCAGTTAAAAATAACATAATATGTGGGTATGTGTACCTGGAGGCTGTAACATTATCTTTTATTGTAAAAACATTAGAAACCACCTTAATGTTCATACTAAAGGCATGATTAGTTATGTTTTAGTACAACCTCACCATGGGATATTTTAAAGTTTAAAAAAATTAGAGCTATATCTATTTACCTAATAATATTACATTAGAAAAAAATGTAAAAAAGGATAAACTGGATGTGTATGTACAGTTTTTTCATGAGCACAAAGAAAGATAATAAATGATACACCCTGTGATCAAAATTGATTATAAGGGGGTGAGAATGAATGGAAGTGGTTTTTAGGGAACATGACTTAGGAAGAAACATGATTAAAACCCATTGCCATCAGGTTGATTCCAACTCATGCGACCCTATAGGATAGAAGAGAACCGCCCCATAAGGTTTCCAAAAAGCAGCTGGTAGATTCGAACTGCCAGCCTTTTGGTTGCAAGCTCTTAAACACTGCACCACCAGGGCTCCAGGACATGATTAGCATGTTTCTTATATGTATTTTGATGTTTCACTTTTTTTTTAAAGAAGGTATGTATTACTTTTAAAATTAAAAAAATGAATAAAATTTGATCTTAAATATTAATAAATGCTCCAAGAACAAATAGCAAAGTGTATGTTTTTTACAGAAAAATAAATTCTGAAAAAATAATAAGCTTGAGAATTGAGGAATTAAGCATTCTATTATATCTATTATTATTATTCTATTATTCTATAATATTATTATTATTCTATTATCATTATTACCAATAATAGAATACTTAATTCCTCAAACAATGAAATACATTTAAGAAACATGCTAATCATGTTTCTTGGAGCCCCAGTGGAGCACTGGTTAAGAGCTTGGCTGCTAACCAAAAGGCTGGCAGTTCAAATCCCCCATACACTTCTTGAAAACCCTATGGGGCAGTTTTACTCTATCCTATAGGGTCACATGAGTTGGAATCAACTCGACGACAATGAGTTTTAATCACGTTTCTTACCAAATCGTGCTCCCTAAAAACCACCTCCATTCATTCTACAACCATAATGCTCCTTAGAAGCAAGGATGGTGAGACTATGTCTCACATACTTTGGACATGTTAACAGGAGAGATCAGTCCCTGGAGAAGGACATCATGCTTGGTAAAGTAGAGGGTCAGTGAAAAAAAGGAAGACCCTCAATGAGATGAATTCACACTGGCTGCAACAACTGGTTTAAACATAATAAAGATTGTGAGGATGGCGCAGGACCGGGCAGTGTTTCGTTCTGTTGTACATACGGTCAATATGAGTCAGAATCGACTCGATGGCACGTAACAGCAACAACAATTACTGGTAAATAATATTATTGAACTAAATCATATTATGACATGACTGGAAGAAATTATTGGCATTATACTGTGCAAACGCAATCCAAAGTTACAGCGAAAGCCATACAAGGCTATCAAAAGTAGGATGAAAGGCAAAGAGGTGCTTGCTTTCTGAGCTATAATAATACTGAGTATAGGCAAGACTGAAGAGAAGAAGAGCTTCAAAATAAAACAACAGGAAGTCATACTTTAACTACCAAATACTGCCCAAACTATGTTGTTAAAATCAAAGAAGAAATGAAGTTACTCTGAAAGCTAAGAGTTACTTTCAGCATGAACCAGCAAACTAAACATTGAAATCATTGAAGACTGACACTACCAGGGACTTATATAACCCACTGCCATCGAGTCAATTCCGACTCATAGCGACCCTATAGGACAGAGTAGAACTGCCCCATAGGGTTTCCAAGGAGTGGCTGGTAGATTCAGACTGCTGTCCTTTTGGTTAGCAACCTGAGCTCTTAACCACTTTGCCACCAGGGCTCCAGGGGCTTGCATAGGCATCTAGAAATCAGAGATGAGAAACAGAGCAGACTCCCTGAATTCTCTAGAAATTTCCTGTCCCAGATTCTAGGTTTTTTCTCAAATTCCAGTTTTCTATCCTTGGAGAGTACGAGAAGTCATGTAGCCCTTTAATCTTTTTGCTTAAGCTAGCTCCAGTGGGTTTCTATTACTTGCATACTGTGCTGTTTGCGTAACCTAGCTCTAGTGGGTTTCCATTACTTGCAAGCTACATTGTTTGCTTAAGCTAGCTCCAGTAGGTTTCCATTACTTGCAAACTCTATTGTTTTGCAAAAAACTTTTTTTTTTTCCTGAACACTGGAACTTCTGCCTACTCAAATATATAATCATCTCCTGAACCTATGGACATCCCAGACATGCATAAAAAAATCTACGACACTCCCATTCTCCTACTCATCAACAGGGCACATACTCAAACCTGGCATTTGGGCACATGTCCTTCAAATTTGGAATAATAATAAGCAAAGCAGTTGTTATTATAACAACTGTTAATGTCAATTTTTAAAATTCATTTTCACATGAATCTTCTTCCAATTGTACCTTAGGCTAGAAAATTTCAATCTCCTGAAAACTTTAACAGCCTTAAATCCTTTAATGGCCATTCTAGCAACTGTTAATTATGACTGTGATCAAGCAGCAACTAGATATGAACAGTGTTTTGTCTGCAACACTTTTTACATAGCATGGTTGGGTATAGTTTTGGGTACTCTGGCCATACATTTCCCAACATAATTTAATCCAACTATGCCTAGGTATGTGCGAGATACTATGAAGAATAAAAATACCAAACTTAAAAAGATAGGAAGATAGATGGACTTGAAGAATTTATATAACTTTTGGCAAGATAGAGAAAAACACAAATACAATATAACATGTTAGCTATTCCATTACAGTTGATTAAGTCAAGGAAAGAAGCTTTAAAATACTATATTATTTTCTCCAATTTTGCACTCTGCACAGTTTGTGGCACTAAGGTCTCCTGTTTTGCACATACTTTAAACCATTACAATTGCAACACTGTGTTAAAATAACCCATGTAAAACATTTTCCTACCAAATTATAAGCCTATCTACACCATCTTGAGTATACAGTAGGCCCTGAAAAACTGTTTATTAAAACAGAATAAAATTGATGTGGCCTAAACTGACTTGAATTATAAAATAAGGAACCTAGAGGTGTAGTAGATACTTGCCATGCTTCTCTATTACCGTTAACACCTTATGAAGATCTTTCCTGTAATTTAGGAATTTCCCACCATATAAGCATTGCCTGAGGAATGCTGTTGCATTCATCATCAAAAAGAACGTTTCAAGATCTACCCTAAAGTACAACCCTGTCAGTGATAAGATAATATCCATACACCTACAAGGTAGGCCAGTTAATACAACTATTATTCAAATCTACACACTAACCACTAGGGCCAAAGATGAAGAAATAGAAGATTTTTATCAGCTGCTGCAGTCTGAAATTGATCGAAAGTGTTATCAAGATGACTTCATAATTACTGGCTATTGGAATGTGAAAGCTGGAAACAAAGAAGAAGGATCAGTAGTTAGAAAATATGGCCTTGGTGATAGAAACAATGCTGGAGATCGAATGATAGAATTTTGCAAGACCAACGACACAGGAAGCATCAAAAGAAGATGGAAGGAATACACAGGTCATTATACCAAAAAGAACTAGTCGATGTTCAACGATTTCAAGAGGTGGCATATGATCAGGAACTGATAGTACTGAAGGAAGAAGTCCAAGCTGCTCTCTGAAGGCACTGGCAAAAAACAAGGCTGCAGGAATTGAGGGAATATCAACTGAGATGTTTCAACAAATGGATGCAGCGCTGGAGGGGCCCACTCGTCCATGCTATGAAATATGGAAGACAGCTTCCTGGCCAACTGACTGGAAGAGATCTATATTTATGCCTATTCCCAAGAAAGGTGATCCAACCAAATGTGGAAATTATAGAACAATATCATTAATATCACATGCAAGCAAAATTTTGCTGAAGATCATTCAAAAACGGCTGCAGCAGTATATTGACAGGGAACTGCCAGAAATTCAGGCTGGTTTCAGAAGAGGACGTGGAAGCAGGGATATCATTGCTGATGTCAGATGGATCCTGGCTGAAAGCAGAGAATACCAGAAGAATGTTTACCTGTGTTTTATGGACTATGCAAAGGCATTTGACCGTGTGGATCATAACAAACTATGGATAACATTGGGAAGAATGGGAATCCCAGACCACTTAATTGTGCTCATGAGGAACCTTTACATAGATCAAGAGGCAGTTGTTTGGACAGAACAAGGGGATACTGATTGGCTTAAAGTCAAAAAAGGTGTGCATCAGGGTCGTAGTCTTTCATCATACCTATTCAATCTGTATGCTGAGCAAATAATCCGAGAAGCTGGACTATATGAAGAACGGGGCATCAGGATTGGAAGAAGACTTATTAACAACCCGTGTTATGCAAATGACACAACCTTGCTTCCTGAGAGTGAAGAGGACTTGAAGCACTTACCAATGAAGATCAAAGACCACAGCCTTCAGTATGGACTGCGCCTCAACATAAAGAAAACAAAAATCCTCATAACTGGACCAATGAGCAACATCATGATAAACGGAGAAAAGATTGAAGTCGTCAAAGATTTCATTTTACTTGGATCCACAATCAACACCTGTGGAAGCAGCAGTCAAGAAATCAAAAGATGCGTTGCATTGGGTAAGTCTCCTGCAAAGGACCTCTTTAAAGTGTTGAAGAGCAAAGATGTCACCTTGAAGACGAAGGTCCGCCTGACCCAAGCCATGGTATTTTCAATCTCATCATATGCATGTGAAAGCTGGACAATGAATAAGGAAGACTGAAAAAGAACTGATGCCTTTGAATCGTGGTGTTGGCAAAGAATATCGAATATACCATGGACTGCCAAAAGAATGAACAAATCTGTCTTAGAAGAAGTACGGCCAGAATGCTCCTTAGAGGCAAGGATGGCGAGATTGTGTCTTACATACTTGTTATCAGGAGGGATCAGTCCCTAGAGAAGGGCATCATGCTTGGCAGAGTACGGGGTCATCGGAAAAGAGGAAGACCCTCAACACTGTGGACTGACACAGTGGCTGCAACAACGAGCTCAGGATGGCTCAGGACCCGGCAGTGTTTTGTTCTGTTGTGCATAGGGTCACTATGAGTCTGAACCAACTCGATGGCACCTAACAACAACAACAAACATTGCCTGGCCAAGGTAAAAACTTCCTATGCGGTTAGAAGCATTACTAAAACCCAATCAGACATGTTGGTAGGAGACATCAATGAGAATTGTGAGGAAGGAGGAGAATTCATTTTCTGGTAAACGTGGAGGAGGTGATTGTAATTTTATGTTAAAGGGGATTAGAGTGGAATTGTAACACCCTTACCAAGTCATATTCCTGATCCAATGTAAAGGGAGTTTCCCTGGGGTGTGGCCTGCACCACCTTTTCTCTCTCAAGAGATAAAATGAAACGGAAGTAAGCAGAAATTTGGGGACCTCACACCACCAAGAAAGCACCAGGAGCAGAGCGCGTCCTTTGGACCTGAAGTTCCTGTGCTGAGAAGCTCCCAGACCAGTAGAAGACTGATGACAAAGACCTTCATCCAGAGCTGACAGAGAGAGAAAACCTTTCCCTGGAGCTAGTGCCCTGAATTCAGACTTCTCGCCTATCGAATTGTGAGAGAATAAACTTTCCTTTGTTAAAGCCATCCACCTGTGGTATTTCTGTTACAGCAGCACTAGATGACTAAGACAATGTTAATGCCAAATAAGACTGAGATTATACTTAAAATCTCCGTTTTTTTCTCTTGAAATTAACCACTTCACAATTAACTTGGCTGAAGTTTGACTGACTACTTTGTGAAGCATAAGCTGATACTAATCATGTGAGTAGCATATGAAGAAAATATCGCTGACAAAAAATATTTTGCATAAGATTTAATTTCGAAATTGAAAAAAATGCATTGTCTTATGCATATCACTTTAATTTTATTAAATTGACAACAATATTGAGATTTTTACAGAGTGAAGTACCAAGTCTCTCCGAAATTTAAAAATGGTCACAGTTGCAATGTTCCACAGCAAGGAAAAACATATCATTTTACAAAAAAAAGTGGGTTTTGTTTGTTATTTTCATTTTGTTTTGTCTGTTTGCTTTGATAAAAGCAATAGCTTAAGAAAGAGAAAGAGGCAAAAAAGCATAGAAATATATTCTCTTGAATTATCAATTTTACTCATAAAATAAGACAGTATTTAATTCTATTATTTCATGAGACCATGAATGCTAGATGTTGTTTTAAATTTTAAAATTTGGTGTTTTCACTTAGAACATGGAGTATAAATATCTGCTAAAGAGGAAAATTTCAGAACCTTGATAACAGTTTTTAAATTCAAATCCAAGAAACTACCTTTGGAGGCATGATTTATCATTCCTCCAGATCAAGACCAACCTTTCTTTGGTCTTTTTCCTGCCTTCCCAGAACTTCCTAATATCTGGCCTCGGGTAGGTTTTTCCCTGCTGTAAATTTCTATCATCTCTATACTTCCCCATCCTAAAAGTGATCACGCGTCACTCTAACTATTCCTTCAGTGTCTATCTTCTCTAAACCAAACCAAACCCACTGCCGTCAAGTCGATTCCGACTCATAGCAACCCTACAGGACAGAGTAGAACTGCCCCATAGAGCTTCCAAGGAGCGCCTGGCAGATCTGAACTGCCAACTTCTTGGTTAGCAGCCGTGGCACTTAACTACTATGCCGCCAGGGTTTCCTATCTTCTGTAGAAGACATTAATTTCAGGGCATAAAAAAACAGATATACCTATTCTTTGTTATATTTCCATCCCATGGCAGTGCCTGCCACATGGTAGGGGTTCAATAAATTTGTTCTAAGAGCCAAATAACTAATAATGAGTGATATCCAAGCATGTCTTTTATCCTCTAAATTTACAACAAAGTCATAATTTTAGATCAAGAGACAATTTATACCAGTTAGGAACTCCCTATAAATCTACCCATTTTTAATTGTAGGCCCCTCTTACCAGTGTTTGTAAGTAGAAATCAAGTACTCACAAAGAAAAATCCCTGCTGCATGATTTGAAAATCATGCTACTCAACATAAAACAAACACTACAACACACACCAAGCAGTCTTTACCCTAAATATAACTTAAAAACATTCCCACTGTCATGAATATTTTCTTCAGAGTTCTTGACATATTCCAGTCTTTTATATTTTCCTGAGTCATGCCCCTCCTATCTGCATATACTCCTTTGTGATAGTAGTGAAGGTAGCCATTGTTCTTAGTTTCCTGAAACGCTCCCTGCAAAGTCACACTGGCTTTTATTGGGAGATCCGCCATTTCCTCTTCAGCAGGGAGCATTTACTATTCCCTATTTTTTTTTATTCCTCAGAATAGGAAACCCTGGTGGCGTAGTGGTTAAGTGCTACAGCTGCTAACCAAAAGGTCAGCAGTTCAAATCCACCAGGTGCTCCTTGGAAACTCTACCGGGCAGTTTACTCTGTCCTATAGGGTCACTATGAGTCGGAATCGACTAGACAGCAGTGGGTTTGGATTATTTGGTTTTATTCCTCAGAATAAAGGAAACCCTGGGGGCATAGTGGTTAAGAGCTACAGTTGTTAACCACAAGGTCAGCAGTTTGAATCTACCAGGTGCTCCTTGGAAACCCTATGAGGCAGTTCTACTCTACCTATAGGGTCGCTGTGATTCTGAATTGACTCAATGGCAATGGGTTTTTGGTTTATGCCTCATAATAAAAATATTCTTTACATGGCATACAAACTGCAAGAGTCTAAATTTGAGGCATCTCTGCCTTTATTGATTTAATTTGTTCTTGACACACAACTTAGATAAGTTCATAAAAATATTTATTGAATGATTTACTGGTGGCATAGTGGTTAAGAGCTATGGCTGCTAACCAAAAGGTTGTCAATTTGAATCCACCAGCCACTCCTTGGAAACCCTATGGGGCAGTTCTTCTCTGTCCTATAGGGTCACTGTGAGTCAGAATTGACTCAATGTTAATGGGCTTGGTTTTTTCTGGTTTTAATTTACTGGTGGTAGAAACAATGCCTGAATATTATTTAAGGAGTTCTTAGGCCAGTACAAGGAGCCCTGGTGGCACAGTGGTTAAGTGCTTGTCTGCTAACTGAAAGGCTGGCAGTTCGAACCCACCAGCTGCTTCATGGGAGAAAGATGTGGCAAACCGCTTCTGTAAAGATTACAGCCTTGAAAACTCTACGGGACAGTTCTATGCTGTCCCACAGGGTTGGTATGAATTGGAAACAACTAGATGGCAATGGGTTAGACGAGTATAGGAGATAATGTTTCATATACACAATTGCCACCCACAAATGCCATGAAGGATATAAATCAAATATTTTTCAGGTCAAAGGATTCATGTACCCTCCTGCTCCATGGGTCTGAACTACTACATAAATTAAGAGTCTACCCAGACGCACCTTAGAAGAGAGGCCTGACAGTCTATTTCTGAAAAATCAGCCACTGAAAACTCTGTGGAGCACAATTCTATTCTGACACACATGGGGTTGCCCTGAGTTGAGTCAACTCTACAGCAACTGGGTTCTGTAACAGCATACTGGGCTCTTAAGTTCCTCATCCTATTGAATTCTCCCAACATCATAACAAAATAGGAACTGTTATCCCTAAAAAAATAAAAAATTGCTAACAAATATATCCATACCCCCAAAATGATGACCTAAACAAACTAGAGGTTGTGTTTTTCTCATATTATGAGATGTCCAGAGATAAGTAATTGCAGCTCTAGGATGTCAGGGCCAAACTCTCTGTATTCTTTATGATTATTTTCTCAATGTCACCTTGTGGTCATAATATATATGCTCCACATCTGGAACCAATTTAAATTTCAGTCAAAAAGTGCAAGGGCAAGAAGATGCACACCTGCTAAATCTAGCCCCTTTGTAAGGAACTTTCCCAGGAGCTTCATTTCCACTTAAAAATCACTGGACAAAATTGGGGTATATGACCACTGTTATTTGAAAAGGAGGCCGGCATTTTGTTTTTGTTTGATATACTGTAATCCCCCAAAACATAATTCTTTGAGCATGAAAAGGAAAGTGAATATTGGATAGGTAATCAGTAGCCTTTTTTCCCTGTCCATATTTTTCATTACCTTTCCGTAAAATGAGATTTCCTTACATTCCATTTCTTCTGAGTACCCTCACTGGCTCTAAAATTCTCTCCAAACAACACCAATATGCTTGTAATAGTAATACATATGTGTGTGTGTGTATACATACAAACTCACATACACATATACACACACACATCCACCACCTGTCTGTTTTTCTTACCGTGGTGACTTGTATGTTGCTATGATGCTGGAAACTATGCAATCGGTATTTCAAATACCAGTAGGGTCACCCACGGTGGACACATTTCAGCAGATCTTCCAGACTAAGGCAGACTATGAAGAATGACCTGGTAGTCTACTTCTGAAAATTAGCCAGTGAAAACCTTATGGATCACAACAGAACACTGTCTCACTCACTTACTTTGGTCATGTCATCAGGAGGGATCAACCACTAAAGGAGGGCATCAAGTTTGGTGAAGCAGAGAGCCAACGAGAATGTGGAAGACCCTCAGTAAGATGACTGGCACAGTAGCCACAATGATGGACTTGAACGTGCTGGTGATTGTGACATTGATACAGGACTGCGCAACATCTCATTCTGTTATATGTAAGGCCTCCGTGAGTCAGGCTCAGTAGCAGCTAACAACAACATATATACACATGTATATGTAAATAAACCTCCTACTGGTACTTGAGGGAAACATTTCTTTATAAGAAAACATACCAGTGATATTTCATCTCTCAAATTTTCATGTGCTATGGAAAGTAAATGATCTGAAATCCATTTTCTCTGTTTACCTGCAAAAGAAAGAAGGTGACCTAGACTGATCTCCTTGAAAAATGCTAAGGACAGGCCTCTGATACAAAAATTAATGGACTTTGAAATTATTAGTAAAGCTTGATATCAGGTAAGATTTTTAATTTGTGTTACTCTGATGTGATGATCTAATTCTTTGTATTATCTTCTACTAATTGTCCTTATACAAGAACAAGGTTCTTGAGGAATCTATGTCAACAGAAATACTGCCAGTGTGGACGTACCCAAAGAGGACCACAAAGATGGATAATTAGGCCAAAACTTTGAAATCACTGAAGATATTACAAGAGATAAATTTGAGGAACTTAATAACAGCTTTTCTTCATGTAGTAGTGCTAAATACATGCTTAGGAGAAGTATGGAAATGCTTACCATTATTAAAGCAACTACAGAAATGTAAAATTGTGGTGCTTACATTGGACACGTTTAATAGATTGCAAATACTAGGTTTTTTTAAAAAGTTATATACCATGATTTTAAGATATTGGATGGGATTTCTTTCAATCTATTCTCTAGTAATGGTTGTGGTAGGCAGAATTCTAAAGATGCAACTCCCTCTAAATGAGATTCCAGGCCTCTGGTTATTTAATCAAGCACAGTAATTAGTAGTCCAGCTACTGTTTGGAAGGGATTTTACAGGTGTAATTAAAATCCCAAGTCAGTTGACCTTAAGGTAATGGAGATTATTTGGAGTATAATCACATTAGCCCTTTAAAAGCAGAAGAGAAAGGCAGAAGAAGTGAGAGAGATTGGAAGAATGAAGAGAACACACTGAAGTTGGTTTGAAGATGGAGGGGCTCACGTAAGAAGGAATGTGGACAGTCTCTAGGAACAGAAAGCACCTAATAGCCAGCTAATTGCCAGCAAGGAAGGAGGGACCTCAGTCCTACAACAGCAAGGAACTGAATTTTGCCAACAATCTAAATGAGCATGGAAGCAGATTCTTTCCTACTTCTAGAAAAGAACCCACCCAGCTAACACCTTGTTTTCGGCTGTGTGAGACCCTAAGCAGAGAACCTAGTTGCAATGCTGATCTTCTGATCTACAGAACTAAGAGCTAATAAATTTGTACTGGTTTAAGCTACTACATTGTGGCAATTTGCTACACGGCAATAGAAATCTAATACAGACTTTGGCACTAGAAGTAGGGTGCTGCTATAACAAATACCCAAAACGTGGGAGCGGTTCTGGAATTGGGCAGTGGGTGGAAGTTAAAAGAAGTTTTAGGATAATTTTGAGGAGCATGATAGAGAAAGCCTAGATTGCCTTGAACAACCTGTGAGTAGAAATATGGATGTTTAAGGCCCTACTGGTAAAGGCTTAGAAAGGAATGAGGAACATATTATTGAAAACTGGAGGACCAGGATCATTGTTACATAGTGGCAGAAAGCTTAGTGGAATTTGTCCTGAACTTATGTGAAAACACTAACTTGTAAATGATAAACTTGGATATTTAGGTGAGGAGATTTCCAAGCAAAGTTTTGAAGGTATGGCCTAGTCTTCATGGGATACTCATAGTAAAATCTGAGAGGAGAAAGAAAAAATGAGAAAAGAATTGTTAAACAAAAGGGAACCAGAACTTGATGCTTTGGGAAATTCTCTGCCTATCAGAATGGCAAAAGATGCTAAAATTAAGGGGATTGTTTTTGGAAGCAAGGCATAAAGGAAAAAGTCAAGTATATGGCTGTGCAATCCTCTGCGGAAATCTCAGAAAGATCAAAAGGTCAGAGTATTAAGTCACAAGAGATTAAGGGTGTATTTCATAGACTCTCTCAATAAAACCTAGACCTTCCAAGAAGCTTAATGGCATTGTCCCTCAGCCATTTCAACAAAAATCAAAGATAGAGAAGGAATTATCTCAAAAAGATTTGTTGACTAGGTTTCTGTCTAATGGGGTGAATCTCTGTGCCATCCACAGAAGACCCACAAGGTTCTTGAGAAATCTATGTCAACAGAAATACTGCCAGTGTGGACTCAAAAAAGCAGAGAGATCACAAAATGAAAGTACTTCTAAAATTTTACTGGCAGGAAGTGGGTAAACAGACCAGAGGGCAGAACCAAGCGCCCAAAGGGCAGAGCTGAGAGGCACAGAGAATTACTCTGAAACCTTGAAACCTAAGGGAGTTTGCCCAGCTAGATTTCAAAACTGCTTTGGAGAAGTGACTCCTTTTTACCTTCCATTTTCCCCTGTTTTGAACCAAAATGTCTGTAACTGTTACTCTATGGCTGTCCCACCACTGCATGTTAGAAGCAGATAACAGTTCTTAGTTTCACAGGGTCCAGAGATTAAGAGGAATTGTGCCCAGGTGTCTTTTATGCACTTGACTTAAATGATTACATTTTGAACTTTGAGCTGATGCTGTAATGGGATGAAACTATTGGAGACCTTAGGAGAGAATGAATGTATTTTACACGTGGAACAGACACCAATCTTTGGAGTCCAGAGGGCAGATTACAATAGGTAGAATTATGGTCTCCCAAAGATGTCTCACTCTAATCTTGAGAAACAGTAAATTTGAGATATCGCTCATGTAATTATATAATATTGTATGACATCACACATTTGACCTTAAGACAGTGGGGTTATCTATGTGGGCCTAATCTAATCACACAAGCATAGGATTTTTTCCAACTGGTGGCAGAAGGGAAAGTAAGCAGGATTCAGTATGATGGTGCGACTTTGAAGAAGAACAGGGCATGACTGAGGGAACCCAGATAACCTCTAGAATCTGAGAACAACCTCTGGCCAACAGCCAGCAAGGAAACAGAGATCTTTGCCTTATAATCACAAGGAACGGAATTCTGCCAAAAATTTGAATGATCCTGGAGATGGATCATTACCAAGAGCCTCCAGGGGAGAGCCCAGGCCAGCCAACACCTTAATTGCACCTTGAGCAGAGTACCCAGCTGAATCCACTTGGACTTTTGACTTACATAGCTATGAGACAATGAGGGTTGTTTTGAGCCACTATTTTGTGGCAAATTGTTATGAAGCAAAGGAAAACTAATACTATGTTAAAAAAAAAAAAACCCCTTTGCAAATACTTCATTCTCTTTTAAAGCAACATCAGTAGTCATCTTGCTATTGGAATACTAATTGTTTTAACTGAATAACATTTTCTCTGGTAGCAGCCTCTGGAAATCATTTGTGAATCTAGAATTGAGAATAAATCATAACATTTCCTTTGGAGATTGTATATTTAAATATAAAGCTAAGAATTCAAAAGGAATAAACAGGTTTAATAAAGAGGGGCTTTGGTCTGTAAAGCTTTCAAATAATTAATTAGTTGTACAAATGTTTATTGAGCACCTACCATTCACTAGACTATGTATTATTAGGAATGATGACATAAACCAGGCTTAGTGGATGTCCTCAGGAAGCTCAAAAGACAGATAAACAGTAATTCTAATAATAAAGGCTGGCATTTATTGGATATAACTTATGTACTGGGTATTATGCTAAGATTTCACCTGAATTATCTCATTTAACAATTAAATATATGTCCATGATAAAGGACATGATAAAATAATATAATAGGTAACAATGATTGCACAAAAGAAATGAAAAACATGCTGATAAGGAAGGCTGGGAAGTCTTGAGCTGTTAAATTAAGGACTACGGGCTCAAAAGACAGAAAAAGTAAAGATAAGCATTCAAGGCATAGAAATTAGTGTGTATTAAATCTTGAAACAATTAGATTTACTTGGAAAACTTTTAAGTATACTAGTTTAGCGTGAAAAGAGAAGGTAATGTTGAGGAGATAGGCATAACAAGCTAAGAACTTATATTCTTAGCTAAAGAATTCCAGGCTTGTATTCAGGAAATATTGTCAGGTGATCTAGGTGTTCCAAAAATATTTTAACAGTAATTTTAAGAAGGGACTCTTTTCTCTTCCCCACCTACCTCCTAGTCCTTGCATTCAAGGAGTTTGACCTTCATAAAGAGAAATGTTTATGATAAGAAAATAAGTTATTTTAGAAACCTTAGTCATAAATTGCTTAGTAAGACTCATCTGGCCCCATCCACTTATTTTAACCTCAGTGAAGAGTGGGAAACAGAAGGTTGCATTATCTGCTTACAGTCCCATAACTAAAAAGATGCTTATCAAAGGGCTCAAGTGTTCTGACACCCAGTCAAGGGATCTTTCCACTATGCCCCAAGTTATTTTTGTAGTTTTCACATAATTATGTTTTGAAAACTAAGGGAAAAAAAGTATCTTTAAAAGATATGGAATATCAGCTATACAAAAAAGGTGAATTTTTTAATGCAAGTGTTTACAGTAAGTTGTAGAGTCTTAGAAATCCAATATATAAAGCACATAATTAAAAGAGTTGGCTCTCAAAAGAAGGAAGAAGTAAAACAGATAAGATGACTACAAAAAACACTAATTTTATTCTTTAGGTTAGAAACACCCCTGTTAGCCACATCAGATCCTCTACTTAGCCAGAGTACCTTAAGGTCTTGAGCTATTCAGAGAAGACAGACATTAACCTTCCTCACAAAATCTTCGGGAATTTTATTCACCTCGTAACAAAAACATCATGCCCAGGAACAACATGGAAGTACACGGAACTCTTCTTAAACACGACACAGCAGAAATATGAATGTAGATTTTTATAGATGAGCCTGTGGTAATTATTATAATCTCTCATCTGATCTCTTTCTTGTCACACACACAGATACACACACCCCTTTCCATATCCATTCTAATCCATATCCCATAGTAATAATTACATTCTTTAACAAATGTGTCATCCAATGATTTCCTTCTGGCTTTCTTATCATTTTTTTTTTAATATTTTATTTCCTACAACACAGACTATCAGTCATAGACTTGGAACTATTTCGTTTTCCCTAGAACTCTCTCTATACTAATTTCACTCTCAGAAAATAAATCTTCCAATGCCCAGTAACCTTATTAACAAAAATCTCAGGGGGAATAGGTTGTATGTCAAGAAAAATAATGTATGCATTTTTTTTAGCTTTCAAGTGTCCATAATAATATTTATACCTAGATCCAAGACAGAGAGAAAAGTAAACAAGTTATCTTCATAAGATGAGGATCTTTGTCCTTTAAATATAAATCATTTTAAATGAAGAAAGATCTTGATAATGTAAATAAGACTTATTAGGTTTAGAGGAAGTTTACTCTTTTATTCAGATTATTATTTCTCAGATTTAGAAGGAGAGAAGGAGGAGAATAAAATAGCTACTCTAATAAATTTGAAATTGTGGTCAAAATGCTTTATAAAGCTTAAATAGACATAACTATTAAAGAAATTGAATCTATTCAGTGTAAGCAATTGTATTAGTACCCAAAATATTTGCAGCCCATCTTTACAATGTCCCACCCCTACAGGAGGATTGTATGTTCCCAACTTGCTTAAATTAGGCATGGATACTGGACTTCCTTTGTCCAATGAAATGCAAACATTAGAAATGTGACTCCCTTCCAGAAACTTTAGGAGCCATTAAGCTGTTTACAGTGAACCATTTTCCTCAGCCATGTCATTGGCAATGTTACAGCAGAGGTGGCTCCATAAGTTATTTTCCTGGCATAAGGTAATGGGAGCAGAGCCATAGTAAACCATAAGGGAGACAAAGTGTGAGCAAGACATAAACCCTTGTTAGAAATCCACTGAAATATTAAGGTCATTTGTTAGCACAATCTAACCCAGGCTACCCTAACACAGGAGGAAATTTCCTGTTTGCCTAAAATAAAGATGATACTAAATAGTGTAACATTAGAAGTATGCTCCCTGGAATAAGGATGTCTATTATCGACAATGCTATATAATACTGTATTGAAGGTTCTAGCTAGCTCTCTTATAATAGCGTAAGAAGATACATATATAGTAGATCTATCTACTGACAGATAGATACGCCTATTCACATATATGTTGTTGTTGTTAGGTGCCATTGAGTCAATTCCAACTCATAGCAAACCTATGTACAACAGAACGAAACACTGCCCTGTCCTACAACATTCTCACAATCTTTGTTATACTTGAGCCCACTGTTGCTGCCACTGAGTCAATCCATCTCACCAAGGGTCTTCTTATTCTTTGCTGATCCTCTACTTTACCAAGCATGAGGTCCTTCTACAGGGACTGATCACTCCTGATAATATGTCCAAAGTATATAAGGCATTATCTCTCAACCCTTGCTTCTAAGCAGCACCCTGGTTGTACTTCTCCGAAGACAGATTTGTTCTTTCCTTCTCTTGGCAATCCACGGTCTATTCAATATTCTTCACCAAAACCACAATTCAAAGGTCTAAATTCTTCTTAAAAAAGGTCTTCCTTATTCATTGTCCAGCTTTCGCATGCATACGATACGATTGAAAATACCATGAGTTGAGTCAGCCGCACCTTAGTCTTCAAGGTGATATCTCTGCTTTTCAACACTTTAAAGAGGTCCTTTGCAGCAGGTTTGCCCAATGCAACGCATCTTTTGATTTCTTGATTGATGCTTCCATGAGTGTTGATTGTGGATTCAAGTAAAATGAAATCCTTGACAACTTCAATATTTTCCCCATTTATCATGATGTTGCTTATCGGTCCAGTTGTAAGGATTTTTGTTTTATGTTGAGGTGTAATCATACTGAAGGCTGTGGTCTTTGATATTCATCAGTACGTGCTTCAAGTTCTCTTCACTTTCAGCAAGCAAGGCTGTATTGTCTGCATAATGCGGTTGTTAGTGAGTCTTCCTCCAATCCTGATGCCCCGTTCTTCTTCATATAGTCCAGCTTCTTGGATTATTTGCTCAGCATACAGATTAAATAGGTATGATGAAAGGATACAAACCTGATGCACACCTTTCCTGACTTTAAACTACTCAGTATCCCCTTGTTCCCTCCAAACAACTGCCTCTTGAACTATGTACAGGTTCTCACGAGCACAATTAAGTGTTCTGGAATTCCCATTCTTCCAAATGTTATCCATAATTTGTTATGATCCACACAGTCAAATGCCTTTGCAGAGTCAAAAAGACACAGGTAAACATCCTTCTGGTATTCTCTGCTTTCAGCCAGGATCCATCTGACATCAGCAATGATATCCCTGGTTCCAGGTCTTCTTCTGAATCTGGCTTGAATTTCTGGCAGCTCCCTGTCAATTCACTGCTTCAGCCGTTTTTGAATGCTCTTCAGCAAAATTTTACTTGTGTGTGATATTAATGATATTGTTCAATAATTTCCACATTCAGCTGGATCACCTTTCTTGGGAATAGGCATAAATATGGATCTCTTTCAGTCGGTTGCCAGGTAGCTGTCTACCAAATTTCTTGCCATAGACAAGTGAGCAGCTCCGGCTTGGCATCCGCTTGTTGAAACATCTCAGTTGATATTCTCACAACTCCTGGAGCCTTGTTTTTTTGCCAATGCCTTCAGCGCACCTTGGACTTCTTCCTTCAGTACCATTGGTTCCCGATCATATGCTACCTCTTATAAGTGCTGAATGTCAACCAATTCATTTTGATATAATGACTCTGTGTATTCGTTCCATCTTCTTTTCATGCTTCCTGCATCATTTAATATTTTCCCATAGAATCCTTCACTATTGCAACTTGAGGCTTGAATTTTTTCTTCAATTCCTTCAGCTTGGGACATGCTGAGCATGTTCTTCCCTTTTGGTTTTCTATCTCCAGCTCTTAGCACATGTCATTATAATACTTTGTCTTCTGGAGCTGCCCTTTGAAATCTTCTATACAGTTCTTTTACTTCATTATGTCTTCCTTTTTCTTTAGCTGTTCCATGTTCAAGAGCAAGTTTCAGTGTCTCTTCTGACATCCATTTAGGTCTTTTCTTCCTTTCCTGTCTTTTTAATGACCTCTTGCTTTCTACATGGTTGATGTCCTTGATGTCATCCTATAACTCGTCTGGTCTTTGGTCATTAGTGTTCAATGTGTCAAATCTATTCTTGAGATGGTCTCTAAATTCAGGTGGGATATATTCAAGGTCATACTTTGGCTCCTGTGGACTTGTTCTAATTTTCTTCAATTTCAACTTGAACTTGCATATGAGCAATTGATAGTCTGTTCCACAGTTGGCTACTGGCCTTGTTCTGACTAATGATATTGAGCTTTTCCATCGTCTTTTTCCAAAGGTGTAGTTGATTTGATTCCTGTATATTCCATTTGGTGAGGTCCATCTGTATAATCGCTGTTGATGTTGGTGAAAATTGGTATTTGCAATGAAGAAGTCATTGGTTTTGCAAAATTTCTATCATGTGATCCCCAGTATCCTTTTTATACCCAAGGCCATATTTTCCAACTACCGATTCTTCTTCTTTGCTTCCAATTTTTAATTCCAATCACTGGTAATTATCAACACATCCTGATTGCACATTGGATCAATTTCAGACTGCAGAATTTGGTCAAAATATTCAGGTTCTTCATCTCTGGCCTTAGTGTCTGGTGCATAAATTTGAATAATAGTCGTATTAACTGATCTTCCTTGTAGGCCTATGGATATTATCCTATCACTGACAGTATTGTACTCCAGGATAGATATTGAAATGTCCTTTTTGACGATGAGTGCAACACCATTCCTCTTCAAGTTGTCATTTCCATCATAATAGGCCATCTGATTGTCCTATTCGAAATGGCCGATTCCAGTCCATTTCAGCTCACTAATGTCTAGGATAGCAATCTTTATGTGTTCCATTTCATTTTTGATGATTTCCAGTTTCCCTAGATTCATAACTCATACATTCCATGTTCCAATTATTAATGGATGTTTGCAGCTGTTTCTTTCATTTTGAGTCATGCCATATCAGCAAATGAAGGTCCCGAAAGCTTGACTCCATCCATGTCATTCAGGTCGACTCTACTTTGAGGAGGCAGCTGTTCCCTGCCTCAAAGTAATCTTTTGAATGCCCTCCAACCTTGGGGGTTCATTTTCCAGCAGTCGACTTGACAGCAACGGTAACGGACGGAACGGATATCAGACAATGTTCTGCTGCCATTCATAAGGTTTTCATTGGCTAATGATTTTCAGAATAGACTGCTGGGCCATTCTTCCTGGCCTGTCTTAGTCTGGAAGCTCAGCTGAAACCTGTCCACAATGGGTGACCCTGCTGGTATAGCTTCCAGCATCACAGCAACATGCAAGCCCCTACAGTACAACAAACTGACAGACACACTGGGAGCTAGACACATGGTCAGTGTAAAAAGCAGTGCAAAATCAATTGTATTCCCATATATTAACAACAGAAAACATAATTTTTTAACATTTTTATAAAAGCAATAATAAGACAGCAGAGATAAATCTAAAAAAAGATAAAGAATGATAAATATGATTGACAACATTTTTAAAAATCTAATAAATGGAAAACTACACCCCAAGTTAATTCAGTAAATCTTTCAATTACATTGAAATTCATAGAAGGTCAGTTCACTAAAGTTAACAAAACTGACTCTCAAATATATAAAAATAAGCAAAGGCCCAAGAACAGTATATATAATATTTAAAAAAATAATGACTCAAGAAACATATAATATTGAAGAAAATAATAGGGTATGGAGACCCACCCTATTGATATCTTGGCTAACTATAAAATAAAAGCAATTAAGACAATGTTCTACTGGCACAGGGATTTAAGAAAAAAAAGGAAAAAAAAAAAAAAAAAGACCTGAAAAGAAAACCCAGAAACAGACCTATGCACATATGAGAACTTGGAACAAGACAAGTATAGCACTACTATACATAGGAAAATGTCTTTAGTTCTTCAAGATAGGATGAACCATAAAGGAAAAGACTGATAAATAAATATTAATATTTAAAACTAATATACATCAAAAGGCACTATGGAAGGAAGGGACTAAGGGAGGAAGGGAGGAAGAGAGGGGGAGGAAAGGAAGGAGGGGGGAAAGGTGGGAGGGACACCAGCCAGCCACGGACTGGGAAAGCACATTTATACTGCACACAATCAGCAGAAAATTATTAGCTAGTCTATAACCACATATAAGCAAAAAGAATAAAAAGTAAATTAATAGAAAAGGAAAACAAAATGGCCAGTAGACATGAAAACAGGATAAAGCATTAGTAATCAGAGATATGCAAAGTTATACATCATTCCATGCCCCTCAAGTTGGCGAAAGTTAAAAAGCTTATCACTATCAAGTATTTGTGAGAATAAGGAGAAATGAGGAGCCCTGGTGGCACACTGGTTAAACACTCAACAACTAAAAAAAGGAAGCAGTCCGAACCCACCATCTGCTCCACGGGAGAAAGATGTGACAATCTCCTTTTGTAAAGATCACAAGCTTGGAAGCCTTATGGGGCAGTTCTACTCTGTCCTATAGGGTCACTATGAATCAGAATCAACTCAGCGGCAACAGGTTTGGGTTTTTTATGGAGCAATGAGAGATGTCATTGATAGTCAGGAGGATAAAATGATGTGATTCCTCTGGAGAACGATTTGTTCTAATCTAATAAAGTGACGAGGTGCATTCCCTGCTATCCAGTAATCCCTCTCCTAAATATGTACCTTAGAGCACCTCACCCTGACGTGTCTGTCAGTTTGTCATACTGTGGGGACTTGTGTGTTGCTGTGATGCTGGAAGCTACGCCACCAGTGTTCAGATGCCAGCAGGGTCACCCATGGAGGACAGGTTTCAGCTGAGCTTCCAGACTAAGACAGACTAGGAAGAAGGACCCGGCAGTCTACTTCTGAAAAGCATTAGCCAGTGAAAACCTTATGAACAGCAGCGGAACATTGTCTGATATAGTGCTGGAAGATGAGCCCCCCCCAGGTTGGAAGGCACTCAAAAGATGACTGGGGAAGAGCTGCCTCCTCAAAGTAGAGTCATGGATGGAGTAAAGCTTTCGGGACCTTCATTTGTTGATGTGGCACGACTCAAAATGAAAAGAAGCTGCAAACATGCATTAATACTCGGAACCTGGAACATACAAAGTATGAGTCTAGGAAAATTGGAAACTATCAAAAATGAAATGGAATGCATAAACATTGATATCCTAGGCATTAGTGAGCTGAAATGGACTGGTACTGGCCATTTTGAATCGGACAATCGTATAGTCTACTAAGCTGGGAATGACAACTCGAAGAGGAATGGTGTTGCATACATCGTCAAAAAGAATGTTTCAAGAGATATCCTGAAGGACCACGTTGTCAGTGATAGGATAATATCCGTAGGCCTACAAGGAAGACCAGTTAATACAACTATTATTCAAATTTATACACCATCCACTAGAGCCAAACATAAAGAAACAGAAGATTTTTATCAGCTGCTACACTCTGAAATTGATCAAACATGCAATCAAGATGCATTGATAATTACCAGCGATTGGAAACCCAAAGCTGGAAACAAAGAAGAAGGATCAGTAGTTGGAAAATATGGCCTTGGTGATAGAAACAATGCCGGAGATCAAATGATAGAACTTTGTAAGACCAACAACTTCGTCATTGCAAATACCTTCTTTCACCAACATAAACGATGACTATACACATGGACCTCGCCAGATGGAACACACAGAAATCAAATTGACTACATCTGTGGAAAGAAGATGATGGAAAAGCTCAATATCATCAGTCGGAACAAGGCCAGGGGCCGACAGTGGAACAGACCATCAGTTGCTCATATGCAAGTTCAAGCTGAAACTGAAGAAAATCAGAGCAAGTCCACAAGAGCCAAAATATGACCTTGAGTACATCCCACCTGAATTTAGAAACCATCTCAAGAATAGATTGGACGCATCGAACACTAGTGACAGAAGACCAGACGAGTTGTGGAATGACATCAAGGACATCATCCATGAAGAAAGCAAGAGGTCACTGAAAAGACAGGAAAGAAAGAAAAGACCAAGATGGATATCAGAGGAGACTCTGAAACTTGCTCTTCAGCGTCCAGCAGCTAAAGCAAAAGAATTGATGAAGTAAAAGAACTGAACAGAAGATTTCAAAGGGCCTCTGAAGAAGACAAAGTATTATAATGACATGTGCAAATAGCTGGAGATGGAAAACCAAAAGGGAAGAACACGCTCTGTGTTTCTCAAGCTGAAAGAACTGAAGAAAAAATTTAAGCCTCCAGTTGCAATAGTGAAGCAGTCCATGGGGAAAATATTAAATGATACAGAAAGCATCAAAAGAAGATGGAAGGAATACACAGAGTCGTTACACCAAAAAGAATTAGTCGATATTCAACCATTTCAAGAGGTGGCATATGATCAGGAACCAATGATACTGAAGGAAGAAGTCCAAGCTGCTCTGAAGGCACTGGTGAAAAACAAGGCTCCAGGAATTGATGCAATATCAATTGAGATGTTTCAACAAACAGATGCAGCGCTGGAGGTGCTCACTTGTCTATGCCAAGAAATATGGAAAACAGCCTCCTGGCCAACTGACTGGAAGAGATCTACATTTATGCCTATTCCCAAGAAAGGTGATCCAACCGAATGTGGAAATTATAGAACAATATCATTAATATCACACGCAAGCACAATTTTGCTGAAGATCATTCAAAAACGGCTGCAGCAGTACATCGACAGGGAACTGCCAGAAATTCAGGCCGGTTTCAGAAGAGGACGTGGAACCAGGCATATCATTGCTGATGTCAGATGGATCCTGGCTAAAAGCAGAGAATACCAGAAGGATGTTTACCTGTGTTTTACTGACTATGCAAAGGCATTTGACTGTGTGGATCATAACAAACTACGGATAACACTGCAAAGAATGAGAATTCCAGAACACTTAATCGTGCTCATGAAGAACGTTTACATAGATCAAGAGGCAGTTGTTTGGACAGAACAACGGAATACTGATTGGTTAAAAGTCAGGAACGGTGTGTGTCAGGCAGGATTGTATTCTTTCATCATACCTATTTAATCTGTATGCTGAACAAATAATCTGAGAAGCTGGACTATATGAAGAATGGGGCATCACGATTGGACGAAGACTCATTAACAACCTGGGTTATGCAGATGACACAACCTTGCTTGCTGAAACTGAAGAGGACTTGAAGCACTTACTAATGAAGATCAAAGACCACAGCCTTCAGTATGGATTACACCTCAACATAAAGGAAACAAAAATCCTCACAACTGGACCAAGGAGCAACATCATGATAAAGGGAGAAAAGATTGAAGTTGTCAAGGATTTCATTTTACTTGGATCCACAATCAACAGCCACGGAAGCAGCAGTCGAGAAATAAAAAGACGCATTGCACTGAGTAAATCTGCTGCAAAGGACCTCTTCAAAGTGTTGAAGAGCAAAGATGTCACCCTGAAGACTAAGGTGGGCCTGACCCAAGCCATGGTATTTTCAATCACATCGCGTGCATGTGAAAGCTGGACAATGAATAAGGAAAACTGAAGAAGAGTTGACACCTTTGAATTGTGGTGTTGGCGAAGAATATCGAATATACCACGGACTGCCAAAAGAACGAACAAATCTGTCTTGGAAGAAGTGCGGCCAGGATGCTCCTTAGAGGCAACGATGGCGAGACTGCGTCTTACATACTTCGGACATGTAGTCAGGAGGGATCAGTCCCTGGAGAAGGACATCATGCTTGGCAGAATACAGGGTCAGCAGAAAAGAGGAAGACCCTCAACGAGGTGGATTGACACAGTGGCTGCAACAATGAGCTCAAGCATAACAACAATTGTAAGGATGGTGCAGGACCGGGCAGTGTTTCTTTTTGTTGTGCACAGGGTCGCTATGAGTCGGAACCGACTCGATGGCACCTAACAACAGAGCACCTCAGACGAACAACACCACTAGACAGGCACAAAGGTCACTGCAGCATTGTTAGATGATGAGCTTAGTCTTCTCATCTATAAAATTAGGGTAAGATTAATACCTACTTAATAGGGTTGTTGTAAGGAATAAATTAGTTAGGACATGGAAACCTCTAGAATAGTACCTGAAATAGTGAAAGTGCTTAATAACTGTTAGCTACTGTTAATAAATCCCTATTTCTAGGTCTCCCTTTACGTTATTTTCTCAGTACCTACGCACTATGCTCAAAACTTGAGGTATTTTCCTTTGCTTGCTTCTCTTCACAACTGCTGACCTAATTTGATGGTCCCGGACAGGTCTTTCTTGCCATGGTAAATAAGACTGCAGTCAGGCCTGCTGGGATCTGGGTGGGACTTGCTCATCCTCGCAGGTCATGTTTAGGCAAACCCTGTTCTCCAGAGGTGAGGTGAGGTGAGGTTGGCCAAAGTTCTTAAAACTCTTTCGGTCTATCAGATCAACAGTGCTAAATTATGCAAATAGACATTTCAAATTATCCTGTAATGAGATTTTTTTAATTGTAAAATTCTACTCTAGATAAATGTAAAAGGGAAGAAGAAAGGAAGGAAGACAGGGAGGGAGGAAGAGAGAGAGAGAGAAGAAATTAAGAGAAAAGATTCCAACCATTTTTCAAAGCTACGATGTGTGGGGGCAGGAGATGGGTAGGGGAACTGCATATAATTAACAAAGCATAGAAATGGTGTTGACAATCCTATGCAAAATTTCAGCAGGAGTAAATTTTGTCTTCAATTCTTACCTACAGCTCTTCAATGACCTTCTCTCCCTCTGAGTAAATATTCTCATTCCCTCGGAATCACACGCTTTGAAACTCTTAATCCTATAAGCAAATCAAAACTCAAGGGTTAACCGGTGCTAACATAATAACGTGTCATACCTTCCAGATAACACACTGGCATTTTAAAATGGCCCCTAAAGATAAATACAAGGAGCCCTGGTGGCACGATGGTTAAGGGCTCACCTGCTAACCGAAAGGTCAGTGTGGTTCAAATGTACCAGCTGCTCCTCAGGAGAAAAGATTTAGTAATCCACTCCCATAAAGATCACAGCCTAGGAAACTCTATGGAGAGGTTCTACACTGTGACATTGGGTCACTATGTGTCACAATCGACTTGACAGAACACAAAACAACAACAAAAATAGTACAATTCATTCACCAGGATTCTCCAAAAGTTTATCCCTCTAATATTAAAAGTTTACATCATCATAGCCACTCAGTGTGGTAGAAATTCTGAGAGAGCAGACTTTGGGAATATACTAAACTGCATCAAATATCTGGCTCATTTATGGGTAAAGTTGCCTCTGCCAAGTACCTCCATCCCACCTCCTACCTGTTTCATTTTAAAATCATTGTGGAAAGTTAGCAACCCTATGAGACAGAGGACTGCCCCATATGGTTTCCAAGGAATGCCTGGGGGAACCGAACTACCAACCTTTTGGTTAGCAGCTGTAGCTCTTAACTGCTATGCCACCAGGGTTTCCATGGTGCCCCTGAGTGGGTTCAAAATGGCAACCTTTAGGTTGGTAGTCCAGCACAAACCCACCCAGGGACCTTTGAGCATAAAGGATGTTTATTCTTCTTATTAATGCCTAATTTACTTATTTAAGAAATACTCCATAAAGCATTACGATGTATCAGGCAAACACTAATTCACTGAGTTACAAATCATCATTTAATGCCTACTTTACTTTGTATCTAACAACATCTCTCCCATTCTCTTAAGATTTGTGCCTGCCCCTTCTTATAGTCTTCCCTTCTCTTCTTCTTTGAAACACAATAAAAATATGATGATAGGGTCCATCCCCTAGGAGAAAGGATTGGCAAGAGCTAGCTATAGCAGTGGTCTGGGAAACAACCTAGGATTGACCTACCTGTCCAGAATGAATTAAGCCTCCCAGCATAGAGGTACACTCTCTCTCTCTGGATCTCTTTTTGATAAAACATTGGAGGATTTTATATTCTACTTTTAACAAGAAAGTCTGCTCACTGAAACAATCTATATGCACACTTTGTGATGTGTCTACACATCTATGGAAATGACACAGGTTCTGTAATTTCAAAACACTATCAGAGTTGTTGGTAGGTACCATCGTGTTGGTTCCGACTCATAGCGACCTTATGTACAACGGAACAAAACACTGCCCAGTCCTGCACCATCCTCATAATCATTATGTTTGTACCCATTGTTGCAATCACTGTGTCAATCCATCTCATTGGGGGTCTTCCCCTTTTTCGTCGATCCTCTACTTTACCAAGCATGATGTCCTTCTCCAGGGACTGATCCCTCCTGATAACATGTCCAATGTGAGACGCAGTCTCACCACTCTTGCTTCTAAGAAGCATTCTGGTTGTACTTTTTCCAAGACAGATTTGTTCGTTCTTTTGGCAGTCTACGGTATAGTCAACATTCTTTGCCAACACCACAATTCGAAGACATCAATTCTTCTTCAGTCTTCCTTATTCATTGTCCAGCTCCGCATGCATATGAGGCAACTGAGAACATCATGGCTTAGGTCAGGTGTACCTTATCCTTCAAGGTGACATCTTTGCCTTTTAACTCTTTAAAGAAGTCTTTTTCAGCAGATTTGCCCAATGCAATGTCTTTTGATTTCTTGACTGCTGTTTCCTTGCTTCCTTGGGTGTTGATTATGGATCCAAGTAAAATGAAATCCTTGACATCTTCAATCTTTTCTCAGTTAATCATGATGTTGCTTATTAGACCAGTTGTGAGGATTTTTGTTTTCTTTCTGTTGAGCTGAAGGCTGTGGTCTTTGATCTTCATCAGTAAGTGCTTCAAGTCTTGTTCACTTTCAGCAAACAAGGTTGTGTCATCTGCATAAAGAAGGTTGTTAATGAGTCTTCCTCCAATCCTGATGCCATATTCTTCTCATATAGTACAGTTTCTCAGGTTATTTGTTCAGCATACAGGCTGAAAAAGTATGGTGAAAGGATATAACCCTGACACACACCTTTCTTGACTTTAAACCACACAGTATCCCCTTGTTCTGTTTGAATAAATGCCTCTTCATCTATGTACAGGATCCTCGTGAACACAATTGTTCTGGAATTATCGTTTTTTGCAATGTTATTCATAACTTGTTATGATCCACAGTCGGATGCCTTTGCATAGTCAATAAACACAGATAAATATCTCTCTGGTATTCTCTGCTTTCAGCCAGGATCCATCTGACATCTCCAATGATATTCCTGGTTCCATGCCCTCTTCTGAATCTGGCTTTAATTTCTGGCAGTTCCCTGTTACACTGCTGCAACCGATTTTGAATGATCTTCAGCAATATTTTACTTATCTATGATGTTTATGATATTGTTCAATAATTTCTGCATTCAGTTGGAACACCTACCTTGAGAACAGGCATAAATACGGATCTCTTCCAATCAGTTGGCAAGGTAGATGTCTTCCAAATTTCTTGGCATAGACAAGTAAGCACTTCCAGCCCTGCCTCTGTTGAGTCATCTCAACTGGTATTCTGTCATTTCCTGGAGACTTCTTTTTCGCCAATGCCTTCAGTGGAGCTTGGACTTTTTCTGTCAGTACCATTGGTTCCTGATCATACGCTACCTCCTGAAATGGTTGAAAGTTGACCAAATCCTTTTGGTATAGTGACTCTGTGTATTCTGTGTATCAGAGTACGATGACCATAAACAAGTTAAGGCTAAGAATTAAGTCTTATTCAAACTGGCAAAATAATGAGGACAACATACAGAATTAATCAAAGGTTGTTATTCTCTATACTCTAGTATACTCTAGTAAGGCAGTCAGCTATGGTCACATTAGTTCTGGTAGAGACTGGAAGGGGTTTGAAAGGGCAGTAAGTTGTTTCTGTTTATTGATTTTTTTTCTTTGTAATTTTCTTATTGTACTTTAGAGGAAGGTTTATAGAACAAACCAGTTTCTCATTAAACAGTTAGTAAAAAAAACTACCTGTTGCCATCGAGTCAATTCTGACCCATAGCGACCCTGTAGGACAGATTACAGCTGCCCTATAGAGTTTTCAACGAGTGCCTGGTGGATTCAAGCTGCCAACCTTTTGGTTAGCAGCTGTAGCATTAAACCACTACATCACCAGGGTTTCCAAAAACAGTTAGTACACATATTGTTTTATGACATTTGTTAACAATCCCACGACATGTCAACACTTTCCCTTCTCAACCTCGCGTTCCCTATTACCAGCCTTCCTGTCCCCTCCTACCTTCTAGTTAGCCTTTCCCCCGGAGATGGTGTGAACCTTTAGTCTGGTTTTGTTTTACGGGCCCGTCTACCCTTTGGCTGAAGGGTGAAACTCAGGAGTGACCTGATTACTGATGAAAGGTGTCTGGGGGCCATATTCTCAGGGTTTCTCCAGTCTCTGTCAGGCCAGCAAGTCTGGGCTTTCTTTCTGAGTTAGAATTTTGTTCTACATTTTTCTCCAGCTCTGTCTGGGACCCTATATTGTGATCCCCGTCAAAGCAGTCAGTGGTGGTAGCTGGAAACCATCTAGTTGTACTGGGCTCAGTCTGGTGGAGACCATGGTAGATGTGGTCCATTAGTCCTTTGGACTAAGCTTTCCCTTGTATCTAGTTTTCTTCATTCTTCCTTACTCCCGAAAGGGTGAGACCAGTGGAGTGTCCTACACGGCTGCTCACAGGCTTTTAAGACCCTAAATGCTACTCACCGAAGTAGAATGTAGAACATTTTCTTTATAAACTATGTTATGCCAATTGAGCTAGATGCTTCCCAAGACCGTGGTCCCCACAGCCCTCAGCCCAGCAATTCGGTGTCTCAGGGAGTTTGGATGTGTCTATGGAGCTTCCATGACCCGCCTTGTACAAGTTGTGCTGGCTTCCCTAGTATTGTGTACTGTCTTACCCTTCATCAAAGTTACCACTTATCTATTGTCTATTTAGTGTTTTTCCATCCCCACCCCTTCCCTCCCTCATAACGATCAAAGATTGTTTCTTTTTGTGTGTAAACCTTTTCATGAGTTTTTACAGTAGTGGTCTCATACAATATTTATCCTGTTGTGATTGAGTTATTTCACTGAGCATAATGCCCTACTGATTCATCCATGTTATGAGATGCTTCACAGATTCATCGTTGTTCTTTATCGTTGTATAATACTCCTTTAGGTGTATGTATCGCAGTTTGTTTATCCATTCATCTGTTGATGGGCATCTTGGTTGTTCCCATCTTTTTGCTATTATGAACAATGCTGCAATGAACATTGGTATGCATAGCTCTTATTTCTTTAGGATATATTCCTAGGAGTGGGACTGCTAGATCATAAGGTATTTCTATTTCTAGCTTTCTAAGAAAGCGCCATATCATTTTCCAAAATGGTTGGATCATTTTGCATTCCCACTGGCAGTGCATAAGAGTTCTAATCTCCCCTCAGCCTCTCCAACATTTATTATTTCCTGTTTTTTTGATTTGTGCCAGTAATGCTGGGATGAGATGGTATCTCACTGTGGTTTTGATTTGCACTTCAGAGAGTAAGTTTTTAGAGTGAACAGAGTAAGTCTTAAGACAGTCTTTGTTTGGTGAGTGTTTTATTAAGGTAGCGTTTTCTATTATGGTGGGACTTCAGAAAGGAGTTGTGGGGAGGCATTCTGACTGGCTTTTGACAGTCTTTGATTTGTTCACACTCTGCTGGTACATAACATAGTTTTCCAGGTTGCCCTGGTGGTGCAGTTGTTAAGAGCTTGGCTGCTAACCCAAAAGTCAGCAGTTTGAATCCACCAGGCACTCCTTGGAAACCCTATAGGGAAGTTCTACTCTGTCCCATAGGGTCACTATCTCAGTCATCTAGTGCAGCTATAACAGAAATACCACAGGCGGATGGCTTTAACAAAGAGAAGTTTATTCCTTCACAGTCCAGTTGGTCAGAAGTCCCAATTCAGTGTGCCAGCTCCACGGAAAGGCTTTCTCTCTCTGTCAGCTCTAGGGAAAGGTCCTTGTGATGCATCAGTTTTCCCTTGGTCTGGGAGCATCTCTGCACAGGAACCTCAGGTCCAAAGGACACGCTGTGCTCTCAGTGCTGCTTTCTTGGTGGTATGAGGTCCTCAATACTCTGCTTGCTTCCCTTTCCTTTTATCTCTTGAGAGATAAAAGGTGGTTCAGGCCACATCCCAGGGACACTCCCTTTACACTGGATCAGGGAAGTGACCTGCGTAATGCTGGTGTTCCAATCCCACCCCAATCCTCTCAACATAAAATTACAATTGCAAAATGGAAGACAACCACACAATACTGGGAATCATGGGCTAAGTCGGTACACATTTTTAGGAGGGCATAATTCAATCCACGAGAGTCACTATGAGTCAGAATCGACTCAATGGCAACAGGTTTGGTTTTTGGTTTTTCCAGGCTGGTTAGGATCATATGGGTTTTCCACTTTCAACTGAAGGAATATCTGCTCCTCAGCTTTAGTATCCACATTTTGAATAACCGATACATCAAAATAAATTATTTTTCCAGGAAATTCACTTTTAATGACTTCTATTCAATTCATTGCTTCAACATACACTCCATTTTACATAATCTTTCACACAAATAGTGGGTTTTTTTTTTCTCCATTGTTTAGGAACTTTTCCAGGCACTTTGTATAAAGTACCATTAGTAACAGTGCAGTAAATAATAACCAGTGGTTTAAATATTTTATCAACTCATAAGGCCACTAAGGAAACCCTGGTGGCTTAGTGGTTAAGTGCTACAGCTGCTAACCCAAGGGTCGGCAGTTCAAATCCGCCAGGTGCTCCTTGGAAACTCTACGAGGCAGTTCTACTCTGTCCTATAGAGTCGCTATGAGTCGGAATCGACTCGATGGCACTAGGTTTGTTTTTTTTTGTTTTTAAAGCCACTAAAAATGTTTTGAAAAAATAGATACCTCTCATCATTTTCAGTCCAAATTGATGGCATTTAAAATCATAATAATAATCTCAGGATTTGGATTCCCACTTCAGACATCAGACTGATGGTCGCTATTCTTTACCAAGTCCTTAATTTTTTTTCTTTAGAAAAAAAGCTCTCTGGGCATTTTTATTCTTTTTTAAATATTAACAAAGAACTTTTTTTGTTGTTGCTGTTCTTGTTGTAACAGCCTTTTAGTTTGGTTTTTTTTTTTTTTTTTTGGTAGTTGGAGTTCCTTCCAATTACTGGTCATTCATTGAGATGACCAGTAATCCCCCTGCTGTTTATTAGTGTAATTTTCCTTTCCTTTGTCTAGTTACATCAAATACTCTAATTATGTCATTCTGCATTTTGGTCAGCAGTGCCTTCTTCTTTATGCCCTTCAGCTATGTCTCTTCCCACCACCACTCTAAACCTTTTAACTTTCTGCAGTAACTTTATGCAGTTGTAAATGCTGAATTATTCCTGTCTTTCATCATAAGTTAATTCCTCCTAGACTCCTCAATTATCCCCCGACTCCCACTCTGAACATTTCCCAATCAGATTACTCAAAAGTAGTAAAGTTGGTCTAGAAATATTGTTAAAACTAACAAATGCACTCACCTAATGAGTTTCTACCCAACATGAGGCCCTTTGCTAAGTACTTTTCAGAAGTCTTATCTAACCCTTCTCAGTAACTCGGTGAGGTAGAAAGTTTTATCCTGTTCTACTGATGAGGAAACTGATACTCAGCAAGTTTAGGAAAATGCTCATTTTTAACAAGCCCCCTAAATGATCCTTGTTGTTGTTGTTGTTAGGTCCTGTCAAGTCGGTTCTGGCCCATAGCGATCCTATGTACAACAGAACAAAACATCGCCCAGTCCTGTGCCATCCTCATGATCATTGTTATGCTTGAGCCCACTGTTGCAGCCACTGTGTCAATCCATCTCATTGAGGGTTTTCCTCTTTTTCTATGACCATCTACTTTACCAAGCACGATGTCCTTCTCTAGGGACTGACCCCTCCTGATAACATGTCCAAAGTATGAGAGACAAAATCTTGTCATCCTCGCTTCCAAAGAGCATTCTGTCTGTACTTCTTCCAGGACAGATTTGTTTATTCTTCTGGTACTCCATGGTATATTCAATATTCTTCGCCAACACCATAATCCAAAAATGTCAATTCTTCTTTGGTCTTCCTTATTTATTGTCCAGCTTTGCATGTATATCAGGCAACTGAAAACACCATGGTTTGGATCAGGTGCACCTTAGTCGTTAAAGTGACATCTTTACTTTTTAACACTTTACAGAGGTCTTTTGCAGCATATTTGCCCAACGCAATGCGTGTTTTGGTTTCTTGACTGCTGCTTCCGTGGGTATTGATTATACATCCAAGTAAAATGAAATCCTTGACAACATCAATCTTTTCACTGTTATTCATGATGTTGCTTATTGATCCAGTTGTGAGGATTCTTGTTTTCTTTATGTTGAGGTGTAATCCATACTGAAGGCCATAGTCTTTGATCTTCATCAGTAAATGCTTCAAGTCCTCTTCACTTTCAGCAAGTTGTGTCATCTGCATAAAGAAGGTTGTTAATGAGTCTTCCTCCAATCCTGATGCCATATTCTTCTTCATATAGTTCAGCTTCTCAGATTATTTGCCCAGCATACAGATTGAACAGGTATGGTGAAAGGATACAACCTGGACACACACCTTTCCTGACTTTAAACGACACAGTATCCCCTTGTTCTGTTTGAATAACAGCTTCTTAATCTATGCATGGGATCCTCATGAGCACAATTAAGTGTTCTGGAATTCCCACTCTTCACAATGTTATTCAAAATTTGTTATGCTACACACAGACGAATGCCTTTGCATAGTCAATAAACACAGGTAAACAACTTTCTGGTATTTTCTGCTTTCAGCCAGGGTCCATCTGACATCAGCAATCATATTCCTGTTTCCACATCCTCTTCTGAATCTGGCTGGAATTTCTGGCAGTTCTCTGTCGATGTACTGCTGCAACCACTTTTGAAATGGTCTTCAGCAAAATTTTACTTACGTGTGATGTTAATGACATTGTTTGATACTTTCTGCATTCAGTCGGAACACTTTCTTTGGAATGGGTACAAATATGGATCTCTTCCAGTTGGTTGGCCAGGTAGATGTCTTCCAAATTTCTTGGCATAGATGAGTGAGCACTTCCAGCACTGCCATCTGTTTGTTGAAACATCTCAATTAGTATTTTGTCAATTCCTGGACCCTTGTTTTTTGTCAATGCCTGGAATTCTTCCTCTAGTACCATTGGTTCTTGATCATATGCTACCTCCCAAAATGTTTGAAATGAGTGTTAAGCACACTGAAAGTTTGAGAATCACAAACTGCAAGGCCCATATTTTATGTATTGCTCTCTCTATCACTATCACAGTACCTGGCAAATAGAAAGTAATAGTAAATGTTTGGTGAACTGAAATAAACTAAATCTAGCAGAAGGAAAGTATGTTGCTATTGATAAAATGCCTTGACTCTTTAGAAAAACATTCTATTAAAACATTAGGACAAATTTGTATTTTTACATAAAAGTTGAGTACTCCCAACACTGGTATTGTGCCAACCTGCCGATGTATACCAAAAGCCAGTATTTCTACTTCTAAAAATTTATTATCAGGAATAAATAAAATATAAGACCAGAATTTATATACGAAAATGTTCAGTACGATATTACTTTCAAAGAAACTTGGACAACTTAAAAATCTAACATTAAGAGAGTGATTAAATAAATTATGGTACACCTATATAATAGAATATAGCCAGTAGATGCCTTTGAATTACGATGTTGGTCAAGAATACTGAATATACTATGGACTGTCAAAAGAATGAACAAATCTGTCTTGGAAGAAGTACAGCCAGGATGCCCATTAGAAGCAAGGATGGTAAGACTTCCTCTCACACGCTTTGGACATGTTATCAGGATGGACCAGTCCCTGGAGAAGGACATCATGCTTGGTAAAGTAGAGCGTCAGCGAAAAAGAGGAAGATCTTCAATGAGATGCATTGACACAGTGGCTACAACAATGGGCTCAAGCATGATTGTGAGGATGGTGCAGGACTGCTCAGTGTTTCATTCTGTTGTGCGTAGGGTCACTAAGAGTCAGATCCAACTTGATGGAACATAACAACATACAGCCAATATAATTGTTTTAAAAAACTTAAATGAAATGCTTATGTTATAATGTTATGTGGAAAAAAATGAGAAAATTGCTTGTAAAATAAGATCTCAACTTTATTTTTAAAGACCCGTTTTTAAAAATTGGAAGGAAATAAGCTAATGTGTTACTTCTGATCAGTGGAATTATGCATGATTAACTTTGAGTTTTTATCCTGATTAGTACTTTTCACATTTTTGTACAAAATGTGTGAAAGCCAGAACATAGCCATATATCAAATAAGGGGGAAATGCTATTTTTAGAAGAATAAAAATAATATAATTGAGAAAAAAGTGAGTAAAATACAAATTTTAGCTTAGTTTGGTTTTCAAAACATATTTTAATAATGAAAGCTGTATAAAACGTTTAAAGTATACAACACAAAAGATATTTATCAAAAACTTTAGGCTTGTTTACTATATGGGGATGGGAGAGGAGGATACAGAAAAAAGAATAAATCAATGAATAAAACAGAAATAAACTGCTCTAATAAACATACACTTTTTCTTTCAGTTATTATCAAATATGCCTCAGGCTTGATTTAAGCAAACTAAATTGTAATTTTAAGATTTTATGTGTGTCTTTTGGTTTTATTATTTCTAAAAGGTTAATGTCCACTTTTTAAAGTTAAGTCTGTGAACTTTAATAATGAGCAAAAGACAACGCCATATTCCATTTACAGGACAAAAAAGTTTCCAGACAAGTCTGTGGTACAATATTTTCTTCTCTCCTTTTCCTGATTCTTAACTGGGGGCTGTGAACCTTGAACGACAGTGGGTCTGTTTGTGGAGCTCAGCAGGAGGTGAAAGCACTTCAAAAGACTAACTGAGAACTCGTTCAAAATATTGTGTTGCTAATTTTTACATAGATTTACCACAGAATTTTAAAGTTCTACCAACACCAAATTTGCATATAATGTCCATTCCAGTTAAACTTGTAGGACATATCCACCTCTGGGAATTATTTCAGAATATTAAGGGTTAAATTGGTCTTCATGGCTAGAGTGTAAACAACAATTTTAAGATAGCAACTGTCTTTTTTTGTTCTTCTCTTTCTAGGTTTATGTAAAACACAAATGGCCCTTACTTAAAGAAGAATTAATGATGCTTAGCTTGCACGGCACTGGGGTTGGGTTAGCCTGCAAAGAACAAAAAGGTCTGCTTGGCAATCACAAATTTGAAATTACACTATTAATGACAGGATAAATGTATGATCACGAAACATCCTAGGAAGAGTTTTTTTTTTTTTTAATTACATGTGTCCCAGAATTTACAATCTTCTTTTATCTTTATTAATAACACTTTTTCTCCCCAAGCCATCACAAATCAGTAGAAAAGATTCCTATGAGAAAACAGTCTCATAAAAACCATGCTATAAAGAAGTACTAAGAGAGACAGAGCGCTTTGAATGTGATTCAGCCCATTGCTTGATTTTCATTCATTCCACACTTCACTTGGACCCTGGGTCTTTGTGTTGATCTTCACAGTCTTTCCAAAAACAAGTCTGACTATGTAAACTAAGAGTCCAAATCAGTGAACATTAAGCAAGATGATTTAGTAGGAATTTGCGTTATATACAAATTAGGAAAGTAGCTAATCTTGTTTGACATTCAAACAATACAAAAGTTTAAAAACTATTCAGAAAAATACTGCTTTAGGGTAGGCACGAAACTAATCCAGAATAATCTATGCCAGGTAAGAAGAAAAGAATGTCAATTTTATATATATTTTCTTTTTCCAGGATAGTGTGGCCTGGGAAATTTGCTATTGTTGTTGTTGTCAGGTGCCGTGGAGTCAGTTCTGACTCATAGTGACCCTACGTGCCACAGAACAAAACAATGCTTGGTCCTGCGCCATGCTCACAATCGTTGTTATGCTAGAACCCACTGTTGCAGCCACTATCTCAATCCATCTCGTTGAGGGTCTTCCTCTCTTTCGCTGGCCCTCTACTTTACCAAGCATGATATCCTCTAGGGGCTGATCTTTCCTGACAACATGCCCAAAGTATGTGAGATGCAGTCTTGCCATCTTTGCTTCTAAGAAGCATTCTGGTTGTACTTCTTCCAAGACATATCTGTTCATCCTTTTGGCACTCCATGGTATATTCAACGCTCTTCGCCAACACCACAATTCAAAGGCATCAATCTTTCTTCAGTCTTCCTTATTCATTGTCCAGCTTTCACGTGCAGATGAGGCAAATGAAAATACCATGGCTTGAGTCAGGTGCACCCTTAGTCTTCAACGTGACATCTTTACTTTTCTACACTTTAAAGAGGTCTTTTGCAGGAGATTTACCCAATGCAATGTGTCTTTTAATTTCCTAACTGTTGCTTCCATGGGTGTTGACTGCGGATCCAAATAAAATGAAGTCCTTGATAACTTCAAACTTTTCCCCATTTATCATTATGTTGCTTACTGGTCCAGTTGTGAGAATTTTTGTTTTCTTTATGTTGAGGTGTAATCCATACTGAAGGCTGTAGTCTTTCATCTTCATCAGTGTTTCAAGTCCTCTTTGCTTTCAGCAAGCAAGGTTGTGTCATCTGTATATCACTGGTTGTTAAGTAACCTTCTTCCAATCCTGATCCCGCATTCTTCGTATAGTCCGGCTTCTCAGATTATTTGGTCAGCATACAGATTGAATAAAAAACCAAAACCAAACCCGGTGCCATCGAGTCGATTCCAACTCATAGCGACCCCATAGGACACAGAAGAACTGCCCCATAGAGTTTCCAAGGAGCGCCTGGTGGATTCGAACTGCCAGCCTTTTGGTTAGCGACTGCAGCACTTAACCACTATGCTACCAGGGTGTCCAATAGGTATGGTGAAAGTATACAACCTTGAAGCACACGTTTCCTGACTTTAAACTATGCAATATCTCCTTGTTCTGTCCAAACAACTGCCTCTTGATCTATGTTCTTCTTGATCTAGGTTCTTCTTGAGCACAATTAAGTGTTCTAGAATTCCCAGTCTTCCAAATGTTATCCATAATTTGGTATAATCCACACAGTCAAATGCCTTTGCAGAGTCAATAAAACACAGGTAAACATCCTTCTGGTATTCTCTGCTTTCAGCCAGGATCCAACTGACAGCAGCAAGGATATTCCTGGTTCCACGTCCTCATCTGAACCTGGCTTGAATTTCTGGCAGTTCCCTGTTGATATACTGCTACAGCTGCTTTTGAATGATCTTCAGCAAAATCTCACTTGCATGTGATATTAATGATACTGTTTGATAATTTCCACATCCAGTTGGATCTCCTTTTCTTGAGGATAGGCACAAATATGAATCTCTTCTGGTTGGTTGGTCAGGTAGCTAGCTGTCTTCCAAATTTCTTGGCATAGATGAGTGAGCACTTCCAGTGCTGTATCCGTTTGTTGAAACATCTCAATTGGTATTCCATCAGTTCCTGAAGCCTTGTTTTTCACCAATGCCTTCAGTGCAGCTCGGACCTCTTTCTTCAGCACCATCAGTTCCTGATCCTATGTTACCTCTTGAAAGGGTTGATTGTCTACCAATTCTTTTTGGTATAATAACTCTGTGTATTCCTTCCATCTTCTTTTGATGCTTCTTGCACTGTTTAGTATTTTCCCTGTTGAATCATTCATTACTGCAACTCCAGGCTTGAATGTTTTCTTCAGTTCTTTCTGCCTGAGAAATGCCAAGTGCGTTCTTCCCTTCAGGTTTTCTTTCTCCAGCTCTTTGCACATGTTATTATAATACTTTATTTTGTCTTCTCAAGCTGCCCTTTGAAATCTTCTGTTCAGTTCTTCTACTTCATAATTTCTTCCTTTTGCTTTAGCTGCTCAACATTCAAAAGCAAGTTTAAGAGTCTCTTCTGACATCCATTTTGGCCTTTTCTTTCTTTCCTGTCTTTTTAATGCCCTCTTGCTTTCTTCATGTCTGATGTCCTTGATGTCATTTCACAACTAATCTGGTCTTTGATCTATTCTTGAGATGGTCTCTAAATTCAGGCAGGATATACTCAAGGTTGTACTTTGGCTCCTGTGGACTTGTTCTCATTTTCTTCAGTTACAACTTGAACTTGCATATCAGCAATTGATGGTCTGTTCTGCAATCAGCCCCTGGCCTTGTTCTTGCTGATGATATTGTGCTTTTCCATAATCTCTTTCCACAAATGTAGTTGATTTGATTCCTGTATATCCCATCTGGTGAGGTCCATGTGTATAATCACTGCTTATGTTGGTGAGAAAAGGTATTTGCAATGAAGAAGTGGTTGGTCTTGCAAAATTCTATCATCGATCTCTGGCATCGTTTCTATCACCAAGGCCATATTTTCCAACTACCAATCCTTCTTTGTTTCCAACTTTTGTATTCCAATCACCAGGAATTAACAATGCATCCTGACTGCGTGTTCAATCAATTTCAGACTGCAGAAGCTGGTAAAAATCTTCAATTTCTTCATTTTTGGCCTTAGTGTTTGGTGCATAAATTTGAATAATAGTTGTATTAACTGATCTTCCACGTAGGCATATGTATATTATCCTATCACTGACAGCATTGTACTTCAGGATAAATCTTGATATATTCTTTTTGACAATGAATGCCATTTCTCTTCAAGGTGTCCCTTCCTGGCATTATAGACCATGTGACTGTCCAATTTAAAATGGCCAACATCAGCCAATACCAGGCCAATTTCAGCTCACTAATGCCTAAGATATCGATGTTTATGTGTTCCATTTCATTTTTGACAATTTCTTATTTTCCTAGATTCATACTCTATACGTTCCATGTTCCGATTATTAATGGATGTTTACAGCTGTTTCATTTCATTTTGAGTCATGCCACATCAGCAAATGAAGGTCCCGAAAGCTTGACTCCACCCACATCATTAAGGTCGGCTCACTTTGAGGAGGCAGCTCTTCCCCAGTCGTCTTTTGAGTGCCTTCCAACCTGGGGGGGTTATCTTCCAGCACTATATCAGACAATGTTCTGCTGCTATTTATAAGGTTTTCACTGACTAATTCTTTTCAGAAGTAGACTGCCAGGACCTTCTTCCTAGTCTGTCTTAGTCTGGAAGCTCAGCTGACACCTGTCTGCCATGGGTGATCTTGCTGGTATTTGAATATCGGTGGCATAGCTTCCAGCATCACAGCAACACACAAGCCGCCACTGACAAGACACGTAGGGGAAATTTGCTGTGTATGTTTTTTGGTACTACATGATATTTTACCCTTACTTTCTCCAAGGAAAAAAAATTCCCATATTTATATATGTCTTTTTTCTCTTGGGCACTTAGCTTCAGCAAATTCTTGTGCATAATCCCTTCAGAGTAAATCAGAAACCAAGGAAATTATTTCTTTAGATTCTTTATCTCTCCCGTTGTCTACAGGATAACACAAAAACTCTCCATGCTGACATTCAAAGCCCTGCACTGAATAATCCCAACTAACCCTTCTTTTTTTTTCTACTTTCCTACATGTCTTTTTATTCACATAAATTCACCTCACTCATTAAAATCTCCCTTCTGTCACACTGGAGCCCTGGTGACACTGTGGTTAAGTGCTTGGCTACTAAGCAAAAGGTCAGCAGTTCAAATCCACCAGCCCCTCATTGGAAACCCTACAGAGTAATTCTACTCTGTCCTATAGGGTCCCTATGAGTTGGAATCAACTCAAAGTTAACAGGTTTGCAGTGGGTTTTCTGTCACATTCAGATCTTGGTCATCCTTCACTAGTAAATTAGTGGTAATCCAAGTGCGGGCTGACAGAATAAATGACGAATAAAACAGAGTAGATAGGCTTAAAGGTCATTTAGAACGTAGAAACAACTTATGTTTCTTGGGAAGTCTTTAGACATAGAGACAAAGAATATGAAGTTGGAATAGAAGGAAAATTGAAAAATGTTAATAACACTGTCTTGCACTATCATTTAAATGTTTCAATTTTACATGTATTATAATCTCCCAAGAGTGAGAACAATTTTTTTTTTAACTTAGTCACATGTTTTTCACAGTGGCAGGCAACTTGTAGACATTCAATAAATACTTTTTGAATGAACGAGCAGCACTTGTTTTTCATTGATTGTCATCTTATTAATATTTCCTTTGGTTTAAAAATTATTACACATTTTCACACTGAACATATTTCATTTATGATGCCGTGAATGGCAAAAATTGAGAAGTCTGACAATACTAAGTGTTGAAGAGGATAAGGACCAACTGTAATACTTATTGTATAATGTGAGGAAAAGGTAAATTGGAGCAACCACTTTGGAAAACGTTTTGGCATTCCTACATGTAAAGTGGAATGTGTGCGTATCCCATAACCCAGACTTTCATTCCTAGAGAAATACTTATATAAACCGTAGAGAAAGACTAACACATGTGCACCAAAAGGCCCACAGTAGTGATGTTTGTAATAATAAAACAGAATTAGAGATACCCAGTGTCCATCTAAAAGAGAATAGATACATAAATTGTGGTATGCTCACACAATGGAATATTAAAGAATGGTATAAATAACTAAAGTACAACTTACAACATCGATGTCTCTTACAAACATAATGTTAAGTGAAAAAAGCAAGTATCGTGGGGCTACATACAGAATGACACGAATTTTATAGCTCAAAAACAAGCAAAAATAATACTAGAGTATTTAGGAATACATATATATATGATTTTTTTAATTCAAAGCAAAAGAATTATAAATATCTGTGTTTATTTTGAAAGCAGCAGGGGGAGTCAGGAGGATGAGAGGAAAAGAGCACCACTTTAGATAAAAAAAATACTGTTAACATTTTTTAATTGAACGGTGGGTTCCTTTGTGTATTTTATGTAATTTCGCTTTAGGGCCTTCATATATCCATATATATTGTTATATGGAAGGTAACATACTTTCAAAATGGTGATAAAGGAAAAAATGTTCCAAACGTGATAGCCTGAAAAATTTGTTTTTAGAATAAAACAAAACTTGGGTATACATATGACTTACATGTACTATCTTAGAGAGATTACAATGTTAATAACAACTAACAGTAACATATAACAGTGGGAGATTCAGAATTATAATAGACATTGGATTCATTACTTGTTTTTATTTCATTAACTTTTTTGCCTCCATCAAAGTACCCTAAACAATAAACTTTGTTCAACATGTGGGGAGAATTAGATAGAAAATCTTTTATTTCACATTGTCATGCCCAGAACAATCTCTTTGTTTAACCAGAAAACTGGCTTTGTTTTCAAATATACCTGGGACAAGCAGAGGAAACAAAAATTATAACAAAAATCAACTCGAGTTTTGTGTTTATATTTTCTAGGTATTTTTGTTTGTTTTGTTTTTTTACTGTACTTTAGATGAAGCTTTACATAGCAAACTAGTTTCTCATTAAACAAATTAACACACATAGTGTTTTGTGACATTGGTTGCCAACCACACGACATGTCCACACTCTCCCCTTCTCAACGTTGGGTTCCCCATTACCAGCTTTCCTGTCCCCTCCTGCCTTCTCATCCTTGTCCCTGGGCTGGTGTGCCCATTTAGTCTCATTTTGTTTTATGGGCCTAGCTAATCTTTGCTTAACCTCAGGAGTGACTTCATTACTGAGCTATAAAGAGTGTCCAGGGGCCATACTCCAGAGGTTTCTCCAGTCTTTGTCAGACCAGTAAGTCTGGTTTTTCGGTTTTTGTGAGTTAGAATTTTGTTCTATATTTCTCTCTGGCTCTGTCCACTACCCTCTACTGTGAATCCTGTCAGAGTGGTCAGCGGTGGTAGCCAGGCACCATCTAATCGTGTTGGGCTCAGTCTGGCAGAGGCTGTAGTAGTTTCTGTCCATTAGTCCTTCTGACTAATTTTTCCCTTGAGTCTTTGGTTTTCTTCATTCTCCCTTGCTCCAGATGGGGTGAGACCATTGGAGTATCTCAGATGGTCGCTCACAAGCTTTTAAGACCCCTCTATGTAATTTTGAAGCAATTTTGTCACAGGGAACTTTTCCAGAATTTTATGTTGTCTGATTGTGGTATCTTTACTCTTTGATTCAATATGAAAGCCATTAGAAACTACAATGTGCCTAGAAAATCTTGAGCCTCTTATTCCCCGTCTCCTTACAAAACAGATTTTGTCACTAAGCTATAATATTTATCTCCCCTACTTCTTGGATATAAGTAGGGAGATAAACACTAATCTCTTTGAACTATCACCTTGCATCAGAAATAAGTTATATCTTTGGATAACAGCACAATTCTAGAGCCAGTAAGTCTTATACACATGAATTTAAAATATCCAATTCTCCATTACAAGTGTTAAATTTTGTCTCCCCATGTTTTCATATCTTGTAATTTTTCTGTTTCTAAAAGTAGGGGATATGCATGAATAATTGAGCAAAATGTTTTCCTGCAATACAAATCTATAGTAATTACTAAGAAAACCCAGAGAAAATTCTACTTCATTAGCATTTCTAAATTATTTATTCAACTGTAAAACAGAACGCAATAAGAGGATTGCTTAGAAATTTAGTCAATAGGTTAATTAGAAATTTCTGAATCTTCTGAATGTTTTCTTCCCAATTCCTTATACTCTGGTACTCTTAATTTTTTCTCTCACATTGTCTCATTTAAATTTACAGAAGCAAACTGAAAAGACACTAACTATATGAGAATGAACAATTAGATGGAAACAACCCAAGTGCCCATCAACAGATGAATGGATAAACAAAATGTGATATATCCACAAAATGGAGTATTATTCAGCTATACAGAAAAATGAAATCCTGATTCACACCAACACATGGGTGAACCTTGAAAATATTACTCTAAGTGAAATAATAAACCATACATAAAGAACATATTGTATTCTCTCACTTACATGAAATACCTAGAATAGATAAACCCATCCAGACAAAAGATTATGGTTACGAGAGGATGGGAGGAGAGAAAAAGGGGAGTAAAAACAAATGATAATTCAATTAGGATACATGTTTGCTACTAGAAAATTATCAAACAATATCATCAATATCACACACAAGTAAAATTTTGCTGAAGACCATTCAAAAGTGGTTACAGCAGTACATCAACAGGGAACTGCCAGAAATTCAAGCCAGATTCAGAAGAGGACATGCAATGAGGGATATCATCGCTGATGTCAGATGGATCCTGACTGAAAGCACAGAATACCAGAAAGATGTTTGCCAGTATTTTGTTGAATATGAAAAGACATTCAACCACGGATCATGACAATTATGGGTAATATTGCAAAGAATGGGCATTCCAAAACACTTAATTTTGCTCATGATGAACCTGGAATTAGACCAAGAGGCAGTAGTCATTCAAAAAGAAGGTGGTTTAAAGACAGGAAAGGTGTGTGTCAGGGTTATATCCTTTCCCCATACCTATTTGATCTGTATGCTGAGCAAATATCCTGAGAAGCTGGACTCTATAAAGAACAATGGGGCATCAGGATTGGAGGAAGACACATTAACAACCTGCAGTATGCAGATGATACAACCTTGCTTCCTGAAGGTGAAGAGGGCTTCAAGTACATACTGATGAAGATCAAAGACCAAAGTCTTCAGTATGAATTATACCTCAACATAAAGAAAACAAAAATCCTCAAAACTGGACCAATAAGCAACATCAAGATAAACTGAGAAAAGTTTGAAGTTGTCCAGGATTTCATTTTACTTAGATCCACAATCAACACCCATGGAAGCAGCAGTCGAGAAATCAAAAGACACACTGCATTGGGAAAAGATGCTGCAAAAGACCTCTTTAAAGTGCTAAAAAGCAAAGATGTCACCTTGAAGACTAAGGTGCGCCTGACCTAAGCCATGGTGTTTTCAATCGCCTTTTATGCGTGTGAAGGCTGGACAATGAATAAGGAAGACTGAAGAATTAATGCCTTTGAATTGTGGTGTTGGTGAAGAACACTGAATGTACCATGGACTGCCAAAAGAACGAACAAATCCAACTTGGATAAAGTCCAACCAGAATGCTCCTGAGAAGCAAGACTGCATCTCACATACTTTGGACATGTTATCAAGAGGAACCAGCCCCTGGAGAAGGACATCATGCTTGGTAAAGTAGAGGACAGCGAAAAAGAGGAAGACCTTCAACAAGACGGAATGACACAGTGGCTACAACAATTGGCACAAGCATAATAACAATTATGAGGGTGGCACAGGACTGGGCAGTGTTTTGTCCTCTTGTACATACGGTCGCTATGAGTTGGAATCAACTTGACAGCATCTAACAACGACAACACTAGGTTGAAAGATAAAAGAAAAATTCATGTGTTCAAAATTAAAGATGCAAGTAGCTGTATTTGTTGAGGTAGAACAGTCTGCTTCCTCAGAGAAAATTTCCCTTTAGTGTAGCTTAGATACTGTCCATGACTCAATTTCTAATTCTCGCTTCTTATGGGCCGGGAAAATTATTCAACTATTTCAGAGCTGAGAGTCACTTGTCTCAAAATCAAATAATCCCCCTCATACTTTTCAAATATATTTTTCCTCTTACTAATTTTTTTTTTTGCGGGCGGGGGGGGAGCTTGAAATTTTTAATCCATTTCCTCATTTTGTGACTATTTGTTCTTCCAGAATCTTTTTGAAAGTCGGTAGAGGTATAAAACCCAAAATATATTTCAAATGTTTTTCACAGTATTTTGCACCTGTAGAAAAATGTTTCTAATCTCTGAGACATATTTAAAGTCATATATTTAAATAGACTAAAGTAACAAAAGAAAAGTGCTACAAACATGTGGGCTGAAGTTTCACAGAGAGGCTGTAAATAAGGCAGTATGTATACAGGCAAAGGTTGATGAGGCTTGCTTTCCTGGCTACATCTTTTGAGGCCCCAGGTAACTGGGCCATACATTGGGTCTGACACATTGTGTCTATCAGCCATTTAGAGCAGTAGGTTTCAAATTTGTTTGGCAGAGAAATCATTCTTGGGGAAAAAAATACCAATTGATTTTTGCTTAAAAATTTTTTTGTGTGTGTGTGCAATCAATGACCCCTGGCGGTGTGGTGGTTAAAAGCTTGGCTGCCAACCAAAAAGTCAGCAATTCAAATCCACCAGCTGCTCCTTGGAAACCCTATGGGGCAGTTCTACTCTGTCCTATGTTGCTATGAGTCAGAATCAACTCAGTGGCAATGGGTTTGGTTTTCTGGGTTTAATAGTATAGTGGATTAAAAACAAAAATTGCACCCTATGCCCCAATGTGTTTGAGAATTATAAGGTTATTATTATTTTTTAAGGTAATCCTCCCATGCCATGGAGAATCCTTTCCTCCAACATCCCTGATCAATGGTCACTTGGCCCCTAAGGGAGCCCCATTCCACCACTGGACAGCCCTGTTAGTTAGAAAATTCTTATGTTAAAATACAATTTACCTCTTTGTAGCTTTCCATTTGTTCTATATCAGCCTGCTGAAATAACTAACCTGTTCCCATGCTTAAATAAATAGGATCTAAAAAATAATGCCTATTTAAAACTTGGGAAACCCTGGCGGCATAGTGGTTAAATGCTACGGCTGCTAACCAAAGGGTCAGCAGTTCAAATCCGCCAGGTGCTCCTTGGAAACTTTATGGGGGCAGTTCTACTCTGTCCTATAGGGTCGCTATGAGTCAGAATTGACTCGACAGCACTGGGTTTTCTGGGTATTTAAAACTTGCCCCTTTTTTCTTCTTTGTCCCACTAAAACATTCCCCATAAAATATAATTCCAGTTTGTTTCCAACATAGTGTCAAGTTTTTTCTCCTGCATAGCATTTTGTCAATGTAACTCTACAAATATGGTACCCAGAAGCAGATGTACCATTTTAGGTGTGAACCATCTCATTCTATAGACTGTAGACTTCCACTACAGCAACAAAATAGAAAGCTAGCTTTTATATAATTCAAGAATTCTTCATTAAGCAAACATTTACCAATCACTTTATCATTCACTCTACATTTTACAATTGATTCACAAATTAAAATTATACCAAGCATAGTAAATGCTTTACTAAAATTAAGATATATTGTGTACATATTTTCCTAATTTACCATATTAGAAACTCTGCTACAGGTTTATTATGCCTTGCTCTCAGTGAACTGATTCTGAAGCCTTGCAATGTCACAATTCTCCAAAATTCTCCAAAGTGCTCGCAGTTTTTGTTATCACGCTATTCTGTAATTTTGCCATGGATTAAGACTATGCTTTCAAGTCTACTGTTCCCAAGACCCTCCTTTACATCTTCTGGAAAAGTTTAACAATTGACTGTCTACAGTTTTCTTTCATTTTTCATTGCGCCTACTCTCCCCCCCAAAAACAAAGGAAAATTCTGATTCTTATAGCAGCAGGAGCTCAATAATGACAAATGAAAACATGGATTTACAGGAAAATCAGAAATGGCTAAAGCAGAATGCTTCTCCATCTTTCAGCACAGTGGTTTTCAAACTTTTCAGTTCCCACACGATTTCTTCAAATGAAGACTTAGTGGAGCACATCCAGTTGAAACTTCTCTACCTGAAGGAATTGAATAGAGCTCCTCTTCTAGAACCTTGCTTCTCACACTTTAATATGCATACGAATCTCACCTGAGAATCTTGTTAAAGCGCAGCATTCTGATTCAGTAGGTCTGTGACAGGGCCCAAGAGTCTTCCTTTCTAACTAGGTCCCATGTGATGCTCATGTTCTGACCCATGGACCAGACTTTTGAAGCAGGTCGCTGGAACATCTACACAGTGTTTACAGGGTTCCCCAGAGTATCATGCTTCTTATGGCTCTAGAATTTCCGCCTGTTTTATTATGGCTCCATATCATTATCTCTTTCTTGGGAACAAGAAACTTGAAAACATAATCTCAATCTCTGGTAGGCGGACTAATGGACTTTCAAAGATGTCTACATCCTAATCCCTGGAGCCCGTGAATATGTTAGGATACATGGCAAAGGGGAATTAAGTTTGCAGGTGGAATTAAGGTTGCTAATCAGTTGACATTAAAATAGGGAAATAGTCTTGGATTATTCCAGTGGACCCAGTGTAATCACAAGGGTCCATTAAAATGGAAGAGGGCATCACAGTCATATAGATATTTGACTACCGAAGAATGGTCATAAGAGATACAATGTTCCTGGCTTTGCAAATGGAGGATGCGAGCCCAAAGCCAAGGAATATGGACAGTCTCTAGAAGCAGGAACAGGCAAGAAATTATCTCCTAGATCCTACAGAAGGGAATGCAGTCCTGCTGACATCTTGATTTTAGCCCAGGGAGACTCATGTTGGACTTTTAACCCACAGAACTATTGTTGTTGTGTTGTTAGGTGGCGTCGATTTGATTCCTACTCATAGCGACCCCATGTGATGGAGTAGAGCTTCCCCACAGTGCTTTCTCTGGAGTAATATTTACAGAAGCAGATCACCAGGTCTTTCTTCTGTGGAGTAATTGAATGGGCTTGAGCCACTAACCTTTCAGTTAGCAGTCAAGTGCTTAATTGTTTACACCAACAAGGCTCCATTTGTGCTGTTTTAAACCACTGAATCTGAGGTAATTTGTTACAGCAGCAATAGAACCTAATACATTATCACCATATTTTTGACTGGATAAATTAAGAGCCAACTTTAATGGACCATATAACATCATGGCTTTCTCTTAATAGAAAATATCTGAGTGAAGCTTTTGTCCCTATCTGCGTTGCTGCTTCATCTTCAAGCTTTCAGTTGTGTACATGCTACAAGGGGTCTCATTTTATATAGAAGTCAGTGACTCCTACATCCAACAATATATTATAGTTTACTGCATTAACAGCTTGATTAAAAAAAAAAACTCGAAATTGTTTTGCTGATTTTAGAATAAAATTTACTACTGAAACTAATTGCCTAGAGTCTAACTGTAACTGTGACTTTTTTTTTTTTAGTGTTCAGAATGTGTCACATTACTGCTTTAAAAAAAAGATCAGCTCTTTCCCATCTTGCAAGATGGCAGGTGAAAAGCCTGAGAAGCTGGACACTAAGGAGAATAAGCCTGAAGTCAAGAAAGCAGATGCCAGTGGCAAGGCTAAGAATGGTAACCTCAAGGGCAAAAAGTCCAAGAAGGGGAAGCCCCACTACAGCCGAAATTCCATCCTAGTCAGAGGAACTGGCAGATATTCCTGGTCAGCCATGTATTCCAGAAAGGCCATGTACAAGAGGAAGTATTCAGCAGCTAAATCCAGGGTTGAAAAGAAGAAGAAGGAGAAGGTTCTTGCTTCTGTCATGAAACCAGTTGGTGGTGACAAGAATGGTAGTACCTGAGTGGTTAAACTTCGCAAAATGCCTAGGTATTACCCTACTGAAGATGTGCCTCGGAAGCTCTTGAGCCACGGCAAAAAACCCTTCAGTCAGTATGTGAGAAAGCTGCAATCTAGCATCACTCCTGGGACCGTTCTGATCATCCTCACTTGGTGCCGCAGAGGCAAGAGAGTGATTTTCCAGAAGCAGTTGGACAGTGGCTTGCTACTTGTGATGGGACCTCTGTCCCTCAATCAAGTTCCTCTGCGTAGAACACACCAGAAATTTGTCATTGCCACCTCCACCGAAATTGGTATCAGTGGTGTGAAAATTCCAAAACATCTCATGGACACTTACTTTAAGAAGAAGAAGCTGCGTAAGCCCAGGCACCAAGAAGGCAAGATCTTCGACACAGAGAAAGAGAAATACGAGATTACAGAGCAGCGTAAGGTTGATCAGAAAGCTGTAGACTCACAAATTATGCCAAAAATCAAAGCCATTCCCCAGCTCCAAGGCTACCTGTGTTCTTTGTTTGCTCTCACAAATGGAATGTATCCTCACAAGTTGGTGTTCTAGATTTCTTGCAAAGGATCGAATTAAATAACTGATACATTTAAAAAAAAAAAAAAGATCACTGAAAACCCACAAAATTATTTTTGTTAGTATTTTTCTTCCTCGTGGTATTTAAAGAGAGCTTTGCCACATTTACCATCAAATAAGTTTAAATGTCAGCATTATAACTTTTCCACAATTCTAATTAGTTAGAATTTTGGCTGGAAGGAACCAGTACAAGTCCTGAAATGAAAAGCATCACGAGTTAGGCAGGCTTCTTACATGAAAAATGTTTAACCTTCCAGAGGTTTGGGGGAAAAATGTCAATAAAATTAAAGCAATCTGGGATTGCATGTTTCTAAATAACTGAGGTTGCACAATGCAACAGCTCAACAAAAGAGTACCTAAAAATAGATGCACACCACTTGCATGGCAAAATCTCGACATAGCAAGTAATCAAATTATTGCAGAATGCGAGTGGAACATAATACCACAAAACCTGTGGGTGAGTTTTATCTATTCAGATATAGTGGCTTTTGCTTTATGTGTTATTCAGGGGCCCGTATGCCGGAAGGAGGCACTTCTAGTGGCAGCAGGGCTGGTTCTCAATGTAAAATGTGTGAGAACAAGGCCAATCACATTGACTTTTCCCATCTCCCATTACAATTATGCAGGGGACATCAGGATGAGAAGGGCATCAGGGTGACCTTAAAGGTAAAGGAAATTAGAGAAGGGATCCAGTACAGCAGTAAAATATAGTAGAGGGGCACGGAGCACTCATCAGTCAGGGTCTGTGGCTGCAAGTAACAGAAACCAACCCTAACTTCACGGGAAAAGGAATTCACTGAAAAGTTACAGGTTTGCTCACAATTCCCTAGGTTGGAGAAAAGCAAAAATGAGGGCAAGGAATTATGGTCAACTGAGTCCACTAAGTAATACAGAGAAGATACCACTGCTGTTGATGTAAACAACCTAGATGCCCATCAACAGATGAATGGATAAACAAACTGTGGTACATGCACACAATGGAGTATTACACAACTATAAAGAACAAGGATGAATCTGTGAAGCAGCGCATAACTTGGATGAATCTGGAGGGCATTATGCTGAGTGAAACAAGTCAGTCACAAAGGACAAATATTGTACGAGACCACTACTGTAAAAACTCATGAAAAGGTTTACGTACAAGAAGAAACAACATTTGATGGTTACGAGGGAGGAGAGGGGTAGGGATGGAAAAATACTTAATAGACGATAGATAAGTGGAAACTTAAAGATACAAGTGAAAGATTAGTCCAAAGGACTAATGGACCACATCTACCATGGCCTCCACCAGACTGAATCCAGTACAACCAGATGGTGTCTGCTACCATCACTGACTGCTCTGACAGAGATCACAATAGAGGGTTCCGGATAGAGCTAGGCAAAAATGTAGAACAAAATTCTAACTCAAAAAGAAAGACCAGACTTGCTGGCCTGACAGAGACTGGAGAAACCCTGAGAGTATGGCCTCTGGACACCCTTTCAGCTCAGTAATGAGGTCACTCCTGAGGTTCACCTTTCAGCCAAAGATTGAACAGGCCCATGGAACAAAACAAGACTAAAGCGGCACACCAGCCCTGGAGCAATGACTGGAAGGCAGGGAGGAAAGCTGGTAATAGGGAACCAAGGGTTGAGAAGGTTAAGTGTTGACATGTCATGAGGTTGTTAACCAATGTCATAGAACAACGTGTGTATTAACTGTTTGATAAGTAGTATGTTCTGTAAACCTTCATCTAAAGTACAGTAAAGAAAAAAATTAAAAAAAAAAAAAGATACCACTGCTGCCAACATTAAATGTTGGATGCCATGGGTTTCTCCGCCACTGCCTCTGGCACTAGACATTGAAAGCCACTGCTGGCCCTAGAAACTAGGTATTACTGCTGCTTCTGCTGATGATGCTGCTGCTGATATTACCACCACCCATCACCAAAGCAGATTTGCTTCATTGCCTGCTCCTTTGCATCTTACTAAAAGTTATAAGAGGATATGTTTGTCTGATGTAATCTAGATCATGTGGTCACATCCTAGGTGAAAGGAATCCTGAGAAAGCAAATATTAAGCACTGGTCTAAGAACCATCTCTTTGTGTTCCTTAGTGTCAAATGTGCTAATTTCATATCTCCTTCTTTGAAACTATTATTCTCACAATGCCATCATTGTTTTGAGCCTGTTTGTATTGAAACAACATATATCTTCTTGTCTCTGCAGTTCCCTATTTACTTCATGCTGGTTACATCATTACTCCTGAGACTGAATTATCCTCCTTGCTGACTTCCAATGACTCTCTCCAAGGTTACTCCTTTTCTTCTCAAAGATTGATGATACCCACAAATTCATTCTTACCCAGAATATGCAGGAAAGTGTGAATAATAATTAATGGGTTAAATTTATTGTTCAGAATTTTATAGCATAAAACGTAAAGCAACATATCTTCCATCTCAAACTCTTTAAGACTTAATCACTGCATTCTTAGAATGTGATCATTTTTAGAGTTTCTACAGTCCTGTCTTCCACACTCCACATCATCAAAGAGGACAAGCAAGGAATCCATAAGTAAAGGGAGAAGAATGGCATTTATGCAAGGAACGTGTATCCCTTATCCCACATGAATTAAGATCAGCCCAAGAGAGCATCTGATGGACCTATTAACATTACATGGCAGGAATATCGATATTCCTGAGCACTGCCTGACACCAGTGAGGGGCCTGTGGAGGAGGTGGGGTGACCATCCTGGGTGGGGGGTGGGAAGGTACACAGGGTACAAGAGGTGTACAATCCTCCCTGTACAAGTCATGGAGTCTAAGGGCTGTACTATGTGCAACAACAACTTGTTTTTGTAAACGTTTTGTTCATTATTGCTTCTCTATTTCATTACCCCTGACTTAAAATAATGCTCCAAGGAAAATTCTAAGGAGTCACAAATACTTTAAAAATACATCTACTCCAATCTTAGTGAATTTGAGGGCATTATGTCTTTCATCAACTCTCTTGATCTCCAGTTTAAACATCCTGCTCCTCCTGTTCAACTACACATAAAATTTAGCAACTCGCTAAAACCTTAGAATGGTCAATATTTTGAAAAATACATGTATGATGTTGCCTGCAGAGAAAATTATTAAACAATTGAATTGAATACAAAAATGAAAAAGTAGAAGTCACTAAGTATTTGCTGACTTATCTGGCCTGTTGCTGAACAAACATATAATATCAGCTGACATCTGAATAAATCTATCTTCATAGATATAAATTTGTACTTTTGACCTTATATTTTGTGCTTCTATTAGCTGTGAAAGGAACCCCAGTGACGCAACAGTTAAGTGCTAGGCTGCTAACCAGAAGGTCACTGGTTGGTACATACAGCCACTTCAGGAGAAAAAGATCTGGCAATCTGCTCCTGTAAAGATTACAGCCTAGGAAGCCCTATTGGACAATTCTACCCTGTCCCAGAGGGTCACTGTGATTTGGAACCAAACCGACGGCGCACAACAGTAGCTGTGATCAAAGCATCCTATTGCTAATTATACAGGGGTCGCTAGGAAACAATGTCTGCTAGAGACTGGTTAGATCAAATCATGGGGAAAATTTAAGTATAAAGTAGAATTAGCAAAGTTTTAAAGGTTTTGATGATGTTGAGTTTGTTATCTATATAATGAAATATTTTTAGCACAATACACTGGATTTTGTTACTTTATATTATTTTATATTGTCTTTTTTTTCTATAGAACAATGTTGATGTTTTATCAGAAATTTATCATTAGTCTTTTTTAATATGTGATTTAATTTTTTTCTTCTTGTTAAGTGTGATTGTTTTCTAGCTAGGTAGCAGAATTTTATCTAGTGAAATGAAATGCCATCTCTGACTTAATAATGTGAACAATAAGAAAAATAAAAATAAGATTACTTAACAAAAATTTGGATAGCAATGCCTTCTAGTTCATTGAAGAAAGGATGCACGAGTAGCTAAGTGTAGTCCTACCTGTAAGATAACATTCTCTAGTTAAGTAAATACATATTTATACACCATCTACAGATAGCTGAAGCATATGAAGAAAGAATCAGAAGTACTCCCAACAGAAATTCCTTTAATTTTTGATACAGACCTAGTTCTTCATCCTTGAGAACAAGAAAATAGTTTGTATAAAGACGTGTTCTAAATTCTTCCAACAGTGCACTTCCTAGCTGCTCCAAGTAATACATCTTGTCCTTGTATGTGAGAAAGCGTTTAGTAAAACCAGATGGCCAACTGTTTTCCTGTCTTGAAGCACTTAAAACTGGCAATAATATATCTGAAGTAAAAACACTTCAGATCTAATGACATGAACAGACACTTGAAAACTCTCCGGTTCATCCATAATTAGATTACTTTGGTTAATCTCCACCCGACTCTTATTAAGCCACAGTTATCTGAAAAACATGATTATTCTAACACACAGTGAGTTCAAATCTCCTCCATCCCTGCCTTTTTGAAAGTTAATACAAAGCTTATACTGTCACTTGAAGCACTAAGGAACCACTGGGGAAATAAAACCAGAGTCTCCCAAAAAACCTAAGGCAAATTCCAGCTACTTGCCATATAACAAACTATATACTCTCATTTCAGTTCAGAGGCTCCCTCCACTAAGCACCAGAGCATATCATTCAACAACACACCAGCAGTTAGTCATCCTGTCATTACTGTTGGATATCCTGAGTGCCACCTGTGAATATTCAACTCAGAGAAATCTACAGGTTCATCAAGTCCCAGCTAGACCATAAAATCTGCACATTAAGACAAAGGAATGTTCTAGGTCAGTGCTTCTCAAACAAATCACCTACAAATCTTGTTAAAATGCAGATTCTGACTCTTCCAGTCTAGAATGGGACCTGATGGTTTGAATTTCTAATATGCTCCCAAGTGATGCTAATATGGCTGAACTGTTGACAACTTTGAATAACAAGTATCCAGGGTAAAACAATGATCAGAATTCTACTGTCACCACTCCTCCCAATTTCTCCCAGGGTTTGATCCTAACCTATTCTCATCTCCATGGCCCACCTTTCATGACACCTTTTTGTTGTTGTTGTTAGGTGCCGATAAGTCAGTTCCAACTAATAATGACCCTATGTACACCATAACGAAACACTCCCCAGGTCTGAGCTATCCTCACAATAATTGTCATGCTTGGGCCCATTGTTGCAGCCACTGTGTCAATCCATCTCCTTGAGGGTTTTCCTCTTTTTCACTGATCGTCTACTTTACCAAGCATGATGTCCTTCTCCAGGCACCGATCCCTCCTAATAACAAGTCCAAAGTATGTGAGACAAAGCCTCACCATCCTTGCTTCTCAAGAGCATTCTGGTTGGACTTCATCCAAGAAGGATTGGTTTGTTCTTTTGGCAGCCAATGGTACATTCAATATTTTCACCAACATTACAATTCAAGGGCATCAATTGTTCAGTCTTCCTTATTCACCGTCCAACTTTCACATGCACACCAGCTGATCGAAAACATCATGGCTCGTGTCAGGCACACCTTAGTCTTCAAGGTGACATCTTTGCTTTGTAACACTTTAAAGAGGTCTTTTGCAGCAAAATTTGCCCAGTGAAATGCATCTTTTGATTTCTTGACTGTTGCTTCCATGGCTGTTGATTGTAGATCCAAGTAAAATGAAATCCTTGACAACTTCAATCTTTTCTCCATTAATCATGATGTTGTTTATTGGTCCAGTTGTGAGGATTCTTGCTTCCTTTATGCTGAGATGTAATTCATACTGAAGCCTGTGGTCTTTGATCTTCATCAGTCAGTGCTTCAAGTCCTCTTCACTTTCAGGAGGCAAAGCTGTGTCATCTGTATAACGCAGGTTGTTAATGAGTCTTCCTCCAGTCCTATTGCCATATTCTTCTTCATATAGTTCAACTTCTCAGATTATGCTCAGCATACAGACTGAATAGGTATGGTGAAAGAACACAATCCTGACACACACCTTTCCTGACTTTAAGCCATGCAGTATCCCCTTGTTCTGTTCAAACAACTACCTCTTGATTTGATCTAGATGCAGGTTCCTCATGAGCACAATTAAGTGTTCTGGAATTCTCATTCTTGGCAATGTTATCTGTAATTTGTTATGATCTACACAATTGAATGCCTTTACATAGTCACTAAACACAGGAAAACATCTTTCTGGTATTCTCTGCTTTCAGCAAGGATCCATCTGATATCAGCTATGATATCCCTCGTTCCATGTCCTCTTATGAATCTGGCTTGAATTTCTGGCAGTTCCCTGTCAACATACTGCTGCAGTCACTTTTGAATGATCTTAAGCAAAATTTTATTTGCATGTGATATTTATGATGTTGTTCAATAATTTCTGCATTCAGTTAAATCACCTTTCTTGGGAGTACACATAAATATGGACCTCTTCCAGTCAGTGGGTCATGCAGCTGTCTTCCAAATTTCTTGGCATAGATAATCGAGCTCTTCAGTGCTGCATCGGTTTGTTGAAACATTTCATTTGGTATTCTGTCAATTCCTAGAGCCTTGTTTTTTGCCAATGCCTTCAGTGCAGCTTGGACTTCTTCCTTCAGTACCATCGGTTCCTGTCATATGTCACCTCCTGAAATGGCTGAAGGTTGAACAATTCTTTTTGGTATAGTGACTCTGTGCATTCCTTCCACCTTCTTTTGATGCTTCCTGCGCCATTTAATATTTTCCCCGTAGAATCCATCAATATTGCAGCTTGAGGTTTGAATTTATTTTTTCAGTCCTTTCATCTTGAGAAACGCTGAGCCTGTTCTTCCCTTTTGGTCCTCTATCTCCAGCTCTTTGCACATGTCATCATAATACTTCACTCTGTCTTTTCGAGCTGCCCTTTGAAATCTTCTGTTCAGCTTTTTACGTCATCATTTCTTTCTTTAGCTTTACCTAGTCAATGTTCAAGAGCAAGTATCAGATTCTCTTCTGACATCTATTTTGACCTTTTCTTTCTTTCCTGTCTTTTTAATGACCTCTTGCTTTCTTCATGTATGATGTCCTTGATGTCATTCCACAACTCATCTGCTCTTCGGTCATTAGTGTTCAACATATCAAATCTATTTTTGAGATGGTCTCTAGATTCAGGTGGGATATATTCAAGGTCGTACTTTGGCTGTCAAGGACTTGTTCTAATATTCTTCAGTTTCAACCTGAACTTGCATATAAGCAATTGATGGTCTGTTCCACAGTCGACACCGGCCTTGTTCTGACTGATGATACTGAGCTTCTTGTCTCTTTCCACAGATGTAGTCAATTTGATTCTGGTATATTCCATCTGGTGAGGTCCACGAGTATAGTCACCATTATGTTGGTGATAAAAGGTATTTGCTATGAAGTAGTTAATCTTGCAAAATTCTATCATGCGATCTCCAGCATCGTTTCTATCACCAAGACCATATTTTCCAACTACTGATCCTTCTTTTTTGTTTCCAGCTTTCACATTCCAGTCACCAATAATTATCAATCCATACTGATTGCATGTTCGATAAATTTCAGACTGCAGAAGTTGGTAAGAATCTTCAATTTCTTCTTTGTTTGGCCTTAACGGTTTGTGCGTAAATTTGAATAATAGTCATATTAACTGGTCTTCCAGTATGGAAAGTGTATTGATATTATCCTATCATTGACAGTGCTGTACTTCAGGACAGATCTTGAAGCGTTCCTTTTTGATGATGAATGCAATGCCATTCCTCTTCCAGTTGTCATTCCAGCCATAATAGACAATATGGTTGTCTGATTCAAAATAGCCAATACCAGGCTATTTCAGCTCGCTAATGCCTAGGATGGAAACCCTGGTGGCGTAGTGGTTAAGTGCTATGGCTGCTAACCAAGAGGTTGGCAGTTTGAATCTGCCAGGCACTACTTGGAAACTCTATCAGGCAGTTCTACTCTGTTCTATAGGGTCGCTGTGAGTTGGAATCAACTCGACAGCAGTGGGTTTGGTTTGCTTTTGGTTTAATGCCTAGGATATCAATGTTTATGCATTCCATTTCATTTTTGATGATTTCCAATTTTCCTAGATGTATACTTCACACATTTCAGGTTCAGATTATTAATGTATGTTTGCATGTGTTTTTTCTCATTTTGAGTTATGGCATGTCAGCAAATGAAGATCCCAAAAGCTTGACTGCATCCGCGTCATTAAGGTCGACTCTACTTTGAGGAGGCAGCTCTTCCCAAGCCATATTTTCAGTGCCTTCAAACCTGAGGGGCTCATCTTCCGGCACTATATCAGACAATGTTCCACCACTATTCATAAGGTTTTTACTGGCTACTTTTATTTCTTTATAGAAGTAGACCACTGGGTCCTTCTTCCTAGTCTGTCTTAGCCTGGAAGCTGAATTGAAGCTTGTACCCCATGGGAACCTGCTGGTATTTCAATACCAGTGGCATAGCTTCCAATATCACAGCAATACACAAGCCCCCATAGTATGACCAACTGACAGACAACTGTACTAATCCCAAATCCCCTTCCATCAGCTGTTGGAGCATCCACAGGGTTTGCAGCTTTGTCTTTGATCTCTAGCTTCAGCATTTCTTATCTCGGTTGAAGATTTCTTCTGCTAGTCTCTAGTCTTTGAATCCTTTTCTTCATTTTGACATCACCTCCAGGCTCTTTGAAGACTAACCAGTATCTAGATAATGAGAGTGGGAAGAAGGGCTGGACAAGGACTCAAAAGAACTATAAGCTAGGAAAGATGCCCCGCATCTACAACCTATTTGGGAGATATTAGATTCATTAAACTGAAAAAAATGTTATCAATTAAAGGAAGTATGTAGGGGTCAAGCGATCAACCACTGCTTAGGAGTTCACAGAGGAGAGTAATTAATCACAGTGGGCTAAAGTATGGGAGCTTCATGGAAAACATGAGGTATAAACTCTACTTTAAAAGCTGTATAGGTTTTAAAAGAACTGAAAAGTGAGATAGACACCTCCACAATTATAGTAGGAGACTTCAACACAGCACGTTCGGAGAAGGATAGGACATCCAGTAAGAAGCTCAATAGAGACACGGAAGACCTAATTACAACAATCAACCAACTTGACCTCATTGACTTATACAGAACTCTCCACCCAACTGCTGCAAAGTATACTTTTTTTCTAGTGCACATAGAACATTCTCTAGAATAGACCACATATTAGGTCATAAAACAAACTGTTGCAGAATCCAAAACATCGAAATATTACAAAACATCTTCTCAGCAACCACAAGACCATAAAAGTGTAAATCGATAACAGAAAAATTAGGGAAAAGAAATCAAATACTTGGAAAATGAACAATACTCTGTTCAAAAAAGACTGGGTTATAGAAGACATTAAGGAGGGAATAAAGAAATTCATAGAATGCAACGAGAATGAAAATACTTCCTATCAAAACCTCTGGGACACAGCAAAAGCAGTGCTCAGAGGCCAATTTATATCAATAAATGCACACATACAAAAAGAAGAAAGAGCCAAAATCAGAGAACTGTCCCTACACCTTGAACAAATAGAAAGCGAGCAACAAAAGAATCCATCAGGCACCAGAAGAAAACAAATAATAAAAATTAGAGCTGAACTAAATGAATTAGAGAACCGAAAAACAATCGAAAGAATTAACAAAGCCAAAAGCTGGTTCTTTGAAAAAATTAACAAAATTGATAAACCACTGGCCAGACTGACTAAAGAAATACAGGAAAGGAAACAAGTAACCCGAATAAGAAACGAGATGGGCCACATCACAACAGACCCAACTGAAATTAAAAGAATCATATCAGATTATTATGAAAAATTGTACTCTAACAAATTTGCAACCTAGAAGAAATGGATGAATTCCTGGAAAAACACTACCTACCTAAACTAACACATTCAGAAGTAGAACAACTAAATAGACCCATAACAAAAAAAGAGATTGAAAAGGTCATCAAAAAACTCCCAACAAAAAAAAGCCCTGGCCCCGATGGCTTTATTGCAGAGTTCTACCAAACTTTCAGAGAAGAGTTAACACCACTACTACTAGAGGTATTTCAAAGCATAGAAAATGACAGAATTCTGCCTAACTCATTCTATGAAGCCACCATATCTCTGATACCAAAACCAGGTAAAGACATCACAAAAAAAGAAAATCACAGACCTATATCCCTCATGAACATAGATGCAAAAATCCTCAACAAAATTCTAGCCAATAGAATTCAACAACATACCAAAAAAATAATCCACCACGACCAAGTGGGATTTATACCAGGTATGCAAGACTGGTTTAATATTAGAAAACCCATTAATGTAATCCACTATATAAATAAAACAAACGACAAAAACCACATGATCTTATCAATTGATGCAGAAAAGGCTTTTGACAAAGTCCAACACCCATTCATGATAAAAACTCTCAGCAAAATAGGAATTGAAGGAGCATCTATACAAAGTCAAGAGCCAACATCACTCTAAATGGAGAGAGCCTGAAAGCATTTCCCTTGAGAACGGGAACCAGACAAGGATGCCCTTTATCACCACTCTTATTCAACATTGTGCTAGAGGTCCTAGCAAGAGCAATTAGGCTAGACAAAGAAATAAAGGGCATCCAGATTGGCAAGGAGAAAGTAAAATTATCTCTATCTGAAGATGACATGATCTTATACACAGAAAACCCTAAGGAATCCTCCAGAAAACTACTGAAACTAATAGAAGAGTTTGGCAGAGTATCAGGTTATAAGATAAACATACAAAACTCACTTGGATTCCTCTACATCAACAAAAAACATTGAAGAGGAAATCACCAAATCAATACCAATCAGAGCAGCCACCAAGAAGATAAAATACTTGGGAATAAATCTTACCAAAGATCTAAAAGACCTATATAAAGAAAACTACAAAGTACTACTACAAGAAACTAAAAAGGAGCAAGGGGGAGTAGGCAGTAAGGTATATATATACTTATATGTGACAGTCTGACTTGATTTCTAAACCTTCACTTGAAGCTCAATAAAAGTTAATAATAAAAGGAGGCGGAGCCAAGATGGCGGACTAGGCAGACGCTACCTCGGATCCCTCTTACAACAAAGACACGGAAAAACAAGTGAATCGATCACATACATAACAATCTACGAACCCTGAACAACAAACACAGATTTAGAGACGGAGAACGAACTAATACGGGGAAGCAGCGATTGTTTCCAGAGCCTGGAGCCAGCGTACCAGTCAGGTACGGCACAAGCACAGAGAGCGGCTCCACCCCCCTGAACTTACCCCGGGAGGGGGACCAGCCGGTTCCACGGGCGGCGTGGGATGCAGCCAGTAGGAGAAGTCCCCGGGAGGCAGTAACTGGTCTTGGAGCAGAAAGAGCAGCGTCCGAGCCAGGCAACTGTCCCGCAGGGATTTGGACTGGACGCAGGTACGGCATAAACACGGAGAGTTGCTCCACCCCCCTGAACTAACCCCGGGAAGGGGACCAGACGGGTCGCGCGGGCGGCGTGGAACGCAGCCGGTAGGAGAAGTCCCTGGGAGGCAGCGACTGGTATTGGAGCGGGGAGAACAGCGTCCCAGCCGGAACACTCGGTCACGGCACAAGCACGGGGACCTGCTCCACCCATCTGAACTAACCCCGGGAGGAGGCCCAACTGGTTCTCGGGGGCGGCACGACCACGTGGCTGGAGGGACGAGAAGTCCCTGGGAGGCAGCGACTGATTTTGGAGTCGAGAGTGCACCGTCCCAGCAGGGGAGCCTTGACGCTGGGCGTGGGGCTGGAAGCGGAGGATCTAACCGTGACTCCAGCGGGCCAGACCCCACCCCGGGCAATCTCCACACAGCCAGCACACATAGGCGACGCGCCCCGCGGGAGTCTCAGATATAATAGTCATTCCAAGCAAGACAAGCAACTCTGGCTATATTCTGAGGTGCTACTCTCCTATCTCTCTGTTCCCTCCCCCACCCTCCCCAGGCGGCTTCATTAACATCTGAATAGCCTGAGCCAGAGGGAGAACTCTGACAGGGATCTGACTGCAGTTTTTTTTTAGCGGATTTCCTGGAAAAACTAGTTCCCCAGTGATGGTTTGGAGACAACAATCCATATCAAACCACTTAAAGAAGCAGACCGTGACAGCTTCTCCAACCCCCCAAACAAAAGAATCAAAATCTTTCCCAAATGAAGATACAATCTTGGAATTATCAGATACAGAATATAAAAAACTAATTTACAGAATGCTTAATGATATCACAAATGAAATTAGGATAACTGCAGAAAAAGCCAAGGAACACACTGATAAAACTGTTGAAGAACTCAAAAAGATTATTCAAGAACATACTGGAAAAATTAATAAGCTGCAAGAATCCATAGAGAGACAGCATGTAGAAATCCAAAAGATTAACAATAAAATAACAGAATTAGACAACGCACTAGGAAGTCAGAGGAGCAGACTCGAGCAATTAGAATGCAGACTGGGACATCTGGAGGACCAGGGAATCGACACCAACATAGCTGAAAAAAAATCAGATAAAAGAATTAAAAAAAATGAAGAAACCCTAAGAATTATGTGGGACTCTACCAAGAAGGATAACCTGTGGGTGATTGGAGTCCCAGAACAGGGAGGGGGGACAGAAAACACAGACAAAATAGTTGAAGAACTCCTGACAGAAAACTTCCCTGACATTATGAAAGACGAAAGGATATCTATCCAAGATGCTCATCGAACCCCATTTAAGATTGATCCAAAAAGAAAAACACCAAGACATATTATCATCAAACTCACCAAAACCAAAGATAAACAGAAAATTTTAAAAGCAGCCAGGGAGAAAAGAAAGGTTTCCTTCAAGGGAGAATCAGTAAGAATATGTTCTGACTACTCAGCAGAAACCATGCAGGCAAGAAGGGAATGGGACGACATATACAGAACACTGAAGGAGAAAAACTGCCAGCCAAGGATCATATATCCAGCAAAACTCTCTCTGAAATATGAAGGCGAAATTAAGATATTTACAGACAAACACAAGTTTAGAGAATTTGCAAAAACCAAACCAAAGCTACAAGAAATACTAAAGGATACTGTTTGGTCAGAGAACCAATAATATCAGATATCAGCACAACACAAGGTCACAAAACAGAACGTCCTGATATCAACTCAAATAGGGAAATCACAAAAACAAATTAAGATTAATTAAAAAAAAAAATACACATAACAGGGAATCATGGAAGTCAATAGGTAAAAGATCACAATAATCAAAAAGAGGGACTAAATACAGGAGGCGTTGAACTGCCATATGGAGAGTGATACAAGGCGATATAGAACAATACAAGTTAGGTTTTTACTTAGAAAAATAGGGGTAAATAATAAGGTAACCACAAAAAGGTATAACAACTCTATAACTCAAGATAAAAACCAAGAAAAACGTAACGACTCAACTAACATAAAGTCAAGCACTATGAAAATGAGGATCTCACAATTTACTAAGAAAAACGCCTCAGCACAAAAAAGTATATGGAAAAATGAAATTGTCAACAACACACATAAAAAGGCATCAAAATGACAGCACTAAAAACTTATTTATCTATAATTACCCTGAATGTAAATGGACTAAATGCACCAATAAAGAGACAGAGAGTCACAGACTGGATAAAGAAACACGATCCATCTATATGCTGCCTACAAGAGACACACCTTAGACTTAGAGACACAAACAAACTAAAACTCAAAGGATGGAAAAAAGTATATCAAGCAAACAATAAGCAAAAAAGAAGAGGAGTAGCAATATTAATTTCTGACAAAATAGACTTTAGACTTAAATCCACCACAAAGGATAAAGAAGGACACTATATAATGATAAAAGGGACAATTGATCAGGAAGACATAACCATATTAAATATTTACGCACCCAATGACAGGGCTGCAAGATACATAAAACAAATTTTAACAGAATTGAAAAGCGAGATAGATACCTCCACAATTATAGTAGGAGACTTCAACACACCACTTTCGGAGAAGGACAGGACATCCAGTAAGAAGCTCAACAGAGACACGGAAGATCTAATTACAACAATCAACCAACTTGACCTCATTGACTTATACAGAACTCTCCACCCAACTGCTGCAAAGTATACTTTTTTTTCTAGCGCACATGGAACATTCTCTAGAATAGACCACATATTAGGTCATAAAACAAACCTTTGCAGAGTCCAAAACATCGAAATATTACAAAGCATCTTCTCAGATCACAAGGCAATAAAACTAGAGATCAATAACAGAAAAACTAGGGAAAAGAAATCAAATACTTGGAAAATGAACAACACCCTTCTGAAAAAAGACTGGGTTATAGAAGACATTAAGGAGGGAACAAGGAAATTCATAGAAAGCAACGAGAATGAAAATACTTCCTATCAAAACCTCTGGGACACAGCAAAAGCAGTGCTCAGAGGCCAATTTATATCAATAAATGCACACATACAAAAAGAAGAAAGAGCCAAAATCAGAGAACTGTCCCCACAACTTGAACAAATAGAAACTGAGCAACAAAAGAATCCATCAGGCACCAGAAGAAAACAAATAATAAAAATTAGAGCTGAACTAAATGAATTAGAGAACAGAAAAACAATTCAAAGAATTAACAAAGCCAAAAGCTGGTTCTTTGAAAAAATTAACAAAATTGATAAACCATTGGCTAGACTGACTAAAGAAATACAGGAAAGGAAACAAATAACCCGAATAAGAAATGAGAAGGACTACGTCACAACAGAACCAAATGAAATTAAAAGAATCATTTCAGATTATTATGAAAAATTATACTCTAACAAATTTGAAAACCTAGAAGAAATGGATGAATTCCTGGAAAAACACTACCTACCTAAACTAACACATTCAGAAGTAGAACAACTAAATAGACCCATAACAAAAAAAGAGATTGAAACGGTAATTAAAAAACTCCCAACAAAAAAAAGCCCTGGCCCGGACGGCTTCACTGCAGAGTTCTACCAAACTTTCAGAGAAGAGTTAACACCACTACTACTAAAGGTATTCCAAAGCATAGAAAATGACGGAATACTACCCAACTCATTCTATGAAGCCACCATCTCCCTGATACCAAAACCAGGTAAAGACATTACAAAAAAAGAAAATTATAGACCTATATCCCTCATGAACATTGATGCAAAAATCCTCAACAAAATTCTAGCCAATAGAATCCAACAACATATCAAAAAAATAATTCACCCTGATCAAGTGGGATTTATACCAGGTATGCAAGGCTGGTTTAATATCAGAAAAACCATTAATGTAATCCATCACATAAATAAAACAAAAGACAAAAACCACATGATCTTATCAATTGATGCAGAAAAGGCATTTGACAAAGTCCAACACCCATTTATGATAAAAACTCTTACCAAAATAGGAATTGAAGGAAAATTCCTCAACATAATAAAGGGCATCTATGCAAAGCCAACAGCCAACATCACTCTAAATGGAGAGAGCCTGAAAGCATTTCCCTTGAGAACGGGAACCAGACAAGGATGCCCTTTATCACCGCTCTTATTCAACATCGTGTTGGAAGTCCTAGCCAGGGCAATTAGGCTAGACAAAGAAATAAAAGGTATCCGGATTGGCAAGGAAGAAGTAAAGTTATCACTATTTGCAGATGACATGATTATATACACAGAAAACCCTAAGGAATCCTCCAGAAAACTACTGAAACTAATAGAAGAGTTTGGCAGAGTCTCAGGTTATAAAATAAACATACAAAAATCACTTGGATTCCTCTACATCAACAAAAAGAACACCGAAGAGGAAATAACCAAATCAATACCATTCACAGTAGCCCCCAAGAAGATAAGATACTTAGGAATAAATCTTACCAAGGATGTAAAAGACCTATACAAAGAAAACTACAAAGCTCTACTACAAGAAATTCAAAACGACATACTTAAGTGGAAAAACATACCCTGCTCATGGATAGGAAGACTTAACATAGTAAAAATGTCTATTCTACCAAAAGCCATCTACACATTTAACGCACTTCCAATCCAAATTCCAATGTCATATTTTAAGGAGATAGAGAAACAAATCACCAATTTCATATGGAAGGGAAAGAACCCCCAGATAAGCAAAGCCCTACTGAAAAATAAGAAGAAAGTGGGAGGCCTCACCTTACCTGACTTCAGAACCTATTATACAGTCACAGTAGTCAAAACAGCCTGGTATTGGTACAACAACAGACACATAGACCAATGGAACAGAATTGAGAACCCAGACATAGATCCATCCACGTATGAGCAGCTGATATTTGACAAAGGACCAGTGTCAATTAACTGGGGAAAAGATAGCCTTTTTAACAAATGGTGCTGGCATAACTGGATATCCCTTTGCAAAAAAATGAAACAGGACCCATACCTCACACCATGTACAAAAACTAACTCCAAGTGGATCAAAGACCTAAACATAAAGACTAAAACGATAAAGATCATGGAAGAAAAAATTGGGACAACCCTAGGAGCCCTAATACAAGGTATAAACAGAATACAAAACATTACCAAAAATGATGAAGAGAAACCCGATAACTGGGAGCTCCTAAAAATCAAACACCTATGCTCATCTAAAGACTTCTCCAAAAGAGTAAAAAGACCACCTACAGACTGGGAAAGAATTTTCAGCTATGACATCTCCGACCAGCGCCTGATCTCTAAAATCTACATGATTCTGTCAAAACTCAACCACAAAAAGACAAACAACCCAATCAAGAAGTGGGCAAAGGATATGAACACACATTTCACTAAAGAAGATATTCAGGCAGCCAACAGATACATGAGAAAATGCTCTCGATCATTAGCCATTAGAGAAATGCAAACTAAAACTACGATGAGATTCCATCTCACACCAGCAAGGCTGGCATTAATCCAAAAAACACAAAATAATAAATGTTGGAGAGGCTGCGGAGAGATTGGAACTCTCATACACTGCTGGTGGGAATGTAAAATGGTACAACCACTTTGGAAATCTATCTGGCGTTATCTTAAACAGTTAGAAACAGAACTACCATACAACCCAGAAACCCCACTCCTAGGAATATACCCTAGAGATACAAGAGCCTTCATACAAACAGATACATGCACACCCATGTTTATTGCAGCTCTGTTTACAATAGCAAAAAGTTGGAAGCAACCAAGGTGTCCATCAACGGATGAATGGGTAAATAAATTGTGGTATATTCACACAATGGAATACTACGCATCGATAAAGAACAGTGACGAATCTCTGAAACATTTCATAACATGGAGGAACCTGGAAGGCATTATGCTGAGCGAAATGAGTCAGAGGCAAAAGGACAAATATTGTAGAAGACCACTATTATAAGATCTTGAGAAATAGTAAACCTGAGAAGAACACGAACTTTTGTGGTTACGAGGCGGGGAGGGAGGGAGAGTGGGAGAGGGTTTTTTATTGATTAATCAGTAGATAAGAACTGCTTTAGGTGAAGGGAAAGACAACACTCAATACATGGAAGGTCAGCTCAATTGGACTGGACTAAAAGCAAGGAAGTTTCCGGGATAAAATGAAAGCTTCAAAGGTCAGCGGAGCAAGGGCGGGGGTCTGGGGAACATGGTTTGCGGGGACTTCTAAGTCAATTGGCAAAATAATTCTATTATGAAATCATTCTGCATCCCACTTTGAAATGTGGCGTCTGGGGTCTTAAATGCTAACAAGCGGCCATCTAAGATGCAGCAATTGGTCTCAACCCACCTGGAGCAAAGGAAAATGAAGAACACCAAGGCCACACGACAACTAAGAGCCCAAGAGACAGAAAGGGCCACATGAACCAGAGACCTACATCATCCTGAGACCAGAAGAACTAGTTGGAGCCCGGCCACAATGGATGACTGCCCTGACAGGGAGCACAGCAGAGGACCCCTGAGGGAGCAGGAGATCAGTGGGATGCAGACCCCAAATTCTCATAAAAAGACCAAACTTAATGGTCTGACTGAGACTGGAGGAACCCCGGCGGCCATGCTCCCCAGACCTTCAGTTGACACAGGACAGGAACCATCCCCGAAGACAACTCATCAGAAATGAAAGGGACTGGTCAGCGGGTGGGAGAGAGACGCTGATGAAGAGTGAGCTAATTATATCAGGTGGACACTTGAGATTGTGTTGGCAACTCTTGTCTGGAGGAGGGATGTGAGGATAGAGAGAGAGGGAAGCCGGCAAAAGTGTCAAGAAAGGAGAGACTGAAGGGCTGACTCAAGAGGGGGAGAGCAAGTGGGAGTAGGGAGTGAGATGTATGTAAACTTATATGTGACAGACTGATTGGATTTGTAAACGTTCACTTGAAGCTTAATAAAAGTTATTAAAAAAAAAAAGTTAATAATAATAAAAAAAAAGAAACTAAAAAGGACACACTTCAGTGGAAAAACATACCTTGCTCATGGATAGGAAGACTTAACATAGTAATAATGTCTATTCTGTCAAAAGCCATCTATACATACAATGCACTTCCGATCCAAATTCCAATGACATTTTTTAATGTGATGGAGAAACAAATCACCAACTTCATATGGAAGGGAAAGAAGCCTCGGATAAGTAAAGCATTACTGAAAAAGAAGAAAAAAGTGGGAGTCCTCACTCTACCTGATTTTAGAACCTATTATACAGCCACAGTAGTCAAAACAGTCTGGTACTGGTACAACAACAGGCACATAGACCAGTGGAACAGAATTGAGAACCCAGATATAAATCCATCCACATATGAGCAGCTGATATTTGACAAAGGCCCAGTGTCAGTTAATTGGGGAAAAGATAGTCTTTTTAACAAATGGTGCTGGCATAACTGGATATCCATTTGCAAATAAATGAAACAGGACCCATACCTCACACCATGTACAAAAACTAACTCCAAGTGGATCAAAGACCTAAACATAAAGACTAAAACGATAAAGATCATGGAAGAAAAAATAGGGACAACATTAGGAGCCCTAATACAAGGCATAAACAGAATACAAAATGTTACCAAAAATGACGAAGAGAAACCAGATAACTGGGAGCTCCTAAAAATCAAACACCTATGCTCATCTAAAGACTTCACCAAAAGAGTAAAAAGACCACCTACAGATTGGGAAAGAATTTTCAGCTATGACATCTCCGACCAGTGCCTGATCTCTAAAATCTATATGATTCTGTCAAAACTCAACCACAAAAAGACAAACAACCCAATCAAGAAGTGGGCAAAGGATATGAACACACACTTCACTAAAGAAGATATTCAGGCAGCTAACAGATACATGAGAAAATGCTCTCGATCATTAGCCATTAGAGAAATGCAAATCAAAACTACGATGAGATTCCATCTCACTCCAACAAGGCTGGCATTAATCCAAAAAACACAAACTAATAAACCTTGGAGAGGCTGCGGGGAGACTGGAACTCTTATACACTGCTGGTGAGAATGTAAAATGGTACAACCACTTTGGAAATCTATCTGGCGTTATCTTAAACAGTTAGAAATAGAACTACTATACAATCCAGAAATCTCACTCCTCGGAATATACCCTAGAGAAATAAGAGCCTTCACACGAACAGATATATGCACACCCATGTTTATTGCAACTCTGTTTACAATAGCAAAAAGCTGGAAGCAACCAAGGTGTCCATCAACGGATGAATGGTTAAATAAATTGTGGTATATTCACACAATGGAATACTACACATCGATAAAGAACAGTGACGAATCTGTGAAACATTTCATAACATGGAAGAACCTGGAAGGCATTATGCTGAGTGAAATGAGTCAGAGGCAAAAGGACAAATATTGTAGAAGACCACTATTATAAGATCTTGAGAAATACTATAAACTGAGAAGAACACATACTTTTGTGGTTACGAGGGGGGGAGGGAGGGAGGGGAGGAGAGGGTTTTTTACTGATTAATTAGTAGATAAGAACTGCTTTAGGTGAAGGGAAGGACAATACTCAATACACGGAAGGTCAGCTCAACTGGACTGGACCAAAAGCAAAGAAGTTTCCGAGATAAACTGAATGTTTCTAAGGTCAGTGGAGCAAGGGCGGGGGTTTGGAGACTATGACTTAAGGCGACTTCTAAGTCAATTGGCAAAATAATTCTATTATGAAAACATTCTGCATCCCACTTTGAAGTGTGGCGTCTGGGATCTTAAATGCTAACAAGTGGCCATCTAAGATGCATCAATTGGTCTCAACCCACCTGGATCAAAGGAGAATGAAGAACACCAAGGTCACATGATAACTATGAGCCCAAGAGACAGAAAGGGCCACATGAACCAGAGACTTACATCATCCTGAGACCAGAAGAACTAGACGGTGCCTGGCCACAATCGATGACTGCCCTGACAGGGAGCACAACAGAGAACCCCTGAGGGAGCAGGAGAACAGTGGGATGCAGACCCCAAATTCTCATAAAAAGACGAGACTTAATGGTCTGACTGAGACTAGAAGAATCCCTGCAGTCATGGTCCCCAAACCTTCTGTTGGCCCAGGACAGGAACCATTCCCGAAGACAACTCATCAGACATGGAAGGGACTGGACAATGGGTAGGAGAGAGATGCTGATGAAGTGAGCTACTTGTATCAGGTGGACACTTGAGGCTGTGTTGGCATCTCCTGTCTGGAGGGGAGATAGGAGGGTAGAGAGGGCTAGAAACTGGAAAAATTGTCAGGAAAGGAGAGACTGGAAGGACGGAGCGAGCTGACTCATTAGGGGGAGAGTAAGTGCGAATATGGAGTAAGGTGTATATAAGCTTATATGTGACAGACTGACTTGATTTGTAAACGTTCACTTAAAGCTCAATAAAAATTATTAAAAAAAAAAAAAGCTGTATAAGGATTGGATAAGTGATATAGTGTGGGAAAGGCATTCCAAAGCATGTGAGGGTATCAGTAAATAGACCCATAAAAGACAGGCAAAGGGCTAATATGAAGTTCATGAATACCTAGTTTAAAAAAAATTAGTTCTATTCAAAGGGTGTGGTCATAAAAGGAAGCAAAATGACTAGGATGATACTACTTCCCATTTTGCCTGGGACGGTTTACTTTACACTGCTGTCTAGGCATAATTATTACAATTATTATCATAATTAATATTCCTTCTCTCACTGTTCAAGGTGATCCAATTTGTACAATATGTTTTAGAGTTCCCCAGACATAATGGAATTAGTATTTCCTCAAATGGATTAGAACTCAAATGTGTGAGCCTATAGTCCCAAGATGCCTGATTCACAAAGGAAAGAATGGATGTCTGTGAAGAAGTTTAAATGTCTCAAAAAACCACATAGTATTGTCCACTTACCTGTGATAAAACTGCACAAACTGCTAACTGAAGAAATTTTCCCGGTGTGGTTATGCTTATTATATGTGGATCAAGTTTTTATTGTAATTACATGTTATAGATACTGGATTTGTAAAATACAGACAGATTATTACATAACAAATCTCCTTATAAATGCAATATATTTTATAGTCAGATACTTTCAAAACATATTCTTGAAAGTGACCACTGGAGTATATTGAGAATGAGTTAAGAAAGCAATTGCAATTTAAGGAATGCAGATATGGTGTGGGGTAAATGGCAACAGACCCGAAAATGAAGTTAGATTCTAGGTAAATTTTAGATAGAGAATCAGCAGGGCTTAGAACCTACCTGGCTACAAAAAGTCAGAGAGAGAGAGGTAAAGGATGATATTTGAGTTCTAAGACTGGATGCCTGAAAGAAATAAGCAAAACAAGAAGGACTGCAGAGCAGGAGACAGGGAGTTCAGCATATGAGGTGATGACATGATCTTCAAGCAGACAAATGGGTACCTCATTTGATCTTTTTGCCTAAGAGATAGATCCTTCCCTTTCGCTTTTCATTTATAAAAGTCATCTGTATATTTTCTGTTATCTCTTATCTATCTCTAGACTCAGAGAAAAAACTCCATGAGAATGAATCCTTCCATTTTTGTGGGAATGTTAAATTTCTAGCTCATAATTCAAACTTCAAAGACTAGGGGATTCTAATTTAACAGTGCTTTTAAGGAATTAAGTGATTATCACAAAAAGAATTATAAATTTATGTATTGTTCACACAATATGACCATGTCCAAATTCAATGATATTTAAGAAAGGAATTTTCATTAAAAACAATAAATGTAAAGAGAAAACTGGTTTGATTTATATATGTTAGAATTAACGTGCCTTCTTTATCTAAATTCATTTTATGCCCATTATATATTCATGTTTCATTACTTCCCTTTTCAGTTCCTGGGTCAGATATACTTGCAATTCGTTCTTGCCTACATAACAAGTATGCAAGGGTTTGAATAAGGTAGAGTGTTACCTCAACTATTAAAGTTTTCTTGATCCTAGTGCCTTAAATCTTACCTTCTCTTCACTTGCCCTACAATTATGGCTCTGGTTAGTTTCCTAAGTCCAGGCTTTCTTCCCGGACTTTGGGCAGACTTTGAACACCTTTGTCCTTTGAGCATATGTTCCCTCCTGGGTCCTACTTGGGTACATGACTTCAGTATTCAAATATGCTCTGCCTTGTTTCTCCTTCTGGTTTGTAACATTATTTCAAACTCAACCATTCATACTCAGAGATGTTTCTGAGTTCCTTACAACCAGGTAGTTTAATTATCGTTCTATCCAATCCTAATTGGAATGTTGGAGTAGGAAAAGAATTTTGTGGAGTACACAGTAATTTTATAGATGAGAAAACTGAGCTCAGATAGATTAATTAGCTGGTCAGAATCACATAGCAAATGTGTGACATATCTAAGAGTGGAAGCTAAATGTCATGTCTTCTAGTTCAAAGTTCTGTTTACGACAAAAGCTTCTTTATTCCTTAGCCGTGGTCTCAGTGCTGAGGATAAATTTAACAATAGTTTGATCATTAGCATATACATCATCATATTCCTATCCTCCTACTAAGCTTCATTTATGACACACAGCTACTTCATTTTCACCTGTAAAACTGAGATACTCCTAGGGTGAAATATAATAGCTACTGAAGCAATTCACTAAGAACTAATTAAATTCAAGCAACAGAAAAATAATATATTACCAGTTTGAAAGGACATGGAGAATCTAAATTATGCTGAGTAACTATCAAAATATAAAATTAGACACAGCACAAATACATTGTCACCTTCGCAATGTTCCTGGGAATCTAGTACAATCAAAAAGAAGCTTCTGGGGTTTTATAAGAAATTAGAACTTTAAGATTTCCAAGAAGCACAGAGCTAATTAAATTGTATAGTGTTGATTCAATATTATTTCAAAAGAATAATTTGGTGTCCTAAATCGCCAACATTAATGCCCTAACAAGCTGAGAACCCATTTGCCTACAGACTTCAATTCTTTGTAAATATAAATTAAACAAACAACAACTAAAAAAATGCCAATTCCCATACTTGATAGTTGCTACAAAAAGGGGGCAAAAGAAAAGGATAAAAGTCACAGTAGAATTCCAGAGTCTCAAATACACATCTTGTTCCAGCAACAACCCACATGAATTTCATCCTTCCCCACTGAAAACCAGAATACTAATTTAAGTTCTTCAAAGCTAGCCTGGGGGTGTGTGTGTCTGTGTGTGTGTGTGGTGTGTGTCTGTGTGTGTGTGTCTGTCTGTCTGTCTGTATGTATCTGTCTGTCTGTGTGTCATGAATTTCATCCTTCCCCACGTGTGTGTGTGTGTGTGTGTTGTGTGTGTGTGTGTGTGTGTGTGTGTGTGTAAATCAAGTAAGGAATTAGAATCCTGGTCTATATGTTCCTTTCCTGACTTTTTCTATTTTCCATAGCAAGTACCAGAACGATAGGCATAAACAGTGAAATTGGAAGAATCAAAATTTGAACATCCGATCTCCCACGTCCTCAACAGAAGTACATCAATACCCATTACCCTTTCCTGTTGAGTTGATTCCGACCCATAGAGACCCTACAGGACAGAGTAGAACTGCCCCATAGGGTTTCCAAGGACCACCTGGTAGATTTGAACCACCGACCTTTCGGTTAGCAGCCATAGCTCTTAACCACTATGCCACCAGGGTTTCCAAGTACATCAGTACAAAAGATAAAACTGAGGTCTTGCTTTTTTTCTCAGGTACACTGAGTGGGGGCTGTTTGCATGTGCATCTTTAAATAATCAGGGATATAAATGACAAGCCTTCTTATAAAATGCCATTAGAATATTAACAAAGTGGACTTCGGTCAGAAGGCTTTTGAACTTTTTTGCTTTAAGGGGAGTGTGTATAGACTTCTGAACTAGTGAGAGTGTAAGAAGATACTTCACATTTATGTCCAACAGTAGGAATTGCTATGTCTCCATTTTATGCTTTTCTCCACCAATAAGTTATAATGGCATGGTTGGACTTTTTTCTTACAGTTGTAATCTCACAAATATTCACGGTAATGGCAAAAAGCCTGGGCATATAGGTCATGCCCCTTGCTACACTTCTGAAAATCTCAAGAGGAAAAAGAACACAATTCACTGAACAATTACTGTGTTCCTATTTTGGTGCTAAGGGCACTAAATACAACATTTACAGCAATCTTAAGAATTAGATATTACTGACCTTTTGTTACAAAGGAGAGACTACCAAAGGCTTAGACACTGACCAAACTGGTGAGAATTCAATGAGAATTGAATTCAAATGAGAATTTAAGGATTCAGACCTAGACTTTTTTTAACTCTAAAGCCCGTTCTCTCTCCACAGCACAGTGCTGCTTCTAGTAACTGCAGGTGATCAACCAAATATATGAATTAAATGGTTTATCGCATTTACTAAAAAGACCATATAAGCTAATTTAAATGTATTTACTGATTAAGAGAAAATATGTGTTTAATTATTTTATCAGGCTATCCTGTGGAAGTACTGAAAATATTTATTAATTATTAAAATATCACTGATACACATCCAAAAAACTCTTCTAAGGAATTTAGAAAAATCCCTAAACTGTTCAGTGCATGATGATATTACTTTGTATTTGTTTACTCACTCATTTTCTCCCATGTTTCTCTCCTAGAAGGCATAGTTAGCAACAAGATGATTTAACAGATAAAATTCCACAGAGCTGTCACAAAATGCAACTTTAAGTTGATTTTCTATTAATAGATATATTTGCTCTACCCTTCAATTCTGAACAAGTATATAAGGCATGGCTAACCAAAGCCATGAATGCAACCTATGTCCGAGGAACAGTGTTTCTGTGTGACACTAACTGGCACATACAGAGAACTAAGTCACTGAAATCAATCTGTAGTCAAGTGCACTATCTAGCCTGAATGATCCATGAACTCTTGACGGCTCCTCAAAAAATCCAAGAGTTAGCCATATGCATTAGTTCCAAATATAGTTATAGATTCAGTTACCAAAAACCTCAGCCAACAAACATGAAAATGTTACAAAAATCCTCCAAATCTATTTTTGATTCAGAGTCATTTTCTGATTTGTAGTAACAATAAAAATGTTATTTGCTCCTTTATCTCATACTGACACTGTAGTAACTCTGATAACATTAAATGATCAGAAGCTTCTTAAAATGAAATTTCTACCCCTTTAAGACTGTGAACTTTGCTTTACTTTAGAAAGGAGTGTTTGGCATTAGGTTCATCTCCCTAAAAGGCACATTGCTGCTGAGTGAAATAACAAAACTAGATTATTTAAGCATGGCAGCCTGCTAGGCAGCACATTTCTCAGTCATTATCATAGACCATACCTCAGGTGGTTGTTGTAAGGCTTCAGGCCAAAAGAAAACTGATTCAGGAGAACTGCATAAATCAACTAAAAATCATTTTGCTTGGCTTTCATATTGCTATTGTGAAATGGAATTAATTTAGACTTATAAAGAAAAATCTGCTCTGTGCTGAAATCTCCCTGTGCCTTCTCCACATGTTCAGAACAGTTCATGGTTTGAAACTTACCACAAGACAGAAACCATGTATAAAATCCCCTAGCTTAAAACAGAAATTCTCTAGCTTTTACCCAATTTCTGGCTACTCTATGAACTAAATTATGCATGGACACCAGGAGCATTTTCAAAGTCACTCATGTGACTAGTGAGGCAAAAATACTACGTCTACAGTAAGGTGAAGGCGTTGCCCATACATCCAGAAGAAGAATGTTAGTCTCAGCGAACTTGTAGAGAATGCTAATCATCAATTTTCAACAGGTAATTTTGAGTTCTGTGATTGGGTAGCTCAAGAGGGCTACTAAGAGCAGTGTAAAACTGTATATAGTGCCAAGGCCCCTCAGACTTCTGCCCAACCTATCTGGAATGTAGTAAATTTTGAAAATGAAAAAGCTTAGTTATAGACCAAAAAAGAGGATAACCAGTTGCCCTCAAGTCTATTCCATCTCATGGCAACCCATGTCTTGCAGAGTAAAACTGCGCTCCACAGGGTTTTCAAGGCTGTGACCTTTTAGAAGATCGCCAGGCCTTTTTTCCAAGATGCCTCTGGATGGGTTCACACCACCAACCTTTGGTTAGTAGTCAAGTGTTTAACTGTTACTACTAACAGTAATAGTTTCCATTTCAGGACTGTACTATGTGCCAGGAACTTACCATTCATTACCTCGTTAACTCGCACAGTAACCCCCTTTTAAAGATAGCCCAATTTTAAAAGAAATTGGAATACAGAGTTCAAGTAACGTCTTCATTCACTTGAATGTTATTACCATAAGGACAGAATCTAGTTTAATTCACTAATGTACCATCAGCTCTTAAAACAGTGCCAGGCACATAATAAATAATTGCTGATGGTCTGACCAACTCCAAAGTAAAAGCCACTTTTCTCTATGCCATGCTACTTCTCCAGAGATACAGCAGTTGCAAAAAAGAAAGGAAGAAACAAGATGATCCCTACTATTGCCTGGAGAGAATTTTCATATCTCAAATCAGGGAAGAGGAACCCAGGTATAGCCCAGTAAGACACGGCTGAGGATCAAGAAGGCCAAGATAGCTAGAGTTTGCAAGGAGAAGAGGGAGCTGCACAGAGAAAGAGCTCCAGAGATCTGCAGAAGATCCCCCTCCAGTCTTCAGCTGAATGCTGAACAGCACCTGGAAGTAAGAAAACTACCTGTGGCTGGGGAAAGAACTACCAGAAAGGGTTAAAGGAAACAATGCTGGTGCTCACAGAGATGGAATAGTTGCGGTCTCTCCAGCCGGAATGGGAAACAGAAAGGAAAGATTCCCCTAAGGAGGTCAGAATCCTGAAGGCTATTGAGAAGTGGCACCTTAAACTGCAAACAGAGTCCATTGTTCTTCTCTCAGGGACTATTTTCCTTTGTTGTTTTATGCCTTGTGTCTTGAAAACCATTGTTACATCATAGCAGTATTTTATCTGGTATTTTAGTTGATTCAGTCAGAATGTTATATCTGTTTCCTGTTACTCCATCTTGGCTGGATGTGAAAGTCTTATCACAGGTTAGTTTTGCCTAGTAGTTGGATAACCACTCTTTAAGGTTCAGACAGCAATACTAAATTGATAAAGAAAATAAAAATCTACCTAGATTTCAGGGGAGAAGTTCAATGTCATCACTGTAACATACTCCAAGATTCATTAGGTGAGTTTCAGAGTGACACAGTGCCCTGAAATTATATACCAGAAATGTGGGTGGAATTAAGGCTGTAAGGGATGACAAAGAAAAGATGGGGCATATTAAAGTGGAACCACATGAGACAAAATCAGACTGAGTCTGAGGTAGATGTCAGTCTAAGAGTATTTCCTGGATAGGATTACCCAGCTCAGAATGTTTAAGCTGGACAAGATATATTTGACAAGTAGATGTTTTGACAGTCCCAGAATATACTGATTTCATACCACTCACTATCAGAGTCTACATAAGGCAAAATCTGGAGAATTATGGTAGAAATGCAAATAATTGGACTCTAAGGCAAATAATAAGTTAAAGGAAAAACGGTAATTAGATAAAACAAGCCGTGCTAGTGAAGGAAAGTAAAATATTAAAGAATCAAGTTAAATTTTTAAAAATTCACCTGAACTTCTCTGAAGGTATAGCCTAACAGTAGAGAGAAATGAAACTAGAGACATATATATTATAGCTGCAGAAAAAGATGTGGGAGAAAATAGTGCTACTCGAAACCTGGAGCATTTAAAAACTGAGGAAAATTTCTTTAAGAGCAGGACCCTGGGACACAGGTTTCAGAATTATCATCAGGCACTTCCGTTTGAAAGTTCATTAAAAGTGATTCTCAGGTAGGCACTAAGCAATAACTTTCTAGAGCAGGCTTCTGGGCTTAGGCAATTCATATCAAAAAAGAATGAACAGGTACTGAAAATGCCTGTTTTCAAGATATTGGAGGACTGTATCTCTAAAGTCCACACTCATTGAAACCTGAGTTGTCAGAAGCCCAAGACTCAAAGGGAAAGTGGAAATTAAAAGGGACAGATGATGAAAAAGAAAAAGCACCTCAAATGAGATCCACAGACCCAGTTGCCATTATAATAATTTCTAAACCTGGAAAAAAGTAGAGAGTACACGGATAGATTCCGCTGTCCAATTCTGGTCACGGCATAGTAACAAAATTAATGCCTGCTTCTTTTTTTTTAGGAGATATCTAAAGCTTTTAAGTTCACTGGTTATGGATCTGTGATAACTGCAATCGTGGACTATGATTAGAATCATGGCTATTACGAACAGAGAAGAATACCGTCATTGAATGAGTGTGGAGTTGATGCTTAGGTATTAGTTTTGTACCAGTAACTCCTGGGAGCCCTGGCGGTGCAGTGGTTAAGAGCTATAGCTGCTAACCAAAATGTTGGCAGTTCAAATCCACCAGCCCTTTTGAAATCCTATTGGGATAGTTCTACTGTGTCCTATAGGATCACTATGAGTCAGAATCAACTCAATGGCAATGGGTTAGTAACTCTTTGTACAATTTTTTAAATGCAAGGTTCATGGGGGATTTGACTAATGTAACTGAAAGAATCACACCTATTCTGGTGAAAGAAACCCCAGGCCACAGATGCTAAACGACAACCTGACTACACAGGCACCAGAGAATTGGCTATTGAGGAGGACTTCAAATCCTTTGATTTTAATTTAACTGAAGCAATAGAATTTGATTTGGGACTTTACATCTTCGGAATCTTCCTGGAAATTTTCTAACTAGAAGGCATTTATTCTAACAACAACAACACATTCAAATTTGGGATATCTCTACATTTTTGACATTTTACCAAAGTAATTTAATGTTTTCATTCATTTTTATTGTGGAACACATACAAGTGATTTTGGTCATTATGGCCAACACTGGCTACAAAATCTTAATTAGTAAACCATCAGACTTATTTCAGAGCCTTCTGGGTGCTACACCTATAAAAAAAAAAAAAAAAAAAAAACACCTATACTGACAATTAATATTTCCAGAACCCTCAATAATTAGCAGGAGCGGAGTGACCACACGAAAAGGCAAGCTGCCTCAAGAAGTTCATCTCCTTCCCTAGTAAAAAAACTAGTAAAAAAAACTAGTAGGGAGAGCCATAATCCTGGTTGACCATAGCTTAACAGGTAAGCCCAGTGGGTTAAAAACAACCATAATAATCCATGGAATGTGGCTAACAGCGGTGGGGGGAAACTCAGCATATTACTCAATTGACAAATTTGGGAGCAGGACCTAGGAAAGCAGAGCTGAGATCCTTTCCCTCTCCTCCTCTTTTTTGGGAATGCATTATTCTCTATCCTTAGCACAATGGGAGTTTCACAACTCTGTCCTATGGGAGGCCTGCTGGAGTCCAGACAGGCCTGTGACTGGGTGGGAAAGTCTGCCTATTTACAGAAGTCTGTATTTATGGAATTCAGTATCTTTGCCCCACACCCAAGACAATGTCCAATAGATCTGGCAATAAGAAAACTTACATTTAGATCTCCCTTACTTCTTTGTCTAAGTAAACTGAATCAGAAGTAAGAGGAAAGGGTTCAGAGGAATGTTAAATACTGCGTCTCTCCAAACCCCAAATCTCTCTGGTTCATTAAAACCCAACCACACCCTATTGTCTTACACCAGACACCTTATTCACTTATGTTACCTACGTGACCCATGTCGACAACTGAACGTGAGGCATGGACCAGTGTAATCACAGCAGGAATGAATAAATGTTTATTGAATAAACATAAATGTCATTTGGTGATAAATTGGTACCAAACTGGTAAAAGCAAGGAAACTTCATAGGTGACACCAAATGTTTTGGGGTATGTTTTGTGTGTGTGTTTTAGGAGGGCGGGAGGCTGACAGAAATCTAAAAAATGATGGTGCTGCTGTTAAATGCTAAAATAAGAAAGCTTAGCTCGGTCTAATACCACTACTCTTTCAGTTTTACAAATGTTTACTTAATACACACTAACTACTGCCAGGCACTATGTTATGGGTTAATGGTACACAGAATGAAAGAGCAGAGAGAAAGCTGTCTGCTAATTGCCCCAGCAACAGTAGCTCACAACATACAGCAGAATGTAACCTTTGTGACTCAAATCCTTTACATAGGTTTATCAAATGACATGAAAAGGAGATTCAAATGCATGGTCCACAGCACATTAGAATCCTTCTGCTTTTCCTTCACAATTTCTTTTTTCCTCAAGCTCTCCAAAACATGAGTTCCCAAATCATCAATTACTTAACGTAGAGATTTTCTTGCTGCCTCCTCTTCCTCCTGGTTTGTCTTCTCTCCATGTTTCATTTTGTACCTAATGTTCCTGAACCCTCCCCACAATCCTTAACTTCCTAAGGCATGTCATCTTTAATATCTGTGATCTTTTTTTTTCCTCTAAGAATCAGCCCACTGACTTTATCCTTTCCATATCTGTACCTATTCTCCTACTTGGCATCACAAACAAATAAAATCCTTTCTGGAAATGTCAGAACCCCTTTGCTGACGAGGAAGGGGATCAGTGATCACAGCCAGGATCCTTTAAGGGAAGCTGGAAGGAAAGGAATAAGAAGACTTAAATAATTTAGTCCAATCATGATTATAATTAAAATATTGAGTGTTCACTACACGTAAGGACATATTCTAACCACGTTTACATGAGTACTTTATGTATTATTATCTCCTTTTTACAGTGAAAAGAACTAAGGCTTAAAAACAAAAAAGACCAAACCCATTGCTGTCCAGTCAATTCTAGCTCCTAGCAACTCCACAGTACAGAACAGAATTGCCCCATGGGGTTTCCAAGGAGTGCTGGTGGATTTGAGCTGCTGACCTTTCAGTTAGCAGTTGAGCTCTCAACCACTGCACCATCAAAACCAAAGAAAGCAAAACCATTGCTGTCGAGTCAATTCTGACGTACAGCAACCCTATAGGACAGAGTAGAACTGCCCCATAGGGTTTCCAAGGAGTAGATAGTAGATTTGAACTGCTGACCTTTTGGTTAGCAGCCAAGCTCTTAACCACTACACCACCAGGGCTCCACTGAATCACCAGGGCTCCCTTTTTAACAATTAAAAGAACTAAGGCTTAGGGTTTAAATATAGCTCAAGGTCGTAAAGCTAGAAATAAGTGAATCTAGAACTAAAATCCAGGTTGTCCTGACTCAGGAGCTCTGAACCTTCTCACGTCTTGTTTAGTCTATGACAACTCCATCCTGCCCTTTTCTTCCCATCACCCTCCAAAAATTTCAATTTTTTCAACACTTTTTAGTTGTAAAGACCAAGAATCTCAAAGCATTTAGACCATTATAATATACAACAGCACATACACAGTGCCAGCACATTGTCAGCACTCAAGAAATATTTGATTTACAGTGTCTAAAAAAAAAAACCATATACCTCTCTGTCCTTGGTTGCCAAATCGGTTTCTACAGGTTTTCTTGCTCTGTAAGGGATATCATTTTTCCCCAGGCCACAACATCAATCTAGAGTTGACTCTCTTTCACGTAATCTGTTTAGTTAGCATCCAGTGTTGACTCTTGTTAGAAAATACCCCTTCCACTAATCTTTTTGTTGCATGGCTACTAGCATGCTTAGTGTAGGCCCTCATCATTTTTCACTTTGAAGAATTCTATTTTCTCAACTACAATCAATTCTACACGCTATATATTAACTTTACACAAACTCTTCAATGGCTCCCCGTTGTCTTTAGGCTAAAGTCCACATTCTTCGGTCACAATCTGGTCTCTATATCTACAATCTAATATTCTAATAAACCCCTAATCAAAGACACAGCTCCAAACAAACTGCCCTACTCATTGTTCCATAAATATATGTTTACATTTCTCTAAAGAGAAAGACTATCAATAATATATAAAAATAGGCTCACCTTCACTCCCAATTAAAGATGTATTATTTGAAACAAAAAAATACAAAACATTGTTATACTATTTAAAAATACTACCTAGAAAACAACACACATGTCAAATAAGCAAACAGTTAAATAAATTATGATGCCTCTGTGGTTTTTTTTTTTTTGTGGATTCATTACTTTTATGTGTGGCCTTTATAGCCATGGTCTTGTACCTCCAACCCAGATGATGGTGTGATAGGATAATTGTGGCCTACCAAGGGGATTGGTCACTTTTGCCTTAAGAGAGAGCCAATTCCAGAGCAAAGAGGAGAGCCCACCACCACCAAAGAAGGAGAGACCTGCAGGAGACGGCACAGTGGGCATCCTGGCCCATGGAGCAAGAAAGCTGAGTCCCTTTGGGCAGAGACCGAGGGCCAGGGAGAAGTTGATGCCTTAGGTATGGATTTGGGACTTACCAACCTCCAAAACTTCGTGAGCCATTTCCAAGTTCTGTGAGATGTTGCAAGAAATTAGGAAACCCAAAGACAGGAGGGAGAATACTGAGGTGAGAGGGAGTAGTTGATGTTACAGATGATGGAGTAATACAACAGCATGGAAAAGTTAGACATTTGGGATGTCTTTATTTTTTTTTTAACCTCTGGCTCATAGAAACCAGGTTTGTGCTGATCCTTATAAAAGAAATTATTTGTTTAGCATCTATACAACTGTATACTCTGTATTTGTAAAAAAAAAAAAAAATTGGATTGATCTATATGTACCAACACAGAAAGATATTTATGGTATATTGTTAAATTTGGTTTTTTTTGTTGTTGTTGTTAAATTCAAAGAGCAAGTTGCCACAATAACTTGGATAAGCCTCAAGGGAATTATGCTGAGTTTAAAAAAAAAAAGCAATCTCAAAAGGTTACATACTATATAATTCCATTTATAGAAATTCATGTAATAACAAGGTTATACAGATGAAGAACAGATTAGTGATTGCCAGGGTTCAGGGACAGAGTCTGGCTATAAAGGGGTGGCAAAAGAGAATTTGTGGTAATGGTATAGCTCTATGTCTTGATTGTGGTGATAATTAGAGAAAGGTATACGTATGATAAAATTGCATTAAAATACACTTGTGTGCACACACACATATACACACACACAAATGTATAACTGGTAAAATCTGAATAAACTATGTGGATTATACCAATGTTAGATGGGTGTCTTTCAAATTTCTTGGCATAGAAAATCAAGTGCTTCCCACTGTTACATTTGTTTGTTGAAACACCTCAACTGGTATCCTGTCAATTCCGGGAGCCTTGTTTTTCACCAATACCTTCAGTACAGCTTGAACTTCTTCCTTCAGTACCATCAGTTCTTGACCATATCCTACCACCTGAAATGGTTGAACATCAACCAATTCTTTTTGTTACAGTAACTCCGTATATTCTTTCCGTCTTCTTTTGATGCTTCTTGCTTCATTCAACATTTTCCCCCACAAAATCCTTCAATATTATATTCCAAGGCTTGAATTTTTTTCTTTAGATCTTTCAGCTTGAAAAATGTTCTTTCCTTTTGGTTTTCTAACTCCAGGTCTTTGCACATTTCATTATACTACTTTGCGTTGTCTTCTTGGGCTGCCCTTTGAAATCTTCTGTTCAGTTTTTTTTTTACTTCATCATTTCCTCCATTCACTTTAGCTACTCAGTGTTCAAATGCAATTTTCGGAGTCTCTTATGACATCTGTTTTGTTCTTTTCTTCCTTTCCTGTCTTTTTAAGGACCTTTTGCTTTCTTCAGCTGCTTCCACAGCTCATCTGGTCTAAGGTCATTAGTGATTTATGGTATAGTTTTTGATGCAATACTATAAATGTTATCACTGTGGGAGATTGAGTGAAGTGTACATAGGACCTTCCTGTACATAGCTTTGTAGCTTCCGGTGAATATATAATTTTTCAAAATAAAGTTTGTTGTTTGTTTTTAATTATAAGGCACTCTCTCCATGTTCATAGAAAACACAATCTAGTAGTAAGTGTAAAGACTGTGAAACTCTTCCTGGAATATTTGGGTGAATGTTAATAGTTTAACAGGGTATATAAATTGTATAAAGAAGATTAAAATTGTTAAAACATAACTTAATAAATCTTTGTGTAAAAAGCAAAAAAAATAAAAATTACAAGTTGTACAATTGCATACATGGTTATATTTCATTTGTGTAAAAATATACAAATATTTATGGATTAACATATCTGGGAATACCTACACCTGTTAACAATGGTTACCTCTAGGGAATGTGATTAGGAGTAGCGCTGAGGACAAGGACAGGAGAATTTTATTTTTCACATTATATATTTCTCCATTGTTTGACTTTTTTTTTTTTTTGCATTGGCATGTGTTTATTTTATAATTTAAAATTGATCAGTAGTAAAATGAGGAGGAAGAGCCTGAAGGGGAAAGGGAAGTAAAAGGAAAAGGAATTTCCTCCTCTGAGCCTTTGCTCATCCCATTTCTTCAACGCCTACTTTAGGACTTCCTTTCCTACATAAGGTCTCAACCTAACTCTGAACTCCAGAGGTATTTTACTTTTTGTTTACACCACGTATCTGAGATTTAGAAAAAGTCTCTCTTGAAATATTAGACCCCGGAATAGTAGGTTCTCAAGAAATGTTTATCACAATAATACAAATACCTTAATTTTGCAAAAGATAGATTATTCACAAACTATCTGCACCGAATTACTGCTGTTACCAAGATAAGAATAAAGAGCATAATAATTTGAGAAACAAGTACACAGTCTTGGTCTTCTGGGTCAGTACATAGTTTCCTGGGTCATTCCCATAACTTCTGGTTTAGTTAGTCAGGAAAAAAAAAAAGGCAACCTTACAAAAGCATTCAAATTTAACAAAGTCGTTGGGGTTATTTGAACACAGCTACTTCATTTAGGAAAGCAAGCTAAGTTTGAAAAATTATTAAAGCTTTTACAGTAATTTCTAAGAAGTAATTCTGTTCAGCCATAGCAGGCCTGTGCTTATTAGCCCACTGACATACCATTTCCTGCATAAAGCCTGCCCTGCACTCTTGTGGTGGCTTCGGTCCTCAGCAGCACTTGCAGAAGAGGAAAGATAAGCTAAAATGTATACGCCATTACATTAAGATGTCTGTATCTTTCACTGATGTCTGGAAAAAAATAGGGATTATTTAATGCACCTGACGGACGTGGTCAGCACACACACTCTCAAGAACCACATAATCTGACGTACTGGAATACAGGCCTATTTTCTATTCTACACCTACAGGCTTATAGATGATGATAGTCTTGGTACTTGAGTATTTATTATTCTCTTGAAATAACTAAAAGGAATGGAACTAATATGTCAAAATTTTCTTCACTGAGGGTTAAAAATTAATTTTATAATAATAGCAAGAAAAAATTATACATGTATTTTACTATACTTCAAGCAATTATTGTATATATTCCAACACCTCCCAGAATGACATACTGTAATCTCAGTTATTAAATTATTATAATAGATGCACAGAAGATTTAGTTTATTCAGATTCGGAATAAAATATAACAAGGCTTTGGGGATTTCCTACTGATATTTCAACATAACTGTGCCATGTGCACCACCTAGAGGAAATAATGTAAAATTTACATTGAACATAAACACTTGCATTGGTTATATAGAGAAATTGAACAATTTCTTCATGAAAGTTATAAAAGAAACTATTTTCATCTGTCTGAGATAATTTATATGATTTCATGTAGTCCAGATATTGTGGAGTCGATATTTCAGCAGATTACAGGTTTCGACAGAGGTTCCAGACTAAGACAGACTGTGAAGAAGGACCTGGAGATCTATTTCTGAAAAAACTGGCCAGCGAAAACCTTATGAATAGCTAGCAGCGGAACATTGTCCAATATAGTGCTGAAAGATAAGCCCTAAGGTTGGGAGGCACTCAAAATACAACAGAGGAAAAGCTGCCTCCTCAAAGTATAAAAAGTATAGTCTACCTTAATAACATGGAGAGAGTAAAGCTTTTGGGACTTTCATTTGCCGATGGAGTACAATTCAAAATGAAACGAAACAGCTGAAAACATTCATTAATAATCTGAACATGGAATGTACAAAATATGAATCAATGAAAATCAGCAACTGTCAAAAGTGAAATGGAATGCTTGAAGATCGATATCCTAGGCATATAGTAAGTTGAAATGGCCTGGTTTGGCCATTTTGAATCTGACAATCATATGTCCTACTATGCCGGGTATGACAAATTGAAGAGGAATAGCGTCGCATTCATTGTCAAAAAGAACATTTCAAGATCAAGATTTCTCAATTCCTGAAATGCTAGGCTATCAGTGAAGGATAATATCCATACTCCTACAATAAAAACCAGTTAATATGATTATTATCCAAAGTCATATACCAACCACTAATGCCAAAAATAAAGAAACTGAAGATATTTACCAACATCTACAAGCTGAAATTGATTAAATATGCAATCAAGATGTGCTGATAATTACTGGTTATTGCAATGCAAAAGTTGTAAATAGGGAAAGAAGGACTAATAGTTGGAAAATGTGACCTTGGTGATAGAAAAGACACGGAGGATCACATGATAGAATTTTACAAAACCTATTCGGAACCCCTGGTGGCACAGTGGTTAAGTGCTATGGTTGCTAACCAAAAGGTCAGCAGTTCAGATCCACCAGGTGCTCCTCAGAAACTCTATGAGGCAGTTCTACTCCATCCTATAGGGTCCCTATGAGTCAAAATCAACTCGACGGCAGTGGGTTTGGTTAATGGCTTATTCACCAGAAGTACCTTTTTTCAGTAACATAAACAGTGACTATACATGTGAACTTCACTGGATGGAAGTGAAGCAATCAGATTGACTACATCTGTGGAAAGAGACAATGGAGCAGCTCAATATCACCAGTCAGAACAAGGCCAGGGGCCCACTAAGGAACATACATACCGTCAATTACTCATATGCGAGTTCAAGTTGAAACTGAAGAAAATTAAAACAAGTCCATGACAGCCAAAGTACTACCTTGAGTATATCTCATCTGAATTTAGAAACCATCTCAAGAATAGATCTGACACATTGAACACTAATGACCTAAGACCAGATGAGTTGTAGAATGACATCAAGGACATCAAACATGAAGAAAGCAAAGGTCATTAAAAGGACAGTAAAGAAAGAAAAGATCAAAATGGATGTCAGAAGAGGCTCTGAAACTTGCGCTTAAATGTACAGTACCTAAAATAACTGGAAGAAATAATTAAGTAAAAGAGCAGAACATAAAATTTCAAAGGGAAGCTTAAGAAGACAAAGAAAAGTATTATAATGAAATGTGCAAAGACCTGGAGTTAGAAAACTGAAACAGAAGAACACGTTCAACATTTCTCAAACCGAAAGAATTAAAGAAAAAATTCAAGCCTTGAGTGGCAATACTGAAGGATTCTACGGGCAAAACATTGAACAACAAAGGAAGCATTAAAAAAAGATGGAAGGAATATACAGTCACTGTACCAAAAAGAACCGATCGATGTTCAACCATTTCAGGAGGTAGCAGATGATCAAGAACCGTTGGTACTGAAGGAAGATGTCCAAGCTGCACTGAAGGCAGTGGCAAAAAACAAGGCTCCAGGAACTGACAGAATGCTAACTGAGATGTTTCAACAAATGAATGTAACACTGGGAAGCACTCGCTTGTCTATGCCAAGAAATTTGAAAGATACCTATCTGACCAACCGATTGGAAAAGATCCACGTACATGCCCATTCCAAAGAAAGGTAATCCAATGGAATGGAGATATTATCAAACAATATCATTAATATTACATGCAAGTAAAATTATGCTGAAAATAATCAAAAAACTGTTGCAGCAGTACATCAATAGAGAACTGCCAGAAATTCAAGCCAAATTCAGAAGAGGGCATGGAACAAGGGACATCATTGCTGATGTCAGATGGATTTTGGCGTAAAGTAGAGAATACCAGCAAGATGTTTACCTGTGTTTTACTGACTAGGCAAATGCACTCAACTCTGTGAATCATAACAAATTATTGATAACATCGCAAAGGATGGGGGTTCCAGAACACTTAATTGTGCTCATGCGGAAGCTGTACATAGACAAGAGGCAGTTGTTCTAACAGAACAAGGGGATACTGCATGGTTTAAAATCAGGAAAAGTGTGTGTCAGGGTTGTATCCTCTCACCATATGTATTCAGTATGTGTGCTGAGCAAATAATTTGAGAAGCTAGACTACATAAAGAAGAGAATGGCATCAGGATTGGAGGAAGACTCATTAACAACCTGTGATACGCAAATGACACAACCTTCCTTGCTGAAAATGAAGAGAACTTGAAGTACTTACTGATGAAGAACAAGGACTACAGCCTTCAGTATGGATTATACCTCAGAATAAAGAAAACAAAAATCCTCACAACTGGACCAATACGCAACATCGGGATAAATGGAGAAAATACTGAAGTTTTCAAGTGTTTCATTTTACTTAGATCCACAATCAATGCTCATGGGAGCAGCAGTCAAGAAATCAAATGACATATTGTATTGGGCAAATCTGCTGCAAAGGAAAAAAAAAAACTCTCTTTAAAGTGTTAAATAGTAAATATGTCACCTTGAGGACTAAGCTGTGTCTGACCCAAGCCATGGTATTTTCAAAATACCATGTAAAAGCTGGACAATAAATAAAGAAGACCAAAGAAGATTTGATGCATCTGAATTATGGTGTTGGCAAAGAACACTTAATATATCATGGACTGCCAGAAGAACAAATAAATCTGTCTTGGAAGAAGTACAGCCAGAATGCTCCTTAGAAGCAAGGATGGTGAGACTTTGTCTCACGTACTTTGGATATTTTATGAGGAGGGACCAGTCCCTGGAGAAAGACACCATGTTTTGTAAAGCAAAGGGCCAACGAAAAAGAAGACCCTCAAGGAGATGGATTGACACAGTGGCTTCAACAATGGGCTCAAACACAGCAATGACTGTGAGGATGGCATAGGATCAAGCAGTGTTTTGTCCTGTTGTCCACAGGGTCACTATGAGTCAGAACCGACTCAAAGGCACCTAGTAACAGTCCAGTTAAGATTTCAATAGAAATCAGATATCGACTGGAATCAAGCGTTGTTGTTGTTAGGTGCCGTTAAGTCAGTTCCAAGTATCAGTACTTACAGTTGCAATTACTTAAAACTTTTTCTTTAACATAATTTAAGTATTTATTTTAAAGGTCTATTTATTTAAAATTAAATGTAACACTTATTATCAAAAAATAATTTAATAAGGATAAACCTTTCCTTTGTTTTCCATATTAAAAAAAAACCTGTATTATTGACAGTACATTACTGTACTACTAAAATGTAAATTATAAAAACCTCCAAACCTAAAAGCTCCATCACCAAAAAGAGAGAAGAACTGTACTTCATCAAACACTTTTACTAAGTACCTTCTGGGTCTCATAGCATCTATATAATGAAACGAGCTAAATAGTTATACTACCTTGCAGATATTCAACTTATTTTATAACAATAACCATTACCATTACTTACAAATACAATTTTTAACAGATGAGAATAGCTCCTTTTAGTCACCTTATTATACTAAAATGAAAGCAGTTATCTGGGACTAAAACTCCATTCCTCCATCTCTTCTTACAATTTGCTCTCTCTCCCTAATTCATCTTATTCAAAAATAAAGTCTCTCATTGTGCCTATAATTAATGTCATTGAATTGTACACTTAAAAATGGTTAAAGTGGCAAATTTTATGGTATGTATGTATAAATATTACCACGGTTACATGCCAAAGACTTCAAATCACTCTATAATATAGATCTCTCTTCTACATATTGAAAAAACAGTTCAGTAGACTTGTATGTCTCAAAGGCATTCCAACTTAACATGTCCGAAGCCACTATGCTCTTTCCCCAAAAAACTTGCTTCTCTTTCAGCTTTCCTTTTTTCCGTCTATGGCACCATCAAACTTGGAAATCATCCTTGAAAACTCCCTTTCCCTCTCCTTCCATATCTGCTCCATTGTCCAAACCACTGATTTAACTTCTAAGTAACTCTCAAATCCATTCCATCCCGTCCCTCTCCACTTCTGCAACCCTTATGCAAGCTAGCAAAGCTTCTGACCTAGGCTATTGTCAAAACTTCCAAACTCATCTTCCTTCATAACGATGCCCAACTCAGTTCTCCAAACAGCAGCCAGGCTGTTCTCTTCACATTGCCCTGTCCCCTCTTCCAGGCTGTCTATAATCCTTCAGTAGCATCCTATTGTTTTCACAGATCAAGACTCTAGTCCTGAATTCGGCAAAGAAGGCCCCTTGGTCACCTGGCCAGAGTTTGCTTCAAAGTCTCAGGTTACATCACTCTTCTCTTCCCTTGGTTCTCCATGCTCTAGTCTCTGGAATTCTTTCAGTTCTGCTAAGCACCACTCTCTTTTCCAGTCCTGGGGCTCTGTAAATGTTGATGCTTTTTCTTGGAACATACGTCCTCCACCCCATTTCTATATAATTATTTCCTACTCAGTTATCCTTCAGATCTCAATTCATATCTACTTTATCAGGGAACCTGGCCCCTGAGATCAAACCAAGTCCTCTCTTATCTGTCCCTTTTGTTGATCCCCATGAGAAAAGAAACTCTTTATGGTTTTGCTCATCAGTATATTCTCATTGCATGGCATAGAATTAGTAAACACTTAATAAATATTTGTTGAATGAACAAATAAATAAATGAGAATGGTCATTTCCTCACTCCAAGAAAAAACACTCAAAATGAATGACAGAGTGCATATGTTCACCTCTTCTCTATCCCAAGACCCACTGAAACCAATAGTGGATATATACACAAAAACGATATAAACCAACAATGAGAGAGAGAGTGGAAAGGGTGACACTCAAAAGATGGTCTCGACAAATTTCAGGAAAACCGAAAGCGCATGATAACCTAGTGATTGATAAAGAAAGGCAAAGGGAGATGATATAAAGTATACATACCGAAAGGGCTGTAGTAGAAAGATAATCTGCCCAGGAGAATCCAGAGGACTGAGGACTTTGAAATGCCAACTTCAGTTGTGAGTAGAAGTAAGGCATGGGCTAAAAATGGGGAGATTAATTGAAGGTTTTCAGAAAAAACATCCTACCTCCCCTCACACCCACCTCCCACACCCCAATCCCTTTCTTAAAAGGTCCAGCCAGGTAGCATTTACCTTCATGCCAACTCTGGGCTAAAGAGAGAGACTAGAGGAGGGGAGAGGGAGAAGACAAGGGAAAATGGGGGCAAGAAAGAAAGAGAGCTGAAAGAGTGGGGAGGGAAGGAAGGAAGGAAGACATGATAAAATTGCATTGAAACGCACACAGACACACACATGCAGGGGACCACTGTTAGAGCAGGGTGCCTCTGAGCAGGAAGTTTGTCCAGAGCTAAAGCAGCTATAACACTTGCCCATGCAGGGCAGAGGCCTGAGTGTGCCTACTGCAGGGATTACACGCCTCCCCACCCCCAACCTCCCTACCACTCAACCCGCCACCCCCCCCCCACCCCAACAGGGTGGCTGGAGCCATGTGGGCCCTCAGGCAGAGCAGGCCTAGGTAACCTGGTGGCAAGAGAGAGAACCACTCGGGCCTGGGTAGTGTGGCGGGAGCTCCTGTACAGGGGTCTTCCCTCTGGTGAGGCAAGGCCCAGAGAGGCCCAGGAGCAGAGCAAAAGCCTTAGGTAGCTTGGTGGTAGCCAGAGGCAGTGGTGATATGAACTTAGCATGTGACCTAACCACCAAGAGCCTGCCCAGGGACATAAGAATGGACATGGGTGATTTGGGAAAGGGTATGCATTTCTCCTTTGAAAGTCTGTTATTGTTTACTGTTTGCGTTCTATAAATAATAACTGGCTTTCACTTTGCCACTCCTACATAAGTGTCTCATGTGTCTGGCTCAGTTACAGATGAACGTAAGATCCACGGAATGGCTGATTGCCAGCAGGTGTACATACCTCATTCCTAGGAGCCTTATGAAAGTTTGAGGCAAAGCCTGTCTGCACGTGCAATGCAGACAGACAGACCCTTACAACCACCAATCAAAAAAAAAAAAAAAAAGAAAGAAAGAGAGGGAGGGAGTAGGAGAGGGAAAGAGATGAGAAAGGAAGTGGGGGAAGGAAGGAAGAAGGGTTTTCGGACATGTAAGTAATCAGAAGTTTTACCTATTAGGGTGGTTTCTGATGAAAAGCTTTTAGGATATACACCAACAAAGAAAGGAATAATCCAAGAAAGAGGAACATGCCCAGAAACAGCAAGTCTAATCAGAAGAGCAGTGAAGGTGAGTCCCAGGATGACAGCAGAGCATCAGAACAGGCAGTCATTTTGGACTTGCTCCAGAAGGATGGAGAGCTCCAAGCAGGAGAACTCGGTGGGAAAAACGTCCATAATATCATAAACTATACGATAAGAAGTCTGAACAAAACTTAAAATATAATAAAGGCGAATAATGCAAAGAAAAAGATAAACCAATTAGAAACTGAACAAGAAATAAACAGGTCTAAAACAAAGAAAATATAAATAGAATCCACTAATTGACTCTCCAATCAACAATATTTACATGACCATAGTAACATTAACATTGTCTATTGGGTTTCATATTTTAGCAGCAACGAAGTATGAACATATTATGGTTATAAAGTGTAAGTGGCGTGGACCTCGATAAAAGTAAGAATACAGTGGAATGGTAAGGAAGGAAAACTGAGGGGACTAGAAGGTGCATTGCCCAGTCAAAAGACACTTTCTATAGTTGGGGAAACAAGAAACCAAATACCTTAGTCTGGATTCTCTAAAGAAGTAAAACCAGTGAAGTGAATATAGATCTATATAGAGAGAAATTTACTTCAAAGAGATGGCTCATGCAATTGTGAGGATATCTCTCACACAACTGTGGGGGTTGGCAAGTCCCAAGTCATGGGTTAGGTAGAAGGCTGAAGACCTCTACTGACTCACGTGGTTGCAGGGGCTGATGAATCCAAAATCTGCAGGTCAGGAGACAGGCCAGAGGCCCCTGCTGGCTCATGGGATTGCCGAGGTTGGCAAATTCAAAAACTGTAGGTCAGGTGGCCAGAGATTTCTGCAGGCTTACATCCCTAGAACCAGAGGTCAGGTGACAAGAAAAGTGTAGGGTCAAGAAAAAGAGCAAGCATTGCCAAAGTATTCATTTATATACTAGAGGCAGACTGCACCCCTAAGGCAAGTTCCCTTTCAAATGACTGGCTGTGCACATCAGATCACAAAATGGAAAGTGATTACATAGTGTCTGCCAAACCACTGAGAATCATAGCCTAGCCAAGTGGACACATAACATTAACCATCACAACAACGTAGTATAAAACTTAAAATCTCGGGAACTAAAGATAAAATTCTTAATAGACATATATTTGGAGGCAGGGAAATGTTAGAAAGCTTTGTAAAAATGAGTTAAATCTTCATCTATCATAGCAAAAAGTTAATAAAGAATATTTAAAATATATAAATCTATAAATAGATATGTAAACACATTTTGGAGATATTGTAGAGTTTTATTAGCTGCATGACACTAGCCAAGTTATTTAACCTCACTGTGTCTCTGTTTTCTCATCTGTAAAATGAGAATAACAATGGTACATACATTATGGTGTTTGTATGAGGATTAAATGAGTGTATAAATCTATTATAATAGTGGCTGCTATATTGTCAGTGCCACATACCAATAAATAAATATATGTTTGATGCCTCTGGATGAGTGATACTGGTAGAGATGGAAAGAGGAAGCCAGAGGACTCTTAATTTTCTTTATTTACCCTTCTTATTTTATTTCTTTTAAAAAGTGATGTGAAGAAGAAATTGAAGTTGTCAATTTCATTCTACTTGAATCAAAAATCAATATCCACGGAAGCAGCAATCAAGAAATCAAACAAAATATTGCACTGGGCACATCTGCTGCAAAGGACCTCTTCAAAGTTATAAAATGCAAAGATGTCACTTTGATGACTAAGGTGCATCTGACCCAAGCCATGGTCTTTTCAATCACCTCATGATGTGAATGAGAAAGCTGGACAATGAAAAGAAGACAGAAGAAGAACTAATGAATTCAAGCTGTGGTGTTGGTATACCACCCCACACAATGGAGTTAAGTAACTTGGCTAGAGTTTGAAGAAATACAACCAGAATGCTTCTTAAACTTAAGGATGATGAGACATCAGCTTGCTTACTTTGGACATATCATCAGAAAAGACCAATCACTAAAAAAGTACATCATGTTCGGTAAAGTAGAGGGTCAGCCCTACTCAAAAACTACAGGGTAATGAAAGAAACAAAGATGAAATTTAAAAATTCCTACAATCAAAGGAGAACAAAAACACAACATACAAAAACCTTTGGGACACAGCAAAAGCAGTGCTCAGAGGTCAATTCAGCAATAAACACATAAAGAAAGGAGAAAGGACAAAAATGAAAACATTAACCCTACAACTCAAATAATTAGAAAGAGAACGGCAAAAGAAGTCCACAGTCACCAGAAGAAATGAAATAATAAAAATTAGAGCAGAAATAAATGACACAGAGAGCAGGAAAACAATAGAAAGAATAAGACTAGAAGCTGGGTTTTTTTAAAGGATTAATAAAATTGACAAACCACTGGCCAAACTGACAAATGAAAAACAGGAGAAGATGCAAATAACCAGAATAAGAAATGAGATGGGTGACATTACAATAGAATAAACTGAAATAAAAAGGATCATAACAAAATAGTATAAAAAATTGTACTACAACTAATTTGAAAACCTAGAGGAAATGGACAAATTTCTGGAAATATACCACCTACCTAAACTAACACAAAGTGAGGTAGAAAATTTGAACAGATCTATAATAAAAGAAGAAGTTGAAGGGGTCATAAAAAAAAAAAAATACTCCCAACAAAAAAAAGTCCTGGTCCAGATGGCTTCACTAGAGAATTCTCCCAAATATTCAGAGAAGAGTTGACATCAATTCTACTCAAACTATTCCAGAACATAGAAAAGGAAGAATATTCCCAAACTCATTCTATAAAGTCAATATAATCCTTATACCAAAGCCAGACAAGGACATCACTAAAAAAGAAAACTACAGGCCAATATCCCTCATGAATACAGACTCAAAAATTCTCAACAAAATCCTAGCTAATAAAATTCAACAGCATTAAAAAAAAATCACAACCAAGTGGGATTCATACCAGGCATGCAAGGCTGGTTCAGACTAGAAGATGAATCAACATGATCACATAAATGAAACAGATGAAAAAAATCACATGATCATATCAATTGATGCAGAAAAGGCATTTGATAAAGTCCAACACTCACTTCTGATTAAAAAAAAAAAACTCTCAGCAAAATAGGAATAGAAAGGAAACTCCTCAACATAATAAAGGGAATTTACGCAAAATCAACAGCCAATATTATCTTCAATAAGAGAATCTGAAAGTACTCTCCCTGAGAACAGGAATCAGGCACCACTCTTATTCAACATTGTATTGGAAGTCCAAGTAAGGGCATTAAGGCAAGAAAAGGAAATAGAGGGCATCCACATTGGTAAGGAAGAAGTAAAACGATCCCCATTTGCAGATGATATGATTCTATACACAGAAAATCCTAAGGACTCCACAAGAGAGCTACTGGAACTAATGGAAGCATTCAGAAAAGTGGCAGGATAAAAGGTTAATGTACAAAAATCAGTTGGATTCCTCTACATCAACAAAGAGAACTTCAAAAAGGAAATCAGGATGACAACATCATTTATAATAGCCTCTAGAAAAAAAAAAAAAACTTTTTTTTTCACCACTAGAAAGAAAAATACTTAGGAATAAATCTAACCAGGGACATAAAAGACTTATATAAAGAAAACTACAAAACACTACTGCAAGAAGCCAAAAGAGACCTACATAAATGGAAAAACATACCATACTCTTGGATAGGAAGACTTAACATTGTGAAACTATCAATACTATCTAAAGTGATATAGAGACATAATGCAATCTCGATCCAAATTCCAACAGCATTCTTCACCGAAATGGAAAAACTAAATGGGCTCAAGCATAACAATGATTGTGAGCATGGCACAGGACCAGGCAATGTTTCATTCTGTTGTGCATAGGGTCACTATGAGTTAATCGATTCAACAGCACCTAACAACATCAACTTTATATGGAAGGGAAAGAGGTCCCAAATAAGTAAAGCCTTATTAAAAAAAGAAGAACAAAGTAGGAGGCCTCACACTACCTGATCTCAGAAACTACTATACAGCCACGGTCATCAAAACAACCTGATACTGGTACAACGACAACACACAGACCAATGGAACAGAATTGAGAATCCAGATATAAATCCATCCACCTATGGACACCTGATCTTTGACAAAGGACCAAAGGTTACTGGGTGGGGAAGAGACAGTCTCTTCAACAAATGGTGCTGGCAAAATTGGATATGTATCTGTAGAAAAACGAACAGGATCCATACATCATACAATATACAAAAATTAACTCAAAATGGATCAAAGACCTAAATATAAAACCTAAAACTATAAATATCATAGAACAAAAATTACAACAATGCTAGGGGCCCTAATATTTGGCATCAAGAAATTACCAAACATAACTAAAAATGCACACACAGAAGAAAATGAACTAGATAAATGGGACCAAAAAATTAAACACGTTCAACAAAAAGCTTCTCCAAAGAGTAAAAAGAGAACCTACAGACTGGGAAAAAATTTTGGCTACAATATATCTGACAAGATAAAACTTACAGAAAACTTCAATACCTCAACAACAACAACAACAAAAAGACAAATAATTCAATTAAAAAATGGGCAAAAGGAAATGAACAGACACTTCACCAAAGAAGACATTCAGGCTGCTAACAAACATATGGAGAAATGCTCACAATCACCAGCAATTAGAGAAATGCAAATCATTTACATGAGATACCATCTTACACCAACATTACTGGGGCACTAATCAAAAAAACATAAAATAGCAAATGTTGGCAAGGATGTGAGGAGATTGGAACTCTTATACACTGCTGGTAGGACTATAAAGTGGTACAACTACTGTGGAAAGTGGTGCTGTGCTTCCTCAAAAAGCTAGAAATAGATTTTTTTATGGCTTAAGGGGACTTCTAAGTCAATTGGCAAAAAAATTCTATTATGAAAACATTCTGCATCCCACTTTGAAATGTGGCGTCTGGGGTCTTAAATGCTAACAAGTGGCCATCTAAGATGCATCAATTGGTCTCAACCCACCTGGATCAAAGGAGAATGAAGAACACTAAGGTCACACAATAACTATGAGCCCAAGAGACAGAAAGGGCCACATGAACCAGAGACTTACATCATCCTGAGACCAGAAGAACTAGACGGTGCCCAGCCACAACCGATGACTGCCCTGACAGGGAGCACAACACAGAACCCCTGAGGGAGCAGGAGAACAGTGGGATGCAGACCCCAAATTCTCATAAAAAGATGAGACTTAATGGTCTGACTGAGACTAGAAGAATCCCTGCAGTCATGGTCCCCAAACCTTCTGTTGGCCCAGGACAGGAACCATTCCCGAAGACAACTCATCAGACATGGAAGGGACTGGACAATGGGTTGGAGAGAGATGCTGATGAAGAGTGAGCTACTTGTATCAGGTGGACACTTGAAACTGTGTTGGCATCTCCTGTCTGGAGGGGAGATGGGAGGGTAGAGAGGGTTAGAAACTGGCAAAACAGTCACAAAAGGAGAGACTGGAAGGAGGGAGCGAGCTGACTCATTAGGGGGAGAGTAAGTGGGAGTATGGTGTAAGGTATATATAAGCTTATATGTGACAAACTGACTTGATTTGTAAACTTTTACTTTAAGCACAATAAAAATTATTTAAAAAAAAAAAGCTAGAAATAGAAACACCATATGATCCAGCAATCCCACTCCTAGATATATAACCTAATGAAATAAGAGCCATCACACAAACAGACATGTACCCCACGGTCATTGCAACATTACTCACAATAGCAAAAAGGTGGATGCAATCTAAGTGGCCAACAACAGATGAACAGATTAACAAACTGTGGTACATAATGGAAAACTACAAAACGATAAAGAATAATGATGCCACAAAACATCTCACAACATGGATGAATCTGGAGGGCATTATACTGAGTGAAATAAGTCAATCACAAAAAGACAAATATTGTAGGAGACTGCTTTCATAACGTGACAACAAAAGGTTTACACACAGAAAAAAGAAAAAAAAAAAAGACTCTGATGCTTACAAGGGATGGGACAGGGTGGGAAGGAAAATTGCCAAAGAGATAGTAGGCACGAGTTAATATTGGTGAAGGGAAAGGCAATACAAAATATGGGAGAAGTCAGGACAATATGACCAAGGCAAGAGAGGACACTGAGAAGAGTGCAGGAATAAAGGACAACTATAGTAACTACTATATCATAGCCAATCCTGCAACAACAGAATCAACGAGCAATAATCTATGAATTGATACACAGAGAAATAGACAGATAGATATGCCAAGAGGTCAGAGGAGGGGTAAGGGAACACACCCATTAGCAGATACAGTTCAGAGGTAGGAATTTCTAAATACATGACTGTAGGTGTTCCTCATATGTTAACACAGACAGTAGAACACACAGTGGCACAGTATGTGAAACCTCCTAGACATATCTAAACACCTCATGGGATGAAGTTCCCAGGCTCAAAGGCAAAGGATCGTAGACTCAGGGGACATCTGGGTCATTTGGCACAACATAGTTCTTAAAGACAATATTCTACATCCTACTTTAGCGAGTAGCATCTGGAGTCTTTAAAGCTTGCAACAATCGATCTCTTCTAGTTCCGGAGCAAAGGAGAAGGAAAAATATTTAAGACCCAAGGAGGCAATTAGTCCAAAGGACTAATAGACCACGTGAACCACAGCCTATACAACCCCAAGACCAGAAGAACTAGATGGTGCCTGGCTACCACTGCCAACCCTTTGGATTGGGATTACAACAGAGGGTTCCAGATAGAGTGGGAGAAAACCGTAGAACAAATGACCAAATTCATTTACTGGTCTAACAGAGACTGGAGGAACTCTGGAGACTATGGCCCCCAGACACCCTTCTAACTCAGGGTTCTAACCCACTTCCAAAGTTCACCTTTCAGCCAAAGATTAGGCAAGCCTGTAAGACAAACAATAACACATGTGAGGAACGTGCCTTAGCTCAATCAAATATAAAAGATCAAATGGGCAACACCTGCCCAGGAACAAAGACAAGAAGGCGGGAGGGAACAGGAAAACTAGACCAATGGACATGATGAACCTGGGGTAGAAAAGGAAAGGGGGAGAGTACTGACACAATGTGGGATTGTAGCCAGTGCCATGAAACAACTTGTCTGTAAATTTTTGAATGAGAAACTAATTTGCTCTGTAAACTTTCACCTAAATCACAATAAAAATAAATAAATAGAGGGTTAGGGAAAATGAGGGACACCCTCTATAAGATGGATTGGCACAAAAGCTACAACAATGGACTCAAACATATCAGCTGTCATGAACATAGCACAGGACCAGGTAATGTCTTGCTGTCATACATAAGGTTTCATAAGGTCGCGATGAGTTGCAGCCCATTCAGCTCCACCTAATAACAACAAACCCTTTTTATCTCTTCTAAAAAGGGGTAAGTATTTTTAGATAGATCTGTGGGTGGTGCTTGACCACTCACCAAAAAGCTGTAGGTTCAAACCTCTCCAGCAGCACCATGGAAGACGGGCCTGGAGATCTGCTTCAGTGAAGATTACAGGCAAAAAACCCTATGGCACAATTCTACTCTGTAACACACAGGGTCGCCATGACTCGATCTCAATGAGTTTGTTTTTTTATTGGTTTGATAACAAACGAAAAAATCCTTGTTTAAAATAATTTTAAAATCATGTTTTATAATTTCCAAGCCTGAAGATGTCAAATTAAATTTATACAACTAATTTTGAACTCTTCTATAAAACTAGTAAAATCTATAAAAAGTCAAACTGAATTAAAGGAGTAATGTGAGTGTAACGAACCCAAATGTTTATCCTTCTATGATCTTCTAGGCAAAAATGTTTGGGTACTCGACTCCTCTTCACCACGTACATCAATTTTTCCTTTCTTTTTCTTCTTCACTTTCTTTCATTGCCACCTGTCCCTTTTCTCTCTTACTGTCTTCTCTCCCTGTAGTTACCCTGCTCCACGCTTTAGTATGCTGGTGGCCCTTATAGTCTTTGCTTATGCCTGTTGTGGATATTTAACGCTCAGTGGATTTGTGACTATGGAAATAGATGTTTACTACATTCAGAAAAATATTAGCATTCAGAAATTAAAGTTTGTTGATTTCTATGACAAAATCATTATTGTAATACACATTATAAGTGTAACTTATTAAATGTTATAATACTGAAGTGGTTTTCAAAGACTTGAGAAATAATTAAATTTAAGAAAACACCTTCTAGTCAAATAGATGTGAACCATGCTTCAAGAATATTCTAAAATTCCCTTGTCCTAATGAATTATTGAAATAACTCAAAGAAATTATATTCCTTTAACATTATCTAGATGCTTTTTAAAAGTCACACCTACCAAGAGAGGCACTTACTAGGTGTGCATTCATGTCTTATCACAAATTAAAATAAAACCAATATTAACTAAGGGGAAAAAAATCTGATCTTTATAATCCTCTCTAAAGTATACGCAATGATGTAATTTTGCTGAAAATGAGTAGTTATAGTTAAGAGTGCTGGGAGAGTGGAACCTAGGAAATTAATCATATTAAACACCATTTAAGGGTCTCTGAAAACAAGACTCAAGTTTCTATAATAGACACTTCTCTTACATGGGATCTTTTTCTACCACTTTTTTGTTTGTGTTTAAATCTACAGCCAAAACACATGTACGCATTTACACGTCACAGCAGTAACAGAACATGAACAGCAGAGGGAGGCAGAGGAGAAGGCCAGCCGGTGAATTTCACCAAGGCTAAGATTTCTCTGCAGCCCTACCATGCTTGGACTTTGAGGCATGGATATGCAAAACTCCTCATGGTGAAGGTGTGTAAAGCAGATCAATCGAATTACTCGCAAATTTTTTTATTCTTAGAAGTACTACGAAAATGTCAAACTCCTTATCGGAGCCCATTCTTGCCAAATATTTCTTGGGCAAATGTAACTAGGAAAGGATCATATTGTCAGTTCATTTTTAAAATATTTTGGAAACAACGTCATCATCAAATATTTGAGCATCTTCATGATAGTTAACGACAAATATCACAGGTATAATTTTAATTTTAATATAAAGAAATAATTCTCTATTCACCTAGGCTTAGAATAATGCCTTAAAGCCTCATCATTGACTTTGGGTTATTAAAATAAAGCTCTTAATAGCAATTAAAATATGTTTATCAAGATGTCCTTGGGTGGCATAAACAATTAAGCATTTGACTACTAGCCAAAAGGCTGGTGGTTCAAACTCACCCAGAGGTGCCTCACAAGACGGGCCTGGCAATCTGCTTCCAAAAGGTCACAGCCTTGAAAATTCTGTGGAGCGGGTCTACTCTGAAAACACATGGGGTCTCTATGAGTCAGAATCGACTCAGCAGCAACTAACAACTATTAGAACAAAACAAAAATGTGCTTATCAGTTTAAATCAGCCAGGTTAATAAACACTTAGATTAAGTAAGGTTGCTTTAATATACAGAGTCGTTGGGGTTTTTGGATGACCAAGGTTTTGGTGTAGTTGAAGGTTATAAACCTCCTACAGAGAGTGCATTAGCAGACTCAGCTGCAGGGCTTCCAGCAATGCCAGTTTGCAGTGGAAGAAGCATAAACATGTAGAACCTGGGCTGTAAGGAGGAGCCCAGCTATAAACGTGATGGGACTGGTATGGCCAGCAGTGGTATTCGACAGGTACAGTGAACTTCTTTCCTACCTGAACCAGCACTGATACTCAAGAAAGGTAAGTCAAGGAATAGCTGAGCTGCTGCAATGCTCACCCAGCATCAGGAGCCAAATTATCTATCTGGTTGAAGCAAGACTCAGAGCCAGAATGCCCAATTACCTAACTAAGCACTGGCAAAGCAAAAGAACCAGTATGTTCTGTATGTTTGTGTGTGTGTGCTGTTGTTGCTTCTGTTGTTAATTGCAGATTTTGCTATTTCCAAAAAGCATCAAAGCAGACATCATAGAAAAAGCAGAACTTCAATGCACTTTCTTATAACAGAATATCGTTTACTGGTCCCTGAAGGCCTTAACCTGTGGCAGACCAGAGCTAATGGCCGGAGGCATGCGCCTCAGGCGGGGGATGATGGGTGCAGCCCAGCCAAGTGGATAAGTAGTCAAGGCAGGATTCTGGATTTAGCACGGGAATTGGAGTGCAAATCAGAAAACTATGACTGTAGAAATAGAGTTAAAAAAAGAAGGCTGACAGGACGTGGGAATACCCAACACTCACCCTATCAGATACAATACTATGGATGCCACCTTTGGTTAGGATTCCTTCAGAGGCCTAATAGGATCAGTCCTGAACAAAGTGTGAAAAGACATAGGTTTTAAAGTAGAAACATTCTGAATTAAAACACTATTTACATATAATATACTAATTGTGAATTTATGAGAACATGATCAAACCTCTCTGGGCCTCAATTTCAATAAATATTTTAGTAAATACTAGTTCTTTTTCTTTTCACACAACTGAGTAGAACTGAAGGAGATAGTTACTGACAATAAGCTTAAACCCAGTAAAAGGTAAAACCAGAATGAAACAGAACCAAAAGCAACACGAAATATATATTCAGCTACTAATACCTGTAAGGTCACATGTAATAAAATCTACAGTGTACTAGCTTTGCATTAATGTGTTATGAAAAGACCAAACAAAAACATACCTCCTTTTATTTCTACCTACTGGTCAAAATCCCCCTAAGCATCATATATTAGACTCTTCTCTGTCAAGCTTAAACATTTGCTATTGCCATGAAAGCATGATGTTGACATTTCTGGTTGCCAGAGGCATCATAGTGTTGGATATGTATACAAGAGCTTCCTGTTAGCTCAAATGTAGGGCTTTTTAATCAGCAAGGCTTTCTTTTTATATGTCAGTACAATAATAGAAGTATAGATTTACCATGCAAATTACATGTGAAAATCTGAATTCATTTACCCAGAGAAATAAAAGCACTGGTATCTAAAGACTTATGTTTACAGGTATTTTTTGTTTTGTTTTGTTTTGCTTTGTTTTTCACAGCATCATTCAGAGTGAGAAAAAATAAAAGCCTTGAAACAAAGCGGATGCCCATCAGTAGCAGATGGCTGAATATATTATAATGCATATGCATCACAGAATACCATGGAGCCCTTAAAAGGAGTAAATTATAGCTTTGCCAGCTGGCTTGAAAGAATTTCCATTACGTATTAGCAAATGCAGTTCTACTCTGTCCTATAGGGTAGCTATGCGTTGGAATAGACTCAATGGCAATAGGTTTGGTTTAGTTTTTGGTATTAGCAAATGAGAAAAGCAAAATGCGTAAAAGTATAAAAATAATGCCAATAAACTTTCCATATGTATATGAGTATACATATGATCCAGTGTTGTTGTTAGGTGCCACTGAGTTGATTTCAACTCACAGTGACCCCATATGACAGAATAGGGTTTTCTGGCTATCAACTTTATAGGAGCAGATCTTTAGGTTTTTCTCCCGCAGATCCACTAGGTGGTTTCAAAACACCAACCTTGTGGTTACCAGCTGATTGCTTAGCCATCATGTCACCAGGGCTCCTTGTTATCTAAAACCAAAGCCAAACCCAGTACCGTAGAGTTGATTCCGACTCACTTGTGATCTAGTGTAGGATTATCAATTATAGAGAAAATCTGGAAAGATGCCACCAGGTTGTCAAAATGCTTTACTTTTGTGTGGGTCAAGTAGATCAAAAGAATAAATGGTATAGACCTTATATGTAGGCAAAGAGAGTTTGCCACAGAATAATGGGAGGGGAGTCCTTATTAGCCAAAATGTTTGGTAATATATCTCAGACTCAGTCACAAACACCTCCAAGATCATGTGCAATAAGACCTATATCCCAGCACTGAATATTAGCTTCCTACCCAACAGTCCAAGTCACCTTGAACACGGAGTTCAATGTATGGATCTATTTTATTGCATCAATTCAGAGATTTTTACCAGATTTACACTCTTGAGAACTAACATAAACCAATGTAATTATTCAAAATGATTGAGTTATTTTGGTAGCTTTAAAGAGATACAGCCAAGTGAAAGTTATAGATATCTTCCTCCACAACCTCACCACCAGGTATAATGGTACAATGAAAGTCAGTCTCAGTTCCAATTCTGCTATACATATAAACATGTACAGTGAAACCTGTGAGAGACAGAACTCAATGGTACCACCTTGTTTTTTCCAGGTCTTGTATGTTTTCTGCCTTTGACAGGGTGCAGTCTTACCACTGAAAGATATTTGAGTTTTCCTTCTCTGACAGGTTTTTGCCTTATACACCTTCCAACTTTTGTAGGTTTTACTGTACTAGTAAGAAGACACAAAAAGTTCCATAAACTTGATGAAATAGAAGATGTTATGGTGTTCTAACAGCAGGTTTCAACTAACTTTCAAGATCGAAAGAGGTGACAAAATCTACTGTAAGTAGCAGTATTTTCTTTATACTCTATCAGAGGGGCCCCTGCCTTGAGCCTGCCATTTTAGAGGGCCCTGCATACAATAAACACATACAAAGAAATATATTGATTAAGGGACCAGCAGGCCTCTCCATCACTTGGGATACAGCATTCAGAGCTAACATAGTGCAACACATAACCCTAAATACCACTTGAGTGACTGTGGCCTCCAGAAAAATACGTCTCCTATATCCTTGAAACACAGTCCATAGGTTGTGCTACTGTCCATGTCAGAGATAGAAGCTGCTTCAGAGTGAGATAAGAATTAATTTTTCTAAACATATTTAACAAGATTTGATTAAATTTTTAAAGCTTTAAATTTAAAATGTCAAATTTATGTAATTGTTTTAAAATTTTGAAATTTTATTCATTATAATTTATAATTCAATTTTTAATTTTACTATATAATTCTGAATATTTTATAACTTAAAAACATGAACATAACCTTAATTTTTACATTTATTTTAAATAACATTTTCATAAAATATACTCAAATTTAGTTTTTAATACAATTGCGCTTTGAATTCAATTACATGTTTAAACCTCTGATCATTACCATTAATACCCAGTGCCGTCGAGTCGATTCCGACTCATAGCAACCCTACAGGACAGAGTAGAACTGCCCCATAGAGTTTCCAAGGAGCACCTGGTGGATGTGAACTGCCAACTCTTTGGTTCGCAGCTGTAGCACTTAACCACTACACCACCAGGGTTTCCTTACCATTAATAGAACACGTATTATGTGAAAATCTTCATTATGACAACAGAACTAGTGGTTCTGCTGAAGAAGAGTAAGAAAAAATAATTTTATGGAATAAATATATCATGATTTGTGAATTATGTAACAGTGGGTAAGAACTTGGCTGCTCTTAACCACTGTTACATAAAGGTCAGCAGTTTGAATCTACCATCCACTCCTTGGAAACCCTATGGGGAAATTTTACTTTGTCCCACAAGGTTGATATGAATCAGAATCAACTCTATGGCAACAGATTTGTCTCTTCAACAAAACGCCTAGACAATAATAATTAAATTTGGTCTTCTTGGATATTTTACCAACTTAAAAAAGGATCTTATAAAAACCATGACTTTTGATTTTGTTATTATGAAGGGATACTTATCAAGGTCAGAGGATAGAACATACTTTATTTTAACAGTTTATTAATTTGATTTGTAATCTGTGAATGTTCTGAGATATGGTATATGAGCCTTCATTCATACATTTTCCCCGGACTGTCCAAGCCAGAACTGGCCTGGAAAGCACTCTGAACACACGACCTATAAGAATCTTAAGGTTAGGGAACCTTCAAAAGGGCACAGACAACTGGCTCAGGAGACCTTGATGCAAGTTTAGTCACGAACAGGAAAGCCAGAGGTGGAGCCAACATGGCACCCGGGAAAACGCATCGTGCTGTCCCTCTGCAGCAAAGACCCAATTAAGTAAGACAGATACAAATGTCAATTCTGGAACCCTATGCATCAAATGAAGGGATAAAGAACTAAATCAAACACCAAAGGATAGAAGAAACTGAAAGAAATCAGAGAAAAAGGAGAGATACAGAGTGGAGGTCCCCTGCCAACTAACAGAGCCATCGCCATCTTAGAGTACAGTGTAAAATCAGTGTGGGGGTGGTGCCTGAGCTCCTCTGACTTCATAAGGGGGAAGGAGAACCAAGATCAACAGCACTCTCTACTTCTCTGCTGGGTCTGATAATTCATTGCAATGGCCACACAGAACTCACAGACCATAGTCACGATTATGGGGTTTATTAGGGAAGTAATAGTTACAATTCAGGCCCTGCAAAACTCAGGATAGTCTTACATCAGGACAGCCTCTCCGCAGCCATGCTCACAGGCATGCCGCTCCCTGGCCTTAGGCCTCTCCCCAAAGGCACTCAGCTTTTTCTCTCCATAGGCCGGGAAGCCTACTGCTCCATCTCCTACTACCAGGTCTCTGCTGCCGGGTCTCTCCTGCCACTGCTCCTCATCATCTTCAGGGTTACATCTTGTTCTGTCTCTCTTGGTTTCCTGCTTCCAGGAGCTTCTCAGTGCAGGGATCCCGGGTCCAAAGGACATGCTCTCCGCTCCTGGCTGTTCTTCCTTTGTACTGGTAGGCTCCTCCTCTCTGCTTTGGAATTAGCTCCGTTTTAAGGCAAAATTGACCAATCCCCTTGGTGGGCCACAATTACCCTATCACACAGTCCCACTCAATCACCTGGGTGGGAGTTGCAAGACCATGGCTATAAAGGCCACACAGAAGTAATCAATCATACCGCACACAGCCAGCAATTTATGGGAAGGTAAATTCACAGAGCTCGCAACAGGAGACTGAGCACCTGGTAACCAGAGAAACACAGTTTCCCACACCTCATCATTTTGCCCCATACATCACCTATCCACACCCATTCCAGACAGGCCAGACCATGCCACTCTGCAAGAAAGTCACTGGCCTGCCATCAGCCCAGACCTGCTCCGCCTCTACCATGGCTCTTGCCATGCCATTTTTTTTTCCCTTTCTTCTTTTTCTTTCTCTCTCCCACCTAGCCCTGTACGCCACCCAACCCCTTCCTGACAGGTCACACTGCACCATTCAGCTAAAGAGTTGCCGGCCCACTGTCACCCTAGGTCTACTCTACCCTACCCACCAGCTCCTGCTATGCCATTTTTTTCCTTTTTTCCTTTTCTTTCTCCCACCTAGCCTGTATGCCACCTCTACCCCTTCCCACCAGGTCATGGACATGGCTTGGATAGGGAGCCACCAGCCCACTGCCAGCCCAGGTCTGCCCTGCCCCTACCTGCCAGCTCCTACCACACCATATTTTATTCTTTTCTTTTTCCATTTTGTCCTTTTATTTCTTCCTCCCACCTAGCCCCGTATGCAACCTCTATACCTTCCCTCTGGGAAACACCACACTGCCACAAGCTACAGAGCCACCAGCCCGCTGCCCCCCAGATAGCCCCACCCCCACCCCCAGGCTCCCATTACACCTTTTTTTTTCTTTTTTTCCCTTTCTCCCTTTTCTAGCACTGTACACCACCTCCCCCTTTTCCGCCAGCCCCCAGATCTGCCCAGCACCCACCTGCCAGATACTTTTTTTTCCTCTTTCTCTCCTTTTTCTCCCCCCACCTAGTCCTGTACACCATTCCTCCAGCTCCACAGACTCTCACTGTGCCAGCGTGGCTACAGTGTCACTGGCTCAGACCTGCTGCTGCACCAGGCCTGCACTACCCTTCCACACCCACCAATCAGCCAGGTGCTGAACAGTAGGACGTGAGCCTACACCACTCCATGTCCAACACCCCTGCCTATCTGAGAGGGGCAGTGGATGCTCCTGAAATGTTGGGAACAACATTAGGAAGCAGAAAGCAGCCACCCAGTCTGCCCTCAGCCACCCCACCAAACGAGTATACAGTGAAGCAGGCTTGCACTGCCTACTGCTGCCTGCCCACCTGGACAAGGCTGTGAGGGCTGTTGTGCCCACAGATGAACAAGCAGCAAAGCACACCTGATCTGTCCATCCTGATACATCAAAACAAAACAAAGGAAAAGGATGAAACAAACGAACATACTATCGATAAAGAAAATAATACCTTAATGTCTTAGAGACAGTAGACAATAGCAAAACATATAAAAAAGCAGGACAAGATGGCTCCAGCCAGTGAACAAAATAAAGAAGTAGCTGACCTTCTGGTACAAGAAAAAACAGTGGAACTACCAGATACGGAATTCAAAAGACTAATATTTAGAACTCTCCAAGAGACTAGGAAAGAGGTCAAGGCAAGCGAAGATAAAACCAAGAAAAAAATAGACAAAATCATGGCAAACACAGACAAAACCAATGAAAACATAGCCAAAAGCAAGGAAAACAGACACAGCAATAGAAGAATTCAGGGAAATAAAACAAGAACAAAAATCAAAATATATAAACAATTAGAAATCATACAAAGACAGCAACTGGAAATCCAAAAGATATAACAACAGATTTCAGAAATGGATAGCGTAATAGAAGGTTTTAGGAGCAAATTTGAAACAAGGGAAGACAGAATCAGCAAGATTGAAGACAAATCTACTGATGCCACTTTCTTTGAGGAAAAACCAGAGGAAAGAATGAAGAAAACCTAAGAATTATGTGGGACACCATCAAGAGCAAAAATTTGTTCATGATCAAAGTTCCAGGAAGGGGAGCAAACGCAAAACACAGAGAGGATCATTAAAGATTTGCGGACAAAAAAACCTCCCTAATATCATGAAAGATGAAAAGCCAACTATCGAAAAAGCTCAAGAAACCCCATATAGGATAGACACCAAAAGAAAGTCACTGGGGTTAGAGGCTGGTGAAACGGACACGAAAAGAGAGAGTGGAGGGAGGGAGTGAACTGTCTCATTGGGGGAGAGCAACTGGGAGTATGTAGCAGGGTATATATGAGTTTTTGTGTGAGAGACTGACTTGATTTGTAAACTTTCACTTAAAGCACAATAAAAATTTTAAAAAAAAGTCGCCAAGACATAATCACAATTGACAAAACCAAAGACAATGAAAAATCCTAAGAGCAGCTCGAGAAAAATGAAAGTCACATACAAAGGGGAAACAACAAGACTAAGCTCTGATTACTCAGCAGGAACTATTCAGGCAAGAAGGCAACGGAATGACATACATAAAATCTTGAAAGAAAAAAAAAATGCCAAGTATAATACATCCTGTAAAACTCTCAGATACGATGGCGAAATTAGGACATTTCAAGATAAACAGAATTAAGGGACTTCATAAACCAAACTTAAAAGAAATATTAAAGGGAGTCCTTCCACTAGAGAACCAACAACACCAGACAGCAACCAGAATCTAGAACACAGGACAGCATCAGCCAGATACCAACTTACGTAAATAACTCTCAATAAATAAAACAAAACTAAAAGACTTATAATAGGGAAACAGAGACATCAATCTGTAAATGACAACGTCAAAACAATAAAAGGGGAATAAACAGTGTAGGTGAAAATTTTCTAATGGAGAACTCAAAGTGATACCAAGCAATAAAAGACTGGCTCAAACATAGGAAGATAATGGTAAATTTCAAGGTAACAACAAACCTATTCACCAGAATAAAAAAGAAGAAAAACATAAAGTCTCAGTAAACACAAAATCTGTAATAACTAAAGAAGAGAAAAGAAAATTCATAAACAAAAGGAACTCAGCACAGGAAAGTAAGAGGAACAAAGAAAACGTCAGCACCACAAAAAACAGCACAAAATAACAGCAGTAAACTCATATCTATCGATAATCACAGCAAATGTAAATGGCTTAAATGCACCTGTAAAGAGACAGAGTGACAGAATGATAAAAAAGCATGACCCATCAGTACACTGTCTTCAAGAGAAACGCCTTAGACACAAAAACATAAATATATTAAAAATCAAAGGATAGGAAAAAACATATCAAACAAACAGTAATCACAAAGGGCAGAAGTGGCAACAGTAATCTTGGATAAAATAGACCTTAATGCAAAATCAACCATAAAAGACAAGGAAGGCATTATATAATGATTAAAGAGAAAATCCACTAAGAAGTGGTAAGCTTAATAAATATCTATACACCCAAAGGCAGGGCTCCAAAATACAAAAACAAACTCTACTAGCACTGAAAAAGGAAATAAACAGTTCCACAATAATAGTAGGAGGCTTCAGTACACCACTCTCAATAAAGGACAGAACATCTAGAAAGAAACTTAGCAGAGATACAGAAGAGTTAAATCAATCAACTGGACCTCATAGACATATATAGAACACTCCACCCAACAGCAGCAAAATATACATTTTTTTTCCAACACACATGGAACATTCTCAAGAATAGACCACATTCTATGCTGCAAAGCAATCCTCAGTAAAATCCAAAATATCGAAATAATACAAAGCATTCTCTATGATCACAACACCATAAAAGCAGAAATCAACAACGGAAGAGCAAGGGAAAAGAATCAAATACATGGAAGCTGAAATAACACCTTGCCTAGAAACAACTGGGTAATAGAAGAAATGAAAGAGGGAATAAAAAAATTCCTAGAATCAAATGAAAATGAAAACACATCATACCAAAACTTTTGGGACACAGCAAAGGTAGTGCTTACAGGTCAATTCATAGCAATAAACACACACATCAAAAAGAAGAATGGATAAAAATCAAAACATTAGTCCTACAACTTTGGTAAACAGAAACAGAATAACAAAAGAAGCCAACAGACACAAGAAGAAAGGAAATAAAAAAGATTAGAGTAGAAACAAATGAAATAAAGAACTGAAAAATGACAGAAAGGATCAACAAGACCAAAAGTTGCCTTTTCGAAAAGATAAAGTCAACAAACCATTGGCCAAACCAACAAAAGAAAAACAGGGGAGGATGCAAATAAAACAAATAAGAAATGAGATAGGAGACATTACAACAGATCCAAATGAAATAAAAAGGATCATAACAGAATACTGTGAAAAACTGTACTCCAACAACTTTGAGAACCTAGAAGAAATGGACAAATTTCTAGAAACACATTACCTACCTGAACTAACACAAACTGAGGTAAAAAATCTGAACAGACGGATGACAAGAGAACAGATTGAAGAGGTAATAAAAACAAAACTTCCAACAACAAAAAAAACCCTGACATAGACAGCGTCATAGAACTATATCAAACATTCAGAGAAGAGCTCACACCAGTACTTCTCAAACTATTTCAGAGCATAGAAAAGAAAGATACTCCCAAATTTATTGCATGAAGCCAGCAAAACCCTGATACCAAAGCCAGGCGAGGATACCACAAAAAAAGAAAGTTATAGTCCAATATGCCTCATGACTATAAATGCAAAAATTCTCAATAAAATTCTAACCAATAGAATTCAGCATCATATCAAAAAATAATAATAGACCACAACCAAGTGAGATTCATACCAAGTGTGCAACGATGGTTCAACAGTAGAAAATCAATCAATGTAATGAGCCACATAAATGGAACAAAAGAGAATCACATTATCATCTCAATTGACACAGAAAAGCCATTTGATAAAGTCCAACACCCACTCCTGATTTAAAAAAAAAAAAACTCTCAATAACATAGGAATAGAAGGGATATTCCTCAGCATAACAAAGAGCATCTATACAAAACCAACAGCCAACGTCATTCTCAATGGAGAGTGGTTGTAAACATTCTCCCTGATAACAGGAACAAGATAAGAATGCCCTTTATCACCACTCCTATTTAACACTGCGCTGAAGTCCTAGCTAGAGCAAAAAGACAAGAAAAATAAATTAATGGCATCCAAATTGGAAAGAAAGAAGTAAAACTATCCCTATTCACAGATGATATGATTCTATACACAGAGAACCATAAAGGTTCCACAAGAAAACTACTAGAACTAATAAAAAGATACAGCAGAGTAGCAGGATACAAGATCAACATACAAAAATCAGTTGGATTCCTACACAACAAGAAAGTGAACTTTGAAAAGGAAATCGGGAAAACAATACCATTTATAATAGCCCCTAAAAAGATAAAATATTTAGGCATAAATCTAACCAGGGATGTAAAAGACTTATACAAAGAAAACTACAAAACACTACAGCAAGAAACCAAAGGAGAGCTACATAAATAAAAAAACATCATGCTCATGGATAGAAAGACTCAACAATGTGAGCATGTTAATCCTACCCACAGTGATCTACAGACATAATGCAATTCCAATCTAAATACCAATAGCATTTTTTAATGAGATGGAAAAATTACCAACTTTATATGGAAAGGAAAGAGGCCCTCGATAAGCAAAGCATTACTGAAGAAAAAGAATAAAGTAGGAAGCCTCACAACACCTGATCTCATAACCTACTATACAGCCATGGTAGTCAAAACAGCCTGGTATTGGTACAATGCCAGATACACAGACCAATTGAACAGAATCAAGGACCCCGATGTAAATCTGTCCACTTATAGTCATCTGATCTTTGACAAAGGATCAAAGTCCATTAAATGGGGAAAAGACAGTCTTTTCAACAAATGATGCTGGCAAAATGGGATGTCCATTTGTAAAAAAAAAAAAAAAAAAAAACACAACAGGACCTATATCTCATAAAAAAAAAAAAAAAAAATCTCATACCACACACAAAAACTAACTCAAAATGGATCAAAGACCTAAACATAAAACCTAAAATGATAAAGATCACGGAAGAAAAAATAGGGACAAGGCTAGGGGCTCTAAGGTATGGCATAAACACTACTAACAGTGCATAAACACTACTAACAGTGCATAAACACTACTAACAATGCACAAACGCCAGAAAAGAAACTAGATAACTGGGAGCTCCTAAAAAGGAGTCAAAAGACTTCACCAAAAGAGTAAAAAGAGAACCTACGGGCTTGGGAAAAAAAAAAATTTGGCTATGACATATCCAACAAGGGTCTAATCTCTATAGAATACTTCAACATCTCAATAACAAAAAGACAAATAAGCCAATTAAAAAGTGATCAAAGGATACAAACAGACAATCCATCAATAAAGACATTCAGGCAGCTAAGAGACACATGAGGAAATGCTTGCTATCGCTAGTCATTGGAGAAATGCAAATCAAAACTACAATGAGATACCATCTCACCCCAACATTACTGGCACTAATCAAAAAACAGAAAATAACAAATGTTGGATAGGGGAGAAGTTATTAGGAGACTGGAACTCTTACGCCCTGCTGGCGGGAATGCAAAATGGTACAACCACTTGGAAAACGATATGGTGCCTTCTTGAAAAGTAGAAATAGAAATACTATATCATCCAGCACCCCCACTCCTAGGAACATATCCTAGAGAAATAAGAGCTATCACATGAACAGACATATGGATACCCATGTGCACTGCAGCATTATCCACAACAGCAAAAAGATGGAACAATCTATGTGCCTATCAGCAGATGAATGGATAAATAAACTATGGTACATACACACAATGGAATATTTCACAACGATAAAGAACAACGATGAATCCTCAAAACATCTCACGACGTGGATGAATCTGGGCGGCATTATGCTGAGTGAAGTAAGTTAATCACAAAAAGACAAATATTGTATGAAACCACTATTATAAAAACCCAAGAAAGGCTTACACACAGAAAAAAAAACAATCTTTGATGGTTATGAGGGGGAGAGGGATGGGAGGGAGAAATCACTAAATAGATAATAGGTATTAACTTCGGTGAAGGGAAAGGCCACACTCGATATAGGGGAAATCAGCACAACTTGACCAAGGCAAAGTCATGGAAGCTTCCTAGACACGTCCAAATACCTTGCAGGACCAAGTTACTGGGCCTGAGGGCTGGAGACGATGGTCTCAAGGGACATCTAGGTCAATTGGCATGACACAGTTCACAAAGAAAATATTCTACATTCTGTTTTGATGAGTAGCATCTGGGGTCTTAAAAGCTTGCAAGCGGCCATCTAAGATACATCTACTGTCCCCATCATGTTCAGAGCAAAGGAGAATGAAGAAAACCAAAGACACAAGTTAAATATTAGTCCAAAGGACTAATGGATCACATGAACCACAGCCTCCAGCAGCCTGAGCCCAGAACTAGATAGTGCCTGGCTACCACCACTGACAGCTCTGACAGGGATCACAATAGAGGGTCCAGGATAGAGGGGGAGAAAATTTGACAAAATTCAAATTCACCAAAAAAAAGACCAGACTTACTGATCTGACAGAGCCTGAAACAATCCTTGAGACTATGGCCCCTGGACACCCTGCTAACCCAGAACTGAAGCCACTCCCTAAGTGCACCTTTCAGCAGTGGTTCAACAGGCCTATAAAACAAACAATAACACACATGAAGAACCTGCTTCTTAGTTCAATCAAATACAGGAGAACAAGTGGGCCACACCTGCCGAAAAACAAAGACAAGAAAGCAGGAACAGGAAAATTGGACAAACGGACATGGAGAACCGAGGGTGAAAAGGGAAAGGGGAAGAGTGCTGACACATTGCGGGGACTGCAACCAATGTCACAAAACAATTCGTGTATAAATTCAATTGAACGAAAAACTAATTTGCACCGTAAATGCTCAACTAAAACGCAAAAAATTTTTTTTACAAAGAGCAGGGAAGCCAATACCCTGTTTCTGGTCAATCTGCATATCTTGAACCATTCTTCTGATCAATGAAAAATCATTTCCAAGTCCATTATCCTAATTAACAAAACTTCCGGTGTTGATTAGAAAATTAAGATAAAGCATCAGAAAGAATAGGCTTTGGTAAGTCTTTCAAATGCTAACTGCACCAGTAGTATGCATTACTGATTAGAGTATTTCAAGTGTTAACTAACTGCCCCATGGGTTTACATTACAATTAACTAAAACACTACGTATATTTTTGTTATTAACTGCCCTCAGCCCCAACTCATGGGGAGCCCATGCACTTCAGAACAAAGTTTTCATTGACTGATTTTTGGAAGTAAGTTGCCAGGCCTTTTTTCCTAGTCCATCTTTGTCCGGAAGCTCCACTGAAACCGCTTCAGCATCACAGCAACACACAAGTCTCCACTGACAGACAGGTGCTGGTTGCCTATGAGGTGCACTGGGCAGGGATGGAGCACTCATTTTCCCGCATGGAAAGCGGGGATTCTACTACTGAACCCATCACTGCGCTGTAACACTCTATACCTGTTGCCGTCAAATAAATTCCAACTCATGGCAATCCTGTAGCACAGGGCAGAACGGCCCCATAGGGTTTTCAAGGCTGTAATCTATGGAAGTAGACTGTTAAATCTTTCTCCTGCGGAATGGCTGGTGCGTTCCAATCGCCAACCTTTTGATTAGCAGCCAAGCACTTAACCATTGTGCCATCAGTAATCCTTAACACACTCTATTAAAAAAAAACCAAACCCATTGCCGTCAATTCCAACTCATAGCAATCCTTTAGGAGAGAGTAGAACTGCCCCATAGGGATTCCAAGGGGTGGTTGGTAGATTCGAACTGTCGACCTTTTGGTTAGCAGCCAAACACTTAACCATTGCACCACCAGGGCCCCAAGACACTCTATAAACAAACCAAACCAATCAGGTAAGGAAATCAAAGAGAACCTACCTATACCAAGCAAAGCTATTCTTAAAGTGTGCTATCCTTAAATATTACTCTTTTGGATTGAATTGTGTCTTCCAGACAGGTATGTTGAAGCCCTAATCCCCAGTACCTGCAAATGTGACCTTGTTGGGAAATACAACAACTAAACCCATTGCCATCAAGTTGATTCAGACTCACAGCAATCCCACAGGACAGAGAAGAACTGCCCCATAGAGTTCTCAAGGAATGCCTGAAGGATTCGAACTGCCAACCTTTTAGTTAGTAGACGTAGCTCTTAACTACTATGTCACCAGGGTTTCCATCATGCATAAGGGCTTTATAAATCCAGAGATTGGCCATTAATTAGAAATTCTGTAATGTCGTCTATCAAGTCCTTGATTCAGACAATGAAAGGTGAGAGGTTATTCAATTCTGTCCCAGGTGCCTTTTCAAGAAAGTAGACAGGCAGTGGCAGCTTTAGTCTCTGTTTGATCTCTACTATGCAATACTGCCCTTTGCCCTCCAGTGGATTCTATAGTTACAGAGAAAAAATTAGGAAACTGACCCTCCCTTACTAACACGTACAGACTTGTTGTTACCCTTCACCTTTGTAACGAAATCCAGCCATTCCAGGAATAACTTAAACTACTCTGTTTTCCTTGTCAATGAATATAACCTCAACATTTATTCTAATTAGTAACGCTATCTCAAAACTTTAAGTATTGACTAGAATTTTTAGACTGCACTCATTTATAAAACTGAAAGCGGAAGAAAAACAAATCAAGCTTTTGGTCTCACAATTATTTGCCACTTATACTATTCCACAAATATCAGAAGAAACAGATTTGAGCCAGTGTCAACAGTTTTATTTACAATATTAGAGGATAATAATGTCAGTTTCTTAAAGTGAGTTGCCTCCCTGTTTACTCCAAGTGTAAAAAGTTGGACTATTTCCATGGGTCATTTGCAGCCTGGAGTGTAAGATTTAGAAGCTTTAGAATAACATTAGAAAATATGAGTGACTCAGGCCTTTGCCTAAATAGAAAAACATACTGCGGAGAAATTGGGTGCTTCAAAGCAGCTGATTCAGATTGCTACAAATTCTATCCAGCCACTCACAAAAAACTTAGTTGGAATCAGCAGTGCAAACAATTAATTTAAAGATTATTTTCAAGAACAGGATGACTGAAGCCAAAGATGAACTGCTTTGAGGTTTCCACCTACATTTCTGTATGGACCAAGAGGTGATTTTCTTTGCTTTTGGAATGACCTTAGGTAAGTCACTTAACATCTCCGAGCCCTAGGTCCTTACATATGTTTTTGTTGTTGTTGGGTGCCATACAGTTGATTTTGACTTATAGCCACTCCATATAATAGAGAAGAACTGCCTCATAGAGTTTTCTAGGCTGTAGTCTTTACGGAAGCAGATTGCCAGGTCTTTGTCCCTCAGAGTAGCTGGATGGGTTCAAACTGCCAGTCCTTCAGTTAACAGATGAGCACTTATCTATTTGCGCCACCAGGGTTCCTTTTTTCCTTAGATATAAAACTGTGAATAAAAATACCTGCTGTACTATGCAGAGTGATTTTGAAGATCAAATAAATTCTAATCCCACCATCACTATCTTTATAGACATCTTTCCAAAACACAAATCTGAACAGGTCACTTCTTGACTTAAAGCCCTTCAGTGGATTCCCATAATTTCCATGATAAATCCAAACCCCTTTGGATAGCATAAAAGACCTTTTTTTTTTTTTTTAATTGTGGTGAAAATGTACACACGAAAGTTTTGTCAATACAGCAACTTCTGCATTTGCAATTCAGTGACATTGATTACTTTTTTCATGATGTGTCATCATTATCACTATCCTTTTTCAAAAGATTCCACCACCATTAACATAAACTCAGTGTCACCCAAATAAAAACTTCCCCTTTTCCCCTCCTTCTTACCTCTGATAACCACTAATAACCTTTGGTTTCTATATGTTTCTTTATTTCATATAAGTGAGATCTTACATGATTTTCTTTTTTGTGAGTGACTTACTTTGCTCAGCACAATGTTTTCAAAGTGCACCCCCATGTTGTGGCATGCATCAGAACTTCAATTCTCTTTATGGCTGTGTAATATTCCATTGTACGTCTACACCTCATTTTGTTTATCCATCCATCTGTTGATGGACATTTCAGTTATTTCCACCTTCTGCCTATTGTGTGGCAAGGAACACTGGTATACAGGTTTCTGTTCATGTTCTTCCCTTCACTTCTTATGGGTAATATACCCAGGATGGGGATTGCTGGGTCATAAGGTAATTCTGTGTTCAACTTTTACAGGAACCACCATAGTATATTCCACAGTGGCTGTGCCATTTTACATCCCCACCAATACTAGATGAGGGTTCCAGTTTCTCCACAACCTTGCCAACACCAGTTTTCCATCTCTTTGATCACTGCCATCCTAATGGGGGTGAGGTGTTATCTCATTGTGGTTTTGGTAGTGCAGTGGTTAAGTGCTTGGCTGCTAACCAAAAGGTAGGTGGTTCGAACACGCAGCTGCGCCACAGGAGAAAGATGCAGCAGTCTGCTTCCATAAAAATTATACTCTTGAAAACCTTACGGGGTAGTTCTACCCTGGCCTATAGGGCCACTCTGACTCGGAATCAACTTGATAGCAATGGGTTTGGGGAATTTTTAATGGCTAATGATGTTGAGCACCTTTTCATGTACTTGTTGTCCATATGGATAGCCTCTTTGATGAACTGCCTGTTCAAGACCTTTGCCCATTTTTTGAACGGGTTGTTTGTTTCTTTGTTGTTAAGTCATAGAAGTTATATGTATACATGATATATACACATGTGTGTATGTTGTTGTCATTCTTAGGTGCTGTCGAGTTGGTTCCGACTCATAGCGATCCTATGCACAACAGAACAAAACACTGCCCGGTCCTGCGCCATCCTTACAATCATTGTTACGCTTGAGCTCATTGTTACAGCCACTGTCTCAATCCACCTTGTTGAGGGTCTTCCTCTTTTACGCTTACCCTGTACTCTGCCAAGCATGATGTCCTTCTCCAGGGACTGATCCCTCCTGACAAAATGTCCAAAGTATGTAAGACGCAGTCTTGCCATCCTTGCCTCTAAGAAGCATTCTGGCCGCACTTCCTCCAAGACAGATTTGTTTGTTCTTTTGGCAGTCCGTGGTATATTCCATATTCTTCGCCAACACCACAATTCAGGCGTCAACTCTTCTTCAGTCTTCCTTATTCATTGTCCAGCTTTCACATGCATATGATGTGATTGAAAATACCATGGCTTGGGTCAAGCCCACCTTAGTCTTCAGGGTGACATCTTTGCTCTTCAACACTTTGAAGAGGCCCTTTGCAGCAGATTTGCCCAATGCAATGGGTCTTTTGATTTCTTGACTGCTCCTTCCATGGCTGTTGATTGTGGATCCAAGTAAAATGAAATCCTCCACAACTTCAATCTTTTCTCCATTTATCATGATGTCACTCATTGGTCCAGTTATGAGGATTTTTATTCTCTTTATGTTGAGGTGTAATCCATACTGAAGGCTGTGGTCTTTGATCTTCATTAGTAAGTACTTCAAGTCCTCTTCACTTTCAGCAAGCAAGGTTGTGTCATCTGTATAACGCAGGCTGTTAATAAGTCTTCCTCCAATACCAATGCCCCATTCTTCTTCATATGGTCCAGCTTCTCATATTATTTGTTCAGCACACAGATTAAATAGGTATGGTGAAATAATACAACTCTGATGCACACCTTTCCTGACTTTAAACCATCAGTATCCCCTTGTTCTGTCCAAACAACTGCCTCTTGATCTATGTAAAGGTTCTTTATGAGCACAATTAAGTGTTCTGGAATTCCCACTCTTCGCAGTGTTATCCATAGTTTGTTATGATCCACACAGTCAAATGCCTTTGCATAGTCAGTAAAACACAGGTAAACATCCTTCTGGTATTCTCTGCTTTCAGCCAGGATCCATCTGACATCAGCAATGATATCCCTGCTTCCACGTCCTCTTCTGAAACCAGCCTGAATTTCTGGCAGTTCCCTGTCGATATACTGCTGCAGCCGTTTTTGAACGATCTTCAGCAAAATTGTGCTTGCATGTGATATTAATGATATTGTTCTATAATTTCCACATTTGGTTGGATCACCGTTCTTGGGAATAGGCATAAATATGGATCTCTTCCAGTCAGTTGGCCAGGAAGCTGTCTTCCATATTTCTTGGCATAGACGAGTGAGCACCTCCAGCGCTGCATCTGTTTGTTGAAACATCTCAACTGATACTCCATCAATTCCTGGAGCCTTGTTTTTCGCCAATGCCTTCAGAGCAGCTTGGACTTCTTCCTTCAGTACCATCGGTTCCTGATCATATGCCACGTCTTGAAATGGTTGAATATCGACTAATTCTTTTTGGTATAATGACTCTGTGTATTCCCCCCACCTTCTTTTGATGCTTCCTGTGTTATTTAATATTTTCCCCATGGAATCCTTCACTACTGCAACTGGAGGCTTGAATTTTTTCTTCAATTCTTTCAGCTTGAGAAACGCAGAGCGTGTTCTTCCCTTTTGGTTTTCCATCTCCAGCTCTTTTCGCGTGTCATTATGATACTTTACTTTGTCTTCTTCATCAATTCTTTTGGTTTAGCTGCTTGACGCTCAAGAGCAAGTTTCAGAGTCTCCTCTTACATCCATCTTGGTCTTTTCTTTCTTTCCTGTCTTTTCAGTGACCTCTTGCTTTCTTCATGGATGATGTCCTTGATGTCATTCCACAACTCGTCCGGTCTTCGGTCACTAGTGTTCAATGTGTCAAATCTATTCTTGAGATGGTTTCTAAATTCAGGTGGGATATACTCAAGGTCATATTTTGGCTCTCATGGGTTTGCTCTAATTTTCTTCAGTTTCAGCTTGAACTTGCATATGAGCAATTGATTGTCTGTTCCACAGTCGGCCCCTGGCCTTGTTCTGACTGATGATATTGAGCTTTTCCACCATCTCTTTCCACAGATGTAGTCAATTTGATTTCTGTGTGTTCCATCTGGCGAGGTCCATGTGTATAGTCACCGTTTATGTTGGTGAAAGAAGGTATTTGCAACGAAGAAGTCGTTGGTCTTGCAAAATTCTATCATTCGATCTCCGGCATTGTTTCTATCACCAAGGCCATATTTTCCAACTATTGATCCTCCTTCTTTGTTTCCAACTTTCGCATTCCAATTGCCAGTAATTATCAACGCATCTTGATTGCATGTTTGATCAATTTCAGAGTGTAGCAGCTGATAAAAATCTTCTATTTCTTCATCTTTGGTCCTAGTGGTTGGTATGTAAATGTCAGTTTGTCATACTGTGGGGACTTGTGTGTTGCTGTGATGCTGGAAGCTATGCCACCAGTATTCAATACCAGCAGGGTCACCCATAGAGGACAGGTTTCAGCTGAGCTTCCAGACTAAGATAGACTAGGAAGAAGGACCCGGCAGTCTACTTCTGAAAAGCATCGGCCAGTGAAAACCTTATGAATAGCAGGGGAACACTGTCTGATATAGTGCTGGAAGATGAGCCCCCCAAGTTGGAAGGCACTCAAAAGATGGCTGGGGAAGAGCTGCCTCCTCAAAGTAGAGTCGACCTTAATGACGTGGATGGAGTAAAGCTTTCAGGACCTTCATGTGCTGATGTGGCACGACTCAAAATGAGAAGAAACAGCTGCAAACATCCATTAATAATCGGAAGCTGGAATGTACGAAGTATGAATCTAGGAAAATGGAAATCATCAAAAATGAAATGGAACACATAAACATCGATATCCTAGGCATTAGTGAGCTGAAATGGACTGGTATTGGCCATTTTGAATCGGACAATCATATAGTCTACTATTCCGGGAATGACACCTCAAAGAGCAATGGTGTTGTATTCATCGTCAAAAAGAACATTTCAAGATCTATCCTGAAGTACAATGCTGTCAGTACGTCTACAAGGAAGACCAGTTAATACGACTATTATTCAAATTTACACACGTGTGTATATATGTATGCGGCAGCGGGAGTGGGTTTTTTTAATATATGTACAGTTAGGTGCTTGGTTGCCAACTGAAACGTTGGCGGTTCAAACCCTTCAGTTGCTCCCTGGAAAAGAAGATCTAGCTATCTGCTCTAGTAAAGATTAGTAACGATTAGAGCCTAGGAAACCCTGTGGGTTAGTTCTGTTTTGTTATTATTTTACAATTGCTTTCAATGGCACTGTTTTTTTTTTATGAGTTGGAATCAGCGGCAACCAACATTTGTCACGTGATTCCCACAATTTTTCTCCCAATCTGTAGACTACCCTTTTCTTTTGTTGGTAAAGTCTTTTGATGTGCAAAAGGAATTTTTATGAGGTCCCATTTATCTATCTCGTCTTTTGCCGCTCAAGCTTTTGCTTTTATATCTAATAATCTGTCATTAAACACTAGGTAGTACCTCACCTCTACATGTTCTTCTAAGAATTTGATGGTTTTAGTTTTCATTTAGGTCTTTGATCCATTTTTTTTAAATAAAATTTTATTTTGTTTTAGGTGAAAGTTTATATAACAAATTAGGTTCCCTTTTTAACAATTTTTATACAAATTGTTCCATGCCATTGCTTACAAGTTTCTACAATGTGTTAGCATTATTATTATTCCCATTCTGTTTGTACTGTTTCCATTGATATAGCTGCCCTTCCCCTCCTTGCTGCCCCATCTTTGTTTTTGGGTAACTGTTGACCATTTGGTCTCATATAGTTAATTGTTTAAGGGAACACATTACTCACAATGATATTGTTTATTTTACAGGCCAGTCTATTTGCTGAAAGATGACCTGCAGAAATAGCTTCAATTCCAAGTTCAAAGCGTATTTTAGGCCGACAGTCTCAGGGATTCCTGTTGTTTCTTTTGGTCCAGTAGGTCTGGCCTCTTTTAGGAATTTGAGTTTTACTCTTTATTTTTCTACCACTCTGTCCAGGACCTTCTATCGTGTTTCTGTTCAGAACGGTCGATAGTGGTAGCTGGGCATCAGCTAATTCTTCGGGTCTCAGGTTTGAAGACGTTGTGGTTCTTGTGAGCCCTTAGTCCTGCAGACTAGTTTCTTGAGCCTCTGATTTCCTTCATTCTCTTTTGCTCCACATGAGTAGAGACTAATAGTTACGTCGTAGGTGGAAACTTGCTTTTAAGGCCCTAGATGTTACTCACCAAACTCGGATGTAGAACACTATCTTTGTGAACTATGTTATGCCCATTGACTAAGTTGTCTTCTGAGACTACGGTTCCAAACCTTTGACCCAGTAAACTAACCCCGAAAGTTGTCTGGATATGTCTAAGCAGCCCCTTGATCCATTCTGAATTATTTTTTTGTGTATACTGTGAGGCACAGATCCTGATTTACTCCACCTATTTTTATCTGATGCCACCTACCATTCTAGTCATCGTCTGCCACCACTCACAAGCACCTTACAGTCAGTCACACACAATTGCTTGCGGTATTCTTTCACACATTATGTAATTCTACAATTGTCTCTGCCTGGAGAGCCTTTCCTCTTCCCCATTGCCTCAGCCCCAAATTTCTCCGTAACTTGCAAAGTCAAGTACAGTTCCATACAGAGATCATCTCTTTTGTGAAACTTTCCCTGGTGACTAGCGGTCACTAGGGTTGGTGTTACCCAGGGAGGTAACTCATCGCAGCACCCTTCCTGGTGTGGGTGGAGCCCCCCCAGCCCTGCCCACTGTGGCTCCCCGCAAGTCCTCCCCTCTCCCACCGGCCAAGGCAGAGACTCTCCTCTCAGCCCAGTGGCCCAAAGAGCAGCCTGGCCGCCAGCTCCCTGACTGGCAGGTGACCGGCATGGAGGCAGGGTGGTGGTGGTGACAAGGTACACCACTGGGTGATACCAATCCTTGTGACTGGCAGGTGGGGGAAAGCGACAACCTACTGCACCTGGGGACGTGTAACACCAACCCTAGGGACACCACTGGCTTGGCGGCCCCTCCCCTATGTCATACTGATGTTCATTCCGATCTACAATGCCTCACAGTGCCTAGTATGTAACGTTGTGGTTGAGTCAATACTGACTCATGGTGACCCCAGTGTGTGCAAAGTAGAACTGCTACATAGAATTTTCAAGGCTGTGACCTTTCAGAAGCAGATCACCAGACCTCTTTTCCAAGGAGCCTCTAGGTAGGTTTGAACAACCAACTTTTCAGCTAATGATGGAGCGCTTAACTGTCTGCACCACCCAAGGACTCCTGGTATACATTAGACCCTCAATAAATATTTGTCAAATTAATCAATCAATACTGAACCATCCACTGAGTTTTCCATGACTCTCCAAATCTAAATTAGCTGTTCCTTCCATATGCTCCCATAGCTTGGCTTGTGGAATTTGACTTTTCATAGTATTTACCACACCACTCTTGCTCATTTACTTCAGGCAACCCTCACTAGCCTGGCAGGTTGAGCTTACACTGTTCACTCTTGTATCCTTAGCACTAAACACAGTACTAATGACATAGGGTCTGCTCAATTAAGTATTTGTTGAATGAATAATTTCAGTTTTTTGAAACCCTTAGACCTTAGAATAAAATATCCTTTGCTTAATAATAAGAAAACTCCTTCCAAACCAAAAAACATTTCTGTCTAGTAGATTTGACTCATAGTGACCCAACAGGACAGAGTAGAACTGCCCCATAGGGTTTCCAAGGAGCGCCTAGTGGACTCAAACTGCTGACCTTTTGTTTAGCAGCCAGAGCTCCCTCAGGGTGCGGTAGTTAAGAGCTTGGCTGCTAACTAAAAGGTTAGCAGTTTGAATCCGCCAGCTGCTTTTTGGAAACCCTGTGGGGCAGCTCTACTCTGTCTATAGGGTCGCTATGAGTCAAAACCAACTCGACAGCAATGGGTTTGTTTGTTTTTTAATATAACCCTACGCTATGAGCACACAGCTGATTCCTGGATACTGTTCATGGTACTTGGCTGAACTTTAAAGAGGTTAGAAGTAATCCAATCATTGCCACAATTGTGACAGTGGTTACTTCCTCACTGAAACTGATTTCTCCAGCCTAATCTCGTATTCAAGGTATGGGCAGACTAATGTACTCAAACTAATGTACAACCCAGCTCATTTAATCTTTGAGCTAAAATCTCCATTATCATATGATCTGAATAAAATGATCACTTAGAGCTCGCTATCTAGAAAGATGAATTCTACACATCTTCTGGCTGGGCCACCTTCACTTGGAGGATGGAAACTGGAGCCCTAACATGATGCTATTCTGGTGGAAATAAAAGACGTTTTATACCTCAGGCCATATCACTGATCTACATTCTTTTAATGCTTCCAGTCCTTTAAGTTTCCTGACTTTGAGGTTTTTTTTTTTTCCCTAATCAACATCTTTTTGCATGTGTATGGGCCTCCTCCTCCACTTGATTTGTGGGGAACATAGATTCCCTTTATTCATCAGCCAGTTGTTAGGGTGCCTATGAAAGAGTACCTCCACTCTGCTTCCAGAAAGGCTAAAAACTGCATTCAAGTTTTTAGATCCCCCATCTAGACTATCAGCTTCGCAACTACCCAGTTTAATTTACTGAGCCCTTGCTCCATATCCAACAACTGGAGGAGGCTGGAGTTAGGGTGACCAACCAGACCAGATTCTCTGAGATGGAGGGAACAGCTGGAGCATAAGACTTCTGGTTCTAAAACTGAGAAAGACCTGTGCACACGTGGACGAGTTGGTCACCCTAGTTGGGTAGCTGGTTATATTCTAGCAAATTTAGTATAGACTGGAGAGTTCATGTATTGACTCATTTCCCAAATATAAAGCTTTTCTGGGCAGTGCCTTTTACACCCAAATTCTAGCCTTAGAACAAAGAAGGTTCTTCTTTCATCTTCTTGAAGGAATATAAGAAATTCTCACAGTCTTCTAGCCCTCTACTATTCAAAAGCCTACCCAGGGTTCCTAAGCACTTTGCAACTGTCACCAAAGAATCGTTTGTTTCACTCCTTTATATTAATGGTGATGGAATCTTTTAGAAAAGGACAGTGATAATGGTGACACACCATGAAAAAAGTAATCAATGTCACTGAATTGCAGATGCAGAAATTGCTATATTGACAAAACTTTGGTGTCTACATTTTCACAACTTAAAAAAAAAAATACACCTTTTATGCCACCTCACGGGCTTGGATTTATCACGGACATTGTGGGACTCCACTGAAGGGTTTTTAGTCAGGAAGTGACCTTTTCAGATTTGTGTTTTAGAAAGATGTCTATAACAATGGTGACAGGGGACTAGGATTTATTTGATCTTCACAATCACTCTGCATAGTACAGCAGGTACTTTTTTTTTTTTTAGTTTTTATTGTGCTTTAAGTGAAACTTTACAAATCAAGTCAGTCTCTCACACAAAAACTTATATACACCTTGCTACATACTCCCAATCGCTCTCCACCTAAGGAGACAGCCCGCTCCCTCCCTCCACTCTCTCTTTTTGCGTCCATTTCACCAGCTTCTAACCCCCTCTACCCTCTCATCTCCCCTCCGGGGAGGAGATGCAAACATAGTCTCAAGTGTCCACCTGATCCAAGAAGCTCACTCCTCACCAGCATCCCTCTCCAACCCATTGTCCAGTCCAATCTCTGTCTGAAGAGTTGTCCTGGGCCAACAGAAGGTCTGGGGGCCATGGCCACCGGGGTCCTTCTAGTCTCAGTCAGATCATTAAGTTTGGTCTTTTTATGAGAATTTGGGGTCTGCATCCCACTGCTCTCCTGCTCCCTCAGGGGTTCTCTGTTGTGTTCCCTGTCAGGGCAGTCATCGGTTGTAGCTGGGCACCATCTAGTTCTTCTGGTCTCAGGCTGATGTAGTCTCTGGTTTATGTGGCCCTTTCTGTCTCTTGGGCTCGTAATTGCCTTGTGTCCTTGGTGTTGTTCATTCTCCTTTGATCCAGGTGGGTTGAGACCAATTGATGCATCTTAGACGGCCGCTTGCTAGCGTTTAGGGCCCCAGGCGCCTCACTCCAAGGTGGGATGCAGAATGTCTTCTTAAAAGATTTTATTATGCCAATTGAGTTAGATGTCCCCTGAAAGTATGGTGCCAAACCCCGACCCCTGCTATGCTGGCCTTCAAAGCATTCAGTTTATTCTGGAAACTTCTTTGCTTTTGGTTTAGTACGGTTGTGCTGACCTCGCCTGTATTGTGTTGTCTTTCTCGTCACCTAAAGTAGTTCTTATCCACTATCGAATTAGTGAATACCTCCTCCCACCCTCCTTCCCTCCCCCCTCTCCGATAACCATCAAAGAATATTTTCTTCTCTGTTTAAACTATTCCTGGAGTTCTTATAATATTGGTCTCATACAATAGTTGTCCTTTTGCAACTGACTAATTTCACTTGGCATGCCTTCCAGATTCCTCCACGTTATGAAATGTTTCACAGATTCATCACTGCTCTTTATCAATGCATAGTATTCCGTTGTGTGAATATACCATAATTTATTTATTCATTCATCCATTGATGGGCACCTTAGTTGCTTTCATCTTTTTGCTATTGTAAACAGACAGCACATATTTTTATTCACAGTTTTATATCTAAGGAAAAAAGGAGCCCTGGTGGTGCGAATGGTTAAGTGCTCAGCTGGTAACTGAAAGACTGGCAATTTGAGAGACTCTGTGGGACAAAGACCTGGCAATCTGCTTCCGTAAAGACTACAGCCTAGAAAACCCTATAAGGCAGTTCTACTCTGTTACATGGAGTGGCTATAAGTCAAAATCAACTGTATGGCACCCAACAACAACAAAAACATATGTAAGGACCTAGGGCTCGGAGATGTTAAGTGATTTACCTAAGGTCTCTTTTAGGTCATTCCAAAAGCAAAGAAAATCACCTCTTGGTCCATATACAAATGTAGGTGGAAACCTCAAAGCAGTCCATCTTTGGCTTCAGTCATCCTATCCTTGAAAATAATCTTTAAATTAATTCTGTTTGCACTGCTGATTCCAACTAAGTTTTACGTGAGTGGCTGGATAGAATTTGTAGCAATCTGAATCAGCTGCTTTGAAGCACCCAATTTCTCCGCAGTATGTTTTTCTACTCCCTAGGCAAAGGCCTGAGTCACTCATATTTTCTAATGTTATTCTAAAGCTTCTAAATCTTACACTCCAGGCTGCAAATGACCCATGGAAATAGTCCAACTTTTTACACTTGGAGTAAACAGGGAGGCAACTCACTTTAAGAAACTGACATTATTATCCTCTAATATTGTAAATAAAACTGTTGACACTGGCTCAAATCTGTTTCTTCTGATATTTGTGGAATAGTATAAGTGGCAAATAATTGTGAGACCAAAAGCTTGATTTGTTTTTCTTCCCCTCTCAGTTTTATAAATGAGTGCAGTCTAAAAATTCTAGTCAATACTCAAAGTTTTGAGACAGTGTTACTAATTAGAATAAACATTAAGGATTACATTCATTGACAAAGAAAAGAGTAGTTTAAATTATTCCCGGAATGGCTGGATTTTGTTAAAAAGGTGAGGGGTAACAAGTCTGTACAAGTTAGAAGGGAAGGTCAGTTTACTAATTTTTCCTCTGTTAAAAAAAAAATCTTTTTTTTTTTTTTAATAGTTCTCAAAGTGTGGTCCCACTTTGCAGCACCATTTGCATCATCTGGGAATTTGTTAGAAATGCAAATTCTCAGGCTGCATGCCAGACCTACTTAATCAGAAACTTGGGACAGAGGGAGGGAGCAGATAGAAGGAGATATGGTAGGAGGGTATCAGCAATCTGGTTGCTAACAAGCCCTATAGGTGATCCTGATGTAGGCTAAAGTTTAAGACCCATTGTTGTAAAGATAAAAGCCATACACTTCAGACTAAGACATAGTTTCAATTTCAACAGCAGCTGTGTAATTTTGGACATGTCATTTAATTTCCAGGTGCCCTGGTTTCCTTCTCTGGTTAATTGCATATCACTTTGGCTGGTTTTATGAGTATCATTACTGCCTGATAAATGATTTATGTTCATTTGTTTACTTCCTCCTCCTTGAAGTTTGAGAACCACTGGCCTATAAGGTATATAACATTAGAAGTAAGGCTGGCTACACAAATTGCTGGGCCCAGCGCAAATGCCGGGTCCCTTGTTAAAAAAGTTATTTAAAATTTCAAGACAGTGATATAGCAGAGCATTAAGCCAAGTGTAGGACCTACCAAGTAGGAGGCCCCTTGGACTGCACAGGTTGAATACCCAAGCCACTAGACTCTCCTGGAAGCTCTACAAAGGGGGTTTCTGCTTGCATCTAACCAAGACGGTTTTTTTTAGATGGAAATTAATACATTAATATAAAAAAAAAGAGAGAGCTAAATTTTATGGTATAAAACAAGGTCTAGAAAAGTTTGAAGAGACAGCAGTTTGTGAGTTCAGGTGGTAATGGAAGGCTTCATGAAGGATGGGGACCTTAAGCTTGGTCTTGAAGTACAAATGCATTTGGATAATTAAAAGGAAGACAACAGATGAGCAAAGATTTAGGGGCTCGAATAAGCATGGTCTGTCTATGGACGGAAACAGATCGGAAGGTCAGAGGGGTAGTGTCTGGGGGAAGTGTCGCCTACTTTCATCGCTCACTGGCTGAAAGTTTAATTTTGTAGAATATATTTTCAAAGCATTTCATAACTACCATGTTATTAAGGCTACTCTTACATGGTTGAGAAGACAAATATTCTTATTCTCAATGAAGAGATGAGGAAGACTGGCACACACAGATGAATGGACTGCTCTAAATTCCACAGTACCAGTGTAAATAAGTACAAACTAAAGTGTACACAAAGCTGGGTCTAAACTCAGATCTGCTGACTCCTTCTCATCCAACATTTTTTTCCACTATAGCAAACTCTCAGGAAAACAAGACCATAACTGTAAAATATGTGCAGGAACAGTTTTTATTCGACTACAACCATTTGAATGATTTTTTTTTTTAATGCTGGGCATATAATGGGCACTCCATGTTTACTGAATGAGAACAAGCATGTCACTTGCCTATTACAGTTCCTGGCTCACAATTAAAAAAAAAAAAACACAACACTGCCATCGAGTCGATTGCGACTCATTGCAACTCTATAAAAGGTCCTTAATAAGGAGTTAGTTACTATTTAAATTCCTCTTTTTGATAAGCGTATCTTAAAGGGGCCATTTTCTCCTAATGGAAAATTCAGCATGAGAACAAGGTTCATTATTCTTAAGGCAGTTTCAACCTGGGTCTAGCATATCACACTTAAAGCTGCTGCTTTTTTATCCCTATGAATTATTGTATTCCACGCCTACCTTTAGATTGGTGCACACCACACTCTGCCTGCCAAACTCATGACTCAAGGGCCTCGGAGGGCTTCTTGCAGCCTCTCAACCACAACTCAGAAACATAACGCGGCTTCCACTTGAAACAACCAAACACTGTCCCCTAAACCCAAGGTCCGCTACACAGAAGGCCCTGCATAAAAGACGAATGAGAAGGCAGCGCCCCCTTATGCTCCCACCTCCCCACCTCGGCAGCATCCAATCGCTTTTCTCTGTCGATGTGATCCGCTCCTGGGATTGGCCAGAAAAGGGACCGGCGCGGGAGCCGCGCGCGCGGGCCCAGCGCAGAGACTCGTCCGTCACGTGCGGCGGCCGGGCCTCCCAGCCTCGCTGCGCGCCTGGCGGGGCGGGGGGGCGGGGCCCGAGAGCTCCTGCGCCTGCGTTGTGGACGCTCTCGGGGAGCAGCTGCCACCGCCGCTGCTACCACCTCTTTCGGGTGTAGAATTTGGAATCCCTGCGCCTCATTAACAATGAAGCAGAGTTCGAACGTGCCGGCTTTCCTCAGCAAGCTGTGGACTCTTGTGGAGGAGGCCCACACCAACGAGTTCATCACCTGGAGCCAGGTACAGGTCAGGGGACGGCGGCCTCCAACCCCTGGACACTAACCGTCTCCTCTCTCTCTGTGTCTCTCTCTCCCTGTCGCTCTCTTTCTTTCTTTCTCTCCCCCCTCTCTGCCTCACGCGGGGTTGTCTCCCTCGGCCTGCGGCTCAACGCTGCTCTGAGAGGCCCGCGGCGCGGGGAGGCGGTGCGGCGCATGGTGTCGGCGTTCGGCCTCGCGGGGACCCCCTGTATTGTTCGCGCGGGGAGCCGCGGCGGCCCGGCAGGCCGCGGTGGGGGAGGGGCGGCCCGCGCGGGGCCCGCTGCCCCGTAACGGACCGACCCAGCCCGCGTTCCGAACTGGCCCGGTCGCAGTGGCACGGGGCGGCGGCATGAGGGCAGCCGACTCGCCGAGGGTGCGGGAGCGACATTAGTGCACACTCATCCTTCGTTCTCCCGCCGGGCTCGCGGGTTACGAATCGCTGAGGGGACAGGGAGCCCCGTGTCCGGATCGTCCGCGCGGGGATTTATCAGCGGAAATCTTTACCTTGCCGACTTGATTCCCTCACTGCACGCACACAGGCACACACACACCACACACACCCCTGCTTTGCGTCTGGGATCTTTATGGGGACAGCAAGTTAGGGAAGTAGGCAAATGTTCAAACCCAGGTTACTGCTTATCGCTAGGTTTTTAGATTATCACAAAGAAAATAGCAAATAATTTGGGGATTCTGGGGCATTTGTGTAATTGGTGTTTTATAATTATTTATATAAAAATGCTAGTATTGAGTAACTTCGTGAGGAGCTAAAATTAAAATTAATCACTACATTTCACTAAACATTTACCAGCAGGGAGGTATATGGATCTCTTGATTATTGGTTTGTTCCCTGATCTGCCATTAAACAGGGATGATCTTAGTCGACGCACTTATCTGGCCTGAGTTTCATCATCCATAAGGTGAACGGGTTGCCTAGGTGACCAAAACCCCTTCTAGCTCCAGATACTAAGATTCTAAGCAGAATGATCAGATATTTACGTCAACAGTGCATTCGTCTTAGTATACACTCCTAGGCTGCTGGAATCATTTTGTGAAGGGGAGTGGAGTTGTCTTATTGTAGATGAGCACCCTAGTTGGGATATTTACATGTGCAGAGTTCTTGATAAGAATAAGGGAAAGCTACCTGCACAGTGCCTGGCACCTGTTGGCTGCTGAGTAATTGTTACCTAGCCTTCTTCTCTCTTCCTTCTCTGTTCCTTTCCTGTTAATGGGAACTCCTGGTTTTATTTACTTTTACTAACAGGAAGCACCATATTGAGTGTATGAAGTTTTGGCTACTGTAAGACCATTTTCTGCCTTGCATTATTGTCATTTGTTTATCTCTTTTCTAGGATTTAATTTTTTTGGAGGTCAGTGTTATTAACTGAGTCATCTTTCGGGGGGGGCTAGCTTTATGTTGTGCATATTCATAAGCATCTGATGAATTCTGTACAATTATACAAAGAAAAATGAAAATAAGGAAGCCAGCATATACTTAAAAATAAACATATGTGTCATGCTTTTCATCAGTCAGAAGGATTAAAAGTTGACAAGAATGGATCATTACAAACTGCTGTTACTCAGCCGTGTGTTCATGTTAGAGCCTGGACTGAGATCTGTCTCCCCAGCCTGATTTTATCAACCCTTTTTGGTTTGGGTGGGCTTTCTTATTTTTACTGCCCAGAAAAAGTACCTAAATATGTTGGTAATTGATTTTAATTAAAGGCCATTGTGTCAGTGCAGGGCCTAATATATCTTTACTAGCCAAAATATTTTAATAGCATTCTTATTTTATGGGCAATATCGAATGTGGAGAGTTTCATACTAATTCATGAATGCATCATTTTATGAATCTTAAGCCAAATAAGCAAACTACTTAAAAGTAATTCTTGTTTTTATCCCATTATTAAGTCTAAGCTTATGTTTTAAGTAGTACAGCACTCATTTTCTAATACACCAAAGGGTAAATTAAAATGTAAACCCAGTGAGGGCAGAAGACAGTGTCTGTGCCAGGGACACAGTAGGTGCTTAATAAATGTTGCATGAGTCAATGAAATCCCTGGAAGACTTAATGGAAGTGGTAGGAATGATAAAGATAGAATCATGCCTGAAAAAGAACCTTAGAGATCAGCTAGTTTAGCATCATCCTTATATAGATGAGGATTTGAGCTTTAGGTTCCGTATTAGTAATTACACAGCCAGTTAGAATTGGAGGTGGGACCCTAACATACATTTCCAAGCTCCTAAATCAGCCTTCCATCAACAGTACTAAATTAATGCAGGTTGGCAGTACATTTACATTTATGCCAAAATATTGCCCTCTTATATATTCAGTTCTGGATAAAAGCTGTATAGGGCTAAGCCTAATTGCCTAGGGCAGCTGTCTCTGTTCCTCTCCCACAGATTTTTCTAAAAGCGTTGTTAACACTGAAAGGTAAAACTTTAATTAAAACAACAATGTTAGACAGAAAAAATAAATTACTCTCATCTTTTGAAAGTTTCTATTATGGTGGTTTCTGGTTTCCTTCAAATTTGTTTTGCTGAATTTACTGTTGAGGTAATTTAACATTTATACCATCTTAGCTAAAATCATATTAAGGCCTTTTAGAAGCAGCAGATGTTTTGGAAACCAGGCAATCTTTTATGCTTTTTTTTTTTTTTTTCTTTTCACTTGTGGAAAATAATTTACTCCACTAGTTAGGTATAAGTTAAGGGGAGGAGATTCTTACCGACTGCAGTTTGGAAAACTTGGTTTAATATTCCTGAAGACATATGTAACTTAAGTTATCTGTGAAGCTTGTAATACAACAAAATTGGAAAGTGAAAACATCATTCTCATTAAATATAGAAATATAGTAAGCTAAGCAACCAAAACTATACTAAACATGTTATTGACTCTAAAAGAAAGAAAGAAAGAAACACCTGTAGTCCGAGTATCTTTAAGAAAACATGTACGTATTTCAGTTTTTCCTCTATTCTCCCCCATGAAATTGCCTTTGGGGTGGCATTTCCTATGGCTTCAAAATTTTGTGTAGCTACTCTTGGCTCTGGTAGGCAGCCTGATGCTAGGACAAAGGTAGTATTGCCAGTTAACCTAAAGGTGTTTTAAATGTAATAAGGTCCTAAAGACAGGGCACAGTTTAGCTTTGAAGCAACTGGGGAAACTTGATATTCAAGGACAAGAGGTTGTGGAGGTTAAATGGAAGTTCTTGCCATTGGTAGTCAAGAACAGTCTTTACTGATACTGAAATTTGATGCTCGGTGTATGTTCAAGTTAAGCAGTATAAAAGAGGGAAAAATGGAAAGGTCATTGTTTTTCCAGTTTTCTTACCTTTGTCTCTGTTCTTCAGTTTTATTACTTTTGTCTCGGATTGCTTCAGAAGACCAAATAATTTCCCCTAAAAGCCTCATGCTCATCTTCTTGTGCCCTTTGGCATTCTCTACTTTCCTCTCTGTCAAATCAGCAGAGACAAATCAGAAAATAGGTAGGAAGAGGGAACCAAAACAGAATTTGACTGTTTTCTAGCAGTTGTGTATGAATTTAAGCAAAAGGCCCTTAGACTTTCCAGTGTAGTTCTATCTTTTTTAACTTCCCAGGAACCACTGCATTATTGTAGTATTCCCAAGTGAAAATAAGAAAGGCCACAACATGTGGCAAAATGGGGCAAAATCCAACTTAAGTGGGCCTACACAAAAGTTTAAAGAGATTCAGTGGGAGATATTTATATATATATGTATATCGGAGAGAGAATGAGCTAGAGACTCAGATGGGATGGTTGATGAATACTGAAAAGTTATAGATTGGTTGATACAGAAAGTGTTACAATTTTCTGTTCCAAATGTGTTTTGTATTAATGGGTCTGAAGTATTAGATTATTAGTATTGAAGAATATTTTGGGTGTTTTAGACCACAAGTGCCAAAAGTTTAATTTCGGCAGTAACAACTGTTACTGCTTTTGGAAGCTTGCCAGCATTTGTGGGCAAGGCATGAGGAAAGCTACCCATCTTTCTCACCCTACTCAGTAGTGGCTATCTGCCCCTTGTAAAATGTTTGTGGAATAGGAAGAGTTCTGTCTTGTGTTACTTGAGCCTTACAGGTTTAAATGGCAGTAAGGTGGAGTTTTCACACTCATAAAGTCATTTATTAATTTTGGCGTACAGCCTTAAGGAATACCATGAGCAGGGACATTGAATGGTATGAGTGAATGAGGGGGTAGGTCAATGTGCTAGAGAACAGATTTGCAAGACATGTATCTCTTCATTTGATATAATCCAAGAGTTGAAATTCTAAAAATATAATTTGGTCCATTGTGACCAAAGATCGTTTTATTTATTTGGTGAGTTGCAAATATTTGTTGTTGTCAATCTATCATGACTAGTTATTGTGCCAGGTACTGGAAATTCATTCAGTAGTAAACCAAAGTCTCTGCCTTCGTGGAGCTTACATCTAATGGAGGATACTGATAATTAAAAAGTAATCAAATACAAGTAATGTGATTTCAGTTAATGATAAAAAAGACCCTCAACAAGATGGATTGACACAGTGGCTGCAACAGTGGGTTCAAACATAGCAACAATTTGTGAGGATGACACAGGACTGGGCAGCATTTCGTTTTGTTATACATAGGGCTGCTATGATTTGGAACTGACTTGATGGCACCTAAGAACCATCACCACAAAGAAAATAAGGCAGAATAAAGAGAAAGTATATCTGTCAGGGTCCAATCAGGAGACAAACCACACAGTATTTTGAGCAGAAAAAGTTTAATAGAATTACTGACTGTAACAGGGAAATTGGAATATAGGAGACACTAAAGAATACAAAAAGCAGTCTCTGGGTGGTACAGATGGTTAAGCACTTGGTTATTTAACTGAAAAATTGGCAGTTCGAATCCCCTCAGAGATGCCTCAGAGAATAGCCCTGGCAGTCTACTTCTGAATGATCACAGCCATTGAAAACCTTATGGAGCTTAGTTTTATGCTGAAACACATGGGCTTGCCATGACTTAGAATTGACTCAATGGGAACGGATTATTTTTTAAAGAATATAAGGATAGCACATACAAGGAACAGCCACTACTGCTGGGGCTGAGATAGTGTGCCCAAGTAAGAGCCCTTCCCTCCAAGGGAAGGTTTCTTGCTTGAGAAGGTATGTCCGTGACTCACTGAATGGCAGAGGTCACTGTGGTGCTGAGCTTGTGGAACTAACTGGAAATTCATCCTTTGGAACTTGCCAGGAAATATGCCCTCTAGAGCAAGGATTGGCAAACTGCAACCCAGGGGCCAGCTGTCTGTTTTGTAAATAAAAGTTTAGTTGGAACACAGCCATGCACATTTGTTTATATATTGTCTATAACAGCTTTCATACTATAAAGGTAGAATTATGACCTTATTCACAAGCCTAGAATATTTATTATCTGGCCATTTAAGAAAAAGCTTGTCCACCCCTGCTGTAGAGTGCTATGCCATAGGAAGCTGTTCATGGGGAGGTGTCTTGCCAGAGACACTCGATTTGAAACCTCCCTGAGGAGTGAGGGGATACCAAGGGAAGCTGCTGACCACCATACACTGCAGGAGCTAGGTACTGGAGAAGCTGCCTGCACCGCAGAAGCCTGCCAAAGACACCCTGAAACCAGGAAGGAAGGCCCCTTCTTCTTGCAATATTTCTCATATCCTCCACTGACAAAGTTTAACATTATGCCAGCTAGAAAAGGAAATATATGTAAAGGACCCAGCTCCACTTTTATAGAAGAACAATGAAGAGTGAATTTAGAGCAGTAAATTGATAAGTGGCACATACATTGAGTGGAATTTGAGGATATTTTGGGTCGGGTAACAAGGAAAGTTTCTCTGAAGAAGTAACATCTGAGCAGAGACCTGAATTAGAAAGAATGGCCCAGACAAACAGGGATTATGAATATAAATGCCTCTAATGGTGCATGTTCAAGGAAGCAAGAAGGCCCATGTGGTTGGACTGTTTTTAGAGAGTAGAAGAAGTACTATTTCAGTGAGGTTAGGGGCAGATGGCATACAGCCTTGGGATTGTGATAAGAGGACTGGAAAAGGGGAAACCAGAGGACTATTGCAGTTTTCCAAATAGTACTGAATATGGTGGTGGCTGGGACTGGGGTAGTAGCAGTGGAGTGGTGAATAGTAGTCGGAGTTGATACCTACTTTATCAGGACTTGCTGATAAATTGGCTGTAGCTGGGGGCACAGAGAAGAATTAAGGATGACTCATAGATCTGACCTGAGCAATATGATGAACGATGGTACCATTTGCTGAGATAGGAGATTAGGAGAAATGCAGGTTGGAGTTCTATTTTGGTCATATTAACTTTGAGATTAAAAAAGTAGGTTACTAGTATTATTTTAAAATTGTTTTGTTCTGCTTACATTTTTTTGACCACACGTAGTCATACGGCCACACCTAGCTTGCAAGTGGGTAGGGAAGTGCAATGCTAAGAAGAACAGGAATATTACTGGACAGCCCAAATGACTTCTACGCTCTAAAATGCCCAAGTGAAAACGTTGAATAGGCTGTTGGATATAAGACTCTGGCATTAAGGGTGGCATTTGGAGCTAGAAACAAAAATTTGCGAGTAGCAAAGCTGTGGGACGGGATGAGATCATCTGGAGAGACAAATGAAGATAGAAGGAACTGAGAGATAATGAGATATTCCAACATTTAGACGTTATGATGAAGAGAAGGAAAAGCCAGGAAAGGAGACTGAGAAGGAATACTGAGAAAGGATGAAAATCAAGGGACTGAGGTAAAAGAAGTTAATGGAAGAAAATGGAATAGAGGATGATGCTGCTGAGTGCTTAAGTGTGATGGGGTCAGAGAATTGACTATATATGGTGGAGAGCAATCTCAATTAAGGTGAAACCATGGATCGTCTAGAATTCCATACCAAGGAATTTGAACTGTAATATATAGGCTTTGGGGAACCACTGCAGTTGTGAGGAAGAGAGGGATTTTATCCAACCTGATTTTTCACGAGGTACCCCTGTCCAGATTGCAGACATGAGACATTGATATCCAGCAGTCTACTTAGGAGGCTTTGACATGTCCAGGTAAACAGTGGTGGTTATCTGAACTTTACCAGTGACAGTGGAAATAGTAAGAACAGATGGCAAACAGGGCTTTAATGATCAGTTGAGTATTGTGGAGAAAGGGAAGAGAGGAATCAGGGATGGTCCTAAAGTGTTTGACTTGAGTAAATTGGGGAGGAGGAAAGAAGTCGAAGCTATTTATAGAGTTAAAGAATAAAATTTAAAAGTGAAGTTGAGTTCGGTTTGGGGCAAGTTGAATATGAGGTCCCAATAAGCCCATAAAAAATTTTCCCAAGGGTAGTATTGTAATAGGAGCCCTGACGGCACACTGCTTAAGTGCTGGACTGCTAACCAAAAGTCAGTAGTTCTAACCCATCAGCCACTCTTCAGGAGAAAGATGTGACAGCCTGTTCCTGTGAAGATTATAGCCCTGAAAACTGTGGGGCAGTACTTTTCTGTCCTAAAGGGTCACTATGAGTCAGAATTGACTCAGTGGCAACAGGTTTTAGTATTGTAATAGAACCTTGGAAAATACCAACATTTAAGGGGTAGACAGTGGTAAAAAAAAAATAAAAAAAAAAAACCCAGTGCTGTCGAGTCGATTCTGACTCATAACAGTGGTAGAAGAGGGGAAAACAAAAAACTACCAGAAATCAATGTCATGGGACATCTTATGGACGAAGTAACCAACATTTTTAAAGGCACCGTAATCAAATGAAGTAAGATTCATAAAGCATCCATTAAACATGACTATTATAAAAAAAAAAATTATGAAATAATTTTCCTTTATTATTTTTAAAAATATGATAGCTACAAAGGAATAATGTCACGTGTGTATGTTATGAAGTGTGATACAACAAATATCTTTTCACCTCCCAAGTCTAGAACATTCTTCTCTGTTGATATTTTGGTGGTTTAGTGTTTTTTTTTTTTTTTGCAAATGTAAACACTGCTGGTACAAACTTCCTGCACATACCTCCTTATCTATGTAAGATGTATATCCCCACATACAAAAGTGGAATTGCTGGAAGAAAAAGAGTATGAAGTGTTCAACCTCAAGATAGTGCAAATTGTTTTCAAAAGAGATCAAACCGGTTTATACTCCTCTTAGTCACACATGAGGTTTTTCATTAATCCGCATCTTCAAATTTTGATATTATGACATTCTTCTTAATTTTTACCAGTCTAATGGATGTAAAGTGTTATCTCAATAAGGTCTTAATTTCTGTTTCCCTGATTACTAATGTGTGAAAACAACTTCTCATGTTTATTGGCCATTCTGTGAAATGTTTGTCTTTTGCCCATTTTTCTATTGGGTGGTTTATCTTGTATTATTTGTAGGAATTCCTTACATATTCTGAATATTCTTTTTATTATATGTGTTGCATATATCTTCTTCCAGTTCGTGTCTTATCTTTTTACTTCCCTTTTGAAAAGTAGTAGTACTTAATTTTAGTATTGCTTAATATATCACTCTTTTTTGTGATGCATGTTTTTTGTTTCTACAAGATATTTTTCATTATTCAAGGACAGAAAGATACTTTTCCATCTCTCGTTTTCTTCTGAAAATTTTTAAAGTTTGTACTCCATATGTAGGTTTTTGATCTGCCTAGAATTGATTTTTGTATGTAGGAAGAGAGGTCCAGTTTCATGTGTTCCATAAAATACTTAGTTGTCTTACCTCCTTTGCTGAATAGTTCTTCCTTTCCTCAGTGAAGTGTATTGCTACCATTGTCTTATATCAAAATTTCATATAGATATTGTGGTTTTGTTTTTTTGTTTCTTATTCCATTCCACTGGACAGTTTATCTTTGTGCCAGTATCTTACTGTCGTAATTACTGTGTTGTTGTTAGTTGCCGTTGATTTGATTCCGACTCACAGTGACCCCGTGTGTGCAGAGTAGAACTGCTCTGTAGGGTTTTCAGTGCTGAGACCTTTCAGAAGCAAATCATCAGGGCTGTCTTCCGAGGCGCCTCTGAGTAGGTTTGAACCGCCAACCTTTCAGCTAGTAGTCAAGCACTTAACCGTTTACGCCACCCAAGGACTCCATTATTACTATGTTGCTATTAGGTGCCATTGAGTTGGTTTGGACTCATAGCAACCCTGTGCACAACAGAACGAAACACTGCTCAGTCATGTGCCATCCCCACAATTGTTATGCATGAGTCCCTTGTTGCAGCTGCTGTGTCAGTCCATCTCATCGAAGGTCTTCCTCTTTTTCAATGACCCTCTACTTTACCACGCATGATATCCTCCAGGGACTGGTCCCTCCTGATAACATGTCCAAAGTACATGAGACAAAGTCTCACTGTCTTGCTTCTAAGGAGCATGCTGGTTGTTCTTCCTCCAAGACAGATTTGTTCATTTCTTCTGGCAGTTTATGGTATATTCAGTATTCTTTGCCAATACCATAATTCAAAGGCATCGATAATTCTTTGGTCTTCTTTATTCACTGTCTAGCTCTCACATACTTACAAGGTGATTGAGAATACCATAGCTTGTTCAGGCACACTATGGTCCTCAAAGTGACATCTTTGCTTTTTTACCACTTTAAAGAGATCTTTTGCAGTGGATTTGTCCAGTGCAATGTCGTTTGATTTCTCGACTGCTGCTTTCGTAGGTGTTGATTGTGAATCCAAGTAAAATGAAATTCTTGACAACTTCAACATTTTCTCCATTTATCATGATGCTGCTTATTGGTCCAGTTGTGAGGATTTTTGTTTTCTTTCTGTTGAAGTGCAGTCCACACTGAAGGCTGTAGTAGTCTCTGATCATCAGTGTTTCAACTCCTCTTTCCCTTCAGCAAGCAAGGTTGTGTCATCTTCATATTGCTGGTTGTTAAGGAGCCTTCTTCCAATCCTGGTGCTGCATTCTTCATATAATCCAGCTTCTCAGATTATTTGCTTAGCATACAGATTGAATAAGTATGGTGAAAGGATACAACCCTGACGTACATCTTTCCTGATTTTAAACAACGTGGTATCCTCGCTCTGTTTGAACCACTGCTTCTTGTGTTACGATGAAATGTGCAAAGACTTGGATTTAGAAAAACCAAAGGGAAGAACACGCTTGGCATTTCTCAAACTGAAAGTACTGAGGAAAAAATTCAAACCTTGAGCTATAATATTGAAGGATTCTGTGGGAAAAATATTGAAGGATGCAGGAAGTATCAAAAGATGGAAGGAATACACAGAGTCACTGTACTGAAAGGAATTGGTAACATTCAACCATTTCAGGCTCTAGCATATGATCAAGAACCAGTGGTACTGAAGGAAGGAGTCCAAGCTGCACTGAAGGCATTGGTGAAAAACAAGGCTCCAGGAATTGACAGAATACCAATTGAGATGTTTCAGCAAACGGATGCAGAGCTGGAGGTGCTCATTCATCTGTGCCAAGAAATTTGGAAGACAGCTACCTGGCCAACTGACTGAAACAGATCCGTATTTGTGCCTATTCCAAAGAAAGGTGATCCAACAGAATGTAGAACTTATTGAGCAGTATTAATATAACACACAAGTAAAATGTTGTTGAAGATCATTCAAAAGAGGTTGCAGCAATATATCGACAGGGAGCTGCTAGAAACTCAAGCCAGATTCAGAAGAGGACATGCAGTGAAGGATTATCATTGCTAATGTCAGATGCATCCTGGCTAAAAGCAGAGAATACCAGAAAGATAATTTACCTGTGCTTTATTGACTCTGCAAAGGTATCCAATTATGTGGATCACAACAAATTATGAATAATATTGCAAAGAATGAGAATTCCAGAACAATCAATTGAGCTCATGAGGAACCTATAATTAGTTATTGTAGCTTTATAAAATGTCTGTTTTGTTAGGGCAACTTATTCTTCAGGAGTGCCTTGACTATTGTTGTCTTTGCTTTTCTGTGTATGTTTTCAAATTAAGTTCCATTTTAAAAAAGAATAAGTAACCCTGTTGAGATTTGCATTCAAACTATAGGGAGAATGCATATTTTTAAAAAATATTGAATATTTCCATAGATAAGACACATTTTATAGTATTTTGTAAGAGGTCTTGCAGGTCTTTGTTAGCTTTCTTCTTAGGTATTTTACAGATGTTTTAAGTGGTGTCGTTTTTTAAAGGTACATTTTCTAGCTGTTGCTGGTAATGTGTTATCATGTATATCCCTAATTAAGTAAGAAATAAATCAAATGAGTAATTTGTTCTTATGGGTAACCATTCAAATAACATAATAGGATATAAGGAAGAATGTAAAAATGCCCCTTCCCTTTTCCTTTATTTGTCATTCCCAATTGTCTTAGTTATCTAATACTGCTATAACAGAAATAACACAAGTGGATGGCTTTAACACACAGAAATTTATTCTCTCACAATCTAGGAGCTAGAAGTCCGAATTCATGGCACCAGCTCCCAAGAAAAGCTTTCTCTCTGTTGGTTCTGGGGGAAGGTCCTTGTCATCAATCTTCCCCCAGTCTAAGTGCTTCTGAGTGCAAGGACCCAGGGTCCAAAGGATGCACTCCACTCCTGGTGCTTCTTTCTTGGTAGTATGAGGTCCCACCCCTCTCTGCTTGCTTCTCTCTTTGTATTTCAAAAGAGATTAAGTCAAGATACAGCCTAATCCTATACATCGAGTCCTGCCTCATTAACATAACTGCCTCTTATTCTGCCTCATTAATATCATAGCGGTTGGGATTTATACCACATGGAATAATCACATCAGATCACAAAATGGTGAACAACCACACAATACTGGGAATTATGGCCTAGCCATGTTGATACACGATTTTGAGGGACACAATTCAATCCATAACATTCCACCCTTTGGCCCCCCAAAATTCATGTCCTTGCCACATGTAAAACACATTCACCCCACCATATCATCCCAAAAGTCTTAACTCCAAGTGCAAATTTCATCCTGGGGGGAAATTTCTCTTCATCTGTGAAATCTAGAATACAAGTTACCTGCTTCCAAAGTACAATGATGAAACAGGCACAAAGTAGACATTTCTATTACAAATGGGAGAAATTGGAGGGAAGAAAGGGATAACAGGCACCAAGCAAGTCAGCAGAACATATTATATAAGGTTTGAAGGCTTGAAAATAATCCACTGTTCTCTGAGACCATTTAGTCAATGGCCTGCTCTCCAGACTCCGGGTGTTGATCACACCCTCCAGATTCTAGGTGGAGGCCCCTCAGCCCTGGGCTTCAGCTCCACTTTCCAAGCTCACTGGAAAAGCAGCTCTGCTCCCTCGGCTTGAGTGGCCACATTCTCCTAGTCCATCTGAGTGGTGACCGTACCCCCTCGCTTCCCTCCTTCTGGCTCTTGGGCATGGCAGCTCCACCCCTCAGCTTTGGACAGTGGATCCAGTCCCATCCCACTGACACTTATGAAAGGCAGCCCCACCCTCCAGAATTGAATTGGTGAAGATCTGACTTTTTGAAACCTAGGAGTCCATGGCCCCACCCTTTGAGACCCATCAGGCTGTGTTTCCCCCATTGAGACTGAGATAGCTCTACTTCCAGTGCTCCTTGTCCCTTCAGCTTCTACTTCCTGGTTCCTTGGCCTCTTGGCCCATTGGGTCCTTTGGCCGGCCTGGCACCTGTCCTGCTTGGGCCAGTGTTCCAAGGCTCTTTAGCACTACAAATATGTGTCTGGAGGTACGCCACTCCACCAGTAAGCCTCAGCACGAAGGCACTCAGCTCTCTTCCACTGTGGGTCAGCAAGTCTAGCTCCACTGATAAGTGCCTAGAGGCACCCTACTCTGCCAGGAAGCCTCAGCCTGAAGGCACTCAGCTGTCTCACTCCGTGGGTTGGCTTCGAAGCCGTCTCATGCCATTCTCCTGGTTCCGCGGCTGCTCACTCTCTGTGCCATCTCCAGTGTTACAAATCTCCTCACTTCCTTCTGAGCCGTCACCAGAATTGTCTTTGATGTCCATAATTCTACCAACGTTCTCTTCAAGGCAATCTAGGCTTTTACTATTAGACATTTTAAAACTCTTGCAGTCTTTACCCATTTATAGTTTCAAAACCGCTTCCACATTTTAGCTATCTGTTACAGCAGCACCTCACTATTCCACTAAATTCTACCACAAGTGGGCAGCTTTAACAAACAGGAGTTTATTCTCTCACAATCTAGGAAGCTGAAGTTCAAAGTCAGGACACCAACTCCCAGGGAAGGCTTTCTGTCTCTGTCAGCTCTTGGGGAAGGTTATTGTTATCAGTCTTCCCCCTGTCTAGGAGCTTCTCAGCACAGGGACCCCGGGTCCAAGGGGCACACTCTACTCCCAGTACTTCTTTCTTGGTGGTGTGAGGTCCCACACCTTTCTGCTCGCTTCTCTGTTTTATGTCTCAGAAGAGATTGACTCAAGATACAACCTCATTTTGTAGTTTGAATCCTGCCTCATTAACTTAACTGCTTCTTATCCTGCCTCAGTAACACCATGTTGTTGTTTGGTATTGTTGAGTCGGTTCCAACTCACGGCAACCCTGTAGGACAGAGCAGAACTGCCCTATATGGTTTCCAAGAAGCAGCTGGTGGATTTGAACTGCCAACCTTTTGGTTAGCCGCCGAGCTCTTAAATTTATAACATACAGGATAATCACATCAGATCACAAAATGGACGACTACACAGTACTGGGAATCATGGCCTAATCATGTTAATACATGTTTTTAGGGGACACATTTCAATCCGTGACCTACTTGTCAGAGAAATTGGGCCTTTTTTTTTTTTTTTTTTGGTGAATTATTTCTGGGAATTTTGTGTGTGTACACAAGCATAGATGTAAGCATAGTAAGGGAATATATGTACATACTCACAATCATTTTAACTCACTGAGATACGTTGTTTTTTGTTTGGTTTTGTTACTGTTATAAACAGCTAAAATGAATTTCTTTTTTTTTTTTTAAACATTTGTGCAAATCTGTCCTTTGAATTAAGTTCCTTGCAGTGGAATTACCTGACTGAAAAATATGTATATTTTAAATTTTGATAGTTCTTACCTAATTGCCATTATTTGTTTTGGTGTACATTTATTCAATTGTGAACGAGATGGAATCTTTTCTGAATTTTCCATTGGTTTTTCATCTTACTGAGTTGTTGAAAGTTTTTAATTAATGCGATTAACCCTTTGTCACCCTATTTTTCCATTATACTAATAGTCTCAAAGTCATTGAATTTTTTTTTTTTAAATACTCTATTAACAGGTAGGATTAGATGCAGACACAGGTGATAGAAATCCAAATAACAGTGGCTAAAAGAAGACAGAAGTATATTTTTCTCCCACTTAAGCCTGAAGATACCCAGGCACCTTCTGGCTTGTTCAGCCAGAGATAGGTCCTCCACCTCACATAATGGAAGCTAGAGTTCTAGTCATTAGCTAGTTCCAAGCAGAGACATTTGGAGTGGGGACTTCATACTTTTACTTCCCCCGCTCCCCGACACACACGCATTTTAGCAGCTTTTCTGGAAGCCCTACCCAATACATTCTGCTTATATCTTATTTGCCAGACGTGTTATTTGGCCACCTCTGTTCGCACGGGTAAGGGTGGGTGGTGAGGGGCGGGGAGGGAGGTGGGTACAGTGGTTAAGTGCTCAGCTTAACCAAAAGGTCAGCAGTTTGAACCTACTAGCCACTCTGCAAGGAAAGATGTGGTAGTCTGCTTCTGTAAAGATTTCAGCCTTGGAAACCATTTGGGGCAGTTCTGCTCTGTCCTTTAGGGTCACTATGAGTCGGAATCTGCAATGGGTTTGGTTTAGTTTTATTTGCCCAGGGATGTCCCTAGGTGGTACAAACAGCTAATGTGCTTGACCGCTAACCAAAAGGTTGGAGGTTTGAGGCTACCCAGGGACACTTTGGAAAAAAGGCTTGGCATTCTACTTTCAAAAAGTCATCTGTTGAAAACCCTTTGGAGACACATACAGGGTCTACTCCGACACACATGGGTTCACAATGAGTCAGAGTCAACACAAAGGCAGCTGTTTTTTTGTTTGCAAGGGAGACTGGGAAATATAGCACCAAACAAAATGGTTTTTGTTAATAAAGGAGTGGAGGAGACTGGAGACATGATAGGCGACTAACAGATTGCATGAACAAATTTACAAGTTTTTACCTATATGGCTTCATGTTTCCAAGAACTTAATTGTAGAAAGTGAGGTAGCAGTGAGTTATTGAGCTTTTGATTCTTTTTTTCTCTCCCAAATGGGAAGTTTATTAAATAATTATTTTTCCTCTTGGCTTGCCTCCCCCCCCGCCCCGATTGCAAATGCCATCTTTTCTTATAACCTGTTAAATTCTCAAAGAGATTTTCTTCCTTTTCTGTCCTTTGTGGTATATCCATTCATGTTTGACTCTGTTATTTAGTACCAAACTCCTCTAAACACTGATTTTGTCACCTGCTTGTCGTAATTGACTCAATGACAACGGGTTTTTTTTTGGTGTAGGGTAGAGTTAATCCCCAACCCCATCATTTTCATTAGTTTCTGGGCAATAAGTAGATAATTCTTTTTACAAATGAACTTAAATACCTAATACCGTTATTATCTCTTCATTTCCTCTCCAAAAATCTTTTTTTTTTTTTCTCCAGTTGAGAGAATTGAATGTATTGGCTAATGTCTTAGTTTCCTAGGGCTGCATAACAAAATTATAGCAAAGTAGGTGGCTTTAAAGAACAGAAATTTATTTTCTCACAGTTCTGAAAGCCAGAATTCCAAATCAGGGTGTCAGCCATGTCTGTTCCTTCTGTGGGCCTCCCCTGGTTTCTGATGGCTGCTGGCACTCCTTGGTGTTCCTTTGCTGCGTATAGATGCGTATGCCTTCGTCATGATGTGGCATCTCTCCTGTGTGTATGTGTCTTTCCATGCCTGCTGTTTCCCCTTTTTATAAGAGAACACTCAGAAGGGATTAGGTTTAGAACCCACCCTACTCTTACATGACATCATTAACATAACAAAAGAAACCCCTATTCCCAAACAAGTAGGGGATTAGGACTTTAACATATCTTTTTGAGGACCACAATTCAATCCAAAACAGTTAATTTAAGGAGAAAATTGACAACTTTATAAAACTGCATTTGTCTTCCTTATATCCCTCTGTTGTTTTAATATTTTCTTTAAGGTCCTTTAAATTTTTAAAATTTATTTTTAGATACCTAATATTTTTCTATTATGAATGGTATCTTTTAATTCATTTTAGTTTCAAATTGTTTACATTGTATGAAGGAACACTAGTGATTTCATATTAATTTAGCAACCAGCTATCTTACTGAATTCTTTTACAGTTTTTCAGTTGATTGTACAAAGAGATACAATTATGTCTATTGCAAGTTATGATAAAATGCATCCTTTCAAAATCTGTATTATTTAATTTTGTCTGATTGCATTGACTATAAATCAGTGTTAAATGATTATGCTGACTGCATAATTTATTTCTCTCTCTTTCTGATTTACAGAAATCATTTCATTATGGAGTATAGTGCTAGCTTTTGGTCTGAGACATACTCCTAAACTTTTGAAGTTGACCAAAAAACTTAACTATAGTTTGGCAGTTTCTTGTTGCCATTAACAGGAATAGAATGTTGGTCTAAAAGTATCATGGCAGGACTGCCCAGGGCACTTTTTGAGTTCATATCACCGTTGTCAGAGTGCCTTAACTAATTGACTTTTTCTGGTTTTGTTTCAGAATGGCCAGAGTTTTTTGGTTTTGGATGAACAAAGATTTGCAAAAGAAATTCTTCCCAAATACTTCAAGCATAATAACATGGCAAGCTTTGTGAGGCAACTGAATATGTGTGAGTATGGACAGCAGTTTATCTGGAGTGCCGCTGTCAACCACAGATTAAACCATTTTTTTCTGCTAGGATGACAAAATTTCTTCCATATTAGCACTAATCATTTTTAATTTAGTCTATTCCAGTTGTTTGACTTTGATTCTTTTTCAGATGGTTTTCGTAAAGTGGTACACATTGACTCTGGAATTATAAAGCAGGAACGAGATGGTCCTGTAGAATTTCAACATCCTTATTTTAAACAAGGCCAAGATGACTTGTTAGAGAATATTAAAAGAAAGGTGAGTGATTGTTAACGTGAACTAAGGCATTGCTAGAATGTCAGCAGATCCCTTGAAGTCTATAGCCCCTTGCTGTACAGTCAAGTTCCTGGCACATAGTAGGCACTCACTAGTACACTTTTGAACGAATGCTTTATTTTGCTAAAATAAGATCTTTTTACTAAATTCATAAAAGGAGCGGAGGTAAAAAGGGTAGTAGACCACGAAAGGCAAATGGCATAGCAGGAATGTGTATGGAATGTGGTAATAAGGAGACTTGGGGATTTACAAGTTTGGTAGAAAGGGGAAAAAAGCCCATAAGATGTTCCTGCTCATGGAAAACTCTCCACATTAATACATACGTATATATGTATACACCCATATACATATATATGTACATGTATATACGTATATATATATATACATATACATATATGGAAACCCCGGTAGCATAGTGGTTAAGAGCTACAGCTGCTAACCAGAAAGTTGGCAGTTTGAATCCACCAGGGGCTCCTTGGAAACCCAATGTGGCAGTTCTATTCTATGCTGTAGGGTAACTATGAATCAGAATTGACTTAACGGCAACGGGTTTGGTTTTGTTTTTTTTTAATGTGTATATATCTATGTGTGTATATGTATGTATGTATGTATTTGTGTGTTTATATGTCTACGTATATATTTGTATATGTATGTGTGTGTGTATTTGATTGTTTATTCCTTGCTTCCTCCTCCTGTAAGCTATGAAGTTTATTCTTTCTCTAGAATCATATCCTGGCCTTTTTGGAACCAGATAGATCTCTCTTCCTGAACAGGCTATAGAAACCTCTTATAATCAGGAAGCTATGATTACAATCATGGTATTTGGTATTTGTTTTATTTTCTAAATTTGCTTTTTGAAAAGGTTTCATCTACAAAACCAGAAGAAAATAAAATACGTCAGGAAGATTTAACAAAAATTATGAGTAGTGCTCAGAAGGTTCAAATAAAACAAGAAACTATTGAGTCCAGGCTTTCTGAATTAAAAAGGTAAAGTACTATTTCCATATATAATCCTATAGGGGATTTCAGGTGTGTATATGTGTGTTGGAGGTTGGAAGTTGTCTGTCGTTGTAAGTATCTAGGTGGCTGGGTGGTGCAAATGGTTAATACACTTGGCTGCTAACTGAAAGTTTGGAAGTTTGAGTCCACTTGTAGGCACCTGAGAAGAAATTTCCAAAAATTTAGCCACTGGTAACCCTAGGGAGCACAGTTCTAGTCAGATACGCATGGAGTCTCTGTGAGTCAGAATTGACTTGACAGCAACTGATTCTTACTGTTGGAGATCACTTTGCCGAAGCCAAGATCAAAGGTTGTTTCTCTGCAAGGACCGATTCCCTTTATTTTGATTTGCGGCAATAAACTTTTCCAAATATTAACATTTTCATGATGGTGGTCAAAAGAATATGTAAAGCCAGGCACATCAAAACAATTCGATGGACAAATTTTACTAATCAAAACCAGAGATCTGTGAAGAGGTGTCAAAAATATGGTTCTACTAAGTTAATTTTCATGGGCTCTTCACACACAAATGAATAAGCCATAACAAATTCTGTGTATATTACTCATTCTTTCTTTCATGAAGATTTCTTAAGACTTCTCTATGTGACTTACCTCGTAGAAAAAAATAGGACTGTTCCACAAGAGACTTGCCCTACTTGATACTTTTTTTACATAAACTTGGGAAAGTATTATTCAAACCTTTTACCTACAAAAAGATGCTTTATTTTGTTTCACTACAAGTCTGGGCAGCACCATTATCCTAACCTGCCACAGTAATTACTTATCTATAGAATAGTTGTGTACTTCCTTCTTAATAAGTAGCTGAGATTTTTCCTTATCCTAATCAGTGACCAAGAACTTAAGAATATAGTTATTCATGCATTCTCTCTCCCCTTCAAATGTGGAACATTTGTTTAGCTATTCTTAACTCACCTTCATTAAAAAAGTAACATTGAACTTTGATTCCCTTTTTGATGAAAAAGCCTTAAATTGTTCCATTTTTCACATTGTAATATTAACCAATACTGTTTATTTTATGTATCTTGTGTCAACTAAGGTGCCCTTTGCTCCAATTTTCAGGAGCTCAGGTTTAGCCTTTAAAGAAAGGGATCTCAAAATCATCTTTTATGTCTTAGAGATAGCCATTATCCTACTTTAGTAGATAGAAGACTGCATCGTTAAAATTCTGAATCAGGAAAAGTATAGTAGTTGTTCAGTAAGTATTAGTCTCCCTTTCAATAGCTCTGTGTAAACCCATGAGTCCCTAGGTGGTGCAGACAGTTAAGCGCTTGGCTGCTAACTGAAAGGTTAGCATTTAGAACCCACCCAGAGGCGCCTTGGAAGAAAGGAGGACTGGTGATCTACTTCTCAAAGATCACAGCCATTGAAAACCCTGTGGACTGCAGTTCTACTCTGAAACACATGGGGTCATCCTGAGTTGGAATCGCCTGGTCTGCAACTGGTTTGGTGTTTTGTTTTTTTAATGTAAACCCACAGACTCTGTTATAATGGTTTGGATTAAGGAAGACGACTTTGGGATATTAACGAAAGTGAAAATTAAAGCGTTTAGTATGCTAATTATATTTGCTGCCTTTCAACATGCAGTTTCAATTAAAAAATGAGTGAATGAAAAGATAGTATTGCTGTTATACAAGGTATTGGTTTGTCATATTATTGATTATGCTTTTTAAAAAATAAACACATTTACTGTGTGCATGTGTGAGAGACAGATCTTAAGACATGCAGTTTTAGTGTCAGACAGACTTCAGTTTGACTTCAGCTCTTACCAAATTGTCTTTATGATCTTAGACAAGTCCCCTCATTTTCTGAGCCTCAGTAGCCTTACCTATAACATAGAGATAGTAGTTCCTCTTTTGATGGATTTTACAGAAGTTTAAATAAGGTAATACACGTAAAGTATTAAGCATGGTGCCTGGAGCATAGCAAGTGTTGGGTAAATGTTACTTCCCTTAAAAAAATTGTTTCCTTCTTTGAAACTCTGCCTCCCAGACACACTTTTAACCCGGAACTGAAACCATTCCCGAAGCCCCCTCTTCAGGCAAAGATTGGACAGGACTATAAAACAAAAAATAATACACATGAGGAACGTGCTTCCTAGTTCAGTCAGATGTATGAGACCAGATGGGCAGCTCCTGTCCAAAAGCAGGATGAGAAGGCAGGCAGGGACAGGAACTGGTCGAATGGACATAGGGAACCCAGGGTAGGAAGGGGGAGTGTGCTTCTACATTGTGGGGATTGCAACTAATGTCACAAAACAATATGTGATTAAATTTTTGAATGAGAAATTAACTTGAGCTGTAAACCTTCACTTAAAGAACAATAAAAATTAATAAAATGGAAAAAAAATTGTTTCCTAATTCACTTGGTAGCCACAGTTGAAAGGACAGCTTATTTTGTTTTTTAAGTAAAAAGAAATGAACAAGGTAGTCAAAGAAGACAATTGCTTACTACTATATGGATATAGGTATGACTCTTAAGTCTTTGTGTATGTGTTACCGTGAGTAGCAGATGTTACAGTTATAAAGGTGTGATTCTGGAGTGTGTCTAGATAGCTACCGTTACGAAGTAATTGAACCAAAGTATTGAACCAAAGTATTCCTGCTAAAAATATATAGTAAAAATAAGTGTATAGGCAGTACCCAGGTTATGAATGAGATCTGTTGCTGAGTCTGCCTTCTAAGTCGAATTTGTACATAAATCGAAACAGGTACATATGGTTTTTATTTATCCTTACTTTAGTACAAGAATAAGGCACTAGACTACTAATGGAAAAGTCAGTGGTTAGAACACGCCAGTGCAGGGACAGATTACTCAATAATCCAGGTACACACAGGCTTAATCGTTTACTTACTAATCTGTGCTGCACAGTTTCACATCGTTGATGTGGTGAAACTGTACACCACAGACGATTAAGAAAACACAATTAAGCCTGTGTGTACCTAACTTACTGTAAGCCGGCGCATTCTGTGCTTACTGGTTCGTTCGTCCCTGCACCAACCACTCCACAAGTCGCCCTGCGGAAAAAAGATGTGGCAGCCTGCTTCCGTAAAGATTATGGCCTTGTAAACCCTAGGGGCAGTTCTCCTCTGACCTGTAGGGTCACTAAGTCAGAATCTACCAGACAGCTGTGGTTTTGTTTGGTTTTAGCTCAGGAAAAGGCTCAAAGCCTTTTCAGTGAGTTCAAGCTGCATGTGCAAGTGAAGGTGATTGTGATGAATTTGTTATGAGTAGGGGTTGGTTCAGTCATTTCAAGGGGAGGGCAAATTTATATAACATTAAAGGGCAAGGTGAAGTTCTCCTGAGTTGTTCATAACTTGGGGACTTACTGTGTTCTTAACTAGAGATATTGAGGCCTGGTTTTCTGACTGAGTTGTTGTGTTTCTTGTTTTTATAAATGACAACACAGTGAGAACGAGTCCCTTTGGAAGGAGGTATCAGAATTACGAGCAAAACATGCACAACAGCAACAAGTTATTCGAAAGGTATGCTTTTTTTCGCGTGACCATAATCTGTGTTATAATGAGACCATCAGTGACCCAAAAAAGTCTCTATTGGTTAGCCACTGATGGATCTCAGTTTCTAGTATTTTGGATACACAGAAGTAAAAAACTGCAAAGTCAAATTAAGTCGAGTGTTATATATACCCTTATTAATAAAAAAAGTTATTAAAGATGGTCATTCTTTACAGATAATGTCTCAGTAGCTGAGTAAATGACCTTCTGCTGATACAACAACTTTGAAATATTTTATTCCTGAGAGCATAATTAATACACTACCAATTTCTTCACATTGTTTATTATAAAAGACAAAGTTGTACTGTGTTTTTTACTCTTTTTTTACTGTAAAAGGCATAATAAAGGTCTTGGCAGATAAATAATATTTTCAGATCACGTGACCAAATTATAAATTAAAAAAAAGATTTATTAGTATATGTTATTATTAGTCTGTGCAGAAAAGCAGTTAGTATAGTGTTATAAAATGAATCCTGGATTTAGTATCTAGTTGAAAATTACTGGGGGAATTGGAAATCCTTCTGTTTCCTTGTGTCCTTGTGATTTAATCTTTGCATATAAACTTTCATATGTTAATACGAGGTGAAACATAAAAGTAATTAACCCAGCTATTTTTTGCTCATGAGTAAACTGGAGTCTAAGTTTAAACAACAGGTTTTTTTGGGGGTGGGGAAAGGGGTACAGAGAGCACCAGCCCGTTCTGCTCAGAAGACCTTTGAGCTAAAAATAGGGTTATGACTGACAGGATCTGGGTCTAGTAGAGCAGGCTTAGAACAGTGATGAATGGCAGTTGCAGTCTTTGGCCTGTGGTCAAAATAGATAAACTTTTTTTTTTAAGCTGAATGCAAGTTAGGTTTGGATGTGGTAGAATTCATTTCTGTGTGTTTAATGCAAGTATATACATTTCAGAACTCCCATAGGTGATTCCATTCTACAAGCCTGTTAAGAACATCTGCTTTAAAATGATGTGCCTTGACAAGCACATTATTAAAAAAAAAAAAAGTTGATCTTTTCCAGAAAACATTGTTTTTGTTAAATATTTATTTATGGTACAAGGAAATTTGTGTAGACTTTATTTTTCCTAAAAGCAAGGATAGGTGGCAAAATAAGTATGTTACACTGAGGTTTCAGTCCCATACCACGTATTGTAAATTAACAAAAATACTTGGAGTTGAGTTTTTCCATAGCATTTTTTTAGTCTTTAGGTTTAAATGTTGCCTTTTCATCAGCTCTCAGCATTTTCTTTTGAATAAGCTCTTTAGTGGCTAAACTTTTTGTAAATTCTAATGTTTTATAACTCTTCAGTTAAAATGTCTATATTTTCCTGTATTGAAAGCTGATATGAATTGTAAGGCAAGCTGTTTAGTAATTTCTTTTGGGGAAAAGGCACAATATTAAAGCTATACAATATGTATTTTTAATTGTCAACACCCTATTTTTATCATGTAATTACATTTCACAAAGTTTATAAGAAAGTCTTGTCCTCTGATTACTTTTGGGCTTTATTTATTCATAGCCTCTTGGTGACATATTGCTTTTCGTAGTTCCCCATATGAGCCTAACCTTTTTAGTGTCTTTGTTGTTGTTGCTGTTAGGTGCCATCAAGTTGGTTCTAACTCATTGCGACCCCACGCACAACAGAACAAAACACTACCTAGTCCTGCGCCATCCTCACAGTTGTTGCTATGCTTGAAACTATTGTTGCAGCCACTGTGTCAATCCATCTCATCAAGGGTCTTCCTCTTTTCCTCTGACCCTCTATCCTACCAAGCGTGATGCCCTTCTCCAGGGACTGATCCCTCCTGATAACATGTCCAAAGTATGTTAGATGTAGTCTCGCCATCCATGCTTCTAAGGAGCATTCTGGTTGTGTTTCTTCCAAGACAGATTTGTTTGTTCTTTTGGCAGTCTATGGTATATTCAGTATTTTTCTCCAACACCATGATTCAAAGGCATCAGTTCTTTGGTTTCTTATTCATTATCCAGCTTTCGCATGCATATGAAGTGATTGAAAACACCATGGCTTGTGTCAGGCGCACTTTAGTCCTCAAAGTGACGTCCTTGCTTTTCAACACTTCAGAGAGGTCTTTTGCAGCACATTTGCCCAGTGCAGTGCATCTTTTGATTTCTTGACTGCTGCTTGCGTGGGTGTTGATTGTAGATCCAAGTAAAATGAAATCCTTGACAGCCTCAATCTTTTCTCCATTTCTCATGATGTTGCTTATTGGTCCAGTTGTGAGGATTTTTATTTTCTTTATGTTGAGATGTAATCCGTACTGAAGGCTGTGGTCTTTGAGCTTCATCAGTAAGTGCTTCAAGTCCTCTTCACTTTCAGCAAGCAAGGCTGTGTCATCTGCATAACACAGGTTGTTAGTGAGTCTTCCTCCAATCCTGACACCCTGTTCTTCATATAGTCCAGCTTCTCAAATTATTTGCTCAGCATATGACTGAGTAGGTATGGTGAAAGGATACAACCCTGACACACACATTTCCTGGCTTTAAATCATGCAGTATCCCGTTGTTCTGTTTGAATGAGTATCTCTTGGTCTGTGTACAGATTTCTCATGAGCACAGTTAAGTGTTCTGGAATTCCCATTCTCTGCAGTGTTATCCGTAATTTGGTATGATCCACACAGTCGAATGCCTTTGCCTAGTCAGTAAAACACAGGTAAACATCTTTCTGATATTCTCTGCTTTCAGCCAGGATCCATCTGACATCAGCAGCAATGATATCCCTACCTCCACGTCCTCTTCCAAATCTGGCTGGAATTCCTGGCAGTTTCTTGTGAATATACTGCTGCAGCCCCTTTTGAATGATCTTCATCAAAATTTTCTTTACATGTGATATTAATGATATTGCTTGATAATTTCCACATTTGCTTTGATCACCCTTCTTGGGAATAGGCATAAATATGGATCTCTTCCAGTCAGTTGGCCAGGTAACTGTCTTCCAAATTTCTTGGCATAGACAAGTGAGCGCTTCCAGCGCTGCATCTGTTTGTTAAAACATCTCAATTGGTATTGCATCAATTCCTGGAGCCTTGTTTTTGCCTATGCTTTCAGCGCAGCTTGGACTTCTTCCTTCAGTACCATCGGTTCCTGATCATGTGTTACCTCCTGAAATGGTAGAACATTGACCAGGTCTTTTTGGTTTAGTGACTCTGTGTATTCCTTCCATCTTCTTTTGATAATTCCTGCATTATTTAATATTTTCCCCGATAGAATCCTTCAGTATTGCAACTAAATGCTTGAATTTTTTCTTCAGTTCTTTCAGCTTCAGAAATGCTGAACGTGTTCTTCCCTTTTGGCTTTCTATCTTTAGGTCTCTGCACATGTCATCATTTAGCATCTTTAGGAAGTTGAAAATATAACTTAAAGCCATATTCTGAACTAGCGGTTTTCACACTTTAACTCACATCAGTATCACCTGGCAGGCTTGCTAAAAACATCTGGGCCCCATCCTCAGAATTTCAAATTCAGCAGTGGGACCGAGAATTTGTGTGTCTAACTAATTCCTATGCCAGTGCCACTGGTCCATGGACTACACTTTAAGAATCATTACCATAAAACACAAAGGTTTGTTCGCATGTCTTCATCTGTTTAATTAATAGTTTTACCTCTAATTTTATTCATTTGTTGAAGATGGAGGCAGCTACTCTTGAATGTCTGCAGACAGCTTTGACTGACAAATGTTTGATGCTTCAACAATGATGTCTCATGAACCAGCCAGTCAACTTTTTCTTACTTGAAAATTTTATGATCTATTCTGAGTTGACAGTTTCTTTCACCTCTAATTTCATAACCTGGTATAAGGAAAATGTTGCCTGTTAAACATTAGTTTTATCTTTTGCATCATAATGTAATCTTCTTGAAAGTATTTTAATAAAAAATTGGGGGCTATATCTAGGCAAGGTTGGTATTTATCTCCAGAACATAACTGAAGTGAAAACTGGATAAATAGGTAGATGTTATAGGCATTTCTGTGTCCATGCATAGATTACAGCAACTTTTTTACAGCCTATTCTTGCATGAAAGCTGGTATGTTTCTTTAGACATTGGAAGACTTGGTAACGTGAATTAAAGAATTAGGAGTCTATAATAGAAGAATATTTATTTATTTATTTTCATTTTAGATTGTCCAGTTTATTGTTACACTGGTTCAGAATAACCAACTCGTGAGTTTAAAACGTAAAAGGTAAGTTTTTATGCTACAACATTTTGACCTATACGTAGACAACCAAACACTTTAATGTTTAACCATGATTGGTCTGCATTTGTGGTGTATATGCCTATTGTCCCAGTTTAACAGCCCTCCCTAATTAAGTTATGCTGTCAACATCTCGAAAGTTATGTTATTTCCTGTTGTTGTCATCTTGCTAATGTTTTTTGAGAGCTAAGCGTATGGCCTGAATGGACACTTTACGGACACACAGAGTTCAAGAATCCATTTTTCATTCAGATTAACCATTTAATACAGTATTAGAAGACCTGAAAGAAGGACATTCTTAAAAAAAAAAAAAAAAAAAGCTATATGTTGAAGAAAGCAGCTTATGTTTAATCCACTTATAAAAGTGTTTTTAAACCTATGTATCGACCATGGGTTTTGATACCTGTAAATATTAGTAGCTACCATTGTCACACCTAAAGCTTAGAAAGAATAATGGGTAAAAGGAATAGTTGGAAGGAGAAAAAGATTATTTGTAAGGCTAAGATTTTGTCAAAGCTTGATTATGATCAGAGCTTGGTAGCCTTCATTCTACTTTTGCTAAGTAGTTCTTAGAATATTACCTATTTAATTTACTATGTAATTACAGTTCATAAAGAGGTGTGTAGTTCAGTCAGCAGTGAAGTGTGTCTGGAGGGAGCAGTTTATTATATTCATTATAAAAATAGTATAGAAGAATGGAGAAATAAAAGTCTTAGACACAGTCATCCTCCAGATTCAGTTCCTAAAACCAGCATTTTTAAAGTGTTCCTCATATCTTTATTGGAATGTTTTATTCATTATTGAAGTGAGTATGTTTGTGTGTGGGTAAGTTATTCAAGCAGTTTAAATTCCTTGAATGTTTGCTTCACTGAACTGCATGGATTTGCTTCTGATTTTCAGGCCTCTACTTCTAAATACTAATGGAGCCCAAAAGAAGAATCTGTTTCAGCACATAGTCAAAGAACCAGCTGATAATCACCATCACAAAGTAATTTTTTATTAGAGTCTATTTTATATTTGTTATTGTCTCCAACTGAACTTGATCACAACAGTATTTCATGCGTAAAAGAGAAGTTTAGTGAATAATAAATTGAAGTTCTCATCCCCCAACTTTACTAAATCATGACATGTTTTGCTTTAGATTATTTTAAGAAATAAACCATTACAGATATAATTATCCCAGTTGCCCCTTCCCAAGCTAGTCATCCCCCTCCCCCCCTTTTCCGCTAGAAATACTAAGCACTGGCTTTATATATTTTAAAGTAGTTCACATCTTTTGCCTCTGTATTATCTATTGTTGAAATTTGTAGTTTTTTTAAATTATGATAATGACCTTATTTTGCTTAAGAGAATTGGAAAGTTTTTTGTTATAGTATATATGGCCTAGATGTATCTATAACTTTAAAAAAAAAAATCACTGCTGAAAAACCAGAGTGACATTTAACTATGGAATAGATGAAGTGTTTCCTTTCTATTAGTGAAACTGTTAAATGAGTCTGAATAAAACATGTCCCAAACAGAGTAGCTTGAGATAAAATAATCCTCATCAGCACAGTGGCCATCTGGTTATGCTTGAAATTTCTGGTCAAGTCTTCTTAAGACTTTCTTTGGCCCTTTCAACATAAAAAGTGGCCTAGAATTTGTTGATCTTTCTATAGAAAGATTCTGACACATTTAATCTTTCAGGGTCACTTATGATAAAAGTAGTAGTTGCCTGTGCAGATAATGCACGTCATTATCTCTGGGAGTTGGCATATAAGTCCCATAAGTGCAGGGAACATACCTGTTTCGCTCACCGTTGTATCCCCAACATTAATAAATAATAGGTGCTCAATATTTTTGAATATGTTGTTTGCTAATCAATATGATTTAGATTTTTTGATATATTTTTCTCCTTGATCTTTTAGGTTCCACACAGTAGGACTGAAGGTTTAAAACAGAGGGAGCGGATTTCAGATGATATCATTATTTATGACGTTACTGATGATAATGCAGATGAAGAAAATATCCCAGTTATCCCAGAAACAAATGAAGATGTTATATCTGATCCTTCCAAGTAAGGAGATAGTAAGATAAAATTGACGAAAATGTTCATCACTTTTCTTACCAAAAACCTGAATTCAAAACAGCTTTCTTCTTTGCTAGACTAATATCTAACTCATATTTGGGTTTTTAAATTGAATAATTAAGTAAGCTAAGTTGTTCAACCAAATAAAGACCCCCAGTGAAAAAGTAGTGAGAATTAAATCTGATTTTTTTTTTTTTTTTTTTTGGAGTTAAACAACTCTAATTGATTTTTTTTTGTGCTCCCTTATCCTATGAAGTATCAGTATTTATGATTAAGCTACTTACTCAAGAAGGGATATATGATTTGGGGAAATAATTTTCTGGAGAATAAGTAGACAGAAGGAATTTATGAATTTGTCTGAAAATGTAAATGTACTTCTTTCTCATATTGGTGATCACCAGCTGTAGCCAGTACCCTGATATTGTCATTGTTGAAGATGACAATGAAGATGAGTATGTACCTGTCATTCAGAGTGGGGATCAGAGTGAACCAGCCAGAGAATCCCAAGGTTCAGGCAGTGAAGGCACCAGCCCACTCATGTCTAGTGCCGTCCAGCTAAATGGCTCATCCAGTCTGACCACAGAAGATCCTGTGACCATGATGGATTCTATTTTAAATGATAACATCAATCTTTTGGGAAAGTGAGTGCTTATCTAAATTTTGTCTAACATGATTTACTTTTTTTGTTCACTTCATGTATTCTGTTTCTTTTTTGAGTTATCTGTCTCTCAAGTGATGAGCGTATATAGTCCACCTTCCGTTTTTACCAGAATTGAGCTGTGCAAGTGGTTATTTTGAGAGGAATTTATTCATCCCGAGAGCAGTTTGGGACATCTTCTTGGTAATTCCTCAAATTTCTTTAATGAAATACTTGTTTTGAAAGTCCATAAAGTATATATATCCTTGTCTGTATTTGTATGGAATGATATCTTCTTAATCAAGGGACTTAACTGTTTTAAAGTACAAGAAAAGAAAACCAGTAATTAATTGTAATAATCAGTAATATAAAGGTAAACATTTTATAACTTACAGCATGGAGGAAAACGGTAAACCAGACTGCTGTTGCAGAACCTTTTTTCCGTAAATACTTAAATTTTGTTTATATGCTCTGAGTTTTCATTAAAGAAATTTTCAGGAATCCCAAATCTTGAATAGGAGCCCTTAAAATTAAGAACTGGTAAGGATTCAGCAGTTGCTAGGAATATTTTGCTATATGATTTTAAACATAAAAACAAGGAAATGTAATATTTGATTTTTTTAATCTTTTTTCTTTAGAGTTGAGCTGTTGGATTATCTTGACAGTATTGACTGCAGTTTAGAGGACTTCCAAGCCATGCTATCGGGAAGACAATTTAGCATAGACCCAGATCTCCTGGTTGATGTAGGTACTTTGGTTAATCTTTGCTGTACTGGTAATTCGTGTGTTTATGTATATGATTTATAAATCAGTACAGCATTTTCTCCTCTTGTATTCTACACTGTTGTTTTTGTATTTTCTTTTTTTAAATTAATGGTTTGTTTATCAGAAATCATAAACAGATGTGTTCAGGACATTGAAGGAGGGTGATCAGTACCCACTTCTGAGTAACAGTTCAGTTAATCCCCCTGTAATAACATCAACTCTATTCAACAGTACTGTTAAATCCAGGTCTTGTCTGGACTTGTTGCTGTTTTATGTTTTGCTCCAGATTAAATTGTCACTGAATAGAAATCTGTGGGAATTAGCAATATAGGCACTTAGCCAGGAAAGAGCATGGAGATACTTAATACTTTTCCTTCAAATGTATTATTTTTAAAAGACTTGCTATATTTTCTATATTTGTATTTTTATGTCCTGAGTCTCAAGGTTCCCCTGCTGCAATACCCACCACTACCCCCTATGAACTTGACGCCAATATTGTCTGGTCTATGAATCCTTATCTGCCATTTCTGACAGTAACCCACTCTTCTTGCTGTCTTCCCTCTTGTTCCTATCACTCATCCTCCCTTACCTAAAGCTTTCTGTGTGGCCTGGTCCCCCTCAGCTGAGTCTTTTTCTGCCTCCATTTTCATCTTTTGTTGTGAACAAATTTCCGTCTTTATCTTGATACGTTTTGTTGCTCCTTTATCTGCATGTCTTGCTTTAAAATGCAGTTTCTCTTACATCAAAAGATTCTACAGTTTTGCCCTTTTAAGAGCCTCTCAGTGAGGCCAAAAGGTAATCTTGTTCATACTCTTTAGTGTTATTTCCATTCCACTGATATACCACGTTACTGCTCTACTTCTTTTCTCAGTCTTTGCCACTGTCGTGACTTTATCACCGTATCCAAATGATCAGTACCTCACAGGATGGATTCTTACCTTCTTTGAAGATTTCATTTTCAGGCCAGCCTAAGTTGCCATCTTAAATGAATTCAGTATCCGTGTTGATGACCTACTTCAGCTTGTTAACAGTAACTTGACAGCTCTCCTTGATTTTATCAGTCTTTGTCTCCACTCTGAATCCAGGGACCTTTCAGAACATCTGCCCCTTATATCATCAAGAATAAAATAAAATCCTATAATTCTGGCCCTCTACAAATCTTTGCAGTTTTCAACTAGGTCATTATTCTATTTTTCTATCTTTTAATTCAACCCGGGAACATTTACCATATTTATTTGTCCTCAAGACCTTATCCAGCTAACTCCTCCCCTTTCACAGTGGATAATTCACCCTGCCCTGGTCTTCTCATAAACTGTGGCTGTCTTTAATCTCCAGTTCTTCTTTCTTAGAAGGATCCATACTTCCTCTTTAAAGCCAATTTGTACACCTGTCCTCTGCCTCTCTAGTTTTTATATCTCTATCCTTGATTTTTCCCATCTGCCTTCAGTAAGTACTTATCTTCCCCATTAAAAACAAGCCTTTTGAGACACTGCTCTTTTCATTTACCATCCCACTTCTCTCTTTCACTACAAAACTCTAGAAATGAGTGGCTATACTTGTTACCTCTTTTTTAACTCTGTTATTTCCTTTGAAACCCTGTATCATCTTGCTTATTCACGCTGACCCTGTACTGTCTTGGTTATTCATAGTAAGTAGGCTATGATTTTTTCTCGTAACAAATCAGGCCACCAGGCTAGTGGAAGAAGGTTTGCTTTGCATCAGACAGATCTAGGTTCTGTAATTGACTTATGTTACCAGCTGGGATACTAACTGGGAAAATTAGCTTATCTTGTGCAGTTTCTCACTTATCAAATGTGGCTAATGCCTAACATGAATGACTCTTGCAAGGATTATTAATAAATAACATTATTATAATGCTACTGAGCATTCCACAACAGAACTTTTTTCTGTTGATTTTAGAGGCACTGAATCTCTTTGTTTTCTCCCTATCTTCCTGACCACTCCTTTTCCTTTAAAGGCTTTTCCTTTTCCTGCTGTCTTCTACTTGTGGGTATTCTCCAAAGCACCCAGTGTTTGATCCTCTTTTGTTTTCTCTACCTCTCTTCTTTTTCTCTTTTTCCTCTCTGAAGAGATTCTGGCTTGTAGGATTGGTCTCAAATTATATCTCCAGCTCTTAAATTTTTTTTTTTCTTAAATAAACTTTGCTTGAATTCTAATTTCATACCTTTGGAACCATCAGTTAGATCTTGCTATAGATTATTTGTGTTTTAGGTAGCTAGTGGCTAGTCTGTAAACTAGCTACTCTTATTTTCTATAGTGGTGTCATGCTTTTCTTGACTTACCCAGCGTAGTTACCACAGGGTCACCTTGGTTTCCTCATCTTCTTTATGTTATCACTCACCAAGTCCTATGTATTTTCCAAAATAGCACCTTCAGGCCATCCCTGCTTTTTATTTCCACTGTTGCCTCTCTCATCCAAGACCTTCATTATTTTATCTTTGAATTTTACTGTAATATCATAACTAAAAAAATCTACCTGTGAGTTGCCTTTTCTCTGAGATGGCAGATTTGGTAAGGACATGAATAAGCGTGCTGAGGAGTTGATGGGTTCTCTCTGCAGACCTCAGTACTGGAGGACCCAGGGTAGAGTCAGCAGCAGGGGCCTGGCCTTAGAATTCAACTGTGCCAGTTTCTCGTACATGATCTACTTTTTTCTACTTCACCATTTGCCTGCTGGGAATACATGCGAGGTGTCCCCAAGTAGGTAGAGGATGTGGGGTAAAGCGGGAAGAGCTGATAGTGCTGGCCCTCCTCAGGTTACCACCCTCAGTGGGATGATTTTTGTTCAGGCCTTTGAGGTGGTGACAAGCCAAACTGGCAGAGATTAGTAATGTTGTATAGCTGTGAAAAGGGAAAAAGGACATAGAAAGGAAGATACAGGAAAAGAGATATAAGAGGGATCTACCTCTGGCCTCTCCGCGTTTCATTCTATCCTCTGAACCATTTGGCATGTTCATTCTCCTAAAATGCTCATTTAATCACCATATTTCACTACTCAGGCCATTTTCAAGGCTCTTATTCCAGACAGGATGTGGCCTCATCCACTTACTGACCTCACTCTACTTTTTGAACCTTAAGTATAAAACTTACTATCCAACTAGGAACTTATACATTATTTAGTCTATTTTTTTAACATACCCCACCACCATTCCTTCTCTGTTGTTTTTAATGCCGTACCAATGTACTTTTCCTTCCATCCTGTCCTTTCTAACTCCTGACCATTCTTTGGGAATTGACACATTAAAGAGCTTCATCAAGGCCTTCCTGTTCTGTTTGTATGTGGGGTGTGTGTGTGTGTGTTCCTCCCTTCTCTTTATTCCTTAGTACTTATGAGCCCTACTATCCATTGTTAAAATACTGAATTGTATCTGATCGTATGTTGATATATAATGTTGGTCTTGTCTTTTAGATTGTAAGCTCCTGGAGAGCAGGAATAGTGTCTTCATCTTGTATTCTTTGTGATGTTATTTATTTCTTAGATGCTCAGTAAATCTCTCTGGAATAAATGAAGCTTATGACTTAAAAGTTATATGTAAACTAACTGGATGGAGTTGTGCAGTAAGCAGTAGGTCTTAGCACTTAAAGACTTAAGTCTTTTGGTAGGTGAGGTGAAAAGAACCAACTAGTAGGTGTGCCATCTTGTCAAGGCTCCACTTGAGCTGTAGTTTAGGAACCACTGCCATGGAACAGATTCCATAAATTTGTCCCCTCATTAGTGGGTATTCAGTGAAGGCTTGATATCAGGGCAGGGGACTTAGCTACTCCTTTGGGCACCACTTACAACCAAAGACATTTAGGGAGAAAAAGGAAATGAAATTGAATGAAGAATAATGAAAGATAGGACAAATGGGGAGAACCACTATTTGTCTCAGGTGATTTACCCCTCTGTTTTATAGAGAGATTCTTTCAACATGGAATTCTATCTAATGCAAAGGCTAGCTTGGTCTGCTTTTGTTTTGTTTGTTTTTCTTTCTGCTTTCCTGCTTTTCTCTTTGAAACTTGTTTTACTGTGTGGAAATTTCCATAGTGCAGGAGCTTCATCTCTTCACCCAACATGGCTATTTGAAAATTGTGAACACACAATTCTTTTAAAATATTTTTTAAACTTATGATCTTTCTTGTTTGGTCTTTCAGCTTTTCACTAGTTCTGTGCAGATGAATCCCACAGATTACATCAATAATACAAAAGTAAGTTTTAATTCATGTTGCTCAGGACCCATAGCTGTAAGAATCTAAAAAAAAAAAACCCTAGTAAATAGAGAGCAATATCACTCCCAGTTATTTTCCTATTTGATATGTGTGGTTGAGATAGTAAAATTCTAGATGAAAGCCAGCTTTTGGTTGTGGGATGAATCATTACCCAATTCTACTGATGTTTATGGAAATAACTACCAGTATGAAATTGGCCCTACGTCTTTTGGTGCTGCAAGGTCATCTGACTAAACTTGGGAGTGTCCAGGTATATCATTGAAATTAATTATCAAAATACGATTTCTTCCTGTTTTATGTGCTACATTTTACATTCCTATTCCTTCCGTAAACAAATTCTCAGCATTTTTTTAATTAAAAGTTTACTGGTGCCCATATTCTTTTATCTATCAGTATAGTGATAGCTCAGGAATTTGTAGTAACTGGAGGTAAAGCAAGTTGAAACAGTGAATTAGGGATTTTGTTTTTAAAGTAATATGGTTTTTGTTATATTTTTAAAATATATAGGAACTCCGCTTGGACTTACCAAGTATTGAGGTATTGACAAAGAGATTCTTTAGGACCGGTGTTTAATGAGTAGTAAGGACAGCTTGAAATTATTAGAGCAGATGTTTATGACTATATTATTATTTTGTACAGTTTATTGTCTTGAATAGGTATACTCTTTATGTTGTATATATGCCAAGTTGTTCAGTGACCCTTGTTTTTCATTGAATGCAAAGTGCAAATCAAGTCCTCTGGAATTTGTACAAATTCCAGATTAGTGGAAACAGAATTTTATCTTGATTCTTATTCTTTGTAATCTAAAAATGAGCACATCTCCAATAAGTTATTAGGGTTGGGAATGCTTTTCTGACCGTTGTCATGTATAAAGATAGCCTGACTAGATTTTCTACGTTTTGAAAGTTATAGCCCGATAACTTAGAGCTTAAATAATTTGTGGACTAGGAAGGTGGTTATACATTCATAATTTGGATGATTTATATCAGGGGTTGGCATATATTTTGTAAAGGGCCAGCTAGTAAATATTTCCAGTTTTGTGGGCCATATGTTTTCTGTTACAACGACTCAACTCTCTTGTAGTGCAGAAGCAGCAATCGATGATAGTTAAAAGAATGAGTGTGGCTGTGTTCTCATAAAATTTCATTTACAAAAACAGGCGGCCTGCCAGATTTGGCCTGTGGACTATAGTTTGTCAAGATTTATATTATAAGATTCTTTGGACCACCTCAGCTTTGTGTTTGAGTAACGATCATATTACTGAGTGCTCCTAAGCTGTAGGCCTTAAGTTGAATGGACCCATATCATATATTCATTTAGTGAGTGTGCTTTCCTGTTTAGTTATTGCTAGACATTAAGTCATTCTTTATTCTTGTATAATCCTCCTTATTCCAGAAAACCAAGAACTTGGACACAGTTTTCAGAAGTAGCAACTAAACAGAGAATTGCATATTGTTCTACATACTATGAAAAAATTAAATTTGAGAGTGACTTTTTGGTATAGCTTCTCCTGTAGTTGAAATTAATGTTTTCAAATCGTTGGCACATCAGCCGTCACTCTCTTGCCCTTGACAGATGTATAACATACAGCCCTTCCCTGATAAATCAGGATGCCTTATACTACTGAATACGGCAATCTAGGTGGCCACTACTAATGGTTAAGAATTTTCATGGGAGATGAAACTCATTTATCATCTTGGTTCTCATCTGTTTTAGAACAATAGTGGCATCCTTGGATATTACCTATTTTAGGGAATATAAAAATATAAGAATAAAGATGGTATCGTTGCCACTATTAGTATTTTATGTATTATGAATGCTAAATGAGAAAATGTTTTTATGTAATTTTTTTTTTTTTTTTGAGGTCTAAGCAGTTTTATTATATATATCTTGGGACCATTGTCTTCTCTGAATCCTGGAAACTTGTACTATTTAAGTTAATGATGAATTTCAGGGGGATTGTAGGAATTAGTATACAGATGTTTGTTACTGGTGTAACAAACTTAACTAGCATTCAGATACCTGGGACTTAGAACTGTCGAGGAAAAATTCTGAACCTTCTAACCTCAGAGCCTGATCATCACTAGAAAGAACACTGAAGAACTTTGCAACATTAAAGGTTTAATCACCCTACCACGGTCCGATGTAAGGAGAGAAGACAGTAGTTGAAAGAAGCAAGTTAAATGACAGAAAGAACTGAGAGAGCCACAAAAAGAAAAAGAAGAAACACTACTTCAATTATGAGGCTCCAGAGAGTTAGTTTTAAAGATACCACTGCTAATCCCGAGCTATTCCGAATATGTTCGTATACATTACATATTTTGTTTATGAATGAAGGGAAATGTGAAATACGTTTTAATCAAAACATTTAAAGTAAATTGATAGCTTAAAAAGTTAGTCACTTAATTAGCATTTTAAAACCAGTCGTCTTTGATTCATTCTCATCTTTTACCCTTAACACATTCTGTGTATTCTCCTATTGAAATGCCCCCTCCTCTTTATGGTTCAGGGTCTTTGTTTCCTCTCCTTGATGACAACAGTAGTTTCTTAACCAGTCTTGTTACCTCTGCTCAAATCTCTTTCTCTCTCTAGTTCATCTTTCCAGATGCTCCCCCTTTCCCATGTGTTTCAGATGATGTACCAGCATATATACTGTACCTTTTTATTTTTTTTGCTATGTTTCAGAAACCTATAAAACAGGAAACATACAAGTATTTTTTTTATTATTTTTCTCTTTAGTCAGAGAATAAAGGATTAGAAACTACCAAGAACAATGTAGTTCAACCGGTTTCAGAAGAAGGAAGAAAATCTAAACCCAAACCAGGTATGTATATACATAATGTTAGTTTCTATAGATTTATGAAGAGTCCTACACAGAAACAAATGTGAGCCAAGGAAAGCCTTGCCATACTTCAAAATTAAACACAGAGTATACTGGCCTCAGTCCTGTACACAGTCTCAAGGTTCCAGCATATAGAGAAAATTGAATTAGTGAGGTAACAGTTCTTTAAGTCATGGATATTTTTCTTTTCCTATTTAACTTTAAGAGATCTAAAAGAACCCTAATTTCTTAATTGTTAAATAAGATTTAAGCTTTTGACTTGCATATTTTTTAATTTATTAACACAAACTTTCATAGTTTCTTGTTTGCCATATAAGGATATCCATGCATGCACATCTGTATCCATTCCCTTCCCCCCCGCCGCCGCCCCGAGCCCCCTTCAGCTTGAACTCCGTATAAACTGGTAATAAAAGAGTGTTTTTCTTATCTTTGTAGATAAGCAACTTATCCAATACACTGCCTTTCCACTTCTCGCATTCCTCGATGGGAATCCTGCTTCTGCTGTTGAACAGGGGAGTACAGCATCATCAGAAGTTATGTCTTCTGTAGATAAACCCATAGAAGTTGATGAGCTTCTGGATAGCGGCCTGGATCCAGAACCAACCCAAAGTAAGCTTGTTCGCCTGGAGCCATTGACTGAAGCTGAAGCTAGTGAAGCCACGTTGTTTTATTTATGTGAACTTGCTCCTGCACCTCTGGATAGTGATATGCCCCTTTTAGATAGCTAAATCCCCAAGAAGTGGACTCTACGTGTATATATTCATCAAAATGATGAATTATTTATTTTGAAGTATCATTTGGTACTTTTTTTGTAAATTGCTTTGTTTTGTTTAATCAGATACTGTGGAATCTAAAGCACCTTTTGCTTTTCTCACTAACCACACACCCTTGTAAAGCTTTCAGATGTTACTCAGCCGCATAAGTACAAAAGATTCAGTGCGTATTATTGGCTTATCTTTAAGTTGAATTCAAATGACCATTTTTCTCCAGTTGCCGTATATTGGATCTCTCTTTTTTTTTTTATATGTTAGCCTATTAACCCCAGTTAAACTTTTGTTTGTTCGTTTTACTTGTTTGATATGTCTGATTGCGTTGAGTGTAAGTCACTAGAACTAATGGTAGAACTCTTAAAAGTTTCTCTATTCTAGTTACTTTTATTAAATATTTTTCACTTTGCTTATTTCTAAACCGGGAACATAAAGTGCCTGTATCTTGTAAACTTTCATTTGTCTTTCTTGGTTCAGAGAAGTTCATTTATGTTCAGAGAAGTTCATGTTCAACAGGAAAGGCAAAGTGTACATAAGTGCTCACTATCTGGTAATGGTTCCAGCTTCATATGCATGGAAGAAAGAAGGGATGGGATGGAGTCATACCCATCCTCTCAGTTGGACTAGTTTTAAGTAAAAACTTTCTGGTTTGTTTGTGTTTTATTGAACCATACTATTTAGTAAAATAAATATAATGAATGTTGAGTACTAGTGTTCACTATCTGTCTTCTTTGGAGGTGACACCCACATGGAACAATTTTTTCTTCTCATAGGAAGCAGATGGACTTAAGACTGTGTATGTTGTTTATTGTTCTTAATTTGAGTCACACCAAGATCTTTGTGCCTCATCTGTAAATATAGACTGTATGTATTACAAGGGAATAGTATATAATGGTTCTAAATTTAGTGTGTTTTAAAGTGGTCTTTGTTTAGAAATTACACTGGCTTGCTTTCTCTGTTGCTAATAAAGAACTGAGGGAAGTGTGGTTGGAACAAATGAGGTTAGAACATTATCACCTGATGCCACCAAGGGTCTACAATTTTTGCCCTTAGAGAAGATAGGAGAAATAGTCAAATCATCTCCTTTTGGAACGGTTGCTTCTAGGATTGCAGAGACTATGAGCACGGCCAGGGTACCTTGTTTATCATTTGAAGAATTTCACCTTCAGACATAGGGCTAGAAGGAGTGCACTTAATATCTGATATTCTATAGGGTATACTGTTGTGTAAGGTGGCACATAGTTAAGCCCTCAGCTATTCAGTGAAATACTGGCAATTCAAACTCATCTACTGGCTCTGCAGGAGAAAGACATGACAGTCTGCTTCCGTAGAGATTACAGTCAGGATAACCCTATGGGACAGTTCTGCTCTACCACGTGGGGTCGCTATGAGTCAGAATTGACTTACCAACACCCAACAACAACATATGATGAAGAATTACAAGAAAGGGCTTGCTATTGGCTGTATTCTTGATGTCTTGGAATTACTGTTACTGTGATGTAAAGGTTCAAAGTAAGGCCAAGCACAGAGGAGTAGGAAGCCATTCCTTTCTTAGGAGATCCTGAAATAACTTGGCTGTGACAATGAGGTCTTGGTGAAGTAATTCGAGACCCCAACACAGTTTTCTGTATAAGCTGTAGAGATTACTTTCCTAGTGGTTGTTAAGGTGAGAGGCGTTTATAGACTGAGAGAAGAAAAGAGTTTTCAGGCTTTTTCTCTTTCCCTTGCCTTTCTCACCATGGTATATGATCAAGTTTCTTCTCCTTGAAGGCACTTTGGAGCCCTAAAGGGTTATAGCTCAGTAGCTGTGATGCTTGAGAAACACTCTAAAAATAATTTTGCAAAACTTTATACTCCTGTTAGTTTTTAAGTCAGCATCTAGAATGTTTCATCTTACATTTACATAGTTGGAAAGAATTTAGGATATTGTTAATACTGTCATTTTAAAATACAGTTGCTATACCAAAATAATTTGATTCCTGCCACCATCTATTCTAGTGCCCCCAAAGAATTTTATCCTACTTTTATTATGCATGAAAGTTGTATATTGATGATCCTACCACATTTCTTTGCAACTAAATTTGAAATTGTTTCCTGTAACCTTAGAATTCTAAGTATTAAAAAAGTTCACTCCAATACATAGTTGATCAAGATATTATAAATACATGTGGCAGAAGCTGTTCACTGATCATCAAACCGCTTCCTCTTCCTATCATGCAGCTAGATTATTTTGGCCCTGCTTGCAATTAGGACAGCTATGTGACTGAGTTCTAATAAATAAAATTAGGGGAAGAGATGCACAGCACTTCCTGGCCCAGTCTGTAAAAAACTCCTGCATGCAATCCTATGCCCTTTGCCATTCTACTGGCTTCATGCAGATTAGTATGTGGTTTCTTGAATCACTGCTTAGAGGAGAGCTTCCCATCAATCCTGGACACCTATTTTAAACTTGAAATGATGGGGAGCAACCTTTCATTATGTTCTGTCTGAGTTTTGGAGGTTGATCTGTTAGAGCTTTTAGTGTTTACCAATAATACAATGTGGTACAAATTTTGATAAACTGATACTAAACATAAGAAGTAAAATTTTATCAGAAATATGTCTTTTAATGGACTAAACAGGGCTTGGATCTTTTCAAGGTTTTTTTAATGTTAATTTTTTTTTTACTGTTATTGATATAAGGGTTATTCAACAACTCTTGCATTTCAGTTTAGAGGGATAAATTTGCCATTTCTTTATAATTTATGTTTTTAAATATTCTTGATTTAGATTAGTAAAGAACACAGCAAATTGAAATTGAAAACTAAAACTGCCTGTTTTTGGCACCAATAAAACTTGAAATGTGAAAAAAAATAAGAGTCAAGTAGTAAAGTAAAAATAGCAAGGTCTGTGTTTTAGTCCTCAGGGACGAAGTACTAGATAAGAATTTTAGACATTAACTTAGAACACCTGTATGTGATCTCTTTATTAGATCCTCTAAGGCTCTGTACTCCCCAGATTAGCTCTTGGAAGAAATTTGGATTTTTCTTTTTTCAAATAACCGAGTTTGTTTTGTTCCTTTTTGTTTGTTTGTTTTGGCCAATACTGACAGAATCATCTGAATTTATACATTGTTCCAAGGCATTTAGACCAAGGGCCTAAACAAGACAAGACAGAGAATTGCCACACTCTTTACATGTATGTTATTCTTCTTGAAGCCAGCTAAAATGCTGAAATACTGATGCCATACTGGCATAACCTTTTAAGATGCTTGAATGATAATGCTTTTTTAAATTGAGGTTTCTAAAACTAAATAACACTGGAATTCAATCACATGTTTGGTGCTGTACTGTCTCTCAGTATATCAAAATTGATAAGAGGATGTGGCATACAACAGAAAGTAGAGGCCCATAGCTTAGAAAAGAGAAGAAAGTAGGCATAAAGTATATTAAAGTAATACAAGAAAGGAGGTAGTAGATTGGACTGTCAATTAGAACATTTCTTTGAACCCATGCCTCTTAAGATATCCTTCATGCTGTCACAAGAGCAACCTGTGATATCACCCTGTCTGCACACCAACCTTTAATACTATTCTCACTAAAAAAAAAAAAAAGCAAAATTGCTTCTTAGAACACAGAAAACCAAAAAGGGACTGAAACATTTTTCCCAAGAAAATGGGGATGCATTTTAGAACTGTTCTAGGGTAGTACTAAAACGGGTGTAACACCGGCCAATTGTCAAGCAGGACACAGGAGAAAGGAGAGTGAGAGAGATACAATTAATTGAAACGAGGCCTTTTAAAAATTGGTAAGTTAGACCTAAGCAAAATTTGGTACTGGGTGGGTAAGCAAAATTTAAGACTTTTGCTCTGTGATACTCCCCCTTAGGAGGATGAAGATACAAGCTACAGAATGGGAGAAAATATTTGCAAACCACAGCCAATAAAGGACTAGTATTGGAGCCCTGGTGGCACAGTGGTGATAAGCTTGATTGCTAACCAAACTGTTGGCAGTTTGAATCCAGCAGGCACGCCTTGCAAGCTCTGTCAGGTACTTCTTTGTCCTATAGGGTTGCTCTGAGTCAGAATCAACTCAATGGCAGTGGATTTGGTTGGCTTGGATTAGGAGTGTTGGTGACTCAGTGGTTAAAGAATTTGGCTGCTAACCAAAAGGTCGGAGGTTTGAAACCACCAGCAGCTCCACGGGAGAAAAGACCTGGCAATCCATTCCCTTAAAGATTACAGTCTAGGAAACTGTGTGGGGCAGTTCTGCCCTGTCCTATAGGGTCACTATGAGTCGGAAGAGACTTCTCGGCACACAATAACAACATATAGAATATATTAAAGAACCCTCAAAACAACAGTTAAAAAAAAAAAAAAATCCGATTAGAAAATACCAAGACATGAACAGATGTTCCATCAAAGACAATATTGTTGTTGTTAGGTGCCCTTGAGTTGGTTCCGACTCATAGCAACCCTAATGCATAACAGAACGAAACACTGCCCGGTCCTGAGCCATCCTTATAATCGTTATACTTGAGCTCATTGTTGCAGCCACTGTGCCAATCCACCTTGTTGAGAGTCTTCCTCTTTTCTGCTGACTCTGTACTCTACCAAACATGATGTCCTTCTCCAGGGACTGCTCCCTCCTGACAAAATGTCCAAAGTATGTAAGATGTAGTCTCGCCATCCTTGCATCTAAGGAGCATTCTGGTTGTACTTCCTCTAAGACAAGTTTGTTCATTCTTTTGGCAATCCATGGTATATTCAACATTCTTCGCCAACATCACAATTCAAAGGCATCAGTTCTTCTTCAGTCTTCCTTATTCATTGTCCAGCTTTCACATGCATATGATGAGATTGAAAATACCATGGCTTGGGTCAGACACACCTTAGTCTTCAAGGTGACATTTTTGCTCTTCAGCACTTTAAAGAGGTCCTTTGCAGCAGATTTACCCAATGCAACGCATCTTTTGATTTCTTGACTGCTGCTTCCGTGGCTGTGGATTGTGGATCCAAGTAAAATGAAATCCCTGACAACTTCAATCTTTTCTCCGTTTATCATGATGTTGCTCATTGGTCCAGTTGTGAGGATTTTTGTTTTCTTTATGTTGAGGTGCAATCCATACTGAAGGCTGTGTCCTTTGATCTTCATTAGTAAGTGCTTCAAGTCCTCTTCACTTTCAGCAAGCAAGGTTCTGTCATCTGCATAACGCAGGTAGTTAATGTCTTCCTCCAATCCTGATGCCCTGTTCTTCATATAGTCCAGCTTCTCATATTATTTGCTCAGCACACAGATTGAATAGGTATGGTGAAAGGATACAACCCTGATGCACACCTTTCCTGACTTTAAACCAATCAGTATCCCCTTGTTCTGTCCAAACAACTGCCTCTTGATCTATGTAAAGGTTCCTCGTGAGCACAATTAAGTGTTCTGGAATTCCCATTCTTCCCATTGTTATCCATAATTTGTTATGATCCACACAGTCGATTGCCTTTCCATAGTCAATAAAACACAGGTAAACATCCTTCTGGTATTCTCTACTTTCACCAGGATCCATCTCACATCAGGAATGATATCCCTGGTTCCACATCCTCTTCTGAAACCGGCCTGAATTTCTGGCAGTTCCCTGTCGATGTACTGCTGCAGCCATTTTTGAATGATCTTCAGCAAAATTTTGCTTGCATGTGATATTCATGATATTGTCCTATAATTTCAGCATTCAGTTGGCTCACCTTTCTTGGGGATAGGCATAAATAAGGATCTCTTCCAGTCAGTTGGCCAGGAAGCTGTCTTCCATATTTCTTGGCATAGATGAATGAGTACCTCCAGCACTGCATCTGTTTGTTGAAACATCTCGATTGATATTCCATCAATTCCTGGAGCCTTGTTTTTCGCCAATGCCTTCAGAGCAGCTTGGACTTCTTCTTCAGTATCATCGGTTCCTGATCATATGCCACCTCTTGAAATCGTTGAACATCAACTAATTCTTTTTGGTATAATGACTGTGTATTCCTTCCATCTTCTTTTGATGTTTCCTGTGTTGTCTAATATTTTCCCCATAGAATCCTTCACTATTGCAACTCGAGGCTTGAATTTTTATTTCCGTTCTTTCAGCCTGAGAAACGCCAAGCGTGCTCTTCCCTTTTGGTTTTCCATCTCCAGCTCTTTGCACACGTCATTATAATACTTTGTCTTCTCAAGAGGCCTTTTGAAATCTTCTGTTCAGTTCTTTTACTTCAGTCAATTCTTCTTTTTGCTTTAGCTACTCGACATTAGAGAGCAAGTTTCAGAGTCTCCTCTGACATCCATCTTGGTCTTTTCTTTCCTGTCTTCAATGAGTTCTTGCTTTGTTCGTGTATGATGTCCTTGATGTCATTCCACAACTCGTCTGGTCTTCGGTCACTAGCGTTCAATGCGTCAAATCTATTCTTCAAATGATCTCTAATTTCAGTTGGAATGTACTCAAGGTTGTATTTTGGCTCTTGTGGACTTGCTCTGATTTTCTTCAGTTTCACCTTGAACTTGCCTATGAGCAATTGATGGTCTCTTCCATAGTCCGCCCATGGCCTTGTTCTGACTGATGATATTGAGCTTTTCCGTCATTTCTTTCCACAGATGTAGTCAGTTTGATTTCTGTGTGTTCATCTGGCAAGGTCCATGTGTATAAAAAAAAAAGTCGCCGTTTATGTTGGTGAAAGAAGGTATTTGCATCGAAGAAGTCGTTGGTCTTGCAAAATTCTGTCATTCAATCTCCGGCATTGTTTCTATCACCAAGGCCATATTTTCCAACTACTGATCCTTCTTCTTTGTTTCCAACTTTTGCATTCCAATCACCAGTAATTATCAATGCATCTTGATTGCATGTTCGATCAATTTCAGACTACAGCAGCTGATAAAAATCTTCCATTTCTTCTTCTTTGGCTATAGTGGTTGGTGTGTATATTTGAATAATAGTCATATTAACTGGTCTTCCTTGTAGGCGTATGGATATTATCCTATCACTGACAGCATTGTACTTCAAGATAGATCTTGAAATGTTCTTTTTGACAATGATTGCAACACCATTTCAAGGTGTCATTCCCAGCATAGTAGACTATATGATTGTCTGATACAAAATGGCCAATACCAGTCCATTTCAGCTTACTAATGCCTAGGATATCGATGTTTATGCATTCCATTTCATTTTTGACAATTTCCATTTTTCCTAGATTCATACTTCATACATTCCAGGTTCCGGTTATTAATGGATGTTTGCAGCTGTTCCTTCTCATTTGGAAGCACAAATCCCAGTAATGCCATTTTCAAGTTGTTGTAAATCTTAGAGTAATAACTTCATTGAAAAACTTCCGAAATGCGTTTGAGGTGAAATCTTGTGTTAATAGCTGGCTTGTCAGCTGCTCACTTTAAAAACCATGAGTTTCTGTACCTTCAGTGAGATATCTATTATCTTGGAACCCTAATTGTTAACTGTGCCTGTGTATTGTTATTATGTTCAGTTGTTAGAAGGCATGCTTAGAAATAATGTAATAATTTCCAAGGAAAAATAACACCACTTGCTTATTTTTTTACTAATGGGGCTCCTTTGACATCAAATGCCATTCATTAAGAATCCCAGTGGAAATTAAGTTAGAAATAACTCTTAGACAAATATACTTTCCAGTGACCTTAAAATTATTTCAATGTAAGTGAGCCTTTAGAAAATGGCTTTGTAATGCCATTTTCTATAGAGATATGAAATTCCTATACCTATATTTGCGTTAATAAATTCCTCATCATTTGTTAAGGATGTCTTTATGTTTCTGTTCTATGGAAAAAGAACAACACATTTTAAGCTTTATACTTTTAAAGGTCTAGATTTTTAACTACCAGGAGATAAAGATCTCTCCCAAAATACTTATACTTAACAAACACTTCCAAGTGTTCAGTTACTTATTAGCTCTTTACTTGGAAAAGTGGCTCTAGTTAATGAGGTACAGTTTCAAGTACAGTTTTGTGAAAGTTGGCTTTTCGCATCAGTGGCAGAGAAGGTTCTTTGCCTGCCTAATAGCCGCTCTTCTTTATTAGTAGAGTCTAATTTTATTTCGAGTGGCTGTGTGCCCAGTTAAAAATACTTAAACTTTCCCAGATTCTGTGCAGATAGGGTTGACTTGTGACCCTTATCTGGCCAATAAGATAATAGAAACTTGATGGCTAGGGCTTTCTTGAAAGGTACTTTTTCTCTATGCAATGTTTTGCTCTTCACCTTCACTGCATCTGCTCTGCCTAGAAGGAGTAAAAGAGGCCAGAACTAGGGAACACACACCTGTATTTATTTCTGCATCTGTGTATTTTGAAAACTCCTCAGTTCACACAAAATGCCTCTAAATCCAGTCCAGCATCACACAGTTCTTTGTAGTTTTCTCCATGTCCAAATATGTAACCCCCTTTTCTGACAGTGAGAAACCTTGATCCCATTGTCTTTAGTTATTAATCTGTATGTTGCCAATCCTCCATCAGTGCCACTTGTGCCCTGTGTGGCTGCCCTCTTTAATTCATTTGGGCTCCCATTACCGCTTGCTGAGCTGCCTCTCCATGGTGATGCCCTCTTTACCTTGCTTATATGCCAACATCCTGCATCAGGCCCCTTCATCCACAAGAACCCTCTCCTGTACGAATGACTTCAGTTCATTCAGGCTCTGAAATCGTGTGCCTGATTACCCCACCCCTGATACAAATATCCTTTTCACTTCTTGGTTTTCAACACCCCATGCCCGAATACCTTCATCAGCCTTTTCAGGCTCCACTTCACTCCAGGCTGCCACCCCCTCCCCAGTGTGGACATCAGACCCTCCTCACACCAGTCAGGTTTTGGCATCTCACTCTGGACACTGCAGTTCTCCATCCACTTTGGTACAGGCATCTACCTTGCTTGGCTCCACCTAATGGCTTTTGGACAAATTGTTACACAGGAAGAGAAAAGGCCCATTGTTTTAATTTTCAGTTCTTAACAACAATGTGGTCGAGTATCTCTTTATGTGTAATTTGTGTTTTCTGTGAATTCCCTGTTTGTATCTTTTGTCCATTTTACTCCTAAACTTTTTTTTTATTATTATTATTCTAATATATATATCCATAAAAATACATGTTTGTTATGTGTGTCACAATATTTTTTGCCAGTATTTGGCTTGCATTTTAATATATTTTAATTGTATCTTCTGAAGCACAAATGTATTTTTTTATTTTAATGTGGTAGAATTTATCAGTCTTTTATGGTTTGTGTTTTTTTATATGTCGTTGAAGCAATTATTTCTTACTCTGTATCTCGTCATTCATTTATTCTCTCCTGTGTTTTTGTCTATATGTTTTTAAGGTTTGCTTTTTCACATTTAGGTATTCAATCTACTTGGAGTTGATTTTAGTATATTTTATGAGCTATGGATGGTGTCACAAACTGTTAACACAAGCTTGGCTGCTAACTAAAAGGGTGGAGATTTGACTCCATCCAGAGGTGCTTCAAGAAAGACCTAGAGATCTAATTCCAAAAAATCAGCCATTGAAAACCCCATGGACATATGACCCAGCAGTTCCACTTCTAGGTATATACCCTAGGAAGCTAATAGAAGTGACACAGACAGACATATGCACAGCTATCTTCTTTGCAGCAGTATTCACAATAGCAAAAAACTGGAAACAACTTAAATGCCCATCAGCAGATGAATGGGTAAGTAAAATGTACATACATACAATGGAATACTACTAAGCCATAAAGAAAAATGAGTTCCCAGAACATATAAACCTAGAGGAGAACACTATGCTGAGCAAAATAAAAAGTCAGCTACCCAAAAATATGATCTCACTTTTCTGAATGACATGAATAGGTAAATATACAGAAAATTAATGTTCATTAGTGGTTTTCAGGGGCTAGGGGGCAGTGGGCAAAGGGGAGAAGCAGTCTCTGTAGTGGTCACTTTTTTATAGAAATGGGAAAGGTGGCACCAAATATGGGTGAAGTTACAGCATGACTGATGTAACGATGAAAATAAGCTGTACATAGAGAAAAGGGATGTATGGGCAAATGCTAGGTTGTGTATGGTTTTACAACAATAACAACAACAAAAAAGGAGGTGCTACAGATGCTAATATTAATGAGACATAACGTTGCCTTGTGGGATTAGTTCTCTTGGTTTCGGGAGTTAGGACCATGGTCTTATGGGACAGTCCAGTCAGCTGGCATCATATAATTCTTAAAGTTTATGTTCTGCCATTCGGTATGGTGAGTAATGTCCCAGGTCTTTTTTTTTTTTTTGAGAATATACACAGCAAAACACACCAATTCAACAGTTTCTACATGTACACTTCAGTGATGTTGGTTATATTCTATGAGTTGTGCAAACATTTCACCCTGCTTTTCTGAGTTGTTCTTTCTCCATTAACATAAACTCATTGCCCCCCAGTTGGCTTTTGTCAGTTTGGACCCATGTAGATAGTTCTTAAAAGAGCATAATGCTCAAGGCAGACATTTTTTACTAATTAAGAAAAACTATTGGTTGGTTTTAAGAAGAATTCAGGGGATATTTTTGGTTTAAGGTTTAGTGTCTGGGGTCTTAAAGCTTATGAGCAGCCATCTGAGATAAAACTATGGTGTTTATTCATCTGGAACAAAACAAAGAAGGCAACCCAACAATCAGTGAAGGAACTGGACAACAAGACTAATTGTCTGCATGAACCACTGCCTCCTATACCCTGAGACCAGAAGAACTAGGTGGTGCCCAGCTACCACTACTGAATGTTCTGATCAGCAACACAATAGATGAATCCTGATAAATAGGGGGGAAAATGTGGAACAGAATTTGAAATTCTTAAAGAATCCAGACTTACTGGACCTATTGAGACTGGAAGAGCTCCCAGGACTGGCCCTAAGTTGCTCTTCAAACCTTGAAACTATTCCCTGAAGCCACCTTTAAATTAAGTCACAGCCCAGAAAGTAAAGATTGTCACCCTTGAGTATTGTGTTTAAAATATATATATATGTATAAAAGACCAAAGTGTCAACAACTTTGATAAAGCATAGCTGAGAAGGTCGAGAGAACAGGGAGATTAAGTAAATGGAAGCGAAACAATGAGAATGTTGACACAATGTGAAGAATGTATCCAATGTCACTGACCATTATGTCTAGAAATTCGAATGGGAGGTTTTACTGTATATGTTTTTCACCAAAAATAAAACCTCACGGTGCACAGTTCTATTCTGACGTACATGGGGTCTCTGTGAGTCAGAGTCTACTCTGGCAATTTTTTTTTTTAATGAATTAAATGCTTCAATTACAATTTTTTTTAACTTGAACTACCTGTTACGCCAACACCACTCCTGAATCATACAGCCTTTCCCTACTAATCCAATAGTCCACATCTGTCAGCAATTTATTGTTCTGAATAACTTTATTACCTACCCTGGTGGCATAGTGGTTAAGAGCTGCAGCTGCTGACCAGGTCAGCAGTTCAAATCCACCAGGTGCTCCTTGAAAACTCGGTGGGGCAATTCTACTCTGTCCTATAGGGTCGCTGTGAATCTGAATCGACTCAACGGCAGTGGGATTGGTGTTATTGGTTATGCCTAAACTTCCCATGGAAGCAGCAGTCAAGAAATCAAACAATGTATTGCACTGGGCAAATCTGCTGCAAAAGATCTCTTTAAAGTGGTTAAAAGTAAGAATACCAGTTTGAGGACCCAAGCCATGATATTTTCAATCTCATATGCATGCGAAAGTTGGACAATGAAGAATGAAGACCAAAGAATTGATGCCTTTGAATTATGGTGTTGGTGAAGAATATTGAATATATCATGGACTGCCAGAAGACCGAACAAATCCGTCTGGGAGGAAGTACAGCCAGAGTGTTCCTTAGAAGTGAGGATGGCAAAACTTCATCTCATGTACTTTGGACATATTATCATAAGGGACAAGTTCCTGGAGAAGAACATCATGCTTGGTAAAGTAGAGGGTCAGCAAAAAATAAGACGACCCTCAAGGAGATGGCTTGACACAGTGGCTAAAACAATGTGCTCTAACATAGCAACAATTGTGAGGATGGCCCAGAACCAGGCAGTGTTTGGTTCTGTTGTACACAGGGTTGTTATGAGTTGGAACTGACTCAAAGGCAACTAAGAACAGCAACGTGCCTACACTGAAGGAGCCTTGGTGGCATAGTGGTTAAGAACCTCGCTACTAACTGAAAGGTCAAACCCACCAGCTGCTGCATGGGAAAAAGATGTGGCAGCCTGCTTCCATAAAGATTTACAGCCTTGGAAACTATAGGGCAGTTTTGCTTTCTCCCATAGGGTGATTATGAGTCAGACTTGATTCTATAGCACCTATTTTTGTTGCTGTTGTTATGCCTACACTGGGAAGAAGCTCTGCTATAGGGTCACTCTGAGTTGGAATCCACTCAAGGGCAAAGGATATGCCTACACCTACCATTTTAGCTTTGAAATAAGCCGTGATGTGGTAAGTCCCTGAACCTTGATCAGATCTTATGCAAAATTTTCTTGAATATTCCTGGCCTGTTAGGTCTTTTATACAAAATCTTAGGCTCAACTGGTTCAGTTTCCAAAAAAATCTTTGATGGAATTTTTTTGGGAATTGCACTGAATTTATAATTTGGGGAGAACTAAATATTACGTCTTCCAATTCATGAACATGGTGGGGTTCTATTTACCAAGGTTTTTCTTACTGACTTTCAATGTTGTTTCCCATAAAGGGTTTCCACATTTTTGTGTACCTTATTTATTATTGTTGATGCTATTTTAATTATCTTTTTTTTTTTTTAATTCATTTTCTAACTCTGCTATTGGTGTGTAGAAACAAATTTTATTTTTGGCAAAGAAGCCAGATTGCCCAGCCCTCCTGCCCCACCTGCAGTTCCTTGGGCAAAAAAATTACCTCACTATTTTGTGGTTTGGATTCCTTCTCTGTATAATGGACGTAATAATATTAATTTTGCTTTGAGGATTAAATGAGAAAATCCATGTAAAATACTTAATATTACTTATTTTTTAGGCTTATTGTTATCCCAGCCAGTTTGACGAACACTTATTAATAATTTGACTGTAAATGCATTTGAATTTTTGTGTAAGCAAGCATATTTTCTTGAATTAGTTTCTTTCTAATCTTATACCTTTATTTTCCCTTTTTTTTTTTTTCACTCTTCTGTCTAGGACCTCCAGAACTATATTCAAAAGAAATTGTGATAGCAAACATTCTTGTTACATTTCTGTTTTTAATTTCAGATATGCTTTTCAGTTCTAGAATGTACATTTGTTCCTATTTTACGTATTGAATTTCTTCGTTGAACTTTTCCGTATTTTTATTTTACCCTCTTTTCTTTAAAAATTTTATATTAGGTATTAAGAGGTCATTTCCTTCTAATACTGGTATCTGGGCTTTCTACGGGACTCCTTTTATTCACTTTTTTCTCATAATAATGGGTCACATTTTCCTGCTTTTTCTCATATCTTGTAAATTTTGATTTTGTGTCAGACATTGTAATGAAAGGACCATGGTAACTGGAATCAATAACATTTGAGTCCTTATCATCTGTCAGGATGCTAAGGTGAGAAGTTGATCATTTTGCTCCAACTGGAAAATGAACTGAATTCCAGCTTTAGTTTCAGTTCACCTCTTCTTTCAAATATCTTGATGGCAATACCAGTGTTAACTGCTGGTCCTTCCCTCTGGCAAGACACTATCAAACATACTGAAATTGCAAAAGCTTTTCCAGTCAGTCTCCAACTTCCCATACTATCACTCAGCAAAATTTCAATGGGGAAAACTGGGCAGAAAAATCAGATGTGCTTTTGGCTCCCCTCCAGACTCCAATCCATCACTCTAGGTCATATGACCTGAAAAGCTCTGCTGGTCTCTCCTGCCCCCTGCAGAGTCCCGTTGTCTACAGCAAGTCAAATTCTCTACCTGCCCATGCCTGGACTAGGCAAACCACCTCCAGGAGTAATGTGGTCACTGATCTGTGCTCACTAGGAAGGGTTCTTCCTTCTTTAGAAATTTCCTTTAGACGTCCAGTCTTTGATTGACTTTTAAAAAATTATTTTTCAGTTTATCTGGCTTATTCTCTTTGTTTTTTGTTGTTTTGTATAGTAAGAGCAATTATCTGCTTGACCTTCTATATCCAGAATTGGCAATCCGGTTGCTTTTAAGATCTTCCCTTTGTTCTTCAAGTTTGCTATCTTAAGACTAAATATGGATTTGTTTGTATGGATCTGCTTGCAATCCAAGGTGACTCCTAAATCTGAAAATAAATATTTTTCTTAAATTCTAGAAGTTTTGTAAAATATTAACTCACATCCTGTCTCTGACTTCTGGCTGGTTAGAACTGGGCAAACGTTTACATTCTATCCCCCATGATTCTTAAAACTTTCGTATTTTCCCTGTCTATTTCCTTGTAGTTTTTGCTCAAAGAATTCTTTGCATTCTTTGTAATGCTTTGAATCCTTAATCATTTTCTAAGATCTGTCATTTATACTGATTCTTTCTTCAGTTAGGTCTTTAGCCTCTCCATTAATTAGTTTTAAATTTCAGTGACCATTTTACTTCTAGCTTTATTTGGATGTTTTTCAAATCTGCTTGATCTTTTTCCAAGAAAATATTTTGTATTTTATATTCAACCTTTTGCTTCAGGCACTTTATATTCCTCTTTCTTAATCATTTTAAACTTTACATTTATTTATACCTAGTAATTTTACTGTCTGAAGTTTTTGGGTTCCAATTCTGCTTTTTCTGATTTCTATTAGCAGTTGCTCACAGTAACTTTTTGTTTGTTGGTTTTTAAAATTTTAGATTGTGAGGTGGGAATGGTGTGTGACTTGGGTTGAGAGTACAGAGTTCAAAAGATTTGTTTTGATGCTACTATTGTGCTCCAAGAGTATTACCTTTAATATCTCAACTTTGGAGATCATGCAGGTATTAAAAATTCAAGTCGCAAATGTGTGAGAGGAAAAGTCTGGTTAAATTTTGAGTGGAGACTTATTTTCCAACCATAAAAAAAGCCAGACAAATTTCCTTATCATCTCCCTTTTTCTGGTTTTGTATATATCTTCCTAGTGTACCCTTTCACTGAGGTAGCCCTTATCTTTATTTTCTTGGCACTTGCCACCTCATAGGATGACAGACTTTGATTCTTGTCCTACATTTTTTTTTTAAAAGAGCCCAGGCCCTTTGATTATGAAAACCAGAAAATGGCCCCAGGATTTCAACCTTACCAATACCCACTTCACACTCTGATTTTTTTCTTTCCATTTGCCCTTGGTCTGTTACTTTCTTGCAAGCATAGCAAACATTTTATTTTTCCAGAATTTCTAGTTCCCACCCCCCCTGACATTAAATAGTACCTCATTGCTTCCACTCCTTAGCTCCCGCAGTACCTTCTTATAGCAGACATTTACTGAGTACCCTCTCATTGCAGCTGTTAAAATCCAACCCTCTGGTTTAGGTACCTCCATGAAATATTTTAAAATTTCACAGACCAAAAGTGATTTCTCTCATTGTGTTATGTTATATCCCGTTACATTTCTTAAGGATAGGACTATTCATCTTTCATATAGTATATACTCAGAGTTGTTCATCAGGTAAATCTAGAAACTCTTAACCATGAGATATTTATATGATAAAACAAGGTTACAGCTAGAGTAGCAACAGACCCTATTTTAAATGCCCTTTATGTACTAGCACACAAAGGTAGACATATAAACTAGTAAGCCAAAAGTTTAGATTTCAAGAAGCCTAAGGTGTCATAATCCTCTTAATAGTAACTTTCTGACATTTCTACTGACCTATATTTGAAGGATAACATGGTCAGCTGCTTTTTTTTTCCCTAAGCAAAAATAGTATGACTCAAGTATTGAAACTAGGAATGAGGCAACCAAACATTTGTGTTCGTTTTTCTGAAGTCACGTTTAGAAAACCTTTTCCTATGCCTCTGTAATTGTCCCCAGCATTAATATCCTTGATATTTTGTGTAATACATGTAAGTGTTTGAACTCATTTTTCCCTTTGCTTTGAAGCAAACATGGAATTGGAGAACTTCTGTTATTTTGTGGGAAAAAAATTTAGCATTGTCCCACCTTTAATACTGAAGAAACTCACGTTGAATGAAACATTGAATAAAATGTCCTAAGACTATGGTGATTCTTATATGGGGCAGAATATTTTTATCAGAATTGTATTACTATTTTTTTAAGAAAGGGAATTTTTTCATATAGTATTTTGGTAGGAAAAAAAAATGCATCAATCAGTGAACAGAAATAGAAAAAAAAAAACGCTTGGAGGGCACAGCAGGTGTAAACTACCTTACTGACTGCATGAAAAACATTATCTGAGCTAAAGGTCCATGGACTGAAGGCCTGGGAGGGTAGGGGGGGTAAGAGACACCACTTCAATTACCTTTGGGATCTAACCTCAGGAGTCACTTAGAAACAACCAAAAGGGTGAAAACTGCCTTCAAAACAATTCAATTTTCAGGACAGAAAATGGGCTTAGTTAATCCTCTAGTGCCAGCTTCTTTTTTACTGAGGAGGAAAGTAGGTCTGAGTATTATAGCCACCTAAATTGGAGTTGCTGAAAAATTAACACACTACACACTTTGTCTGAATTCATTTATTTATAGATAGAACACAGCCATTCAAAATCTTAGAACACAATATCAGTACAGACAAGGTTAGGGAATTACGTTCAATTGTTATATTCCACTTATATAATAAATATTTTAAAAGAGGCAAATGTAGTTTTTAAAAGCTTCATTAAGACTAGTAACACGTACAAGTAACTAAGAGTTTCTAAGTTAATTGTCATACTGCTTGATTTTCAGGCTGAAAGATTATAATAACACATACTTCATTTACATGGCAGCAAATACAAAAACATTTTAAACTCAAACTGTACAGCGTACTGTAAGCAGTTTATTCCACAGCACTTTATCATTCGCCTGGCCTGAGTTTCCAGGTAGAAAACATGCTGGCCACCAGCAACCCAAATCACATAAATTACCCACCACTAATGAGGTGCAAAGTCTAATATGCATGTATTTTGAAAAGAAATTATTTTTGAATGCCAGAAAGAATGCTAGTTATTTCTGGCAGACTTGGAATTTCCCAGCTTAACCACTCATTAGCTGTATTAGCTATTTAAGTCTGCTTCAGTTTTCTCATTTTTAAAGTGAGAGAACTGGACTCAATTTTACCTAAGTATACCTACTGAAACACAGTATTTTGCAGTTTCTTCCTGCCCAGTCAAAAGTTTACCACCTTTGTTTTTCAAAACTAACTTCCAAAGTCTTTTTAAGTAACTTACTTCTAACCCATGATTTTCCTTTTCAAAATTTTTGTCTAATCCTTTTGCATGTGTTTATAATGACTAAAGCAAAGTTCACTGTGTAGGTATGGAAAAAGGCCAGCCCTACCCAGGGAAGATTACAATCTAATTGGTATTAAACTTAGTACCCGCCATTGCCAATCCGACTTTCTTTGAAGGCTCTGTGCCTCAACCTTCATGCAAAACCTACACTGTCCATCAAACAATTCTCTACCTTTGTTTCTTTTCTTCAGATCAAGGGGAAAACCTGACAAGAATTTTCAGACAGCCAGCATTTAAGTGACTTGGTTATACAATCTTAGAATAGCGAAGTTATTTGTAGTCTCCTGTAAGGCAAGGCATCAGAATTTCAAAAGGCAGTCATACGTTTCCACTAATACTTTCTAAAACAGCTTAAGTTCTAACATAGTTTTAAAATCAACCTGTCAAGCAAGCAGTTTCGCTTTTAGTATAATTCCAGAGGTACACAGCAGTGGATAAACCTAAGAATGTACACCTTTCCTAACTCACCATCATATTCATAAAACTCTCCCCTACAATTCATTCAAACACACATATCAATGGGCTTGGCAAGAAAATAATGAATAAAATGGCAAGCCATAAAATCTAATTCATGCCAGACCAACACTGAAGAAGTTGCATGGGAAGCACGCACACACACACACACTCTTTACAAAAGTTGGGAATACTGCTAATTTCCAATAAGCAATGATCAAAGTGGGACTTTCATGCCAGAAGTCCCCGTCAGTCAAAGTCACGATTTGTAAGAACAAGTGGTGCCACCAGTGTCCAAACATAGAGCACGATGCCAATCCAACTGGAAGAAATTTTCACCCAGACAGCTGTCCAGTGACTTTTCATCTCACGAGAAGGCTCATACCTAATATTTAAGGAAAACAAAAAGGGGAGGGGTAGTGGTCATCTGTCATCAAGCTGCTAAGTAAACTTAACTTCATTATGTCAGGAGTATTCTATGTATACAATTTGTGGTAACAGGTACACAGCTCCTGATTCAAATCTGCAGCCTTGCTTTCCATATGTGAAGGTAAAAAAATCAATCATTTTCCTTACTGGAATGAAGTACACAGGCCTCTGAAACAGCTCTTTACATAATACTCAGAGGCTTTTTATGTATTGCTAGATGAATTTTTATTTACTAGACAGCAGAGAAATGAAATGTGGCCTCTGGATAAATAAGATGTTACTATTACTTAAGTCTTATCAGTCTTACTTTGTTTAAAAGACTTGTTCAAAGTGTATGTAACCCTTACCAAAGCCATCTTGTTCAAAGTGTATATAACCCTTACCCCACCTCCCCAAACATCTCAGATTTATGAGATAGGAAAGAAATGCACCCAAAACTTGGCTGATTAGTTAATAAAACATGGCAAAAATCTTTTTAATCTGAAGTCTTAAAATCTACTATTACCTAACAGCCAGAGGCTTAAATTTACTAAGAACTATTTGGATTCTTATAGCTAAATATGCTCCAGTGTAGAGACTTTCCAAAATACAGGTTTTCAAATATCAGTAAAGGCTGATCTCAGAGAAATGAGGTAAAAAATAATTTTTTTTTTCCCCTACATCTTTTGCTAGTACTGAAAGCCTTACTTCAGGGTAATCATGTATTAAAAACTATTAAAAACAAAAATGGCCAAACCATTTAGTTCAGTGTGAATCTTAAACCAAATCTTTCAGTAGTCATTTGGACAAAATCAAAGTTTTTAAAAAATGAAATATAAATTGCTACCTTCCTCTTGCCAGAAGATTATAGATTAATTTTGAAGTGATTAAAAAAAAGCATACAACTACAGTTTTGAAGAACTCTAAGAAGACATCTACATTAACGTATTTTAAAGTCTCCAGAACTTTAATGACAAAGTTCAAACAAAATAGAAGAAAGGCGGTATCTTTGACAGCATTATGTCAGAAACTGGCTATGGTAATAAAAATAAGTAAAACATAAAATTAAACATGTTGTGTTGGATAAACGATCAACATGCATTTCTGTAAGAAAAGTGTTTCATAAATTTTTCTATTTTAATCTTTTCAAGATTTGGAACTATTTCAATGTTTCTGTTATTATTAAAGCAAGGAAATAAAGTTTCCTTTTCTCACACTGACCTCACTGTTCACTTAACTGTATGTTTTGAAATTCATCAGAGAATAAAAAGTACTTGTATCACATCATGTTTTGATGAAAAAGTCATCAAAATTCCCACATCCAAATTTTCATGAAATGTCAGTACCTGTACCAGTTGGTAAGAGTCATCATGATATAAAGTGAAGCCAGGAAAAGCATGAAGTGAAAGAAGGAGTAGCTGTAAGTGACACCATCCCTTTCATTATCTACAGCTCGGTGAACATCATCTCCATCCTCCAGTGATCCATCACTTCTAGCTCCACCATCTTCTATTAATGTTGATTCATCACTTGTCAAAGTCAGTTTATTAACTTGACTATTGTTCGAAGTACGGATACTGTATGAAAGACAGGGTTTAGGAAGAGAGAAAGAAAAAAGACATTTCCTTAAGAAACGATTCATAAATGAACAGCTGGATTTCTTGTTAAAAGTTTTTAAAAATCTCATACTTTTCCTTACCTTGAATAAAACACACACAATAAAAAGAGGATTAGTCCTATAATTCCTTGAGCATGCCACCACTGGACAGACTGCCCATCCTTTGGAATAGTGCTTGTTGTATTGTAGCCAATTATGCTTAGCAGACTTGGGTTGCAGGTTGTTTCTATGACAAAAAAATTAAGATCAAATTAAAATGTTAGAATAATATGGAAAATAATTTGTTTTTCAGGGCATAAATGGAGTTCTTTTTAACTTTTTACCAAAAATAACCTTGCACATCCAAAAAGTTTTGTAAGAAAGGTCACAAGTGTAACAAAAAATATATGAAAACAATTTTTAATTATTAATAATGAGAACTTTTCAAAGTTTTACAGTGCTAATCTTATAGCAGAGCTTGAAAAAGTTAAATCATTTAATTTTCAACCTTGTGCAGTAGTACATAACCTCGTCATAGATAAGGAAAGAACCCTAATAGTGCAGTGGTTAAGTGCTCAGCAGTTAACTGAAACGTGGGCAGAAATAGATAAAACAGGTGAAATTTAGATAAAGTTGGTAAAATTCTAATAGAGTTAGGAATGAAAATTCAGATGCCCCAAACCACAATGTGCTGGCTTTTCTACTACATACTCTGAGATTACAATACTTAGTGAAGTTTACTAATTTGCCGAAGTACATGGTTATAAGCAGCAAGACAACTTACACACAAAAAAACCAAAATTATCAGAATCCCAGCAAATGCTTTCTGTAAACAACCAAGTAAGGCATAATTACCTAATGCTTATTCAGTTTTCTTTACTCATTTGTAAGAAAGGCTTAAAATAGGGTTGGTATTCACCAAAGTGGCCAAAAAATATTTTTTCCTCCCACAAAGCCAGATATGTCAATCACAATCTTATTAATGAAAATGCCTTTTATCTTAAAACCAATCAGATAAAGCTAATCTCCAAAGCAAATTAAAAATAATTCTTTTCTAAACACTCGGTGGGAAAAAACACTAACGAAGCTTTCTCTAATACACTAAAATCTTTCTCCAACTAGTGATACAGCATGTGAAGAGTTTATAAACTCAATGATATTAGATTCAGATAAATTTATTTTTAAAAAATAGTAATTAATTTCTCATGAATTTCTCTGCCCTCAAATGACATACTTGGTTTCTCTTCCCATGGAATGCAATGTAACAGGCCTATAATAAGCCGAATTATCCTATACAACAGCAAGGCAGTTACCGACAAAAAGAATAATAATGACAAAATGATACTGCTTATAACTGAATAACAAACATTTGAACAGCTTGTAGTTCTTTCTATATGTTACTATTTTATGCAGTGTGCAAAACAGATATAACTCTTGTAATTTTCAAATAACTTCTTACAGCCTTCTTGTAATTACCAGCAAAGGAAAGCACTAAATGAAATAGTTAATACATCAAAGATGAAAGCGATATTATTCCCACCTTTTTTAATCCTCTAAATTTTTTTTTTTTTTTAAGAGCTTAATTTTTAAATACCTTAACCTTATGAACAATTATCTTTGAAAAAAGAAAAAGAAAACCACAGGAGTCACTGAAAAAGAAATAAAACAAAGAGCATACCTGGTTCATTGGTCATAGCAGACCATGTCAAATACATTGTGTAGACTGTAATTACCGAAGACTGTAACAAACCAGATCTTGGTTGTGACTCCTACAGAAAAAAATTAAGCAACACAGATAAATATTCTGCCATCATTTAAGATTTATAAAAATTTACAAACATAGAGGCTTCAAAAAAAAACTAACTATATAAAGAGCATACTTGGATTTTGGGCAGGATAGACATCACAGAAGCACCAATGCAGAGGAGCATGTTCACACTGATGAATGCCTTATTCTCTGCACAACTGTCTGGATGAGTGTAGTACACAAAGAACAGGACTACAGCAACTAAAGACAGCAGATAATTCAGAGCTGTAGCTGATAACAACGCTGGGAAAAAAATATAATTGGACAATTAGACTTTGTCAGAAATATTAGGAATTAGGCATACACAGCTTATTTTAAAAAACAATGTCATTTTATTTAAAAATATATATATATGTTTTTTAAGCAACTAACATCACCAGCATTACACAGGCTATAAAAGCAGGGAAGAAAACTAACTCTAAACTTTATCACTGAAGAATCTCATAGCCTTTACACATTGCTCACTACTGTATTATCAAGAAAAGTAAGTTAGTAACATACTAATAGGACTTAACATTACCAGTAAAATCTACGTTATAGCTTACAAAACACTTTCACATACATTAGCCATTATTTAAAAAAAAGGAAAAATAACTAGGAGTATTACTCAAGGTTTTTATAAAGAAGCAATCATTCAATTAAACAAGGGCAATTAAGAAACATAAAATTTTGATTTTCATTGGTAAATGTTAAGCCTGCAAAACAATGCTATTATTCCTCAACTAAAATTACGCAAGGCTAAGTCATCACTGCTTAATAAGACAACCTAACCTCCTTCTATGTAAATTCCAACATATATGTTTCAGTCTTTATGGTAACATCTGGATTTAGAGATCTGATAACATCTAGACTTGCCTCAGTGAGGAGATCTAACAAATAGTTAATTCCTACAATGTTCCAGCCCTGTTGATACAACAGGAAGCAAAACAAGACAGAAGCCCCCGCGTTAGACCTTGCATTAAAGAATGATGTATTCTATATAAGTAAATTTTCTAAACAACGAAACTTATTTCTCTGAGCACCAACCTCTTTTTACTTCAACCACTGAGACCAAACATCACTAACTAGGTGTGTATGAGACATATAAGGCCAGCAGATATGTTGGATTTGGAGTACACTCTGACTTAAAAATTTTGTTTTAGCTGAAACTCAGAACATTTTACATGAAGTCCCGATTTCTAGCTTCTTATGAAAAAATCAGAAAAATCAAGCAAAACAGGGTCCACATTCTCACAAAGCAACTATTAGGTGGAGCTGAGCAGCAGCTGTGCACTTGAGATGGGCCATTCACACCCTCCAATTCATCACAGTCCTTACTACTTACACAAGGACTAAATATACACTTAATCCTGGTCCTCCTCCCCTCATTTGTGTTACGTGCTTGACCCCTATTAAACATTTGAGTTTTGATCCCTGTTTTAGAAAATAACCATAGGACACAAGCTCATCATTATAAACAAATAATTATACTACTATAGGAATTGCCTTAGGTGGTACTGATAAACATAAAGAGATCCTTTGCACTTACAGAAGATGTCTCAGAGTTGCTTTTTATATTTTTTGTCTGCTTGTGTTTATGAACTACATCACTACATGTTTATCTATTTCTAGCAGTGCTTGTCCCTTTAATATTTTACTGTTAATTAACCTACTTTAGGCTAGGTAATCAGACTTAAGAAATTTATCCAAAATAAAAATGGGCAATGAAAAACTATAAAATGTACACACTTTTAATAATAGATTCTGGAACACCAATTTAACTATTCAGGTTCTTTTTGGATTTCCTGGTTCTTGAATATGTTAACAGGCCTGCCAAAAGATCTCTCAACAAGTTGTTAACACGGTGTGACACAATGCCACGCACAAACTTTTATACTGAAAACCTGTTCAAAGGAAATTAGATCATACTCTAAGTGATTTCCCTACAGTCCACATATCTGCTCTCACCTTCAAAGTTCAAGTATCTTGAAGATATTCTGGGAGATAGAAGCTTACCTGCATACCAACATCTCGAATTCCCTTCTTCCATTTTTTCAACCCAGGATTCATTCCATGAATGGGCAAAATCAATAAGTAAGACTAGCTGTATGAGGATGAAGCAAAAGGCACCGGCCATACCCACAAAAAACCACACTGAAAGAAAAAAGGCATACATACAAGTGGCTGGTTCAGTTTTTATTTCCTTTTCAGTCACAGTACACAAAAAGGAAAACAAAATTTTATATAAACAATTTTGCCAACTAGGAAATAAAAAGAAAAAAAAAGTATTGTTATAATTCCAAGCAGACATTATTTTAGTTTCTTTATAAAAATCAACATCACAAATTAAAAAAAAAAAAAATTCTTACCAGTTGTAAAAGTTCCTTCTGGAATAAAGAATGCCCCAATAATAATTGCTATCGCTGCAGCAAATTTAAAGAACCAGAATCTAAAACAAAAAGAGATACAATTTTTTAATTAATAAATATTACTCAACAATTTCATATATGAAATCTTTTAGGGGCATCTTAAAGGATAGCTATACTTTACGTGATTATTCTTTTTCAAGGTATCTATCCTGAAGACGGGAAGACTTATGTAAACTGCTTTTGAGATACTTTTAGAAATGGACTTGTCATTGATTCAATATGATGTTAAAATAAAAACACATTCCATTTCGCCGGTTTATTTTACGTAATAAATGGAGTAATATGTAAAAGTATAAGGAATAATGTAAAGATATTGAAATATTGTTTAAAAACAAAACACATGATAAATGCCTCCATTCAAAACTGATAAAAACTTAAAACAATCATTGACTGAAAGGACAAAATCACACGAAATCAACCTGTTCCAGTGATATTTTTTTCATTGATATTTATATTCCACTTGTTCATTCTTCCCGTCTTTGGTAGCATATGTAATAGATAAGTCATAACAGATAAAACTTAAGATTTTCTTATTTGTGGGGAAAAAAATTTAAAATTAGGTAACATTCCAATCACCAGGATCAGAAGTGGTGTTTGTATTAAGTGAGACTGACGATAGGACCCTGAAGTTTCTTTTTAGGTTGTCCAGTACAACCAACAAGTTAGAAAATCAATCTCCCTGGTTAGTAATACAGTTTTTCATTTTGCTGTACTAAAGGTCTAGGGAACTGAACTCAGTTCTGTGTAGTGGGGCTGGTCCACCTAAAGTTGAGAGGAGGAGGAGGGGGAATAGCTCCTCATTAACAGTCACAATTAATAGTCACAAACGTGGAAGATCTTCCTAGGATGAAAATACAAAACATTCTGAATCAGATATTATGCCAATAAATGACTGAATAATATTTGTATTTCCCAAGTGTGACATTCTCTAGCAGAAACAAGATGATTTTCTTACCCTAGCATTCATTAATGGACAAAATAATTCTGCAAATTATATAAGTTTACTTTACTGTAAGTTTCTGTAGATAAGACTCAAAATTACTGAGAAGAGGCTACTCAGACTTCAAAACTTACCCATTATGCACTGCAGCTCTAGGATCACTGCTGCTCTTCACTTTGATCATTAGCAATGAGAGGAGAAGATAGAACATAGCCAAGCCAAAGCACAAACGGTATACAGCTTTATAGCCAACCAGAATATTACAAGGGACCACACCTTTCTCATTCTCACAAAATCCAGGAATCTAGAAAAACAAGAGTTTATCATTCATAATTTTTTCAGCAAGTAAAAACTAAAATTCTGTGCAATAAAATCTTTTTTAGTAAAGATTTGGAAAATTGAAGTTCGCTTTATAATAAATATGTTATCAAGTTAAGTCTGGTAAGTTTTAATCAACTAAAAAAAAAAAAAAGAGTTAAACATCCATGTGAGCAAATGATAAATTACCAATGACATTGCTAAACTGTTTATGTAAATGTTTATTTTGACTTGGGAACTTATTCTAAATTTTTAGAACTTGCATTCTACTGTCATATACTGAGTTACATGTGTAAGAGAGAAAAACGAAAATAAAAGCTTAAAGAATCAGAGTAATTAAGCCTGTCCCTGAGTATTAAAGAGAATAATAATGACTTTTCAAAGCTAATGCTACTTTAACCCATTTTTCTGTTTCAGCTCCTTCTTCTGAAAGTGCTATTTTTAATCATGAATGGATTTGGCATACCAAGCCAACAATGGTTTTGTTTTTTAACTCACAGTCTTGAAAGAGACTGATAAACATTTCAGAAAATCACACTGGAATCAGAGGGCAAAACCTATTTTTAAGTGAAGTAAGTGGCAGTATTGGTCAGAACATCATACATTATTTTGATATGTATTACAATGGATTATTTCTTTTAGGCAATATTGAAGCAAACCAATATACTAACATATAACTTAATTTGCTCTTTGAAAACCAAGAATTTAAACTGTATTTAGGTATAACATTAAGTGTTACTTTTTTTTTTCCGCTACTTCCTACAAAGTCTATAAACCCTTTCTCAATCTCACTTAAATCTACCTTCCTGACCCAGTTTCAAGCTCATGGCAATATGGACTTACCCATACTCACCTGTACATGTACTCACTAAAACCAAAAAACCAAACCGAGTGCTATCAAGTCGATTCCGACTCATAGCGACCCTACAGGACAGAGTAGAACTGCCCCATAGAGTTTCCAAGGAGCGCCTGGCAGATCCAAACCGCCGACCCTTTGGTTAGCAGCTGCGGCACTTAACCACTATGCCACCAGGGTCTCCATGTACTCACTAGCATCCTTAATTATCCTGTTTGCTTGTATGTGGGCATCACACCACCTTGCAAACTCCCAGTACTAAACACTAAATTAATTCAACCATCTGTATCAGTTAGGTTAACTTGGTACAGTAATGAATAAACCCCATATTTCAATGGCTTAAGACAGTAAAGATGTATTTTTGCACATGTTACATGTACAGCATTGATCCTGAGTAGTCACTCAGGAATCTGGGCTGATGGAGAAGCTACTATCTCGAGATGATGTCTAGGTTGTGATAGAAAGAAAAAGAGGCCCTACGTCAGAAGTAGAAGCTAACATGTATCATTTCACTTACAGCTCACCAACTAGAACTAGTGACATGGCCCTACACATCACCAGCAATTCTTTGATGACCTCAGAAAGCAGAGAAGCAGAAATACTTGATGATAAGAACATCTACCAATCACATTTTTCATAAACATGATCAACTGGATTCATGACAAAACCATGTTAACACCTTTTGGCATGTCTTTTGCTTAAACCTAGGACTTGAAGAACATTTACTGAGCACCTACATATGCCCTGTACCAAGTTACTACTTTCACAATCACAATAATCAGTTCCCAAACTTTTACCACTTATCCCTAGGCCAAGAACAAGCAGATGATCATGCTTTCCACTTTAATAAGATGAGATCATCTGACATAAATACTCTCCCAACCTCAAGTTCTCTGTATTTATCATTCATATTTACTTGAAGGAAAACTTCTCTACTCTTGATCACCTTCTCTCACAGATCAGATCTCTGTCTTTTTTGATTGACTACTCTTACAATACAGACCTCTTTATTCTTCCCCATCTGAAAAATTCCTTACGTAACCCAGTTTCCCTCTAAAGCTAACATGTTCATTACAAAATTCTTCAAATTTGCAGTTCTTACCCATTGGATACATTTCTTCATGGCCATTTGATTCTCCCTCCCACTCCTTCCAGCCCCAGGACTCTTAAAAAAAAAAAAAAAAGAAACCCTCTTGTTCAGTACTCTAGTCATATACTAAGGAGCCCTGGTGGTACAATGATTAGCACTTGGCTACTAAATCAAAGGTTGGTGGCTCCACGGGAGAAAGATCTAGAGATCTGCTCCCATAAAGATTACAGCCTAGAAAACCCTACAGGGCAGTTCTACTGTCACATGGGGTTACTATAAGTCAAAAATCGTCTCAATGGCAGCTAGCAACAACAGTCATTCACTAGTTGCAAAATTCAAAGGTTACTTCTTAATCCTCATATTCCTTGGTATCTTTTTATACACATTCTCCTGGCATTCTTAAAACTCTTCTTAAGACTTGCACAATAGAACATTCTCTTTATTCTCCTCCTTTTCTCACTGCGCTTTTGGAGCTTCCCCTTTCTTTACCCCTTTCAGCTCCGCTCACTCTAAATGCTGCCATGGTTTCAAATTTCATCTTTATGTTTATTTAAATATAAACCCACTAGACAGTCTCTATCTCTTTTGAGTTACACTCACATTGTCTGCTTCCTGCTTGATATGTATATATGTAATGCAGTACCCCCCAAGCCAACATGCTACAAATGAAATATATTCCATTTTCACCATCTCCTTCCACTCCTCTCAGTCCCTGGAAAAAAATTAAAACAAACCAACAAATCAAACAAACAAAAAAAAGTCTTATTTTCCTTTCTGGGTTAACAGCAGTAATCTCCCCCCAGTTGTCTAGGATCAGAACCTGCTTATTTGTGATTTCATTACTGCTAACATTTAATTGTCAGACACAGTCAAGTCTTATGTCCATAAAACCTATTTCAGGCCCTCCACACTTCTTGGTATACCACTGCAACAGCCTCCATACTTATCTACTTGACTTTTAGTCTTTCTTAATTATCAGATCAATCTTCCTAAAGCACTGATACTCTGCTCAAAAAGCTCTGATAGCTCTCTATTGTCTAAAAAAGGGGAAAATCCATAGCAAGACATACAAGGCCCTCCACAATCTGATCCTCCCCTTACTTTCTAGCTTTATCTCCATTATTGTTATTGTTAGGTGCTGTTGAGTCAGTTCTGACTCATAGCAACCCTATGCACAACCGAATGCAACACTGCCCAGTCCTGTGCCATCCTCACAATAGTTGCCACACTTGAGCCCATCGTTGCAGCCACTTTGTCAATCCATTGTACTTCCCCATTTTCAGTCTCTACATATGAGAAGTTTACTTATTCTTAATAAGTCACCCTTAGTATCCCCTTCTCCATAAGCCCACTGAAATTCTGACGTTTACCTGGTTAGAATTACTTTTTTCCTCATATACTATGATAGTACATTTTCTGTACCAAAATCACACAACTTAACAGGCTGCTTTATACTGTTTTTGCTGGTTTTTCCTAAAAGATTATAAACTACTAAAAATGAGATTACATGTTCTTACTTTGCACATTATTCTATTTCCAATATACAAACTATACAATTTTATGCATATATATACTACACCTTCAGGGAATCATTAAGTAAGAAAAAAGACTGACCTTATTCAGCTGTTCTTCCATTCCTGGTATCAACATTACACAAGCTACACACACTCCAACCAGCAAGAAAAGTGCATAGATCAACCTAGTCACAGTGGAATTGTTTCCACTAGGGCAGCATCGGCACAGCAAACATGGGGCACTGCCACACAGACATGGTATCTAGGAAAAACAGTATTATTAAAAATCAGTACAGTTTAAAATGATACAATGAAAGTTTAATTTTCACAAAAGGAAAAAAAAGGACTGAAATAATAGTCAAAAAAAGAAGCTCTTGCGCTCTATAGAAACCAAAGTAAATAAAATTAGTTAAAACAAAGGGGGAAAAAATCACCAGCAGCAATCAAAGTTAAGAAGAGAAATAAAATATTCATGAATAGCAAGCTGCTAAGCCAACCTCCAGCCTCCAGAAATCATATTGGCAAGTCCACAAAATACTAAGAATTCTCAAATACCCCCGAGGAGGAGAAGTGCATTGTTATCTTTATCTTTTCCCTCTTCTGACATGGATGTAGTGATAATGGTGAAAACTAATACTCCTGTCATTAGTGCCATGGAGTCAATTTTAATAATTAATAAATAAATAATAAACAGTAGAAGCATGTTTAGAAATACAGAAGTAAATAAACACGGACTAAAGACACACTGACACAGAAATAGAAATGGAGTGGTATACTGTTTTTCATAATAAGCCACAGAGAACTATGCGCATATGTAATTTTTTATTAAAAAAATGAAAAGTTACAAAATTAACAAGAGCTGTGATTTTTTTTGGGGGGGTGACGTAAAAGGATGCGTGAATCCTAATTTTTCATAGTAAATCTAAAATTAAAATGCCCTTAAAAACTTGCTCCAATTTCAATGTTTATACAATCTTTTTCTTAAACCCAGAGCAGGATATCTCAACCGTGGCACTATCGACATTTTGGGCCAAATAATTCTTTTCTTTATTGGGGGGCTGTCCTATGTACTGTGAATGTTTAGCAGCATCCCTGGCCTCTACTCATTAGATGCTAGTAGCACTTCCCACCCCTAGAGTGACAACCCCAAATGTTTCCAGACATTACCAAACATCCCCTGGGGTGCAAAACTGTGCCTAGTGGACAACCACTGCTATGGGATCACCTCTTTAGAGGAATCTTCTTAGGAATCTCTCCTGATGAAGAAACACTGATTTAACATTCAGCAGTTCTTTTAGTTTTATCTTTATCTTTTGTTAAATGCAAGAAAAATTAAAGGCTTTGCTTAAAAGTACGTTTAGTATCTTACCATTCCTACAAAAGTATTTTTGTTTTATTCATCCATTTGTACATACATGCACTGAGAGAGAAAGAATGTTACTGGTGGTGGAATTCTGTGTGACATTTTTACTTTCTCAGCACTCTGCCTTGCTTGACTATTCATAGCTGCTATGAATCACTTCTACAAAAAAAAAAGGCATTGTATTAAAAAATAAAATCTAGCAAAGGCTGGCACAAAATAGGTACTCAGTAATCACTAACTCTTTCTTCTTAACTACATTAAATATCTTGGGCAAAGAAATGATAGTTATTGTACATGACATTATTAATAAAAGATCTAATTATTATTATTAATAAAAACCAATTCTATTCACTAACAATTTTTGTGACTGGAATGGGGGAAAAGCGTGTAAGTAGATATAAGCTGCTGGAAGTATAGTTACAGGCATGAGGTGGGAGGGCCACAGATGTTTATGGTAGTGTTTAATCACCAATCAAAAAGACAGCCATGAAAGAATCAGTATCAATAGTGTCATGAGTCAAGGATTATGATTAACCTAATTCTGGACCTCCTGACAGCCAAAGAAAAAGAAAAACAATTCAACAATTTAACACTGCGATTTCTACACAGTAGTGTGACGTGATTTTTGCTTTCTCTTTTACATTTTTCCATAGTTCATAAATTTTCTACGATTGTTTTATAAATTAGAACAAAAACTTTTACAATAAGTGATCAAGCTGTAGACACTTCAGCTAAGGGAAGAATGAGATAGTTTTTTTGTTCTTTTTTTTTTAAATATATATAATTTTAGCATGGCTGATCTAACTTAATGATCTGAATGCTACTTTTGAAAATTTGAACAGATTTTAAATTCACCGAAACCTCTAAGTAAATGAGCATAGTGATTGTTAAGAATGTGAGAGATTGATTTGTATATCAAAAGGGCAAATTTTCCTTCCTCCTGTTATCTACCTGTACTAAAATTTAGGAAAAAAGAGACAGAAAAGCTAGGAGGCCAAGGTTGCTCATGACTGCTCTAGATCACTATGGCCAGTCTAGGAATTGATTTCATAGTATGCAATCTGGGTCATCTTTTTCCCCTTCCATCCTTATGCCTCTATCTGCCAGAGGTCTAATTATTAGAAGATCAGCCCCTTATTACTAAAAACCGCTTGCCTTCGACTCATAGTGACCCCACGTGTGTAAGAGTAGAACTATGCTCCACAGGGTTTTCAACAGTTGATTTTTATCATATCACCAGGCATTTCTTCCAAGGTACCTTTGGGCGGACTTGAGCTGAGGTTGTTAACTGTTTGCACCATCCAAGGAACCTTAATAAACATACAAGTATTACAAAACACATGATTGTCGTAAGATTGTTCTCATTTTCTAATATACCTTGATACTAACAGAGTGACTAAACAGCAGCAGTAACTGTATCACCAACATTCTTCTAGTCAATAAATGTGGCAATTTAGGTTGTGAAAACATTAGTAGGGATATTATTTTCTCCATGGTGTTCATTAAAGCTATTTTCTTCCTGATTTAAAACATATAAACAAAAATCCTTAAACATTTTCTATTTTATCGTAATTGTCAAGGAATAAAAAGGGTTGCTCGTCACTGCTCTGGAAGTTGAAAATAAAATGGAAAATATGTATTCCTCTTTATAAATTTCTACTACATACAAAGCACTGCAGCATGTCCACTTTATAAGTGGACAAAATCTTGACATTAAAAATGAACCATTACACAAAATCTTCCAGAAAAATCAATGAAACTAATCTTATGACAATCATTTATTATCTTGAGGTAATTTTATATTTATTGTATCTACCAGCCTCTTCTTGGAAACCCTATGGGGCAGTTCTACACCGTCCTATATAGGGTCACTGAGTCGGAAATGACTCAAGGGCAAAGGGTTTATATTAAGGACGCCTATTTTGTAAAAAGTCAATTAACAGTCAATTTGACCTATCGGTTCCACTCAAGCAGATGCACTAATGTTTTATTGAGATAAAATATACCAGGTTTCCACACCCAGCTGCAAAATAATAATAATCGAGAGAATGGCCTGGGGTTGGAATAACAACCTACACACATTATTTTATTAAATTTTAACATTAATAGTTCAAGCTACATCAAAATCTTTTTGAAAAAAGAGGAGGCATGTAAAATAAAACGGTGGCTAAGATATATAACGGATTTGGGAAATCAGAAAAGCAAATGTTAGATATGGAATTCAGAAATCACAGATTAAAGAAACATGATTTGAACCCAAATAACTCGCCCCAAAATTACAGATATCTTTATTAACTATAACGGAAGGGGGAATACCAAACCAAACCAAATCTATTGCTGTCAAGTCTATTCCGACTGTAGAGGACAGAGTAGAACTGCCCCATAGTTTCTAAGGAGCTCCTGGTGGATTTGAATGCCGACCTTTTGGTTAGCAGCCCTAGCACTTAACCACTATGCCACCAGGGTTTCCTGGTTATCTTAAAATAAACTGCTACACCAAGCAAGAAATCTTGCCACTGTAATAAAAAATTGTTTCACTTTAAGAACTCTATTCAACTAATATGCATGAAATTGGACATTACGCAAGCATGTTTTACTTCAAAACGGTATTACTACATCAATATTACTCCCAGACTGGTCCAAATAACGAATAAAAAAACCAAATCCACTGCCGTCGAGTCGATTCCGACTCATAGCGACCCTATAGGGCAGAGCAGCACTGACCGACAGGGTTTCCAAGGAGCGCCCGGAGGATTCGAACTGCCGATCTCTTGGTTAGCAGCCAAAGCACTTAACCACTACGCCACCAGGGTTTCCAAATAATGAATAAATAAGTCGAAACTGCTAGCACGACAGAACAAAGAGGCCGACAGGCTTCCATGGATGACAGTGCTGCAGCCTGAGGCCGTTGGGAAGATGCGACGAAAAGAGATGGGTTACCCCCCAGAAGGAAGGGGCAGAAGACGTTTGTAAAGAAGACCTAGTCAGACACAAGAACAAGGGCCTGGGAGAATGGCGAGCGCCACTCTAAGGGGCGGGGGGGAGGGGACTGCAGCTCTCTTCATCTCTTCCATCGGGGTTATCTTCCCATCTTCACTGTACCTTACCGCCACCCTGGCCAATTTTTCGCAACTCCCAGAGCCGACTCGAAGTGATCAAGGGAGAGTAGGAGAAACGAAACAGCACTCCCTGTTGGGTGGGGTCTGAGCCCGTTCTTGCTCAATCTTCCTTGCATCCCTTTCTTTTCCTCCTCTCAAACTAGCTCTCTGGAAGCCACAAAAAGGAACCTTACCCAGCTCGCCATGGAGCAGAGCCCCAGGACGCTCCCCATCTCCACAACGTCGCAACAACAGCGGGACCCGACAAGATGGAGACAGCGCCTTTCTTGCCTTTTGGGGTTATTTACTATACGCGAGCCACTTCCGGCGCAGAACTCGCCCCGCCGCCGTGGGCGCGTCACTTCCTTCGAGGCGTGGATGGGGTGTGGTAGGGGTGGGGGAGGGTGTTGCGCTGTGGTTACTCGTGCGCGTACTAGGACACTTAGACTGGTCTCTTCCATGGGGCATCGTATCCAAGCCGACCGCCAGCCCAAAACGTCTGGCTACCGCCGGGTTGGCCGCAGTTTGACAAATTAAGAAAACGATCAGAGGAAAACCCATCTCACCATTTGTTTGCATTTGGGCATTAATAGAAGATAAAGCTGAGATGGTGGTTGGTGTCTTCTTTGACCCCATCAGAACCTCTATTCTCTTACTGCTCTTTGGGGATTGCTTTCTTTTTCTCGGTGTTGTCTGTCCCACTTTCTCCACATATTTCCCGTTTTCCCCCTTTTACATCTATTTTGCCACATTCACAGTTGATTCCTCCGTCTCATACCCGGGCCTAGTTTTATTGGGATATTTCCATTCACGTGGGTGCTTTCCGTTCTTTGTATCACTTCTAATTTTTTTTTTTCCATTCACGTGGGTGCTTTCCGTTCTTTGTATCACTTCTAATTGGTGTAGAGGCTTTTATTTTTTGTCGTATTAAGATGTTACAAGAAGCTTGCACGTTCAAAAATTTTAGAGTAGATAAGACATGCTAATTATAAAAACTGAAGCATATTATTGCTTTTATTGAATGTTAAGATGTTTGAAACCCTTGTTTTTAGGTGCTAACAGACACCTGGGAATGCGTTCATAAAAAAGTTATGATTTTTGTTTTTATAGTGAGTGGTCCCTGAAAATACTGTGGGAGAAAAATCTGGCACACAGAAGTAACTTTTTCAATGACTAAAACTGACATTGTCGTAAATACTAATAAAGTGTCTTGTAAAAGTCTGCGAAGACTGAATGGGTGGAGATGGAATAATGCCTAGGAAACGGGGGAAACTAAGACTATTAACTGATAGGGAACAAAAAGGAAAGAATGGATTTGGGTAAAAGAAAGGATGAGGGGTTTAGTTTGGACATGTTAAATTTCATGTCTCTGAAATGCTACTTCTCAGCAATTGAAAAGGTAAGCTTAAAGACTGGGAGTTAATGAGATAGGAAATTTAAAGTAATTTACATTAAAGTTATAGTTGAAGATGCAGGATTGATGAAGGCAACCAAAGAGAAATGTAAAGTTACAAGAGGCCTTAGTATGGAACTAAAATTTTTAACACACAAAGAGTTGTGAAATGGAGAGAAGCTATTTGACTTAGCTTTTACCTTCTCACTTAGGTTGTTAATGTCTTCTCCACACTCTCCATCCCCCCCAACCTCCTCACTCCCTCCACCCCCCACCCCTGCCCCACCCCAAGCTCTAGGTTTTAAACTCTGCTCTTATCAGTATGAGTTGTCAGTATAAGTACTTCAGCAAAGTACTTGGATTTTCAGACTCTTAAGTATTCTCATCATAGTTTATCTACCTTACAAGTTTTGAGGATTAAATGGTATGACATTTATAAATCATAGCACCATGCATGATGTGGACAATCAGTACAGGTTAGTTCCCTTCCCTTTTTCTCTGCCAAGACTAACTAGCTTCTGTGACTTGCTAGCCTAGAATAGACATAGCCTAGACCTAAAGGGCTACTCAATTTCTCAGAATATTTCCCCAAGTTCCCTAACATTTCCTGGTCTACATCCTTGGGAAGGGATCATCTTCTGCCCCACAACAAGATATATTTGCTTCTCAGACACCTTGATACTGGTAAGGCCCATATAACATTTTATGTTTTGTTCATCATCTAGAGATCTAAAACCAAACTATTCAGTTACATTTTCTGATCTGACATGTCTTTTCCTCAAGCAGGAAATGAGATCCAGCTCTTGAATTAAGATTTAACAATATTCTAGCTATAAAGGTCATAGCTTTTATACAAGTTTGTTCCATCACAAGATTTAGGAAGGCAAATAAGAGAATCTAGCAAAGGCAATTAAGAAGGAGTGGTATGCATAGAGTAAATAAAGGAATTCAGATCCATGTCTTCATCTTCATACTGGGATCCATCTGGATGCCTGTGTCCAAAGCAGGATGTCTAAAAGTGAAGTACCTATCACCCAATAACCTGTAAACATTTTTAAAATTTTAAATATTTTAGGTCTACAAAAACAGGAAGCAAATAATGTCATAACCATGAACTTTCCACTGTCATCAAGAAGTGAAACATTACAATTCGAAATGCTCCTGATTGCATTGCTTCTCCTCCTCCCATAAAGATGATCATAGTGAATGAATGTTAGAAACAAATCTGTGCTACAGGGCCTTCGATTACTGATTCTTGCCAAAATTGCTCTTCAAGTAGTTTTTACCAATGTACACTTTTTTTCAGCAGTGTGTGAGTGTTGCTCCATATCCTGTCAACACTTGGGTTTGTTGTCGTTGTTAGGTGCTGTCAACTCAATTTCAACTCATAGCGACCCTATGTACAACAAAACGAAACACTGCCTGGTCCTGCACCATCCTCACAATCATTATTTTTAAGCCTCTTGTTGCAGCCAGTGTGTCAATCCATCTTGTTGAGGGTCTTCCAGTTTTTCGCTGACCCTCTACCTTACTGAACATGATGTCCTTCTCCTTCCTAACAACATGTCCAGAGTACGTGAGACAATGTTTCGCCACCCTCGCTTTCAAGGAGGACTCTAGCTGTACTTCCAGGGCAGACTTGTTCATTCATCTGGCAGTCCATGGTATGTATGTTCAATATTCCCTGCCAACACTCTAAGTGAAAGGCATCAATTCTTCTTTGGTCTTCCTTATTCACTGTCCAGCTTTCACATGCATATGAAGCGTTTGAAAATATAATGGCTTGGATCAGGTGCACCATATTCCTCAAAGTGACATCTTTGCTTTTTAACACTCTAAAAAGTCTTTTGCAGCAGATTTGCCCAATGCAATGCCTCCTTTGATTTCCTGACTGCTGCTTCCAGGGGTGTTGATTGTGGATCCAAGAAAAATGAAATCCTTGACAACTTCAGTCTTTTCTCTGTTTACCATGATGTTGCTTATTGGTCCAGTTGTGAGGATTTTTGTTTTCTTTATGTTAAGGTGTAATCCATACTGAAGGCTGTAGTCCTTGATCTTCATCAGTAAGTGCATTAAGTCCTCTTCAAGCTCAGCGAGTAAGGTTGTGTCATCTGTATATTGCAGGTTGTTAATTAGTCTTCCACCAATCCTGTTGCCACATTCTTCTTCATATAGTACAGCTTCTTGGATTATTTGCTCAGCATACAGATTGAATAAGCGTGGTGAAAGGATGCAGCCCTGACACACACCTTTCCTAGGTTTACCACATTTTAATTTAGCCAACATGGTAGAAATGAAATGTCTCATCAGTTTGCATTTCCCTGATAACCAGAAGGTTGAGAACTTCTTTATTGGTGTTATGGATTGAATTTTTGCCCTCCAAAAATGTGTGTTGGAAACCTAACCCCTATGCACCTCATATCCATGCAAAAGCTGGACAATGAATTAAAAAAAAAAGAAGAATTGATGACTTTGAATTACGGTGCTGGCAGAGAATATTGCGTATACCATGGACTGCCAGAACAAACCAATCTGTCTTGGAAGAAGTACAGCCCGATGCTCCTTAGAAGTGAGGGTGGTGAGACTGCGTCTCACTTACTTTGAACATGTTATCAGGAGGGGCAAGTCCCTGGAGAAGGACATCCCCAAACCCATTGCTGTTGAGTCGATTCTGACTCATAGCGACCCTATAGAACAGAGTAGAACTGCCCCATAGAGTCTCCAAGGAGCGCCTGGTGGATTTGAACTGCCAACCTTTAGGTTAGCAGCTGTAGCACTTAACCACTACGCCACCAGGGTTTCCAGGAGAAGGTCATCATGCTTGGTAAAGTAGAGAGTTGGCGAAAAAGAGGAAAACCCTCAAGGAGATGGACTAACACGATGGCTATAATGACGGACTTAAGCAAAGCAACAATTGTGAGGATGGCACAGAACCTGGAAGTGTTTCATTCTGTCATATGTAGGATTGCTGTGAGTTGGAACCTACTTTACTCAAGGGCACCTAACAACAAGGACGTACCTGTGGATGTAATCCCATTTGGGATTAGGGCTTTCTTTGTTATGTTAATGAGGTCATATCAGTGTAGTGTGTATCTTAAACCTACTCATTTTTCAAGATACTAAAAAAAAAAAAAGCAGATTAGGCACAGAGGGCAAAAAGGGAAAAGATAGTTGTTACATGGGGATCTCCAAGAAAAGCTGAGAAGATCAGTAGAGAAGCTGTGACAAGGATTTTCCCCTAAAATGGACAGAGAGAGCCTTTCCCTAGAGCCAGCACTGTGAATTCTGATTTCTAGTCTCCTAAACTGTGAGAAAATAAATTTCTGTTCATTAAAGCCACCCATTTGTTGTTTTTTTGTTATAGCAGCACTACATAACTAAGACAATTGACCACTGGGATATCCTCATCTGTATAAAAGAACCCATTTATCTCTTGGCTTATCCATCTTTTCCTTATTGATTTGAAGATGGTTTTAATATATTTTTGGATACCAATCCCTTGTTAAGTTTGTAGCAATTATCATCTCTCAGTCTGGTCTTATTCTTTTGCTTGTTTAAGGTGTTTTTGGTGAAACGCCACTGTAGTTTTATTATCATAATGTCAAACTCGGCAAACTTATTCTTTAGGTTACATTATTTTATTTGTTGATGAGAGTTCTTTCCTAGTCCCAAGAGTTGAAAGATTTTTCTCTATGTGTTTTTTTAAAGAGATTTTAAGTTTTCAGTTTTGCTCCTCACACTTAGGTTTTCAATCCACCTAGAAGTGATTTTTGTATATTGTGTGAAGTAGAGATCTAATCAGTGATATGCTGGTGAACTGGCTCTCCAGAAGAAAAAAAGAGAAGCCATGATACATAGCATTTGTTAATTTCCATGTGTAAATACTCCCATCATGGCCAATTTCAAGCTACCAGTGGTTTAACAGGAGTCCCTAGGTGTTGCAAATGGTAAGCACCTTGGGAATAACACATGGTGATCTGCTTCCAAAAGGTCATAGCCTTGAAAGCCCAATGGAAGAGTTCTACTCTGGACACATGGGGTCACCATGAGTCAGAATCGATTAGACAGCAATTGACAACAATAATGGCTTAATAGCACAATTGTGAGAGTCTTGAATATTTTACATTTTGACCAGGCCCCAGCACACCACTTGTTCCAATTGTGTTTTAGTTTTTCATGTGATAATCAATTGTCCTAGGATGAATTAGAGGATAATCTATCCTTCTCTTTCATCTGCAATATCATGTCATATGTCACGTTTCCATACACACATGCATCTGTTTCTGGACTCCGTCCTGTTTTATGGATTGAATTGTCTATCCTTGCATCTCTAATGCACAGTTTTAATTATAACTGCTTTAAAATAAGCCTTGATATTTGGTAGGGTGAGCTTCCTTACTTTATTCTTCTCTTCAAACTTATGTTGACTATTCTTGGTGTTTTGGCCTTCCATAGGTATTTTAGAGTCAGATTGTCAAGTTTGGATAATAAATTATGTGATCACCAACCTTAAAGCTCTATTCAGATTTTAGAGGTATGTCATAAATTTGACTGTAAGCTTCTTCATTGCTACAGTGTTTTTCAATAAAGACATTATTAGCATCTTAGGTTGGACAATTCTTTATTATATGGGATTACAACTGACTAGGCAGATTTTGATTAGCATCCGTCACTCACTAAATGTCAGAATCACCCCCCTCTTCCAGTTACCATAGTAACTCCTATGGAACAAAATAACCATTGATTAGAAACCACTGGTAAAGCATAGGAAGAAGGAATTATTAGCTATAATTAACAGGGTGTTCATAAGGAAAAAAAATATGGAAATGGAAATTACAAACTTTCTTAGTTATCTGGTGCTGCTATAATAGAAATACCACAAGTGGATGGCTTCGATAAACAGAATTTTATTCTCTCACAGCATAGTAGGCTAGAAGCCCAAAACCAAGGTGTCAGCTCCAAGGGAAGGCTTTCTTTCTCCGTCAGCTCTGGACGAAGGTCCTTGTCATCAATCTTTCCCTGGACTAGAAGCTTCTCTGTGCAGGCATCCCAGGTCCAAAGGATGTGCTATGCTCCTGGTGCTTCTTTCTTGGTGGTATGAGGTCCCCTTGTCTCTCTACTGATTCTCTCTTTTATATCTCCAAAGAGAATGATTTAAGATGCAACCTAATCTTGTAGATTGAGTTCTGCCTCGTTAACATAACCGCCACTAAGCCCACCTCATTAACATCATAGAGTAGGATTTACAACACATAGGAAAATCATATCAGATCACAAAATGGTGGACAATTACACAGTACTGTAAATCATGGACTACCCAAATTGACAATTTTGGGGAGGGACACAATTCAATCCATAACACAAAACTAACAGTGTATTTAATTCTGCTAAACTTAAAATGAATGGTATTTGTTAAACATGGAGAAAGGAATGTTATTATGTCAAATACTTCAAATTTTCAAAATACCATAAGGAGGAGTAGAAAACATTTATATGCTCATAACTTTAGTATGGTAAGGAATAAGTTAACTAGATTTATGGACGATGGGTCTTTTAAAATTTAAATTTTTATAGAATCTTGTCACTTGCTGCATTCAGATGGTTCCTGAGAGATTCAGAAGTTCTTCTTGCACTATTCAGTAAAATCAAACCAAACCCACTGCCACTGAGTTGATTCTGACTCATAGCGATCCCATAGGGTTTCCGAGGCTGATAAATCTCTGTGGAAGCAGGCTGCCACATCTCTCTCCCACGGAGCCACTGGTGCTTTCGAACCTCTAACCTTTTAATTAGCAGTTGATTGCTTTAACCACTGTGCCACCAGGGCTCCTGTTGAGAAGATTTTTTTTATGGAATATTCATGCAGTGAATAAAAAAAAATAATAAAGTCATGACTAATTCTATGGAATGTTACGTTCAACTTTGAAGCATATAAAACATTTTAACCAATACTCATTGCCATCAAGTCAATTTGTATTCATAGCAACCCTGTAGAATAGAGTATAACTGCCCCATTGGGTTTCCAAGGATGTAAATCTCTATGGAAGCAGACTGCCACATCTTTCCCCCACCAAGCAGCTGGTGGGTTGGAATCAGTCCCCTTTCGGTTAGCAGCCAGTAATTTAACCACTAAATCAAAAAAACCGAATCTGTTGCCATGGCAACCGCATGCGTTACAAAGTAGAACTGCTCCGTAGGGTTTCCTTGTCTGTGATCTTTACAAAAGCAGATCACCAGGCCATTCTTTCATGGTGCTGCTGGGTGCAGCACCTACTTTTTGTTTAGCAGCTAAGTGCAAACCATTTGCGCCACAGCAAGTAGAATTTGTTCTCATAAGTTGTTAAAAAAAAAAATACGTAGAATTAATTGGGCCCAATAATATATAAATTATGGAGACTTTATTTGTTTTGTTTTTCCTTGCCAGCTATGAAACTATGAAAGAAAATTTAAATGATGGCTTTTCAGACTGGAACCCAAACACAATCCAAAACATGTTTTTTTCTAATACATGTCAACTACTCAACAGGAGCACTGTTTCTCCAAACTAAATTTTATACGTAAGTCAAGGTCACAATGCTAAAGCACAATTTAGTAAAAATAAGTTCATAGGAAAAATACCGTCTAATTACTTGGTTCTCTTACAGCTGATCTGATTCAGGGATCAATGTGAAAATGAGTGGGCATTTTCTAAATCCTGTTCCACAGAATATTATTTTTTTGAAACATTAATAGGAAGCCACCCAAAATGCAATCCTCCTAGAATTTGATTTTTCATAACTGAGCTTTTGATCAGAGTGGGCTTCAGAGAGCTCAAGGTTATATTCCTTGGTAAGAATTCAAGCACAAATGCTCTATGTTGTCAATTAAGGACAAAATATAAACTTTAACAAATAAATGCAATGTAAAATTAATAGTCTCTTAGGGAGGTTCAGAAGTATGATCAATTATGTGTCAGAATTGACGTGCACAGAAGTGGGCTGAGAGAATTCTGGAGTCTTGCAGGCAGGCATGATGTTTTCCTTAGAAAACTGTGGATTCATTCTAACACGTGGATAAATGAAGCCCCTAATAGAGCATGGTTGTGATCATCTTAGCCTAAGAAGAATGCAAGGCAAATTTACCAAGCTCATTCTGTTGTTGTTTGCTGTCAAGTCAGTTCCAACTCATGACGACCCCATGTGTGCAGAGCAGAACTGCTCCACAAGGTTTTCAAGGCTGTGGCCTTTTGGAAGCAGATTGCCAGGACTGTCTTCTGAGGCACTTCTGGGTGGGATCAAACCACCAACTTTTCAGCTAGTAGTTGAGTACTTAAACATTTGCATCACCCAGGGACTCCTTAAGCTCCTCCTAGTCATAGTCAAAATTTTAATAATGCATTCATAAAAATAATTTTTAACCAGTATGAACCTCAGGATGATTTAGTTACAAAATTTATCCTTATGTAACTAAAGATGTTTCTCTGAAATATCGACTTGCTGGATATCAGTCATTTAAATGAAAGGAAAGTGCACGTTGCCATCAAGTTGATTCCGATTCATAGCGACCCAATAGGACAGAGTAGAACTGCTTCATAGGATTTCCAAGGAGCACCTGGTAGATTCAAACTGCCAACTTCTTGATTGGCAGCCAAGCTCTTAACCACTGCACCACCAGGGCTCTGTAAGGAGAGTATCTACCAAAAATCAAGAGGTATATACTACCCTCCAGAAAGCAGATATTAGCATCAACAGGAAGCTCTCTGAGCCTCCGTGTTCAGGACTTTTATTGGCAAGTCCTGCATAATAGGTTTAATCACTTCTCCTGAGGCTAGTTTATAGTGGCCTCCCAAGTGAGTATTTTCTGGTCTGATAAGCCCCCGCTCACCCGCACAAATTTAGAGGTGCACCCTGGAAGTCCCAGAACAAGGTGACTCACTTACTCCAAGGGGTATTTCTCTAGAGCGAAGGACAAAGGCCACCTTACTTAGGGTAAAACTAAGTCCTTTACCCCACAGTGCTCAACTACTAATCTAAGGATTGGTGGTTTGAACTCATCCAGCGGTGGCAGAGAAGGAAGGCTTGGAGATCCGCTTTCATAAAAATTATAGCCGAGAAAAACCCTACAGAGCTCAGTTCTGCTCTGTAATGCAAGCGGTTGCCACGAGTCAGATCGATTCAGCAATAGGTTGGCTTTCTTTGTTTGATTTTTGTAATTACAGACTAATAATGAGTAATAGGAAACCCTGGTGGTACAGTGGCTAAGAGCTATAGCTGCTAACCAAAAAGGTCGACAGTTCAAATCCACCAGGTGCTCTTTGGAAACCCTAAGGGGCAGTTCTACTCTGTCCTGTAGGTTTGCTATGAATTGGAATCAACTCAGTGGCAGCAGGTTTGGGGTTTTTGTTTTTGTTTTGTTTTTAAATGAGTAATATGGAGGCAACGTTCTGAACTTCCTGGCATTGTAGGCATTTGGAGTTACCCCAGACTTACTATTGAGCTACTCCCTGAGAACTAGCAATGCTGAAACTCTTAGGAGGCTGAAATTTTTCCTTTCTTATTATCTCTTCAAAGCATAGATTGAGAAGAAGTTAGTGCGGTATCTCCTAAAGGGACTGGCAATTCAGTCGAGGAAGCTTATGGAATATGTAGAGATCTTGTTGCAGGTTGTTGATGATGACCTGTGGGACAATTTTCATTGGTACCTCAGCTGGTTGCTGCTGCCATGTCCCTTTCTATACTGTCCAGTGATCACCCACAGACAATTCCTTCCCCATGACTTGTTGCTAGAGACCCCTGTGCCCAGAAGTCAGTGTTCTGTAATCTTTCATCTCTCCTGTAATTACTCATTCAAATCCATAAGGAAATTGTTTAGAATCTTGTACATCACATAAAAGGTTCCCAGTCAGAATCAGTGTCTCACCACAAGCTTGTCTGAAGTCAGGTTCATCCTCTGTCCCAAGTCACTCCTACCTTTATACACATTTCTGTATAAACTTTCAAGTGAATTTTAATGGACCATGTCTACGAAACATTATGAGGAGGGAACAGATTTTGAGGAATATAATCAGGTTACATATTGCTGGAAATTAGAAATTAGGCTGCTTGGTTACTCTGTCTCAGTAGACAAATGCTGAAACTAATGAGGGTTAAAACATTTTTGGCCCCAAGATAAATTGTCTAAAAGAATGAATAAAATTTCTGCATAGTTTATATTGCACAAGCCAAGGAGAAAGGGGACTGTAAAAAGCATTATATGGCTTTAAGCCTGAAATAATTAAATCCTAAATGTAAAAATGCCTAAATCTTTCAACATATATTCTGTGAGAATTAGCCGGAAATAGGTTAGGATATAATAACCCATAGGGGTCAGTATAAACTTAGAATTGGAAGAGACCATTTCCTGATGTTTCACTGAAACTTTTTTGTGTGTGAAGATTTTGGTGTTTTAAAAAGTTATTCATGAATGAGATATAAGGTTAAAGGTATACCAGATGAATATACAAAAAAAATCTCCTAAATTTGTTGTTGTTGTTGAGTTGGTTCTGACTCATAGTGTTCCTATGTACAATAGAATGAAACATGGCCCAGTCTTGGGCCAGTCTCACAAATATTGCTATGTTTGAACCTGTTGTTGGAGCCACTGTGTCTCACTGAGGGTCTTCCCCTTTTTCGCTGACCCACTACCAAGCATGACGTCTGTCTCCAAGGACCAGTCCCTCCTGATAACATCTCCAAAGCAAGTGAGACAAAGCCTCCCCATTCTCACTTCTAAGGAGCATTCTGGCTGTACTTCTTCCAAGACAGATTTGTTCATTCTTTTGGAAGCCCATGGTACATTCAAAATTCTTCACCAACATCATAATTCAAAGGCGTCACTCTTCTTTGGTCTTCCTTATTCGTTGTCCAGGTTTTGCATGCATTTGAGGCAATTGAAAACATCATGGCTTGGCTCAGGCACACCTTAGTCCTCAAAACAACATCTTTGCTTTTTACCACTTTAAAGAAGTCTTTTGCAGCAGATTTACCCAATGCAATGCTTCGTTTGATTTCTTGACTGCTGCTTCCATAGACATTGATTCTGGATCCAAGTAAAATGAAGTCTTTGACAAATTATTACCTTAATAATAAAACATCAAGTGAAAAATTTTATTTCCATACAGGTTTCCTTCTTTTGCCCAAGTCTAAGCCAGTAATTTCCATGACAACCAGATATGTTTATACCACTGAAGTAGATGACTACAAAAATATAAATTTTTTTCAGGCAGAACGTATAAACTTAGAAAAAAAAAAGAGCAAATATTCACCATGAAAATAATGAAATCAGTAGAAAATTTGTATATGTTTTTGCTATTTAGTATACTGTTTTATAATAGTTGATAAAGGAGTGACTTGGAGAAATGCTAATGGCATTTCTAAAACATTTTGCATCTCAGGGGCAGTTAGCTAGAATATGTTTGAGGTTTAAGGTTTATTTACCTGACACAAGAGTTGATAAAATGTGGTGGAAATACCACAACACATATATGTATATGAACTCCTAGTAAAATAAAATACTTATTCACCAAAAATGTTATTTTTTATGCTATAGGAAGGACCCAACTACTATTATGTTGGCTCTCATCAGACTTTGGAATTCTTATTAAATGCATTAATAAAGGAATATCTAAATCAGTGCTTTTCATTAGAAATATAATGTGAGCCACATATGGAATTTAACATTTTCTCCCAAGAGCATTAAAAAGAGGAACAGGTGAAATTAGTTTTAATACTATATTTAATTTAACTTAATGTATCCTAACTATTATCATTTCAACATGGCATTAATATAAAAACTTGTTGATGAGATGTTTTATACTCTTTTGTCACTAAGTCTTGAAATCTGGTTTGTATTATACACTTAGAATACAATTCAAATCAGCCACATCACAATAACCACATGTGGCTAGTGGCCCTCACATTGAACATTGTGGGTCTAAATGCTAAAGTAGAAAATTGAGGCGATTGTCCACATGATTCAAGCTCAACAGACAAGCAAACATATTTTTCTTTGCATGAACTCTTTGAATTTTTTGGTAAAAAGTGGTTTTAAACCTGTGACAATTCAGGTATATAGTTTGCTCCTTTTCAATCGATATTCTTAATAAACAATTTATTTGTTTTTCAGTCACTTTTCACAAATATTTTTAATTTCTTAATGCAAATACATACTTCCTTTATTTTTCATCATTTTATTTTAATAAAGAAGATATTTAAACAATGGATTTTCTCCTATGAATAGCTTTTCTCATTTTCTGTAGCAATTAGTATGAAAAGTTCTCCTTTTCATTGCTTTCTATAAAGATTAAAATTGCCTTTAAAATTCTGTTTTTGATCTGAGCATTAGCAGCTGTGCATTTCTAACTTCCCAATAGTAAAGACTTTTCTAATTTTATTGGCTTACGACTGGAGAAATGCCATAGAATCTCCTACTTTGTCAATTTGTGACCAAGTGTCTAGTTGGGTTTTCTGTTATACTGACAAAAAAGGAAGAAGGATCAGCACCACTCAGCATTTTGTTCTGTTGTACATTAGATTGCAGTGAATCAGAACTGACTCAATGGCAGCTAAGACGGAAGAAGAATTGATACCTTTCAATTATGGTGTTTGCAAAGAATATTGAATATACCATGGACTGCCAGAAGAACAAACAAATGTGTCTTGGTAGAAGTAGAGCAAGAACGCTCCTTAAAGCAAGGATGGAGAGGCTCTGTCTCATGTAATTTGGACATGTTATCAGGAGGGACCAGACCCTGGAGAAGGACATCATGCTTGGTAAAGTAGAAGGTCAGCAAAAAAGAAGAAGATGCTTGAGGAGATGGTTTGTCACAATGGCTGCAACAATGGGCTCAAACACAGTATTGATTAAGAGGATGGCCCAAGACTGGGCAGTGTTTCGTTCTGTTGTACACAGAGCTGCTATGAGTCAGAACCAACCTGACGGCACCTAACTATAACAAGATTCTTTTCCTGAGGATTTGTTAGGGATTTTTCTGTTGTCTTTTTTTTTTTTTTTTTTTTTTTATGTTGAATGTTTGTGTGGAGAAGTCTGAGGTCAGTCTGAATTTCTTGTCCTTATAAGTAGCCACTTCTTTTTTAACCTGTATCTCCAAAGGATTATTTACTTAACCTCAAGTACAGTGAATTTAGTAGGGTATATCTTGGTCTTGACCATTCTGAGACAATTTTTCTGGAACATAATGAACCCTTTCATGACTAGATTCAAGTTTTGTTTTTTTGGAATGTTGTATTGAATTTTATCTTTAATTATTGTTCTTTTCCATTATTTTACTTTTCTTTTATGGAAACAGCAATTGTTTATATGTTGGCTCTCCTTTGGCTCTCTTTCATACATATTATCTCCTTTCTAATCCTTTTTAACTCTTTTTTTCCATCTTATTTTGCTTAATTTTCTTCCACATAGTGCCTGACCTCTGCTAATTCACTTTTCCTCTCTTCCTGTTATTTCCTCATCTTTTCACTATGTTTTTATAACTATCTTTGCTTTGATCTTGCTTCATAGAAACTAATTTGTTTGTTTAAGGTCATGGTAAACTATTTTTATCTGTTTCATGGCACTTTTTTTTTGGTACATGATCATCATCTGCCATTTGTTTTTCTTGTAGTTTTTTTCGTTTATTCTTTGTGATATCTTTATATAGATCTTGTGCTCATAATATTTTGATTTTTCATCTTTAGATTGTTGAGTTTTCCTGCAGTTGGTAATTAAAGAAAGTTCATATGAAGAAATAACCAGGACAATGTTCCATCCTATCTGAAACTTTCATTTTGATCTACAATATTTTTTGCAGGTGGGTGTCATTCATATTTTATTTCTCCTTAGCCAGCCAAGATCATTCCCATCTCTATCCCACACTACCTGCCAAGATTTCTCTTTTCTTCTGCTACCACAGAGATAGACAGCTTCCTTCTTTTATATATGACTTATTTGAGTGATAATTGAATTAATCCCACCTCTGCTTTTCACACCCAAACCAGGTCCAGAGATGCTTTGTAACTAGTCCTTACTATTGTTTTTTACCATTGCAAATGAGAAATTTAGGATTTTACCTTAAAGTGTGTCCTCTCACCTTAAGAGGTAGATTTTGCTGGTTCTTTCTGAGATCTATAGCCAAGGCATCTCCTTTTTGCTTTCTCCTGAAAGTACCTTTTTCTCCAATAATGTTTGGTATAGTTTTTGCCTTTTTTTTTAAATTTTGCTGATAATGAAATAGTGTGTGTGTGTTATTTGTCTTTATCCTATTTGGAACATTTCCAAGGACGGGAAAGGGAAAATAACAACTTCTATTTCCATCCTAGAGCTGGAAGTCCAGTGTGGTGACTTGCCGTTCATTTTATGCTTAATTAATTCCACAGTGCATGGAGTTTACTCAACATGCCATGATCTTTCTTTTTCTTCCTGTCTTTGCTTATGTATACATTTCTATATTCCCAGCACCATCCACCATAAATGCTTTTATCTAGCTGACACCTATTCATCCACTAATACTCATCCTGGGTGCATCTCCTTTAAGAAACTTCCCTAATAGCCTCCCCTTGGTCTCTTGAAATTAAGTGTCATTACTTTTCCCCTTTCAGTGCGCCCTGTACAGGTTTGCATCACTTACCTCATTGTATTGTTATTCTGTTGTGTTTCTGCCTCTCAAACTGGTCTGGGTTTGTGGAGGGCAGTGACATTGTATTGTCTTATGCATTTTTGTATTCTCAGGCTAGAAAAATGTTGGGCCTGTGAAAGATGACTCGTAAAGCTAGTTGAATGGATAATAAATCCATTGCCTAGAAAAAAACACTGAAAGTATTGGTACACTGGTTTTAAATGAGTACCATCACATTACTAAACATAAAAGGATGTGCTAATTTATAGTTTAAAGTCTTCAGAAAGCTTGATAAATAATAATTTATATATAACTATAAAAAATCATGATTCAGCTCAGAAAGAATAGGTTTGTGTGAATAAGATTACAATGAGTAGATCTATTTATTTTTCAGAGATTTCCAAAGCAGGTTTGTTTGCTGTTCAAGTTGACGTGCGATTTTTGTAGCTGCCAGTAATCCACACTACCCCTGTGATCTGTCAGCAAGTAGTGCTATTTCTGTCTTTTGCATTCTCATGAGCAATAATTATTGCAATTGGACCTTAGCTGACAATTCTTACTCTGCAATGTAAGAGAAACATTCTATTATTCCTTCTGCAATAAATAACTGAAAAAAATTAGCTTTTTAGCAATTAAAAAATCTAGGTATCTTAACATCAAGCTTAAGAGTACAATGTTTTGCTTTTAACACCTTGGAAAATATATCCCTGACATATAGAATATATATCCCTGACGTATAGAATACATATCCCTGACGTATATATTCTTCAGTTGTGCATGAGTAAAAATGCACTGAGCTTAGTTGTTTAATGAATCTAAAATTTCTTGGAAATAAAAACAAGAAGATGAAAGAAGAACATCAAATAGTATTTTATTTTTTTGTTTTGCTTTGTTTTGAGCAGAAGGCACTACTAACTGGACTGTTTTCAAAAAACAGCAAGTATAAAAAAACACATTTTATTGTTTAACTAAGTAAAACAAGGGATACTGATTGGTTTAAAGTCAAGAAAGGTGTGCATCAGGGTTGTATTCTTTCACCATACCTATTTAATCTGTATGCTGAACAAATAATTTGAGAAGCTGGACTATATGAAGAAGAAAGGGGCATCAGGGTTGGAAGAAGACTCGTTAACAACCTGCGTTATGCAGATGACACAACCTTGCTTGCTGAAAGTGACGAAGACTTGAAGCACTTACTAATGAAGATCAAAGACCACAGCCTTCAGTATGGATTACACCTCAACATAAAGAAAACAAAAGTCCTCACAACTGGACCAATGAGCAACATCATGATAAATGGAGAAAAGATTGAAGTTGTCAAGGATTTCATTTTACTTGGATCCACAATCAACAGCCACGGAAGCAGCAGTCAAGAAATCAAAAGACGCATTGCATTGGGCAAATGTGCTGCAAAGGACCTCTTCAAAGTGTTGAAGAGCAAAGATGTCACCCTGAAGACTAGGGAGTGCCTGACCCAAGCCACGGTATTTTCAATCTCATCATATGCATGTGAAAGCTGGACAATGAATACGGAAGACTGAAGAAGAGTTGACGCCTTTGAATTGTGGTGTTGGCGGAGAATACTGAATATACCATGGACTGCCAAAAGAACGAACAAATCCGTCTTGGAAGAAGTGACCAGAATGCTCCTTAGAGGCAAGGATGGTGAGACTGCATGTTACATACTTTGGACATGTTGTCAGGAGGGATCAGTCCCTGGAGAAGGACGTCATGCTTGGCAGAGTACAGGGTCAACGGAAAAGAGGAAGACCCTCAACGAGGTGGATTGACACAGTGGCTGCAACAATGAGCTCAAGCATAACAACGATTGTAAGGATGACGCAGGACCAGGCAGTGTTTCGTTCTGTTGTGCATAGGGTCGCTATGAGTCAGAAGCGACTCAGTGGCACCTAACAACAACAACAAGTAAAATGTGTAACAAAACAAATCAAATACAGTAAAACCTATGACAGCCAGAAACCGTATAACGCAGAAACCTGTCGGAGAAGGAAAACTCAAATGTTTTCCACTAATAGAAAGATATAGAAAAGTGGTAAGACTGCACCCTGTCAAAGGCAGAAAACTTGCAAGACCAGGAAAAACAAGGCAACTCTGTCAAGTTCCGGCTCTAAGATGTTTCGCTGTACATACTTTTTAATGTTGTTGTTGTTGTTTGTCAGGTCCCGTCCAGTCTGCTCTGGCTCATAACAACTCTATGTACAATAGAACAAAACACTGCCTGGTCCTACACCATCCTTACAATCCTTATTATGCTTGAGCCCATTGTTGCAGCCACTGTGTCAATCCATCTTGTTGAAGGTCTTCCTCTTTTTTGCTGACCTTCTACTTTACCAAGCATGATGTCCTTCTCCAGGGACTGATCCTTCCTCATAACGTGTCCAAAGTATGTGAGAAGCAGTCTCGCCATCCTTGCCTCCAAGGAGCATTCTGGTTGTACTTCTTCCAAGACAGATTTGTTTGCTCTTTTGGCAGTCCATCGTATATTCGATATTTTTTCCAACACCGTAATTCAAAGGTGTCAGTTCTTCTTTGGTCTTCCTTATTCATCCTCCAGCTCTCGCATGCATATGAGGCGATTAAAACACCGTGGCTTGAATCAGGCACACCTTAGTCTTCAAGGTGACATCTGTGCTTTTTAATACTTTAAAGAGGTCTTTTGCAGCACATTTGCCCAATGTAATGTGTCTTTTGATTTCTTGACTGCTGTTTCCATGGGTATTGATTGTGGATCCAAGTAAAATGAAATCCTTGACAGCTTCAGTCTTTTCTCTGTTTATCATGAAGTTGCTCATTGGTCCAGTTGTGAGGATTTTTGTTTTCTTTATGTTGAGCTGTAATTCATACTGAAGGCTGTGGTCTTTGATCTTCATTAGTAAGTGCTTCAAATCCTCTTGACTTTCAGCAAGCAAGGTTGTGTCATCTGTATAACACAGGTTGTTAATGAGTCTTCCTCCAATCCTGATGCCTCGTTCTTCTTCGTATAGTCCAGCTTCATCGTTTATTTGCTCAGCATACAGATTGAATAGGTATGGTGAAAGATACAACCCTGATGCACACCTTCCCTGACTTTAAACCATGTAGTATCCCCTTGCTCTGTTCAAACGAATGCCTCTTAATCCCTGTACATGTTCCTCATGAGCACAACTTGGTGTTCTGGAATTCCTATTCTTTACAATGTTATTCATAACTTGCTATGATTCACACAGTCAAAGACCTTTGCATAGTCAATAAAATACAGGTAAACACCTCTCTGGTATTCTCTGCTTTCAGCCAGGATCCACCTGACACCAGCAATGATATCCCTGATTTCACAACCTCTTCTGAATCTGGCTTAAATTTCTGACAGTTCCCTGATGATCATGCAAAACAATTGTATCATACAGAGAACTACTTTTTAATAGGAATAATTAAAATTAGTTTGTATGATAATGAGTTATAAATGATAAGAAGTTCTAATATACTTACAAGCACCTTCTTTATTTTCATTCATACATGCAAAAATAGAAACTAAACATGTAGGTCTTTTACACATTTGGCTGAATACGTAGTGCGCCTAAGCAGGAATTTGTCAATACATTTGGTAGAATATTTTTTTCTATATTTCACTCCTACAGGAAGATTGAGTTTTCATCAAAGAAGCCAATTAAGGCTTCTACAGTAACATAAAATTGATGTGTATATTCTGCTCCAGCACTCTTCTATGTTATTTTCATATAATATCAGTTCCAGCATCCCCTAAATAGCCCTTGGTAACTAAATCACTTAAATTTAAGTTGCTTAAATATGAGATGTGTATGGTGGTAGTTGGTGGCTTGGGATAATTCAGAGAGAGGGGGAAACAGTGGAATATATCCCATCAAATTCCCAGAAGTAAAAAACAAATGGAAACTGCTAGAAATGGGATGTATTGTTGTTGTTAGGTGCCACTGACTCAGTTCTGACTCGTAACAACCCTATGTACAATGAATAATACACTGCTCGTTCATCCACCATTCTCACAATCGTTGCTGTGTTTGAGCACATTGTTGTAGCTACTGTGTCAATCCATCTTGTTAGGATATAGCCATCAAGAGTAAACAAAAGCAACTTCATTTATTTATTGCTAAATTCAAGCTATCACTCAAATCTACAGTAGCATAAACTTACAAAGTTTTCATCAAATTAGAAAATAAAATCCATGAAAAACTCTGAGCACTTTGCTGGAACTCTCCAATAACAAAATTGCTTCTAGGTTGGCATTCTATTTCACATGTCCACAGTAACTTGCTGGATCATGAGGAAATCTGATTATGATCAAGAGGTTACTTTCTTGAGCACATTGCTTAAGGTGTTTTGGTTCAGTTTCCTCATTTGTGAAATGGGAATAATAATAGTATCTACTTCGTAGGGCTTTTATGATGATTAAATGAGATAATACATTTTAAGTGTATAATGACACGAAGTAAATGCTCGGAAAGGTGCCGTATTATTTTCTTATTGCTGATACAATAAATTATCACAAATTTAGTACCTTAAAGCAACAAAAATTTATTATATTTCAGTACTAGATGTCAGAAGTTCATAGTAGGTCTCACTGAGCTAAAATCAAGGTGTTGGCAGGGTTACTTTCTCCTGGAAATTCTTGGGGAGAATCTGTTTCCTTACCTTTTCCAACTTCTAGAGGCTCCCTATATTCCTTGGCTCACAGCCCCATGTCACTCCAATCTCCGCTTCTGCCTTCAGATTGTCCTACTCTGACTTCTTCCCTCTTTATCCTATAGTGACCCTTGTGATTACATCGGCCTACTTGGATAATCCAAAATAATCTTCCCATCTCCAAATCCTTAACTTAATCTGCAAAAGTCTCTTTTGCCATGTAAGGTGGCATACTCACTGGGGATTAGGATGTGAACATCTTTCGAGGGCCATCATTCAGCCTATCACAGGTGCTGTGATTTTGGCAACAATTGCAGAATTTGGCATTGCTTAGTTAATGGGTTTTTTAATTATCTGTCATCTTTCTATAATTTTTATCTGTGGAAAATAAAAATATTTAAAAAATATTTTAACATTATTCAAAAATATAAAACTCATTTACAAAGTACTTACCTGAAAATTTTAATGGTTTGTTTCCCTAATGTCTACTTTGGAGAAGCATACCACTACCACGCTTGGGAAATGTGTGGTCTCCAACACACCCAAAACACTTTACTCAACATCTAATCACATCATACCTGTGCAGTTACTATATTTGCAAAACAAAAACATGAGCTTTACATAGTAGATGTTTATTAATAAATATTTATTAAATGGATTAATAAATTATACAGATAGTCTGTAATGAACTTTACTCTCCTTGTTGGTTCAGTTTCTTTGAATCATCCCTACTTGAATCGCCCACTACTGTGTAAATTCCATAAGGTCATGGGTTATTTTGTATTTTCTGATAGTACTTGCATGCCTTTGCGTAAAATATACATTAAATAAATATTTATAAATGAATGAATATAAGAGTGAGCTCGATGGCAAGAGGAGATAAGTGAAGGAGGGTTTTGAAGGACACTAAGTAGTTACTTAGTGTCTCTGTTTGCCTTTTCTAGACTGTTACCTGTTACCCATTGTGTAGATTCTAATTCATTGCGACCCTATAGAACAGAGTAGAATGCCCCATAGGATTTCCAAGGAATGGCTGGTGGATTCAAATTGACGAGTTTTGGTTAACAGCCGTAGCTCTTAACCACTACACCACCAGAGTTTCTTTCTAGCCTGTAGAGATGAAGAGATTTCTTCAGGAAACTCAAAATTTCTCATGTCATTCAAAATTATTTTCTTGGAAATAATTGAAAATATAAAAATCTGAAAGTCATATTTATGTCTTCCTAAATTGACTATGGAAACCCTGGTGGCATAGTGATTAAGAGCTATGGCTGCTAACCAAAAAGTCAGCAGTTCAAATCCACCAGGCGCTCCTTGGAATCCCTATGGGGCAGTTCTACTCTGTCCTATAGGGTCACTATGAGTCAGAATCAACTCGACAGCAATGGGTTTGGTTTTTCTTTTTTTAGATTGACTATTATTTTCTGTGAAAAGAAATCCCGAGAAGGTATGTTGATAGTCCAAATGAATAGCTCTTACTGAACTGTATAACATTAATAAGTCTAAAGAAAAGCCATCTGTGACATTCCTCTACTGCAGAAAACTCTTTCTACCTCCTACTCGACGGCAGTGGCAGTGGCTGACCCCCAAATTCCAGCAAAATAGAAGGACTTGGGGCAAAACAATAATAAATTTATCTGTCTCACAAAGCAAAATATCATTTTCTATTTCTTCCTTGACGTTAGAAAGAATAATAAGGTAAGTGTGGTTATTTTGGTAGTTGTATTCTGTCACAAATATCTCAACAAAACCTTACCTGTCTAATGAATTGACCTGAAACATTTGCCTTCTTTTGTATGTAAGTGAGTAAAACAACTGACTGTCCTGGAAATGAAACATGAATTTGTGTTTTGTCTTAGAATTTAATTTAAAAAAGCAGAAGTACAGTTGCCATGAATCGTAGCTAAGAAATACCTTGCAATCTTATGGCATTTAATTTTTTTTCTCTTTTTAGAAATATGTATCAAGCTTAATTTTAAAGTTTCAGGGCATATAAATCATTCTCTATTTCAAAATCAGACTTGTCTTGGAAAGTTGAAACTAAAGAGACAGCAGAAGAAGCAAGTCTTATAGAAAGTATGACTGCTTTTAACAACAAAACCAGTAAGATGCTTTCAGTCATTGAAGACAGAAGTAGAAAAATAAACTGAACTGAAAGGGTAAAGCTTGTTTTTGAATATTATATATATAATTATATAAGACAATAAATAAAAGAATATTATATAAGACAATAAAAAAATAAACACCACACCCATAGTGCGATAGCAAATAGCTACATTGTTACAGGTGCATCTTGCCATTTGTTGTTCTGAAACTCCCAGGGGATTTTTAACTTGGTATGTATTTGTAAGTAAAAATAAGACTTTTTTCTAGTATATTTGAGACCTCTTCAAAAAATGCAGCTAAATGTTAGTTGGAAATTGACTGATTTTTGATTCTTTAATATTTCTTCATTGCTTCCTCCATAACACCCTCTTTTCTAGGCCCTGGTCTTGGAACAATGTCATAAATTCTTTTGACTTTGACAGCTTGACCTCCCTTTCACATTTAAAGTCAGAAGGTAGGCTTCGTAAGTAGCTGGCATTACAATGCTAGAGAGATTTGTTAGGCATTAATTATGGCAACCAATAAATATGGTAGCTTTTTTTTTTTGTATAAGTAAAGCCAATGTTTCGTCAGAGAAAGTAGAACTACTTACTGTCTTCTATAAATAGCTTGTTGAATCTGTATATATTTATCTTTGAATTGGTATTTCAGTTCCAGGTAAGAGTTTTTATTCTATATAAATGTTCAGATTTTATCTTGAAACTACTTCCAAACACCTGGAACTTGGGTCAGAATGCTTAAGTCTAAGAATCCTGATTTCATTTGATAAGATTGTTGATTATATCTTGGCGTAGTAGAGAAATATATGGAGTACAAAATAGCCTGTACTTCCAGAGATTGTGTAGACCAAAACCAAACCCACTGCTTTTGGGTCAATTCCAACTCACGGTGACCCTACAGGACAGGATAGTACTGCCCCATAGGGTTTCCAAGGCTGAAATCTTTACAGAAGCAGACTGCCACGTCTTTCTCCCACAGAATGGCTGGTGGATTTGAGCCACCCACCTTTCAGTTAGCAGCTGGGTGCTTTAATCGTTGCTCCTTATGTTGTGTAGAGTGTATATACTTCCTCTCTGCTCTCTCAAAATCTTGCAATAGTGAGATGAATCATGGTTTTAAAAATTATAACCAAATTTGTTTTCTTCTTAATACTTTACGTAGGTATACCCGTTGTTGTCGAGTGAATTTTGACTCATGATGGCCATATACGGACAGAGTAAAACTGCTCCATGGAGTTTCCAGGGAGCACCTGGTAGATTCGAACTGCAGGCCCTTTGGTTAGCAGCTGTAGCTCTTAACCACTACGCCACTAAGGTTTCCTTTACCTAGGTAGTGCTTGAATTAATAGAGGTTTTTTTTTTTTTGGGTCCATTATCGACTTTGATCTTTTTGTAGCCTATATTTGCTTTTAAAACATGAGTATCAAATTAAGAGATCCAATACTCCTGGATGATACTCTATTTCAGAAACAAAACCAATAAGAATATTTTAGTTGACGCTCATTTTCCAAGTTATTCCCTTTGTCTTTAATTTAGAGGCACAGACATTTACTCCAGAGTGGTGAAAGTAATCATCTAGTCCCTTTTCCTCTACCTGACCATCACCATAATAATAGTAATAATAATAAGATTATTACTAAGCTACTACTACTAATTTTATTGTGTTAATCCAAGTCATGTACTATGTGCTAATCATTGTTACAAGTATTTAGATGTATTAAGTCATTTAACCCTCAGAACAATGCTATGTGGAAAATATCATTAGTATTCCTGTTTTACAGATGAGGAATCTGAAGCCTGGAGAAATCGAGTGACTTCCCATGGCTACCCACCCAATAAGCGACAGAACTTTAGGTAGTCACTCATAGCTACTTCCTGTCAATCAACCTTGTGTTACTATTTTGAGAATTCAGTGTTATGTGTTTCCCTGCTGTCATAATGATTCAGTAGTTCTCGATGACTGTATTTGTGTCAGACATATTTATTATTATTATCATTGAAATTCATAATCGTGAGTGTCTTCTACTTGCAGTGTCCTCTGATATACAATACGCCAAAAAGAGTGAGTCTTAGACTATTGAGGATATGGTTGTGAATATGCTTGGGACAATGTCATGAATATTCAAAGCCTATGATTCAAATACTTGGGGGGAATTTAAAAGGAGTGAGAGATTGCTCCTACCTTTAAGTAGCTCCAGTCTTATAAGGGTTTTAGGACATAAAGGTAAAGAGACCTATTGAGTGTTGCCAGATTTAGGTAAATATTTAAGATTAAAGAAAAAACGATGATTAAGGTGGACTGTGCCATGACTTATAGCTTTGTTTTAAACCTCCTTCCCCAATCATGATGCTCTCCCTTTCATTAATTTTTTTTTTTTTTAATTTTTCTGAGATGCTGGCTCTTTCCTATCTAACGGCGTTACCTTGTGCTAGTTTTTCTCCTTGATACACAATGCTTCCTCCTTGCCTGTTTTAGGATGCATACTTTTATTGAACTCTTCTTTGGTGGCAGGTCACAGTGGTAATCATATAATTAAAATTACTTATTTATTGTACGTTGTCTTCCCCACACCATCACTTCTGCTTTATTCATTATTTATTGCTTCATTCAACATCTATTCCAGCTTTCTTCTAGTCTGTCTTCCTATACTGCAAAGGTTGGGAAACTAAAAACTGTTTCCCAGACAATAGTGAAGCTGTTGTTCTAAAAAGGATTGAGGTCCTACCATTCTGATGCACTCTGTTGAGCCTTAAATTCAGAACTAATTTAAGAGGGGAGAGAGGTGGAGCTTGGAAGATATCCATTTATTGGTGCATATCTAGCAGGTGCAGTACAGCCTTGAAACCAAGAGTTCTGGTGGTGTCTTGGCATATTTGTAGATTAGAGGACACTGTGAGTATAGGGCCCCCACATCCTATTCCCTAATTGCAGCTAAGATGTTGTGTTCCAGGAACTAACAGTTTTAGCAGCTTCCTGATCCCTAGATCACAGGTAAGACTTGGTATTCCTGAAGCCAACAGTTGCTACAGGAACTCTCTGATCCCGGATCACAAATAAAGCAGTGTATTTCTAGAGGCTAATTCTTTTCAGAAGTAGACTGCCAGGTCCTTCTTCCTAGTCTGTCTTAGTCTGGAAGCTCAGTTGAAACCCGTCCTCCATGGGTGACCCTGCTGGTATCTGAATACCGGTGGCATAGCTTCCAGCATCACAGCAATATGCAAGCACCCACAGTATGACAAACTGACAGACACATGAGGGAGTGACAGACAACTTGAAGAGGAATGGTGTTGCATTCATTGTCAAAAAGAACATTTCAACATCTACCCTGAAGTACAGTGCTGTCAGTGATAGGATAATATCCATACGCCTACAAGGAAGACCAGTTAATACGACTATTATTCAAATATGCACACCAACCACTAGGGCCAAAGAAGTAGAAATGGAAGATTTTTATCAGCTGCTGCAGTCTGAAATTGATCGAATATGCAATCAAGATGCACTGATAATTACTGGCAATTGGAATGCGAAAGTTGGAAACAAAGAAGAAGGATCAGTAGTTGGAAAATATGGCCTTGGTGACAGAAACAATGCTGGAGATCGAATGATAGAACTTTGCAAGATCAATGACTTCTTCATTGCAAATACCTGCTTTAACCAACATAAACAGCGACTATACACCTGGACCTCGCCAGATGGAACACACAGAAATCAAATTGACTACATCTGTGGAAAGAGACGATGGAAAAGCTCAAGGCCAGGGGCTGACAGTGGAACAGACTATCAATTGCTCATATGTAAGTTCAAGCTGAAACTGAAGAAAATCAGAGCAAGTCCACGAGAGCCAAAACATGACCTTGAGTATATCCAACGTGAATTTACAGACCAACTCAAGAATGGATTTGACAAACTGAACACTGGTGACTGAAGACCGGGCGAATTGTGGAATGACATCAAGGACATCATCAATGAAGAAAACAAGAGGTCACTGAAAAGACAGGAAAGAAAGAAAAGACCAAGATGGATGTTGGAGGAGACTCTGAAACTTGCTCTTGGATGTCAAGCAGCTAAAGCAAAAGGAAGAATTGAGGAAGTAAAAGAACTGAACAGAAGATTTCAAAGGGTGGCTTAAGAAGAAAAAGTAAAGTATTATAATGACATGTGCAAAGAGCTGGAAATGGAAAACCAAAAGGGAAGGACACACTTGGTGTTTCTCAAGCTGAAAGAACTGGAAAAAAAATTTAAGCCTCGAGTTGCAATAGTGAAGAATTCTATGGGGAAAACATCAAATGACGCAGGAAGCATCAAAAGAAGATGGAAGGAATACACAGAGTCGTTACACCAAAAAGAATTAGTAGATGTTCAACCATTTCAAGAGGTAGCATATGATCAGGAACCGATGGTACTGAAGGAAGAAGTCTAAGCTGCTCTGAAGGCATTGGCGAAAAACAAGGCTCCAGGAATTGACGGAATATCAATTGAGATGTTTCAACAAATGGATGCAGCACTGGAGGTGCTCACTCGTCTATGCCAAGAAATAGGGAAGAGAGCTTCCTGGCCAACTGACTGGAAGAATTCTATATTCATGCCTATTCCCAAGAAAGGTGATCCAACTGAATGTGGAAATTACAGAACAATATCATGAATATCACATGCAAGCACAATTTTGCTGATCATTCAAAAACGGCTACAGGAGTGTATTGACAGGGAACTGCCAGAAATTCAGGCTGGTTTCAGAAGAGGATGTGGAAGCAGGGATATCATTGCTAATGTCAGATGGATCCTGGCTGAAAGCAGAGGACACCAGAAGGATGTTTACCTGTGTTTTATTGACTATGCAAAGTCATTCGACTGTGTGGATCATAAAAAACTATGGATAACGTTGCGAAGACTGGGAATTCCAGAACACTTAATTGTGCTCATGAGGAACCTTTACATAGATCAAGAGGCAGTTGTTCGGACAGAACAAGGGGATACTGATTGGTTTAAAGTCAGGAAAGGTGTGCATCAGGGTTGTATTCTTTCACCATACCTGTTCAATCTGTATGCTGAGCAAATAATCCAAGAAGCTGGACTATATGAAGAACAGGGCATCAAGATTGGAGGAAGACTCATTAACAACCTGTGTTATGCAGATGACACAACCTTGCTTGCTGAAAGTGAAGAGAACTTGAAGCACTTACTAATGAAGATCAAAGACCACAGCCTTCAGTACGGATTGCACCTCAACATAAAGTAAACAAAAATCCTCACAACTGGACCAATGAGCAACGTCATAATAAATGGAGAAAATATTGAAGTTGTCAAGGATTTCATTTCACTTGGATCTACAATCAACAGCCATGGAAGCAGCAGTCAAGAAATCAAAAGATGCGTTGAATTGGGTAAATCTGCCGCAAAGGACCTCTTTAAAGTGTTGAAGAGCAAAGATGTCAGGTTGAAGACTAAGGTGCGCCTGACCCAAGCCATGGTATTTTCAATCACATCGTATGCATGTGAAAGCTGGACAATGAATAAGGAAGACAGAAGAAGAATTGATGCCTTTGAATTGTGGTGTTGGCGAAGAATATTGAATATACCATTGACTGCCAGAAGAATGAACAAATCTGTCTTGGACGAAGTGCGGCCAGAATGCTCCTTAGAAGCAAGAATGGCGAGACTGCGTCTTACATACTTTGGACATGTTATCAGGAGGGATTAGTCTCTGGAGAAGGTCATCATGCTTGGCAAAGTACAGGGTTAGCAGAAAAGAGGAAGACCCTCAAAGAGGTGGACTGACACAGTGGCTGTAACAATGAGCTCAAGGATAACAACGATTGTGAGGATGGTGCAGGACTGGGCAGTGTTTCGTTCTGTTGTGCATAGGGTCGCTATGAGTTGGAACCGATTCGAAGGCACCTAACAACAACAACATTCTTAGAGGTAGCAGCAGGGGAGGACTTCCCGACCCTTCTGCTTTCTGATCGTGTCATGGTTAGCAGTTGCTTGGGAGGCTAGTTATGGCATGGTGCTCTGGTTGCTATTCCTAAGGTACCACCCAAACTTTTCCAATGATTTTGAAAGCACCACATTTCTTGTGTTAAATCCTCCTTTCTTTAAAATAGCTACAATGTTTCCTGTTATATACAACTGAACCCTGACTGTTGTACAGGGCTCTAAATGATGTTAACAGGAACAGAACTAGAGAGTTGTTGAGCAATGAATGGGGAAAGAAAGGATGTGCCCTAAGAGTGTCAAAAAGGAACTGAGGGTCATGCAAGTCCGGCAGTCCCCTACTCGTTTGGTTTGAACAGCTCTCACATTTCCTTTTTGTGTTTCTTTTCTCTCTAAAATTTGCCTTTGGTGTTTAACACAACTTGATTTTGCTTTATGAAAATTCTTGCATAAAATAATAGTACTCGTTTTATTTACCCTTAGATCTTAATCCCTAAAGCTAGCTTTCACCCCAAATGCCCTTCTCTGTCCCTGATCCAGGGAAGGCGCTGCCTGCATTAGAATTTTGAGGCAATAAGAGTTGGCAAGTAGGAGAAAGTTATAAAAGTTACTTTCTAACCTACCCTTGATTAAATTACCTAGAGGAACAACATATAGTATTATAAGCACATGCTTTATTTCTATCGATTAAAATCAAGGATTTTCTTTCTGGCCAGACCGGCTCAACATCTTTAATAAAACCCAAAAACCAAGCCCACTGCCGTTGAGTCGATTCTGACTCATAGCGACCCTATAGGACAGAGTAGAACTGCACCATAGAGTTTCCAAGGAGTGCCTGGTGGATTTGAACTGCTGACCTCTTGGTTTGCAGCCATAGCACTTAACCACTACATGACCAGGGCTTCCATATCTTCAATACATGCCATAAAATAAAGGTAAGAAAAACCATGCATTTTACTCATGTGTGCTGAGACATCACAAATCTTTAGCTATTTTTCTTTGCCTTCTTTCTTAGCTTTTTATATAATACTAAAATCAACCTGACTCATTGACCATTCTGTGATCTCTTTGGCCTCTCATTTTATTCAAAGACTTCTCTCTGGTGGGTAGTTATTTGCCAAGCATTTCCCAAACCAATCATCAGAGACACTCAAAATTACCTCATCATTCATCTGAGGTGGGGTCTTGCCTTAGAAGTCAGAGCCCATTTTGCATTTTAATTGAGAATTATTCACATCAATTCTTGGGGCATGGACAACCACAATGAATAAATGTGATTTAATTTTTGGAAATACATTCTGTGAGGAACTCCTACCAGAAAGGGAACCACTTATCCCTGTGAGAAGAAGGAAAATCTTGAAATCAAAAGAAGCCATTCCAAAGTGAAGGAACTGTTTTTGAATAGCTTTGATACTTTCCCTATAGAGATTCACCACCACATTACATCTTAAAGACTCTGAGGAAACCTGTAATTGAAAAACAAAAAACCAATTTACTTTGTTTAATCCAGTGTTTCTTAAATTTATGTGAACTCAGGACATTCTCTCCCCTGAAACAAAACAAAACAATCGATACATATCACATTCCATAGATGTCCCACACTTGAGGAACTATTAAAATATATTCTTATTCAGAATGTGGTAGCCAGATAGTCTGCATTTCCCCTGAGAATAAAATAAGACGAAATGAGAAAATGGAATTAATCTATTACATGGGATATAGGTAGGCAGTCTAAGTAAGAATTTATACATCAAAATTATTTCCCGAAAGACGATTAGACTCTCATTTTAAAAACAGAACAGGCAGTCAACCATAAAGTATTTTTGGGGGGGCTTTGGTGTTAAAATATTAGAATTAATGTCTCACATTAGCATCATTCTTTAGGTAAAAGGCAGATACATCAGCAATAAAAACAACATTAAATTCTCAGATGGGATAACCAGAAGTCAGGATGAGATCAGTAGGCTGTGACTGGAATACTGAAACCAGGATCCAGAGGAAGCACACATTACAAACAGCGAACAAGCTAAGCAACAAGGGAGAGTGGGAAATGCATTTTCAAGTCAAAGCTAGAAGACACAAAAGTCAGGCAAGTATTGCTAGTTTAACAGTAGAAGCATCAAAGGTAGTGTTTGAGTAGAAGATAAGGAAGTTTGGGTTTATAACCTGAAGGGTAGTGACAGAAATCGTTAGCAGATTTAGAAGTGCCTGAGGAATGAATACTGAAGTCCATTTGTTGATGTCTCCCTTACCATGAATTTACAATGAGTGTGCTGGAATAGTAAGATTTGATTCAATGTAACATTTTGGTATTGCCCTTTTCTCTTTTAACATGGTGGTAATTGTTGGTCATGGAGCCCTGGTGGTGCAGTGGTTAAGTGCTCACTGCTAATCAAAAGGTCAACAGTTTGAACCCACCAGCCGCTCTAAGGGAGATAATGTGGCAGTCTGCCTCTGTAAAGATTGCTGTTGTTAGGTGCCGTCAAGTCAGTTCTGACTCATAGTGATCCTGCGTTCAACAGATGAAAACATTGCCGTCCTCACAATCACTGCTGTGTTTGAGCCCACTGTTGCAGCCACTGTGTCAATTCATCTTGTTGAGGGTCTTCCTCTTTTTCGCTGACCCTCTATTTTACCAAGCATGATGTCCTTCTCCAGGGACTGATCCCTCCTGATAACATGTCCAAGGTAGTGAGACGAAGACTTACCATCCTTGCTTCTAAGGAGCATTCTGACTGTACTTACTCCGAGACAGATTTGCTCGTTCTTCTGGCAGTCCATGGTATATTCAATATTCTTCACCAACACCATGATTCAAGCTGTTGATCACCAAAAACTAAGCCTTTCTTCCACTTTTGTCCCCCAGATCCCCCACAAATTTCTTTCCCCAGAGGCTACTTGTGGTGAGGTTTATTGTTTCCTCCTGTTGCTGTTGTGTCCCATAGAGTCGATTGTGACTCATAGTGACCCTATGAGATGGTAGAACTGCCCCATAGGGTTTCCTAGATGGCAATGGGTTTGTGTTTTTTTGGTTTAATCTTTATAAGAACAGATCTCTAGCCTTTTCTCCTGAGGAGTCGCTGGGTGGGCTCAAACCACCAACCTTTTAGTTAGCAGTGGAGCACTTAACCATTGCACCACCAAGTCTCCTTATTGTTTCCTCCTAGAGATAACAAATCCATAGACACACTGTGGGGTAATGAATTACCTTACCCGAAGTAAGTTGGCTATTTGTCCTTGTTTCCTGAGAATTCTTGGAATTTCCTGGGTAATCAAAGTGACTTTGCAATCTAAAATCGCCAAGCAACACTTGAAAATTTCTGCAAACGAGTCGGGTGCTGGCCAGGCTACCCAGACCACCCAGTCAGCTAAACTTAAGAAGGGACAGGGACATGATTTAATCATGAATCATATTCAGTGAGGCCCCAATCATGACTATGCAATGAGGCCAAATAAAAGGCTCTGAACACATAAGTTCCCTGGGCTTCCTGGTTGGTGAAAGACATCCATGCGTGGGAGAGGGCTGCGTGCTCCTGGGGACATAGAAGCTCCACACTAGGACCCCTCCCAGGTTTTGCCCTATGAATCTTTTCATTCATATCCTTTCGGTTATAATAAATTGGTAGCTGTAAGTATGGAATTTAAAAAAACAAAACAAAACAAAACAATCCTGTTGCCTTCAAGTTGATTCTGATTCATAGTAACCCTTTGGGCAGAGTAAAACTGCCCCATAGGGTTTCCAAGGAGCGACTGGTGGATTCGAACTGCTGACTTTTTGGTTAGCAGCCAAGCTCTTAACCATTGCACCACTAGGCCTCCACAAGTATAGTATACTCTCTGTGAATTCTTTGAGTCAGTTCAGAGAATTATCAAACACAAGAGGGGCAGTAGGAGCCAGCAGAGCAGAAGGTTAAGGTGTCAGGTGGAATCCCCAAGCTTACAGCTGGCATCTGTCTATTTGGGAGTCTAGAAGACTGTGTCCTTTTAACTTGTGTGGTCTGACTTAGCTCCAGGAGGCCAGGATTGTAGAAGGGCTGCATGGGCAGTCAGTCTGAAGGACAGTGTCCTTTTAATTTGTGAGCTCTAATTTAATCCAGCTCCAGGTGGCTAGGGTCAGAGAAAGAGTGCTGCTTGGCAGCTGGCAATGAAGATGGAGAAGTGGAAAGGTGAGGACTGAATTCTTAGCCACATTTTGGGGATTGGGTTCGTGTTGATTCTTACCACTGAGTTGGCGATGAAAGTGGGATTTGCCAATTATACCCCTGTTTAGTGCACATGTGTAAAACTTCAAAATAAAACAACTTCATTTTTGTTTACCACATCAGCCAAAACTTGTGGGCTTACTTTAAACTAGCAGGGCTATTTCTTCCTACAGAAATGGAAGAAATCTTGGGTCTGGTCCCATCATTTTTCTGGTTATGTTCCAGATAATGAAAATTCCTCTAAGTCACTGTAGTCCACAATTCAGTCTCATTTCAGTAATTAGTATGTTCACTCCAGCGTAATAATGAACACTTCCCTACCTGACTTGAATTTGCTCTTGGTGGGAAACCTGCAGTGGGGAAGGGTCATGTTCAGCTGTTCCCCTTAGTCTGCCAGTTCCTTCCTGCTCCTTGCTCTCCTTGTCTCCCCCTAAATACTATTTGCAACTCTTATGTACCCAGCATTGCAACACAGGGCAGGAGGAAAGGTAAAGGGGGTAGGGAAATTTTCCTTTTCTTTTCTTGTACTAATCTAGACTCTGGTTCCATTTTGTGCTAGCAGATGCTCATGCCAACGGTATTATGGGTTCTCCATGACCACCCAGTTGCTAAGCATCACCCATTTGCTGTTATTTTGTGATGGGCCTTTATGTTTCTTCTTTGGCTTCTGGTTCTCTGAGGTTCCATCTCTATACAGGCTCTTTCTGTTGGAAGCCCCTTATCCTTTTAGATGTCCCTCTTGGGCAAAGTTCTTCTATGGCAGTATATGACTCCCTGTCTCCCTCCCTCCTTCCCTCTCTTCATTCTTCACTATAGATATGCAAGACCTACCTGTGCATAATGTGAAACGCACTTACGCTGGGCTGAACGTACTTCAATTCTGCCACCAAAAGCTACTTCAGCCAACCTCTTACCTTTAGATTTCTCAAGTGTGACTCAGACATTAACCCATTGCATCCTCAAAATTCTAGGGAATTCATATTGTCATAGCCAAGATCCCTAGGAGGGGAGAAAAGAGTCTGAAACAAGGATTAAAAACTGACAATATGCTGCTAGTTGTGTATGTTTAACAAGTGCAGTATCAGACAGTAAGAAGGAGGGAGGAGGAGTGTGAAGCAGGAAAGGATGAGAGGCCATACAAGATGCTGTAACAGTCATGATGAAAGGAAAAGAAAAAGGATGTCTTAGCCACCTTGTGGGGCTTCTCTGGATGGGGTATACAGAGAAATTGTGCCTTGACACAGTCCATTGGAAGGAGGAGGAAAGGAAATTTATCTGCCTGGTTCCATCTTAGCTTTTGCTTTTGTTGATCAGAGTTTGCAGAGAGAGATAACAGCTCCATTGAGCTTCTAAGTGGTGCCATCTGACCATTTTTTTGCAGTCAAATCCCTTGTCCAGAAATGTGGCTTTTCTTCCAAGTCTGGAACGAGCAGGCAGTCAGAATCTCCAGAAAAGAGGACAATTCGCCTCAGGCGGTGGAACTGGAACCCCTTGAGCCTGCTAGAGTTTGGTTAACGGAGGCAGCAGCTGAGGCGGAGCAGGCAGTTGAGGTTCCAGGAGTCAGATGAGGCCCACAGCGTGTAAGATGTATGTAAGGTATGCCTGATACACATGTCAACCTCTGCAAGTGGTTTCTTTAAAGCCCTGCTTCATTAGGGTTCAGTTGAGGGAGTAGGACCCCTCTCTCCCCATGGGGATAGTACTCTCAGCACACTGACACATTTCTATAAAGATATTCACTCTGAAGTTTCTAAGTTCAACCATTTACATGTTTGAGATGAATGCTCAGCTAAAAAAAAAAAAAAATCCAATTCTTCTGAAGTCTTGCTTAAAACTTACCACTCAACTTTGGAATATCGTGCCGTTTGTTACTATTGTCTTGGTGCATCACTTGAAACTGAGACAGAGTTTCATTTTAATATCCAATTGTAATATTTCATAGAAAACCATCAATTTTACAATTTTTTCAGATGTTTACATACAGTTGAACAAAGTAGTTCTTATATTTCTTTTCATTTCCTATTTGTGATTATTCCTGATTTTGACAGATCATATCATTTTTCAGTAAATACTTCTGTAGCTATCATTACATGTGTATGCCTACTGATTTGTTTATAAACTTTAAATTGTCTTTTTTGGCTTTGACTATGCAAGATGAGGAAATAGGCACACTTAACATTACTTAAATTACCTGCCCCCATCTTTTCCCATTGTTTTTTACACAATTTTTGCATTTTAAGACTTATAGCATTCACTTTCTGCTTTGTAGCAAAAAATCTCTTGTGTTGTTTTAGCCCTTTGTTAAAGAGTTTCTGAAGAAGTATTTTGGAGGAAATGGAGGATAAATTTCAGTCACCTAAGATAAATAGGAGCCCTGGTGGCACAATGGTTCAAGCACCCAGCTGCTAACTGAAAGGTCATTGGTTCAAACCTACCAGACACTCTGTGAGAGAAAGATGTGGCAGTCTACTTCCACAAAGATTTACAGCCTTGGAAACCCTATGGAGCAGTTCTACTCGGTCCTATAGGGTTGTTATGAGTCAGAACTGACTCAACGGCAATAGATTTTGTAAATTTGGCCAGTTTTCCCAATGATATCTTTTATACAAATAGCTAGCTAGATAGGTAACATTTTTTAATCTGATCAAGGATTAGATATTTCATTTAATTGTCATGTTTCTTTATTGTTTTGGAACATGACCTCAGCTTTTCCTTCTCTTTCAAGACTTTGTTATTTTTAAAAAATGTAGGCCAGTTATCCTGCAAAATGCCTCTCAGTTGGAATTTATCTAATTCCTTGTGATTGGATTCAGCTCAGTTTATGTATCACAGTGGAAGGGAAGTTCTGTTCTTCTTATTGTACCATATTAGTAGCCAGGGTAGTGTTTCATTCTGTTGTGCGTAGGGTCACTATGAGTCGGAACCAACTCAACGGCACCTAACAACAACAACAACAGCAACTAAGCATGTTATGTTGATTTGTCCCTTGTGGTGATAATAAATTTTATCACTTGTTTAACGTGGAATCTGCCAGAGCTCTCTATTATAGTTTCTGTTTTTCTTTTTGTAATTTATAATTATTTTGTAGGAAGATATTTTGAGACTGTAAATATTCTGTTCCTCAGTAGTTATTTACTCACTTATTTCAGTATCTATTAAAGATTCTTGCTTGAATAAATTATTACATTAAAAAATTTTTTTTTTTATGATAGTTGCCAAATCATGATTTTTCTAATTCCATCATTCTTTCTACATTGTATTTGTATTCTATTGGAGGTAATAGTTTTACCTTCCTATCTATCTATCTATTTATTTATATCATATCAGACTGATGGAAGTCTATTTTATTTAATAGATTTTATTCCATTGTTATCATTATGTATTTTGATGTTCAAATTGCCCTTTTGGATAATGAGAAAACCCCGAAGCTGGATCCCATGTCTTTTTTTTTTTTTTTCCCCATTATTTTTTAGCTCTTTCTTTCTTTTTAGCTTAAGATCTTCCATATTGTTCTTTCGTTCCTTCTAGGAGCTCTGGTTCCATGTAGCAGAGAATGGTATTTAGACATCAAGATCTGAGCGCTAAGTCTGCTCTACGATCTTGGGATGCAATTGCTTCTAGGCTATCCCACAAGCCAGAGGTAGGAAATTAGGAAATTCCCTCTCTCTTTCTACCTCCCTCTTTCTGGTCTGATCTCCACACACAAATTTATACACACCAACATCTACATCTATCTCTATAAATTAAAAATCATGTTTTCACACTGAAACTCAAATTGCTATTCAACACGACAAGGCTGGTTCTGGCCTGTATTCCTTTTGTATTTACAACTCCTTTATCCAATAGTGAGAAACCTGGTTCCCACTATTCTCAATTTATTTACCTATTCGTTCACTCACCTGTATGTAATTAATATTGTGACTGCTAGTTGCCTTCTAAATCCTGGCCAACCTCCACAGCCTTTACCCGAGAGGATTCCTGGCCTTGGCTGCCTCAAATGAAAGGAAGGGAAAGGAATCAATAAATATGTTTTAAAGGGAGAAAAAGAAAGGGAAAGAGGAAGAAACTTCTAAAATATACATGTAGTAGTTAAGTGCTACAGCTGCTAACCAAGAGGTTGGCAGTTCAAATCTGCCAGGCGCTCTTTGGAATCTCTATGGGACAGTTCTAGTCTGTCCTATAGGATTGCTATGAGTCGGAACTGACTCGACAGCAGGGTTTTTTTTTTTTTTTTTTTGGTATGTACAGGCAGTCCCCAGGTTACAAACATCCCAATTTAAGGATAACTCTTACTTGAGCTTTAATGTTTTATAAATTTGCCCTTAATTTCAAACGATTAAACCAGCTCATACTGGAAACAAATTTTTCATCACAATTACCTTCACTTGCTGCACAGTGAGCTTTCACACCACTGAAAAGGCTTTGAGACTTTTCTTGCACTAAACCCTGAAAAACCAAACCCATTGCCACAGAGTCTATTCTTACCCACAGTGACCCTATCGGACAGAGTAGAGCTGGTTGATTCAAACCGCTAACCTTTTGGTTAGCAGCCAAACTCTTCACCATTACAGCACAAGGGTTTCCCAAGGCTAAATAAGAACCATATACACCTGTTCTGACTTACCTACAAATTTGACTTAATGACTTAAAGACACAGTTAGGAATGGATCTTATTTGCAACCTGAGGACTTCCTGTATTTTAATCAATTCTGTCTTTTTAAAATAGTTCAAATCATTGGATAAGTTAGGTTTTCCTGGACCAGTCATTTGTAAGAGGTTCCTTTTGGGGGAAGGGGCCAAGGTAAAGTTCCAGGCTAACATTTTTATAGTGCAAAGGCTTTTTCCTTTCTCTGTTACAGAGTCATGCTGCTTCCTGCAAATATGACTTTTCTGTACAATTCACTTTGTAGTCCTAACCTTTTCTTGGGAAAACAACATGCCAACTCATTTCATCCAGTCCTTTCACCAAGGATCACGAACAAGGAATATTACTTTTATTTTTTCAGGGTGTGCCCCCACTTTCAGGAAGTATATTTTTGCTGGTGCTTTTTGAGATCTGTTTTCATTGGGCTCCTTGCTGTTGAGATTTCTCTCTAGGGCTTCTTCTTTCCATTTCTTTTTCTTTTCTTTCTTCTTCTTTTTTAAAATGCTTTCAATGACTGTCATCTGCTTTTGGCAGTGTTTGATGTAAAATTCAGTCTGAGTTATACCTGTCTCTAAATTCATCAAGAATGGTTTGTGAGCCTACAAAAATTTACTGTAGTTTTTGAATAATTTTCGGGAGAAAGGGAAATGCTGCTTTAGGCAGCCACGTTCATAGTTATCACATGTTGAGTTATCCAGGAAGGAGACCATGAGGTGGAGCTTAGCATGAGGATGTTTGTTAAGGGATACCCTTGGGATGAATATCTGCAGCAGAGGGGAGAAGGAAATAGGGGTGGATAGAGGGAGAAGTTGTGCTGTGATGCAGTCCCAACTGCAGCCTCAGTAGATCTCACAGGGAAACTTGAGCTAATATGACCCTGTAGAGTTGCCTGAGTGAGGCTGAGATGGCCAGGTTTTTATACCCCTGCATTGATCAGACACAGATGTAGACTTACGGAAGGAGTGTACAGACCTGGAGCAAGCCAAGGCTTTCCGGTGGGGCCAACAGCTGAAGCCAGTGTGCAGACAGCAATTCCCACAGCTAGGGAAACAAGTCCTTCCTTGAAAAGGGATCATCATCGTGTCCTGGTGTATGTCCTCTGAATATGCTTTTTTTCTGGGATGTAGTTTTCATCAGACTTCAAAGCTGTTCATGACTCAAAAATGTCAAGAACTTATGAATTATTAGGAAAGTTCATTACTTCAGAAAGTACTTTAACTTTTTACCTAAAAAAGCAGTGTTAATCTAGAAAGATTTGAACTGAAGTTAATTTCTAAAACTAGTAAAAAATAAATATGCTGTTTATACAGCTGATGGCAAATTTTGTTTCGTTGTATGTGAAGATTATGAGTACCCAGACCCCTTTGCAATTCTGTTATGTTAATAAAAGCTAATACCCACCAAGTGTGCAATGGTATTTCTGAATACTCTAGTTGTACCGTTGCCTGAAAGAGTACTGCCTAGAACCAAGAGGGGGCAGCAGAGGGCCGCTAAAGCAACATCCTGGATTACACTTGAGGTGGAGTCAACTCGCAACTCACAGCGACCCTATACAACAGCGTAGAACTGCCTCATAGTTTCCAAGGAGGGCCAGGTGGATCCGAACTGCGGACCTCTTGGTTAGCAGCCTTAGCTTTTAATCGCTATACCACGAGGCTTTCCTGGTACCCAGGATATGTAGGTACAAGTCAGTTAGAAGGACGGTGATTCTAATCTGGACTTGGAGATCCCTGACTCCCTAAATTTATCTATTTATGGGGAAGGTAAGTATATTTATAGATAGTAAAATATAAAAAAAAAATTATATTTATAGATAGTAGTAAGAAGATAAGTATATGTATAGATTATAGGGGAGCCATAGGCTTGCGGGGGAATGTGTGCTTCTTCTGGATGTATGACCTAGAGTCGCTTCTCTGTACTTAAAATCAGCCTTACCCTTGAGGATCCATGGAACAATATGGACCCAAAGATGACCTCAGTAACTTTTCCAGGAGTATATTTATATGGCTCTTCCACTGATGCCTAGGCCAGATTAAGGGATCTAAGAGAAATTCTTTCAAAAAATTTTCCCCTCAAAGAACTAGCTTTTGTTTTTATCAAACTACCTTTTCCCCTTAGTTTCTAGTTTGACTTTTATTATTTTTATTGCTCTAACATTTTATGTTTTACAGTGATTGTTCAGTGACTGTTACAGTGATTGTTCTTTTTTCATGAATCAAAGTTGACTCCATAGCAATGGGTTCATCTTTTTATTATTATCATTATTACATAATTTAAGTATAATAGGTTATAAATTTGCCAGAATATAGCTTTGCCACATCTTATACATTTTGATGGAAAGAGTTATTTTATTTTTTCAATATTCTGTAGTGGCAGTTTTGGTTTTCTTTAACCCAACAATTATTTAGAATGTATTTTCTGTTTTCCACAAAGGTGAGCCTTTTTGTTTAAGCCATTGTCATTAAATGCCAGTTTTATTACATTGTAGTCAGAGAATCTGACTTTTGTAATTTTTCTTGTTGTTGTTAGCTGCCAATGACTCAGCCCCCAACTCATAGGGACCCCATGCACATACAAACATTAAACATCAATGATTGTCACTTGCAAAAAGTAAATAATGTTTAAAAGGCCTGATTAATTTTTTAATACTTTATAACTCGTAGGACAAAAGAGATAATTCTCAGTAGAGAAAAATTATTTAGATTCATGGAAGGGTCAAGGTAGTCTAAATAAGAGAAAGTTGGAATTAAATAATACCTGACAATAAAGACAAGGTCTTTTCATACTCTTAAATACAACACAGAAACTTGAAAAGCAAAGTATTTCTTAATAGGTACTTTTAGGAACTTTGCTTTAAGGTTTAGACACATGAGTAGTTACTGCATGTGAATGAGTGCCTCAGCAGTTTGTTCATTTAAATAAGTCAAAAATTCCCATTTCAGATCTTGTTCATTAATTAAAATTTTGGCAAACTTTTTTGTTGTAAGTTTTTATGATTACTCGCTCATATTTGAAATCACTATTAACTTATTAACTAAGAGCTCTAATGACTTGTGTGTTCCCTGCAGAATCTTATATAATAAAATTTAATATCTTACAATGTTGTATTGTTACCTACCATTGAGTCACCCACTTTCTTAAAAATTATCACTTAAAATAGGCTCAAATACAATGATGTAAAGAAATCAATCATTCATTCAAATACGTACTGACTGAGGACCCTCTACATGCCAACCACCCTGTTATACGATGGACATGTTAAGATGAAATAGAAAGATACCTGCCTTTAAGGAACTAATCTTCTAGTGGAAGAAGACAATGCTATCTAATACAAGTGTGAGCAAAAAGGAAAGTGATTAGGTTGGAAGAACAAGGGTGGGGAGAGAGAAGGTGTTTTAGGCCATAAAACCTAAGCTAAAGCAAACCGTAACGAGTAAATGAAAAACAGTTTTAACTTTTTGAGAAACCAAGGCAAAGAGGAAAATATGATGGGTTAAAACATAGCCCTCACTCAGAGGCATTAACTAAGGTATAGCAGGTAGGGTGCATGCCCTGCGTGCTGCTTGAGGCTGGGTTTCAAGCAGTTTCTATTGGCCATCACAGTTTCCACTGCCAGCTGTGAGAGATCAGTCGGCAATTTAGCATTAATTGCCCTAGTTGCCATATTCATACGCGGGCCCCTGCACTCACTAGCTAATGAAAGGCAAAATGCATTTTCACCAGGAGCTATGTCTTTTCCTAATTCTGTGAACTAGGAAGAGACACCAGTTTTTTTTTTTTCCTTGTTCTGTGTCCTCTTGAATCTTTATATAAAAGGCCCATGACAGCAAAGAGCTCAGCTGCTAACCAAAAGGTTGGCAGTCCAAACTCACCATCTGCTCCTTGGAAACCCTATGGGACAGATCTACTTTGTCCTATAGGGTCACTATGAATTGGAATCAAGTCAGTGGCAATGGGTTTGGTTTTGATTTGAACAATATAACAAATAAAGTCCTCAAAAACACTTTTAACAGAACCCAGAGACATTTAAATGGAAGCAGAAATGGAAAGCAGAGGACATCACTTTAGCATGGCTAATTAGGCCCAACTTCTAATCTCTTCTCTCTCTACCTTTACACTGAACTGTTTGCATTTTCCTCCCTTATCATGGAGTTTCCTACATTCCAAAGATTTGCTTTGCCTTCAATGCCCTTCATTGCAAAAGCATCTTAATATTTTCAGTTTTGTCATATTCATCCTTCAGGACTGAGGTCAGGCATCAATTCCAAGAAGCCACCCCTGAATATACAGGCTGGGTGCAGTAGTTATCACTGCACTTACTATTACATTGAAATGATCAATTTATAGGTCCCTTTCTTCAACCAACCAGACAATAAAGTCCTAAAGAAAAAAAAAAGCCATGTTTTTCTTGTTAGTCATCATGTCCCTGACACTTCCAATAGTAGGTGCCCATTAGATGTTTGCTGATGCTTTTTAAGTGAGATAAGCCTATAGGATAGAGAATCCAAGTTATGCAGCCTGGCTTTGTGGCTTTTTGATGATCTGTCTTGATACAGGAAACCTCCGTAATAAATCATTAATGTGTCTCCTTAGAAGAGGTCTCCTAAATATCAATTGTCTCCATTCACCATAGGGCCTGTTCTGCAGACAGTTTTAAACTGAGATCATTAGCAAGTATCCAAGGGCACATGTGGTCTTCCCATCCGGTTCATCTTTCTGCAGTGATGTTGGACCCTCTCCTCTGCTAGAAGTGATTGTTTCTTCATTCTCAGACTCTTTCTTTAGATGCAGCACCTCTTGTGTTACTTTCCCAGTGTTGGGGTGACCATTTTGCTCAGAATGTTTCAACTTCATGAAAAGTCTGTCAAAATCTTCCTTTGAAAATACTGAATATATGTATTTTTCTAGGAGAATACAGACAGGATCCACAACCCTCATGACCACTACCATATTTTTATGCAACCACCTCCCCCACACCCACCCCCAGGTATTTTCATAAGCACAGTATGCTAATTTTTTAAAACAGGAATATGCAAAAAAATTAACATGGCATGCTTATGAAAAGGATATGGTTGGCAAAAAAGACCCTCAAGGAGACGGATTGACACAATGACTTCAACAATGGGCTCAAGCATAACAATGAGTGTGAGCATGGCACAGAACCAGCTTGTATTTTGTTCTGTCATACATAGGGGTCACTATGAGTTAGAACCAACTCAACAGCACCTAACAATAACATATGTACTGCTTTGCAATCTGATATTTCTCTTATTTATACACACAATACTTCAAAAAGAACATTTCAAGATCTATCCTGAAGTACAATGCTGTCAGTGATAGGATAATATCCATATGCCTACAAGGAAGACCAGTTAATACGACTATTATTCAAATTTATGCACCAACCACTAAGGCCAAAGATGAAGAAATAGAAGATTTTTATCAGCTTCTGCAGTCTGAAATTGATTGAATATGCAATCAAAATGCATTGATAATTACCAATGATTGGAATGTGAAAGTTAGAAACAAAGAAGAAGGATCAGTAGTTGGAAAATATGGCCTTGGTGATAGAAACAAGGCCGGAGATTGAATGATAGAATTTTGCAAGACCAACGACTTCTTCGTTGCAAATACCTTCTTTCACCAACATAAACGGTGACTATACACATGGACCTCGCCAGATGGAACACACAAAAATCAAACTGACCACATCTGTGGAAAGAAATGATGGAAAAGCTCAATATCATCAGTCAGAATAAGGCCAAGGGCCGACTGTGGAACAGACCATCAATTGCTCATATGCAAGCTCAAGTTGAAACTGAAGAAAATCTGAGCAAGTCCACGAGAGCCAAAATACGACCTTGAGTGTATCCCACCTGAATTTAGAGACCATCTGAAGAATAGATTTGACGCATTGAACACTAGTGACCAAAGACCAGACCAGTTGTGGAATGACATCAAGGACATCATACATGAAGAAAGCAAGAGGTCATTGAAAAGAAAGGAAAGAAAGAAAAGACCAAAATGGATGTCAGAGGACACTCTGAAACTTGCTCTCGAACGTCAAGCAGATAAAGCAAAAAGGGAGAATTGATGAAGTAAAAGAACTGAACAGAAGATTTCAAAGGGTGGCTTGAGAAGTCAAAGTAAAGTATTATAATGACATGTGCAAAGAGCTGGAAATGGAAAACCAAAAAGGAAGAAAACGCTCCGCGTTTCTCAAGCTGAAAGAACTGAAGAAAAAATCAAAGCTTGAGTTGCACTAGTGAAGGATTCTATGGGGAAAATATTAAACGACACAGGAAGCATCAAAAGTAGGTGGAAGGAATACACAGAGTCATCATACCAAAAAGAATTAGTCGATGTTCAACCATTTCAAGAGGCAGAATATGATTAGGAACCAATGGTACTGAAGGAAGAAGTCCAGGCTGCATTGGCGAAATACAAGGCTCCAGGAATTGATGGAATATCAATCGAGATGTTTCAACAAACAGATGCAGTGCTGGAGGTGCTCACTCGCCTATGCCAAGAAATATGGAAGACGGCTTCCTGGCCAACTGACTGGAAGAGATCCATATTTATGCCTATCCCCAAGAAAGCTGATCCAACTGAACACTGAAATTATAGAACAATGTCATGAATATCACACGCAAGCAAAATTTTGCTGAAGATCATTCAAAAATGGCTGCAGCAGTATATCGACAGGGAACTGACAGAAATTCAGGCCAGTTTCAGAAGAGGACGTGGAACCAGGGATATCATTGTTGATGTCAGATGGATTCTGGCTGAAAGCAGAGAATACGAGAGGGATGTCTACCTGTATTTTATTGACTATGCAAAGGCATTCGACTGTGTAGATCATAACAAACTATGGATAACACTGCGAAAAATGGGAATTCCAGAACACTTAGTTGTGCTGATGAGAAACCTTTACATAGATCAAGAAGCAGTTGTTCAGACAGAACAAGGGGATACTGATTGGTTTAAAGTCAGGAATGGTGTGCATCAGGGTTGTATTCTTTCACCATACCTATTCAACCTGTATAAAAGTTAAAAATAAAATCAAATGAACCACAGTTTGTTCACCTGAATACACTAAAGATAATGTCTCAAAAAATTTCCACTCCTTCACTTTTTTCCTGTTCCTGATTATTTTTATATAGTCATAAGCATGATGTCTACATGCTTTGTATATGAAGTTAGACATTATACTAGAACATCTCCCATGTTATTTTAAAATTGTTGTTGTTGTTAGGTACCATCCAGTTGGTTCCAACTCATAGTGACCCTATGCACAACAAAACGAAACACTGCCTGGTCCTGCGCCATCCTTACAGTCATTATTATGCTCGAGCTCATTGTTGCAGCCACCGTATGCTGAGCTAATAATCCAAGAAACTGGACTATATGAAGAAGAACAGGACATCAGCATTGGAGGAAGACTCATTAACAAACTGTGTTATGCAGATGACACAACCTGGCATGCTGAATGTGAAAAGGGCTTGAAGCACTTACTAATGAAGATCAGAGACCACAGCCTTCAGTACGGATTGCACCTCAACATAAAGAAAACAAAAATCCTCACAACTGGACCAATGAGCAACATCATGATAAATGGAGAAAAGATTGAAGTTGTCAAGGATCTCATTTTACTTGGATCCACAATCAACAGCCATGGAAGCAGCAGTCAAGAAATCAAAAGATGCATTGCATTGGGTAAATCTGCTGCAAAGGACCTCCTTAAAGTGTTGAAGAGCAAGGATGTTACCTTGAGGACTAAGGTGCGCCTGACCCAGGCCATGGTATTTTCAATCGCATCATATGCATGTGAAAGCTGGACAATGAATAAGGAAGACCGAAAAAGAATTAACACTTTTGAATTATGGTGTTGGCGAAGGATATTGAATATACCATGGACTGCCAAAAGAATGAACAAATCTTAGAAGAAGCACAACTAGAATGCTCCTTAGAAGCAAGGATGGTGAGACTGCGTCTTACATACTTTGGACATGTTGTCAGGAGGGATCAGTCCCTGGAGAAGGACATCACAAGCAACATAGAGGGTCAGCGGAAAAGATGAAGACGCTCAATGAGGTGGATTGACATAGAGGCTGCAACAACGAGCTCAAGCATAACAATGATTGTAAGGATGGCGCAGGACCAGGCAGTGTTTCGTTTTGTTGTGCATAGGGTCACTATGAGTTGGAACCGACTGGATGGTACCTAACAACAGCGACGACTTTAAAATAACATGGGAGATGTTCTAGTATAATGTCTAACTTCATATACAAAGTATGCAGACATCATGCTTATGACTATATAAAAATAACCAGGAACAGGAAAAAAGTGAAGGAGGGGAAATTTTTTAAGACATTATCTTTGGTGTATTCAGGTGAACAAACTGTGGTTCATTTGATTTTATTTTTAACTTTAGTGTATTTTTCAAATATTCTCTTATGGACAGATATAATTAAATTTGTACAATAAAAATAATGCATTGAGTGCTTAAAATGTGCAAAATCAGAGCTAGGTACTGTGGGGATAAACAGATAAATGAGAGAAGAGACCTTAAAGAGCCGTATTGTAGTGGGAGAGATGAGACTTACACACGTAACATTATATAATGTAGAAAGCAGCAAGTGCTATAGGAGGGCTTGAAATAAATGCTGCAGAGATGCAGGATAAAAGGGATTATGCCTACTGTCTTGCATCAATTGCTATTTACTCTTTATGCATACAAATCTGTTTTGGACTAGTGAATAACAAAGCCAAATCCACAAAATAGATCTGTTTGTACCTTTAGAACATTTTATTTACCACCCATGTTTTAGAGAATAAGAGCCTTGTTGCTGATATTCTATTGAATCTCTTTCCTCCCAGTTCTGAAAATGTGTTGTAAAGGAAGAAGCAAAGGTAATGTAATTACAGCAGACCTGTTTTGACATGACTCTAATTAATTTGAAACACACCTGTGAATTCTAGTCACTTAAAGACGACTCTCAACTCATTTTCTGGTCAAAAATAAATTCACAGTGAATTTTAAACACAAAAATATCCTTTTAAGATACTTTTATGGCAAGAATTAAAAAAGCTTCTATAACTTAAGCATTGCTTCATAGACTTTCAACAGCTGTACTCTTGGCTTCCTGAATGTTTCTAAAGCATTGTAAAAAATAAATCTCTTAGCAAATATGAAATCTCAGCCTACTTGTTTCAAAATAGTCATCTGACACCAAGGTGGAAAGCATACACAGAGAATAATGGGGAGAAAGAACATCAAATATTTATACTAGCTATCATTTTATTTCAATTTAGAATATAGTATTGTGATAGTTGTACCGGTCACATGTAGATAGCATTTAAAGTGTTACAAAAATAGGATGGCAGAATGAATACAAAATAGAGTTAAGCATTTGATTATTCAGTTTTCACCCTTGTTTTAGGTTACAAAAAGAGATAGATACGGCAGGTGCACAATTGCAAGGAAAACGGAATTAAATATCTAAAGTTTAAATTACATTATTCAGAATATATTAAGAGTTCAATTAACAATACTAACATTTGAATAACTACAAAAGAAGAAAACACGTGTGTATATTTTGATTGTGCTTTGAATTCATTCACATGGAAATTTTAAGAAGTTTAAGAGAAGAAATATTTTCCTTGGTAATTGTACACACCTGTGTAGATAAATATTTAAAATCCAATTTTTAAAGGAGTGTGCTGCATAACCAAAAGCTCTCTATATTCAAGCACACACATCCATTTCCCTAATACCCTGAGGTTCTGGTGAACTCCAACAGTGACTTTCCAAATTTTCTTGACTACAACCCACAGAAAGAAATACATTGTGTAATAAGAGTACTTGAAGTAAGCCAGAAAGAACATCTAGTTCGTTCCCTCACTTGTAGGCACGTTTGTGTGCCAGCCATCAGCACAGATGTGAAGCTCTTCTATTAAAGCTGCTCAACGCCTGTGTAAAATGAGACTACTCTTAGAAGATTTGCCTCCTTAGAGTTAGGAGGACTGAATCAAAGGGTGTAGGTGAAAGACCAGGAGTCCTTGGGTGGTGCAAATGATTAAGTACCCACCTACTAACTGAAAGGTTGGTGGTTTGAACCCTTCCAGAGGCTCCTCGGATGACAGGGCTGGCCATCTGCTTGTGAAAGTTCACAGACTTGAAAACCCAATGAAGTTCAGTTCTACTCTGACACACCTGGGGTCGCAGTAGAGACACAGAGACAAGCCAGCACAAATGGGGTGAAGATAGATGCAATGTGGTGATCACCAAGGGACCAAGGAATATCAGGATTACAGAAGCTGAGACAAGTATCTTCCCCCAGAGCTGACAGAGAGCCTTCCTCTAGAGCTGGGGCCCTGAATTCAAACATGTAGCCTTCTGAACTGTAAGAAAACAAATTTCTGTACTTTAAAATCAACGACTTGTGATATTTCTGTTACCTCAGCACCAAGGAACTAAGACACTAAGCATTTTAGAAATGTATAAGTATTAGATTTTCTTTTGTACTTTTAATTATTCTGGCATTAGTAACAGTCTTGATTTTTCATTAGATTTATTTCATATGAACCTTTTGATAATTTTTCACGTACCTTCCAACATCCTTTTAATACCATTTTTGCTGAGATCATTCTTATCAGGTAATCTATCAATTGCATTTTTTAAAAATATAGTCATCCATTGGGGGCCTACATAGTTTTCTATTTCAGCTGACTGCTCTTTAAGAATACTGCAAAGCACTTGTCCAGAAATTTCTCTAGCTTGCCATGCTGAGAATGTCCTTGTTTTACTTCTAATTTGAGTGCCCTGTTTCCTTGATCTCCTCTTTTCTACTTACTGATTTACTCCATTGTTTTATCATAGCATACACACATACTATAATAATTTTCTGAGAGGGGATGTATGGGAAATGCAATATTTGAGAACCTGCATATCTGAAAATGTCTTTATTTTACCCTAACACTGATAGGCTGGGCATCTACTTCTATGTTGAAAAAAATTTTTCTTCAGAATTTTGAACATCTGCTCCATTCTCTTCTAGAAACCAGTGTTGATTTTTGAGAAGCCTAAAGTTATTTTCCACTACATGTCTGTCAGGTTGTCATACTGTGGTGGCTTGCATGCTGTGGTGATGCTAGAGCTATGCCACTAGTATTTCAAATACCAACAGGGTGGCCCATGTTGGACAGGTTTCACCTGAGCTTCCAGATTAAGACAGACTAGGAAGAAGGATCTGGTGATCTACTTCTAAAAAAAATGGCCAGTGAAAACCTTATGAATAGCAGCAGAATATTGTCTGATACAGTGCTAGAAGGTGAGCCCTCAGGTCGGAAGGCACTCAAATTACATCTGGGAAAGAATTGTAGAGATGACCTTAATTATGTGGATGGAGTCAAGCTTTCCGGACCTTCATTTGCTGATGTGGCATGACTCAAAATGAGAAGAAATAGCTGCAAACATCCATTCATCGTCATGTACGAAGTATGAATCTAGGAAAATTGGAAATCATCAAAAAGAAATGGAACACATAAATATCGATACCCTAGGCATTAGTGAGCTGTAATGGACTGGTACTGGCCATTTTGAATTGGATACCTTGAAGAGGAATGGCATTGCATTCATCATCAAAAAGAACATTTCAAGATCTATCCTGAAGTACAATGCTGTCAGTGATAGAATAATATTCATTCACCTACAAGGAAAACCAGTTAATATGGCTGTCATAGATTGAATTGTGTTCCCCCAAAATATGTGTCAACTTGGTTAGGCCATGATTTCCAGTATTGTGTGGTTGTCCTTCATTTTGTGTTTGTAATTTCTGTTAAAGAGGGTTAGGGTGGTATTGTAACACCTTACTAAAGTCACATCTCTGATGTGGGAGTTTCCCTGGAGTGTGGCCTGCACCATATTTTATCTTATAAGAGATAAAAGGAAAGGGGAGCAAACAGAGAGCAAGGACCTCATACCACCAAGAAAGAAGCACTGGGAGCACAGTGCCACCATTTGGACTCAGGTTCCTGCATGAAGAAGCTCCTAATCCAGGGAAAGATTGACAAGAAGGACCATAGTCCAGAGCCAACAGAGACAGAAAGCCTTCCCCTGGAGCTGACACCCTGAATTTGGACTTCTAGCCCACTAGACTATGATAGAATAAACGTTCTCTTTGTTAAAGCCATCCACTTGTGGTATTTCTGTTATAGAAGATGACTAAGATGACTAAGACAATGACTATCATTCAAATTTATGCACCAACCACTAAGGCCAAAGAGGAAGAAATCGAAGACATTTACCAACTTCTGTGGTCTGAAACTGATCAAACATGCAATCAGGATGCATTGATAATTAGTGGTGATTGGAATGCGAAAGTTGGAGGCAAAGAAGAAGGATTGGTAGTTGGAAAATATGGTCTTGGTGATAGAAATGATGCTGGAGATGATAGAATTTTGCAAGACCAACTGCTTCTTCATTGCAAATACCTTTTTCACCAATATAAGTGGTGACTCTTCACATGGACCTCGCCAGGTGGAATACACAGGAATCAAATTGAATACATCTGTGAAAAGAGATGACGGAAACACTCAATATCATCAGTCAGAACAAGTCCAGGGACAACTGTGGAATAGACCATCAATTGCTCATATGCAAGTTCAAGTTGAAACTGAAGAAAATTAGAGCAAGTCCACGAGAGCCAAAGTACGACTTTGACCATATCCCACCTGAATTGAGAGACCATCTCAAGAATAGATTTGACACGTTGAACACTAATGACCAAAGACCAGATGAGTTGTGGAATGACATCAAGGACATCATCCATGAAGAAAGCAAAAGGTCATTAAAAAGACAGGAAAGAAAGAAAAGACCAAAATGGATGCCTGAAGAGACTCTGAAACTTGCTCTTGAAAATCGAGTAGCTAAAGTGAAAGGAAGAAATGATAAAGTAAAAGAGCTGAATAGAAGATTTCCAAGGATGGCTCAAGAATGCAAAGTAAAACATTATAGTGACAGGTGTGAAGAGCTGGAGATAGAAAACCAAAAGTGAAGAACATGTTTGGCATCTCTCAAGCTGAAAGAACTGAAGAAAAAATTCAAGACTCAAGTTGCAATATTGAAGGATTCTACAGGGAAAGCATTAAATGACACAGGAAGCATTACAAGAAGATAGAAGGAATAAGCAGAGTCACTACACCAAAAAGAATTGGTTGGCATTCAATGATTTCAAGAGGTAGCATATGATCAAGAACTGATGGTATTGAAGGAAGAAGTCCAAGCTGCACTGAAGGCATAGGCAAAAAACAAGGCTCCAGGAATTGACAGAATACCAACTGAGATGTTTCAACAGATGGAAGCAGCGCTGGAAGTGCTCACTCATCTACGCAAGAAATTTGGAAGACAGCTACCTGGCCAACCAGCTGGAAGAGATCCTTATTTATGTATATTCCCAAGAAAGGTGATCCAACTAAATGTGGAAGTTATCGAACAATATCATTAATATCACACAAAAGTAAAATTTTGCTGAAGATCATTCAAAAGCAGCTGCAGCAGTACATCGATAGGGAACTGCCAGAAATTGAAGTTGGATTCAGAAAAGGACATGCAACCAGAGGTATCATTGTTGATGTCAGATGGATCCTGGCTGAAAGCAGAGAATACCAGAAAGATGCTTACCTGTGTTTTGTTGACTATGCTAAAGCATTAGGCTATGTGGATCACAACAAATTAATGGCTAAGTTTGAAAGATTGGGAGTCCCAGAACACTTAATTGTGATCATGAGGAACCTGTACATAGATCAAGAGATAGTTCTTAGAACAGAATAAGAGGATACTGCATGGTTTAAAGTCAGGAAAGGTGTGCATCAGGGTTGTATTCTTTCACCATATTTATTCAATCTGTATGCTGGGCAAATAATCTGAGAAGTTGCACTATATGAAGAAGAACAGGGCATCAGGATTGGAGGAAGCCTCATTAATAGCCTGTGATATACAGATGACACAAGCTTGTTTGCTGAAAGTGAAGAGGACTTGAAGCGCTGACTGATGAAGATCAAAGACCATAGCCTTCAGTTTGGATTACACCTAAACATACGGAAAATAAAAATCATCACAACTGGACCAATAAGCAACATCATGATAAACAGAGAAAAAGTTGAAGGTGTCAAGGATTTCATTTTACTTCAATCCACAGTCAATACCCATGGAAGCAGCAGTCAAGAAATCAAAAGACACACTGCATCGGGTAAATCTGCTGCAAAGGACCTCTTTAAAGTATTGAAAAGCAGAAATGTCACCTGGAAAACTAAAGTACGCCTGACCCAAGCCATGGTGTTTTCAATTGCCTAATATGAATGTGAAAGCTGGACCATGAATAAGGAAGACCGAGGAAGAATTGATGCCTTTGAATTGTGATGTTGGTGAAGAATGTTGAATACACCATGGACAGCCAAAAGAATGAACAAATCTGTCTTGGAAGAAGTACAACCAGAATGCTTCTTACAAGCAAGGATGGAGAGACTACATCTCACATACTTTGGACATGATATCAGGAGGGATCAGTTTCTAGAGAAGAACATCATGCTTGGTAAAGTAGAGGGCCAGCACAAAAGAGGAAGGCCCTCAACAAGATGGATTGACACAGTGGCTGTAACAATGGGCTCAGGCATAACAACAATGATGGACATGGTACAGAACTGGGCAATGTTTCTTTCTGTTGTACATAGGGTCATTATGAGTTGGAACCGACTGGACAGGACCTAACAACCACATTATCCAAATATTAGACCCCTTGGATAGTCTTCTTTTCTTCCTTATTTGTCATCTCTTTGTGTTCATGCTCTAATTTTTGAATGACTTCCTTTACATTATATTTCATCTCTACTCTAGTGTTCCTATGGGTTGGAATTGACTTGTGGGCAACAGGTTTGGTTGCTTTTTTTTTTTCTTTAGTTTTTCATCTCTACCATCATGTCTTTCGTCATGTTCTTTTTTGATTCCTGAATGTTCCTTTTATCTAACATCCTGGTTTTTGTTTTTGGATTTTTTTTTTTTTAAATGAAGGCACTATTTTCTCTTATTTCTTGAGGACATTTGAACTTCTTCCAGTGTCTTTGTTTCAGTACTGTTTTTTGTCTCTATTTTTCATGTTAGAGGCTTCCTCAGATGTCCCATCATTTTTGTGTTTTCATTTTAAAATGTGGGCAACTAAAAAGGTAACAGTATTGAGATTCACTATGAGGTCATCTGGCTGGGAAATTTGTTGGAGGAACCTATGATGTCCATACTTAACAAAGTGTTGGCTTTGGGGGAAGAGCAAATTTCCCAGAAAAGTTTCTTTCAATCTCCTTTCTGGAGGAAGTCCTAAGAGCCAGCCTTCTAGAAGCCAAGAGGGAAAAGTACAGCAGACTCAGCATTCAGTATGCAGCATTCAATAGGCATGTGTTCACTTAGTTGATCAATTTTCATACTGTGTTTTTCATTCCCCAGTCCACAATGTTCTGTTTTATTTTCAAAGAATAAAATTGCAGTCTTCTGGTTAAAGGAAGGAAGCGACCCAGCCACAGTGATAGAAGGAATCTGTGGCTCTTATTATTTGTTAAGCAGCTTTCCACCAATCCTTCCATTTAGCCTCTGCCTTCACTTCCAGTTCTCGAAGTGATGCCAGTTCCTGAGCTTTTTGTGCATTCTTCATGTATATAGTGTTGATTTGTTGCTCTCTCCACTACTGCCTCTCAGCTCTAAAGTCACCTTTTTTACCTGCTGAGGGAAAATGGAGATGGGCCCTTTAAATAATTTCCTTTGCAACAGACATGGTGTTAAGTTTTGTCAGGGGAGGGTGCAGGAGAGACATTGCAGGAGAAAGGGGCTTTCGTTCCTGGCTTCACTGTACTCCTTTTTGGCAAGCTCCTGTAGTGTGAGTGGCTTCTATAGCACTCGGATTCTACAGTGCAGGGGGCTTCTCCAGTGCCTGGCTTGTGCTGCTCATGCTGGGCAGCACCACCCAGCAGCTTCTTCTAGAACCTCTCCCCTCAGGCAGTTTTATAACAGAGTGACTCCAGTGAGAAACCGCTCATGAAGAGTTTTCCCCAGCACCCTAGAGGATGTGTTTCCAGCAAGCTCCACCATTGCAGCATACAGTATCTTCTCTGGGTTCAGTGAGACACTTTTGTGCTCCTTCCCGCAAGATCTGGGTCTCAGCCTTAAACCAAACCCGTTGCCATCAAGTTGATTCTGACTGATGGCAACCCTATAGAGTAGAACTGCCCCACAGGGTTTCCAGCGAGCACCTGGTGAATTCCAACCACCGACCTTTTGGTTAGCAGCCTTGGCTCTTAAACACTACACCACCAGGAATTTGGAAATAGGGTCATTCTTGGGCTCTATCTTATCCCTAGGGGTAGTGGCTGCTCCTTATGTTTGTTATCTATGCATTATTTGTTCTTGTTTTTGCCATTGAGTCAACCCTGACTCATCGCATCCTTATGTATAACAGAATTAAACATTGCCTGGTCCTGCAACATCTTCATAATCATTGGTATGTTTGAGTCTATTCTTATGGCTATTTTGTAGTGTCTTCCAACCTAAAAAAAAAAATTTTTTTTTTTTTCCCAACCTAGGGGGCTCATCCTCCAGCACTATATTCTGTTGTAATCCACAGGATTTTCATTAGCTAATTTTTGGAAGTAAATTTTCAAGCCTTTCTTTGTACTCTAAGTCTGGAAGCTCTGCAGAAACCTCTCCACCATGGGTGACCCTGCTGGTATTTGAAATACTGGTGGCATAGCTCCCAGCTTATAGGAACAAGCATGTCACTACAGTATGACAAACTGACAGACGGGTGATGGATATATTATTTAGAGTTCTTTTTATTTCTTACTAGCTAACTCCTGATTACCTCAATCCCCTATTATAGTTAATAGTTCTTTATGTTATACTTACCCTGTGTAAATTACTGTGATTTGGTCCCAACTGATATAGTCACAGAGCCCTGGTAGCACAGTGGTTAAGAGCTTGGCTGCTAACCAAAAGGTCAGCAGTCCAAATCCACCAGCCACTCCTTGGAAACTCTATGGGGCAGTTCTACTCTGTCCTATAGGGTTGCTATGAGTCAGAATCGACTCGATGGCAATGGGTTTGGTTTTTGGTTTGGATACAGTCACGCCTACACTTACTGCCCTTGAGAGGCTCTCTGTCACACACAGGACAATAGTATGGTTTGTGGTGCTCTCCTTGATCTGCCCCTGATGATCTAGCCGCTTATCCCCTGGCTATCCTGACTGCACTATATTCTGCTGTCCATCTCCAAATGTTCATTTTTTAAAAAAGAGTACTGAATTGTAGTTTTCAGGACTCACAAAGCGGGTTGGTACTCCTGGGCCTTGAGTACATGCAGTTCAGTTTCCTCACTCTAGGAATACTTTACCTCATCAGCGTGGTACACTCATCCCTCAAGATTGTTCAAATGCCACCCTTTCTGGAAAGCCTTCCCTGACCCTTTTTCTCCAGTGAAGTTAGTTGCTTTTATCTCTCGTCCCCTTAGGACACGTGATGCTCACAGGTCTATCTCCCTGAGTTTACAGTGAAGTCTTTATTCTTCTTTATGTTACCAGACCTAGCATGTTGCCCTTTTCATCACGAATTAAGAACTCAATAAGCCTTTGTGAAATGGATGAACAAGTTTAATTTTTTAAGGAATCTAATTTACAGTTTCTACCAGAGAGAACTGAATTGTGAATATAAACCAAGGTCAAAGAGAAATTTGAGAGGGAAAATATTAATGGTAGGATAATTTTCCCTTAATGTGTACCCCAGTTTCCACTGCTGTGGCCACAATCACAGCTATAGTACTCTGCTAGTTCAAGGCAGCTTCCATACTAGCTTGAGCTTGGTGCTCTTCACAACTCACAAAGTTTGTGCAAAGAGACACAGTTGCTTTTTGACTTAGGGGAAACCAGTTGTCAGTGTATCCCAGCATTCTGGGATACACTTTGCATTTATAGATGAACAGGGTTTACCAAGAATTTATAGCCCTCAAAACATTCAGAAATTAGTATTTTACAGGTTCCTTAAATTTGCCAGTTTAAAACTCTGTACTACTGAATTGGACCTAGACACTAGTACTGTTCCTTTTTGGTGATAGTTTGTTTCAGTAGCCTACAATGACAGAAAAAATGATCGACTTCAACTATGAAGCAAAAAGTTTCCTGAATTTTATAGGTATTTTCTTGGCATGACCCACAGGGGAGGCTTTGGACCTCTGTCTACATATACTTTGTTGTGGATTTTTATGGCTTGAAAGGCTTGTTGGTGTTATTAGTTACCGTGGAGTCAATTCTGACTCATGGTGACCCCATATGTGTATAGCAGAACTGCTCCACAGGGTTTTTAAGGCTGTGGCCTTTCAGAAGGAGATCATCAGGCCTGCCTCCAAGGCGTTTCTAGGTGGGTTCAAACCGTCAACCTTTTAGTTAGCAGTTGAGTGCTTAACTGTTTGTGCCACCCAGTGCTGCTTTTCCAGGTATTTTCTTAATGATTTTTTTAAATGCAGACACTTAAGTATATGTTAGTTAGGTTTCTATTTCATTCAGACATTGTGCAGATTGATAGAAATACAAAGTTAAAATTTAGGGCATAGAGATTACCCATGGAATGCCGTACTGAATGTACTGAAATGTTTATTAGGTGCACTAAATACTGATAATGCTTGCATATGAATGGTGCTTTTAAGCACTTAACCAATATTTACAATAAACCTATGAGATTGATAGGAATTATTAACTTTGTTTTACAGTGGAAAGAAAAATGAACAGTAGAGGGGTTTTCTATCAAAGGTCACATACCTAGTAAGCTGGAAAACAAGGACTTGAATTGAGGGCTCTGTTCACTATTTTGGGGTAAGTACATAACTTTTACAGAATATACTATAATAAGGTCCACATCAACTGGTCATTTTTTTCTCTTTATTGTATATAAATTTATGCAAGGATGAATGATTTAATTATAATTAATTTTAAAGATAATTAATTAAACTCTAAATACCTAACTTTTCTAAGTGACCTCTAAACAAATCATTTCAGAGAAACACTCCGTCAGTGACTTTAGATAATTGCTTATACAAATGTTTTGAAAAAATAAATTCCCTCTTAAATATTCCAAATAAAATCAATAACAAGTTGAATGTAATCAATGTCACTGAATTGTACATGTAAAAATTGTCAAATTGGAGTATGTTCTGCTGTATATATTCTTAACAACAACAAAAAATATAAAATAAATTGTAAGAAAAAGTCAATAGCAGGTTGCAAGGCAGGGCACCACATTTGAGGATCTGGACAACTCAGAGGAGGAGATAATAAATCCATCCACTCATCCATTAGTCAAATGTTTATTATTCTGGTGGCACAGTGACAAACAGCTCAGCTGCTAACCAAAAAGGCAGCAGTTTGAATCCACCAGCTGCTCCTTGGAAACCCTGTGGGGCAGTTCTACTTTGTCCTATAGGGTTGCTGTGAGTCAAAATCAACTTGATGGCAATGGGTTTGGTTTTCTTGATTTTCTTTTCTTCTAGTCAGTAAGATAGACACATACAGATTAAAAAAACTACAATCCTTTATGGTGAGTACTCTAACAAATATGAGCCAAGTGCCAGGTGAATCCTTAGATGGTACTGATGCTCTTGTTTGAAGAAATCAGGGAAATCAGAGAAGTGATACTTGAGTTGAGCCTTGAGGATGACCTGAAGAAGAGGAGGATGGTCATTCCCAGCAGAGGGACAAGGTATGTGCAAAGACTAGAAGTTGTAAAAACCCATAATGTGTTCTGGGAAAGGTCAGGAATTCAGTGTGGATTGAGAGTAGATTGTGTAGGGTGAAATGTTGAGATCCAAGATGGCAAAGATACCTGGGGGCCACACTGAAGGAGCCTTTAGGCTATGGATTGTTTACTTTTTATTTTGTAGGCAGCAGGAAGGCATTGGAACTTGATAATTGCCATAAGACAAATTGATAAAACTGAGCATTTAAGTTGAGAATAGAAGAGACACCAAGTGATAAAAGGTAGGAAAAAATATAAAGAAAAAAATTAAAGGCGCTACAGAACTAATCCTGAATGTGGCGTTCTCTCTTTGATGTGTGGAGATAATTTCATATTATAATTTTGTGATTTCTGCCTTGAAGGCCATCTTCTCCTTTCAAATTTTCATTAGGACTTTAGCCTTTGATTCCATTTCTTAGTGTGCTGCTCTTTTTCAGAACATTACTTGATAACTGGTTTGAAGATCCTGTTCACTATAATTTAGCTCTTCTGTATGAGTGTTGATACTTCTGAAGAGGTTAGTTTCATCATAACGTGTAAGAGAAGGCACACCACCTTAAAAATGTACGGATGTATGTAACACAGAAATACCTCACAAAAATTCAGGAGCCTACCACGTTAGTGAAACTTCTAGAGGCCTAGTGGTCTGGGCATACTGACATATGTCTTTTGTGGATTTTATTTATCAACTTGGCTAGAGTATGGTGCTCAGTTGTTTCATCGAACACTAGATATTGCTGTGAAGCATTTGTGTGATTAGTATTTAAATCCGTTGGCTTTGAGTAAAGCATATTGCCCTCCATAATGTGGGTGGGCCTTATCCAATCAGCTGAAGGCCATAAAAGCAAAATTGGAGGCTTATAGAGGAAAGATTCTATATCCAGACTTTGAATAGACATTCTGCCAGAATTCCTGCCTCTTTTCTACTGCCTGACCTACTGATTTTGGGACACAAGATCACCAAAATCTTCAACCTGCCATAATCATGACCTAAGATTTTGGATTTGCCAGCCCCACAATCGTAGGCCAATCCTTCAAAATAATTTCTCTCTCCCTATATAAATATCTTATTGGTTTTTTTTCTCTACCTTGACTAGGACATCTTCTAAGATGAAAGACAAGATACAGGATCTGGTTCCGCCTAACAGTAAGAAAAAGGCACAATGCCTTGTGACCTTCTTTGATCTCTTTGGGTTTTTGTAGACCACATATATCTCATTTGGCCATGCTAGTCCAACACATTTAACAAATATCTCCAAAGGCTGCCAGTTTTGAGTAGGACCAGAGCAAGAGAAAACTCTGTATTAGGTCAGGCTGCCATGTAAGCTATTTCAATACTTGGGCCATGTGACCAAGCACATCTGATGGTGCTTGAAGTACCAGAGGTAGACAGGAATGCTGTATGGAGCCTTTGGCATGCCCTTACAAATAAGCCATAGTATAGATCTTTAAGGATTTTGGAGCAAAACTTTGTTATCCTCTGAAGAAAACTCTTCTGGTTTGCCACTGGGAAAGCCACAAGTAACTGAAAACTTGACCATGGGCTACTAACTTACCAATCTGCCTGAGCTGCTCATCATGAACTAAGTTTTGTCTGTCATACCAAGCCAAAACTTTGGGCGTGTACAGCATTACTCCATCATCAAACGCAAGATTGAGCTCAAGCAGGTCCTGAATCACAAGGTAGTTGCATGAGTAAGTACCACAGATGCACATGGCCCATGTTTCTGCCTCATTGCTTCCTGCCTCTCCATCTGTATCTAAGGCATCATGGAATCTCCCTTTGACCAACTAACCAAGGAAGAACAGTTTGGGGTCTGGTTTACAAATGATTCTGCACAATACACTAGCACCACTCTAAAGTGAAAAGCTGAAGGACCATGGCTTCAGCCAAGGATGTCCCTGAAGGATAATGGTGAAAGGAAATTCTTCCAATGAGCAGAACTTAGACCAATGCACCTAGTTGTTCATTTTGCCTGGGAGAAGAAATGGCCACAGACATGGATCTATCCTGATTTATATGCAGAGCTTAACATTTGAAAGGAATACAATCAGAAACTTGATGACAGTTTAGTCATCAAGGCAGTCTAGGAAAGGGGTATGTGGAAGGACCTCTCTGAATGTTTAGACTATAAAGATATAGGTGATCCATGTTAGTGCTTACCAAAGAGTGACATCAGAGCAGAGGAGGATTTTGATAATTGTGTGAAAAGATGCTATTCTGTGGATGTCAGCAGTATAGTTCTCAAGCCATTATTGTTCCAGCCAAATGCATACAAAATGTGGCTATGAAAGCAAGGATGGAGGTTATGCATGGGCTTAGTGACACAAGGTTGATCGGGCCAACTTGCCAACAGCAGAGAGAGACAAAAACTGAGTCACTGATATGGCACCATTCCACTTGGAGTCTTGCCAGCCACCTGCTGGCAAGGTGATTACATTGGACCACTTCCATCATGGAAGGATAGGTGATTTATTTTCACTAGAATAAATATGTCTCTGAATATGGATTTGCCTTCACTGCCTGCAATGCTTCTGCCAAAAGTATCACCAGAATACCCTATCAACATTTTGGAATTCCATACAGCATTACCTCTGATCAATGAACTTATTTTACAACAAGTGAAGTATGACAATGAGCTCATGCTCATAAAATTCACTGGTCTTAGCAAGTTACCCAGCACCCTGAAGCAGCTGGCCTAATAAAATTATGGAACGACCTTTTGAAAACTCAGTTATAATGTCAGCTGGATAGCTACACATTTGGAGACTGGAGTAATGTCTTCTGGGATTATACGTAGCATCTGAATCTGAGACCAATATGTTGTCCTGTTTCTTCTGTAGCTAAGACTCAAGGGTTAGAAATAGGAGTAGCTATCTATTAGCCCAAATAATTCACTAGCAAAAGCTGGTTTGGAATCTTTAGTTCCCAAAGGAGGAATATTTTCACCAGGGGACACAGTAATGGTTTTACTAAACTGGTTATTGAGACTAACCCCTGGATACTTTGGTCCCCTCGTACCACTGGACTAATTGGCAAAAGAGGGAGTTACTTCATTGCTGGAGTGATTTATCCTGACTATTAAGGGGAAATTAGGTTGCTGTTATACACTGAAGAGAGAGGATTCTGTCTGGAATGCAGGAGATAATTTGAGGTGCTGCTAGTACTCCCATGTCCTGTGAGAAAATTTAATGGAAAATTGCAACTGACTAATAAAAGTAGGACTGGTAAATTTACAGACACTTTAGAATGAAAGTTTTGATTACCCCACCAGGAAAGAAACCCCTACCACCTGAGGTGTTTGCTGAAAGCAAAAGGACTATGACATGAATAGTAGAAGAAGAAAGTTATCAATACCAGCCATGACCGTATGACTAGTTGCAGAAATGAAGACTGTTGTAGTTATGAGTATCTATATTAACTGATCATTTTCCTTTTTTCTTTCCTTCTCCCATCCCCGTATCTAAATAAGATGTGTCCATAGTAGTTAAACTGATAGCTCAGTATTTAGTTACAGGATATCAAAAGGGGAGCGTGACTCAGAAGAGAAAGAAATCATGCTAAAATGATATTTTGTGTATCCTTTTCTGTGGGAAGTGAGAGCATGTTTTCAGTTATACAAGGGGTAGTTTCATCATGTTAGGCACATATGGTTTTCCTGTTGTCTTATTTGGAATATGGCTTAAAGTGTGCATGAATACCAACTTGGGCAGAAGAGAACTGTTTTGAATTGTGCTGTATCAATTCCGTTAAGCTGCTAACCTTAACATTTCCAGAGTCTGCTTTCTTATAAGGTTTTAGGTTAAAGTTGGCCAAAAGACGAACTCATGTCAGATTTGGAAGGCACAGGTATAAAGCAGCAGCCTTACTCTCTGAAGGTCTTTGTGGTCAGATAAGGTGACCAAGAGAAGGAGCTCTTCTTTCTAACCACTCACTCTGATGACTAAGAGCAGTCTCAGCTCAACACCAGATCCATGGCTGCAAACCCACAGATGCCATAGGTAGCCTCCCATAGACATCTCACGGGTTCCGTTTACAATCCCACTTGGGTGGCTAGATGTGCTGGGTTTCTTAGATTTATTTGTAAGCATCGACTTTTCTACTTGTACCAGTGCTCCAGAAGGACCCGTTAGAGACTCCTTGTTTGATCCTACTCTCCCTCCAGGTCTCCAATTTCTCACCTTCTCCCACAATTGTGCAAGGTCTACTTCCTACAATAAATCCCTGTCCCATAGCACTCTACTTCCATAAATGAATCCCCTGACACACATGTCCTCCAAGCTCTTGATTTTCTTGGAAGTCCTAATAATATTAAGACAAAAGGTAGATGACTTTTTAGGAATTTTAAGAAATTCAGAAGTTTTTCTGTGTGAAATTTCTTTTCAGGAGAAATTTAAAAAAGATTACAAATAAGAAAGACTTAGAAATAAAAGTTTGAATTATTGAAAAGCAGAGTAAAATGAACTGTATTTATGTTTGTCAGGACTCTAAGCATCAGAAACATTCTGAAGTTGTTGAGGCAGAAAAAAGGAATTTATTGGTTCAAATAACTAAGAAGTGCAGGTTATATATACAGACTTCAGGCATAGCTGAATTCAGATGCTCAAACAATGTTATCAAGACTCTCTCTGCACCTCTCAGCTCTGCTTTCTTGGCTATTTTCAGTCTCAGAAGCTCTGTAAGTAATAGCAAAGCTGAGTATTGGAAGCTCCAGGTTTATATTCTACCAATGGAACAAGTGTGACCTTATCCCAATATTTTTTGCAAAAGTCTTCAGGCTGATTTTGACTGACTTACCTTGGGTTTCGTGCCCATCCCTTATACAGTCATTGTGGATTCTGACTGGTGAAGGTGAGTTCAGCCAGGTGGAAAAGTAGAAAAGCCAGGTGGAGGGTTCAAAAGGAAAAGAGGGGTTCTGTTGCCAAAGGTGCTTGGTACGCAAAATCAGCATCAGCCAATTATATCCCATTTGGTTGTCCAGCAAACATGTACAAATGTTTTTTAATAGGCTTTATTTTTTAGGGCAGTTTTTAGTTTATACAGAAATTGCACGTAAAGTACAGAGAGTTCTCATTTACAGTGAAGCCTGTGAGAGCCAGAAATTGATGAGGCTGCCTTGTTTTTCCAGGTATTGCAAGTTTTCTGCCTTTGACAAGGTGCTATCTTACCACTTTTCTATTGCTTGTTTTGGTGGAGAACATTTGAATTTTCCTTCTCTAACAGATTTCCGCCTTACACAGGCGCTGGCTTTCGCAGGTTTTGCTCTACCTCCTCGTCCCGCTATGCACTGTTTCTCCTGTTATTAACATCTTGTATTACCGTGGTGCATTTGTTACATTTGATGAACCGACACTGATACATTATTAAGTCTGTAGCTGACATGTGCTGTACAGTCCTGTGGGTTTTGGCAAATGTATAATGACATATATCCACCATTACAGTATCTTACAGAGTAGTTTAACTGCCCTAAAAATACCCTGTGTTCTACCTATTCATTCCTTCCTCCTCTCCCTGAACCCTGACAACCACTGACCTTTTTATTATCAATATACTTTTGCCTTTTCCAGAATGTCATAGAGTTGGGATCATACAGTATATAGCTTTTTCAGACTGACTTCTTTCATTAGCAACATACATTTAGGGTTCTTCCATGTCATTTCATAGCTTGATAGCTTTTTTTTTTCCTTAATTGCTGCTTGATACTCTATTGTAAGTATGTACCACAATTTGTTTATTCATTCTCCTGTTGAAGGACGTCTTGATTGCTTCCAATTTTTGGCAACTGAATAAAGCTACTATAAATACTCATGTGCTGGGTTTTTTTTTTTTCCCCCCTGTGGAGATGTGTTTTCAACTCATTTGGGTAAATACCTAGGAGTGTGATTGCTGGATCTTTTGGTATGTCTATATTTAGCTTTTATGAAATTGTCAAACTTTCACCTAAAACACAACAAAATAAAAAAAAAGTAGAAAGTATAAAATAAAATCTGTAGAATCATTGCTATCACTGTCAGTATAATTTACATCAACTACCTTGTTGGCAAGAGGCAAACAATTACATTAATTTTAAACAAAGAAACTGCCATACTGTCTTCCAAACTGACTGTGCCATTTTGCAATCCCATCAGCAGTGAGTGACAGTTCCTGTGGCCCCACATCCTTGCCAGCATTTGGTTTTGTTGTTTTGGATTTTAGCCATTGAAATAGGTGTGTAGTGGTATCTCATTGTTATTTTATTTTGCAATTACCTAATGACTTACAATGTTGAATATCTTTTCATATGCTTGTTTACTATTTGCATGTATTCTTTTATGTTCAGATACTTTGCCCATTTTGTAACTGTGTTGTTGCTTTTCTTATCGTTGAATTTTAAGAGGGTTTTTTTTTTTTTTGGTATATTTTGGGTACAAGTCATTTATCAGAGATGTGTTTTGCAAATATTTTCTCCCAGCCTCTGGCTTTCTTTTCTTTTTGTTAATGGTGTCTTTCAAAGAGCAAAAGTTTTTAATTTAACAAAGTTTAACTTATTAATATTTTCTTTTATGGATCATGCTTGTGGTGTTGACTATAGTCATTGTCAAATCCAAGGTTACATAGATTTTCTCCTTTGTTACCTTCTAGAAGTTATACAGTTTTGCACCTTACGTTTATTTAGGTTTGTGATCCATTTTTGGAGCACTGGTGGCACAGTGGTTAAGAGCTTGGATGCTAACCAAAAGGTCAGCAGTTCGAATCTACCAGCTGGTCCTTGGAAGTGCTATGGGGCAGTTCTACCCTGGCCTGTAGGGTCACTCTGAGTTGAAAGCGACTTGATGGCAACAGGTTTTTTTTTTTTTTTTTTTTTTTAATGATCCATTTTTAGTTAATTTTTGTAAACTCTGTGTCTAGGTTTTTTTTTTTTTTTTTTTTTTTTTTAAATATGAATGTCTAGCTGTTCCAGCACCATTCATGAGAAGATTACCCTTTTTCCATTGCATTGTCTTTGACTATATTTGTGTGGGTCTATTTCTAGGCTCTCTATTCTGGTCCACTGATCTATTTGTCTATTCCTTTGCCAATGCCATCTATCTTGATCATTTTAATAACCTATTCATGTTGATGTGCTGGTAAAGTGTAGGGTGAGGGGATGCATTCTATAATCCTATGATTAGAGTCAATCTTTTAGTGAGCTAATCAGCGTCATGGGAGATTTTATTTGACAGTTATCTTCTTGTGGCCACATTTGATATTGACATTGAGAAGAAGATGCTTCTTTTGGTGGCTGTCATATCTTCCTATTGGTGCAATTTGGGTGGTGTGGGGAATGCTTAGAGATTGAGTATTTTGGAGCATTTGCTTGTCAGGTTTGGGATTTCTCTGGAAGTACAACTTCATAAAACCTTGGTAGATATTCAGTTAGTTTGCATTTGGTTAATACTTTCAACTAGTAACTGGAACCTGAGATCTTGTTGGACCGTGGTCTTAATATAAATCCAAGTCTGTGGTTTCTGTCTCTTAGCATCAAGCCCCAGTGTTCTACCTATCCTTCAACTCTTAGTTTAAAGGCAAGGTCATGGTAACTCCATAGACACATCCAAACTCCATAGACCGAATTGCTGGGCTGAGGGCTGTGGGGACCATAATTTCAGGGAATATCTAGCTCACTGGCATAACATAGTTTATAAAGGATATGTTCTACATTCTACGTTGGTGAGTAGCATCTAGGGTCTTAAAAGCCTGTGAGCAGCCATTTAGGGTACTCCACTGGTCTCACCCTTTTGGGAGCAAGGAAGAATGAAGGAAACTAAAGATACAAGAGAAAGATTGATCAGTCCAAAGGACTAATGTACCACAACTACCATGGCCTCCACCAGACTGAGTCCAGAACAACCGTCATTTAATTAAGATAATTAGACTGGTATTCATATCGTTTTCACCTAAAAACATTCTAACACTTTCTTCAGGCAAGGAGTAGCACTCTAGATTCTTGGGAAGGGTCTGGAGAATCATTCCAGCTTCTTCTAGATCCTATTCTTATTTGCTATGTTGTGACAGCCTCCCTGGATTTCCTTGCAGTAACTTTTTCTTGGGGTAGAAAATTTAATTTTGCAAAGCTCATGGCTATTTGAATCTCAGCTATCTTGGATTGTTAGATACAGATATAAAGCAAGGCTGCTTTTTCTTTCAAGCAGGTAAACTTGAATTAGCTAATATAATCCAACATCCTGACATTTTTATACCAAGTTCCCTAAAGTTTAGATTCAGTAGACACATAGCTGGAATCTGAAGGTATGACAGTTAACAGTTTAATCACCTGCTTTGCTATTGCATAACACAGATGGACCATATTTCATCTAGTGCAGGAGGAATATGCATTGCCATGGAGCTCATCTCAATTTGGCTAACTTAACTTTTTAAGATATGTCAGTGATAGTAACTGCCTTTCGTATTAGCCAGGATGTTTTTAGGTAAAAATTACAGAAACTCCAATCTAATTACCTTTACTAAAAGAAAGAGAATTTGGCTCAAATCACATCCATGTTTCATTGCAGCATCGTTCACAATAGCAAAAAGAAGGAAACAATCTAGGTGCCCATCAACAGATAAATGGATACACAAACTGTGGTACATACACACGAGGGAGTATTATGCAATGATAAAGAACAATGATGAATCTGTGAAGCATCTCCTAACACAGATGAATCTGGACAACATTATGCTGAGTGAAATAAGTCAATCACAAAAGGACAAATATTGTGTGAGACCACTACTGTAAATACTTATGAAAAGGTTTACATACAAAAAGAAATAATCTTTGATAGTTAAGAGGGAGGGGAAGGGTGGGGATGGAAAAACACTTAATAGATAAGTGGAAACTTTGGTGAAGGGTAAGACAGTACACAATACTGGGGAAGCCAGCACAACCTGTACAAGGCAGGGTCATGGTAGCTTCACAGACATATTCAAACTCCATAGACCGAACTGCTGGGCTGAGGGCTGTGGGAAACATGATCTCGGGGAACATCTAGCTGAGCTGGCATAATATAGTTTATAAAGAATATGTTCTACATTCTACTTTGGTGAGTAGCATCTAGGGTCTTAAAATCCTGTGAGCAACCATCTAGGATACTCCACTGGTCTCATCCCTTGGGGAGCAAGGAAGAGTGAAGGAAACTAAAGATACAAAAGAAAGATTGATTAATCGAAAGGACTAATGGACCACATCTACCATGGCCTCCACCAGGCTTTCTGACACTTATTATGTGTGATGTACTGTGCTGGGCATGAAGCATATAAGAATTAAGACAGGTGGTCCTTGTCCTTAAGGCTCTCACGATATGCTGGAAAGACAGTAATACACTGAAACATTATAAATGGAATTAGCCAGGAGTGACTTATGGCTTGATTAGAGCACTTAGCCAATGTCTGAATCAATCAGATCCACTTATTCTAATATTTTGAGGATAATAATCAACATAAATCAAAATCCTCACTTCATTTCTCTTTTCTAACCCAGTTGTACTTGTAGCACTTCTTCCTCTGACCTTAACCACCCAGAGATAGGTCAGAGTTTACAAGTTAAAGAACAATCTTCCAGGCTACCATTGGCCCAAGACTTCAGATGCCAGCCACAAGCTTGGGAGTCCCCAGAGCTCCCCTCACTTCTGATCTGCTGGCTATAAATTTGAGGGTTTCCTCAACCTCCTGGGATACCACTTCTAATCTGCTGACTCCCACTACCCTCTTGGGTTCAATAATTTGCTAAAATGACTCACTGTTACAAGTTTATTATAACGGATACAAATCAGGATCGGCATAAAGGTGAGATGCATAGGGTGAGGTCTGGGAAGGTTCCTAACATGGAGCTTCCATGTCCCAAAAAGGGTGTGTCACCCTCTTAAGCACAGATGCCTTTTGCTAACCAGGATGCTCACGGTAATTCAGTGTCCAGAGCTTTAATTGAGGATTTTTGCATGTTATCATCATCAAACAAAAAAAAAAAAATCAGTTGTCTTTGAGTTGACTCCAACTCATGGCAACCCTGCATGTCAGAGTAGAGCTGAGCTCCATGGGGTTTTCAATGGCTGATTTTTCAGAGGTAGATTGTCAGGCCTTTCTTCTGAGGCACCTCTGGGTCTACTTGAACCTCAGACCTTTCAGTTAGTAGCTGAGTGCATTAACTATTTGTAGCACTGAGGGACTCCATAAGATGGTCATTATGAGGTGATGTCATAAGGTGGCTCCCTCTTGCCATGTCATCATGAAGTGGTCATTGTGAATTGGTATCATGAGGTGGGACCCTCCAGCCTGGCCAACCTCACCCAAGAGTCACTCATCAGCACAACCTGCTATTTAGATGTGGCCTGCAGTCCCCATCAAAGACACTTAACATGAAGGAAATTCCAAGGTTTTAGAGATTATTCCCCAGGAACTGAGAACAAAGACTAAATTCTTTGAATAAGGTTAAATTCTAAACCCCACAGCTGGATAATATCATAGGTACATTCCAAGTTAGGAATTCTAGAGAGTAAGATGAGATTAAAACCTGACCTATGTCACTGAAAGTGAAGAAATCTATAGTGGAATTATATTTTTTTCCAGAATGAAGGAGACAGGGTTGGAGAAATAGCAAAAAGAAAACAATACACTGACAACATTCTCACTATGGACCTTTAATTTTGGTCTACTTTGTTCAGGTATTCTTCTGTAATTAGTTGTACTGTTTTTCAAAGTCCAGATTTGTGAGTTCATCAAATACTCCTAGAAAAACAGCACCCATTTGCTTACAAATGTCAATGAAGGAAAAAAAAGTACAGGAACCATTACTAAGGGAAAATGGAACTATTCTCATTTTAAGCAGGGAAGACGTACATTTATTTAAAACACATTAACTAGGGTTGAAAGTGAAGAGGACTTGAAGCACTTACTAATGAAGATCAAAGACCACAGCCCTCAGTATGGATTACCCCTCAACATAAAGAAAAAACAAAAATCCTCACAACTGGAACAATTAGTGACATCATGGTAAATGGAGAAAAGATTGAGGTTGTCAAGGGTTTCCTTTTACTTGGATCCACAATCAACAGCCACGGAAAGAGCAGTCAAGAAATTAAAAGACGCATTGTATTGGGCAAATCGGCTACAAGATATTTCTTTAAAGTGCTAAGAAGCAAAGATGTCACCTTGAGGACTAAGATGCGCCTGACCCAAGCTGGGGTATTTTGAATTGCCTCATATGCATGTGAAAGCTGGACAATGAATAAGGAAGACTGAAGAAGAGTTGACGCTTTTGAATTGTGGTGTTGGCAAAGAATATTGAATATACCATGGACCGCCAAAAGAACGAACAAATCTGTCTTGGAAGAAGTACAACCAGAATGCTCCTTGGAGGCAATGATGGCGAGACTGCTTCTCACATACTTTGGACATGTTGTCAGGAGGATCAGTCCCTGGAGAAGGACATCATGGTTAGTAAGGTACAGGGTCAGCAAAAAAGAGGAAGACCATCAAGGAGGTGGATTGACACAGTGGCTGCAACAATGGGCTCAAGCATAGCAACGATTTTAAAGATGGTGCAGGACCAGGCAGTGTTTCGTTCTGTTGTGCATAGGGTGGTTATGAGTTGGAACCAACTCGAAGGCACCTAACAACAACAATAACAACAACAACAACTGGAGTGAAACAGAGAAAAGTATTGTTAGGTGGGGGAAAGGAATTTCTTTCGAACGTTTAGAGCAAAAGAGCAAAACTTAGCAGAAGTTTTTTTTAGGATAGTGTTAAAAGAAAGGAGAAATGTGATTGATGAGAAATTAATGAGTACTGTTTGAATTAGAAGGAAATGTGCATAGAAATGATAAGGACAAGAAGATGGATTCTACTTCAGATGTGAATGAAATGAAACTGTGAGCCATGGCCAAAAATAAAATCGGGGTTCAACCAGGACATTTTAAAGGGTTTGGCAAAGAGTTAGCAACATTTATAATACTTCAAGGTGGTGAGGTTCCTACTGACATGAAAAAATTGTTTGATGTTTGTTTTTTTTTACCTCTCCTTCTTGATATATTTCTAGTGTCTTGAAATCTAGTGGTTCAAAATGGGGCTCACCAATTTCTCATGCAAACCAATTTTCCTCTGAATGTCTCCATTGCTGTTAATTATGCCTTCAACCTTCTAGTTGCCTAGATATCAAGCTGTTATTTCTTCTTTTCCATTTCCTATATTCAATTATTTGCTTAGTTGCCTAATCCATCTTTTCCAATTCTATGGCCACTACCCCAGTATTGGTCTCCGTTACTTCTTGCCTAGGCTCTAAGAGCCTGCCAGCTCTTCTCCCATGTTGTACACATTGATGATGTTAATTTTTGACAGCCAGATCTGATCATATTGCTCCACGTTGAAACTCTTTCCATGACTCCTCATTAATTCAGAATGAGGTGAAAATTTCAAGGCTTCCATAATTTACCTACAGCCTGCTTTCCCAGGTTTATTTCAAATTACGTCCTTATAGTCTTCTCAAATTCTAATCAAACTGAACATCTCACGGATGCACTGACACAACCCATGCCTTTATATCTTCATTTGTGCTTTTGTATTCTCTCTGTATGGAAGACTCTCTCTCTCCCCTTCTATTCCACAGGCACTACCCTATTCTTTAATGCCCACCTTCACATCCCTTCATGAAGCTCCTCTCTGATGCATCAAACTCCTTGAGCCTTTTCCTCATTTGAACTTCCACCACATTATTTCTGTATTTTTTGCCATTTCCTTTACTCTATCTTCTATTACGGAAACCATGGTGCTGTAGTGGCTAAGACCTACGGCTGCTAAACAAAAGGTCAGCAGTTCAAATCCACCAGGCGCTCCTTGGAAACATTATGGGGTAGTTCTACTGTGTTCTATGAGGTGGCTATGAGTCGGAATTGACTTGATAGCAAAGGGGTTTGGTTTGTTCTTTTTGGTTTATCTTCTAGTACAATAATGTATGAATTGTTATTATTTTCCAAACTAATTTGCAACATTTTCCAGAACAGGCATTTATATATTACGTATCTTTGTAGTTCTTTACATAAGGTTAGGCACTCAGTAAATACCTGTTGAAATGAATGAGCATTAATCAGTAATTAGTATCAAAGTGCTATTTATAAAAATATGATACATTTGATCATTCATTAATTAAAAAAAATTGAAGATAGGTCGATTTCTAATGAAAAGTTCTATGCTGCAAAGTAAGAATTATCCTCTACTATTTCCTCTTGCCCATGTAGCAAGATCACATTGTAAATGATAAATATTATTGAAAATAAAGTGGCATCTCTCCAAAGTTCAGTTTGAGGAAATCCGGATTTCTCTCCTTCAAGTAGCTACATCAAATAAATGATAAGGGTTAGACACAGCCAGCTATTTCTCATTCAGATTTAGGTGCAAAGGAAAGAAGAGATTGTGCATAGACAGGCAGCCTTGTTCTGAGATTATTAAAAAGTACATGTTTCAGAGTGTTATCTATTCAGCAAAATGAACACATCTTATTTTAATTTTTAAAATACAAAAGTTTCTTTCGATGAAGTTATACCAAAATTATTTGCCAACTATTTTACATTTACCTAGTTTTACTAGTCTGATGTATTAAAGCTTTTAAAATTTGTTTTTCTCTCTTTGAAAATTAATAGGGGGCTCCATATGCATGGAGTTAAATTAGAAGAGATTCTTCTTTAGGCTGAGATGGTTCATGTGGATTTTAAGTATGGAAAAACATTCTTTTACTACCTTTAATTATGAATCATAGAAAATAAATAAAGCTCTAGAAATTGGAATTTAGTTGATTTTGTTGGGAAATGAGGAGCCAGGATTCTTAAGTGACCTTGGCATCTAACGATGTTATTTGTCTCATCTATTCTATTAAATGAAAATACCTAGTATGCCTATTGCCATTACTGTGTTATTCATTAAGTAGATTAGAAATGTATTTCTTCTACATTTTCCTTCTCCTCATTACTTCTTTAAAAGTTAACCACTTCTTCCTCAGCATGTTGTAAAGCGAATCATCTTCTGGGGCCCGGTCTTGCACGGCTCGACAGGCCTCTGAGCAGCAGACTTTTCCTACTGCCACAACCCTGAAACTAGAATTTTCCTGCATTATGCCTGCATGCACCATACACTGCAAGCAGCAGAGAATATGTAATCTGCTATCTTTTTGGATCCTGGCACACCAACTTTAATTATTTTCCAGATTGAATCTGTTTTAGTGAGCCTCCAAAATGAAAAGTTAATCAATGAAATTGAATTATAAGGTTTGTTTACTTATTTTTACTGAACTTTGCTGAATATCTTTTCTAACTACCTCTTGTAAATCTGCTTTTGCACTCCTTCTGGAAAACACAGGAATTGCAGCTGATGGAGAAATAATCACTGTCATCAATTCTTGTTGTCTAGATAGATGACACTGGTTCTATATTATAAACTCTAGCCTGCCAAATGCCTGGTATCCACCATCGATCACAGGCATGAGGTATACCTCCAGTCAAATGAGAGGCAGGCACTTTGAATAGTGTACACCCTGGACATCAACTCACTCTATAAATAGCCCTAGTAATTTTATGAAAATAAAAATTTAACTGCCATATCACACTGTGATTTGAAAGAATTTAACCATTATAATCCTACCATGATTTTTCTATAGAGGATAGACTAGACCTATCAAGTCTGAAATGGTCTCTTGGTATTGAGATTTAAGATCTCCTGGAAAATGCTCATTTCTCTAGAGAGAATTTTCTCTGCCTTTTTCAGTCATCTCAGAGTTGTTTTTGTTATAACGTTTCTTTTACAATGTAAGATTTTCTCTTTCATTTTGATTTATGATTGCTAGTTATTATCAAAACTGTTGAGCAGAAAAAGCTGAAGAGAAATGAAATGATGCAAATCACTTGGCCAGAGAGCCTCACGAAAGACTTAAGTAAATCCGGGAATTGACAATAGCAAGATAACGTTAAATTGAAATAACTTGCCATATAAATGTTGAAAAACAATCACTAGATTTTCAATTTTCAAGGGCCAAGATTAAAAGTTTAAAAGAAACTCATTTCTCTCTTACGCAAACATAATCCTCCCTTTCAGTGCGCTTTGTTCTTGTAATTTGGTGATCTATCTGTGTGCATTTGCATTTATCGTGCTTTTTCTATTTATTTTCCTTATTATATCTTAATCTCCTTTGTGGGCAGGGACCACCGCAAAACTTAATTGTACCAGATGTCTCTGAATACTGAGTAATGTTAGTTGATTGAGCCATGAGGCTGTGTTTTTATGGTTGCCAGCTTTCTATACCTTACAGTTATGAAGTTTTCTATCTTCATGGGCAAGGGTGGTCTGAATGGAGGGTGGAAAGTTAGTGTGGGATGACATAATTTTGTAATTATTTTTAATGTTTATGCCCTTCTCTTACAACTTGTGTGTGGGTGCATACATGTGAATGTATATATACCAAAAACAAAACAAAACCCATTGCCATTGAGTCCATTCTGACCCATAATGACACTATAGGACAGAGTAGAACTGCCCCTTAGGGTTTCCAAGGAGTGGCTGGTGAATTCAAACTGCCAATATTTTGATTAGCAGTCGAGATCTTAACTTCTGAGCCACCAGGGCTCCATCATATATCTATATATATACTATAAACCAGTGCTGTTGAAAAAGAATCCATGCTTTTGAATTATGGTGTTCATGAAGAATACTGAATATACCATGTTGTTGTTGTTAGGTGCCGTCGATTCGGTTCCAACTCATAGCGACCCTATGCACAACGGAACGAAACACTGCCCAGTCCTGCGCCATCCTTACAATCACTGTTATGCTTGAGCTCATTGTTACAGCCACTACGTCAATCCACCTCGTTGAAGGTCTTCCTCTTTTCTGCTGACTCTGTACTCTGCCAAGCATGAAGTCCTTCTCCAGGGACTGATCCCTCCTGACAACATGTCCAAAGTGTGTAAGACACAGTCTTGCCATCCTTGCTTCTAAGGAGCATTCTGGCCGCACTTCTTCCAGGACAGATTTGTTCATTCTTTTGGCAGTCCATGGTATATTCAATATTCTTCGCCAACACCACAATTCAAAGGCGTCAGTTCTTCTTTGGCCTTCCTTATTTATTGTTCAACTTGCACACGCATATGATGTGATTGAAAATACCATGGCTTGGGTCAGGCACACCTTAGTCTTCAACCTGACATCTTTGCTCTTCAACACTTTAAAGAGGTCCTTTGCAGCAGATTTACCCAATGCAGTGTGTCTTTTGATTTCTTGACTGCTGCTTCCATGGCTGTTGATTGTGGATCGAAGTAAAATGAAATCCTTGACAACTTCAATCTTTACTCCATTTATCATGATGTTGCTCATTGTCCAGTTGTGAGGATTTTTGTTTTCTTTATGTTGAGGTGTAATCCATACCGAAGGCTATGGTCTTTGATTTTCATTAGTAAGTGCTTCAAGTCCTCTTCACTTTCAGCAAGCAAGGAAGAATCGATGAAGTAAAAGAACTGAACAGAAGATTTCAAAGGGCCTCTCAAGAAGACAAAGTAAAGTATTATAATGACATATGTAAAGAGCTGGAAATGGAAAACCAAAAGGGAAGAAGATGCTCAGGGTTTCTCAAGCTGAAAGAACTGAAGAAAAAATTCAAGCCTCGAGTTGCAATAGTGAAGGATTCCATGGGGAAAATATTAAACGATGCAGGAAGCATCAAAAGAAGATGGAAGGAATACACAGAGTCATTATACCAAAAAGAATTAGTTGATATTGAACCATTCCAAGAGGTGGTATATGATCAGGAACCGATGGTACTGAAGGAAGAAGTCCAACCTGCTCTGAAGGCATTGGCAAAAAACAAGGCTCCTGGAATTGATGGAGCATCAATTGAGATGTTTCAACAAACAGATGCAGCACTGGAGGTGCTCATTCGTCTATGCCAAGAAATATGGAAGACAGCTTCCTGGCCAAATGACTGGAAGAGATCCATATTTATGCCTATTCCCAAGAAAGATAATCCAACTGAATGTGGAAATTATAGAACAATTTCATTAATATCACACACAAGCAAAATTTTATAGAGGATCATTCAAAAACGGCTGCAGCAGTATATTGACAGGGAACTGCCAGAAATTCAGGCCAGTTTCAGAAGAGGACGTGGAACCAAGATATCACCGTTGATGTCAGATGGATCCTGGCTGAAAGCAGAGAATACCAGAAGGATGTTTACCTGTGTTTTATTGACTATGCAAAGGCATTCAACTGTGTGGATCATAACAAACTATGGACAACACTGCAAAAATGGGAATTCCAGAACTCTTAATTTTGCTCATGAGGAACTTTTACATAGATCAAGAGGCAGTTGTTTGGACAGAACAAGGGGATACTGATTGGTTGAAAGTCAGGAGAGGTGTGTGTCAGGGTTGTATTTTTTCACCATACCTATTCAATCTGTATGCTGAGCAAATAATCCGAGAAGCTGTACTATATGAAGAAGAACGGGACATCAGGATTGGAGGAAGACTCATTAATAACCTGCATTATGCAGATGAATATACCATAGACTGCCAAAAGATTGAACAAATCTGTCTTGGAAGAAGTATAGCCATAATGCCCCTTAGAAGCAAAGATGGCGAGACTTCGTCTCACATACTTTGGACATGTTATCAGGAGGGATCAATTCCTGCAGAAGGACATCATGCTTGGTAAAGTAGAGGGTCAGCAAAAAAGAGGAAGACCCTCAACAAGATGGACTGATGCAGTGGCTGCAACCATGGGCCCAGGCATAATGATTTTAAGTATGGCAGAGGACCAAACAGTATTTCATTTTGTTGTACGTAGGGTTGCTGTGAGTCGGAACTAAGTAGATGGCACCTAACAACAAGTGTATACATATATTTTTGAGGTCCTAAATTGTCTTTTATAACTATGAACCATATAATGTATGGTTTGTGGTTCATACATGGTAGTTGCTCAAAAAATTTTTTTGAGTCTCTTGATGATATAAGAGAAGAATCTTTTTGTAGTTGCTTACTTACTGACATCTCCATGGAACTAATATGGTACAAGTTACATCCTAATAAAAAAAGCTAAAAGTCTTAGAATCAACCAAGTCATCCTTGAGCAGCCTTATTGTGTCTCATCAGACAGAATTTAGTGCTTGTTCTTCACCAAGCAGAATGTATCAGTCACTCCACTGGGCTTCCCTTTACTTCCTCCTATTTGCAACCAAAAGAGAAAAGAAGTTAGTAAGAGAATATAAGAGAGGAATAAGGACAGGCAGTTACTGTTTAACAACCCACCACTTGCAGTAGCATTGTGGCATTCATCCAGATAAGAATGACTGGGAATGATTCCAAAGGCCAGGAGTTGTTTTATGCCAGACTATATTATTATTAAACAGACAGATTCTGAATACAAAATATATTTTTATCTCAAATTCTCCTTCAAAGGGGTTGAAGCTAGGGATGGTATTACCTGCTGGAGAGGACTAAAAAAAGAAAGAAAAAAAAAAAAGACAGATATTTGACCAGCTGTCTTTTCTATCCCGCGGTGCCGAGGTGGTAGCTGCTTTCTCTGTGGTTACGGATGGTATTTGTTGATGGTGCAGCAACTATGTGCTGCCTGTGATAATGGAAGGAAATGAGGACTATATTACTATATCACTGTATGTAAACATCTTTAAATAAATACTGTGATATAGGCTCTCCAAGGTCGAGGATTTTTGTCTTTTTTTCCCTCTTATATGTATTTCAAGACCTAAAACAGTAACTAACAGTAGCTAACACATGGTCATCACTAAGGAAATAGTTACTGAGTAAAATATTAGAAATAGGGACACATTATTTTTGCATTTTGTTGACTTTGGCTACGCAGGTTTCTTGTTTTCTTCTGTCTTCATAATCATCTGCTGAGTATTCATTAATATTGACTAATATGAAATGATGTAAGATTTAGAATAGTCTTAGCAATCAAGATGGAAAAACACTTCCATTGCAAGTAAATTGGATACGTGGATTTCTCTTCTTGTTTCTCATAGCATAGTACACTGTAGAAAACAAACAAACTAAGCTTTGGTAAAGATTATTTTGGATAAATTTAATAATTTTTTGAAAAAGTGTATTTCAAAAACATATTTTATTACTGCCTCTAAAACAAGAATATTAATAGTATATTCTATGTTATGCAGACAGCAAATGGTGAGACAGAGCTACTCAACCAAGTACACTAAACACCTCTATGGATGGGCTTACACATCCTTTTTTTAAAAAAATAATTTTTATTGTGCTTTAGGGGAAAGTTTACAAATCAAATCAGTCTCTCACACAAAAACCCATATACACCTTGTTACACACTCCCAATTACTCTCCCCCAATGAGACAGTCTGCTCTCTCCCGCCACTCTCTCTTTTCGTGTCCATTTCACCAGCTTCTAACCCCCTCCGCTCTCTCATCTCCCCTTCAGGCAGGAGATGCCAACATAGTCTCAAGTGTCCACCTGATCCAAGAAGCTCACTCCTCACCAGCATCCCTCTCCAACCCATTGTCCAGTCCAATCCATGTCTGAAGAGTTGGCTTCGGGAATGGTTCCTGTCTTGGGCCAACAGAAGTTCTGGGTGCCATGACCACCAGGGTCCCTCTAGTCTCAGTCAGATTATTAAGTCTGGTCTTATGAGAATTTGGGGTCTGCATCCCACTGCTCTCCTGCTCCCTCAGGGGTTCTCTGTTGTGTTCCCTGTCGAGGTAGTCATCAGTTGTAGCCAGGCACCATCCAGTTCTTCTGGTCTCAGGGTGATGTAGTCGCTGGTTCATGGGGCTTACACATTCTTAATAGTAATAGTCAATTGTTCCCAGAATAGGGAATTTTTATTCTAATAACTACATGGGTCATACACCAATATGGCACATTTTAGAAGTGAAGCTCATAATTCATTATGCAAAATACAAAAATTCACAAATGATTCTCTGAAATACCTCTATAGCATTCTTTGTTGCTTACCAGATTGTTCCATTAAATTTTTGCTACTGCTACTTTAGAATTCTACCTTAGTACCACATCCCTTTCCACCATTTACTTAGGAAAAAAAAAAAAAAAACACTCACAAACACTTTTGTATTCTGCAGTGTTAATCCTGGTATGCCTTTTCAGTTTTCTTCTAGGTACAAATACCAACTGTAATGGACATTAATCATAATGATGATGGTATTAATAACAATAACAATAGTCCATTCTGAGTTAGTTTAATTCTTTTCATAGACTTGAACTTAAATTATTGTTTCTCGATTTCAGAGGTAAACAGCTCCTTAGGGCTCTCTGAGATCAGGAGAGTACAGCAGAGAAGCCAACTGTTAGGCTTGTTAGACTTTCTCCTTTCCCCTTGTCTACGCCCCTTTTGGTAGTTTTACTTGAAGGGAGAGCTGAAGAGTTAATATTTAGGGTTTTTGCAATATGGCAGATTCTCCACTTGGGAAGTCATGGTGCAATGAGGGAAGGCCTTACCTATTTATTTTTCTGGTAGTCTTTTTTTGTTTGTTTTGTTTTTGCTGAAATGTAGTTGAATGTATTGGAGTAAACACTAGGAAGGATGCCAGCTAAGCTTAAGCTTTTCTTAGCTTTTCCATAACCACTGGAATATCTTTTGCTAAAGGATCCTTTGAAAGTTGGAGAAATGAAAGAATAAATGGCAGTCCTGCTTAAATAGATCTAAGAATCATCACTGCCTCCACTTCTGCCCCTGTCAGAGCCTAGGATTAAATTTGTGCCTTGGCCTGTGCGTGCTTCCTTTACTTGTTTACCTGAGATTAGCCTTCAGGTGGTGAGTATACAATGCTCACTTCAGTGTAAAATGCTGGGCCCAGCAATGGAGTTGAAGACGGATGACTTTTAGTGGAATTCTTTTTAAACCTGGAATGTGAGGAACCAAGCCACAGGTACACTAGGTATCTTAGTTTCCTAGGGCTGCCATAGCAAAACCACAAAGTGGATAACTTTAAAGAACAGAAATTTATCATTTTAAAGTTTTAGAGGCACTGGTAGAGGCTGTAAGTCCAAATCCAGGTATTGATCATGTCGATTCCTCCTAAGTGGTTTGAGTGACCAGCTTGTTTTGTGCCTCTCTCCTAGTCTCTGGTGGCTGCTGGCAACTTCTGGCATTTCCTTGTTACTTATGGATGCGTCTGCTTCCGTTGTCAGGTCCTGCCTGTCTTTCCCCATGTGTGTGACTCTGTTTACTTATCTGTTCTTCCCTTTCAAAAGACATCAATTGGTAGGGATTAGAACTCACCCTACCTTGATATGACTTAGCTGATATCTTCAAAGAAAGACCTTATTTCCCCAAATATGGTCACATTCACAGGTACAGGGGTTAAGACTTCAATATATATTTTTGAGGGACACGATTGAATCCATAGCACTCAGCATATGAAGTATATACAAAACTTAGGCTGAATGGACCTAGTTTTACTTGTAAGAGATTACCTGTAACATCATTAATGATTGTGAGTGAAGCAAATGGCTACTTAAAAATTGACAGTAAATAAGAAGGAAGATATAATTAAAACATGAACAGTCCTAACACACAATCCTCAAGAAAATATTTTAGGAAAGGAAAAATACAAACTGATTAAATGATTGAACATATTGCAAAATTTCAGGGTAGTTTCCTCATTTTATTGTTACTTTTTTTTTTTTTACCAAATATGTTTCTTTTTTTTTATATAAATCTTATGGGACTATCAAAAGAATAAATTAATTTAAAATTTAATGCTTATAAATGAACAGTTAAAAATGTTAATACAAAAGTGAGATACCAGTTGGAAATTATAATAAATTCTAGGTTACCTCAGACATGAATAAATTCTAACCCAGCAACTTATTTTTACATAAATGAATTAATGCAATAGACAGTATAGCACCAAGTTAGGGGCCTGTGATGCACTGATTAACAATCCAGTGGGATTTTTCTTGTTGCATTCCACACTGAGAAGACAGATACAAACTATTGAATAAAAAAATCTCACATCTCAGATATTATTAACTGTTAAGTCATGGAGGTGTGAATGTAGTTTTAACAATAAACAGAATCTAAGAAAGGTAAAATTACATTTGCCATATTATTTATTCATGGTTAGAAACGTGGCCTCAGTCTGTTAAGGAAGTGTTTTACAATGGGAGTTTGAAACTAAGCATGGGTTGTTTGATTAATTTACTGTTATCTAAAAAATGTTAAATTCACCAAATAACCTATTCTCCAAGTACTGTGATCAGTGGGAGTATGTATCCCATATGGTGATGTAGGGTATACAAAGAGCAGCAGATGGTCTACTGAATAATTGAAATTGGCCTTCATAGCACAAATCTATCTGGGTCACCTTTACCTGTTACTTTTCTAAGCAAACACATGGAGGCCCATAGCTAACTCAGTTTTTTGGGTTAATGCTGAAAGAGGCCATAGATTATTTAATTTTCTCCCTTTCTCACAGTTAATAAAGCAGTGTATAGAAGTGAAATTAAATTATGCAAGTACACATCTGTGGAAAGAGACGATGGAAAAGTTCAACATCAGCAGTCTGAACAAGGCCAGGGGCTGACTGCAGATAAGACCATCAATTTGCTCATATGCAAGTTCAAGTTGAAACTGAAGAAAATTAGGACAAGCCCACGAGAGCCAAAGCCCAACCTTGAGTATATCCCACCTGAATTTAAAGACCGTCTCAAGAATAGTGCTAATGACTTAAGACCAGACAAGTTGTGGGATGTTATCAAGGACATCATACATGAAGAAAGCAAGAGGTCATTAAAACGACAGGAAAGAAAGAAAAGACCAAAAAGGATGTTGAAAGAGGCTGAAACTTGCTCTTGAATGTCGAGTAGGTAAAGCTAAAGGAAGAAATGATAAAGCAAAAGAGTGGAACAGAAGATTTCAAAAGGAGGCTCTAGAAGACAAAGTGAAGTATTATAACGACATATGTAAAGGCCTGGAGATAGAAAACCAAAAGGGAAGAACACATTCAGCATTTTTTCAAGCTATGAGAACTGAAGAAAAATTCAAGCCTTGAGTTGCAATATTGAAGGATTTTACAGGGAAAATATTAAATGGTGTAGGAAGCATCAAAAGAAGATGAAAGGAATACATGGAGTCACCGTACCAAAAAGAATTGGTCAATATTCAGCCATTTCAGGAAGTAGCATATGATCAGGAACTGATGGTACTGAAGTAAGAGGCCCAAGCTGCACTGAAGGCATTGATGAAAAACAAGCCTCCAGGAATTGACAGAATACCAATTGAAATGTTTCAACAAATGGATGCAACGCTGGAAGTGCTCACTTGTCTATGCCAAGAAATTTGGAAGACAGCTGCCTGGCCAACTGACTGGAAGAGATCCATATTTATGCCTATTCCCAACAAAGGTGATCCAAACAAATGTGGAAATTATTGAACAATATCATTAAAATCACACACAAGTAAAATTTTGCTGAAGATCATTCCAAAGCTGCTACAGCAATACATCAACAGGGAACCGCCAGAAATTCAAGCTGGATTAAGAAGAGGACGTGGAACCAGAGATATCATTGTTGATGTCAGATGGATCCTGGCTGAAAGCAGAGAATACCAGAAAGATGTTTACTTGTGTTTTATTAACTATGCAAAGGCATTCGACTGTGTGGATCATAACAAATTACAGATAACACTGAGAAGCATGGGAATTCCAGAACACTTAATTGTGCTCATGAGGAACCTGTACATAAATCAAGAATCAGCCCTTCAAACAGAACAAGGGGATACTGCATAGTTTAAAGTCAGGAAAGGTGTGCATCAGGATTGTATCCTTTCACCATACCTATTCAATCTGTATGCCGAACAAATAATACGAGAAGTTGGACTATATGAAGAAGAACAGGGCATCAGAATTGGAGAATGACTCATTAACCACCTGTGTTATGCAGATGACACAACCATGCTGGCTGAAAGTGAAGAGGACTTGAAGCATTTACTGATGAAGATCAAAGACCACAGCCTTCAGTATGGACTACACTTCAACATAAAGAAAACAAAAATCCTCACAAGTGGTGTGAAAAGAAACATCATGATAAATGGAGAGAAGATTGAAGTTGTGATGGATTTCATTTTACTTGGATCCATAATCAACAGCCGTGGAAGCAGCAGTCAAGAAATCAAAAGACTCATTGCATTGGGCACATTTGCTGCAAAAGACCTCTTTAAATTGTTTAAAAGCAAAGACTAATATTAGGGTGCGCCTGACCCAAGTCATGGTGTTTTCATTTGCCTCATATGCATGCGAAAGCTGGACAATGAATAAAGAAGACTGAAGAATGATTGATGCCTGTGAATTGTGGTGTTGGTGAAGAATACTGAATACACCATGGACTGCCAAAAGAATGAACAAATCTGCCTTGGAAGAAGTACAATCAGAATGCTCCTTAGAGGCAAGGAGGGTGCGACTAAGTCTCACATACTTTAGACATATTTTCAGGAGGGACCAGTCCTTGGAGAAAGACGCCATGCTTGGTAAAGTAGAGGGTCCGCGAAAAAGAGGAATACCCTCAAGGAGATGGATTGACACAGTGGCTACAACAAAGGGCTCAAGCGGAACGACAATTGTGAGGATGGTGCAGGACTGGGCAGTGTTTCATTCTGTTGCATGCAGGGTTGCTATGAGTTGGAACTGACTTGATGGAACCTAACTACAACAACAGGTACCCACTGTGAATAAGAGCTTCAGAACAGAGGTGACTGGCATATTTAGGGTGGCTGCTCTAGGAGTGGAGCCCTGGTGGTGCAGTGATTAACAGCTTGGCTGCAAATGAAAAAATCAGCAGTTCGAATCCACCAGCCTCTCCTTGGAAACCGTATAAAGAAGTTCTACTCTGTCCTACAGGTTCGTTAGGAGTTGGAATTGACTCAACGGCAACAGGTTCGATTTTGGGTTTTGGTCTAGGAGCAGGCCTAACCCCATTTTGTTACAAGCTCCTGCTTCTGCATTTCTCAGGAGGTTGTGTGCAGGAGCTCTAAAAATCAAAGCATTTAAGCAAAGTAAAATGGTTGGTCTGAGCCTGCATTCAGACTCCATCTTGACTCACGCTAACTTCTCTAATAGAAGTCTGGTACAGAGTTAGAAGCTTGTGACTAAGAAACTTTGCTCTTTGATTTAAGGAAAAGTCCTGATACCAGCCCACTTAAGTACATAACAAAGGATTCCCCTTGCAACTGTCAAACCCTTAGGGTGACTTAAGAACATAACAAATGAAACATTTTTAATGTTCTTAAAGGGGAGTCTTGACACTAGATCCTTATCAGAAGTACCCCTCTCAGCAGCCCTCAGGAAATGTTTAAGATAATTACCTTGTAATCAATCCTGTAAAACCCCTTTAGTCACATAGTCAACCTGACCAATCCAAATAGCTCACAATCTGTTTTCAACCAATCACTGTAAAGGGCCCCCTCCCCCTCCCCTCCCCCTCCCCTCCCCCTCCCCTCCCCCTCCCCTCCCCTCCTCCTCCCCTCCCCTCCTCCTCCCCTCCCCCTCTCCCTCCCCTCTCCCTCCCCTCCCCTCCTCTCCCCTCCCCCTCCCTCTCCCCTCCTCTCCCCCTCCCCTCTCCCTCCCCCCTCCCCCCCCAGCCTCCGAGCTCCTTTTGTCCTGCCTCCTGGTCTAGCAACTTCCGACCGGAATATTGTAACCTAATTTCTGGTTTCCATCTTATATCTGTGTCCGGGAAGCAGCCACCCCTTGGATTCATTGGTCTTCATTCTGTGTGGGCTACCTTCTCCCCATTCGAATGTTTCGTGAGTAAGAGAATTTCAATAAATCTTTGTTTCACTTTAACAGAGTCTGAGGGTTTTACTGTAGAACAATTGCAAGTTTGTGAATGAATAGTAAGTATCTAAAACCCAGTTTCTTAATTTCCAGTCCAGTGCTGTTTTCATGCTACTATCCTGCTTCCCCCAAGTACTTTGTTACAAAATTGTTAAAATTGGGCAAAAATACATTTTCTTCAATTATCCAAACAGTGACCCCTAAATGTTTTTGGAATTGTTATTACTTCCTGTGTCACGTTAATCATGCTGCGTCTTTACAAAATGTGTATACAACTTGCTTCTCCCTCTTTGTTTTTGTTTTAAAGATGACAAGTTACACAATTAATTTGGTTGTGAGATTTGATAATTTTGAAATACTTCCAATAGAAGGCAATGTCTTTTTGGTAGAAATTAAGTTTTGTCATGTTTATATTCCTAGCAACTAATAGGTTGCCTGGTGAATAATTAGTGTTCTCTGAACTGAACATGAGTCTTAACCAAATGGATATAATTGACATATAGGTTTTAAGAAATCTGGCTTTGAAATCACCTACTTAGAAGGTGCTTTAGTTTTCCACTTTATGTGGGTAGACATTGTTTAAGTAGAAATTAAACCATGATCTATTAAAACAAGCATGGCATTGTCAAGAAGGGAATTAGTTACGGTTCTGTCCTGGTTAGGTTTCTTATTATTTGTGTTGTAATTGTAAAATGCATTCTTGATACTACCATATGTTTTTCTCATTTTAATGTAAGTATAGCTTATATCAATGGTCCCTGGTGGCACTTGGCTACTAACTGAAAGGTCTTAGGTTGGAACCACTGGAGAAAAGACCTAGTGATCTGCTCGCATAAAGATTACAGCCTAGGAAACCCTATGTGGCAGTTCTACTCTGTCCTACAGGGCTGCTATGTCGGGATCAATTCGCTGGCACACAATGACAATGTAGTTTATATCATTTACTTCTAACAGCCATTCCAGCCAACTTCAACAATTCAATGTTATGAATTACTTTAGGTTGTTACTATTTTGATTCATCTTTATTTTTGTGTCCTCTATAGTTCTTTTGCCTTTGAAGCTACTCTAACTTCAAAGAAAGTTTGAACAAATGAAGAGATACATGGGCTCAGTGCTGAAAGAGGGGAATTTCAAAAACTGGGATAAACGTGATTCTATGGTTCTTTTTGGTCTTTGCTGTGGAGTTGGCAGTAGAACTGTTCATAGAATTTTCTTGGCTGTAATCTTTACCAAAGCAGATACCCAGGCCTTTTCTTCCATGGAGCCGCTAAGGGGGTTTGAAACAAATGCAAATCACTTGTGCTAGCCAGCTCCTTTTGTTCTTTACCAAAAAAAATCCAAACCTGTTGCAGGCGAGTGGATTCTAACTCAGTAACCTTATAGGTCGGAACAGAACTGCCCCATTAGGTTTCCAAGGAGCGGCTGATGGATTCGAAATGCCACCTTTTGGTTAGCAGACAAGCCTTTAACCACTGTGTTAGCAGGGCTCCTTTTGGTCTTTAAAACCAAAACCAAGCCGGTTGCTGTGGAGTCAATTCTGACTCATAGCGACCTAATTGCCCCATACAGTTTCTAAGAAGCACCTGGTTGATTCAAACTGCCGACCTTTTGGTTAGCAGCAGTAGCTCTTAACCACTATGCCACCAGGGTTTCCTTTTGGTCTTTAGTGAGTATTAAACTTAAAAAATCTCTTCTCAGAAAGTTCTTCCCCTGTACTTACCCCCTGCTCTCCCTTTCTTATTCAGCACATATATATACTATACACAATTGATGACAGAGGAGATGAGAGGACTTGTATTTAAGGAGAACAGTGCAGCAGCTGCGTCTTGAGGCAGAATTTGGGAAGCAGGGATTTTGGAGAACATGAGAAAGAGCTACAGAACTCCAAGTCTCAGTATTGGGCACAGCTCGTCCAGGCAATTATCCCTTTGGGATGCCAGGAAACGCCTAAGCACCCACTAGGAAAAATTCCCCTGTCTCCACCTGAGTGTGGGAGGTAGGAGGGGTCAATAACTTGTTCCAGAATTCATTGTTTGCTGATAAAGGTGTACCACGCAGCTGCTCTATTCAGGCATATATAGCAAACTACATGAGTGATAAATGTTTATCTCTTGTACTCTTTTTTTTGAGAGCACACGTTTTGTAGCCTAGATAAATTTGTCTAAATGTTATCTGGTTATACATTGCTTTATTTCCTGGTATTTTTTCTTATTATGCTCTTATTGAAAAGTTGCAGATTCTTATATGTGCCTTGTATATGATTGTTGAATGACTGAATAAATGAAGAACAGTAATATAGCACTTAAGGCTGGAAAAATTCTGAGGAATCATGTAGCCCTATTCCCTAATACCCTAGATGAGGAAACAGAAGTCTGGAGAGGCTGGGTGACTTCTAATTAGCAGCAGAACGGGGGTTACTGTCCAGTGCCTTTGAATTTCTACTACGATGTGCTTTCAGTTGGGAAGAATAAAACCGCTGCTAAATTGATAGATTTTTTTTTTTAATCTCTTGACTCCAAGATAAAGGAGGTTCTCATTTTAGTGCTTAAGGCCTTATGACTCAGATATAATCTCCTTGAGCAGAAATTTCTCTTATACTAAGCCATATGCCATTACCCAGGAATTCCTTTTCCCAGCATCCACCCTAAAGTAACACATGCATATAAGAATTCATTAAAAAAAGTGTTTATAGTAACAAGGTTCATAAAAATAAAACCTGGAAACAATCTAAATGTTTCTGGATAGGGGAATGGCTAAATAAATCTTGATATTTTATTCTATGAAATACTATGCAACACTTAAAAAGAATGAGTCAGACCTATAATTAACGATAACAGTAAAACTCTAAAACGTTATACAATAAAAGTTGCAGAATACTTGCAGTACACAAAACATGCACATGTAAAAATATTGTACAGGTTTTCTGTATACATCTGATCTGTATGTAAAAAGATTAAAATGATAAATAAGTTAATTTTTAAATGGAGATAGTTACCTAATCAGGTGAAAACCCAGAAATCGGGTGAGGGGACTAAAAATTAAAGGTGGCATTCAAAATGAGGCTCGATTTCATATCTAGGTTTTTAATTTATAAGAAAGACAATGTATTCACAGATTACTTGAATAATGTAAAAGAGGAGTTTTTAAAGCACATAATCTGACAAAAACTTAGTCTGCCTCTATTTTTACATTATCTTACACTAAAAGCTACATAGTATAATGTAGAGATAATGAACAAGTTACTGGCATTTAATTATTACAGGAAACAATGAAAATAATAAAGGATAAGGAGGTAGTAATGAAAGGAGACAATAAAAAATGGCCTTGTTTTTATCAACAGAGTCAATTTAATTAAACCAATTTGTCTTTGGGTTTAAATAATGATTCACAAACATTCACTCTGCCATATTTCCTGGAAAAGATTAGAATTTTCAGATTTTGGTAATTCTGAAACCTTCTACCTTTTGCAGAAGCACTTAATCATTATGTATATTTTCACATCGATGGAAATTTAAAAAAATGAGTAAAACCAAGGATCAGAATAAAAGAGAATATTTAAATCTATATTTAGGGGAAATAGTAAAGTATACAAATATGCTAAATTATTCTTAAATGGACAAGCGATATTTAATTAAAATATTTATCTTACTGAGTAAATATAATGTCACCTTGAAATCTTATTTAGGAAGGAGAGTTTCATGAATATCTGTTTTACATCAGATATAATTTATAGCAAACTGTTGTGATGTTTATTTATGGGAAGTTATGTTGTGTGGAGGGTAAGATGACAGGCTTAGGACTCAGACATACCTAAGTTTTGAAAACCAGTTCCACCACTTACAAGCTTGGAGATCTTGGGGAAGTTATTTAACTTACCTGTGCCTCAGTTTACTCTTTTGTTAAAGGCAATAGCACTTCACGGATTATTTTATGGAGGCAATAAATGAAAGAAAAGCACTTAGCTCAGAAAGTGCTCAGTAATCTTGAGTTTTTTTTTTTTTTTTTTCTCCCTCCAGTGGAAGTTTATAAATGCAGACAGGCAGTAGGATGATAGCCTTTTATCAGTGTTCTATGAAACAAAGTGTAGATTATTTAGCTCTTTAGTGAATTTGCTGAATATGGGCTTCAAAGATACAATAGTTTAATCTCCACAGTGAGCTTTTCAAATTTTAGATAGGGGCAGAACAATCTGACATTTTTCCTTGTTTAGCCTGGCCAGGGAGAAAGAGTCAGAACACTAATAGGGAGAGACTGGAGATAAAGCCAAGAGTGGAGAGTCGACAAATATTCAGTATTCCTCCACTGAGCTCTCCACTGCTCCAAGATGATAAGTGACTTCTACTGACAAGATAAAAGAGTACTACTCCACAATTCTGTGGTTCCTTTAGAAGTGCCCTGCCCTTCATGGGGAGTATTTATCACAAGCTTTCCTTTAAAAAACGTGGATCTCAGCCATCTGGGCAGATTATGGTTTATCCATCACTTCAAGTTATCTCTAAGGTTCTTAACTTCTTCCATGAGCTCCAGTTTTTCCATGTTAAATAATTCTATAGTTAGGAAGATTGGAAGGTTTATTTTTTATTTAATTCCTACCTCTCAGGGAACACACACATGCACACACATATGCTCAGCACACTGCTGGGTTAGAAAAACCTTTTATGATAACATGTTTTTCCTTTGAATAACTGAAGGGTTATAGGAAATTATTGCTTTTCAGTATTATTATTTGCACTGAGAGACTGATTTCTACTTCCCTTTACTAGAGATGGAAAATATTCATTCACCATCTTCTGTATAATAACTTCTGATAGATCTGAACTTATTAAAAGCCCATTGTCAATATGGTGGTTGAAAACAAAGACAACCTAATATTCTGTTTCTGGTGTCAATGCCGACATTGTCATAAACCAGAAATGTGTACATGAAAAACATTGGTTCTAAAAGTGTTTTTACCTAGTGAAGGATTGAATATCTGTAATGGGCAAAAACATTTTGATTTCTTAATACCGGTTGTCTCATGGTTATCTAACTAGAGATTTTGACCAGATAAATGCAGTTGTATCATACACTGGATAGTCAAGACTCTTTTTTTTTTTTTTTTAATTGATCTTTGTTCTTGTCATGTTCATTTATTCAGGATTTAGTGAATGAAATTTTTTTTGTATGTTAGACTTTGTTCAACAGCTGGTTAAGTTAGAATGAAACTCATTCAAATTTAAGCATCTTTCATTTACTGTAGAAACATAACCCTTCAGATCTTATTTGGTTCAAACTGATTATGTGCAAAATAAGTTTTTAGAAAGCTAAATGAACTATGTGTTTATTGATCTAGTCAACTGGGATTCCATACATGGGATTGTAAATGCTAACTTGCTATGTAGTCTGTTGTGTTTCCCTTTTTGCCTTAATTTCCAAGAAGTGAAGAAACAAAATTTTTTAAAATTATTTATTGTGCTTTAAGTGCAAGTTTAAAAATCAAGTCAGTATCTCATACAAAAAGTTATACACACCTCGCTAGGTACTTGTAGCTGCTTCCACCCTAATGAGACAGCACATTTCTCCTCTCCTCCCTGTATTGCCCATGTCCATTCAACCAGCTCCTGTCCCCCTCTTTCTCCTCGTCTCAGCTCCAGACAGAAATTGCCTACATAGCCACATATGTCTACTTGAGCTAAGAAGTTCACTCCTCACCAGTGTCTTTATCTATTTTATAGTCCAGTCCAATCCCTGTCTGAAGAGTTGAGTTCGGAAATGGTTCCAGTCTTGGGCTAACAAAGGGTCTGGGGACCATGACCTCCAGGGTTCCTGTAGTCTCAGTCAGACCATTAAGCCTGGTCTTTTTTACAAGAATTTTCGTCCCCAGACCTTCTGTTAGCCCAAGACAGAAATTATACCCAAAGCCAACTCTTCAGACCGGGATTGGACTGGACTATAAGACAAAAAATGATACTGGTGAGGAATAAGTTTCTTGGATCAAGTAGACACATGAGACTATGTGGGAAGCTCCTCTCTGGAGGGGAGATGTGAAGGCTGAAGGGGACAGAAGCTGGCTGAATGGACATGGAAATAGAGGGTGGAGAGAAGGAGTGTGCTCTCTCATTAGGGGGAGAGCAACTAGGAATATATAGCAAGGTGTATTTAAGGTTTTGTATGAGAGACCAACTTGATTTGTAAACTTTCACCTCAAGCACAATAAAAATTAAAAAAAAAATTAGAACTTGAGATCTGCATCCCACTGTTCTCCTGCTCCATCAAGGATTCTCTGTTGTGTTCCCTGTCAGGGCAGTGACTGGTGGTAGGTGGGCACCATCTAGTTCTTCCAGTCTCAGGCTGATGTAGCCTCTGGTTTATGTGGGCCTTTATATCTCTTGGGCTCATCTTTACCATATGTCTTTGGTGTTCTTCATTTTCCTTTGCTGGGTTGAGACCAATTAACACATCTTAGATGGCCACTTGCTAGCGTTTAAGACCCCAGATGCCTCTCACCAAAGTGTGATGCAGAATGTTTTCTTAATACATTTTGTTATGCCAATTGACCTAGATGTCCCCTGAAACCATGGTCCCCAAATGCCCGTCCTGTTACTCTGGCCTTCAAAGCATTTGGTTGTATTCAGGAAACTTCTTTGCTTTTGGTTTAGTCCAGTTGTGCTGACCTCTCCTGTATTGTTTGTTGTCTTTCCGTTCACCTAAAATAGTTCTAGCCTACTATTTAATTAGTGAATACCTCTCTCACCCTCTCCCCACCCTCGTAACCATCCAAGAATATTTTCCTCTGTGTTTAAACTTTTTCTAGAGTTCTTCTAATAGTGGTCTCATACAATATTTGTCCTTTTGCAACTGACTAATTTCACTCAGCATAATGCCTTCCAGATTCCTCCATGTTATGAGATGTTTCACAGCTTTATTGTCATCTGAAGAACCAATTTAATACTCAGTCACAGTAAACACAGCCCAGGTGGTTGATATATGTATTTAATTATATTTTACAAATATATGTGGTCTTTTATAATAACACATTCCTTTAGGAAGCTGGCATAGCGGCAATTATATCGAGAACAAGTAAGTAGATACGCAATCTTTTGCAAAACCCTTCCCCTTAAATGCAACATGAGATGATTGAATCAAGTAACCTCTCACATCTCTTCTTGATCAAATTTCTGTTATTATGACTGGGGTTTTGAATACCTATATCCAGCTTTTCCACCAGAGCAATGAAAACTGGTTTACTTTAACTTAGGGACCTGTGTAAATCTGAAAATTTCTAATCATTGAAAGACTCGTGAAGGAGCTGTCATTTTAATATTGTACAGTCATATCCAGAAACCCTGGTGGTGTAGTGGTTAAGTGTGACAGCTGTTAACCAAAAGTTCAGAAGTTCGAATCCACCAGATGCTCCTTGGAAACTCTATGGGGCAGTTCTACTCTGTCCTGTAGGGTTGCTATGAGTCAGAATCGACTTGACGGCAATGGGTTTGGTTTTTTTTTTTAATAGTCATATACGGTGTTTGATTGTTTAGGGTCAAAAGATCTGGGATGTTTTCAGGAAGGAAAGACCCTTATTTTATTGTTTAATTCATGGGACTAATTTGTCACAGTGCCTCTCCCATTTATCTGAAATCCTGCCTAAATATCGCATTTATCATTACAGAAATCAGATAAATTAATAACACCTGAATAAAAGAATCATAGTTTAGCTAGAGGAGGACCGCAAGAGTTCAACCACTGAGTTAAGGATACAAGGTGATGTACACCAGTGCTTCTCAAGCTTTAATGTGTATATGAAGTGCTCAGGATTATAACAGGGATGGGTTACCCAATGAGCAAGTTATGTTGTTGTTTGGTGCCATTGAGCCAGTTCCAATTCTTAGTGACCCTATGTACAACAGAATGAAACACTGTCCGGTCCTGCACCGTCCTCACAACCGCTTTTCTGCTTGAGCCCATTGTTGCAGCCACTGGGTCAATCCATTTCCTTGAGGGACTTCCTCTTTTTCACTGACCTTTTATTTTACCAAGCATGATGTCCTTCTCCAGGGACTGATCCCTCCTGATAACTTGTCCAAACTATGTAAGACTTAGTCTAGCCATCCTCGTTTCTAAGGAGCATTCTGGTTGTACTTCTGCAAGACAGATTTGTTCCTTCTTTTGGCAGTCCATGGTATATTAAATATTCTTCACCAACACCACAATTCAAATGTGTCAATTCTTCTTCAGTCTTCCTTATTCATTGCCCAGCTTTCGCATGCATGTGAGGCGATTGAAAACACCATGGCTTGGGTCAAGATTGGAGGAAGCAAGGTATGCACAGGCTTACTTGTGCTTACTTACACACTCTAGTGCATAATTTCACCTGCTTTTCATCGCATCCGCAGGTGGAATTGTGCAGTACAGTTTTGCAAGTAAACACAATTAAGCCCGAGTGCTGACTGGTTAATCCACCCCTGCTTGGAAATCTTGTTAAATGCAGATTGGGATTCAGTAGGTCCGGGGTGGAGCCTGAGATCTTATATTTCTAACAAGCTCACTGGCCGTGCCAGTTCTGCTGATCTGAGGTCTTGAGATGCAAAGATGTATATAACTGATATTTGGGGTCAGGTTATGCTAATAGTCTTGAAGGTTAGGCTACTAGTCTTGATTCGAAATCTAAAAATATTTGGAGGTCACTTTCTCTTCTGGACTTTCATAAAAAAAAAATTTTTTTTTTTTTTTTTATAATAACTTTTATTAAGCTTCAAGTGAACGTTTACAAATCCAATCAGTCTGTCACATATAAGTTTACATACATCTCACTCCCTACTCCCACTTACTCTCCCCGTCTTGAGTCAGCCCTTTCAGTCTCTCCTTTCTTGACAATTTTGCCGGCTTCCCTCTCTCTCTATCCTCCCATCCCCCCTCCAGACAAGAGTTGCCAACACAATCTCAAGTGTCCACCTGATATAATTAGCTCACTCTTCATCAGCATCTCTCTCCCACCCGCTGACCAGTCCCTTTCATTTCTGATGAGTTGTCTTCGGGGATGGTTCCTGTCCTGTGTCAACTGAAGGTCTGGGGAGCATGGCCGCCGGGATTCCTCCAGTCTCAGTCAGACCATTAAGTTTGGTCTTCTTATGAGAATTTGGGGTCTGCATCCCACTGATCTCCTGCTCCCTCAGGGGTCCTCTGCTGTGCTCCCTGTCAGGGCAGTCATCAACTGTGGCCGGGCACCAACTAGTTCTTCTGGTCTCAGGATGATGTAGGTCTCTGGTTCATGTGGCCCTTTCTGTCTCTTGGGCTCTTAGTTGTCATGTGGGCTTGGTGTTCTTCATTTTTCTTTGCTCCAGGTGGGTTGAGACCACTTGCTGCATCTTAGATGGCTGCTTGTTAGCATTTAAGACCCCAGACGCCACATTTCAAAGTGGGATGCAGAATGATTTCATAATAGAATTATTTTGCCAATTGACTTAGAAGTCCCCGCAAACCATGCTCCCCAGACCCCCGCGCTTGCTCCGCTGACCTTTGAAGCATTCATTTTATCCCGGAAACTTCTTTGCTTTTGGTCCAGTCCAATTGAGCTGACCTTCCATGTATTGAGTGTTGTCTTTCCCTTCACCTAAAGCAGTTCTTATCTACTGACTAATCAATAAAAAAACCCTCTCCCACCCTCCCTCCCTCCCCCCCTCGTAACCACAAAAGTATGTGTTCTTCTCAGGTTTACTGTTTCTCAAGATCTTATAATAGTGGTCTTATACAATATTTGTCCTTTTGCCTCTGACTAATTTCGCTCAGCATAATGCCTTCCAGGTTCCTCCATGTTATGAAATGTTTCAGAGATTCGTCACTGTTCTTTATCGATGCGTAGTATTCCATTGTGTGAATATACCACAATTTATTTAACCATTCATCCGTTGATGGACACCTTGGTTGCTTCCAACTTTTTGCTATTGTAAACAGAGCTTCAATAAACATGGGTGTGCATATATCTGTTTGTATGAAGGCTCTTGTATCTCTAGGGTATATTCCTAGGAGTGGGATTTCTGGGTTGTATGGTAGTTCTATTTCTAACTGTTTAAGATAACGCCAGATAGATTTCCAAAGTGGTTGTACCATTTTACATTCCCACCAGCAGTGTATGAGAGTTCCAATCTCTCCGCAGCCTCTCCAACATTTATTATTTTGTGTTTTTTGGATTAATGCCAGCCTTGCTGGTGTGAGATGGAATCTCATCGTAGTTTTAATTTGCATTTCTCTAATGGCTAATGATCGAGAGCATTTTCTCATGTATCTGTTGGCTGCCTGAATATCTTCTTTAGAGAAATGTGTGTTCATATCCTTTGCCCACTTCTTGATTGGGTTGTTTGTCTTTTTGTGGTTGAGTTTTGACAGAATCATGTAGATTTTAGAGATCAGGCGCTGGTCGGAGATGTCATAGCTGAAAATTCTTTCCCAATCTGTAGGTGGTCTTTTTACTCTTTTGGTGAAGTCTTTAGATGAGCATAGGTGTTTGATTTTTAGGAGCTCCCAGTTATCGGGTTTCTCTTCATCATTTTTGGTAATGTTTTGTATTCTGTTTATACCTTGTATTAGGGCTCCTAGGGTTGTCCCAATTTTTTCTTCCATGATCTTTATCGTTTTAGTCTTTATGTTTAGGTCTTTGATCCACTTGGAGTTAGTTTTTGTGCATGGTGTGAGGTATGGGTCCTGTTTCATTTTTTTGCAAATGGATATCCAGTTATGCCAGCACCATTTGTTAAAAAGGCTGTCTTTTCCCCAGTTAATTGACACTGGTCCTTTGTCAAATATCAGCTGCTCATACGTGGATGGATCTATGTCTGGGTTCTCAATTCTGTTCCATTGGTCTATGTGTCTGTTGTTGTACCAATACCAGGCTGTTTTGACTACTGTGGCTGTATAATAGGTTCTGAAGTCAGGTAAGGTGAGGCCTCCCACTTTCTTCTTCTTTTTCAGTAGTGCTTTGCTTATCCGGGGCTTCTTTCCCTTCCATATGAAATTGGTGATTTGTTTCTCTATCCCCTTAAAATATGACATTGGAGTTTGGATCGGAAGTGCGTTAAATGTATAGATGGCTTTTGGTAGAATAGACATTTTTACTATGTTAAGTCTTCCTATCCATGAGCAAGGTATGTTTTTCCACTTAAGTATGTCCTTTTGAATTTCTTGTAGTAGAGCTTTGTAGTTTTCTTTGTATAGGTCTTTTACATCCTTGGTAAGATTTATTCCTAAGTATCTTATCTTCTTGGGGGCTACTGTGAATGGTATTGATTTGGTTATTTCCTCTTCGGTGTTCTTTTTGTTGATGTAGAGGAATCCAAGTGATTTTTGTATGTTTATTTTATAACCTGAGACTCTGCCAAACTCTTCTATTAGTTTCAGTAGTTTTCTGGAGGATTCCTTAGGGTTTTCTGTGTATATAATCATGTCATCTGCAAATAGTGATAACTTTACTTCTTCCTTGCCAATCCGGATGCCTTTTATTTCTTTGTCTAGCCTGATTGCCCTGGCTAAGACTTCCAACACGATGTTGAATAAGAGTGGTGATAAAGGGCATCCTTGTCTGGTTCCCGTTCTCAAGGGAAATGCTTTCAGGTTCTCTCCATTTAGAGTGATATTGGCTGTTGGCTTTGCATAGATGCCCTTTATTATGTTGAGGAATTTTCCTTCAATTCCTATTTTGGTAAGAGTTTTTATCATGAATGGGTGTTGGACTTTGTCAAATGCCTTTTCTGCATCAATTGATAAGATCATGTGGTTTTTGTCTTTTGTTTTATTTATGTGATGGATTACATTAATGGTTTTTCTGATATTAAACCAGCCTTGCATACCTGGTATAAATCCCACTTGATCAGGGTGAATTATTTTTTTGATGTGTCGTTGGATTCTATTGGCCAGAATTTTGTTGAGGATTTTTGCATCAATGTTCATGAGGGATATAGGTCTATAATTTTCTTTTTTTGTAATGTCTTTACCTGGTTTTGGTATCAGGGAGATGGTGGCTTCATAGAATGAGTTGGGTAGTATTCCGTCATTTTCTATGCTTTGGAATACCTTTAGTAGTAGTGGTGTTAACTCTTCTCTGAAAATTTGGTAGAACTCTGCAGTGAAGCCGTCCGGGCCAGGATTTTTTTTTGTTGGGAGTTTTTTGATTACCGTTTCAATCTCTTTTTTTGTTATGGGTCTATTTAGTTGTTCTACTTCTGAATGTGTTAGTTTAGGTAGGTAGTGTTTTTCCAGGAATTCATCCATTTCTTCTAGGTTTTCAAATTTGTTAGAGTACAATTTTTCATAATAATCTGAAATGATTCTTTTAATTTCATTTGGTTCTGTTGTGATGTGGTCCTTCTCATTTCTTATTCGGGTTATTTGTTTCCTTTCCTGTATTTCTTTAGTCAGTCTAGCCAATGGTTTATCAATTTTGTTAATTTTTTCAAAGAACCAGCTTTTGGCTTTGTTAATTCTTTCGATTGTTTTTCTGTTCTCTAATTCATTTAGTTCAGCTCTAATTTTTATTATTTGTTTTCTTCTGGAGCCTGATGGATTCTTTTGTTGCTCACTTTCTATTTGTTCAAGTTGTAGGGACAGTTCTCTGATTTTGGCTCTTTCTTCTTTTTGTATGTGTGCATTTATTGATATAAATTGGCCTCTGAGCACTGCTTTTGCTGTGTCCCAGAGGTTTTGATAGGAAGTATTTTCATTCTCGTTGCTTTCTATGAATTTCCTTATTCCCTCCTTGATGTCTTCTATAACCCAGTCTTTTTTCAGGAGGGTATTGTTCATTTTCCAAGTATTTGATTTCTTTTCCCTCGTTTTTCTGTTATTGATCTCTAGTTTTATTGCCTTGTGGTCTGAGAAGATGCTCTGTAATATTTCGATGTTTTGGACTCTGCAAAGGTTTGTTTTATGACCTAATATGTGGTCTATTCTAGAGAATGTTCCATGTGCGCTGGAAAAAAAAGTATATTTTGCAGCAGTTGGGTGGAGAGTTCTGTATAAGTCAATGAGGTCAAGTTGGTTGATTGTTGTAATTAGATCTTCCGTGTCTCTGTTTAGCTTCTTACTGGATGTCCTGTCCTTCTCCGAAAGTGGTGTGTTGAAGTCTCCTACTATAATTGTGGAGGTATCTATCTCGCTTTTCAGTTCTGTTAAAATTTGATTTATGTATCTTGCAGCCCTGTCATTGGGTGCGTAAATATTTAATATGGTTATGTCTTCCTGATCAATTGTCCCTTTTATCATTATATAGTGTCCTTCTTTATCCTTTGTGGTGGATTTAAGTCTAAAGTCTATTTTGTCAGAAATTAATATTGCTACTCCTCTTCTTTTTTGCTTATTGTTTGCTTGATATACTTTTTTCCATCCTTTGAGTTTTAGTTTGTTTGTGTCTCTAAGTCTAAGGTGTGTCTCTTGTAGGCAGCATATAGATGGATCGTGTTTCTTTATCCAGTCTGTGACTCTCTGTCTCTTTATTGGTGCATTTAGTCCATTTACATTCAGGGTAATTATAGATAAATAAGTTTTTAGTGCTGTCATTTTGATGCCTTTTTATGTGTGTTGTTGACAATTTCATTTTTCCACACACTTTTTTGTGCTGAGGCGTTTTTCTTAGTAAATTGTGAGATCCTCATTTTCATAGTGCTTGACTTTATGTTAGTTGAGTCGTTACGTTTTTCTTGGTTTTTGTCTTGAGTTATAGAGTTGTTATGCCTTTTTGTGGTTACCTCATTATATACCCCTATTTTTCTAAGTAAAAACCTAACTTGTATTGTTGTATATCGCCTTGTATCACTCTCCATATGGCAGTTCAATGCCTCCTGTATTTAGTCCCTCTTTTTGATTATTGTGATCTTTTACCTATTGACTTCCATAATTCCCTGTTATGTGTATTTTTTTTTTTAATTAATCTTAATTTGTTTGTTTTTGTGATTTCCCTATTTGAGTTGATATCAGGACGTTCTGTTTTGTGACCTTGTGTTGTGCTGATATCTGATATTATTGGTTCTGTGACCAAACAATATCCTTTAGTATTTCTTGTAGCTTTGGTTTGGTTTTTGCAAATTCTCTAAACTTGTGTTTGTCTGTAAATATCTTAATTTCGCCTTCATATTTCAGAGAGAGTTTTGCTGGATATATGATCCTTGGTTGGCAGTTTTTCTCCTTCAGTGTTCTGTATATGTGGTCCCATTCCCTTCTTGCCTGCATGGTTTCTGCTGAGTAGTCAGAACATATTCTTATTGATTCTCCCTTGAAGGAAACCTTTCTTTTCTCCCTGGCTGCTTTTAAAATTTTCTGTTTATCTTTGGTTTTGGTGAGTTTGATGATAATATGTCTTGGTGTTTTTCTTTTTGGATCAATCTTAAATGGGGTTCGATGAGCATCTTGGATAGATATCCTTTCATCTTTCATGATGTCAGGGAAGTTTTCTGTCAGAAGTTCTTCAACTATTTTCTCTGTGTTTTCTGTCCCCCCTCCCTGTTCTGGGACTCCAATCACCCGCAGGTTATCCTTCTTGATAGAGTCCCACATAATTCTTAGGGTTTCTTCATTTTTTTTAATTCTTTTATCTGATTTTTTTTCAGCTATGTTGGTGTTGATTCCCTGGTCCTCCAGATGTCCCAGTCTGCATTCTAATTGCTCGAGTCTGCTCCTCTGACTTCCTAGTGTGTTGTCTAATTCTGTTATTTTATTGTTAATCTTTTGGATTTCTACATGTTGTCTCTCTATGGATTCTTGCAACTTATTAATTTTTCCAGTATGTTCTTGAATAATCTTTTTGAGTTCTTCAACAGTTTTATCAGTGTGTTCCTTGGCTTTTTCTGCAGATATCCTAATTTCATTTGTGATATCATTAAGCATTCTGTAAATTAGTTTTTTATATTCTGTATCAGATAATTCCAAAATTGTATCTTCATTTGGGAAAGATTTTGATTCTTTTGTTTGGGGGGTTGGAGAAGCTGTCATGGTCTGCTTCTTTAAGTGGTTTGATATGGATTGTTGTCTCCGAGCCATCACTGGGAAACTAGTTTTTCCAGAAAATCCGCTAAAAAAAAACTGCAGTCAGATCCCTATCAGAGTTCTCCCTCTCACTGAGGCTATTCAGATGTTAATGAAGCCGCCTGGGGAGGGTGGGGGAGGGAACAGAGAGATAGGAGAGTAGCACCTCAGAATATAGCCAGAGTTGCTTGTCTTGCTTGGAATGACTGTTATATCTGAGATTCCCGCGGGCGCGTCGCCTATGTGTGCTGGCTGTGTGGAGATTGCCCCCAGGGGGTCTGGCCCGCTGGAGTCACAGTCAGATCCTCCGCTTCCAGCCCCACGCCCAGCGTCAAGGCTCCCCTACTGGGACGGTGCACTCTCAACTCCAAAATCAGTCGCTGCCTCCCGGGGACTTCTCGTCCCTCCAGCCGCGTGGCCGTGCCGCCCCCGTGAACCAGGTGGGCCCCCTCCCGGGGTTAGTTCAGATGGGTGGAGTAGCTCCCCGTGCTTGTGCCGCGACCAAGTGTCCCGGCTGGAACGCTGTTCTCCCCACTCCAATACCAGTCGCTGCCTCCCGGGGACTTCTCCTACCGGCTGCGTCCCACGCCGCCCGCGCGACCCGGCTGGTCCCCTTCCCGGGGTTAGTTCAGGGGGTGGAGCAACTCTCCGTGTTTATGGCGTACCTGCGAGCAGTCCAAATCCCTGCGGGACGGTTCCCCGGCTCGGATGCTGCTCTTTCTGCTCCAAGATCAGTCACTGCCTCCCGGGGACTTCTCCTACCGGCTGCGTCCCACGCCGCCCGTGGAACCGGCTGGTCCCCCTCCCGGGGTTAGTTCAGGGGGGTGGAGCAGGTCTCTGTGCTTGTGCCGTACCTGACTGGTACGCTGGCTCCAGGCTCTGGAAACTATCGCTGCTTCCCCGTATTACTTCGTTCTCCGTCTCTAAATCCGTGTTTGTTGTTCAGGGTTCGTAGATTGTTATGTATGTGATCGATTCACTTGTTTTTCCGTGTCTTTGTTGTAAGAGGGATCCGAGGTAACGTCTGCCTAGTCCGCCATCTTGGCTCCGCCTCAAAATTTTTTTTTTTAAAGTATTTATTGTAAAGTTGTGTGGTGCCAAGCTAACATTTTTAGCCATACATTGTCCATTTATGGAGAGGATTTGTTTACTGGAATGAAAATAAATCTAACATACTAGGCCAACTAGGTCTACAGGTCTATGCACATGTGTCTTGGGATGAATACAGAATTCTTTTATGTGCCTGGACTCTTTAACTTTCTTCATTTTGGTTGCCCCGGATGGCTTGATCTGAACAAGAGGGCAGAGTGGGAAAGCGGTTTGCTGTAGCAAATTTATGCCCTTTAAAATATCTTTTGAAATATAGCAGACGTTTTTATAAGCTATTTATAAATAAGCATCATAGAAATTTTTTTTTTTTGGTATGGGGGTGTGACATTCATTAATAAAGACTCATTAAGTCATTAACTTAATGAAAAGCTCAGATGATTATCACCCTTGAACCAAGGAATATTTTTATTTGTCCCTCTCCTGGAGATGCAGCCTCAGTGTTGCTGTTGATAGGGACTTACTGGATGATTTCAAGAGCATGCATTGGCATTCAGCTCCCTCATTGGTAATGAATAATTTATAATTATATAATATGCACATTGGTAAAGTGTTAAAAGGCAATAGAGAGAGAATTTTAATATAATTCTAGTTAAGATTGTCCTTGTTCAAATCTAATGCAAAAAGCCTTACTTAATTTTAAAGAGGAATGGCAATATCCATTACCATTTTGTTTGAAAACATAGGTATAAAAAGTTAAGGTCACAGAAGTTGTCAGGAATAGAGACAAAAATAGAACAGTTCACTTCAGAGTTGGGTCCTCCACAAAATTCTGCTGATAATTTTGCCTAGCAGCATAATGTAAATGAATATAACTTCCCCTTTTTTCTTTAAATGGTTTACTTCATTCAGTTCAAAACATTTGTCAAGAGTACACTTGTGTGCAGTGCACTGTCTTGTAGAGAATTTGTGTGAAAAAAATGAAAAATTAAGCTAAAAAGCAAAATAATAATAATAATAAAATTACTATATAGACCTTTGCTTCCAGTTAAAATGTAGTCATAGAGTCCAGATTTACCCTTCTGCCTGAAACAACTAAGAAACAAACAAACAACAAACAAAGCCAGACAAAATACGTAGAACAATAGTTTTCAGACATTAAGCAACAGGCAGCACAGGACTGATCTCTGAGAAAGTGGAAACAAATGAGGTAAGTTCTATGACTGCCTCAGCTTTATTGCCTGAAGAGAATTTCCAGGATGCTGGAACCCAGGCAGAGCCTTGTGGACTCCCAGAGTTGAGTAGATAGGGCTGGATATCTAGGGAGTTAGGTGGCTAGGGGTTGCAGAGTTCCTAAAAAGAGAGAGAAAATAAATAGCTTCTGAACTCTGCAGAAGGTTTGTCTTAAATTGGATATGAGTCAGTATATGCATCAGAGGAAATTGCTAAAGCCTGGTAAAGAACCACCAAAGGCACACATGGAAAAATCACCAAGGTTTACATAAAGCTGGGAATAGTTTATGTTCCCATCAGTCAAATGGAAAGTTTCATAATTTAAGGAATATAAGGTAGAGTACAGAGTGTCCTAGAGAAAAGACTCTCCAACTCCAGTGAGGTAAAATCAAAGAGATTTATTGAAGCCAGAATACCATTGCAATGGGAGGTCTCAAAACTTCAAGCTGAAGCTCACAGATCTCTAAAGGAAAATGCAAGTTACAAGTAACTATAGTGCTGAAGAGGGAAATAAAAAATTACAGTATTCTGATTGGTTTACACAGTAATTAAGGTAAGTCAAAGATGGGGCAAAGTAAAGCATACTTTTTAACATTAGCTGGTTACTGTCATACAGCTGGAATACATTGATTGGCTAAAAGATATAATTGCAAGACATGGGGTCACAGAGAGGGTTTAATGTGATTACAAAGTAATGACATGAAGGAAATTTTCAGGAGTGGTCTGTTAAAAGTTACCTTGTTCAGAGTGTCAATTTCTGGAGGAGATTGGAAACAAAAGAATTTCCATCAGGGAGCAAATGAGTTTCCATGAAGTATTCAGATTCTTTAGCCTGACTGCAAGGAAATTCATTTCCTTATTAATAGTAGGGCTTGGTTCCTAGGCAACAAAGGTAGAATCTGGGGGAAAGGTTACATGGAGCTTCCAGGCAGCAAATGTAGACCTAGGTGAAAGATTACATTGAGCACTTAGAGTTAGCTCAGTCACTTTACGAAAAGGCCAGATGCCTCTGTTTTGATTTTATTTCCTTATCATCCGAAAGATATTACTTCAGTAGTGAAGCAAAATAAGCCCTAGATTAATAAATTCTCTGGCCCTACCTCATGAATCTTAAAAGCAAGCCTCAAAAGGATAAACTCTATCCAAGGAATTCAACTATGTTCAATAAAATAGTTCAAGAATATTAATAGGGATATAAAAATATTTATCACCTACACAACGGATACCAAAATCACAATGTGTTGCATCCAATAAAAAATTACCAGGCATGCAAAGAAACAGAGAAGAATGATCCGTAATGAAGAATAAAAACAATTGATATAGGTACAAAAATGACACAGATGATAAAATAAGTAGACAAGAACATTAAAAGGGTTATTGTAACTGTATTCCATATGCTCATTAAAGTAGAAGAAAGATTGAGCATGTTAAGTAGAGACACAGAAGATATAAAAAAGACCCAAATCAAACTTCTAGAGATAAAGATACAAAACTGAGACAGAAAATATGCTGTGTGGAATTAATAGAATTTTAGACACTAAAAAATCAGGGAACTTGAAGATGTAGCAATAGATACCAACTGAAATGAAACAAAGAGAGTAACAAAAACAAAAACAAATGAACAGAGCATCAGTGATCTGTGGTACAACTTCAAGCAGCCAAACATATGTGTAATTGGAATCTCAAAGGAGGGATATCATGAAAATTATTTGAAGAAATGACTAAAATGTTTTCAATTCAAGAAGATCAATAAACTGCAAGTGAATGAACATGAAAACTATACCAGGGCACATTAAAATAAAATTACTTAAAAGCACTGAGAAGCTAAAAATCTTAAAAGCACTCAGACAAAAAAAAAAAAAAAAAAAAACCAACCACGCATTATGTACATGAGACACAAAATAAAAATGACAGTGCACTTTTCACTAGAAATAAGCCAGAAGACAGCGGAAAACTATTTTAAAGTATTGGGAGAAAGAAAAAACAAAACAAAACTAACACCTGTCAATTGACAATTCTTCATCAAAGTCTTCCTTATTATTCAAAAAAAAAAAAGGATCCTCATCAACTAGATTAGAATCACTTAGGAAAGTATGGACGTTGCCTATAAATCTTATAAGTGGTTGGTTACAATCACTCTTCTTTCCTTTCTTTATCAATACAAGATTAGCTAAGATTTATCTTAACTGGTAATTCTCAGGTCTGATTTTTAAAGGAAGGTATCCCTTCCCAGGTGTGTAAACTGTAACCGTTAGAAATTACCTTGTTTCAGATATTATTATCTTCCTAAATTTCTCTTCTGCAATGACAATTTAGTACCCTTCATACTCAGTATGTTTTAAACATCAGGGTGTTTATAAAATCACTCATGGGTCACAAGAAAATGTCGAGTGGTTGGGACAACAAAATAACAATCCAAAAATGATACAGAAAAGGAACCCGCAAACCCATTGCCGTCGAGTTGATTCCAATTCATAGCAACCCTATAGGACAGAGTAGAACTGCCCCACAGAGTTTTCAAAGAGCATCTGGTGGATTTGAACTGCCGACATTTTGGTTAGCAGCCATAGCAGTTAACCACTATGCTGCCAGGGTTTCCTGAAAAGGGACAGACTTTCTTTAAAAATTTCTCAAGGGCTGCAATTACTGAGGAGAATTACTGATAAGATGCATCAGGAATCCAAGAAGCCCAGAGAGATGTTAATGCTAAAGACTATATTTAAATTGTTAAGATACTTTAAATTTAGTAACAACATTTTTTGTTATTTTTTGCTTTGGGTTTATGGGGTAATTTAAACATTTACAGCCTTTTTTTTTTTTTTTAACACCTGTGAAGTAAAAGGGAAAATTCCAAAAGAAGTTTCCCAATTGGATTAAGTTTAAATTCTAGATTACCAATCAAAATTTTTAAAGAGGCTACTCATCAAGTCCTATGCCTCAGGAACATCTCAGAGGCTTCGCTTCTTTAGGAGACTCCACTTCGAGCTCTATCAGTGACACCTGAGTTATGATTCAATTAGAGTTTGTCCCAAATCCAAAGACCCGACTAATTTTTTAAGGACAATTTAGCACTTGTCGTATTTATATATTCTTATTGAGTCATTCAGGACTGTAATAAATAATATCTACTATGACTAATAACATAAAACCCTGGTGGTGCAGTGGTTAACAGCTTGGCTGCTAACCAAAATGTCAGCAGTTCAAATCCACCAGCCGCTCCTTGGAAACCCGATGGGGCAGTTTCACCCTGTCCCATAGGGACGCTATAGTTGGAATCGACTTGAAGGCAGCTTGAAGGTTTGGGTTTTTTGGTTTTATGAATAATATGATGCAATGAAAATGATTCTTATTGGAGTCCTGATAAAATGTGTATTTTTTATCATAATAAGAGAAAATTCTACAGACATCAAAATCTCCTGTATTAGAAGTTATGAATTTTTTAATTGATGATCATCTAACCTTAGCGCTCTCATCTATGTTTTTCTGAATCTTTGCACAGAAGCAATTAATATAAAAGTATATTGAAAATTTTTCAGCTAGCTATTTCATACATGTGTTATTAAAAACAAAGCTTATTTGGTCAAAAAGATTACCATGTAATGATTAATCACAAAGACATCTTTGTTATGTTTTAGGTTTAATTCCTTTCTATGTTGTGGTTAGGTGCTGTCAAGTAGGTACAGGCTCATAGCAACACTATGTACAACAGAATGAAACACTGCCTGATCATGCACCATCATTACCATCCTTGCTGTGTTTGAGCTCATTGTTGCAGCCACTGTGTCAATCCATCTCCTTGACAGTCTTTCTCCTTTTTTGCTGACCATCTACCTTAACAAGCATGATATCTTCCTCCAGGGACTGGTTTCTCCTGATAATATGTCCGAAGTACATGAGACAAAGTCTCACCATCCTTGTTTCTAAGGAGCATTCTGGCCTTACTTCTTTCAAGGTGGATTTGTTCATTCCTCTGGCAGCCCATGATGTAGTCAATGATCTTTGCCAACACCATAATTTAAAGGCATCAATTCTTCTTTAGTATTCCTTATTCATTGTTCAGCTCTCACATCCAAATGAAATGATTGAAAATACCATGGCTTGGGTCAGGCACAGCTTAGTGCTCAAAGTGACATCTTTGCTTTTAAATACTTTAAAGAGGTCTTTTGCAGCAGATTTGCCTAATACAATACATCATTTGATTTCTTGACTGCTGCTTCTGTGGGCATTGACTGTAGAGCCAAGTAAAATGAAATCCTTGAAAGCTTCAGTATTTTCTCCATTTTTTAATCATGATGTTGCTTATTGATTAATTTGTGAGGATTTTTATTTTCTTTATGTTGAGGTGTAATCCATACTGAAGGCTGTGGTCTTCGATCTTCATCAGCAAGTGCTTCAAGTTCTCTTCACTTTCAGCAAGCAAGTTTGTGTCATCTGCATATTGCAGGTTGTTAAGGAGTCTTCCTCCAATCCTGATGCCATGTTCTTCTTCATAAAGTCCAGCTTCTCATATTATTTGCTCAGCATACACATTGAATAAGTATGGTGAAAAGACACAACCTGACACACGCCTTTCCCGATTTTAAACCAGGCAGTATCTCCTTGTTCTGTTCAAACAACTGCCTCTTGGTCTCTGTATAGGTTCTGTGTGAGCATAATTAAGTGTTCTGGAATTCCTGTTCTTTGCAATATTATACATAATTTGTTATGATCTACACAGTCAAATGCCTTTGCTTAGTCAATAAAACACAGGTAAACATCTTTCTGGTATCCTCTACTTTCAGCCAAGATCCACCTGACGTCAGCAATGATATCCCTTGTTCCGTGTCCTCTTCTGAATCTGGCTTCGATTTCTGGGAGTTCCCTGTTGATGCACTGCTGCAACTGCTTTTGAAGGATCTTCAGCAAAATTTTACTTGTGTGTTATACAAATGATGTTGTTCGATAATTTCTACATTCTGTTGGATTTCCTTTCTTTGCAATGGGCACATATATGGATCTCTTCCAGTCAGTTGGCCAGCTAGCTGTCTTCCAAATTTCTTGGCATAGACGAGTGAGTGCTTCCAGCATGGCATCGGTCTGTTAAAACATCTCAATTTGGTATTCCATCAATTCTTGAAGGCTTGTATTTTGTATTTTGCCAATGCCTTCAGTGCAGCTTTGAACTTCTTCCTTCAGTACCATCAGTTTTTGATCATATACTACCTCCTGAAATGGTTGAATATCGGCCAATTCTTTTTGGTACAGTGACTCTGTGTATTCCTTCCATCTTCTTTTGATGCTTCCTGTGTTGTTCAATTTTTTGCCCATAGAATCCTTTAATATTGCAACTAGAGGCTTGAATTTTTTCTTCAGTTCTTTTGGCTTGAGAAATGCTGAGTGTGTTCTTTCCTTTGGCTTTCTAACTCCAGGTCTTTGCACATTTCATTACAGTGCTTTGTCTTCTTGAACTGCCCTTTGAAATCTTCTGTTCAGGTCTTTTATTTCATCATTTCTTCCATTCAGTTTAGCTACTCTGTATTCAAAAGCAAGTTTCAAAGTCTCTTTTGACATCCATTTTGGTCTTTTCTTTCTTTCTTGTCTTTTTAATGACCTCTTCCTTTCTTCATGTATGATGTTCTTGATGTCACCCCACATCTTGTATGGTCTTTGGTCACCGGTGTTCAATATGTCAAATCTATTATTGAGATGGTCTCTAAATTCAGGTGGAATATACTCAGTGTCTACTTTGGCTCCTGTGGACTTGTTTTCTTCAACTTGAACTTTCATAGGAGCAATTGATGGTCCATTCTGCAGTTGGTCCCTGGCCTTGCTGAGACTGATGATATTGAGTTTTCCATCGTCTTTTTCCATAAATGTAGCTGATTTGATTCCTGTGTATTCCATGCTACAAGGTCCATGTGTATAGTCACCATTTATGTTGTTGACAAAATGTATTTGCAATGAATAAGTTGTTGGCCTTGCAAAATTCTATCATGTGTTCTCCCTGTTGTTCCTGTCACCAAGACTGTATTTTCCAATGACTGTTCCTTCTTCTTTGTTTCCAACTTTTGCATTCCAATCACCAATAACTATCCATGCATCTTGATTGTATGTTTGATCAATTACAGAATGCAGAAGTTGGTAAAAATCTTTAATTTCTTCATTTTTGGCCTTAGTGGTTTGTGTGTAATTTTGAATAATAGTCTTATTAACTGGTTTTCCTTGTTGACATATGGATAGTATCCTATCACTGATAGCATTTTACTTCAGGAGAGATCTTGAAATGTTCTTTTGGATAATGAATGTGACACCATTCCTCCCCAATTTGTCATTCTCTGCATAGTAGGCCATATAATTGTCTTATTCAAAATGATCAGTATCAGTCCATTTCAGCTCATTAATGCCTAGAATATCAATCTTTACGCATTCCATTTCATTTTTGATTAATTCCAATTTTCCTAGATTCATACTTTGTACATTCCACGTTCTTATCATTAATAGATGTTTGCAGCTGTTCTTCCTCATTTTGAGTCCTGCCACATCAGCAAATGAAGGTCCTGAAAGCTTTATTCCATTGAGTCTACTTTGAGGAGGCAGATTTTCCCCAGTTGTATTTTCAATGCCTTCCAACCTGAGGTGCTCATCTTCTGACACTATGTTAGCCAATGTTCCACTGCTATTCATAAGGTTTTCACTGGCCAATTTCTTTTTAGAAGTAGATTGCCAGGTTCTCCTTCCTAGTCTGTCTTAGTTTAGAAACTCCACTGAAAGCTGTCCACCACAGGTGACCTTCTATTTGAGATACTGGCGGCATAACTTCTAGCATTACAGCAACATAAAAGCCACTACAACATGACAAACTGACAGGTGAGTGGTGGTTTGATGTTTTGCCAGATGTTAATGCTACCATATTGGATGGAAGAAGGAGAGTTATGTTTCAGTAGAAAAAACTTAAAATTGCTTTTAATTTGAAATTGATCTGCCAATGTTCATTGCAGCATTATTCATAATAACCAAAATGTGGAAACAAACCAAATGTCCATTAACAGGCATTTTGGTGAAATACTATTCCAATACAATGGAATATTATTTAGCCAAAAAGATAAATGAAGTTCTTATATATGCTATAACATGGATAAATCTTGAAAACATTATGCTGAATGAAATAAATCAGACACAAAAATGGACAACTGTCGTATGATCCCATTTATATATCTAGAAAAGGTAAATGAATACAGGCGAAAGTTTATTAGTGACAAAGGGCTGGGGATGGGGTGCAGTGGTATTACTTAAAAGGTATTGAAAAAGCAGTGCTCAGAGATCAATTTATAGCAATAAATACACTCATCCAAAAAGAAGAAAGGACCAAAATCAAAACATGAACCCTACAACACAAACAAATAGAAAAACAGCAGCAAAAGAAGCCCTCAGGCACCAGAAGAAAGCAAATAATAAAACTAGAGCAGAAATATATGAAATAGAGAACAGGAAAACAATTGAAAGAGTTAACAAGTCAAAAGCTGGTTGTTTGAAAAGATTGACAAAATCAATAAACCATTGGGCAAACTGACAAAAGAAAAATAGGAAGGAAGCATATAACCCTAATAAGAAATGAGATGGGTGATATCACAACAGACCCAACTGAAATTGAAAGAATCATGACAGAATATTATGAAAAACTGTACTCCAAAAAATTTGAAAAGTGCAAGGAAATGGGCAAATTTCTAGAACACACCACCTAACTAAACTTACAAAAACAGAGGTAGAACTAAATAAACCTATAACAAAAGAAGAGATTGAAGAGGTAATTTAGAAACTTTCAACAAAAAAAAAGCGCTGGCCCTGACAGCTTCACTGGAGAATTCTACCAAACTTTCAGAGAAGAGTTAACACCACTACTACTAAAAATATTTCAGAGCATAGAAAAAGAGGGAACACTCCCAAACTCGTTCTATGAAGCCAGCATTTCTTTGATACCAAAACCAGGTAAAGGCACCATAAAAAAGAAAATTATAGACCAATATCCTTCATGAACATGGATGCAAAAATCCTCAACAAAATTCTAGCCAATAGAATTCAACAACATATCAAAAAAATAATTTGCCATGACCAAGTGGGATTCATACCAGGTATGCAGGGATAGTTCAACATTAGAAAAACAACCAATGTAATCCATCACATGAATAAAAGACAAGAACCACATGATCTTATCAATTGATGCAGAAAAGGCATTTGTCAAAGTCCAACACCCATTCATGATAAAAACTCTCTCAGCAAAATAGGAGTAGAAGGAAAATTCCTTAATATAATAAAGAGCATTTACACAAAGCCAATAGCCAACATTGTCCTAAATGGAGAGAGTCCGAAAGCATTCTCCTTGAGAATGGGAACCAGACAAAGATGCTCTTCATTACCATTTCTATTCAACATTGTGCTGGAGGCCATAGCCAGAACAATTAGGCAAGAAAAAGAAATAAAGTGCATGCAAATTGGTAAGGAACAAGTCAAATTATCCCTATTTGCAGATGGTATGATCTTATACACAGAAAACCCCAAAGAATCCAAAAGAAAACTACTGGAACTAATAGAAGAGTTCAGCAGTGTATAGGGATACAAGATAAACATACAAAAATCACTTGGATTCCTCTACACAAACAAAGAGAACTTTGAAGAGGAAATCACCAAATCAATATGATTTATGATAGCCCTCAAGAACATAAAATATGAATAAATCTAACTAGAGATGTAAAAGACCTATACAAAGAAAACCACAAGACACTACTGCAAGAAACCAAAAAAGACCTACATACGTGGATAAATGTACCTTGCTCATGGATAGGAAGACTCAACATTGTGAAAATGTTAATTCTACCCAAAGCGATCTACAGATAAAATGCAATCCCGATTCAAATTCCAATGGCATTTTTTAATGAAATGGAGAAACAAATCACCAACTTCGTATGGAAAGGGAAGAGGCCCTGGATAAGTAAAGCAGTATGAAGAAGAACAATGCGGGAGGCCTCACAGTACCTGATTTTAGAACCTATTATACTGCCACGGTAGTCAAAACAGCCTGATACTGGTACAACAGATCCACAGACCAGTGGGACAGAATTGTGAATACAGATGTAAATCCATCCAACTATGAGCAGCTGATATTTGACAAAGGCCTAAAGTCCGTTAAATGAGGAAAAGACAGTCTCTTTAACAAATGGTGCTGGCATAGCTGGATATCCATCTGCAAAAAAATGAAACAAGACCCATACCTCAAACCATGCACACAAACTAACTCTAAATGGATCAAAGACCTAAATATAAAATCTAAAATGACAAAGATCATAGAAGGAAAAATAGGGACAATGCTAGGAGCCCTAATACATGGTATAAACAGAATATAGAAAGTAGCTAACAATGCACAAACACCAGAAGGAAAACTAGATAACTGGGAGCTCCTAAAAATCAAACACTTATGCTCATCCAAAGACTTTACCAAAAGAGTAAAAAGACAACCTACAGACTGCGAAAATAATTTTGGCTATGACATATCCAGTCAGGGTCTAATCTCTAAAATCTACAAGATACTGCAAAACTTCAACAACAAAAAGACAAATAATCCAATTAAAAAATGGGCCAGGATATGAACGGGTACTTCACCAAAGAAGACATGCAGGTGGGTAAAAGATACAGGAACAAAAGCTCATGATCATTAGCCACTAGAAAAACGCAAATCAAAACTATGAGGAAATATCATCTCACCCCAACGAGGCTGGCATTAATCCAAAAGACACAAAATAATAAATGCTGGAGAGGTTGTGGAGAGACTGGAACACTTATGCACTGGTGGTGGGAATGTAAAATGGTACAAGCACTTTGGAAATTGATTTGGCGCTTCCTTAAAAAGCTAGAAATTGAAGTACTGTACCGTTCAGCAATCCCACCCCTTGGAATATATCCTAGAGAAATAACAGCCATCACACAAATAGATATATGCACACACATGTCCCTTGCAGCACTGTTAGCAACTGCAAAAAGATGGAAACAACCCAGGTGCCCATCAATGGACGAATGGATAAACAAATTGTGGTATATTCACACAAAGCAATGATAAAGAACCAAGAGGAATCGGTGAAACACTTCATGACATGGATTAATCTGGGGGACATTATGCTGAGTGAACTTAGTCAGTTGCAAAAGGACAAATACTGTATTACATCACTGTTATAAGAACTGAAGAAAGGGTTTAAACACAGAAGAAAGCATTCTTTGATGGTTATGAGAGTGGGGAGGGAGGGAGGGGGCATTCACTAAACAGATAGTAGACAAGATTTATCTTAGGTGAAGGGAAGGACAACACACAATATAGGGGAAGTCAGCACAACTTGACTAAACCAAAAGCTGAGAAGTTTCCTGAACGTAACCAAACACTTAGAGGGACAGAGTAGCTGGAGCTGGGGTCTGGGGACCATGGTTTCAGGGAACATTTAAGTCAATTAGCATAACAAAGTTTATTAAGAAAAGGTTCTGCATCCCACTTTGGTGAGTGGTGTCTGGGGTCTTAAAAGCTTGTGAGCAGCTATCCAAGATGCATCAATTTGTTCCACCTCACCTGGAGCAAAGAAGAATGAAGAATACCAAAGACACAAGGAAAATATCAGCCCAAGAGACAAAATGGGCCACATAAAGCAGAGACTTCATCAGCCTGAGACCGGAAGAATTAGATGGTGCCCAGCTACCACCAATCACTGCTGTGACAATGAACACAACAGCGAGTCCCTGATGGCACAGGAGAAAAATCTGGTGCAGAACTCAAATCCACGTAAAAACACCAGACTTAATGGTTTGACTGAGACTGGAGGAACCCCAGAAGACATGGTCCCCAGACTCTCTGTTAACCCTGATCTAAAACCATTCTGAAAGCCAACTTTTCAGGCAAAGATTAGACTGGACTATAAAACATAAAAATAATACTCTTGAAGAGTGTGCTTCTTAGTTCAATGAGACTAAATGGGCAGCTCCTGTCCAGAGTTGGGATCAGAAGGCAAAAAGGGATAGAAGCTGGTTGAATGGACACAGGAAACCTGGGTGGAAAGGCGGAGTGTGCTGTCACGTTACAGGGGTTGCAACTAGGGTCACATAACAATACGTGCATAAATTTTTGTATGAGAGACTAACTTGAGCTGTAAACTTTCACCTAAAGCACAACTAAAAAGATGCTGAGTTTCTGTTTGGGATGACGAAAAACATTTGGAAATGGTTGGGGTAATGGTTTCACAACATGGTGAATGTAATTAATGTCATGGAACTGTACACTTAAAAATGGTTAAAATGGCAAATGTTTTCTTAGATGTATCTTAAAAATATCTTACCACAATAAAATAAAAAAATGATCAGTGAAATCTCAAAAAAAAAAAATTTTTTTTTTCCTATACTCCCAAACACATGGAAGACCAAAACAACAAACCAGTTGCTGTTGAGTCGATTCTGACTCATGCAACCCTGTATCTTTTAGAAGGAGATCTCCAGGACTTTTTTCCAGAGGCGCCTCTGGGTGGATTGGAACTCACTGTTTAACCATTTGCATCACCCAGGAAACCAAACACATGGAGGGACTATACATTTAGATAGCAACTTGGCACATGTTTAAATTAATTGATTAGAGATAGAAAAAAAAATTATTGATAGGATTCCAAAAGTAGATAATTTGTGAATAGGATTTTAAAGAAAGCAAATGACATTCCTTAGGAATGGAAGGTAGTAAGAATAAACACATCACCCTTCCTGCACCAGTTATGAATGTTGGAATAAAGAAGCCACATGGAACGGCAAGTTGATCAGCTTGTATAGAAAACAGGATTTGTGTTGGGAAAACATAAGAATTAAACTGAGATGGAAGTGGGTGGATGAAGTGTTCTTAATGTTGGAGTGAGCAGTTTGGACTTAAGGAAGCCAGTGCAGAGACTTATAGAATTTTAGAGCAGAATAATCATTGAGTCCTCCACTTCCCTTCAATCACATGGGAACTGATTTGACTGATATTATACAGCCATGAGTGGCATTATCTGGATTAGAACCCAAGATTTCCTTTTTCAGTGTTCTTTTCATACATGTCCGATCTACTGTGCAAATTGATACCCCATTGACCAGGAGCAACACATGACTATAGTGATACTGTAGGAAATGTTTTCTTAAGAAATGTGTACCTTAAACACTAAAAGGAACTTGCTCTTTCCTCTGCTTCTCACTCTACAGGCTCTGATTTTCTCAAAGTGAATCATGCCCCACCTTTTTCATTGCCCAATCTCTGCCTTGGTGGATGTGGATCCCTGGCATCATTTTTGCTACATAGCAGGAGCAGAGTCACCAATGGTGGCTCAGTCCCTGCCTCCTCTGTGTCAGGCCACTATGTCATCCAAGCTTGGACTCTGGGCTCCCTCCTTAGAGGCCACCCAAAAATGGATGCTCCTCTTTACTCTGCTCCAAACCTCAGCCTGGTTATGCTGCTGCCACACTGCCACAAGTTGGGATCCTCTTGCTGTGACTACCAAGTGAATGATGAATGGAAACTTTGGTGTAATGTATAAGCCTTTTTCTGCCTTGAGTAGAAGAAGAAAGGACCCAAGAGTGTTATGCTTTATATAAGGAGCTCCATCTGGATCCAGCAGCTACTCAACTACTTCTCAGAGTGCCTATCAGCGGGGGGAAGAGGATGGGGTAGTGTAGTTAGCATTGGTATCAACATTTCTTTCTCCCTCTCTAAGGGTTTTAAAGATTGTCGTCTATAAGGCATGGCTTGGGAAACTAGCTCAGCCTCTATCACAGAGGCACAAGGACATGCTTCTAGCCCTTCTTAATTTCATATCTTTAGGGAAGGGTGAATTGTGGTTATCAGGTAGAGGCTCCTTTAGTACAGGGAACTACATATGTCCTCTAAAATGGAGGCTGGGTGAAGAAGAAGAGTAGAGAATCCCATTTCCTCAGGTCCCTGTGTCTTAGTCATCTTGTGCTGCTGTAACAGAAATACCACAAGTGGATGGCTTTAACAAAGAGAAATTTATTATCTCACAGTCTAGTAGACTACAAGTCCAAATTAAGGGTGTCAGCTCCAGGGGAAGGCTTTGTCTCTCTGTCAAGTCTGGAGGAAGGGCCTTGTCATCAATCTTCCCCCGGACTAGGAGCTTCTCTGTGCAGGAATCTCAGGTCCAAAGAACACACTCTGCTCCTGCAGCTGTTTTCTTGGTGGTATGAGACCCCTATGTCTCTCTGCTTGCTTCTTTCTTTTATATCTCAGAAGAGACTGGGTTAAGACACTATCTAATCTTGTAGATCTCATCACTATAACTGCCCTAATCCATCTCATTATATCATAGTGATAGGATTTACAACACATAGGGAAATATATCAGATGACAAAACCATACAATACTAGGAATCATGACCTAGCCAAACTGATAGATATTTTGGGGGGACACAATTCCATCCATGATACCCTGTAATCAGACTTGTCACTGTCCCAAGCACAAGACTCCTCTTTCCAATGCCGTTTGTCCCCAAGAATAGATAGCCATCAATGTAAAGTCTTTCTGGGCAGTTTTAAACTTCTTAATCTTACATGTATTAAATTTCATGGTTGGAAATCTTTAGAAATATTGGTAAGCTTTATAGTATTATAGATATCTTGGTTTGCCAAATAGACCTGGAAAGCTATCATTTAGCCTGGCTTTTCCTGTGGCCTCAGCTGACATGGCTTACAGGAACATGGAATAAGCTGATGGTAATGCCTGCCTGCTGTTCCTGCCCTCAGGCCTCAGCCAACCTGGACCTGAATGTTTCAAGTGAAACTAGATCTCCCTTGAAATCTTGCAGCCACACAGCTTCTCCCTGCCATTCCTAGCCTCCTCCCCAAATACTATCTCCTCTACTTAGTCTACCCTTTACTTTAATCCCCAGAAGGTTCGTGTTGCTTCTTGCTTCACTTACGGTCCCATTTCTACACTCCCTCCTAACAGGACTGGCTACATAATTTCTGTGGCCCAATGCAAAATGAAAATGTGGGGCCCCTTGTTCAAAAAGCGTCGACAATTTCAAGGCGGAGACAAGAGAGTATTAAGCCAAGCATACGGTCTTTTTAAGTTCAGAGCCCTGTGTGACTGCACAGGTCATACACCACCTATGAAGCCAGACCTGCCTCCTGAATCTCATCACTCTGATCTTGCAGAATTCTCATTCAATATTGAAAAATATCACTATATTCATAACCTACATTCATACAACACTCTGTCCATTTTTTTTTTTTTTTTGCTTTAGGTAAAAATTATCTTTCTCCTGAGAATAGTTTCCCTTAGATCTCTCTTCAGTGTAGACTACTCATTATCTCAGATCATAGGACCATGGGAGGCAGCACTGACATCCTTGTAGCTCCCCTGTATTCTTTCTGAGCTCTTAAAAATAAACAAACAAAAATCCAAACCTGTTGTCATAGAGTCAGTTCTAACATGATGAGCACATGTCTTACAGAGCAGAACTGCTCCATAGGGTTTTCTCGGGTATAATCTTTACAGAAGCAGATTGCCAGGCCTTTCTTCTGCAGTGTTGTTGGATGGGTTCATTTCACCAACCTTTAGGTTAGTAGCTGAGTGCAAACTCCTTGCACCATGAGCTCTTGACGACCTCTTATACCAGTCCTTGATCCATTTAAACTCTTGCTTCCTAAGTATGTATTCTCTGCCCCAACTCTGCATGGTCATTCACTCAGTTCTGGATCATTTCACATTTCACCATATTCATGGAGGAAGTCTTTGGTATCTGACTCACAGCGTCCTTCTCTACCCCATGTCCTGACATCACAGTTGGTGGATAGCTTCTTCAATACCTTAGTCTCAAGTTTCTTGATCTCCATTCCATGTTAGCTATATGCACCTCCACAAACCATAAACTGCCACTCCATAAACCATGCCATTGCTTTACTGATGAAACCCTAAAGAAAACTATCCACCACTTGAGTATAACTTCTTATCATCCTTTCTTACTCATTTGATGGAGATTTATAGTTCCTTGACTTCTCCTTTGTCTCCTCCCTTTTATGTCTTCATTGATTTTCCCATATAGTCTTAGATTAGCTTCATAGCCCTGTCCTTCAACCACTCTTTTAATGGCATCCAAGCTTTCCCCTTGTCTTTTCATCAAGTCACTTGGCAAAACCACAAACTTAATATTAGTTCACTTTTCTGCCATAAGGCATGGCCTGTATTTTACACAAATTCAAACAAAGTTTGGAACAACTGTGTTATGGATTGAATTCTGTCCTCACAAAATAATGTGTTGTAAATCCTAGTCCCATTGGGTTTTTTTCGGTTGGGTATATGGGTGGATGTAATCCCATTTGGGAATAGGGTTTCTCTGTTATGTTAATGAGGCCATATAAACCAATTTTTAAAACTTTTGAGATATAAAAGGAGAGGTTAGGCACAGAAGCAAGGAAGCACAGATAAGGAAAGGGAGATGTCACACCACGCAAAGATCATCAAAGAAATGAGGAACAGAAGGTGAAAAGAGACAAGAACTTTCCTCCCAGACACACATACACACACACACACACACACACACACACACACACACACACAGACAGCCTTCTCCTAGAGCCAGTGCCCTGAATTCTGACTTGTAGCTCCCAAACTGAGAGAAAATATATTTCTGTTCATCAAAGCCACTCACTATTGTGGTATTTCTGTTACAGCAGCACTAAGAAATCAAGACATGCTGCTACCACCAATTTTTTGCCTCAAAATTACTTCTCTAGATTTAGGGCCAGGTTTTCTCTACCGTTCCCAAGAGTAGCTACCGCAAACCTTCAGGCCATCTACCTAACTGCATCACTTCCCTAGTAGAAATGAGAAGCCACTGGAAACTTTAAATCCAACATAGACAAAATCATTCTATTAATAGTACTTTCTTAAGTCATTATTTTTGCTTTAATTGAAGAAAATAAGGTTAATATTTATCCTTTTAAAAATTGCTTATTAAGCATCTACTATTTTTTTTATGTGCAGGCTCTACTACAGGTACTGAAGATATAGCCTTCATAGAGTTTCCTTAGTAGCCCTTTTGTGAGTATAAGTTGCAGAATCATAAAAATCAAATCATGGAGGTATAACTCAAAGTCCAAACATTGTAGCATCACTCTGTAATAGCCTCCTTAAATAGATCTTAGAATAAGTTTGTTAAATCCAAATAAGTTTTGAAGTGACACTAAGGATATAAACAACTCTCAATCTCTCTCTCCTTTTGTTTTTTTTTTTGTATAACCACAAAACTAACTATATTCTTAGAAAATAAAATGTACCTTCTGGCACCACTTAGAGAAGTTACAAGCCTTACTAAAAACCGAAGCCAAACCTGTTACCATTGAGTCAATTCTGACTCATAGTGATCCTATAGGGCAGAGTAGAACTGCCCCATAGGGTTTCCAGGAGCAGCTGGTAGATTCCAATTGCTTACCTTTTGGTTGGCACCTGAGCTGTTACCTACTGAGCTACCAGGGCTCAAGCCTTACTAATAGGGTGTAATTTAAAGAATGTCAATCAACCTTGAAGATAGAAAGGCTTGAGTTAAAAAATTGGTTTGGATTCTTCCTAGCTATTTAACTTTCTTCAAATTATGTAACCTTGCTGAGCCTCCATTTATTATCTGCAAAATATTGTTGTTGGGTGCCATCTGACCCATATCAACCCCATGTGCTGCTGAGTGGGCTCTAACGTCCAATCTTTCCCTTAGCAATGTTTAACCATTGTGCCACCAGGGCTCGGTTCCTCCAAAACAGGATGATTACTACCACATTGTGGGAGTATGAATATTAAATAATTTAAAGAGCTTAATTGTGTTGTCATTAGCAGACACTTAAAATATTTGCCTGATCATATTTTCGTATTTCACGTGGCCTGTGCCTATGAAGGGAATTTGGTCTCCTCAGTAGTGAAGTGGCAGGTAGCGAAGTGGCCTTGGGTGAAACGAGCAATACACAGACAGTATCAATGAGCAGATCTGGGCTGAGCAGACTTTGCACACTAATAACGACTCTTCGGGAAACCAGAGAATTTAGAGTTACAGTGAGGAGAAACCACCTTCTTAGGAAGCTGAAAAGAGCTCTTTAATTTTTATCAGCAATATCATCCACTTAGTAAGGTTTTTAGCAGACGCACGAGATCTTAATAGTAAAGACCTCGTTTTCCTTAGCAAGGACCTGAAAGTGAAACACAATAGGCATTGTTTTGTGCTTTCCCTTGCACAAAAAGTTGTCAGCGTTGCTTGCTGCTTCCTAATCTGCTAAAATAATCTGTCAGTAAACTCGATGGCCCAGATTCCGGATGCAGATATGGAAAAAGCGCACGTTCCTACCTTCCCCACTCAGGCAAGACTAGATCAAATGGCAGTCTTATGACCCCTAGAGCACAAACCCTCCAGGTGTGCCCAGACCCGCCAGACTAAGAGCAGTTTGCAGCGTGCGCGGATGGGTCGAGGGGCGGGGAGAGAAGCGAATTCCTCCCAGTCACAGCAAGCAAATTCTAACAGACCCTCAGTAGTCGCCCGGGGGGAACTGGGAATGGCAGGCGGGGAGGACACTGGTCCTGTGATGATCACCGATGACTCGGTGTCTGTTGTCAAGGTGCATGCAGGAAAAAAATTTAAAAAAGCTCTCCCAGGGCAGCAGCAGGGAGGAGCCACCGTCCCGCTCTCCTTGCGCAGCACCTTAAGTGCAGCACCGCCGAAGGAGCCGCGCTCAGCGCTGTGGGGCGGGTTCCGAAGGCCGCTCCCTCCGCCCCCCGCGTCGCCCGCAGCGCCCGGCTGCGCCTGGGTCCGGCGACTCAGCTGCGAACGCATCCCTTTGGACGGTAGAGGCGGCAGCGAGCTAGAGCCGGCTTCGCAGCTCCGGGCTGCGGGGAGACAGGGCGAGCAGGAGCGCGCTGGGACCTGGCCCAGGCTCGGCTGGCAGCTCTGCGAGAGACTGGTGCGTATCTAGTGGAGGGAGAGCGGGAGCCGGTGTCGCTGGGGCGGGGATGGAGGGAAGGGGCTTGGGGAGTTGGGGGAGACCGAGCAAGTGAAGATGTGGTAAATGCAACTTTCCCGTTTTCCTCTCGATCTGCACAAGCATGGGGCGGGGTGGGATTCAAAGCTGATGCCCCTTTTGCTAAAGCGACCACATCATTTATCATGCACGCCAGAGTACTTTTAGAGTGAAAGGCTTTACCCGGGAGGTTTTTTTTTTTTTTTTTATAGTTAGCTGCTTTTTGCATACTCTGCCCTGAAGGTGGGCACAGTTGACCTGCTGTCACAACTTACTCAGCCTTTCGCCACTCGCGCCAGCAATGCCACGTAGTTTTCTTTGGGCAGCGCTTTCCAAGCCTCAGGCAACCGCTTGCAGCCACCCGGTCGGCAGAGACCCGAGTTCTAACCCGCTCTCCCAGCGTCTAGCTATGTCGTTTTAACCAAATCTTCTCTTTGGTCTCTGTCCAGTCTTTGATAAAATACGGGTGTAGATAGACCGAATGACCCAAGTGTTCCCTGTAGCTATTGAATTTTCCCTTGGCGTAGGCCCCCGTTCGTCATCTGCGGCAGGACCCGAATGTGAGGTAGTCTCGGAGCTGAGGCTAGAAAGGAAAGGAGGCGGTGGGTCCCGGTGGTTACTGCTACAACCCCTTGGGGAAACCTCAGAAGATGAGGTGCCCCCCCGGGTTGGAGGACCCTGTCTTACATACCCACCACCTCGGCTGGGGCAGAGAACCAGAACGCAAGTCCCTGCCCAGTAAGACTGAGATGGCCCCAGACAGCCCATTACCACAGAGCTTCTCTCAGGGAGTGGAGCTGAACTAGGCTCCTTTAGAAAAGGACTTGGCATGAACTTGGCATGAGATAAGCGGAAGGGGTTCGTTTTTGTTGTTATTAGCTGGTGTCTGTGCAGGACTGGAAAATGGAGATTCGAGGCAGTTGACCACTTAATGGTTCAGAGAAAAAAAAAAAAAAAACTGGAACACTCTCATCAAGAGTGGAGTTGAATTAGACTTACTCCCATTATTGCATTTCTCTTTATGTACATGTAGCTTCAAAATCCATCAGTCCACTTTATCTTTTCACCAGAAGCTTCCTTCTTACTGACATTGCCACACTCATTTATTCTTTTAATCTCTCCTGAGATTTCACATGCAGAAAACTCAGGACTTGGATTATGAAAATGAGAACCGAGGACCCTAAAGCTCACAGAAATTACTTTAATACAGTAAATTCTGCGTCAGTGTTGGTTAGATCACCATTTTGAAAACCTTCCTTGTTTCCTGTTAGTGTGTCCTGTGCGTGTCAGTGTCCCCACCCAGTCTACTGATGCTCTTTCAAGAAAATTAATTTTCTACCAAGATGTTTTAGAAGATGAAGTGATTCAATTTTGAATCAAAGTAAACTTTTGAAGAAAAAAATTGAAGGGAAAAAATTCTTGGTAATCTACTTTTTAGCCTCATCTCTACCACAGCTTTCTTTACTAAAATGTCAAGGACTACATGATTTTGTGCAGAGTATTTAAAAATATACCAAATCTCATTTTTCTTCCTCTTTAATCAGTTGTAGCTCGACGGCAACAGGTTTTTTGTTTTTAGCATATTTTAGGTCAGTGATGGATTAATTTAATTTTCCTCACAATTCTTTTAATTACTTAAACCCCTACACAGTTTTCATTATAGAATTTTTTATTTCACTGAGATATAATTTGCATATCACAAAATTCACTCCTTTCAAGGGTGAATGATTTTTGGAAATTTACCCTTTTTAGTGATTTTTAGAAATTTTATCAAGTTGTACATCCATCGTCATAATCCAGTTTTAGAACATTTTCATCACCCCAATAAGATCCCTCATGCCCATTTAAAATTAATCTCTATTCCCATCCCAGCCCCAGGAAACCACTAATCTACTTTCTGTCGTTATAGATTTGCTTTTTCCAGACAGTTCATATAAATGGAATCATACAATATGTGGTTTTTAATTTATGGCTTCCTCTACTTTTTTTTCTACTTAGCATAATGTTTTTGAGGTCCATTCGTGTTGTAGCATGTATCAGTATTTCATTCCTTTTTATTGCTGAATAGTTTTCCATTCTTTGGCTCTACTACATTTTGTTTTTCCATCCAGCTGGAGGAGGTTTGGGTTGTTTCTAATTTTTGACTATTATGAATAATACTGCTATGGACTTTCACATTCAAGTCTTTGAGTTTGTATGTTTTTGCTTATTTTGAGTAGATACCTAGCAATGGAATTGTTGGGTGGTATGATAAATCTATGTTGAACTTTTTAAAGAGCATTGTAGAATAATTTTCATTTGTGGTTATATGTTTACCAAAATGCAGAAAATTCTGGGGAAAATAATTGTTTCTCACTGCATCATATATGATTCTCTATGTAGGTAGAGAGAGAGTTGGGAGAGGGAACATTTTGCTTCCCTTCAGATTTTAAACTCAAGTATAGCAAACAATTTTGAGAAAATGTTGCCCTATTTCCCAGAAATTAAATATTCCTTGCTTAAAAGGTTTTTTTAAATGCTCAATGAAAGTAAACCAGGCATAATGAAGACTAAATTTCCTCCAATGTCCATTGAAAATGAGAAGGAAAGCAGTTTGCAAATTGAGTTTTAAGATGTTGAAACTCAGCTGTGAATGGCTTGACAGCAAATTCAATGGTCTTCCATGCCTTTAACTCAAGATTTTAATTTAGAAAAAAAATTCTTTTAAATAATAATTAAGCATATTCTCTTATTACATTTGAAGATCTAAGGTCCAAGATTAAGTGATTTACATGTAGAAAAATCATATATTAGGGATAAATCCAGGGTTCATGTCTTCCTGTTTTGAAACTTCTGGTAATACATGCTCTTCTCTATCCCGTTGGGCTAAGATATTTACATATTAACATGCTCCATGTACTTTTATAAGTTATTATCAGTAGTGACATTACATAAAAAGAAGTCCAAGTCAAGCATTCAGATGTACTCAGAAAATCAAAAACATTTCTTCCCTTTTTATTAGCACTACAACTGATTTTGAGTGATCAAATAGATACTCTGCTTTTAAACTCAAGTGATACATGCTTTTCATTCTAACTCTCAATGCCAAATAGCACTTTTTCGCATCTGTCCAGGAATGGTGCGTGCCAGGGACTTCATAGGACAGAGTGAATTTATGTCCACCAGTCACTGTATTCTTAAAATGTGATGGTATCCAAGAGTTTGGTGCTTGGTTGGAGAGGAGAGTGTAGGGAAGTTTAGATGAGAATAAAATAATTTAGATTTGCATATATTACTGAGCAGGAGAAGATAATTCCAACTAGAATCCTGGATCATTTAGAATGGGATTTCTCAGACTGGAAAAAAGGCCCAAGGGAGCTGCGGCACTTTAAGACCATGGAGTCTAGATCTAAGACAGCTTGAATACTTGGGGGAGCAACAGCAGGAGCATCTATCTATACCAAACCACTGAGTCGATTCCCACTCGTTGCGACCCTATAGAAGCATCTATAAAAAACAAACCCGTTGCTGTGGAGTTGATTCTGACTCATAGCGATCCTATAAGAGAGAGTAGAACTGCCCCACAGTGTTTCCAGGGATCGGCTGGTGGATTCCAACTGCAAAGCCAAATGCTTTCCTCACTGCCTGGACTCTACTTCCTTCTAAGTTGTGAGATCTGCTACGTTGATGAAAGAGAACTTCTGTTTGGGAGTGTGGAGTTAGTGTGGTTAACTATAGGTTTTCATTTTTTGGGTGAGATAAAGAGGAAAACTGAGGTCTAGTGTGGGAGCTTCAGGAATAAAACCATAGCAGCAAGGAAAGTGTTAAGCCATCTTCCCAAGCATGCTTATATTTTGTTGATCATAAAATGATTTATTTCTGGTCTAGTCTTTAAAAAAAAATTTTTTTTATTGCACTTTAAATGAAGGCTTGCAGAGCAAACTCGTTTCTCATTAGACGATTGGTATGCATATTGTTTTGTGACATTGGTTGCCACCCCAAGAGACGTCAACTCACTCCTTCTCGACCTCGGGTTCCCCATAACCAGCTTTCCTGTCCCCTCCTGCCTTCTTGTCCTTGCTCCTGGATTGGTGTGCCCATTTAGTCTCGTTTTGTTTTATGGGCCTGTCTAATCTTTGACTGAAGGGTGAACCTCAGGAGTGACTTCATTACTGAGCTATAAGGGTGCCTAGGGGCCATACTCTCGGGGTTTCTCCAGTCTCTGTCAGGCCAGTAAGTCTAGTCATTTTTTTTTTTTTTTTGTGAGTTAGAATTTTGTTCTACATTTTTTTCCAGCTCTGTCTGGGACCCTCTATGGTGATCCCTGTCAGAGCAGTCTGTGGTGGTAGCCAGGCACCACCTAGTTTTCCTGGACTCAGTCTGGTGGAGGCTGTAGTAGTTGTGGTACGTTAGTCCTTTGGACTAATCTTTCCCTTGTGTCTTTGGTTTTCTTCATTCTCCCTTGCTGCAGACGGGATGAGTCTGGTCCAATCTTTATGAGGGAGCCCTGGTGGCACAGTGGTTAAGGTGGTTGGCTGCTAACTGGAAGGTGGGCAGTTCAAACCCCCCAGCCGCTCTATGGGAGAAAGATGTAGCAGTCTGTGTTCATAAAGATTTCAGCCTTGGGAACCCTATGGGGGCAGTTCTTCTCCGTGCTATAGGGTTTACTATGAGTTGGAATTGACTCGATGGCAATGGGTTTTTTGGTTTTAATCTTCCTGGGCTAGACAGATTTGTCTCAGAAGAAGAAAACACCTTTCTTCAAATCAGTGTGTGTGTGTGTGTGTGTGTGTGTGTGTTTAAATAATGATGTCTTACAGTTTATGCAATTACATTAGTTTATTATGTTTGTTTGGTTTAAAAATGAGAATAAGTACTTCTATTATGGAGTTCTGGAGCCAGGTATAACATTAAATCTCAAAACCATTGAAATGAACCTCTCTTGTTTGCTTTTCTCAAAGAAATCTAATAAAAAACCAGATTATAGACATGGTGGATTGTGTCACACTCTGAAGGTTTGTAAAGAGCCTATCAAGCTAAATAAAGAGGTTACAAAGGCAAATGCTTCCACAGAAACCACTGTCTCTTTTTTCCACCACCCTCGAGGAAGGATGTCCATCATAATTCTGTATATTGTAGTAAAGAAGCAGATCTTTTTACAATAGTGAAAAGTTAAAAAAAAAAATGAAAACAACTCTACCTGTATCTTTCTAGCATGCCATGAATCTTCATGTATGTATATATATGTGTGTATATACTTCTGTAGCTCTGAAAGGTTAGATTTGAGGGATATTGAATAGATTGTTGAAGTAGTCCAAGCAAGAGATGTTAAAGTCAGGGCAGTAGAATTAGGAATGAAGAAGAGTATTTAGTGTCTAGAAATATTGGAAGCCAAAAGTATTGGACTTGATGGTTTGGAAGTGAGTTAGGAAAGGGTTGGAATCAAGAATACTTCACAGATTCTTGGTTTGAGGTTGGGAGCTGGCACTATTTACCAAGATTGGAATGTAAGAATGGGGGCAGATTGGTGAGTATGGGGGAAGATAATGAATAAAAGATGAATCAGACATGAAGATATCCAACAGGCTGTTGTATAACAAAATTAGGAGATGTAGGTTTAATAGACATGAGCATCCAGGAGGTAAATATAATGATGAGACCTTCTATGGACAGTATGTCTAGTAAGAAGGGAAATTAATAGAACATGGAGGCCTGGGGAGTAAGAGAAGTTCCTGTGAGAGCCCAAGAAGAGAAGCTGGAAAGAGCCTTGTTGTAGCAACAAGAGTATCTAAGTTTCAAAATGTGTGGCATGATTAACAGGTTTAAGCATTAGAAGGCCTAGTAGGAGAAGGGCTGAAAGGATTTTTGATTTGATAAGTACAAAGAAGATTAATGGCCTTATGATTGGGAGATGGAAGCCAGATTGCGTTGGGTAAGAAGGAATTGGAAAGTAAGGAAATGGGGTCAATCAGTGTTGACTATTCATTCTAAGGTTATATGTGAATGAGGGAGGAGGAGAAAGTTGGGTGGGTAGAGGGGTAAGGTTAATTTTTATTTAATGTTTCAAGGAGAGCCTTGACCTTCTTTTTTAGACATCGGAAAGGATACATTAGTGTGGAAAAAGGCTGAAGGTACAGAAAAAAAAAAAAAAAAAGATGGGTTATAAATCATGGAGTTGATTTCTAAAGGAGAGGATGAGATGAATTAAGGGTGAAGACGGTGGCTTTAAACAATATATGTTTTTAATCTATAGTAGGAGATTTAAAATTTTCTGACAATAGTTTTTCTGTGGAAATAACCGTACATGTTAAGAGAGGGGAAACTATCATATATTGAGCACCTACGACATGCCAAGCTCTAAGCTAGGTACTTTTACATATTTCATTTATTCTCCAACCCATGGAGTTGACATTATGACTCTATTCTTTAGATAAGTAGGCATGGAGAGTACCTATCCAGTCATTTAGTATAAAGTGGCAGAGCTGAGATTCTAAACCAGATTTGAATGGTGCCTAAATCTACAATCTTTTTCTCATTTTAACTCAAACGGAATAAAACATGCATCTGATTCATTCATAATGGGTATAGTTAACAATCACTGCCAAGCATGGCACACACCCAGCCCTATTCCTCAGTATCAGTTGTAAACACTTACAAAGAAAACAATGTGATAGCTTGGGTGGTACATCTACTATGTCCTGACATGGTCAAAGTCCTATATCAGTGACGTTAACCACGTTACTTCAAGTTTTCCATTTATCAATACTATATGAATTTGACAGTGTAGAAATGGGAGCAGCTTATGTTTCTTGCCTCAGGGAGGGGTGGGAGAAAGTTTTCCGGGGAAGTCCAGAGTACGTTCCTGATAGGGTAGATCTGGCCCAGCTCCCTGGAATGTTTGTGGACTTTTGCCAAGGAATATTAAGCTCCAGGTAAAACCCAGCATAGTTTGTTCCAACTCTAAGAAAATCATGTTTTGGGTGCTAGGTTTGAATGCTTTGAAAGGACAAAATAAACCTTTCAGTGTTAACTGAAAAAGAAGAGGGAACAAAACATTTTTCACTCATGGATTTTTAATCAGCTTTTCTTAAGTACTTTAATTTATCCCAATTTATTGAAAACTTTTCTTATTATCTATCGATAACTACTAGTAATCTTAATCAGTCAATTCAGTTCTTCACTTTGTAGGTTTTGTCTTGATATGATACACTTGAAATATGGATTATGTCTAACTAATGACAACAGTTTAGGTTATACCTAAGGACACCTCAAATCATTTTACGTAAAGATTGTTAAACTAACTTATTTGTTGTTTTCTTCTTTATGATGTTTTTTCATAAAACTACCAAATTATTGAGGAACGTTTAAATAATTTTATTTCAATCCCAATATCTGATCACAATCTTTTTGATATTGAGTATTTGCTTGTCTTGTATGTTTGTAAAGATATATTTTCACATGAATCTAATAATGGTGTACAATATAGTTTGTATCCTACTTTTTTTCTCTTAGAATTACTATCACCAGAATAAAAATGCATAGGAACAGCAAATTAAGAACTAAAAGAAACATTTTCTTATTATGTAGAGTAATCCATGAAATTAATCTTTAGCTAGATAAAATTTCAGATACTGAGCATATGAAGCAGAGTATTTTCCAACTTGCTGAAAGACTGCATTCTAAATTTGCCACACTCTGTGGTAATCATTGATGTAACAAGAAATGGGAAAACAAAACAAAATGAAAACATAACTAAACCATTAAAATACATTGTGTTAAACATTAGTAGTGTTTAAGTGTGCAGTTCAGTTTTTCCAAGGGCAATATATGCTTGCTATTGTAAATTTTTCACCAAGAATCATAGATGTGAAACTATAATCATGTGTTTTTTGTTTTTGGTCTTATTCTTTTGTCGAGTGATGTCTCAGATCTTCACCATTACATTATGAGTTGTTTCACATGTTATTTTTCTGGGCGAGCAAAATTTGCTCCTTCAATTACCACTAAATTTTAATCTTTAAGATTTTGAAATAATGCTTTTTAGATAATACACAATGCAAAGAAAATAACAAATTTCAGAATAGTATTAAGAAGAAAATAAGGGCTACCTGTATTTCCACTAAAGATAATCAGTATAAAATTATTCTTTGCATGTACATAGCTTTTTGAAAAAACAAAAGTGATATCATGCCATACAATCTGTTTCCTGCTTAATAAATCAAATTAATTTTTTCTAAGGCAATATTAAATTAAAATATTTAATGAATCCTCTATTGGTAAATATACAGAATGTTCCCAAATTTTGCTTTATAAACAATATCACAGTAGATAACTTTGTTCATATATATTTCTAAAACATGTCACAGTAGATAACTTTGTTCGTATAACTGTATACATTTATCTGATTAATAACTTTGAGTAAATTTCTAGACACAGAATTCCTGGGTCAGAAGATATTCACCCCAGAAACTGGCGTATAGTTCTTCTCCCACCCTTCCTCTGCCCTCATTCTGGATGACTTCATATCTACATCCAACATTAGGACCTCTTAGTTCCTTGACCTCTACAACCCTAGTGACCCCTTTTATTCCTTCTCATCCAACCATTTCCCTAGTTATAGCTTGGACTTGTTATCACGTGAAATATTCCTTTCCTAAAACTCCAAATTCAGAAATTATCTGGCCATAAATCAAACCGAACCTGTTGCCAACTAGTTGATTCTGACTTATTCTGATTCATAGAGCTCCTGTAGTACAGTGTAGAACTGTTCCATAGGGTTCCAGAGAGTGGCTGGTAGATTTGAACTGCCAACCTTTTGGTTCGCAGCCAAGCTGTTAACCACTGTGCCACCAGGGCTCCACTCTGGCCTAGTATCCTATATTCTTTTTACACCTGTTTAATTTGTCTTTTGACCTCCTGGGGATGACTGATTCTTTCATCCAGATATCGTCACTCTCCGTGCCCTCAGTGCCTGGAGTAAGATGCTTTTCACTGGGTTCCATTATTCCATTAGCAGAAATTCAACAAAGGAGAACCTAAGAACTCTATATGTTTCTGGGTAATCCCTTACTCTCTACCCTCCTACAGCCTCAGCCTCTGGGCTTCACCATCACCACCTACCGTGAGTCCACCAGAATGTAATGATGTTCTCTCTTATTTGTACAAATCACTGCAAGAAGCCTGGAACTTCCAAGCAGGATGACCATTGTTCTTATCTGCCTGGGGCTAAGGTGTTTTCCAGGATGCTATGTGTAGTTAGTCCTTGACTTAAAGACTCCATACTTGGGAATTTTTTCAATTCTTTCTTTTTTTCTTATATGTCATCTGTCTTCATTCATCCTCACTTTCAAACCATAAGCTATTATTTTGAAGTAAGTGCTGCTGGTCACTGTTCCCTGTTTTTCTAATATGACCCTTTTAACCTATTATGGGTTGAGAAACTCAGTTAACTAAGTGCATTGATTAGGACTATTATAGATGCCCTTATAGAAAATCCCCATCAAACTGACATAAAATAAAGAGGAATTGATCAGATTTATGTAACAGAAACACCTGCCTTCAGTCACAGCTTGATGTGGAGCTCAAATTATTTTATAAGAACACAATTTCCTTCTACCTCTTGACTCTACTCTTTTTCAACTTGGCTTCATTCTCAGACTCTGCTTTGTGACACAATGGTTATCAACCACTCCAGGCCTAGCTTCTCAAGTTTAAATTCAAAGGGGAAAATTAAATATATATATATATACACACACACACTCAGAAGCTTTGGCAAAAGTTCTAGGATGGACCAGCTTGCATTGCAGGCACATTTTTGAAGGAATCACTTGGTTGGGAAAATGTAATAAGCCTGCTGGGGCAGGTTTGGGTCACAGGCCACTTCTGAACAAGTCATTGTGGCTAGGCACATTTGGAGCTCTGATTTGTCAGGCCTGAGTCTCATCTTCACCCTTGGAAACCACTGTATCACATGGAGTGAGCGTAAAGGAGGGAAGCCTCTTCAAAGTGGAATTGGATGCTGGGCAGGCAAAAACAAAATATGCTGTCCTCTAAGCTGGTGACAAACAGATTAAAAGAAAGAAAGGAGCATAAACAGGCTCTGATGAAACCTGTGGGACTGTCTTATTAGTAAACACTATGAACATTGTTAGTGCACAGGGCTTTATGATGTTTATTTTGCTGAACAGCAGTGTTTTTGATACCCTGATTCTTGGCCGTATTCTTGATAGTTGAAGTTACGAAAAAATGACCTTTGAATAAATAAATTTTGTTCGATATAATCTTCATCATTAAATGGTTTTGTTTTAAATTCTGCCTGTTCACATATTTTGAGGAGAAATAATAAGGAAATTTTTCCCCTTTACATAATTATTTTGTAGCTAACTTGTAGGAAAACACGTTGGCAGATGAGTTAGGAGATAATAGTGGAAAAACCACTAAGCTGGAAATAAGGAAGCGTTATTGGTAGGGCCAACTCAACTTTTTAATTAGTCATGTGACCTTGGAGAAGTCACTGATCTCTTGAGATTTCAGTTTTTTGTCAACACAATTACCAATATGAACAATATGATTTTAGTTCTTCATCACTAAAAAAAGTACCTTTATTATTCACAAAGAGTCTGTAATTCCGTATTTTAGTGCTATATGTGTCCATTCATTTTTAGATTCATGTCTAAGGGTGGTTATAGATGCCCTTTGTTTAAGTTTGTAATGAATTCTGGAACTTAGTACATTCATCTCTGAGGTGGTAAGTTGTGCTTAATTCAAACAAACAAATATCTGTAAAACAGACAAAAACGCACCCTCCTTGATGCAAAGTACCTCCTTTTAGTGATGTATATATAGGAAGATTTGAGGCTGTGCCCTTTCTGTGAAGCTTAGAATTCCATGTGTTTGGGGAACATGAGGAAAGAAAATACACACAACAGTCTTGCATAGCAGACTGCAATAGGTGCCATTAAAGAACTAAAAAGTTCTGTGGGGTTTCAAAGAAGCGAAAGATAAAATTTGAGATTAATCAGAAGGGCTTTATGGAGAATGTAGTAATTGGGATGGTCCTTGAAGGACTGATGGAATTTCAATGAGTGGTGAAACATTCCTGACTAAAAGAACATTATGAACAAAGGTACGGATACAGAATGAGGCAGAACTGTGTAGAATTTGGGGGACTGGAAGGAGTTAAGGGAGGAAAGATAGCTTGGGGCTGTAGCAAACCAAAACCAAACCCACTGCCGTCGAGTTGATTTCTACTCATAGCGACCCTATAGGAGAGAGTGGAACTGCCCCATAGAGTTTTCAAAGAGTGCCTGGGGGGTTTGAACTGCTGACCTCTTGATTAGCAGCCGTAGCACTTAACCACTGCACCACCAGGGTTTCCCTAGAGAGTTTCAAATGCCAGGATGAAGAATTTGAATTTAAATTTGTAGCAAATAGGGATCCTTAAAGTTTTTCAGTAGAGAGCCATGTAATCAGCACTGCACTCTATGATTAAAAAATTATTTTCACAGGTTTAAACAACTGTGTATAAATACAAAAGTTATAAACATCTTTTGTGGAAGCAAGTTAGGGAACATAGCAGCATCTTTTAAAAATATGGTTTACAGCTTATTCAGTATGAGTTGGTAATATCGAGTGGTTGTCCAACAATGCTAGTATGTTTTTAAACTGTTTTAATAATAGATTATACAGAACATGGAGGAGAGGTAATGGCCCAACTCTGTTCTGCTCTGATCGTATTGTTCTGGACACTTCTACAAATAAATAGACATGCACACATTCATATACATACATACATACATACATATAGAATTAATCAGGATGGTGAATTACTGCAGAAGTGATAGAAGAAATAGTCATAAAGTGGGGCTATTTAGCTAGGAGATATGAACAGTTAGGTAAGAAGGCATGGAAATGTAGCATAACATGATGTACAAAAAAAAAAAAAACAAGCAAGATTTTGGAATTAGACCTGGATTTAAATCTCAGCTCTGCTACTTACTAACTGTATTTTGGGCAACCCACTTATCCTTTTGCAGTCTTAGTTTCTCTTTTTGTCATGCAGAGATGAGTCAGAATCAACTTCACAGCAATGGGCTTAGAGATGACACTATTTACTTGCAGTTTTATTGTGACGATGAATGATTGTCAAGCACCCAGCACTTTTCCTGGCACCTCTGTTACTTGTGACCATTATTTTCATTTGAAGGACTGTCTTCAGATATAGGGATTTAGACTGCTCTTGTGAAACACCTGCAGGAAGATTTAGAGCTAATACTGGAGAGAGAGTCTTTTACCTCAGAATAAAAAAAGATGTTAGAAAGATTTAACCCAAAAAACCAAACCCATTGCCATTGAGTCGATTCCGACTCATAGCAACCCTACAGGACAGGGTAGAACTGCCCCGTAGGGTTTCCAAGGAGCGCCTGGTGGATTTGAACTGCTGAACTTTTGGTTAACAGCCATAGCTCTTAACCACTGTGCCACCAGGGTTTCCAGAAAGGTTTAAGGTGTGGCAAAAAGTAATGATTTGTCTGAGCAGGTAGCACTCTCTGAGTTCAATCAGGATGCTAGTGTGCTGGAGCCAAGGCTACATGAAAGTGAAGCTATCTCCCTGTCATCATAATCTAGGCCTAATTCCCTGGTGGCTTAGTGGTTAAGAGCTAAAGGTCAGCACTTCGAATCCATCAGGCACTCCTTGGAAATCTGCACTCTTTGGGAACTCTATGGGGCAGTTCTATAGGGCCCCTATGAGTCAGAATCGACTTGACAGCAATAAGTTTGGTTTTTTTTTTAATTCCTCAAGAGAAGGGCTTATCACTCTTTTCCTATCAAAATTCCCAGAAATACAGAGGCATTAAAAGTGCTCCATAGAAAGCATAAAAGTTTCTTTGAAATTTCATATTCATCTTATAATTTTTTATAAATATTGGATTGTACTTTATAGTGTGTATATTTTGTTTTAATACATAAATCATGCTTTAAGATATTCACCATCAAGTAAAAGTACCTAGATGTACAAAATTCCTCACGTGGCTTGTGAGTACCTTCTGGTATACAGTCAAGCATCCCAAAGGGTATAGGTTCTAGTTGAAGAAACACAGCTTTAGCAGTATATGGAGCCCCTAAGTTGGTAATAGACTAAGAATTCTCTCTGTTTCTTAACACAAATGGGCTAACAACTTAGATATCCATTGATAAGAATTTTTGTTGGTTTAACTTAGGCTATAATATTACTGCTACTATCAAGGTATTTGGCAGTAGAATTGCATAAGCATACACATGAAATTAAGAAGTTACAGAGAAAGCATAAAAAGCTTTGCTTTATTTGAAAACGGAGGTGTCTATCTCTGGTTCCTGAGATGGCGAGGTAAGAGGCTGAACAGCTCTGTGGTATTACGCTTGGTTTCTGCGTAATTTCTGGGCTTTTATGTGTTGTTTGCTCATATTGCCATTTACTTTTTCAGTTAGTGCTTTGAGGGAGGCAGATGTTGAGTAAATGCTGTTTCATGAATTACTATTTGGAAGGCCTTAAAACGAGAATAATTTCCTTCCTTTTTCTTTAGACCTAAGTTAGGTTTTTTTTCCTATTCATTTCTTTAGTTGCACCAAAGATTTCTGCATAAACTGGTTTGTTGTTGTTAGTTGGCATAGAGTTGGATTTGACTTATGGAGATCTCATATATGACAGAACAAAATATTGCCCTGCCTTGAACCATCTTCATGCTTGAGTCCATTGTTGCAGCCACTATATATTTGAGTGCCTTCCAACCTATGGGCTCATCTTCTAGAGTTATATCATACAGTATTCTGTTGTGCGCCATAAGGTTTTCATTGACTACTTTCTGGGAGTAGATTGCCCGGCCTTTTTCCTAATCTTAGTCTGGAAGCTCTGTAGAAACCTGTCCACCATGGGTGACTCTGCTGGTATTTGAAATATTGGTGGCATAGCCTGCAGCATGATAGCAACACAAAAGCTACCACAGTAACAACAAACTGACAGGTGGAAAGTGGTAAATGGGGAAAGTGGTAAATGGGATTAGGAATTGCCAATGTGAGTGGGAAATTATCTTCCCTTAGTCCAGATTCAGACAAGCTTTTGGTGATTTGGTTTTTTGACCAGGTAGCTCCTTTGAATTTTGTGTTATTATAGTTACAGTAGAAGGGACATGGGTAATCTGTTTATTTTAGCCTTATCACTGGATGGATTGGATCACTGCGGAAGTGTCTGCTTGTTTACCCTACAATGATTCATCATAGTTTAGTGAGAAGACAAACCTAAATGTCATAAGAGAGATGATTGCTTTTGTTTGTTGGTATATTACTTTATTACTCATCCCTGATATTATAGGTCAGTGGCCTCTTGGGAAATTAAAGAGGTTAAAAATGGAAAGATACCCAATGCTCATGTATTTTATAGTTGTGCCTAGGGTAGTCTTCTCTAATCATCAATAAATCATAAACATCTAAAAAATGCTAAAGAATATGCCAGGCACTAAAGAGGCCAGGTTGAAGACAACAAGGCCCTGGCCCTAGAAAAGTACTTAATTAATGTTGGGCAGGTAAACAACTTTAAAACAACATGACTAATGCCACAATGGCAGTATCAATGAAATATAAAGAAGCTCAATGGTGGTGATGAGTAATTTTAAAACCAGGGATGGTTTCTTAGAGGAGGTGCCATTTTTGCTAGATCTTGAAAGATAGCCAATGGTTTGCCAAGCAAAGGGGAGATAAAACATGTATCCTAGGAGGAGGAGAGAGACAAGTCTTCAGTGTGGTTCTAAAACCAAACCCAAACCTGTTGGTGTTGAGTTGATTCCAACTCATAGCGACCCTATAGCACAGAGTAGAACGGCCCTATAGGATTTTCAAGGCTGCAAATTTTTACAGAAGCAGAATGCCACATCTTTCTTATATGGAATGGCTGGTGGGTTCAAACTGCCAACTTTTCAGTTAACAGTTGAGCACTTTACCACTGCTGCGCCACCAGGGCTCCATTCTATGTGGTTACGTAATTATAATTAATTTACTATAGTGGAGTGTGTACACTGTGGACAACAGAAGGAAAAGTGGAAGTTAAACAGGAAATAGATTCAGAAGTGTGTTGCATACTGTGTTAATTAGCTTGACTCGATTGAACCTTTGAAATATGGGTGTGATAGAATCTCATTTGTACTGTGGTATACTGGCTTTAAGAAGCCCTAGTGTCTCAGTGGTTTAAGCGCTCAGCTACTCACCCGTCAGCTGCTCTGTGGGACAAAGATGTGGCAGCCTGCTTCCGTAAAGATTTACAGCCTTGGACACCCTATGGGGCAGTCCTACTTTGTCCTGTAGGGTCACTGTGAGTCTAAATTGACTTGATGGCAGTGGGTTTGGTTTGGTTTGATTTGGTACTGGCTTTAAGCGCATGTCTCTTGAAGCAAATGCCTCTTCTTCTACAACATGGAGACAAGGGATATTAGAGGAAACAGGGGTGGGCCTGGTCTCATGTTTCCATAACTAGGTAATTCTCTAGCTTAGCTGACTGAATGGTTGCTGTTATCTTAAGAGTTAGGTCAGATATGGATAAAAAAATATGACTTCATAATTTAGATTTGTTGAGTTTCAGTTAAGGGTCTGGAACTCAGGAGGCGTTGAGATTGAAGAATAAATGTGGTTTAAATTGAAGTCCTTTCCCAGAAATTACTATTCTGAAGTTGTTAATTTTTTTGCTAAAATATTTTAGAAACAAGCTTGCCATAAGAGTAAGGTGGTTTCACTCTTAAGTTAAACTTAAAAGGATATACTGGAAATTAAGAAGCTACAGAGAAAGCATAAAAAGCATTGCTGTATTTGAATATAGCAATATTCTTATATTTCCCCCAGTTTTTTGGTCTGCTAACAGAAAATATCTAAATAATAAAATTCTTTGAAATTCTGAAAGCTTTGAAAGTCGTATTTTACATGTCATTGAAAAAAAATCTCCTTTATTTGTGTGTGCTTTTTTAATACTTTTCTATTACAAATTTTGGCTGATGCTTCAGTTTTTCTGTCAGATTCTGGGAAGGTCCAAGGATGGAGTTTAATGTAAGAATACAATCATGGGTACCTACCCTTTAGGGTAGGAACCAGTTCCACTCCAATTTTTATTTAGCAACAGTTGGAGGGTTTCTGAGAAATGGGTGTATATATTATATAACTATCCACCTCTTATACAAGGTCCCTGGCCTCCTGTTAACCTGGCTCTTTTGAGAAGTAGGGAGTTGGGAGAATGCTGGGAGCAGCTGGGTCAGACTCAGTGCTGTTGCCTAGCAGTCCCTGCAGAGCAGTCATAAGGGGCTGTTGCTGAGCAACCGTGAGGGAGGAGGGTGCTCAGTGGTGGAACATCAGCCCCCACAGAGTTTTACAGTAGTGGTGGACCTGCCCCCAGGGGAGAAGCATTACAGTTTGGCAGAGGACCAAGTCTCCCTCAGAGACACAGAGATTGTTAGCAGTGAGTACTTGACCTCATAATCAAAGAAGATAACTTGTGTCCTATGAACATGCAAGTACTTTATGTAATTATTGATGTGAATTTAATTAAACATGAACTTGGGTTAAGGCAGTTGGCTGTGGCGCTAGAATTCTCCTTCCAAAAACTTTCTAGTTTTTCCTTCTCTCTCAGACATAAAGTGAGTTTTCTGGGTCAATGGGAAATAATTTTTCTTTATGCTGCATACCAAAACCAAAACCAAACTCATTGCCATCAGGTTGATGCCAACTCGTAGTAACCCTAAAGGACGGAGTCAAATTGCCCTGTAGGGTTTCCAAGGAGCGCCTGGAGAATTTGAACTGCTGATCTTTGGTTAGCAGCTATAGCTCGTAACCACAATACCACCAGGGTTTCCTTATACTGCATAGTATAGGCAATTTTTAAAAACTTTTCATATTACATTATTTAAAAAAAATTACATTATTTAGCTAATGCAAATAATTACATTTGAGAAAAACCAGCAAACTAATCTTTCGTGCTCTGGTCAAGTGGGCCTTGACAGCAAAGTATTTGCTTCAGTGTCAGTGAAAGAACTAGCCACTTGCATTTGAGATACTGCCTTGAGTTTTCTTCTGTATAGAAAAGTCAGAAAATAACCATTGACCTGGACCATGTGTTACTTTATTTTTAACATTTTACGCAGTACTTAAATGACTCTTCAAGAGAGTTGATAAATTTGAAACTAACCAGATCTCATAAGAAGGCTGAGTTCTACTTTTAGGTTTTATAGTTGCCCATGTTCAGCAATGCTTCTCTTCCAAATCTAGGCACGTATTTTAAAGGCTACGACACAGCTTTTTTGGTAACTTGGAGTAACACACAGTTGGGTCAAACGCTAAAGTGTGAAGTACAGGAATGCACAACTGTCAAATTTGAGAAATAATTAACATTGGCCAACTAGAGAGAAGTGATATAAACTTTCCTTATCTCCCTCTCTCCCACCACTTTTTCGTTCAGCACTTCTGGCCTTGGGCTATAACTATTAGGCTACCTGATCCAGAGAGTTCAGGAGGCAGTGCCTGACTCTCGGTACAAAGGGGAAACCCCTTTGTTGGCATTGGAGTCTGAAGTCTCTTCAGGACCTATATTTAAAAAATACTTAAAAAATCCCTCTCAAGCCTTGAATACGGTATTTGTTTTATTCACACATATGCACACATTCCTGCAAGTGCGCACGCGCGCACACACAGAGTAATGTATTGAAGACCATTCAATCAGAGTACTACTGAGATATTACATAAATACTAAGAGAACAATTACTGTAGCCACAGCAAAGGACTCAAACATACCAACAACCACAAAGATGGTGCAGGAACAGGCAACATTTCCTTTTGTTACGTATAAGGTTACCATGAGTTGAAGTGGACTCTGTGGCAACTAACAAAAACATGTGAACAATTAAGTCTTTTTCTAAGATGTCGTATTTGGAGCTCTGAAACTTTAAAAAGTGATCTTTTTTGTGTTTATCTCATATTATTTGCAGGAGAATTCTTTTTATCTCTGTTATATGAGAGTATTAATAAAGCTAAAACATATTAGGTACAGTACGTGCCAGACATTGTTCTATGTGACTTAAATTCAGTATGTCATTGAAACCTCCCAACAACTCTATGTGATTATTGTTGTCATTAGGTGCCATCCAGTTACTTCTGACTGGTAGTGACCCTATGTATAACAGAAAGAAACACTGCCCAGTCCTGTCCGTCCTCATGATTGTTGTTATGCTTGAACCCTTTGTTGCAGACACTGTGTCAATCCATCTCTGCGAGGGTCTTCCTCTTTTTCACTCACCCTCTATTTTACCAAGCGTGATGTTCTTCTCCAGGGACTGATCCCTCCTGACAACATTTCCAAAGTGTGTGAGATGTAGTCTCGCCATCGTTGCTTCTAAGGAGCATCCTGGTTGTACTTCTTCCAAGATAGATTTGTTTGGGTTCTTTGGCAGTCCATTGTATGTTCAATATTCTTTGCCAACACCATATTTCAAAGGTGTCAGTTCTTCTTCAGGCTTCCTTAGTCATTTTCTAGCTTTCACATGCATATGAGGCTATTGAAAACACCATGGCTTGGGTCAGGCACACCTTAGTCTTCAAGGTGACATCTTTGCTTTTCAACGCTTTAAAGAGGTCTTTTGCTGCAGATTTGGCCAATGCAATGTGTCTTTTGATTTCTTGACTGCTGCTACGATGGGTGTTGATTGTGGATTCCAGTAAAATGAAATCCTTGACAACTTCAATCTTTTCTCCATTTATCATGATGTTGCTTATTGGTTCAGTTGTGAGGATTTTTGTTTTCTTTATGTTGAGGTGTAATGCATACTGAAGGCTGTGGTCTTTGATCTTCATCAGTAAGTGCTTCAAGTCCTCTTCACTTTTAGTAAGCGTGTTGTGTCATCTGCATAATGCAGGTTGCCTTCCTCCAATCCTGATGTTACGTTCTTCTTTATATATTCCAGCTTCTCGGATTATTTGCTCAGCATACAGATTGAATAAACAAAAAAAACTATAGGTTTGGTAAAAGATACAACCCTGATGTCCCCTCGTTCTGTTCAAATGACTGCCTCTTGATCCTTGTACACATTCCTCATGAGCACAATTAAGTGTTCTGAAATTCCCATTCTCTGCATTGTTATCCATTATTTGAAGAAGACCAATGACTCCTTCATTGTAAATACCTTCTTTCACCAACATAAATAGCAACTATATACATGGACCTCACTAGATGGAATAAACAGGAATCAAATCGACTACATCTGTGGAAAGAGATGATCGAAAAGCTCAATATCAGTCAGAACAAGGCCAGGGGCCAACTGTGAATCAGACCATCAATTACTCACATGCAAGTTCAAGCTGAAACTGAAGAAAATTAGAAGAAGTCCACGAGAGCCAAAATAGGACCTTGAGTATATCCCTCCTGAATTTAGAGACCATCTCAAGAATAGATTTGATACATTAAACACTAGTGACCGAAGACCAGACAAATTATGGAATGACATCAAGGACATCATACGTGAAGAAAGCAAGAGGCCATTAAAAAGACAGGTGAGAAAGAAAAGACCTAAATGGATGTCAGAAGAGACTCTGAAACTTGCTCTTGAACGTCAGGTAGCTAAAGCAAAAGGAAAAAATGATGAAGTAAAAGAGCTGAACAGAATATTTCCAAGTCCCGCTTGAGAAGACAAAGTATTATAATGACATGTGCAAAGACCTGGAGATAGAAGACCAAAAGGGGAGAACACCCTCAGTATTTCTCAAGCTGAAAGCACTGAAGAAAAAATTCAAGCCTTGAGTTGCAATAGTGAAGGGTTCTATGAGCAAGATATTAAACGACACAGGAAGCATCAAAAGAAGGTTGAAGGAATACACAGAGTCACTATACCAAAGAGAGTTGGTCAGCGTTCAGCCGTTTTAGGAGGTAACATATGATCAGGAACTGATGGTACTGAAGGAAGAGGTCCAAGCTGCACCGAAGGCATTGGTGAAATGCAAGGCTTTGGGAATTGATGGAATACCAATTGAGAGGTTTCAACAAACAGATACAGTGCTGGAAGTGCTCACTTGTCTATGCCAAGAAATTTGGAAGATAGCTACCTGGCCAGCTGACTGGAAGAGATCCCATATTTATTCCCGTTCCCAAGAAAGGTGATCCAACCAAATGTGGAAATTATCGAACAATATCATTAATGTCGCATGCAAGCAAAATTTTGCTGAAGATCATTCAAAAGTGGCTACAGCAGTGTATTGACAGGGAACTGCCAGGAATTCAAGCCGGATTTAGAAGAGGACATGGAACAAGGGATACCTTTGCTCTTAATCATTATAATACAGTGTAAATACTTTATTAGTTTACAGGGGCAACTCAGCATTCATAGCAAACTTGCTTTTGAGCTATAATGATATAATGAAAAAAAAAATGAGAGAGTGCAAATTACAAAATCTTTTAGGTAAATAAGTTTGCTTACTTTATTCTTCAGGCCTATAGCCCACAGCAGGAAGCCTTTTTAATCAGGTTTCTTTATGTTCATCCACTGTCTATGAACATGAAAACAAATTCAGCAGGCATTTAGCAGTCCCAAGTTGTTTTTCTTTGGTATGAGATATGAAGTTGTATTTTGCCATAGAGGAGGAGAAAATGGTAAAAAAAAAAAAAAGGGGGGGGCAAATTATTAAGCTGTGAATTCTTTTTGAGTCAATTCTCCAGCAAATTCATATTTCTTAGAGTTTTGAGATACAAAGCAAAATATTAAGCATCAAGCAACTGCCAGTCATAAGAGAAAGAAATCTACAGGATAAAAGTTATATATAAAAGCCAGATCAATGGTCCAAGAATATGTAAGGATCAAGTATGAGCTTTAAAATCAGACAACTGAGTTTGAATCTTGGCTGTCTGTGACTTACTAGCTTTGTGACCTGAAGGATGTTGCTCACCATTTTTAAGCGTGGAAAACAGTTCATGGCTTCTGTGCCGTGACTCTTGCTAGACACTATACATTTTACCTCATTCTATTTTTCGCAGTGAAATTACTGAATCAGAGTTCCTCAAAGTTTTTTTGAACTCTGGATCAACCTTGCCAAATACTATATAAAAGCAGTTGTGTAATGCAGCGTTACCTTTTTTTTTTAATTAGAAAATCAGATTTTGTTTTATCTATTACGTATTTTTTTTTTTATTACGTATGTTTGTGGTATTGACTTGGATCTAAGAAGACAAGTGGTCTAAACCAGCCCTTCTTATCACATCTTGTATAAGATCTCATGCATAGGAAGCACTGAATAAATATTGTTTGTATATATGAGTGAATGTATGGAAGAACAAAATTACAAGTCCTTATGGTACAACGATACTCAAACATAAAATTATACTTCATTAAGGGTTGCTTTCCTTTACCTGATAATGCTTATGCAAGTCAAAGGAAAATTTAATCTTTGAAACTTGTATTAACATTCATCTCACCAAATTAAAAAAAAAAAAAAGCTATGTTTATTCCTAGCGCTCTGCTCCTCTCTTTCTGTGTTTGATATCTGAATTCGCTTTGTTAGAAGCATGAGTTCACATGTAGCCCTTTATAAGTATTTCCCTCATTTACCTTACCTGAATTCGATCAATTGACTGTATTTACTACTAGTCTTGTTTTCCATCTGCCTATAGGAAAGCTCTTCTTGGTGAAACCACTCACTCATAACTGAATATTCTAATTTGAACTCAAAATGTCCCTTTCGAGCCTCCTTGCTGAGTATCCTTTTTCTGGCTGTTATGTTTTCAAATAAGAAATCCTAGGGTATATTCGACTCTTTCCGTCCCTTCACTCGAATCCACAAGTTTTGGTATTTATTCTTTTGATATCTTTCTCATTCATCAACCTTGAGTCACAAATTTCAACACATGCTTATTATCCCAGATGGCTTTTCATTCATTTTCTCTCAGTCTTGCAGACAGTTGTCCTACTTCTGAATATACTTTTCTTAATAATTTATCCATCAGGAAACTGAAGGTTCTTTTTGTAAATATCGTTAATTTTTTATTCTGATTAGAAAAGAACATGATTTTATTTCAGGAAACAGAAAATAAGGCAATAAAATCATATACAATTTTACCATTTAGAGATAACTATTGCTAACATTTTGTTACGTATATGATTAACGTATACTTTTGAAAAACGAAACTGTGATTATATTGCATATAAAGTGAGCATATCTAGCTTTCATTGAACATTTTATAAAAATTTCCCATGTGCGATCATTAAATATGCTTTAAGAATTCTTGAGGGTCTGAAGAGCATAGAATTTAAGAGTGAAATAGAGCAAAGGTTGAATCTCTTCAGTGGCGTTTTTAGCTGTGTGATCTTTGTGCAAGTTACTGAATATTTCTGAGCTTCAGCTTTGTCTGCTCTAAAATGGAGATCTTAAGAGTTATGATGATTTAATGACATAATGTATGCAGTATATTCTCTGCACATAGCAAGACATACATGTTATCAAATTTTCAGGTTTCTAATGGCTAGATACTACTTCTGCCTATGAATGCACCATGCTTTATCAGACCGCACCTCTACTTAGACTTATTGTTGCTTACCAGTTCAACCTGAACCCTTCTTCCTGGCTTTCTGTGTTCCTTCTAAACTACCCTAAATAACCCCATTTTTCACAATTCAAATTCTCTTCTTCTGAGACCAGTTTCTCTACAGTTCCCTTCCCTGTGCATATTACATTTATCCCAACCTCAGTTCCATTCCTTGGGGCTGCCTCGTGTTGTTGGCTGTGTATCCAGATCATAGTCTTGGAGATTGTGAGATTTGCATGTAGGAAGTGTATAGAGGAGCGCTCTCTGAAATGATACCTACAAGGTTGTCCTCCATTTTGTGATTTTCCTATGTGTTTTAAATCATAATCTCTGCCTGTAGTTAAAGAGGATTAGGGTGGGATGTAATACCCTTGCTCAAATCACATACCTGATCCAATGTAAAGGGAGTTTCCCTGGGGAGTGGCCTGCACCACTTTTTATCTTACAAGAGATAAAAGGAAAGGGAAGCAAGCAGAGAGTTGGGGACCTCATACCACCAAGAAAGCAGTGCCAGGAGCAGAGCACATCCTTTGGACCTGGGGTTCCGGTGCAGACAAGCTCCTGGTCCCAGGGAAGATTGATGACAAGAAGCTTTCTCTAGAGCTGACAGAGAAAGCCTTCCCCTAGGCTGATGCCCTAAATTTGGACTTCTAGACTACTAGACTCTGAGAGAATAAACTTCTGTTTGTTAAGCCACCCCTTTGTGATATTTCTGTTATAGCAGCACTAGATGACTAAGACACCCTGCGTTGACCAGTCACTGGATGTGGACTCTTTCTGGGTGAGGCAATTCTTGTAGAAGATCCCACCTGACACTGCAATCACCTGAGGAAATGCCTGGAAGCAGGCATCAGATGGCACACCATATCATCTGTTACTGCCTGCCTTATAACACTCTCCCTCTTCATTTGCACCTGAATGAACCTTTTCTCCAAGGTATATTCTAGTATATGTCCAGGCTGAAATATTGGGTGATAATATAAACATATTTCATTAAAAGGAGAAGTATTACAGGATCCAGTTGAAAGAGTTCCCAATGGCCAAAGCTGTACAGCTTGAGAAACAAAATAAAGTAGTATTGGATTATAGCCCAAAGTATTAAATAAATATACGTGAACCCATACATATATAAATAAATGATTTGAATACGTGAAATAAAATGTGGACCGTACATAGTGACTTCCTTCCAGAGAGTGTGATGAAGGGCAAGAGTGGGGAGAGTAACCTCATAGTGGAGAAACCTGACATGCTCTCTCAGCCAGGTGATCAAGGTCAAAATCAACAGTGATAAGACATGTTGGTAGCATATACCCTTTATATGAAATGGCATTTACCTCTGTGGTCTTCCTCCCAAAAACTTATAACCCCAGTCAAATCATGAGAGAAATACTTAGACAAATGTCAATTAAAGGACATTCTACAAAATATGTGACCAGTATTTCTCAAAACTGTCAGGGCTGTCAAAAACAAGGAAACTGCCATATCCAAGTGGAGATCATGATGACTAAAAGTGGTGTGATAATCTTAGATGGGATTCTGGAAAAGAAGAACATTAGATAAAAATTAAGAAAATCTGAAAAAAATGTGTACTTTAGTTAATAACTGTTAACAAATGTGCCATACTAATATGAGATGTTAATAATAGTGGAAACTGGATGTGTGATATATTTGAACTTTCTGTACTATCTTCACAACTTTTCTGTAAATCAAACTATTCTAAAATCAAAAACTTACTTAAAAAATACTATTAAAATTACTGTTTTTATTCCATTAGTGTGATGAAATCAATACTAGCCTGATGTGCTATATCTTTTCCTTCTCAGTTTATGATCTTCACTACCCTGCTTGAGTGTTAACTGGCCTTTATGTTATAACAATAATATAAGGCAGCAGAGAGGTTAAGAGAGTAAGATAATTTGTATCATCTAAAATGAGGGAAACCCTCAATGAGGTGGATTGACACAATTGTCACAACAATGGCCATGGAAACCCTATGGGAGCAGTTCTGCTCTGTCCTATAGGAGTGCTATGAGTCAGAATTGGCTCTTCTGCGGTGGGTTTGGTTGATTTGATATATATGAGTTTGCCATGAGTTGGAGCAGACGTGACAGCAACTAACAACACCAGCAAAAGATTTTGCAACTGATGGTCATGCAAAAGCCCATATAAAAATTGCCCAGAAACCTGGTAGGAGATAGAAGGCCCATGGGAGGTCAGAAGTTGAAAAGGAGGGAACACATGGCTTGACAGCGTTTTTATTTTCATTCAGCTTGCTTGAGCTAAGGCTACAGTGCTAATCACATGTGAATAGATGTTTGGGTTGATACATTTTATTTCTTCTTGCAGTAGCAAAACATACCAACTCCTCCTGTTGCGTACACTCCACATCTTCAGTTAAAACCTGTGGCACAATGATAGAGGACTTTTATTTCTGTGACAGTTGCCCTAGGGGTACATTTCCCCTTAGAAAGTGTCCAGTAATATTTGGTGTTATTAGCTGAGTTTCAAGGGGATGTCATTCGTATTTGTGCAACAAATGGCCTTTGGGTTATTTGAATTAAATGGCAGGTTCACCCAATTAAGATTTCTCACTGTTGGGAGCCTCTTTTCCTTTTCTTTCCCTTTTAGGTTCGGCATGTCTTTGAAATCCAGTTATATCAGAATTTGACTCCTTTGGTATTCTTTTTCTTTGGAAGCCAAAACAAAACTCTTTAGAACATTGCATTCCCAAAAGAAAGCTGTAAGACTTAAGAGTGTGATCACAGCTACCTTTCTAGGATCCCAATCCGAATCTGGTGTTAAACACAAGAAGCACAGTTTTTACTTCTGCAGTTCCTTAGGAAGAGTAATAACGGTACTGAACATTTGGTATTTCATTATATGTGTTTTTTCTTGGCTCCCAGAGCAACCTGGAGAGATAAGCAGAACAAATACTGTCATCCCCGTTTGATGAGTAAGGCTCTGTCATTTACCCACAAGAAAGGAAATGACTCCTCAAAGTCAACAACTGATAAATAAATGAGTTGGAGCTAGAACTAAGTTCAGTGTATCTGTGTATTACAGTGCCTTTAGGATTTTCTTTTACTCTCTTACCTGTAAGCTATGAAAAAATGTGAGAAGGAAAGGAAAGAAGGGAGTAATCAGATTATTTGAAAAAGAAGAGAATAATAAAATTATTTGAAAACTCATTTAAAAGTGTGGCTAGCATAATGCTGTTGACATCTGGGGGAAAAAAGATACTTATTTCTAAGTCACAGTGAAATATTTGAACCACATATGATTCTTGGGTTTTATTCAAATTAAAATCTTGGTTGCTATACCAAAGTGTGTAGCCTTTGAAGAATGGATGCCTCAAACCAGGGAGACTAGTGAGAGATTTAATCATTTCTGCAAGAATTGATGGGATGGAGGAAGGTGTGGGTGGAAGGCTCAAAATAATGGTGGCTGCAGGAATTGAGTTGGAAGAGTGAGCTAAGGAACATTACGAGCCTAGAAGAGATAGAATTTGGTGGGATATTAAACAGGAAGAGGAGAGAGAAAAAGATAATGGTGCTCCCTAATTACATAATGTAAAATTGGACCTCCTCTGCTCTGAATAATCCTAGTAGTTTAGACAATGCATACAAACATCGCAATATTCATATAACTGGCCCCACACTTAAGACGAAAAGGAAGAGGTGATTTCCGTAAAATGAAAGAAATATGACTCTTTCATCTAGGACAACAAAGCTTCTACTATGTGTCTGCTCCAATACATAGACTTCCCGATTGAAACGGAGCCTAGTTTCCCAGTGACCAGTTGTAACCACTGCTATCGGGCGTGTAGATGGAAAGGAAAATAGTTGTTTTCTGTAGTAGTTGTCTTAAAATGGAGTTTTTGATATGTAAACACTAAAAGGATATGAGCAAGAAAAACATGGAAGTGGTTAAGATGCCTATTAATAAATTTTCAAGTTACCTCTCCATGTTGAGGCACTATGCATGGGCTGGATTTCATTGGGTTTGTTTTCTCTTTTAGAATTCCAATCCTTGTTTCTTGGCATTGGAATTCAAAGATAAACTGCTGCAGGAATATATTGTTTTGAAATCATATATTTGAGAAGTGTTGTTACTAAGCCAGTAAATCTATGTTCTTTGGAAATTTGAAGAAAACTTGAAGAAAAATATATCTTGTTGAGTTGTTAATTGTACTCTTTAGTAAGAATGTCTCTGACTGCTCATGTTACACTGCTCATGTTTAGAGAAAAGCACAAGAAAGATTGTTGAGAATACAATTGATTGGTTTGAATGGTGAACAAAATAGGGAAAAGAAAACCCTCTCCTCTTTTATAAGGGGGTATTGTGCTGCTTACTTGAGAAAATTTGTCCTGTTATAAATCAGAGAAGTCCAAATGAGCAAAACCATGAGGTTAAGGAATGAAAAAATAAAAATAAACATTGCTTTTAAAATTATATGACATTTGGTCATTAAATTAGATGTTACTGCTCAAGGAACCATTTGTTCTTTACTGCAAAACAAGAGGAACTAGACATGTTTCTGTAAATAAATCCTCCTTCCCCCTTTGTTTCCTTCAGGGGTCATGGTACATTGAAAAAGCAGTTTATCAGGAGAAATCTAGGGAAACTGGAATCAAGACATTGAGGCCAGACAGAGCAAAAAAGATAGAGGTAGGTACGCTTTTGTTCCACTGATCCTGGTATTGAGAGTGTCTTTGAAGTTGTCTTTGTTGCTATAAAATCAGAGCACAGCAAATGTATAGTGGGAGGCCTTCATTTTAGAAAACAAATCAATATAGTCACATCAACACTTGATAGAATCTATTATTAATGGCAGATTAATCACAAATAATATGTACTGAGAGCTTGAGAAACACATAGCCATCCATTTGCCAGGGACCATGATTAGTAGAGAGACTGAGTTTGGATTGATATTTCCATTGGCAGTTAAGCTTATTTAAATTGTTCTCAGTAGAGGCAGCTAGCCACCAAAGTAGTATTTTAAACATATAGCCTTTAAAAAAGAAGAGAAACTCAGAGTATTACCTATCAGGTCTGAAAGCTACTACTCTCGTCAGAGACCATAGTAATAGATTGATAATCAGTACATACAAATAAATATTCTCGATGAAACTAATTGGTGGAAATAAACTTCAAATTAACACTCTTTTGAGAAACAGTTTCTTTGTGCTGGTGTTATGTGTGTATGTGTGTATTACCCTCAAAGGACACACAATTTGTGTAGGTGAATATTAATACTTTATATTCATATCTGTATAGACTCATATTCACCTTCACAAATTGTATGTCCTTTGAAAATTGAGGCCACATCTGTGTTGCAGTCTTATTAATATTTCACAAAATTTATGTTAGGTTGGAAGAATTTGCATTTGTGCCACCCCAAACCCATAGTGCCACCCTTTCCTACCAGGAGTGACAGCCATGTTCCCCTGTTGTGGTTTAGATGGTAGATCAAGAGAACACGGAGTAAGCCTTGGCCTGTGTGAAAACTCTACCACTCTCCTCTCACTCTCCCATTCTCATGAGAACAAAGCTCCAAGGCAACAGGGAAGAGTAAAAGGGTTTACATTTGGTTTAGGATCATTGCCTGGTGTTCTCAAAACCAGCCCAATTTTCCTATTAACCCATTGTGATTTCATTTAGACATTGGCCCTGGGTTCATATCTATCTCTCATCAGAGCATTTTTACGTAATGTCAGACTTTAAATTTATGTCCACAGAAAATTACATGTCTTAATTGAGATCTACCTTTTATTATGAAGTAATTTCACACAAATGATTTTATCAAAAGCTTTTATATTTCTACATAAACAACTAACATCTCCACACTGGGAAAGAATAGAAGTACAGTTGTAAATATTATTATTATTTTTTATTTAAGGAAAATTATAACTAATATATAATACCTAATTTATTGTGCCTTCCTTGTGGGCTGGTAGGGCCTTGGTGGCTCAGTGGTTAAGATTTTGGATGCTAACCAAAAGGTCATCAGTTCGAATCCACCAGCCACTCCTTGAAAATCCTATGGGGCAGTTCTACTCTCTCCTATGGGGTTTCCATTGGTCGGAATCGACTCAACAGCAATGGGTTTTTTTGTGGGCTGAGTGTACGATGATTTATAAACATGATCTCATTTAATCTTCATGATAACTCCGTGAGTAAGGTAAAGAAAGCATGATTATTTCCTGTGGTGATTTTTCCATAACAACAAAAAATGGAAAACATGATAGAAAAAAAAATCCATTCATAATAGCAATGAAATATCATATTTTTTTTTACCAATAAACAGTACAATGAACAATGAACGAAGAAAAAAATTGTAATTTAGGTAAATTTTTTTTTTTTTATCCCCGTTGATAATCAGACTGTATTACAACAAATAATCCATTCTAAAACTAACAGAACAGTGATTTTCTGTTCCAGGCCCTAACAGCATAATTACTGGACTCCCAGTCCCAAATATCTCACGGGAAAGAGTAACCAGCGGGCTCATGAACTTCCCAATCTTTCTGTTCACTTCTAGTCCTTCTCTGTGTCCCTGGTCAATGCATTGATTTCTGGCCACTGCTCTTCCACCTGAGGTTACTCACTGTGCTTTGCATCTTTCTGTTAGCAGTCCTAGAGCTGAAATGGACCCTCTCTGTGTATTACTCTGTTGTTTACAGGCCCAAGGACCCCAGTGTTCTGCATTTAACCACCCTTCCCTTTCTTTCTCACCGTGAGCATGGTCCCTGGATCAAGTTTCTTACTTCAGTTCTTTTTAGCTACCAATACTAGAGAGTTTCTTCTCGCTCTGACAGAAGGACTGGAACTGCTAATAGGTGGCTTTTCTCCAGCATCTTAGGGGTCTTTGTCCTGGAGGTTGGCCAACAGCCATCAACGATGTCCTGTCTGCAAGGACCCTTAGGTGCTCATGGAATTATGTCCCTGGCATGCCTGGATATGTCTGAATTTAAAACAAAGCACAGCTTAGACCTTAGCTCTAGTATCCCTGCTAAGCAAAGCAAGGATTTTAAAACATGTATCTTTATTTGTTCAAGGATATGCATACTTAGGAATATGTTTAATGTGGTGTGTGTGTGTTTGTGTATATATATATATATATATATATATATATATACAAAAAAGAGAAATGTTTGAAATGTTTTTTTCTTGAGGGTAATAAAAGCACAAGAAAGTCTTAGCTATTTTTGTTATAAAACAAGCAAAACAAAATCAAACAAGCACAATCCTTAAGATAAATAAATCTTGTTAATTTTCTTGCTGGCAAGACTGTCACTTTTGACAATTGTTAAAAAGCTGATTGTAAGTAGTGAGTTATAGAGGACAAAATAACAAAAAACAAAACAAAAACAACAACCACAAAAAAGCCAGTAATCAAAAGAGGGGAACAGACACCCTTGTGAAGGAGCCAGATCCAAGGGAATATGGCAGAAAGAATGGAGGTAGTCAATGACAGCTTAGCACTAATTATTAATGATCAAAATAATTGTCACTTAATGTTTGTAGTGTTTGCAAAGCTCGTTTTCTCATTCCTTCATCCAATAAGTATTTACTGAGCATGTACCCCATTTATCCTGTGCCAGGGGCTCTTGTGAGCATGTGGGGATTCAGAGTTCAAGACACAGCAATTCCCCAGTGTTTGTGAGCCACCAGACTGGAAATGCTGATGTGGAGAAAAATTGAGTAGACTCAAAAGAGCATCAGCGCGGGAGAGGCTGGCAGTTTACCTTAGGGATGAGGTACTAACTTTCCTCAATTATATGAGAAATAGGATGTACAAAAGGAAATCAATCTATTCTGTGTGATTGAGTAGACAAAACTAGACTTAGTGGTCGTGAATTAGAGGATGACACATTTTTGCCTAATCAAAGGAAGGGCTGCCTGAAATTGTAATGAGCTACCTCTGGTAATAGACGGTTCCAGAAGGTTGACACCACTAGGAAGGGATGTGGTCTGAGGGATTCAGTCATGGTGTGGTGGGGGTGGGACAGGGGTGGAGGATAGGTGACTAACTCATGTCCTAGGTCAAAAGTTCCAAGACCTGTTATTGAAATCATTGGTATGGGAGGGGCTTCCCCCGAAGTCAATACAGTGACGGACTACGAGGCTGCTTTGGAGTCAACCCATCAACTTTGCCACTTAACTCGTAGATCTTGACCAAATCTTTCCTATAAACCTTAGTTTCTACGTCAGAGAATTGGGGATAGACTGGCAGGACTGTGGTAAGAATTAAACTAATATGTGCAAATGAACTAATTAAAAATGTTTGGCATATAGTAGGCCTTTGATAAATTGTATTATAATTATAGGAAACTAGAATCTCAATTTGGGAAATATTTGGACTGCCTTAAGCAATTCGGAATGTTAAAATGGTATCCATTAATGTAGAAAGTCCCTCTCTTCCTACCGTGGAATTGTAAAAACAAAATCAGGGATTTCTTCCTAAAGTACTCTGGAAAACCCATCAGGCCAATTGTTCCATTTTGTTTGTATATGCTTATTATTCATCTGTTCTTACCCAATAAACAAGGTAAGCACATACTTACTTGGGCTTACTTACTAGTCTGTAGTGGACAGTTTCCCACGTTTTGGTGAAATCCAGGTGAAATTGTTTACTGTTGTTGTTACGTGCTGTTGAGTCAGTTTCAACTCACAGCGACCCTATGCACAACAGAACGAAACACTGCCAGGTCCTGCGCCATCCTTACAATCGTTGTTATGCTTGAGCTCATTGTTGCAGCCACTGTGTCAATCCACCTCATTGAGGGTCTTCCTCTTTTCTGCTGACCCTGTACTTTGCCAAGCGTGATGTCCTTCTCCAGGGACTGATCCCTCCAGACAACAAGTCCAAACTATGTAAGACGCAGTCTCGCCATCCTTGCTTCTAAGGAGCATTCTGGTTGTACTTCTTCCAAGACAGATTCGTTCGTTCTTTTGGCAGTCTGTGGTATATTCAATATTCTTCGCCAACACCACAATTCAAAGGCATCAGTTCTTCTTTGGTCTACCTTATTCATTGTATAGCTTTCACATGCATATGATGCGATTGAAAATACCATGGCTTGGGTCAGGTGCACCTTAGTCTTCAAGATGACATCTTTGCTTTTCCACACTTTAAAGAGGACCTATGCAGCAGATTTATCCAATACAATGGATCGTTTGATTTCTTGACTGCTGCTTCCATGGGTGTTGATTGTGGATTCCAGTAAAATGAAATCCTTGACAATTTCAATCTTTTCTCTGTTTATCATGATGTTGCTTATTGGTCCAGTTGTGAGGATTTTTGTTTTCTTTATGTTGAGGTGCAATCCATACTGAAGGCTGTAGTCTCTGATCTTCATGAGTAAGTGCTTCAAGGCCTCTACACTTTCAGCAAGCAAGGTTGTGTCATCTGCATAACGCAGGTTGTTAATGAGTCTTCCTCCAATCCTGATGCCCCGTTCTTCTTCATATAGTCAGTCTAGCTTCTTGGATTATTTGCTCAGCATACAGATTGAATAGGTATGGTGAAAGGATACAACCCTGACACACACCTTTCCTGACTTTCAACCAATCAGTATTTCCTTGTTCTGTCCGAACAACTGCCTCTTGATCTATGTAAAGGTTGCTCATGAGCACAATTAAGTGTTCTGGAATTCCCATTCTTCGCAGTGTTATCCATAATTTGTTATGATCCACATATTCAAATGCCTTTGTATAGTCAATAAAACACAGGTAAACATCCTTCTGGTATTCTCTGCTTTCAGCCAGGATCCATCTGACATCAGCAGTGATATCCCTGGTTCCACGCCCTCTTCTGAAACCAGCCTGAAGTTTTGGCAGTTCCCTGTCAATATACTGCTGCAGCCGTTTTTGAATGACCTTTAGCAAAATTTTGCTTGCGTGTGATATTAATGATATTGTTCTATAATTTCCACATTCAGTTGGATCAACTTTCTTGGGAATAGGCATAAATATGAATCTCTTCCAGTCAGTTGGCCAAGAAGCTGTCTTCCCTATTTCTTGGCATAGACGAGTGAGCACCTCTAGTGCTGCATCCGTTTGTTGAAACATCTCAATTGATATTCTGTCAATTCCTGGAGCCCTTTTTTTTGCCAATGCCTTCAGAGCAGCTTGGACTTCTTCCTTTAGTACCATCGGTTCCTGATCATATCCTGCCTCTTGAAATGGTTGGACATCAACTAATTCTTTTTGGTACAACGCTTCTGTGTATTCCTTCTATCTTCTTTTGATGCTTCCTGCGTCGTTTAATATTTTCCCCACAGAATCCTTCACTATTGCAATTCGAGGCTTGAATTTTTTCTTCAGTTCTTTCAGCTTGAGAAACACTGAGCATGTTCTTTCCTTTTGGCTTTCTATCTCCAGCTCTTTGCACATGTCGTTATAATACTTTGTCATCTTGAGCCGTCCTTTGAAATCTTCCCTTCTGTTCTTTTACTTCATCATTTCTTCCTTTTGCTTTGGCTGCACGACATTCATAAGCAAAATTCAGAGTCTCCTCTGACATCCATCTTGGTCTTTTCTTTCTTTCCTGTCTTTTCAGTGACCTCTTGCTTTCTTCATGGTTGATGTCCTCGATGTCATTCCACAACTCATCTGTTCTTCGGTCACTAGTGTTCAATGCGTCAAATCTACTCTAGAGATGGTCTCTAAATTCAGGTGGGATATATTCAAGGTCATATTTAGCCTCTTGTGGACTTGCTCTGATTTTCTTCAGTTTCAGCTTGAACCTGCATATGAGCAATTGATGGTCTGCTCCACAGACGGCCCCTGGCCTTGTTCTGGGTGATGATATTGAGCTTTTCCATTGTCTCTTTCAACAGATGTAGTCAATTTGATTCCTGTGTGTTCCATCTTGTGAAGTCTATGTGTATAGTCGCCGTTTATGTTGGTGAAAAAAGGTATTTGCAATGAAGAAGTTGTTGGCCTTGCAAAATTCTATCATTCGATCTCTGGCATTGTTTCTATCACCAAGGCCATATTTTCCAACTACTGATCCTTCTGCTTTGTTTCCAACTTTCACATTCCAATCACAAGTAATTATCAATGGATTCTGATTACATGTTTGATCAATTTCAGTCTATAGCAGCTGATAAAAGTCCTCTATTCATCTTTGGCCTTAGTGGTTGGTGTGTAAATTTGAATAGTAGTCATATTAACTGGCCTTCCTTATAGGCATATGGATATTATCCTATCACCGACAGTGTTGTACTTCAGGATAGGTCTTGAAATGTTCTTTTTGACGATGAATGCAATACCATTCCTCTTCAAGCTGTCCGATTCAGAATGGCCAGTACTAGTCCATTTCAGCTCACTAATGCCTAGATATCAATGTTAATGCATTCCACTCCATTTTTGATGATTTCCAATTTTCCTAGATTCATACTTCGTACATTCCAGTTTCCAATTATTAATGGATGTTTGCGGCTGTTTCTTCTCATTTTGAGTCATGCCACATCAATGAATGAAGGTCCGGAAGGCTTTACTCCGCATCATTAAGGTTGACTCTACTTTGAGGAGGCAGCTTTTCCCCAGCCTTCTTTTGAGTGCCTTCCAACCCAGGGGACTCATCTTCCAGCACTATATCAAACAATGTTCCCCTGCTATTCATAAGGTGTCTGTCAATTTGTCATATCGTGGGAGCTTGTGTTTTGCTGTTATGCTGGAAGCTGTGCCACCGGTATTCAGATACCAGCAGGATCACCCATGGAGGACAGGTTTCAGCTGAGCTTCCAAACTAAAACAGACTAGGAAGAAAGACTTGGAAGTCTACTGAAAAGTATTAGCCAGTGAAAATCTTATGAATAGCAGCGGAACATTGTCTAATTGTTCACTACAGATTAGTAAATAAGCCCAAGTAAGCATGTTCTTACCTTGTTTACTAGGTAATCTGCCCCTCTCAGGGATTATAAAATTGAAAAGAGGCTTTGATTGTATAGAAGGGTGCTGTGGGGTTGGGAGACAGACAGATGCCAGCCATACCTAGAAGCAGAATCTTTGATGTTGTGTAAAAATGTGAAATTGTTCGCTATAGATTAGTAAGTAAGCAGAAGTAAGCCTGTGCTTACCTTGCTTATTGGGTAATCTGACACTGGCTAAGAGACCCACGTAGTCAGCCTCAGTTAGCTGTATCGGAAGAATCTCGGACAATGTCTTCTGACCTGTTCCAAGAGAACCTGCTCGTACATGTTGGATGAGTTTAAAGTTGCTGGGGCACTGGTTGTAGCTAAGTACCTGTGTTGCAATCAGTTCCTGTTTTTTAGTCATTTTGTTTGTATCAACCACTGAATGATTTGAATTTCCCATTAAGAAGGCCATATGGACTCAGGTCGTTGTGCTACAGTCAGGACATGCCACTGTGAGCTAAATAAAGTTCATTAGTGATTGCCTATAATGACTTCAGCTCAACAGTCTATGGTTGATTCTGAGGTAAGTTTATCAGCTACAGTAAATGAGCCGTCTCAGTATCCTGCAGTCACTGTTCTAGGCCTATCTTTGATTAGCTCCATCTTCTCTTTTTTTGGTTGTCTTGACAGCCTCTTTTTTAGTATTATGATTTATATATTGAGACATTTATGCAGAGAAGAACAAATAATGAAACCAGCCCCTGCCACCTAGAGTTGATACTTATCATTTTGTAATATTTGCTTGGAGTGTTTCTTTTTAAAGAAATAAAATGCTGTCATTCAAGTCTCTTGTCAGAAAAAAAAAAAAATTTTTTTTTTTTGTCAGAAGCAACTATGAATTAGTGTATATTGTTCTGATCCATTTTATACTTTCATCCATGTGTTTGTGGAATCATTGTTGATATTTAGTCTTGGTTTATGTTTTTAAATTTTAGAAAAATAATATCACACTGCTTTTTACAGCACTATGTTTTTGAGATTTATGTAGTTATTTATAGTTCTAGCTCTTGTCCTCCCTTGTGAAATTTGTGTTTCACCTGATAAGGCATTTGCTATCTCATATCTAGTGGCCTTCCTTACTCCTAAATTGGATCCGTGGATGACAGGATGTTATTGCTGGAGGATTTAGGAGAAAACATGCCATTCTAATTTATGTCTTTATATATTGCCCACATTGGGACCTTTTGAAAATGACAAAAGCTGAGCCAGATGGGAGGTCAGGAAAACATGAATAAACTAGGACTTTCCCAGAATGGTGGATCAGTCTGCATATAAGGAAAACAAGGCCTCAAGAGGTGAAGCGACTTCCTGGGTCACATAGCTCGTTACTGGCAGTCCTGGAAATCCCCAGCCCAAATCTCAAAATCAAACTATTGCACGGTATAAGATAAAGCTTCCCAGTCCATTTCTCTGTTCACCATGTTGCTTCTCAAGTTTAAAAGTGATGTAGGAAAGTAAGCTAATGGATTGTTTGGGCCACTTTATCAGAAGAATGGCTGGTATTCTGCTTTAGAATGGGTGGTTACGGGATGGATTTCATGTATCATTTTTTTTTTTTCTTTGTGATTTCTCCTTTACCTGCCTATCTAAACCTAACTACTGCCTCTTTTTACTGGATACAGCTCAGGTAGGGCAATGTGGCAAGGTAAATCAGGTTCTCCTGGTGATCAGAAGTCAGCTCTTTCCTACTTACTTGTCAGTTTAGCCTCGCCCTACAGTTGTCCTGATTTGTGGCTAGTGAATGAATGTGTCATGCCGTCTCTGCAATTTTTGGGTGTGTAGAGTTGTGCTGGAGACAGAATGTGACTCACCAGTTAAACCACAGCCTGAAAACCACGGGTTGTCACTTCTAACTTTGGTCTGCAATTTCCTTTAACCCACCACATTTCAAATGTCTTCATAGTAAGGAGGTACTGCTATTGCAGGGGTATTAGAACAAACAATTCCTCATTGCATTTTCCTTCTAAACTTCTGAAGTTAATGCACTCCTAGGATTAAAAGGCTTGCAGTTAGTTTTTCAGTTTTATTCATTTCATATTTGTTTCTTTTTCTCCAAAACATTTTATGCATTTATAAAATAAATAAAATCAATATTCTTGAGTACTTGTTGGAAATAAAAACTTAATTGCTAAAATACTCTTTACAGTACAGTTAAATGATGCATTGAAAGTGAAGAGATATCCTGTGTTAAGTATCAAGTTTTACCTAATTACATTTTAATAAAATTATGATAATTTAATCTTTAACAAATAAGCATCTGTAAAATATTAATTTACAGATGGTTGAGAAGGCAATATTGTTGATTAATTTAATGTTATTTTAGCCTATTTTCTTATATTGTAAATATCCTAGACATTGTAATTGTAGTCATAAAAAAAATCAAATTCCGTTGGGAGGGATGTGTAGTTGTTTACAATTGTTTTTTAAACAACTCTAAAAGATGAAGGAAATAACTTTTGAAAAGATGAAATCATTGTCCAGAAGCTGCACAGGAGTTGATTATTGTTATTTGTCTCAGAGGATGTCTTCAAATTACTCAAAGATGTCATGAATATTTTAAATGCAGAGTATTCAGTTCTTCACAGTGTTTCACAGTCCTTTATGTGTGGACATGGCTGCTGCTTGTGGTATTATAGGGCAGCGTGGCCACAAAAGGCAATGTGTCCCTCAAAGTCATTTCCAAACTGCATCTGTATAAATGCTGTTGTTCGGCTTAGTTTGGTTAGCCGTTATATTATTATTTGTAGTCCCTGGGTGGTGCTTATGGTTAAGTATTTGGCTACAAATGGAAAGGCTGGTGGTTTGAAACTACCCAGAGGTACCTAGGAAGAAAGGCCTGGTGATTTGCTTCTGAAATGTTGGATCCTTGAAAACTCTATGGAGCACAGTTCTACTCTGCAACATGTGGGGTCACCATGAGTCAGAATCAACTTGATGACAACTGGAAATATCGCCTAGGCCATGGCTCAGCTTTGTGAACCGAATGCTAGGAATGAACCACTTCACTTAAAGTTATGTACTGAATGTGTTAATTTTTTGTGATATGTCATTAGTATCTAAATGCATACCATAGCTTAATCACACCTTGTAAAGTATTTTCAATGGTACTTTACAAATCCCATATGGGATTTCATAGTCTTTCCAACACAAGGTGAGTCTTTGAAGTGCACAAATGACTTGGTGGAAAAAGTGCTGAATATTGGAAGTCGGATCTCTGTTTCACACTTTGCCACTGTCTAACTGTGTGATTCCCAGTTAATCGTTCAGAGATACAGCAGTGTAGTGGATCAAATCACTGCTTACTGGATTGAATTCCACTTGTGCCATTTACTAGCTGTGTGGTCTTGGGTAAATTACTTAACCTTTCTGTTTCAGTGTCTCATCTGTAAAATGGAAATGATAATAGTGCTTATCTCATAAGATTAAATCAGCTGATATTAGTAAAGCATTTATAATAGTGTCTATATATCTGATTGTTCAATACAATTTTGATGTATTTGGACTTCATTGAATTTTATGTGTTTAAGAGTATTTTCAGCTTGAAAATGGCATCATTTTAAGTCTTTGTTTCTTGACTTTGTTTTCAACACGTTTAGTTATTAAACTTAAATTAAACTTATGCGGGTGAAAACATTGTTTGCATGCAGAGTGTTAAGGGGTTTAATCCAAAGTTGATGATTCATTTTCTAGTTATTTGTTTTTAATGAAGACACATTTGTAGAACTAAAAAATTGCTTTAAAAGCTAGTAAAAATATTTATATATCTCACAGTTGTTTGGACTGTGAAAGCCCGTATAACTGGGCTTGGAACTTGTTCCTGCATTGTGTAGATATTTTGTTTACCTTCTAAAGGCTTAGTTTCATTTATTTCATTTTTCAATTTCTATCTTTATAAATGTGCTACATTGGATGGCAAGCTGTTTGGAAAACTGAATCTGATGACTGCTTTTCACCTCTGTGTTGTCAGTGAAAATACCCCCTGCTTATCAGGTTTCTTTAGTTCAGGTTGGTACATGACTTCTATCTTTCCAGGCTTATCACACACTCATAACTCTTAGTTAATTAAGCAGTCCACAGTCACTTTTAATTATTCTTGAAACCTATTGTATTGAAACATTTTGGTAGGTATAGAGCAGCCTAACCTTGTCAGAATAAGAATTGGTGGTGGAGGGATAGATTAGTTTGTTTATAAACAAGGCATGCACCCTAGAGTGAATGAAGGGCCATAGAAACTGGAACTAGTTTCAACTGATGGGAGAAAGTCCATCCAAACCCGTGGGTTCATTATCCAGAGAGAATGGTGATGGCAACAGAAGGCAGTCCTGGCAGGCAGACGATTGGGGTCTGGGAGCACCAGCAAGGTACAGCAGATGGTGTCCCAGCAGGTGGGCGGGCTGTGGTGACACAGAGTCTGGAAACAGGAGCAATCCAGGCAGATAAACAGAGAGGTCTGATCACTGATAGTGGGGCCCCTGGATGGGGGCTGGGGCTTTGGAAAACTGGCTAGATTAGGGCAAAGGCACAATTTTGGAGTGAATAGGGTACTATTTGGGTTGCTACAAGCTGGAATCAATGGCAACAGGTTTTTATTTTTGTGTCTGTGTGGTACAGTGGTTAAGTACTCGTTTGCAAATCGAAAGGTAAGTGGCTGTAATCCACCAGCTGCTCTGTGGGAGAAAGATGTGGTAGTCTGCTTCCATAAAGAGTACAGCCTATGGAGCAGTTCTACTCTGTCCTTTAGGGTTGCTATAAGTCAGAATCAACTCAATAGCAATGGGTTTGGTTTTTGGTTTAGGGTACTATCCAAGTCATTAAATCAGAGACCGTATGTGAGGCCACAGGTCAAAGGAGACTTGTGACAAATATCTTCAGTTTTGACTGTGGTATAGATTGGAGGGATACTGCCAGACGGGTCTTCATAGATGGTGACTTTGATATTCCTTAGTGTAGGCTCGTGCGACTGTCTTTTGAAGTTGAAAACTCACGTGTGTTAATTACTAAACTCTGCTTTACTTTGTTTCCATTGAGGAAGATTAGAAGGCCACTCTAATCTTGCTATGCCTTTTTTTTTTTTTTTTTGGTAAAGCTAGCAGTAACCTTTGGATCAGACTCTATTCCATGCAATTGAAAATGCTCACGTGGGGCCCAGGTTAAGGGAAGCATGTAATACGGAGATGTTGTTATTTCCTGCTCAATATGGATTTATCCTTAGAAAAGTTTATGCCTCTGAGAAGAGAGTATAAAATGAGAGGATTAGAAAGTAGCTGTTTCGGTTGAAGCTTGATTGAAATGGAGCAGGACGTGCTATGGAAGGTGTTGAAATTAATTTCCTTACTGTGGCATGGAGTGTTAACTGGCCCTTTCCCTGGCAACCAATATTTAGGGAATACCAGGCCCAGCTATGTTACTTGGGAATGTTCTTTATCAAATCAGGACCTCCACCTCCAAGGACTAAGAGAGAAAATTGGACACTGACTCGTTTGCCTGAGTCTTTGAATTTAATAACCTCCTGATGTTCATCTTAGATCTTATGCCTACTGACAAATTTGTAATTAAAAAAAAAACAAACCCTCAGATGGAAATTTAAGCATTCACATGCCTTATAATTTGAATTAAATCTTAGGTTGACATCCACTCTTTCTTTTATTTAAAATTTCTAGATTACTATGAAATTCCAAATCTTCGTCATTGCTTATTTATCTAAGTACTGTTTGCAGTAGAGGGAAATCTGTGATTCTTTCTAATAAGCTTTCATTTTAATGGTGACTGTTTTACTAGAGAAACTATATATTCATCTGTCAAATTACTGTCAATTTAAGTATATAAGAATAAAACTTTACTGTTGTGAAATCTAAGGAGCCCTGGTGCCACAGTGCTTAAATGCTTGGCTGCCAGCAGAAAGGTTGACTGTTCAAATCCACCGAATGCTCAGTGGGAGAAAGATGTGGAGATGCGGCAGTCTGCCTCCATGAAGATTAAAAAAAACAGCCTTGGAAACCCTCTGGGGTAGTTCTAGTCCGTCCTGTAGGGTTGCTATGAGTCGGAGTCGACGGCAACGGATTTGGTTTGGTTTTGGTCACGAAATCTAGTTCTGAATTCTTACCTTCTGTGTGGCTTTGGGCATGCTATTTACCGTACCGGATTTAAGGTTCATGTCTCAGTTTACACCTTCTTTATAGATGTATTTCTGGTATACTCTTGGGAATGACAGTGGGCAACTAAGTTTTTCTTTTTTTTAAAGGAAATTTTTTAGCGGAAATCATTTTAATGTGACCCACTCTTATATGCTCTCATAATCTAAACGTAATTATATCAGTCAGAGTTCCACCAGGAAAATAGAACTAAGAGGTGTATTAAGAGATTTATTGTAAAGAAGTTGCTTCACTGCTTTTGAAATCTGGTTAGGTAAGTCTGAAATGCATACAGCAGGCTGCAGACGCTCAGGGAGAAGCTAACACAGTAATCCACAAGTGGAATTTCTTCTTCCTGAGGGAAGTATCAGTTCTGCTTTTAAGGCCTTTCAACTGGTGAGAGCAGGCTAACCCCCAGAGTCCAACTCATGGTGACCACATGTGTTACAGAGTAGAACTGCTCCATAGGGTTTTCTTAGCTGTAATCTTTACAGATTGCCAGGCCTTTCTTCCACACCACTAGTGGGTGGGTTAGCACCCCCAACCTTTAAGTTAGTAATTGAGCACAAACTGTTTGTGCCACCCAGTGACACTATTATCAGGATAATCTCCTTTATTTAAAGTCAACTGACTGTAGATGTTAATCACATCTACAAAATTCATTTAGAACAACAACTAGATTTGTTTGATTGAATAACTAGGAACTATAGTCTAGCCAATCTGACACATAAAACTGACCATCAGAGTCTGCCCCTTGCCAACTTGGCACACTTACACATCTCCTTAAGCCATATTTAACCTCCAAATAAAGACAATAACAAAGCCATAGTTTCACCTAACATGATAAAACTATCCTGAGTGAAACTGAAAACATGTCAACCCTTTCCCCAAAAGAGAATGCAAAGTCCTTGGGCTTTGTTCACTTGTCTCCTTGATATCCTAAAACTTAAATACTGTAATCCAAAGTTAAATGCTATTAATACATGTTATGTTAGATGGTATAACAGGAGCCCTGGTGGTGCAATGGTTAAGTGCTCCGCTGCTAACTGCAATGTTGACAGTTTGAACTCACCCAGTGGCTTCATGGGAGAAAGACCTGGCAATCCGCTTCCATAAAGATTACAGCCAAGAAAACCCTATGGGGGCAGTTATACTTTGTCACAGGGGGTTGCGAGTTGGAAACAATTTGGTGGCAAATAATAACAACATGTTAGATGACAAGGGTATAAGAGAGGAAAGAAAGATATTTTATGTATATGCATATATACATGTTGTTGTTAGGTGCTGTTGAGTCGGTTCAGACTCATAGCAACCCTGTGCACAACAGAACGAAACACTGCCCTGTCCTGCGCCATCCTCACAATTGTTGCTATGCTTGAACCCATTGTTTCAGGCACTGTGTCAATCCATCTCGTTGACAGTCTTCCTCTTTTTCACTGACCCTGGTTGTACTTCTTCCGAGACAGATTTATTCGTTCTTCGCCTCTTGATTCAGAGACATGAGGAGCCCAAAGTGGACCGGGTAACCATTTTAACTTCTAGTTCAGAGAATTCATCATTGTATACCCTGGTGGAAGCATTCCTCCCTTTGGAATGAAGACCTCTAGACCAGCAGAGCATAAGGTCATGGGGATACCAAACCAAACCAAACCAAACCTATTGCCATTGAGTCAATTCTGACTCATAGCGACCCTATAGGACAGAGTAGTGCTGCCCCACAGGGCTTCCAAGGAGCGCCTGCTGGATTTGAACTGCCGACCTTTTGGTTAGCAGCTGTAGCACTTAACCACTACACCACCAGGGTTTCCAAGGTCATGGGATAGGAAATGAAAATTTTGCTAGTGGATCACTAGGCGTGATGGTGAGTGATGCCACTCTCATTTCTACCCCTTGATTCCTGGACCTGTGAATCTTGGCTATAGGAGAAACAGCATCTTATATTGGATGCTGATTTAGAGCACATACAGCTTCCTGGAGAACATTACTCCAGCACTGCAAGATACTGCCACCTAGCTGGTGTTGTAACTGAGTCTTTAAAAGGTCATTCCATTGTTCTAGCAAGCTAGCTGCTTCAGGATGATGGGAACATGGTAAGGCCCGTGAATTCCATGAACATTCACCTGGCCCATTGGCACACTTTATTTGATGTGGAATGAGTTCCTCGGTCAGGAACGATACTGTGTGGAATACCGTGTCAGTGGATAAAACATTCTATGAGTTCACAGATGGTAGTTTTGGTAGAAGAATTGTGTGCAGGAAAGACATCCAGAGTAAATATATGTTCCAGTATGAACAAAATGCTTCTCCTTCCCTGGTGGAAGTTGTAGTTGTTGTTAGGTGCTATCGAGTTGGTTCTGACTCTTAGCGACCCTGTGTACAACAGAACAAAACACTGCCTGGTCCGGCTCCATCTTCACAGTCTTTGCTATTCTCGAGCCCATTTTTGCAGCCACCGTGTCAGTCTATATCACTGAGGGTCTTCCCGTCTTTCACTGACCCTCCACTTTACTAAGCATGATGTCCTTCTCCAGGGACTGGTTCCTCCTGATAACATATCCAAAGTACGTGAAATGAAGTCTCGCCATCCTTGCTTCAGAGGAGCATCCTGGCTGTACTTCTTACAGGACAGATTTGTTCATTCTTCTGGCAGTCCATGGTATATTCAGCATTCTTTGCCAACACCATAATTCAAAGGCATCAATTCTTCTTCGGTCTTCCTTATTCATTATTCACCTTTAACATGCATATGCGGCAGCGTTTCTTTTTAACACTTTAAAGAGGTCCTCCGCAGCAGATTTGCCCAATGCAATGTGTTGTTGAGTTCTTGACTGCTGCTTCCATGGGCATTGATTGTGGATCCAAGTAAAATGAAGTCCTTGACACCTTCAACATTTTCTCCATTTATCATAATGTTGCTTATTGGTCCAATTGTGAGGATTTTTGTTTTCTTTATGTTGAGGTGTAATCCATACTGAAGGCTGTAGTCTTTGATCTTCATCAGTAAGTGTTTCAAGTCCTCTTCATTTTCTGTAAGCAAGGAAAGTAGTGATGGAAGTAGTGCAGTATAAACAACCTGCCACCAGGTAGTTGGCTAGTTAACCCAGGAAATAGTGCCATATCAGGGATTTAGTTTTGGTCTGTGTTACTGGTAGTTTGAGCATTCTACAATGGCTGGAGTCAGGTCAGCCTTAGTGAGTAGAACTCCATGTTGCTGAGCCTGTGCATAACCTCCATCTTTGCCACCATGACCACTTTGTTTATGAGCCCATTGGACAGTGACAGGAGTGGCTGGGGAAAGAGCTAACTCGTACCCACAAAAACAGTCATTCTGTCTACTTGAATATTAAAACCCTCCTCTGCTGAGATCACCGTTCGGTGAGCATTCACATTGAACACACTTTCTGCTCACTCAAAAAGGTCTGTCCGTATATCTCTTACCCAGACCACCTTGTCGCCATTTTTCCAATCTTGTTCCTTTCAAGTTTCTGACCATCCAACCAAATCATTGGTCACAAACCACAAATCAGTACACAATTGTACATATGACCGTTTCTCAAAGTTCTTCTCCCTGGGAGGACTTTTCTTTACCACCGTTTTCCAGGGATGCACCAAAAAAAAACAAAACAAAAGATATTGTGAAGCAGCTAACCACTTTCGGGTGGTACCTGCATATCATTCAGAGTCATGTGTAAACCAGGCCCCAGTTTTCTATTCCTCAGCCAGCTGGTTGTAGGGAACTCCCCATGAGGCCATAGGTGTGAGGTGGAGAGAGAAAGTAATGTCACATTCGGGCCACTTCCCCATGTAACTTACTTGTACCCTCAAGGCCTACTCAACCCCAATCTGGTATATACCACTTCTATTTGATAAGTGAGTACTAATGTGCATGCCCAACTTTATGACTTGGTGGGTTATACAGCACCCAGTTCGTGATGGGCAGCTTAAGTTGCAGGGTAATCTTGTGACCCATGGTTAAGCATACAGTCTCTACTAATTCTCAAAATTAGCAACTTTTTGGATCACTCAGTAAATAGGCTAGAGTAGCACACCTAAATGAGGAATATGCTGCCTTCAAAATTAAAGAAGAGGCCCATTAGGCATTGTGTTTCTTTTTTGGTTGTGGGCGGAGCCAGATGCAACAACTTATTCTTCACCTTAGAAGGGATACCTTGACATGCTCCACACTGCTGGACCCCTAGAAACTTGACTGAGTTGGAAGACCCTTGAATTTTTGTTGGATTTATTTCCCATATTCTGACACACAAATGTCTTACCAATATGTCTAGGGTAGTTGCTACTTCTTGCTTAGTAGGTCCAATCAGCATAATATCATTAGTTTTAATGGACCATCATGGTGTCTTGTGGAAGGGAGAGGTGATCAAGGTCCCTGCAAACTAAATTATGACACAAGGTTAGAGAGCTGATATACCCCTGATGTAGGACAGTTAAGGTGTGTTGCTGGTACAGTGCAGCTGAAAGGAAACTGTTTCTGGTGGTCTTTAATAACATGTATTGAGAAAATAACATTTGCTAAGTCAATAGCTGCATACCAGGTACTAGGAGATGTGTTAAATTGCTCAGGCAACACAATTAAATGTGGCACAGAAGCTGCATTTGGAGTTACCATCTGGTTTAGTTTATGGTAATCCACTGTCATTCTTCAAGATCCATCTGTTTTTTGCACAGGCAAAATAGAAGAGTTGAATGGGAATGTGGTGGGAATCACCATCCCTACATCTTTCAAGTCCTTGATGAAATGTGATATTGCCTTAGGTTTACTATTCTTCTAGGTAGAACAGATTTTGACCATTCCTACTACAGTAGCTCTTACCCCACATGTCTGGGAACCAGTGTGGAATTCTGCCAGTTGCAGAGTATGTTTATTCCAATTATGTAACCCAGAACTGGGGAAATAACAATAGGATGGATTCAGGGACCTACTGGACCCACTGTATGACTGACCTGAGCTAAAACTTCATTTATCACTTGACCTCGATAAGCTCCTAGTATGACTGGTGGACCACATTGACATTTGGTTCTGGAATTAGGGTCAGTTCAGAGCTGTGTAATTTCTGATTATTTTCCTTTCCCCAGTTCAGAGTCACCCTGGTAAATGAGCATAGGTCTCTTTGGGTAAGGCTAGGAGAACAATTAACAATATAAATTTTTGGTTGTGTAGCATGATCCTTCCTGAGTGGAGCCCAAGCTCCCCTTATTCAAAGGGTTCTGAGTCTATAAACTAGCCCAAGCCTGTGAATTGACTGAGGGACTGTGACTGTCTGTTTTTGTATACTCAACCTAGAACTCTTCCACTTAAACAGATTCAGAAAGAATTCAGTAGATTGCCCATCTGTTTATTTTCTAGGCACACCATGATCAAGCAGCCAGCACCATAGGGCTCTGTCAGTCAAACTATTCTGATTTCTGCTTTGATTCTATTATGGTAACCATACCAATCTTGCCTTTTGTGATTAAGTGCTACCACTTGGCCCCTGCTATCTTGGGATCGAATTATTCTCATTGTATTTAGAGATTCCTGTTCAGTGGCAGCAGTACCCACTGAAATATCTGACCTACAGAGAAGAGTGACCACAGAACTCTGGGGTCCTCCTAACATTTATTTCTCTTAGTAATTTTGAAAGGTGATTCCTCTGGACCCTCTTCACATAGGTGAGCAGATCTTACATGATAAATCCACTCTAACATTCCAATCTCCTTAAGCCTTTGGATAGCTCCTTCTGAAACACACCAATGCAGTCAGTTCGGCCGTTTCAACTTCATTTAGGGTAGTCCACCTTTTGGTACATGTTTCAGCCAACTAACTAATTAGAGCCCTTTCTAGACCATCGAGTTAAAACATTGAATCTAGATTCTCTGCTTATTGCATCCATATCAATAAATTCAGCCTGATTAAAATTTATGTTCCTTCTACCATTATCTCACACACTTAATAGCTATTCCTACATCTATTCCCCAAATTTCTGTCTGTATAGATTGGAGAAAAATCATGCAGTTCTTATGGTGTGTAGCACACTTCCTTGTGGGTCACACTTTGTACCTGCAAATAAATATTGGTGTACAGGTATCTGTTTGTGTTCCTGCTTTCAGTTCTTTTGCGTGTATACCTTGGAGTGGAATTGTTGGATCGTACGATAATTCTAAATTTAACGTTTTGAGGAATCGCCAAACTTTTCTACAGTAGCTGTACGACCCACATTCTGTCTTTTGCCCTTTGTATTCTCTCCCAAGCCCTAATCTTTATCTTTTGCTCTGGGAGTGTGATGTAGAGTCAGACCAGGGTTTGAATTTTTATTACCTTGAAAGGATTAATTGAGTATTCTGAATGTCACTTTCTTCATAAATAAAATACAGATAATCCACAGTGTTATCGTGAGAGTTGCAATGACATCTTGTGTGCGTAAAGTGCATGGTACAGGGTGGGCGTTTAACAAAATGTATTTTCCTTGCTGTCCCCTCTTCCACTTCCTGAACATAAAAATATGTAAGTACTTTGGGCAGGGATGAGAGTTGCATAGCTTTTGTTTCTACTGTTTTTTTTTCAGTTCTTCAACCCTGCTTCCATGTCTTTCATTCAAAAGGTAAACTCACACTGGTTACCATTTACCTCTAGAATATTATTTATATTATTAATAATAAACATTTATTGAAAGCCTCCTATGTTCAGGGATATAAACCAAGGCCAAGGAAGATCATAAATATCGACCAGCATTGTTATGTAATTGCAGATTTTAATTAAAGAGTGGAACTGACATTTTGGGATTCTTCAAACTGATACAAGCCTACACCCAGTCATCTGTCATTCTATTTATCTGTATTGATTTCCTCAGAACCTTTTGGAATACTTTACACTATCTTTTTCTTTTTATTTCCATACTCTCTCTGATTTTTAGTATTCAGAAGAGAAATTTTGACATCTATATTCTTTAAATTTAATTTAAATTGTTTCATATATGAAACAAAGATAGTTCATGTTAGTTCACCTCTTTAATACTAGTAATGTGGTTAGGAAATTTATTAAATTATTTTTGGCCTTGATGTGTTCTCTCCTGAATTTCAGTTCATACCCAGGAGTATTTAATTTTATAGATAAGTACCTTTATCATCATAAACATTCATCCACTCAATAAAAACTTATTGAGGGCCTACTAGAGTTTGAGAATGTGGAACAAAAATGGGAATGGTGTCTGCCTTCATGGAGGTAATAGTCTAGTAAAGAAGACTATTTATGTCTATAAATAAACAGCCATACAAATATATAGCTACTCATTGTAATGAGTATTATGAGTAAAAAGTAGATTGCTAGGGAGACCAAACGGTCAACAATTACTTTAAAACAAAGATGAGAATGTAAGGGAGCAGGGAAACTAGATTAATGGAAGTGGCACAACCAGAATGAAAATAATGAGAATGTTTATGCATTGTGAAGAATGTAACCAATGTCACTGAACAACTTGTGTAGAAATTATTGAGTAGAAACCTAAAACTGCTATGTAACCTTCACCAAAAATGCAAGAAAATTTTTTTTTTAAAGACGAAGTAGATTGCTAGAGAGAATAGTCTTATCTGTATAATGCTAATAAAAGTAACTTACTTTTTATTATTTTTTAAAATTATGTAGCCTATATAAGGCAGTTAATAGGAAAATAGTCATTATAGGTTTTATTATTCTATCTGTAAGTCACTGAAAAATATTTTTTTTAAGTTCTGCCCGTCTATAAACCCACTGCCATCCAGTCGATTCCGATTCATAGCGACCTTAGAGATCTATAGATCTTTGAAACTTAAAAACTTAAGGAGATGCTTAAAATTGAGTTAAACGACAACAGTATTATAAGTAAATATTTTTTTTCTCCCCTTGATCGTAATTTACTTTTCATGATATTATGAGTTTTGTTTGCCTGAATATATAATATTCCTAGGAGATTTTTTTTTTCTGAGTAGGAAGTCTTCAGGTTTAGCAGCTGTGAATAATGCTTTACCTATGAATAACAATTGGTTATGGAGTTATTGTGTGTACCAAGAAAGTTTGACCCGGGTAATCATTTTCTTCCATTAAATAAAAGATCTGATTAATCCATTAATAAAAAGATATCATATTTTAGGTATTAAAGTATCAAAATTTAAATGCTTTTGTAGAAAACAGTAACAAGAGCATAAATCTAAATTTTAATTTTAGGTAAATTTCACACTAAAACTTTAAGTGTATTCCTATACAATTGGAAAGAATTAGTTTATGGGAAATTTCATGAAGTTTATTTACTTAAATAGAATTTAAATATAGCACTCGAATTTGAGAAAAATACATTTTTTTTTGCCTAGCTCTTGTGGTAAGACATTTTTCCATAACATCAAGAAAAGGTTTCTAACCAAACTGATGTTAGTGCTGAGAGCTGTCCTCATGTGTGCCACCTGCCTGTTTCTTAGGACTTGTTTGGCTTGACAGCAGTTGGTCCCAAGTCACATATTTTACTCCTCTGAGACTGGCCCCACAATGTAGCAGGACTCCCAAGTATAGTTTTAGATATGCAGCTTGACAGCCAGAAGCCCAGCAGTGAATGGGGCAGGAAGGTTGATGGGGGGAGTGGGGACTCCCGGGAGTGAAGCAGAGGGGACACAAGAGAATCCCTGAATTGTAGATGTGGTACTGAGAGAGTAGAGGCAGAACCGGTACGTAGATAAAAGCAAATCATTTAGTTAGTGAAGACAAAGCCACTGGCGATCCGTGTGTTTACTCCACTGCGTACTTGGGGTATTTGTTCTGTACGAGTCCGTGTCATTCACCTCTACAGGGTGGCAGTTTCTCATCTCCCACAGAATTCAGTTCTTCCTCTGAGTTCTCACTACTCTCTTAACAACCTGTTTTTCCTTCATAGCACCTTAACAAAATTGTAAATTAAATATTTGATATTCTCCTTAGTCTTTAAGACCTTGTCTTTCTTGTTTACCACATTATCCCCAGCTAGTTCCTCGTTGTTCAGTAAATATTTGTTAAATGAATGAATGACAAAGTGTTCAGTTGGATCCTCTCAGCTTTCCGTTTTAGCCAATAAAACTTGAGGCTAAAATTGCTGCTCTTGGGTACATATTCATTTGGGGCTCTCATCACATAAATGCTTGGAAATGTTCACTTTTTTTCACAGAGCTTCCAGATGAAAGCTGAACCCTGCATTCTGTTTTTAGCTGGCTTTCAATAGATATTGATGATTGCGTATACCAAAAATACAGCTATTCATCCTAACCTACCATCATGATTATCCATTATTTTTATTGATAACAATGCCTGGCGTTAAGATGATATTTTAGAGCACATTTGGCTTTATTTTTTAGTTTAATACCTAGAAGTTGGTAGTGAGGGGAATTTATGTGTGAATGATTACAGAAGTATTTCTATGGTCCCTTGTTTTGGTAATATCCACAATGCTGCTTCCTTTTTCATCATAGTTGATCGAGAGCTTCTTGGAGTCTTTCTTACATTGATGTTTCCAACAAACTGTATTGATACTTGTGGATCTCTTTTTTAGCTGTGTGCTTTTAACCTTTGAAAGATTAGGGAATAATTCAGCTTAAACATTGGCTTTCAGTCACGTTTTAATGTACTCACACAAACAATAAAACTTTTCTCACCCAAGCCTCACAGATGCCACTCTTGCCCAAGCAATTACGGAATATAACTAAAGATAAGGGTTTGGTCAAATACCAGACATATGGTGGTGTATGTGGTAACCTTAAAGAAACACTTACAAATTCTAACTCTGCTATTGTCCTGAGTCACTAAATTAAGCTCCTTATATTGTGTTGATTAGGATATACATTAAAATTAAATTTACTAATAATTTATGTGGATTTCAAAAAAACTTCCTAAAGTTCTAGTTTGTTAATTGAGAATAACTAAAAATATTATGCACTTTTAACCATCTGGGGGTCTAAAGTGTTTTTGAAATACATTGGTTTTGTGCTAGCTCTGGAAAAATTACCGGAAATAATAGATAGAGATGTGCAAAAGTGGTTTGGACCAAGCATTATATTATGCCTTGACAAGACCATGCATACATGAACATTGGATTAATTACTACATAATTATGATAATTGAATGATCCTTTCTAAACAGTCAGTCAGAGTTGATTTGCAAATTCAGAAAAGCAATGATATATTTATAATCTTTGGCTACATCTTACTCTACCATCCCAAAAAATCCAAACCTGTTGCTGTCAAGTTGATTCCAACTCATATGGATCCTATAGGACAGGGTAGAACTGCCCCATAGAGTTTCTAAGGAACACCTGGTGGATTTGAACTGCCAACCTTTTGGTTAACAGCCATAGCTCTTAACCACTATGCCACCAGGGTTTCCACACTATGACAGGGTAGGAAATAATTGGCTTAGTTTCCTGAGTGCCTTAAGAATATGACATAAATATTATCCCTTGAAGTGCTAATAAACCCAATTGACTGACATTTAACTTTTTTCAAATTGCCTTCTTTCATTATGCACTAATTTTTCTAGTTTGCAAGCTTTGATTTATCACTGTCCTTACAATACAATGCACACATCACTAAGGAAGTTTCACAGGATTGTAGTTCATGCTCGGCTTTCCCTTAGTGTCAGGGACCTTCTCTGCACGAGCTCTTTCTGAGCTAAGCCTGAGGGAAAGCCTGATGTTCTTAGCAAGAGCGGACCTGACCTCCGGACTACTGCTGGGGCTGCATTTTCTTACCTTAAATCTGAATCGGGAGTCAGAAGACATGGAATCTGGAGGAGACATCTTTTCAATAGGAAAGGGCTTAGCATTGGTTCTAATTATGCCCTTTGCCTCTTCACTTCATCACGAAATAAACGAAGACTGCTTTAATATCTCAGAAAAGTGTGAGAATTAATGAGGTATTCCTGTGAATGGATTTGGTCCACTTTGGATGTGGTAAAACATGAAAAATGCAGCATCACAAACAGAAGGCACTAAAATACTAAAAGCAAGTAAAAGAATTTATATTTCATGAGAAGGTGGAGTAAAAAAAAAAAAAAAAAATGAAGTAAGCATTACTCATCCAGGAACCACTCTGAATCCCTATGACATGTGTCCCTTCTGTCTTCATTGCTTTGATGTGCCTTTGAAATCACCAAGAAGAATCTGCTTTGAGGGAGCAGGCTCAGGAATGAATCGATTCTATTTTGCCTAAGATTTTAGAAAACCTTTGTTCCCAGAAAGTGAGAAAATGGATTGGACTCAAGACCTGAGTTTGAATCCTAACTCTGACGCTTACCAGCTTGTGGCTTGGGTAACCTCTCCCAGGCTCAGTTTTCTCATCAGCAAAATAGGGATAATCATACCTGTCTTGAGAATGTGAGGAGTACTATTGATAATACATGTTAATTTCCCAGCATATTTTAGTTGCTCAGTAGAATTACTTTTGTAACTATATGCAAATGCCTTAGCTTGAGTCCCACCAAAGCAGGGCTTGGGACAAAGTTTTTTGGGAAGTCCATAAGGCATATGGATTTTCCTCTTTGGTTTATTATTCTCAAAAAGGACAATAATAAGAATAAACCTAGTAATTGAGAATAACTGAGGAATACCCAGAATAACATAGTCTGTGTACTCATCTGTAAAATGGTGAAAATAATAGTATCTGCCTTATAAGGTTGTTGTAAGGATTAGATGAATTAACATATATGAGGGTTTAAAATGGTGCCTAGCACACAAGAGTTGCTTATCAATATTATTATTATATCATTACTAATTACTACTGCTGTTACTTTACAGTAGGGAATTAAGCTCAGGTCCTGCAGTCAGAGAAACATGGGTTTAAATTCTACATAATCTCAGTGGACAATCTTTGTTTTTTACTTAAACTCTCTGAGCTTAGTTCTCATCTATTAAATGGAAATGGAAATGGAATTCCTATCCAATAGGGCTGTTTGAGGATGAAAAGCAACAATGTACATAGAGGTTTTAGCCTAGTTCCTGGCACATTCTAAGCACTTAGTAGTGTTAGATGTTTATATTAACACTGAAATTTGTTCATTTATATAGCACTCATTTGACAAATTTTTATTGGGCACCCTCTTACCATGTGCCAGGCATTCTTCTGGATCCTGGGGGTATAATAGTGAACGAACCAAAATTACAGCCTTATGAAACTTTCATTTTATAAGAATATTAAACAGTAGGTTTGAGGTTTTTAAAATTTTCATTCAAAGCAATTTTTTTTCATGAAGAATGAAAAGTAGACTTTACCAAATTGAAGTTATGCGAACTTTTTAAATGAATAAATGAATGTTTTTTATTTGCATATTATTTACATGGAAATGGATGCTTCTGAATAACTTGAAATGCTTTAAAATAGTTTGGTTTCTTGACAAGTTTAATGATTTCAACCTCATTAGAATTTTATTTACATTATTAATTTTCATAACAAAATTAACAAGGCTTTATACACACGTAAAATACACTTGAATATATTTTCAGTTTCTGAATATAAAGTTAGTGTGAACATGTGAATAATCTTTAGAAAGAGATTTTCAAAATTTTTGATGTCAGGAATAGTCAGCCCTTACCATGCTGACTGTTTTCTTCAGAGGTGATAGCAAAATTTAATTGTGGTTTTTAAAGGCATTATGAATGATCAATCTCTTGATAAATCAGAGTAAGTGTGAGATCAGTCTGCAAGACCATTTGATTTTTCTTATCTATAGGCACTTTGATTTTCTTTTTTTTTTCCTACAAGCACTGACCCACCCACTGCCATCGAGTCAAATTTTCGTAAAGGAGAATATAATCTCTGTCATCTTCAAGGCTCATGGCAAGAATTTTACCGTTTGAAAGAAGGCATTCTTAACTAGCATTTAAAATTCTAACTTAAACTCTCTGGCTCAAACTTTTTTGGGTAAACCCAGTACCTAGCGCAGTCGTAAAGTTGCCTACATTTGTGACTAGCGTTTATTTAACAAAGTAGCATGAGGGACATTGATAAATGCAAGAGTGAAGTAATTTGAAAATCTATTAGCAGATAGATTTCTGCTCATGCTGTCTTTATAGGACACAAATGAAAAAGTACAAAAGAAATCTTTCATATAAAAAAGAGAATGATAGGCAACAATAGAAAGAGCTGCACAAAAGAAAACGAAAAAATGGAAATATTTATCCTGTGGAGCATGATATTGAAATATTCTGAAAGAACATGAAAATTAATTATCTAGTTTGCCTTTACAAGTGAGTTGGAAATGTCAAACAAATACATGGATTAATTTGGCTAAGCACTGAAACACTGGCAGGTGTTTTCTGAACACAGCAGAGCCTGGAGGGTTCTGAAATGGTTAAGAAAAGTATCACAAAGTGTAGTGGGTTTCTTATACTCATATGTACATTCACTGTTGACAACAGGGTTAAGAACAAAGACCCCATGTTGCCATATGAATTGAAAGATAGTATGATGTGGTGGAACGAACACTGGGCTGAATCTCAGGAGAGCTGGCTTCTAATTTTGCCGTGCTTTTCATTTTTTTTCATTTTGGCAACTCATTCAGGAACAATGCAGATAAGACGTCTTTCTGACATTAGAGGATTGAGATTAAAAAGTTAAATATATTGTGTTCTAAGATCCCTTCCAACCTCAATATATTATAGCCTTGTGATCTGTTACAAACTAAAACACAGTTGGAGACAGTTCCTCCTTGCTTAGATCTCAAGGCCAAGAGGTAATCTCTGGAAAGCACAAAAGGCATGAATATCTTAGAATTAAATAAATTGGCTAATTACACTAGACGTTCATAATCTATTAAGCAGAAATTCTTGATCAGAATAAGAGAAGGCAACTCCTCTATGCCATTTTATGGCCTAAAAGATGACTCCATTGTTATTTTTTAAATTCTATTATTAAGCAACCAAAGGGAGCATATTCTCATATGGAAGAAGAGATTTGGAATGGAATTGTAAATAGAAGTGAAACTCCCAGATTGACATCATGCAATCTATATTACCATTCTTTTTAAAAAACTTATCTATTTAATAAATCTTTCTACAGGTAATGCATTTATATTTATAAATTAGGTATGCATACTTAAACATTTCTTACTGTTTTAGAAGGTCCCTGGGTGGAGCAAACGGTTTACACTAGGTTACTAACCTAAATGTTGGTGGTTCGAACCTACCTATTGGCCACAGAAGAAAGCCCTGGTGATGTGCTTCCATAAATATTACAGCCAGGAGAACACACGGAGTTGTCATGAGTTGGAATTGACTCCGTGACAGTGGATTTGATTTTTATTATGGATATTTCTTAGAGTTGGCCCACTTTGAAGCCGCCTTTATTTCTTTTCAGTTTAAAAACAGAAAGTGGAGGCATGTAAAAATATCTCCTTACCTCAGGACTTTAACATTAGGATTAGCACAATGAAATTAGTAACAACAATAATTGCTAATAATTACTGAATGCTTTCTTACAACAACTTTATGAGGTTGATTAGTCTCATTTTACTAATGAGTAAACTGAAGTTTAGAGTGGGTATATAACTTCCCCAAAGACACAGAATTAGTGGTAGAACTAGCATGATGACTCAGCAGTGTCTGATTCCAGCCCACTGTATTATGCTGCCTTTCATGAGAAAATTTTGAGCAGATTATTGTGAAGACTTAGTTTAATGACTAAGTCATTAAAGTAGAGGGTCAGCAAAAAGGTAAAGTAGAGCATCAGTGAAAAAGAGGAAGACCCTCAATGAGATGGATTGGCACAGTGGATGCAACAATGAGCTCAAGGATAATGATTGTGAGGATAATGCAGCGCCAGGCACTGTTTTGTTTTGTTGCACATAGGGCCGTGATGAGTTGGAACTGACTAGACAGCACCTAACAACAACAACAGCTTAATGACTCAGTCTCTTAGGCCTATTTCTGATATTTCCCATGTCCTGGTTATACCATTTCTTCTGCATTCCCTGTACTTTCCAAAATTTAATGGAAATAGGTACTCTAGTGATTCCAACTATCTCTCATCTGTCAGTTTGTCATACTGTGGTGGCTTGAGTGTTGATGCAATGCTGGAAGCTATGCCACTGATATTTCAAATACCAGCAGGTCACCCATGATGGACAGGTTTCAGTAGAGCTTCTAGACTAAGGCAGACTAGGAAGAAGGACCTGGCGATCTACTTCTGAAAAAATTGGACAGTGAAAACATTACAGATAGCAGCAAAATATTGTCTGATACAGTGCTAGAACATGAGCATCTCAGGTTAGAGGCACTCAAAATATGACTGGGGAAGAGCTGTCTCCTCAAAGTACAGTCAGCATTAGTGACATGAATGGAGTAAAGCTTTCGTGATCTTCATTTGCTGATCTGGTGCCACTCAAAATGAGAAGGGCCAGCTGCAAACATCCATTAATAATTGGAATGTGGAATGTACAAAGTATGAATCTATGAAAATTGGAAGTTGTCAAAAATGGAATGGAACACTTGAAGATTTATATCCTAGGCATTAGTGAGGTGAAATGGACTGTATCGGCCATTTTGAATGAGACAATGATATGGTCTACTATGCCTGAAATGACAAATTGAAGATGAATGGCATCACATTCATCATCAAAAAGAACATTTCAAGATCTAGCCTAAAATACAACTCTGTCAGTGATAGGATAATATCCATATGCCTACAAGGAAGACCAGTTAATATGACTATTCTTTAAATTTATGCATCAACCACTAATGCCAAAGATGAAGAAATTGAAGATTTTTACCAACTTTTTACTGTCTGAAATTGATCAAACATGCAACCAAAATGCATTGATAATTACTGGTGATTTGAATGAGAAGACTTGAAACAACGAAGAAGGATCAGCAGTTGGGAAATATGGCCTTGGTGATAGAAATGACACTGGAGATCGTATGATAGAATTTTGCAAGACAAATGACCTTTTAATTGGAAATACCTTTTTTTAATAACACAAACGGTGACTATACACATGGACGTCACTGGATGGAATGAACTGGAATCAAATTGACTACATCTGTGGAAAGATACAATGGAGAAGTTCAATCATCAGTCATAACAAGGCCACTGGCTGACTGCGAAACAGGCCATCAATTGCTCATATGCAAGTTCAAGCTGAAGTTGAAGAAAATTGAAACAAGTCCATGAAACCTTGAATATATCCCACCTGAACTTAGAGACCGTCTCAAGAATAGATTTGACACATTGAACATTAATGACTGAAGACCATCAAAGACATCATACATGAAGAGAAAGAAAAAGGTCATTAAAAAGACAGAAAAGAAAAAAGAAAGATAAAGATAGATTCAGAAGGGACACTGAATCTTGCTTTTGAATGTAGAGTAGATAATTGAAAGGAAAAAATGATGAAGTAAGAGAGCTGAACAGGAGAGGATTTGAAAGGTTGGCTCAAGAAGACGAGTAAAGTATTACAATGACACGTGCAAAGACCTGGAGTTAGAAAACCAAAAGAGAAGAGTACGTTCAGCATTTCTAAAGCTGAGGGAACTGAAGAAAAAATTCAGGCCTTGAGTTTCAATATTGAAGTATTCTATGGGCCAAAATGACCCAAGAAACATGAAGAGAAGATAGAAGGAATACAGGGTCACTATACCAAAAAGAATTGGTCGACATTCAACCATTTTAGGAAGTAGCATATGATCGAGTACCTATGCTATTGAAAGAAGAAGCTCAAGCTGCACTGAAGGCATTGGCAAAACACAAGGTTCCAGAAATTGACAGAATACCAATTGAGATGTTTCAGCAAACATATACAATTCTGGAAACGCTCACTTGTCTATGCCAAGAAATTTGGAAGACAGCTTCCTGGCCAACCAACTGGAAAAGGTCCTTATACATGCTTGTTCCAAAGAAAGGCTATTCAACAGAATGTGGAAATTATTGAACAATATCATTAATATCACGTGCAGGTAAAATTATGCTGAAGACCATTCAAAGTGGTTGTAGCAGTACATCGACCAGAAACTGCCAGAAATTCAAGCTGGATTCAGAAGAGGATATGGAACAAGGAATATCATTGCTTATGTCAGATGGAGCTTGGCTGAAAGCAGAGAATACCAGAAAGATGCTTACCTGTGATTTAATGACTATCCATTGTGTGGATCATAACGGGTTAATGGCTAAATTTGCAAAGAATGGGATTTTCAGAACACTTAATTGTGCTCATGTGGAACCTGTACATAGACCAAGAGGCAGTTGTTTGAACAGAACAAGGGGATACTGCATGGTTTAAAATGAAGAAAGGTGTGTGTCAGGGTCGTATTGCCTTACCATACTTATTCAATCTACGGAAACCCTGGTGTTGTAGTGGTTAAGAACTACAGCTAATAACCAAAAAGTTGACAGTTCAAATCCACCAGGTGGTCCTTGGAAACTCTGGAGCAGCTCTACTCTGTCTTATAGGGTTGCTATGAGTTAGAATTGATTCGACGACAACGGGTTTGGTTGTTTTGGCTTATTCAATCTATATGCTAAGCAAATAATCTGAGAAGTCAGAGGATATGAAGAGTGCAGCATCCGGATTGGAGGAAGACTCGTTAACAACCTGTATTATGCAGATAACACAACCTTGCTTGCTGAAAGTGAAGAGGACTTGAAGCACTTAGTGATGAAGATCAAAGACCACAGCCTTCAGTATGGATCACACCTCAACATAAAGAAAACAAAAATCCTCACAACTGGATCAGTAAGCAACATTATGATAGAGAAAAGACAAATTGTTGAGAATTTCATTTTCCTTGGATCCACAGTCAATGCCCGTAGAAACAACAGTCAAGAAATCAAACGACGTATTGCATTGGGCAAATCTGCTGCAAAAGACCTCTTTAAAGTGTTAAAAAGCAGTATTACCTAGATACTATCTAGAGGACTGAGATACCCCTGACCCAAGCCATGGTGTTTCCAATCGCCTCATATGCATGTGAAAGGTGGATAATGAATAAGGAAGACCAGAGAAGAATTGATGCCTTTAAATTATGGTGTTGGCATAGAATATTGAATATGCCATATGCTGCCAGAAGAATGAACAAATCTTTCTTGGAAGGAGCACAACGAGAATGTTCCTATGAAGTGTGGATGGTGAGACTTCACCTTGTTTACTTGGGCACGTTGTCAAGAGAGGCCAGTTCCTGGAGAAGGCCATCATGCTTGGTAAAGTAGAGGGTCAGCGAAAGAGAGGAAGACCCTCAATAAGATGGATTGAGACAGTGACTGCAAAAATGGACTTGAACATAGCAATGATTGTGAGGATGGGGCAGGACCGGGCAGTATTTCTGTTGTACATAGGGTCGCTACCAGCTGTAACTGACTGGATGACACCTAACAACAACAGTGATTCTAATACATTTCTTTGTTATTTTAAATGTATTAGAATTCCTGGGAAGAAGGAACTGTGGTGAGAGCTTGATGTCTGTTGCTATCCACGGGTCCTGATATGGTGTCTGGATGCGCTGGAAACACAGGCTGTTATTGGACACTTGATTCACTCCAAGCTGTTTTTATGTATTTTTTAATCTAAGATCAATTAGTCTGATCCTGATTTTGCGTATTCTAAGAATGCTCTACACATTTATGGATGCTCCAAGTTGAGAAAAATCCCTAATGTGAGAAAACCTGGCCTGAAAGAAAAGTCTGTGAAGTAACTATGGTTTTCGGGATCAGCACAGTTTATACTCATGCCTGCTAGGAGCTGCAAATATTCTGTCACCATCCCTAAGCCTAGTATTTGTAATACTGCTGGAGTGTGTGTGATTGAAGCCAACATCTCGGAGAAACACAAAGGTGTGTGGAAAGTCATTCTCCTGAAAATCAGTTATCTCTTAGCGTTTAGAACGAACATTCTTTTCACCACCTCCTTCACAAAATGGTTGCATTTTCCTGATTATGTGGATTTTCGGATCTTCAGATGTCTCCAAGGTGATGTTATTTCAACTAGTTGAGTATGATATGACAACAGTAATACTGTAATGAAATGTGAATACCAACAACCCACACGATCAGTGGACTGGGCAGACGATGTGACTGAACTAGCTGTGACAATGGCCAATGATTGATGTTTGGAGCACAGCTTTCAGCAGCAGCTGCTTCACTGAGAACTGGTTTGAGTGAATCATCACTGCAGCTGCCACTCTCTGAGCCAGATAAATCGTGACGTGAACAAGTGTAAATTCAGCCAGTAATGAATGTCACTGGTTTAAGTATGAAGCATGTAGTCATTCTCAAATTTGAGAAAGGAGATATTTTTACATCAAACAGATTTTTATTGAGTTTTGCCTGTTTCTTTTTTGTTTTGTCCATCATCTTCTTGCCTTGACTTCAGCGTCTTAAAGTGAAACATATTTAAATAAGTGAATTCATTTTCTAAAAAGCAAATAAATTTATTGTAATGTTTAGAATTTAGTGTACCTAGTAAACACCATTTTAGGGAAACATACATCTTTGTAAAAAATATATTAAGACTTTTTTATTGTCAATTTAGATTTTAATGATATCAACAGCTTTTAAATTTAGCTGAGTGTTACTTAGACTACAGCGTGAGTGGAAGCCAGGAAGTGCGCAATCGCTGTAGCCTAATGCTGTGGCCTGTTATAAGTGCTTTTCAAGTTCCAGAAAAATCATGAGTTAGAAAAGCTAACCTTTTTTTTTTAAGTTGACCCATATATCTGGATAAAAAAAGAATCCTCAAATGATGATAACAACAGCAACAAAAAGAAACTAGGCTAGGCTTTATCCCTTGATAAAGAAGACCCAATGAGCCTAAGTCTCCCTAATGATAAGCTAAATATGAAATCTTCATTTAGTCAGTTTACTTTTCAGAGATTATTCTTACAGATAGTGCCCAAGAGACACTCTTCAGAAGACCCTTTATGAACGAATTTATCTCAAAGGGCTATTTCAATTTTTTTTATGTTAATCTTATTCTAAAATATGAGCCTAGCAAACTGTATCTTATTTAGATAGAAGCATCTAAATCTATAGCATGTTAAATAATGAAGATGTATGCTCTGAGTAAGATTCCTCTAGTACATTCTGCTGCTTTGTGTGCTTTCTCTAGACTACAGAGGAAGGAAATAACAATGACTGAGAATATCAGGACAAAGTAGATTCAAGAGGGAGACTTCAGCCCAAGAAATAATAGGATCAGAGTCACACAGGAATTCATACAGAGTTAGTTTTAAAAGAAAATGGAAGTCAAGAAGAGGAAAAATGTTGGTTATAAAATCAGTTTAATTAACCTTAAAAAAAAAAAAAAGAATAATATGCATTTGAAATTTCCAGGCCTTTCTGGTCCTATGTTGGTAATTGGTTATTTAAGACAATTTAGTTTTAGATGAAACTGAGTTTATGCCCCCCTTCTCCAATAAAGAAATGGTCTATGAACCTGTGCTAGTCATTTTACCTTCTACAGTGCAACTTCACCTTCTCTACAAGAAGAGTAGTAAGAATAACTTCCATTTATTAACCACTTCCTCTGTGTTAGGTATTACACTATTTTCCCCACATTGTCTCATTGAATCTTAACCACACTCTGTGAGGCACAAGTCTTGTTTCCACATCATAGATTAGGAAAGTTGGGCTGAAGTTGTCCAAGTCAGACAGCTGTTGTGCTGTATAGCCAGCCTGATTCAAAGCTCATGCTCATAGCATTATACTGCCTTTAATGTTAGTCCTCCTTCTAGCTTTAGCCCTCTATGACCAAACGTGTGTGACCTTCTGGCTTCTTTTGTCCAGTGTCCTCACCATTGACACTACACTTAACCAAACTCAATAAAGTTAATACTGTAAAGGCCTTTAAAGTATTAATATGCTCCCTATTCAGATGCAGATACCAAAGCCTAAAGGGCTTTATGTTTTGTTCAGGGTCAAACCAAACAATGTCCATTTTATAAGAGCATCTTACCTTACCTCAGGGGACCAAATTATAATATCTATTTCAAAAACAGTTTTTAAAATTGGGGATCTATGGCAGTCTTGTACTCTTTACCCCAACTCCTCACCTCTGTTACTCTGGGAGTCTACCAAACCACTTTCTGGTAGATATGCAAGATGGCGACACATTTAGTGCTAATCTTGAACTGTCTTCACAGACACATTGCTGCACTCTTTTTGAAACAGATAAAGCTCCTTTGAACAGATTTTTGATCATACTGAGGTAGGAATGGATCATCTGGTGCTAAGATATAATGCTAATAGGATGTCTTATAAAAACTACTTTGAAAAAACATGGGGCATATCCAAGCTGACTTGAACGTTCAACTTTATTTTCCATATGCTTCTACTTTGCTGCTTCTTTGGGTTAACTTAAGTCAACCACTACAGTTATTAAGTCGGTATGTCTTTGTGCCAGGCATATCTGGGTTCAGATCTTGACTTTGTTTGGCCCTGGCTCTATTATAACTTTAAGCTCCCTCATACATCTGATGGTATTAAGATTTCTTTCTGAGGTTCTTTTGTAAAGGTTCAGTGAGAGAATGTTTAAAACACCTGGCAAATCATGGACACTCAGCAATAGCTAGCTCCCTTCCCTTCCGATGAGTTGGTATATTTCCTTTAACATTAAACATCATCCTCATTGACTTTCTCTTGTGAGCATAAACATTTGAATGCCAGATGTAAATCTGCTAGTATAGAAATAACATTATTGGAGTTAGAGTTACAATTTGATATGAGCTTATTTTATTTTTTATATCAAAATTATTTTATTAACTCAGATGAAAACTGTCCTCTTTAATCCTAGATATACCTATTAAAATATTGTAAGTCATATGGAACACATATGAGGCTTACTGGTTTATTTCCTGGTGTCTGAAGATTATGATGTAAGCAAGTCATTAATGTGGGCTAACAAGTTTAATATTGTTGGAATGATTTAAAAGTTGCTTCTTTTATTGAAGCTTTGCAAGCAAACATTAAGGATCTGGATCAGTGTGAACCAGCTGCTTTGGTATTGTGCTTGTATATGGCACATGAGAAGAGGGTAGGGAAAGGTGCTTTTTTAAGTGATCTGAGTGGCTTTCAGGTTGCATGTTAAAATACCAAAACCAAACCCACGGTCATGGAGTCGATTCTGACTCGTAGTGACCCCATAGGGTTTCCAAGGCTGTCAATCTCTATGGAAGCAGACTGCCACACCTTTCTTCTGTGGAGTAGCTGGTGCTTTTGAACGGCCGGCCTTTTAGTTAGCAGTCGATTGCTTTAACCATTATGACACCAGATAGTATGTTAAATGCCTAGAATTCCAGAACCAAATAAGCCACACCTCAGGGCATGCACAGAACAGATGGGAGTAAAGCAGTGGTAATTTTCCATGTTAAATGCTGAGTTCCAGGTAACATAACCTCCATCTGCCCACACACACCACACACACCCTTCCTTTATTTAAAAAAAAAAAAAAAAGTTGTTGTAAGTCGATTCCAACTCATAGTGACCCTATAGGGCAGAGCTAAACTGTTACATGGGGTTTCCAAGGCAGTAATATTTACAGAAGCAGGCTGCCGTATCTTTCTCCCACAGAGTGGCTGGTGGGTTCGAACCACCAACCTTTCATTTAGCAGTCAATTGCTTAACCACTGTGCCTCCAGTGCACCTCCTTCTCATACCATTTCAGAATAAGAAAAAAAAGCTACCCCCAGCCCAGGCTAATTTGATGGTGTATGGGAACCTTTGTTCAGGTATTTTGCAACCATTTAGAAAAAAAGCGTTATTAAGACCTTCCCACCCTCATCTACTTGGAGGAATAAAAAGTAAAGTCTGGCCATTACATTAAAAAAAAAGAATGGGAGTGGAATCCCAAAATTTGAACCATTATTAAGAACTTAAAAGTGGACTGATTATGAAACTCAAGCATAACGGTAGAAACAGCAACAACAAAAACTATCCCCAGAACAATTAGAAAGACCGTGAATAATGCAATCACGATGTGAAAAAGAAAAGGAGATTACTAACAGACTTCTCTTCAAAGGAAAGAGGGAAATATCACTTTCTCAGATAAAGTGATTTAGTATAATTGACTTCAATGTAAATGCAGCAGTACAGAATCCTGGAATCTTCCCTGCTGTCCCTTGGGCAACTATAATGTACTTCCTGCAGGCTAAAAGCTTGAGATAATATCTTCAAGAAAAGCTTGAATGATAAGCTTTCATCAATCTGAAGTGGACAGTGGAATGAAAAACAAAAGTCTTTGGTCTGACTCCTCCCTAAAAAATGCCCTCACGATTGGATGACCCAGAGCAGGTGGAGAAGGACTGCTAAGGATCATATTATAATGTTGCTTGGAATGTTCTGGAATGCTGGTGACATTCCGGTAATTGGAAATGGAATGCATCTGGCTAGTGATACAGACTCCCAAACTCTTGCTTCTTTTATGTAACAGTTGACTTCCCTTCTGCAAACCTTATTTTAACTTTATTAACTTCAAGACTTTAATGTTGAATTTAGATCCACTGAATCATTGAATGTAGCTTAATAAAAGTTGGGGAGGAGGCTTTTGTTTCAGTTTGTCATTTCTACTTATAAACATTGGCCTCCCAGAGAGGTTGAGGACAATAACAAAACCACTTCTGCTTCCATTTCCCTTTATTCCTCTCACCTCATTTCCTCCTCTATCGTGAGAATAAAAAAAAGGGGGAGGGAGGGCAAGGGGCTGGGGAGAATGATATAATTACCTGCTGTTTGTTCTTTTCCCTCTTGGATATGGAAATTTAAATTGAAACTAAAGCATGATTGAGACCTGGCTTATTCAGAGCCCTGATTAATGCTTTTCTTTTTTCAAGAAATGATTGCTTTAATTTTTCATGAGAACTTTAAATGGATTTAAAATGTTCAAACCACATCAAATTCCTTTTTAATTTGTTTGTCAGCTTGAATCAAGGTTAATTCTATTATTTCATGTTTTTATGGAAGAGATCCGTATTTGTCCCCATTCCAAAGAAAGGTGATTCAACAGAATGGGGATATTATCGAACAGTATCATTAATATCACATGCAAGTAAAATTTTGCTGAAGATAATTAAAAAACGGTTGCAGCAGTCCATCAACTGGCAACTGCCAGAAATTCAAGCCGGATTCAAAAGAGGATGTGGAGTGAGGGATATCATTGCAATGTCAGATGGATAATGGCTGAAAGCAGAGAATACCAGAAAAATATTCACCTGCATTTGATTGACTATGCAAAGGCATTTGACTGTGTGAATCATAACAAATTATGGATAACATTGCACAGAATGAGAATTCCAAACTCTCATTGTGAGAATTGCGCTCATGTAGAGCCTGTATACATTCCAAGGAACAGTCGTTGGAAGAGAACAAGGGCATGGTGTGTGTTTTAGAATCAGGAAAGATGTACATCTGTGTTGGATCCTTTTACTGTACTTACTCAATCTGTATTAAAAAAAAAAACCCAAACAAAACCCGTTGCCGTTGAGTCCATTCTGACTCATAGCGACTCTATAGAATGGAGTAGAACTGCCCCATAGAGTTTCCAAGAGCGCCTGGTGGATTCAAACTGCTGACCTTTTGGTTAGCAGCTGTAGCACTTAAACTACACCAGAAGGGTTTCCACTCAATCTGTATGCTTAGCAAATAAACTAAAAAGCCAGACTATACGAAGAAGAACAACCTGCAATATGCAGATGACACAACCTTGCTTGCTAAGTGACGAGAACTTGAAGGACTTGATAAAGATCAAAGACTACAGCCTTCAGTATGACTTGCACCTCAACATGAAGAAAACAAAAACCGTCACAACTGGACCAATAAGCAACATCATTATAAACGGAGAAAATATTGAAGTTGTCAAGGATTTCATTTTACTTGGATCTACAATCAATGCCCATGGAAGCAGCAGTCGAGAAATCAAATGACATATTGCATTGGGCAAATCTGCTGCAAAAGGCCTCTTTAAATTAGTGTTAAAAAGCAAAGATGTCACTTTGAGGATTAAAGTGCACCTGACCCTAGCTATGGTATTTTCACTTGCCCGATAGCACAATGAATAAGGAAGACTGAAGAAGAATTGATACCTTTGAATTATGGTATTGGCAAAGAATATTGAATATACCAAGGACTGCCAAAAGAACGAACAAATCTGCCTTGCAAGACATAGCCAGAATGCTCCTTAGAAGAGAGGATGACCTCCTGAAAGTTATCGAGAGGGACCAGTCCCTGGAGAAGGACGTCATGCTTGGTAAAATACAGGGTTAGAGAAAAAGAGGAAGACCTTCAATGAGATGGATTGACATAGTGGCTACAAGAACAGGCTCAAATATAGCAACAATTTTGAGAATGGCACAGGACTGGGCAGTGTTTTGTTCTGTTGTACATAGGGTCACTATGAGTCAGAACCGACTCAATGGCACTTAACAATAACATGTTTTCAGTCATTACCCATCTCCTATGTAGGGTCGCTATCAGTCGGAATCGACTCGACGGCACTGGGTATGTAAGGTAAGGAAACCCTGGTGGCGTAGTGGTTAAGTGCTACCGCTGCTATCCAAAAGGTCGGCAGTTCGAATCTGCCAGGCACTCCTTGGAAACTCTATGGGGCAGTTCTACTCTGTCCTATAGGGTCGCTATGAGTCGGAATCGACTCGACGGCAGTGGGTTTTTTGGTTATGTAAGATAATAACATTTTTTTTTCTTTCCTTGCTGATTACATATATTTTCCTCCTTCCTGAACACCCCATCATTCAGTCCCATTGGAACACTCTGATCTTAGTCTACCTGTTGCTGTTGAGTCGAATCCAACTCATAGCGACCCTATAGGACAGCATAGAACTGCCCCATAGGGTTTCCTAGGAGTGGTTGGTGGATCCAAACTGCCAACCTTTTGGTTAGCAGCTGAGTTTGTAACCAGAGCATCACCAGGGCTCCAATCTTAGCCTAAGATTCTATCAATTCTCATGTTTTCAACTACCTGTACTATATGAAAATCATTGAATTTTTCATTTTTAATTTCCTCTTCTTACCTGAGTCCTGTAGTTTCAGTTACTTACTTGTATTTCCCCTCACCTCTTCTGCTGTCATCCCTCTCACCTGTTATTTTGTTAGTTGTTCCACTATTTTTCTATTTCCGTATACATGGAGCCCCTGGGTGGTACAAACAGTTAACACTCTTGGCTGCTAACCAAAAGGTTGGTGGTTTGAGTTCACTCAGAGGCACCTTAGAAGAAGGGCCTGGTGATCTACTTCCAAAATATCAGCCATTGAAAACTCTATGGAGCACAGTTCTACTCTGACACACGTGGGGTCATTATGAGTTAAAATGGACTTGACACCAGCTGGTATTTATACATCAAAACTTGGAATTATTTCAGTTTACACCTCTTTCTTACTTCCTAGAGTCTATCACCACATTTCTTGGAATCCTTGTATTTTAAAAGTTTTTTTTTTTTATATCCGTCTGTATTAGTTTGGACATGAGTTTGAAAGTCATGACAATGTCCAAAAAATAACAATGGATTAAATATAATGTGGAAACCCTGGCGGCGTAGTGGTTAAGAGCTATGGCTGCTAACCAAAATGTTAACAGTTCGAATCTACCAGGTGCTCCTTGGAAACTCTATGGTGCAGTTCTACTCTGTCCTACAGGGTCACCATGAGTCGAAATCGACTTGATGACAATCGGTTTGGTTTTTAAATACAAAGTAAGTTTAATTCTGTCCCATGGACAGTCCACATAGGTGGTGCAGGGCTAGTGTAGTAGATTGATCTTGTGAAAACGTGGACTCCTTCCATCCTGTTGCTCTGCCATCCCTAAGGTGTTGTCCTTGTCCACTGGGTGGACATTGGACTGAGTTCCTAGTTTTCAGAAAAGGGAAAAGAGGAGAGGCCATGCTCTTCTCTGATTGATACACCATTTCTGCTCATAGCCCATGTTTGAATGACAAAATCTAGTTTTATAGTCATACCTAGCAGCACGGGAGGCTTGGTAATGCAGTCCCTAGCTATGAATCCAGCTAAAATTTCAATTTCAATAGAAGAAGGAGAGAAGAGCTATTGGAGCCAACCAGCATTATCTGGCACACCTTCCATGCTCCATTCTTACTGCCTTCACCTTTCTTGGGCCCTTATTGTCCATCATCAAGATTATTTCAAGAGCCTGTTAGCTAGATTTAATGTTTCCTCTGTCAATGCACTCCTTTCTTTTCTTTTTTTTTAAATTCATTTATTGTGCTTTAAATGAAGGTTTACAAATCAAGTCAACCTCTCATGCAAAAAGTTATACACACCTTGCTATGTACTCCTAGCTGTTCTCTCCCTATGAGATAGCACATTCCTCCTCTCCTCCCTGTATTCTCCGTGTCCATTCAACCAGCTCCTGTCCCTCTCTGTTTTCTTATCTCATCTCCAGACAGGAGCTGCCAACGTAGTCTCATGTGTCTACTTGAGCCAAGAAGCTCACTCCTCACCAGTGCCATTATCTATCTTATAGTCCAGTCCAATCCCTGTCTGAAGAGTCGGCTTCAGGAATGGCTTCAGTCTTGGGCTAACAAAGGGTCTGAGGACCATGACCTCCAGGGTCCCTTTAGTCTTAGTCAGACCATTAAGCCAGGTCTTTTTACAAGAATTTGAGATCTGCATCGCACTGTTCTCCTGCTCCATCAGGGATTCTCTGTTGTGTTTCCTGTCAGGGCAGTGGTAGCCGGGCACCATCTAGTTCCTCTGGTTTCAGGCTGATGTAGTCTCTGGTTTATGTGGCCCTTTCTGTCTCTTGGGCTCATCTTTACCATATGTCTTTGGTCTTCTTCATTCTCCTTGGGCCCAAGTGGATTGAAACCAATTGATGCATCTTAGATGGCCACTTGCTAGTGTTTAATACCCCAGATGCCTCTCACCAAAGTTCAGTCCTTTCGTTTATAGAACCCACTTTTTATTTTGTTTTGTTTTGTTTTGGCTAAATCTCTGCTTAAAAAGCCCACAGCTAAAAGTCTCTGTTTCACAACTCTTTGTTATCTGGTCCTTTTCTACCTTTTTTCCAGCCTTTCTTCAGCTTTCATTCATTCATTCAATAAATAGATGTCAAGTGCCTACTATGTGTCAGGCATGGTGTTATTTGTTTTCCTAAACTAGTTCATTTGGGCCTTGTGGATAGAAAACATCCTCACAAATGCACATGCTCTCTAATGTGACAACGATTCATGTCTTTGATGGTTGTTCAGAGGTGTACATTGAAGTGCTTAAGAGATTAAATATATTCTCCTAAGAACAGCCTTTTAAAACTAGGCTTTGCAGTTGAAGTGGATGGTTTGCTTTTCAGAGTCAAGATCATGTTCACCTGGCATACCTCAACTTTCATGTTTTTATGCATTTTAAACTATGACTTGTTTTTAAAAACAAAACAAAAGAAATGGAAAAGAATGCCTATTGAAGCAACTCTAACTACATTTAGTAGCTTAGCTTATTGAACTGGTAAAATAACTCAAAAGCAGGCCTGGACTAAATCCCTCATATATTATAGTTCTCTAGTTGTTTATTTGTTCTCAAACAACTTAACCTAATCCCCAGTCCTATAGACTCTGGTGGAAAGGTCTATATCAGCCAACATACTTTGACTGGACTTTGTCCTCGAAACTACGTTTTGTTCTTCTTTTACAATCTTAAGTGTTATAGAGGCAGAAATTTATGTAATACAACTAACCTGAAATAGCTTTTAGTTTTGCCCTTCCTCATTTCAGGAAAGTCTCTGGACCATGGCCAGGGCTAGGATGAAATGTGTGAGGTAAAGTTGTGCCAAAAAACAAACCAAACCCACTGTCATCAAGTTGGTTCTGACTCATAAAAAAAAAAAAAAAAAAGTGACCCTATATTGAGTAGAGCTGCCCTATAGGGTTTCCAAGGCTGTAAATCTTTGCGGAAGCAGACTGCCACATCTTTCTCCTGTAAATTGTGCAACAGCTGGGTCAAATCCCACCTTTATTTAAAAACTTTGATATTTTGTTCATCATGTATTTTTGCATTAATTTTCATTTTAAAAAATAGTGCGTTAAATATTATTTATCTTGAATTCTGAGGTTTTGGACACTTCCTGAAATTTTACACCTGAGGCAAGCTGAACCCTTCTCCTTTATGCAAATTATTGCACATCAGCATTGCTCCTGCTTGAGTAAATAAAACTTTCAAGTCTGGAAATACATATTTGCAGGAAAAAATAAGGATTCATTACTTTGTCAAACACTGGAAGCAAAAATTACCTTACATTCTATCAGCTCATGTTTTGTTGCTGTTAGTTGTTATTTGCCGTTGAGTCAGTTCCAACTTATGGAGACCCCATGTGTGCGTGAGAACTGTGGTGCATAGAGTTTTCAAGGCTGTGACCTTTCAGAAGCAGATTGCCAGGCCTGTCTCTTGAGGCACTTCTGAGTGGATTCGAACCAGTAATTTTTCTGCTAGTAGTCAAGTGCTTAACTGTTTGTGCCACCCAGGGAAACCCACTCATATTTTAAGTATTTGTGTTTACAGTTGGCATAAGATTGGGATATGCAGGAAAGCCACTAAAAGGGAAGATAGACAACTACCTAGCATTTATAATTTTAGCTACTTTATCACATTTTGTGTTGAAATGCCTGCTCTTATTCCATCTCCAGCCTGTTAGCCTCATCTGTGAAATGGCAGTGTGGTAGTACTCATACTGCATCCCTGGAGAACGAGGAGGGCATGAGGGAGAAAAAGTGGTTAGAGTATTTGACCTGAAGCCTGAGTACCCAGAGCAGTTCTGCTTGTATCTGTCTTATATATTGGTCATCTGCTAAAAAGTTCATTTGGAAAAAAAAAGAAAAATATATATATTTCTGGCCTAAAAATACACTGAAACCAGTGGATCAGGTGATTTTCAAGATTTCAGCTAATTCAAAATTCTGAGTGTACATGTATTTCTAATATGATAGCTTGCCATTGATCCACCCATCATTTGATCTGCTCCCCTTGGCAAGACCACTGGCTGTTTTCTTTTGCTATAAATCGACTCAACGGCACTGGGTTTACTGGATCTCTTGCAGTGAGCCATCAAGTTGATTCTAAGTAATAGCGAATATATATGACAGAGTAGAACTGCTCCATAGGGTTTCCTAGGCTGTAATCTTCATGGGAGCACATCTCCAGGTCTTCTCTCCCTCAGAGAAGCTGGTGGATTTGAATAGCTGACCTTTAGGTTAGCAGGCAAGCACTTAACCATTGTGTCACCAGGACTCCTGGTACCTCTTAGCTACTACAAATATTACCAGGTTTTCGCTGATTTAATTGAGGTCCCAGTAGAAATAGCTGAGAGGGAATTAAAGCGTGTATGGTAGAAAGGTCTTGCAAATTCTGCATCTTATGTTTAAGCTTAGGAAGAACATATTAGAACACCTATTATATATTGTATTTATTTTTAATTTCTGTTAATGTATTTCATAGCACATAAATTCTATTAGTGTATTAGTACTTATAACTTACAAAAATAAATACACATATATCAAGGATGTGTGTACAGTTTTTTTTTTTTTGGTTAAGGGTATGTCACTCTTCTTGAAACCTTTTCAAGAATTACTATACTTTTGTTAGTAAAATTTTTGATAATTGATAACTTTAAGGATAAGGAGAGACTCTTAGTCTCTTCATCTATAGAGGATTTGTGTTTAGCATATCACCTATAAATCTGAATTTGATGTATATGAGGAATCAGAAATATATATGAAGTACTATTGTCAAAGTCTATTGTATCAGTATATTTGAGAGTATCATAAGCTGCAAAAAAGGGAGGAAGGAAAAATAACTATTTCAGTCCTCTTGTATTTTTTCTTCTTTTTTTGTTTTATTAGAAAGGACAGAGATAGGTGGAAATTCATAAAATAAGAACATTTATAAGGGTGTTTAAACGTGCACTTTAAAGAAGGAAATTACAATGTTTAATTTTTCTGACTTTTGACTAGATAACTGTAGTTTCTACTAGATCTTTGCTAAGAGCTGTATGTAAATGGTGGAAAAGATTAGGATTAAAAAAATATGTTTTCAGGGATGGATTATTTGGATGATACATAAAATTTTAAAGTTTTTAAATTTTTATTACTACTTCCCATATTATGTTTCTTCATTTATTTTTCTCTTCCTCTTCTCAGTTCCTTATATTCTGCCTGGGCACAGAGGACTCAATAAGAGGGAAAGAGTCCCAGATACAGAGTGAGGGGAAGAGCAAATACCACATGGGAAGCTGGGTATAAGAATGAGGTTAAACGATGTCCTCTGTTGATTTTTAAATTCTTCCAGGGTGATAAAGTATGCTTTCAGGCAGCTCTGTGTCTGAAAAGCACCTCATGCACCTAGATATTCAACTGATATTTTTGCACTCCTCCAACCATGTGTGAAACACTGTGCTAGGGGCAAGATAAATGAGTCACAGCCCATGTCCTCAAAAAGCTTTAAAAAACTTGTGTGAAGTGGGGAAGGGAAGGCACAGGCTACTTGGAAATTTATAGTGCATGTGATAGGTGCAATGATAGAGGTATGTCAGAATGTTTGAGAGCACAGAGGAGGGGACCTACGTAGCCTGAGGGGGCCAGAGAAGGCACCTTGGAAAGGAAGACCCAAGATGACTCTGAAAGGATGAATAGACTTTATGAGTGGATGGAGACAGGGCTAGGGGCAAAGAACCTTGGCCACATGGGCACCAAGGCACAGCAATGCCATCTGCTGGGTGTGACTGGGGAGCTGCAGGGTTGGTACAGAATGGGCGTGGGTGAGATGAGGAGAGATAGACTGAGGCCAGCTCGTACAAGACATCAAGTACCACATGAAGAGGCTTGGATGTGATCTCACAGGTGATGGGAAGGCTGTGAAGGATTACTCATAGAATGGTTGTGAGTATATTTACTTTGAAGTAATTCCACCTAACCTCTGTGTTAGAAAATGGATTTGCAGAGTAAGAATGAGTACAAAGAATTCAAGGTGTACAAGGAGGTTGTTGTAATAGTCCAGGAAAAGTGGATAGCAGGCTGAACTAGGACTGTGGGAGTGTGGTAGAGGGAATTTGTTAAGTGCCTTGTTACCATGAGTAGCTAATGTAAATACTGATGGTTCATACTCCTGTTATTTTTCACCCTTCCTGTGTCAGGTGTTTGTTGTGTCCCACATTACAGGGAACCCTGGTGGCGTAGTGGTTAAGTGCTACAGCTGCTAACCAAAGGGTTGGCAGTTCGAATCTGCCAGGCACTCCTTGGAAACTCTGTGGGGCGGTTCTACTCTGTCCTATAGGGTCACTATGAGTCGGAATCGATTCGACAGCACTGGGTTTGGTTTGTTTTTTTTGGTATGTTACAGGGTTACTTCTGTGAACAGGAATTATATGTATAGGGTCGCTATGAGTTGGAATCGACTCAATGCAACAGATTTTACTTTATTATATGTATATAGTTCTCAGAGCAAGATGGTTGGATTGCTTGTACAAAATCCCATATGGATGCTAAGAATATTGGTACAATGCCTCAGGGCGCTTAGGAAAGCTGTAAAAGATTCTCCAAAGTCTTATTTCACAAAAGCAGCATTTTTCTTCAAGCTGTTCAGTTGATTTCGACTCACAGCGAACCTATAGGACAGAGTAGAACTGCCCCATAGGGTTTCTAAGGAGTGGCTGGTAGGTTTGAACTGCCTGCCTTTTGATTAGCAGCTGAGCTCTTAACCACTGCTCCTCCAGGGCTCCTCCCAAGGGTGTAGTTATGCCAGATATTTTCTTAGTTATTTCTTTGTGCCTACAAATGCTTACTCTAATGGCCAGTCATTTTTAGGTGAGGATTTTCTCAATTTGACATTGATCCTTAATAACAAAAGTATGGTAATTATCCACTGAACTTCGTAGCAGGCAATCCTAGAGGTTAGTATCTGTTGCTTGAAATGAATCCTCTTTGATTTTTAGTAGAAAATTTATTGTTATATTGGAGGTTCTGCTCTTCTCAAGAAAGTCAGGTAAGCCATGGTGTTTACTGGTTTTAGCTCAGTTTAAAAAAACAGCCAAGGTAGTTAAAATTTGATTATCTTAATAGATTGTCAGCTTTTCTGGTTCTTCATAGTTTTTTTTTTGTTGTTGTTGTTGTTTTTTTCCTTTTAATTTGCAGGAAGGAAAGCCTATCAGAATTTCTTCCCAAACCTGTCTTAGAAATAATAACAGATATTAACCAGAAGATTCGTAAGTATGCTCTTCTTTATTTGGGAAATGAGGTATTGATTTTGTAGAATATAGCTCCTTGTAAAACCCTTGACGGGATATAATTACATAATCTGAGTTGTCATACAAAATTTGAATGGGAGTGAAATACACACAGCTGCTACCCCTCAAAGAACAAAACAGATCAAAACTTCAAATAAAACCTTACCCAGTTATATCTACAACTAATGAATATTTTATATATTTTTCAGCAGTTTAACTTTCTCGATGTCATTTCATTATTTTTCCCCTCTTTGAAAAGATCTCTGTGTCTACATATTCTATAAAGTCTGTAACAGCAATGAGAAGGAAGAGGAAAAGCATAGAATGTGAACACAGAAGAGGAAAGAATTTGTGTTCTGTTGAAAGTTATATGGATTTGGTCAAGTTTGGTATTTTTCATTAATACTGTTAGTAAACAAAAGAAAAAAATCAAAGCTAGGCCTCATAATAGGTAATGTCCATTTAGTTTCATTATATTTATGAAATGCCTATTATTGTGCTACCCAACTCGGGTCAAGTCAGAGATTGGCAATCTGGGAGAACCTTCCTATTTCAATTTACTAAGAGTTCAAAACAAATACACCTTTTCACAAACAGATATTTTATTAAATGAATTTAGAGGAACCAATGAGAATTAAACTTTGTCCTTAAAATGCCTTTTTAATTTTATTCCCTGCCTGAAAGAAAATTTCAAGTCTAATGAAGTCCTATTCTAGCGCTAAAAAAAAAAAAAATTGCACTAAAGCAAATATTTATCATATGTAAGAGCACAGAGTCCAAGATTGATGGTGTACAGACAGATCAGTGAAGCAGAGCCAGGTAACTAAGGCCTGGAGCTGGTTGAGCCCCTCACTAGCTAAGACCTTGGACAGCATATTCTGGGCTCCTCAACTGTAAATATTTGTGTTTGAAGATTGTTGACTAGAAATGATGACTGACTGAGATCATTTTATGATTCCGGGAAATCCCTGAAACGTTGTTGCTTAGTAGTTAATAGTCACTTTATCTTGGCTAATTTAAGATTTTTATAATGACATTAACATTTGTGTAGTAGCTAATAAAACCAACCAACAGGAACTGAGGCATATTTTTAACTTGCTTCTTCAGATAGGATCTCAGGAAATTGTTTAATTAAAAGGTGTAATCTTAGTATACTTTCGTAGACAGGCGGCATTAATTTTCAGTTCCAATACATAAATTTATTAATCTGGTGATTTGGAGCAAGTGGCCTAAACTCTCTAATGCTTCAAATTGTCTGTAAAATAAGGATAATAGTGCTTATATCTCAGGCTTATTATGGGGATTAAATAAAACAATGGAACAGTGTAATATAAATATTAATAATGAAATAAACCTGTGCTCATGATCTGGTTTTATATTTACTACATTGTTTGCTAGACCTTGAGTGTTTGTCCACACACATAAAAATTTCACTTGTCAGCATATATAAACTACTTTATGGGTGATGCTGGTATTTATAGGAATCACTGAAATAACTGTCAAAATGCAGAATCTAATACCCACTCCCAGATTTTTTTAACAAGCATTTTAGATAATTCACATGAAAGTGGTCTACAGATTAACACCAACATTTCCTTTGAAAATGATAGCTGGTTATGAAGATCACTGAGGAGCTTTGTAAAAAATTCTATATTCATAGGGCTCACCTTTGAGATTCTGGTTCAGTAGATGCAGACACGGCTTTGGAACTTGTGTTTTCAAAAATTTTCCTCCTGAGTTTGATAGTTGTAAATCGCTGCTTTCCACCCTCCCCATATCTTCATGATTTTATTGATAAAACTTTCAGCTGCGCCTTATCGCATGTGGGTGAAGGGACATAGTCGTGGGTATGTGCTCCTGTATGAAGTTACAGGAGCCAAAAGGATGGGTTTGGGTGTCTGCATTGCATGCATTAACCAAATTGCCAGTCTTCTCGACTTCGGTTGTGGAGCTGCTTCAGGAAAATCCAGGTGCCAAGCCCATAAATTATTGGCTGTCTGAACCAGAAAGGACTGTTGGAGACCATCCAGTTCAAACTCCTTATTTCACAGAGGAGGAAAATGAGGCTTAGAAACTTGCCCAAGGCCACAGGAGAGGACCAGGACTAACACTCAGATTTCTGCTCCCAGTTTAGTTTCCATTTCCATCACAATTTGCTGACTCTGATTCTGCCATTTCAGGAACCTGCAACACCTGCAAAACAAAACCAGCTTCTCTACAGCTGGCTGTAGGCTTCCTAGCAGAGTAGGTATAGAAAGTGCTCTATGAGTCAGCTTTCCTACTTAACTCTCTAGTACTCTGAAAGTGAGTGCTTCTTTTCCAACTCCAGTTCTCTGTCCTGAATAAAAAGAAGTAGGAGGGTACTCACCAGGAGAGGTACCCATTGTCAGCAGTGACACCATTTCCCCTATCATCTTCTTGGTTCTTTACCTTAGCAATGGTCATGTCTTTTCTCAAACTTCATTCTCTGTATGGTAGAGCCATCATCATTTTAGACTGTCTTCTTATTCTTGCATCAATTTTCTCTTGGCATCACTGACGTCACTTTAGTTGTCCTTATTTGGACGTTTTTGGCTCTGGGGTGCCATTAAATTCAACAAATATTAAGTACTACTCTGTACTAAGAAATATTCTGGGTACCAAGGATGTAAAATGAATCCAGCATGGTCCTAATGTCAGTATCATGGGGAAGGAAACCAATGTACAAAATGTTGCAGGAGCATTTGAGAGTGCCACAGGAGCACAGGAGCCAGGGCTACCACTAGCCAAAGGAGCTGAAGAAGGCTTTAGAGAGGAGGTGATATTTGTCTGTTTTAGGTGTGAAAGTCATAACCCATAGTATAGATGTACAGCATTTTGAAGCCACATGAAGAGGATGTTTATAAGACTTAATGAAGAGAGCTAATGCAATTGAGATGATAAAGACAGGCGTCACCATGATGGAGGGGAAGGAACACTGCAACGGGTGGCAGGAGACCTGGATCTTCTCACTCTACCACCCAAAACTGTGTGACGTTAGGCAATACTGTCAACTCTCTAGGCCTCTCTTGATTGACATATTCAATTCATTCAAATAATGAAATACATGTTAGAAGCTGTCCTTGTCCTATGTACTTGGACCGCAGCACAAGGATCAGTATTTCCCAGACAAGGTGGCATCTGAGCCAAGGCCTAAATTTTGACCAGGTGAAGAGAAGCTTTGGAAGCAGAATTCTCCAGCCAGGAAGAATCACACACATCTAGTGGCCTAAATCTGGTGGTGGATGGGAGCATGTCTGCAAGTGGTACTTACTAACCAATCCATTTCATCCTGTACCATTTTCACCCTTCTCTGCACTCTGGCCACACTGACCTTCCTTCAGTCTTTGAAATGTGCTGTGCTCTTCTCCTCTACATGAAACGCTCTTTTCCTACTAGTATGCCAGCTAAATTTTTTGTCCTTCATATCTTAACTCATATTGTCAGTGGGTCAGGTCCTGATACACCCACATAAATTGTTGTCGAATCAATTTTCAACTCAGAGTGACGCTATAGGACAGAGTAGACCTGCCCCACAGGGTTTGCAAGGCTGTAATCTTTATAGCTAACTGCTACATCTTTCTCCTGCAGAGCGACTGGTGGGTTTGAACCGCAGACCTTTCGGTTAGCAGCCAAACATTTAACTATAGTTTCACCAGGGCTCCTTATACTTACATAGCACCTTGTAATTTTTCATCTAATATTTACTATAGTTTGTAATTATATATGAATTTGTATTATTTTTGTAATGTCTTTCTAACTCATTATATTGCATGAAAGCAAATATGTAATTATTTTGCCTGACATAGAAGTGGCACTAAACAGATATTTTCCAAGCGAATTAATAAATTTGCAAATGAATGAAAGTGATTCTGGATTAGCTAATTTATATTTGAGTATTTACTTAATAAATTACTGTTTAGAATTGAAAAATGAATATTTTGCTCCTGTATGATAAACAGTTGCAGTCATATGCAATGTGATTTTGTAATACCTCAGTGGGATAAGATTTCCCCTGATATTGCATGATAATTGTTTTTCCCTTTCTGAAGTCAATTTTCTTTTTCTTAATAAATGAATCTGATTCCAATAGCACAGGGGTAATTACTGAATTGACATTTTTTGGATTTGGATTAAACCAATTTAGCCAAAGCAATTAAAACTTTGAAATGGCAACCATAAAAGAACAATATATCACCAGTCAGTGTACCAGTGAAGGACGGAAATGTGTCATAATTTGTTTTTAAATGTCACGTCTTTATTGTACTTGCTAATTAAATGAGCCTCTCCATTCTGGCCCCACTGAAAATAATTCAGAATTTTCAAGGGTGATTATGTTTTATTTTTCTCTCTAGAATGGTTCTCTAACATGTAACTGTACATAGTCTAACAAATGAGGCTTGGTAAATACCTAGGAAAAAAATACTACTAATGTGTTAACCCACAGCCTTCAAGTGGTGGCAAGTTCTCACTGCTCAAAATCTGCTTCTAGGACTCTGGACTAAACAATTGACTGGACTTGTGGGATAGAATCTAGTGTGATAGATTTCTGCATTCTATCCTCCTGATATGCTGCTGAACCCCTCTGGAATTGTCTACTGAACATTGAGGATCATAGTTACTGTTTAGTTTTTCAATCTCTAAGAACTGACTGATGGGATTCGATTAGTTGAGCTCTAAAAAAATTTTTTTTGGTTCAAGAATCTATAATTCTAAATGCAAGAGGAGAAAATTAAAAGTAGGTGAAGGGAGGCATACATATTAGACATTAAGGCTATTGTTGTGGCAGGAGACACTGCTGGAGACAAGGGTGCTAGCCGCTAGGGTCATGTTCTATGATACCGTCCAATGTTTGCCAACATGTGGGTCTTGGTCTCCTAAATTTCTGTAGAACTATTAGAGGTGTCTCCAGAGCCATGTATGTGTATCTAAATAAATACACATGCATGCCCACATAAACTACCATTTTTCGAAGGTATATGGATTAGTAGGAGCCCTGGTGGCTCAGTGGTTAAAGTGCTCAGCTGCTAACCAAAATGTCAGTGGTTCAAACTTACCAGCTGCTCCGTGGAAGAAAGATGTAATAATCTGCTTTTGTAAAGATTTACAGCCTTGGAAACCCTAAGGGGCAGTTTTACTGTGTCCTGTAGGGTTGCTATGAGTCAGAATTGATTCCATGGCATTGGGTTTGGTTTGGTATCTAGATTATTGTTCTTAAAAAAATAAGTATTAATTATTTAAATTATTTAATTCATAGTACCTTGGTATCTGTTATGGATTTTCTCAATCAAAAAGTATCTAAAGGATGTAACCATAATGCCCTCATGGTCTTCAGCTATAACCCCCATACTATGGGATGTACAGTCTTTATTGTATTCCCCACATCTCCAATTTCTGAGAATCTTCCGACTGCATGACTCCATTCTGAGTGCTGTGTGTCACCTCTTCTGGTCTGCTCCTCTGGTCACTGCTCACGGCTTCCTGCTAGCTCATAATGCTTCTGGATGCCACTGCTGCTCTCTCTGGCTTACTTCACCTTAGGATTGTCCATAAGGTCCTCCCTGTATTGCACAAAGCATAGATGTCACTAGGACAAGTTGTGGTATTGGAGCCTTGAAAATAACATGAGAAAATGAAAGTGTGGAAAAATTAAACCTAGTCTTGGATATTCATTGTCATTACTACTAGAATCCATCAGCTGTGCCCATTCACAGGGGTCCCTGGCTGGCTGTCTCTATCCTTAATGTCCAACCTGACACCTTGTTTCATGAGCCTACCCACTTTCCACGGGCAAGGTTGCTGTGATCATATCCTGCCTCTCTGGAATCTAAGGCTAGAATCCCTCTCCCTACATATAAATAAATCAGAACATATTCTGATTGCTATATTCTTGGCAATTATGCAATTCAGTCACCAATGGATACAACTTTTCAGTAGGAACAATAAGTAGTTTTTTTTATTCTAAACATTACCAGTTCAAGGTAAAATTCTCATTTAACCAAGCCTCCTCCACCTCTACAATCTATTACCAAGCAAGAGGGCTTTGCCAGTCAAAGGGTGAATGATTTTTTTTCTTAAAGCCCTAGAAGGGTACCGTTTGACTTCTAACAAGGGTCAAGGTCAAGTTACATGGATATGTCTCTATTTTTTTTTAACAGGCTTTGGAAACCCTGGTGGCATAGTGGTTAAGACCTACAGCGCCTAACCAAAAGGTCAGCAGTTTCAATCCACCAGGCACTCCTTGGAAACCCTGTGGGGCAGTTCTACTCTGTCCTATAGGGTTGCTATGAGTCGGAATTGACTCGACTGCAATTTTCCTTTTTTTTAAGAGGCTTTACAATCAATCAGCAATCTTTCCCCAAGCACATGGAAGGCCTGGCCCTCACAGAGGTGTAGCACTCACACCAACAATCTGCCCTTGAATTCAAGGAGGCCTTTTTTTTTTAAAACCTACTTTTGTTGTTGTTGTTAATTCACCAGTTGATGGTTGAAGTTTCTTCTAGCTCCAAAATCTTTACATAGGTACAAATTACTCACGGACTGTTCATTATTTTGTTTGGTTTTTTCCCTGGACTGTCTTTAACAGCATTGATTAGTTTGACTTTGCATCCATTACATTAAATTATAAAATAGGACAAAGAAACTGGATTGGGTATGCAGTCATCAAGGTCAGATGTACATGTGAGTCTCTTGTGCAAAATGTTGCATCTCCATTTAAAAAATTAACTTTTTGAAACAGTTCTGTATTTTTTTTTAATTCAAAAAGCACACTTTGTTTATCTTCACCTAGCTGCTGAACTTCACAGATCATTAAAAATGTGTTATGAAAAGTTAATCACTTGCCCCCAGTTAGTGATAGTGATAGAATTAGGAGCTGGATCATATGTTTCCATCACAATACTTAATTTATTAATAAAGAAATGAGAGTTATCACTGAAATAAACTAAAGAGAGGGATTGTGCCAGAATGCAAGTAGTACAAGAAGTTGCAGTTTTAAAAAGACTAAAAATTCTTTCTATTTAGAGTGATAATTACTACTTTGTATATGAAAAATAGAGATTAGAATAGCCCGATTTATGTTTTCTAGATAAATCTGGAGGCAATTTCTAGAAAGGGTTAAAAGAAAGAAAAATCTTAGGTTGAAAAAATTTATATCTCGCATAAGCACAGCAGCAAAATGACCAAACTCCTTGACTTCAGTTAAACAAATGCCTATGAAAAGAATGAAATACTCAATGAACATATTCTGCCATGTCTGAGTTAGCTGGTTTTAGACTAAAAATACATCAAAGGAATGTGATGTTTTAGCCTACAAAAAGTGTCCGGACTTAGAGTTTACCAGGAAATAGGTTTTGGGTTTTAATCTTGGCAATTAACAATACTTTGAAGTACAAAGACTATCCAAGTTAACAGAAGGCAGACGCCTCTGCTAATTTCTTTCTACATTGGCCAGAGAATTTGTTGGAACAGGCCACACAGGCAAGCAGCCCGTGAGCGTTTGCATCATTTTTAGTATTTGCACATCTGTAACATGGGACTTTGGGAAAATGCTAGAAGACTCCTCTCTCTGCAACCTGTGGTGTATGATTACTGTCAGAGGGTAGCAAGCCCCAGCATGCAAGGCTTTGGGGTTTTCTGAAACCTCATTACTCTAGGGTGGGGCATGTAGCTTGGCATATAAGAGCCAATTCCTCTGAGACCGAAAGACCCAGGACAATTGCCTGGTGACGCAAGAGTAACTTGAACCAGAACGCTCTTCATTCAAATGAAACGAGAGCTATCATATAGAAATTGACTAGATTTTTCTTTAAGTGCGCACGTTTCAGTTCAAGTAAAATATACTTTCAGTACATTTTATCCATCTTGCTCTGAAAACCCCATATTTTTAGGTTATTGCAATGGACTCCTAATCTATAGGTCCTACAAGTGAAACAAGCTGGATTTTAAATGCTGAAAAGTGAATTAGAACATGCTGTAATCAATACATTCCCCCTTAGTTCCTGACTATTTTTGATGAGTGACTTGAAGTTTAGGTGGACTTGATTTAAGCAGGGGTTGTGTGTAAGGTAAGAAGAGTGAACGAGATGGCAGTTAAAATTTACCTAATTTCAAGAAAGAAAGCTACAAAAAAATCTGTGTTCTCCTACCTACAGTGCAAATAGCAGATAAGGGGATACTTCAGTCATCGAGGAAACCCTGGTGGTGTAGTGGTTAAGGGGTCAGCTGCTAACCAAATGTTGGCAGTTTGAAACCACCAGGCTCTCCTTGGAAACCGTATGGAGCAGTTCTACTCTGTCCTATAGGGCTGTTATGAGTTGGGATCGACTCGGTGGCAGTGGATTTGGTTTTTTGTTTTTTTTCAGTCATCAGGGAACATTGCATAACAGGGACTAAGGAAAGCGACTTGCTGTATAGGATTATCAACTGTTTTGAAGGTTTTGTGGGAGCACAGCATTGTGCCTGTGATTCATTGGCTGTGCTGTTACCAGCAGCAAGTACGACCACCACGGCCGTTTGCTGAGTGGATGTTATCGTATACTGTAACAGGTAATTTGATACTTATATATCTAATATGATATACAAATTATTTAACAACATTTATCACACGGATGAGGACCAATCAGAACAGACTGGTCCTAACAATTGAATCTTTCAGTCTCAGAGGAATTGTCTCTTATATGCGAAGCTACATGCCCCACCGCAGAGTACTGAGGTTTCAGAAAACCCCAAAGCCTTGCATGCTGGGGCTTGCTACCCTCTGACAATAATCATACACCACAGGTTGCAGAGAGAGGAGTCTTCTAGATTTTTCGAAAGTCCCAAGTAACAGATGTGCAAATAATAAAAATTACGCAAATTTCTGAACTCTAAGGCTGACTGTTGGCCCTCAGAACAACCTTTCAAGGTAGATATTATTATCCTCCTTTTTAAGATAGGGAAACTGAGGCCTCAAGGAGGTTAAGGAAGCTGCTTAATGTTATGCAGTTGATGGTGCTGGAAACCCAGGTTTGTTTGACTCTAGAGTCCCACATCAGTCTTAAAAACAGGCAGAAGATAAAGTGTTGATAATTCAGGAAGTTCTTTTCTAGATATTTCCCACATTACATTTGTTTTCTATTAGATAATGTGTGCAAATGCCACCATTAACGATTTGGTTTTTTGATCTAAGACACTGTCTGGGGTTTCCCTTGTAGAGAGCCTGAGAGCATAATACTGTTAATGAGTGAATGAAATCTTTCTGAAAGCTGGTTTGGTTAGGATGAACAGGAAGAGGATACTGGAAGCTCTGCATACGGCAGGAGCAGGACTGGGGAGGGATGCAAAGCAGCTGGTTTGGGAGAGCTTGATAAAAAGACAATTGCAGCTGACCGGAGGCTGGATGTATTGGTATTATTGTAATGAGACTGTTCTCTAAAAGGCATTCTAAAATGATCATGCAGTGCCTGCCTTACTTCACTGCCTTTGTATATTCTTTCTCAGACTCATTCTATCACAAGTATCTGCTATACTTTGATGATATTTCAAAACATTGCTTCTGATTTTTTTATTATGATTATTCACAGATGAACATCTATAAATGCTGCTCCAAAAATATTAGTTAAAAGGAAGGAGGCTTTCTTCAGTCTTGCCTTTTTCCATTTTTTATAATCTTTGATAGACCCTGTCAGAGATCTTAATCAAACCATCCAGGATGTTTTGGCCTCCCAGAGTGACTCTCCAGAGTAAACAAGTTTGGTTCTTCTGGCTATTTTCAAGTATCCATGTCTCTTCTCCTCACCACCTACCCCTGTTAGTGAAGATATTTGAGACTTGTCTAAAATTATACTAATTTTATACTAATTTTCAGATTATTATAAACTCAATCAACTTTCTATTTTCTTTGGCTATTTTAATTATGATAAATTTGGTAGAATTTTCCCATATTAAAATTCTTCAGTATCCTTAATCAGATGTCAGAGAATATTAATGAAAAATCTGATGTGTGACGGACAGAGTGGCAGAATGACTTGAAAGGCCTCTCGGTTCAAACAAGCTGCTCGCCTAGGGTATAAATGTGGCAGCAGATAAAATTCCAATGGAGCAGTTTTATCGAGTTCTGTGACGTAAACTTCCTCTCTGCACAGACGCACAGAGATCTGCACATGACGTGGAATGCATAGTGTCATATCCATATGATGAGCCTTCGGAAAGTACTCATTGAACACCTATTTCCACTTCCTCCTTTGGAATAGATTCATTCTTCCTCCCCAGGAGGCTATAGTCTCCTGAGGAAGAACAAGTCACAAATAGGATGTTTAGTGAACAACATATTAAACTGATTTAATGAACTTCAGAGTTGGTTACCAGAGTGAAAGATGAAAGAGCCCAGGGGGTGACTGATCTTGCCACAGCTATCAGCATACCTTCTAGCAGAGCAGTTTTAGAGAAAGCTAATTTTGTGGTTAATTACCAGAAAAATTTTAATAAGATTTAAATTGAATTGGTAGGTCCATACATTACTGAAGGTACAGCAATATATAGAGGTACTAGATTACTAAAACAATCAATAAATAGTCCATTCATTTGAAAGATATATGCTGTTAGACCCAGAAGCATCATAATTTGTGGATTTGTGGGGGGTTTTAGTGTAGTTTTTAAAGTAAGATGGAAGAGAATCTGACCTAAGCTTTACTCTGATTCAGTTATTCCCAAACTTGTATAACCACAAGAATTGTCTAGAGTGCTTATCAAACATGGTGTCAGATACAGTGAATTGAAGCTTTAGGGAAGGATCTTGGAATCTATATCGTTAAAAGGCTTCCCAGGTAAGTCTTATAATCAGATGCCATGGATTGAATTGTGAAATATGTGTCAACTTTGTTAGGCCATGATTTCCAGTGTTGTGTGATTGCCCTCCATTTCGTGATTGTAATTTTACGTTAAAGAGGATTAGAGTGGGATCATAACTCCCTTACTAAGATCACGTTCCTGATCCGGTGTAAAGGGAGTTTCCCTGAGGTGTGGCCTGCACCACCTTTTATCTTACAAGAGATAAAAGAAAAGGGAAGCAAGCAGAGAGGGGGGATCTCGTACCACCAAGAAAGCAGTGCCAGGAGCAGAGCGCATCCTTTGGACCCGAGGTTCGTGCGTGGAGAAGCTCCTAGTCCAGAGGAAGAATGATGACAAGGACCTTTCTCCGGAGCTGACAGAGAAAGCTTTCCTCTGGAGCTGACGCCCTCAATTTGGACTTGTAGTCTACTAGACTGTGAGGGAATAAATTTCTCTTTGTTAAAGCCATCCACTTGTGGTATTTCTGTTATAGCAGCACTGATGACCAAGACATGAGGCGAGTTTGGGAAAACACTGTCCTAGCTTATCTGGCATAAGATTAATATTAAGCAAATAAGCTACCCCATCTCTCAAAATCCCTGTCTCTTTATCTCTCTTTTCTTCTCCTTCCCATAAAGATTTTTTAAAAAGTTAATTTGCTTCAAATCCCCTGTCAGTCTCCCGGCTGGCCCAGGTGAGATACAATTTTCCCAAGAGGCCTCATTTTTCATCTCCATTCCACAATTTAATCAAGTGTTAAAGTAAAAAATCTAGTTCTTCTCTGTGAAGTGGTACATAAGAAAGAAGAGGAATTAATTTACACCGTCTGGTGTCAGGATGTAATATGATTATGTTGGCAAGACTATAAAAAGGAAATACCCAAAGCTTATAAAAAATTTGAAAGAGGTCACTGTTAAGAAGATGGTAGAGAGAGGGCCTGATCATTTAGCAGTTACTGAGCTGATAGCTTATTCAGGCTGAGGTGTACATAGCTGGGGCAGCTTAGTGAAGGTCACCAAATCTTAATTATAGTTTTCAAGGGGAAAGTTAAAAATTTTACAGTAAAATGTGGATATATTATTCTCACTCTGCAGAAATGACTAGACGGTTTGGTAAATACAATGCAGTCCACTGTGAGTTACCCCAAGGAACTCTGATAGTGGGTTTCCTTTGTTGCATTCTTTGGGGGACTCTTTTCTATGCAAACTGATTTCCATATGTTAACAAACAAACAAACGAAACCCAAAGATGAATAGCTGCAGTTAAAAAAAGAAGTATAAAATTACTTTAAAAAGCTTAAGATCATTAAGTTCGTATTGATTTCTTGCTATTTTCAATGAATTCTGCCATTTGTGATATGAAAGATAAACTGGAAGATAAAGCCTGAAAATAACAGAGTAATTAAATTTTAGATGAGATTATACCACAGCAGTAGGAATTTGCTTTAATTTTATTCTGTCAAAGAATTTTAAGGCATCTGAATGTGTGCGTTCACAAATAAATATATTTGATCTATAAACCTGACCCATTGCCATCGAGTCAATTCCAACTCATAGCCACCCTATAGGACAGAGTAGAATTGCCCCACAGGGTTTCCAAGGAGCACCTGTATGATTTGAACTGCCAGCCGTATGGTTAGCATCTGAGCTCTTAACCACTGTACCACCAGTGTTTCCATTTTATGTATACTACAGTGAAACCCGTGAGAACCGGAACTCAGCGGGACTGCCTTGTTTTTCTGAGTCTTGCAAGTTTTCTGCCTTTGACAAGGTGCAGTCTTACCACTTTTCTATTGCTCATTTTAATGGAAAAATATTTGAGTTTCCTTCTTTGACAGGTTTCACTTTACACAGGTTGTGACAGGTTTTACTGCATATGTGTATTACATAGTAGTTAATGAGAAGTATCAAGAGAACAAATAATTTATATTTTAAATTAAACATACTATTTCAATTATATGACCTTCATTTTTAAGATTCAAAAATTATTTCAAATTTTATAACAGATGAATTGCTTGAACAATGTTTGGGTTTGGTGAAGCACTATGGACAATATGTGATTCAAAGAGAAGAAATATTCTTATTGAAGTCGTTCATGTATCTGGTACTAGATGGGTGAACTAGGTGAGTTTTAGGTGACTTCCAGAGAGGTCCCTAACTTTATTACTCTAGGCATTTATATTTTATTCTAATCTCCTCTGAGTTTATAAGGGTCTATGACTGTAGAGACATTGTTGAAACATCTCAATTGATATTCCTTCAATTCCTGGAGCCTTGTTTTTCACCAATGCCTTCAGAGCAGCTTGCACTTCTTCCTTCAGTACCATTGGTTCCTGATCATATGCCACCTCTTGAAATGGTTGAATATCGACTAATTCTTTTTGGTATAATGACTGTGTGTATTCCTTCCATCTTCTTTTGATGCTTCCTGCATCGTTTAATATTTTCCTCTTGGAATCCTTCACTACTGCAACTCGAGGCTTGAATTTTTTCTTCAGTTCTTTCAGCTTGAGAAACGCAGAGCGTGTTCTTCCCTTTTGGCTTTCCATCTCCAGCTCTTTGCATATGTGATTATAATACTTTACTTTGTCTTCTCGAGAGGCTCTTTGAAATCTCCGGTTCAGTTCTTTTACTTCATGAATTCTTCCTTTTGCTTTAGCTGCTCGACACTCAAGATCAAGTTTCAGAGTCTCCTCTGACATCCATCTTGGTCTTTTCTTTCTTTCCTGTCTTTTCAGTGACCTCTTGCTTTCTTCATGGATGATGTCCTTGATGTCATTTCACAACTCATCTGGTCTTCGGTCACTAGTGTTCAATGCATCAAATCTGTTCTTCAGATGGTCTCTAAATTCAGGTAGGATATACTCAAGGTCATATTTTGGCTCTTGTGGACTTGCTCTGATTTTCTTCAGTTTCACCTTGAACTTGCATATGAGCAATTGATGATCTGTTCCACAGACGGCCCCTGGCCTTGTTCTGACTGATGATAGGAGCTTTTCTACCATCTCTTTCCACAGATGTAGTCAATTTGATTTCTGTGCATTCCATCTGGTGAGGTCCATGTGTATAGTCGCCGTTTATGTTGGTGAAAGAAGGTGTTTGCAATGAAGAAGCCGTTGGTCTTGTAAAATTCTATCATTCGATCTCTGGCATTGTTTCTATCACCAAGGCCGTATTTTCCAACTACTGATCCTTCTTCTTTGTTTCCAACTTTCGCATTCCAATCACCAGTAATTATCAATGCATCTTGATTGCATGTTCAATCAATTTCAGACTGCAGAAGCTGATAAAAATCTTCTATTTCTTCATCTTTGGCCCTAGTGGTTGGTGCGTAATTTTGAATAACAGTCGTATTAACTGGTCTTCCTTGTAGGCGTATGGATATTATCCTATCACTGAGAGCGTTGTACTTCAGGATAGATCTTGAAACGTTCTTCTTGACGATGAATGCAACACCATTCCTCTTCGAGTTGTCATTCCCAGCATAGTAGACTATATGATTGTTCGATTCAAAATGGCCAATACCAGTCCTTTTCAGCTCACTAATACCTAGGATATCGATGTTTAGAGATCCATATTTATGCCTATTCCCAAGAAAGATGATCCAGCCAAATGTGGAAATTATAGAACAATATCATTAATATCACACACAAGCAAAATTTTGCAGAAGATCATTCAAAAACGGCTGCAGCAGCATATCGACAGGGAACTGCCAGAAATTCAGGCCACTTTCAGAAGAGGACGTGGAACCAGGGATATCATTGCTGATGTCAGATGGATCCTGGCTAAAAGCAGAGAATACCAGAAGGATGTTTACCTGTGTTTTATTGACTATGCAAAGGCATTCGACTGTGTGGATCATAACAAACTATGGATAACACTGCGAAGAATGGGAATTCCAGAACACTTAATTGTGCTCATGAGGAACCTTTACATAGATCAAGAGGCAGTTGTTCGGACATAACAAGGGGATACTGATTAGTTTAAAGTCAGGAAAGGTGTGAGTCAGGGTTGTATTTTTTCACCATTCCTATTTAATCTGTATGCTGAACAAATAATACGAGAAGCTGGACTATATGAAGAAGAATGGAGCATCAGGATTGGAGGAAGTCTCATTAACAACCTGCGTTATGCAGATGACACAACCTTGCTTGCTGAAAGTGAAGAGGACCTGAAGCACTTACTAATGAAGATCAAAGACCACAGCCTTCAGTATGGATTACACCTCAACATAGAGAAAACAAAAATCCTCACAACTGGACAATGAGCAACATCATGATAAACGGGGAAAAGATTGAAGTTGTCAAGGATTTCATTTTACTTGGATCCACAATCAACAGCCATGGAAGCAGCAGTCAAGAAATCAAAAGACCCATTGCATTGGGCAAATCTGCTGCAAAGGACCTCTTCAAAGTGTTGAAGAGCAAAGATGTCACCCTGAAGACTAAGGTGCACCTGACCCAAGCCATGGTATTTTCAATCACATCATATGCATGTGAAAGCTTGACAATGAATAAGGAAGACCAAAGAAGAGTTGACGCTTTTGAATTGTGGTGTTGGCAAGGAATATTGAATATACCATGGACTGCCAGAAGAACGAACGAATCTGTCTTGGAAGAAGTGCGGCCAGAATGCTCCTTAGAGGCAAGGATGGCGAGACTGCGTGTTACATACTTTGGACATGTTGTCAGGAGGGATCAGTCCCTGGAGATGGACATCATGCTTGGCAGAGTACAGGGTCAGCAGAAAAGAGGAAGACCCTCAACGAGGTGGATTGACATAGTGGCTGCAACAACAAGCTCAAGCATAACAATGATTATAAGGATGGCGTAGGACTGGGCAGTGTTTCATTCTGTTGTGCATAGGGTCGCTATGAGTCAGAACCGACTCGACGGCACCTAACAACAACATGACCATAGAAGGGAGTTAATGTAATGAAATGAGTAAAAACTCATGTTTTGGAATTACAGAGAACTGGCTTAAATCCTAACTTTGCCATTTAATTGCTTGTGATTCAGAGTCAGTTACCTAACATCTGGAAGATGCAGTTTTAGGTTTCTCATTTGAATTATGGGGATAACGGTCTCTTTCCCTTTATCTCTCTGATATTTGTGGTAAGGATTATCTAAAATAGTATATATATAAAGCAATGTTCTCCTTTGCTGACGAAGTGCAGAATTAAGAGTAGCTATTCCAAATGTTTGGGTTTGGGGTTATTCCAAATGTATGTGTCTGATAATGTTTTGAGTTTTCAAGTGAGACTTCTTTACACCCACACTTCCCTTAATGCTTTCTAGAGACCTTGCTCAATGAGAAATGGTAGATGTAATCTAGAACAGAAGTTAACTGAAGTTTCTGATTAGGTTTTTAAAATGCATACACAGGACCATAGTCTTGGAAGTCAAAGCTATCTCTGGCAACAGGTTGGCCTTTTGAAATAAAAGACTTTGTGAGCTATTTGAGAGGAGGAGACTGGAGAACTCAGAACATAGTGTTTATATCAAAAAGTTTAGAGTGGGAGAGTATTTACTGATGTAAGAGTTAGTTTTTATGTGCCTGGGAAGTGAAACAAATCACTGACTAGTTGGTGGGAGAAGAATCAACGGAGACGTTATGAGACCCTGCCATTATCTGAGCCTCTGGGAAGGTGCCCACGATCCCAGCTCACTGGGTTTAGCTGGAGGGGGACTGAACTATAGAAACTTAAGCTGGGTAGGAAATCCAAGTGTAGAGAGGACTTAAACCTTAATTACCAGGGACACTTTGAGCATCTTAACAAACCTGTACACCAAGTGTGACCCTGGAAAGGTAGAGATGCAATGGTAAAGAGAGATGCCTAGGCAAAAAGGCCTGAGGGCCACCTCAGAGAGTTCCCAGGTCCTCAGAGTGGTGTAGGAGAGCATCTGACATGTTTTCATGGCCCTCAAGAAGGGCACAAAAGTGACTTAAACAGGCCATAGACTTTAAATATCCTGGGGTTGGAACAAAAAGGATATAGATGCATATACCCCCACCTGAGATTAAGACTATACCTGACAACAGCAGTCGATCCCAGTGTATAACAACTAATCAGGACAAGTTGCAACTCAGTGAGGGTTGTCCCTTGTCCCAACTATTGTGAACCTTGTACCTATTATTCTTAAGTCTCCCTTTGAAGAGAAAAAGGAAAGAAAGTGGTATTGGTGATGGGAGGATGAGTACTGTGGAAGATTGTGAATTATCTGAAAATTTGTCCTAGACAGGGTGAATTTTAATGTGGAAGTGAATGGTTTTACTTTAAATTTCAAGATTGTTTTCTGCTATGAAGGAAAAATGGGCATCTGTGAGTTAAAATAAGTTCTATTAAAGAATAATATACTTGTGTTATTACACATTTGGTTTTTGTGACTGAGTAAAATGGCTGTCTTGCTATTAAATGGATAAGAAGATTTTAAAACTGAAGCCAGGACTTCTTTTGTGTTTAAAAAACAAGCAAACAAAAAAAAACCCTAATACACAAAACTTTAAATGTAGGGTAAATACTTTTTAAACTCTTTTTAAATGAATTCCCGTAGTGGAAAATACGTTACAGAACTCTTCACAAGCCCAATGCAATTGGAAATCACAAATCTAGAGAGGGAAGTAAGCACTATACCGAGAGTTTGCTCTGGGTTCCCTGGTTACTCACAACTTCTGTCTTAAAGATCTGTGTTCTGGGGAAAAGGGAAGAAACTTAAAACCCATTCAAAGTGGGGAATTGTATTGGGTACCCAGCAAAAGGCTTAGACTGCTGAATGGTGACATCCTCAGTAAAATGGTAAAGTGACAGAACCCTAACTTTCAAAGAAGATGGTAAGGAAACTTTCCAGTTTTGGCCTTGCTTCTGGATGGGAAAAGGGAAAAAGACTCTCCTGATAATTCGTAACCAAAAATGGAACCTCACGGAGGTTTGTGGCTGTGCAGTCTGAAAAATCCAATGCTGAAAATTTAAAGCTAACCAGTTTGGTAGAATGCATAGCTTCTATAAAAAAAAACAGTTTAACTGAGGTTTCAAGGAATTTTCAAAAAAGTGACTGAAAAAATGTTTGTATATTACAACAAAAGATTACAAAACATGCAAGGAAATAAACCACCATGAGAGAGATCCCACAGAATCAGACTATAAAGAATTCAGATATTGGAATTATCAAACAGAATTTGGAAAGTTAGGCTTAATATATTTATAGGAGTTAAATGAGGAATTTAAATTATCTATTATGATTTAGGAGGAAACCCTGGTGGGGTAGTGGTTAAGTGCTACAGCTGCTAACCAAGAGACTGGCAGTTCAAATCCACCAGGCGCTCCTTGGAAACTCTATGGGGCAGTTCTACTCTGTCCTATAGGGTTGCTATGAGTCGGAATCGACTCGACGGCACTGGGTTTGATTATTTTTAGTTTATGATTTAGGAATAAGATACTATAATACGATGAAGCAGACTTGTAAAAGAACCAAATAGATTGTCTAGGAATGAAAAACAAAGTAATTAGAAATAGAAACTCATGTATGGGTTATACAGCAGATTTGATACAGCTGAAAAAATAATTTGTGAGTTGAAAGATCTGAAGACACTATGCAGAATACAACACAGTGAGATAAAGAGATGGAAAATGTATAATAAAAGTTGAGAGACATGATCTCTAGAATGATAATGTCTACCATATGTTTAATTGGAATTCCAAAGGAAATAATAAAGGATGAAAGATAATATTTGAAGAGATAATGCCTGAGAATTTTCCAGAATTGATGAAAGTCTCAAATTCAAGAATCCTAACAAATCTTATTGAAATGTTCTTTTTGACGATGAATACAACACCATTCCTCTTCAAGTTGTCATTCCTGGCATAGCAGACCATATGATTGTGTGATTCAAAATGACCAATACCAGTCCATTTCAGCTCACTAATGCCTAGGTTGTCTTTCTGGATGCATTCCATTTCATTTTTGACGGTTTCCAGTTTTCCTAGATTCATACTTCATACGTTCCAGGTTCTGATTATTAATGGGTGTTTGTAGCTGTTTCTTCACATTTTGAGTTGTGCCACATCAGCAAATGAAAGGTTTGAAAGCTTGACTCCATCCATGTCATTAAGGTTGACTCTACTTTGAGGAGGCAGCTCTTCCCCAGTCATCTTTTGAGTGCCTTCCAACCTGGGGAGCTCATCTTCCAGCACTATATCAGACAATGTTCCGCTGTTATTCATAAGGTTTTCACTGGCTCATTCTTTTTAGACATGGACTTCCAGGTCCTTCTTCCTAGTCTTTCTTAGCTAGTAACTCAGCTAAAACCTGTCTGCCATGGGTGACCCTGCTGGTATCTGAATACCAGTGGCATAGCTTCCAACATCACAGCAACAAGCAAGCCCCCCCAGTACAACAAACTGAAAGACACGTAGGGGCAGTGTTTCATTCTGTTGTACATAGAGTCGCTGTGAGTTGGAACTGACCTAACGACAACAAATCTCAGGTAGGATAAACAAAAAGTACTTAGGCGGGTCGTAATGACATTTCAGAATACCAAAGAGATATAACCGCAAATGCACACCCTGTTAAACACTCTCTCAAGAATAAGAATAAAATAAATTTTTTTTTCAGACGTACAAAAATTAATAGCCCCTGTCTTGGTTATCCCGTGGTGCTGTAACAAATACCACAAGTGGATGGCTTTAACAAACAGAAATATATTCTCTCTAGACTCTTTTTTTTTTTAGCCTCTCATAGGAGGATAGAAGTCTGAATTCGAGGTGCCAGCTCCTGGAGAAGCCTTTCTCTCTCTTTTGGCTTGGAGGGTAGGTCCTTGTTATCAGTCTTCCCCAGTCAAGGAGCTTCTCAGCATAGGGACCCCAGCCCCAAAGGACCGCCTGTTCTCCTGGCTCTTGTTTCTTGGTGGTGTGAGGTCCTTTTGTGCCTCTGCTTGCTTCTCTTATAAAAGAGATTGGCTTAAAATGCATCCTGTAGGTTGAGTCCTGCCTTATTAACATAACTGCTGCTAATCCCATCTCATTAACATCATAGAGGTAGGATTTACAACACATAAGAAAATCACATCAGATGACAAAATGGTGGTCAGTCACACAATACTGTAAATATTGGCCTAGCCAAGTTGACAGATATTTTGGGGGACACAGTTCAATCCATGAAAGCCCCCAGAGTAATTTCTAAAGGCTGTACTCAACTTTTTTTTTTTTTTCATACTCCAGGGAGTAAGGTGAATTCCCAGAAGGATTGCAACGTGCAATAAAGAATGGTAAAAAAAAAAAAAAAAAATGATATTGTGAATATGTAGAAGAATACTGTTCTTATGATCTTATGATGTATGTGCTAAATATTTAGATTCGAAGGGTTATTAGCAGTTTGATTTCAAATGGTTGAATAAAGTGTGTGTGCGTGTGTGCATTTAGAAAGAGAGAGAGAATAAATACAGCAAAATGTTAGCAATTGTTGAATCAGGATGGAGGGTATATACAGTGTTCTTTCAACTTGTCTGTATGAGAATGTTCATAATACAAAATTGAGGAGGAAACACTATAACTTGAAACCAGATATTTAATAATCCACCCAAGAATTTTGTCAGAAATTATTATTAATCACTATCATTTGTTTCCATGCTCTACAATTTTTCCATCAACATCCATTTTTCTGATGTTGCCCCTCTGTGAATCCTCTAAGAATACCAGCAACGGCTCAGTGATCACATCAGAAGTTGTACCCTTTGTCAAAAATCAAGGGACCAAATATGTATATGTCTATTTCTGGATTCTCTATTTTGTTCCATTGTTCTATTTGTCTATCCTTGAACAATACAACACTGTATTATAACTAAAACTATAATGAGTCATCTCTGATAGTGTACATCCTCAAAGTTAATAAAAGTCTTCATGTCTAAGAGTGTATGTCTTTAAATTTTTTAATTTTTTTTTAAAGTAAGCTTGTCTTGACCTGTTGCATTTAGATATAAACTTTGGAATCATCTTAACACTCAATTTGTGGTAGATTTTCTTATAAAACTCCCCCTTTTTAATAGCCTTTTAACTGTTCTCCCTGACACCAGTCTCTATTTTCAGGCAATGTACCTTATATACATCTTTACTATATGACTTAAACATTTTCATGGCTCCCCAGTGCTCACAGAAAAAAATGCAACCTCCTTTTTAATGGCATACATTTTCTAGTTATTCTAGTTTTTTTCCCAAATATATCACCTTGATTCTAGTTATTTTCCCAAAACTAAAACACTCTATTACAGCCAGATGTTTCCTTTTTCTTTCTGTGGAACTTGCCTTTTTATGCTCCTGCCTCCATGATTTAGCTGAAAATATTTCTCTGACTTCTATTTCACTTCCTTTCTACCTATATGAATCCCTCCCAAACGTTAAGTCTCAATAGGTGTTCTTCATCCCCTGTGAAGTTGCTCTTAATCACCCCAAATTACAGAATCATTTCCTTCCTACAGTTCTGTAGCATTTGTCATTTATACCACTTATTTGGAATATGGGAATCCCTGGGTGGCACAAACGGTTAAGCTCTCACCTACTAACCAAAACGGTGGTGGTTCACATTCACCCAAAAGTGCCTTGGAAGAAAGAGCTGTCGATCTACTTTGAGAAGATTACAGCCATTGAAAACCCTATGAAGCACGGTTTTACTTTGAAGCACATGGGATTGCCAGGAGTCAGAACTGACTTGATGGTAACTGGTTTGGTTTTTGGGTTTTTATTTGGAATATATCATATGTTGCTTCTATTTTTATATTTGTTTAAAATATGCATTATTTCATTTGAACAGTTAGATCACACACTCTTTCAGGGTGGGGGCCACATATTAGGTTTCTTCATGTTACTCTGCTGTACCTGTCAAGTGTTTAGTCTTACCTGACACTGCTTCTCCAAAATCTTGCACTGAGTGAATATATAATAACAATTTGTATATGAAGATTGAGTCTTTGCTCAACAAATATTTGGAGAGGTGTAGTAGAAGGGGGAGTCCCTGGGTGGTACAAACGGTTTATGTGCTCAGCTCCTAATTAAAAGGCTGGAGGTTCGAGTATACCCAGAGGCACCTTGGAAGAAAGGCCTGGTGATCTACTTCTAAAAATCAGCCATTGAAAACTCTCTGGAGCACGGTTCTACTCTGACACACATGGAGTCACTACAAGTTAGAGTTGACTTGATGACACGTAATAGAAGGAGCAATGAATGAGGCATCAGATGAAATGGTTTCTGGTCTTGTCTCTCCCATTTACTAGTTGGGTAACATTAGCCAAACCACTTGTTTCTATGACCCTCAATTTCATTATCTTTAAAATTAAAATAGTTATGACTGCCCACGGCACAAAATTGCATGAGAAATGTCTCATAAAAGTGCTTTAAAACAATATGTGCCCAACACAAGTTTGTGTCATTTTTTTAGATCATGAAACTCTTCATTATAGAAAATCTAGACAGTATAATGAAGTTCAAAGAAGAAAATAAAAATCACTTATAATTCCAAGCAGAAATAACTGTGTTAAAATTTTGATGGATTTCTCTTATAATGTGTTTCTGTGCATGTGTTTTTTAAATTAATATTATGTGTATACTGGTTTTGAATTTCTTTGTTCATTTGTTATGTCTGTTGAATATATTTTAGATATCATTCTTCATGAAGTCTCATTTTTTTTATTGAACTTATATAACATTAAAAAATATAGTTACAGAATTTCTCATTTTCATGAAGGGTTTTTATAAAAGTTAAACATATCTATTTAAATATTTTTTATTCCTTTAACTTGATTGTAGATTAATACCAGCATATATGATTTGATGAAAAAATATTGCAATGATATTTTTCTTTCTGAAGCTATTTGCTATTTGGTTGGGAATTTTTCTGTCTCCATAACCCATAAAACTCTCAAAATAACTCTTAAATTCTTGCTACTGTGATTTTGATTGAATTTTTTGCCTGATGAAACACCAAAATGATTTCTTGTCCTGTAAAGAAAAAATAAAGTACTGAAGAAAACTTAGAAAATAAATCAAGCTTAAAAAGACTCAATTTTTCCCCTTTTCTCAGTTGGGAGGGAAAAAAAAGGCGAAAATTAAATTCATCGGAAAAGGAACTAAGACATCCTAAAGAATTTTTCTTTAAATTCATGAAATAGAAGAAAGAAGTTTTATTGGAACTTTATAAATTGCTTACATTAAAAAAACATCTTTCCTATATATCAACTTAATTTGTCCAATTTAGTTAAGGAACAATTTATGAATATGGTAAAAGCCATGTCCCTTACTTTTGCTGTTGTGTTTTGCTTTTTGGCTATGTATATTTTACATAGTTGCTATAAAACAAAAAACCAACAAACAAAAAACCCACTGCTATTTTTTTTTTTTATTGAGTCAATTCTGACTCCTAGTGACCCCATAGGGTTTCCAAGGCTGTAAAAGCTTTACAGAAGCAGACTGCCACATCTTTCTCGGAGCTGCTGGTGCTTTCCTACCACTGGCCTTTCAGTCAGCAGTCAAGCACTTTAACCACTGCTCCACCAGGCCTCCTTCATAATTGCTCCCAAAACCAAACCAAATGCATTGCTGTTGAGTTGATTCTGACTCATAGCGAGCCTATAGGACAGAGTAGAACTGCCCCATAGGGTTTCCAAGAAGCGGCTAGTGGATTTGAACTGTTTACCTTTTGGTTATCAGCAGAACCCTTAACCGCTGCGCCACCAGGGCTCCTCATAGTTGCTATATACCCTGAAATATTAGCTTTCTAGTAGGTTTTTTTTTTTTTTTTTTGGTATAAAACTTTCATTAAAAGTTTAGACATATGTTGGTCTGGACAATATTGTATTCTTAAATATGATAAAATAAATATAATTTAACTTCAAAATAAATGGTATGTAAAATATATATGTGATATGTTCATTTTGATGAGCACTGAAAAATTCCAGAAGGTTATACAGCAAAATGATATCTGTGCTGTCTCTAGATAACTGGATACCAGGTGATTTTTCTTTATGCCTTTCAGAGTTGTCATTTTTTTCCTCCAAAAATAAGCATGTATTATTTTCATATGCAAGAAAAAAAATTTTTTATAGGTCACCTACTAAATCAGTGCCAGGCATGGCCTTTAGTGCTGTAGAGCTTACATTCTATTGGAGGGAGACGGACAATAAATAATAAATGCAGTGATAAGTGCGTGCTCAGGGAAAGTAGAACAAGGTAAGGGGGATCAGAAGCACAGGGAGGAAATACAGTTTTACATGGGGTGGTCTGGGTAAGCCTCATTGACAAAGTAGAGCTCTCTTGTATATTATCTTTTGTGTCCCTTCTTTCCTCCCCACATTATGCCATTATGATATTACTCAGATTAAGAATTATTTTTCAGGCATCATGAAGAAATTATTGAGAATTTCAATCCCATTTTAACTGTTAAAGAGGACACTTAAACATGGTTTGTGGCTGAAAGTATGTGAAAAATTCACCTTTAGGGAGAAACTCCTATTCTTGAAATGGTGATGGATATTCCTTCTTCACAGGACAACAATGAACAGTGTAAGTGAGATGTGGTTTTCTGTGAGAGGTGGGTTATTTGGTACAGATGTTGTGGAAAGATAGCCAAGTTTGAAGTATGCATGTATTTGAGCGTTGGTGGGAGAGTTAAATGATACAAACAAACAAAACAAAACAAGCTTTTTTCTTTTAGAAGTATGTTTCTGAAAATGTCTCAAGGTTAATCTCTTTTTTGTGCTTATATCTCACAACATCAGAGGCTATTTCTGGAGCCCCATCAATAGCGTAGTTTAACAGGCGACTTGATGTTCGTAAGAATCCTCTGTTATAATGCCTGTAAATTAACATGACTGGTTTCTAAACAAATTTCCTTTGTGTAGTCACTTAACCAAACACATGTATATCCATTAGTTTGTGTGGCTCCAAGGTAGTAAAATAGGTTATATTACTCCTACTTTTAATGAACGTGGAAACTTAACAGAGAAGTTAGATGCCTTGCTGGAAGTCACGAGTCTGTTAGAAGTCAATGCAGGACTCAATTTCAGGAATGTTCACTTTAAGGCAAGCAAGTTCTCCATGGTTCCCTACGGACTGCTTAACAAGCATGAGGGCTAAGTGAAGGGCAATCACTATGAGAGTGTGTTAATGTAGTTCGGTGATGTTGCCATTGCTCAAAGCTCTGCTTTGAAATCTTCTTTTGAAAGAGTTTGCTTTTCAATATATGCAAATCTCAATTATTTGAGAAAACTGTTTTAGACTTTGGAAAGAATCTGAAATCATTCTGAGTATAATCGAAGAGATGGTTAAGTTGGACAGAGTTTTTTAAAAAAATAGTTTACTATAAGATATAATGTTATCATTCTACCATCATATGATATGACTATAAAGTGAGTTGCATTAATGAAGTCACCAAAAATGTTTTAGAAGTGGAATAAATATGTAGCTTCCTAAAGTAACTCCTTAGGTGGATATGGTACATATTTACATGTACTGTATAGATTTTGGTATGTTAGTAAAAGTAGTTCCATTATTTTATATCATGCTGCTTTTTCCATTTACCAAGACAGATAAGTATATATAAGTTTGATGAGAAACAAACATATGAAGTGTCTATGCTTAAGTTACCTTTACATTGAAAGTGCAATTATGGGACTTTTTGTCAATAGATGTATCAATCTCAATAATAATTATACTCAAAATAAATCTAGGAGATAAAGAAATTGGCCTATTTAAGGTATCAGAGGACTGCCTATACACACACAAAGAAACTGATGACTTTTGTGTTAATTGACTTCAGGTTGGGGTGTTTGTTTGCAGCTTAAGGTTTATGGATTCCTTCCAGAGAGGTCCTGGGTCAGAAGAGTGTAACTATCTAGATGCCCTGAATGAGAGGGGCCATGTTACGAGTCTTTGCATTAACTACTTCTCGGCATATGACAAGGCACCAGATTTGCCACTAGTCTACAGCCTACCTCCAAAGCTATTTTAATATTAACAACAAAATTCATTTTGATATTTAATAATTGAATTTATAGTCTTCATTAAGAATGTTGATAATTAAAAGAACCTCTGCTGACTATGTTTGGCTGCTTATAATTTATAGGTATCCTGGTATTTTGATGAGCATGTCATTTATTAGGCAACTATGTTCCAGTCCACATACTAGACACTGGAGATGTAAATCCATTTCTATTGTTACCACATTGGTCAGAGTTCACTTCCCCTTCTGTCTTTCCTATTGATGTCATCAAAAGTCACTTGACATTCCGAAACTACCTTTCTTGTTAAAAGGGGAACTGATTTGCAGGCCATGTATTTAAATCCTTCTTCATAGATGGGCTGCTGCTTACTATGAGAACAGAAGAGCACAAGCAGATCACAGGAACTTCAAAATGGGATCATTTTCCCACTAGTGCAAATTCAGGGCTCAGGTTTTTGTGTGCTTGGAGTGTCTTTGTGCTCCTTTTGAAGTCTAGGAACACTTTGTATCCAAAAATGGTTGGAAAAAGACAAAGATGAGAAATGGATAGTCTAAAAGCAACCTCTGACTGGAATCTGCTCACTCAGCCTCTGAGGCCCCACTCAAATGCTGCATACCCTGTGAAGCTGGCCCTGTTTCCTATTTTGGAATTAAGCAAGAACAGTGGAGCTGCCTTGCATGCAGCCTTCACATCCCCTGATGAGGGCATGGGGATCCATCATCTACTGTGTGGAATCCCACAGTAACTAGTGCAGTGCTCTGCAAAGAGGTGATGTCAAACACTTTTTTAATTGAACCAAAATGCTTTTTTTTTTTTTTTTGAGCAAGTTCCAGTACTGTGATAAAATAGGAAGGCAGACTACACTTACTTGAGTCATTGATTGGAAAGGGTAAAGTTAGAAATAAATGAGAATGAAGGAATGTGGGCAGGGTCTGAGACAAAGTGGGAAAAAGAATAAGAATGATTGCTTCCGATCCACGCTAAGTCCTCTCAATTCTGATCATCCAGAAGATGGCAAAAAAGGAAGGGGCTAAAGGCCAAAACCATGTCAGATGTAAGATAGGGGGAATGCTCTAGCGTGGTTTATAACCACTTAGTTGTTGTTGTTGCTGTTAGTTGCTGTGGAGTTGGTCTGACTCAAGGTGACCTTGATGTGTAACAGAAGGAAACATTACCCAGTCCTGTGCCATCTTCATGATCGTTGGTGTGCTTGTGTGCATTCTTGTGGCAGTTGTGTCAACCCATGTCACTGAGGGTTTCCCTCCTTTTGACTGGCCAAACATGATACCCTTTTCCAGCTATTGGTCTTTCCTGATGTATGCAAAGTAACCGAGCTGAAGTCTCACTATCCTGGCTTTTAAGAGAATTCTGGTTGTATTTCTATTATTCAAGAGAATGCACTAAGAAGAAAACTTGTTTATTTTTTAGAAAAACTTCTAGGTGCGGAGTGAATTTTTATTTTTTATCCCTGTCGGTGGACATTTTCTTCTGTTTTGGAGAGGAGCAGGAGGAATCATAGTAATGGCAGAAAGAGTACTGTCTGAATTTAGGAAAGACTTTGACACAAACTGGATCTTTGATGCATCACTTTTAAGTGTCTGGGTCTGGAAGGTTGGACTAAATTACCATTTAACTTTAAAATTCTGCAATAATGGGAAAAACTTAACGGTCCTTTTGAAAAGCTACCAGGAGTTGGGGAAAACCATAGGCAAATTCCCTACAATCCTTTATGGAGAGTGGATATTGGGTAAGTCAAGTCTTTCTAACAAAAAATGAAAGAGAATAGGATGACTAGTTAAATATGATCCCCACATTCAAAAGGGTTATACAGTTTATTGTGCAGTTTTTAAAATCCTTATCTACATGATTCCATATTGATATTATTCTCTACATTTGTGTGCTGGAAAGGTGTTCAGATTTGTGCATTACTGTATCTGGAAGATTATGGGAAAATCAATTTGACCTTTCATTTTGAATCATATGTATTTAAGCTGTCAAAAATTCTTTGTGGTAATAATAATTTCCATGTGCTTACCAATGTATGTTAAACGGCTTGTCTATGTAATTATCAAGCAAAGGCTTGAACAAAAAATGTGCCAGAAAACAAAAAATAGAATTCCCTTTGGTTTATACTTGAAGCACAGGAACACCATAGGGTGTGGAGGAAATTAAAAAAAGAGGAAGGTCCTCTAGGGAATTTAAACATATTCAGAAGCAATCCCCAACTGCTACTTACAAAGTAGCTTTCTAAATGGCATCTAATTTTAAAAAATAGTAATTTTTATACATGTATACATTTCATGGTGTTGATTCTTAGGTAAGTAGAGGTGTTAAAGTGTTCACATTTTAGCAGTAAGTGCTTTTATTTTATTTCCAAAGAAAAGGATTTGAGGTCAAGAAAGGTAACTGGAAAGATGAGAATGTGTTTTGTCTTATCAGACTTTGGGTTTCTCTTGGTATCTTGTGGACCTAGCAAAAGGCCTGGCATTCAGTAATTTAGAAGGAGCTCAATAAATGTTGACTCTATGAGTAAAAAATTATCCTTTTTGTTGTTGGTCCATGTAGAGAGGCCCTTGTTCTAGTATTTTATCTTCTTTGGAAGAGGTTAATATATGTTATGTTCTAAAACAGTACTACATAAAATAATGATCTGTAAGCGGAAAACTGAAGAAATCTAGCATGAGGTTTCAAGATATTGAGAGCTGGAGAGAGATAAGTCTTTTGGTTATCAGCTGAGACCTGTGTCTGTCTCTCTGTCTTTTGGCCACTAAAGGCACTGACTTTCCAAAATGCATGTTTTTTCCCTCTTCATTTGTTAATCACTTGAAATATGTGCTTCTTCAGATGGTTTGACTCATACCCTCAGAGAAGTGATTTAGTGAGTAGGAAGTCTGTTTGAAGTCTTTCATGCAGAATTAGTAGTGGTTTCCCCATGGGGAACAGGGTGAGTGATACAGGTCCAAAGATAAGAAAGGAAGGTATCCATCTCCTTGTAGCCTTGGCTTCAAGTAACGAAGCTTGAGGAAAGAATATATATGAGTTAAAAAAAAAAAAAAAAAAAATTTTTTTTTTTTTTTTTTTTTTAAGGGAATGGACAGTCTCAGCTGGGAGGGAATGAGATTGCCAAAAACTTCTATTTGTTTATAATTATGCTTATAACATTTTATCATACTATTTTCTTCATAGGCTATTTTTAGCTCAACTAGGAGCTGGCTAGCTCCTTGAAAACCCTATGGGGCAGTTCTACTCTGTCCTATAGGGTCGCTATGAGTCGGAATTGACTCAACGGCAACGGGTTTGGTTTTTTTTTTTTTTTGGAGTGCTCTTTTTAAATTGAATATCTTTGTCTTCATTTACGCTGGTGTTACATTTTCAAAATTTCAGAGACTGCAGACATGCTGGTATGTGTGTTTGTGTGTGTGTGCGTGTGTATAAGATTATCTAATGGCCTTTTGTTAAGGCATCCTGAAAAATGTTTATTTTCAATAGAGGTGTAAGTGTGTCCTGGGCAATGTAAAATGGCATTACCTCGCTGTGAGCACGCAAGGACTTCTAAATGCCCAGGTGGTTCCAGCTCCTGTAAGGCGTCACAGTTGACAAAGCAGAACTCATCCAGATACCTCTGCTAATTCATAGAAGAAAAAAAAGAAGAGCTTCAGTGAGTCAGCTTGCTGCCTTGGTTAGCAAACATACACATAATTAGCTTTTAAGCCCAGAAAATTAAAAGAAACTGGCAACTAATCTGGCTTCCATTTTTCTTGGTAGTATTTTTCATCTTTCTATGGGTTATTTGTTTTTTAAATGTCACAAAGCATTTGAAGAGAGAAATCATCTCTTCTTTATATGTGTATCATCCCCTTTTAAAAAATTAAGCAGAGGCAAGCATCGTTGTCCAGGATAACAACAACAGGCAAATAAAATGGCTTTCTTTTTTTTTTTTTTTAATTTTCTGTTGTTTGGTTAAATTGTTAAAATTTTTCTTTTAGAGCCTTTCTATGCTAGAATATCTGTGGAGTCATAATTCTGCCAGGTGAATGTGTTTCAATTCTTTTTAAATGCAAAGGCAATATATACTCATTACAATAAATTAAAATATCTAAAGTGGTACCAAAAATGTGAATATTCGCCTCATTCTCTCTTCCATCCCTACCTAGGGTTTTTATTCTTTTCACAGAGTTAAGATCACATGATAATCAGTAATCATTACCTTTCCCATTTTTCTCAACACTATAAACACTACTCTTTAAACTTGCTTTGTTTCACAATGAATCATGGACATGCCTCCATAGATAGATAAATCTAACTAGTTACAACATTCTTTATAATAGTTGTATGCTATTCCATAATATAGATTATTTAACCGTTATTTTCCTGATGAACTTCAGACTATTTCCAGTGCTGCAATAAACCTCCTAGCCAGGGGTTTTAGAAAGTCCACTTCAAAATCACCCTGTAGGTTTCTGCCAGTGGTCCGTCAGCCACAGACTGGTTCTGTCAGGAAAATAAGACCACTTTTTTGCAGAAAGCCGTGTCCCTCACAGCCCTGTGGGGCTGTGCTGGGTGAATGGACTTGTCTTGTGACTGAGCTGGTAGAGCTGGACATCTTAGTCACTCAGCATCAGCATCAATGGCAGCCTTTGAAAGGAAGCCAGTGCCCAGAGCAAGTTGGGAAATGATCAAACAAAGTTACAGAGTAAAGCACCCATGTTGCTTGGCCTCCATGTATAACCAATTCTGTTTTGGATCTATAAATGGTAGTTAGTTAATATAACTTTGAGAAGATTTTAGATAGTTTTGTGATAATTTTGTTTTCTAACATCTATTTACCCAAAAAGGACTAACTTAGAAATCCTATGATTGAAATAATAATATAGAGGCAAAAACAAAAACTTCCAAAATAGCAGCCAGCCAATGGGAAAGAACTCTTGAAATAAACCTGGAGCTCAGAATTTCTTTTTCCATGTCGTTGGCCTTCTCCTCACAGTGAGACCCTATGGAATTTCTCTTTCAATATACAAATTCCAACTCAATATAGGTAACATATCCTATCTTATCCAAAGAGGTTACCCATCTTATTTAATATAAAATACATAGCATTTAAGTATTTAAAATTGTATATTGTTAATACTTTTATATCCATTGTTGTCTTTGATGTTAAGGTTTTAGACTATCAGGCAAGTAGCAATCAGAGTATTCATGGACCTGCTCCTCCAAGCCTGGCATAGTTAACTTGTTTGCAGTTATCCAGGAAGATGCTTCACATAGATAAACACTTGATCATGGCCATGGCTTCCCATGTGATGTTAAATGACTGAGGACGGAGTAGAGGCCTGCAGATGGAGTCTGCTTCCAAAGTGGTTCAGGCCAGTTCTCAAAAGCTACGGAAAAGAGATCTCTAACTGAAGTTCATGTGTCATGGCGGGTGGGGGGAGAGCTCCCCAAGTAACTAACCACTCAAGCTAGAGAGGAACACCTATGAAAAGACAGAAAATTGCAAGAAAATTGCAAAACTGTGGTTTAGGCTTATTTAACAAAGAATATCTCTGGCCCCTCCTTCTCTCTGTCTCTGTCTCTTTCTGTTTTTATAGCTAGCTAGCTACTGTTGTTGTTAGTTGCTGTCAAGTTGATTCCAACTCATGATGACTCCATGTGTGCAGAGTAGAACTGCTCCATAGAGTTTTGAAGGCTATGACCTTTCAGAAGCAGATCACCAGGCGTGTTTTCTGAGGTGCCTTTGGGTGGATTTAAACTGCCAACCTTTCAGCTAGTAGTCAAGCAGTTAACCATTTGTGCCACCCAGGAACTCCTATAGGTATAGATAGACATATAAATTACATGTAATACATATATGTATGTATGTGTATATATATACACACATACATATATGAATGAAACCCTGGTGGCGTAGTGGTTAAGTGCTACCGGTCAGCAGTTCAAATCCACCGGGAGCTCCTTGGAAACCCTGTGGGGCAGTTCTGCTCTGTCCTATAGGGCCACTATGAGTCAGAATTGACGGCAACAGGTTTTGGTGTATATATGTATATAATTTCCATATTTAAAGTTAATGAAGGGCAAAACCCAAGGTAGCTGCTGTATGGCTATTTGTATCAAAGGGATTTGGGAAAGATATTTTTTTAAAAAGGCTGAAAGGCTCTTTTGTGACTAACCATGTCACCTTGTTTTCAGAGTGAACTAAAACTGATTTTGCATCCCTAAGCACTAGTATAACAGCTGTGCAACTTTAAATGAGGCTTTGACCTCTCTGAGCTCCAGTTTCCACATCCACAAAGTTAGGGTCATACTACCTCATATGACTATTGGGAGGTTTAAATGAGATAATAGACGTAAAAAATGCCCATGTAGTATTGAATAAATACTGGTTTCCCTCCTAGAAAACTCAGGGGGTCTTCCAGTACAAAGATGTTTCTTATTAGGATTAATAGGGCTACCCAGGAGGGTGATGGGAAAAAGAAAACTTAGTAAGATATGAGCAATGATGCCAATAATCAAATATATGGATTTGTAGTGGAAAAAGTGTTTCTGTATCCTTTATCTTATTATTTCTTCACAAGAATCATATGAATCAGACAGGCTAGTTATACTCATTATAGGAGAGGAACTGTGGCTAAAAAAAATTAAATGGATTAATCAATATCATCTTGCTAGCCTATAGTGTTGCAAAAGTTCTGTTTGTTTTTGTTTTTAATAGTCCAGTGCTATTTACATTACTCCATGCTCTCTGTCAATGCCAGATGGTTAGCAAATATTAAATAATTGGAAGTCTGATTGACCCCGACCCTAGCATTGTTCTCAAATTTCCCGTGGTTCCTACAAAGACCAGACTGTCTAGGAAAGTCATAGAATGACTGGTTTCTAGGGCAACTCCAGACTACTCTTAGACTCCTGAGGCCTACACTAAGCTTGACATACATGTCTCCGGTGGAATGGGCCAAAGGAATTGCATTTCTAATATCAAATGCTGCATGTTTTCTGACAATTTCACTTCCGTTTTAGCATTTCCTGAATTAAATTATTTGGAAAGGCCTCCCTTCCAAATATAGTGAAAAGTTTGGTTTGCTTTGTGTAAACCAGGGTTCACATATTTCTGCCCTCTTAAGTGTCACCAATGATTATTGTAACATGTTAGATGTTATGATGTTTTTCTCTTCTTCTTTCTCCCCTTTGAAAGTGCAAATCCTCAAATGATGGAGAGCTGAGAGCTTGCAATTCAGTAGGTTCTCAATAAATGCTTGCTGCTGCTGCTGCTTTTAAGATACCATTAAGTGTTGGCTTCTTAGGAAAGGTTCATTAGAAAACATTGTATGAAAGAGGGTTAATTCTAGAATAAGTGGTGTCTGCTACCCCCCTCCTCATATAGTGAATTAACTCTTTAGAATTCTTTCTTAAAGACAGTTGCTAGGAAGTTCAAGAATGCTTAAGAAAGTGCTAATAATTACGTTGTCTACTTGAAGGCAAGAAAAGACAAAGCAGGTCCTACTTTCCCTATCATAAATACGAGTCCATTAAAAATTAGATCTGAGACTAGAAAAAAGCAAAATGCATAGTTCTTTCTGGGGAAAATAAAAACAAAAAACCTTTGAGTTGAATTTCTCATTTCTCAAGCGTAGGAACAGAGTATGTTTTGTTTGGTCCCTGCAAATTATAGTAATTTGGTTTCAGCTTGAACAAGCACCACAGCAAATAAGTGGTAGGAAGTATCTCTACAGGAGTGGCCAAACAAGTCAGTGTTCATTTCCTTCCAAGCCCGAGTTTGGCTGATCCATCTCCATAGAAAAGCAGAACAAAAGCATGGGATTACTGCACCAAGTGGCTCGGCTCAGAGCGTATTTATAGCAATCTAGCTCACACTGAGGGCTTCCTGTTCTACTCAGCAAACGTGCGCAAATGGAGGCTCCAGGACCATAACAGTAGACGTAGATGAAGGGTGTGAATCAACGATTCGATTCTCAGTCTCTTGTAGTTTTGATGTAGCCACGGTGATGAACATATTCCTTGAATAGGCTCATCCTCTTCTTCATGCACATTCTATTTGTAGATGCTGCTATGAGGAAAGATTCGTCAGAAATGACTGATGTGGAGTCTGTGGTCACCAGTTTCGCATCTTCAGCAAGGGCAGGCCGCCGGAATGCCTTACCGGACATCCAGAGTTCAGCTGCTACAGGTGGAACCTCAGATTTGCCCGCCAAACTGGAGGCCCTCAGCATGAAGGAAGGTAACACTCAAAATCTTCTTAAAATCACCAGCACGCTCTCTCCTTATTTAATCTTTTCCTCTAGAACAGTTTCTCTTTTAGCTAGTTAAAAGCATTCTTTTTTTCATATGTGTTTACTACACCCTCTCAGCTTTTGCTTTAGGCTGAGTAGATTTTTCAGCCTTTCTGAAAGATGACAGTTTCATCTTTTCACCTCATGTTGTGTGTGTGGACACTGAACATTTATTTATACATAAATCCGTATAGTTGTGCACAGTGCTAGTGATTGGGAATACAAAGGTGAATAACTGTGATCTTGTCCCTCAAAGAGCTTACAACTTATTGAGAACCACTGAGAACAATAATTCCCCTTCTGCCACCCATTGGCAAATCACTTTGGAAAGATTGTGCTTCACTATAGTATTCTACAAGCCCTTCTACTTCTCATACCTAGGAGGAAGTTTTATTTTCGGCTAAGGATGAGATCTTTAAAGTGAATCTTTGTGTAAAGGGTAATCATTCGTCAACAGTGGATAAATAGAATTAAGAAAAAGAGAGAGTTGTGAAGCCAATCCAGGAAGATCTTGGGTCTTTATCACTGTTATTTAGTTCATATAGCTTCCAGAGTTTAGTCTTATTAAAATAAGTAGATCAACATGTTCAATAAAGTGTTAGAAGAGTCCTTTCATTTTAAAACACTCGAAAAGATTAAAGATCATTTTAGTTCCAAGCCATTACCAAAATGCCTCTGCCTCATGCCCCACTTTAGACCCCAGGGAAGACTCCAGTGTGTGTGTAGTAGTTATTCCTGGTGGCAATGATGTAAGAAAGAGAAGCTGCTACACATCTACTCCATTCGTGGAAGACCAAGCAGAGTGTTCTTGACTGTCTTGGCCTCAGGAGGCTGTTTATTACATGATAAAATTGCAAATGTTCCTGGCTCAATCCCTATGAAATACATGTCTTCTTTAGGTCAGGGACTGTGGCCAGATCCTGGAGTTCCATGGTTACCTTACCTTTCAGAAGTCATTGCTTCATTAAAAATATTTCAAGAGGAAAGTCATATCTCCCAAAGGATACTACGGGTAATAGTAAAAAAGTGCACACATACTCTTAGTTTCTTAGTGCTGCGGTAAAAGAAATATCACAATTGGGTGACTTTAATGGGCAGAAATTTACTTTCTCTCAGTTTAGGAGGCTAGAAGCCCAAATTTAAGGTGCTGGCTCTGCGGGAAGGTTTTCTTTCTCTGTTGGCTCTGGGGGAGTGTCCTTGTTTCTTTTCAGCTTCTGTTTCTGGGTTCCTTGGTGATCTTCAAGTGGCATATATTTTCCCCTCCCTTTTTCCTTGCTCTCTTTTATGTCTAATTTGCTCTTTTTATATCTAAAAAATGATTGGCTTCAGAAACACTCTACAATGATATGGCCTCATTAACATAAAAAGAAAATCCTATTTCCAAATGGGATTACACCCACAGGAGTACAGTTTAGGATTTACAACACATATTTTATGGGGTACACAATTCAATAAAATTCCACTCTTTGGCCCCCCAAAATTCATGTCCTTCCCATGTACAAAGCATATTCACTCTACCACATCATCCCAAAAGTCTTATGTAAACTCTGAATTCAAAATCTCATCTTCTGAAGCATCTAGATCAATTATGGGTGAGATTCTGGGCATAATCCATCCTAGAGCAAAATTCCTTTCCACCTCTAGACCTGTGAAATCTAGAATGCAGGTTACCTGTTCCCAGAGTACAATTGTGGAAGGAACACAGGGTAGACATTTACATTACAAATGAGAAAAATCATGGGTACAAAGCAAGTCCCAAACCCAGCAGAACAAATTGCATTAGCTTTCATGGCTTGCAAATAATTCTCTGTTCTTCCAGACCATCTGGGAAATGGCCCCACACTCCAGACTGGGTGTTGGCCATACTCTTTAGATTCTGGATGGAGGCTCCTTGGTCCAGGCTTCAGCCCCGTCTTCCAGGCCTACTGGCACAACTCTGCTTCTCAGCTTTGGACAGACCTATTCTCCTAGTCCATCTGAGTGGTGACCCTACCCTGTCAGCCCCAGTAGGCTTTGTTCTCCTGCCCTGTGGGCATGGAGCTGCACCCACTCAGCTTTGGATGGTGACCACATCCTCTTGGCCCACCTCAATGGCAGCCCCCACATTCCGGAACTGAGTTGGTAGAGATCTGACTCTTTGAAACCTTCTAGGCAGTTTTTTTCCACCCTTTGGGATGGAGACAGTCTTGCCTGCCATGGTTCTTCCAACAGTTCTGCTGATCTCTGAACTGTTCCTAGGGTAGTGTCTTCTTTTTCTTGGAGGACAACAGATGTTTGCAACCAAGTCGCTCCATTGGCTCATTTATGCCCACAGAATTCCAGGAGGCAGGCAGCTTTCCTTTGTTTTGTACTGTCTCTGTTCCTTTCAGACTAAGCTGGCAGGATTTTTGCTTCTGTGGTTAAATAGACCTATCATGCTTAATCCCTTTAACAAAAGATTTAGTAGCCATGTCCCTGTTGAGAGTTCTAGGACACAAGACCTTGGTTTGAACAAGAGTTTTCCAAATCTTTAAGTTCTGATTTTATTTTGCACAGTTAATTTTTATATCTTTCCTCCCACATCATACTGTAAGCAGCAAGGAGAAACCACACTACCCATTTAATATCTTCCTTAGAAATCTCAGCCAAATATCCATGTTCATCGCTTACAAGTTCTACCTTCCACCAAACATTTAAACATAATTCAGACAAGTTCTTATGCCGCTGCGTAGTGATGAATCACATGTTCATTATTTCCTCTTAAAGGAGCACATTTAATGTCCATATTTCAAGCAACGCTTTGTTCATGAGGATAGAAGCTTTCGTAACAGCTCTCATTCTTGCTTAGTCCTCACCAGAATGGCCCTTCATGTCCATAATTCTACCGATAATCTCTTCAAGGCAAACTAGGGCATTACTATGAAGCACATCAAAATTCCTCTAGCTTCTACTCATAACCCAATACCAAAACCACTTCCACATTTTAAGTATTTGTTAGAGCAGCATCCCACTCCTGATACCAAATTTTGTCTCAGTTTCTTAGTCATACACATAAAATATTATTAGAGGGAAGAAAGGAAGGGAAGAAATGAAATAAAACATGTGTAAAATATATTTGGCCTTTTAAGTTTAAAAACATACTATGATTATTAGGACATGATGTTGCTGTTGAATGGCTTATTTTAAACTAGCGAGGTAGAGAGGATGTATTACTTGTTAGTATAAAAAGCTCAATTAAATTTTATATACCCTAACCATACACACACCTTAATACTTACTGACATTGCTTAGTTAAGCAAAAGAGAGCAGATACAGTGTATGAGAGTAGTCTCCATTTTATTTTGGTCACTAGAGAGACTATTAACTGAAAAAACATTGGTCTATTTTTATATTTTCCTTTAAATAATTTTGAAATGAAGTCAAAGGCAACAACTAAGAAACTCCAAATACTAAAAAAAAAAAAAAGTCCACATATAGCAGCAGATATTGAAGAATGCACAAAATGAAATAGGTTCAACCCACAGACTGGGAGAAAATATTTGCAAATCATATATCTTGTTATGGTGTCTAGCATGTATAGAGTTCATACAACTCAACAACAAAAAGACAAATGCCTGATTTTAAAGATAGGCAAAGTACTTGAATAGATATTTCTCTAAAAAAGATATAGAATGACCAATAAGCACATGAAAAGATACTCAGCATCGTTAGTCATTAGGGGAATGCAAATCAAAATCACAATGAGATACCATTCATACCGACTACAATGGCTGTAATAATTAAAAACAAACAAACAAAATCCCCCAGAAATTAACAGTCATTGACTAGGATTTAGAGAAAATGGAATTCTCTTGCACTGCTGGTAAAAATGTAAAGCGGTGCCACAACTATGGAAAACAATTTGGTAGCTTCTGAAAAAGTTAAATATAGAATTAACATGTGACCCAGCAATCCCATTCCTACGTACATACTTCAAAGAATTGAAAACAAGTATTCAAACAAAACTTGTACATGAATGTTCACAGCATCGCTATTCACAATAGCCAAAAGCTGGAAAGAACCTCAATGTCTATCAACACATGAATGGATAAACAAATTGTGGCATATCCATACAACGAAATATTATTCAGCCAAAAAAGGAATGGAGTGATACATGCTACAACACAGATGAACCCTGAATAAATTATGCTAAGTGAAAAAAGCCAACCACAAAATGCCACATATTATATGATTCAATTTATATAAAATATCCTGGGTATATGAATCTATAGAGATAGGCTGTATCCTTTCACCATACTTATTCAGCCTGTTTGCTGAGAAAATAATCTGAGAAGGTGGACTATATGAAGATGAAGGTGGCATCAGGATTGGAGGAAGACTCATTAACAACCTTTGATATGCAGGTGACACAGCCTTCCTTGCTAAAAGCGAAGAGGTCTTGAAGCACTTACTGTCGAAGATCAAAGACTACACAGCCTTCAGTATGAATTACACCTCAACATAAAGAATACAAAAATTCTCACACCTGGATCAATAAGCAACATCATGATAAACAGAGAAAAGATTGAATTTGTCAAGGATTTCATTTTACTTGGATCCACAAATCAACACCCATGGAAGCAGCAGTCAAGAAATCAAATGACATAACTAACGCATTGGGAAAATCTGCTGCAAAAGACCTCTTTAGAGTGTTAAAAAGCAAAGATGTCACTTTGAGGACTAAGCTGTGCCTGAACCAAGCCATGGTATTTTCAATCACCTCATACACATTCGAAAGTTTTTCAACGAATAAGGAAAACCTTATTGATGCCTTTGTATTATGGTGTTGGCAAAGAATATTGAACATACCGTGGACTGCCAAAAGAACAAGCAAATCTGCTCTGGAAGAAGTACAGCTAGAATGCTCCTGTGAAGTGAGGATGGCGAGACTTCGTCCGACGTACTTTGGACCTGTTATCGGGAGGAACCAGTCCCTGGAGAAGGATATCATGCTTGGTAAGGTACAGGGTCAGTGAAAAACAGGAACACCCACAAGAAGATAGATTAACACAGGGGCGCAACAGTGGGCTCAAACATAGCAATGATTGTGAGGATGGCGCAGAACAGAGCAGTGTTTTGTTATGTTATGTCACTAGAGTTACAACCGACTTAACAACAATATAAGAGACAGAATGCAGATTAGTGGTTGCTTAGAGCTGGGAAAAGGAAACCCTGGTGGCGTAGTGTTTAAGTGCTACAGCTGCTAACCAAAAGGTCGGCAGTTCGAATCTGCCAGGCGCTCCTTGGAAACTCTATGGGGCAGTTCTACTCTGTCCTATAGGGTCGCTATGAGTCAGAATCCACTTGACGGCAGTGGGCAGAGCTGGGGGAAAAAAAAAACCCGTTGCCATCAAGTTGATTCTGACTCACAGCGACTCTAGAGGACACAGTAGAACTGCCCATAGAGTTTCTAAGGAGTGCCTGGTGGATTTGAACTGCTGACCTTTTGGCTGAGGGGGATGGGAATTAGGAGGTGATAGCTAAAAGGTTTTTCTATGTGATGATGAAAATGTCCTAAAATTGACTGAGGTGGTAGGTGCACATATATGTGAATATACTAAAAAACATTGAATTGAACACTTTATATAGGTGAATTTTGTGGTAAGTGAATTATATCTCAATAAAGCAGTTTTTTTTAAAGCTATTAACATTTAACTTTTAAACAATTAAATAAGCTTATATATATATAGATGACAACCCTTTATTAGCAAAGCTATAAATAAGTAGTTTTTAAGGTTTTTCTTATTAGCTCAGTACAAATGGCCCATATTATAAAGGATTCTAAAATTAATAGTTCCCAACTGTGTAAAAACTGAAAGCCAGAGACTGTCTCAGTCATTATGGTTTCAATGCTTTAGTCACTTAAAAAATACAAATTCTAGGAAAGGTCTTCAGGATTTCCTCAGATGTGTCTTGTTTCTTTTTTAGTTTTTATTTTTTGATATTCTTAAGTGAAAGGAGGGGGCCCTAGTAACACAGTGGTTAAGTGTTTGGCTGCTAACCAAAGATCAGCAGTTCAAATCTACCAGCTGCTCCTTGGAAACCCTATGGGGCAGCTCTACTGTGTCCTATTGCTCACTCACTCACTACTGTCAAGTCAATTCTGACTCATAGCAACCCTATAGGACTGAGTAGAACTGTCCCATAGGTTTCCAAGGAGCACCTCATGGATTCGAACTGCCAACAGCCATAGCTCTTAACCACTATGCCACCAGGGTTTCCCACACTGTCCTATAGGGTCTCTAATAGTCATAATCTACTCGACAGCAACCAGTTTGGTTCTTTTGGTTTGGTTTAAGTGAAACAAAATCTAAAATCTCAAAGGTCCTGCATCCTCCATGAAGTTAACCTGTCTGAGATTTGCCTAGTTCGTGATCCCTTCAAAACTGATGACCATGGTAGGGAGGGCAGTGATGCTTTATAAAATATCAGCAAGAGGTGACAGAGGATGGCAGCCCAGGAAACTGTAAAAATCTCAAAAAGCCATTTCTTATCTCTAATCATCACTAACTCTTCATTTGACCCATCATTCAGCTGAGTGCCCACTGAGTGTTAGGCACTGTTCTAGAAACTGGTAGTGTAGTGGTGGGTAAGATAGATGTGAACTCCTTCTTATATTCCAATGGGAAGAGTTAGAATGTAAACAAATATGTAACTGAGCACGAAAAAATGAGAGTGATATGTGCTGTCAGCGGATTAAATAGGGTGGGGTGCTGTGGTAGAGATACTGGGTGGTTACTTTAGATTGGAAAATTGGGGACTCTCTAACTGAGATCTGAATGAAAACCAAATGTTTTTAATAACAACTGAATCATCTGTCCACATGACTATCTAAGGTAAGAGCATTCTTTGCAGAAGGAATAGCTAGTGAAAAGTTCTTACGGTAGAAAGAGATGGAAGTGGTCAGGGAACACTTGCATAGCTAGAGGGCAGTGGGTGAGAGAGAATGTGGTACAAGATGATGTTGGGAAGATAAGCAGGATAGATCTTATAGGACTTTGTAATCCAGGGGGGAAGAAATTGAATTTTATTCTAAATGTGAGGATATTGAGCAGGGGAGTATTTAAAACATTCACTCTGTTATGTGAAGAATGGATTGTAGGAGAGCAATAATGGAATAATAGTTGAATTAGGAGGTGCAGCCCCCCATTAGAGAATTTTTTAGGCTCAGTTAAACATTCAGACTCAAAATACCACCACAGACCACATTTGGTGCCAGTCTACTCAGAAGGTTAAGGAACAGCAGTCTAGCAGGGCAACCTCACAAGATCTCTTCTATGGGAATCCTTGCAGTAGTCCATATAGCAATCCAAAGGACGGGTCTCTGCCCTCCGCCACCCATGTGAGAGCTCAGGTACAAGGAGACAAGATCTGCATCAGTGGGGACACAGGCCACCTTGGCTTAGAGGCCCCATGCCTCACAGGACCTAATGCTTTGCCACAAGTCCTTGGACACAGCTTCCTAGCTTACCTGCAAGAGATATGTTAAGTTACAAGAGTCATTGCCCTCGGTGAAGCCCAACGCTATGGTTTCCTATGAAGTATTTATAGTCCATGTATATGGTTTTTCTCAGTAGAGGTGTATTTACCATTTAGGTCGTTATTACTTTAAGCTTAGTAACCAGGCAGGCATTCCAGCTTTACCTGGTTTCTAGGGTAAAAGAGCTAGAAAATTAACCCTAAGTTAAATTTGTCGTTAGAGAAGGAGAAAGTTTTTTGTTTTTGTTTTTTAACCCTTTACCCATGGAGACTATTGCAGTGGTCCAGTGAGAGATGATGGCTTCAAATAGGTACTGAAGATGGAGAAAGTTGGATAGATTTGGGATATGTCTTAGAGGCAAAGTCACTTGGACTTATTGATGGGCTGATGTTAAGGAGATGAACAAGAGAAATGGAGGATAACTCCTAAAGCAACCAAATGGTGATACCATGTACTGTGAAGGGATGGTCTGGAGGAAGAGCAAGGTTGAGAGTTGGAGGAGTAAAAATTTCTGTTTTCTTCATATTCCATTTGAGATGGACATGTTGATTAATTGTTGGATATATAGGTCGAGTGGACCACAGAGAAACTGTTCAGACTTGTAGACTTTGGAATATAAAATATGTATTTTTAAAGTATTTTTCATATGATAGAGGAAACAGTACAAATGAGGTTATCCCATAGCTGACAAGCCTCATGAGAAGGTTATCTTTTAAGTACATATAGAAATACAGAAGGAGAAGGAATCTTAGAAAGTTCACCCTTTTGTTGTATAGATGTTACCATAACCAAGCCCCAACTAGGGTAAGTGACTTGCCCAAGTTCACAAAATTAGATGATGGTAGAATCTCTGGCTCTCAGGCCTTCATCTTTCCCAACTTTTTCCAAGGAATGTTTCATGGAAACTCTGGATGTTAATGTGTCACATACAAAAATATGCTGTGGTCAAATAAGTTTGAAATTATTGGTTTAAACATAATTAGCTTGTATTTTTTTTTTGATATGTTTTGCATCAGCTCTGAAAGGTCCTAGTTCCTGACCGTATTCTTCAAGAGTGGTCTTAAATTAGGCAGGACTCATTACGTTTTTTGTTTTTTTTTTAATTGTGCTTTAGGTGAAGTTTACAGCTCAAGTTAATTTCTCATAAAAAAAATTTATACACATATTGTTTTGTGATGTTAGTTGCAATCCCTACAATGTGACAGCACACTCCTCCTTTCCCCCCAGGATTCCCTATGTCCATGTAACCAGTTCTTGTCTCTTCCTGCCTTCTCATCTTGCTTTTGGACAGGCGCTGGCTATTTGGTATCCTATATCTGATTGAACTAAGAAACACATTCCTCACATGTATTATTTTTTGTTTTATAGTCTTGTCTAATCTTTGAAGAGTGGGCTTTGGGAATTGTTTCAGTTCTGGGTTAACAGTGCGTCTGGGGGCTGTAGTTTTGGGGGTTCCTTTAGTCTCTGTTAGACCATTAAATCTGGTGTTTTTATGTGAATTTGAGTTCTGTCCTACATTTTTATCCCGTTCTGTCCCGGACTCTCTGTTGTGTTCCCTGTCAGGGTGGTCATCGGTGGTAGCCAGCACCACCTAGTTCTTCTGGTCTCAGGCTGGTGGAGTCTGTGGTTCATGTGGTCCTATAGTCCTTTGGGCTAATATTTTCCTTGTGTCTTTGGTTTTCTTCATTCTTCCATGCTCCAAGTGGATGGGACCAATTAATGCATCTTAGATAGCCACTCGAATGCTTTTAAGACCCCAGACACTACTCTCTAAAGTGGGATGTAGAACATTTTCTTAATTAGCTTTGTTAAGCCAGTTGATCTGGATGTCTCCCGAAATTATGGGGGAAACATAGTTAGCTTTTTGCACTTCTCAGAATGTTTCTTTTTTGAACAAGGACTTCTCAGAGCCTTTGTTACAGAACCTTTAACATGCATGTTATTATGCTGACAGACACCCTCTAAGGAGGGGACATGAAGCAATTCCTTCCCACATTTATTTGACCGTGTTTGAAGAAGCATTGTGAAGAATTATTGTTCTGCAAGACACTCTTTGAAAACATTTTATTGTACCTCGTGTTCTAATAATGAGTGGAATGAGCAATTGACACAAAGATCATAACACAATAATAGAAGCACAAATATGTAAAAAAAAAAAAAAAAAGAAGACTCTTCTGTCTGATTTATTTTAAACCTATAAACCTGTATTAATTAAAAGCAGAGTCCATTATGTAATTTAAGTGGGCTCTGAATGTGGTCTTTCTATAAAAGAACATAGTTACCACCTATATATATATAACACCTGTATCGTATATGGAGTCCCTGAGTGATATAAATGGTTAATGCGCTCAGCTGCTAACCAAAAGGTTGGAGGTTCAAGTGCACCCAGAGGCACCTCTGAAGAAAGTCTTGATGATCTACTTCTGAGGAAATCAGCCGTTGAAATCCCTATGAAGCCCAGTCTTACTCTGACACACACTGGATTGCCATGAGTCATAATTGATGGCAGCTGTTTTTTTGTTTGTTTGTTTTCAGCTTATGTCATATATATATATATAAAACTGTTCAAAGCTAGCCTTCTAGAGAACTGAATCATTCCAGATAACTAAGAAATGTGAATGCATTCACATTACTTACTTTTTCAAAAGTTCTTATTAATTATAACTATAAAATGAGATAAGCAGTGTTCAATAAAGCTTATTCACATCTGAAGTGAAAGGGATATGCTTGAAAGGAAAGTTTGATGTTTTGCACTTTCAGAAATTATGTTGAAGGAATATATTGAAAATATATTCAATTATATTGAAAGAACTTTACAAGTGTAGAAGACAGAAGAATAACAGTAATGATAATTCAAAAAGCTGGACTATATGAAGAACAAGGCATTAGGATTGGAGGGAGACTCATTAACAACCTGTGATATGCAGATGACACAACCTTGCTTGCTGAATTCGAAGAGGACTTGAATCACTGATGATCAAAGATCACAGCCTTCATTATGTATTACACCTCAACTTAAAGAAAACAAAAATCCTCAACTAGACCAATAGGCAACACCGTGATAAACAGAGAAAAAGCTGAAGTTGTCAAGGATTTCATTTTACTTGGATCCACAATCAATGCCCATGGAAGTGGCAGTCAAGAAATCAAATGACATATTGCATTGGGCAAATCTACTGTAAAAGACTTAATTAAAATGTTGAAACGCAAAGATGCCACTTTGAGGACTGAGGTGCACCTGACCCAAGCCATGGTATTTTCAATTGCCTCATATGCATATGAAATCTAGACAATGAATAAGGAAGACTGAAGAAGAGTTGATGCCTTTGAATTATGGTGCGGGTGAAGAATATTGAATACACCATGGACTGCCAGAAGAACAAATTTGTCCTGAAAGAAGTGTAGACAGAATGCTCCTTAGAAGTGAGGAAGGCGAGACTTTGTCTCACATACTTTGGACATGTAATCAGGAGAGGCTAGTCCTTGGAGAAGGGACTTGGTGAAGTAGAGGGTCATCGAAAAAGAGGAGGACCCTTAAGGAGATGGATTGACACATTGGCTGCAACAATGAACTCAAACATAACAACAACTGTGAGGATGGTACAGGACCTGGCAGTGTTTCATTCTATTGTATGTATGGTCGCTATGAATTGGAACCAACTCGATGGCACCTAACAACAACAACATGTTAATCAGAAGGCTAAGATTGAAACTCTCTCTTGATCTCACTTTTCCCTCTACTGTGCCATTTCTCTGTTTTCATTTTATAGCAAAACTTCTGGATAGATTTATCTTTTTGTGACTGCATATCCTCTTTGTCTCATTCTTCCTGTCACCCTAATAAGGTTTTTATCTCACCCCATCACCCCACTTCTATTTCAAGATCACAAGTGATATTCTTTCTGCCAAAATCAATGACCAACTCTTACTCCTCATTTTACATGACCTCCCAGCAGTTTTTTTTGTGGTCGATCATCCCCTCTTCCCTGTGACACTTTTCTTTCCTTGGTTTCTGGTTTTCTTATTTCCTTATTGGCTGCTCCTTTTTATGCTTATATTTTCATATCTCCACATCTCTTAATGAATTGGAAGGTCCCAGAACTCAGGCTTTGGACATCTTCTCTATCTAGACCCTCTCCCTTTGTGATGTCATCTAATTCCACTGGGGTCATGACCATCCTTCTGATAACTCACATGATAACGTCTAATAAACTCCAGCTTACAGTTCCCCTGACTCATATATCTAACTACTTACTTGATATCTCAACTTGGATATCTAATAATAAAAATTTCAAACTTAACCAGCTTAATAGTGAACTTCAGATACTCTCTGTGAAAGCTGCAGCTCCTGTGCCTTCCCCATCTCAGTGAATGGCAAGTTCATGCTGCCAGTTGCTGAAGCCAAAAAATATTAGAATCATCCTTGTCTCCCTTCTGTCACACTCCACATTCCATCCATCAGAAAGCACTGTCGGCTTTACTTTAAAAAGTTGATCCAGAAATCTGCCATTTTGTACCTACAAGATCTAGTTTTTTAGTACCTCTCTAACCCCATCCTCTGCTTTTTTTCCCTCATTCTGTTTCAGTCACACTGTCTTCCTTGCAGTTGCTTCCTGAACATTGGTGCCTGTTACCTTGCTGTTCTCTCCGCTTGGAATGCTCTTCTCCCTGCTATTGGCATGGCTAACTTCCTGACTTCCTCGGGTCTTTACTCAAACATCTTCTTGGTGAGGTGTTCCCAGACAACCCTATCTAAAATGGCAACCTCCAGGCTCCGACACTTCTTGATATTTCCTGTATCTCACATACTATACATTTTATCTGCTTTGTTTATTGTGCATATCCTTCACCAGAAGTTCCACAAGGGCAGGGATTTTTTTTTTTTTTTTTTCACTGCTTTGCACCTGTGTTGTTATTGTTAGGTGCTGTTGAGTTGGTTCAGACTCATAGAGAGCCTATGTACAATGGAATGAAACACTGCCCTGTCCTGCGCAATCTTCACGATCATTGTTATGCTTGAGCTCATTGTGTCAGTCCATCTCCTGAGGATCTTCCTCTTTTTCAATGACTCTCTACTTGACCCAGCATGATGTTCTTTCCCAAGGACTGGCCCCTCCTGATAACATGTCCAAAGTATGAGAGAGGAAGTCTTGCCATCCTTGCTTCTAATGAGCATTCTGTCTGTACTTCTTCCAAGAAAGATTTATTTGTTCTTCTGGCAGTCCATGACACATTCAATATTCTTCACCAGCACTATTATTCAAAGCCATCAGTTCTTCTTAGGTCTTCCTTATTCATTGTCCAGCTTTCATGTGCATATGAGGCAATTGAAAACACCATGGCTTGGGTCAGGCACACCTTAGTCCTTAAAGTGACATCTTTGAGTTTTAACTCTGTAAAGAGGTCCTTTGCAGCAGATTTACTCAACGCAATGTGTATTCTGATTTCTCAACTGCTGCTTCTATGGGGCATTGATTGTAGGTCAAAATAAAATGAAATCCTTTACAACTTCAATCATTCCTCTGTTTATCATGATGTTGCTTGTTGGTCCAATTGTGAGAATTTTTGTTTCCTTTATGTTGGGGTGTAATCCATACTGAAGGTTGTGGTCTTTGATCTTCATCGGTAAGTGCTTCAAGTCCTCTTCACTTTCAGCAGCAAGATTATGTCATCTGCATATCAAAGGTTGTTAATAAGTCTTCCTCCAATCCTGATGCCCTGTTCTTCATGTAGTTCCGCTTCTCAGATTATTTGCTCAGCATACAGATTGAGTAAGTATGGCGAAAGGATGCAACCCTGACACATACCTTTCTTAACTTTAAACCACTCAGAATCCCCTTGTTCTGTTCAAATGACTGCCTATTGTCTAAGTACAGGTTCCTGATGAACACAACTAAATGTTCTGGAATTCCCATTCATCACAGTGTTATCCATAATTTGTTATGATTCACAAAGTCAAATGCCTCTGCATAGTCAATAAAACACAGGTAAACATCTTTCTAGTGTTCTCTGCTTTCAGCCAGAATCCATCTGACATCAGCAACGATACCCCTTGTTCTATGTCCTCCTCTAAATCCAGCTTGAATTTCTGGCAGTTCCCTTTCGATGTACTGCTGCATAGCTTTTGAATGATCTTCAGCAAACTTTTACTTGTATGTGATAGTAATGATATTGTTTGATGATTTCCACATTCTGTTGGGTCACCTTTCTTTGGGATGAGTACAAATATGGATCTCTTCCAGTCAGTTGGCCAGGTAGCTGTCTTCTAAATTTCTTGGCATAGATGACTGAGTGCTTCCAGCACTGCCTCTGTTTGTTGAAACATTTCAATTGATATTCTGTCAATTCCTGGAGCCTTGTTTTTTCCAGTGCCTTCAGTGCAGCTTGGACCTCTTCCTTCAATACCATTGGCTCTTGATCATGTGCTACATCCTGAAATGGTTTAATATCAACCAATTCTTTTTGGTACAGTGACTCTGGGTATTCCTTACATCTTCTTTTGATGCTTCCTGCATTGTTTAGTATTTTCCCTGTAGAATCCTTCAGTATTGCAACTCAAGGCTTGGTTTTTTTCTTCAGTTCTTTCAGCTTGAGAAATACTGAGCGTATAAATATTTCCTGAGTGAACATTGAAGAACTGAATAGAGTCTATCATATTTATCTTCAAGGATGCCATTGATGACCTTGGTGACAACAGTTTTGGGGGAATAGTGACAACAACAGTAGAGATTTATCCAGTTTTATTTTAAAATGGAGATAGCAAAAGATGATATATTTTAAAAGATGAAAGAGAGGACAGTAAGTGGAAGAATTGCAATTGAAAAAAAGTCTGGGTTTTTTTGCTTGTTTGAGAAAATGAAGGAGCCAGCAGAAAGGAAAATTAGATGAAATGCGAGAGGGTGGATGATCATTAGAGTCAGCTTCCTGATGAGGCAAAAATGGATAGGGTCCTGGATCATGGAGGAAATAGGCCTAGATAGTAGGAGTAGTACTAGGCCCAGATCTAAAAGTGGTGTGTGTCCAGGCCAGTCTCACAGGGCCCCATGCTAAGAAGACCCAGTGCTCTACTATTGCCATCTTTAAATTTTTCATAATTTTATACAGTGGGTGCTATGTTTTCTTTTTGCACTGGACCCTGCAAATTATGTAGCCAGTCCTGAGAAACATAAATTCCATTCTAACAGGAGGGAGGGCAGAAAGATAAGCACAGACCACAGGGAGGTTTAGAGGTTTGGTGACAGGAAATCGAAGGAGCTCCTGTCTGATGGCTTTGATATATATTTTTTTTTTCTTTTTTCTACTGTATGAAGTAGAAAGTAAAATCATCCCTTAAGAGCAAAGAGGACAGGAAGTGTGAGGAAACTGGAGATAGTGTGACCCAGCATAGAGAGATGGTTAAAGCTATGAAGCCAGTTAGCCTGGGTCCAAACAGTGGCTCTGCCACCCATCAACTCTGTGATTGTGGGTAAGTCACTTAACCTGTTTGTACTAAGGTGTACTCGTCTGCAAATGGAGATTATAATAATACCCTAGAAGACTTCCTGATACATATTAATCTTTAAAAATATGTTTGATACTGTCATTCTAGAGAATAGGAGAGAAGGGTGATTGGGAGACCATAGATTCCTAAACTACACACATCTCTTTTATTTGTGTAGTTTTTACATCTGGATTGAGGACAAAATATGTCCTAGACAAGTAGAGAGTGATTAGAATGGATGAAGGAAAAAACAACTGTTTTATTCCAATATACACAAAATATATTTCAGTATATTCTATATATGAATGTAAGAAAAATTTTTTTTTCAGATGTAAAAAAGAAAGATGAAGAAACAACACAAGTCCAAGTGGAAAACCCCCCAAATGAAGAAAAATGAAGATTCACAACTTACCAAAAGTGCTGAATTTATGCACATTGAAAGACTTAGTGGTCCTGTTTTTCCTGAGATGTTTGATCTGTCAGTAACTATGGTAACATTGCAGTCCTAAGCAACATGTATGTATTAGGTAATTTTGTCGTGATGTTACTGACTTGGATTGCATTCATGATGTGTGCAATGTAAGCTATTAAAAGGCAGGTTACTTCCAAACTCCACCCAAGGAAAAGCTAAAGAAATATAATTGCTTAAATACATATCATTGTCTATAAACTCAACAAAATCCACTGGTCTCTTTAAAATTTATTTAGCCAGATGTATTTTTAACTCCATTTTTATGTAACAGGTAGACCATTTCTTAGGAAATTTAAACCAAACACCATTAATTTAAAACTTTATATAATTTGTAGAAAAGGGTTTTTTTTTTTTTTTGGTGAGAAAGAATAAAAGAGTCAAAAATCACGTGGGCAGTGTGTGTGCTTACTAAAAATACTAATTTACAAATGCGAAAAAGATTTGGAAAAGTTGTAAGATTTTGGCAACATAAATATCCCTTGGCTTTTTGTCTGAGATCTTTTGTTTCTAGCTTGTGTGAATACTGTGATTTTTCATGTGGACCCTTAAAATGTAAAATTTGTGAAAAATTGTTTATATGAAACATGCTTATTGAATGAATTTCACTATCTTCCTTAACCTTGGCATGTGTGTGTGTACGTGCACGTATGTGCGTGTTTTACTTTATTGCAAATTATACAAAATACTAGTTACTTTATACTGTCTTTTCTTATTTTAAGAACTTTTGTTTATGTATGACTTATTTCTAAAATAATTTCCTCAGGAATGCAAACCTTAATTTTTGTATCTTTGCAAAGGTAGCTAATATCATATTAGTAAATGATAGAGGCAGTAATGGGAAGATGCTTGATTTTAATATATATTTAAGTATATATTATAAAAGGAACAAAACCAAAGCTTTATCAAATTTTTATTTGTTTGGCATCTTAGAAAAAAATATAATTCTCAATACAAAAAAATTGACTAATGAAGTTATTTTCGTATACATATATGCTATATATATATGGAAATATACATATCACACATAATATAGACTATATATATTACTTGATTGGTGACTTAGGTTGTGTCTGTACACAGTAATCAAAAAACCCCTCACTTTTAAAAGAAATTTGTTACTGACAGAACTCTCCTTCAGTGTGTATGCTAAAGGATGCCAGGTGAAAAATGGCAACATATTTTAAGGGAGAAAGCTAATAGTCTTTGCAATATAAACCACCTCCTACTTATTAGTTCATTGATAGACAACAAAAGACTAGCTTTCAAAGAACCTGGTTGGTTTCAGTTTTCAAATATAATTTTTTTGATAAGATTATCTTTTATGTGTATCATTAATTTAATATCCAATATAATGTTTTATTACCTTTAAAATTCTATTTCTGAAAGTTATAGATTACATGAGATTATATATTCAGCATAAAGAGAGGTTAGAGCAGAACAATGGTTTTCAACAGGGAGTAATCCCAACCCCACCTCTACCCCCCGGGGACATTTGTCAATGTCTGGAGTCATTTCTGGCTGTCACAACTGGGAATGGGGAAGGGGGCAAAGAAAGGAGCTGCTGGCATCTAGTGGGCAGAGCCTAGGCATGCTGTTAAGCTGTTCAGTCTCCTACAGTGTTACACAGTGCAGTGAGCCCCCTACAACAGAGAATTATCCAGCCCCAAATGCTAATAGTGCCGAGGGTGAGAAATCCTGGAGTCACATTAAGCTATTAAGCATGTGAACTTTGGATCTGGATTACCTCATTTGAATTCTATCTGTGCTACTCACTAGCATTGTGATATTGGAGGGTTTCCATCATGTCTTTATCCTCAGTTTTATCCTTTTTGAATTGGAATTAATAATAGTACATACTTTATACAGTGGTTAGAATCAGTAAATGAGATAGCGCATTGTAAAACATTTGACATAATGCTTAGCAATGAATAACCTGTCCATAAATATTAGCTATCATCATCATCATCATTTTAATTCTAGGTGCTCTTAAACCATTCTGCGGTGGTGGATGTGGTGGGCAGCTGGATTTGTTCCTCTGACTGCCTTCTGCCTCCCTCTGTTCCTATACACACATGCTCAGTGCTTGGTAAGGGGAGAAGACACTATGGTGGAAACTGACAATCCATAATTACCACATTAATGCCAGCTGAATCATGTTAATAAGTGCCTGATAGGTGATAAATACTGCACTTTAACAGTGAGCCACCTCACTAGTACTTTTATGACAGTTACTGCAACAAAACAGAGTTTAGTCTCTATTTAAATGAGTTACTTGTTCCATGAAAATGTTAAAAAAAAAAAAAAGCAACATTGATTTTGAGTCATGGTATTATATGGTAGTACTCTTTCATTTTGGGTTTTTACTCTTTGATTTAGACCAGAAACGCTGTCATGTCCCTCCTCATTATTACTGGTAATGACATATGTTCTGAATTATGTATACCCTAAATCAATTATTTATCACATTGCACACACAAATGTCCCATTTGATGCATATTTATAAACATTTTGGATTACACAGGTATACTGGTTGACTAAGAATATTTGCCAACAAAAGGAATTTTTTTTCCCTCGAGAAGAAATCCAGACAAAGAACAATGAGAGGCAGGTAGTAGTTAAAGGACAAAATTGAATTCATCTATCAACTTTAAAAAGAAAAAAAAAAACTATGGGGGGAATCCATGGTATTTTGTCATAACAAGTAGATACTTTCAACAAAGCTACCTAGTTGTTGTTAGGTGATGTCAAGTCAGTTCCGACTCATAGCGACCCTATGTACAACAGAATGAAACACTACCAAGGGCTCATTAAAAAAATCTCCATGTCAGTTTTTGCCATTGTCTTTGTGTAAGCTACTTGCTTTAGTCAGTAGCCATGACATCTTCATTAATACTGTCAGACAACTAGAACAAAAGGGGACAATAAAACTATAAAGCAGCTATCTGGAAACTTGACTCTGCCAAAGGAGGAGAAAAAAGAGCTAAATTAAACCATTCCATGTCATGTGCCCAGATATATTTTAGTGATCTGAGCTGAAAAGTTTTGAGCATTGTTAGGCTATGGGTAACTGTAGGTTACTACTGTGGGAAGTGGCATCGTACTTTCAAAAAATGATGCATTGCTGTGGATTGAATTTTGTCCCTCCAAAAATATGTGTTGTAAACCCTAGCCTCTGTTCCTGTCCGCCTAGTCCCATTTGGGAACAGAGTTATCTTTGTTATGTTAACAAGGCCATAATCAGTATAGGGTGTGTCTTAAATCTAACCACTTTTGAGATATAAAAAGAACAGATTAGACAGACCAGCGAGCAAGCACAAATGGGGTAAAAATAGATATCATGTAGAGATTGCCAAGGAACCAAGGATTAACAGGGGTTACAGAAGCTGAGTTAAGTACCTTCCCCTAAAGCCCACAGGAGCCGACAGAGAGCCTTCTGCTGGAGCCGGTGGCCTGAAATCAAACTTCTAGCCTCCCAAACTGTGAGAATATAAATTTTTGTTCTTTTAAAACACCTACTTGTGGAATTTTTGTTATAGCAGCACTATGAAACTAAGACACGCATTAACCAGTTTTGCCAGTTATTGGGTAGCTTAGGCAGCTTGGGCAAATGATGATAGTGAGTGAGAGTGAAGGAAGATAGAGAACAAAGTAAAGATGTTACTGAAGACTACTGGTCTGTTGCCCAGTCTGTGGAATCTGAACCCACAATTTCAAATTGCAGCTCTGACCCTTTCTGTCATGACCTTGGTTATGTTACTCTCTGCTCTTCAATTTCCCCAATGTGTAAAACATGGATTATTATGAAGATTAAATGAGTAAATACTGTAAATTGCTAAGAATAGCAAAAGCTGTTATTAATTACCAGAGCATAAATGGTGGTAGAGACTTTAAGGTGAATATCCTGGATCTTAGGGAAACCCTGGTGGTGTAGTGGTTAAGTGCTACAGCTGATAACCAAAGGGTTGGCAGTTTGAATCCGACAGGCGCTCCTTGGAAACTCTGTGGGGCAGCTCTACTCTGTCCTATAGGGTCGCTATGAGTTGGAATCGACTCGATGGCACTGGGTTTGGTGGTGTTTTGGTATCCTGGATCTATCGATTCTTTTCATATGTTATATGCTAAAGTAGGTTTTCTTCCCGTTCCTTAGGTCTCTTTTCTTTCCATTAATAGTACCTCCTTACGTGAAACTAGGACTAATTAACCAGAATGTGTTTAATTAATTAATTTATTTCAGAGCTATTGATGGCAACTCTCAGCACATCAAAACTCTGCAGCTATTTAAAAATGGAAGCATGAGCTCGGACACAGGGCTGGAGCAGGTATTTACTTGTTGTCTTAGTTATTCAGTGCTGCTATAACAGAAATACCACAAAAGGATGGCTTTAACAAAGATTTATTCTCTCACAGTCTAGGAGGCTAGATGTCCAAATTCAGGTTGTCAAGGCTTTCTCTGTAGCTCTGGAGGAAGGACCTTGTCATGCCCTGGTCTAGGAGCTTTTCAGCGCAGGAAACTCACGTCAAAGGATTTACTCTGCTCCCAGTGCTTTCTTGGTGTTATGAGGTCCCCTGTCTCTCTGTTTGCTTCTCTCTTTTATATCTCAAAAGAAATTGACATAAATTGTAGGTTAACCTTGTAGATTGAGTCTACATAACTGCCGCTAATCCCATCTCATTAACATCATAGGAAAATCACATCAGATGACAAAATGATGGACAACCACACAATACTGGAAATCATGACCCAGCCAAGTTGACAGACATTAAAATCCTAGAACAGTTTTCTTATGGAGCATCAAACCCCCACTGCCGTTGAAGAGATTCTGACTCCTAGTGACCCTGTGGTGTGACCCTGTAGGACAGGGTAAAACTGCCCCATAGTATTTCCAAGGCTGTAATCTTTTTTGGGAGCAGATTGCCACATCTTTCAAGAACGGCTAGAGGGTTTGAACCTCCAACCTTCCAGTTAGCAGCCAAGCGCTTAACCACTGCACCACCAGGGCTCATTTATTGAACATACACTGATAATAATTATTATAGCCATGGAAACCCTGGTGGTGTAGCGATTGAGAGCTATGTCTGCTAATCAAAAAGGGTCTGCAGTTCAAATCCACCAGCTGCTCCTTGGAAACTCTATGCGGGTAGTTCTACTCTGTCCTATAGGGTCGCTATGAGTTGGAATTGACTCTATGGCAACGGGTTTTGTTGTTTTTTTTTTTAATAGCCATACTTTGAGTACTGGTGATTACCATAGTAGATAGTTTTGCAGCTTCATCACAATAATCATACAAAATTGATGTTAATGTTTCTCATTTTGCAGATGAATAGATTCAGGGAGTGCCTGTGGGGGATTCACACAAGTGGCAACACTGCTCTAGGACCAAACTCTCAGAGCCAAGTTGTGCATTGCCTCTCTTTCACCAAAAAACCCTTCTGCTCCAGACCATCTCATCCACAAGTCTTACTAAAACTAAAAAACCTGTTGCCATCCAGTCGATTCCAGTTCATAGCAACTCTATAAGACAGGGTAGAACTGCCCCACAGGGTTTCCAAAAAGCTGCTGGCAGAATTGAACTGCCAGCCTTTGGGCTAGTAGCCATAACTCTTAACCACTGCGCCACCAGGGCTCCTCCAAGTCTTAAGTATATCTTAATTCCACTCAGGATTCCCAGAAAATTTTGAAAGTAGTTGAGAGTTTGGGTGCTAACCAAAAGGTTGGCAGTTGGACTCCACCAGCCGCTCCTTGGAAACCATATGGGGTAGTTCTACTCTGTCCCGTAGGGTCACTATGAGTCAGAATCCACTTGTAGGCAACAGATTTTTTTACAGGTATAAAGGGAGAGAAATACATAAGCCATCATGAGGCGTTGATTTTAGCATGTTGTTGTTAGCTGCCTTCCAGTCGGTGCCGACTCACAGCGACCCTATGCACAACAGAAGGAAACACTGCCCAGTCCTGTGCCATCCTCACAATTGTTACCACGCTCGTGCCAGTTTTTGCAGCCAATGTGTCAGTCCATCTGGTGGAGGGTCTTCCTCTTTTTCGCTGACCCTCTGCTTTACCAAGCATGATGTCCTTTTCTAGGGACTGATCCTTCCTGATAACAGGGCTGAAGTGTGTGAGACAGTCTCACCATCCTTGCTTCTAAGGAGCATTCTGGTTGTACTTCTTCCAAGATGGATTTTCTTAGCATAAACAGTTTTTTTTTATTTGTTTGGTATTCATTCACTCATAATTTACCTTATTCCACAAAAGATTGCATATGGTGAGCAATTATTTAATTTGCCATTACCTTGCAGGACCCTGGAGGAATGGAAAACTGGTGAGGAGTCTGTAGCTCTTCTGAGGGTGGAGTGGTAGCACTTCAAAGGGAGCCAAAGGGGATGAAGGCAGAACTGAAACGGAGACGTTTCATACTTCGCCCGGAGTCGGCCGGCCATGATTCTGACGAGGGCAAAGGAAACGAAAACAATCCGCACGAACTAACACTGAGTATCTCCAAAGCAGGGCCACACAGGCAATTAAACAACTTTGTTCCATGTAGGTATGTTTCAGAAGTTGGAAAATTTTTGGCTGTCTAACCCTGTCCTATAGGGTCGCTATGAGTCGGAATCGACTCGACGGCACAGGGTTTGGTTTTGTTTTTGGAACGTCAGAGGAGCATCTAAGAGCTAAGAACCTCAAGGAGCCATTCTTTTCAGAGGAAAAAAAAATTTTTTTGAAGTCTTGTTCCACGTTAGAGTCTATATATAGCATGGACTTTGGAGTCTTTATAAAAGTTCTTAGGGCGTTTTAGACACATTCCCAGTGCAATCTTTCTTTTAAAATTGTGGAGAACAATCTGTTGTTCTCCACAATTTTAAAAGATTAAAAAAGCAAATCTTTTCCTGTAATGGAAATAAAATTTAAGTGAAAAATTGATAAAACAGGAAAATTTGAATTTCTAATGTGTCTAACCTAACGTAAAAAAGTTTAGACACATTAGAAATTCAAATTTTCCTGTTTTATCAATTTTTCACTTAAATTTTATTTCCATTACAGGAAAAGATTTACTTTTTTAATCTTTACTTTAAAATTGTGGAGAACAACAGAAGAAAAAACATGAGGCTAACAGTCAAGAAATGTGGATTTGGTTTCAGGATTTGGGCCTAAATTGACTGTATGCCTTTGGGTAATTTTCCTCCCTGGCAGTCCTCGATTCTCATTTGCAAAAATTACTTACAATCGACACTAGGCGGTGCTCCCACCACACTTCTTACTGATAGCACAAAAGTCAAATTTAATCAAGGTTTGCAGTTTGTTTTACTAATTCTGCTACATGTGTTGGTCAAGAGTATTGCAAAAAACAAAACAACAAACAAACAAAAAAACCTGCAGCATTTAAAATACCATTTCATCCAGAGGTTGCTTAGAAAGGAGATCTGAATAGACAGCAGGCTGCTGCTCTTGGTTTTTGTAATACTCTGTTCTTATGTACCAGAAGAGGGTGCTCTAATACATCTTAAAAATATGCTTCTTAGAATTACAAAGCCTACAATTTCTCCTGCACACCCCCACTCCCAAACAAAGAGTTCTTTTTCTACATAAATAAAGTGGATTTTTTTTTAATAGCTGTGCACAGATGTTTTATTCATTAAAATCAAATTACCAACACTTCTGAATTCTCTACTATCTTTGATTCAAAATAGACCTTTTGATGTCTTTCAAGTCAAAAGCACTGTTTTCGACTGTGACTTTTAAGACTTTGAAAAGCCCCTGATAATTTGAGCCGAAGTGTGTATGTGAATGTGTGACTTTAATTCTTGGTTTAATTCAAATTATCTTCTATCATTTAACTGCTTTGCCTTCCACTTAGGAGAAAGACGAGTCTCACGAAAAAAAAGAATGAAGGTTAACTAAGTAATCATCCCTGGTCTTCCAAGGGCAGGAAGGGAAATAGGAGAACCTTTTCGCACAAATCCAGCTGGAGGTTGTGTGGGAAAGTTGTGTGCACAAAGGGGACACTGGCCAAGTAGTCTTGGCATAGTCCATGCTGGAGTAAGGGGTTAGAGGCCCTGAGCACAGTTTCTTGGTATCTCTGGAGTGTTTTCACGGGACAAGGTGCTCCATATGCAGTGGAGAGCATTTGAGGGTCGGTGGTGAAGGGAAGAAACTGATTATAGTAGCAGCTATGAAGGAGCCCTGATGACAAAATGGTTAAGTGCTCAGCTGCTAATCGAAAGGTTGGTGGTTGGAACCCACCCAGTGGCTCTATGGGAGAAAGACCAGACAATCTGCTCCCATAAAGATTAAACATAAGATTACAGCCTAGAAAATCCTATGGGGTAGTTAGTTCTACTCAGTCACATGGTGTTGCTATGAGTCAAAATCGACACAATGGCACCTAACGAAGAGGACAACAAAACTGATACAGTATTTAATTCAAAAACCAATCCTAGTTCTTTATGTGAATATATTTAATACTTCCAACAGTACTACCTATGAAAAACAGACCCAGGAAGGTCCTTACTCAAGGTCACAGAATAGTAAAACATCTAAGCAATTTGGGTCCGGATTCTGTGTTTTTAACTACTACTTAATACTGTCTCGCAAAATGAAAGCAAATACTTATATATTGATTATCCTGTGTCAGACACTGTTCTAAGTTCTTTACCCATGTTAACACTTAATTCTCGCAACAATCTCCTGGTAGATATCCCCATTTTATAGCTGAGGAAACTGAGGCACAGATAAATTAAAAGATTAAGATGATGATTAAAGTTGATGGTGTGCTTAAAGACAAAAAATCTCTTTTTAAAAACAAATTCCTTTTGAAGGAGACTGGCAGGTACAGAATTCAGCTCCCATCCACCCCACTCCCCACTTCAGTTTCTTCTTTCTTTTGGGTTTTTCTTACTTCATTGATGCCACCACCTCCAGGCTGCCCCCAACCTACACTACCTGTCTATTAAGGCTGTGCTCCGTGAATGGGAATGAACCTCTGTTGGTAGCCCTGGTCACAGCTGAGATTAAAAAAAAAAAAAGTGCCACTAAATATGGAGAAAGAACAAGAAACATTAACCTTCTCTGCACTGGGCCCAACAGCCTGAGATAGTGCTTCTTTTGCTCCAAGGTTCTGGGGCAACTTCACAGACATCTACCTGCTCCTCAGCACCAGCCTGCCCTCCATGGTACATCTTCCGGCCAGTCATCCCTTTCACCCATCACTGCCAGGACTGCCTTCTGATTTTCCTGCCCACCTTAGGCTACTTTCCCAGGTGTTTGCCAGGACAATGGTGATTCACAAAATAAAGCATCCCACTTTTGTGGTGAGAACACCTGCTTTCCTACAGGCAGGCGAAGTTTAGGCGGTGGGCCAGGAGACTGTAAGGAGGAGGAGGAGGTTACATCATTAGAGGCATAAAACTCAAAACCAAACCCGTTGCCATCGAGTCAATTTCAACTCATAGCGACCCTGCAGTGCAAAGTAGAACTGTCCCGTAGGATTTCCAAGGCTGTAAATCTTTACAGAAGCAGGCTGCTACATCCTTCTTAGCAGAGCGGCTAGGGGGTTTGAATCACTGACTTTTTGGTTAGCAGTTGAGCACTTTAACCACTGTGCCATCAGGGATCCTTATTAGAGGACAGAGACCAGGAAATTAACTTACCAGCTACGGTGTCCATCAGCAGAATATGAGGCACAGGGACTGGGTGCTTCTGTCATAACAGTGACAGAAAAGCTATAAAAGATGAAGAAAGCACTGTTCTTTTCCATGTATGGATTCTTTTCCATGCACCGATTCTTTTATTTCTTGGAACTTAAGTTTTCTTATAGGTAAAATGACGTTAATGAAAATTCCTCTAAGTCCTCCATAATTCTGATAGTCTATGACTTCTGGATTCACTTTAAGAGAGCTTTTTTGGTGAGAATATGGCTGATTATAAGATTATAAGCAGAAGTAGCATATGTACTTTTAATTTGCAAACAAATTCACAGATGTTTTGTTTTTATGTTTTGTTTTCTGTGCTATTTATTTCAATTTTCCAGCTGAGGAGAGACAGTCTAGACATCGTGTGCATGCTCCATAACTACACACTTATTTACAATAATTAAATAATGAGTAATAATATAATTTTTCAGTATTAATTAAGGAAACTATAAGAATCCCTAAAACAAATAATCCTGTATAAAACTTTCATTTGAGTACTCAATTTAATTCAATATGTGTTTATTGAGTGCCTTCCCAAAGCTGCCTCGCTCGTTCCTCACTGCTTCTTCAAGGTACATTGTTGTCGTTTTTAGGTGCCGTCGAGTTAGTTACAATTCATAGTGACCCCATGCACAATAGAACGAAACACTGCCTGGTCCTGTGCCATCCTTACAATTGAGGTATGGAAATAGGCAAATACACACTGACACATGTGTGACGTACATGTGTCCTTACACCGCATGTCACACTTGGTAGTGAAATGAGGCATCGTGCCTGAGTGACTGGTCACCATAGGACTCTCACCTCTCAAGACTTTTCCTCTTTGAAATAATCTTCCTGTTTCCTCTCCCCATTTGGCCTTTATTCTTGATGGCTCTGGAATTACCACATTTGAGGTCTTTGGTCCCTGGGTAGTGCAAATGGTTCGCACTCAGCTACCAGCTAAAAGGTTGGCGGTTCACACTCACCCAGCAGCGGAAGAAAGGCCTGGCAATCTGCTTCCATAAAGATTGCAACCAAGAATACCCTATGGAGCAGTTCTACTCTGTAACACATGGGGTCGCCATGAGTTGAAATCAACTATAGGCAATGAGGTTTTTTTTTTTTGGCAAACAGAGAGAGAAAAGAGTAAGATGATCACCTGTAGATGTCTTTTTGGGTACTCTTTAGGAGCACCTGCTGCCTCTATGAATACAGGCTCAGCCACAGATGATGGCCAATGCAGGGAAGCAAGTGATAGAAGCAAGACACGGCCAGTGTGGGCCACTTCCAGGTGCAGTAATCAGAGGTGGTGTCACAGAGGAAAGATGAGCTTGTGTTTTAAGCATTGATAGATGAGCAGGAACAAGAAGAGTGTTTCAGATGTAAGGAAAGAGTCAGAGGAGGCAGAAATGCGTAAGGCCTCTTTCGAGAAAAGTGAGTTGGTGTACCTGTCACAAAATACAGAGGGAAGTAGTGGTAGGTGTGGGAAAAAGATCGGAGACGAGGCTGGGAATAGATTGCAGAGAATTCTGACAGGCAGGTTAAGGCGTCTGGACCTTGTTCTATAGGCAGTAGGAAAACTTAGATTTTTTTTTGAGTGGTGAAGCAATGGAATTACCCAATAAGCAAGGTAAGCATGGGTTTACTTGTGCTTACTTACTAATCAGTAGTCAACAGTTTCACATTGGTTTCATCACATCTTTACGTGATAAAAAACGTGAAACAGTTCACCACAGATTTGTAAGTAAGCACTAGTAAGCCCGTGCTTACTTTGCTTCCTGGGTAAATCATCCCTGTCAGGGACTGAACTTTGAAGGGAGGCTTTGATTCTGTAGGAAGGTGCAGTGGGGTTGGGAGAGAGAGAGATGCCAGCCGTACCTAGAAGCAGAATCTTTGATGTGATGAAAAAAATGTGAAACTGTTCACTACAGATCAGCAGGTAAGCACAAGTAAACCCATGCTTTCCTTGTTTATTGGGTAACCTAACACTGAGTGGGATGAAAGCTCTCAAATACCTCTCTTTTTCTTAAGTTAGATAAATGAAAATATTTTGTACTTTATTCTTAGCCAATAATGGGAAATGGTGGCAATTTACAAAATCAGCCAACTGTCAAAAAGATCCCCACCTTAGACAACAAGATCTGGATGTTATAAGAAATCTCAACCAGCACAAATGACTGTTCAGCATTCACACACTTCCCTCCCAGAACACCCGATGTGTTTCTTGTATATCTGACTTACCGTTGCTGGCAACCTGTTAACAAAAACGAGCTCTCCCCAGATCAAAGTTTCTTTGCTCTTTCACTTTCTCTTTCATTGTTTTCAGTGTCGTTAAGGAATATCATTTCAAATCCTCTTAGCCCTTAGAGAAAACGGGCAGATGTGGAAATCAGATTCTGAACGATTACCTGCTCTTTGACCAAGACTTCTGCATTTTAACAAGCTGGGAAACGACCATGCCCTCCAAAAGGGCCTACTATTGATTTTCTAAAGGAAGAAAGTAGTAACCAGATGCTAGTTGACAGGCCAGGCCAACTTTAAAGGCAAGTATTTTGTTTTGGTCTCTTTCCTAAGGGAAAGAAAGTTAGATAATTAATAGAAGAGAAGGGAGCAAGAGAGAAAAGCAAGAGAAGAAATACTACAGAAAATGTATATAGAGAAATGTGAGGAGGAATAGATACTGGAAAATAAGAAAATGGGAGAAAAAATATGACCAGATTTTTCACTAAACACTTTCTTAGGAAACTTAACTGGGAGTAGTTCTCTTTCTACCAAATAATTGTTGAAGAATACACTGAATTTAGAGTTTCTTGGCTCTACCAGTGTGAACTGGAAAACAAACTGTAGGCAGATGTCAGGAACACCATATATTTCTATATTACACTTCTAACAGCAAAAGTTGTTGATTTCAACAATATGGGGGCGTGGATAACAGTCGAGGAATTGTTCGTGTTGACCTCTAAGACTGAAACCTAGAAACTCAGGTAACCAACCCATTGCAGTCGAGTCAATTCTGACTCATAACGACCCTATAGGACAGAGTAGAAATGCCCCATAGGGTTTCCAAGGAGCGGCTGGTGGATTTGAACTGTGACCTCTTGGTTAGCAGCCAAACACTTAACCATTTGCACCACCAGGGCTCCAGAAACCCAGGTAGGGTGAGATTAAAAAAAAAAAAAAAAAAAAATGAAATTAGTCTAGGATGGCACATTAGTATGTATAACACCAAATAACACGTTGTGGAAAAAGTGAATGAGGAAGCAGTTCAAGGCAATGCAGGCTTATCTTTACAGTTTGCTAAGTATTCTAGTGAAAAACATTTTTCCATGTAAAGACACTTGAGGTCCTGTCACATAGAGACAAAAAGAGTTTCACACTACTACGCGATTCTTTATCCTCCATTAGCATGCCACCCCATGAATCCTCTTATCATGGTTCCCTTTAAATCAAAGAATTATAAAGAATAAAAGGCATTAAAAATGCTTTACTGCTTTCATTTCGATTTGTCTTTACAGTCTGTATTTTAAGGAATTTTAGAGAATTGTTAGTATTACATTGTTATACATAAACTGTACAAAGTTGTCTCTTATTTCTCGAGTTGAATTCTCAGCTTATATGTGTGTGCACAAGCGTGGGTGTGGGAGAGAGAATGTGTTTGGAAGAGTGTGGGAGTGGGCAGAGGGCAACAACAGTAAGGGCTTTTTGCATAATAACTCATACTCTTTTTCCTGAACAAATATAGGGGTTGAGTATGTGAATTGTTGCTGTTGTTTGGAAACACACTTTGGTTATGTTATACATTTTCCTTCACATTAACACAGAGATAGATGTCTATGAGAGAAACTTCCAAGGTCACATCCTATCTTGTGGGATAGGAAGAATCCAAGATTGTAAATATTTATACTTATAGATAAGAAGTTGGAAAGGTATAAAACAAAAATTATCTTTGGCATTTAGCAAATGTTTGAATTTCCTACTTGGAATTAATTTTGTCAAACGTTTACTCCTCCTTACATTAACCTTACCTTGTTACTTCATCTATCAGAAAGAAAAAAAAAAAAATTCAAGAAGTTCATAGCAAAACCCATCGTTACTTCATCTATCAGAAAGAAAAAAAAAAATTCAAGAAGTTCATAGAAGGACCAGCAAAAAACAAACGTAATATTCAATTTACGGCTACCTTTTTGGAAACCCAGGTGGTTTAGTGGTTAAGAGCTGCGGCTGCTAACCAAAGGGTCAGCAGGTCGACAAGCAGACACATGAGACTATGTGGGTAGCACCTGTCTGGAGGTGAGATGAGAAAGCAGAAGGGACAGGAGCTGGTTGAATGGACACGGGGATACGGGGTGGAGAGGAGTGCACTGTCTCATTAGGGGGAGAGCAGCTAGGAGTACATAAAAAAAAAAAAAACAGTGCTGTCAAGTCGATTCCGAATCATAGCAACCCTAGCAAGGTGTGTATAACTTTTTGTACGAGAGACTGACTTGATTTGTAAACTTTCACTTAAAGCACGATAAAAAAAAAAAAGTTTGGCAGTTCAAATCCACCAGGCACTCCTTGGAAACCCTATAGGGGCAATTCTACCCTGTCCTATAGGGTCTCTATGAGTTGGAATTGACTCCAGGGCAACAGGGTTTTTTTTTTCTCCTGGATTACATTTAAGACTGGATACGAAATAGGAATAGGACGGAGAAAGCTAAGCAAATCATCATGTGTTTTATTCAGGTTGTATTTATACTTTTTCCTGGGTCTAGGTAAAGCTGAAAAAAATGGCAATTTATATACATGCCAAACCTCTGCATATCTGACATCACTAGGCATTGTTGATTTATGTACATGTATATGCATTCTTTGGGGTCTTTTTATGGTTTTTTGATGAAACAAGATATTGAGACATTTTAATTCTGAGTAGATTATTTTACAAAAGAGTGTACATTAGTGTAATTCAAGAATGATTGTAATGAAGCTAATAATTCTTGCAGTTCCGGTGATAATTGTTATTGTAATTTTACTGTAGCATTAATATAGTGTTATGTCTCTTATCTGCTGCCTCTCAAGTTATACACAGAGATCAGTAATTAACTGAGCATATAAACTTGATTCTCCTCTAATATTGCATGAGGGAATTGGAGTAGAGGATCTTTTAAAAATTCATTGGTTCCGGAGAAAATTTACAGATTTTACATTTTAAGAAAAAGGTTACGTAAACAAAAAGAAAAGATAAAAATAGGGAAAATATTTACAATTACATAGACAACATAAAATAACTCAAATAAAAAATAAGAAAAGTGTTAATATTCAAATTGAGAAAGAAGTAAGTTACAATGACAGGAAACAGTTTACAAAGGAGGAAAAATGAAAAAAATAATTAAAATGTCAATTAAAAAAACAAGATTTTTCCTTTTTGTGGTTATTGAATTGGCAAACATTACACAACATGGTATAAAGGTTAAGAGCAAGAGCTCGGGAGGCAGATACACCTGACTAGCACAGTTGCTCTCCCTGTTACAGACTGTCTTGGACAAATTTTCTCACTGTGATAATAACAATAGCAATAATAATAGTACCTAACTTAGAGGGTGATGGATGAAGATTTAAATACAATAGGGACTATAGCATGCTTAGCACAGTTTGTTCTAAGAACAGTTCCAACTGTGCTAAGAACAGTGCCAAGCATACTAAAAGTTTAATCTTAATAAATGATTATCAGTTCCGTGCTAAGGAGCCCAGATGGTGCAGTGGTTAAGAAAAAACTCAGCTGCTAACCAAAACGTCGGCAGTTTGAGTCCACCAGCCACTCTGTAGAAACTGGATGGGGCAGTTCTGCTCTGTCCTCTAGGGTTGCCAGGAGTCAGAATTAACTCAACGGCAATGAGTTTACTTTCGGTTTTCGTTCACAATGATAAAAATGTAAAATGGCACAGATATGTTATTAAGCAATTCAATAAAGTATTGATGGAATATTAAGTAGTCTTTACACATTTTAAATAGTTTTTGATACCACTGGAAAGTGGATAGAGCAACCCCAGACTGGAAACCACAATGAATTAAATGTTTCCAGATTGTTCCCTTAGCAAAGGCTGATAGTGTCTAAATTGCTTTGACTCGGTACCTCATCCTGAGAGGAGAAGAATGTGTGTGTGTGTGGACACAAACAAATTAAAACACACAAAAAATCTCATTAATGTTTGTAAAGGGATGTTTTATCGACACTATATAACACATTTTGTATCTTATTTTGAAAATTAGAACATCAGATTCTATGTAATGAAATTAGAAAGCATATTTCTAGCACATTTCCTGCATGTACAGTAAATCTTTTTATGTTTTACTACAGGTCTTGACAGTTGCTAGCTGTACATTTTTAAAAACTCAATTATTTGCAAAATTCCATTTAAATTCAACAAACTTATTTAGTTCCAAATACATGGTCACTATGAGTCGGAATCAACTCGACGGCAATGGGTTTGGTTTGGTTGGTTTATACTGACATTTTCTACCAACCAGATCATATCACTGGATAATTTAACCACACTGTTATTTTTCATGTATTTTGGTATTACATAGCTATGAACCTATTACCAGTTTAGTTTATAAGATCTTTGAGAGATTATAGTAGTTTGTTTAATATATTTGTTGTAACACTATAGCTATTATAATTAAACTACTTAATCTCCAAGAAATATGGAGGTAGTAGACATAAGACACATTTTTAAACTAAGAAAAAAAAATACCTTTTTTCATTTGAGGAATGCACAATAATTAAATAAATAAAATTAAGCTACCATGAAATAATACATAACTCTCCACATAGGTAGCAGCTATATCTCTATATCATTTCCATCTGTTTGTATGTATTTCACAATATCTTTCAGAATTTGCTGACAATACATTTAGACTAAAGAATTTCCAGTAAGATACACCGAGCCTAAGGTTGATCACAATTTTTAAATATTTGGAGAGGATGACAGCACATCACTTTTAATAACCTGGCTATTATAATGCTTTCATATGTGAAGCTTTTCATACAGTAGTTCTTAGTCTTTTAAAGCAGTGGGAAGTTTTAAACTTTGGCTTCCAATATACTATCAGAAAACACTTTAATTTAGTATTTTTCTATGGCCCTTCAAATGACCTAATTCATACCCCATTGCCATCGAGTCAATTCTGACTCATAACGACCCTATAGGACAGAGGAGAACTGCCCTATAGGGTTTCCAAGGAGCCGTTGGTGGATTTGAACTGCTGATCTTTTGGTTAGCAGTCCTAGCTCTTAACCACTGTGCCACCAGGGCTCCACACAGTCTCTTAGGCAACTGATCATCAGAATATTTAAACTGAATGATTTGTTATTCTAAATTTGCTGCTTATCATCAAGTGCATTTCAATAAAACAGAGAAACCTCTATTTTAACTATTTCTTACATATGTGCTAATTCTCAAGAGATTGGTAAATTAAAATGGATTTTCCCAAGTACCTCATTTTTCTCTTATTTTTCATAAATATTATTGTCTAAATTTTCTTATCGCAATTAAATAAAATCTCCATCTCTCAAAATAAAATAACTGGATTAGAGCAACTTGCTCTACAAGTGCAGGATTTGAGTTTTCTGGAAGGTGTCAATCAGTAAGAAAGTACAGGCTAGGAGACCTGGGGTGCAGGGCAGCAGGGATGGAAGTACTGAAATGGTGACTTTCATTCTCACGCCATTCACACCATGTATACCAGCACTAAATCAATTTATCTTTGCTTCACAGGTCACTCAATACTATAAGCTAGCTGTGAGACGTTCTGTGATGCACACTTTTTCATCATGGTGCAATTTGTATTACTGGTCTTACCCTTAAGGACAGGTCATATGCTCCTAATCTGCTGTCTTCAACCCCCTACCTGCTCACCAAGTCTGGATAGTGGCTATTATGTGAATATATATTTGATCATTTATTACAGATTAACATACTCAGCAGTGTTCTTTGATGCAATGGGTAGATACCCAGCTCAACCTGAATTTAAGAAGGGAGAGATTTTATTGATTCATGTAACTATAAGTACAGAAGTGTTAACCAGCCTTTGAAAAAGCAGGGACTATGGGCTTCAGGGAACCCTGGTGGCGTAGTGGTTAAGTGCTACGGCTGCTAACCAAAGGGTCGGCAGTTTGAATCTGCCAGGGGCTCCTTGGAAACTCTATGGGTCAGTTCTACCCTGTCCTATAGGGTCACTATGAGTCGGAATCAACTCGACGGCGCTGGGTTTGGCTTTTGGTTTGGTATGGGCTTCAAGAATGCTGTCAGGCTCTGACTGTATTTCTTGACCCTCTGTGTCTGTTTGGCTTTATTCATGGCTGTGTCCAGGAGAGAGCTATGTCAACAGGGTTCTGACTCTTTCCCTTGATTCTGCTTGTCTCTGCCTGGCTTGACTTCTCAAACTTAAACATGTGACTAGGAAGGTGAAGCTCAGCCACCTCAGACTCTTAACTACTAGCTTAAAAACCCACAGGGGAAAAAGACTGTCTCCCAACAGTTCTGACAGATAATTTCTAGGATATTTTGGTCCGTCTGACTTGAGACATGCCCCCGTAACTGAACCTTTTCGCTGTAGAAAGAAGGTACTTGGATTGGCCATGACTGAGATTTGTTCTCCCCATTGTGGCAACGAATAGAGAGAGTTGACCCCAGGTGAATGTGGTGGAATTTGGTGGAAGGGGAACTTGACACCCACAGTTATCAACACAGCGAATCAACAAAAAGAAGCAAAAACCTTATTTTCCTAAATTTTAAAAACACCTTATGTTGCTGCACATGTTTATTAAAGAACACACGACCATGCTAATAATTGTGCATGTATCTTTTCAATGTACTCTAATTTACATTTTTGATGAAACTGTATTCTAGTTTGTACACATTGGATATAATTACACTTTGCTCTTATTACTCTAGAATAATTGCTGCCAATAGAACACAAAGTGGGTGAAAAACCCTGATTATTACAGTGGATAGTATTCTTTTTCCATCTGTGTATATTTGAACATTTCTACAATAGTCGAATTAGAGAAAAAAGAGTGCATCTGTTTATTGGGGTCTGGTACTCCAGGATTGAGTAACATTACTTGTTGCCCTAAATGTCAATGCTCTTGACTAATACCATACAGACCCCAGAGAATCACTTTCCTATATCCTCAAAATGAAAGGCAATTCTGCTTAAATGCTGTGAATATTTGTGTGATGTTTCCTTGCTAGTGTCACAGTCAATGTTTCTTCGGAGTGCAGGGCAGACTTGAGCAGGAGACTCATTTAAGTTAGATAAAAAACAAACTGTCCAATTCTTTCTCACAGCAAGAATGTGGTAGATTCTTGCATTATGGAATATTTCTTGCTTCTTACATTGCAATTTGTGGTTCTAGTATAAGCCACAGATTACAACAGTATTCGCATGGTAACTGAGGAATGTTTTACAGTTTCAAGTAATTTATATTACTCTTAGAATGTCACGTGAATTAAGTGTGATACCAGTTCAACTAGATGAAAAATGAATACTAGAATTGTGTGCAATTTTAATTTTGGTAGCAATGTAAGATTTTAAAAATTTATTATAAGATTTATAATATTAAATAGAAGTTTCCTGTTTAAATAATTTTATGTTCATTAATTTTAATTTATATTTGATTTATAACTTTAATAGATAATGTTGAATAATTCAGAAGAAAAATAATGCTTTGAAAACATACAGAAAATAATTTTAATTTTTGATATTTTTACATATATTCTAATTTATGATTTTGATCAAACTATATTTTTATATTCAGTTTGTACACATTGAATATAATTACTTTTTGTTTTTAATCTCTTAAAATAATTGCTACCAATAGAACACAAAGTAGGTGAAAAACATTGATTATTACAACACAATCATTTTACTAAACTGAAGTGAAGAAAATATATTTTATAAAATAAATGTATAATAGGAAACCCTGGTGGCATAGTGGTTAAGAGTTTGGTTGTTAATCAAAAGGTCGGTGGTTTGAATCCACCAGGTGCTCCTTGGAAACCCTATGGGGCAGTTCTACTCTGTCCTATAGGGTCTCTTTGAGTTGGGATAACTATTTTACTAAACTAAATAGAAGAAAATATATTTTACAAAATGTATAATAACTCATAAATTATATGATAACTATTTTATTAAACTAAATAGAAGAAAATATATTTTATAAAATGTAAACTAACTCATAAATTATATTATAATAGTACAAATTATTATTATAAATTATACTTGTCTTTATTTTGTCATTATGAAAGTATATTGGCCAAGGTAAAAAGATAGGGCATGTATTGGAAAGTATATGTATGACCTCTTGTTACGGGTTGAATTATGTCCCCCCAAAAATGTGTGTATCAATTTGGCTGGACCATAATTCCCAGTATTGTGTGATTTTCCTGTATGTTGTAAATCCTGCCTCTATGATGTTAATGAGGGAGGATGGGCGGCAGTTGTGTTAGTGAGGCAGGACTCAACCTACAAAACTGGTTTGTGTCTTGAGGCAACCTCTTGAGATATAAAAGAAGCAAGCAGAGAGACAGGGGGACCTGATACCACCAAGAAAACAGTGCTGGAAGCAGAGTGCTTCCTTTGGACCTGGGATCCCTCCCTGCTCACAGAAGCTCCTATTCTGGGGGAAGATTGATGAGAAAGCTAACAGAAAGAGAAAGCCTTCCCCTGGAGCTGACACTCTGAATTTGGACTTTTAGCCTACTTTACTGTGAAAAAACAAAAACTTCTCTGTTAAAGCCATCTACCTGCAGTATTTCTGTTATAGCAGCACTACGTAACTAAGACAGCTCTATTTTTATTCTTTATGCCCCACTAATATTAAAGTCAGGATTGAACAGACAATACAAGAAATTTGTTTAAACCTGGGCATTGTGAGAGAATTTAAGGTGTTGATAAAAGCAGCATTGAAATGATTTACTTTAGGAACAAGGTCTGTGAAGAGAGGAAAATGAAGTCAGGAGGTAGCTCATAAGTGGGCAAATAGGAGTTAGCTGAAAGATGAAGTTTATGCTAAAGGGCAAAGGACAGATTTGGGGGAGTTTTTCCTATTCTTAGGGTTTGCTTGAGTTACTGTGACTTTATTTGTGTTTTTGTTCCAGATATGCCTTTTTTAATTCTCTATTATCTTGTACATAAAATCTCATAATGAAAAATTCACAATGGAAAAATTTTTTTGTGAGTTTAAATCTCAGCGTGAAAATTCAGGAATGCCATAAATTTTACAAGTAGTCTCTGACTTATGATCAGTTCTGATGTAAGTCAAACACCTCTCTTTTTTTTTTTCCATTATTATTGCTTTTTATTACCAGTATCTTTATAAATCCAACCTTTGTCTTTGGGGGTTGGAAACATTACATATAAACTTACATATATATTTTAGTACATACATACATACATCAAAAAGTACACAAATCATAAAATTTTATTCTGACGATGAAGACGAGTTGGATGACTTTGGCGTTTTGTCAGTTCTAGTAATAAAACCACTTGTGAAAGGCTCTGGACCACCTGCATTATCCCTGGGAATGGGGATGGCGTTTCTAGTCAGAAAATTACTTGGAGTTGTCTATATGATCCTTTTCTTTTTCTCTTCGTATATTTTGTGGTAACATCTCACTGCTTCCTGAATCTGCCTATCAACTTTAACAAAGCAATCAGCATTTGGGTCCATACTTTCAAGTAACTGATGTAGTTTTGAAAACTAAATCTATATGGTAATGTTTTGAACAGTAAATAATAAAACTGAACATCTGCTAGTAAACAAATGTGCTGCAACATTTTCTGTAGTACATATTACAAACGATAAGATGTACAAAAAAAGACGGTCATAAGTATGGTCCATTGTAATTTGAATACTTCCTAAGTCAGAGACTAACTATTTATATACTTATATTTTTTTCTTTGAGCTTTTTTGGTCTAGAAGACAGGATAAAACTGCTACTAGTCAGTTCTACTTAATCTTTCTTAACCTCTCTGTACCTGTTCCCTCATGTATAAAATGGATATTTTAGTGATACTTGCATCATAGGTTTGTTGTGGGGATTAAGTATGTTAATACATGTAAGCTACATAGATTAGTGCCCAGTACACAGAAAGCCCTATATAAGTGTTTGCAGCTTTTTTTTTTTTTTTTTTTAATCTTCATCCTTATTCACACTGCTGCTCTGACATTCCTTGGTAATGGTGATGGGTAGTGAGGAAATAAGGTGTGGTGAGGATGCATCTTCTCCTTGATCTTCATTGAAACCCTGGCGGCGTAGTGGTTAAGTGCTATGACTACTAACCAAAGGGTCGGCAGTTCGAATCCTCCAGGTGCTCCTTGGAAACTCTATGGGGTAGTTCTACTCTGTCCTATAGGGTCGCTATGAGTTGGAATCGACTCGATGGCACTGGGTTTGGTTTTTCTGGGTTACCCATGCTGGCATCCATGTTGAGAAGTCATCTTCCTTTAAAGTTTCCACACAGATTATTGCCACATCCTGACCACAAGACTTCTTTTGTTTCTCTTCATACTTAACTATTTCATATTGATTTTGAGCACGAGTGTTATTTGGCCCCGGAAAATTCTGTCAGCCCCATCTACTTAGATACTGCAAGCAGCCACCTCTATTCTAATGCTCTGTTGCAACCCGGGTAAGAAGGAAACTCAGAAACTCAACAAAGCTTGCTACCTCACATTCTCCCTGGGAACTGGCAGAAACTCATCATCTCTCAGGTTATCTCAAATTTATGAGAGATTTCTGTCCTGTAACCCCATCTGAAGACTCAACCAGGGGCAAGGAGGCAGATGTAGGACACGGGGCCTTGATTAGGCTTCCAGCCTCTCTGGCTTCCTTACCTCTGGCTTATCTCTTTTCTTTCTCTTATCTCTTGGTCCCAGCCCAGGTTATCTTCCAATGGAATTTATGAAATCTGAGCTAGTCGGTCTTCCAAATCTGTAGTTTGCGCCTCTGGGTCTTACAGCCCAATGCTTTGACTTTTATAACTGAAAATACAGCACTCCCTTACCCCAACCCTCATCCCAGATATTCGCTTTTTCTCCTTTTCTCTGTTGGCAAAGTTTTCCTGGTGCTTCGGCAGACAAACTGATCTACTAATTCCATTGAGAGAAAAGGCAAAGAGCAAAAAGAAAAAATGATTTATAATTCAAAACATGATTCTCTTCTAGTGTCTCTGTTTTCTGAAAAAGAAAACTGACTTCTTATTTAGCTGTGCTCTTCCCTGCCTGCCATCTCCTAAAGGGTGAGAACCATTTTCTGTGCAGAATCTATTACTCAAGAATATGGTAACTCCCTCATCATGCAATATAGTATGTGACCCTATGGGTGGAATTTCACCGCGACTCTCTAGAGTTAAGCCTAAATAATGGGTTACCTTTGTAACTGCCTTGAGTAGAGTTGCCAGTCATTCTGTAAGGGGTTTCCTTCTTCCAAGTGCTGACCTAAGCCACCCCCACCTGTAATTACCCTGATCTAGGATAAGTGCTTGATGGTTCGAACCCACCAGCTGCTCCATGGGAGAAAGATGTGGCAGTCTGCTGCTTCCCTAAAATTACAGCTTTTGAAACCCTATGGGGCAGTTCTATTTTGTCCCATAGCATTGATAAAGGGTAGCTATGACGTGGAATTGACCTGAAGGCAATGGGTTTTTTGGGGGTATTGGTGATGACGGGGGCTGAAGTTCTCCTTCATGGACCAGCCCTGGTAAACTTTTTGTATATGGGTTAAGAATTAACTTTGCTTCTAGTCAGAGCATTACCTAACTTCTGTCTAGGAAGTGACATTTAAAAAAATTTTTTTTTTAATTGTATTTTAAGTGAAGGCTTACAGAGGAAACTAGCTTTTCATTAAACAATCTACACACTGTTTTATGACATTGGTTGCCAGCCCCTCGACATGTCCACACTCTCCCCTTCTCGACCTTAGTTTCCCTATTACCATCTTTCCTGTCCCCTCCTGTTACCGGAATAAGGTTCTTGCCTCTCACTGGTCAAGAATAAGCAGGTAATAAGGCACGTAGGTTTCCACACGAGCAAAGCTCTACTGAAGAGATTTGCAAGCAGAGACAAAGAGGACCTAGAGCAGTGCATACCCTCATCTCACAGAACAAAAGACAGGCCTGAGTTTTTAAAAGTTCTTGGGCAGGAAAAGATTCATGCTTATTCATAGGCACAGCCGGAGATATGTTAACTAAGGTGCATGCCGCAGCTTTCCAATATGGCTCCTGTTCTGGAGGCCCTGGGATTCATAGCAGGACTTATTATGGGGTGTCACACCTGTGCAGTCTCTCACTCCCCAGGTTCGATTCCCCAGCTGGGGCTGTAGCCCCTCACTGCCCCTGGTGGAAGGTCACACAGCGGTCACAGGTGGATGTTCTGCACATGTCCCTGGGCCTGGTTTTCTCCAGCTGCTTCTGAAAGGCAACTTAGAAGAAGTTTGTGGGCTATTTTTAGATACCCTGCCTGATTGTTCTGGGGAAAGGCTTTGTTTCTGCGCCCTGGCCCATTTCTTTTTACTTTGCAGATTTGGGGGCCCCTCTGTTCCTTGTCTTACTAAGTCTCTAGGTTCCATACTCAACCCTCTATTACCTCCCTTATAGTCTATTTCTCTTTTATCTGCTTCTCCTCTAACCACACCAGTCTCTTCGCTATTTGTCAAACATGCACCCTCTAATCTCAGGGCGTTTGCTTCCTATATTACTCCTGCCTTCTTGTCCTTGCCCTTGGGCTGGTGTATCCATTAGTCTCATTTTGTCTAATGGGCCTGCCTAATCTTTGACTGAAGGGTGAACCTCAGGAGTGACTTCATTACTGAGCTAAAAGGGTCACCGGAGGCCATACTCTTGAGGTTTCCCAAGGCTCTGTCAGATCAGTAAGTCTGATCTTTTTATTTATTGATTTTATTTTTATTTATTTATTTTCATTGTATTTTAGATGAAGGTTTACAGAGCAAACTAGCTTCTCATTAAGCAATTAATGTACATATTGTTTTGTGACATTGGTTGCCAACCCCATGGCACATCCACACCTTCCCCTTCTCAACTTCAGTTTCCCCATTACCAGCTTTTCTGTCCCCTCCTGCCTTCTCGTTCTTGCCCCTGGGATGTTGTATCCTTTTAGTGCCATTTTGTTTTATGGGCCTGTCTAATCTTTGGCTCAAGGGTGAAACTCAGGAGTGACTTCATTACTGAGCTAAAAGGGTGTCCTGGGGCCATACTCTCAGAGTTTCTTTAGTCTCTGTCAGGCCAGGAAGTCTGGTCTTTTTTTGTGAGTTAGAATTTTGTTCTACATTTTTCTTCAGCTCTGTCCAGGACTCTCTATTGTGGTCCCTGTCAGAGCAGTCGGTGGTGGTAGCCAGGCACCATCTAGTTATGCTGGACTCAGTCTGGTGGAGGCTGTGGTAGTTGTTTTGCCTTTAGACTAATTAGTCCTTTAGACTAATCTTTCCCTTGTGTCTTTGGTTTTCTTCATTTTCCCTTGCATCAGACAGGGTGACAGCAGTGGAATATCTTAGATGGCTACTCACAAGCTTTTAAGACCCCTAGGCTGGGACATTTTCAAAAGTCAAAGAGAACTTACTAATTATGCCAAGACAATGGGTATGAATTGGGATAGTCTCTGGCAAAGCAAGATGTATGGCATTCTACATATAGTTCACAGACAATGTAGACTGCTTCACAACCAAAAGCCTTAGCCATGTCCACTCCCTCCATATGGTTACTACTTAGTCTTTTGGCATCAGCTATGCAGCTCAAGAAAGTGTATGCTAAGTTTATGCTTGTATATAGTCAGTGATCCCTCTCTGATTCACCAAGTTCTTCCAAGCCTGTGTGGCTTCTGTTGTTCGTAGCTGTGGTTTATTTTGTAAGAGGCCCATCTAAGAACAAAATGTTATTCTCGTATAGGCCAAACAAAAGAAAGTGCTTACTCCAGACAAAATGCTTAGCAATTTTCTCTAAAAATATATCTCTGGGAGAGAATTCTCTGAAAGAATTTTTCTGTGGAGCTCAAACTCCTTTCCCAAAATCAGGTCTGTCTCTCAGTCATGTGCCCCAGGCCACTGCTATATGGTATTATCCCCTTTACTCTGTCTTGCAGTGCTGATGTGGATAGACTTTTTAGAAATGCATAACCAAAAAATGGGTTCTAAATGTAACTTTCTACAGCCCCCATCCCTTCTAAATGTTCTCCAAGGGTCCAGAGAATTGAATCTCTCCAGAAATTTGCAAGGCTGTGTTGATTTTTTTTTCCCTACTTGTACAGATTCTCATGAATCTACCTAGAAAATTTAGCATTCAGCAGTTTGTTTACACTTAATTTCATCACCATCCACTGGTTTATCTAAATTTAGTATTGGTTTTAAGAACTGCCTCATCCCCACATACCAATTCTCTCCCATCTATCATCTCAAGATGGCTTGGTTCAGCGGTGTACATGTTTGTCATAGACAGTCTCCTCTACCATTATTAGCCCACAAGACTCAGTTGTGTAAGAAATGTTTTTTTTTCCTAAATTCGAACTTAGTTTTAAATAGGAATTCTAGTTCCATAGGTGGTAGAAGTCTAATATCTGTCAATTCTAGATAATCTTAATCCATTTAAGGTTTATCCTTGGCTGATGAATCTCATATTTCATTGAGAAAATCAGACAAATATTTCCTCACCCTCCTTTCACCAAATCCACCAGACTCCTGCTTTTCTGTCGGGCTTGACCTTCCCGAATTTCAATGGAGGAAACTTCACTGCTTCTAAGGCAACTCCTCTACTGTGCTATAGCTCTCCAACCATCCCACCTTCTCAAGTAGTCCTCTCCTGCGATTATCCATCTTTTCTTAGTTTTCCCTAAGTTCTTCAAGGTTCAGTTGTTTGTAGTTTAGAATTCAGGCTTTTTCAACTCAAAAGGTTTAGCTTCTGAAGATTCTCTGCCATTTTCCTCCAGGTTTTCAGTGGTAGCAATGTTGTTGTTAGGTGCCATTAAGTCAGTTCTGACTTAGCAACCCTGTGTACAACAGAGCGAAAAACTGCTAGGTCCTGCACCATCCTCACAATCTTTTTTATGTTTCATACCATTGTTGCAACCACTGTGTCAATCTATCTCATTGAGGGTCTTCCTCTTTTTGGTTACATTGTTGTTGTTAGGGAGGTCAAGTTGGTTCTGACTCATAGTGGCCCTATGTACAACAGAATGAGACACTGCCAGGTCCTGCCTCCTCCTCACAATCATTGCTATGTTTGAGCCCATTGTTGCAGCCACTGTGTCAATCCACCTTGTTGAAGGTCTTCCTCTCTTTTGCTGACCCTCTACATTACCAAGCATAATATTCTTCTCCAGGGACTGGTCCCTTCTCATAACATGTCCAATGTACATAAGATGAAGTCTTATCAGCCTCACTTCTAAGGAGCATTCTGGCTGTACTTTTTCCAAAACAGATTTTTTTGTCTTTCTGGCAGTCTGTGGTATGTTCAATATTTTTTGCCAACACCATAATTCAAAGGCATCAATTCTTCTTGGTTCTTCCTTATTCATTGACGAGTTTTCACATACATATGAGGTAATTGAAAATGCCATGGCTTGGGTCAGACACAGCTTAGCCTTCAAAGTGACATCCTTGCTTTTTAACACTTTAAAGAACCCCTTTGCAGCATTTTTGTGCAATGCAATATGTCATTTGACTTCTTGACTGCTGCTTCCATGGGTGTTGATTGTGAACCCAAGTAAAATGAAATCCTTGACAACTTCAATATTTTCTCCATTCATCATGATGTTGCTTATGGGTCCAGTTGTGAGGATTTTTGTTTCCTCTATGTTGAGGTGTAATCCATATAAAGGCTGTAGTCTTTGATCTTCATCAGTAAGTACTTCAAGTCCTCTTCACTTTCAGCAAGCAAGGTTGTGTCACTGGCATATTACAGGTTGTTAACGAGTCTTCCTCCAATCCTGATGCCACATTCTTTATATAGTCCAGATTCTCGCTTTATTTGCTCAGCATACAGGTTGAATAGTATGGTGAAAGGATACAACTTTGATGCATATCTTCCCTAACTTTAAGCCATGAATATCCCCTTGTTCTGTTTGAACAACTGCCTCTTGATCTATGTACAGGTTCCTCATGAGCACGATTAAGTATTCTGGAATTCCCGTTCTTCACAATGTTACCCATAATTTGTTATGGTCCACACAGCCTTTGCAAAGTTAATAAAACACAGATAAACCTCTTTCTGGTATTTTCTGCTTTCAGCCAAGATCCATCTAAATATCAGCAATGATATCCCTCCTTCCATATCCTCTTCTGAATCTGGCCTGAATTTCTGGCAGTACCCTGTCAATGTACCACTGCAACCATTTTTGAATGATCTTCAGCAAAATTTTATACATTAATGATTATGTTCAATAATTTCCACATTCTGTTGGATCACATTTCTTTCCAATGGGCACAAGTATGAATCTCTTCCAGTCAGTTGGCCAGGAAGCTGTCTTCCAAATTTCTTGGCAGAGAGGAGTGAGCCCTTCCAGTGTTGGATCCATGGGTTGAAACATCAGTTGGTATTCTGTCCATTCCTGGAGACTTACTTTTCACCAATGCCTTCAGTGCATCTTGGACTTTTTCCTTTAATGCCATTGGTTCTGGATCATATGCTACCTTCTGAAATGGTTGAACATTGACCAGTTCTTTTGGTACAGTGACTCTGTGTATTCTTTCCATTTTCTTTTCATGCTTCATGCATTGTTCAATTTTTTGCCCATAGAATCCTTCAATACCGCAAGTTGAGGCGTGAATTTTTTCTTCTGTTCTTTCAGCTTGAGAAATGCTCAGTGTGTTCTTCCCTTTTGATTTTCTAACTCCAGGCCTTTATGTATTTCATTATAATACTTTATCTTTGTGAGCCATGATTTGAAATCTTCTGTCCAGATCTTTTACTTTACCATTTCTTCCTTTCGCTTTAGTTACTCGATGTTCAAGAGCAAATTTCTGAGTGTCTTCTGACATACATTTTGATCTTCTCTTTCTTTCCTGTCTTTTTAATGTTTTTACTGCATCAAATCTATTCTTGAGATGGTATGTAAATTCAGGAGAGATATATTCAAGGTCAACTTTGGCTTTCATGGACTTGTTTGAATTTTCTTCGGTTTCAACTTGAACTTGCATATGAGCAATTGATGGTCTGTTTTGCAGTCAGTTCCTGGTCTTATTCTGACTGATGATATTGAGCTTCTCCTCAGCCACCTTCCACAGATTTAGTCAATTTGATTCCTGTGTATTTTGTCCGGTGAGGTCCACACATGTAGTTGCCGTTTATATTGTTGGAAAAAGATATTTGCAATGAATAAGTCATTGGTCTTGCAAAATTCAGTGATCTCCAGCATTGTTTCTATCACCAAGGCTGTATTTTCCAACTACTGTTCCTTCTTTTTTGTTTCCAACTTGCTCATTACAATCATTAGTAATTTTCAATGCATCTTGATTACATGTTTGATCAATTTCAGGCTGCAGAAGCTGGTAAAAATCTTTAATATCTTCATCTTTGGCATTAGGGGTTGGTGTGTAAATTTGAATAATAGTCAGACAAACTGGTCTTCCTTGTAGGCTTATGGATATCGTCCTATCACTGACAGCGTTGTACTTCAGAATAGATCTTGAAATACTCTTTTTGATGATGAACGTGTCACCATTCATCTTCAATTTGTCCTTCCCAGCATAGTACAGCATACGATTAACTGATTCACAATGGCCAGTGACAGTCCATTTCAGCTCACTAATGCCTAGACTATTGATGTTATGAGTTCCATTTCATTTTTGATGACATCTAATTTTCCTAGATGCACATTTTGTACATTCCATGTTCCAATTATTACTGGATGTTTGTAGCTGTTTCTTCTCATTTTGAGTCATGCCACATCAGCAAATGAAGGTCTTAAAAGCTTTTCTCCACGTTGTCTTAGTTACCTAGTGTTGCTATAACAGAAATACCACAAGTGGATGGCTTTAACAAACAGAAATTTATTTTCTCACAGTTTAGGATGGTAGAGGTCTGCAATCAGAGCACCAGCTCTAGAGGGAAGTTTTCTCTCTCTGCTCTGGAGGAAGGTCCTTGTCTCTTCTGAGCTTCTACTTCTGGGCGATCTTCATGTGGCTTGGCATTTATCTTTCCCCCATCTCTTCACTTCTTGAATGTTTTTTAATCTGTTTTGTATCTCAAAAGAGATTGACAAAAGACACACCCTTCTCTAATCCTGTCTCATTAACATAGCAAAAACAATTCATTCCAAATGAGATTATAGCCACAGGCATAGAGGTTAGGATTTACAACACATATATATTTTTTTATTTTGGGGGGACACAATCCATAACACACATCATTAAGGTCAGCTCTACTTTGAAAAGGCAGCTCTTCCCTAGTCGAATTTTGAGTGCCTTCCAACCTGAGGGGCTCATCTTCTGACACTATACCAGACAATGTTCTGCTGCTATTAATAAGATTTTCACTGGCCAATATTTTTAAAAGTAAATGGCTGGGTCCTTCTTCCTAGTCTGGTTTAGTCTTAAAGCTCCACTGAAAGCCATGAGTGGCCCTGCTGGTATTTGAAATACTGGTTGCATACTTCCAACATCACAGCCACATGCAAGCCAACACAGTACAACAAACTGACAGATGAGTGGTGGAGTGGTAGTAATAATAAAAAAAAAATAGGTACCTCAAAATCTAGTTTGGAAGATTAACAGGATAAAAAGGACTTTCTAGAGTGATAAACACATTGGTTAAGCAGTACAAGGTATAATACCCTGTTACACTTTGGTTTACGATGTCACTATGTCTTTTCTAGCTTTGGCTCTGCCCCTAGCAGGATCTAAGGCAAGCCCATGGAGTGCTATGTGTTCCTGTTGAGATCCTCATCATTCCCCACTTTTACTACTATGAATGGTCAAAGGTACTCACTCTAAGAAAGTGGCTGTAATGAGGCCTGAACATTGACTTCCTTTTAGGAGATAATCACTAGGAATAACCTTACTGTCCCTGACGTCCAAGCCTCCTTATTCATCTTTCATAACTTATATTCTCATCCCATATGGTTCTAGCACAACCTTCCCCAACCCTTTAAGATTTTACTGTGCCAGATTGCATGAATTCTTAGTCCATCACCAGCAAAGCTCTCATATACTTCATCTTCTTATCTAAATATATCTTTCACATACTTGCTCTGAGTTCTGGCTTCCTCTGACCAGTGGTGACCATTTTTCTTCCATATCTCATACATCCCTGAACCTGGAGGTGGGCTAGCTTTCCTCTTTGTTCTCTCCATTTCTTCCAGACAATTACTTCTTCCTTCTCTCTGTGTGTAGACCTGCCTTTGAAGCACATGCTTTAAGATTATCTTCTCTGTTGTCTCTCCTTGTTAGTCTAAGAACTTCTTACCAGGTCTCTTAATTTCATGAAGATAAAATCACCCAGATCACTGACTTTATCTCTTCAATTCCTCATACTTTTTTTAGCCTCAATATCTACATAAACGATTTATCTAACACCCAGTTCTAGTAGTTCCTTAGTGTTCCTCCAATGAGCTTGTTTTCTATCTTTACTCACCAACCCTTCTTCTGGTCATATTCCAGACCTTGGTATCATCGACAACTGCACCAACTCCAAATTATCATTCTCTGACAGCACTTCTTTTCTTTCCAATTCACTACTAGTAATACTCCCCCACATGTCTGTCAGTTTGTTGTACTATGGGGGTGTCTTAGGCTGGCTTTTCTAGAGAAGCAAAACCAGTAAAGCATATGAATATATATAAAGAGATTTATGTCAAGGACACAGCTCACAGGATTGTAGAGGTTGGAATGTGCCAAGTCCTTGGATCAGGATAGAGGCTTTTCCCAATTCACAGAGCTGCAGAAGCTGATGAACCCAAGATCAGGAGGTCAGAGAGGAGGGCTCCCGCTCACAAGCTGTGAAGGTTGTAGAATTCCCAAGGTCAGCAGGCAAGACTGCAAGGCGAACCCAAGATCGGCAGGTTGGGGAGCAGGACTCTTGCTCACAGGCCATGAAGATTGACAAATCCCAAGATGGACAGGCAAGGTGCTAGCTCAACTCCCAAGAACTGGAGGTCAGACATGAGACAGCTGTTGGATCCAGAACAAGCCAAACAACCTTGACAAGGTGAACAGGAAGAAAGTAGGTGGTGGAAGGTAGAGAAATGAAGGCTGAGGGGGTGCTGAGCTGCCACAGGCCCCAACCCTACTGGTACCACTCAACAGATTCCATTATGGGGGTGATTACATATCAAATTTCAACAGGAAAGTGATCACAACATTATGTTGTTGTTGTTGTTAGGTGCTGTCGAGTCAGTTCCGACTCAGCGATCCTATGCACAACAGAACGAAACACTGCCCGGTCCTGAGCCACCCTTACAATCATTGTTATGCTTGAGCTCATTGTTGCAGCAACTGTGTCAATCCACCTCGTTGAGGGTCTTCCTCTTTTCCGCTGACCCTGTACTCTGCCAAGCATGATGTCCTTCTCCAGGTACTGATCCCTCTTGACAACATGTCCAAAGTATGTAAGACGCAGTCTCACCATCCTTGCCTCTAAGGAGCATTCTGGCTGTACTTCTTCTAAGACAGATTTGCTCATTCTTTTGGCTGTCCATGGTATATTCAATATTCTTCGCCAGCACCACAATTCAAAGGTGTCAATTCTTCTTCAGTCTTCCTTATTCATTGTCCAGCTTTCACATTCATGTGATGCAATTGAAAATACCATGACTTGGGTCAGGCACACCTTAGTCTTCAAGGTGACATCTATGCTCTTCAACACTTAAAGAGGTCCTTTGTAGCAGATTTACCCAAAACACTGAGAATCATCACCCAGACAAGTTGACACACAATCAGCTTGTGTATTGCTGTGATGCTGGAAGCTATGCCACTGGTATTCAGATACCAACAGAGTCACCTGTGGCAAACAGGTTTCAGCTGAGCTTCCAGAGTAAGACAGACTAGGAAGAAGGACCCGACAGTGTACTTCTGAAAAGAATTAGCCTGTGACAACCTTATGAATAGCAGTGGAACGCTGCCTGATATAGTGCCAGAAGATGAGACCCCCCCCCCGCCCCAGGTTGGAAGGCACGCAAAAGATGACTAGCGGAAGAGCTGCCTCCTAAAAGTAGAGTCATTTCGGGAACTTCATTTGCTGATGTGGCATGACTCAAAATGAGAAGAAACAGCTGGGAACATCCTTTAATAATCGGAACGTGGAATGTACAAAGTTCGAATCTAGGAAAATTGGAAATAGTCAAAACTGAAATGGAATGCATGAACATCAATATCCTCAGGATTATTGAGCTGCAATGCACTGTTATTGGCCACTTTTAATTGGATAATTGTATGGTCTACTATGCTGGGAACGACAACTTGAAGAGGGATGGCGTGGTATTCATCACCAGAAAGAATATTTCAAGAGCTATCCTAAAGTACAATATTGTCAGTGATAGGATAATATCCATATGCCTACAAGGAAGACCAGTTAATACGACTATTATTCAAATTTGCCCACCAACCACTAAGGCCAAAGAGGAAGAAATTGAAGATGTTTATTAGCTTGTGCAGTCTGAAATTCATGGAACATGCAATCAGAATGCATTGATAATAACTGGTGATTGGAATGCAAAAGTTGGAAACAAAGAAGAATCAGTAGTTGGAAAATATTGCCTTGGTGATAGGAACGATGCTGGAGATCGCATGATACAAGTTTGCAAGACCAACGACTTCACTGCAAATACCTTTTTTCACCAATATAAACAATGACCATACACATGGACCTCACCAGATGGAATACACAGGAATCAAATCGACTACATCTGCGGAAAGACAGGATGGGAAAGCTTAACATCATTAGTCAGAACAAGGGCGGGGCCGACTGTGGAACAGACCATCAATTGCTCATACGCAAGTTCAAGTTGAAACTGAAGAAAATTAGAACAAGTCAACCAGAGCCAAAGTACAACCTTGAGCATATCCCACCTGAATTTAGAGACCATTTCAAGAATAGATTTGATGTGTTGAACACTGATGACCAAAGACCAGATGAGTTGTGGAGTGACATCAAGGACATCACCCATGAAGAAAGCAAGAGGTCATTAAAAAGACAAGAAAGAAATAAAAGACTAAAACGGATGTCAGAAGAGACTCTGAACTTGCTCTTGAATGTTAAATAGCTAAAGCAAAAGGAAGAAATGAAGTGATAGAGCTGAACAGAAGATTTCAGAGGGTGGCTTGAGAAGACAAAGTAAAGTATAATATTATGATGACATGTGCAAAGAGTTGGAGATAGAAAACCAAAGGGAAGAACACACTCGGCATTTCTCAAGCTGAAAGAACAGAAGAAAAAATTCAAGCCTCAAGTTGCAGTAGTGATGGATTCCATGGGGAAAACATTAAATGACGCAGGAAGCATCAAAAGAAGATGAAAGGAATACACAGAGTCATTATATCAAAAGGAATTGGCCAATGTTCAACCATTTCAAGAGGTGGCATATGATCAAGAACCAATGGTACTGAAGGAAGAAGTCCAAGCTGCACTGAAGGCATTGGTGAAAAACAAGGCTCCAAGAATTGATGGAATATCAATTGAGATGTTTCAACAAATGAATGCATCTCTGGAAGTGCTCCCTCATCTATGCCAAGAAATTTGAAGACAGTTACCTGGCCAACCAACTGGAAGAGATCCACATTTATGCCTATTCCTAAGAAAGGTGATCCAACCTAATGCAGAAATTATCGAACAATATTGTTAGTATTACACACTAGTAAAATTGTGCTGAAGATCATTCAAAAGCAGCTGCAACAGTATATTGATAAGGAACTGCCAGAAATTCAGGCTGGATTCAGAAGAGGACATGGAACCAGGGATATCATTGCTGATGTTAGATGAATCCTTGCTGAAAGCAGAGAATATCAAAAAGATGTTTACCTGTCCTTTATGCAAAGGCATTCGACTGTGTAGATGATAACAAATTACAGATAACATTGAGAAGAATGGGAATTCCAGGACACTTAATTGTACTCATGAAGGACATGTACATAGATCAAGAGGCAGTTGTTGGAAGAAACTAGGGGATACTGAGTGGTTTAAAGTCAGGAAAGGTATGCATCGGTGTTGTATCCTTTCACCATACCGATTCTATCTGTATGCTGAGCAAATAATAGGAGAAGCTGGACTGTACGAAGAACAGAGCATCAGGGTTGGAAGAAGACTCATTAACAACCTGTGTTATGCAGATGACACAAATTTGCTTGCTGAAAGTGAAGAGGACTTGAAGCACTTACTGATGAAGCTCAAAGACCACAGCCTTCAGGATGGATTGCACCTCAACATAAAGAAAACAAAAGTCCTCACAACTGGACCAGTAAGCAACATCATGATAAATGGAGAAAATATTGAAGTTGTGAAGGATTTCATTTTACTTGGATCCACAATCAACAGTCATGGAAGCAGCAGTCAAAAAATCAAAAGACACATTGCCTTGGGCAAATCTGCTGCAAAAGACCTCTTTAAAGTGTTGAAAAACAAAGACACTACCTTAAAAACTAAGGTGCAGCTGACCCAAGCCATGGTATTTTCAGTGGCATCATATGCATTCGAAAGGTGGACAATGAATAAGTAAGACTGAAGAAGAATTGACGCCTTTGAATTGTGGTGTTGGTGAATAATGTTGAATATACCACGAACTGCCAAAAGACTGAACAAATCTGTCTTGGAAGAAATACAACCAGAATGTTGCTTAGAGGCAAGGATGGCGAGACCGTGTCTTACATACTTTGGACATGTTGTCAGGAGGGATCAGTCCCTGGAGAAGGACATCATGCCTGGTAAAGTACAGGGTTAGTGAAGAAGAGGAAGACCATTGATGAGATGGACTGACATCGTGGCTGCAACAATGGGCTCAAGCATGACAACAATTGTGACCATGGCACAGGACTGGGCCATGTTTTGCTCTGTAGTACATAGGATCGCTATGAGTTGGAACTCACTGGTTGGCAAGTCGCTCTGACCAAAAGCCTTTGATCTTTTTGACCCCTGTCTTTCTCTCATCTGAGATAGGATACATGAGCATAAGATGCACTGGTGATGAACGGCAGTCCCTGTCATGAACTGAATTGTGTCCCCCAAAATGTGTGTCAACTTGGTTAGGCCATGATTCCCACTATTGTGTGGTTGTCCTGCATTTTGTGATTTTCTATGTATTATAAATCATAATCTCTGCCTGTTGCTTAAGGGATGTAACACCCTTGCTCAGGGAGCAATGTAAAGGGATCCAATATAGAGTTTCCCTGGGGTTTGGCCTGTACCACCTTTTATTTTATAAGAGATAAGAGGAAAGGGAAGCAAGCAGAGAGTAGGGGACCTCATACCACCAAGAAAGCAGCGCTGGGAGGACAGTGTGTCCTTTGGAGCCGGGATTTCTGCACCGAGAAGCTCCTAGTCCAGGGGAAGAACCATGACAAGGTCTTCCCTCCACAGCTGACAGAGACAGAAAGCCTTCCCCTGGAGCTGACTCCCTGATTTAGGATTTCTAGCCTACTAGAGGAAACCCTGGTGGCGTAGTGGTTAAGTGCTACGGCTGCTAACCAAAGGGTCAGCAGTTCAAATCGGCCAGGCACTCCTTGGGAACTCTATGGGGCAGTTCTATTCTGTCCTATAGGGTCGCTATGAGTCGGAATTGACTCGACAGCACTGGGTTTTTGGGTTTTAGCCTACTAGACTGTGAGAGGAAACCCTGGTGGCATAGTGGTTAAGTTCTATGTCTGCTAACCAATGGGTCGGCAGTTTGAATTTGCCAGGCACTCCTTGGAAACTCCATGGGGCAGTTCTACTCTGTCCTACAGGGTCTCTATGAGTCGGAATCGACTCGATGGCACTGGGTTTGGTTTTTTAGACTGTGAGAAAATAAATTTCTCTTTGTTAAAGCTATCCACTTGTGGTATTTCTGTTATAGTAGCACTACTTGACTAAGACAGTCCCCGAAGAAGATAACCAAAAGAAAAAAAACCATCGCCATTAAGTCTATTCACTCATAGTGACCTTATAGGACAGAGTAGAACTGCCCCATAGGGTTTCCAAGGAGTGGCAGGTGGATTCAAATTGCTGACCTTTTGGTTAGCAGCCAAGCGCTTAATCACTTAGGGACTACATGTTATCAGACTACCATAACTACCAAAAGTTCCTCCCTGGCCCCTGTCCTTGTCATCTCCTTAAGGTTCCATGCTCAGCATTTAGGCAAAACATCATGGAGAAGGGGCAGGAGAGAATCCTTGAACTGGCTTAGTTAAAACCTAAAATGCCTCAATAATTACTAGTTTTACTGAGTTTGCACAAAAGTGACTACATAAAGCTTTCTGCTATTCTGTAGAACTGGGAAGTTATGTCAGTTACATAAAAACAAAGAAGGTGCATTATTACATATAGTTCTGTGACTGTGAAAATTCATACTCACTATCCTTGAGATTTATCCTTGAGATTTCTCTCCTTAAGCAGCTTGTGGCTTTCTTTATTGATTGGTCTGTCAAGAAGGGTGTGTAAATCTCAGTGAGTCTTCAAGATGTTCTACTTAGGTGCCAGGAGAAAATATTTGTACCCTACCACTGCCATCGAGTCGCATCCATTAATATTTCATTTTATATAAAAATAAGAAAGAAAATAATCTTTACTAAGATTTATATAGGGATTGACTTTGGGCCTTTACTCAGGCATATGTCAGTCACTTTCCATTAAGTGTTCTGAGGGCAGAGTGGAAGGTTCACTTTTCATCCATTTCAGCTTTTTGTGACTTACTTCATTGTATGTGCACCCAATTAAGTGGATTCATAAATAATATTATCTGGTTTTATTTGGAAACCCTCTTGGCATAGTGGTTGAGGGCTACGGCTGTTAACCAAAAGGTCAGCAGGGCGAACCCACCAGGCACCCCTTGGAAACTCTGTGGGGGCAGTTCTACTCTGTCCTGTGGGTCACTATGAGTCAGAATCTACTCCATGGCAATGAGTTTGGTTTTTTGTTTTATTTAAACTAAGCATTATAAAGTAGAAAAAAAAAATTGATTTAAAAAACTGAGGAAAGAAGAAAATGCTAATAACATTAAATACAAGCAAACAACAAAAACTGAGTGTGGATATGTCTCTTCCTAGTGGAAGTTCTTGTCAGCCACGCAAATTGGGACCATACATACAGTTTTAACAACAACAAACTGACCAAGAAAGTTCATGATTGCAAAAAGACCAGTTGGAAAAAGAAAAAAAAATTTTTTTTTTCTTTTTTTAATGCTGAAGAACACAAAGATGGATTGGATTGCATTGGGGAAATCTGCTGCAAAAAGCCTCTTTAAAGTGTTAAAAAGCAAAAATGTCACCTTGAAGACTAAGGCGCACCTGACCCAAGCCATGGTGTTTTCAATCACCTCATATGCATGTGAAAGCTGGAAGATGAATAAGGAAGACTGAAGAAGAATTGACGCCTTTGAATTCCGGCGTTGGCGAAGAATATTGAATACACTATGGACTGCCAAAAGAACGAATAAATCTGTTTTGGAAGAAATACAGCCAGAATGCTCCTTAGAAGTAAGGATGGCAAGACAACATCTCACGTGCTTTGGACGTGTTGTCAGGAGAGATCAGTCTCTGGAGAAGGACATCATGCTTGGTAAAGGAGAGGGTCAGTGAAAAAGAGGAAGACCCTCAACGTGATGGATTGACATAGTGGCTGCAACGACGGGCTCAAGCATAACAACTGCAAGGATGGCGCAGGACAGGGCAGTGTTTCCTTCAGTTTTACGTTGGATCACTATGAGTCAGAATCAACTGGACAGCAACTAACAACAACAGCAACATTGCTGAGGAGAACCCTTACCCTATGTGTATATTGGGGCTTCGGGTAGTAGCTAACAGTAATATGAAGTCTTCTACAATTAGCAAGACTGTATACAAAAACAGTATTTATTTCATCTTTATCTTATTCTTTTTCAATTTGTATTTATATGTTTTATAATGTTCATATGTTAGTATGGTAATGTGTGCATATAAGTTATGAATAAATATACACAGGAAGTGGACAGTTTTTCACTGATAGGGTGCAAAATAAAAAATACATAGAGATCACTGCTCAGTAGGACAGCAATTTGCAGAGCTTATTCTAAACCTAGGAAACTCTGGTGGCCTAGTGGTTAAGTGCTACGGCTGCTAACCAAAGGGTCGGCAGTTCAAATCTGCCAGGTGCTCCTTGGGAACTCTATGGGGCAGTTCTACTCTGTCCTGTAGGGTTGCTATGAGCCGGAATCGACTCGACGGCACTGGGTTTTTTTTTTTTTTTTTATTCTAAACCTAGTGAGAAATGGTAGAGCTACACAGTATTCTAAGTTATTTAGAGAAATAAGTTCCTCTGGAACCAATGTATTCTGTTCTCGGATCTCTTCTTTATAAAGTTATAAGCAAGGCCACTAGTCTTCACATATTCAGAATGAGTCCTAAGCCCTCCCGTTCATTAATTCATTCAAACATATGTATTAAGCCTATCCTATATGTAGATTTAGAAACCCTGGTGGTGTGGTGGTTAAGAACTATGGCTGCTAACCAAAAGGTCAGCAGTTCAAACCCACCAGGTGCTTCTTGGAAACTATGGGGCAGTTCTACTCTGTCCTATAGGGTCTCTATCAGTCAGAATTGACTCGATAGCAATGGGTTTGGTAATGGGTTTATATGTAGATTGGAAACCCTGGCAATGTAGTCATTAAGAGCTACGGCTACTAACCAAAATGTTTGCAGTTTTATTCCACAAAGTGCTCCTTGGAAACTCTATGGGGCAGTTCTATAGGGTCGCTATGAGTTGAAATTGACTTGACGGCTACTAGTTTTTGGTTTATGTATATAGATCAGGACAATGCAGAGCCTATAGTTCCTCTTGGGAGTTCCCAAAATCAGGTAACAAGAATTCTTAGCAACATTTCTAAATTGCTTTCTGTATTTGGCCTACATCTGACGCCATAGGGTGTGCACCAGGTACGTAAAGCAAGTTATAGGAAGAGGCTTATTGCTCAAGCTAAAAAACTAGACCTGCAAATTAATTCTGGATAATAACTGGGTTAAAGACTGATTTCCTGTAAAGTGCTATTTCCTCCTCCTTCTCCTCTTCCTTTTTTTCTAAGCATGAAAACAATGTTGCAGATAGAGGCATTCAGCAGTAATCAGGATTAAGCAGAGGAGATCATCGTGGTTAACATCTACCGAGTATTTACATTATTCTAAGCACTTTTTTTTTTTAAGCACTTTACTTCTATTAACTCATTTACTCCATACAACAACCCTCTAACTACTACAGTAATGCCCACTTTAAAGAGAAAATGAGGCACAGAGAAGTAATTTAGCTAATTTTACATATGGTAAGGAGTAGCTCTAGGAGGTCTGGCCAAAGAGTCCATGTTCTGAATGCTATAATACTATTAGCCCCCTTACTAATCAAACTTTATTCAGATATAATTTATATACAATAAATGCACCCATTTTAAGTGTACAGTTTGATAATTTTGACAAGTGTACGTACCCAAGTACTCAACAAACCAATCAAGGTGGAGGATATTGAAGTCACTGCAAAAAGTTGCCTCATGCCCCCTGGCATGAAATAGCAATTGAGTTATTGGCTCTTTTATCATGGTAATATGTCCATTTTTATCTCTGGTAATGTTCCTTGTTCTGAAGGCTACTTTGTCTCATAATAATATAACCACTTCAGCTCTTTTATGATTAGGATTTGCATGATATATTTTTTCATCCTTTTGCTTTTAACATGTGACTTTACATCTAGTGTAGCTTTTTATAGATATGCTTATAGGTAGCATATGGAATCCCTGGTGGGATAGTGGTTAAGTCCTATGGCTGCTCACCAAAAAGTCCGCAGTTTGAATCCATCAGGCACTCCTTGGAAACTCTATGGGGCAGTTCTACTCTGTCCTATAGGGTCGCTATGAGTCGGGATCAACTCGAGGGCAATGGGTTTGATTTTATTTATTTATTTAGTTATAGATCCCCAAAACCGATAGTGTATAGTATATATGCTCATATACCTTATAGTACTTGGGACTTATTTTTGTTTTGAAACTCTATGATTTTGCTCTTTGTTTTTATTCATTCCATCTGTTCCTTTTCTTTTCTCTACTCCTGCTTTCTTTTGGATTTTTTTTTTTTTTTTTTAGTATTCCATTTTATCATCACTTTTGGCTTATTAGCTCTATTTCTTTGTTTATTTTTTAGTGGTTGCTTTTTGGTTTGCAATATGAATTTTTAACTTATAGCCAACCTTCAAATAATTATATCATCTCACACATAATATGAGAAACTTAAAATAGTATTCCATTTTCTCAACTTCCTTTGAATTATTTTTGTCATATGTTTTACTTCTACTTATGTTATAAACCCAACAATTCATTGTGATTTTTACTTCAAATAGGCAATTATCTTTAAAATACATTTAAAAATAGGAAGAAAGTCTTTTGTATTGATCCACATATTTACCATTATTAGCACTTGATTTTTTTGTGTGTAGACTCAAATTTTTATTTGGTATCATTTTCCTTAAGCCAAAAACATTATCTTTAACATTTTTTGTACTTCAGATCTGTGGGTGATAAATTTTCTCAGATTTTGTTTGACTTATAATTATTTTGCCTTCACTTTTAAAAGATATCTTCACTGGGTGTAAAATTGTAGGTTGAATTTGTATCATTCTTCAACACTGTAAAGCTGCTGTTCCAGTGTCTTCTTGATTCCCTTGTTTCTAGTGAGAAAGTAGGGTAACATTTTTTTTAATCTTTTTTTTTCCCTAGACAATTTTTTTTAGGGGGGCGGTTAAGATTTGTTTTTCCCTTATTACTGATTTTCAACAATATATTTATGATATCCTTGGTGTGGTAAATGGAAACCCTAGTGGCATAGTGGTTAAGAACTACAGCTACTAACCAAAAGGTTGGCAGTTCAAATCCACCTGGCGCTCCTTGGAAACTCTGTGGGGCAGTTCTACTCTGTCCTATAGGGTCACTATGAGTCGGAATCGACTCAACAGCAACTAGTGTGGTTTTTTCTTGGCATGGTGTATGTGTGTGTAATTGTGTTTGTGCTTATCCTGCTTAGGAAATTCTAAATTTCTGGATATTAAAAAAAATAACGTCCAAAAAATTCGGCTTTAATCTACCAGTTAGGTCCAAAACGTTGGCTGTTTGAATCCACCAGGCACTTCTTGGCAGCCCTGTGGAGCAGTTCTGCTCTGTCCTATAGGCTCTCTATGAGTCAGAATCGACTCAACAGCAACTTTTTTTTTAATTAGGTTTCAAGAAGATGTAAACACTCAAAGCCAATATACAAATGTAAAATGAAATTGAGACCTTTACTTTATAATCCAAGTATTTAAAATGTAGTTTCAAATACCCAACTATTTCAGGTAAAATTGGACTTTTGCCTCAAAAAGGCAATATTCTCCAGAATTTTCATTTAATTTTGACTATGAAAAACATGGCTGGGGAGAATTTGCATTAATTATTCAACTGGTAAATTTAACAACTAGTCTCTTATGACGGCACTGGGTTATTTTGGGTTAGTCTCTTATGAGTGGCTCTTTTTTGAAAATAGTAAAGACCTCAATTTGTTATGATATCATATTGAACTGATTTTATTTAAATAACACAGTTATATCATAGTGGCCAAAACGGATGTAATGAAAAGTACAAAATGCAAGAAAAGAGAAAATGGAGTTTTTTGAGTAAAGAATCTATAAAGGTCTCTTTCTCAAAGTACTACTTGCTTTGAAATTGATTGGAATAATAAATTGAGTGTTTGCTGAGCATTTTCTTTCATGTTGATTTGGGGTACCTTGTTAGACATAAATACTCGAAAGAAAATGATGAATTGAGGCTAAATCACTATAATAAATTAAAATAATTGTTTTTGTAGTTTTGCAAATGGTTAGTATAGAGTTCCTCATTAACTAAATCATCAGATTTTAAAACGCATTTTGGAGAAAGATTTATGTGATTTTTTTTTATTGTTGCTAATGTTGTCTGTATTTACCTAATGTTGTCTGTATTTACCTAAACAACTCAAACGTAACTATTTAGTTGTTTTTCTCTTCCCTGTTTCTGTCCTCACCAAAAAAATAAAAATATTTTTTACCTCACAGTTTTATGTCAGTGGAATCATTTTGTTTGTCCTGAATTAGAATCACGAATGTGTGTAGGTGATTGCTTCATGAGATATGAGATAATGTTTTCCTACAAGGTGAATGTTGACATATATAGGTAAAGATCTCTTAACTTCACTGATAGGATTTTGATAAACTTAAATTTGAAAACGAACCAATATAATGTAGAAGTACCAAAGAATCCTAGGACATTAGAGAAAGAAGGAACTAAGAGATGATTCAGACTAAGAAATTTAGGTTAAAATGGTGAAATAATTTATCTAAAACTGTACAGCTAACCAATGGAAGAGACTCTATGTTTTGATTCTTTTCATAGTCAAAACAAGAAAATCTTCTCACAATAAGATTTTAATATAGGACAGTCAAAAATTATTACATTAATTCATCTAAGTACTGGATTTGAACAAATTTAGGGTTAAAAATGCTATTCTCTGGGTTGTGGAGATTTACTTCATTTTATTTTGGTTTTAATTATTTTTGAAACCCAAGGCTATCTAGAAAACAGTAAAAGGTCTGAGAAGACAGACTTAACTTACATGCAGCAAGTAAACATATTACTGAAAGAAGTCTCAAACTTTTCAATAAATGGAGCTAAAACCACATGGCCTCTAAAATGGAAGACTAAATATAACGACGGTGTCAGTCTTTTCTGAATAAATTCATAGATTTCAACCCAATTCTGATGTATTAAAGTTTTGAAAAGATGATGTTCAAAGAGAGAGAGTGATTATGTTCTCCAAGAGGATCTCCAAGAAGTCTTGAAGACCACTCCAATCTTTTATGACCCATCATGTTTTTGGTAAAAACTTCATGTTTTCCACATTGATGTTATTAATCAAAACAATGACAATTTGGAATGTGGTTTCTCAAACAAAACATATACTTTCCATTTGCACCTAAGGCCCTCCCCTCTGGAAAGGGATAGACCTGTGGATGTTCCGTATGAGTTGAAAATCTTTGCCTTAAAGTGTTTGCTGTTGTTCAGAATCTAGACTTGATCCTAAGTATTTTGAAACAGGGTTTAACAGCAAACCTTGATCTTGTCTCAAGGGCAGACATAAGCCAACTAGGCTGTCAAGACTGATGTATCCAACCAGAGTTTACTAACTTACAAGAGAAATATAATTTTGAGTAAATATTTGGTTTTCAAGTCCATTGGCTAATGTATTCTCTTCCTGCAGACCAATAACAACTGAAAACATAATGAGAATATCTGTTGAAAAAAAGAGAGAATCTCTTTTAACATCACAAATAATGAAAAAATAATATTGAGCCACAGCTCTTTTTCTAAAACTCTGTAACATTGTTCTGTAATTATTTGGCATCTAAGTGTTACAATGGAAAAGACTATGATCAGCCATACTTCCGATTTTTTATACATCTTTCTCTCTGATTATTTGATTTTTCTTTAATTTTTTATATTTATATGTTTGAATTATATTTAATTCAAAAATATTGCTATAATTAGAGAGCTTGGGTTCTATTTTCATTCATTATATCCCAGTAGTATAGCATGTTGATCTATCTACTAATGCCTATTCCAGAAACATCTTTACTACAATTTTTCAGCAGATTCCTCAATTTATTTATGCCTGCAAATGTTACTTTCAGATAACATAAAAATTTCCAAATGTATGGAAAGAAAACTAGTGAAATGCTGACATTGTCTTAACAAACTTCAAAACGGAGCCTCACTTTTCACCAAATTTCTGAGCAAAAACATTTATTTCTGGGTGCTTAAAAAGAATAACAAAAATTATGTAATCATAGCAATGGTTTCAACTGATATTTTCTGTTAAAAACTTGCTTTTGAAATTTAAAAATATAAATGAATACTTGAATTTAATTGTATTTCAATTTTATGCCACTTGTGTTCAAGGACAGTCTTATAATACTATAGTTTCAATCAGCTATTGAGTGAATAGTAGCAAAAGTTTCAATGACTTATTTATGATTTCCAATTATGTTACTGATCAAATTACATCAATAGCTGTTCCAACAAATAGTCTTGAAAGTCATGGGTTGCAAAGACTTAAAATTCAATTGGGAAGTATCTATTTAAGGATTCTGTTTCTTCTGTAAAATGAGTATGAAAATATTTTATTCATCTGAAGGTCCAAGTGGAACAGATGCACTTTTGGGGCACTACTTCATGCTGTCCTCAGAAGTGCTCCCACATAAATCGATACAGAGCTGACTAAACTTTGTGGATCCTGGAAATCTGCATTATGTTTGGGGAAAAGCTCTGTTGCAACACAGTTCTAAATGTTAACATGCTTCCTCCTTAGGATAAATATTGGTCACACTTCTTCTTTGTTGAACATCATATGACTCTTAGATTTAATGCAAGGGCACTCTTGCCATAAGTCACACACACTTTCTGGAATCACTGGTAGGGTCAAGGAGCTAGCAGCATTGAAGGTCTCACTGTCCTACTTTGACTCAGTATTGAAAAAAAAAAGAATAGAATCCAAATTTACTAGGATGATTTCAACAGTCTAGAATATACTATTCATTTTAGATATCATAAAGGATTAAATTCATTAGCATATGTGAGATTACAACTTGAGATTTTGTTTTTCAGTCAAAGTTTAGCTTTACCCCAGAACACCTGTATCACAACTTCTCTGGGTAATTCTGAATCTGGATTTTTATAAATCTCCCCGTGATTCTAATGATCACCCAGTTTTGGGAACTACTACTCCAGGATATTTCCAGAAGTGTAAGATCTCTCTCTCTCTTTTTTTTTTTTTCCTCCCTTGTTTTTTTGTTAACAAGCACATTAAAAACATACCCAATTTTCTCTGTGTGGTGAATGCGGTGTGTGGCAGACTGGCTCACTTAATCTCTGATCCCACCACCTTTTGTGATCCTCTTCGCTCTGCCGAGGTGGGAGCCAGTAAAAACATTTCCCAAACTCTCCTACACCTAGGGTTCAGGATACAATTTAGGTTCTGCCAATCCGACATGCTTGTGTAAAATCTGAATTCAAAACTGAGTTAAGTGATGAGACAGAATGCACCTAAGACATCCATTTTGCTGTTGAGATCAGGCCCATGTGGCAGAAACCTGGACTCAATAGTTCTAGGTGAAGCTCCCTCATTTGTGAATCATAGCTAAGACAGGGTATTCCTAGTGGAAAGGCAGCTTCCTGATTCCCTAGCTTCCTGTTTATAGCGGAGATAACTCTTTCCTTAGCCAGCAAGTTTCTGTGGTGGTATTTTTGAAGTATTCTGGGAAGTTCAGCTCAGCCTAAAATCAGCTACTTTAACCCTTCCAATAGTTCTGTAAGCAACTAATTCTCTATATTTAGCACCTTTTTTGATAAAAACAGCTAGAGCGGCTTCATTAGTCTTCAACTGAGCCCAGACTAATACCCTCCTTCTACAGCTATTTTTTTTTTTTTTATAGCTACCCGACGGCTAACCAAAAGTTCAGCAGTTTGAATCTACCAGCTGCTCCTTGGAAACATTTTGGGGCAGGTCTCCTCTGTTCTACAGGGTCACTATGAGTCAGAATCAACTCGATGGCAGTGGGTTTTATAGCTACCTGTCTGTTAATCATTATTCAAAGCTTAAGTTGGTATTTCACACGTGGAGTAAACAACAAAGATCTTTAAGGATTATATGAACAAAAACACTCTTCTAATTTTTCAGTTTACAAAGGGTAATAACCCCTAACAAGCATACCAGAGGACCCATTGAAAGGACAATTTATATGCATACTCATTGGAACCTACAGTAGGACATATATTTGGTACAGGGTCAGTGAAAAAGAGGAAGATCCTCAAGAAGATGGATTGACACAGTGGCTGCAACAATGGGCTCAAGTACAGCAACAATTGTGAGGATGGCACAGGGACAGCCAGTGTTTGGTTCTGTTGTACAAAGGGTTGCTATGAGTCAGAACCGACTGGAGGCACCTAACAACAACAACAACATTGGAACCAGGCTTCCATATACGGCATGGCACAAAACTTTCCTATTCTTCTATTTAATAAACCCATCATGAATATAAATGCTCTCTCTACCTGTTCTGTGGGCTTTTACTTCAAGAAAAAAAAAGTCCTAATTTTCTCTCAAACATTAACAAGACAGGAACAAGGAAGGGGCTTAGATCTTCTTTGGGGACTATATAGAGGGCAAAGAGAGGCAAAGTTTAGGTAGAAACTTGGAAAAGATGATATGAGCAATCGTTTGCATTATTTTTTGAGTTTCTCCGATTCTCTGTGTCCGCTGTCTATATTCATTCATGCATTCAACATTAGTTGAGTGTACATTGTGGACTTTGAGACTGTGGTAGACAATGTGGATAGAGCACAATGAAGAATAAAATAGGCACTTCAAGGAGCTTGTGTTCTTATGGAGGAGAAAGGTAATGAACAATTGATTATATAAATATTTAATTAAAATATGTGTAAAAAGACAAAACTATAGGGCAACACAACAGGGATTCTGATAGACTCTTGCCCATGGAAATAACATTTAAGCCAAACTCTAAAAGACAAGTAGAAATTAACTAGGGGGTTGGAGGGTAGAGTTTTTTGGCAGAGTTGTGGCATCTAAATGACCTGAGGAGGGAGGTCCCAGAGCTCTCTCATGACAAACCTGGAATACTTGGATTTTTTCCACAGTCACTTTGTCAGATCAAAGAGCAGGCCAAAGACTTCCACCACATCTCATACCAAAAAAAAAAAAATATGGAGAATGGAATCCAACCCAAAGGAGAATGGAATACTGACATTAAAGGAGGAAAATGGAAGAAAACAGAAAAGAAATAAGAAACGCATTGGAAACATAGTCACATCTCATGATTTTATTAACTTTTCATCCTCCAAAAGGAAAACAAAATGCTTCAAGAATGTGCTACACTTGGAGATGCATCTCCTCTTTGGTTTAGACCACATTTTAAACTGTGACAAGATAAAAAAAAATTCAGAATACCAAGGGGACAGATAATTCACAGTCTTTTTCCTCTTTCCTTTTTTCTCTCAACAAATTCCATTACCCATCTTGATTACCCTTGCTTGAAGGTTGGAGTCTTCATTACTCCTGGTGTTCAGAGCTGGTAGAGCTGGTTGATGATTTTAACGGACTAATGGAAGACATGTAAGTGACAGACAGCTGCGCCCCTAGGGAATTTCTGTACCCCTGTTCCAGCAAAGGAGGTTGTCTGATCTTACTACTACCTATCATGGGGAGAGATCTCCAACGACAACAGCAACAATCTTCTTTTGTGTACTTTGGGAACAAAAAGAGCCTTGATTAAGTAATGTCTCTTACAGCAAATAATGCCTTGACCTTTGTGGACTTACCTTGACCAACCCAAAAACCAAACCCACTGCCATCAAGTCAATTCTGACTCATAGCGACCCTATAAGATGGAGTAGAGCTGCCTTATAGGATTGCCAAGGAACAGCTGGTAGATTTGAACTGTTGATCTTTTGGTTAGCAGCCCAACGCTTAACCACTCTACCACCAGGGCTCCATAAAGAAAGCAATGTCAAAAAATGAATAACTTCTGTTTCCTTAAGAAAGAAAAAATTTTATAAAATAAGTTTCAAGAGATTTAGGCCCCACATGGAGTTTTACCAACATACCCCAAAGTAATGCTTCTTCCTTTGTTCCTTCAATTTCGCTATTAAACAAAAAAACAAACAAAGCCTTTATAATGGACCCTTCAAGTCCTTACTGCCATTTATTAATGCATAAAGATAGTACTGCTGAGAGCGGGATAAATCTGTCACAACCTTTCCCTTTTTAAGCCTATGACTGTGTTTGTTTTATAAAAACCATAAGAAAATCATAAAAAGCTCCCAGGTTTAGGAACCTTGGGAGAAGTATTTATTTGTTGAATCCTCCTTAGCACAACAGTCTCTTTCTTATTCTTATACTTTCTCTGCTGTAAAAACCCTCAATAATCAGAGTAAATAAGTTATTAATTGAAAGCAATCATTCTTAGGTATAGATACATTACATTCAGAATAAGTTTAACTGCTATTAATAATTAGCCTAAGGTTAAATGTATCAGTTCAAGGAATTACAACATAGTCTAATGACTTTTCCTAAATTTTCTACTACAGACATATTCATAACAATATTCTTTTCTATTACTAAAATTTAAAAAATGCCTCTAATTTGCTGGGCTTTTATGTTTTTATAGGGTGAAGAAGAGTCAGAATTACAGGAATATGTCTTTTACATTATAATAAATGGATAACCAGCTCATATCTTAACAAGAGAGTGAAAGAAATAAATGGGTATGGACAAATATTTCAGGGCCCATGATGTATAAAGAGCTAAGATAATGGTGCCTAATACATGGTCCCTACCCTCAAGGCCTGATATAGACAATGTTAAGAATTTTGGTCTTTAACCTGAGATCAGGAGGAAGCCATTTGATAGGTTTTGGGAGGGAAAGGGTCAAGATCAGATTTACATTTTTTTTTTTACAGTTTTACTGTAGTATAATTGACATAAATCAATTGCACATATTTGTTACCAATTTGTCGATTATACAAGTCTGCAGGTGCAAATTTGATAAACTTTGACACTCCAATTAAACTATTACTAACCAAAAATAAACCCAAACCTGTTGCCTCCCAGTCGATTCTGACTCATAGCGACCCTATAGTGACTCTGTAGGACAGTGAAGAACTGCTCCAAGGGTTTCCAAGGAGCAGCTGGTGGATTTGAATTGCTGAGCTTTGGTTAGCAGCCAAACTCTTAATCACTCTGGCACAAGGGTCCCAACCTAATACTACAATCAGGAAAATGAAAAAAAAATGAAAAGGAGGAAATTATTTTCAAAACACATACCCAACAAAGACTTTTACAAAGAATATATAAAGGGCTCTTACATTTCAGAAATGAAACAAAAAACCCAATAAAAAACGGGCTCAAGATTTGAACGATGGTTTTATCAAAGAGGATACTCAGAAAGCTGTGAAGCATGGGAAAAGATGCTCAGCATCATTAGTCACGAGGGAAGTGGTACAGATTTGCATTTTAAAAAGTGACTCAGGCTCCAGTGCAGTGAAAAACTGGAGGAGACCATGAGTAGATACAGGAACAACAGTCAAGAGGCCATTGCCATAGAATGAGTAAAAGACAGTGGTTGCTTGAATTAAGATGGTGGTCATGGAACTGAGGGAGAATGACAAACTGGAGCAATATTCAAGAGGTAAAATAGATATGCCTGGACATCGAATTTGATTTCAGAGGGTGAAGTGTTAATAGTGACTCTAAGATTTTTGGCTTCTGTAGTTGGGTGGAAGAGAGTGAACATTTGTACTTCCTGGGAAACAAGCACCTTCGAGGTACCTTTAAGATGCAAAAGTAAAATCATGGAGCTGGCACTTGAATAAGATGCATTCTGAACCTTATTTGCTGTATCTGATAGAGACAGAAACTGGAATGCAGTGGGTAGATGTTAACAAAGGATTTGATTCGGGGAGAGAAGAGCTGGGATCACAGAGTCAGATCCCTCTGTTCAGTCCCTAAGAAAGGCAAGAGATGTGCTTTACATGGCTCTGTACTAGGAAAGCAGGAAGAATTCTGGGAGAAGGTAAGTATCAAAGTCTTCCTTAAAATATCTTCCTTAGATCCCTTTGGGTATTTTGCCATTTTTAGGGTAACCTGAGGCAATGTGGCACAGAACAAACTGAAGCCAAAGCTTTTCTGATTCCCACTGTTTCTCAAATTCTCGCCTTCCCCCCATCCTTAAATCCCAACGTGTATGGAGATTGCATTATGTAGATGTGACTATATATATATATCTTGGAAACCCTGGTGGCATATATATATATATAAAACCCTGTGCTGTCGAGTCGATTCCGACTCATAACGGCCCTACAGGACAGAGTAGAACTGCCCCATAGAGTTTCCAAGGAGTGCCTGGCAGATTCGAACTGCCGACCCTTTGGTTAGCAGCCATAGCACTTAACCACTACGCCACCAGGGTTTCCCTCATATATATACATATATATAAAAAAAAAAAAAAACCAGTGCCGTCGAGTCGATTCCGACTCATGGCGACCCTGTAGGACAGAGTAGAACTGCCCCATAGAGTTTCCAAGGAGCACCTGGCAGATTCCGACTGCGGAACTTTTGGTTAGCAGCCCTAGCACTTAACCACTACACCACCAGGGTTTCCATATATATATATATGTACATACACACACACAGATATATACATATCCATCTCGCAGAGGGTCTTCCTCTTTTTCCCTGACTTTAACAAGCATGATGTCCTTCTTCAGGGACTCGTCCTGCCTAATAATGTGTCCGAGACTGTGAGATAAAATCTCTCCATCCTCTCTACTAAGGAGCATTCTGGCTGTACTTCTTCCAAGACAGATTTGTTCCTTCCTTTCGCAGTCCATGGTATATTCAATACTCTTCACCAATGCTATAGTTTAAATGCATTAATTCTTCTTTGGTCTACCTTATTCATTGCCCAGCCTCGGCATTCATATGAGGTAACTGAAAATACCATAGCTTGGTTCAGTCGCACCTTAGTCCTCAAAGTGACATCTTTGCTTTTTAACTCTTTAAAGAAGCTGTTTGCGGCAAATTTGCTCAAGGCAATATGTTGTTGGATTTCCTGACTGCTGTTTCCATGGCATTTTGATGACATTGATATAGTGACGTAGATGAATTCATTTTTTAGGATTGCTTTATGCATTCCTTTTAAGATAATACCAAGGCAATACGTTGTTGGATTTCCTGACTGCTGTTTCCATGGATGTTGATTGTAGATTCAAGTAAAATGAAATTCTTGACCACTTCAAACTTTTTTCCACTTATCATGATGTTGCTTATTTGTCCATTTGTAAGGATTTTTGTTTTTTTATATTGAGGTGTAATCCATACTGAAGACTGTAGTCTTTGATCTTCATCAGTAAGTTCTTCAAGTCCTCTTTGCTTTTGGCAAGCAAGGTTTTATTATCTGCATATCAAAGGTTATTGATGAGTCTTCCTCCAATCCTGATACCATGTTCTTCTTCATATAGTCCACTTTGCTTCTCAGATTATTTGCTCAGCATACAGACTGAATAAGTATGATGAAAGGATACAAACCCTGATAAACACCTTCTCAGTTTTTAAACCACACAGTATCCCCTTGTTCTTTTTGGACAACTGCCTCTTGGTCTACGTACAGGTTCCTCAAGAGCACAATTAAGTGTTCTTGAATTCCCATTCTCCACAATGTCATCCATAATTTGTTTTGATCCACACAGTCGAATGCCTTTGCATAATCAATAAAACACAGGTAAACATCTTTCTGGTATTCTCTGCTTTCAGTCAGTATCTATCTGATACTAGCAACGATATCACTCATTCTGTGTCCTCTTCTAAAACCGGCTTGAATTTCTGGCATTTTCCTGTCGATGTGCTGTGGAAATCATTTTTTTATTATGTTCAGCAAAAATTTACTTGTGTGTGATATTAATGATATTGCTAGATAATTTCCACATTCTGTTGGATCATCTTTCTTTGGAATGGGCATAAATATGAATTTCTTCCAGTCGATTGGTCAGGTTGCTGCCTTCCAAATTTCTTGGCATAGACAAGGGAGCACTTCTAGCATTGTTTCTGTTTACAAAATATCTTAATTGCTATTCTGTCAATTTCTGAAGCTTGTTTTTCACCAATGCTTTCAGTGCAAGTTGGACTTCTTCCCTCAGTACCATCGGTTCTTGATCATATGCTGTCTCCTGAAATGGTTGAATGTCGGCCAATTCTTTTTGGTACAGTGACCCTGTGTATTCCTTCCATCTTCGTTTGATGCTTCCTGCATCATTCAATATTTTGCCCATAGACTCCTTTATATCTCAACTCAAGGCTCAAATTTTTTCTTCATTTCTTTCAGCTTCAGAAATGCTGAGGACGGTCTTCCCTCTTGGTTTTCTAGCTGCAGATCTTTGCACATTTCATTATACTTTGTCTTCTTGAGCCAACCTTTCGAATCTTCTGTTCAGCTCTTTTACTTCATCATTTCTTCCGTTTACTTTAGCTACTCTACGTTCAAGAGCAAGTTTCACAGTGTCTTCTGACACCCATTTTGATTGTCTCTTTCTTTCCTGCCTTTTTAACGACCTCTTGCTTTCTTCATGTATGACATCCTTGATGTCATTCCACAACTTGTCTGGTCTTTGGTCATTAGTGTCCACTGCATCAAATCTCTTCTTGAAATGATCTCTAAATTCAGGTGAGGTATACTCAGGGTCATACTTTGACTGTCATGAACTTGTTTTAATTTCCTTCAGCTTCAACTTGCACTCGCATATTAGCAATTGATGGTCTGTTCCACACTCAGCCCTCAGCCTTGTTTTGACTAATGAATGATATTGAGCTTTTCCGTTGCCTCTTTCTACAATGTAGTTGATTTGATTCCTGTGTATTCCATTTGGCAAGGTCCATGTGTACAGTTGTTACGTTGTTGAAAAAAGGTATATCCAATAAATAGGTAATTGGTCTTGCAAAATTGCATCATGCGGTCTTCAGCAACATTTCTATCACTGAGGCCATATTTCGCAACTACTGATCCTTCTTGTTTGTCTGCAACTTTCATATTCCAATCACCAGTAATTATCATTGCATCTTGATTGCATGTTTGATCAATTTCAGAGCTGTAGACGTTGGTAAAAAATCTTCAATTTCTTCATCTTTGGCATTAGTGGTTGGTATATAACATTGAGTAATAGTCATATTAACTGCTGTCCCTTGTAGGCATATGGATGTTATCCTATCACTGACAGTGATAGATCTTGAAATGTTCTTTTTGAGAATGAATGTGATATGGTTTCTCTTTGTTATTCCCAGCATGGTAGCTCATATAATTGTCATATCCAAAATGGCCAAATACCAGTCCATTTCAACTTACGAATACCTAGGATACTGATCTTTCAGTGTCCCATTTCATTTTTGACAACTTCTAATTTTTCTAGCTTCATTCTCAGAAATTCCACGTTCCTATTATCAACGGATGTTTGCGTCTGGTTCTTCTCATTTTGAGTCGTGCCACGTCAGCAAATTAAGGTCCCAAAAGCTTGACTCCACTCCCATCTTTAAGGTCGACTTTATCTGGAAGAGGCAGCTCTTCCTTAGTAGTATTTTGAGTGCCTTCACACCTGAGGGGCTTGTCTTCTGGCACTATATCAGACAATGTCCCACTGCAATTCATATGGTTTTCACTGGCCATTCTTTTAGAAGTAGATTTAAGGTCCTTCCTTCTAGTCCGTCTTATTCTGGATGCGCTGCTGAAACCCTGCTGGTGTTTGAAATACTGGTCACATAGCTTTCAGTATCACAACAACACACAAGTCACCACAGTATGACAAACTGACAGATGAGTGGTGGTCAGAAAACTAAAAGGTCCTATATCGCAGGTCATTTAGCCCACTGCCATCTAGTCGGTTCCAACTCATAGCAACCCTATAGGACAGAGCAGAACTGTCCCACAGGGTTTCTGCAGGTCATTTAAAGTCTTACTAAATTATCATTTGTTTACTTTTCCCACATGGGTTCTATAATCTGTTGAAGAAGGGGGAAAAAGAAAGAACAGTCTTTTCTTTAATTCTATTTGTCATCAGTGGATACTAATCATACTCTTCCTTAGGTCTCTTTTCCGTTTCATCCTGCTTCTCACATTCTAGGAGAGGACAATAGGATCTTTAAATTCACTCAATTTGTATTGGAAAAGGGACCAGAGTAGCCTTAGAACAGTACAATTTAAGGAAGGCATTAACACCTCCCTGCTTTCTCTCTTTTTCCCCATTTTGGCATATTTTAGCTTGTGTTTTGCTCTCCCTGTAAACATGAGACAAAATAAAAGACACTGTTCAGGCTCCTTTGTCTGAAAAGTCTGGCATTTCAGTGATTTTCTTTAAAGGGTTCCTCATTTGTAACCAGCTTTGCCGTTAACGGAAATCAATCTGAATGTCCTATTGTGTATCTTTTTTCTTTCTTCACAGTCTGAAACTGCCTTTGCCAAGTTCTTGAGCTTGCATCTGAAAGACCCTCTCTCTTTTCCCTGTTCCCTGCCTCCAACCCCCATTGAATTCCTGCAGAGTTTTCTCAGGCTTAAGGTCTGCTGTGTGAGGGTTGGGATGAACTCGACCTACTCCGCTGACCCAGTGGCCTGAGCCAATCACAAAGAGGATTGGATCCTCACTCGAGCCCTCCTTCCCATCCCCTCTCACTGTGACAGCCTCCTGGAAAGAGAGGCACTAGGATCGGTGGGTTTGCAATTCAAATCCTTGGCCCTTTGCCCACTTCTTTTTCAAATAAAAAGGCAAGAACTGCAGCTGAGGTGCAAAGGGGTCATCTGAGTTGCAGTGGCACTAAGAGCAGAAGATCCTCGCTCCTGTTTCTTATCCTTTCTCGAAGCTAAAAGGGGGAAAGGGCAAGAATGGTGGAGGCTTTCTGTGCTACCTGGAAGCTGACAGACAGTCAAAACTTTGATGAGTACATGAAGGCTCTCGGTAGGTAAAAATAAGAAATACTGTTCTCCTCTTGCAGCTTCAGATACCTGCAGGATTCTTTTTGTTACCCATCCAATTAGCAACAGAAAAAGACAGATAATATTGCCATAATTGGAAGCTACGCTGGACTTTCAATGTGACTTTTGCCTGCTTTCTTGGCCAGGGCCAAATAACAGACCATTTGATATTCTGTGGAGGATGTGAGGCTTCTGTGTCGTCTTTGTTTTTTCTCCAGTGTCCTCTTATTATTTGTGCTCAGTAGTTGTATTGTATGATTAGTGTACAAATCATGTCCTAATGAAACTTACATTTGAGAACCTCCATTCCACAATCTGGAAGCAGGTCCCTGCTTTGTGAGCTATTGTGGAAGTTGCAGCTGACTGTATTGCTTCCCTTTGCTGTTCTAGGTGTGGGCTTTGCAGTTAGGCAGGTGGGGAACGTGACTAAACCAACCGTGATCATCAGTCAGGAGGGGGACAAAGTGGTGATCAGGACTCAAAGCACATTCAAAAACACGGAGATTAGTTTCCATCTGGGAGAAGAGTTTGATGAAACAACTGCAGATGACAGAAACTGTAAGGTAAGTAGACACTTGTTCTCTCGGGTAGGGGTGAGGAGGAGAGAATGAAAGAAATTCTCTGTGTTTCTTTTTGTAGATGATGGCGAGTAGAGAATGCCATCATTTCAATTCAGGGAAGAGGAAATCAAGATTAACACAGCAGTCTAATGCACAAACGTTCTGAACAATGAGTACTTGCTATAGCTCAAATCTTGAATCCATTTGTCTCTTACCATATGTTTTTCACATTTTATATCAAATCTGTATTTCAGAAAGCATTTAATACTGTTCATTTGAAAGGAAGATTAGACTTTGTTTAATATGTCTGAGAGCCTCAGATCAACTCAATAAATAACTTGCTTTATTTTAAGGCTTTTTTAGACCAGAATGGTGACTAGCCAGAAAGCAGCATATTAATTCGATTCAGGATTTTTATTTCTAACACAGGAAATTTTTGCATCAAGATGTATACATTTCAATCTAACTATCAATAATTAGAGTTTATATAATAGTGAATCTAGAGCAACAGAGGAAATGGTACTAATACCATAATTAGCTTATGATGGTTTATCAATTATACAACTCTTACAAGAAAAAATGACTAGTTATTTGATTTGGGTGTCAGGAATCTGACTTGCACTTCTTGCCATGTTCTGCATTTTGTTATTGATCTCAGTCTGTTATAACTCTGGATGGAGACAAACTCGTTCATGTACAGAAATGGGATGGCAAAGAAACAAATTTTGTAAGAGAAATTAAGGATGGCAAAATGGTCATGGTGAGTAATGACAATTCTCCTTTCTTCCCTTCTTTCCACGCCCTCTCACCTATCCGTCTGCCTCCCTCCTTCCCTTCCTTTCTCCCTCCCTTTCTTAATAACATTATTATCTCTAGCAAGGGCCTTTAACCATGTGTAAAAGATGATAAATAAAAAGTTCCTAGCTAATTATTTCCTTGGTTCTGCTTCAACTGTAGAAAGAGAGAAGAATTCTAACTAGTGTATTTAAAAGATAAAAAAGTCGCAGTTGATTGTTCTAACACTGGGTGTCAAAAAAAAATTTTTTTTGGAAGGATTTGTGTTTTTATATGCTGTTGATTCTGACTCAATGAAATCTAAATCTAAAATCAATAATCATGAAAATATATAAAGATGATTGATGTTATAAGAGCATGAAGCTTATTTAGTATCAGGAAAAAAATTACAGCTCCTGTAATAAATAATAAGAGATCCTTAAATATTTTATATTTTAATTGATAAAGGTTGTACAAGTTCAGTGCAGAAAATTTAGAATGTAACACAAAAGTATTATAAAGAAGATCAAAAAATTTTTCTGTAATCCCTCATCAGAGAGAACCAATTTAATGGTATTTCCTTCCAGTCTTTTTTCTATGCATAAGATGCCTTTTAAAGATATACATCCGACACTGGGTGTCGTTGTTGTTGTATGCCGTTGAGTCAATTTCGACTCACAGTTATAGTATAGGATAAGGTAGAACTGCCCCATAGGATTTCTTAGACTGCAATCTTTATGGGAGCAGGTCACCAGGTCTTTCTTCATGGAAGCCACTGGTAGGTTTCAAACCACTGACCTTTCAGTTAGCACCTGAGCGCTTAACCACTGTGCCATCAGGACTCCTTCAATACTGGGTAGGCAAGCAAAAATTATAAACAAAAAGTAATTAGAAAACAATTTCCCTAATAAGAAACAGGAGTAGCATTACAAATAGGAAAAAATGTTATGCCTTGATCTAGCCTCTCCCAGAGACATTTTTTTTTAATGGCATTTTGATGACACTGATATAGTGAAATAGATGAATTCATTTTTTAGGATTGCTTTATGCATTCCTTCTAAGATAATACCAGAAAGAAATTTTTGTTTTGTTATTTAAGAAAACTGTTTCCTTTTTCACCCCTTGACTACTGCAGTCAGAGCCGTTCTACAAGGAGATACACAAAAAAACCAAACCCACTGCCGTCCAGTCTATTCCCACTCATAGCAACCCTACAGGACTGCCCCATGGGATTTCCAAGGCTGTAAATCTTTACAGAAGCAGACTGCCAAATCTTTCTCCCTTGGAGTGGCTGATGGGTTTAAACTGCCAGTCTTTTCGTTTGCCAGCTGAGCACTTTAACCACTGCACCGGGACTCCGACATTGAGATATAAAACCAAAACACCTGTTGCTGTTGAGTCGATTCTGACTCATGGCTTACATATTTATACTTCTTTTCAAGTATGAAATTGGGGATTGGGAGCAGAGGGACAGTTTTCCTTTCATGTTAGAAGATATTTGCCCACATTTTTCTATACTGATAATTAAAAAGGAGGATTCATTTATAAAAGAGTAAGCCTGTTTCTGTGTTTCTATCTCAATTTTTCCTGAATATGGGTAACAAATAGCTCAACTCTGGCACGTGTGACTATAATTCTGGCAAAATCAAATTCGTACAAGGAAATTAAAACAATGAGCACATTACACTCTTGAAAATAGCACCAATACATGAAAATATTGCCCTTAAAAAAAACCCTACATTTTGTAAAGTGGTTTTATAGTCATTCTTCAAGTTGGATTTGACATCAGAGTGATAGAGCCTGTGTTCTACATTATACCAACTTAACCACCTAGGTTCACACAGGCTAAAACATGACAGCCAAGGCAATGAGAATAGCTTCACATTTACCTTTACTTGTTAATTTTAGAACAAGCCATTCCATATACCACTAATCCAAATGAGTTTTCCAGGAGCTACGGCTGCTAACCAAGAGGTCAGCCGTTCAAATCCATCAGGCACAGCCACTGCTTGGAAACCCTATGGGGCAGTTCTATTCTGACCCACAGGGTAGCTATGGGTCAGAATTGACTTGACGGCACAATGGTTTGGTTTTGTTTTTATTCCACATTTATCTAGATTATTAATTGAAATCTGTTATGAAAAGTTATTAGAAATTTCATTCATTTTCAAAGTACATAGCTGAGAAAATGATTTAGACATGCTATTCCTCACACCCTGGTGGTGTAGTGGTTAAGAGCTACAACCGCTAAGCAAAAGGTTGGCAGTTGGAATCCACCAGGCACTCTATGGAAACTGAATGGGGCAGTCCAACTCCATCCTATAGGGTCACTATGAGTCGGAATCGACTCGACGGCAATGGGTTTATTCCTCACGCCCAATGTATCCCTATTACCCTCATAATTTAAGGCAAAAGGAATTCTTTTGATATAAATCTAGATTGTTAATCTCAATTTTTGCTTTGGACATGAACTACGTCTACATGAGAACCCTTACGTGTATATTTAAATAATTTTTTTATACTCTCAATAAGTATGGGTTTCTTCTTTTTTTAGATTCAAAGAAATAGTTATGCAGCTTTTGGCATTTGTAAATTTTATTAGTTTTGCATCATGCTTAAAATATAAATATGATAATTATTAAAAATTCAGCTACTGCTATTCCTGTGTAGAAAGATTTTATTTCCCCTTGAATTTTTCAGACTCTTACTTTTGGTGATGTGGTTGCTGTTCGCCACTATGACAAGGCTTAGGAAGGTACGGTTCCTGACCTGGGGCTGTTTTCTTTTCCTACAATTTTTCGGTTTACGCAAGTCTCAGTGACATCCTGCTATTACAGCAAAGTGCATCACTAATTAGGTTATCCTTTGTGTGGAAGTGGAACATAGTGACTTAAAAACATGTCACTCCAAGCTACTAGTCCAGTTTTGATCTGCAAATTCATCATGTTTTATAATTCGCCTTTAAAATTTTAAGCACTTTTTTTTTTTTATAAAGAAGTAAATACATTTTATACTTTCTTTCGGGATGCATATCAAATTGGAATAAAAATATTACACATATGTGAAATGTCGTTGTTGTTTTTAATATCATTATTCTGGCTGCAAATTGTATAATAGAAGGTTTTAAGTAAAACAGCCATTCTTATGGCATAAAATAAGACTGGATGATTCAGCTCCTAATTTTAAAAAATAAGCAGAAGTCTAGTGAAATGTAGAAATGTCACAGTTTTTGGCTAAGGTGTCTATGGAAAATTTGTGATGATTAAAGTCATTTTGTCAGCATCCAAAGAAGCCTTGATATAGAGAGAAGGTCGGGCTACAGAAGTGAAGTCTAGCCATTAGAAATAGATGCTCTAAAGAAGCAAAACGATATTCCGCATTTTTTTAAAATAACACGCCCATGTCATATAACATGAGGAAATGATGAAATTAAGTAAAATAGTTCTGGCATAGTGCATGCATTCTTTGCAAAAAAAATACAGTATACGAAAGTTTCATATTTAATCAAAATTTATATATATTCAAAATTTCCTAATTGAAAGATGAATAGCAAAAGGGAGTGAATTTTATCCTGGATTGTGGAGGTGTGTCTCCAGCCGGTAAACTGAGCTGGTCTAAGTTAATTGAGGCATTAAAATGAAGTGTACATAGAATATTCATAAAGACATTCAAATTTCTTTTTTTTTTCTTGGTGGTGGGGGTGGGGGCAGGGGGGTGGGGGTGGGGGTAGGGGTGGTTGTAACTGCGTTGACCAGACCAAAGTAAATGATTGTTGGTAACTGGCCAGGGTTTGAATTTGTATGAACAAATATTTTGTAATCAACTTGACTGCAACGGGTTATAGTTTACAAAGTACTTCTTATAAATTTTTCTCAACCTCACAACGTGATACAAATAAGGGGGGGTATTATTATTTTTACTTTACTCTTGAGAAAACTAAAGATTAGAGAGTTTTATGTGTTCAAGATCTCATGGCTAGCAAATAACAAATGACACTGAGATGTCAACTGCACACCCTTCAATCTCACCCTTCATTTCCTCTCAAAAAATTCTTATTTCAGATAACTCTTCTTCTGAAACAAAATGCAAGATTTTATTTTCCCTAATCATTTCTTGGAGCCCTGGTGGCACTGTGGTTAGGTGTTCGGCCGCTAACCAAAAGGTCAGCAGTTAGTATCCACCAGCTGCTCCTTGGAAACCTCATGGGGCCGTTCTACTTTGTCCTATAGGGTGGCTATAAGTCAGAATTGACTTGATGGCAACAGTGTTTTGGTTTGGTTTTTGTTAATCATTTCTTAGCAAATGTTATCCTCTTGGAAAAAAACAAAGGTAAATATTTTCAGGGCAAATATACAATACTCATTTTTTGTCAACTCAGTAATTTCAAGGTCTAATTAACTTGTAAGTATGAGGAAACTTCTTTAACTCACACAATTCACTGCAGTCATACTATTAACTAACTACTGAATTACTTCAATGGACCATAAGAGAAGAAAAAACAAAAGTGCAGCTACAGGATTTAACATTTGACCGTACAATTATGACTGTCAAGACTTTCTACCTAAGACTACCATTCCTAAAGCTAGAGTCTATCCCCGTTGTAAAGCACGAAACAGTATGCAGTGCTTGCTCCAGCTGTTCTGAGAGCCAAAAGCAGAGGACTACTTAACTCTCGGTGATTTCTTAATATACCCCTGGTAGAGCAATGGTGGTTAAGCAACTCAGCTGCTAACAGAAAGGTCAGCAGTTCGACCCCACCAGTTGCCCAGAAGGGGAAAAGATCTGGACAGTGGTGGGTTATCCAGATCATCTTACCAGATCATCTATAGTGAACAATTTCACATTTTCCCACCACATCAAAGAGTCTAGGCATGGCTGGCATCTGTCTCTCTCCCAATCCCACAGCACTTGCCTACAGAATCAAAGCCTCTTTTCAAATTTACAATCCCTGACAGGGGCAGATGACCCAGTGAGCAAGGTAAACATGGGCTTGCTTGTGCATACTTACTAAGTAGTAGTGAACACTGTCACCTGTTTTTTTTTTTTTTTTTACCAAATCAAAGATGTGAAATTGTTCTCTACAGATTAGGAAGTAAATACAAGTAAACCCGTGCTTACCTTGCTTACTGGGTAATCCTACCCTGCCTGGCAACCAGATCAGATCGGCTCCTATAAAGTTTAAAGTCTATAGGGGCAGTTCTCCCCTGCCCTACAGGGTGGCTATGAGTCAGAATCGACTCAATAGCACACAACATTCTCAGACATACAAGGCCAGGGATGGAGATGGAGGTGGGGGTTCATCTTCAGCTTAGTTAATGAGACAAATAATATTTTACGTTTTATAGGGTAGACTAATGATAAAGGTGGCGTAGTGGTTAAGAGCTACAGCTGCTAACCAAAAGTTCTGCAGTTCGAATGTACTAGGTGCTCCTTGGAAACCCTATGAGGCAGTCTGCTCTGTCCTATAAGGTCGCTATGAGTTGGAATCGATGTGTTGACAATGGGTTTGGTCTGGTTTGGTTTAATGATACAGTAAAACCTGTTGTCCTCGAGTCGATTCTGACTCATAGTGACCCTACTGGACAGACCAGAATTGCCTCCATAGGTTTTCAAGGAGCAGCAGCTGGATTTGAACTGTTGACGTTTTTGGTTAGCAGCCTGAGCTCTTAACCACTGTGTCACCAGGGTTCCAAAGGGTCGTAGTGGTGGAAGATAAAAAAGACACTTTTGCTTCCTAAATGTTTCCAAAATAGTTGCAAACAAATTTTCTTCAAGCCATATTCTCTATTGCGCTGCAATCTTCCAATGCACTAGCTTTTCTGACTTGTCTTTGTCGTTTTGTTGATTTTTAACATAGTTAACAGCAGAGGAAACATTACCAAGACCAAAGGCAATTCATCTACAGACCCTGGAAGATGTTGTTGTTAGGCTCATCCAGTCGATTTTTGACTCCTAGGACCCCATGTGACAGCTTGGAAGTACATTTATGAAATTCCAAAACCTCAGAGATACAACTAAGCTAAAAACTGTCTTGTGAACTTCAGTCACTGACTGCTGCCAGTGAGTAATCAGAAACTTCCACCCTGTCACGTGTGTTCTTCCCCACCCTCACAAAATGCATGTCTGTGCAGACTTATGATTATATAGCCAGGATAGAGTCATATATCCAAAGATGTTGAGACACTGTGACTTTATGTTTCTGAGAGAGTGGGTACATAGGAAAAAAAAAAAAGCAGAGTGGGTAGAAGAGAGAATGATGTCTCTACTCATTAATTTTAACATACTATCTTTTTAAGATTGCCAATATATTTTAGGTTTCAAAATGTGTACATCCTATTTTATGACTTACTTCCTGAAGAACTTTTTCACAACCAATTTAATTCCAGTAAACATTATTGAAAATAATTTTTTTAAAAAGATAAGTGAAAACTGCTATTATTTACAATTTATCCTTTTTCTATCTTTCATAATATTTGGACTAAAACTCACAAGTTATTTTCCTGTTCTTAAAGTTCTTCTTTCTCACCTGCTCTCCATCTACTTTCTTGCTCCATTTTCCCCCATGCTCTGGAGGTACTGGGCTGAGATATTCCAAGGACCATTTTGTCCATGATTGGCAGGCTCTTTTTGGTTTTCATAAGGCTTTTGAAATGTCCTAGAATGGAGGCAGGACTTGAACTGCCCTGGCAGGACCTGAAACAGGAAACTAAAGCCAAGCACCTTGATTCCCATTTCAAAGACCCTTTGACAAGACACACTCCCATTAAATTACACAGGATACAAAATTAAGTCTGCAGTGATGGGAAACAAACACCCTTTACAACATCTTTTATGAGATTAGTAATTCAGGAACTCCAAAGGAATTCCATGTCCTACAAATATAAACTATATGCTCTTGAAGAGTTCAGAATCCTTATAAATGCTAGAAGGAACACAGAATACACAACCCCACCGCAGTTTGGGGATCTTGGCTTCTCTTGTCAGATTAAGTATCCGAAAACCAAAACCAAAAAACCCATTGTTGGGCTCGATTTTGACACATTGCGACCCTATACGACACAGGAAACTGCCCCATAGGGTTTCCAAGGAGCAGGTAGTGGATTTGAACTACTGACCTTTTGGTTAGCAAGTATCTGAAAGAAAAAAAAAAATCCTTGGAAGAGTAAAATTGACAGCCTCCATTTATGATTTCCCTCCATCTCTCGAGTGTATAAAGCACTGTTCTGAGACATTCTTCTAGCTCAGTTGAAGAAAACTTAGCACTGGGGCAGCGGTTCTCAAACATTAATATCACTTCAGTATCACCTGGAGAACTCATAAAAACATAAATTACTGGGCCCCATTCCCAGTGTTTCGGATTCAGTAGGTCTGGGTGGGGCCTGAGAACTTGCACTTCTAACTAGAGTTCCCAGGTGGCCTGCTAATGCTGCTAGTCCGGAGACTACATATTTGAGATCCACTGGTCGGTCCTATAGGGTCGTTATGAGCCGGAATCAACTCCATGGCAAAAGGTTTGGTTTTTTTGGTCTTCCCAAAACTTCTGCTGGCCTTATCCGTTTCCAAATCACGATACTTAAGGGTTCTCTCCACCTCTGCTGAGGAACTCCACCTGTTTAGGGCCAGGTGGCATTTAGGAAAGATGATCTGCTTGGGGGCTGGCCCAAGAACATTCCTTCCTAAGCCAGTCACAGACCTAAGAAGAAACAAGACGGCAGATACTCGCAAGACGGGAGCTCACCGGCAGAGAAGCCATGTGTCCGCGGAGGCTGCCCTTGCACGTGATCCGCTGGGCGTCCACCAGCAGCCGTCTGCTGCCTCCTCCCCACCTCCGGGGCCCTGCCGTCTGCGTGGAGCAGCCCGACAGCCCGAACCTCCAGGGTGACGGCCGCGGTCCGTGATGGCGCTGCCGGGCGCGCTTGTCTGCTGCCTTCTGGCTGTCTGGTACCACCGCCCCGCCTTCGGGCTGCCCCTGGCGTCTGCCGGCTCCCGGACCCCTGCTCGGGCCGTAGGTGAGTCCGCGGTCCTTCCCCCTGGAGCTGCCGGAAGCGCTCGAACAAAGTTAGGAAAGTGCGTGAGGGCAGCTGGGCGCCTCGGCCCAGGAGCAGGAGAGCTGGGCCCGGGAGGCGGTGGGCGCTGACGGCGGCCGCTGGACGTGGGAAGGGCGACGGAGAGAGGAGAGAGGAGAGAGCCGGGCACGGGACCCGAAGCTCGGGGCTCAGTAGGGGGAAACGCCCGCGCCCGTGGGCCGCTCCGGGGGAGGGTGGCCGCCCAATTTCGCCTCCGTTTCACTTGTTTACACCTTGCATCTCGCTGGGTTTTCCTCCTTGGGAAAGGAAAGAGAAGCTGCATTTCTTAAGGAAAAAAGGTGACGACGAGTTCGATGTCCCGCGGCCCTGAATCTGCCCAGGGCAGAGGGAGTTGTGGGGGCTTTTACCCTAACGTGAGGGGTGTAAGTTTCAGGCGAACTCAGCGTCTTCTGTCCAGCGTCCCGAGGTTCTCACTCCCCAGCCAGAGTGCCGTCCACCTCGTTGCTACACACACCTGTGTTTACTACAGAACGCATGGGGCATTCTTTTTACACGGTTGTCACTTAGCTCCACGCAGGCAGGACCGATTGTATTCACTCCCAGCACTTAACAGTGCCTGTTACAGCAGTGGTTCTCAAAGTGTGGTCCCTGGACCAGCAGCAGCAGCAGCATCACCTAAATTTGTTGGAAGTGCAGATTTTCAGCCCCACGAAGCACTTACTGAATGTGAAACCCTGGGGGATGGGGCCCAACAATCTGTTTACCGATCCTTCCCAGACGCACGCCAGTGTTTGAGAACCACTGGTCTAGGATAAACACGTTTCAAGAGAGATTGTACAGTGTCATCTGAGCCTTCCGTTTCAAAGGTCACGGCGCCTCCCCACCACAGTCCCTTTAAAACTAACTACTCTGTTATTTAAAAAAAAAAAAAAAAAAAAAAGAATTAGGCAGAGCTCTGTTTTGTTTCTGAGGATAGCTGTATAGCTGTATCTAGACTCAGTAGTGCAGTACTATAGTGCTGAGAGCTCTCTCTCTCTCTCACACACACACACACACAAACAAACAAACACCTGACTTTGGGAATTTCCTGGGGGAACATGTCTCCTCTTTGCCTGAGAGCCAAGTCCACATGACTCAGCTGTCAGGTAGTTAATAGCAACAACTGTAAATCTGGTTTCTCAACTCTGGCAAATGTCAGTCATAACAAGAAATTGCCCCAAAATATTTACTGCATGCTGGTTTCTGCTTGTATTATTGCTGGAGTTGAGTTTCTATGATTATGTGACTATTTAGGATTTTGAGATAAAATGTCTCAGGTTGCGTGAGACCAGCTAATGGCAATGTCTGTCTGAGTTACACACAGACTGTGCCTCAGACTTTCAAGCAGCAATAAGACTGATAAGAATGAGGACTGCACCCAGTGGCCAGGGTGCTACCTTTCATCTAGTATGATCGGGCTGCACACATAAGCATTGGCAAAGTGAAAGCCATTATTATTTATAGAAAGCAAATGGTAAACAATAGGAACAGATTACTTATAGTGAACTGGTCCTGCCCCCCTACGTGTAATCCACTTTGTAAGAGAGGAACCTGTTTACATCTCAAAGGGGGACCATATACCCTTCCCCCAAATTACTCATGTTCATACTTTTTTTATACTTAGGTCACTCAGCAGGCGCATTGTGGTTTGGTTCGCAGGAGCTCAGGTGCTTGTTTCTGCGCTGTCTGAGGCCCACATGGCTTTTCCACCTAAGGAGCCCTCTCAGCTCCCACTACTTTGCTGCCCAGGGGGCCCACATGGTTCCTACTGCACTTCCTCTGCCGCGGGGCCTCATGGCTGGGTCTACTTGCCCACTCTGCAGTGACATAGAAGACCCTTGCACAGGATCCTCTTAGCCTCTGCGAGCAACCCCTGTATGGGGGTAGCAGCTCTATTGGTGACTTTCTGCTCAGGGCAGGGGGTGATGTCCAGTTTTTCCCATAGGTGAACCAGCCCACCCCAGCTGTCTCTCTTGGTCTTCAGTGTTACAGCCGTTGACCTTTTATTTGGGTCTAGGAGGTTCTCAACCCAGGGACCCTGGGTCCAAAGGACAGGCTCTGCTGTAGGCTTTTGTCAATCATGAGATTCCCCCCAAAACCTCTGTGAGATTGGCCCCTTATTATATTACTCTTACGGTGTGGTCTTCCCAGCAGGACAGCAAACCAAATAATCCCTTAGGTGGACTGCAGTCCTTCTGAGTAGGACACAAGCCATTTATTCAGCTAGTAAATAGATCAGTCACTTGCAAAATTGTGACTTGACCAATGAATTTAGGAAATTTACATTTCGGGAGAATTACAAACCCAGAGCCAGGAAGACCATTCTAGAGAAACCCATCCCACTACAAGTAAATTTCACCTTTTGTTTTTAAACATCTAATTGCCAAGTGTCTCAGAGAAGGCTTTCTGGAGACCGTGGGAACTTTTACTTCACACCTCCTTGCTTTGATATGGAATCTACAAGGTTGAGTCATTTACTGGAGGAGAAGGATAACTGGAGTTCAAAGGCCTGAAGTGCTGACTCAGGAGTTTCAGATGGTTTTATTTTACATGTTTTTCTCCTTGATGTGAACATACCATCCCACCCCACTCTACTCTGCCCCCCAAAATGCTCGAACTTCCTTTCCAGTATTCACTAAGCCTGGCTCCTGTTTGCTTGTATTTTGTTTGTTTTTTTGTTTGCTTGTTTCCCATGAAAATTCCCAGCCTCTGTTTTCTATCCTGTCAGTCTTGGTGGTCAGAGGACAACAACCCAGGGAGGCTTCAATTGGATGTGTTTGCCCACAGCTCTGGAGGCTTAGTAGCCCAGGAACCTACTGGAGTATTTAGTGCATAGAAATCAACCTGATAAACAAACAAAAACCTATTTTAAGTAATAGCCTCAAGTCCAAACATTTGATCTATAGTTCAGTAGGTTCTCCGGGATAAATTATAATATTTTCTTTGACTTAAAGATTTTCTTTGTATAATTTTGAGCCACATTGTATCCACATTTATTTAAAAATGTTTATAGCACACACATTCCTCAAGTTCTTTTTAAAGATTATTTGCAGATAAGTAGGAACATGAAAGATCTATACAAAGAAAACTACAAAACACTACTGCAAGAAACCAAAAGAGACCTACATAAATGGAAAAAGAGACCATGCTTATGACTAGGAAGACTCAACGTTGTGAAAATTTCCATCCTACCCAAAGTGATCTACAGATACAGTGCAATCCCAGTCCAAATTCCAACAGCATTCTTTAACAAGATGGAGAAAGTAATCACCAACTTATATGGAGAGGGATGAGGCCTGGATTGGTAAAGCATTATTGAGAAGAAGAACAAAGTGGGAGGCCTTGCACTACCTGATCTTAGAACCTACTGTACAGCCACGGTAGTCAAAACAGCCTGGTACTGGTATAGCAACAGACACATAGACCAATGTAATAGAATTGAAAACCCAGACATAAATCCATCTATCTACAGGTAGCTGATATTTGACAAACAGCCGAAGTCCATTAAATGGGAAAAAGACAGTCTCTTTAACAAACAGTGAGGCATAACTGAATGTTCATCTATAAAAAAATGGAATAGGATCCATACCCCACGCCATACACAAAAACTAACTCAAAATGGATCAAAGACCTAAATATAAAACTTAAAACAATAAAGATCATGGAAGAAAAACTAGAGACAATGCTGGGGACCCTAATACATGGCATAAATACAATACAAACCATTACTAACAATGCACATACACCAGAAGATAGACTTGATAACTGTGAGCTCCTAAAAATTAAACACACTCATCAAAAGACTTCACGTGAAGAGTAAAAAGAGAACCTACAGACTGGGAAAATATTTTTGGCTATTACATCTCTGGCAAGGACCTAATCTCTAAAACCTACAAAATACTTCAACACCTACACAACAAAAAGACAAACAACCTAATTAAAAAATGGGCAAAGGATATTGTCTTAGTTATCAAGTGCTGCGATAACAGAAATACCACAAGTGGATGGCTTTAACAAAGAGAAGTTTATTCTCTCACAGTCTAGTAGGCTAGAAGTCCAAATTCAGGGTGTCAGCTCCAGGACACGGCATTCTCTCTTGGCTCTGGAAGAAGATTCCTTGTCATCAATCTTCCACTCGTCGAGGAGCTTCTCAGGCGCAGGAACCCCAGGTCCAAAGGATGCACTCTTCCCCCAGTGCTGCTTTCTTGGTGGTATGAGGTCCCCAACTCTCTGCTTGCTCCCTTTTTATCTCTTGAGAGATAAAAGATGGTTCAGGCCACACCCCAGGGAAACTCCCCTTACCTTGGATCAGGGAGATGACCTGAATAAGGTTGGTGTTACAATCACACCCTAATCCTCTCAACATAAAATTACGATCACAAAATGGAGGGCAACCACACAATACTGGGAATCATGGCGTAAACAAGTTGATACACACAGTTTTGGGGGGACATAATTCAATCCATGACAGATTTGAACAGACACTTCACCAAAGAAAACATTTAGATGGCTAGCAGACACATGAAAAAATGCTTGAGATCATTAGCCATTAAAGAAATGCAAATCAAAACTACAATGACATACCATCTCACCCCAACAATACTGGCACTAATCAAGGAAAATCCAGAAAATAACAAATGTTGCAAAGGTTGTGTGGAGATTGGAACTCTTATGCACTGCTGGTGGGAATGCAAAATGGTACAACCACTGTGGAAAATGATACGGCACCCTTTTAAAAAGCTAAAAATAGAAATACCATATGATCCAGCAATCCCACTCCTAGGAATGTATCCTAGAGAGATAAGAGCCACCACACAAATAGACATCTGCACACCCATGTTCATTGCAGCACTATTCGCATAGCAAAAAGATGGAAACAACCTAACTGCCCATCAACAGATGAGTGGATAAACAAATTATGGTACCTACACACAGTGGAATACTATGCAATGATAAAGAACAATGATGAATCCACAGAACATACCACAACATGGATGAATCTGCAGGACATTATGCTGAGTGAAATAAGTCAGTCACAAAAGGACAAATATTGTATGGAATCACTATTATAAAAACTCAAGAAAAGGTTTACATAGAAAAAAATGATCTCTGATAGTTCTGAGTAGGGAGTGGTGGGGAGGGAAAATCACTAACTAGATAGTAGACAAGTGTCAACTTTGGCAAAGGGAAGGGCAACACACAATATAGAGGAAATCAGCACAGTGTGTCTAAGGCAAAGTCATAGTAGCTTCCCAGACACATCCAGACACCTTGAGGGACCGAGTTGCTGGGGCTGAGGGCTGAGGGCCAGAGTCTTGGGGGACAACTAGGTCAATTGGCATAACACAGTTCATAAAGAAAATGTTCTACAGCCTGCTTTGGTGAGTAGCATCTGGGGTCTTAAAAGGTTGAGAGCAGTCGTCTAAAATACATCTATTGTTCCCATCCCATTCGGAAGCAAAGGAGAATGAAGAAAACCAAAGACACAAGGAAAATATTTACTAGAGGACTAAAGGACCACATGACTCACAGCCTCCTCCAGCCTGAGCCCAGAAGAACTAGATGATGCCAGGCTACCACCACCAACTGCTCTGGCAGGGACCACAATGGAGAGGCCTGGACAGAACAGGAAGAAAATGTAGAACAAAATTCAAATTCACAGAAAAAGACCAGACTTACTGGTCTGTCAGAGACTGGAGGAATCCCCATGACTCTGGCCCCTGGATACTGTGCTAACTCAGAATGGAAGCCACTCCCAAAACCCACTTTTCAGACAAAGATTAGACAGGCCTATAAAACAAATGATAACACACCTGAGGCAAGAAATGTGCTTCTTAGTTCAATCAAATATACGAGACCAAGTGGGAAACTCCTGCCCAAAAGCAAGAGAAGAAGGCAGGAAAGGACAAATAAGCTGGATGGATACAGGGGACCCAGGGTGCAAAGAGAGAGAGTGCTGTCATATTGTGGGGAATACAACCAGTGTAACAAAACAATTTGTGCATAAATTTTTGCATGAGAACTTACACTGTAAACTTTCATCTAAAAAAAAAAAAGCACAGTAAAATTATATATATATATAAAGGTAAAAAGATTGCTTTCAAAACAAGAAAGTAATTGCAGAAAAAGTGAAAAGAACTTTGGACTCTGAATCCAGCAACCTGTGTTGCAGCGAGGGCTATGCTACAGGCCAGGTCTGTGGCCCTGAAAACACACATGCGCACAGCATTTTGTATGGCATTTCGGTTTTTGTGCATGGGGTGAGCTTCCAGAGGTTCATTATTCATGGTGCCCGGGATATGAACTTGTCAGAGCTCTGTTCTGGGCGTCTATTTAAAGAATCTAAATAATTACCCTCTCATTTATCCGTCTGGCAGTTCATTGTAGTAGAAGGAGGATTAGGCTATAAGTCTGGAGAGACTGGTTCGGGTTCAGATTTCATTACTGAGTCATCACTTGACCTGGAGGAAATCCTGAAAACCTACTTTTGCCTAAATGTCATCGTATATAAATAGAAGACATATTTGCTGAGGGCCTACTGTAGGTCAGAGATACTCTAGATGCTGGGGATATATAAATCCAGATACTATTTACATCAGAGAGATATGCCTTTAATGCAGTCTAAGTTTTGGTTTACAAAAATTCAATATCCTTATGGTCTCGTTTCCCTTATTCATTACAGTATCTCATATGGTGGTGGTGGTAGTTGCCATCAAGTCGATTCTGACTCATGGCAACCCCGTATGTTACCGAGTAGAACTGCTCCATAGGGTTTTCTTGGCTGTGATCTTAATGTAAGTAGATCTCCAGGCCTTTTCTTCCACAGCACTGCTGGGTGGGTTTGAACCACCAACCACTGGATTACTAGTATAGCACAAACTGTTTGCAGCATCTAGGGACCTTGATCTCAAACGCAGATGTTGTCATTATCTATTTTATGTGTGAGGAAAGTGAGGATGAAGGGCATCCAAATGTGAACACACAGAGAGGCAGTGTGTGCAATGATTAAGGGCAAATTAGATTTCAGAGTCAAATTTCCTGAATTCATATCCTGGCTCTATTGCTTATGAAATGTGTAACTTGAACATAATACTGTGTGCTTCCATTCTTTATCTATAAAATGGAAATAATAATGACTTAATACCTGTAAAGTATAAAAAATAGTACTTAGTGCCTTGTAAGTACTCAATAAATTGTTACTATTACTTGTAAATGGAGCCCTGGTGGTACAGTAGCTAAGATCTCAGCCTGCTAACCAGAAGGTCAGCAGTTCAAATCCACCATCTGCTCCTTGGAAACGCTATGGAGCAGTTCTACCCTGTTTTGTAGGGCCACTATGAGTCAGAATCTACTCAACAGCAACGGGTTTGTTTTGTTTTTTTGGTTATTACTTGTAAATTGCAAAGCTCCATCTAAAATTCAAGATTTTGAGATACAAAATAATAATAAAACTAATATAGAGCTTACTAGATACCAGACACTGTCTAAGTGCTTTACCTCAACTAAGTCACTTAATTCTCACACAGTAGGCACTATTATTATTCCCATTTTACAGACGAAGAAACAGAGGTCAAAGAGACACAGCTTTAAGTGGTAGAGCTTGGATTTGAAGTGAGACAGTTTGAGTTCAGAGACCCCACTTTTTTTTTTTTTTTTATTGTGCTTTAAGTGAAAGTTTACAAATCAAGTGAGTCTCTCACACAAGAACTTGTATACACCTTGCTACAACTCCCAATTGCTCTCCCCCTAATGAGACAGACCGCTCTCTCCCTCTGCTCTCTCTTTTCGTGTCTTTTTCATCAGCTTCTAACCCCCTCCACCCTCTCATCTCCCCTCCAGGCAGGAGATGCCAACATAGTCTCAAGTGTCCACCTGATCCAAGAAGCTCACTCCTCACCAGCATCCCTCCCCATCCCATTGTCTAGTCCAATCCTTGTCTGAAGAGTTGGGTTTGGGAATGGTTCCTGTCCTGGGCCAACAGAAGGTCTGGGGGCCATGACCACCGGGGTCTTTGTAGTCTCAGTCAGACCATTAAGTCTGGTCTTTTTACGAGAATTTGGGGTCTGCATCCCACTGCTCTCCTGCTCCCTCAGGGGTTCTCTGTTGTGTTCCCTGTTAGGGCAGTCATTGGTGGTAGCCGGACACCATCTCGTTCTTCTGGAGAGACCCCACTTTTAATCACCTTGTTCTACTGACTCTTGTGTACAGTTTAATACACTTTAGCATTGTACAAATAATAAAAATATGAGTTTATATAAAAACGAGATGCATTATATTAGTACCTCAAGGAAGACCAGTTTCCAGGGTAATTCTGAGCTATTCACCAACTCTACTTTGTATGCTGGATAAAATATATCTAAGCTGAAAATAATGGTTAAGGTATTCTCTGCATTTTGGAAAAAAATAAATTACTCTTGGCAGATATTTTCAAATGGTAACTAAGTACCTAGTAATTGACCATAAAGACTATTTTATGTAGACTTTCTCCTGGACCTCTTGTTTGTCTCTTCTTACCTATGAGCTTAAATGTATTACAAAATTATGACAACATCGGGAAGAAACAACAACCAAAATATAACTCACGTTTTTACCACCTTACAAATCAATCAACTGTTTCCAATTTTTAACCTTCTTATGTCAGCTTTGGGCTTTTTGTTGATTTCTTTCAAGGGTTTGCCCTTAGGCATACCTAACTTTTACCATCTTTGTATAGATAAGCATTTACATTTACTTTGCTTCGAGCTTCTGCTGTAGTCACGTGCTGCTGTCACTTTCAGTGTGTATCTGATGGAGATCAGTGATAATCAGAGTGGACTGGAAAAAATCAAAGTCTAACAAAATATCAATATTAAAACAACTTGAAAATTGTATATGAAGGGGCAGCAAAATCACTGAAGATATATGTAAATTATGCCTAAGTAAATGTGGGAGCCCTTCAAAATGGTGTTAAGATTTTGATTCTGCCATTTATGAACCATGTATATGGGTTTTCTGGGTACTAGAACAAAAGATGTGGCAGTCTGCTTCCGTAAAGATTACAGCCTTGGAGACCCCATGGGGCAGTTCTGCTCTGCCCTGGGGGGTCGCTGTGAGTTGGAATCGACTCAACGGCAACAGGCTTTTTTTTTTTTTTTTTTTTGGTGTACTGGAACCAGTTTTCTGATTGACCCAGCATTAGTTTCTCAACTCTAAAATGAGAACAATGATTCCTATTTCAAAGAGTGCTTTTGAGAATGAAATGGAAATGGTATGGTATATTTAAAATGCTTATCACAGAACCTGGCACATAGGAAATACTTAATAGAGATATTGTTATTAGGAGTAATAGTAGAATTTCCTTCAGTGAAAGAATCTGTCTCAAGATGAGTTCCAAGCGAGGAGGCTATCAAATGGTTTCTTGGCTTCTGCCTGAAAACCCACTGGAATCATCTTTCTTAATATCTGCTTCCCTTAATATAATTAACGTTTTATAGAAGTGTATGGTAGAAGTAGATGTACCTCTACTATATAGATTTCAAGAACATCTGGAAATTACTGTTTTGGGCTTAAAAATTAATATTAGAGATTTATATTCTTTTTGCATTGGTGTTGAGAGGCAAAATTGGGCAAGAATTAATGAGTGATACTTAGTTCCTTGTTCTGCAATGTACTCACTGGGTATTTGACAAATGACATCACATTTCTGTCAGTTTTTCTGTAAAAAGAATATAAATAATTTCCAAAACCTTAAATTCTACTAGGAGACTTGCTATTAAGACACAGCGTGATATTATTATTGACCTTCCAGAAGGATGTATATTACATTATGTGAATTATTTTTGAATATGTAGTCTTTCTTATGCAGCCACGCTATCACTGAGCTCATCAATTCTGACACATGTAAATTCTTCCTATGTCATTTGAATCTCCATCTTCTCACAGGGAAGAATTGTATTTAACTTTAGAGAATGCCAGCCTTTAAATTATTAAGACTTTCCTCCTTCAAAGGAAGGAGCACTGTCTCTAGCGCTACTTGTGTAAGTCTTTGTATGGGAATCCCAAAAGAGAAGATCCAGATTTAACAGGATTTCTTGTCGAATCAACAGGTCAGTTTTGGCACGTGACCGACTTACACTTAGATCCTACTTACCACATCACAGATGACCACACAAAGGTGTGCTCTTCATCCAAAGGTGCAAACGCCTCCAACCCTGGCCCTTTTGGAGATGTTCTGTGTGATTCTCCGTATCCGCTTATTATGTCAGCATTTGATTTTATTAAAAATTCAGGACAAGAAGCATCTTTCATGATATGGACGGGGTAAGTGATCAGATAAATAGCCACAACTCAGCATTTATCTGCAGTATCCGAAACTTTATGGGCTCAACTATAGCAATGATTGTGAGGATGGCACAGGACCGGGCAGTGTTTCCTTCTGTTGTAGATAGATAGGGTCGCTATGAGTCGGAACTGATTTAATGGCACCTAACGGCAATTTGTTTTTTTTTTGTTTTTTTTTTTAACAGCAATAGTAGAAACCCTGGTGGTGTAGTGGCTAAGTGCTATAGCTGCTAACCAAAAGGTTGGTAGTTGGAATCCACCAGGTGCGCCTTGGAAACTCTATGGGGCAGTTCTGCTCTGTCCTTTAGGGTTGCTATGAGTTGAAGTCGACTCCACGGCAACGCATTTGGTTTTCGTTTTGGAACAACAATGACAACAGTCTAAACTTTATTAGAATGCTGACGTCCTAAAGAAGATTAATTATGTTTCAGGAATTATTTGAGTGAAAGACGCTAGATAAAATTAATCAGCATTATTAGAGATAAGAAAAAATTTTAAAGTCCCTGTGTTTTTTTCAAATACACACTTTAGAAATATGTCTGTGTTTGCTAAGGGATGAATCAATAAACAGCATGCTTTTGTATAAATGTTTAAAGGTGTTGATTAATGTGATAATAGATTTTGGTTATGTAAATAAAGACACAAACAAAAGGCCACAGTAGGAGTTAATCTGTGACGGTAGCTTTGTAAAACATCATCTTCTGGTGGTGTAATTAATGAATTCCATCCATCACGACAGGGTCGAAGAGGCCTATTATTTCCAGTACCATCGCTCATACGGAGTGCTTACTTTATGCTAGGTACTGTATTAATTCATTAACATATTGAAACTCCCCATTTAGCCTTTACAATAGGCATTAATATTCTTCCCATTTTACAGATAAGGAATTGGAGGCACCAGGCATCTAAGTAGTTTGCCCAGGTCTCTGCAGTTAGGAAGTGGCAAAGCTGGGATTTGAAATTAGGCATCCTGGCTCTGCAGTCTGTGTTCGTAATTCCTACACTTTTTTTGCATCTCATAGATCTTCGGTCAGACAGTGAAGCAGGCTGATATTTTTACTTTCTCTTTCGTTTTACATTTTTGTTAATTTTCTTTTTTATAGGATTCTTTTTTCTGGGGGTGTGGGGAGGTGAAGAAGAGTAGTTTATCAGCTCTTCTTTACTGTCTGCTATTTTATAGTAGAAGCCTGTAATGTCATAACAAGGCCTCAGGGGTAAGTTTTATAGAAACTGATCTTGTTCTCTATGATCCTGTCTCTTTTCAGGGATAGTCCACCTCATGTTCCAGTACAAGAACTCTCGACAGAAATGGTCATAAATGTAATTGCTAATATGACAACCACCATCCAGAGTCTCTTTCCAAATCTCCAGGTTTTCCCTGCACTGGGTAATCATGACTACTGGCCACAGGTAAATTTGACCTCAACTTCCAGAAGTGCTCCAAAGATTTTTCTTATTAGTAATGCCAACATTATGACAGTAACATGGCAACAGTCGGGGATGGGAGTAGGCTCATGGAGGTAGAGTGCTTTATGAAAAGTTATGTCAATAGCGAGTTTTCAGAAGCAAATCACCCAATTTGTGGATTATTTCTGCTTTCCTTCATAATTTTCCTTAATTTCTCCCCTCTTTTGAATAATTTATAGTTCACTTGAATTTCCGTGACGAGGTTAGCAAGGAAGGTTAATATTGACAAGTGTTTACATTTTGCAGATTTTCTGTTAGGCATACAAAGCTCTGTACACCTTGATCTAAATTTAATCTTCATTAAAAAATAAAAACGTAACAAGATGTCATAAGAACCAAAGGGGGAGGTCCTTGTTCAAGTCCTTTTCATCTAATTAAGTGGTGATTCCAGACAGAGGGCATTCACAGTATTTAATGCCTGATACAGCCTGGACTCCGATCAATCAGAGTGACATTTGTTAAGCTATTCTGTACAAAACAGCTGGATACTAGTCCTAGTTTCAGGGTACTGTTACAGTAGGGTAGAATATTAGATTTGTACAGTTGCAAGGGATCCCAGAGATTGTTGTTTAGTCCAGGGGTTGGCAAACTATGGCCTGTGTACCAGAAGTGACCCTCCACATGTTTTTGTAAATAAAGTTTTATTGGAACACTGACATGTCTGTTCATTCCATAATGTCCATGACTACTTTCTTTCTACACAGGCATAGTTGAGTAGTTGTGACAGAGACTGTATGACCAGTAAACCAAAAGTATATACTATCTGGCCCTTTATGGAAAAAGTTTGCTGACCCCTGGTCTAGATCAATCCTTCATCCTGTGGGTGAGAAATAGTACATAGCCCAGAAATATTAAGTTGTCCAGGTTTTCACAATCACATCCCACATCCATATCCCAGGGACGAGCTCGTATCCCAGATCTCTTTACTCCAGTCCTGTGTTAAATTAGACCAGCATCCTCTGACACATCTCTTGCTCTTTTCAGACTAAAATACTTAATATTTTATGAGCATATTTACTTCCATACCTCTCTATTTTTGTCCACATTTTTCTCTCTGCTTAGAATCTTTTTCCATCTCATTCCACCTGGGTACTTAATGGAGATTTTGATTATTTTGGCTACTCCAGCCAGCTTACAGTGATTTTGAGAAGTTATATTCTAGGACAAGCTTAAGTTTCAAATAACTTCTTAGTACTGCCCTCCCATCTTGAGATAAACAGTTTGTGAGTCAGCAACTCAACTAATGGTCAACTTTTGTTCCTATTGAGATGTTAGATGACACAGTGCAGAGGCTTGAGGACAATCTCCAGGTGTCCCAAGGTTACACGCATTGTTTTTATATGCCGGAAGTGGTAGGCAGGCTGGTATAATAGAAACCATGTGGGGTTAAGAGTCATATTAATTAGGATTTAAACCCCATTCCTGCTCTGCTGCTTAATAGTTTGACCAATTTGAATAATTGACTGAATGATCCTGATTCCTTGATCCCTCATTTGTAAATAGGAACAGTGCATGCCTATGGTACAAAGTTTTCATGAAAATTAGTTATGATATATGTAAAGGGCATAGTTTAGTAATTCTCACATAATATTGTTGTGTTGATTCCGACTCATGGAGACCTCAAGTATGCAGAGTAGAACTATACCACATACGATTTTCAAGGCTGTGACCTCTTGTAAGCAGATCATCAGGCCTTACTTCTGAGGTATCTCTGGATGGATTTGAACCGCCAACCTTTTGGTCAGTAGTCCAGTGCTTAACCGTTTATGCCACCCAGGCACATAATAAGCCCCTTGTAAGTTAGGTGGTGGTTACTTTAGCTTGTCCATATGTTATATAGTCATTCAATAGTGACACAAGATACATTTATGAAACTCCTTTGAGGGTATGTTTCATTTTACCTTTATCTATGTCTTTTTTTTGGCAGTCAAATCTTATAATAATTCAAAAATACAGATATTGACTTCTAAAATACATCTTATTATATCTACAGTAGGTTAAAGCCAGTATACCTTAAACATTTAATTGTTTTCTCTTTCTAACTTATGACTTTATATCTGAAAATTTCTTTCCATTATGCTACCACCACCCTCCTGCCTCGCAGTTTCAGAAATATCAAATGTAACATGCAAAGTTCCAAAATAAATTTCTTATAGAGACTTATATCTGAGATCTAATTCTGATGAATGTTAGGAACAAATAAATTTAATAAGTGTTATTTCTCAATTATGCACCATGGCTACATAAACATATGTATACAGACACATGTCCCCACCCATTACATCAGAAGAGGTAGTTATTAGCGTGGGCAGCCCAGGGATTCCTTCCTGTTGCTGCCCAAGGAAATAGTCAGGGTCCTTATTTACTCCTGCACTGGCGAGACTGGTACCACCAAGCTTATGGGTGGCTCCCTTCCCATTACACCTCATTTCTTGGCAGTGGCCATGTCACAGCCAAAAAAAATTGAGAGGGAACATGGTGTCATATACAACTGGATGTAAGAGCGATGGTGGAAAAATCTGGAATTGAGACCAGCTACAGGACTGATTGGCTGTCCCTGGACGAGTCACCTAACTTCTCTGGTGCTCATATTTAAAATAGGGAAGTCTAGGGTGATTTTTATATAATTTTAAGATCCTACATGACAACATCAGTATATTGGTGTCCATCCCAAAGTAAACACATAACCCAAGACTGTTATTTTATATTACGATTATTGTTGTTACCATTTCTTCATCAGACTCCAGATTGGCCTCAGCCTTCATTTAATTCTCAGTCAGGTGATCTTGATCTTTGATACAAAGTGAAAATATATTTTGAGTAATTCGTTTCAGTTAAAATAAGTTGTTTGGTTATTACTCGACCTGAATATATATCTGTTTTCATCACACATTAGGCAGCTAAGAAAAGTCACCCTGAACTAATGTGACTTTGGTGTCACCTTGGAAGATGACTAAGTATTTTCGTTAGTGCTGACAGGAATATGCCCCTAAGGAATAGATCTGTATCAGCAATATACAGAAGGAAATGAGGGAAGTAGAGAAAAGGGCTTCAGTTTTTAAGTAGAAGTTTTTAAAATAATAATGGAAATAATTATCCAATTTCACAAATGATTTATTTTTATTCTTATTCAGTATTTACTTTTGTAGTTTTTCCCTGTAACGTCTATACCATAAAGACAGTTTCATTTTATTCACTTTATGATTATAAACTAATGTTTTATATATATAAAATATATTCTTAAAAAATTCAAAACATGGTATAATTTAGGCTAAACTAAAGAGAACTTCTAATCAAAAGTGCGTGGTTAAGAATCTTCATTCAGGGAGTTAAGGAGCTTTATAATGGTTTAAACATTAATTCTAAAATAATGACTTTTTCTCATTCCCTTGGCATTCTGCACCAGACACAACATGCTCAGACTCAAACCTGCTCTTACTGCCTCTTTAGTAAACACATTCCCATTCCCATCTTATGCCCTGGCACACTAAAACACGTGATCGTCTCTGTATTGGATACAGACTTTTGTGCCTCTGTGTCTCTGTATGGGCCGTTGCTGTTTTTTCTCTGACGCCGTTTCTTGTCAAGTCGGTGAAATCATTATTCAAGGCCTGGTTCAAATGCTGTCTGTGGTCTCCACCCTAAACACCCTGGGGAAGACTTGATTCTTCTTGTTTCTACACTTTTATCACCTTTGTGGTAGCACCTAGCACAGCACATTGTTTTATAGTTTTGTCTCCCATTTCCCAACTAATTTACCAGTGCCTTGAAGATAAATTCTATCTGGCATTCATCCCTGCATCTCCAGATGCTTAATGCATTAGTAAATAGTCAAGTAGAGTTTAAGCTGATTAATCCATGTACTTTCTAATATTTAAATGGTGTATTATGTTGTTTGTTGTCAGGATCAACTGCCAGTAGCCACCAGCAAAGTGTACAATGCAGTTGCAAACCTTTGGAAACCATGGCTAAATGAAGAAGCTATCAGTACCTTAAGGAAAGGTAAGTGAAAGAGTTACTCATCCATATTTTGCCTCCATTTTTACTCATGTTGTTTAGACTTAGATCTTTAATGTTTGCTTAGGTGTGCCAACTCCAGAGAGCCTCTGGACTCAGTTTCTCTATGGAGGACAGTGAGTAGAAACATTGCTTTGGACCCCTGTTGTGAACCTGTTTATTTGTAAGGAGTTCTTCCCATTCTTTTCCCACCCTTGATTAGGTGTGGTTCACATGAAACAAAAACTCAACTTTGGATTTTAATGTAAATGAAAGTACATCTTTAGAATTAGAAAATTGATTGAAAAGAGAGATTGGACATTAACTTTTAACCAAGCAGGCAGAATTTTATAAAACAAACCTCTGAGAAAGTGATGATATCTCAGCTTTTAAAATGGAGCTTGAGATGCTTCGAATGGTGGGGTGTAAGCAGTGCTCCATAAGGCCTTCCCTGGGTGGTAACTACAAAGCCCCCTGCTTCAGCAGCTCGCAAAACCACACCAGCCACATCCCTGACATTTTATGAGCTTGATGGAGGTGCCCAGCTGCTAAACTAAAGCCTTGGTGTTTTTTAAATTTTCAGATAAACATTAAGTCAATGTCTGGAATTCTGTTTTTTTTTTTTCATGTTTTTCTGAGTGTCAGGGCAGAGAGCAAGGAAAGCATTTGAACCAGGGTTTTTACCCCTGCTTTATTTATTTGTTTGTTTGCAGCACTCAGAAAATCACAGAATAATGTATTTGAGACCCTAGTGGCATAGTGGTTAAGAGCTATGGCTGCTAACCAAAAGGTCGGTAGTTCGAATCTATCAGGCACTCCTTGGAAACTCTATGGGGCAGCTCTACTGTGTCATATAGGGTCACTATGAGTTGGAATCAACTCAATTGCAACGAGGTGCTTCCTAAGAAAGACCTGGTGATCTACTTTCAAAAAAAATCAACCACTGAAAACCCTGTGGAGCATGGTTCTGCTCCGACACACCACACATGAGGTTGTCACAAGTTGGCATTGACTGAACAGCAACTGATACTGGTAATGTTTAGTCCTAGGCCCCTACACCTGCAAGACACATGGAAAGCTTGTATAATTTGAAGAGAGAGCAAGAAAAAAATGGCAGGAGGTCCTAAAGAGACATTCTGGATTGTAAGGAAGCTCAGAGAGAGAGAAGCACGCAGAAAAAGATCTGACAAATGGCGTGATGACCCTAAGGAAAGCCATATAAGTTTCAGAGTGATGGTTTAGGAGAACTTTCCAGTTAAACATTGGAGTACATCTGTTATTGTTGAAAGTCTTAAAAAGCTTTGTCTGAAAGTCTTAAATGCAAAAGTGGTTTGATGCAGAGAGGCCCAGCCCGAAGGCGCTAAAACTTTGTTATCCCATAGCCCTAGTGAGAACTGTTGTAATCTCCTACTACTGAAGTTATTTTTCAAAAATAACTTCCACCGGATTCAAAGCTCTCTGCCCTGTTGCAACCACAGTAAGAATCGTAAGCTGGCATGACTATAGGCAAGAATAAAGGAAATTAAAAAGGCAGTGATCAGTCATGTTTAAAAGCTCAGAAAAGGCTTTGGTAGTGAGCGGGCTGAGGGCAGAGAAAGCAGGGTCTGGATCTGAGTGGCCAGCTCTCCAACTACCATTGCAGCAGACCCTTGAGTATTCTGTCACCACTGGGACAAAGGCTGCCTGGAGTTATGCCTTTAAGCTTCCTCTCCACTGGGATTGTAGCAGTTCTGGTTTATTTGCCATTTCTTCTTCAGTAGTCTCTGGCAAACTCCAATGGGAATGTGTTTCCATTCTCTGGATTTTTAGATTTCACAGTATCTCGCATGTTGTTTTTGTTGTTAGCTACCATCGAGTTGGTGCCTGACTCATGATCACCCCATGGGTTATAGAATAAAACTGCTCCATAGTGTTTTCTTGGCTGTAGTCTTGATGGAAGCAGTTCTCCAGGCCTTACTTCCATGGAGCCGTTAGGGGTGTTTGAACCACCAACCTTTAGGTTAGCAGCAGATTGCAAACTGCTTGTCACCCAGGCTCCTTTCTATTGTCTTAACTCCCCAAAAATAAAAAAGTAGGAGTTGATATATTATTATTTTTTTTAATTCAATTCAGTAACCCATCACCTCATGCCAAAACATTTCATTCTTTTCTCATCTGGATATTGTATACAATTGTTATTACCATAATATGCAGAAATAGCACATTGGACCTGACACATAGTAGGTTAAATAAATGTTTGTTAAACCTTATTCTAATTAAATGACAGCCTATGGATGTGCAAACAAAACCATGTGTAATAAGTACAATTTTCCTGACTGGATTGCAAATCTTAATTAATAATTTGCTTTCACAATGTCTGTGTGTATGTGTTTCCCTAAAATGTGTTTTGAATTTGTTTTTATAGGTGGCTTTTATTCACAGAAAGTTACCGCTAATTCGAGTCTTAGAATCATCAGTCTAAACACAAACTTGTACTACAGCCCAAACATTGTGACCCTGAACAAGACTGACCCAGCAAATCAGTTTGAATGGCTAGAAAATACATTGAACAGCTCTTGGCAAAATAAGGAGAAGGTAGATCACATAGACCAAAATCATCAGGGGATAAACAGAAGGCTAAATAGGTGTATTTACTGAACTTGGGGGTGGAGTTAGGTATTTATAAAAGTATTATAACTTGAAGATGGTTTCCTGTGAAACACCTGACAACTTCTCTCTGTCATTGTTTTGTTTCGCTTTTACTGCTTTGAAGATCGATTGGCATCTCTAAATATAAAGAGAGCCCTATTTTAAAATTTGTGATCAAGGTCATAGTTATCTCCTCAACGGAATAGCTTAAATGAGACAAGAGCAAATATAGTGATTTTAAAATTTTTCTAAGTTTATCTCTTTTTTGTAATAAATAGGAGAGATGGTACATTCAGCTTCTAGATTTCAATTAATATATGTACTTTCAATCTTGGGCATCGAAATCCAGGTGCTATTTAAACCAAAAACCCAGTGCCGTCGATGCTATTTAGCTATGATAAATGTGCAGAACAATTCTCACTAGTCCTTGTGTTTCTTCTTCCAGGTGTACCTCATAGCACATGTTCCGGTGGGGTATCTACCCTTTTCAAGGAGCACCACGGCGATGAGAGAATACTATAATGAGAAATTGATAGATATTTTTAGAAAATACAGTGATATCATTGCAGGGCAATTTTATGGACATACACACAGAGATAGCATTATGGTTCTTTCAGATAAAAAAGGTAATGTGACAGTCTGTTTGAATCTCTCTAGTTTAAGATGCTTAAGCATAGCAAGGAAGATTCAGGAAAAATTTCATTATATCAAATTGCCAGCACCAGCCTTTTCTGAGTTATTTCAGATGGTTGTATGGTGAGTGTCTAATCATAAGATTAGGCCTTGTAATTGGATTTCTTCAGCAAGCATTCCTGTTAGTTCCATAGAGCCAGCTTCATTTAATTGTGGTCAGCAAAACCTCTGAAATGCTCCGTTCACCTGCTAGACTCAAGTTTTTTGACATGTTTTACTTCTAAGAATTTAAAAAGCCAAGCACCATTTATATCAATAGTTTGAAATAAAGTACATTAAGCTCTTAAAAACAATGAATTTTAGATTATCTACCGTTTTGAAGATTACTTCTGAATGAGGGCAGAAAACTGAGAGTTAACAAAATAGGACTTCAGATTTTATGCTAGTCAAAATAAAAATTAACATGCATTTTTTCAGCCATTGGAGAAATTTTCAAAAATGTTATACTCTTTCATACAGAATCAGTGGGTTTGGTAAAATGGCATTGTTTAAATGCATTTGACAGCTTTTTTTACTCAAAAGATATTTAGTCTTATAAAAAAAATACATGTATATGAATATGCATGTATATCTATCTATATATATGTATTTTATGTATATGTAAAACAAAGTGACACTAATCAAATTCTTATGTAATTATTGGAATACTTTTTTTGGTAGAGATGCAGAGCAAACTAGTTTTGTGTTTTGTGTGCATAAAATATTTCAAATATGCAGGAGCATAGAGAAGGATATGACAAATTTTCATGCACCCATCTCTTATTCAACACTTATCAAGACTTTACCTCATTTGCTTTACCAGATAATTTCAGCCTACATACTTCGATATGCATTGCTAAAATATATAGACATTAACTTACATAACGAAATAAACAGTAATTATTTGGTATTATCTAATACCAATCCATAGTAAAAATTCCCCAATTTTCTCAGAAATGTCTCTTTACAGTTGTTTCTTGCTGGTCAGGATCCATCAATGATTATACGTAATTTGGCTATGTCTTTAATCTCTTAATTTGAAACTTGTTCATATTTTTAGTACAGTTGAATTCTGTTGTTTTTTTTTTTTTTTTTTTAAACACATGCTTTGTCCAGGAAGTCCAGTGAGTTCTTTATTTGTGGCCCCTGCTGTTACTCCAGTGAAGAGTGTTCTAGAAAAGCAAACCAACAATCCTGGTGTCAGACTATTTCAGTATGATTCTCGTGATTATCAATTACTGGTAAGTTGGCACAGTTTTAGAATTGACTTCATATTTATGCATGTATTTGCAGTTTCCATTAGTTCAGTTGAATGTTTCTACGCATAGCTATATTGCTTTTGTTAGATGCCATAGAGTTGGTCCCCGACTCATAGTGACCCTGTGAATAACAGGATGAAACACTTCCTGGTCCTGTGCTATCCTCACAGTCCTTGTTATGCTACATAGCCCGTCATTGCAGCAACTGTATCAGTCCATCTCGTTGAGGGTCTTCCTTTCTTTTGCTGACCCTGTGTTTTACCAAGCATGCTTGTCCTTTTGCAGGGAATGGGCCCTCCTGATGACATGTCCAAAGTATGTGAGATGAAGTCTCACATTCCTTGCTTCTGGCTGTACTTCTTCCAAAATAGATTTGTAGTTCTTCTGGCAGTCCATGATATAGTCAATATTCTTAGCCAAGACCATAATCAAAGGCATCAGTTCTTCTTCAGTCTTCCTTATTCATTGTCCAGCTTTTGCATGCATATGAGGTGACTGAAAATACCATGACTTGGGTTAGGTGTACCTTAGTCTTCAAAAGAGCTCTTTTGCAGCAGATTTGCCTAATGCAATGGGTCTTTCGATTTCTTGACTGCTACTTCCAAGTAAAAAGAGATCCTTGACAACTTCAGTATTTTCTCTATTTATCATGATGTTGCTTATCAGTCCTGTTGTGAGGATTTTTATTTTATGTTGAGCTGTAATCCATATTGAAGACTGTAGTGTTTGATCTTCATCAGTAAGGACCTCAAATCCTCTTCACTGTCAGCAAGCAAGGTTGTGTCATCTGCATATTGCAGGTTGTTGATGAGTATTCTTCCAATCCTGATGCCCCATTCTTCATATAATCAAGCTTCTTGAATATTTGCTCATTATACAGATGGGATAAGTGTGGTGAAAGGATACAACCCTGACGCACACCTTTCCTGATGTTAAACCACACGGTATCCCCTTGTTCTGTCCGAACGAACGACTACCACTTGATCTATGTACAGGTTCCACATGAGCATAATTAAGCGTTCTGGAATTCCCATTCTTCACAATGTTATCCATATTTTGTTATGGGCCACACAGTCGAATGTCTTTGCACAGTCACTAAAACACAGGTAAACATCTTTCTGATATCCTCTGCTTTCAGCCAGCATCCATCTGACATCAGCAGTGATAATTCTCATTCCATGTTCTCTTCTGTATTCAGCGTGAATTTCTGTTGATGTGTAGCTGTAACCATTTTTATATTATCTTCTGCAATATTTCACTTATATAGCTATATGAGTTTTATAGTGAAATCTCAGAATTTCTTTATTCTTTTTGATGTTTGGAATGTTTGTCAGCACTTTCTAAGTGTGGGCTTAGGAAATTAACCGTTGGAAGGCTGTTTCTATGTCAGGACTTAAGATTTATTTAGATTGCACCCAATTTGGGCCTTGCCTGTGGACTTGTATACATATTTAAGCTTTTTACTAGGCCATGCTGTTGTTGCTGCTGTTGAGCTGATTCTGACTCATGGCAGCCCATAAGTGCCTAGTAGAACTTCTCTGCAAGGTTGTTAAAGCTGTGAACTTTCAGAAGAATATAGCCAGGCCTGTCCTCTGAGACCTCTGTGGGTGGATTTGAGCTGTCAACCTTTCAGATAGTAGTCGAGCGCTTAGCTCTTTGCACCACCCAGGGACTCCATTACTAAACCATAACCAAAACCAAACCCCTTGCTGTCGAGTCGATTCTGATTTATAGCATCCCTGTAGGTCAGGGTAGAACTGCCAATAGGGCTTCCAAGTCTGTAATCTTTATGGTGAAACCCTGGTGGCACAGTGGTTAAAAGCTCGGGTGCTAACCAAAAGGTCAGCAGTTTGAATCCACCGGGCGCTCCTTGGAAATTGTATGACAGTTCTACGCTGTCTTATAGGGTCACTGTGAGTTGGAATCGACTCGATGGCGGTGGTTAATGTTTATGGAAGTAGAGTGCTACATCTTTCTCCCACAGAGCGGCTGGTGGGTTCAAACCACTAGCCTTTCAGTGAACAGCTAAGCACTTAACCGGTCACTACCCATAAAACAAAACAAAACAAATCTAAAACCATTGCCATCAAGTTAATTCCAACTCATAGCAATCCTATAGGACAGAGTAGAGCTGCCCCATAGGGTTTCCAAGGAGCGGCTGGTGGATTTGAACTGCCGAAATTTGATTAACAGCCAAACGCTTAATGTCTGTGGCACCAGGGGGCCACCGTACCACCAGGACTCCTTAATTACACTTCACAAAAACATAACTTAGGAAGAGCGTAGGCTCTAGAACCATATTCTCTCAAGCTGTAGTACTTAACTTCTCTATGTCCCTTCTCCATAATACTACTTCTCCATAAAATAGGGATTAATATATTTACTGATTTCATTGAGTTGTTGTGAGGATTAAAGTGAGCAAATATATGTAAAGCATTTAGGAAAATGCTTGATCTATAGTAAATGTTCAATAAATGTTAAAAAAGAAGATTTAAAAAGAAAAAAACTCAGTTGGACATTTACCTGGGAGAAAAAAGTTCTGTGGAGCATGTACATGGCTCTATGCTTTAGATCAATTTAGCATCAAAAGGCTGGGCATTTAGTTTATGGATACTTCAGTTTGCGAAATTGCCCCTTTCCATAAATATAATTTGAAAAGAATCTATTATAACTGAAGTTTCTTTTAAGGAGTCCTGGCGACGCAATGGTCAAGTGCCCACCTGCTATGTAAGAAGTTCAAACCTACCAGCCGATCTGCAGGAGAAAAGACCTGGCACTCTGTTTCTGTAAATTTTTCAGCCTAGGAAACCCTACGGGGCAGTTCTGCTCTGTCCTGTTGGGTCCGTATGAGTTGGAATTGACTCAACAGCAAACAACAACAATAACAGCAACAAAGTCTCTATTGATTTAATTGCACTTTTTTTTAGATAAATTTAATAGGATATGGCTCTGTTATTCTGTAGAGCATATTTTCACAAAGTAGCTAGGGCAGGGGAAATCTGGTTTAATCTATAAATACCAGATTAAATGGGGAAATAAGACAATTGACCAATAAACTAGTCAAAAAGAATTCTTTTACAACTATTAGTTACCTGTGTTTGGATCTTAGCCTCAGATATATACGTGTGCATGTGTGTATGCACTGACATGGGAAGATGACTGAGATATAGCACTAAGTAAAACACTTTTTAAAAGTGAAAAACAATTTGTATAGTATGAATCTATTTTATGAAAAGTAAAAAAAAGTAAATTGGTATGGATATTCTAAATATTTATATTTATTTATCTTTTACCAAAATCAAACCCACTGCCGTCGAGTTGATTCCGACTCATAGCGACCCTACAGGACAGAGTAGAACTGCCCCATAGAGTTTCCAAGGAGCGCCTGGCGGATTTGAACTGCTGACCTCTTGGTTAGCAGCCATAGCACGTAACCACTACGCCACCAGGGTTTCCTATTTTTGTACATTAAGCCTAAAACAGCACACATTCTGGAGTGCTGGTAACTGTTTAACATCTGGTTCTCTGGAGGGGGGGAAGCCTTGATTTGTGGTGTTTACTGATTTCTGTGGTATAAACGTGCCTATTATGCTAATTTCAAGCTACTAAAGTGCTATCAGTTGACTAAAAACATTCCTGAAAATTTAAAAATTGTCTCTCATGAGCTAGTACAGCCATTACCCACACCACACTAATATATAATATTTTTCTTTTTATTGGATTAAATTTCTCAGCTGTAACCCAAAGGTTGGAGGTTCCAGCCTACTCAGCATTGCCTTTGAAGAAAGGCCCGGTGATCTCCTCCTGAAATATCAACCGTTGGAACCCCACGGAGCACGGTTCTACTCTGACACACACGGGGTCACCATGAGTCAGAGTGGACCCTATAGCAACTGGTTGTTGATTTATTAGCAGTGGTTATCTCTGAGGCGTGTGAATTAAAGGCTTTTTATTTTGTCCGCCTCTTGGGAAATGGTTTGGATTGTTTTCTGTGGGACCTTTCATGATAAATTGATTGAAATATACCCAGCAGATCATACACGTATTCAACAATTCCTACATGTACAGTTCAGTGACATTGGTTACATTCTTCATGTTGTGCATTCTTGCTATCTCACCTTATATTATTTTGCCTCATTGACTTATACTCACTGCCCATAAACGACTCATCTGTGCTTCAGAGTTACTTTTGTTAATTTGATCTGCAGTAGTTAAGAGCTATGGCTGCTAATCAAAAGGTCAGCAGTTCGAATCTACCAGCCACTCCTTGGAAACCCTATGGGGCAATTCTGCTCTGTCCTGTAGTGTTGCTCTGAGTCAGGACTGACTTAGCAGCAACAGGTTTGGTTTTTTGGTTTGAATAGATAATTCTTTGGGAGTGTGCAGTGCTCAAAGCTAACATTTTTTACTAATTAGGCTAAATGGCTGTTTAGATTGAAGATGACTTCAGGGGATAGTTTGAGTTTAAGGTTCAAAAATTTTCTTAGGACAACATATTTAGGAGTTCCTCTAGCCCCAATGGCATCAGTAAGTCTGGATTTTATAACAAATTTTAAATTCTGTTCCATATTTCCCCTTTTGACCAGGACTCATCCATTGAGTCCTTGATCAAAACATTCAGTAATGGTAGCTGGGCACCATTCAGTTCTTCTGAGTTCATGGCAGAGGAAGCAATAGTTTATGGAAGCAACTAGACCTGCGGTCCGGTTCCTTCTTTGGTTCCCGTGTCGTCTTCTTCCTCTGCTGCTCCAGGTGAATAGAGACCAACCGTCATATCTTGATTGGCCACTGGCTTTCAATACCCCGGGTACTACTTATTAAGCTGGAGGGTAGATCAGAAACTCTAAAAACAGTGTTATGTCAGTTGGCTAGACAGTCCCATAAAAACATGACCCTAAGCATTTGAACCAAGAGAACTAATTCCATGAAGTGTTTGGTTGTACCTAAGTGGTATCAGCAACTGGATCTTTCTATTGTTGTTGTTGCTGTAAAATTACATATAATACAACATTTGCCATTTCGCCCTTTTTCTGGTGCACAACTTAGTGATACCAGTTACATTAATCAAATTGTGTAATCACTACCCTTAGTCAATGCCAATATTCCCAACACGGTAGATATAAACACATTACTTCCCAGAGAATGAATCCCTTTCTCTCTTCCCATTCCTACCGCAGGTAACCACTAATAACCATTGGTCTCTATATATTTACCTATTCATGTCATTTCATATAGGTGAGGTCATACAGTATTTGACCTTTTGTGATTGACTTATTTCATTCAGCATAATGTCTTTGAGGTTTGTGCGTGTTGTAGCATGCATCAGGACCGATTTTCTCTTTATGGCTAAGTAGGATTCCATTGTATTTATGGACCATATTTTATATATTCATTCATCTGTTATTGATGGGCACTTAGGTTGTTCCCACCTTTTCGTTGCTGTGAATAGCTGCTATGAACATAGATGTTTTAGGTCCCTAGGAGTGGAAATGCTAGGTCATATGGTAGTCGTAGTTCTATTTTTAATTTTTTGAGGAGTTACCATACTGTTTTCCACAATAGTTGTACCATTTTATATTCCCACCAGCAATGGATAATAATTCTGATCTCCTCACATCCTCACCAACCCTTGTTATTTTCTGTTCTTTTTTTTTTTTTGGTAATCATTGCCATTCTAGTAGGGGTGAAGTGGCATCTCATTGTAGTTTTGATTTGCATCTCTCTAATGGCTAATGATGCTGAGCATCTTTTCATGCGTTTGTTGGCCACTTGCATGTCCTATTTGGTGAACCACTTGTTCATGTCCTTTGCCAGTTTTTGACTGGGTTATTTGTCTTTTTTCTATAAAATTTCTATAAAATATACTGTTGGAATTTTGATCGAGATTATGTTGAATCTATAGAACATTTTGGGTAGTACTGACATTTTCATAATATTAAGTCTTCCAGTGCATGAGCGTGGAATGTCTTTCCATTTATTTAGGTCTGTTTTAGTGAGTCTGTAGTGGCAGTGTTTTACAGTTTTCATTGTATAAGCCTGTACATTGCTGGTTAGGTTTATTCCTAAGTATTTTATTCTTTTAGGTACTACAAGGTCGCTATGAGTTAGAATTGACTTGACAGCAACAGGTTTTTTATTGTAAACGAACTGTTTTCTTGATTTCTTTTTCAGATTTCTCCTTGTTTGTATATATAAACCTAACTGTTTTGTGTGTCGATATTGTATCTTGCAACTTTCCTGAATTCTTCTATTAGTTCTAGAAAGTTTCTTGTGGATTCTCTGGACTTTTCTATATATAGGATCATGTCATCTACAAATAGAGATAGTTTTACTTCTTCCTTTCCAATTTGATTACGTTTACTTCTTTTTCTTGCCTTATTGCTGTGGTGTGGCTAGGACTTCCAGGATGATATTAAGTGGAAGTGGTGATAGTGAGCATCCTTTTCTCATTCCTGTTCTCAAGGGGAAGGCTTTCAGTCTTTCTCCATTGAGTATAACATTGGGTGTTGGTTTTTCATAGATACCCTTAATTGTGTCGAGGCATTTCCCTTGTATTCTTATCTTGTTGAGAGCTTTTATCAGGAAAGGGTGCTGGGTTTTAATGAATGCCTTTTTTGCATCTATTGAGATGATCATGTGGTTCTTCTCTTTTTTTTCTATTAATGGGGTGTATCACATTGATCGATTTTTGAAATATTGACGTTTTATTATTTTTAAGATTAAAAGAAGTAATGTAGATTTTTATCAAGAGACTCGTTTATTTAAAACTAATTCTCACTTGTTTTTTTTAAATGACCGAAACTCTCATTAAGTTAAGAATATTACTTAAATCCTAATAATTCTTCTTGTTGTGCAATGCTTTATACACCATGAGGTGAACCAGGCTTTGTTATTGTTTTTAACTATAGGATATGTTTCAGTATTACCTGAACCTGACAGAGGCTAATCTGAAGGGAGAATCCAACTGGAAGCTGGAGTACATCCTGACACAGGCCTATGACATTGAAGATTTGCAGCCGAAAAGTTTATATGGTTTAGCTAGACAATTTGCAGTCCTAGAAAGTAAGCAGTTTATAAAATACTACACTTACTTCTTTGTGAGTTATGACAGCAGTGCAATTTGTGATGAGAAATGTAAGACCTTTCAAATTTGTGCAATTATGAATCTTGATCGTATTTCCTACACAGGTTGTCTCCAACAATTTTCACTGTAGCACAATCACTAGTATTTCAAAGTTTGTGTTCATGGAAAATGTAATACTGCTCAGTTTTTGAAATCAGTTGGTGCAAATTGTTATGTAAATCTTTCTGAATTACTAACAGGGAAGGAAGAACTTCTGTCTTTGCTTTATTTTTTTACTATACCCAAATGTAAATATCTTTAGCAATCAAAATTTTTATTAAATTAAATATATTTAAAGTACCTGTTAGTAGAATGATGTTTGGATGTAAATATCCTAGCTTCCATGTTACACAATTATATCTAATTTATACTCTTGTTAAAACTGTCACCTGTCCAATAAAGCAAATGACTTCTAATTATGATGGGTTATTCTTAATATGATAATTTTCAGTCTCTTAATTCACTCTTGTTAAACCTTTCCATGTGTAAGTTCTAGCAAAAAAAAAAGGCTAGAAGTGTTTAAATCTCATGTGAAACTGAGGTTAAAGCTGTTTATGTGTTCCATCTACCGGTGGGAAAATACCAGGGTCTATTAGGGCCATCTCCAAGTCTGGAAAACATCACGGGACATATATTGCCTGGTTGCCTTCACTCAGTGTATGAAGGAGAGTCATTGTTAAGATGGCTAACTTTTTGCAATGTCACCAGTTGTCTTTACTGTAACTACAGTGCTAGCACAGGGCCTAGGACCTAGAGCAGGCCTGGTACCTAGTAAATACTTGTTGAAATGAATTGAAATACATGAATATTTCCCCAAGAAAATATGATCAGATGCAGTGGTGGCATTTTCTTTGTCACAATAGCCAAAGAAAGGATAAAATGAGCTTTTCATTCCCCCAATAGGATTTTTTTTAGGAATTCTGGCAGTGTAATGATTAGGAGATCAGCTGCTAACCAAAAGGTTGGCAGTTTGAATCCACCAGCTGCTGCCTGGAAGCACAATGGCAGTTCCACTTTGTCCTATAGGGTCACCATGAGTCAGAATCAACTTGACAGCAGCGGGTTTAATAGGATTATTTTTAGGGCTTTCCCGTGGCCTAAGCTGTCCTCTGCTTCCCAGCTAACTTGGAGAGCTAAAGTAGAAGAAGAAACAAGGGCCAGGCTGAGGGATAAAAGGGAGGAGAAAACTGCGTACCACAGTGTCTGGCTTGCTGGAGAGGACGCACAGTCAGCAACCTTGGGTCAGCCGGTGAGAGTGGACTCATCATCTTTGCAACTGGGACTGGTTTGACACCACTTAAAGAAAGGCCTTGTAGATATGAGATCTCAGCGTAAAACCGGTTCTGCCTGATTTCCAGATCTCCTTTCCAGGGCTGAAAAAATAAATGTTACAAAATAAAAATATTATATCTAAGAAACCATCAATGAACAAATCTGTCTTTTGTTTTTTAGGTTTTTTTAAAAAAGTAAATTAGTAGGTTTTGGAAGTGAGAATGCCAAAACAAAATTTCATTCCGATACAGTAATCACATCCTTTAGAAATCATCATGTCTGCACTTAGATTTGCAGTTGGTTTTTATAAATGACTAGATCATGTATTCTTGTATAGGCAGAAGTTCTAAGAAAACAAGTTTGCATTATATAAGGAAAACGTAAAAACAGTAATAAATAAAGATGGCGTGAGCTGCCTAGGGCCATGAGTGCCCAGCTTGAGAAGTGAAAAAACTTGGACATGTAAGGTTATCCTAAAGGAAATTCCTGCATCTGCTGGAATGTTGGGCACTGACTATTTAAGGTCCTTCCCACATAATTCTTACTGTTTAAATTTTTAATGGTACCTATTTTGTATCCAGTTTATTTTCATTTTAAAATCAAAATAAATGATCTTAAAGTTCGAGTAATGTTTATTTTATCACTAGTTAAATGAGTATTTCTACTCTAAAGTCAGAACATTTTCCAATTATTTACTTCAGATTGTGTTCAGATCTATAATACATTTTATTATGCCTGCAGTAAAGCATGTCTTGATTTGCCTCTCTTTAATGATGAGGCTTTGGCAAATTCATAAATTACATTCCATTTGGATTTTTTTAAACTTCTGCTTTAAAACCGGTTTTGTTTCATTGTTTAGCCACATCTTGGTAGGGAAGAAGGGAATTAAGGGTAAGTGTTGAGGAGAATGGGAGAAAGTCTTTAAGAAGGGTCATTTATTTTAAGTAGATAGATGAGTTTGAAGGAGAAATATACCTGAATTATATGTACTATAATTTAATAATTTAATGTATACAATAATAATTATATTATTATAATTGTATTATATGTATTATATGTATGAAGACTAAGGTGTGCCTGAGCCAAGCCATGGTATTTTCAATTCCATCATATGCATGCAAAAGCTGGACAATGAATAAGGAAGACTGAAGAATTGTTGCCTTTGAACTGTGGTGCTGGCAAGGAATATTGAATATACGATAGACTGCCAAAAGAATGAACAAATCTGTCTTGAAAGAAGTACAACCAGAATGCTCCTTAGAAGCAAGGATGGCTAGACTGTGTCTTACATACTTTGGACATGTTACCAGGAGTGATGAGTCCCTGGGGAAGGACATCACGCTTGGTAAAGTACAGAGTCAGCGGAAAAGAAGACCTTTAACGAGGTGGATTAACACAGTGGCTGCAACAGTGAGCTCAAGCGTAACAACGTTTGTAAGGATGGCACAGGACCAGGCAGTGTTTCGTTCTGTTGTGCAAAGGGTCCCTATGAGTCGGAATTGACTGGATGGCACCTAACAACAATTAGAGGTTATACTGAAATATCCGCTCAGACGATTTTTTTTCCAATTCACAATAGTCAGAGTCTCACATATGAATCTTCACGTGTTTTATCACAAACCAGGCTACTCACTCACTCCTCTCACACGCATTGTGTTATTGAAACGACTTGTTTATGCTTGCTTAAATTCATTCTCTTCCCTTTGCTCCAGAGATTATCACCACCTTGAAATTTGTGTTCTTCATTACTGTAAAGGCTTTGATAATTTTACATGTACTCACACACACACACACACACACGTACGCACAAAACCAAACCATACACATGTGCCTCTAAAAGGTCCCTAGTATTTACTTAAATGTTTTAAATTTAATATGAATTATATCATACTATATAAATCCCTCTAGAACTTTTCAACTGTTTTGTTTATGAGATTTAGCTATGTTCTAGTTTATTCATTTATTTCAATCACTACTCCATTGTATGAAAAAATACCATAATTTATATATACAGTAAATCCTGGTGGTGTAGTGGTTAAATGCTACGGCTGCTAACCAAAGGGTCGGCAGTCAAATCAACCAGGCGCTCCTTGAAAACTCTATCGGGCGGTTCTACTCTGTCCTATAGGGTTGCTATGAGTCGGAATTGACTCGACGGTGCTGGGTATATATACAGTAGTTTGTGGATACATATTTTATGAAACTTGAAAAACTTTTCCAAAATACTTGTGGAAAAAGAAAGAAGAATAGCCAACATAGTTCTGTAGCCAATAGCTGTTTTGTAAAAGAGGGACCAGGTGGGGGTATTTGCTATACCAGTCATCAAAATTTATTATAAATATATAGTAATTTAGACAGTGTGATACTGGCACAAGGGTAGACAAGAAGACCAGTGGAACAGAACAGAGAACCCACAATACCAAGCCTTCCCAATCATGAACTTTGTATTTTATATATACCCATTTATATATAGGCCTTATTTAATATTTTTCAAGACAGTTTGCAAATTCTCTCCATAAAGTTTGTGCACATCTTTTGTTAGATCTATTGCCAGGCACCTTAAAGTATTTTTGCTATTGTGAATGGCATCCTTTTTTTAAATTAAAAGATTAATTTCCGTATTTTGGTTGAACTCTCTTACTAGTTCCCATAGTTTGTAAATTCTCTTAGGTTTTTGTTACAATCATATGTGAATAATAACAGGTTTTTTTTTTTTTTTAGTCCATATGCCTTTTTTTTCCTTTTGAACTGTGTTCATTCAGACTTCCAGTAAAATGTTGAATGGAGGTATTGATTAGTGGGCATTCTTGTCTTATTTTTGATTGTACCATGAAGTATGTTATTCGTTGCAGAATTTTGGCAGACACATTTATCAGGTTAAGGAAGTTTTATTTATCATTTGCTAAAGTTTTATTTATCATTTGCTAAATGTTTTTTCTTTTTAAGTCATGAATGTTGAATTTTATTGAATGCTCTATATGTATCTACTAAGATTATCTTTTTTTTCTTCTTCACTAATCATTAAATATACGGGATGAGGTACAGAGATAAATCAAGGATGACTCCTAGATTTTTGACTGGTGCAACTGGTAGCTGGTGGTGTCACTGAGGGAGTGGGGTTACTAGGAGAGGAGAGGGCTGGTGAAGGGGGACCAACAAGCGTGTCACTGTGTGTTACAACTAACCCAGTCTACCCAAGAGTTCTTCTAGTTCATTAAATATCTTGCTATTCTAATCATCTCTAATTTGAGATTCTAATCATCTCTAAATTGAGGACTTCAGAATTTCTTTTTAAAAACAAATTAGTATTCAAGAAAGGAGTAAAACCAACACAGATTCAATATGCTAATATGATTGTTTCTACAATATTTAAATTTTGTTAGGAATAAACATGACTTGCTTATAGAAATTATATTACCTACCTTTCTTCTTACTGGTTCTGTTTAAATTGTTCTAGGTAAATGTTGAAGACACTTAAAAATAGTATGAATTCAATTCTGGATGTACTCACACATAGGGCCACCACGAATCTGAATGAACTTGTCAGCAACCGGTTTTCTGACGTATTGTTTTAGTGAAGAATGGATTTCCTCATCCTACTTGGACTCAAATAGCAATCGCCTACTTAGATTGCTTCTCCTGGGAGCAATTATGTGTATTAGTATAATGTGGGTAACCATTCCATGGAACACGGGAAGAAATAACAAAATGATAAGGATCATATTTAGTTTATAAATTTTTAGTTTTTAAGATATACATGAAGGTCCTGTTTTACAAAATTATCGTCATTAAACTTCAGTATTATTCAGCATCCTTATTTTAATAAAATTTATTCTTTTCTGTAACACAGTAGGCCTTGTGTATCTGCAGGTTCCTTATCCCAAGAGTCAACCAACCACGGATGGAAAATATTTTTAAAAATGTTACATTGTTGCTGACGTGTACTATGATGGTTGGGTCTGTACTGAACATGTACAGACACTTTTTTCTTGTCATTATTCCCTAAACAATACAGTATAACAACTATTTACATAGCATTTACATTGTATTCGGTATTATAAGTAATCTAAAGATGATTTAAAGTATGTGGGAGGATGTGCGTGGGTTATGTGCAAATACTACATTATTTTAGGTAAGAGACTTGAGCATCCTTGGATTTTTGGTATCTGCGCGGGGAGAGGGGCCCTGGAACCAAACCCCCGCGGATACCAAGGCACAACTATACAACTGTATATGTCTGTTCCTCAATTTAAAAAATTAAATTAGTACAAAACTTTTCTCTTTTACTGTAAAAATTTAGGGGTTTTTTTTTTTTTTTTTTTGCATCCTGTTCTTACAAAATACATTCCCTTTTGAAAGTTTTACATCCCCAAACTTCAAGGACTGATGATTTAGGAAGATGGCTATGGATGTCCCCTGACCATTGCTTTGCAGGCCTAGAAGAATTCTTTTCACACAAGACCTGGGACTGATGTGACCCTATTGGTTTTTGTAGCTTCAGTGAGGTTCCTATTTCTCCTACAACCACCCCACATTCTAGTTATAATAGACTGTTGGCCAGTTCCTAAATACAAGTGCAATTGTTCATTCCTTCACCTTTGCTCATGTTGTTTCTTTTATCATTCTAAATTCCCATATTTCTTCCTCTCTCCCACTATTATTTATTCTAACAGGCCCTATGTAGAAATTACCTCCTTTGTCAAAACTTACCTAACCTGTTCAGGCAAATTTAATCTTTCCTCCTTGGGCTACCACAGCACCTTATTTGAAATCATAATGCCATTGATCACACCTCCTTTTCTCTATTTCCCTGTCCTCTGTTAGTTATGGGCGGGCAGAGAATCTGCTTTCCACAACCTTGATCCCATTGCCTAACCCAATGCTTGATAAACAAGTAAACGAGCAATAAGCAGTGTGGAATGAATGAAATTGTATTTATTTTCAAGGATGTTTTTCTCAGTGTCTTGCTGATACCTAAATTACTTTATGAGTAGATAAATTTTACCATTGCACAGCAGAGATTAAAGGCTTATGCTGGCAATGTTTGGCTGAGGCAATACATTGACTGAAGCTTACTTATATGACAGTGTAATGAGTTTATTAGTCAGCGATCCCACATGACTGACAGCACCCTCATTCCAGTTTTGACATAGAGGATGGGATTCTGGTATTTGTGGGTTGGAAAAGGGAACTGAGGAGGGAGATGGGGATTTCAAGACACAAGAAAAGATGGTTAGCATATCCTCTCTCATGGTCATGAAGAAGGTTTAGTGAGTAGGAGGCCATTGGGAAGTCTTATTATTAGGTGACGAAGGTAAGGGCTTCTAGTTAGAGGCATTTGAGGTCTGATCCCAGCTTTTCCACTTTTTGAAATTACAATCAAGGTGCTTACCTATCTGGATTCAGTTTTTCTCATCTGTTAAATGAGTGTTAACATGTAATTTGTAACGTTGTGGGGATTAAATGACATAATGAGTGTAAAGTGCACACCTCATTTCCTGGACTATAGAAAGCATTATGTAAATGTTATAAATATTAACATTGTTTTTAATATTATTGGAGCCCTGGAGGCATAGTGGTTAAGAGTTTGGCTGCTAACCAGAAGGTTGGCAGTTGGAAGCCACCAGCTACTCCTTGGAAACCCTGTGGAACAGTTCTACTCTGTCCTATAGGGTTGCTATGAGTCCAAATCGGGGAACACGTTTGATTTTGGTTGGTCAAAGAGTACAGAAAATGGAGGTCGAAGTTAAACCTTACACTTTTCAGTCCTGCTCTGGGGAACATTTAGTTCATATCCAAATAAAGCCATCAGAACTATATTTTTATATGGCACCACTCTCTCCACAAATGTTACTGAGCTTCTTTAATGTGAGAGGCATGCTTTTAGGTACTTGGAATACAGCAGCGATCAAAACAGACCAAGATTCATGCCTTGTGGCACTTGCTCTAGCATTGCCCATTATAAGGTGTGTGTGTGTGTGTGTGTGTGTGTGTGTGTGTGTGTGTGTACAGCTTAGTGGAGACACTGATTGCCTTTCAACCACATCAAACACACCAAAAACCTAAACCAAACCCATGTCTTCGAGTTGATTCCAACTCATAGTGACCCTATAGGACAGAGTAAAACTGCCCCGTACGGTTTCCAAGGAGTGACCAGTGGATTTGAATTGCTGACCTTTTGGTTAGCAGCCCAGCTCTTAACCACTACACCACCAGGGCTCCACATCACTCATAATAAAAACAAATTCAACAATTAACATATTTGAAACTGGGTCACTTTTATTACATTGGACTTCATTCCCAGAGAACTAACTACTAGGGGCTATGTTTTTTTTTTTTTTTTTTTTTTTATGACTATCATGGGAACTCTGGTGGCATAGTAGTTAAATGCTACAGCTACTAACCAAAAGGTCAGCAGTTCAAATCCACCAGGAACTCCTTGGAAACTCTCTGGAGCAGCTCTACTCGGCCCTATAGGGTCACTGTGAGTCGGAATCGATTTGATGGCAACAGGTTTGTTTTGTTTTGTTTTTTTATGACTGTCATGTCACAAAGCAAAAGTGTCAGAAATATTGACAACCATATTACAAAGACGTACATTTAAGACTTAAATATTTGGGATAAATGGTGAACAGTTATTAAAATAACTGCTTTGTCTGAAACCATGTGATTACATAAACATGGAAATGATAATCACAATATGGAGGAAAAACCCAATTTCCTATTTAATCTCTCAGGCAGATTTTGTTTATTATTTTGCTGATCAGTATTGAGGTACCTGTCTGATACTAACAAAATCCCCTTTTATGCATCTGTCTTGAAAACATTTATTCTCAGATCAGCCAGGCAGCAATGGAATTGTGCCTGGAACAATGACTAGTGTTACATGGAGCATTTTGCTGTAGTGTTCACTTGTCTTCTTTCCTGTTAAGCTAGCGAATTGCTGCCAAGAGGTGTCAAAGCACCATAGCAACAGCCTGAGAATCTTCTATTCACCTGACAATTCATTAATCACCTTTTCTCTTCAAATCTAGCTAGTATCTTTAGCTGGAATCTATGTGGTTTCTTATGATCCTTTATTTATTTGGGAAGGATTATTACGGGGTCGCCATAAGTCGGAATCGATTTGACAAGAAGGGATTTGATTTTTGGTATTGGTAGCATTCATTTTAGAATATATGGATACAAAAACAATTTTTTAAAACACTTTAAAAATTCAAAATACCATCTACTTTATACCATGTATGTTTTAATGGGTATGTTTGGTATACCAGAAAGGACCAAAATCTCTCCTTCAGAATATTTATGCTTTAGAAGCCAGTCAGGATCTTTTCTATAATAGTACGTTTAAGATGCTATTCTTCATCTTCAGTTGTGGGTGGTGGGCCACAGAATATTAAATTTGGGGGCTCTTGTTTAGAGATTACAATGTGTATTTAAGTTGCTTATATGTTCAACAAATATTTTATGGAAAAGGAAGAGTGGATTCATACATTTATTCATGAAACATTTTCTTAGTGCCCATTTTTGTTCAGGGCCTGTGCTGGGTATAGGGCACAAGGTAAGTGAAGCATGAAACAAAAGGTAAGATACACACATAAGCAGGTACTTTAAAGATTATCAGAGTAGAAAAACTGTATTGATTTAGCTGTTACATTTTGCCCAGTTCTTTGTAGTTCCTGATTTTGCCTTCAATCAAGGATTTAACAAGTATACTAAACTTATTTTTTATTGTCATAATTATTTTATAAATACTGCCCTCTTCTGAGTCTTAAGAATGGTAAGATTTTTGTTTGCTTCCTTTTTCTATTGCAGTTTTGTATAACATCTGTGATGGAAATCCTGGTGGCACAGTGGTTAAGAGCTACAGCTGCTAACCATAAAGGTTGGCAGTTCAAATCCATCAGGCACTCCTTGGAAACCCTATGGGGCAGTTCTACCCTGTCCTACGGGATCGCTATGAGTCAGAATCAACTCGACGGCAACAGGTTTTGGTTTTCTTTTTTTTTGGTAATGGACTTTTTCTGCCATGTAGATTCTCTTCTTTTATCTTCTTTTCTGAGAAGAAATACACCCAGTTCTGGATTTTACAGAATGCCTTCTACATACTAGGTGCTATTTTAGGCACTGGGGATAGAGAGGGAAAAATCCCTGCCTTTTTGGAGCTTATGTTCTTGTAGTTGTGCCTCTTAAGCTTATTCTGTGAATTCAGGAAGTGGCAGTGAGATGAGTTGCTAGACAGATGCCATTTGACCCTGAAATCCAACCTGAAAAACTTTCAGCATATTTAAACCCATTGCTGTCGAGTCAATTCTGACTCATAGTGATCCTAAAGGACAGGGCAGAAGTGCCCCATCGAGTTTCCAAGGAGGGCCTGGTGGATTTGAACTGCAGACCTTTTGGTTAGCAGCCGTAACTCTTAACCAGTACACTACCAGGTTTCCTTGGCAGATCTAGTAAACTTCAATGTTTAGTGTTAGTATCAGTTCAAACTATTTGAATATTTATTCATCCCTCTTAAGAAAATTTAAATTGTTAAATAAAACTGTACAGCATTTCTATTTATTTCCTACTTGGTCTTTCAAAATAATAATTCCTGTAGTACTTTAATATTTTAAAAGCATTTTATTCTATGTACCACATTATTTATGGGCAGAGTTGGCTCAGAAAGGTTAAGTAACTTGCTCATAAAAAAAGAAAATTGCTCATAGCATATGGCTAATTAAGTAAGGCAGCTGAAACTTAAACGCAGGCCTTTCGAATTCATTTTGAGTACTGTTTTCACTATATAAGCACATTTGCAGTTTCCAGCACTTTCCACACTGATGTATAATGCATTAGATTTATAGGGCAACATAAACTCTTCCACCAAAACATTTTCAGTTATTCATTTCACAATTGAGTTAGACAATCGATTTTCCCCCAAGATTGCTTGTATTTCAGAATGCTGTTTTGATTTAGTAAGCGTCTTTACTCTGTCCTGTTAGAATGTGTCTGTGCTCAGAGCTGAGTAACAGAAGACATTTTCCTGATGCTACATGCCTCTTTAGGAGGAAACACTCGCTTTATTGTTACCAGAGGCTCAAAACACTACCAACAGTAAGGCAGCCTGAATCTTTCTTGACCTGCTTCTATTAAACTTCTGCTTTGTATCTTTGTTTCCTTTTTCTTCTGAACAAGACATAAAGAATCACACAAGGAAGTGATTATTCTTTTTCTATTATTTCAGAGTGGGTAAAATACAAGTTTTTCCCGCCTAAGAATTTTCTTAAAACTTGTTTTTTCTAAATTCGTTATGTCATTACTTTCGAGTATATTGTTAGAAAGCCTTCTTCTGTCTTTTAACAACTCAATATATACTTGGTGGGACTCAGTCAATTATTTCTTTAATGTGTGCTTTTTTTTTAAGCATCTATTTTATTCAAGGTCCAGAATTTGTTCCTATAAACTTGACCACTCCAGTTTATGGAATGTTTTTCAAATTTCTGCACTGGTCCTGGATTACCAAAGTGCCCCAGAATATCTGATATTAAAAAGAGATCCATCTCTTGAACACGACTCCATCAATCTCTTTGTTTACAAACCAAAAACAAAAAACAAACCGTTGCCTGTTGATGTCAAGTCAATTCCCGACTCATAGCAACCCTATAGGACAGTGTAGAACTGCTCCATAGGGCTTCCAAGGAGTGGCTGGTGCATTTGAACTACCAATCTTTTGGTTAGCAGCTGTGTTCTTAACCACTGAGCCACCAGGGCTCTAGGTTTGTATGAAAAAAAAAACACACACACACAGATTGTATTGGGGGAAAAAACATATATAGTTTATATTATGCCCCAGAACTTTCTTAGGAAGCAGAAAATAATAATTGCTCTACATACATATACTTATATACATATTAAGGTACTCTCATGAGAGGAAAAGCTTTTCACTCAAGGATATGTGAGCAGGAAAGAAATACTTTTGTTTTTCCTAAGAAGTTAATTGATAAATTATGGTATATTCACACAATGAAGTGCTATGCATCAATAAAGAACAGTGATGAATCTGTGAAACATTTCATAACATGGAGGAACCTGGAAGGCATTATGCTGAGTGAAATTAGTCAGAAGCAAAAAGACAAATATTGTATAAGACCACTAATATGAGATCTTGAGAAATAGTTTAAACTGAGAAGAACACATTCTTTTGTGGTTATGAAAGGGGGGGGAGGGAGGGTGGAAGAGGGTTATTTCCTGATTAGATAGTAGATAAGAACTACTTTAGGTGAAGGAAAGGACAACACTCAATACAGGGAAGGTCAGCTCAACTGGACTGCACCAAAAGCAAAGAAGTTTCCGGGATAAACTGAATGCTTCAAAGGTCAAGGGAGCAAGGGCAGGGGTTTGGGGACTATGGCTTCAGGGGACATCTAAGTCAATTGGCAAAATAAATTCTATTAAGAAAACATTCTGCATCCCACTTTGAAGTGTGGCATTTGGGGTCTTAAATGCTAACAAGCAGCTATCTAAGATGTATCAATTGGTCTCAACCCACCTGGATCAAAGGAGAATGAAGAACACTAAGGTCACAAGATAATTATGAGCCCCAGAGGCAAAAAGGCCCACATGAACTAGAGACTTACATCATCCTGAGACCAGAAGAACTAGATGGTGCCCAGCCACAACCGATGACTGCCCTGACAGGGAGCACAACACAGAACCCCTGAGGGAGCAGGAGAACAGTGGGATGCAGACCCCAAATTCTCATAAAAAGACCAGACTTAATGGTCTGACTGAGACTAGAAGAATCCCAGAGGTCATGGTCTCCAAACCTTCTGTTGGCCCAGGACAGGAACCATGCCCGAAGACAACTCATCAGACATGGAAGGGACTGGACAGTGGGTTGGAGAGAGATGCTGATGAGGAGTGAGCTACTTGTAATAGGCGGACACTTGAGACTGTGTTGGCATCTCCTGTCTGGAGGGGAGATGGGAGGGTAGAGAGAGTTAGAAACTGGCAAAATGGTCACGAAAAGAGAGACTGGAAGGAGGGAGTGGGCTGACTCATTAGGGGGAGAGCAAATGGGAGTATGGAGTAAGGTGTATATAAGTTTACATGTGAGAGACTGACTTGATTTGTAAACTTTCACTTAAAGCGCAATAAAAATTATTTAAAAAAAAGTTAATTGAGTTGCATGTTTGATAAAATTGCACAGGTATTTCAGTACATTAAAAGATAAAAAAATGAGACACGACACAGTGTAAACTCTCTTTTTAATTTCTACTAATAGAATTTTTTTCAGAAGATATTGAAATGATTTTTCAACTATCACAGGAATAATTAACTCAAGCAAGTATCATCAATGGATGCTGAAACAATTAGGTAAAAACTTGAGGAGAAACAAGGTATTACATTATCTCCAAATATTTCACTACAGATTACAAATTAATTACAAAAATGTAAATGGTCACTTTACAGTGGAGAAGCCTGGCAGATGCTACCTCAACCAAGTATTTCCAGTTAACGTCACTAAAAATGGGACAGAAAGACGAGCCTCCTGTTGTGATGTACACCTGCCTAAAATATGTAAAATGAGCATAGACATAAGAAACACCAAACAACACACTGAGGGATCTATAAAACAATTGGCCTGTAGTCTTCAAAAACATCCATGTCATGAAAGACAAAGAAGGAAAGACCAAGGAATTATTTCTGGTTAAGGAGAAATGACAAGTAAACACACTGCGTAATCCTCAGTTGGGACAAGAAATTTCCATAAAGGACCTCATTGAGATAGTTGGCAAAAATTGAAAATAAATAGTATATTATATAATATGGTATTAATATTAAGTCTCCTGAATTTGATAGTTGTAAGAAAATGTCCTTATTCTTAGGATACATGCCGAAGTATTAAGTATTTAGGGATAAAGGACATGGTATTTGCAACTAATTCTCAAATTGTTCAGAAAAGAAAGTAGTGTATATATGTACACATATAATCAAACCCAAACCAAACCCATTGCCCTCAAATCGATTCATACTCATGGCGACCCCACGTGTTACACACTACAACTGCCCCATAGGATTTTCTTGGCTGTAATCTTTACAGAAGCAGATCACCAGGCCCTTCTTCTGAGGTGCCGCTGGGTAAGTTTGAACCACCTACCACTTGGTTGGTAGCCAAGTGCAAACCATTTGTGCTACCCAGGAACAAGTACATACATATACATACATATGTATGTGTAAAATAAAAGATTAATAAAATAGAATAAAGTGTGAAAAAGTTAATTCAAGAAAAACATTCGAGCTAATTAAAAATACAAAACACATAAAGCAATAGAAAGCAAAAGTTGTTCAGACTGCAATGGTGGTTTTTTCTCTAGTTTGTGTCTTGAGAAATTATGTAACATGCTGAGTGATCAAGATTAAGGACAAAATTTCGAGGCTTCTTTTTTCATCCTCCTTTTACTACGGCAAACTCTCTAAAACATCCATTTTCTTCCTTTAGTGTCATAAACTATTTCTTAATTGTTTTAGGTAGTGTATGAAATTTCACATAGGATGCAACAATTGTTTTCCTGATGTTTTTTTCTCTCTCTGGCTATGTTCTCCATTTAGGCAGACTATTTTGTTGCTGTAAAACAACACTGGATTTCATACCACACCGTCCCTGGGGTCTTTGTGTAATCTCCATTCACACTCCACATATTTGGCATTGCCTCTAACGAGGGTGCCAGTGCCCTGGTAACTCCTTGTAACTGAGTGCACAATGGAAATTACATGGATGATTCTTCCAGTGGCCTGTTGTAAGGTAATCCGCTTTCACTCCAGACTTTCTCGTCAAGGTGGTGGGGATTAGATGCTGTAAGCACAGGGCAGAATATATTAGCTCTCTCAAAAGGCCGAGTTCAGGATTTGTATGAATCCTGTATCTTATTTTGTCACAGCTATTTTCAGTTTTTTTTTTTTTTTTCCCTGAGCCTTTAAAATGGATAATCTTGCTTAGCACAGGTTCTTTCACTTTCAAAATCTCTTTAAGGCATTCTGATTCCTCTACAGAAATGATCTAGAAGAAAATACTGCTTTCTTTCCCATATTAATTTGGCAATGAGTAGCTAGAAGTTATACGGCTGGAAGCTGCATTTTCTTGGAGAAGGAAGACTGTGGCTCTCATGATTTTTTTTGCTTTGAAGCTTAGGAAAAAAAAAAGGGGATAAGGAAATATAAAGATTTCTTATGTGTGTATATGGTGGTGATTACCTAAAGTTTTTACGCAAAATCAATTAAATACACTAAATACACTCATTTATGTTTTCAAAATTTGTTATGTGCTACTGATTAAAAAAAAAAAAAAGGTTATCATGAAAGAACTTACCCAGTATGACTGTAAAGAGCATTTTCACGATATCATCAGCGAACAGACATTTTCGTCATTTCCCATTCCTTCGTGCTTGCTAAGTCATTGTTGCTGAAAGAACTGCGTTCTTCAGCAACAGATTTTGTTGTTCCCACTTTCTAAGGCAGAGCTGTAAGGCAGGCTGAATCGTCCCCACTGAGTCTCTTTTGCTATCAGTCCCCATAAGCATGTATCCTTTTGACTGTATTTCTCTTTCAAGTATGTCGAATTTATAATTAGTGGCATTTGCGCTACTGTATTTCAAGGAAGGTAAGTTTGAAAACCTGCCTTTTGTTACAAACCAAAAGGCTCTCTGGGGGTGGAGGTAATCACATAAAGACCTCCTTGTAGCTTGTAATCAATTGGGGCTTTGCCCCAAAGTCCAAGAAATGGTTAGATTTTTTCGCAAGCCTGCCATTCCTTTTGTGTTTGTCTGAATATAGATGGAAGGGCTTGATGAAATTCTCAATATTTATTCTATCTTTAAAATTATGTGATCAGAGTAGCATTGAAGCCTGAAAACAGTATAGTTACATGCCTAGATAATGATGACAATGTAGCACTCTTCTAAAATGTATCTGCCTAAGGAAGTACCTTTGATAAAACCATCAAGCCAGTTCTTTTTCACTGTGCTATTCATTAACATCTTCCTCCCATTTTATTTAAAAAAAAAAAAAGTATTTTTCTCACCCACCAATGATTTTTTTATTATACATGACCTCTGGTGTAAAAATTTTCCAGATGCTAAATAAAGGGACACTCAGAAATATTACAATATTGGGAAAGGAAGTACCTCTAATGTCTAGATAACAAATCCTTTGGCAGATCAGGTGGTTTCTAATTCTTCGCTTTCAATGTGCTGACAGATTATTGAAAACACATTTTATGATAGCTCATTATGGGATTTTTATGAGTAATTTGAAAAGAATTAAAAAAATGGATTAACATTTTTATACTAAAGTTACTTTTTTCCGTCTATTCATTTACGTAAATAATGTCATTCAGTACTTATATCCATAAATATTTGATATAAAATGAACACTCAAATTTGTCTTATTCTAGAAATATGGTGTATCTTTAATATGTAAACTAATTTGAGAAACAACAACTCCACCATCAATCTCCATAACAGTTGCTCTGGTAGACTCCATTATTGGCCCCAATTCTTCATTCTTTCCTTGCTTTACCTTGAAACTTTGCCTTTCTTCCCACAAAAAAATGTAGACTATATTTTCCAACTCCTTGCCTCTGGGTTTAACCTTGTGATTGCTTTGACTAATAGAATTGGGTAGAAGTGACAGTATGCCAGTTCTGAGCCTAGCCATCAAAAACTCTTGCATGTTACTACTTGCTTTCTTATGCTTCTCCATAGCCATGCAAGAGTTGTGTAGGCTAGGTAGCTGGTCCCAAGAGAAGGATGAGAGACATATTTCCTATGTGATGAGAGACATGTGGAGCAGAATTATCCCAGACAAGCTGCCCAAACCAAGATCAGCCTAGAGCAGAGCTTACTCCAACTGACTCATAGGCACATGAGCTAGAACAATAAATTATTGATTTAATCTAAGAGTTCTGGGGTACCAGAAGCAATCACTAACCAATAGACATGTTTAATAATTACCAATAAATTTTTGTAATTTTGGTGAATTGTTTACTATTAGTAAAGGAAATATGAACAAAATTCATAATACATGTTTTAATATTTAAAGCTTTCTGGTCACAGGAAATTAAAAAATAACTTATTTACTTATTTTTGTTAAAGTATGATAGAGCAATCAACATTTGAGTAAAATAAAAGTATATTACATTTGAGTTAAAGTGGAATGAAAATATAAGTTCAAGGAATAAAAGGGATGAAGTAACATTCTTTCTGTTCAAGAAGAGGTAGATCATATATTTTTTAAATGAATAATTACCCCCATCGCTGTCGAATCGATTCCATCTCATAGTGATCCTATAGGACAGAGTAGAATGTCCACATAGAGCTTCCACGGCTGGAATCTTTATGGAAGCTGACTGCCACATCTTTCTCCTGCAGGATGGCTGGTGGGTTTGAACTGCTGACCTTTCAGTTAGCAGCACAGTGAAATGAATAATAATGGGTATCGTTCCACTACGGTGTTTAGATTCCATTATGTATTAGTCAGTGTTCTATCAGAGACACAGACCATTGAGGGTGGTTTATCTAGCTATCAGGGTGGTGCCAAAGGTTTGCACTCGACTGCTGACCTAAAGGTTGGAGGTTCAAACTCACCCAATGGCTGCAGAAGAAAGGCCTGGTGATTTGCTTCCATAAAGATTACAGACAAGAAAACCTGTGAAGCTCATTTCTACTTTGTGATGCCTGAGGTCACTATCAGTCGGAATTGACCCAACAGCAATGTAGCTGTGTATTTTTATAAAACAAGAGATTTGTTGCAAGGATTTGATCTTATGCAATTCTGGGAGCTGGTTAAATAGTCTCTGTAAGGTGGTTGCCTTTGCCTCTGATGCTGGAGCTTGAGGTTCAGGTGGTAGATAGTAAGGAAGGGAAAATGGATGGCCAGTTGGGGAGAGTGAGGAAAAGCTGGAACCCTCTAGCATGAGCTGGATCCCACAAGGATGATCTAGAATCCCTATCAATTCTCACTGTTTCCAACCTGAAGGATTCTGCAGGAGAGGCGGGTGCCCTTCCTCATGGAGCTAAACACACACTGGGACCAGGAGCTAGAGAAGCTGAAGGAGAATCCAGGGGCAGGTAGAGCAGTAGAAGATCAGGTCATGTCAAGGAGCTGAGTCAGTAGAGAAGCCACACACATATGAGCTACAAAATGGCTGCTGCCTCATTTTCATCCACCAGGTCTCCTACAAGACTCCTTTGTGGCCCACCCTTACCAGAAACATATAAGAAAGGGAATTCTGGGAAATGTAGTTCGGCCTACCCAAGTTGCTACATTAAAGGGCCATAAGACTTCAGATCGTTTTAAAAAAAAAAAAAAATTATTTTATTTTTGTTGCTGTTGAGAGTATACACAGCAAAACATATACCAATTCAACAGTTTCTACATGTACAATTCAGTGACATTAATTACATTCTTAAGTTGTGGAACCTTTCTCACCCTCCTTTTCTGAGGTGTTCCCCCCCATTAACATAAACTCACTGCCACCTAAGGTTCCTATCTAATCTTTCCAGTTGCTGTTGTCAATTTGATCCCATATAAATAGATCATAAAAGGGCATAATGCTCAAGGCAGACATTCTTCACTAGTTAAGCTAAACTACTATTTGGTTTTTAAGAAGACTTCAGGGGATATTTTTGGTTTAAGGTTTAAAGATTATCTCTGGGCAATAGTTTTGGGGGCTCATTCAGCTTCCATGTCAAGTTAGCGAGTCCATGAGAATTTGAAATTCTGTTCTGCATTTTCCCCCTTTTGATCAGAATTCTTCTATAGAGTCTTTGATTAAAATGTTCAGTAATGGCAGTCAGGCACTATCCAGTTCTTCTGGTCCTGGGGCAGAGGAGCCAATTGGCCACATACCCATTTCCTCCTCCTATTCCTGATTTTTCTTCTTTCTCTGTTGCTCCAGCCAAATAGAGACCAATTGTTGTGCCTTGGATGGCTGTTTGGAAGCTTTGAAGACCCCAGGCACTATGCAATGAGCTAGGAGGTAGAACAGAAGCACTAAACACATTCTTAGGCCAATTAACTGGGATGTCCCATGAAACCATGACGCTAAACATCCAAACCAAGGAACTAATGCCCACAAGGTGTTTGGTTGTACATATGCAGCCTCAACTTTTAAGTGAGTTTTTTAATGGATTTACTCCAAAATATCAATATTTGGACTATACTAGAAATTATGTCTTTTCCAACTATTTAAACCTAAGATGGATAGTTTTTTGATACTGTAAGGGTATATCAAATCTCACTTTTCTGACATCAAACTGTAACGATCAATCTACTATTAATTCTGCTCCCCTCTGTTCCACGTCTGTGCTGACACCAGCTCTACACGCAGCACACCTTCCTCTGATCTAATCACCTAGAACTAAGATCTCACAAGTTATTAAAGGACACAGCCCTCCAGGCTGCCAAATCTGCCCAAGACTTCTGATACCAGCTGTAAGCTTGGAGAACTCAACTTCACTTCTGACCTGCTGGCTATGAATTCAGAGTTCCCATTACGCCTTCGCGATGCCACCTATAAGCTTGGGAACCCCCGTGGCCTGCCTCACTTCTGATCTGCTGACTACAAATTTGGGGGTTCTCTCTATTCTCTCAGGATAACCAGCCATAAACTCAGGGGTTCCCAGCACCCCCTCACTTCGACTTGCTGGTGCCCACTACTTCCTCGCTTTCCATAATTCTCTAGAACAACTCACAGGACTTAGAGAATCTTCTATACTTACCTTTACAGTTTTATTATAGCAAAAAGGGTAAAATTAAGAGATTCATAAGGCTAGGTCTGGGAGACTTGCCAACACAGATTCCATGTCCCAAAAAGGGGCTACCCTCCCACATGCATTGATATCTGTCACCAAGCAGAAAGCCCACAGAGCTTCCAGAGCCAGAGCTTTTATCGGGGCCTCATTGCATGGAATGATTGATTGAACATGCCCCCCTCTCCACTCCTTGATGCCAGCTGATATCACAGGGTTGTCATTCTGGTCTGGCCAGCCTCCACCCAAGAATTATCTCATTAGCATAAACCCTGAGGTGTGGTCTGGAGGTCTCATCAAAGACACTTCAATCTTTCGGGGAATTCCAAAGTTTTAGAGCTTATCTCTCAGGAACCAAGGGCAAAGCCAAATTCTTTGAGAAAAGCTAAATTCTTTATCCCACAGATGTCAACTTAAAGATGTGTGCTAGAGTACACAGTTTTACAAATCCTTTCAGCATGTATGTAAGTGAAAATGTTTGCAGAACACTGGGATCAGGTTTATTAGGGAGATTGTTAAAGAGAGAGAAACGAGTTGGGATATGATGGAATCTATTCCCTGTGTGATTTGTATTCAGGTGGAGATGGAGGGGCTTTCTGACCAAGCAAAGAGGCCAGCACAAGGAAGCAGACCTTCTAATGCCTGAGGGATCACGCTCCAGATACAAGCATGGTGACTGAGTGCCCACTTACCCTAATTCCTTCTGCTTCTATTTTTGGCAGACCCGGAAGAAGTTGGAGCCCTTGACAGTTCCCATACACAAGCTTAGACTATGAGCAAACAGAAGTCCAAAGAGCTGCTTTCAGTCTTTCTCTACCCAGCCTCTTGCCACAGCAGCTTGTTGAGCCTTTGTTCTCCCTCAGGTGAATAAATTTGGTAGAATGTAACCCCCTGTTTTGTGCCTGGCTTTGCAATAGCCAAATACTTCAAGGATTCCTAATGACATGCCCCACTTCCTCCAACTCTAAAACCAACCCAAACCAAACCCAGTGCCGTCGAGTCGATTTCAACTCATAGCGACCCTATAGGAAGGACAGAGTAGAACTGCCCCATAGAGTTTCCAAGGAGCGCCTGGCAGATTCGAACTACCGACCCTCTGGTTAGCAGCCGTAGTGCTTAACCACTAGCCACCAGGGTTTCCCCCTCCAGCTCTAGGTACCAATAATTTTTAGGTTCAGGACTGAGAAATTTGCTATTGAATCCTCCCTTAACAGCATCGTAGTAGTTAAGAGCCAGGGCTGCTAACCAATAGGTCAGCAGTTCGAATCCACCAGCCACTCCTTGGAAACCCTATGTGGCAGTTCTACTCTGTCCTATAGGGTCGCTTTGAGCCGGGATCGGTTTGAGGGCAACGGGTTTGGTTTTGGTTTTTTAAACAGTGTGGAGGGGAGGCGATCAGGAGATTTGAAATTGAAACCAGATTTTGTGTTTTGAGGAAAAACCCAAGATGCAAATCTGAGTTACCGTGGGAAACTAGAGAAGGAAATGACCAGGAAGCCTGAGACACAGTGTGCTGGGGTGAAGGCACAGCAAAAACTTTGCCCAGTCCACCCAGCACAGAGTTTATGGGAGGATAATTCATATAATCTCTTAAGGGTGTTTGGTAGTGAATTAAAAAAAAAAAACCAAAAACAAAACCATTGAGTCGATTCTGCATAGTGACCCTATAGGACAGAGTGGAACTGCCCCATAGCGTTTCCATGGAGCACCTGGTGGATTCGAACTGCCAATCTTTTGGTTAGCAGCCTAGCACTGAACCTCTACACCACCAGGGTTTCCTGGTAGTGAATGTCCGTTTAAAAAATGGATACTCTTTGACACAGCAAATTAAATGCTTGCAATATAACCACTCAGTGTTGGAAATCTAGGTTGTTCCTAACATTTTGCCATTATAAATAATGCTATGAGGGGTATTCTTACACATGCCTTAGAGGGCATGCTTTAAAATTATTTTCATAGCATTAATTTCTAAAAGTGGAAGTACTGGATTCACAGTTGTTAAAAAAATTGAAGGCTGCTGATACCAATTGCTCTCCATATGACATCATGTACTCCAGTTTATACCCTAACTAGCAAGGCATGAGGAGCTCTGGCAATGCAGTGATTTAAGTGCTCGGCTGCTAATTAAAAGGCCAGTGGTTTGAAGACACCATCTACTCCTTGGGAGAAAGATGCGGCAGTCTGCTTCTATAAAGATTACAGCCTTGGAAACCCTATGCGGCAGGTCTACTCCGTCCTGTAACATTGCTATGAGTCAGAATTGACCCGATGGCAATGGGTTTGGTTTTTTTGAGAAAGACATGAAAGCACACCTTTTACCAAACAACGGTTATTTCATTTTTAAGGACTTTCAACAAGATGGCAATGTTATCTTATTATGTATTTCTTTAAATAATCACTTTTGATATTGAGTAGTAAATTTTTAAAGAAAATGAAGACACAGGGCTTTAATTACTCTGGATTGAACTAGAGTATATTTTGCATCTTGTCTCTCCATCTCAATTTCATACACAAACTAGAAGACTGGCCGCACCTGTTGTTTATGTTAGATTATAAAACAGAAGGATTATAGATTCTAAATCCTCAGACACCTCCTCCCCCCACTTCTTTTGTCTAATTCCTATGTTATACATTTAGTCTGACCCATATACTACAGGCACAACTGTCCCCAACAGAGCTGAGCACTATTTAGAGTTCAGTTTCTGTATCTCAGTAATAACTTTATTATGAATTTTTTTAACCACAGGCCTTCAAAATAATTTAACTCAGTTTCAAGTTAAATTATATTTAGTTTCTTAAATACAGTCAATTTGAAATTATTGTTATACTTTCACAGCATTCAAAATTCTAGTTCATATTGCTTGAAGCTGTACTCAGGCAAGTTCTTAATTTGTTTGCCCCCATGATCCTCTTTGTTGACACTATGGACGTAAATACGTATTCTGCCTTCATTGGTTGCACAACGGCCCCCAAATGGAAATGAGGCCCACATGAAGATAAACGAACTTGTCTTGAAAAGGTTAGCTTGTGAAATATCCTTATCTAAAATCAAAGGATAATTTTGACTCTCCAGGGCCAGCTCTTTGAAAGGCTTTGCCGCACCTTTGATGGAGATGGATGCAACACGATGTTTGAACCTGGTGCTGTTACACATTTGAATCATATTCTTTTGTTCTAATTTCTTCCTTATCAAGCATGGAATTGAATGCTGCCTAATCTGATACAACAGTTTGATCTGCTTGATTCACATATTTCTTTTAGCTAATTAGTAAATTGTCATTCACTTTTTATTAAAAATAACTAAGCAAAACTTAGGTGCCAAATCTCCTTGAAGGGAGCTGAGGGAAAATCTTAAGCATACTATAATGCAGAAAGGATCCCTGGTAGTGCAATGGTTAAGCTCTTGGTTGCAGGAGAAAAGACCTAGTGATCTGCTCCAGTAAACATTACCCAAAAACCAACCCTACTGCCCTGGAGTTGATTCCAACTCAGAGTGACCCTATAGGATAGAGTAGAACTCCCCCATAGGGTTTTCAAGGCTGTCATCTTTATGGAAGCAGACTGCCACATCCTTCTCCCACAGAGCTGCTGGTGGGTTCAAACCTCCAAGTTTTGGTTAACAGCTCAGTGCTTTAGCCACTGTGCCACCAGGGCTCCTTCCTGTAAAGATTACAGCCTAGGAAATCTTATAGGGCAGTTCTACTCTGTCTTAAAGGTTCGCTATGAGTCAGAATCAACTCTATGGCACACAACTCTTCTGCATGTGGAAGGCTGTGTAGCATAGACGTTAAGAGCCCAGCTTCTAGACCCACACTGCTGGGGTCAAATCCCAACTCTACCACCTATCAGCTGTATGACCTTGGCAAGTTTCTGGGCTTCAGTTTCCTTATCTATAAAATATGGCTAATAATAAAATTTATGTCAGAGAATTGTATTCATTAAAGGAATTAATACTTAGCACTTTGAATGTGTGTTTGGCAAATAGTAGTCATACATATTAAACCCTGGTGGCATAGTGGTTAAGTGCTACAGCCGCTAATCAAGAGGTCGGCAGTCGGAATCCATCAGGTGCTCCTTGGAAACTCTATGGGGCAGTTCTACTCTGTCCTATAGGGTCGGTATGAGTAAGAATAGATTAGATGGCAGTGGGTTTTTTTTTGGATGTAACTATAAGTTATTATTATTAAATAGATAGGGTAAGCTATGCACACGTGTGAGCTAATCTCTTAGTCTTCATTTTCATTTCAAGTATAATTCTAAAACTTTGTGTGCTTCACAGTAAATTTTTAGAAGGCTTAATGTTGAAAGCAGAGAATACCAGAAAGATGTTTACCTATGTTTTTTTTTTTGACTATGCAAAAGCATTTGACTGCATGGATCATAACAAAATATAGATAACATTGCAAAGAATGGTGTGACCCTAATACTCCCAGCACGTTTTCTCCTTTTCAAAACGGGCAACTGAGAGCCTGACGTAATTAACGCCATGTTGAACCTATAAGTTTTTTTTCTTTTTGCCTGCCTTGTCCTTTCTGCATACCTTTGTTAATAACTTTGCTCTGTCTGGCCACCTGTGATTTACAACCCCTCACAGGAGGATTAGAGCCCAGATGTCTGGCATGAATATCTTGAACCTGATAAGGAAATGTCCGGCGTGTATCTCTTTAGTCTGATAAAGAGTCGCTTGTAATTACTTTGTAATGAGTCAGTCATTAGGCCACGCCATCTGCAGGATACAAAGACAATTCTAACTTTTGTAAAACTCATATATAAGCTGTAATGTAAAAATGCCTTTTGGGACTCCATAGAGACAGCCTGGAAACCCTGGTGGCATAGTGGTTAAGTGCTACAGCTGCTAACCCAAGGGTCAGCAGTTCAAATCTGCCAGGCGCTCCTTGGAAACTCTACGGGGCAGTTCTACTCTGTCCTATAGGGTTGCTATGAGTCGGAATCGACTCGATGGCACTGGGTTTGGTTTTTTTTTCAGAGACAGCCTGCGCTGCTGTCGGACTGCCTGGTGGTAGACACCTACTAAATAAACTTTCTCACTCTTTCTGACTTGGAGTACTTTTCATTGGCTCGACTGCTCCAGGGCACGGACCCTAACTGGGCAACAATGGGAATTGCAGGACACTTAATTGTGCTCATGGGGAACCGGTACATAGACCAAGAGGCAGTCGTTTGAACAGAACATGGAGATACTGCGTGGTTTAAAATCGGGAAAGGTGTGCATCAGGGTTGTATCTTTTCACCATAGTTTTTCAATCTGTATGCCGAGCAAATAATCTGAGAAGCTGGGCAATATGAAGAAGAATGCAGCAACAGGATTGGAGGAAGACTCATTAACAGCCTGAGATATGCAGATGGCATAACTTTGCCAGCTGAAAGTGAAGAGTACTTGAGGTACTTACTGATGAAAATCAACTACAGCCTTCAGTATGGATTACACCTTAACATAAAGAAAACAAAAATCCTCACAAATGGACTTATAAGCAACCTCAGGATAAACACAGACAAGATCAAAGTTGCCAAGGATTTCCTTTTACTTGATCCACAGTCAAAGCCCATGGAAGCAGCAGTTAGGAAATCAAAGGATGTATTGCATTAGGCAAATCTGCTACAAAAGACCTCTTTAAAGTGTTAAAAAGCAAAAAATATCACTTTGAGAACTAAGGTGTGCCTGACCCAAACCATGGTGCTTTCAATTGCCTCATATGCTTGTGAAAGCTGGACAGTGAGTAAAATAGACTGAAGAAGAATTAATGCCTTTGAATTACGATATTCATGAAGAATATTGAATTACCATGGACTGCTAGAAGAAACGAATAAATCTGTCTTGGAAGAAGTACAGCCAGCATGCTCCTTAGAAGCAAGAATGGCAAGACTTCGTCTCACATACTTTGGCCATGTTACCAGGAAGGACCAGTCACTCGAGAAGGACATCATGCTTGGTAAAGTAGAAGGTCGGGAAAAAGAGGAAGACCCTCAATAAGATGGATTGGCACAGTGGCTGCTACAATGGGCTCAAACATAAAAGTGATTGTGAGGATGGCGTAGGATCAGGCAGTGTTTCGTTTTGTTGTACATAGGCTCACCACGAGTTGGAACCTAGCAACAACAGTGGCAATGTTTTGATTACTCTACTTAGCTCAATTAGAAGTAAATCGACATCTAGAATAAAGCAGATTTCCACATGTGGACCTTGCCAAATGTCTTTTGAAATGAGTCTTTTATAAGAGGATGAGACTTGGTATTGTTGAAGGCTTTTTAGAAAAAGAAGGCGATGACAAAAAAGTCAAGTCAGCCATGCAATAAATGAGCTGCTTTTTTTGTGAGTGCTGGACGAATAGAAGAATGAATAGGTAGGGATACGTAGGCTAGTGGGTGGATCACACAGGTAAGCAAGTCTGTACAGCTGTCCTGTAAGGAAAAATGGCTCAGACCTCAGGGGCAGATTAAGCCAAAGCTGGTTTCTGAGATTACCAATAATGTGATTGTAAATAATTTATGAAGTAACAACTAATGTTCTCTGCCCAGAAAGATTTATTGCTGGTCAATCTACTAAATATTCTAGATATCATTTGATGATTTTTGGTTAGTGTTATAATTTTTTTTAAGTGTTCCCTAACAGGAATCATTTGCATTAAAAAAAAAAAAAGGACTCTCTTCCTAATAATTATATTAGAAAATAAAGGACATCTAAAATATATGCAATTCATAAAATTATCACTTGGGAATAATTAACTCAGAGCTCACAAGAAGCCTAAACAGACATCATTGGGTCCAAGTGTGTTACTATACTACGTTTTCCTTATTCTTTTTTCCCCTCTTATTTATTGTATTTTATTCCATATCTTGACACTTGACTCCCACTTCTGATGATAAATATGCAGCTTCCTGCAGTGCACACTTCAGATAGTATCCTTCAGAGATTATTGTTCTTGAGTTATTCTCCTTCTGTAGTTTGCACAGTTCCCAAATAGTCTGAGTGTAAGTGTTGGGAGCCTTCCCCTTCACAGCCTCAAGGTCTCTCCATACTTTCGGGATGCTTTGTTAGCTATTGAATGCTGCCTCTTTGGCGGTCTTTGTGGCGACAGCTTGTGCTCAGACGTGATTTAGTTGTAAGCTGATCGCCACTCCATGTGTGAAGAGAGCATGACCAGTTCCGAGGCAGCCAGTCAGTGCGGCCCCAGCCCATGACATCACCATCGCATGATGGGGAACCCAGCTGTGCCGAACAGTCTCTCCTTGTTGCCTTTTCTTTCTCTCTCTTTTTGTCTTTCAAGGAAGGAGAAGAAAGCCTGGGAAAAGAGCAAGAGATGCCTGCCTATCCTTGAAAATCACTGACCATTTCTCAATAGAGCAGCACAAAAAATTGAGGTTCTGTAGGGGAAATGAAGGGGAATGGAACCTGGGGGAAGAAAGAATTTACAATTAAGTGAGGCTTGGGTCCAGTATCTCAGCGCTCTCTGTTTTGATGCTTTATTGGCTTTTCTCCTCCCCACTCTCTTTCTTTAGTGGTTAGATTCATTTATATCTATTTTTTTTTATATGTATAGTAACAGAACATGTAACACTTCTGGGTGTTTTTTTTTTTTTTTCCTTTTGTGTGTGGTATTCTTTTTTTTTTGGGTGAAATATGTATAACAAAACATTTGACATTTTAACCATTTTCAAGTGTACAATTTAGTTTTTTTATTGTGGTATAACCATTATCTATTTGTTTTGTTTTTTTAATTAGGATTAGTAGAAAGTTTCTTCCTATTTGCAATTACATAGTTACTTTCTGGACAATCTCTCTTCAGTCTTTGTATTAAGTGCTTAAAGCATATTGTATGTTTTCATTAAAAAAATAATAATAATGAAAGTAAACTAGTCCCTGTATACCTCACCTTTATCGTTTCCTATCAATATCACATATTGGTCAGGGGAGGCTTATTTGAGCGTAATGTGAGAAAGTGGTTTTACCAACATTGCTATCCAAGGACTATAACGTTGAGGGAGCAAAAACAAGCCCTATGCCCTACTAAATCAATTTTAGTTGGTATTGATGACTGAATTTCACTACTGGATCCTTATGCCTTTTATTTTAACCGTTGCCATGGGTCAGATATAATGTGGTTAGGTATGTCAAGTCGATTTATGGCTCATAGTGACCCCATGTGACAGAGTAGGATTGCCCCATAGGGTTTTCTAGGCTGTAATCTTTACAGAAGAAAATCATCAGGTCTTTTTTTCTCCCTTGGAGTGACTGGGAGAGTTCAAATTTCTGACCTTGCCGAGCAATTAACCACCACACCACCTGACTCCTTTCCGTTCCACAATTGATTCTGTGGCAATTAACTTTGCTTTGATGCGAGTCTGAATACTCCATAAACAAGGTTGTTAAAATAAGGAATCTCACTCTGCTGAGATTCACTCATGTCGGGCATGTAGACGAAACCCCTGAAAGAACTTCTTTCAGCTTATCTATGACTGAATTCCAAAATTAGTTCTTTGATCACATGGGGCTGACAATGGTAGCCCTGTTGATAATACTCTTTTCACAAATTAAAGTGGGCATCTGTGTCACAAATAATAAAGTATGCTTTTTTATACTTCTGAAAAGAGAGATTATTGTTTCTGAGAAAACTTATTAAGTTACAAAGCAGCAACACCAAATTATGAACCTCAAATCTTTCTGTCACTTTTAATAAAGCTCATTTATAATGTTACTTCATGCCTGTCTCCTTTTTCTTGGCAAAGGGAACTTTGCTTTCCCTTTAATGTTTGAAATTTTAATGAGAACATATTTATATATTATTTAATACATTTTGTTAACATGATTATGGAAGTCAAGTAACATTCTCATTGTAAAAAAAAAAAAAATTAGAAAAGGCAGAAAACCTAAAAAAGAAAACTATTCCATCACTAAGCAAAGTTCTTAGAAGGAACGCCTTGTTATCGCAAATCGCGGGTTTGAGCCACCTGCTGCAAAGCCAATACTGAGACAGGAGGAGGTAAGCAGTAAGAGGGCTTTATTAAATACCAGTATTCAAGAGACAGAAGGGGTTAAATTTCTTCCAAATTCTAATTCTAAAGAGCTAGTGGGAGAGTTTTATATGGGGAAGGTCAGGGTTACCTGATGTTTTGATCATGCAGTCTACAGATGGACTTATACATCACAGAACAACTATAAGAAACTCTTTATCAAACTAAAGACATGCATGTCAGACATCTGGACTCTAATCAGTATATTTGTAACAGGATAAAAAAACTCACATAAGAATCTCTCAGCTAGTGGAACTGTTCTGCCAAGTCCACTCTGGCTGAGATAGGGAGCAAGAAAGAAAGTTGTAGATTAAAAATGTCGGGCATCTTTTCTAGCCACTGTCTTATAGGCTGAAGGCCATTTCTCAAGGGAACAAAGAAGAGAAGTGAGACCAAGGCCACAGGAGGTGAGAGAGCTCTGCACCCCTTTGGAAGAGACTAGTGCAGATGGTGTAATAAAAAAATGTTTTTAGAGATTACTTAAAGCATCATTGTGGTGTTAGTTATGTCAAGTTCTCGATCACCCATCGTGAATAGGAGAAAACGTTGTAAGGTATTAGGGTGTTTGTTAAGAGTGGAACAGGCTGCTCAGCCATATCTTGAACAGAACCTGTGCCATTTTCTGAAGACTAGAGATTAATCACAGCTTATACAGTTATACTGAAACAAACAAGAAAATATGTTCTCTGTAATATTAAAACACTGGGAAAAAAATATTTTCTCTACTTCAGCCTCTTAATGTTTGTTCTGTTGCTTGGTTGGCAGAGTATTTGTGAAGGGTACTGGGGAAAGTACCCAGCCATTCAAGCTGATCCTAGTGCTTTTCCCTTGTTGCACTTAGCAGGGCTAAAATGATCTGGTTCTTAATGTAATTTTTATACTTTGTCTCTCTCTTCTGCTAAACTAATACTCCATGAGGAGAGGCGTTTTGTCTTATTCGCTGTTGCCTCCCCAGCACCAAGAACAGTGCTTAACAGCGGAAGGCACTCGCTAAATATTTGTCGAATAATGATTCAATGGATAAGCATGAATATTGTCTTATATCTTTGAATAGTCTTTGCCTAATTGAAGTTATCCTGTCTAAGCAATTTTGCCTCTTGATATTTAAATTAGCATTATAAACCAAACCAAAAACCCATTGTCGTCAAGTCAATTCTGACCCATAGCGACCCCCCAAAAATTAGATGTGTTTATTTAGTGTCCTTCAGATGCATACCATGGCTACTTTTTCCCTCTTCGTTTCTTCAGTAGCCTCATATATTTCTAAGCAGAGACATCCACATACATTTGGAATTAGGCCAAAGAAATAAGTTGATTTTGCTTTAAACTAATAACCAGCACTAAGAAGTCCAGCTGTGTCTGTCCTGTCCTCTTTTTTCCAATGAGAAAATAGAAGTCTGTGAGAGACGAACTTGTGTTACACTTCCTGAAATAAATCAAAAGTCAGGACTAAGAAAAAAAAATCTACCCTAAAGATAGAAATTAATGCATTTAGCCCCATAAAAGGGATGGCTTTCATTAAAGTCACTTAAATATCCCCCAAAAATGATTTTTCTTGCTAATAGTTGTAGGCTTATTGTCAAATGGTAACATGCCAACTCAAGGACCAAACTGATCACCACAAATCCTTTGATGACAATTTAATTTGTTTAAACCAGCAAAAAGTGAGTGAATTTTATTAGGGGGACAGTAAAAATTAAAAATAAACTAGTTTAAGCTATAATTCTTCTCAGTTTTAGGAATACTTTATTGACTGTAGACAGCCATATGTAACTCTTTACTGCCCTCCCCTGATCTATTTTAGGAAATGTGCTCCTTTTAGAGAAAGATTAAACTTTTCCATCATTAAGAAAATAAATTTAGTCCTCTCCTCTCCACGGATAAATTTAAGTGGCCTCCTTTCCAGGAGTCAATACCTCCTATGCTTCAAATTGCTATGCATTAAAGTCTCTCCAAAAGTAATAACAGGAAAGAAACTATAGCATTTACTTGATGCAATTTCAGAGCCCAGGAATCTCCAGAGTGGTGCTAATTTTCTTCCCTTTTCAGAAGAATTACTCCTTCTCATTTAAAAGATAAGGTGGAAATAAATACAGCAAAGCTCACTTCCTCACATACTCTACACAAAATTAAAGGAAAAAAACAAAAGTCTTTCTATTGAACTTATGGGTACATAAGTACAGCAGCTCAAGTATAACGTTATGGGACATGTATCGCCCCTACCCTCTAGCCTGGATGTAAAACTATAAAAGGTGTGTGTTGGAAGGAATGATGTTTGATTTAGACTCATGGAATATTAGAGCCATAAAAGAACCAGAGTTTTAAACAAATCTAGTCTAGTCCTTGAATTAAAAATATGAGAAAACTGAGGCCCAGAGAGTGAAGAGATTGCTTATGGTCACACATAGCAGAGTTTGATTCCTCTACCTTTGATGTCTTCTTCCAGGAAGGTTTCACTACACGACACTGGATTTGAAAAATCTTTCCTCATCTACGTGTGCAACCTGCTTTCAGAGCCTCTCCAGCTTCCATTCTTGAACCCTTAGTGCCCTTGTGCTGCCCCCTGGTGACAAAAAGCACGAACTACAGCAATAGGATTTTGGCCACCTTTTTTTGGTGGTGTTTTGGTTTTTGGTTTTGGTGGCGTAGTGGTTAAGTGTTACGGCTGCTAACCAAAAGGTTGGCGGTTCAGATCCACCAGGCGCCCCTTGGAAACTCGATGGGGCAGTTCTACTCTGTCCTACAGGGTCGCTATGAGTCAGCATCAACTCAACGGCAATGGGTTTGATTTAGTTTGGGTTTGGTGGCAAAGTGGTTAAGAGCTTGGCTGCTAACCAAAAGGTCAGCAATTGGAATCCACCAGCTGCTCCTTGGAAGCCCTATGGGGTAGTTCTACTCTGCCCTATAGGGTCAGTATGAGTTAGAATCTACTCCGTGGCAACAGTTTTTTTTTTTTTAATTAATTCATTCAGCAAATATTTTTTGAAATCTACTGTATGTCAGCATCTGCTCTAGAACTGGGGTTTTAGCAAATTAGAAAGAAAGGCAATATCCCTGCTCTCACGGAACTTATGCCCTAGCAGGGAGATACAAGACAATAAGCACATTATATGACACATGAAAAACAAACAAACAAAAACCAAACCTGTTGCCGTTGAGTCAATTCTGACTCATAGTGACCCTATAGGACAGAACAGAACTGCCCTGTAGAGTTTCCAAGGAAGGCCTGCCGACCTTTTGGTTAGCAGCTGTGGGGCTTAACCACTATGCCACCAAGGTTTCCATGTGATACATGAGGGCTATGGAAAAAAATCAGTGAAGCAGGGAAGGCGGCAAGAGTGTGCCCGTGGAAAGCTACAACTGTAAATAGTGTGTTCAGGGAAGGCCTCACTGAAACCATGACATTTGAGAAAAGACTTGCAAGTGGTAAAGGAGTAAATTACCTTGGTGTCTGGGGAACAATGGCCCAGGTAGATGAAACCGTAAGGGTGCCAACCAAGGACCACCTGAGCTGAGTGAGGCAGAGAAGGCAGGAGACAGATCAGAAGGCATGGAGGTGAAGAAAGGCAAACCCTAAGGGGCTTGTAGTCTGCAGCAAAATTTTTCACTTTTCTTTGGTGAGATGGGGAACCACTGGAGCTTTTTGAATGGAGGCATAATATCAATTGTGGTATATTTTTACAGGATCCCTCTGTTGTGAATACAGTACAGTGGGGGCAAGCAAAGAAGCACAAGGCCAGATAGAAGGTCATTGCAACAACTATGGCAGAAATGATGGAGGCGAGCACTGGGAGACAGCTGTGTAGGTGGTAGGAAGTCCTAAAATTCTGGACGTGTTCTGAAGTTAGAGCCATTGTTGGTGATTTGAAGTAGGATGTATGAGAAAAAGACAAATCAATTTTGATTTTGAAAATTTCAGCCTTAGAAGGGAAGGATGCAGCTGTCAGTTAAATGAGATAAGAAAAGATTGAAAAAACAGAAGATTTGAGGGGGCTGGGGATTAGAAGCTTGATTTGGGGGTACTTTATATTTACGAACATATTTACCATTTATGATACTGTTCATTCATTTGTGTAGAGCCACATTGCCATCAGGTGAAATTGTCTTCCTGTCAGAGAAACTTTCTTAAACATTTCTTTTAGCTCACGACTGCTGGTGACTAATCCCCTCAGCTTTTTTTGTCTGAGAAAAATCTTTATTTCACTTAAAAAAAAAATTTATTCAATCTTATTTTTGGTGAAAATATACACAGCAAAACCTGCTCCCATTCCAGAATTTCTAGACAAAATGATCAGTGATGTTGGTTACATTTTCACGTTCTGTAAACATTCTCGTTATTTCTGTTCTAGTTGTTTCACTTCAAATTCAACTTAATCTCCCTGCCCACCTTCTCATCTGTGCTTTAAAATAGCCGTTGACCCTTTGGTTTTACATATATATATATTTTTTTTAATTTATTTTTTAGTCTTTGGGCTAAGATTAGTTTAAAGGTGGCTTTTCACTTTCATTTTTGAAAGATTTTCACTGGATATAGAATTTTAGAACAAAAGTTTCTCCTCCTCAACCCCCCATATGTTCAGATGCTTCGTTGTCTTCTGACTTTCATAGTTTCTGACAAGAATTATGTTATTTGACCTTTGTCTTCTGTATCTATTGTGCCTCCATTTTCTAGCTGTTTTTAAACTTGTCATTCCTTTTTTTTTTCATTCCTTAGTTTTCAGCAAATTGATTGTGATGTGCCTTAATGTGTCATTCCTTCCAGATACATATTCATATGTTAATAAGGGCTTCCCAGAGTTAATGTCTTTGCCAAGCAAACACAAGTAGATTGTACCTGAAATGCCAATTCCTGTCTATTAATAGTGGCCTCCTGTAGTACTATGTACAGAAGGAATCTGAGACTATGCCCAGGCTCAGGGGGAAAGATTGTCATGATTGATGACTAATTTCTGTTGTGGGAGCAGGAGGGAGACTAGAGGCAACTGTACCATGTGTTTACTCTACTTGTCTTGGCATAAAAGAATAAGGGAATATATTTGGGGCAAGTGACATACAAAACATACAATATAGACTGTTAACTATTATGCTTTCTTTGAGAGATATTAGTTTATTATTCCTGAGCAATAATTTGTAAGTATATACTGCTCCCTCCCAAATTAGTCAAAAACACAAATGCCTGTTTCATTTTCCCTAATACTATGTGGTTGGAAAATAAAACAGTCCCTGATACAAACCGCAGGTGGTTTCACTAAACATAATGGAGGGTGTTGGGCGCAAGCAAAGGAAATCTCCCTTTCCAATCTCTTCACTGGGACTCCACTGTCTTTATGATGTTAAGGGGCAGTCTAGAATAACAAATGTCATTCTCTAACCCGAAAGTTAAGAAAAGATTTATCTGAAATATCAGAGCTAACCTTCTTTGGGTTCCGTTTATATTTTCAAGCTTGCTTTGAGTAGTATTTGGAATATAGTGAACTCTCAATAACTATTTCATGAACATATTAATGTAACTTTTTCATTTTCCACCTTAAATGGATAAAAAAAATTTTATTTTTTTTGATAAAAAAGCCTATTTCTGAGGACTTTCTTTGGAGCAAAATATTGATATACTGGGCTTTCAAAGCATCTCTTAGAAAGTCTTGGGAGCCCTCAGGCACATAAGAGCTTCTAATTCAGGTGGATCAATTCTCTTAAAAAAATATGAACACAAACCAGATACCAGGGCCCCATGGGAGATCATCTTACAAGGCTCACTAACATGATTCACTTGGCTCAAGAAGAGTTAGTTGCGCCAGGGAATTGTGTTTGCAAATCAGTTTCATTCAGTTTGACAAAAATGAATTGAGAGTTTACTCAGTGGCAGAGTTTCTTAACCTTGGCACCACTGACATTTTGGGCTATATAAATTTTTGCTGTGGGGGGCTGTCCTATGCGTTGTAGGGTGTTTAGCAGCATCCCTGGCCTATAGCCACTAGATGCCAGCAGCACTCCACCTTCCCTGCCTCCCCCTCAGCCCTCTACCATCCCCCAGCCTTAACAATGTAAGAATGCTTTCAGACATTGCCATAGTCCACTGAGGGTAATCACTGCTGATTGAGAACCACTGCTCTGCACCCACACCTTTGTAAATAAACCCTCTTTGAATTTGCTTATTTTGAGTATATCATCTGTTTCTTGTTGGAATCATGATTGGTATGCTGTGAGTGCAAAGCTAAAGCAGTTGAATTTCATTTTGTAGGGTACGAAGTGTTTGGCCTTAGAGTTTTCATAGACTTTTAAAAAAAGAAAAATCACCTTGGCTACTGCAAAATCTAGAGTTAGGTAGAAGGCCTGGATAGTTAGAAAAATATTTAAGACGTGTACTAATGACTGCCTAATCAGGTCTCCCTCACTGTATGAATGGATGAGAACTGTGCAGAAATATGGATCTCCTCAAAACATGGTGGTGTAGTGGTTAAGAGCTATGGCTCCTAAACAGAAGGTCGGCAGTTCAAATCCACCAGGCGCTCCTTGGAAACCCTATGCAGTAGTTCTACCCTGTCCTATAGGGTTACTATGAGTTGGAATCGACTCCACGGAAATTTTTTTTTTTTTTTTAAACCTATGGGTATTTGGAGTCCCCAGGCCTGCTGCCTCCAGCTGTGAACATTTTATCTGTTGATGCTTATGGCCTCACAAATGTCATTATTTTTGATGTGTGAGACATGTAAAAAAAAATGGGCACGTTGGCCCTAATGAAGTTATTTACAACGAGGTTGGTAAAGAGGAGTAGGGTTTCTAAAAGGCAAAGTTGATTAGACTTGGTAGTTGATTAATGTGGGAGTAAGAGATAGTTATGAGTCAGAGATGACCCAGGTTTTTGCTTTGTTGTTGTCAGGTACCTTTGAGTCAGTTCTGTCTCATAGTGACCCTATGTACAACAGAATAAAACCCTGCCTTGTCCTGCGCCATCCTCGTGATTGTTGTTATGCTTGAGCTCTTTGTTGCAGCCACTGTGTAAATCCATCTCATTGAGGGTCTTCCTCTTTTTCGCTGACCCTCTACTCTACCAAGCATGATGTCCTTTTCCAGGGACTAGTCCCTCCTAATTATATGTCCAAAGTATGTGAGATGAAATCTTGCCATCCTTGCTTCTAAGGAGCATTCTGGCTGTACTTCTTCCAAGACAGGTTTGTTCATTCTTTTATCAGTCCGTGGTGTATTCAACATTCTCCACCAACATCATCCTAGTGCACAGGAAGATAAGGTGATGATTTTGCAATCTAAGGTTGGAGACGCAAAAGGAACAGAATGCTTTGGAGCAGCAGTTCTCAAAGTGTGTCCCCAGAGTCACAGGATCAGCAGCACCTGGGAACTTGTTACAAATGCAAATTCTCAGGCCAGCCCAGCCTGAATCAAAAACTCTCTGGACGGGGTCAAGCAATTTGCATTTTAGCAAGCCCTCCAGGTGATTCGGATATGTGACAGGATTTGACAACATCTGTTTAAGAGGGAAGGTAATCATTTCCATCTGGGACTTATTGTGTGCCAGTTCCAGCAGGACATGCTGGCAGAGACATTCAAAAGACAAGTTTGCTCTCAGGCTCATTGTGGTCAGTCATAATTTATTTTTTGCTTTTTATTGTTTGGGTAAAAGAAGATGCCAGGTTCATTTTTTTTTTTTTTTCCTTCTTCCTGTTCCCTGAGGACAGGAGATAGAATTACAGAGATCATTTCCTTTAGAAAAATGACACACGAAACTTGAATGAACGTTGGTTATGGTGTTTATATTTCAGCCTTGAGGCTGATCTTTCTTTCTGAGCCCTGACATTTTCTTGACTGATTAATTGGTGGATTTATGTTCGTTCCTTTCTACTGCTTTCATTTCTGTGCCTTACTCTTAATTAGTAAATGGCTTGGGTATTTCTTGTCCACAATTCCCAGTGGAAGCAGGGAAGTGCATACACATTGGAAGGTAAGGACCACAAAGACCAGTTTGTGTCATTCAGACTCATCACTAGGTGTCAGGACCAACAAAGGGGAAAAGGTGAAAGGGAGAAGTAGTGAAGAAAGCTACTGTCTCCTCTTCCTTCTACCTGTTTTTTATAGCAGGGGTCAGCAACTACAGCCCATGGACCAAATCCAGCCAGCTGCCAGTTTTTGTAAATAAAGTTTTATTGAAACATGGCTATGTCTATTCATTTACACATTATCTGTGACCGCTTTTGCACTACACAGCAGAGCTGAGTAATTGTGACAGAGAGAGTATGGCCTGCAAAGTCTAAAGCATTTACTCTCTGCCCTTTAACAGAAAAAGGTTGCTGACACCTGCTTTAGACCAGTAATTCGAAAAGTTCACTGAGCATCAAAATCCCTTGGAGAGCTTTTTAAACATAAGTTGCTGGGCCCCATCCCCAGAATTTTTAATTCGGTAGATCTGGGTGCAGCCCGAGGATCTGTGTTCCTAACACCTTCCCCAGTGATGCTGACGTTGCTGGTCCAGGAATAACAAGGAGAACCACTGCTTTTGACAGCGTCTTTAAGCCCTCCCAATTTTTTTTATTCACCTAGCTGCCTGGGTCCAATAAAAATCTGCTTTAGCTACAAACTCTATGGGGCAGTTCTACTCTGCCCTATAGGGTCACTATGAGTCGGAATCAACTCGACGGCAGTGGGTTTAGCTACAAAATCATGGGATCAGTTCAGGCTCTGCCTTTACCTCAGTTTGGAGCATCACTTTTTTAAAACTCTATTTTCATTCACCTGGGTTTCTCCCTCTCTGCCCAGGTCTTTAAGATAGGCAATTCACTTAAACAATAGCCTGAATTCCTCCTCACAGTTCTGAGGTAAAATATATTAAAATTTTGGCATCAAGATTTTTTTTTTAACAATCAGAACTACTCAATCTAATCAATTATAGCTTTTAATTGAATCTTTTTCATTTAATTTACTCAAATAATTTAAAACCACAACTTTGGTTTTCCTTATTTGAATGAAAGCTTAGAAGGAGAAGGAACTGTTATGTTTTCATCAATCTGAGAAATGACTACATGTTTCACCACGAAGTCAGATTTAGGAAGAAGTTGAGAGAGAGAGGTCAAATGGACATGTAAGTTTCTTTCTCCGTCTTGATGAGTTAGGTTTTTACAAGATTGTTTCCTTATTTTGTTAGAGTGCTGTGATTTAATTCCTGGAGTAACAGGCAGGACCACATGTAAGTAAAGTTGAAAATGATAAAAGCTTTTAGAATCTCCACCATTCAGGACTACTTATTTACTTGGCCGCTCCATTCTATTCTCACAGAAAATACAAAGTTAACTCCTTATGGTTTTAAGAGCACAATGGGAAGAAGAGCTCGGTATTAATTTAATTTTGACCTTTAAGCTCATAAGAAGTAGGGCTATGTTTATTTTATTAGATGACTAGTTACCAATAAACTACCATATCCACTCAATTACTTAAAAATATATATGCAATGACATATTCTTTTTCTCTTCTTCTCACACTATGTTTATCAAGGTCCATGGTTTGTGTAAGAAACTACCAAGGGATAAACTCCTCTCATAGTTCCTCTAAGCTACTGAAGGTTTATAAATCACTTTATTTCTTCCACTCTCTGCCTTGAAAAAAAATTGGTAGGTGAGAAATCAGATTCTGTTTAACTCATCACTAAACTTTTAAAAATCATGAGAATTAATGCTCTGTTTAATTAGAGTGAAGAGTAAAAAAACCAAAAAAACAAACAAAAAAAAAACTACCAATCTATAAATTGCCCAATCAGAATGCAATATTACCAGCCACTTTTTAAATATGAAATGTACTAGTACTGGTTGTATACATTTATTATAGATTTTATGCCCCAAATATATTTGTAATGCATTATAATGCTAAAGTTCGTTCTTCACATTTATGTATTTAGTATTTCTCCCACAGAAGATTTGAACATGGCTAAAGGCAAAGTTATATTTCTTCTTGATAATAATAAAATGTATACATAAAGGAAGTTTACTATGGATTTATGGATAAAATCATGCTATATTTCATGTTGCAGTCATGATTTCCTCTTGCTCACCTTGCATAGTGGCTTCTTTCACCATCATTACTCTTCTGTTTTAGGACCTTACTTAAAAAACAAAAAACAAAAGAAATTTTCAAAACTGGCACTTTCAGATCCCAATAATTCAAGATGATGGATTTTCAGAAAAACAGCTCCCCTTTGGGAAACCAAATATCTCTAGCTACTATGCCCTTGCTTTAATGCAGAATGGGTAATAACACGACTTATATAAAATAGCACAGTTTCTTTTCATTTGAGGGTCCATTGGCAAAAGTGTTCTGTGGTGTTAGGATTGTGGTTATACCTGGTAGGGTAAGTCATTACTGGGAAAGGGCACTAAGGGAACTGCAGAAGTGCTGAGGATATTCTGTTTCTTGACCTTAGTGCTTGTTTCCCAAATATATTCATTTTGTGAAAATTCCTGGGGCTCTCCTAACCACTTAGGATTTGGGTGTGTTACTTGAGCCATGTTAAACTTCAACAAAAATTTTTATTAAATGAGAGGAAGCGCAGGGTAACTTGGAAAGTCAGTTCTACTTTTTTAAAATAGTTCAAATTGTCATCTGTAAAAGTACTGCACGCAGGCCCATTATATTTTAATTTAGAAAAGCTGCTTTTTAAACTTTTTTTTGCATTGCCCAACAAACATGATGTATCACGTCTGGGAATCCCCTTCTATGCATGGTTTCTGGGATTATGCCATTTTCTTTTGTGGCTGATGTTACCTCTATTGTGACATGTCCTGCCAGGGTAAGCTGTTCATGAAAAGACAGCAAGCCATTTTTCTTCTTCTTCCTCTCCTCCTTCTTTGTCTTTTTTTTTTTTTTACAAAATTTACTATAATTTTTGAAATTTCCCAGGGGTGACCGTGGGAAGATGCTGATAGTCTCTATTCCTCCAGCCTATCTCTGTTGCTTAAAATAATATTAGGGACTACATGTTTTATACACCCAAACCCAAAACTAAACCCACTGCTGTCAAGTTGATTCTGACTCGTAGCAACCCTATAGGACACAGAACTACCCCATAGGATTTCCAAGGATTTAAGTCTTCATTCGCAAATGACTTCATTGCAAACACCTTTTTTCAACAACATAAATGGCAACTATACACATGGACCTTGCCAGATAGAATACACAGGAATCAAATAGACTTTATCTGTGAAAAAGATGATGGCAAAGCTCAGTATCATCAGTCAAAACAAGCCCAGGGCCAACTGCTGAACTTCAAGCTGAAGCTGAAGAAAATTAGAACAAGCCCATGAGAACCAAAGTATCACCTTGAGTATATCCTACCTGAATTTAGAGACCATCACAAGAACAGATTTGATGCACTGAATACTAATGATCAAAGACCAGACCAGCTATGGAATGACATCAAGGACAACAGACATGAAGAAAGCAAGAGGTCATTAAAGAGACAGGAAAGAAAGAAAAGACCAAAATGGATGTCAGAAGAGACTCTGAAACTTGCTCTTGACAGTGCAGTAGCTAAAATGAAAGGAAGAAATGATGAAGTAAAAGAGCTTAACAGAAGATTTCAAAGGGCAGCTTGAGAAGACAAATTAAAGTATTATAATGACATGTGCAAAGACCTGGAGGTAAAAAACCAAAAGGGAAGAACACATTTGGCATTTCTCAAGCTGAAAGAACTGAAGACAAAATTCAAGCCTCCAGTTGCAATATTGGAATATTCTACAGGGAAAATATTAAACAATGCAGGAAGCATCAAAAGAAGGTGGAAGGAATACAGAATCATTATACCAAAAAGAAGTGTCTGACCTTCAGCCATTTCAGGAAGTAACATAAGATCAAGAACTGATGCCACTGAAGGAAGAAGTCCAAGCTGCACTGAAGGCATTGGCGAAAAACAAGCCTCCAGGAACTGACTAAATACCAATTGAGATGTTTCAACAAACGGCTGCGTCCCTGGAAGTGCTCACTGGTCTATGCTAAGAAATTTGGAAGACAGCTACCTGGCCAACAGACTGGAAGAGGTCCATATTTGTGCCCATTCCAAAGAAAGATGATCCAATTGAATAAGGAAATTATCAACAATATCGTTAATATCACATGCAAGTAAAATTTTGTGGAAGATCATTCAAAAGCAGCTGTATCAGTATATGCACAGGGAACTGCCAGAAATTCAAGCCAGATTCACAAGAGGACGTGGAACAAGGGATATCACTGCTGATGTCAGATGGATCCTGGTTGAAAGCAGAAAATACCAGAAAGATGTTTACCTGTGTTTTATTGACTATGCAAAGGCATTTGACTGTGTGGATCGTAACAAATTATGGATAACATTGCAAACAATGGGAATTCCACAACACTTAATTGTGCTCATGAGGAAACTGTACGTAGAAAAGATGTAGTTGTTGGAACAGAACAAGGGGATACTGCATGGTTTAAAGTCAAGGAGGGTGTGCATCAAGATTGTATCCTTTTGTTACTGGGTGGAAACCCCAGGTTCTTGCTCAGCATGACTCTCATTGCCCAATAAAGGAGAGACCAAAGTGGGAGAACAGGAAAGGCACCTTTATTTCATTGTACAGGGAAAAGGAGTCAATTGGAGCTGCTGCTGCCAAAACTGCTTCCCAAGGGCAGACCGGCAAGCTACTTTTAAGGGATTTACAAGTAGGGAGTTCATACAAGTTACATCGGCAATATTCTTAATCATACTATGCAGGCGCAATGGGGTTTACATACAACCTCCAAGCAAAAAACCAAAAACCAAACCCAGTGCAGTTGAGTCGATTCTGACTCATAGCGACCCTATAGGACACAGTAGAACTGCCCCATGGAGTTTCCAAGGAGCGCCTGGTGGACTTGAACTGCCGACACTTTGGTTAGCAGCTGTAGCACTTAAACGCTACGCCACCTCCAAGCAAAAGCATGATGCAAATGCAAAGCTGGGGGTGGGAGGGGGCGAGGAGGGGAGCAGAAACCCAGCAAGGGAAGCAGGATTTTTAATACAACACTGTTGGGGCTTTGTCTTATTTTCACGATACTTGTTCAATCTATATGCTGAGCAAATAATCCGAGAAGAAGGCGGCATCAGTATTGGAGGAAGACTCACTAACAACCTGCGTTATGCAGATGACACAACCTTGCTTGCTGAAAGTGAAGAGGATTTGAAACACTTACTAATAAAGATCAAAGACCACAGCCTTCAGTATGGATTACACCTCAATGTAAAGAAAACAAAAATCCTCACGACTGGACCAGTGAGCAACATCATGATAAACGGAGAAAGGATTGAAATTGTCAAGGATTTCATTTTGCTTAGATCCACAATCAACACACATGGAAGCAGCAGTCAAAAAATCAAAAGATGCATTGCATTGGGCAAAGCTGCAGTAAAAGATCTCTTCAAAGCGTTCAAAAGCAAAGATGTCACTTTGAGGACTCACGTGCACTTGACCCAAGCCATGGTGTTTTCAATCACTTCATATGCATGTGAAAACTGGACAATGAATAAGGAAGCCTGGAGAAGAACTGATGCCTTTGAATTATGGTGTTGGCATAGAATATTGAATATACCGTGGACTGCTAAAAGAACGAACAATTCTGTCTTGGAAGAAGTATAGCCAGAAAACTCCTTAGAAGTGACAATGGCGAGACTTCTTCTCACATACTTTGGACATGTTCTTAGGAGGGACCCATTCCTGGAGAAGGAAATCATGCTTGGTAAAGTAGGGGGCCAGTGAAAAAGACGAAAACCTTCAATGAGATGGATTGACAGTGGCTGCAACAGTGGAATCAAGCATAAAAACGATTGTGAAGAAGGCGAAGCACTGGGCAGTGTTCCGTTCTGTTGTACATAGGTTGCTATGAGTCAGAAGTGACTTGAGGGCACCTAACAGCAACACAAATCTTTACAGAAGCAGGCTGCCACATATTTCTCCCATGGAGGAGCCAGTGAGTTTGAACTGCCAACCTTGTGGTTAACAACTGAGTGCTTTAACCATTACACCATCAGGGGTCTTTGCTTTATATAGATACAAAAAAAAAAAAAAAAAACTCCTCTAAAATAATGAGTAAGCCTGGGAATGATAACAAATAAGTATTAACTATTAACATTTTTGTGCTAAAGAGTTTATCACATCCTTTCCTATGATCTGACTGCCGGTTGATAGCAGCAGACTGCAGAATAAGTTATATAATTGTGCTGAAGATGGATAAGTCCAGAGCCTTTGAAGGGGGAGGGTCACTGACTTTTCGGGGGATCATGCTTCTAGATCTGCAGTACTCGAATGTCAATGTGTTGGTTAACATTTCTAATTCGGTAAGTCTAGAGCTGGGCCAAGGATTCTGCACTTGAAATGCGCATCACCTTTCATACTGATGTAGGTTGTTTGTGAACCAACTTCAGCAAACACTGCTCCTGGCCTTTGTAAGAGACTCTCCTGCAACTATGGGAAAGAGGACAGAGGGAAGTGGTAAGGACAGACACTGCAGTGGGGTACTGGAGGTGCATTGTCAACACTGATGCACCAGTGGTACTGACAGGCTCCTTTCCAACATGCACCGCTGGCTACTCCCATTGCCTAGGCCTTTTTGATAGACAAATGATGAAGTGGTGTAGCCCATAGAGTTAATACAAGCCTCTGATAGTAAATTACATCTACTGCTCTAGATTTGGTATCTACGAATTAGTATGTTTGTATTGAAGCCACTTACGGATGCATCCACATCATTATGCTCTATAATGCTAATTTAAACAGTCCCACAATTTTCAATACAAAAGTCACACAGCCAAAGTATATCTATGAAAACATTATTTTAGAATAACTTTCCATTATTCTAAAAACTGAATTTCTAAATGTCACAATTAGAGCTCATATTAGGTTCTCCTTGTATCTCCTCCATAATCCCTATTCTAAAAATTCTTGGATGAAAACACTGGCATAAAAGTTTATTGACTTTCCTCAGGAGGTAATTTATTTCTTAACCATATGGCAGAGAATACAAAAAACCCATTGTCGTTAAGTCAATTCCAATTTATACAAAGAATAGTTGCCCTGAAAAAATACACCCATAGATTATATTATTAAAATTCCTAGAAACCATAAAGAATAATAAAAAAAAAAATCAGAGGACTAATAAACCTCCCAGTACGTTACTGGATTGTACAGAGACTGCACTGGGTATCTCTTTGTGAAGTCTGCTTCTGGTTTATGGCCCACCCATGTATTTTGCAAGTGAAAAGTAAAGTCCAAACCAAGAAAAAAAAAAAACAAAACACCAAACCCATTTTCCTCAAGCCAATTCCAACTCATAGTGACCCTATGAGGACAGAGTAGAACTGCTTCATAGGGTTTCCAGTGGATTTGAACTACTGACCTTTTGGTTAGCAGCCGTTGCTCTTAACCACTACACCACCAGGAAAGAATTTATAGCCCACCTTCAACAAGATTGATTAACACAGTGGCTGCAACAATGAGCTCAAGCATAACAATGATTGTGAAGATGGTACAGGACCAGGAAATGTTTCTTTTCTGTTGTACATGGGGTTGCTATGAGTGTAACCAACTCGACGGCACCTAACAACGATATAACATATCTCCTTAGGTGAAACTGTGTTCAAGTCCTTTGCCCATTTTCTAATTAGGTTATTTATATTTATTTATCTTACTGTTAAATTTAAAGAGATTTTATATATTCTGGATACAAGACCTTTGTCGGATATTTGACTTACGAATATTTTCTCCTGAACAGAAGCTGTCTTTTCACTTTCTGGATAGTATCTTTAGAAGAAAAAAAGCTTTTAACTTTGATGAAATTCAACTTATTTTTTTTTCTCATGTGGATTGTTTTTCGTGTCACATCTAAGGATTCTTTCACTAACTCCAAGTTACATAGATTTTTGCCTACGTTTTCTTCTAAGAGTGTAGTTTCTATTTAAATATTACAAGATTAATTTTGAGTGAATTTTCGAATACGGTATGAGGTTCAGGTCAATCCCAAAGTGTTTTTTTTTCTTTTTTGCTTGTAGATGTCCAGTTGTATACCATCATTATTTGTTGAAAAAACTGTCCTTCCTCCACTGAATTGCTTTTGCACCTTTGTCAAAAATCAACTGACCATGTCTGCATGGGTCAGTTTCTGAGTTCTCTGTTCTGTTCCAGTCATTATGTGTTTATTCCTCTGCTAATACCACACTGTCTTGAATACTTTATAGTAAGTTTTATATTACCAAAAAAACCAGACCCACTACCGTCAAGTCGATTCCGACTCATAGCGACCCTATAAGACAGAGTGGAACTGTACCATAAAGTTTCCAAGGAGCACCTGGTGGATTTGAACTGCTGACCTTTTGGTTAGCAGTCGAGATCTTAACCACTGCGCAAGCAAGGGAGTAGTAATAACTATTTAGTAGATTTTTTTTATGAGGATAGCATGTTAAGAGCTTTAATACAGATCAGTTTCTCTACACCCTTTCTTTGGAGTTACAGATTCTTGAGTACATTGCTACATACTTGCTTGAGTCCTCTACAGTATCTAGGTTGGAGTAAGCCTTCTGTAGACATATGTTTAATTGTGTTGACAGAGCTTAGCACAGGGTAAAGACATCATCTCTGCTTTAAAAAACTCTTGTTATCTTACAACTCTTTATAACTGTAAAGAAAAATATTTAACAATAAATGATAGTGAGGATCTTTAAGAAATTAGCCAACCTAACAGCATCAACATAAGCAATGCACGCAGAGAAAAGGAATTATACCACGTTCTCCAAACAGTTATTTAATAAACCAAAGAGAGGTCACCATGAGCTTGGTGGGAAGTAAAAGTAGAGGAGGCTGGAAAAATAGGAAGGAAAAGATGCCCTTTGTTTAGCAATCAGAGGAGCAAACTTAACAGTAACTAAAGAATGGGGTGTGGTATGAGGAGGACCACTATCTTTTTTTGGGAGTCCAGTCCAGGTATTACGTCCCTTGGCGTAGAAGGGATGAATTGTAGCATCTCCACTGCCACAGGGAGGCTGTGGAGTTCCTGGCAGGTTTATATATCTTGTTATTGCTATCACAATGCCACTAGGCTATGCCACAGGCAGAATCTCGACATGCCTGTTTGCTACTACATGATGAACAAAAATGATGTTAGCCTTCAGAAACTTGGTTTCAATCCTTTGATGCTCATTTAACTAAGAATGCACAAGTGTTTATAGAAACTGTTGTTATCTACATCTTTATTAGCTGCTTCAGTCTATGAGCCAAGAAAAAGAAGGAGATATATCTGGGATAATAACATTGTGGACTATGTTACATCTGTTGAGTGTGTGGATAAAGTTTGTTACAGCAGCCGGGCAGGAGCAGGTGGTATTCCCCGGGGAGTCCAGCAGGGCGCACTAAGAGACCGGGGAAGAGAACACACTGGGCACTGTGCTGTCTCATCACGCTGAGAGGTACAGTTAATAATCAGTTCATCATTATGTTCAAAGTGGAATTACCTGGTGAGGGGGAGAGGCGATTGGGATAGAAAAAAGTAAGAGGTATCCGGTCAAACATCACAGATTGAAACATCTCTGGGATATTACTAAACAGATATCATTTAAACCTTTAACTTTTTTTGCCTAGAAAAATAACTTGCAAAGATTCACATGCTTTGCCTCTAAAACCAGCTACAATAGTTTTATTTACTAATTTTATTCTTTATAGTACAAGTCTGGTATATAGACCAAAACAAACCCATTCCTGTCAAGTCGATTGCTACCCATAGTGACCCTATAGGATAGAGTGGAACTGCCCCATAAGGTTTCCAAGGAGTGGCAGGTGGATTTGAACTGCTGCCCTTTTGGTTAGCAGCCAAGCTCTCAACCACTGTGTCACCAGGGATCAATTTTATTCTTTATAGTACAAGTCTGGTACATACTAGGTGAGATGTTTTTCAGAACTTTTGGAAGTAGTTCTACTTTTATTTGATGATATACATCTGAAGGCAGTTGGGGGAGTGGGATTCGATATGAACAAAAGGGGGGATAATAATGTTGCCTTTGGCAATGAATATTTATAGTCATTTGCTAAATGTACTAGGGCAGCCTCAAGAGTTACTAATGGACATGCCAATGTATTAACTAGGTGTGGAAATCCTGGAAGTGTAGTGGTTAAGTGCTATGGCTGCTAGCCAAAAGATCAGCAGTTCAAATCCACCAGGTGCTCCTTGGAAACTCTATGGGGCAGTTCTACTCTGTCCTATAGGGTTGCTATGAGTTGGAATCAACTTGATGGCAATGGGTTTTTTTTTTTTTTTTAGCACTAGTTGTAATTTCCAAGACTATGCTACCGAGTTCCACTTCGCCCAATTACTACTAACTGTCACAGCTCAGAAACGTATAGGCCTTTTTTTTTTTTTTTTTTTGCTTGGGCAGATGCTCTCAGAGGACCACCAGTCCTGCCTCTAACTAAATTCCTGTAGCTTCAGAACCTTCTCAATGGTGTGTGGTGGTGGTTGTTGTTAGGTACTGTAGAGTTGGTTCCGGCTCATAGCAACCTTGTATACCATAGAACAAAACACTGCCTGGTCCTCTGCCATCCTTACAATCATTGTTATGCTTGAGCCCATTCTTGCAGCCACTGTGTCAATCCATCTCATTGAGGGTCTTCCTCTTTTCTGCTGTTGCTGTACTTTACTAAGCATGATGGTCTTCTCCGGGGACTGATTCTTCCTCACAAAATGTTCAAAGTATGTAAGACCCAATCTCGATATCCTTGCTTCTAAGGAGCATTCTGGTTGTACTTTTTCTAAGACAGATTTGTTCATTCTTTTTGCAGTCCATGGTACATTTAATATTCTTCACCAATGCCACAATTCAAAGGCATCAATTCTTCTTTGGTCTTCCTTATTCATTGTCCAGCTTTCACATGCATATGATGTGATTGAAAATACCCGGCTTGGGTCAGGCACACCTTAGTGTTCAAGGTGGCATCTTTGCTTTTCAACACTTTAAAGAGGTCCTTTGCATCAGATTTGCCCAATTCTATGCATCTTTTGATTTCTTGAGTGATGCTTCCGTGGCTGTTGATTGTGGATCCAAGTAAAATGAAATCCTTGACAACTTCAATCTTTTCTCCGTTTATCATGATGTTGCTCATTGTTCTAGCTGTGAGGATTTTTGTTTTCTTTATGTCGAGATGTAATCCACACTGAAGGCTGTGGTCTTTAGTCTTCATTAGTAAATGTTTCAAGTCCTTTTCACTTTCAGCAAGCAAGGTTGTGTCATCTGCATAACGCAGTTGTTAATGAGCCTTCCTCCAATCCTGATGCCCCGTTCTTCTTCATATAGTCCAGCTTCTCGGATTATTTGCTCAGCATACAGATTGAATAGGTATGATGAAAGGATACAACCCTAACATATGCCTTTCCTGACTTCAAACCACTCAGTATCCCCTTGTTCTGTTCCAACAACTGCCTCTTGATCTATGTAAAGGTTCCTCATGAGCACAATTAAGTGCTGTGGAATTCCCATTCTTCTCAATGTTATCCATAATTTGTCATGATCCACACAGTCGAATGCCTTTGCAGAGTCAATAAAACACAGGTAAACATCTTTCTGGTATTTTCTGCTTTCAGCCAGGATCCATCTGACATCAGCAATGCTATCCCTGGTTCCACATCCTCTTCTGAATCCGGCCTGAATTTCTGGCAGTTCCCTGTTGATAAACTGCTGCAGCTGCTTTTGAATGATCTTCAGCAAAATTTTGCTTGCGTGTGATATTAATGATATTGTTCGATAATTTCAGTATTCGGTTGGATCACCTTTCTTGGGAATAGGCATACATATGGATCTCTTCCAGCCCTTTGGCCAGGTAGCTATCTTCCAAATTTCTTGGCATAAACCTGTGAGCAATACCAGCATTACATCTGTTTGTTGAAACATCTTAACTGGTATTCTATCAATTCCTGGAGTCTTCACTGCACCTTGGACTTCTTCCTTCACAAACCATCAGTTCCTGATCACATGCTACCTCTTGAAATGGTAGGACATCGACTAATTCTTTTTGGTATAATGACTATGTATATTCCTTCCAATTTCTTTTGATGTTTCCTGTGTCATTTAATATTTTCCCCCATAGTATCCTTTGCTATTGCAACTCAAGCCTTGAATTTTTTTCTTCAGTTCTTTCAGCTTGAGAAATGCCAAGCGTGTTCTTCCCTTTTGGTTTTCCATCTCCAGCTCTTTGCACATGTCATTGTAATATTTTACTTTGTCTTCTCGAGCTGCTCTTTGAAATTTTCTGTTCAGTTCTTTTACTTCGTAATTTCTCCCTTTTGCTTTAGCTGCTTGATGTTCGAGAACAAGTTTCAGAGTCTCCTCTGACTTCCATCTTGGTATTTTCTTTCTTTCCTGTCTTTTCAATGACCTCTTGCTTTCTTCATGGGTGATGTCCTTGATGTCATTCCACAACTCATCTGGTCTTCAGTCACTAGCATTCAATGCATCAAATCTATTCTTGAGACGGTCTCTAAATTCAGATGGGATATACTCAAGGTTGTATTTTGGCTCTTGTGGACTTTCTCCGATTTTCTTCAGTTTCAACTTGAACTTGCATAGGAGCAATTGATGGTCTGTTCCACAGTCAGCCCCTGGCCTTGTTCTGACTGATGATATTGAGCTTTTCCATCGTCTCTGCACAGATGTAGTTGATTTGATTCCTGTGTATTCCATCTGGTGAGGTTCATGTGTATAGTCACTGTTTATGTTGGTAAAAAAAAAAGGTATTTGTAATGAAGAAGTCATTGGTCTTGCAAAATTCTATCATTCGATCTCTGGCATCATTTCTATCACCAAGGCCATATTTTCCAATTACCAATCATTCTTCTTTGTTTCCAACTTTTGTATTCCAATCACCAGTAATTATCAATGCATCCTGATTGCATGTTCCATGAATTTCAGACTGCAGCAGCTGATTAACATCTCCAATTTCTTCATCTTTGGCCTTAGTAGTTGCTGGGTAAATTTGAATAATAGTCATATTAACTGGTCTTCCTTATAAAAAAAATAGGCGTATGAATATTATCCTATCGCTGACAGTGTTGTGCTTCAGGATAGATCTTGAAATGTTCTTTTTGATGATGAATGCAACACCATTCCTCTTCAAGTCGTCTTTCCCGGTGTAGTAGGCTATATGATTATCTGATTCAAAATGGCCAATACCAGTCCATTTCGGCTCACTAATGTGTAGGATACTGATATTTATGTGTTCCATTTAATTTTTGACAATTCCCAATTTTTCTAGATTAATACTTTGTACATTCCAGATTCTGATTATTTAATGGATGTTTGCAGCTGTTTCTTCTCATTTTGAGTCACGCCACATCAGCAAATGAAGGTCCCGAAAGCTTTACTCCATCACATCATTAAGGCTGATTCTATTTTGAGTAGGCAGCTCTTCCCCAGTTGTCTTTTGAGTGCCTTTCAACCTGGGAGCTCACCTTCCAGCACTATATCAGACAATGTTCCGCTGCTATTCATAAGGTATTCACAGACTAATTCTTTTCGGTAGTAAACTGCCTGGTCCTTCTTGCTAATCTGTATTAATCTGGAAGCTGAGCTGAAACCTGTCCTCCATGGGTGACCCTGCTGGTGTCTGAATACCGGTGGGATAGCTTCCAGCATCACAGCAACATGCAAGTCCCCACAGTATGACAAACTGACAGATACATCGGGGCTCAATGGTGTGGCTAGCTTAAACTTCTCAGTACATTGGCCCACCCTAGAAAGTCAAAGTCTTATAAAGAAGGGTGTTCACTCCTCATGCTAAAAACTTTCAGTGAACCCAGACCAGGGATACACCATATAGGCCTATATGATTTGACATAGTCACATGTTAACTATGTCATCCACCTGTCTAAAGCAGTTTTCAAATTCTAAAGATCAAGTTAAAGATAACTCCATAATAAGAAATACAAAGGAAAGAGCTGAGGACTGTACTTAATAACCTTGAAATATGCTGTCTGGGGGCTTAGAGATCACAGTTCATACATTGAATTTCATGAATTATCTTCATAAATTATTTCGTTGGCTCAGTGCTTGAGAGAAGGAAAAAGTGAGATCAATCTGAGCTCAACGTTTTTTTTTTTTTTTCACAGTTTTAGTTCACCAAGAAATGGGAATAAAAATCAGAAAGGAAGAGTTATACCAATATCTGTTATTAAATTCTCCCCTCTTTTCTCACTGAGATGAAATGTGATCTTTATCACGTAGTAAATGGTTACATATCCCCATCTAATTGTAGATTTGAGTTTGTTCCATTGATTTATCTGTCTAATCCTATGATAATACCATAATGTTTTAACTATCCTTTGCTATTTATTTCAATTAGTTTGTTTTTTATTAAACAAACATTTATAAAATACCATGTACCAAACGTCATTTTTAGTGATTTGTAGTTATTATTTCATTTCATTCTCAAATAACCCTTTGAAATGGGTCCTACTATTAAATCCTTTTTGCAGATTAGGAAGTTGAAGCACAGAAAGAATTGACATAAAATTGTTCAGAATCCACCATCCCATACTTAGTAATACCCGCTCAAGATTGCCAGGAATTTCAATGGGTTCATTTTCTCATAGTAGCTTTCTGGCCCAATTTTATTTTTTCTGTAAGTTCTTAATTTCAGCTATGTTTCACTTCATAGAACTATTTCTGTTCTCTGCTTTGTGCCTACCAATCTGAGAAAAACAGCCGTTTTCCTTGATGTCCCTAAAACACTCCTATTCCCGCATGGCTTTTTATGTAACTATCAACTTTTACTGATGGATTGGGAGAATGGGAGTGTTATTACGTCTCAGCATTTAAAAGTCTTTTAGTTTATTGTCAGAGATATGTCATTGGTTGACATTTTGTCAGTCTCCAGTGTCTCTCTCTCTCTCTATTTTTTCCTGTTTTTCTCCCTCTCCCCCTAAAGCGGGTCCTGCCACAGTTATCTTTTGTCCCTTTAGGTCTGTATTCTACCCACCTGAAAATCATATTACAGAGAAGATTAGCTTTCGTACCCACAGTGTCCCATTGAAGTAGTTACCAAAAAATAAAATGAGCATGTCCTCTGGATTGCAATTATGCCACGCAGGGCATTTACTAAACAAGCAAAAACAAAACAAAACAAAAAAAACAACTGTAATAAATTGTAGACTTAAGTAGTAATTACTTAAGTAGTAATTGGCACTTTCTCCTCCTCATCATTAAAATATTACTCATAAATTTATATTTGTGTGTATTAAACATAAACCATACACTCCTAGAATGTGAGAACCAGCAGGGGTTTTTGATATCATCTAGTCTGGATCCTCATTTTACAGACCAGTAATTCTCAAACTTGGTTTCACACTGGAATCACCTGGGGAACTTTAAAAAATACTGACACCTAGGTGCACCACCAGTTTTCTGACTGAATTAGTTTGGGGCGTGGCTTGGGCATCAAGATTTTTTTTTTTTTTAAAGTTCCCAGATGATTCTAAAGTGCAGCCAAGTTCAGAAACACCGTTGTCAACAAAGAAAATCTGCGCAAAGTCAAACCATCAGTTAGGGACATAAAAACCAAAAAAGAAACCAAACCCTTTGCTGTTGAGTCGATTGCAACCATAGAAACCCTATAGGGCAGAGTGGAACTGCCTCATAGGGTTTCCAAGGACCGCCTGGTGAATTTGGACTTCCTACCTTTTGGTTAGCAGCCGAACTCTTAACCACTAGCCGCTAGGGTTTCCATTAGGGACGGGGTGGGTTTAAATTCAGCTTGATACTTACGTCAAAGTTCTATTACATACTATTTAATCTATCTCTCTGAGTTTCACATTCCAAAAAAAAAAAAACAAACTTATTGCCATCGATTCGATTCTGACTCATAGCGACCTTATTGGAGTGCCTGGCGGATTCGAACTGCTGACCCTTTGGTTACTCAATGTCAAAAGTGGTTCTTTGAGTTACTATGCACATCACTTGTACTCAGTCTGGGTCCTAAGTTGGGAAGTGGTAAGAGCTGACATAGTAGATACCAACGAGATATGTGCATGTGCATGGCAGTTCTACTGCATTTTTAGGGAGCCACTATTGGTATATTTATTTTTTTCTGTTTTATTTATTTATTGTGCTTTAGGTGAAGGTTTACAGAACAAACTAGTTTAACAAACCAAACCCGCTGCTGTCAAGTTGATTCCCACTCATAGTGACCTGGTATCTTTAAAATAACTATTTTCATTAAAATGATAAAAACAAGGGCTCTATAGCCAGATTTATGAAGGGACAGGAAGGAAGTTAAGAAAGGGCAACAGAGAAGAGCTGTTTTAAATAAACTGAAAATCTCCTGGTTATAAGTTTTCTATGGCTGTGTGAATGAATTACCACAAACTCAGTGGCTTAACATAACACCTACATTTTAGTTCAGGATTCTGTACATCAGGAGTCTGCCATGGGCATCACAATGCTGGAACCAAAATGTTTGACCAGACTGAATTCTTGTCTGCAGGCTCTGGGGGAGAAAATCTTCTTCCATGTTCATTCTTGCCATTGGCAATATTCAGTTCCTTTTTTTTTTTTTTTTTGGCCGTATGACAAAGGTTCCCATTTCCTTGCTAGCTATCAGCCAGGGGCTGCTTTGAGCTCCTGAAGGCCACCTCTATTCCTTACCATGTGGCCCCCTCCATCTTCAAGCCAGCTATGGCATGCTGATCAAATCCTTCTTGTGCTTTGAATCTTTGACTTCCTCTTCTGCCACTGGCCACAGAAAACACTCTTGCTCTGTCGTTAAAGGATTCATGTGATTAGGTCAGTGTTATCAGTAATCTCCTTATCTTAATGTCGGCTGATTTGAAATCTTAATTACATCTGCAAAATCCTTCACAAGAGGACCTACACTACTATTTGATTAACTGGGAAAAGGTGTGGTACACCTGAGGCCGGGAATCTTGGAGCCATCCTAAAATTCTGCCTACCACAACCGTATGCAAGATTAGCATATGGCTTGGAAGTTTTTTATTCCATATACCATGTTTGAATCTGAGGGTAGCGGTAAAGTAGTTTTGAAATGCTTTCATCATATACTGAATAAGGAAAAATCCCATTAGCAAAAGTCAACTAACCAAGCAGTCAATCAACTTAATTCCTAGTACATAAGGAGTAATCAACCCTTGAGGAGCCCAGGTAGTACAGTGGTTAAACACTCAGCTGTTAATCAAAAGGTCAGCAGTTCAACCCACCAGTCACTCCACAGGAGAAAGGTGTGGCAGTCTGCTTCCATAGAGATTTACAGTCTTGAAAATCCTTTGGGGCAGTTCTGCTCTGTCCTATAGGGTCACTATGAGTGGACTCAGCGACAGTGGGTTTGGTTTTGGTGAGTTAATCACCCCTCATCCCCCACAAAAGTTAAAATAAGGAACTGTTTTCTTTTCCTATGGATAAGGGTAGGAAGAACGTTCAAGAGCAGAGAAAACAATACACAAAAAGGCATAGATAGAGTGTGAAATAGAGCAGTGCTTTCCAGAAACTTGAAGTAAAGATTCTAAGCAATGGAGTAATTTGGTCAGATTTATATTTTACAACTATCAGCCTGAGAGGTCAGAGCACAGATAGGGTGGCAAAGGAGGGGGTGAAAGTGGGGTTGTTGGTAGGTTGGAAGGTCTGTCAGGAGAGTTCCAAATGGGAAGTGATGAGACTGAGAGATGTGGCAGAGGGAAGGGAGCAAATGCTAAAGAAAAGGAAATGACAAGATTTATTGACTGATCACAAGTGAGTGAGAGAAGGAGGAAATTAAGAGTACTCCAAAGTTTTTTGCCAAGTTCCATTTGGCTGTCTCCAAATGGGTGGTAAGGGGCAGTCTGAAGTCTTGGTTGCTGTGTTTTGGGGTTGGAGAGTTGGATGAAGAGTCACAAGAGAGAAATGGATTAGAGCAACGTCTATGAGGGAGGAGCAAGTGCTTGCTTTCCCACAGTAATTCCTCTGGTGCGTGACAATATAAAAGGGCTTGCCCTTGGCATCAGGCTTGGCCCTAGAGCCACAGGGCCAACTTCTCATTCCGTCTTTTCTGCCTTTCTCTTATCTTCTCACATTGACCACCTCCTCCTTTGTGCCAAGAGGAATAACATCTAATATAAAAAAGGTTATTTACATTGAAAACATTGACAGTTACCAAGCACTTTTCCATATGCATTTATTCATTTGCTCTTCATCACAGCCTTATGAGATTGGCAGGACAGATGGACTGCACATTTTACAGATAAAGAAAAAATACCTCAGATTAAAAGATTTGATGTCATGTTTGGTAAGTGGCAGGACTGTATCCAGAACCTAAGTCTTCTGATGGACGGCATGGCCTTTTTTCCACTCTGTCACATTTCAGTGCAGTGCCGGATGAGTACTTTTAAAGAGCATCACATTTTATGTCATTGGATCTAGAACAGTGTTTCTCAATCTTGGCAGCAAATTGAAAGTGCTCGGGGAACTTTACTAATTATTGATGCCTGGCTCCCATCTCAGAGATGCCGACTTAGTGAGCAAGGGCACTGAGAATTTTAAAGTTTCCCAGATGATTCTTAGATGCAGCCAAGGTTGAGAATCTACTCTTGACCTTGCGGGTGTGGCAAAGTTCAGGAGTAAACAGATATCTCAAGTAAGCCCAGTATTTCCAATATTCCTGAGATTTTAGCAAGAATTCTCGATTGTTAGGTCCAACTATGTGTATAAGTTAACAATGAAAAACTGAGTATAGAAATATTGGGAAAGTAGTAAGGAACAATTTGGTAAAAGATTCTAAATTAGAAGTCCTCAGCATCAGTAACAATTGTAGCTAATATTTACTGTTTCTCATTAGGCGTTCTAAGGGCTATATCTACTTTGTCTTTTTATCCTTACAGTAAAGCTATGAGGGAATTTTTATTATCCTGATTTTGCAAATACGGCAATTGAGGCACAGCTATTAAAATGAAGAGTCTGGATTTAAGGCTTGAATATTGATCTGTCTGATTTCAAAATCCAAGCTCTTAACCACTAAATAGTGTCTACTGGTAACTCGAAGCATATCCGTTAGCACGCCTAGCAAGCTAGGAAGTTTGTTTTGTCAGTATCACCCATTAAAGAACACAGCACACACACACACACAAACACTTGTTCACACATACATTTAGGCACTCACATACATAAACAGACTCAGTAACATGAAGACGTGTTTACTGGATTTATCAATATGGATCGTTAAATTACATCTCCTGAAAGTTGAGTTTAACATGATCAACCCATAGTATAAGAATTATATAAGGGGTTTAATGTGATGGGGTGGAAATGGGTCAGAAATTAGGAAACTTGGGTCAGTATCCTCTTCCAACCTGCCTCCTTACCACTAACCAGCTGGAGGGCTCTGGTTGTGCTGGTTGCCCACAGTTCTGCAATGTGGTATTTGCATAAAATGATCTCTATGGCCCTTTCTAGTTAAAAAGGCAATGATTTTATATTTTTTATTATTTGAAGCAATTGTGAATCCTTTTCTCTAGTAAATTTATTTAACTTAATATCTGCAATTATTTATTTTATCCAATCTCTATCAGATAAATAGTTCAATAATAGCAAGATAATGATAAGGATGCTAAAGATGATAATAGCTAACATTTATGAAACATTAAGTTCTTGGTATATTTATGGTTTGTGTTTATTAACTCATTTAATCCTCATAACCATCCAAAGAAATAGACACTATTCATTTTAGAGAGGCTGCAGCTGAGGCAGAGCAGTGACGGCAAGTAACCTGCCCAAAATCACACAGCTAGTATGTAGTAGAGGACCAAGGCAGTCTGGCTCCTGAATTTGTTCTTTAAACTATTACACTTTATCTTTCAGTGTTTTTTAAGTGCCATGGATGGAAGATTTACATCCTATTTAAACAAACACACACACAAAACAAACCTGTTACCATTGAGTCGATTCCAATTCATAGCGACACTATAAGACAGAGTGGAACTGCCCCATAGTGTTTCCAAGGCTGTAATCTTTACAGAAGCAAGCTGCCACATCTTTCTCTAGCTGGTTGGTTTGGTGGGTTCAAACCATCGACCTTTGGGTTAGCAGCCAGGTACTTTAACCACTGTACCACCAGCACCCCTACATCCTAATTAGAGGAGTTAATTTAATGACACATTAAAAAAATTGTAGAACCCCCCCCCAAATAAAGCTTCTTTCTACCGGTCAATGATATTCACTTACCAAAAATGCCTCTCTGTATGCTGCACTCCAACACATACACGCACATATATACACACATCACATTCTGAAGCCTGGTCTTTATTATTTATGACCCATGAGATAAACTCTGGGATGTTTCTATGAGAACAGTATAAATTCCATATTTAGAGGGGAAAAAAAGGCATCTGTTTTTATTTTAAGAACATTGTAACTCCTTGCTTTTCTCTCCCTCCTGGGAATTTAATTAAAATAATAAAATAGGGAGAGCTACCATAGTCTGTCACATAATGATGATAGCAAAATATAGCACAAAATTAATCCCTTCTTTCTACAATGTTGCTTTATGTGCACATTCATCCGGAAACTAATGATGTCAGTCATATCCATAAAGGGCAACGAGCTCTGCAGAATCTGTGGGATTGGCTGACCGTGCAGCAGTGTTTTAAGTCTCAGCTGTAAAGATCTAGAAAACACACACCACAGCACAGGAAGTTGCTTTCACCATGGCCGTCGGTTACCATGGTTTCTGGGTCTGAAGGTAGAGCCGATGCAGTGTGAGAGGCTTCTGAGTCCAAACCCTCACTCCCAGAGCAAAGCACAGAATTGGAGCAATGATCTAGATAATTCTCACAAGCTGAAGCCAAATGGGCTCCTTCCTCTGGGATTATCTGCCTGGATGATAATTTTAAACCATTTCCCATTGTCAGGAGAGGATGCTGTTTGCCCCTCATGGAACATGTGGATTAGCAGGTGGTAGACAGTGCTGTGCTTGTATGTGAAAGCTAACTTGCAGAAGTTCTTGAGAATTTCATTCTTTTTAATTACACCTATAGAGCTGTATGTATTATTTATTATATGTAAATACTTACAGGGTAGCTTTGAGTTGGAATCGGCTCAAAGGCAATGGATTTGTTTTGGGTATATATGGCAAATACATGGTTACATAATATATAATAATATATTATTTATGTATAATAAATAATGTATTTTGTTATTTCTAAAGTGATATGTTTATAATAATATTATACACATAAATATACATACACACACATATATACATATCCTTGGAAATTCTGTGGGGCAGTTTTACTCTACCCTATAGGCTCACTATGAGTCGGAATCAACTCGACAGCACCGGGTTTTTTTGTTTTATATATATGCTTACATAAAGAAACATGAAAACCTTGGTGCTGTAGTGGTTAAGAGCTACCGCTGCTAACCAAAAGGACTGCAGTTCAAATCCACCAGGCACTCCTTGGAAACTCTATGGCACAAACAGTTAAGCACTAGATAACTAAGACAACAGAGACACAAAAATCATAAATAAAATTCTAAGAAACCAAGCGCAACACCATATTAAAAGGATTAAAGTGGCAGCTGCTACTGAAAGGTTTGTGGTTTGAATCGACCCAGTGGCTCGGAGAGAGAAAGACCTGGTGATCTGCTCCTGTAAAGATGGTTGTTGCTTAACCATTACGCCACCAGGGTTCCTTATCCAAAAAGATTACAGACTAGAAAACCCTTGGGGCACATGGGGTCCCTATGAGTTGAAAACGACTTGACAGCACTTAACAATACATGCTATTAGGACAGCTGAACCACACGAGGACAAAAAGAGATCATTCACTCTCCCATGTCAACACTCTCCCTTCATGTCCTTGGGTTCCCCGTTAACAGCTTTCCTGTCCTTTCCTGCCTTCTAGTCCGTGCCCGTGGGCTGGCGTGCTCCCTTAGTCTCATTTTGTCTTATGGGCCTAATCTTTGCATGAATGGTGAACCTCAGGAGTGACTTCATTACTGAGCTAAAAGAATGTCTGGGGCCATACTTTCGGGGTGTCTCCAGCCTCTGTTAGGCCAGTAACTCTGCTTTTATTTTGTAAGTTAGAATTTTGTTCTATATTTTTCTCCAGTTCTGTCCAGGACCCTCTATTGTGTTCCCTGTCAGAGTAGTCAGTGGTGGTTGTGGGGCACCATCTAGCTGTACTGGACTCAGTCTGGTGGAAGCTGTGGTAGTTGTGGTCCATTAGCCCTTGGACTAATATTTCCTTTGTGTCTTTGGTTTTCTTCATTCTCCCTTGCTCCCGAAGGGGTGAGACCAGCGGAATATGGCAGCTCACAGGCTAAGACCCCAGATGCTATTAAACCAAGGTAGAATGTAGAATATTTTCTTTATAAACTGTGTTATGCCAAGTGAGCTATATGTTCTCCAAGTCCATGGTCCCCACAACCCTCAGCCCAGTAATTCAATCCCTCAGGGAGTTTGGATGTGTCTATGCAGCTTCCATGACCTTGCCTTGTACAAGTTATGCTAGTTTCCTCAGTATTGTGTACTGTCTTACCTTTCACCAATGTTACCACTTGTCTATTTACTGTTTTTCCCTCCCCACCCCTCCATTCCTTCAAAGATTGTTTCTTTTTTTGTGTGTAAACCATTTCATAAGTTTTTATAGTAGTGGTCTCGCACAATATTTGTCTTTTTGTGACTGATTTATTTCAGTCAGCACAATGCCCTCCAGATTCATCCATGTTGTGAGATGCTTCACAGATTCATCACTGTTCTTTATGGTTGTGTAATACACCATTGTGTATATGTACCATAGTTTGTTTATCCATTCATTTGTTGATGGGTATCTAAGGTTGTTCCCATCTTTTTGCTATTGTAAATAATGCTGCAATGAACCCTGGTGTGCATATGTCTGTTCATGCGATGGCTCTTATTTCTCTAAGATATATTCCTAGGTGTGGCATTGCTGGATCATATGGTATTTCTATTTCTAGCTTTATAAAGAAGCTCCATATCGTTTTCCAAAATGGTTATACTGTTTTGCATGCCTACACACAGTACATAAGGGTTCCAATCTACCCACAGTCTCTCCAACATTTGTTATTTTCTGTTTTTTTGATTAGTGCCAGTAATGCCGGGGAGAGATGGTATCTCACTGTGGTTTTGATTTGTATTTCTCTAATGGCTAGTAATCATGAGCATCTCTTCATGTGTCTGTTAGCCGCTTGGATGTTTTCTTTGGTGAAGTGTCTGTTCACATCCTTTGCCCATTTTTAATTGGATTTTCTGTCTTTTTGTTGTAGAAGTGTTGAGTTTTCCTGTAGATTTTAGAGATTAGACCTTTGTTGGATTTGTAATAGCCAAAATTTTTTTCCTAGTCTTTAGGTTCTCTTTTTATTTTTTTTGGTGAAGTCATTTGATGAGCATACATGTTTAATTTTTAGAAGATCTCGGTTCTATAGCTTATCTTCTGAAGTTTGTGTGTTGTTAGTTATGGTTTGTATTCTGTTAATGCCATGTATTAGGGTCTCTAGCATTGATCCTATTTTTTCTTCTATGATCTTTATAGTTTGTGGTTTTATATTTAGGTCTTTGATCAATTTTGAATTAGTTTTTGTTTATGGTGTGAGGTATGGGTTCTGTTTCATTTTTTTACAGATGGACATCCAGTTTTTCCAGCACCGTTTGTTAAAAAGACTGCCTTTTCCCCATTTGATGAACTTTGTGCCCTTGTCAAGGATCAGGTGACCATAGGTGAATGGGTTTACATCTGGGTTCTTAATTCTGTTCCATTGGTCAATGTATCTGTCATTGTACCAGTACCAGGCTTTTTTGACTACTGTAGCTGTATAGTAGGTTCTGAGGTCAGGCCGTGTGAGTACTCTGTATTCTTCTTCAATAGTGCTTTACTTATCCGGGGTCTTCCCTTTCCACGTAAAGTTAATGATCAGTTTTTCCATCTCTTTAAAGAATGTTGGTATTTGGATCAAGATTCTATTGCATTTGTAAATTGCTTAGGGTAGAATTGTCATTTTTACAATGTTGAATCTACCTATCCATGAGCATGGTAAGTTTTTCCATTTACATAGATCTGTTCGATATCTTGCTGTAGTGTTTTGTAGTTTTCTTTATATAGGTCTTTTACGTCTCTGGTTAGATTTATTCCTAAGTATTTTATTTTTTTAGGGGCTATTATAAATGGTATTGTTTTCCTGATTTCCTTTTCATTGTGTATAGATGTATAGAAATTGGTGTATAGGAATCCAGCTGATTTTTGTGTGTTTATCTTGTATCCTGCTCTCTGCTGAATCTATTAGTTCCAATAGTTTTCTCATGGAGTCTTTTGGGTTTTCTATGTACAGTATCACATCATTTTCAAATAGGGATGGTTTTACTTCTGCATTACCAATTTGAACGCCTTTTATTTCTTTTTCTTGCCCTGTTGCTCTAGCTAGAACTTCCAGCACAATGTTAAATAGGAGTGGTGATAAGGGACATCTTTGTCTTGTTCCTGTTCTCAAGGGGAATGTTTTCATCCTCTCTCCATGAAGAATGATGTTGGCTGTTGGTTTTGCAAAGATGCCTTTTATTATGCTGAGGAATTTCCCTTCTATAATTATTTTATTGTGAGTTTTTATCAGGTATGGGTGTTGGAGTTTGTTGAATGCCTTATCTGCATCAATTGAGATGATCATATGATTCTTTTATTTTCATTATGTGGTGGATTATGTTGATTGATTTTCTAATGTTGAACCACCCTTACATAACTGGTATGAAGCCTGCTTGGTTGTGGTGTAATATTTTTTTTGATATGATGCTGAGTTGTATTGGCTAGAATTTTATTGAGAATTTTTCATTTATATTCATGAGAGATATTGGTCTGTAATTTTCTTTTTTTGTAGTGTCTTTGCCTGGTTTTAGTATCAGGGTTATGCTGACTTCATAGAATGAATTTGGAAATATTGCTTCCTTTTCTCTGTTCTGAAATAGTTTGAATAGTACTGGTATAAGAGCTTTTTTTCTGTTGGGAGTTTTTTCTTTTTATCTTTTCTATCTCTTCTCTTGTATGGGTCTGTTCAGATTTTCAACATCGTTTTCTGTTAGTTTGGGTAGGTAGTGTGTTTCTAGAAATTTGTCCATTTCCTCTAGGTTTTCAAATTTGTTGGAGTATAGTTTTTCATAATACTCTGTTATGATCCTTTTTATTTCAGTTGGGTCTGTTGTAATGTCCCCCATTTCGTTTCTTATTTGGATTATTTGTGTCCCCTCCTGTTTTTCTTTTGTCAGTTTGGCCAGTGGTTTGTCAATTTCGTTGATCCTTTTGAAGAACCAACTTTTAGTTCTGTTTATGCTTTCTATTGTTTTTCTATTCTGTATTTCATTTATTTCTGCTCTGATCTTTATTATTTCCTTTCTTCTGGTGGCTGTGGGCTTCTTTCGCTGTTCTCTTTCTATTTGTTCAAGTTGTGTAACTAATGTTTTGATTTTGTTCCTTTCTTCTTTTTTGATGTATGCATCTTTTGCCATAAATCGAACTCTGAGCACTGCCTTTGCTGTGTCCCAAAGGTTTTGGTAAGATGTGTTTTCATTTTCATTTGATTCTAGCAATTTCTTTATTCTACCTTTGATATCTTATATTACCGTGTGGTTTTAAGCAGGATGTCATTCAGTTACTCTGCAACTGATTTTTTTTTCCTTGCTCTTCCTGTTGTTAATTTCTACTTTGATGGCATTGTGATCAGAGAAGATATTTTGTATTATCTCGATGCTTTGGATTTTGTTGAGGGTTGCTTTGTGACCTAAGATGTGGCCTATTCTGGAGAATGTTCCATGTGTGTTGAAAAAAAATGGGTACTTTGCAGCTGTTGGGTGGAGTTTTTTATACATGTCTATGAGTTCAAGGTGGCTGATTGTGGCCTTTAGGTGTTCTGTATCTTTGTTGAATTTCTTTCTAGATGTTCTGTCCTTACTGAGAGTGATGTGTTGAAGTCTCCTACTATTATTGTAGAACTGTTAATTTCTTTTTTCAGTGCTGCTAGAGTTTGTTTTATGAGTTTGGGGCCCTGTCATTGAGTGCATAGATATTTATTATGGTTAAGTCTCATGATGGACTGTCCCTTTAATCATTATATATTGCCCTTCTTTGTCTTTCATGGTGAAGTTGTTTTAAAGTCTATTTTATCTGAGATTAGTATTGCCACTCCTGCTCTTTTTTGGTAGCTGTTTGCTTGATATATTTTTTCCACCCTTTGATTTTTAATAAATTTATGTCTTTGTTTCTAAGGTGTGTCTCTTGTTGACAGCATATTGATGGATCCTGTTTTTTATCCATTCTGTTACTCTCTGTCTCTTTATAGGTGCAGTTAGGTCATTTACGTTCAGTGTAATTATTGATAGGTGTGACTTTATTGCTATCATTTTGTAGTGCTTGAAAAGTTATTTCTGATGAATAAGTTGTTGGTCTTGCAATATTGTGTTATGTGATCTCCAGCATCTTTTCTATCACCAAGGCTGTATTTTCCAACTACTGATCCTTCTTCTTTGTTTCTAATTTTCACATTTTAATTACCAGTAATTATCAAAGTGTCTTGATTGCATGTTTGATGAATTTCAGACTGCAGAAGTCGGAAAAAGTCTTCAATTTCTTTGTGTTTGATATTAGTGGTTGGCACATAAATTTAGTCATATTAACTGGTCTTACTTGTAGGCATATGGATTTTATCCTGTCTCTGACAGGATAGCACTTCAGGATAGATCTTGAAATGTTCTTTTTGACAATGAATGCAACACCATTCCTCTTCAAGTTGTCATTCGTGGCATAGTAGACCATATGATTGCCTGATTCAAAATGGTCATTACCAGTCCATTTAAACTCATGAATGCCTAAGATATTGATGTTTATGTGATCTATTTCATTTTTGAAAACTTCCAATTTTCCTTGATTCATGCTTCATACATTCTAGGTACTAATTATTAATGGATGTTTACAGCTGTGTCTTCTCATTTTGAATCTTGCCACATTCCAAAAGCTTGGCTCCATTCACATCATTAAGGTAGACTCTACTTTGAGGAGGCAGCTCTTCTCCAGCTGTATTTTTACTACCTTCCAACCTGAGGGACTAGTGTCCCAGCATTAAATGGGATCATGTTCTGCTCCTATTCTTAAGGTTTTCACTGGCTAATTTTTTTCAGATGTAGATCACCAGGTCCTTCTTCCTGGTCTATCTTAGCCTGGAAGCTCTGCTGAAACCTGTATACCATGGGTGACACTGCTAGTGTTTGAAACACCAGTCGCATAATTTTCATCACACAGCACATGCAAGCCACTGTAGCATGACAAACTGACAGACAAATGGTGATGTCAGATGGATCTTGACTGAAAGCAGAGAATACTGGAAAGATGTTCACATGACTTTTTTTTTTTTAACTCTGTAAAGGCATTTGACTGTGTGGATCATAACAAATTATGGATAATATTGTGAAGAATGGGAATTCCAAAACACCTAACTGTGCTCATGTGGAACCTGCAGATAGACCAAGAGGTAGTCATTTGAACAGAACAAGGCGAACTGCATGGTTTAAAATCAGGAAAGGTGTGCATCAAGATTATATCCTTTCACTGTATTTATTCAATCTGTATGCTGAGCAAATAACCCGAGAAGCCAGACTATATGAAGAAAATGGCATCGGGATTGGTGGAAGACTCATTAACAACCTGTGATATGCAGATGACACAACTTTGCCTCCTGAAGGTGAAAAGGTTTCGAAGCACTTACTGATGAAAGTCAAAGGCTTCAGCTTTCAGTGTGGATTATATCACAACATAAAAAAAAACAAAAATCCTCACAACTGGACCAATAAGCAATATCTTGATAAAAGGAGAAAAGATTGACGTTGTCAAGGATTATGTTTTACTTGGAGTTATAGTCCATACGCATGGAGGCAGCAGTCAAGAAATCAAATAACTTATTGCATTAGGCAAAACTGCTGCAAAAGACCTCTTTAAAGTGTAGTAAAGCAAAGATGTCACTTTGTTGATTAAGGTGCGCCTGACTCAAGCCATGACATTTTCAGTTGCCACATGTGCATGTGAAAACTGGACAATGAATATGGAAGATTGAAGAAGAATTGGTGCCTTTGAATTATGGTATCGGTGAAGAATGAACTACCAGAAGAACAAACAAATCTGTTTTGGAAGAAATACAGCCAGAGTGCTCCTTGGATGCAAGTGTGGCAAGATTCTTTTCACGTACTTTTCATATGTTATCAGGAGGGTCTAGCCCCTGGAGAATGACGTCATGCTTGGTAAAGTAAAGGGTCAGCGAGAAAGAGGAAGGCTCTCAAAGAGATGGATTGACACAGTGGCTGCAACAATGTTCTCAAACGTACCAATGATTGTGAAGATGCCGCAGGATTGGGCAGTGTTTCGTTATGTTGTACATGGGGTCCCTAGGAGTTGGAGTGGACTCAATGGCACCTGACAACAACAAAGTCCATGACTGACTTTAAGTATTTGAAGACAACTCAAATTTCTGGACAAACAAAAGGTGATATCATGAAATGAAACAAGGAGGTGACTAGTATTAATGAAGTGGAAGGAAATAAAAGCATGACCTGACAGAACTAAAAGTAAAGGAATGTGACATGGAGTGATTATAAAGGCAGGAGATGTACTGATGCACCGAAACTAAAGAATACACAAAAAATTAAAACCAAACCCATTGTTGAGCTGATTCTGACTCATATCAACTCTATAGAACAGAGTAGAACTGCCCCATAGAGTTTCCAAGGAGCGGGTAGTGGTTTTGAATTGCCAGCCTTTTTGTTAGCCGCCAAGCTCTTAACCACTGCACCACAAGGCTCCAAAGAATATATAAATTCATAGAAAGACCACTGACCTTCAGAAGAGATGCTGTCTATATTTATGCAGAGCTAGGTGGGATGCCTAACAAAAAGAACATTGGTGCTTGGAGAAGAGTGACCACAGAGAGGGCGAGCTACTGCTTTGAAGATGTATGGTAAATTTGTCCAACAAGAAGAGATGTATGACAGTTAATGGCTGCCTATCCAACATGTAAAGGCAACTATATGATCGCCCAATGAAACCATCAGGAAATGTTTCTTATTCTTCTTAGAGCATGCGTTTGGAATAAGCAAGTGTTCTCATGTGTAAAATAAAGATAACATACTTGTATTAGATGGATTAAATGTTTCATAATTTTAAGAAGATTTTGGACTATGTTGTCCTCTACTGATATTCATGATTGGCAAAATATATACATTTATACATGTATATAGGCAGACTGAGTGGATAATGTATTTGAACAAAATTTTCCTCTCTGCCTGAAACATCTGGGCAATAATTCTGGTGACATGTACTCTCTGAGTCATGATCAAGCTAGGAAGAAAATGAGACAGATCACACCACTTTATATGTGTGACTTTTTTCTTCCTATGGCCACTGCCAGCTCTCTTCTCAAGAACAACTTCTTTGCTTCCTTGATTTTGGCATCTAGCAGCTTTATACAGTGGGCTGAAAACTAGAGGAAACAGTACTTCTAATAATGTAAAAGAGACTGAAAAAATACTGACCTCCCAATGATGTCCATGTCTTAATCCCTAGAATCTGTAAATGTTATCTCATATGGCTGTTATGGATTGAATTGTGTCCCCCCTCTCAAAAAAAACAATAAACAAAAAACAAAGATATGTTGAAGTCCTAACCCCTGTACCTACCAATGCAATTTTATTTGGGGAAATAAGATTTATCTTTTCTTATCAATTGGGTTAAATGAGACCATACTAGAGTAGAGTAGGTCCTAACCCTAACCCCTTCTGAGTAGTGTCTTATAAAATCGAGACACACAGAAAGAAAGGAGACACCGTGTGATGATGAAGACAGATGCTTCTATAAGCAGCACAGAAATGACAAGGATTGCTGGCAACCACCAGGACCTAAGAGAGAGATCTGCAGAAGGAATTGACACAGCCGAGACCTTGATTCAGACTTAAAGCTTCCAGAGCTGTGAGAAAATAAATTTCTGTTCTTTAAAGCCACCCACTTTGTGGTATTTTGTTTTTGCAGCCCTAGAAATCTAAAACAATGGCAAAAGAGACTTTGCAGATGTGGTTAAATTAAGAATTGTATTAGTTATCTAGTGCTGCTGTAACCGAAATACTACAAATGTGTGGCTTTAACAAACAGAAATTTATTTTATCACAGTTTAAGAAGCTAGAAGTTTGAATCTAGGTGCCGGCTCTAGGGGAAGAATTTTTCTCTCTGTGGGCTCTGGGGGAAGGTCATCGTCTCTTTGAGCTTTTGCTCCTGGGCGATCTTCATGTGTCTTGGCATCTCTCTTCTGCTGTCTCTGCTTGCTTGTTTAATCTCTTTAATATCTCAAAAGAGATTGAGTCAAGATACACCTAACACTAATCCTGTATAATTAACATAACAAATGCAACCCATTCCAAACAAGATTATAAATACAAGCATAGAGGTTAGAATTTAAAACACATATTTTTGGCAGACACAATTCAACACATAACAAGGATTTTGAGATGGGTAGATTATTGTGAATTATTCTGGTGGGCCCTAAATGTAATCACATGGGTCCTTGTAAGAGGGACACAGGAGATCAGAGTTATGAGTAGCAGGTGTGATGATGTAAACAGCCATGAGCCAAGGGATGCTAGAAAGCACCAGAAGTTGAAAGAGGCAAAGAATGGATTCTCCCCTGAAGCCCCCAGAAGAAACTGTCTCCCAAAACCTTGATTTTAACCTTTTAAGAATATTTCAGATTTCCAACCTTTAGAACTGTAAAAGAAAAAAATTTGTGTTGTTTTAAGACAGTAAATTTGCAGTAATTTGTTACAACAGCAATAGGAAACTAATGATCAAATTAGTAGGATATCCTGGGAATATCTTACTAATTGTATTTCTTTCTAAAAACCCAGGATAACAACATTTTTTTATGTTTCTGATATTCCCAGGAAGGCTGTATGAGGAGGGTGGCTTGGGAAAGTGTATGTTCAACCATGCAATAGAGCATGAAACTAAAACGTGTCAGCCAAAGTCCATTAGTTACAAGAATCAGAAAACTACTCTGGCAGATTGAAGCAGAAGAGCAAATTTACTAAAAGGATATTGGAAACATCACAGAAATTGTAGGATTTGGGAAATAAATAAGAACAAGGGAGCTAGCATCAGCTAGGATCAGTCTAAAAGCAAGCTTGAAACCAGTGTTATGAAGACTCTGTTATTACTGCTGTTAACAGTGACCACTGTGGCTCACATAGCTACCATCAAGGCACCAGACAGTGAGCATTACTCTGCTTGGCTGTCCTTGATGTCCCTAGAAACTTAATGCTCTCCCAGGTGTTATCATCCTCTGTAAAAAGAATGGAGTTGTAGTTTTCTTGGCTCCTGTGTCTTTGCATTGGTAGCTCCTGTTCATAGTCTGAGTTGGGTAAATCGGATCAGTCTAAGTCTGGATCACATGTGGCACACCCTAGCTGCAAAGGAAGCTGGGAAAATGAGCATCTGGTAGTCTATGCTTCGAGAGAGATAGCTTTGTTTTTCGCTAGGACTAATAAGATATGAATTTCCAAATATAGAAATAAATTTCAAATGATGGATGGCTTTAAAAAGTACAAATGCTCACTACTTGAATATTAAGAGAAGCTGATATAAAATGCACTGATACACAAGCAAGATATTGAACATAAGAATATGGTGTAATACAAGACAAAAAAATGATATTTTTTGGATTGGGGAGATGGCGCTTGTCTTAGGCTGGGCTGTCTAGAGAAGCAAAACCAATAAAGCATATACATATATTTATATAGAGATTTATAACAAGGAAATGGTTCATGTGGTTGTAGAGGCTGGAATGTTCCAAGTCCGTGGGTCACGCGGGGGCTTCTCCTGATTCACGGAGCTGCAGAGGCTGATGAACCCAAGATCAGCAAGTCAGACAGCAAGCTCTGGCTCACAGGCTGCAAAGACTGATGAATCCCAAGATGAGCAGACAAAATGGCAGGTAAGCTGCTAGCTCAAGTCCCAAGAGCTGGAGGTCAGAAGAACAGGAACCAGCTGCAGGATCTAGGGTGAGCAAAAGCACACAAGCCTTAACAGAAAGTCCAACTATATTGGATGCAGGCAACACCCCCAAGAAACTCCCTTTAAACTGATTGGCTACTGATAGCGGATCCTATCATGGAGGTGATCACATTATAACAGACCTCATCACGGAGGTGATTACATCATTACATGACTGCCAAACTACATCATAACTTCCAAACCACTGAGAATGTTGGCCCAGCCAACTTGACATACAATCTTAACGATCATAGTGCTCAAAACTAAAACATATATATATACTTGTTGCTGTCAATTCCGACTCATAGTGACCCTATAGGACAGAGTAGAACTTCCTCATAGGGTTTCCAAGAAGTGGCTGATGGATTTGAGCTGCTGATCTTTTGGTTAGTAGCCGATCTCTTAACCACTGTGCCAACAGGGCTTCTTATGTGTGTGTGTGTGTGTGTATATATGTATATACACACATATATATGTGTGCGTGTATCACAATTCAAAAGCAATAATAGTAATCCAAAAACCAAACTGGTTGCTGTCGAGTCGATTCTGACTCTTGGTAATCCCATGTGTTATAGAATAAAATTGCTCTGTATGGTTTTGTTTGTTGTAATCTTTAGGGAAGCAGATTGCCAGGTCTTTCTCCCCTGGTGATGCTGGGTGCTTTTAAATCATCAACCTTTAGATTACTAGTTAAGTGCAAACCACTTCATGACCTAGAGACCTTAAAAGAGTAATAGCTAACGTTTATTAACTGCTTATTATATGCCAAGCACTATTGTAAGTACTTAATATGTGTTAACTCAATTAACCCTTGTAGGAAAGTACAATTATCCTCACTTATAGATGAATAAACAAAGGCATCAGGAGTTTAAGTAACTTGCCCAAGGTCACTGCCAGAAGTGGCAAGCTCAGGGTGCAACCCCAGGCAATCTGATTCAGAGCTGAGATCACTAGAGTTTAATATATCCGGAGAAACAGATTTACTTTTTTAAATGGAAGGGAGAAAGGAAGGAAGGTAGGAAAAGAGGACGCAAGCAAATAAAAACAAACCTTTACCAGCTTTTTTTAATTTAAGTAGCAAAGCATAATTTTATGGGAAAAGCAAACAATAGAGTTTATTTGGAGTAAAAAAATACTCTTCTTTTTTCCCAATAATCCCTTTCCAAGCTGATGGACATTTATGGTTGTGGTGCCTCAGGAGGCTATAACTATATAAAATCCCATGATATGGGAACTCCATGACGTCTGAAGACTATCTGAACTAGTATAAAAGAAGAGGGAAGCCTTAGTGTAAACAATGTGGAAAGTTTCCATCAGGTTTTCATTTTATCCTTTTTCCAACTGAGTCCCCTACTTCATACTTGGGTTTCGAATAGTCATCCTTTATGTAAAATCTGAGCTCAGAAAATGAGCCAAAGACAAGGATACAGTGAAATTAAATTATACTTGCACAGTATTTTTTTTTTTTGGCTTCAAGATATCCCAATGAATTTGATGACTCTAGCCTGATGAGTTAAATTATAATAGAGGATTTTATTATCTATGAATTAGCCTGATGAATTAAATTATAATAAAAAATAGAAGATTTTATTATCTAAGAACATTTATACTAGGGTAGGTGTTCGCATACATGTGTATACAAACGTAGCTATACCCTGTTGGGTTGCTATGAGTCAGAATCGACTTGATGGCACTGGGTTTGGTTTGGTTTTTGGATGCCCTGCTGGCGTAGTGGTTAAGTACTATGGCTGCTAACCAAAGGTCGGCAGTTCAAATCCACCAGGCGCTCCTTGGAAACTCCATGGGGCAGTTCTACTCTGTCCTATAGGGTCGCTATGAGTCAGAATCAACTTGATGGCACTGAGTTTGTTTTTTTTTTAATGCATCTATATCTGTATCTCAAGGAGTCATAAGTACTCTTCCTTGAGATTCCAGTTTGTAGATGTTAACCACTGAATTATCTCCATCTTTTAGTTTTGACATCTGTTATGGACTGAATTGTGTCCCCCCAAAAGAAATACTGAAGTCTTAACCCAGGTACCTGTAAATATGACCCTATTTGGAAATAGGGTTTCCTTTTGTTATGTTAATGATATCATGTCAGAGTAGGGTGGATCCTAAAACTAATCCTCTCTGAGTCATGTCTTATAAAAAGGGACAACAGATATGGATAGTCACACACACACAGAGGATGTCATGTGAGGACCCGTCTACAAGCCAAGGAACATCAAGAAATGCATAGGGCTGCCAGAAGCTGAGAGAGACAAGAAATGACCTTCTCCTAGAGTGGACAGAGCATAGCCCTGCTGACACCCTGAATTCAGATACCAAGTCTCTCAAACTGTGAAACAATAAAGTCCTGTTCTTTAAAGCCACCCGCTTCTGGTATTTTGGTTATGGTAGCTCTAGGTAACTAAGACAACATCTCAGGGTGAAATGTCTAATAATCTTTGATAAATTGTAGGAAATACACATTGTACCCTTTCCTCAAACCTCCAACATCCTCACCCTAATCTTTACTCCCAGCTGATGACTAGGCTTCCTTACTCATATATGAAAATATTGAAACTATCAGAAGAGGACTTCAACAAACTCCCACCATACATCTTTCCACCTAGTGGATTGTCTTCCCTCATACTCTGCCCACTGTCCCATTACTATAGAACTGTCTCTGCTCAATTTAAGGTAAAGCCCCCATTCATGCACAGGTTCTGTCTTCTCTCTCCTACTCAAGGTCATCACTTCAGTCATTCTCTCTTCAGCCAAAAGTAGGTGGAGAAAACACTACCATGCCAACTGCTATCACTTTAATATCTTTTCCCTTGAAAAGTTATTTAATTATTTACCTAACAGGCTCTAACAAGGAATTTCACAACCTAACACAGAACAAAATCTCCATTCATTTCTCCCCATATCCCACACAGTAAGTCAGTTACCTCACTTCTTTTCACTGATATTCTCTATCGAAAACTCCATCCTGGGATGGTTCTCTTATTTCTTCAACCCCCACTCCCAATCCTTGAAACTTCCTCAGACCGTAGGGACTCTATTCTGTGTGTGTATGTGTGTGTGCATGTGTGTGTGTGCGTGTGTGTGTGTGCAGGGGGGACAGATTAGGGAGATCAGTGAGGTGTCCTTTTTATTTTTTAAAACTTTTCATTTAGGTAATACAGCACACATCAACAAAAGCACATAAAATGCAAATGTACAGCTGGAGAGTAATTATAAAGCGAACACCTTTTCACAATCTCATAGATCAAAAAATAAAGTGTTACCTGCACCTCCATGTATATCTCTCCAAATATAACTTTTTGCCTCTTCGGCTTAAAGTAATCACTATTTCAAATTATCTTGTAGTCATTTCATTTAAAAATTATATGAGTATACATTGTTAAACAATATAGGTTAGCCTTACCTGCTTTTGAACTCCATATTAATGACACTATACTGTATGTCTCATTTTGTTTCTTGCTTCTTTTGCTCATCATTTTGTTTTTGAAGATTTATCCATCTTGCTGTATGTAGCTGTCGATTGTTCATTTTGTCTGCGGTATAGTTTTCTGCTGCATGATTTTACCTCAACCCTTAACTGTCCCACCTACCTCAGTGTATCAGTCAGGGTTCTTTGATACAAATAATCTGATCTGGAAATTTAAGCAAAACAAAACAAAGCAAAGCAACAATTTATAAAGCATGCTAGATAACTGAGGAGGACCCCTGGCCATGTCTGATGCCAGGAGCCAGGAGTGGTGTTTGGCCCCACTAGGGGCTGCTGTAGTGAAAACACCCCTGCTGCCACTACTCATTACCACTGTTGTTGCTGGTACCAGGCACGCTACTGGCATCACCAGATGCCCAAAGCTCCCCTACCAGTTCTGAAGAACCAGGTATCTTTGCTGATATGGTTGCCAGAATATGAATCCCTCTTACTCACTTCCTCATATTGCTTACTTATTACCTAAAATTGGTACTCTGTGTAGAAGCACCTGATTGCTGGTCACATGCCTATAGTCTAGTAGAAAAGTTTTCCAGGGAAGTTTCTTCGTTTCTACCTTGGGGAAGCAGAATCCATACAGCAGAGAGTTACTGAATTATTATACAGGTGTCCAAAAGATTCTGGACAGCCAGAAACAATAACATGTAACTATTACATTAATTACTTCTTTTTTTTTTCCTTTGGTTCTGCCTTATCAGGAGCTCCAGTACATAGAACCCATTACTTCCTCCACATCTAGCTATGTTTTCCATCTTCATGTCCTCTCCAACCACTCCTTTACATATATACTGAGTTCCCTTGCCCCATTAGTCTGTCACACAGATAAACACCAATGCTAAATAAATCCAACTATTTACCTTTTTTATACCTGCATAGGGGCTACCAGTATTGTTGGAAACAATCACACAGTCAAGGTTATTGTCACTGTAAGTTAATGGTCCTGGGGACAATACTAACTAGATCCTCAAGACTGTCCAAAAACTCCACTATGCTTCCTTTGTCAGTTATCTTTCTTTATCCATTGATGTCATTTCAAATGACAACTTTTTCTTCTCAAACCTCCCATTCTACCTTTCCACATTCCCCCTCATATTTTGGGCAAATTATCTTGCCTGTTACTTTGCAATAAAAATAGAGACATCAAATAGAAAATTTTCAAAATGTTGCCTATGGATCTACAAATCTAGCTACATCAACAGCAATCTTTCCTTCTTCTCCACTTAATATAAGAAAGAGAGAATTCTTTGGAATCTATCATCTTTTTAAGAAATATCACTTTTAAAATTCTTTGCATTCTTCTGTTTCTACTGTCTCCTTCTCATCAAGATTTAAGTATAATCATATTGGTCCATATTAAGTTAATTGGGGAAAAAACAAGCAGACAATTGTACCAACAACCCCACCTACTCTGTGCATGCTACTACTTTATCACTTTAACCTTTCAGGAAAACAAAACAAAACAATACGAACAACAGCAACGAAAACAAAAAAGAACTTTGTGATGTATTCCTCAAGTACTCCACCAAAACAGTTTCATTATAAGATCATAAATAATTTTCTCCTAAAGTCTTTGTACAGTTTTTGACTTTGTCTTATTTGACTTTTCTAGTTCCTTTAGAGCATGGCTTCTACTACTTTTCTGGACTCATTACCTGGAGCCTGGGGAAAAGAATTATTATTCTGGATTTGCCCTTGGTAAAAACATATCTGGTGGACCCATGATTAAAACTCAGATATGTATGAATCTGAACATTTCAAGATCTATTCTGAGGTACAAGGCTGTTAGTGATAGGATAATACCCATACGCCTACAAGGAAGACCAGTTAATATGACTTTTACTCAAATTTACAAACCTACCACTTAGACCAAATATGAAGAAACTGAAGATTTTACCAACTTCTGCAGTCTGAAGTTGATTGAACATGCAATCATGATGTACTGATAATTACTGGTAGTTGGAATGTGAAATTTGCAAACAAATAGGAAGGGCAGGTATTTGGAAAATATAGTCTTGGTGATAGAAATGATGCCAGAGATTGCATGATAGAATTTTGCAAAACCAACAACTTCTTCATTGCAAATACCTTTTTTCACTAGCATAAATGGCAACTATACACGTGGGTCTCACCAGATGGAATACATAGGAATCAAATCAACTACATCTGTGGAAAGGGACAATGGAAAAGCTCAATATCATCAGTCAGAACAAGACCAGCGGCAGAACAGACCATTGATTACTCATATGCAAGTTCGAAGTTGAAGCTGAAGAAAATTAGGACAAGTCCACAAAAGCCAAAGTACGACCCTGAGTATATCTCATCTGAATTTAAAGACCATCTTAAGAATAGATTTGATGCATTGAACACTAATGACTGAAGACCAGACCAGTTGTGGAATGACATCAAAGACATCAGACATGAAGAAACAAAGATGCCATTAAAAAAGCTAGGAAAGAAAGAAAAGACCAAAATGGATGTCAGAAGAGACTCTGAAACTTGCTTCTTGAAAGCAGAGTAGCTGAAACAAAAGGAAGAAATGATGAAGTAAAAGAGATGAACAGAAGATTTCAAAGGGCAGCTTGAGAAGTCAGAGAAAAGTATTATAAGGAAATGTGCAAAGACCTGGAGTTAGGGAACCAAAAGGGAAGAATGTGCTCAGCATTTCTTAGGCTGAAAGAACTGAAGAAAAAATTCAAGCCTTGAATTACAACATTGAAGGATTCTATGGGCAAAATATTGAACTATGCAGGAAGCATGAAAAGAAGATGGAAGGAATACACAGAGTCACTGTACCAAAAAGAATTGGTCAATGTTCAGCCATTTCAGGTGATAGCATATGATCAAGAACTGATGGCATTGAAGGAAGAAGTCCAAGCTGCACTGAAGACACTGGTGAAAAGCAAGGCTCCAGGAATTGACAGCATACCAACTGAGATGTTTCAAGAAAAAAATGCAGCACTGGAAGTGCTTACTCGTTTATGCCAAGAAATATGGAAGACAGTTACCTGGCCAACTGGAAGAGATCCATATTTATGCCTATTCCAAAGAAAGGTAATCCAACCAAATATGGAAGTTATGGAACAATATCATTAATATCACACACAAGTAAAATTTTGCTGAAGATCATTCAAAAGCAGTTGCAAAAGTACATCAGCTGGAAACTGCCAGAAATTCAAGCTGAATACAGAAGAGGACATGGAGCCAGGGATATCGTTGCAGATGTCAGATGGATCTTGGCTGAAAGCAGAGAATCCCAGAAAGATGCTTACTTGTGTTTTATTGACAATGTAAATGTAATTGACTGTGTGGATCATAACAAATTATAGATAACATTGCAAAGAATGAGAATTTCAGAAGACTTAATTGTGCTCTCGAGGAATCTGTACCTAGATCAAAAGGCAGTCATTCAAACAAAACAAGGGGATACTGTGTGGTTTAAAGTCAGGAAAGGTGTGCCTCAGGGTTGTATCTTTCACCGTACTTATTCAATCTGTATGCTGAGCAAATAATCTGAGAAGCTGGACTATATGAAGAACAGGGCATCGGGTTTACAGGAAGATTAATTAACAACCTGTGTTATGCAGATGACACAACCTTGCTTGCTGAAAGTGAAGAGGACTTGAAGCACTTACTGATGAAGATCAAAGACAACATCCTTCAGTATGGATTATACTTCAACATAAAGAAAATAAAAATTCTCACAACTGGACCAATAAGCAACATCATGATAAATGGAGACAAGATTGAAGTTGTCAAGGATTTCATTTTACTTGGATCCACAATCAACACCCAAGAAAGCAACAGTGAAGAAATCAAAAGGTGCATCGCATTGGGCAGATTTGCTGCAAAAGGCGTCTTTAAAAGCGAAGATGTCACATTGAGGACTAAGGTGTGCCTGACCCAAGCCATGGTGTTTTCAATTGCCTCATATGCATGTGAAAGCAGGACAATGAATAAGGAAGACTGAAGAAGAATTGATGCCTTTGAAATATGGTGTTGGTGAAGAATGTTGACTATGCCATGAATTGCCAGAAGAAGGGGCAAATCTATCTTGGAGGAAATACAGCCAGAACGCTCCTTGGAAGCAAGGATGACAAGACTTTGTCTCACGTACTTTGGACATGTTATCAGGAAGGACCAGTCCCTGGAGAAGGACATCATACTTGGTAAAGTAGAAGGTCAGCAAAAAAGAGAAAGACACTCAACAAGATGGATTGACACAGTGGCTGCAACAATGGGCTCAAGCATAACAATGCTCGTGAGGATGGCACAGGACTGGGCAGTGTTTCGTTCTGTTGTACATAGGGTTGCTATGAGTAGGAACCGACTGGAGGGCACCTAGCAGCAACAACAAAATACACGAATCCAGAAGTGTGTTAAAAAAGTCCAAAGAGATTTCACTGTACAAGTCTTTTAATATTCATCAGAGGAGTCTGGTTGCAAAGAACAGGAACCTACTAAAAGTAGCATAGAAAAAATGGGAAAGTATTGGAAGATTCGTAGTTGTTCCATGGGACTTGATAACTGGAAGTGCATCTGGGCTTGGAGGCAGGTCCTGGGCAGTGACAACCTGGTGCTCCTGGCCCCATCTCTCAGGGATGTGTGGTTTTTCATTGCAATTTCTCAAGTAGATCAGTTTTGTTCTTGCTCTCTGTAGACCATCTTCTGCTTCTCTTTGCAAATGGGCAGTAGGGTCTGGCTTTATATTTCCGTCTGGATCAATGACTTACTTGTATTTTACTCTTTGGGCATAGAGAATTTTTTGACTTGGTTTCTCTGTTTCTTCTTGCTATAAAATTCTTGCTCTATTTTCTGGGCAATTTATTCTGATTGATGAATGTACTTAGGTGTTTCGTGATCTTAAACATGCCATCTTATCTTCTTTCCAGGTCTTCATGCCATCTACCCTTCATTTCTCTAAAACATCCTCCTGTTTACCCTTCACATATTTTTCTTCTCTTTTCTTAAAAATTTTGAATTGTTTTTCCTTAAACCCTAATTTTATTCTCATAAAGCTTACAAACTCTTATCCCAATAACCATAGCTTTTTAAAATAAAATCATCATTTATTATAGCCAATAAAAATCTTGAATGCCTGTCATGTATTGGTACTGTGTTAGACTCTGCATAAAGAGAAGGCATAAGACTTAGTTCTTGCTTCCATCATCTGGAATCAGTATTTTTGGCTCAAAGATTAGCAGCATTCTCAATATAACTTCGTAGATGAGAGATTGAGACTTGGAACATTTAAGTAATAGTTGCCTAAAGTCCTGGGGTTATAGTGTCAGATTCAAACTCGGGTCTGACTAAAATACAATCTTCAGACACTACATCAAAATTTTATGGAAATCTTCAATGATGGGACAATTTCATCCTTTTTGCTTGAGAGGATTAAGTTCATGGAGACATCCAAAAGTTATTTGGATACTAAAATGATAAGAAAGATATTTCATTAGATTGGGTAGGTATAATAATCAAAATGTGGATGTAAAGCCATGAATTTATTTGTTTTGTCTCAGAACTTGTATAAAGGCAATTGCAAATGGAGCTCCAAAAATATTTTGAATACTGGCAGCATCTCTGGAATGAGTGTATATTGTAATCGCCCAAGGTGAAGGGTACCCTGAAGGATAATTTGCAATTCTGTGTACAAGTTCCTTGTTTGGTATCAAAAACAAAAAAACATATCCCATTACTTTACAGGTAACCCTTAAAGGCTTTTAAGGGAAAATACATTATTCCATTACCCATCATTACCACCTTAAGCCAATTAGTTTACCATATTAATTTCTGTTACTTAGGCAACCTAGCGAAAATGGGAAGACGAGAGTTTTCAAACACTAAGCAAAGTATTCTGAGTCATAATAGGTTCAACCATAAATTTGATTTAAATATGTGTGCAATTCGGTTAGTGAAAAAAGAAAACTGAGATCTATATAGCATCTCAAGACAGGTATTTCCCATATTTTGATTTGGGCTTTGAGTTAATTTTCTTTATATTGTCTTGTTTTTTAGTAGAAAGAAGTTGTGCTTCCTCCTTTTTGTAGCACATAAAATCTATTTATCCTAATGGCTTGCTCACCTTTTCATTCTTTTCTTTGACTTTAAAGAACAGAAATTTATTGTTTCATAGTTGTGGAGGCTAGAAGTACAAACCAGGACCATATGGATTCCTTCTGAACATTGTTCTGAAAGTAGTGTTCCTTGCCTACCCCCTTGCTTCTAGTGGCTGCCAGAAATTCCTTTACTGCTTATAGCTGTATCTTCACATGATGTCTTCCCCTTGTGTATGTGACTCTGTTCCCATGTCTGTCCTCTTTTATAAAATGTCACTTAGAAGGGATTGGTATTAGGATCTACCATATTCCAGCATGTCCTCTTTTAACAGAAGAACCCCATTTCTTCAAACAAGGTCACTTTCAAATATACAGGGATTAGGACTTCAACATATCTTTTTAGGGGACACAATTAAATCCATAATAGGTGGTAAGGTTGATTGAGCAAGGATCCAGGGAAATTTCTGTTTACAAGGCTAACATGGTTATGTTTTTTCCAGTTTTCATTACCACCCATCACCTCCTCATTCTCTCAGGAATTTCCTTTTCCCCCTTTGACTCATATAAGAAAATTTAAAGTATTATATAAATTTAAAGTAAAAATTTCTAGACATACATGTGAATTTTGATTATAAATATCATATCAAAAAACAAAACTAGTTGCTATTGAGTCAATTTCAACTCATGATCCCATGTGTGTCAGATTAGAACTATGCTCCATAAAGTTTCCATGGCTGGTAACCTTTCAGAAGCAGCTCACCAGGCTTTTCTTCAAGATGCCACTGAGTGTGTTCAAGCTTCCAACCTTTTGGTTTGCTCCTGAGTGCTTTACTGTTGTGCCACCCAGAGGCCTAGTATCATGTCATTCATGTCAAAAACGCAGAGGCTGGCTTTACTCTTTCTACTGAGCTTTGACTTCCGTGTACAGTAGACACTTTTTTGTCCCTTGGATGCTCAGCACCAGGCTCCTTTTCTTCTGGTAATAATACCTTGTTTCATTTCGGGTGATTGTCTCTCTGCCATTGGGTGCCATCTTCTTTCTTTCTTTTTTTTTTGAATATTTTCTCATGTTTTAGGTGAAACTTCACACAGAAAATTACATTCCCATTTAACAATTTTTATACAAATTGTTCCCTGACATTGGTTACCATTTTTACAATGTGTCAGCATTCTCATTTTTCCAATCCGTTTGTTCTGTTTCCATTTATCTAGCTTCCCTGCCCTTCTTCATCTTTCCATCTTTGCTTTTGCATTAATGTTGACTCTTTGGTCTTGTATAGTTGTTTTTTTGTTTTGGGTTAGTTGATTGTTTTAGGGAACACAAACCTCATGGGTGATATTGTTTATGTTACAAGCCAATCTACTCTTTGGCTGAAAGAAGACCTCTGGGAGTAGCTTTAAGGGTATCGTAGGGTGATAGGCTTGGGGGTTCCTTTAGTCTTTTTCAGCCCAGTAAGTCTGGTCTCTTTTTTAGGAATTTGAGTTTTGTTCTACATATTTCTCCCATTCTTTCTGGGACCTTCTATTGTTTCCCTGGTCAGAACAGTTGATAGTGGGACATCATCTCATCTTGTCATTCTTAAGATGATTTTCTGTCCTTCCATATCTCTCTGGACCATCATTTCAAAGAAAATAAGCTTCTCTTCATTCTTGTTCAAATTCACAGACAAATCCCATCTGTTCCTTGAACCGATCCAGGTACAGTGACCACCTATCGCTCTCCATCTGTCAGATGTAAATTTATGCATGTCATCTGTGCCGCCTGTTGATTCGACATTTAAAGATAGTGCCATTAGCTTCCTGCATCTCATTTTATCTTAAGTATAATGTGCAATTTTGATTTACAAATAGAATATAAAACCGTAAAGCAGTGAATAAAATATCCTAAATTGACTTGGAAGGACATTTCAGAGGAAGATATCCAAAAATGTTTGCAACATCATTGGCATGTGTGTGTAGCTTTTCAAGGTGAATTATTTGGACATGGCACTCATTTGGATGTTTACTTTTCAGCAAGGTAAACTTAAAAAAAAAATCTTGCTATTTTGTTGTCACAGCTCATACAAGTAAATAATAGTAACTAAATCAGATAAACTTAGAAATATGTAGGCATTTGAGTAACAAAAAGTACTGCCACCCAGGGTTATAAGTAGCTATTATTGTAACTTTAAAACTGTTACTAAAGCAATGCTCATATTAAAAAGTTTAAGTTCAATGACGCTTAAGGGGAGACTCACAAAATACAGCATATTTGACCACAATTTCTAGGCTTCTAACAATACAGTAGAATAATTATATCTGTCTTTTTCCTATAGGGTCACTATGAGTCAGAACCGACTCAACGGCACTGGGTTTAGGGGTTTAAAAAATATTTTTAAATGTACATTAATAAAAACAGTACATAAAAAAAACTATATTTACAGTGTAAAGAACAATAATAAAATGAATTAGCCATGCAGGCTAGTACATAGAACTTTGTCATCACCCAGAAGCCCCAACGTGTCTTACTAGCTTTGTCTACTGTTCTTTAGTCTTAATGAAGAATGGAAAACCAATGTACACATTATTCCTGAAATGCCAACTCATGGATACAGTTTAGAAGATGTATTTATATTTTGTCCAGCATTTTAAAAATGTTTTCTCTAAAAGGCTGGATACCTAATCCATCATGTTGCTGAAAATGAAAACCTCTAAAACAAGGTTTTTAAAGGAGTTAATTATTCTCTATAGATTTTTCTGCCACTTTGAAATGTTTAAAAGGATGTAGTCTTTGTTTCCTCTTTGTTTATTGTCATAATTTACCCCTCCTCCCACCCAAGATGTCTTATGCTTATATGGAAAAAGTATCCCTTACTTTTACTGGTGAAAGTAAAGGCTATAATGAAGCATGTCAAAGCTGTACCTCCACAGTTTATGAAGGGCTTTTTTTACACAAGTCATTTATCCAGAGTCAAACCAGGAAATTCATGTCGAACTCTCCATTGTTAGGGCATGGATTATTCAATTTGGTAGGAAACGCTATTGATTTCACAATAGCAGGGGCACCAATTTACGAAACATTGAGAGAATACAGTAAGAAACCATGTGGAGCAGTTCGACTCCGTCATATAGGGTCACTATGAGTCAGAATTTACTGAATGGCACAAAGCAACAACAAAGGACATAGTAAGAAATGGCTTAAGTCTGCCTGTAGTCTGGAATTAAAGGGAAATTCTATCTGTAATATTGCCTTTAGGCCTAGGATGAAATAAAATACCAAGGAAATTTAATTTGGTTTCAGTATCCTTTAAAAATTATATTTCTATAAAAAAGGATAGATTTTCCTTCAGGCCTTATCTTTAAATACTAACTGAATCCTTGTTATTTCTTCCCCCAAATTAAAAAAAAAAAAAAAATTTTTTTTTTTTGAATCCTTGTTATTTCTTCCCCCAAATTAAGCTAAAATTAAAACAGAATCTTTTTATTATGCAATCTGCTAAAAATATCTTTCTCTATGGATAGGTAATTCTTTATGGATAGGGATATTGGAATGTTTATAAATCTGTCTTTTTCTTTAAATTTCCTGTTTTCTGTAATGAGTTTAAAGTCAGCATAAAGCTCCTAGTTGGCAGTGAGAGCAAGCCACCATTCCAGTAGATCAGTTTCGAACTTCTGTTCTTCAGTCCTAAGAAAAAGTTTTAAAGGCATAAAATACCAGCGAGGGCTTTGCCTGCAGGATGATGATTTATTCAAATGTTATATTCATTTGTATAAGAAATGAAGTTGTTTCACCATCTTTCTCAATTTATGATCTTCAGTCTCAGCATGGGAGGACTAGGAAGACAGGTTTAAGTGGTTAAAAAAATGGATTGTGGATATTAAATGTCATCCCGAAGCAAAAACAGAGAGAGAAGATTATAAATACAGTCTGAAACACTGTTGTGGAAAATTCATATTTGACTACTAATAATGTCTCCCAGTAGGCAACCTAACCACTTTTAAATCATTTAACTATTTTTTCTCTGGCTACCTTTATGTCTTTAAATAATATATTCATACTAATAGCTTTTGCTTTATCAATCTTAAGCCTCATATTTTGATTGCTTACTAGGTTGGCTTACTTACACAATCCCATTCCCTTCTCCCATTCAGTCATTCAAGAAATATTCACTAGGGATATACTATGAACTAAACCCTATTCCAGGTTGTTGGAATGCAGCAATTAATGACGTAGCTAAGATACGTAATCTCAAAAGACCATGTGGTCCAGTGTGGAAAAACATCAGCATGTAAATAAATGAATGAATGAGAAAATTCAAATGTAATGAGGAAAATGAAGACAACCAAGCAGGGTAATTAATATAAGGGGGGTGGGAAATGGCTGGATCTGTGGTACAACTTTACAGAGTAATATCCAGGAAGGCTCTCTGGGGAGGAGATATTCAGCTGGGATGTGAGTACACGGATCCCCCTTATTAAAGTCTGGGTAGAATATTCTAGACAATGGGAAAGCAAACGCAAAGGCCCTAAGGTGGGAATTTTCTATTACATCTATATACTTCCTCAGCTTTGTTTTTGTTGTTCCATTCACAGTAGCATATCTTCACTCCCCAGGAAGTGAGGTGGGAATTTTAGGACTTTCAAGTATCCTTTCTATTTTTCCCATCTTAAGTTTGGTATCTAAACTTTTAAATTGCTAACATTGATAATATCTATATTAATTAGCTCATATTTAAGTCCATGAGTTAGTTCTAAAATTTAAAGGAAAAGCAATGTTAACATTATTATAAAGAGCAAATCTTGCTCTTTATTGAGACCAGGGATAGCCATGATTGTTTTTCCTTTTGTGTACAGCTTTTTGTTTTTCCTGCGGTTTCTATTGCTTTTTTAATTTTCCTGGCATTATTGGTTTAACCATATATATTCATTTTTTAAAGCTCTCTGTCCAGTCAAGCATTCTATTAACTTCCTTGTTCCCTTGCTGTGATTGTTGTTAAGTTCCATCGAGTCGATTCTGATTCATAGCTATCCCTCTCCTGTCCTTGTTTGCAATCTAGGCCTGTTACATAACTGTTTTACCTGAGACTTTCATTCTCTATTTTGCTTATTTTATTCCACAATTTACTGAATTCCATGGATTTATCTTTGTATCATCGAGAATAACTTGGACTACAAGTAACAGAAAACCATACCTAAACTAAACAATTGCAAAAATAATTACCCCATACAAAAAAGGCCTGCAATGTCCCGACTCTGACAAAACCAAACCAAACCAGACCAAACTAGGCCAGTTGCCTTTGAATTCTGATTCATGGTGACCCATGTGTTTCAGTGTAGAACTGTGCTCCACAGGGCTTTCAATGGCTGTGACCTTTCAGAAGTAGATCACCAGGCCTTTTTTTTAAAGATGCCCCTGGATGGATTTTAACCACCAACCTTTTAGTTAGTAGCTCAGTGCACCAGCCAGGGACTCTATAGTGACTCCAGGATTAGTTAATTTAGCAGCTAAATGAAAATAACAAAAATGTAATTATTTTCCATCTTTCTGCTCTGCCATCCCAGCATATTGTCTTTGCCCCCGTGTCTTAACTGCTGTCAGGGTAGAGAGAAGCCTGCCATAGTTCTAGGCCTCACACACAGGCACAGAAGACTGTTACATTATGTCAGTTTCATGTCTCTATTTTAGGTTGAAAAAAATATTTCCTAGAAGCCATTCTGCAGACTTCTGCTCTTGTCTCACTCCTATGCCAATTATTGGTAAGGTCAATGCAATGGTTGGCTTAAATAATCAAAATTTACGTATAATGTAAGAGCTAGAATCACCATTCCAGGATCACCTTGGGGGCAGCCTGAACAAAAGCAGGAAGAATGGAGGGATTGTCTTTTGAAAAAAATGTCCTTTGCACTTTTTCTTGACTGAGACTTGTGTTGGTCTGGAGCACATTGCCTTAAGTAGTGACCTAAGGGAAAGTATGTGGAGGTAATTTCCTGGGTCTTTGTATATATGTTACTATGAGTTGGAATCGACTCGATGGCACTGGGGTAGTAGGTAGGTGCACGTATGAAATGCCTAAATTTTACCTTTAAAATGATTAATAACTGACTTGTTATTGGCCACTAGAATAATAAAAGTGTTTCCTCAAAACTTTGAAGGAATTGCTTTATGTCTACCAGATTCGAGTAGTGAGAACTTGTTCAAAACTTTCAAAGTGATCAGTTTAATCTTCTGGAAGTTTTTAGGACAATGCTCTTTATTCTTGATGTGCTACAGTTTCATAATATAATGCTTTGTTTTTCATTCACTGCTGGGCACATTTGAATCTAGGGTCTTGTGATCTTCTTCTACTCTGAGATATTTGGTTTTATTGTTTAACCAGTAATTTCCTTCCTTCTTTTTCTCTGTTCCCTCTTCCTAAAATTTCTATTAATTACATGTTGGATGGTCTAGATTGTTATTCTAAGGTTTTTATCTTTTACTGTTTATCTCTTCTCTTATTTTTTTCACCTTTTTTAAATTGTTCTGTTTTCTGGGAGACGACCTCCATTCATCATCTAATTTCCAACTGAATTTTTATTTCAATAATCATATTTTTCATTTCCATGATCTCTTTTATTTACTCCATTTGTTCCTTTCTCTTTGCAGACAGCATTCTTTTTCTGTTTTATGGGCACAATGTCTCCTCCAGTCTATACTATATTTTTACTAAGGTCAACTTTACTCATTATTTAGTACTGATAGACAGATTAATGTATTTTCTGCTTTTCTAGCTTGATAAAAGGATGAAGGAAAATTTTAATGAGTCTACTTTTATGCAGCAATATTGACTTGGTACAGCTACAATTTCTAGGCTGTAAAAACAAATTCAGGCAGAGTGGAGAATGATGTATGCAAAGATTGCCCAGAAGTTGATTTCAGTGGCATATAGGCCTGGGAAACACCACCAAGATATGCCATTGTCAAAATTGCTAGGAAGATGGATTTGTGTTGGGTGTTCTCCCAGTTCCCTTTCTCTTCCCTATTCTGGAATTCATATTTTCCCAATCTTTACCATCTCCAAATTGGTCACTGCCTACTCTGAGACTTTGATAAGGCCTTTCTTTCCCAAAATTACGTCCTGTTTACTTATACTATTATTTCTCTATCAAATATGCTAATCTGTAGCAAGAGATGTATCAAAGTTAACTGATTAATTCATGTTGAGGTATAAGCGATTGATGGCCCAAAGAGAGGTCTTAAAAACTCAATATATTTAATTGGCATAACTGGGAGGGGGAATATTTTTGAGAGTCTTTCCAGGGCCTCTTATTTCCTCTAGACGGACTCTCAAAAGCTCTGTCCCAGACACAATAAAACAGTAATTAGCAATTTAATGTCTTAATTCTGAAAGAGCCTTATTATAGCTAAAGTGATTTGTAAATGTATTCAGTGGCTATAAATCTACATAAGCATTACACAGATAATCATAACCATCCACTATTTTCATGCAGATTTTATCTGCCTTACAATGTTTTTCAAGACACAGGTACAAATTACAGCCAATCTGCACACAGTGAAGTCTGTGAGGAGGAAAGGATTAACAGGGTGTCCTCATACCTTCTTTCCTCCTCAAAAATGCCTGAGGCCATTTTGACTCCACTGAAGTACTTGCAAAGTAGACTTTATTAGGTAGAAGAGAAATGAGGGTCTTGCACATGTTTTTATGTGCTGATTACTGATCTAGTAATGCATTTAGAAGCATATACCTGGTTGATAAGTCTGTTTATTCTAAACAAACTTACAATTTATGAACAACAGCTGCACTGAAGAATGAAAGTGATGTAGCCAGAACAGGGCTAGGTGACTAACACGATACATAAGTGTACAGACCACCAGACTAAAGGGGTTGAACTTGCACTCAGTTAACACTCATTGTCATGGAGCTAAAACATGGCCCAGTGCAGAAATGAACTTGGAAATCTGTGTCCAACCGTTCAAGGCCTCTGCTATACTCATGCTGGCCACACTGTTGCACCTGACATATCTTTTGCTAATAATTAATAAAGCCTGGTGTGGGTAAGAACCGTGTGTTGGAAGAGTCTTTAGGTGGTGCAAATGCTTAATGTGCTCAGCTTCTAACTGAAAATTTGTTTCCCCAAGTCTATCCAGGAAAGGATTGTCTTGCCAGTATCACTCCTGAAAGTGCATGATATAATTACGCATTGCTGTTGAGTCAATTTTGACTCATAGAGACCCTATAGGACGGGTAGAACTGCCCCAGAGGGTTTCCAAAGTTGTAATTTTTATGGAAGCAGACTGCTATATCTTTCTCTCATGTATCGTAGTATAGTGGTATGGAGCCTGGTGGCCTGGTAGCCAGGTGGCACCGTGGTTAATAGCTAAGGCCACAAACCAAAAGATTGGCAGTTTGAAGCATCCCTACGGGGGCAGTTCTACTCTGTCCTATAGAGTCGCTATGAGTCAGAATTGACACAACAGCAATGGGTTTGGTTTGGTTTCTTATAGTAGTATATAGTATAATTGCTTAGTCGCATGAGATATTTACAATTTTAGGTGTGTGTATAGGTTGAAATCGTTAGTACTTTATAATGATGTCTTCTGCAATATTGTATGCTTTCAACTATTCTCAGATAACTCAGTTTGAAAAACAAAACAAAAAACCAGTTTAAGTAACTTAATAAGGTTTTGATTTTGACTGGTATAGGAAGAATTCCAACTTAAGTCCAAATTATTATCATATCTGGAAATTGGATATATATGGGCATGTTTAGGGCATTGGTAGGATACTCATATGGAAGTCTATTTTCACGGGAAGTAGTTTATCCTGAGACAAGAAGGAGCAATGCATGGAAGAATTGGCCTAATAAGGAAGGGTGAAATCTTCTCTGTTTAACAATAGACTACTATGGACTTTTGACATTTTGAAGATGCCAGCTCCTTTGGTGGAGACAGTGAAGTACTCAGTGATATGATACTATGGGAGAGAGGGCTGATGGTGTTGGGCACATGTGAGACACCCAATGCGAAACCTGGGTAGGGGAGTTCAGGGGCACCTTGCAAGAGAACTGAGATCCTTCCTAAGCAGGGATGGGTAAATGCTGATTAACTTTGGGCCATGACTACTAATGAAATCTATGTTATTTGCATCACTATATGCTAAAGTATCTAATCCCAACAAGCACAGCTAGTGGCTGAATAAGTGCTAACTGCTCCTGAAGGTCAGAGTCTACTATGGAGAGAGGCCTACCCACAACAAGCAGACTCCTGTGGCACACCCTGCACACCTCTAACGGTTCATTTGATGTTCTTTGCTATAATTCAAGAGATGAATATAAAGCAGTTAACACCTAAACATTAATCAATAATATCTAGTTAAGGTAAAGCACAAAATTTGAAGAAAAGTAGATCTTCTTCCTTTGTTGGCAGGTGTGAAAATTGTAAATTATTTTAACCCAATACAGAGAAGCCTTGTTGAGAGTAATACTAAAATGATTTTCTGGAACTTGGAACTATCTTTTGTTCTGGAAAAAGTAATGTGTTACAGAAAAACGTAATCTTCATTTCTATAAACCTGTTTAATTTCATTAATTATGCTAAATTGTGGGGGGAAGGTGTTGAGAAGAGGGCTGAGGTGTCAAACCTGTGAAAGTTTTTTAAAAGTCATCTTGTTTTGAGGTCAGATAATTCTTAGGGGCTCCTACACGACTCATAGGAGATAGAACAGGATAATAGTCAACCTGTATGGAACGGCATTGTATTTTTGTTCTTCAGGACATTTTTTCCTTTGTATACAAACATCAAATTGATTTTCCTTCAGCAGGACTGTCTCAACTTCTTTCCAGGAATCATTTATTACAGTTTGTTTACCTGTCTGACAGCAACCCTTTTGCCCTTAGTATTGTTTTTAACTATTGTCCTTAACTATTCTAGGCTGTTTGCTTTTATCCTAGAACTTTATGCCTGGGTCTATCTTGACAACTGATTTGCTTCCCTCCTAAGTTTGGGATTTACACCTGAAAGTCACAGCACACACACCAACCCTCTCTTTTGAAAAACACCAGCCCTTGTAGCAAGAAAAGTTGTGGATAGAATTGAACAGCTGTTGGAAGTCTATAAGTGAAACAGTAATAGCAGGACAGGTAAAGGTGATATGGTTTAGACTCAAGGACCAAAGGGTGGAGAAATGTAAAGTAACCTATTCAAGTTCATTAACTAGTAATGAACCAAGCCTTGTGAGACTGCTCTATAATCTCTTCTTGACTTCCCTGGGTCTCTGCTGGAATGCAGTTCAGTGTGGGAAGGAATAAAATCATACTTATTGTATCTCAGGTTCTAGGTAATGTCTGGAACAGGATAAGTCTTGATAAACATTTGTTAAGTACATTAACGAGTAAAGAATGAAATGTTTGCTTTAGAAAATCCTTGATCTTTCTCAATATCTTGCCTGTCTTAAAAGTCATACAAAGTAATATGAAAGTATGTGTTCCCTTGTTTTTGGCAAAGTCGTGGTGTGGAAGTGCTGAGGCAGGGAATATATGACAAATAACTATGTGTATCTACAAAATGGAGGTGTCCCAGTGTGAGGCAAATGGTTAACATGCTTGGAGGTTGGGGGTTTGAATCAACCCAGAGCCACCTTGGAAGTAAGGCCTGATGATCTACTTCGAAAAAATGAGCCATTGAAAACTCTATGAAGCACGGTTCTACTTTGACACACGTGTGGTCACTTTGAGTCAGGATTGACTTGATGACAATTGATGGTGGTGGTATAAAACAGAGATGTAACTCACTTCCTCCTAATTATAAAGGCAGAACTTAACAAATGCAATTTGAGTGCTTCTAGCACAGCAGTTTTCTCTTTTCAAGAGGTGAAGACTTGACTCTTCTTTGGGCAACCATCCGTTTTTTCTGAGAAAATTACCTCAGTGAGCACAGAGCAAAGGCTCTCTTTTTCCAGAGAAGATTGAAACTTTGATGGCTTTTAGACACTAAACTGCTTCCTACAATAATGGGAGCAGTTATTCACAGCACACAGGGCTCATCTCCAGCGATTTACTTCCCTTAGATAAATAGTCTTTATTCAGGATGGATTTAGACTGCCCTGTTTTGTATAGAACTACAGGTTGTTCTTAGAGAGTTGTGTCCCCTGTAAGATTTTAAGGCAGTTGCTCATAGGAGATTTTGGATTAGATATTTTAAGACTACAGAGAAGACCTTAAAGGCTCATATCAACCTTGAAGCATGCCTGAAACAAAGATGTTAAATGAGAAATTTCTTTTATAAGGGTCAGCACAAAGCTGGTTCATATGAGGCAGAGGTTAAAGATAGCCCAAGTATCTGACTTTTCCAAACTGCTGTATGACTCCACCATCTCTAACACCAACAACTCCCCCCTCGCCTCAGTACTCTCCCTCCAGTCTTTGGGTTTGCTAATTTGCTGCAATGTTTCACAGAACTCCCAAAACATACTTGGAGTTAAATGATTTATTAGGGAAGTAACAGGGTACAACTCGGGATCAGAAATGACTCAACACTAACAGGAAGAACTCAGGATACAGTTCTTGATCAGGACTGCTTTTTCTAGCCATCTGGTGCCAGGCCCTGTTTGGGGTCTTCTTGGGCAAGTGTTATGGCTCTTAGCTCTGCGGATTGGCAAGCCCCACCACAACCATCTTGTGCTGGTCTCCTGGTTCCTCCTGTCTCACACCCCTATCGCTTTTGCTACTGCTGCACCACCATCTCTCTCTGTCTTCCTTTTTAAAGACCCCTCTCTCTGTCTCCTAGGTCTAAGAAGTTCTCAGCACAGGGATCCCAGGTCCAAAGGACACTCTCCACTCCTGGCTCTTCTTTCTTGAAAGTAATGAGGTCACCCTTCTGCTCTGTGATTTGCTCTCTTTTAAGCCTTGTGGAATGTCAAAACTGACCAATCCCCTTGTTAGGGTTCTGAACACCTTATTTGCATAGTCCCACTTTTGCAAGGGTGCTATGCACCTTATTTGCATTATTAGCAATGCTGTCCAATCCCTTTGGGCCACAAGTGCCTTTTTTGGATAGTACCATCCAATCACTTTGTAGAAGTCACAAGACCATGGTGAGAAAGGGAATATAAAAGTGATTTATTGTACTGCAGATGTGCATGGGTCACAGCAAGCACAACCTAGACTGGGATGTTGATGGGTAATTCAAACTTTAGGAACACATTTTATCTGGTACATTAAATGGGTTGAACTCAGTAGGATGCAACCAGGAAACAGGTTTTTTCCTCCTAACACCACTACTCAAACACACTCTGCAGGATCAAGCTTTGCAACCGCAGCACAACATTCTGGGAAGATCTGATAGGTTTTCAGTCATTTTCAGATACTAAAAAATACAATCCAGTCTGTCGTGGACTGAATTGTGCCCCACCTCCCTAAAAGATGTGTTGGAATCCTAACACCTATTCTTGTGGCTGCGATCCTACTTAGGAATAGGGTTTTCTTTGTTATATTAATAAGGTCATATCAGTGTAGGGTGTGTTCTAAACCTAATCGCTTCTGAGATATGAAAAGAGCAGATTAGACACAGGAGCCAGGGGGAGGATAGCTGCCACTTGCAGATCGTCAGGGAACTAACGAAGCAGGGCCTACAGAAACTGAAAGAGACAAGGATCTTTCCCCAGATCCCACAGAGAGAGAGCCTTCCTCTATAGCATATGCCCTGGACTGGAACTTCTATCCTTCTGAACTGTGAGGAAATAAATTTCTGTCCTTTAAAGTCACCTTCTTGTGGTATTTCTGTTATAGCAGCACTAGGAAACTAAGACATAGTTAAAATGAAAATTTTGATTGTACAATTTACTACTTCTCGTTTTCCCTTAGTTCAAGCCTAACCGAAGGCTTGAGAACAGTGACGGGAAAGACAAAGGAGGAGAGGGGAAGACAAAAGAGAAAAAGAAGAAGAAAGGGAACACCTCGGCAAGGACATGAGCAGACTATTTAAGACAGTTTATGCATATGCACGGGTGCAGAAAATCTCCCTTTAGTATTATAAAATAATGACATTTACTCATAGTTTAAAAAATTGTCCAGACATTTATGGTTAGAGCTTTAAAATGTAACACCTGAAATCCACTCTATCCCTTCTCTCTTGTGGCATTGTGTAAAACATTTTAAATGAGTGATAACAAGCAGTAGGTTTTCATATCATTCTAAAAGTATAGAATGCAAGTGTGAAAGCATAAATAATCCACATCCTTGCAAAACTGAAGTGTAGAAACTGAGGGCATGGAGGTGGTGGGCGGTGATATAGATTGAGGTTACCCTGGAGGGAAATAAGACATGCTAATGAAATGTTCTCAATAACTACGTGAAGAATTTCAATATGACGCTCTGGCTAAAATTGTACTGAACTAAGGTTTTTTTTTAAGGTTAGAGGCGTCAAGGAATAGCAACACCTGAAGTGTGAACGACATTCAACTGGCAATAGCAGTCTTGCAAGCCCTCTAATGAGCTGTTCTAATGAACAGAAAATGAAAATTATTATTGATGTCATTGTTATTAGTTGCCGAGTAGATTCCGATTCCCAGAGACCCGATGTGTGGCAGAATAGAAGTGTGCTCCATAAGGTTTTTGAGAAGGTGCTCTTTCGGAAGCAGCTTGCCAGGCTTTTGTGGGTGAGTTACAGCCACCAACTTCTCAGTGGGTTCCAAACACCAAACTTTTGGCTGGTAGCCAAGCACCTGACCATTTGTGCCACTCAAGGACTCCACTGATGTTGTGATGCATATATATTTAAGAATAAACGTCCATAATTTGCTGGAAAACCTTTGATTAAAAATGACTTATCTTCCTAGTTTTAAAAATTATATGTGACACGTACTGAATACATAATATTAAGAAGAGAGTAATTTTAAAAAGGAAAAAAAAAGAATCCAAAAATAAAAATGCCTGGAATTCTACCATCTGAAAATAAAGCTACCACTAAATGTTTGATGAATACTTTTCCAGTTTCTTTTTCTATATAAATATAAACTTATATGCATATTTTACAAACATGGAGTATAATAAAAAAAATAAGAGAGATTTAATTAGATTTTTTTCTAATCCCATTGTTACTGGAGAACGGCCTTGTTCTTGTCTTTGGTGTAGCAAAGAATTCAAACACTGAGGAAATAGTGCCAAGTGAGCAGAGGTTTATTAGCAAGCAGAGGTTAGTAGTGAAAGTACACTGGACTAGGGAGAGTCAAGTGGGCTACTCAGGTAGGGAAAGAATCCGAGTGCCCCATAGTCGTTTTCTTAGGGTTTTATACTGTTCTTGTCTCTTATCTCTCCCTGTTAACGCTTAACAGCCAAGACAGGAATCCCTATAGAGACTCTTTCCTTAGCTTAAGGTTTAATTACCAAGTTAGGGACCTTATCAAGTTAGGGACTTTATCAATTTAGGGACCTCTTATAGGGACCATTTCCTTGACTTAGAATTTAACTACTTAGGGACCATCTTGTCGAGGAATGTCACCATCCCCTGTCTCTTCTTCTGTAGGGACTACCTTATTGAGGAATGTCACCACCCCCTGCCTCTTTCTCTTCCTGATTGCAAGCTCTCCCCCTCCTCCTTACCATGGTTTTACAAAAAGCAAATATGCCTTGTTTTATTTTATTATTAATATTATTATTTTGCTATTTTAAACACTGTTGTGATGAAAAACCTAGTACATGTATCTTAGGTAATTCATCATTGTTATACACATTTACTTTTATTTTTATAGGTAGAGTTTTACTTTTATTTTTATATATCTGTATGTTTTGATGGATTTAGCTTTAATTTACATTTTTGCCTAAAATCAACATGCTACCTTAATTTTCTTTTGGTTCATTTTTACAGGCTATATATTCTCCCATTGCTTTATGTTCAGTCTCTCTGTGTGTGTGTTTGTGTGAGTTTCTGTGTGAGTGTGTGTACATGTATGTTAGTGTTCTAGGTGTGTCTCTTAGAAGCAGCATATACCCTGATTTTTTTTTAAAGTGAGTTTAATCCATTTAAATATATTGGAACTAATGATTATGATTAGGTTAATAACGTTGAATACTACACAGCAATAAAAAATAAATAACTATTGATATCCACCACACATCTGTCAGCTTGTGGTACTGTGGTGGCTTGTGTGTTGCTGTGTTGTTGAAAGATATGCTACCAGTATTTCTAATACCAGCAGGGTCACCCGTAGTGGATAGGTTTCAGTGGAGCTTCCAGACTAAGACAGACTAAGAAGGACACGGTAGTCTACTTCTGAAGAAAAAAATTGGCCAGTGAAAACCTTATGAATAGCAACGGAACTTTGTCTGTTATACTGCCAGAAGACAAGCCTTTCAGGTTGGAAGGCACTCAAAATACAACTGGGGAAGAGCTGCCTCCTCAAAGTAGAGTTGACCTGAACGACGTGATGCGGGTGGAATAAAAGTTTCAAGGCCTTCATCTGCTGATTTGGCACAACTCAAAACGAGAAGAAACAGCTGTGAACATCCATTAATAATTGGAAAGTGGAATGTATGAAGTATGAATCTAGGAAAATTGGATGTCAGCAAAAATGAAATGGAATGCAAAAAGATCCATAATCTAGGCATTAACCCATTATCCCGTTGCTGTTGAGTCAATTCCGATTCGTAGTGACCCTGTAGGAGAGCGTAGAACTGTTCCAAGAGGTTTCCAAAGAATGGCTGGAGGATTCAAACTGCTGACCTTTAGGTTAGCAGCTGTAGCTTTTAACCACTGCAACACTAGGGCTCCATCCTAAGCTTTATTGCACTGAAATGGATTTATATTGGACATTTTGATCAGAGAACCATATTGTCTTCTATACAAGGAATGACAAACTGAAGAAGAAATGCTGTCACATTCATCATCAAAAGAACATTTCAAGATCTGCCCTAAAGTACAAGATAGGATAATATCCATACGCCTACAAGAAAGATCAGTTAATACATTATTCAAATTTATGCACCAACCACTAAGGCCAAAGATGAAGAAATTGAAGATTTTTACCTACTTCTGCAGTCTGATCAAACATGCAATCAAGACACATTGATAATTACTGATGATTAAAGTGCAAAATTTGGAAACAAAGAAGAAGAGTTAGTAGTTGGAAAATATCACCCTGGAGATAGAACTAATATCAAGGTTGAATGATAGAATTTTGCAAGACCGACAACGACTTCTTCACCGAAAATAACTTTTCTGAACAACATACACACAAGGACCTCACCAGGCGGAATACACCGAAATCAAATTGACTACATTTGTGGAACCAGACAATGGAGAAGCACAATATTATTGGTCAGAAAAAGGCCAGGGGCCAACTCCAGAACAGACCATCAATTGCTTTTATGCAAGTTCAAGTGGAAGCTGAAAAAAATTAGAATAGCCCATGAGAGCCAAAGTACGACCTTGAATACATTTCACCTAAATATAGAGACCATCTCAAGAATAGATTTGACTCATTAAACACTAATTACCAAAGACTAGATAAGTTGTGGAATGACATCAAGGACATCATACATGAAGAAAATAAGAGGTCATTAAAAAGGCAGGAAAGAAAGAAAACACAAAAATGAATGTCAGAAGAGACACAGAACATTGCTATTGAGTGTAAGGTAGCTGAAGCGAACGGCAGAAATGATGAAATAAACAAACTGAAGATTTCAATGGACAGATCAAGAAGGCAAAGTAAAGTATTACAATGAAATGTGCAAAGACCTGGAGTTATAAACCAAAAGGGAAGAACACACTCTGCATTTCTCAAGCTGAAAGAACTGAAGAAAAAATTCAAGCCATGAGCTACAATATTGAAGAAACAGGAAAATATTGAATGACACAGGAAGCATCAAAAGAAGATGGAAGGAATACACAGTCACTGCACCAAAAAGAATTGGTCGATGTTCAACAGTTTCAAGAGGTAGCATACGATCAAGAACCGATGGTACTGAAGGAAGAAGTCCAAGCTGCACTGAAGGCACTGGCGAAAAACAAGACTCCAGGAATTGATGGATTATTTCTTTTTATTCCTCTATATTGTTTTAGAAATTTTATTCCGTTCAATATTAATTCAGTTCTATGAGTCGGAATCGACTTGACGGCAGTGGGTTTGGTTTGGTTTTTTTTTTTTTAGTATGTGCCAGTCACTGCTCTAAAAACCGTGAATTCAATAGTGCCCAGAAAAGACACAAATCCCTGTTCTCATGGAGTTTATATTCTACTGGATGGAAGCAGATGATAAACCAACTCAGTAATAATAGTAGATAATACTCCTATTAGACTCTTAAGTGCCAGGCACATCTCTAAGTATTTTATACGTATTAACTCATTACCTCAGGACAGCCCTGTGAGGTATGTACTATTATCCTGTGTGTTTTATGGATAAAGGAAAATGAGGTATAGAAAGGTTAAATCATTGGCCTGAAGTCACACAGCCAGTAAGTAGTAAAAACCTGAATTTGATCCAGACTTTCTTTTTCCACATCTGTACTCTTCTCAATCACTGAGCTAAAGCAGAGCCATGGAGTAAGTAAAAAGTGTTGGAAAATACTACGTGGATGTTGCAATATTAAATACCATGGCATTTATGGACATGGAAGGAAAAGCCCTCACTCAGAGGGTGATATTTAAGCAAACACTTGAAGGAGGCAAGGAAATAAGTCATATAGCTACCTGGGGAAAGAAAATTCCAGGGAGAAACAAATGCCAATCCCTGTGGCACTAGCCACAAGTAAGGAGGTCCTTTGTTCTCTTTTCTAAACTACATTCTAAAATAGGAACATTACCTCATAATTTTTTCCTTACTCTTTCCCCAAGTCGCTGTGAGTTGGAACCGACTCGACGGCACTGGGTTTGTTTTTTTTTTTTTTTTTTTTTGGTTTCCCCAAGTTAGCCTGGTGCTAAAGTATTAAATAAATACTTGAATTGACATAAAATTGTTGAAGCTGTATGAACTCTTAACCTACGCGATGATGACAGTGAGGAAACAAGCAGCTAGATCATACGTAGGTAGAGGAAGAACTTAACGTTTTCTTGAAACAAAGCCACACCTATCCACCTAAGTATTGTTAACTGCAGAGTAGAGTAGTTCCTGCTGAAGAGTAGTTCCTGCCGAGACTGTAAGGCTGGGAAAGCCTAAACTTATGTACCACCTGGTGCTTTACAGAGCTTGCCAACCTCTGTTACGGTTCCAAAAATATTTGTTGAATGAATGAATAGAACTTTATTAGGACAGAGTAGAGCTGCCCCATAGGGTTTCCAAGGAGTGGCTGTAGATTCAAAATGCTGACTTCTTGGTTAACAGCTGTAGCACTGTTCCACCAGGGCTTCTATTAAATGTATAGGTAAGTTATTAAATACAGCAGAAAGTATATTATATAATATATATTTTATGTGTATTAAGCATATATGTGATATTTGTGTGTACACATAAATGTATATGTAATCCCTCTGACTCCTAATATACATTATAGATACATTTTATGTATACTTGTAGTTTTAAAAAGCAAAGCTGTCACTTTGATGACTAAAGTATGCCTGACCCAAGCCATGGCCTTTTCAGTCGCCTCTTATGTATGCGAAAGCTGGACAATAAAAAAGGAAGACAGAGAATTGATGTATTCAAAATGTGGTGTTGGCAAAGAATATTGAATATACCATGAGCTGCCAGAAAAATGAATAAATTAGTTCATAGAAGAAATACAGAAAAGAGGAGAAATTTAGAAAAGAGGAGGCAAGACTTCATCTTATTTACTTTGGACATATCATCAGGAAAGAGCAATTGCTAGGAAAGGACATCACGTTTGGTAAAGTAGCAGGTCAGTGAAAACAGGGAAACCCTCAATGAGTTGGAGTGACACAATGGCTACAGCCATGGACTTGAACATCCCAGTGATCTTAAAGATGGCACAGGACAGGGGAGCGTTTCTTTCTGTTATGTAAGGTCACCATGAGTCAGAGCTAAGCAGCAACTAGCAATAGCAACACCACAATAATGTATATATTAAAAATATGTTGTATATTATGCATAATATGTAACATAACTATATTACATATATAATATATAATTACACATAATTATAACTCTGTATAAATCTTTCTATATCAAATATATGTATATGTGTATCCCTGTAAATTTTGTTCTCTTTTCTCAACTACATTCTAAAATAGAAACAGTACCTCATAATTTTTTCATTACTCTTTCCTCAAATTAGCCTGGTGCTGAAGTATTAAATAAATACTTGAGTGGACATAAAATTGTTTAAGCTATATCAATTTTTAACCCATTACCCTATTATCTTTTGCTTCTAAATTGGATACTTATTTCAGGGATATAGAAACAGGTATGACATGAAGTAAAATAAATAATACAAATATGTATCAGTAATTTATTGCGGGAATAGCTATTTACATGTAGGATAATCACATGGTCTTTTGTGTTATTAAACAGTTTCAGGCCAAGTTCATTAATTTCTTTAAAGTGCCGTATTAGCAAAGAACAGTTAAACACAGGGAATCATCAGCTCCACGCACTATTGAATGAGAACTTTCTGCTTTAGATTTGTATGCTTCTTTTCTTCAGGTGTTTTGGGCAGTTATAAAAGCTATGGACATTGATGGATTAAAAAGTAATATGGCCAATATTGCACGCAACTATGTAGTCCCAAATTGCTTTTATTGATGCTGCTTAAAGCTGTGTTACTCTTGTTTAAAAAGAAACGAGGCAGGAGAAGTAAAAACAACTTGGAGGAAGCTACGTCCACAAATGAAGGGCAATGATGTGTGTTAAGCTGGGAAAAAATGGCTTCGATAATGTGTTCTGAGTGCAAAAATCTATAATAGAGTTATACTAGAGCTAGCTGTCTGTTCAATTACAATTTGTCATCAGCTGTGAAGAAATTTTAAAGCTGTCACAAACACAGCTTGACAGCACACAAAATTAAAATCTCCTCTATTTTACACAATGGACACTATTTGTATTGGTGGTGTTTGTCCAATGGCCGTACATACCAAATAAGTGATCTAGTTCATAAATGCACAATTTTTTCACAAAAGGACACAAAATACTAAATACTAAACTTTTCTTCTTACACCAGCTTAAATCTGTTTAAGCCAGTTATCAGGCATAGTGTCCATCTGATTGACACTCCAAGATCTCTATGAAAAAAGATGGAAGTTTAAATCACAATTTTCAGGGTAGAAGTTACTAAACCAATTGATTCCTTGTGTTATAAGTGGTAATCTGTAGGGCCTCAAGCCTCCAACTACCTTTTACATATGGATTTATATGTATGTATTTTAAATTTTTATTGTGCTTTAAGTGAAAGTTTACAAATCAAGTCAGTCTCTCATACAAAAATTTATATACTCCTTGCTTTGCTCTCCCCCTAATGAGAGAACACATTCCTTCTTTCCATTCTCTATTTTCATGTCCATTTGGCCAGCTCCTGACTCCCTCTCCCATCTCATTTCCCATCCAGACAGGAGCTGGCCACATAGGCTCATGTGTCTACTTGATCCAAGAAGCTCACTCCTCACCAGTATCATTTTCTATCCCATAGTCCAGTCCAATCCCTGTCTGAAGAGTTGGCTTTGGGAATGGTTCCCGTCTTGGGCTAACAGAAAGTCTGGGGACCATGACCTCAGGGGCCCTTCTAGTCTCAGTCAGACCATTAACTCTGGTCTTTTTATGAGAATTTGAGGTCTGCATCCCACTGCTCTTCTGCTCCTTCAGGGGTTCTCTATTGTGTTCCCTGTCAGGGCAGTCATTGCTTATAGCTGGGCACTGGCTAGTTCTTCTGGTCTCAGGATGACGTAGCCTCTGGTTTATGTGGCCCTTTCTGTCTCCTGGGCTCATAATTACCTTGCGTCTTTGGTGTTCTTCATTGTCCTTTGCTCCAGGTGGGTTGAGACCAATTGATGCATCTTAGATGGCTGCTTGCTAGTGTTTAAGACCCCAGACACCACTCTCCAAAGTGGGATGCAAAGTGTTTTCTTAGTAGATTTTGTTACACCGATTGACCTAGATGTCCCCTGAAACTATGGTCCCCAAACCCCTGCCCCTGCTATGCTGATCGTCGGAGATTTCAGTTTATTCAGGAAATTCCTATGCTTTTGGAAACCCTGATGGTGTAGCGGTTAAGTGCTATGGTTGCTAGCCAAAGGGTCAGCAGTTCGAATCTGCCAGGCGCTCCTTGGAAACTCTATGGGGGCAGTTCTACTCTATCCTATAGGGTCACTATGAGTCAGAACTGACCCGATGGCACTGGGTTTGGTTTTTTGGTTTTGTTGTTGCTTTTGGTTTAGCCTAGTTGTGCTGACTTTGCCTGAATTGTGTATTGTCTTTCCCTTCACCTAAAATAATTCTCGTCTACTATCTAATTAGTGACAACCCCTCTCCCTTCCTCCCTCCCTCATCCTCTGGTAACCATCAAAGAATATTTTCTTCTCTTTTTAAAATATTTCTCGAGTTCTTATAATAGTGGTCTCATGCAATATTTGTCCTTTTGCAACTGACTAATTTCACTTAGCGTAATGCCTTCCAGATTCCTCCATGTTATGAAATGTTTCACAGATTCATCCTTGTTCTTTTGGATTAAATTAATTTTGACTGACTTAAACCTAGTGGTTTTAAATCCATGTCTAGCCCAATGCCTACCATGTTAATACATTTTCTCCTTTGCTTTTAAGTAAAAACTATTGCTAAATACAATTTTAATGTTTGCTGGGAACACTGTTTCTGGTTTTTTACTTGGAACATGAATTGTCAGCTCTGGGTCATGTGTTCTTATGCCCCAATTTTTATAACAGATTGAACAGCAATTCTCTCAGGCATGTAAACTGAACACTTTGTAGAAAAATTGGGGCTGGGGTAAGGGGGTGATTTGTTTTTACCTCAGGGAAGAAGAAACGAAGGGCTCTTGCCTTGTAAATTTAAGGGTATGTGCAGAAAGAAATGTGAGGGAATGACTGTTTATTGAGAATGCCTGAGCGTGTGACACTGTGATAGAAGTGTTACAAAGATTATCACATTTAATCATGACAAGAATTCTACAGATAAGAGAACTGAGGTTCAGAGGTACTAATTACGTCCTCTAGTTCACCCATATGCTTTGGTTTGCAAGTGTCAGGATTTGTGACTCAAACTGACTTAAACAATAGGAACTTACATTGCTAGTAATCAAAAGTTAAGGGTGGGCTTTGGGTTTGATTGATGACCCTGATATGTCCAAGAACGCAGGTTACTTTGGTCTCTCTGTGGAACCATCCGCAGTTTTAACTTCATCCTAAGACTAGTTCCTAGGATGCCTGTCAGTAACGACTGAGCTACATAACTTCCTTGGCAGACTTCACATGCAGGGCGAGTGAGAGAGAACTTGGATTCTGGATGCGTTCCCTGAAGAGCAAGGCAGGCTTTCCTAGACCCTCCAAACACAGCAATCCTCTCCTTGAATTTTATCGGCCTAAACTCAACTGATGTAATCACTAATTTAAGGCATGAGACGACCATTAGAGTACTCAGGCACCATCCTGGTGCTGGTGGTGGAGTCAGTTCCCTGGAAGGTCAGGGACTGAGTGGGGTGGGATGGATAAATGAATACAATTGAGATCTGTTAGGAAGGAAAACTAGGGAGGAGGTGAATTGGGTGATTCTTAATAAATAAATAACGTGTTGACTATACTCTTTTAAAACAGGATTTTTCTGATTCTGAACCCATTCTCTTCTGGGTACAACATGCTGCCAGAAACAGATTTAGTGTCCCAAATGGGGAAATCTGGGGGTAACTCTTTAATCACAAAGTAGGGTATTTCAGCTACCATTTATTCCTTAATTTTTAGCAAAACTTCTCTTTTTGTTTTGTATTTCGTAAAACTTGCTCCACATTATTGTTCATAGTGGCTTTTATCTTGTCCACTCTCCAGGCATCTCCAGTTAGTTACCTTTCCTTTATTGGTTGCTACAGTCACCTGTGTTTGGCCCTAGGCACAAGACCCTTGAATTGATTGATTGAAGAGTGCCTAGGAGTCTTACCTATATTCAGCCAAGCCTGATTCCTGAGAAATCAATATCGTATTTCAGCATCAGAGTCTGAGATGTATTGCCTTATAGCCGATCAGTTTCATTTAAAATATATTAAAAAAAATTACTTTAAAAAAGAGGATATTTATATTGGGTAAAATAATATTAACTACCATTTATTCAGTACCTGCTGCATGTCAAATACCTTATTAAGTTCTTTCCATGTGTTATCTAATTTAATTCCTACAGCAACTTTATTAAAGTCAGTACAATTATGTCCATTTTATAGATAGAAAGATTAAGTCTCAGAATTTAAGTAACTGCCCAGCTAAGTAAGGAGTAGAAGAGAGATTCAAACCCAAGCAGCATAATTGCAGAGTCCGTTCCTGTAAAACATGCAAGAGAAAGCAGAAGAAGTCTCTATTATGAGAAAACCGACCTTAGATTTGGCCTGCCTTGTCACTATAACAACTATAACATTGATTTACTTGAAGGTAAAGGGAAGAAATGGGATCATTAAGAATAACCATGTTTTGTCTCTCCTAACTTTAACTTGTATTCTTTTCCTCTTCATTGTTCAAGTATGGTATGCTCCTGACTTCCAGACCTAAAAATGTGAATTCCATTGACCTAAAGTAATCCAGAAACAATTAGAGAGATCTTTAAAACTCTTAATGTTTCACTCTTCTCTTTTAACTTCTCCCTACTTTGATAGACACTGAATAAAATTAAATGTTCAAAGGGCTGCTATAATTCTTTTAAAGTGGTAAGAAGAAAGGCCTGGTGATCTACTTCCAAATATTAGTCAGTGAAAACCTTATGGATCATGAGACAACATTGTTCAACTCGCTTGCTTTGGATATACTACCAGGAGGGATCAATCGCTAAAGGAGGACATTATGTCTGGTCAAGCGTAGGGCTGTCAAGAGTGAAGGAGACCATTGTTGAGATGGACTGGTTCAATAGCCACAGCAGCGGACTCACGCTTTCTGGTGATTGTGAAGATGGTGCAGGATTAGGCAACATTTTTTTTTTTTTTAATTTTTATTGTGCTTTAAGTGAAAGTTTACAAAATCAAGTCAGTCTCTCATCCAAAAATTTATATATGCCTTGCTATATACTCCTAGTTGCTCTCCCCCTAATGAGACAACACATTCCTTCTCTCCGTTCTCTATTTTTGTGTCCATTTGGCCAGCTTCTGTCCCCCTCTGCCCTCTCATCTCTTCTCCAGACAGGAGCTGCCCACGTAGTCTCATGTGTCTAATTGATCCAAAGAGCTCACTCTTCACAAGTATCGTCTTCTATCCCATAGTCCAGTCCAATCCCTGTCTGAAGAGTTGGCTTTGGGAATGGTTCCTGTCTTGGGCTAACAGAAGGTCTGGGGACAATGACCTCAGGGGCCCTTCTAGTCTCAGTCAGACCATTAAATCTGATCTTTTTATGAGAATTTGAGGTCTACATCCCACTGCTCTCCTGCTCCCTCAGGGGTTCTCTGAGGTTTGGACAACATTTTGTTCTGTTGTATATAAAGTCACTATTAGTTCAAGTTGACTCAATGGCAATTATCTATTGATCTGTCAGTCTATCTATCTATCTTCTAGCCACAGGAATTTCCATTTGTGTCTCCCAAGAAGAACGTGAATAAATTGTCTCAATTGACCAGTAATAGCAGATCCTCAAGAGAACCTTTAATTTTTTATATTAAGTATGGCTTTTTGTCACTATTAGTGGGAGTAAGTCTGATATTGAACATCACAATTTTTACATTTCAAAGAAAAAGTATTCCTTTTCTTTCACAGGTGACATGCTGAGGGCTGTCACACCTACATTGTGGTGCATTCATAAAGAATTTGTCGTCTTTCTCCTGCAACACTCTTCTCTGTATTGCCATATAAGGGTTCCAGAATAGTCATACAACATACACTCTCTCCTCATGTATCGACACGATTAGGTTCCAAAGACCAGGTTATTATGCAAAATTGGCATTATGTGAAAATGGAGGATGACCACATCAGATCACAAAAAATGGAGGATGACTACATCATTACACAACTGCCAAATTACATTGTTACATAACTGCCAGATTACATCATTACATAGCCCCCAAAACAGTGAGAATCATGGCCCAGGCAAGTTGATACATAACCTTAATCATCAAAGCCAGCATTACTCTCGCCTTGCATCTGGGTGGTAGTTACTGCCAGACGTACATCATTAATGTGCAAAATAGTTGGATAGTAGATTTTTTACTATTGTTGTAAATCTGAAATGTCTGCTAACGAGATAATCAATAAATGAGAAGAAAGTATAATGATTTTCAAGGGGAAACTCTTCATTTTTTTCAATACTACATTAAATTTATATGTATTATTGCATTATTTACAAAAACAGTCTCTACTTTTTTAAATCTTAAATTTAAATTATCTTATATAAAATTTGAGAATAATATATTCAAATAGCAATTTCTTATATCCCCTTCTCACATAATTTTTATCAACCATAATTCTGAGAAGGAATTTTAATTTTTTGTTTTTAGGTCATTTGCTTTTGGACCATTGCTTTGTTTGGTTAACCCATGGAAGGATTTGAATATACATTAAACATTTTTGAAAAGTGAAGGTTTTGTTTCTTAAAAAAGAATGAGTTTAAGCAGAATTTCCAGTTCCAAAGTGCTGATAGTTGTAATCTTGGGCGTCCTCCAGAATTACTCTGTTGTCAGCATCAGTTGGAACATTTACTTGAATAATTTACCAAGTATGCTCCCAAGTGAGTGTTTAAAAATCCTCTTTATTTTCTTTAACTTTTTATTATGAGAATTTTCAAACATAGAGAGAACAGTAAAACAAAGTCCAATATATCCATAACCCATTTCATCGATTATTAACATTTTGTCAATTAAAGAAAAAATTCTTTTTCTAATACTATATTTTAAACTAGATCTCAGACATCGTGTCTTTCTACCTGTAGATAATTCTACCTGCATGCAGCTCTTCTTTAAAGGGAAAGAATACTTATTTAAATGTAAGACTTGTGGAAGAAAATACTCAAATTGATATGATAAACATAGTTATCCTCTAAGATTCCAGGAGGATATGCTCAGTTAGTAGAGTAGAAAGGAGTCTCAGCAAGCTTGTGTTGTAAGTCCTGACTCATGCATATTTTAGCAATAGGATCTGGTCATGTGCCTTAACCTGTGTCCTCAGTTTCCTCATTTGTAAAATGGGGATAAAAAATATCTTTTAACTCATGTACAAATACTGGGTTGTTACAAGGATCTGAAAGGCTGGCAGTTCAAATCCACCAGCTACTCCTTGGAAACTCCACGGGGCAGTTCTACTCTATCCTCTGTGGTTGCTATAAGTGGAAATCGACTTGATGGCAGCAGTTTATATATATATATATATATATGGATCAAATATGTAAAGAATCAAATGTGTTTTGTAAATCTTAAAGTGTATATAACTGCAAAATATTAAAGCACCTTTTCCAGAACCTTGAGCATGGTAATGATATGTATTAAATGAAAGAACATGTAAAAAGTGAATTAAAGGCATAATCTGTGCAAACTGTACGAAAAGCATAAATCTGAGTTGTTTCTACAAATAATTTTGCTCAATTGACATTGAATAGGTACCTCAATTGGCATTGAAGAATCAGCTATTGAGAGATAGCAATTTAATATGTGTGTGTATATACATATTTATGTATACATATAAGTGTATATTTTATCTTGATACTATTTGACTGTTTAGCCTTTTGTCAAAAAAAAAAAAAACATAACGGGCAGACATTTTCATTTTTCATCTGGATGCTTTATCATTATGTAGCAATAGCAAGAAAAATGCTATATTTAGCACAAGAAAGCTTACATTAAACATCAAATCTTTGCAATCTAACTTATACCTGCGTGTTTCAGGCACGTCACTTCCTAGCACGGTGACTACATGGATCATCTCACGAGGACTCATGTTGACCTTAGGTTGTTCAGGATGACCACAGTGATTGACTGTTAGCAAGAAATTATGATTTTTGGCCCAAATCGGGAGCCAGAGCCAAAATGGTGGAATAGACAGACACTTCCATGAGCCCTCTTTACAGCAAAGACCCAAAAAAACAAGTGAAACGAGTATATTTATGAAAAGTTAGGAGCCTTGAACATCAAAGATAAGCTTAGAAAATTAACTGAGGGGCAGGGGGAGGAAGAGACAGTTCAGAAGTGGAGAGGAGTTACCAGACCAGAATAAAGGGGAGCCCTCAGGCACCATTCCCAGAGTGGCAGTGGCAGGCTGGTACTAGCATTCGGCTGCAGTTGCCTCAGGGAGAAGCAGCCCCCCACACAACCTCTCACACCTCTAGAACCTGAGAAGAACAGTGCCTTCAGCAAAAGCTAAGTACCTGGATATATTTTACCACCCCCTCCCACCCTGCTCTCAAGCTGGCTTCAGCAGCTAACTTCCCTGGGCCTGAGGTACGCCCTGTTGAGCACCTAGAGCCATCCTCTCACGCTTGGAGAAGGAAAAAATTTGCAACTGGGGAAAAAGATAATTTGCCAGCTCCACTAACCAGGGGAGCTCAGGACAGGAGTGGCTCCTGTCCAGGCATAAATGGTCCGTGAACTTTGAGTAACTTTTCCCTCTGCATGGACCTCTGTGGACCTATATCAGGAGAATAGGCCCTTGTTGGCAAACTCCAACCATTTCAGCTGTGCGGCAGAGAGGTGCGTGTTTGATGTTTGACATTGCTTTGCCTATTAAACAGAGTCCTCACCTACCCACATTAGGGGCCTAAGGACTGGTAGCTCCACTCAGGTCACCCACCGACCTGTGAAAGGGGCCCAAGGATAACTGGTACCTCCCAGGTCTTACACCCAAAAATATTGGGTGCCCTTGGTCTGTCTGCAGAACCCACCCACCTGTACACTCTAGGGAAGAGGGACACACTTTCCTCAGAGATACGTAGGGGATGATTCTCAGCCCCCTGCCTTGTTCAGAGTGTGACCCCCTACTGCAGCCACATACCGGGTGCCTACACCAATCACCCCTGCCCCTCTAAGACTTTAGGACAGAGCCTGTACCACACACTTGATGATCAGCTACCTGGACACCTGAGCCAAATTCATACAAGAAAAGTAAATTGACTCCTAGATTGATATACCTGATAACAGCTCTAGCCATCTGGGGACAGGACATCAGAGCTCTGAAGGTGAAAATAATCAAGCTAGCTCACACAAGCAACCCATCTGGGCATATCAAAACAAAACAAAGAAAGAAGCTACGACACAGTAAGCAAACATAAAATAAATACAATAACTTATAGATGGCTCAGAGATAACAGTCAATATCAAGTAACATAAAGAAACAGACCATGATCACCTCAAAAAGATCTCAAAACAAAGAATCCAGGGATCTTCTAGATGTAAAGTGCCTTTCTAGAATTATCGGAGGCAGAATACAAAAGATTAATATACAGAACCCTTCAAGACATCAGGATGGAAATGAGGCAATATGCAGAACAAGCCAAGAAACACACAGATAAAGAAATTGAAGAAATTAAAAAGATTATTCAGAAACATAATGAAAAATTTAATAAGCTGGAAAAATCCATAGACAGACAGCAATCAGAAATTCAAAAGATTAACAATAAAATTACAGAAGTAGACAAATCAATAGAAAGTCAGAGAAGCAGATTTGAGCAAGTGGAAGGCAAAATTTCTGAACTTGAAGATAAAGCACTTGGCACCAATATATGTGAAGAAAAATCAGATAAAAGAATTAAAAAAAAAAATGAAGAAATCTTAAGAATCATGTGCGATTCTATCAAGAGAAATAACCTACGAGTGATTGGAGTACCAGAACAGGGAGGGATAACAGAAAATACAAAGAGAATTGTTGAAGATTTGTTGGCAGAAAACTTCCCTGTTATCATGAAAGATGAGAAGATATGTATCCAAGATGCTCATCAAACTCCACATAATGTAGATGTTAAATGAAAGTCACCAAGACATATGATAATCAAACTTGCCAAAACCAAAGATAAAGAGAGAATTTTAAGAGCAGCTAGGGATAAATGAAAAGTCACCTACAAAAGAGAGCCAAGGAAAATAAACTAGGACTACTCAGCAGAAACCATGTAGGCAAGAAGGCAATGAGACGGCTTATATAAAAAATTGAAGGAAAAAAATTGCCAGCCAAGAATCATATATCCAGCAAAACTATCTCTCAAATATGAAGGTGAAATTAGGACATTTCCAGATAAACATAAGTCTAGAGAATTCATAAAAACAAAACCAAAACTACAAGAAATACTAAACAGAGTTCTTTGGTTAGAAAATCAATAATATCAGGTATCAACCCAAGACTAGAACACTGGGCAGAGCAATCAGAAGTCAACCCAGACAGAGAAATAAAAAAAAAAATAAATCAAGATTAAAAAAATGCTCAAAACGTAACGGTGATGTTATTATGTAAAAGAAGACAACATTAAAACAATAAAGAGGGACTAAGTAGTCATAGCTCTTCCATATGGAGAGGAAGACAAGGCGAGACAAAGAAATAAAAAAAGTTAGGTTTAAATTTAGAAAAATAGATGTAAGTAATAAGGTAACCACAAACGAGACAAACTATCCTACACATCAAAATAAAATACGAGAAAAAAAATAGAGATTCAGCAGAAACAAAATCAACAACAATGAATATGAGGAAAAGACGATATATAAAGATAAGCTACTCAGCAGAAAAAATTAAGTGGGAAAAATAAACTGTCAACAACACACACAAAAAAGACATCAAAATGATAGCACTAAATTCAAACCTATCCATAATTACCCTGAATGTAAACAGACTAAATGCACCAATGAAGAGACAGAGAGTGGCAGAATGGATTAAAAAACAAGATCCATCTATATGCTGCCTACAAGAGACACACCGTAGAGACACAAACAAACTAAAACTCAAAGGATGGAAAAAAAATATATCAAGCAAACAACAATCAAAAAAGAGCAGGAGTGGCAATATTAATGTCTGATAAAATAGACTTTAAAGTTAAATCCATCAGAAAGGATAAGGAAGGACATTATATAATGATTGAAGGGACAATACACCAAGAAGATATAACCATGTTAAATATTTATGCACCCAATGGCAGGGCTGCGAGATACATAAAACAAACTCTATCAGCATTGAAAAGTGAGATAGACAGCTCCACAATAATAGTAGGAGACTTCAACACACCACTTTAGGTGAAGGACAGGACATCCAGAAAGAAGCTCGATAAAGACAAGGAAGATCTAAATGGCGCAATCAAATGGACCTCATAGACATATACAGAACACTCTACCCAACAGCAACCAAGTATACTTTCTTTTCTAGTGCACATGGAACATTCTCTAGAATAGACCACATATTAGGTCATAAAGCAAGCCTTAGCAGAACTCAAAACATTGAAATATTACAGATCATCTTTTCTGACCATAAGGCCATAAAAGTAGAAATCAATACCAGAAGAAGCAGGGAAAAGAAATCAAACACTTGGAAACTGAACAATACCCTGCTGAAAAAAGACTGGGTTACAGAAGACATTACGGATGGAATAAAGAAATTCATAGAATCCAGTGAGAATGAAAACACTTCCTATCAGAACCTTTGGGACACAGCAAAAGCAGTGCTTGGAGGTCAATTTATATCAGTAAATGCACACATACAAAAAGAAGAAAGGGCCAAAATCAAAAAATTATCCCTACAACTTGAACAAATAGAAAGAGAGCAACAAAAGAAACCCTTAGGCACCAGAAGAAAACAAATCATAAAAATTATAGCAGAACTAAATGAAATAGAAAACAGAAAAACAGTTGAAAGAATTAGCAAGACCAAAAGCTGGTTCTTTGAAAAAATCAACTAAATTGAAAAGCCATTGGCCAAACTGACAAAAGAAAAATAGAAGAAGAAGAAAATAATCCAAAAAAGAAATGAGACGGACGATATTACAATGGACCCAAATGAAATTAAAAGAATCATATCAGATTACTATGAAAAACTGTACTCTAACAAATTTGAAAACCTAGAAGAAATGGATAAATTCCTAGAAACACACTACCTACCTAAACTAACGCAAACAGAGGTAGAACAACTAAATAGACCCATAAAAAACTCTCAACAAAAAAAGCTCTGGCTTGGAGGGCTTCACTGCAGAGTTGTACCAAACTTTCAGAGAAGAGTTAACATGACTACTACTAAAGGTATTTCAGAGCAGAGAAAAGGATGGACTACTCCCAAGCTCATTCTATGAATCCACTGTATCCCTGATACCAAAACCAGGTAAAGACACCACAAAAAAAGAAAATTACAGACCTATATCCCTCTTGAACTTAGATGCAAAAATCCTCAACAAAACTCTAGCCAATAGAATTCAACAACATATCAAAAAAATAATTCACCATGACCATGTGGGATTCATATGCAGGGGTTGTTCAACATTAGAAAAATAATGCAATCCATCACATAAATAAAACAAAAGACAAGAATCAGATGATTTTATCAATTGATGCACAAAAGGCATTTGACAAAGTTCAACACCCATTCATGATAAAAACTCTCAGCAAAATAGGAATTGAAGGAAAATTCCTCAATATAATAAAGGGCATCTATACAAAGCCAACAGCCAACATCACTCTAAATGGAGAGAGCCTGAAAACATTTCCCCTGAGAACGGGAACCAGACAAGGATGCCCTTTATCACCGCTCTTATTCAACATTGTGCTGGAGGTCCTAGCCAGAGCAATTAGGCTAGACAAAGAAATAAAGGGCATCCGGATTGGCAAGGAAGAAGTAAAATTATCTCTATTTGCGGATGACATGATCTTGTACACAGAAAACCCTAAGGAATCCTCCAGAAAACTACTGAAACTAATAGAAGAGTTCAGCAGAGTATCGGGATGCAAGATAAACATAGAAAAATCCATTGGATTCCTCTACAACAACAAAAAGAACATCGAAGAGGAAATCACCAAATCAATTCCATTTACAGTAGCCCCCAAGAAAATAAAACACTTAGGAATAAATCTTACCAGAGTTGTAAAAGACTTATACAAAGAAAACTACAAAACACTTCTGCAAGAAACCAAAAGAGACTTACATAAGTGGAAAAACATACTTTGCTTATGGATAGGAAGACTTGACATTATAAAAATGTCTATTCTAGCAAAAGCAATCTATACATTTAATGCAATTCCAATCCAAATTCCAGCGACATTTTTTATTGAGATGGAGAAACAAATCACCAACTTTATACGGAAGGGAAAGAGGCCCCGGATAAGTAAAGCATTACTGAAAAAGAAGAACAAAGTGGGAGGCCTTACTCTACCTTATTTTAGAGCCTATTATACCACCACAGTAGTCAAAACACCCTAGTACTGGTACAACAACAGATACATAGACCAATGGAACAGAATTGAGAATCGAGACATAAATCCATCCACATATGAGCAGTTGACATTTGACAAAGGCCCCAAATCAGTTAAATGTGGAAAAGACAGTCTTTTTAACAAATGGTGCTGGCATAACTGGATACTCATCTGCAAAAAAATGAAACAAGATCCATACCTCACTCCATGCACACAAACAAGCTCAAAATGGATCAAAGACCTAAATATAAAATTTAAAACGATCAAGATCATGGAAGAAAAAATAGGGACAACAATAGGGGCCCTAATACATGGTATAAACAGTATACAAAACATTACTAACGATGCAGAACAAAAATTAGATAACTGGGAGCTCCTAAAAATCAAACACCTATGCTCATCCAAAGACTTTACCAAAAGAGTAAAAAGATTACCTACAGACTGGGAAAAAGGTTTTAGCTATGACATTTCTGATCAGCGCCTGATCTCTAAAATCTACATGATACTGCAAAAACTCAACTATAAAAAGACAAATAGCCCAATTCAAAAATGGGTAAAAGATATGAACAGGCACTTCACTAAAGAAGACATCCAGAAAGCTAACAGATACAGGAGGAAATGCTCAGGATCATTAGCAATTAACCTATAGAGAAATGCAAATCAAAACTACAATGAAATTTCATCTCACTCCGATAAGGCTGGCATTAATCCAAAAAACACAAAACAATAAGTGTTGGAGAGGCTGTGGAGAGATTGGAACACTTATACACTGCTGGTGGGAATGCAAAATGGCACAACCACTTTGGAAATCGATTTGGCACTTCCTTAAAAAGCTAGAAATAGAACTACCATATGATCCAGCAATCCCACTCCTTGGAATATATCCTAGAGAAATAAGAGCCTTTATAAGAACAGATATATGCACACCCATGTTCATTGAAGCACCGTTTACAATAGCAAAAAGATAGACGCAAGCAATGTGCCAGTCAATGAATGAATGGATAAATTATGGTATATTCACACAATGGAATACTACACATCGATAAAGAACAGTGAGGAATCTGTGAAACATTTCATAACATGGAGGCATCTGGAAGGCATTATGCTGAGTGAAATTAGTCAGTTGCAAAAGGACAAACATTGTATAAGACCACTATTATAAGAACTCCAGAAATAGTTTAAACAGAGAAGAAAATATTCTTTGATGGTTATTAGAGCAGGGAGGGTGGTAGGGTGGGAGAGGGGCTTTCGCTAATTAGATAGTAGATAGGAACTACTTTAGGTGACGGAAAAGACAACACACAATACAGGAGAGGTCAGCATGACTGGAGTAAACCAGAAGCAAAGATGTTTCCTGAATAAACTGCATGCTTCGAAGGCCAGCATAGCAGGGGCAGGGGTTTGGGGACCATGGTTTCAGGGGACATCTAAGTCAATTGGCAAAACAAAATCTATTAAGAAAATATTCTGCATCCCACTTTGGAGAGTGGTGTCTGGGGTCTTAAACGCTAGCAGGCAGCCATCTAAGATGCATCAATTGGTCTCAACCCACCTGGATCAGAAGAACACCAAGGACATGAGGTAATCAGGAGCCTAAGAGACAGAAAGGGCCACATAAACCAGAGACTACATCAGCCTGAGTCCAGAAGAACTAGATGGTGCCTGACTATAACCGATGACTGCCCTGACAGGGAACACAACAGAGCATCGCTGATGGAGCAGGAGAAAGTGGGATGCAGACCCCAAATTCTCGTAAAAAGACTTACTCAATGGTCTGACTGAGACTAGAAGGATCCCGGTGGTCATGGCCCCCAGACCTTCTGTTGGCCCAGGACAGGAACTATTCCCTAAGCCAACTCTTCAGGCAGAGATTGGACTGGACAATGTGTTGAAGAGGGATGCTGGTCAGGAATGAGCTTTTTGGATCAGGTGGACACTTGAGACTATGTTGGCATCTCCTGGCTGGAGAGAAGATGAGAGGGTAGAGGGGGTTAGAAGCTGGTGGAATGGACAAGAAAAGAGAGAGTAGAGAGAGGGAGTGAGCTGTCTCATTAGCAAGATGTATATAAGTTTTTGTGTAAGAGACTGACTTGATTTGTAAACTTTCACTTAAAGCACAATAAAAATTAAAAAAAAGAAGTTATGATTTTCCCAAAATAATTAAAACAAAACAAAGCCACAAGATCCTTTTGAACTGGCTAAGTTAAACTCAGTTCTATTAGACACAAACTACTGAGTTTTACCTCCTTGGAGCATTCACTGCCCTCTAAGAGCTTGCAATCCTGTCATACAGATAAACATGGATTAAAAGTCTGCTGCTAGACAGAAAGAAGCGAGTATTTTAATAGAAGTACAGATAAGCAAGGATAGAAGAAGTAACAAATTCAGAGGAAAGCAAGAGTGGGGAAAAATATAACATTGAAATAGTGGGTTGCCACTTATCTCCAGAACCTGAGAAAATCAAAAATAAAAGGTAATATCTTTTTTGCCCTGAGAGATCACTTTTTTTTTTAACAGTTGCATGAAACAATTAGTGTGAAGTCTAAAGAAAGCAACATAGCTTCTTCCTTTCTTCTTTTTATCCACAAATCCAAAAGAAGGTTGAGAATATATGTGGCCTTTCTAGTCAGTAATAGAAAAATAAAAGAGAAATAGGGTTATATAAAGCAACTCTTTCTAAATGTATTCTATATCCCAACCAAAACCCACTGCCGTCGAGTTGATTGCGATGCATAGTGACCCTATAGAACAGAGTAGAACTGCCCCACAGAGTTTCCAAGGAGCACCTGTTGGATTCAAACTGCCAACTTCTTGGTTAGGAGCCATAGCACTTAACCACAACCCACCAGGGTTTCCAATGTATTCTATAACATTGTGAAATTAAATGGTTTCTGTGGGGGAAAAATGGCATGGAATTATAGTACACTTTTTGGTCAAAGCAGTTGCTCTGAAGATTTGTATAAGGTTTACTGAATTCACAATACCCAAAGAGCTTCTTCAGGCACCGAGGTGGTTGCTCTCGTTTTCATTGCCACTGCAATATTCAATTGTCTGTAAAAACCATAAAAGGTTTACAACATCTAATAAATGGTGCTGATAAGATTTAAGACCTCCACACTTGCCATTCTAGTGCTGTGTAACAAAGTGTGTAGAACCTGGACATTTATTTTTTCAGTTTTAAAACTGTCATTTGGGGATCTTTAGGAGGAATGGAGGGAGCGTTAGGAGGACACATTGTGAAATTCCCATTGTGTGAAGGGACGGTGAGGGATACATCAGCACCCATCACCTGAAAAGCATGTACTTTACGTTTTCATCTCGGAAAAATGCACCCCCCTCAAAAAAAAAGAAAGAAAAGAAACAACCCCTTGCTGTCCAGTCAATTCTGACTCACAGTAACCCCATAGGACACAGTAGAACTGCCCCATAGGGTTTCTAAGGTTGTAATCTTTATGGAAGCAGATTGTCACATCATTCTCTCATGGAGTGGCTGTTGAGTTAGAACTACCAAAGACCTTCGGGTTAGCAGCCTACCTCTTAACCACTGCACCACCGCGACTCCTGAAAAATGCACAAACCGCCTGGTTATTGTGGGAGGAGGAGCCTCCCCTGCCTTTTACCCAGATTATATCAGGCTTCTACCCCTACAGAGAAGCAAGCCCTGGTTCTCCCTGGAACTCGTATTGCACAAAATTCGCTCTACGGTTCCCTCCTCAGGCCACTGGCAACTAAGTGGATGGAGTGGACCTGTGTATGAAGGCTTGTATCTGGAGTTTCCTTGGCTAGACCTTCTTTGGGGCTCACCCTCAGCTTTCTTAGCTCTACTGCAGCACTTGTGTGACATTCAGAGGGGATCTCTCTCCCCAGCTATCTTCACAGCCCCATTCTCTTAGGCACTGAAGGAGGGATCATACTTACTATACAGATAGGGTAGATTGATTTCCACTCAGTGTGAGTCATGTTTGCTTTAATTCGTACATAATCAATGTCCATTCTGCTAAGACAGTCAGTGCACCCTTTTCATGAATTGCTTTTAATTTTGTTCTGACAGTTTGTGGATAGATTCTCAAAGGTGATATTACCTTATTCATCTAAAACTGAAAATTCTAGGTCTCTAGCCACATGGCAATGTGCTCACATTAAATTATACTCATTGGAAGACGTATATAATACTAACAATTTGAATTCTCAATGACAGCTTCTGTATTGCTGTAATCAAAGAAGGTAATGCATGAAAAGATACTAATAAAATGCAGAGTCAGAGAAAAGAGACCATTCAATGGATAAGTGAATTTCTATCAAAAGTTGAATTGCAGAGATTGAAATTGAATGACTAAGAGTTGATTTAAGAGTGTGTTTCAAGACACCATTTATGGTAGAGAAAAACTGTTTTCCACTTCCATTTTATTGAAGAATTAAATTTTTTATTTGGTAGAAAAATCATAAAAGCAAACAAATTTACCAGGAGAATGTGAAATCTTGATGGCTTATGAAGATATACATATATACATATATATTTCCTTTACTCCCATTTTAGACAGTTGAATAGGAGTAAATGTATTCCTATATTGTTAATTAAATAGTCTGGGAAGCATTTGTACCTTATGTAAATTCTATCTAAAATTAATATTACCTAATCAGAGGATTTTGAAGTTCAAAGACATGTTAGAGATCATCTAATTTACCAATCTCACTTTGTTCTTACAAGCGAAGAACAAACAACGGTCAAGAATTATTAAATAACCTAATAGCACAGCAAGAAAGAAGAAACTAATAGCTGGCTTTTTGACTCCTGCCTGTATAATTTCTATGATGTAATTCATATAGCTATTTCTTATCTATTTCTTAAATTAGTGCTATTTTAATATTTTGTTTGACATATTTTGCATTCCATGAGAGAAACCTGGTATATTCTCCATGGAAGAAAACCGAATGGTGTTATTAATTTAACATATATTTATCAACTCCCTACAAGGCAAAGCCCTAACTTTATGGAACTTACACACATGATGGAATAAGATAAAAAAGAAGAAAACAGGCAATTACGTAAGAGTCATGACAGGTGATATAATTAGGGCCATCATATGTTTCCAGCGCAAAGTAGAGATACTTGATCAAACTTGAACTAGAGTGTGTAGGTCATGCTATGTGATGGAACTGATTTTCAGTTGCGGCCTAAAAGATTTGTAGCTGTTACCACAGTAAAGAAACCTCTTTGTGTTCTGTAATTAGGGAGCTGGTGTGGAACAAAGGAGCCCTGGTTGGGCAGTGGTTATGAGCTGGGCTGCTAAGTGAAACCTCTATGGTTTGAGCCCTCCAGCAGTTCTGCAGGAGAAAGATGTGGCAGTCTGATTCGGTAAAAATTATAGCCTAGAAAATCCTATGGGGAGGTTCTATAGGGTCGCTATAAGCTGGAATCAACTCCATGGCAACGGATTTGGTTTTGGCGTGGAACAGAATGTGCAAAGGCTCAGAAGCAAGACTTTGCTTTTAAGGAGGTACGGGGAGGGAGCAGAAAACCCTGGTGGCATAGTGGTTAAGTGCTGTGGCTGCTAACCAAAAGGTCTGCAGTTCAAATCCACCAGGCGCTCCTTGGGAACTCTGTGGGGCAGTTCTACTCATCCTACAGGGTCGCTATGAGTTGGAATCGACTCGGCAGCACTGGTTTTTTTTTTTTCCAGGAGAGAGCATGTGAAGGCTCAGAAACAAGGCTTTGCATTGGAGGAGGTGCTAGAAGATTGATTTTGCTAGAGGAGAGTTTTTGAAAGCTGGGTAAATGGCAAGAGATATGAATAGGAAAGTAAGCAGGAATCAGATAGTACTTGGATTTTAAATTGAGAGAAAGCATTTGAAGCATTGTAAGTAGGCGATACAAAGTTTACCCTGACTGGAAGGCAGGGAATGCGCTCCACTGTGGCCAGGGTGATCATCTTACTGGGTTATTTTCTCCTTTAAATCCTGCCAGGGTTCCTTAGGACAGAGTCTAATCCCCTGACAAAGTTCACAGGGATCTGCCTGAACCTGCCTTTGTTTCCTCTACCCTAATGCCCAATTTTAACCACAGTGGAACAGAATGCTCTATGATAAGAAAGTTGAAACTTATGCTTTTTTTCTGGGAACAACTTTACCTTTTTTCTCTTTGCCTACTCGTATTTTAAGATTCAGATCAGATGTCACTTCCTCCAGGAAGCCTTCCCTGAAATTCCTCAGGCCCAGTCCAAGCTAGTTTTCATGTACTTTGTATCCTTAAGACCCCACTGTGCAATCACTGTCATGTCATTGTCACCCTGTAGTATGATTGCATTAAAATGGTTGTGTTCTTAAAAAACAAAACATAAATAATATATATTTGTGTGCATATGTATATATTATATGGCATAATGATATATATAAAAACCCTTTGCAGTCAAGTCAATTCCGACTCATAGTGACCCTAGGATAGAGTAGAGCTGCTCCATAGGGTTTCCAAGGAGTGGCTGGTAGAATCAAACTGCTGACCTTTTGGTTAGCAGCCAAGCTCTTAATCACTGCACAACCAGAGTTCCATATAATATATACACTACAACAACAAAAAAAAACCCAGATGAGAATATATACATTATATGACCTAACAATAAAGTCAACTCCAATGGAAACAGAAGCTGTGATTGCAAATTTGCTCATCTTTTTCCCCACTGGCTGTAAAATCTGCTCATAAATATTTATTGAATAGATGAAGTGGCGTGGAGTTGAGGCAGTGAGACCAATAGCTGCAGATGCAGGTGCGATGTAGGCAATGGCAATGGGTTTAGATGGAAGTGGATGGGTTCTAGAGCTATGAGGGAGATAAGAGGGGAAGAATCAATTTGACCAGAGATTAGTTGTGATAGCGGATAACAGAATATTAGTTAACATTCAGGTTTCTATTTTGGGCAATGGGTTAATGGTATCAGTCACAAACCAGGGGGCCTAGCAGGCAGAATTACTTATGGAAGGTCAAGATGAGGACTTCAGCTTTTGGTATGTTACAGCTTTGGACCTACAGGATTTGCAAGTATAAATATGCTTGAGACAGGGGGTAGGACAATTTGGCTAGTGTTACAGGGTCCTTCGCATTGGAGTGGATTAGTACACCCAGAAGAAATGCATAGAGCAGTAGAAAAGAACTGAGGATGCAATCCTGGGTAACACAAACATTTTAGGTTTGGGAGAGAAGTAGTAAAGCTACAAAGGTACAGCAAAGTAACAATAGTAAACCTTTATTTTGTGCTTACCTTTCACCATAGATACTATCAAGTACTATATAATTTATACCGTTTAGTCATTATGACAACACAGTGAAGTATATTAGATCCCTATTTCTCACTTTCTTTTTAATGCTTTTATAGTTATCAAAGTAATATATGTTTATGCAATATTCACAATGGTAGAAACACATAACTTAGAAGGCAAAATGTACTATGTAATTCATTCCATAAAGACAATTTTTGATAATGTTTAGTGCATATCCCCGTATTTTTATACTCTCTATACATACTTATATTACTATTTTTTTACAAAAGGACTTTTCCTACTGTTATGCCACTAACTTTTTCCAGATTATTATAATTTATTTACTTTATATTTTAATATAGCTTCCTGGTATTCCATAGTATGGCTACGGTAAGCAGCAGAAATAATGCTACAATGCATCTTTACAGCTGAAGGTGAATTTAGGTTTAGAGTAACATTGTCAAGGGCAAATGGTTAAAAATGGGATTTGATAGAGAAATACAAAAAACAAAAATCATATTATGGAAATGTAAAGCTGACAGGATAATAGGAGGATAAGATGACAAGATAAGGATAATATGAGGATATGGTGGCAAGAAAGATGGGGAGATTAACAGTGCAAATACTACAAGGATTAAGTATGATTTAGCAAGAATTTGTTAGTGACAACCACTAATGAACGAGCACAATTCCATGGAGCGAGGCCATGGCTGAGGATGAATGGAAGATAACTAAGAGGAAACAGTGATTTTGAACAGTTTTTTTCAAAAAGCTTGAAAGAAGAGAGGAGGAGAGAGATAGAGTGATAGTTAGAGAGGCTTATGGGATTGAAGAAGCCTACAATCAGTATCGTTTTTTCATCTAAAACCATTTTGTTATCTCACATGTATATATACATATGTATATATATGAGGTGGAATCGACTCGATGGCACGGGGTTTTTTGTTTGTATATATATATATATGCATACATATTTTTTATTTGTACTTGGATGAATATAGAACATCAGAGAAGATGAGTGATTAGGAACCTACAGGTAAAAAATTATTCTAAACATATATTGCAACAACTATCTTGATCTGGATATTAGGACAGGGCAGAATTGTCCTATAGAGTTTCCAAAGCTGTAATCTTTACAGGAACAGATTGCCACATCTTTCTCCCATGGAGCGGCTGGTGGGCTTGAACAGCCAACCTTTAGGTTAGCAGCCGAGTGCTTAACCACTGCACCACCAGGGCTCCTTATGAATAAAGCAACTCTGATTTCTTTTTAAAAGCTTATTATGACATATTTCATGCAGCAAAGTAAATATAAATAATAATAAATTTTAAAAATGCCCCCTTTATACCCACCATCCATCCTAAAAAATAAAATTGTGCCAAGTTATTTAAAGCCTCAGTGTATTCCCTCCTTGATCTTATTCTTCCACCTTCCCTGTAACAGTTACCAATATTATGAATTTAGTGAAACCCCTGCAAGAGGTAAAACATTTTCTAAGACTACTTTCTCAATTTTTCATTTTCGTGGAAGATGACAGCTAGTAGGAGTTAACATAATGTTGAGCTATTCTTGACATTACAAAAAAATTCTCAATTTTGAAACATTTAAAAAAGTATTTTGCATACAGGTATGTACGTATATATATATGCTGCATATATGTATACTATCTGACTTAGGCCATGCTAAGCTAATTTTCACATAAATTAGGCAGTCTGGGCATTATAGTAAAAGATAAAGCTTATGAGATAAGCTTTGAATGATGCTCCTAATTTTATGTCATGTCCTTATTCTCATGGTGTCTAATATTGTATTTTACACTCAAAAATTATTTTTGTTCAGGTTAAGCTTCTTAGCCTGAAAATCGTCTTCCTTTTGAATTATGCAGTTCATTTATTAGAAAGGACATGCTGTTTATAAACATATGTCTCTTGGCAATCCAAGTCAGAGCACGGGGCTAGTGTGAGATGGAAGGAAAATAGGACTGGTCATTTTTCCAGAGGGACATCACCAGATATTAAGCTTATTGTCCTCCATATGGTACCCCCCGACCCATCCAATAATTTAAATCCTGGTCAGAGGGAGATTGCTTTGTCACTGGAGTACAGCTCATCATTTCCTGTAAGAGCTGAGTGTTTGGTCTAGCACAGAGATGGCCCAGAATAGCCTGTGTCTTGAATTGTCTTCCAGTTGTCTTTCACCACAACCTTAACTATTTTTTAGAATACCCGCAGGCTTGACTGTCTTCATGCCCTGTTACAAATGAAGTCTGTTCCTTCTGGAAGAGATTAGGAGCTGTTTTATGGACTCCTTCTCCCTACCTATCTCCTCTCAGGCAAAACCTCTGAGCCAGAGTCCTAGAGCAGGTGGTAGGAACAACTGCAAGCTTCTCCCAGAGTTACATAATACCTCTTCTCTAGGGTCGGTATGAGTCAGAACGGACTCGACAGCAAGATGGTTTGGCACAGGTTTTGCTCCAGGGCTGAGTAGTTGGTGGTGGTGGGGGAGGGGCAGCCAAAAGTCCTCTTGGCTTGCCTCCCTGGCATGGAAGCACTGCCTGATGAGCTGGGGCAAGGATGATCAGGGCCCCTGTCTTCTCAGTGCGCTAGGCTCCAAGGTAAAGCCTCTGTCCCATATGTGGCGATTGGGCAGCATAAGGGAATTCTGACCTCTCAACTGGACTTGTCTGGGACTTAGTCTCAGTAACAAGTAGCTGGGCCCCCCTGGGAAGGAAGCCCTGTGGCTGGGGGTATGGGGAAGGGAGCCCTGTGTTATGGGCTGCTGCAGTCTGGAGTGAAGTCTCTGTCTGACCTGCTGAACTGGGAGGACTTGGGAGAGAGCAATCTTGGTTCAAATACCACAGACTATTGCCTTTTGTTTTTTTTAAACCTAATTTTTATAGATTTTCTTGAATAGATATTTCTTCATTTGCTGTATTCCCTTGGGACAATTTTCAGAGGCTTTCAATGTTTACTTTTTTAATAGTTTTCACCAGTTTAAATGATGAGCAAAACTCTTCACCCTGTCATGTCAGAAGTTAAAGTTTTGTTGCTTCACATTGTAATATCACCTGTTTTTTTTGTAATGAGATTTGAATTTGAGACTCTTAGGTTACACCTTACTCTGGTTTTGATTGATCTGGGAAACTGAGAAAGGTCAGAATCTTCGGATGCAGCCAACATTGGATTTAGCTATGAGGAGCTGGGTCAATCAGTGGAAGGGAAAGTTAGGCAGCTGCTGACAAGCTAAACAGAAACTGTTATCAAAAGTACTGTTACAAAAGTTGTCCAATTGTTCAAACACAGAAACTTGCTAAGCATCACTTCAATTGATGAAGCTAAGGTCAGAAGCCAACATATTTTGTGAGGCAGTCAGTTGTGAGGTGTATTTGTTACCACTAACACGTAATTTGTTACCACTAAGACAAAGTACCAAAGTTTGGTAATCATTTACCTTTGCAAATATAATTGGGATTTCAAGTTATATTCTAACAACTCACACTGAATTTCTAATATGCTTGAGTGGAAGAATATGGTAAAGCAAGCTTCCCAGAGATTGCATGAAACCCAGAGGCCTATCTTTATTTATGGGTTTATAGTATTATGTATGTTACCACCTAAAATAGGTTGAGAGAACATGTTTTGGAAGGTTAAGAAAAATTGCACTGCCCCTAAAGGGGTGCTAAAGTGATACCTTTTTGGTTATAGCATCCATCATGGTAGCATCAGCTACAGTCATTATCCCAAGGGGTTCTGTTTGAATGTATAGATCTGTGCCCTTCTTAAGCTGGAAAATATGACCACAGCAATGGAACCATAAAAATGAGGCTTTGGAGAGCAAGCCTCTAATAGTTCACATAATTTACTTACAATATAGTCCACAGTGGTCAGCTGAAAATGAAGCAGAGAGGACAGGTGACGAGCACAGGGCCTAGACTGTATTGATGCCCAATAAACATTTGGTGAAAGAACAAATGAATTAGTAAAGGGCTGAGACTCCATTTGTATTTTTAAACAACATTTTCTTCAAACTCCATGTGGATCAATGCATGACTTGGTAGAATAATTTTCTGAAGTGTTTCTTGAATGACTAAGAATGTCATCTGAATAATCCTTCAGTGCATATCCAGGTGGATCAGTCTCAAGGCGTTCTTCTACTACATAGTTCTCTTTGGTAAATCAGAAGATAAACAGTTTGGGAGAGGCAAGGAAGTTTCTATAGCCAGAGAGGAAGTGTACCAATGGAAATCTAAATGGACACACATTCAGAGGATGATTTAACTCAACTGCAAAGGGAATCATAGAAAACCAATTGATAACACATTGAGTCAAATGTCAAAAACAACTGCTTTCAATAATCCAAAATATTTTACTTATGTGTTATATGGATTATTTACACTTAAAAAATTGGCCTATAGCTGGAACAAATCAGAATGTTCTTTTTATCTTTACGTGTTTTGATTTTCTTCTTCTTTTTTTTTCATTATAAAAAGAACTTTGATGTAAGGCACTGTTGTCCAAGAGTTAAATGAAGAAGGTCCACGCAATACTGCCTCAAATGTGTCATCTACCCCACCACAGACATGAGGGTGGTAACAGCTCCCACTCCCAAGCCATCTGAAATGGTATTCCTCAGTGGTGAGACTGCCTCTCAAAGCACTAGCTTGTGATTTTTCTTTAAAAAAAAAAACTTAAAAAAAAAAAGCCTAATTATTCTAGTAACAGAAAAACTACTGAGTATCTTCAGAGGATTAAAAAAAACAAAAACAGAAAACTATTCCAGCTATTCTGGCCTAGAAAAAGCTTTCAAGCTTTCTAAGAGTTCCCATGTTTTTAAGAGTCCCAAGGAATACATTTTCTCTGTTGTCTACTATGTCCCCACAATAAGTAGGGACAGAGTTACCAGATGGTCTTTGGTTCAGGTGGTGCTTAGTGGGAAGTTAAGAGCTACCTGCACAAATGGGCTCGAGGATCAAATTTCTGTTAGCCCCCTGAGGATTCAGAACACTCGGCCGATGTCACATCACGGACAGTATCACAAATTCTTAAGAATGTCTTCATTTACTCTCACAAAATACATTAGCATTGGAACCTCAGGAAAACTGGATTCATGAATTATCAGAAGCCTGCAACGTGACTTTGAAACAAAAATAGCCATTTGCTCTTCAGTGCTCAGCTGTTCTTTTGCAATAATGGTTTTCTGGGGTAACTGTTCCTTCTATGGCTAATTATCAACAAGACACCTAAAAGACACATTTTTCCAAGTTCTTACCAAAAATTCATCTAAAGGAAAGAGTCATCCAGGAAAGTAAAACTCTGCTTTATATAGATAAATTGTTGTTTATATGAACTAGACCAAGCAATCCACTCAGGGTTTTAACAGTTTTAAAAATTAAAACACAGTGCGGCTGACCAATGAATGTCGTGGTTCCCCTGAGGTATTACTTTGACATTTTAGCCTCAGAAGGGGTTTCCCCAGTATCCAATGTCTTAACAACCGGGAAAGGCCAGCAGCTTCTATCCTACTGAATTCAATACAGAAGGCCTGCACTTCTATAAACAAGTCCTACACGTTAATAATTCTGTTATGGATCAAGGACTGGAGGAAGACACAAACAAGACGCACCAAAAGATTCTGCATATATTTATCTTTAATTTGTTCACAAGTAGAGATGCAATTTTATATATAAAGGTGGATAAATTCAGGAGGTAGATCAACAGCTGTAGTTAGTCGATTTACAACTTCCATTGAATGTAAGGACATGTCCATATTGACCAGGACTGAGAAATACTCAGTTATCTGGCTTGACTGCATTAATTTCAGCAACATTTCTATGGAAACTAGAGGGTTGTTTTCCAAGAGATCAGGAAGTTTGGCGGGAGTCAGGCCAATATGATAAACAAGTTTGGGATCTTTTTCCAACTCACCAAGAAGCTGTGTTTGCTGAGGAGAAGATAAGGGGCTTCTGAAGGCTTTGGCCATTATTTGCTTGATCTCCACACCAGTGCTGTTCTTAACACACATTGACTTACCCACTGAATGGTGTGCTCGGCCTCTGTGGGGTTCAGCCATGCCAACTTGTCCTCACAAACATGGAGTGGAGGCGGAGGATGAATGAACTCTGGCCGAAAATGGCTTTCAATAGGAGGTTTTGGTCCACTGACTAAAGCTTCTGTGACCTGAGAGGCGACCCAGCTGTCAAATCCAGAATTGGAAGAATCTGGGTCTGGGTCACTGAGAATACTAGGGAAGCTAGCTTTACTCTGGGTTGGCAATTCTGACTGGTGCTCTGCTAAGGCTAGCTGAAGCCCGCTGATGTCCACAGACTGGCCCATGTTTCCAACGTCCATCAAAGCAATCTGGCCTTGACCTTTTTTGAGTGCTTAATGGTGCTGGGCACTGGGACTAAAAAATAGGGCAAACATATGCATGGTTTCCATTTGGACTCTGTAGAAATTTACTTCTAATTTTTATGTTCCATTAAAACAAATGCAAGTCCTATCAGATGATTATTAACAGATACGCTACTAACAAAATTGTGAATATTTTTTGAGAAGAAAATCATTCCTGAGAAAATGAAAGAGATTCAGGTTTGAGCAGTTGGTACAAAAATATGTTATGACTGAAATTGTGTGCCTCAAAACAAGAGCAATGAGGCAGAACTGAATTTGTTCTTATCCACTAACAAGACATCACCAACAGGGTGACATTTAGTCATAGGCATGTTCTCTGCCATTGACAAGACTGGACACAATTGCATTCAATTTAAGAAATCACAATTCTGGGAAATTCAGCAAAATAGTAGTTTTCCACATGTTTATCTATTAACTTGTTTTCTTCATCCCTGACAGACACTTTGCTATTGTAAATTGGGGGGGGGGGGCAAGGGAGAGGCAGTGTTGCTTATACAAAGCTGGCACCAAGAGAGTGAGCAAATATCTATTGATTCTATTAAAAATAACTGGATTTATATACGTGCATTCAGACCTTCATCACTCTTTTTACCTGTGCATGTGTGCGTGTACACACACATGCCTCTCAAACATTTTAAGAAGTGTTTTTCCTTGAGGTGGTCTTTCTTCATTATTTTAATCTAGTTTCACCTGTAAACATATGTTGGAATTATTAATACATGGAATGGTGTGACTCGAGCAAACCATATCCTTTTAGGAAAGTCTTTATTAGTAAAGTAGAAAGTCAGTGAAAAAAGGGAGACCCTCAATGAGATGAATTGGCACAGTGGCTGCAACAATGGGCTTAAACATAGCAACAATTGAGACGATGACCCAGAACTGGGAAACATTTCATTCTGTTACATATAAGGTTGCCATGAGTTGGAGCTGACTCCATGGCACCAAACAAAAAAATCGACTTTGCAAAATAAAATAAAATATCTAAAAAATTGACTTAATATAGATCTGTGAAATGAAATATTAAAGTGTTTATGAATAAGTATTATAATTTTAACCTAGCCAGACTAATATGATTTCATATAATCACCTCCTTGATTACATGTCCTTCTCAGAAAGAGAGGACAGCAATGCAATTACCTTCACTGCATTCAGGGGGGTCTCTGCAAAACATTTATATCGGAAGGGGAGTAGTTGGATCAATTTTCTATTACTTGTTTCTGTGAAGGTGTGATATTATTGGTAACACACACTAGGATGAAATGAGACTTTGCTAACTACATCTGCAAAGCCTATTCCATATGATGCCTTTAAAGACAACTCCTTTATTTTAACTTTTTAAGTTATCTGTATTATTACCAGGATATAAAAAAAGAAAGGAAAAAAAAAAACAAAAACTGAATGAAACCCCTGAAGGAAAGAATTTTGCCTAGTAACTATGGCAATGGAGATTGTGAACTATTACTGTGACAATGAAGATTGTCAAGTTATTATTTTTAGTGTTCCCTTAATACTCCCTTGTGTTTGAGCTATACTAGTTATGAATCCACTAATCATGGAAGGAAGAAAACACTAAAGTCTTTGGTGCAGTTAGATATGTTAGGGACACTGGTCTTTTTGAGACGCTGAGGGTAAAATCGAGCTTGTAAGAAATGGGTTCCATTAAAACAAACCTAAGTCCTATTATTAACAGGTATGATATTAACAAGTTTGTCTATTTTGGGGGAGAAAGTTATTCCTGAGACACAAAAGATTCAAGTTTGAGCATCCTCGTAATGATGAAAATGTTGTGTCTTTTGACTGTATCAGAGTCAATATCTTGATTGTACTATTGTACTGTAGTTGTGAAAGATGGTACCACTGAAGGAAACTGGATAAAGGGTACATGGGAGCTCTCTGTATTACTTCAAAAACTGCATATGAATTTACAAGTATCTCAAAATAAAAAGCTTATTTAAAAAATTACCATTTTAAAATTTTAACTTAATTAAATTTTAAGTGTATAAACTTTTTATTATACTGTTTGGTTCAACTGTCACTTATCTGCTAATGATACTTGTAGATGACAAAATAAGCACTTGAGAAATACACACTAAAGGAAAAATTTAGAAACGTTCTAAAAAGTAATTTTTTCATAAATATATAGAATCCTAGTAAAAAAAATATTTTTTATTTTTTTTATTTTTTGTGATTTAATAATGCAGACATAGTTTATGATGTAAAACAGTTTATATATCTCTCATAATTATACATATATATGGATATAAATATAAAACTATGATCTCCAATACTAAAAAAATTGTGTATTAATAAAAAGAAAATTTGGAAAGTAGTTTAAGTTACTCTGCAATCTCTTAAGGAAAAAAAATGTTCAGTTTAGGTATTTTGGAGATCAACCATCCTGCTTAAGACATAAACACCAGTAGGCCTTCTTAAAGATATCAGAGAGTCAATAGGACAGGATCAGAGGGAAGTCAGAGAAGGTAAGTCCTGTATTTGAGGTTGTTTTTTTTTTTTGAGGGTACTTCATGAAGGAAGTGAAAACAACTGAGAGTTTGAGAGCTTGACTAGTGCTTTTGACATCTTCGAAGATTTTGGAGTCCAGGGGCCATCCCAGAGACTGCAGTTTACCTTCAAATAACCTCATTCCTTGAAAGACTTCTAGTGCCCAATTGTCCATAAGTGCTAGTGTTCCCAGTGAAACCTCTTTGGAGGAAAATAATATCATCCTGGGCTTCAATGTTTTCTACAAATAATCTTGTAAGTGCAAATGACCAGTATACAATTAAAAAAAGTAATAATAACAAGATTGCTTAAAGAGATAATACAATATAAATGAAAACCAGCAAAAACAATATATAATAAATCAGATCTAAAAAGGATCCAGATAATGGCATTATCAAAGACTTTAAAATTGCTATGTTATTATGTACAAGGAAATAAAAAACATGATTGATAATTACAGCAGAACTGACACATGGGTAGTGTGATGTGTGTGTGTATGTGTATCAAGTGGAATTGCTAGAACTAGAAAATACATAAATTAAGAATTCAGTGAATTGGTAAACCAGTGGATTACAGAGAGGTGAAGAGTGATTTAAAGAACTGAAAGCAGGTTAGACAGAAAATACCTAAAATGAAAGATAAAGAGACAAAAAAAAAAAAAGATGAAAAAATGCAGATGATACAGTAAGAGGTATAGCAAGAGATATAGAGCAAACAGTGAGATATAATATCTATGCAACTGGAATTCCAGAAGGAGAGGAGGACGAAAATGGAGCAGAAGCAATATTTGAAGATATTATGATTTAGATAATTTCAAACAGGTATAGGTCATCAAGATAGAGAGTCAAGAAGAGCTATAGACCCCAATCAGGATTTAAAAACCATATTAAGTAATATAAGAATAAAAGAGTGGTAAAAGAGTAAAGTAATAAAAAAGAGTAGAGTAAAAATGCTGAAATTGAAAAACAGAAGGACTAAATAAAATCAGCTAAAGAAAAATAGAGATTATATTTAAAGAAACAACAATAAAATTGACTTTAAAACTGAAATAATACAAGCTGGAAAAAATAGAATAAAATATTTAAAGCGCTGAAAGAAAATAGCTGCTAGTCTAGAATTCTGTACCAAGTAAAACTATTCTTTGAGAATGAAAGTAAAATAATGTCACTTTCAGGCAAATAAAACAATTTATAACTCTCAGATTTGTACTAAAAAAAAGCGTGTATTAAAGGGTGTTCTTAAGGTAAAAGAAAAACAATTTTATATGGAAACTCTGAGATACAGGAAGGAATAAAGAACAACAAGTGGATAAATGTGTCAGTATATCTAGAGCAAAGGGTCTCAAACTTTAGTGTAAATTAGAATCACTGGAAGGGCTTGCCAGGAACAGATTGCTGGGCCCCACCCCAGAGTTTCTGATTCAGTATGTAGGGTGAAAATTTACATTTCTTACAAGTTCTCAGGTCATGTTATTTCTGCTAGTCTGGGGTCCACACTTCCAGAACCACTGATTTAGAGAAGTATTGATTGTATGTAACAATAATGATGTCTTGTGGGATTTAAAATGTACATTGAATTAAAATCCATGCATATATGGACAGTTATTTTGTGACAATGGTAGTCCTGTTTTGCAGGAGAAAGGATGGTCTTTTCATTAGTTTCAATGAATGGTGCTGAGTCAATTGGATATTCATAAAGAAAATAAAATACTTGATCTCTTTCTCACCTCTCGAACTTAAACTCAGTTCCAGGTAGATTCCAGTCCCAAAAGTGAGATGTAAAAGCAATAAAACTTCTACAAGGAAATATCAGAGACTATCTGAGACACCTTGGCATATTCTTAAACAGTATTCATAGGGGAAAATTGAACTATATAAACATTTAAAATTATATAAATACAAAGACATCATTATGAGAGTGAAAAGGCAAGTCACAGACTGTAAGAAGATACTTGCAACACATATAATTGACAAAGGATTCATTTAGAATATATAAAGAACTCGTACAAGTCAATACTAAAACAATAAACCCACTACAAAAATGAGCAAAATAGTCGAAAGAGCACTTCATACAAAAAGGAACCATATGGCCAATAAACATACAAGAATTTGGTCAACTTCATTAATAATCATAAGAATGAATATCAAAGCCACAATGTAATACCTGTGTTGAAAAATCAGAATGAATAAAGTTAAAATGATGCATAATAATAAGAATTTCTGAGAACATGGCAGAGTGAAAACTCTTCTATATTGCTTAAAAAAAAATACTGCTTGGAGAGAGTGAAATGGTACAACCATTTGAAAAATAGTTTGGCATTATTTACTAAATTTGAAGATGCAGGTACCATATGACTCAGCAATTTCATTTGTAGGTATATCCTAGCGCACCAGGAGACATGTCCATAGCATCTTTTTTTTTTTTTTATTAACTTTTATTGAGCTTCAAGTGAACGTTTACAAATCAAGTCAGACTGTCACATATAAGTTTATATACATCTTACTCTGTACACCCATTTGCTCTCCCCCTAATGAGTTAGCCCTTCCAGTCTCTCCTTTTGTGACATTTTTGCCAGCTTCCAACTCTCTCTATCCTCCCATCCCCCCTCCAGACAGGAGATGCCAACACAGTCTCAAGTGTCCACCTGATATAATTAGCTCGCTCTTCATCAGCATCTCTCTCCTACCCACTGTCCAGTCCCTTCCATGTCTGATGAGTTGTCTTCGGGGATGGTTCCTGTCCTGTGTGAACAGAAGGTTTGGGGATCATGACTGCCGGGATTCCTCTAGTCTCAGTCAGACCATTAAGTATGGTCTTTTTATGAGAATTTGGGGTCTGCATTCCACTGATCTCCTGCTCCCTCAGGGGTTCTCTGTTGTGCTCCCTGTCAGGGCAGTCATCGGCTGTGGCCGGGCACCAACTAGTTCTTCTGGTCTCAGGATGATGTAGGTCTCTGGTTCATGTGGCCCTTTCTGTCTCTTGGGCTCTTAGTTGTCGTGCGACCTTGGTGTTCTTCATTTTCCTTTGCTCTAGGTGGGTTGAGGCCAATTGATGCATCTTGGATGGCCGCTTGTTAGCATTTAAGACCCCAGATGCCACATTTCAAAGTGGGATGCAGAATGTTTTCATAATAGAATTATTTTGCCAATGGACTTAGAAGTCCCCTTAAACCATGGTCCCCAAACCCCCGCCCTTGCTCCGCTGACCTTTGAAGCATTCATTTTATCCCGGAAACTTCTTTGCTTTTGGTCCAGTCCAATTGAGCTGACCTTCCATGTATTGTGTGTTGTCCTTCCCTTCACCTAAAGCAGTTCTTATCTACTAATTCATCAGTAAAAAACCCTCTCCCTCCCTCCCTCCCCCCCTTGTAACCACAAAAGTATGTGTTCTTCTCAGTTTTCCATAGCATCTTGATTCATAATAATCCCAAACTGAAAACAATCCAAATTTACATCAGTAATAGAATGGGTTATAAAAATAATAGAATGGATAAATACATTGTATGTTGATAAAATGGAATTCTATGCATCAATGAATATAAATGGACTAACTACAGGTGAAAGGTTCCTGTGTGGCACGGGTTGCACTTGGTTGCTAACCTAAGAGTTGGCAGTTTGAACCTCCTCAGAGACACTGTGGAAGAAATCCCTGGTGATCTGCTTCTGTAAAGATCTAAAAATCCCTCCTAAATCAAACCCTTTGCCATGCAGTCAATTCTTACAGCCAAGGAAACCCTATGTGGAGCAGTTCTACTCTGTAACACATGGTGGCGCCATGAGCTGGAATTGACCCACTGGCAATGGTTTTTTTTTTTTTTTTAAAGTACATGTGGGACAATGGGTGAATTTCACAAACATAATGTATAATGAAAGAGGCCAATCAAAAAATTCTGTATGTATCATCATATTCATTTAAGTTCAAAAGCAGGAAAAACTAATTTTTAGTGGATAGTTACTTAGTTTGTAAATTTTTTTTTTAAAAAAAAGCAAGGAAATGATTATTTTCAAAATGAAGATAACATGGCTTCCTTTGTTAGGAAGGAAAGGTTAGTGGTTGAGAAGGGACAAGGGGGGACTTTCTGGCAATGTGCTATTTTCTTAACCTGGTTGGATATTTACACAGGTAATATATCATTGAGCTATAAATCTTTATTTTGTGCCCTTTTCTGTATATACATATTTTATTTAACAAAAAGCAAAAAATGTTTTAAAACATAAATTATTACTCTATTCATTTTAAATATAGCAGTAAACTAAATTTTTTATTTTAGGTTGCTTGAAAGCCCTGGAAGTTCTTGATTAAGTTTTTTTTTCCAATAATGCTTTAATTAATCCTTTTGTTTAGTTAATTGATTCTTATATTCTGATTCTCACATTACTTTGCATTAATTTGGCAAACTAAATTAATATTGAATGAGAATCCAATGCTCTGATGTCATTTGGATAAACACCTTGCTAAGTTCTTAGATGACTTCGTGTATTTATTTTGGTTTCAGAACTGATTTTAAATGTACAAAGAACAGAGAGAATAATAATACAATTATTGCAGGAAGAACATAATAGTTTGTAAAGACAATGAAAAATAGTCTTACATCTACCTAATGTACCTACTCAAATAACTCTACGGCATTATAGAGGTTATTTTTATCATACATTTGTATATTAAAATAAGCCTGAAGCAATACGCTGTGTTATTGATAATCAAAAAAATAAAATAACTTGTGGTTGAATCGATTCCAACTCACACCAACCCTGTAGGACAAAGCAGAACTTTCCACAGAGTTTCCGAGGAGCCACTGGTGGATTCGAACTGCCGACTTTTTGGGTTAGCAGCCGTAACTTGCCATAGCTCTTAACCACTCTACCACCAGGGTTCCATATTATTGACAGATAATAAATATAATAAAATGTATTTTTGGTAATTATCATATGAGTCAGAATCGACTCAATGGCACTGGGTTTTGGGTTATCACATAAATGAGCCCTGGTGGCTCAGTGGTTTAGTGCTTTTGGCTACTAACCCAAGGGTTGGAGGTTCAAACTGACCCAGTGGCTCCACCCAGCAGCACCACAAGAGCAAGACCTGGTGATCTGTTCCTGTAAAGATTACAGTCTAGGAAATCAGACCAGGCATTTCTACGCTGTCGCTTGAGTCTCTTTGAGTGGAAATTGACTTGACGGCACCTAACAACAGTATTATATAAATAATAACATGATAAGTAGTACAAATATTGACACTAAATTGAAGTCTCATCATACTGTGGTCCAACAAATTTGATTTTGTTGCACTAATTCCCTTCCAGAAATATAGTTTCATGTATACATTTCAGAGAACGAGTTAAGCAATTGGCCGTTAAGCACTGTGGAGGATCTGAGATTGAACTTTACTGGCTTAAGCTTTCCATATTTTCATGGGTGCTGGAAGGAACCTCCTGAGTTTGAGACAAAGGACAGCAAGCAGTTTGGACTGGTTCCCTCAGCCCTAATTCCCAGAGCTACCAGAAGAGGTCAGGTGATTCCTGCACATAGTTGGGTGGCTTTACAGGAAAGAAACTCCTGAGCCCCAAATAAGTTGGCCTCCTCTGAAGGGAGATGCTATGTCTTCCAAGACTATAACCAAACCTAGTCTTTGTTTCAGAGGGAGGTACTATCTCTATCATCAAAGACTTCCAAATCTGTTCATTACACAAACAACATTGAAAAAACAGTCCAGAAAAATAAATAAATAAATAAAAGCCTTGCTTGTAAGACATGCAGATTTGGCCAATGCAATATGTCATTTGATTTCTAGACTGCTCCTTCCGCGGGTGTAGATTGTGGATCCAAGTAAAATAAAATCCTTGACAACATCAATATTTTCTCCATTTATCATAATGTTACTTCATGGTTTTAGCAATCACCAATTGTTGTTGTTGTTGTTAGGTGCAGCTGAATCAGTTCTGACTCAAAGCAATCATATGTACAACAGAATGCAACATTGTCGGTCCTGTGTCATCTGCACAATTGTTGCTATGTTTGAGCCCATTGTTGTAGCCACTGGGTCAATCCACCACTTTGACAGTCTTCCTCTTTTTCACTGACCCTCTACCTTACCAAGCATGATGTCTTTCTCCAGGGTTGGTCCCTCCTGAAAACATGTCCAAAGTACATGAGACAAAGTTTCACCATCCTTGCTTCCAAGGAGCACTCTGGCTGCATTTCTTCCAAGACAGACTTGTTCGTTCTTTTGGAAGTCCATGGTATATGCAGTATTCTTTGTCAACACCATAATTCAAAGACGTCAATTCTTCTTCAGTCTTCCTTATTCATTGCCCAGGTTTCACATGCACATGAGGCGACTGAAAACGTTATAGCTGGGACCAGTGATATCTCCGGTTTTCGAAACTGGAAAGAGATCTTTTGTAGCAGGTTTGCCCAATGCAATATGGCGTTTGATTTCTTGACTGCTGCTTCCATGAGCATTGATTGTGGATCCAAGTAAAATGAAATCCTTGAAAACTTCAATCTTTCCTCCATTTATCATGATGTTGCTTATTGGTCCAGTTGTAGGATGTTTGTTTTCTTTACGTTGTGGTGTAATCCATACTGAAAGCTGTAGTCTTTTATCTTTATCTTTAAACAAGCAAGGTTGTGTCATCTGCATAATGTAGTTTTTTTTAATGAGTCTTCCACCAATGCTGGTGCCCTGTTCTTCTTCATATAGTTCAGTTTCTCAAATATTTGCTCAGCCTACAGATTGAATAAGTATGGTGAAAGTATACAACCCTGACGGATGGTTTCCATGATTTTAAACCATGCAGCCTACCCTTGTTCTGTTTGCCTCTTGGTCTATGTTCAGGTTCCTGATGAGCGCAGTTCTGTGATTCCAACTCTTCGCAACATTATCCATAATTTGTTATGATCCACACAGTTGAATGTCTTTGCTTAGTCAATAAAACACAGGTAAGCATCTTTCTGATAGTCTCTGCTTTCAGCCAAGATCCATCTGATATCAACAATGATATCCTTTGTTCCATGTCCTCTTCTAAATCTGGCTTGAATTTCTGGCAGTTCCTGTCGATGCACTGCAGCAACCATTTTTGAATTATCTTCAGCAAAATTTTACTTAGGTGTGATGTTAATGATATTGTTTGATAATTTCCCCATTCTTTGGATCACCTGTCTTTGGATTGGGCACTAATATGGATCTCTTCCAGTCGGTTGGCCAGGTAGCTGTCTTCCAAATTTCTTGGTATAGATGACTGAGCTCCTCCAGCGCTGTATTTGTTTGGTGAAATATCTCAATTGGTATTCTGTCAATTCCTGAACACTTCAAGATGTATCCTGAAGTACAGTGCTGTCAATGATAGGATAATATCCGTATACCTACAAGGAAGACCAGTTAATACCACTATTATTCAAATTTACACAGCAACTACTAATGCCAAAGATGTAGAAAGTGAAGAGTTTTACCAACTTCTGCAGTCTGAAATTGACCAAACATGCAATCAGGATGCATTGATAATCACTTTTGATTGGAATGTGAATGATGGAAACAAAGAAGGACCTGTAGTTGGTAAATTTGGCCTGGGCGATAGAAATGATGCCCAGAGATCTCATAGGATTTTGCAAGAATCATGACTTATTCATTGCAAATACCTTTTTTCAACAACATAAATGGTGACTACACACATGGACCTCACCAATGGAAAACACAGGAATCAAATTGAGTACTTCTGTTGAAAGAGATGATGAAAAAGCTCAATATCATCAGTTGGAACAAGGCCAGGGGCCAACTGTGGAACAGACCACCAATTGCTCATATGCATGTTCAAGTTGAAGCTGAAGAACATTAAAACAAGTCCACTGAAGCCAAACTACGACCGTGTGTATATCCCACCTGCATTTACAGACCATCTTAAGAACAGACTTAAGGCATTGAACACTAATGACCAAAGACCAGACAAGTTGTGGGATGACATCAAGGACATCATACATGAAGAAAGCAAAATGTTATTAAAAACATAGGAAAAAAATAAAAGAACAAAATGGATGTCAGAAGAGACTCTGAAACTTGTTCTTGAATGTAGAGTAGCTAAGACAAATGGATGAAATAATGAAGAAAAAGAGCTGAACAAAAGATTTCAAAGGTCGGCTCAAGAAGACAAAGTATTACAATGAAACATGCAAAGACCTGGAATTAGTAAACCAAAAGGGAAGAGCAGGCTAGGCATTTCTCAAACTGAAAGAACTGAATAAAAAGTTCCAGTCTCATGTTACAGCACTGAAAGATTCTAAGGGGAAAATATTGAAGGGTGCAGTGCAGGAAGCATCAAAAGAAGATGGAAGGAATATACAAAGTCACTGTACCAAAACGTATTGGTCCACGTTCAACCATTTCAGGACTGGGTTTAGCATATGATCAAGAATTGATGGTATTGAAGGAAGAAGTCCAGGCTGCACTGAAGGCTTTGGTGAAAAGCAATCACCAATGGTAAGAGACAATTTTCCATCGATGTCTCATGTTTCTGTTGCTATGAGTTGGAACTGACTCCAGGGCACCTAACAACAACAAAAACCTATTTATATAATTGATATGAGACACAAACTTTCCTCAGCTTCTAGAATATTTTAAAAATGAATTTTTCAGAATTCTTTTGAAATTAGAACAAATTATTTAACAGTCCATGTTGCATTCAGATTGCTATTGAGGGACATAATCACATAAAGTTCAAGCAGGACCTTAAATACACATATTATTTTCTGCCTCCTCCCATAAAAATGTAAATGCCTTGACAACAGTGACTATATCTGAGTGTAATTAATTCCTGTTCTAGTTGTTCCATTATTTGCATTAATCTAATTAAACGGTGATTTAAGTGTATCATGCAACTCTCTTCTTCCTTTCTCTCTCTGCCAATCCCATTACCATGAGGGGGAAAAAAATGGGTGTCTGTAACCAGACTGTTCTAAAAGTAATCAAAGGACGACAATATATCATTTTTTCAACATTATGCCTCCATCAACTCATACCCACAGAATCTAAGATAATGCACCCCACATAGCTCAGGCTTAGTGAGTGTTTGTTGCATTGTGTTGACTTGAACCAAGGACCCTATTCTACAGTCTGTAAGCCAAAAATTGTCTTAGTGACATGTTCAATAACACGTGCTGTGTTCTGAAAATAGAAAGCATTCATTTTTTCCCCCCAAAACAGTATGCAATCAACATTTCAGCTCAAAGACTTCTGTTCACTTATGATGATTCCGATACACAGCTGCATAAAACTGAGGCAAACATCTTATGTATCTCCACGAATAGGTTATTATGAGATAAGAAGTGAGTCAAGGAGTGCTTATTTTTTCTTCATTCGAGCACTTTTTTTTTTTTCCTAGTGCTCATTTTCATCCTTTTCGACAGGAATTTAGCAGCCAGAGTCTATGATGGAAATACTATTCATATAAGTTCCTCTGGAGGCTTAATCATCAACACAGTGCATTGGAACCACTCCGATCCTCTTTTCTAAATTAAACATTTCTTTCAACAACAAATGCGCAAAGTACAAAATGTTTCCGTACTCCTTCCACGTCCAAATCACCTCCTACAGGTACTAGAAAATGTGTGTCAATACGAATTAGCATCTACAACAGCTACTCGCCCGCCGCTCTGCGGTCTTGTACACAAAGGGTGAGAGAGAGGCGTGGGGAGGCTGGAAGGCGTCTCTGCACCGCTGGGCGAGGCGAAGGCCGCCCAAGTATCCTGTTGGGGAGCGCGGAACCGGCGCAGGGTGAACTTGGGGCTCGGAATATTCGAATGCCCGGGAAAAGGCTGTCCTGCCCCACAGAGCCTGGGAGAGGGGAGCGGAGTGCGTGCGCGAGCTGAGCGAGCTCTTACGTCGCAGTGAGATCTATGCTGGGATAATTAGAGAGGAGTTGGGCTGAGCCGAGACATCTTTGAGCAGCAGCTGCAGCAGCTAGAGCCGCAGCAGCAGCAGCCCGGCGGGGCGCGCCTGACTTCGGCCGCTCGGGTGCGCACTAGAGAGGTCTGCGCCCGCAGCAGCCGCCCCGCCGCGCCCACGTCCCGGGCGGGTCCGGGCGCACAAAGGCGGCGGCCGCACCGCGTGGCCTCCTTCCTCCGCGCGCTGAGGTCCCACTCCCTCCCTTCTCCTCTCCAGGAGGTGAGAATGGCTGGGCCAAGCGAAGACTTGGAGCAGCGGTGGCTCTAGCTCTGCTCCTTCACCCCTCCTGCTGGGGAGGCAGCGGGCTGCTGGTGGACGATGCGGCCGCGGCTGCTCCCGGCTGCACCCACCGCCCGGGTCCCCGCTGCCGCCCCTCTTCTTTGCCTGCTCCATCCCACCGAGAGGAGTTGATGCTGCTGTCGCCGCTGCTGAAGTCGCAGCTGATGGATGCTGGGGAGTGCCGCATTGCTTAGCGTCCCCGCCTCCGGGTTTGCTGGTAGGAGCCGGCTGCTCTTTCTTCTGTCTTGCTTTGGGGTTTTATAGAAAATATAGAGATATATTTATTTTATTCTGCACTCCCCTCCCCTTCCCCCACTCTGCTTTTGAAATGTGCATTCTCGGAAGAGATTTTTTTCCTCCCGCGGTAAGTCCGCTGAAATAAAGGGCTGGGAGAAGGGAGAAGTTGGGGGTGGGGTTGAGGGGAGCCCACGTCGGTGCCAACGCCACCAAAAACCCTGCTGGTGCCTTATGAGATCACGGTGTATTTAGGAGGGGAGGAGGGAAGGTGCGCTATCTGCAGAGTCTCCACCTAACTGGACCATAAAAACCCACTAAATTGGATCATAGAAATTTTAAATACAATCCCACAATTGTTTTTTAAAAATAGCATCTTCGAATAAGCAGAGGGAGAAATAAGCTCTTTCCCCCACCTCTTTCTCTTTCTTTTTCTTTCTGGCAAAGACGCTCTCTCTCCGCCCTGGAGCTCAGCGCCGAAGAGCCACCTTGTTATTAATCAGAATTTCCATCGTTATTCCTGGCAGGCGCATCCTTCAGTAGGGACGGCAGAAGCTTCACAGTGCTGGGGCTGAGATGTGCGTGGGGGTTGTTTTTCTTACATCTCGGAAGAGAAGAGAAGAGGACAGTACCAAGATCAGCACCACCCGTGCCGGGTAGGATTCGGGGTGTTTTGTTAGGAGAGAAGAAGAACAGAAAGGGGAGCGGTGGGCTGGCCCGAAGTCCTTATCCCTTTTAGGGGAAGGGAAGAGTGAACCAAAGTGGGGCATTGTTTTTTAGGTAATCAGGGGGAAGAAGTTTATATCGCCCACAGAAAAGCTGTGGGAAAACAGGAGCAACAGGGTACCGGATTGGACACCAGGACAGATCATTTCCTGTAAAGGAAAGGAAACAGAGAGTGGTGAGGTCTGGGGGCAAGTGTGGTAGTGGAAGGGACAGGTTTGTTGTAGGACAGTCAGCAAGAGGAAGTGAAGGCTCAGGAACAAGCAGAACAATGACTCATTTACAAGCTGGTCTCTCTCCTGAGACCCTGGAGAAAGCTCGCCTAGAACTCAATGAGAACCCAGACACACTACACCAGGACATCCAGGAGGTGAGGGACATGGTCATCACCAGGCCAGACATTGGCTTTCTACGCACAGATGATGCCTTCATCTTACGCTTCTTGCGGGCCAGGAAGTTTCATCACTTTGAGGCCTTCCGCCTCCTGGCCCAGTACTTTGAGTACCGGCAGCAGAACCTGGACATGTTCAAAAGCTTCAAGGCCACTGACCCTGGCATCAAACAAGCACTGAAGGATGGCTTTCCTGGGGGCCTGGCCAATCTGGACCACTATGGCAGGAAGATTCTAGTCCTTTTTGCTGCCAACTGGGATCAGAGCAGGTAAATTCTAAATCCCAACTTGTACCAGAGGTCTTTTTACTCCCCCATTTTCCAGAATTTACCCGGAGTTGTTTCATAGCTTTGATGATTCTGTTCATGTGGCTAGGAGAGAAGAGAAAATAGAACTAAGAAATGGGTTTTGGGAGGGTATTTTTACCTTTAAAACTGACTCCACTAGCACCCAGTTCTTAGTGCAGTTTTAAGTGCTACCTGAACCGTATTTATTGTGGTGCATTCTAAATCACTCAACTTCTAAATAAAGCTTCTAATTCATTCACCTCCTGAATAAGTTTCCTGGTCTGTGCAGAAATGAGTATGAGAATGGAAGCAACTTTTCCTCTTTCTTCTGAAAGAAATTCTTAAGCTAGACTCATGAACATCATCATCATCATTATATCACCATCATCATCATCATCATCAATCATCATCAGTATAGTCATCATCTCTCTCGTTAGTACTGAAATTTTATTTTTTAATCGTTTCCTGTGTTCAACCAAGATTGAGTAGTTTTATTGCTTGGGAACTTTTCTGCTTGGCGATGTGTAGATGAAGGAATAATACAATGTGTGTCACTTCAATGAGAAGGAAGAGTTGTACCCTCTGCCACTGAGAATGTTAACTGACGCTGAAAATAAATGCTGACTAGAGTGCTTGTTCTACACCTGTCACTAATCTAAAGAATATGTTCTCTCTCTGATGTGATTTTTCATTTTTTGGAAGAAAGTGGAAAACATTCAGATATGTCAGTTGGTAGACTTTTTGAGCTTTCTTGCTTCTTTAACGGGGGGAAGAACTATTCTTATTCCATTTATATTATTATAGAAAAATACAGATGACTTCTATTTTCTCAAAGAGAATTATTTTCTCAGACCAACAGATACAAGAAATTAGAAAAGAGTTTTGTGTCAAGTAGTTTCAGTTATGTTCAAAGTTAAATGTGTCTTATGGGACTTAAAACTGCTACCAGAGCTGTGAGTCATAAGAAGCTGTTTGTTAAAACACTGGTGTATCTTTAGTTCAGTGAACTGTGACTTTTGATGTATTTGCTTAGTTTAAAGCGTCTCTGGAGCAATTGTAAAAGACCTTCATGGACAATGGGAGAACTTATAATCTAGGCTGCTCAGAGTCTTGGGATCTTCGAATGTAAATTATTATAACAGTGTTTTTCCCTTTAATTGGTCACTTTTTCCCTGTAATTCTACATTAAGAACTACCCTGATTATTTAGATAGCTATAAAGAAGAATCATAAAACTAAGAAAATAACAGAGAGAGTAAACCATTGAGGGGAATGAAGTTTTGATAGAGACATTGGTTAGTTACAGAGATCTTACTCTACTTTTTATTAAAAAAAAAAAAAATTAGGTAGCAAAATTTAAAGGGCTACATACAAAATTCCATCATATGATCACTATTTCCCTTTAAGAAGTTTTTTTTTTTTTTTTCCATCTGAGGAGTATATTGTAAAAAAAAAATAGGGTCATGCAAATTAATATTTGTATCAAAACTGAAAAATTTTATTCAATAAACTCTAATATTCCATATGTCCTTTAGAAAGAAACTTTCTTTGTTGAGCTACAGTGAAATGGGAGCTATGCAAATTTTATATTTAAATATATCCTGTGGTCTGTTAGAGACATTATCAGGAAGGCAAATTGCATTTAGTGAGACATCAGACCTATCTATTTTCATTTATTTCTATAGATGAATTAATATTCACGCTAGTTCATAAACCTAATTAAGATGAAAGTCACTTATGGCTCTCATGTACATCACATGGTGATTTTTCTGGACTTACTAAAGAAATTTTTTTTAGTTGTTTATCTCATACTTTCATATAAAGAATGAGTTACTAATAATAAAAATCTCCCTGGAAATCAACAATGGGAGGGGATTTATTGATTGACATGTAATATTATTTTTATCGCACCTGAACAAAATCTTAAATATTATTTTTTAGTGTGTATGTAAAGTTAAAAATGAGAAGCTGTAGAAATATATGTATATCAAGACCCGTAGACTAATAATTGTGAGTTCAATTTCTATGACTGGAAATGAACAGGTATAATAAAGAAGTTACAGTACATCAAGGTCAAAAAGTATAGAAATTAAGTAGAGTTTGTCAAAAATTCAGTTGAATTTCCTCCTCCTTTTTATATTCTTCTAACAAGAGTTCTCTCCTTCCTCACACCCCAAATCTACACACACCCAATGACAATGACTAGTGGATAAATAGGCCTAACCTTTTGGCATCCTCTGTAAACCTTAATCACTGGGATATGTATGTAAGAACTGCCTCTTTCCTCCTCTGAAACCCACAAGACAGCTGTATTTTTGGCAGAGCTAGGGTGCCACCAGCCTTTCTCTTATCTTTGGCCTGAATCCCCTTCTTCCACCCTGCAGCCTCAGGGTTTACCTGTCTTGACTGCTACAGAAGTTTCCGCCGCCTTCCCTAGGTGTTTAACCTACTGCTGCTTTGTCAAGTGAATATATTATGTGCCAAATTCCCTGATGCTCATACCTCCCCTCCTCTGTGACTGTGGTGTCCTCATCTTCCTTGTCCTGACCATTCCAGTCCAGGAAAATGGGCTATCTTCAGAAGAATGCATATCTGAACACAATTTTGACCATATTCCTTGAGTTGTTAGTAAATCATCTTGTTCTCAACAACTTTTTAAAAAAAGTAGCATTGTTTTAAAGAAACAATAGGTGGGAAATATAGATTATTACATAGGGACATTCCAGAAATGAGGTAGAAGAAGATGTCCCCCTTTATTTGGAAACAGGTTATTGTCAACTTCTCTAGCACAAAGGAAAAAACAAGATTTTGATAAATTTTGAAAAAAATTCGTGAAGACCTCTGAAAAATTGATCTGTATAACAAAACCACTAAGCCTGTATTATTATATTTCTAACAGCACCCAGACTAGAGTATAAATGCTCAATAAATATTTGTTGAATTAATAGTTACACATTAAAAAACAAAAATCAAAAAACTTAAGTAGGAAGTTCTCTGATATAGCTTTCTTCCATATTAAATTTGTAGGATAGTTTTCTGTGCTCCTCAGGAAACTGAAAACAGTAATGTATGTGAGATGGTAACTATAAATAAAATAGTGTCTCTTTCTGCCACAACATAATACAGGCCAGCTTCAGGTTGTTTTAAAGAAATGGAGTACTTCCAAAGCCATTAGGAGAGGCATGGAGTCTTCGGGAAGACAAAGGTAAAACCATAATATTTACAGTGCACCCACCTTCCGACAGGTTTAGAAAAAATAAAATAATTGAAATACTGAAAGGCTTTCATGTGAAAATGATTTCTGCTTGGTCTGTGGTTCTTTAAAAGAAAAAAGGCTCAGGTGATTTATTACATTTATTGAGAAGGGTGTACCTTGGAAAAAAACAAACAACAACAACAAAGAAAACAAACCTGTTGCCTGTCAAGTTGATTCCTGCTCACAGCGACCCTATAGGACAGAGTAGAACTGCCTCATAGGGTTTCCAAGGAGTGGTTGGTGGATTTGAACTGCTGACCTTTTTGGTTAGCAACCAGGCTCTTAACCGCTGTACCATTTGGGTTCCATACCTTGGAAAAGATCCTTATAATTTTATCTTCTTTCTCTGAGATTGTCTAACATAATTTCTGAAAACAAATGTAAACTCCACAAAATAAAGAACCGTTGGATTGTTACACTGTATCACTAGGCTGCAGCAGCCTTTCACGTGTTACATACTATGTTTCTGTCCTTAGTGATAGCACCCTGCCTAGGACATAGTAGATATCTTCACGTGGTCCACCTGATTTTATCAACAGAAGCTAGAAGAGATAAATAACACTACTTCCAAAAAAGTAAGTTTGGAATGAAAGTAGATCAGAGTTTAGGCCCTAGGGTATAAGAGCGGGTACCTGAGAAGTTGAAAGCCACTGGCATCATAATTATTGGGAATATTCATGAGTAAAATTGTGTCACCTAAAATATAATGACATGTTGTCTGAGAGTTGGCCTGTAAGTTGTCAGTTAGCCTATAAGTAGTATTTATTTCCATAATCCTCATTAGACTCGTATTAAAGTTTGCTATACTTCAGTACAGTAAACAACTGTTTATCTGGAATCTGGTTAAAAGCCATTAGAAAACAATTACATACAGTTATATACAGCTAGAACTCCAATGATTCTTAAAATAGTGGCAATTCACAAAGGACTGACCGTTTTGCACTGTCTTTGGCTTGTCATAACGGACATTATCACTTATAGTATTGAAGTTCTGGAAGAGTTAGAAGACAGACTGAAAATTTCCTAAAAGTCAGTTTGTTTTTTGTATTGTGTGGCTTTTTCATAAAAAATATAATTTATGTAAATGGTCAGCTATTTGTGGTTTCAGTTAGAATTATGATTATGCTCCAATTTACTTAAATAGTGCAGCCAATCATTAAAAAAAAAGCATGGCAATGACAGCCTAAAGTTTAAAAAAATAGCTATAGACTATAGAGGTTTGCTTTAATCTCAGTCACAAAGCTTCAGCCTTCTCTGGATACTTATAAAAAAAAGAAAAAAGAAAAAAATGACTAGGAATAGGTTAAAACAGACTAGGACAATTAACTAGATAATTAAGAAAAAACACTCATATGCAATAATCTTAAAACAAAAACAAAAAAGAGGAGGCTGATTTTTTTTTTTTTTGGCCTGATATTTCAAGACTTCTTGTCTCAGTTGGTTAAAGTATTCATATATTTCTCAACTTTTTAGTTCACAGTGTCATATATATGTGGCAGGACCAGGGATCTTTAGGATCCCAGAGGCATCACTGTGCTGTGTTGTGGGTGTTTTGAGATTAGGTCAAAACTAGAAATAGTGGGTGTGGATTCCATGAAGTTTCTGTCCTTTCAGAGCTTTCTTATTTGGAGATGGGCTCTTATAACCAATAACCTGGAGGATGCAGTTTATTCCAAAGTATATTTTTGGTTCATACCATGGAAAGTGGGTGAGGAAAAAAAAATGTCCTGAGAAATGTTAGTGAAATATTGTGACAAATCTCTGAAAAAAATAGGACAGTATCTAAAAACTGGGTCAATATGCAGTAATTAATGAAATAATCCCAAAATAACAGCAAAAGCCAAGAGTGCCAGCCTTCAGTAGGTCGTTGATTAGATCAGGCCAGAACCAGGCTATTTTCATGTTTCAGATAAAGCCGTTGCCGTCGAGTCAATTCCAACTCATAGCGACCCTATAGGACAGAGTAGAACTGCCCCATAGAATTTCCAAGGAGCGCCTGGTGGATTTGAACTGCTGACCTATGTTTCAGATAGGCGACTTTAAACAAGAGTGAAGAGGAGCAAAGGATTTGAGGTTACTACAGTGCACTGAAATGATGCTTCAGAAGAAATATTTAAAGATAGTTTAAAACATGAGCCAAGAGTTAGTTATTCATAAATTATCTTGAGTAAATTAATACATTTCCCCCATTCTGAGGAAAAAAAATTGAGCCTTTTTATATCGCTAAAGGCAGGCACATGTATTTGACTGTCATAGTTAGTGGGGCTGTTGGCATGAGGAAAAAGGATGTCCCTGTATGTTGGGTCCTTATGACATCAACTAACAAACTGAGGGAATAATTCTTCTTTCAAATTATTATTTTTTAAATAGACTTCAGTCAAGCATTTACTATACATGTAAAAATTTAATAGATACTAGGGGCAAATAAGGATGTTTAACATATGCTTTGCACTATCAAGGCACATACAACCTCTATGGGAAGAAAAAAAATATGAAAAACTAACTATCAGAGAGGTCGTAAGTGCTTAAATGAGGGTATTGTTTGTCAGTGCTGGAAGTTCAGTGCAACAGGACAGCTACAGATTGTAGGGAAAATATCTGCTTGGTTAACTAAATTTCATCTTTTATTGTTTGATTTTATTTATTTATTTGTTCACTTGCTTATTTTAAAGAAGTTTTATAGCCTTTTTTTTTTTTTTTTTGGTGCCCGGCACAGTTCTAAGCCCTTTACAAGGTTATTAAATCTTTATAACAATCATGAAAAGTAGGTATTGTTAATATTTGCATTTTGCAGATGAGCAAACTGGAGGCACAGAACAGTTAAGTATTTTGCCCATGATTCCACAACTAGTAAATGAATTGGTCAATTTTTGTGTGTGTGTGAGTGTGTGTGTGTGTGTGTGTGTGTGTGTGTGTGTTTAGTTACCAGTTTAAATCTAGGGAAAAGCAAATGTATCAAAAAAAGCAAGCTCTGATAATTAAAAATAATTCATCTCTGGTTTAGAAAATCTTTTTTTTTTTTAAAATGGGGAAGAAATTCATATTTTTATTAGACTTTTCAACGGGAATGCTTTATGCCAGAAGAAAATGGAGTAACATGTTTCAGACACTCAAGGAAAGAAAATATGACCCCAGGATTTTACAAGCAGCCAAAATGACTTTCAGAATCAAAGGTCACAGGCAAACTGCTGTCAATATACAAGAACTCAGGAAGTGTTGTACACATGAGCCTTTCTGGCAGAATCTACTAGAAAATGAGTTTCTGATAATGTAATGACTAGAGAATCATTGACAAAAGAACTAGTGGTGGCTATTAAATATTTATTTACTTGTAGAAATAAGATTAGATGACGTTTATAAGAGGGAAAATACAGTATGTAATGGTTATATGCATTAACAATACTGATACAGTACAATTATATTACACATCTATTTTTTTAAAAGGTGGGGAAATGAGGAAAGTATACACAAGAAATGATTTAATTGTTTTCAGTAATCACATAAGTGGTGATTACTCCCTGTTCTGAGGCTCTTGTGTGCATAATAAGCAATAAGACAAATGAATAATTATATAATATTATAATAATCTTACCTCCAGTGTTCTTGAGAACCAGGATTACTCTTGGTGTGGAAAGGAGAAGCAAGTTAGAAAAGGTTATGTAAAAATCACGTAATACTGAATTTATGAACTGGAGGTAATATATGTACATGTGTCTGTCTATTTGTCTATCTAATCTAATCTATCCTGGTACTGTCCACAGGAAAGAATTAGAAACAGTGACCAACCAGTAGCACCCAGGTTATAGCCTCGCAATACCGTGTACCACTAAAAGAAAGCAGGGCTTCTTAGAGAAATATTGATTTTAGTTAGTTTAGAAAATTTTGATTAAACATCACATGATAGACAATTATGAACAGAAAATTAGGGTGGAAGAATTAATACTCTGAAGGCAAAGACTTTGCAAACCAGGCACTTGCTTAGAATAATCTTATGTTTATTCCTGAAAAGAATAGAGTTGCCTGTCTCATATGTTTGTATTTTTGTGGCACAATTTTATCTTTTTTTTTTTTTTGGTGGCATTAGGTGAGCATTTTTTAAAAACTTTTTTTTTCGAAGAAAGATATTTTTCCTTTGGATGTTTTATTACCAGATTCTCTCATTCTCACTCACTTACATTCCCACAGCAGTAAAACGAATACGAGACTCAGACAGCTAATCTCCTGTGCTCCGTGATACAAGCCAGACAGACGAATGTTTTGGAGTTCATATTTCCTCCAGGGTTTGCAGACATCACTACTTCCCCACTTGTCTCCTGTGAATGTCTTACTGCTTTTCTTCCACCAAAACCCCTTGCCGTGGTCAAGTTGGAGGGTGCCCTGGTACAGAAACCACTGGCAGAGGGCCAGTCATTATTGACGTCCTGATATCCTATCTCTGACACACATATTAAGCCACTGAGACATGAAAAAGCAGAACAGCTACTCACCAAACCCTGTTCTAGGTATGAGCCACCACACGCCGTAGAAAGAACACTGGTTTCCACTCAGAAAGACCTGGCTTTTAATTCTCTTCTTCCTCCCCTGGTGATTTTGGGCAAATTGCATAAATTCTCTGAGAACCTGTGTCCTCATCTCTAAAATAATAGGAGCAAAGCCAGCCTAGTGACCTTAGACTGTTTTGAGAATAAGATAATGCTTTGGAAATGGCTTTGGAAATCTTAAACTATTAAACAGATAGAGGTGTTATTATAGGTGTTATCATTATTACCACTTAGTAATACAAAACACCTAGATGGGTTCCCCAGCTTTAGCACTAGCAATACCCTGAGGCATGAATAAAGGTGGTTCTCCTTGTCTCTCCCCCAAGCACATGTCTGATTGGAATTCCTTCAGACATTAGAAAATGCGGCTTAATAAAAACTGAGGAGGGGAGGCAGGCTTAATGAAGAATTTAATATTGGCTGATTGATTTAGTGACAAAGGGAAATTGCTGGCTGTGGTTCCCGTAAATGTGATGCTAAGCTGTGAGTTCTTCTCTGTCTGGCTGAGAGAATTGGTAAATAAGAAGGATCTGACCTGTTTGTGGTTTTAAGCTGTGGTGGAGGAGGAGATGCTGTGAACCTCGGAGAGGATCACGGGGCAGTTAGCCACCAAGGACCTTGCGTGCCAGAGACAGAAGCAGAGGCAGGGAGAAGAAGCTTCTTTGCTCTTATTAAATAATATTTTGAAAGTACTTGCAGAACTCACTTTTTCCCCGTTAACTTTTCCTGTAAAAAGGGAGGAGTGCCTGGCTGCAGGCAGGGTGCTGGTACCTCTGCAGCGCTTGTCCCTGATCTGGTCTAGGAAGGTGTTTTGCATTGCCCTTTGAGCTGAAAGAGAATCTTAAGTGTATAGTATTATTCAAAAATGATGTCGTTATGTCATTTTGATGACCTTTGTAGGAGCATGTAACTCACTATGGTCTGTGCCCCGGGAATAATTTGACTTCTACATATTATTATTAAATTAAGAACTTAAGTGTTTGGGGACAGAAGATAACCACTGATGGTTAAATGCTTTAGAATTTCAGAGGTGGGAGAGAAAGCATACTGGTGCCTTCAGCAGGTGGAGACATTCTCACAGAGGAGGTTAAGCCTGGGATGGTCTCAGAGAAGGGCAGAATTTAGATAAAGTGAAAAGGAAGAGGAGCCTCCCCAATACATGTCAGTGAAGGCATGGTGGAGGAGTATACCGGTTTGTTTGGGGATGGGCACGACTAGACCTCAGTAGCTGTGGTGAGCCTGCGTATGGGTGTGCCTGGGTAAGAAAGCTGGATTACTCAGGGACCAGTGGGTTTTCTAACCAGCCATCCAGGTTTTAGAATCATTAGTCTCACAATAGGAGATAGGCAGGATTTCTGGAAGAGAAAGAGGAGAGAGAAAGAAAAAGAAAGAGAGGAAGTGGATAGGAAAGTTAGATGCCCAAGACATTATAAAGGAAAAGGAAAACAGTTGAGACTTAGTGACTTGTAGGGGGAGATGGAAAGGGAATATTCAGGAATGATTCTTTATTAATTGACTCCAGTAGGCAATTCCAGAGGGGAACTTGGTTGGGGAAGCAATAGGATGAGCTTAAAATTAACAGGAAGTGTTTCAGGTAACATGGAGTCACTAAGGTGCTGATGTTCTGATGGCAGCCAGAACAATGAGACTATTGCCCAGGAGTGATGCTGGGTCTGGGGATATAGGTTTGGAACATTCACTAACCTGTTGGCATTGGACAAATGGATGAATGCATGGCTCAGTAGGTCAGTGTGAAACTACATGATGAGAGAAGGGGATCAAACTCTATTTCCACATATGGGTGGTCAGAGAAGAGAGTGGAGCCAAAGAAGAGATATATGGAGTGACCAGAAAAGCGAGAGGAGGAAAAGTTCAGTGTAGCATTATGAAGCCAAATAGAAGGAAGAGTTTCAACAGCAATGATTATAAAATGATTATAGCAAATATTTATTGAGTCCTATGGAAACTCAGTGGCATAGTGGTTAAGCGTTCAGCAGTTAGAATCCTCCAGCTGCTCCTTGGAAACCCTATGGGGCAGTTCTGCTCTGTCCTATTGGGTTGCTATGAGGCAGAATTGACTCGACCGCAACAGGTTTTGTTATTATATGTCAAGTGCTATTAAAAGCTTTACATGTATTTTTCTTATTTCCATTTTATCTTCACAACAATTTTATGAAGTTAGGAAAAAATGGCTGAAAAAATGCAAAAAGCAAGTATAGAATATGTGATTGTGGAAAGAATAAAAATCATATACGTAATTGGAGAAATTATGGAAATAAATATCTATTGTTTACTTTGTCCTGGGCACTGGACTAAATACTTTCTAAAACCAAACCTTTTAAGCCTATTCTGACTCAAGGTGGCCCCATGTGTTACACAGTAGAACTGTGTTCCATAGGATTTTTGGTTAGTAGTCAAGAGCTGTTTGTATCACCCAGGGACAGGGCCAGGTTACCCAATAAGTAAGGTATGCATAGGCTTATTTATGCATACTTGCTAATCTGTAGTAAACAGATGAAATTGTTCATAGATTAGTAAATACACACAGGTAAGCCAGTGCATACCTTGCTTAATGTAAGCCAGTGTGTATCTTGCTTACTGGTTAATTTGCCCCTGCCCACGGATGATGTAGTTCAAGGAGGTAACATTTTATAAAGAGGAAAAGAAGGTTTAGTGAGGTTCAGAACTTCTTCAAGGTACAAGATCAAGCCTGGATTAGAAAAGCATGCAAAAGTCCCCATTTTTATTTTGTATTTGTTATAGATGTAGGTTTTCCATTGAAGAACAATAGACTGATCGAATAAAAATACCACAAATCATGAATTCATGAACATACATCCTACTGTACAAGGCAGACTGATTTTATAGCTGAGAAAATTTCAGAAGAATTAGATGCTTTCCTCCTAATTGCACAGTTATTAAATAAGAGCTATGCATTCCAGAGTCTTCTCCGTATAGTTTTTGCACATTATAGTAGCTTTGATTTCTTTCAAGAGCAATAGTCTATAAAGTCTTGTGTCAGAGCTATAAAATTTCTTGCTGGTGCCGTGACTTCTTCTTACTACAAACAATACATCATCCTCCCAAAGCTGATTTCAGATTCAAGTTTTACTTAATGCTATTTTGGGAAGCACAATCAGGAGACAAGAGCTGCATTAATGTGTTAGTTTGTTATTTATGGCTTTCTTCCAACAAAGAAGGGAAAAAGAGTGATGGTGGAGTTCATACAATTGTATGAACTCCAAAATGTGAATGTGGGGAAACTTTGTAGAGATTACTAATTTGTAAATGATCACAGTTAAAAATAATTTCAAAGAAGAGAATGATGGCAGGAATCCCGAAGAGATACAATTCAGAGATGCTCCATTTCTTTGGAAGGTATTTTATACACTTTGGCAAGATCTTGTATAATAATGCTAAGCTTAGGAGTAGCCTGCTGAGCTGCTAATAGTAATAATGTGTTATGTTTGACAACAGAGTGAGTCAAGAGGGCTTTTTTGCCTGCCCTTGGAATGCAGCTAGCTAGGATATTTTTATGTTTGTTTTTTAAATTTATGAATTAATATGATTTATATATATAAAGATCAAGGAGCCCTGGTGCTGAAAGGGTTAAGTGCTCACCTGCTAACCAAAGGGTTGGTGGTTTGAACCCACTAGTGGCTCTGCTGCAAAAAACCTGCTGCCATCCAGTCAATTCTGACTCATAGTGACCCTATAGGACAGAGTAGAACTGCCCCACAGAGTTTCTAAGGAGCACCTGGTGAATTAGAACTGCCAACCTTTGGTTAGCAGCTATAGCACTTAACCACTATGCCACCAGAGTTTCCCTAGAGCCTAGAAAACCCTGTGGGTCGGTTCTACTCTGTCACATGGGGTCTCTGTAAGTCGAAATGGACTTGACAGCACCTAACAACAACAACATACAAAGATAATTCTCTTTTTGGAGCAAGATATTTTATATCTTATATTTGATACATACATAAAACTTGGTTAGATTTATTCTTGAAAACTTAACAAACCTGCTTTTCTTCATTGCTTATACTGTGACTTGCCTGATTTTATTTCCTTTGAAACAACGATGTGTGTTTAAAATTTTCTGTTGATTTTGATGCAGTTTAGAAAAACCATCCTTCAAGGCTATTACTTAAAACAAATTACCTCTTGTCTTCAGCGCTTACTGGTGTCATGATTTCTTCTCACTACACACAATGCACCATCCTTCCAGAGCTGATTTCAGGTTCAAGTTTCACTTAATGCTATTTGGTATCCTTATAGCAAGAATGATCATCCTCACGGTGAGATGAAAGTTCTGCGTTGGCCTCTCCCAATGTTTTAATTTTCTTAGAAAATCTGATCTTTAGGAACTGCTTGTGAAAACCCCTTTTCCCTTTATCATTCTTTTGTGAGGAGAGAAACCCCTACTGTTATTGAAAAGAAAGTCCTGGGATTATGCTGCCCTTACCATATCATTATGAATTTCAGAAATGAAATTATTAATTTTTTTTTGAGGGGGGTCTACATTTTAACCTGAAATATCTTCTTTCTTCTCCAACTTTCCAGTTTGTGTATGTTATAGGCTGTGGGTCATTATGCTGTGTTAAGCTATTAAATTTAAGAAAGAGGGAGGGCAGCCATGAAGTGACAAAATTATTCGGCCATGCAGATGTCACAATTTTAAAGATAAATAAATAGTAGAACTACACAAAGTTCCATTTTAATATATATTCAGGAACTATTTTCCGATGTCACACTCCTAGGCCTATAATAGCCTGTCTGCTTTCCAGAGGTTTAAAAACAGTCCCTTGATCCTTGCCCTTTACAATGTAATATGCTGTCCTAAAGACCATCGTTCACTTTTTAAGTAAAATACAGTAACGAATATTCTCCAGTTCTGATTATACCCCACCGAGTACACTACATCTATGGTTACCAATAAAACAAAAAGTATGCGATGTGTATACTACAACCAACATTTATTGACGCTCTACTGTGTACCTAAACCGTTAAAAAAAAAAACGTTGCTGTTGAGTCGATTCCGACTCATAGCGACCCTAACTGTGTACCTACCATTGTACAAATGCTTTCACTTGCATCATCTCTTTGGCTCCACCCTATGAGACAGAGTTAGTTATAGTTACTCCCGTTTTTTTTTTTTTTTTTCCAGGTGAAGGAACTAAACTTCAGAATTATAAATCAATGACATGTCCGGGCTCATACAGCTAATGAGGGGGAGGGAGGAGATCCCATTTTGAAGTCTTCTGATGCAATGTCCTTGCTAGGTTAGTGCTGCTGTCCAAAAGGAGATCCTATTCCAAACTATTGATTTTACAGATGAAGAAATGAGGCCCAGAGAAAGTGAGGAATTGCCTGAAATTCCACAGTTATTCTTTTCTTTATGAAGTAGTATGCTTCCTCCATTCGCCTCCAAATGTTTTTAAAAGTAAAAATAGAACTACCCCTCTTTATGTACTCACTGTCTCATACTGTCTCCCTGGTGAGCCCATCACTTCCACTCAATGCAGAGAATTTCTACTCCTAATCCACCCACCCCCACATTGCACCTCTTCCTCAAGGTCCAGATTTATCTCTAGTTTTTCCTGAACATCTCCACCCAGAAGATGGAGATGTCTCAGAAGAAAAAACTTGAAATGCAGACTATAAAAAGTTGAAATTGTTAGTATCTTCCATAGATTTACTGATTCCCATTAAATACTGTAATTTCCTGAGGATTTCCTTCTCAAAGTAATTATTTTGCTTTTCTCTCAGCTCTGACTGCATTATCTCCATTGCTTTCTTGAGTTTAGTGTCTATATGCTTTTGATTCTAGAATCTTCAGCCTTGAGCCCCTCCTGAGTTCAGAAGCTATTTTTCTGAGATATTTACTTTATATATCTCTCTGGGTGTTCTACGTATTTCTTAACAACAAGTTCTATTCAAACCCCTACGCTTCTAGCTGTCCCAACTATGTTTTTTTTTTTTTTTGCATTATTCATTCTGATGAATGATTTTTACCATTTACTCAGGCTCTGAAACTAGAATCTGTATGTCATTCTTTACTCTCCCTTCAGTCTTATCCCCCACATTTAATTATCACAATTTAACAAATTTACAGTGCTTCTTAAATTTGGTTTCTGTCTTCATTCTTATTGCCAGTACCTTAATCAAGGCCTACCATCTACAACTAATGTCTTTTTTTTTAAATTGTGCTTTAAGTGAAAGTTTACAAGTCAAGTGAGACTCTCATACAAAAATTTATAAACACCTTGCTATACACTCCTAATTGCTCTCCCCCTAATGAGACAGCATACTCCTTCCCTCCACTCTCTGTTTTGCCATCTATTTGCCAGCTTCTGACCCCCTCTGCCCTCTAATCTCCCCTCCAGACAGGAGATGCCCACATAGTCTCGTGTGTCTACTTGGTCCAAGAAGCTCATTCTTTACCAGTATCATCTTCTATCCCATAGTCCAGTCCAATCCCTGTCTGAAGAGTTGTCTTTGGGAATGGTTCCTGTTTTGGGCTAACAGAAGGTCTGGGGACCATGACTTCCAGGGTCCTTCTGGTCTCAGTCAGACCATTAAGTCTGGTCTTTTTATGAGAATATGGGGTCTGCATCCCACTGCCCTCCTGCTCCCTCAGGGGTTCTCTGTTGTGATCCCTGTCAGGGCAGTCATTGGTTGTAGCCAGGCACCATCTAGTTCTTCTGGTCTTAGGCTGGTATAGTCTCTGGTTTATGTGGCCGTTTCTGTCTGTTGGGCTCATAATTACCTTGTGTCTTTGGTGTTCTTCATTGTCCTTTGCTCCAGGTGGGTTGAGACCAATTGATGCATTTTAGATGGCCGCTTGCTAGCGTTTAAGACCCCAGACACCACTCTCCAAAGTGGGATGCAGAATATTTTCTTAATAGATTTTATTATGCCAATTGACTTAGATGTCCCCTGAAACCATGGTCCCCAAACCCCTGTCCCTGCTACGCTTGCCTTTGAAGCATTCAGTTTATTCAGGAAACTGCTTTTGGTTTAGTCCAGTTGTGCTGACCTCTCCTGTACTGTGTGTTGTCTTTCCTTTCACCTAAAATAGTTCTTATCTACTATCTAATTAGTGAAAAACCCTCTCCCTCCATCCCTCCCTCCCCCTTCTCATAACCATAAAAGAATATTTTCTTCTCTGTTTAAACCATTTCTTGAGTTCTTAGAATAGTGGTCTTATACAGTATTTGTCCTTTTGCAGCTGACTAATTTCACTCAGCATAATACCTTCCAAGTTCCTCCATGTTATGAAATGTTTCATGGATTCATCATTGTTCTTTATCCATACGTAGTGTTCCATCGTGTGAATATACCATAATTTATTTATTCATTCATCCCTTGATGGGCACCTTGGTTGCTTCCATCTTTTTGCTATTGTAAACAGTGCTGCATTGAACATAGGTGTGCATATATCTGTTCGTGTAAAGGCTCTTGTTTCTCTAGGATATATTCCAAGGAGTGGGATTGCTGGATTGTATGGTAGATCTATTTCCAGTTTTTTAAGGAAGCGCCAAATCAATTTCTAAAGTGGTTGTACCATTTTACATTCCCACCAGCAGTGTATAAGTGTTCCAGTCTCTCCACAACCTCTCCAACACTTATTGTTTTGTTTTTTGGATTAATGCCAGCCTTGTTGGAGTGTATAACAGATGTCTTTACATTCTAGTACAGTCCCATTTAACAGGAAGAAACATTTATTAAGTTTCTGTAACCTGCCAGGTACTGTGGTAAGGTGCAAGGGGAAAAGAGATAAAAATTCAGCCCTAAATTTGGGTGGCTTGTGTAATAATAGGCAAATTTCCATTTTGTTTTTATTTATCTGCTTTTCTATCCCTTCATTCTTCTCTTTTTTTTTTTTTGTCTTTATGATACAATTCAATGCAAGTAATTAAAGTTTGTTGACTCTTTTAACTGTAGCTATTCAAATATGGGGAGCCCTGGTGGCACAGTGTTTAAGAGCTTGGTTGCTAACCAAAAGGTCAGCAGTTCATATCCACCAGCTGCTCCTTGGAAGCCCTATGGGGCAGTTCTACTCTGTCCTGTAGGGTTGCTATGAGTTGGAATCAACTCGAAAGCAATGAGTTTGGTTTTTTTTATGAGTTCAAATACAGTGGTCTTTTTTATTGATGAAACTTTTTGAGATATCATTCTCAAATTTTTCCCTATGAAGAAGATGTAAAATATCAGTATCATTGTGAGCATTCTTGAGATATTTAAAAAATACCATACTAGTTTTTTTTGGTAGTTGAAATGAGATTTTAAGAAAGCATAGGGAAGCCAGAAGGTACATTAAATTATTGTAAAATATGAAACTAGCTGGTATTTTCAAAAACATTGTAGTTTGGTAGAATACATGTTAAATTCTAATATGTTCAATGAGCACATATAGAATAGAGTAAACCTCCTCTTCAAAGAAGGTTTTAAAACAAAATCATCATCTTCAAATTCTTGAAGTATTTTAAAGGAAATTTTTAGTGTGCTAAAAGGTTTCTGTGTTTTCTATAATAGTGGCTGTCAGAATTAACGCAGTGCTTCTCTGTTGCTGATAGGTACACACTGGTGGATATTTTGCGTGCCATCTTACTTTCTTTAGAAGCCATGATTGAAGATCCTGAGCTTCAGGTGAATGGATTTGTTTTGATCATAGACTGGAGTAACTTCACCTTCAAGCAAGCTTCTAAACTTACACCAAGTATGCTGCGATTAGCTATTGAAGGCCTTCAGGTAAAGATTTACGAATTACCTAGTTTTCGGTTTCCCATGTCCCTTACTGAGTGGTTTAATTAACGTCTTTTGTCTCATCTATTCAAATAATAAAGTATCTTACTTACAGAATAATAAAAATAATTTTTAAAATAATTTTCCAGCACAAACATTACAACGCTTACTGAACAAGGGATTAGAGCAGAAAAGCTGAAGAACGCGGGTCTTTTAACAGTTAGATGACAGTATGTGGCGCTTGATACATCCTTACTTCTCACCATGTCTAAACATAAATACAAGTGACAAGCTTGATAATCAAAACAATTTTTATCCTGATAATCAAAACAAGCAACATCTTTTGGATTTTAGTTACTGAGCAATTTAAGGTTTGATTTTTGCTGGGTTTTCTTTCCTGTTCTATGTATATTTGTTAAGTGGCTATATACTTGCTTCATTATTCCATTTAACGCAGTAAATTTGGGATATGATCAGGAATATCTTCATGTTGCCTAAAAAACTGTTGGAAAGTTATTCAGTATGTTTTTTTTTGGTCTTTATGATATAAAATCACTGCTTTGACTTATTTTTTGGACTTAATTGGGGCTTATGTTGTCTATTTTTGGAGGGGGAGCCGTCACATGCACTTTATGTAGACACAGCACATCTTCCAGTGAAAGATGATTCTTTAACTGATTTGGAATTATAAAATGGGGAAATAATTATTATTTGGTGCCATTTCATAAATCTGCTATTGCCATTTTCTTTTTCACTTTTAGAATGTCTATCTTTTGCTTTCTAGTTTGCTCCACACTTTGTATATAATTTTCATGGAGTAGATTTCAAACTTTTAAAAAGGATTTTCAAATTACTTCTTGAGTGATGCTATTCATTATTTGCTTTTGATATTTTCGACATGTATTTTAGAAGTTTGCAAGTCAGGAGTTAATGTTTTCTAACTTTTATCACTGAAAATATTACTTGCTTTCGAATCACCCAGTTATATTTGTCATTTATTACACTAGGATGTTAGACCTTTCTGTTTATGTTGAATAAATCAAAATTATCCAGATCCCTCTTGTATAGTAATTTCTGACTGTGTCTATAAAACTTTTAACCAGTTGCCATCAAGTTGATTTCGACTTATAATGACCCTATAGAACAGAGTAGAACTGCCCCATAGGGTTTCCAAGGAGCGGCTGGTGTATTTGAACTGCTGACCTTTTGATTAGCAGCCAAACCCTTAATCACTGTGCCACCAGGCATCTAATTGATGACTCTAAAAGGACCACTTCTGCAGGTGGCAGAGCATATTAACCAAACTGAATTCACAGTTTGATTTCTGCCTCTGGAGTTGGTATGACACACTGATCCCTTTTCTCTGGATAGGCTTTTTATCCTGAAGCAAGTTTCCTGATTTGCCCTTGGTGTCAAGCTTGCTCTTGTTGTGTCTTTAACAACACCTTTTTTAACTTCACAGAGAACGTTGAAAAGGGTTGCAAAAGGGCATAAGACAAGGCTTGTTTAGAGGTACTTTTATCCTGTAGTATCAGGATTAATTCTGCCCTATTGCCAGGGATATATAAAGTGTTCTTCAGTTTGTAAAGAAAATTGGTTACCAGCCACCATGTTACTTAACACAGAATGATAGCCTAGCCTGTAATATTTTTTTCCCCTAATTAATTTGTGATCTCTTTTTGCACTAGTGGTAGGCTAGGCTTTCAGTTGCATGAAGGATTCATGTTGTTGTCAGTTTCCATTGAGTATATTCTGACTCATGGCGATCTCATGTGTGCAGAGTAGAACTGCTCCATAAGATTTTCAGGGCTATGACCTTTTGGAAGCAGATCTCCAGACCTGTCTTCCGAGGTACCTCTAGGTGGGTTCTAACTACCAACCTTTTAGCTAGTAGTCAAGCACTTAACCATTTGTGCTACCAAGGGTCTCCTGCATGAAAGACTAGAGAAGTCATATTATTCCCCAAGCAATTTTAAAAGCCACCTCAAAGTTAGATTCAGTATTATCTGACAACTTATATACCTTATTGAGTCATTTAATAGTAGGGTGATAGGTCATTGTAGGGTGACAAACTGACAACTTGGTCATGTTTGGGAGCTTCCCCGTTAGCCATGGCCATAATCAGGACAAGTTCTTTAAGTGCTTCATGTGAGCATAGCAGAAGCTACAGTCAGGTTAAACCTCAGGGCTTGTGCCTAGAGAGGGAGATGATCTCCCATATCAGCATGGACCTGCACTGGCTACCTATGTGGGACTGCCTCATCTCTATTCCCCAGAAACATCTCAGTCCCCTTCTCTTTTCTCCGAGGACACAGACTGAGTAAACAGGGTTGATTCCTCTTACTTGGCAGTTGTAAAGCCACTTAAAATAACTGAGCTCTTTCTGGGAATAATTTTGACATGTTATTAACTTTTAAACCCAAATTTTCTCCAATTCAAATTGATTTTTTATGGTGTGTTTGTGTGTGTGCATATAGCATAAAAAATCAATATCTATGTCTATGTAAATCAAAAACCACTGGTAAATCTGAATAGGAATGAAAGATGCACTACAGGTGTTTCATTGGGAGATGTATGATTTCATATTTAGTCTCTTATTGAAGTGACATTTACTAACTTTTCCAATCAAGTCCCTGTTGTACTTTGCATTTACTATATGAGGTCTATTATTGTGCATCGGTGTATATTTCATTCAGAACATGAATGGACATTTTTCAAGATTTCAAGATTTTTCAAGATCATAAAATCTTGTGAGTAAAGATACATACACAATTTTAAGCTGCTGAACACAACTATCACAATCACTAACACCACCAACACCACCACAACAGTAAATACCTTCTGATTAACTCAGGAAAATGAAGAGATGGAAATATTATAATAGTTCAGTGCTAACTTATATCAAACTACAATTCTATTATGTTGATTTTATTAAAGCAAATATTAAAAAAATAAGGAAGGCAATGAGTTGCTCTGTTGCCAGAAAGAAAACTTATTTTACTGACAGGTATTATGAATAGAATATGACTGTGTTTTGAAAAGGCCTCCTCTTTCTTCATCTTGAGGTGGCTGTATACCCTCTTTATCCACATACACCAACCCCCCTTTTTCTTTGAGCAAAAGAGTATTTTGAGTGACCTGGCCAGAGATAGCGCCTGATACTTTGAGTAAAGATGCGTAGACTATTGCTATGATGTCCACATCTGTTTACAGTGCAGGGTCAACTGAGGAACAGTGTGGAGGGGTAGAAATAGAAGCTTTTAAGTCAACCAGATCTGGGTTTAGATAACAAATCTGCCACATATTAAGTACTTGAGTAAGTTACTTAGCCTGTTTAAATCTCAGAACCTTCGCTTATAAAATTGACACCATAATGCCAGTTTTGAAGTATTACTATATTAGGAGTGGTACATCTTGCACTTAGCAGGTGGCATCAGTAATTAAAGTAATTGATGTGGATCAGCTTATTTTTCAGGTCGCATATTTTTCTGGATGTGTGCTGTAGTTCTCCCAGTTCAGTGCCTACCTAGACGGAGAAGAACAAAAGTTGATTGACGTTGGGAATCTGAATAACATCATATTTTGCTTTTGGTACTTAGATTGCAAATAATGCATTTTTCACCTATTCTCTGTGTGGTTAAATGGCATCTAGATACTTTTACCTTGGATGCCAAATAAAATATATTTTCATGTTGGAAACCAAATGAAAAATATAATTTTTCCATCCTGTGAAACTTTATCTTTGTTTCATTTGAGAGAAGCTCCAGGCACAGCTGAAAAAGTGGTGATTGTGGGGATGTCCTGGACCATGAGGGTTGAGCAAAAATTTGCTAAGTTGTTAAAGAGAGGAGGGAAATTTCAGGCAGAGGGTCATTAGGGAGACACTTTGATCAAATACACAGCTATAGGGGTTAAAGTATTTGATGCATCTGTTATGACACAACTAAAATGAGAAGCGAATCGAGGCAAATGACCAGAGATAAGCCCAGAGAGGTGGGCTGGGACCTGGATGTATGGGATGGAAGGTGGCATGCTATGTGGTTTGGTCTTGCTCTCCAGACATGGGAAAGTTGGAGACAGGAGGTAACCTGATCACTCCTCTGCATTGAAAAGATATCTTGGGTAGAAAAATGGACTTGGATCAAAAGAGTGAGGGGTTTGATCGAGAAAATCCCCAAACTGCTCTTGAGGTAATTATATCAATCTGATTTTTATTTATTTATTTATTTATTTTTTATAATAACTTTTATTAAGCTTCAAGTGAACGTTTACAAATCCAATCAGTCTGTCACATATAAGTTTACATACATCTCACTCCCTACTCCCACTTACTCTCCCCGTCTTGAGTCAGCCCTTTCAGTCTCTCCTTTCTTGACAATTTTGCCGGCTTCCCTCTCTCTCTATCCTCCCATCCCCCCTCCAGACAAGAGTTGCCAACACAATCTCAAGTGTCCACCTGATATAATTAGCTCACTCTTCATCAGCATCTCTCTCCCACCCGCTGACCAGTCCCTTTCATTTCTGATGAGTTGTCTTCGGGGATGGTTCCTGTCCTGTGTCAACTGAAGGTCTGGGGAGCATGGCCGCCGGGATTCCTCCAGTCTCAGTCAGACCATTAAGTTTGGTCTTCTTATGAGAATTTGGGGTCTGCATCCCACTGATCTCCTGCTCCCTCAGGGGTCCTCTGCTGAGCTCCCTGTCAGGGCAGTCATCGATTGTGGCCGGGCACCAACTAGTTCTTCTGGTCTCAGGATGATGCAGGTCTCTGGTTCATGTGGCCCTTTCTGTCTCTTGGGCTCTTAGTTGTCATGTGGGCTTGGTGTTCTTCATTTTCCTTTGCTCCAGGTGGGTTGAGACCAATTGCTGCATCTTAGATGGCTGCTTGTTAGCATTTAAGACCCCAGACGCCACATTTCAAAGTGGGATGCAGAATGATTTCATAATAGAATTATTTTGCCAATTGACTTAGAAGTCCCCGCAAACCATGTTCCCCAGACCCCCGCGCTTGCTCCGCTGACCTTTGAAGCATTCATTTTATCCCGGAAACTTCTTTGCTTTTGGTCCAGTCCAATTGAGCTGACCTTCCATGTATTGAGTGTTGTCTTTCCCTTCACCTAAAGCAGTTCTTATCTACTGATTGATTAATCAATAAAAAACCCTCTCCCACCCTCCCTCCCTCCCCCCCTCGTAACCACAAAAGTATGTGTTCTTCTCAGGTTTACTATTTCTCAAGATCTTATAATAGAGGTCTTATACAATATTTGTCCTTTTGCCTCTGACTAATTTCGCTCAGCATAATGCCTTCCAGGTTCCTCCATGTTATGAAATGTTTCAGAGATTCGTCACTGTTCTTTATCGATGCGTAGTATTCCATTGTGTGAATATACCACAATTTATTTACCCATTCATCCGTTGATGGACACCTTGGTTGCTTCCAACTTTTTGCTATTGTAAACAGAGCTGCAATAAACATGGGTGTGCATATATCTGTTTGTATGAAGGCTCTTGTATCTCTAGGGTATATTCCTAGCAGTGGGATTTCTGGGTTGTATGGTAGTTCTATTTCTAACTGTTTAAGATAACGCCAGATAGATTTCCAAAGTGGTTGTACCATTTTACATTCCCACCAGCAGTGTATGAGAGTTCCAATCTCTCCGCAGCCTCTCCAACATTTATTATTTTGTGTTTTTTGGATTAATGCCAGCCTTGCTGGTGTGAGATGGAATCTCATCGTAGTTTTAATTTGCATTTCTCTAATGGCTAATGATCGAGAGCATTTTCTCATGTATCTGTTGGCTGTCTGAATATCTTCTTTAGTGAAGTGTGTGTTCATATCCTTTGCCCACTTCTTGATTGGGTTGTTTGTCTTTTTGTGGTTGAGTTTTGACAGAATCATGTAGATTTTAGAGATCAGGCGCTGGTCGGAGATGTCATAGCTGAAAATTCTTTCCCAATCTGTAGGTGGTCTTTTTACTCTTTTGGTGAAGTCTTTAGATGAGCATAGGTGTTTGATTTTTAGGAGCTCCCAGTTATCGGGTTTCTCTTCATCATTTTTGGTAATGTTTTGTATTCTGTTTATACCTTGTATTAGGGCTCCTAGGGTTGTCCCAATTTTTTCTTCCATGATCTTTATCGTTTTAGTCTTTATGTTTAGGTCTTTGATCCACTTGGAGTTAGTTTTTGTGCATGGTGTGAGGTATGGGTCCTGTTTCATTTTTTTGCAAATGGATATCCAGTTATGCCAGCACCATTTGTTAAAAAGGCTATCTTTTCCCCAGTTAATTGACACTGGTCCTTTGTCAAATATCAGCTGCTCATACGTGGATGGATCTATGTCTGGGTTCTCAATTCTGTTCCATTGGTCTATGTGTCTGTTGTTGTACCAATACCAGGCTGTTTTGACTACTGTGGCTGTATAATAGGTTCTGAAGTCAGGTAAGGTGAGGCCTCCCACTTTCTTCTTCTTTTTCAGTAGTGCTTTGCTTATCCGGGGCTTCTTTCCGTTCCATATGAAATTGGTGATTTGTTTCTCTATCCCCTTAAAATATGACATTGGAATTTGGATCGGAAGTGCGTTAAATGTATAGATGGCTTTTGGTAGAATAGACATTTTTACTATGTTAAGTCTTCCTATCCATGAGCAAGGTATGTTTTTCCACTTAAGTATGTCCTTTTGAATTTCTTGTAGTAGAGCTTTGTAGTTTTCTTTGTATAGGTCTTTTACATCCTTGGTAAGATTTATTCCTAAGTATCTTATCTTCTTGGGGGTTACTGTGAATGGTATTGATTTGGTTATTTCCTCTTCGGTGTTCTTTTTGTTGATGTAGAGGAATCCAAGTGATTTTTGTATGTTTATTTTATAACCTGAGACTCTGCCAAACTCTTCTATTAGTTTCAGTAGTTTTCTGGAGGATTCCTTAGGGTTTTCTGTGTATATAATCATGTCATCTGCAAATAGGGATAACTTTACTTCTTCCTTGCCAATCCGGATACCTTTTATTTCTTTGTCTAGCCTGATTGCACTGGCTAAGACTTCCAACACGATGTTGAATAAGAGCGGTGATAAAGGGCATCCTTGTCTGGTTCCCGTTCTCAAGGGAAATGCTTTCAGGTTCTCTCCATTTAGAGTGATATTGGCTGTTGGCTTTGCATAGATGCCCTTTATTATGTTGAGGAATTTTCCTTCAATTCCTATTTTGGTAAGAGTTTTTATCATGAATGGGTGTTGGACTTTGTCAAATGCCTTTTCTGCATCAATTGATAAGATCATGTGGTTTTTGTCTTTTGATTTATTTATGTGATGGATTACATTAATGGTTTTTCTGATATTAAACCAGCCTTGCATACCTGGTATAAATCCCACTTGATCAGGGTGAATTATTTTTTTGATGTGTCGTTGGATTCTATTGGCTAGAATTTTGTTGAGGATTTTTGCATCAATGTTCATGAGGGATATAGGTCTATAATTTTCTTTTTTTGTAATGTCTTTACCTGGTTTTGGTATCAGGGAGATGGTGGCTTCATAGAATGAGTTGGGTAGTATTCCGTCATTTTCTATGCTTTGGAATACCTTTAGTAGTAGTGGTGTTAACTCTTCTCTGAAAATTTGGTAGAACTCTGCAGTGAAGCCGTCCGGGCCAGGACTTTTTTTTGTTGGGAGTTTTTTGATTACCGTTTCAATCTCTTTTTTTGTTATGGGTCTATTTAGTTGTTCTACTTCTGAATGTGTTAGTTTAGGTAGGTAGTGTTTTTCCAGGAATTCATCCATTTCTTCTAGGTTTTCAAATTTGTTAGAGTACAATTTTTCATAATAATCTGAAATGATTCTTTTAATTTCATTTGGTTCTGTTGTGATGTGGTCCTTCTCATTTCTTATTCGGGTTATTTGTTTCCTTTCCTGTATTTCTTTAGTCAGTCTAGCCAATGGTTTATCAATTTTGTTAATTTTTTCAAAGAACCAGCTTTTGGCTTTGTTAATTCTTTCGATTGTTTTTCTGTTCTCTAATTCATTTAGTTCAGCTCTAATTTTTATTATTTGTTTTCTTCTGGTGCCTGATGGATTCTTTTGTTGCTCACTTTCTATTTGTTCAAGTTGTAGGGACAGTTCTCTGATTTTGGCTCTTTCTTCTTTTTGTATGTGTGCATTTATCGATATAAATTGGCCTCTGAGCACTGCTTTTGCTGTGTCCCAGAGGTTTTGATAGGAAGTATTTTCATTCTCGTTGCTTTCTATGAATTTCCTTATTCCCTCCTTGATGTCTTCTATAACCCAGTCTTTTTTCAGGAGGGTATTGTTCATTTTCCAAGTGTTTGATTTCTTTTCCCTCGTTTTTCTGTTATTGATCTCTAGTTTTATTGCCTTGTGGTCTGAGAAGATGCTTTGTAATATTTCGATGTTTTGGACTCTGCAAAGGTTTGTTTTATGACCTAATATGTGGTCTATTCTAGAGAATGTTCCATGTGCGCTGGAAAAAAAAGTATATTTTGCAGCAGTTGGGTGGAGAGTTCTGTATAAGTCAATGAGGTCAAGTTGGTTGATTGTTGTAATTAGATCTTCCGTGTCTCTGTTGAGCTTCTTACTGGATGTCCTGTCCTTCTCCGAAAGTGGTGTGTTGAAGTCTCCTACTATAATTGTGGAGGTATCTATCTCGCTTTTCAGTTCTGTTAAAATTTGATTTATGTATCTTGCAGCCCTGTCATTGGGTGCGTAAATATTTAATATGGTTATGTCTTCCTGATCAATTGTCCCTTTTATCATTATATAGTGTCCTTCTTTATCCTTTGTGGTGGATTTAAGTCTAAAGTCTATTTTGTCAGAAATTAATATTGCTACTCCTCTTCTTTTTTGCTTATTGTTTGCTTGATATACTTTTTTCCATCCTTTGAGTTTTAGTTTGTTTGTGTCTCTAAGTCTAAGGTGTGTCTCTTGTAGGCAGCATATAGATGGATCGTGTTTCTTTATCCAGTCTGTGACTCTCTGTCTCTTTATTGGTGCATTTAGTCCATTTACATTCAGGGTAATTATAGATAAATAAGTTTTTAGTGCTGTCATTTTGATGCCTTTTTATGTGTGTTGTTGACAATTTCATTTTTCCACATACTTTTTTGTGCTGAGGCGTTTTTCTTAGTAAATTGTGAGATCCTCATTTTCATAGTGTTTGACTTTATGTTAGTTGAGTCGTTACGTTTTTCTTGGCTTTTATCTTGAGTTATAGAGTTGTTATACCTTTTTGTGGTTACCTCATTATATACCCCTATTTTTCTAAGTAAAAACCTAACTTGTATTGTTCTATATCGCCTTGTATCACTCTCCATATGGCAGTTCAATGCCTCCTGTATTTAGTCCCTCTTTTTGATTATTGTGATCTTTTACCTATTGACTTCCATGATTCCCTGTTATGTGTATTTTTTTTTTTTAATTAATCTTAATTTGTTTGTTTTTGTGATTTCCCTATTTGAGTTGATATCAGGACGTTCTGTTTTGTGACCTTGTGTTGTGCTGATAACTGATATTATTGGTTCTGTGACCAAACAATATCCTTTAGTATTTCTTGTAGCTTTGGTTTGGTTTTTGCAAATTCTCTAAACTTGTGTTTGTCTGTAAATATCTTAATTTCGCCTGCATATTTCAGAGAGAGTTTTGCTGGATATATGATCCTTGGCTGGCAGTTTTTCTCCTTCAGTGTTCTGTATATGTCGTCCCATTCCCTTCTTGCCTGCATGGTTTCTGCTGAGTAGTCAGAACTTATTCTTATTGATTCTCCCTTGAAGGAAACCTTTCTTTTCTCCCTGGCTGCTTTTAAAATTTTCTGTTTATCTTTGGTTTTGGTGAGTTTGATGATAATATGTCTTGGTGTTTTTCTTTTTGGATCAATCTTAAATGGGGTTCGATGAGCATCTTGGATAGATATCCTTTCGTCTTTCATGATGTCAGGGAAGTTTTCTGTCAGAAGTTCTTCAACTATTTTCTCTGTGTTTTCTGACCCCCCTCCCTGTTCTGGGACTCCAATCACCCGCAGGTTATCCTTCTTGATAGAGTCCCACATAATTCTTAGGGTTTCTTCATTTTTTTTAATTCTTTTATCTGATTTTTTTTCAGCTATGTTGGTATTGATTCCCTGGTCCTCCAGATGTCCCAGTCTGCATTCTAATTGCTCGAGTCTGCTCCTCTGACTTCCTAGTGTGTTGTCTAATTCTGTTATTTTATTGTTAATCTTTTGGATTTCTACATGTTGTCTCTCTATGGATTCTTGCAACTTATTAATTTTTCCAGTATGTTCTTGAATAATCTTTTTGAGTTCTTCAACAGTTTTATCAGTGTGTTCCTTGGCTTTTTCTGCAGATATCCTAATTTCATTTGTGATATCATTAAGCATTCTGTAAATTAGTTTTTTATATTCTGTATCTGATAATTCCAAAATTGTATCTTCATTTGGGAAAGATTTTGATTCTTTTGTTTGGGGGGTTGGAGAAGCTGTCACGGTCTGCTTCTTTAAGTGGTTTGATATGGATTGTTGTCTCCGAGCCATCACTGGGAAACTAGTTTTTCCAGAAAATCCGCTGCGTGCAGTCCAAATCCCTGCGGGACGGTTCCCCGGCTCGGATGCTGCTCTTTCTGCTCCAAGATCAGTCACTGCCTCCCGGGGACTTCTCCTACCGGCTGCGTCCCACGCCTCCCGTGGAACCGGCTGGTCCCCCTCCCGGGGTTAGTTCAGGGGGGTGGAGCAGGTCTCTGTGCTTGTGCCGTACCTGACTGGTACTCTGGCTCCAGGCTCTGGAAACTATCGCTGCTTCCCCGTATTAGTTCGTTCTCCGTCTCTAAATCCGTGTTTGTTGTTCAGGGTTCGTAGATTGTTATGTATGTGATCGATTCACTTGTTTTTCCGTGTCTTTGTTGTAAGAGGGATCCGAGGTAACGTCTGCCTAGTCCGCCATCTTGGCTCCGCCCCCCCTCAATCTGATTTTATAGGACAGAAAATTAAACTTCAGAGAAATTAAAGTGCTTAACAAATTTTCTCAGTTGACGCCAAAGCTTCAATCCAGGTTATCTTGACTCCAGTGAGCAATTCTTTCCCGACTTTTGCTGTTTCTTTTGTCTCCAGGGCTGTTCATTAGAAAAAGTGGGTAGGCTCAGGTTAAGAGTAACTTCCCTCACCCACCCCAAAAGCCTCACATTTTAATAAAAATGAGATTTGTTCATTGAGATAGACAGTAAAATTCTAATAAAAAAAGAATCCACAAATGACTGGTTTGTGACCTTGCCCTTTCTTTTCTTTTTTTTTTTAAATAACAGTGGCTGAACCATTTTCTTTTTCCCAGTGATCTGCCTCCTTAAGTAACCACCAGCCTCCTAGTTCTCTGTGATAAAGCATGGTGGCCAATGGAAAGGCACTTTGGTGGTAGCTAAAGGGAACTTTTATCAACATGACCACAAATATAAAAGCCATTTGTAATATTGATCCCGGGCAATTCTGTATGTTTTTTCTGTGCAGAATCTCCACAGGTTTTTTTTTTTTTTTTAAATAAAAGACATCAACCATTTTTACCATTTTAATGTACTCCTTGGTGGGTAAGAGAGAACGTCAGGTAATTTTGTGGAAAGAAGGTATTCAGGTTTAATTTGAAAGAAAATACAAAGAGAAAATTGTCTTGCTTCTTACAAGACATTAATTGATTAGGGTGGTGGTAGAAACAGGAAGCATCTCAGAAAATCAATACAGGACTAAGTGAATGTAACTTATAGACTCTAAGAAAACTGCCTGGGAAACCAATTAAAACATGAAATGTTTGGGATTACCTAGAACAGCTTATACCCTGTTTGGATTTATAGTGAAATGATGTGCTTTTGTTTTTTTTTTGGATTGCTGTTGCTCTATTTTTATTTTGTTTCCTTGTAAACATTACTATCCTTAAAACTCATTAGTAATGAGAAATTCACTCTTACAAATCCAGAACCTGTTCGTGAATTTCTTAAATTATCCTAACTCTACCTGTGTCATCTGTTGCCCTTTGGGTATATTTATCCATTATTCCTCTTCATTTGTGTCCTGATGTGTTTCTGTGTTTTTTGCTTTCATAATTTCACAGAAATCCCCAAACTCCATCTGCCAAAAGTGCATAATGTAGTCAAGGCATGGCTTGCTGGCAAGGAGTTTGATTGTAACAAGGAGTTGAACAGCTCTTTGAATTGCTACACAAGGCTCAGATGCAGGGCCATCTCAAGTTGCCTAAAACGGTGCCAGGTGTTGTAAGAGTCCTTAGTAAATAGGACTTGTGAAAGAAAAAAGAATATGTAATTCATTCACAGTGCTCAATGCTGGCCCTTTCTTTTGACTCAAGGGCCCAGTGTTACCAGCAACCACCAACCTGCTGGCTCTGTGGTCTCTGATCATTCATGTGGAAAGCAGAAAGTGCTGCCTGTGCACACTCTGGCTGTCACTGTTTGGAGGCCCAGTCCTAACTAGGGAATCTTGCCAAAATCGGAAGACATGCTAATGACTTGCAGCATCGTTGTCCAAGGCTGGGAGTGAGGAGTTCTATTAACTTGAAGGTAAATTAACTTGAAGGTAGCATTAGTTTATTCAGTTCTCCACATTCTATCTGCTTCGAGGTTGAACCTGTGTGTGTGTGTGTGTGTGTGTGTGTGTGTGTGTGTGTGTAGGGTGGGTAAGGGAGAATATAAAAAGGAAATGGGTGATATATCGAATAAATTAGGAATTTATAATAACTCAAAAGGAGTTTGAGCTTTGCAGCAGTGTTCTTTGCAATAGTTGCTAACCTGCCAATAGTTTTCAGGCTTATAATGCTTTGGGCAATAGCAGAAACCTTTTGCATACAAGTTACCTTGTAAACTTGAGGCAGCATTATGGTACATTGATGGGAGGGGACTGAAACAACACCTGTCATTTTGAAAATGAATATACAGACTCATGAACTGTATTCATTCAGACAGCCTGGAAGTGGGAGCATTTATTTCCACATTGTATATGCACAGGCAGAACCATATTGAGAAACAGTGACAAGGGCAGTGTGTAAAAAAAGTGACATTTTCTTCATCACATGCATATCTGTCTAAGCTAACTGTGCCTCCTTTCAGTTGTTTCTTAACCCAAAACAAAACGAGTGAAAACCCTAACAGTGCTTTATTTCATGGTGTGAAAATATGATGGTTGAGCTGAGAAGCTCAGTTCCCAGAAATAGGATGCTGTCTTTCTTGAATGTGACAATAGGCTTGTAAAAGCTATATATAATATTCAGTTCAACAAGCAGGTTGAGGATTATGTAACTTTTGGTATGGACTAGATGAATCGTGTATATATTGTTGTTAGGTGCCATCTAGTTGGTTCTGACTCATAGCAACCCCATGCACAACAGAACAAAACACTGCTGGTCCAGCACTATCCTCACAATTGCTGTTATGTTAGAACTCATTGTTGCATCCACTGTGTCAATCCATCTTGTTAACGGTTTTCTTTTTTTTCTCTGACCCTCCACTTTACCAAGCATGACGTCCTTAACCAGGGACCGGTCCTTTCTTATAACATGTCCAGACTTTGTGAGATGAAGTCTCACCATCCTCACTTCTAAGGAGCAATCTGGCTGTACTTCTTCTAAGACAGATTTGTTTGTTCTTCTGGCAGTTCATGGTTGTCATGTATTGAATTATGTCCCCCCAAAATATCTGTCAGCTTGACTTGGTCATGATTCCCAGTATTGTGTGATTATTCACCATTTTGTCACCTGGCATGGTTTTCCTATGTGTTGTAAGTTCTATCTCTATGATGATAATGAGATGGGATTAGCAGCAGTTACATTAATGAGGCAGAACTCAATCTACAAGATTAGATTTTATCTAAGCCAATCTCTTTTGTGATATAAAAGAGAGAAGCAAGCAGAGAGATGGGGGTGACCATACACCACCAAGAAAGCAGTGCCAGGAGAAGAGTGTGTCCTTTGGACCCGGGTCCCTGTGCTAAGAAACTCCTAGTCCAGGGGAACATTGATGACAAGGACCTTCCTCCAGAGATGACAGAGAGAAAGCCTTCCCTGGAGCTGACACCTTGAATATGGACTTCTAACTTACCAGACTCTGAGAGAATAAACTTCTGTTCGTTGAAACCATCCACTTGTGGTATTTCTGTTAGACAATGGCATATTCAACATTCTTCACCAACACTGTAATTTAATTCCTCTTCAGTCTTCCTTATTCATTGGCTAGCTTTCACATGCATATGAAGCAACCGAAAATGCCATGGCTTGGGTCAGGCGCACCTTAGTCCTCAAAGTGACATCTTTGCTTTTTAACATTTTAAAGAGATCTTTTGCAGCAGATTTGCCCAATGCAATACATTATTTGATTTCTTGACTGCTGCTTCCATGGTGTTCATTGTGGATCCAAGTAAAATGAAATCCTTGAGAACTTCAGTCTTTTTTCTGTTTGTCATGATGTTACTTATTGGTCCAGTTTTGAGGATTTTGGTTTTCTTTATGTTGACGTATAATGCATACTGAAGGCTATAGTCTTTGATCTTCATCAGTAAGTGCTTCAAATCTTCCTCTCTTTCAGCAAGCAAGGCTGTGTCAACTGCATATTACAGGTTGTTAATGAGCCTTCCACCAACCCTGATACTACATTCTTCATGTATTCCAGCTTCTTGGATTATTTGCTCAGCATGCTGATTGAATAAGTGTGGTGAAAGGATACAACCGTGATGCACACCTTTCCTGATTTTAAACCATGAAGTATCCCCTTGTTCTGTTCAAAAAACTTCCTCTTGGTCTATGTACAGCTTCCGCTTGAGCACAATGAAGTGTTTTGGAGTTCTCATTCTTCACAATGTTATCCATGATTTGTTATGATTCACACAGTTGAATGTCTTTGCATGGTCAATAAAACACAGGTAAACATCTCTCTGATATTCTCTGCTTTTAGCCAAGATCTGTCTGATACCAGCAATGATATCCCTTGTTCCAAGCCCTCTGCTGAATCCATCTTGAATTTCTGGCAATTCCCTGTCAATGTACTGTTGCAATCACTTTTGAATGATCTTCAGCAAAAGTTTACTTGTGTGTGATATTAATGAAATTGTTCTATAATTTCCACATTTAGTTGGATCACCTTTTTTTGGAGTGGGCATAAATATGGATCTCTTCCAGTCAGTTGGCCAGGCAGCTGTCTTGCAAATTTCTTGGCATGGGGAGCACCTCCAGCACTGCATCTGTTTGTTGAAATATCTCAATTGATATTCTGTCAACTACTGGAGCCTTGTTTTTCTGCAATACCTTCAGTTCAGCTTGGACCTCTTCCTTAAATACCATCGGTTCTTGATCATATGCTACCTCCTGAAATGGTTGAATGTTGACCAATGTGACTCTGTGTATTTCTTCTGTCTGCCTTTGATGCTTCCTGCATCATTCAAAATTTTGCTTTTAGAATCATTCAGAATTGCAACTTGAAGCTTGAATTTTTGTTCAGTTCTTTCACCTTGGAAAGTATGAAGTGTATCCTTCCTTTTTAGTTTTCTAACTCCAAGTCTTCCCACATTTCATTATAATACTTTACTTTGTCTTTTCAAGCTCCCCTTTGAAATCTGCTGTATAGCTCTTTTACTTCAACATTTCTTCCATTCTCTTTAGCTACTCCATGTTCAAGAGCAAGTTTCAGAGTCTCTTCTGACATCCATTTTGGTCTTTTTTCTCTTTCCCGTCTTTTTTAATGACCTTTTAATTTCTTCATGTCTGATATCCTTGATGTCATTCCACAACTCATCTGGTCTTTGGTCTTGAGTGTTTGAGTCAAATCTGTTTATCAGATGGTCTCTAAAAATAGGTGGAATATACTCAAGGTCATACTTTGGCTCTCGTGGACCTGTCTTTATTTTCTTCAGCTTCAGCTTGAACTTGCAAAGGAGCAATCGATGTTCTCTTCCATAGTCGGCCCCTGGCTTTGTTCTAACTGATGATATTGAGTTTTTCCATTGTCTCTGTCTACAGATGTAGTGGATTTGATTCTTGTGTTTTCCACCTGGTGAGGTCCATGTGTACAGTCACTGTGTATGTTGTTGAGAAAAAGTATTTCCAATGAACAGGTTGTTTTTCTTGCAAAACTCCATCACGTGATTACTGGCGTCATTTCTGTCACCAAGGCCATATTTTCTAACTGCCAATCCTTCTTCATTTCTTACTTTTATGTTCTAATTACTAGTAATTATCAATGCATCTTGATTGCATGTTTGATCAATTTCAGGCTGCAAAAGTTTGTAAATATATTGAATTTCCTTCTCTTTGGCATTAGTGATTGGTGCATAATTTGAATTATACTCTTGTTAACTCGTCTTTCTTGTAGGCGTATGGCTATTATCCTATCACTGATAGCATTGTACTTCAGGATAGAGCTTGAAATGTTCTTTTTGACTATGAACATGACGCCATTCCTCTTTGTCATTCCTGGCATAGTAGACCACATGATTGTCTCATTTAAAATGGCCAATACCAGTCCATTTCAGTTCACTAATGCCTAAGATATGGATGTTTATGCATTACATTTCATTTTAGATGACTTCCAACTTTCCTAGATTCATACTTTGTACATTCTACAGTCCAATTATTAATGGATGTTTGCAGCTGTTTCTTTTCATTTTGCGTTGTACCCCATCAGCAAATGAAGATCATGAAAGCTTGACTCCATTCACGTCATTAAGGTTAACTGTACTTTGAGGAGTCAGCTCTTCCCCAATCATATTTTGAATGCTTTCCAACCTGAGGGCTCATCTTCTGGCACTGTATCAGACAGTATTCCACTGCTGTCCATAAGATTTTCACTGGCCAATTTTTTTCACAACTGTACTGCCAGATCCTTCTGTCTAGTGAGTCTGAGTCTGGAAGCTCTGCTGCAACCTGTCCGCCAAGGGTGACCCTGCTGGTATATGAAATACCATAGGCCTAGCTTGCAGTATTACAGCAACATGCAAGCCACAACAGTACTATAAACTGACAGATGCATGGTGGAAAATATATATACTCAAATATATATTGTTTTTTTCTGTTGTTAAAATTGCTATTCATTTCCTGTTATTAATAGCTGATCCTGTTTAAAATGCCTAGTGTAAGAAGTAGGTGTCAACCCTGGCAGAAACGAAGAAATGAGTGCCCTAGAGTTTCTTAGCCCTTATTTACTGAATTAGAGTTGAGAGTTTAATAAGGTTTAATACCTCTACACTTTTGCTCACTACAAAAGGAACTAGTTACCATTTTACTTCAAATAGGCAAATAATTACAGCAAAAAAAGTAACAGAAGCAATATAGCACATTTTTGATTTGAGTCCCTGAGATAATGATGAATGGATAAAGGTAATTACCATAATGAAAAACCGAACAGGCCATATGAGTTATTCTGCTTTTTATTTTATTGGCTATGTTTAGACATGAGTAAGTGCAAGTTATCTGTTATTCTTTCTAGTAGCAGTGGAAATGCGTCTTGATATATCCTTCTCTTCCAGCAGAACCTCATTTTTTCACTCTCTTCAACTCAAAACTGCAAAATGTGAACATCCATTTATTCTTTTTAAAAATTAGTTTAGGACCACAGAGGCGTCAGGTTTTCCTATAGATAATGATAAAATTGACATACATACATTTCAAATGTCCAATCATCATTCCATCTTTGAAAATGAAGCCCCCTGAACGGTTAATAAAAATCTTTTAAAATCTCAATCTAAGGTGCCTGTTTAGTTTTCTTATATTTTAAAATCCTGGAACCATAAAGCCAGAATCTTGTTATCTCTTTTGTCTTTATCAATGGGTAATGATCATGTTGTTATATTCCCTTATGTTTATTCTGGAAGTTGAAATATTCTTTTCCTTTATTATAGCTCTTCTGAGGAGCTGTTTTAATGGGCTTAGTTTTCTTTTTAGTTGAAATTGTAGAAACCATAATAAGCTCACAAGAGGAATGCCTTCTTGGATTTATCCCAGGCTATTCTTTGATGCCCAATTAATAGTTTGCTACTGTGGCTTCATGTCAACTGCATTATGAAAACTTCCCATCAGGTTGTAATTTTGCAATACAAGTCAGAATGTAAGGTCACAATAGCTGCTGTAACAACCAAAACAAAAACGTATATATTGGCTCAACTATCTATAACATAAAGTTCAAATAGGTGTTTCTGATCAGCTGATGGTGCTCTTTCTTGTGAGTCAGTGAACCACATTCTTTCCACCTTCCCTTGCCATCTTCTGCATGTCGTTTCCAAGGTCATTCTGTCAATTCCATTTCATTTCCTTGAAAGGTAAGAAAGCATGGAAGATCACATATGATAGATTTTTATGATAAATTTTTATGGGCCAGACCTGGAAATGGTGCACATTGGTTCCTCTTGCATTCCATTGACTAGAACTCAGTCAAGCAGACTCATAACTACAAGAGAGGTTGAAAAATGTAGTGAGTGTTCCTAGGAAGAAGGGAAATGAGTGGATATCTTGTACTCTCCTGCACAATGCTGATTCCCTAAAATAACTTTGATGACTCTTCAATCAGTGCCTTAAGGGGTGTTTTGCTTATGTTATCTAAAGGAAGAGATGTTAATTAGACAATGTCTCAAGGAAGTTTAATTCCTACAGCTAAGCACAAGGGAATAAATGCATCTTTCCAACAATTAATTCTGTGTACTGACTGCTGTGTATCTGTGTACCTGACTAATTTTGACTAGGTGAGAGGGCTAGCAATTTATATGTCCCTGAATCAGTGTAGTTATATCTTTTATGACAAATGTAGCACAGCTGTGATTCAGTCAACTCAACTCTTCACAATTATTCTGACTCGTCTGTGAACAGTAAGATGATATTTCTAAATATCCTCAATTTAATAATAATAATTCATTCCTCTAAATTCTTGAGACAGTGTTCAGGACACTGTTGTAGATTGAATTGTGTCACCCCAAAATATGTGTCTTAAATCCTAACTCCTATACCCATAGTAAGGAGCCCTGGTGGTGAAGTGGTTAAAAAGCTTGGCTGCTAACCAAAAGGTCAGCAGTTCGAACCCACCAGCAGCTCTGTGGGAGAAAGTTGTAGTCAGTAGTCTGCTTCTGTAAAGATTGAAGCCTTGGAAACCCTATGGAACAGTTCTGCCCTGTCCTATAGGGTTGCTGTGAGCCTAAATTGACTTGATGGCATTTTTTTTTTTTAATACTGGTGGTTATAACCCCATTTGGGAATGTGTTTCTTTGTTGTGTTATTGAGGCAATATTATTAGTGTAAGGTGTGTTTGGAGTCAATTTCTTCTGAGATATAAAAGAACAGATTAAACAAGCAAGCAGAGATGGGGGAAGATAGATGCCATGCTACATGATGATCACCAAGGAATCAAGGGACAGAAGCTGAAGAAAAAAGGATCTTCCCCTAAAGCTGTCAGAGAGAGATAGCCTTCCACTACAGCCCGAACCCTGTTTTGGACTTCTAGAAGGTGCTATGAGTCAGAATCGACTCGATAACACCTAACAACATCAACAACAGCCTTCTAAACTGTGAGGAAATATGTTTCTGTTAAAGCCACCCAATTGTGGTATTTCTGTTACAGCAGCACAAGATAACTAAAACAGGCAGCTATATTGTTGCTTTGCCTCGAAGTTAGAAATCATCTAAATTTGGAATTTTAATTTTCAAAAAATAAGAATAGAACTTTTTTTGGTAAGAGATGGCCCAACTTGAAACTCCTGGAAAAGAATACTAGCTGCTAAAATGCTGGAAGGTTTTCTCTTCACTACAAAACTTTGTTGCAGGGATGTAGAAAACAGAGTGACAGTGAAGCTTTAGGATGTAGAGTCCACAGCATCTACAATACATGAATATTTATCAAGTGCTTTAAAAACCCAGTTTGAATTTTATTTATTGCTTAATCATATGGTGAAAACATGCAAAAGTCAATAGAATTTTAATCGGTACAGAAGTTTATAAATGCAGGTTAAAGTTACATTTTCATTACCTAGTTTTTCAATCATACTTGTTTACTACAAGGAATCCACTTCCCTCTTGAAGGTATTCCAGGATCTCTCTAGTTCATGTTATGACTTTTACCTCTTCTTTACTTGACCTATAGTAAAATGGTAAAAACCTTTGGTCTCTATATACATTTGCCTGTTTCATATAAGTGGGAACATACAATATTTATCCTTTTGTAACCAACATTTCACTCAATGTTTTCAAGGTTCATCCATGTTGTAGCATGTATGAGTTCCCAGATCTTTAGCTGGTCTGCCTTCTTCTCTCCACCTCTTAGAGTCTTTTTATGTTTGTTTTGCATATAATATCCAGGGTTTTAGTTATATTTAATGGGAGGAATAGGGACAAGTATGTCTACTTGATCTACTTGGAAACAGAAGACTTATTCACATGTATTTTTTTGTCTTCTAAGATTTTTTCAAAATATCTGATTTACTAATGTTTTCCTGCATCCTTTGGTTCTTAGTGATGCAGTAAGTTTATTATAGTTTGTACTGTTTATTGTCATTTGAATTTATGGAGGAAACAAAAGAAAATTGTGCTTATTCAGTCTGCTACATTGACTTGAAAATTTCTTAATCCTTTAAAGCCAATATTACCTAGTTTATGATCACAGGGTGTTAGAAATCAAGGTCATGAGCCAGTGTTTTGCCTTCACATAAAGTTAAAGATAAAAAATTACTCTTCCTCTTTGTGATAATATTCTTTTTATGATGTTCTTTAATCTGAATTTTCAAAGATACTTTCTTCTGGGATGATATATGGAATAAATTTGTTTTCAAAAATAAAAATTCCAAGGATTGTATTCATAATTCTTGAAAAATAAGACTTGAGTTAAGATTTAAAAAATCATGTTTATTTACAACTGGGTATTTTTTTTATTGAGTCAGGCAGAGGGGCGACCTTATCACATGCTTTCAAAAGAAGGTCTGAGAGATGCTTCTCTCAGCTCATGGTTAAGACAAAGCATTTTATGCCCTACATAGGGAAATGATGGGTTGCTACAGACAGGGCTGGCAAACAAACTGCATTTAGTGATAACTGAGGGCTAGTGTCTCAACACTGAATCATCATCATAATGGGTTACTACTATATTGAAAATGTGGCAAGGTAATTAAATCAGTGAAAGAGGAGTAAAAATCACTTTGCTGAAAATTAGCAGGGAGACTTTTATCTAGTTTAATAAAATATTTAGATATTGGAAGAGCCTTAATTCAAAGAAAAGGCAAAGTGACTTTGATGCTGCATGGGAACCATCAAGGGAGGCTTAGACTGAATTGAGCAGCACCATGGAGAGCTCCCAGGAACTCAGTTGCTGGCGTTTGCCTGTTTCTGCTTTGCCACCACTGCCTCTAAAGTGGGTCTCCTTAGCTCTCAGAAGAGGCCATGATCTCTGCAGGAATAGAGATTTTCTCCATTATCCCTGAATCTCATAGTTTACTAGTTTGAGTCAAGGCTACGTTTTTCAAGCGCAAAGTTTTGGTAATAATATGGGCAATGGCTATGTAAAATGTTAAGTGAAATATGTGTGATGTAAACTTGAATGTAAAATATAATCCCATTCATGTTAATATATTTTAAAAAGAAGAGGAGAAAACGCTTTAGAATGTAAGCAATGATATATGAGGGTGGTAGGACTATGATGAAATTTTTCTTTTTTCTACTTTCTACATTTCATCCATTTTACAACTGGGAACATAGAACTTGTACCAAAGAAAATTATTTCAGTCATGATCTACATTAAAAAGTAAGGCAATTTTTTAAACAATATACAGCATGTCATGTTAAAAAGGTTAGTTTCTATTTTAAAATAATATTAACATAGGTCGATGAGTGAATTAATAGAATCAGGCAGCTGCAGCTGCTCCTCTTAAGAACATTATGCAGTGTTAATACACACAGCTATGATGGGTCACATTTGGGGGTGAGAAAAAAAATTGCAGTCAGACCCAGGGAAGCAGAGGTAATGGAAATGTAAATATGCATTGGAGTAAAAGAGCAGAGATCCTTAAAAAGCATGTTCAGGTTCCTAGATTGTCATACATAATTGATTCACTTGTTTTTTCAGGTCTTTGTTGTCAGAGGGATCACAGGATGCTTCTGACTGTTCCGACATCTTGGCCCCTCCTCTAAACACAGCACTGATGACACTCCACCTAATACAGTGCCTTGTATATAATAATTTTTCAAAAACATAGAATTCTGTTCCTTGAAATATATGAAGCTAGCTGACATTCCTCCTTCCAGAATTCTTTTTCTCCAAATACATATGGCCAGTTCCTCCACCATTTTTCTCATGACGTAGTTTCCAAACATTGCATCATTCTGGTTGCCTTGTTATAAATTGACAGCATTTTATCAGTTTACACTCAAATAGGAAAAAAAAAATTAGTATCTTTTTGATCGGTGTGGCACATACTTTCCACTATTGGAAAATTATATAATTAAACAGCCAAAGGGTATGTTAAAGTCTAAAATGTTCTGTAAAAGTACAAATAACATACCAATGGGGCAGAATGGAAAGGGCAAATAGATATTATTGAGATAAAGGACTAAAAAATATATATATATGCCGAGGAGGGCCTTGCAGGATTTTGAAGGAAGGGAAATGAATTGTTGGGAGCACTATTGGCTGAGGAACAGTTGAGAGGAATGAAAAAGCAGATGAATACGTATCTGATGCATTTGAACGTCAGCAAATAGGTTAATTTAACTGTATCTTAAAAAAGAAAAAGTTGCTGCCAAATTGATTCTGACTCACGGTGACCCCAAGTGTGTCAGAGTAGAATTTTGCTTCGTAAAGCCTTTGATGAATGATTTTTCAGAAGTAGAATACCAAGCCTTTCTTCCAAAGTGCTTCTGGGTGGACTCAAACCACCAACCTTTCAGTTGTTGGCAGCCGAATGTGTTAATCTTTTGCACCATCTTAGCATTCATAATAACCCCGTGAAGCACAGTTCTCCTCTGCTATGCTTGGGGTTGCCATGAGTCAGAATCAACTCAACAGAAACTGGTTTGCATACATGTATGTATGTGAAGTAGGAAACAAGGTTGTAAAAGTTAGTTGAGACCAAAGAGTAGAAAGTCATGAATGCTACTTTAAAAAAGTCTCAATTTTTCTGTACTTGACCAGTGAAGTTTTTGAGGTGGCCTTGACATAACACATGTATCTTAATAGACACATCTGGTGGTCCTGTGACGAATGATGGATTAAACAAGGGGAAAAAATTGCAACAGTTGCAACATGCTGTTGGTTCACCTTAAGCATGCTGTCAACCATATTTCCAACAAACACTGCTTGATGATGGAATTCGTAGGTGACAAGGAGCCTGTGTATTAAAATGCAGATTGATGAGGCAGTTTTTGTCAAAAGCTCTGGCTGCCAAGGTCTCATGAATCATCGTAGATGGAGAATGGCTGATAAGAGTTGAAGATGCATCACCCTTGCTTAGTGAAATGCTCATAACTTCTGCCCACTGCACATGTAGCAAGCCACACAGTGAGGCCAGAGTCAATAGCTGCATAAGTACCAAGTCTCAAAGAAGGCTGAAAGGGTACAGTTCATCACCAGCACAGTGTTTTCTTGTAGTATCCCAGTGCCTCTTTTCATATCACTTTTCTTCTTATTTCTTTGAAATAGACGGTTAAATGGGCTGTTAATAAAACTGTGTAAACTTAGTTCTTGTCCTGTTAAATTCTGTCTGTGCCTGGTCATTGATCTCATCTCTGATCTTATGGAGCTATTATAGGAGAAAGGTAGGAGACTGGATCCTTGAATTCATTGTATAATGTTTAATCTTCAGTGGGGTCCCAGTTATCCAAGAATCTCATCTAATGTGCTCAATGCTCTAGCAGTGAGAAGCGAGGATGAGTCATTTTGAAGTCAAGCTTTCCGCCACCTAAAACTTTATGTTGTTCAGACCCATCTATGAATGCTTAGAGAATTGCTCAGTCCCTGCTGGCTCAGCATAAAGGTCAGCCCTGTCTTAATAGCATATTCCCCAGATCTGCTTCCCTTTGTCTCTTTCCATAGCTCCAAAGAGGACGTTGCAATTCCAATTATACTGGAGTGAAACCTTGCTATACAGATCCAAATGACAGCTCGTATTTTCTTTTTCACTTAATGTCTGAGACTAGAACTAACTTGGCCGAACTACACAGAGTAAATTAATGCTACTTTATTTGCTATACCTTATGGTGGGGTTGAAATAATTTTCTAAGGCGAATCTTAATCCTATCTGTCAGGTTTTCATTCAATTCATTACAATGAAGAGGAAAGATGAATTTCTGTTGTGTTAGATGTCTGTATTAAGCCACCTCAGTTTTCACAAGCAAATGCCAGTTCTAACTCTAGCTCATATGCCTGCTAAAGAATCTGAGGATCTTTTTTTTCTTTGAACATTTTATTGTGCTGTAGGTGAAAGTTTACATAGCAAATAAGTTTTCCAATTAATAATTCATACTAAAATTGTTTCGTGACATTGGTTGAAATCCCTGCGGGGCATCAGCAATTTCCCCACTTCCTCCCTGGGTTCTCCATTTCCATTTGTCCAGTTTCCCTATCCTTCCCTGCTTTTTCATTGTAAAGAATCTGATGATTTTTTTTTATTGTATTTTAAGTGAAAGTTTACAATTCAAGTCAGCTTCTCATACAAAAACTTATACACACATTGTTATGTTACCCTAGTTGCTCTCCCTGTGATGTGACAGCACACTCCTCCTCTCCACCCTGTATTTCCTGTGTCCATTCAATCTTCTCATCTCACCTCCAGACGGGAGCTGCCTGTGTCTACTTGAGCTAAGAAGCACACTCCTTATCAGTATCATTTTATGTCTCATAGTCCAGCCTAATCTTTGCCTGAAGACTTGGCTTTGGGAACGGTTTTAGTTTTGGGCTAATGGAGTGTCCGGGGCCATGTCCTCTGGGGTCCCTCCAGCCTCAGTCAGACCGTTAAGTCTGGTCTTTTTACTAGAATTTCAGGTCTGCAACCCAGTTTTCTCCTGCTCCATCAGGGATTCTCTGTTGTGTTCCCTGTCAGGGCAGTCATTGGTGGTAGTCAGGCATCATCTGGTTCTTCTGGTCTCAGGCTGATGGCGTCTCTGGTTTATGTGGCCCTTTCTGTCTCTTGGGCTCATATTTTCCTTGTGTCTTTGGTGTTCTTCATTCTCCTCTGCTCCAGATAGATTGAGACCCATTGTTGCATCTTAGATGGCCACTTGCTGGCTTTTAAGACCCCAGGTGCCACTCACCAAAGTGGGATGCAGAACGTTTTCTTAATTCTTTGTTATGCCAATTGACCTAGATGTCCGCTGAAACCATGGTCCCTAGACCTCCGCCCCTGCTACTCTGTCCCTTGAAGTGTTTGGTTGTATTCAGGAAACTTCTTAGCTTTTGATTTAGTCCAGTTGTGCTGGCATCCCCTGTATTGTGTGTTGTCCTTTCCTTCACCTAAAATAATTCTTGTCTACTATCTTTTTTTTTTTTTTTTACTATCTAGTAAGTGAATACGCCTCTCCCTCTCCTCCTCCCCACCCTCGTAACCATCAAAGAATATTTTCTTCTGTGTTTAAACCTTTTCTTCAGTTCTTATAATAGTGGTCTCATATAACATTTGTCCTTTTGCGACTGACTAATTTCACTCAGCATAATGCCTTCCAGATTCCTCCACATTATGAGATGTTTCACAAATTCATTGTAGTTCTTTATGAATGGATAAACAAATTATGGTATAGTCACTCAATGGAATACTACACAACTACAATGAGGAAATGCTCACCATCATTAGCCATTAAAAAAAAAAAAAGCCATTAGAGAAAGGCAAATCAAGTCTACAGTGAGATACCATCTCACCCCAACAAGGCTAGCATTAATCCAAAAAATTCAAAATAATAAATGTTCGAGAGGTTTTTTTTTTTAATGGCTAATGATGGTGAGCATTTCCTCATTGTAGTTGTGTAGTATTCCATTGAGTGACTATACCATAATTTGTTTATCCATTCATCTATTGATGGGCACCTTGGTTGTTTCCATCTTTTTGCTATTGTAAACAGTGCTGCAGTGAACATGGGTGTGCATATATCTGTGTGAGGGCTTTTATTGCTCGAGGATATATTCCAAGGAGTGGGATCACATGGTAATTCTATTTCTAGCTTTTTAAGGAAGCATCAAACTGATTTCCAGAGTGGTTGTACCATTTTACATTCCCACCAGCAGGGTATATGAGTTCCAGTCTCTCCAAAACCTCTCGAACATTTATTATTTTGTATTTTTTGGATTAATGCTAGCCTTGTTGGGGTGAGATGGTATCTCACTGTAGACTTGATTTGCCTTTCTCTAATGGCTTTTTTTTTTTTTTTTTTTTTAATGGCTAATGATGGTGAGCATTTCCTCATGTATCTCTTAGCTGCCTGAATGTCTTCTTTGGTGAAGTGCCTGTTCATACCTTTTGCCCATTTTTTAATTGGGTTATTTGTCTTTTTGTTGTTGAGATTTTGCAGTATCGTGTAGATTTTAGAGATTAGGTGCTGATCGGGTTTTTCGTAGCCAAACTTTTTTTCCCAGTCTGTAGGTTGTCTTTTGGTGAAGTCTTTGGATGAACACAAGTGCTTGATTTTTAGGAGCTCCCAGTTATCTAGTTTCTCTTCTGGTGTTTGTGCATTGTTAGTAATGTTTTGTATACTGTTTATGCCATGTATTAGGGGTCCTAGAGAATCTGATGATCTTTTAAGTGTATATTTCCGGAAGATTGTTAAAGAGTACAACTTCAAATTCTTCTGCTAAAACTCCTAGGGGTATATTTGCAGTCTGCTGGTAGGTAAATTTTTTTTTTTTTTATTACATTAGCCTCATTATTGAGCCTCTGATTGTTTTCCATCTTTTACACTTAGCTTTAATTTAAAAATATTATATCAAGTAAGATATTTACCTTTTCATAAGGATAAAATATAAGAGCTTATATTTAAGGTAAAATCCCTTTCCTAGCTACTTACAGTTAGTTACATTTTCATAATATTTATTCATGGAATTCTTTCCATTCTTTTAAAAATCTTTCTTCTTTGAGCTCAGTGACTTTTTCTTCTAATTTGTCTAATTGCTTTCTAACCTTGCTACACAGCTACCATCCTGGAACTGCTTTGCAGCAAACTCTTGACTTAAATGTAAACATTTCTTATTTAGTGCTGTCACTTTATTTTTTTTTCCTGGTTTTCACACCCATATTATTTCTTCTATAGATTAGGCTTTCATATGTCTGTCCTATTCTAAAAATGCTTTGAAATAACGTATATGACGATGTTTATTTTCCCTCTCACTATTTATGGTTTCATGTCCTTAAAAAAAAATTCCTTTCCCATCATTTTAATGAAGTCTCAGGAGTAGGGGAGGCAAATACATGTGCTCAGTCTGTCATTTTAAATCATAAAATGTTCACATATTTTAAAATAATTTTATGTCTCATTGTAAGCCACCAGAATGCTTTCGGGTAAAACAAAGAGTGTAAAAGTTTTACTTCCAACTAGATGGCAAAACCCATGGGTAAAAGGGATTGTGTCTTCCTCACCATCACTAGGAGCATGGCACAAAACAGGGCTTAACAAATATTCAGTTAATGAATATGTCATCAACAAATACGATCTGTTTTAACTTATACTGGGAAAATGATACAGGTGGATGTTGGTTGTGGAGTGGTTGAAGCAGTGCCACTACTACTATAAAAATATAGGAGTGTATAATTTGCATTTTGTTACTATGGTACTGAGCTCTGATTTAGGAACAGTGGTGGTTCAATGGTAGAAGCCTCACCATCCATGCGGGAGACCCAGGCTCGATTCCCACCCAATGTACATCAAGCACAGCCACTACCTGTCTGCTGGTGAAGGCTTATATGTTGCTATGATGCTGAACAGGCTTCAGTGGAGCTTCCAGTCTAAGCCAGGCTACAAAGAAAGGCCTGGTGATATACTTTCAAAAATCAGCTGATGAAAACCCTATGGATCACAATGGTCCAATCTCTTTGGGGTTACCATGGGTTGGAGGCCAACTTGATAGCTGCCGACAGCAACAATAACAACAACAGCTCTGATTTAATGTTCAAAATTTGATCTCTTTCCCACTTATCAATGAATACGAATATAGTTGAATGGATATGAAACTATGGCAGAGTCCGTGCCCATCTGGACTAAGAGCAGTTTAAGTAGGTCTTTAAACTTTCTGTGCCTCAGTTTTCTCATATATAAAATTAAGATCATGCAAAGACAGCTTTATCCACGAGGTTATGGACATTCTGTATATCAAAAACACCAAAACCTACTTTGTTGTCTCTTGTTTCTTTATCAGTTTTTTTTTTAATTGTTTCTTTGTTGTATTTTTCCTACTACTTTTTCTCAGTCTTTAGCTATGTGTCTTTGATTTAGGATTGTGGTTTGACTTTTTCATGTTGGAATTTTAATCTTTTTGAATTTAAAGGAATCATTTCAAATTAATATTCCTTTGCTTATGAAATTGAAGGATTTAATATGACAAGTTAATTTGCCAGCTTTTTTCTGGGAAAGAAGATGTTTCCTTAAAAAGCAATTTTTATTTATGTTTCAGGGAATAGCACAGGATCCTAATTTGCACCCTTAAAAGAATTAGGTTTTGTTTTGATTTTTTTTTTTATCGAACGTATACAGCATTGATAATATTAGAGACATAAATATTAGAATATGGTACTGACAGAGGGGTAGACACAGAGATCAATGGAATAGAATAGAGAATCCAGAAATAGACCCATAAAAATATGCCCAACTGATTTTTGACAAAGTGCAAAAGTAATTCTTTGGAGAAAGGATGGCCTTTTCAACAAATGGTACAGGAACAATTGGACATATGTGGGCAAAAAAATGAACCTTGAACTTAACCTTGTATCATCTGAAAAATTAACTCTCAAAATGGATGTATGGTTAAATGTAAAACGCAAAACTATAAAACTTTTAGGAGGAAATCTTTGGGGTAAATGGGTAGGTGATGAGTTCTTAGGCTTGACACTAAAAGCACAACCCATAAAAGAAAAAATTCCTAAATTGAACATCATCAAAATTTAAAACTTCTGCTTTATGAAAGACCCTGTTAAAAGGATGAAAAGGCAGGCTACAAACTGGGAGAAAATATTTGCAGATATGTATCTGACAAGAGACTTTTGTTTATGTATTTAAAAAAATATATGTCAAAATTCACCTGGCGGGGGGAACTAAAAAACAAAAATAACCAAGTCCAATTAGAAAATAGGTAAAAGACTTAAATGACGTTTCACTGAAGAGGGTATACAGATGGCAAATAAACACTTGAAAAGTTGTTCAGCATCATTGGCTACTAGGTAATTAAATTGGCTACTAGCCAATTAAAACCACAATGAGATATCCCTGTGTACCTATCAGAATGGCTAAAATAAAAAGTAGTGACAATGCCAAAGCCTGGCAAGAATGCAGAGACATAGGGTCATTCATACTTTGCTAGTGGAGATGTAAAATGGTACAGATGTACAACACATACCCATACTCATACCAATCAGCAGTTTTTTATGAAGTTTAATGTGCTTACCATACAACCCAGCAATTGCACTCTGAATCATTTATCCCAGAGAAAGGTAAATTTATGTCCACACAAAAACCTGTACACAAATATTTATAGCCATTCCATTAGTAAAAAACCCAAGGCTGGGAACAGCCCAAATGTTCTAAAATGGATGAATGGCTTAAGCTGTGGTATATCCAGATCATGGAATACTATTGAAAATAAAAAGGAACAAACTATTGATACACACAGCCGTCTCAAGGGCATTGTGATGATTGAGAAAAGCCAATATCAAAAGGTTACAAATTGTATTATTCTACTTATATATGTTCTTGAAATAAGGTGATAGAAATGAATAAAAAGCTAATGGTTACCAGGGGTTAGGGATTGAGGGCATGTGGATTGGTATAGCTATGGAGTGGGATCCCTATGGTGACGGAAGAGTTTGTATCATGTCGTCCTTTCACAAAGCTACACAGATGATAAACCTGCATAAAAGTATGTACATACCCTCCCCCACATGAGTGTCTGTAAAACTGGTGAAATCTGAATCAGTTCTGTGTATCGTACCAATGTTAGTTTCCTGATTTTGATAATTTACTTTAATGCACTATCTCATTGGGGGAGCCTGAGTGAAGGGTGCTTGAGACCTCTGTGTACATTTTTTGAAAGTTTCTGTGAATCTGTAATTATTTCAAAATAAAAGTTAAAAAAAATCAATGATAGATACAGATGTTTTCTCAATGGTAAAAAAGTGAAATATCATAATAGGGAGTGCATCCATTGTTAGCACTGTGTGACTATATACTTGTTGTCATTGTTGTGTGACATCATGTCAGTTCCGACTTACAGCTAATCCCTAGGACAGAGTAGAACTGCCCCATAGAGTTTCCTAGGCTGTAATCTTTACAGGGAAACCCTGCTGGCATAGTGGTTAAGTGCTATGGCTGCTAACCAAAGGATCGGCAGTTGGAATCTGCCAGGTGCTCCTTGAAAACTCTATGGGACAGTTCTACTCTGTCTTATAGGATTGCTATGAGTCGAAATAGACTCGAGGGCACTGGGTTTGGTTTTTTTTTTTTTAATCTTTATGGGAGCAGATTTGCCATGTCTTTTCTCCCATGGAGTGGCTGGTGGGTTCAAATTGCCAACCTTTCACTTAGCAGACGAGTTCTTAACCATCGTGCTACCTGAACTCCTCTCAATATGTAGTAGGCACAATAAACACAATAAAACAGCAACAACAAAAAAAATTTCATTTTTTTTTGAAAAACACAATAGGATAATATTAAAAAAAAATTCTGATTCTGCATCATTGAAAGAAGTAGGATATTGTATTGGTGTTTTGTTTTTGTTTTTGGTCAAATCTATGTGGCAGAGAGAATATTGTTGTTAGGTGCCATTGATTCAGTTCCGACTCATAACGACCCTCTGTATGATAGAACGAAACACCACCCGGTCTTGCACCATCCTCACAATGCTGTTATGCTTGAGCCCGTTGTTGAAGCCACTGTGTCAATCCATCTTGTTGTGGGCCTTCCTCTTCTTCGCTGGTCCATTATTTTACCAAGCATGATGTCCTTCTCCAGGGACTGATCCCTCCTGATAACGTGTCCAAAGTACGTGAGACGACGTCTCGACATCCTTGCTTCTAAGGAGCATATACTGGCTGTACTTCTTCCAAGAAAGATTTGTTCGTTCGTCTGGCAGTCCATGGTATATTCAATATTCTTCGCCAACACCACAATTCAAAGGTGTCAGTTCTTCTTCAGTCTTCCTTATTCATTGAGAAAATATTAGTGAGAGAGAAAATCAAAATTCCTCAAAGTAAAATCTACCTCTTACATTTTACATGTAAAAGAATTTCTTATTCCTTTACCTAAATATAGGGATTTTTTTTCCAAAATTAATACATAAACCTTAGAATGAAACTTACCATCAGATACACATATGCAATATACACACGTACAGACAGGAACACATACAGGACCAGTGCTGAGGGAATGGGAAACAGAAGGTAGGAAAAAAGGAATTCTCATCAAGACATGATGCAATGGCAAACTGTGTGGTTGGGGGAGGGTGGTGAAAATGAAAGTGTTGGAGAAAAGGAATAGCTCTGTGAATTTTGTCTTTAAAATCTCTAGAATTCACTTAAATTGCGATTTATGGTTGAGCCAGGCTGTCTGTTCTTATGTGTGCAGATTGGGTTTTTAGAAATGATACAGATAAAAATAACAGCCTAAATATGTCACATACTTCAGTGTTTAAAATGGCATGCATTTCCCCAGTGTTGGTCAGATTCACATGTTATGTAAAACACATTATTGAAGCACTTTGCCACTAGTTTCACAGTTGTTGTGTGCACTTAGGTAGCAATGGCTGATGGAGGAGTGGGGAATGTAATTTCCTTTTACAGGCAGTCCATGTGCTACCAACGTCTGACTTGTACAACCCGTAATTCCGAACCAACCCTGTAAAGTCTATTAAAAATTCGAGGTACGTGCAATGGCTCATAATAGCAGATAGGATCTACTTTGCAACGTGCATCAAAATGTTATTATTACTGTATAATTATGTTAAAGATGTTTTCCTGTATCCGAAAGTCTTTTTTTTAATGTTTTTTATGCAGTATATACTATACTGGAAACCCTGGTGGCATAGTGGTTAAGTGCTACGGCTGCTAACCAAAGGGTTGGCAGTTTGAATCCGCCAGGTGCTCCTTGGAAACTCTATGGGGCAGTTCTACTCTGCCCTATAGGGTCAGTGTGAGTCAGAATCAACTCAACGGCACTGGGTTTATATACTATATATTTAAGACAAACATCTGACTGACATTAGATATGTTAGATACGAACTGTTCCAGTTTACATACAAATTCGATTTAAAGACAGATTTAGGAATGGAACCAGTTTGTAATCTGGGGACTGTTTGTACTTCTGCTCATGATTTGCAAGGAAGAGTGATGCAGTTAGAGAGATCACAAACACAAACACACAGCCATACACATGCCAAGTATTGAAAACAGCATTTCTTCAGAAAGTGTGTGCTTCCTTAAAGATTTTACACAACTATTGATGAATCCTTTCACCATACCTATTCAGTCCATATGCTGAGCAAATAACCCAAGAAGCTGGACTGTATGAAGAAGAACGGGACATCTGGATTGGAGGTAGACTCATTAATAACCTGTGTTATGCAGACGACACAAGCTTGCTTAAAGTGAAGAGGACTTGAAGTACTTACTAATGAAGATCAAAGACCACAGCTTTCAGTATGGTTTACACCTCAACATAAAACAAAAATCCTCACAACTGGACCAATAAGCAACATCGTGATAAACGGAGAAAAGATTGAAGTTGTCAAGGATTTCATTTTTCTTGGATCCACAGTCAACGCCCATGGAAGCAACAGTCAAGAAATCAAAAGATGCATTGCATTGGGCAAATCTGCTGCAAAGGACCTTGTTGAAAAGCAAAGATATCACCTTGAAGACTGAGGTGCGCCTGACCCAAGCCATGGTATTTTCAATCACATCATATGCATGTGAAAGCTGGACAATGAATAAGGAAGACCAAAGAAGAGTTGACGCCTTTGAATTGTGGTGTTGGCGAAGAATATTGAATATACCATGGACTGCCAAAAGAACGAACAAATCTGTCTTAGAAGAAGTACAACCAGAATGCTTCTTAGAAGCAAGGATGGTGAGACTGCATCTTACACGCTTTGGACATGTTGTCAGGAGGGATCAGTGCCTGCAGAAGGACATCATGCTTGGTAAAGTACAGCATCAGTGGAAAAGAGGAAGACCCTCGATGAGGTCGATTGACACAGTGGCGGCAGCAGTGGGCTTAAGCATAACAATGATTGTAAGGATGGTGCAGGACCGGGCAGTGTTTCGTTCTGTTGTGCATAGGGTCACTATGAGTCAGAACCAACTCAACAGCACCTAACAACAACAACAACATTGATATTACTGAACTGGAAATATTGTATTTTTCTTCATATAACATGACAGATTATGGAAGGGAAGACTGCAGATGTGTGTGGTTGCCTTGATGTAAATGTCTGGGAAAACAGAGATGCTTGCATATCTTGTTCATGTAAATTGGCAGATCAAAGGCTAGTATGAACTCACCAACCCCATGTAATACTCAAGAGTGAATTGAAACTCTGAGGGCACAGTAATGCTATGGGTAGACAGTAGTGCTAAGTAATCATTGACATCTCCACTCCAGTGAAGCGCACCATGATTCAACAACTTGTTGAATATTACTTCCTAGGAGCTTTATTTGTAGGAGGTCTTTGCAGTAATGCAAAAGAAAGTTTCTAGGGAATAGCTTTGAATAATCTACTTGATAGTTGCCAATAAAGCTATGGGGGTAAGGCAAAAAGAAGAATCTTACCCAGTTCACATGAATTCCCTGGTGTTTTAATTAGAATCTTCTTAAATTAACCAAGATTAATATCTATAATATTTTGTAATAAACGTAAGAAAAGTACAGTGAAACCTCTGAAGCATTAGATTAATTCTTTTTTTTATATTTAGAGGTATATTCATTAAGTGTTTCTGGATTTTGGAGGAGGGGAGCAATGATCCCAAGTTGTCCCTTATTTTTGTTATTGCTGTAAAACTAAGTGGTAAGAGAAAATAAATGTTCCCAGATTAGTTAAACTGAGGCATGGTCTCCCTTACCCCAGCCTTACAGAGACTGAATGAGAGGTCCTTATTAGCAGTGTCAAATGGAGGGGACTGTCTAACACCTTGAGCCTCAGTCCTGCTGTTGTTCCTGTGTGCTTCTTTGAAGGACACGTGCTTGAAACATCTTCAGACTCTCTCGATATATCTTTATAATCCACTCCTTCACAATCCATATGGGCACCACATGTCCTGGAAGGAGGTGGTGGAGCTAAAAGTGTCCTAGCAAATGATTGGAAAACATCACCCTGGCTTCAATATCCTCTCCAATTTCTTACTTGAGTCAGCTTCGTGATATTGGTCAAAAACTAAAACTAAGGTGAAAAATGTACATTATTATTATTTTAAAACTGACAGATAACTGTAGCATTTTAAATTGCCTTTGAATGTATTCATGAATCTTTTAATTTTTTTGTACTGTTGCTGCTTTTCTAAGATCTCTGTCCCAGCCTGAAATTCCTCAGCCCGGTGACTTCTCCACATGTACTGTTACTTGAAAGTCAACACATCACACTCCCCCTCCAATAAGGCCCTTGTCGTTATTTCAGTTTCTAGTAGTCTCCCAACCAACTATGATTAAAACCTAGCAATCAGCATTAAGCTGTTCTTTGCTATGCCCGCTCTGCATCCAGTCATTTGCTAAGTTGTATAAAGGAAAAACTAAACCAGCTGCTGTGTAGTCGATTGCAACTCATGACGACCCCTATATGTTACAGAGTAGAATTGCTTTATAGGGTTTTCTTGGCTGTAATGTTGATGGAAGCAGATGGTCAGGACTTTTTCCAGGGTGTCACTGGGTGGGTTGGAACAGCCAACCTTTAGTTTAGTAGTCAAGTGCAAACCATTTGTGCCACCCAGGGAGATTCCAAATTGTATACCCTCTACCAAAAACCAAACCATTGAGTTGGTTCTGACTCATGGTGACCCCAAGTATTGCAGAGCAGAACTGAGCTTCATAAGATTCTCAAGGCTGTGACCTTTTGGAAGCAGATCACCGGGACTTTCTTCCAAGGTGCCTCTGGGTGTGTTCAAGCCAGCAATCTTTTGGTTAGCAGTTGAGCACTTAACCGTTTGTGCCTCCCAGGGACTCCTGTATAGCTTTTGTTTTTCTTCTGTTTCTAAAATGTGTACCTTGTTTTGTTTTTACAGTTAAAACTTTGATAGAACTCAGATCCAGGCTCTAGTTACTGCATAGTGCTAATAGTTTTAACCTCATCTCGCCATCTTCTGTGTCTTCCTACATGAAATCGAGAAAAGCAGGACATTTTGCATGGTTTCATCAAACCAACTGGACAGGTCAAAATATAAAGTCGCTGTTTTAGTTCCAGGAAATGTTCACTGGAGACATCCAGGACCTTCAGTTTATTCTTATCTTTTTTTTTTTTTTTAATTTCTGAGTCTTTTATTTTATGTTCCTCTTTAAAATAAATTAGATTTTTCTCCCTGATTTATTAAGTTAAATTATATCTTAATTATTTTATGTCATTAAGAATTCTTTGAAAATGCCATTTTAATGACTCTTTATTATTACATATTCTAAATCCATTATTCATTCTTTTGTTGAAGTGAATTTAAGTTGGTTCCAATGTTTTCCTCGTTACAAAATTTAACAATGAAACAAACATTTTATACATAAAACTTTGCCCCAATTAATACTGATTTCCTTATAACTGATTTCTTAAAGTAGCATTAAGGGACATAAGAAGTGTCTTTTGAAGTTTCCTTCAGAAATGCCTTCCTGATTTACATTTCTTCAACAGAGTATGACAGTGCTTGTCTGGCCAAAGCCTGAAACATTGAGTTTCATCATTAAAAACAATCTTGGCCAGTTTCACACTACTGACTGTATACAGGAGTGTACTGAAATACCGATTTAAGACCTTTTGTCTGATTCTTACTATAATTTGCTCTTCTCGATTCTTCTAGCAGAAGTTCTGCTGCTTAACTACCCCTTGGCAATTTGGACTGTGAGAACGTCAGCACTTCTGAATGTGTGTTCTCTAAAACAGTTTAAGTCAAGTGGGAGACCGAATCCATTATTGATATACTGGCTGGAGTAATAGAAAGGCTTTCCTGCTGCAGCTGACATACAGTTTGGAGCTACATGCCTCAAGATATAGGTCACAAGAATTACTACATATTCTCTTTTGAATTTGTTACCCTTGCTGTATATTCAGTTTTAATAGAAGAGCTTAATTTAGGACCTTGATGATAGAAAATTCTTATGAGGTGGTAATTTTTACTCTGGGATCTCTTCTGCTGTTATACTTGTTTAAATTTGGTACTTTATAGGTGCGTGGAGGTGTGGGGATGGCTTTGTTTCATGTTCTCCAGGCCTTCTTGCCTCCCATATGTACCAGCCATACACCGGCAGCAACTGATTGAAATAAACCTGTGTCTTCATGTTAGGGCTGCGTGACTGATTTGCTTCAAGCTGTTACCAGCCTTCTCTGACAGAAAAGAACAACTTGCCCGTTCAGTAATATGATGACTAAACATGTTTCAGATTAGTTTTCGGTGCTGGTTTTACTTTGGGGAAACATTTTTTAGCTAGGTAAAGCTCTTTCAAGAAGGACTATTTTATATAATATTCCACTTTAAGTTGTCTATGTTATACTGTACTCAAGACATTACCATCCACACGCAAAGTTGATGCCACCAAGTCACCGATATAAATTCAGTGTCTTTTTATCCAGGTATAGGGATGTACCTGGAGCCCTCGTGGCACAGTGGTTAAGAGCTGTGTCTGCTAACTGAAAAGTTCGGCAGTTTGAATCCACCAGCCGCTCCTTGGAAAGCCTAGGGGGAAGTTCTACTCAGTCCTGTAGGGTTGCTATGAGTCAGAATCTACTTGATGGCAACAGGTTTGTTTGTTTGGTTTTAGGAATGTATCCATACTAATCCACCAGCGTTGTAGTCCAAGTTTCCTCCAGCAGAGGGGCACGTGATTGAAGTCAATGCCAAATTCTCAACTGTGGGCACAGGAAAACAAGAACAATATAATGATTTGTCTGGAATTGGAGTAAACCTGAGATTTTTGGCATAACCTACTCAGTTCTAGACCAAAATTTCAGAGACCTTGATTTTATAGTCATGGTGTACTCTGTAGTAAGTGTTCTCTCCAAATAATCCCTCTGGTCTAACTGGCAATTCCACATATGTGGGCTGGGAGGAGAGGCAGGAATATTTTTGCTGACAGAGACACGTTTGTCTATTAGGTAAGTGAATTTATCATGGAGACATAGAAGCCAAGAATGTTGTAGACTACTTCGGTACATGTGTTCAAAGTATATTAGGGAAAGAAAAAAAAAATAGAGTAATATCATGTTTTTCCTGTGAAATAACTTTATGACTGTTGTTTACAAGTGATAATTTAGTGGTGAGGAAGGAAATGAAGTTACTGTTTATAGACTTAAACAAGGCAACTATATTAACTGTGATTTTAAGATTTTAAAAAATAAAATTAAAAAATTTGGAAATGATACTCTACATTAAGATGGCAACAATGAGAACATCACGAAACTCTCATTTTTATGTGGGCAAGTGATAATTATGTGCCATCTTAGATGAGGAAAGGGTAGTTCCTCTCCTTTCTTTATCTGTAGCTACATAAACTGGAGCAACTCTGATCACCGCGATGTTTTGAGTGGCCCGAGAAGATTCCTCCTCTTGAGTAAAGTTAAAAAGCCCTCCCAAACCAAACAGTGTGTGCTGATTGTAGAATCACAAAAGCATTGAAATCAGGTCCCTCTGTCTTCAAAATGTTGGCATAGATCAGCTCCTGGAAAGCACATGCCCACCACAATTGAAAGGACATGATTCTTTAATATATTGGGGTCCCATGGCAGGTTTTCTTGTAATTTGCATTGAGATTTGTTCCTACATTAAGTCTCTTGAGACTTTCTTTTATGCAGCCTGTAAAGAAGAATATCAAGCAGCATCTCAGTATTTGGACATCATTTCTAATTAACTTAAAAAAAAAAAAAACAGAGAACACGCTCAGACAGAACTGAAAAAAGAGCAAAGCTAGCACATCTCCATAATGGGAACTGAACTCCAGAGAAGGAGAATGACAAGGCAAAAGGAAGATTTACTAAGCGGCACAGTGTCATACGGTCTTCTACAGCCAAATATTGATGTGGAGAGGATGACAAAAATGGCTATTTTTTAAATAAAAATGTCAGAAATGATAAATGATATGTAGTTGCCTTTGGGTAGAGCACATTCTATGGACCACCGTTAAGAGAGATACATGTCGACACACTTATATTCATGATAAACCAAAACCAAACCCAGTGTCGTCGAGTCGATTCCGACTCATAGTGACTCTAAAGGACAGAGTAGAACTGCCCCATAGAGTTTCCAAGGAGCGCCTGGCAGATTAGAACTGCCGACCCTTTGGTTAGCAGCCATGGCACTTAACCACTATGCCACCAGGGTTTCCGTATTCATGATAGACAATTTAAACAATAGCTGACATTTTGCCAAAGGTTTTTAAACCAACAGACACTGTAAAGTATGCAAGTGTAAGTCCAGAACATCAGTTTTCACATTTAAACATTTAACCTAAAAAAGTTATGTACATTTTGGTGCATCTTTGGATTTAGAGTTTTAACAGTTGGGAAGGCAAAATCACTTCAAAATATATTCATATGTCAGAAATTGAAAATTCTAAAACTAATTTTACCAATAATGGCACATATTAATTGAAAATTAATACATCCTTCAATAAGCCTTTTAGATAACCCATCATGGTGAATCCATGCCACTTTCTAATAACACATTAAAATTAAGACATTATTTTCTGAGGAATCGTGAACATTTAAGTCTGTAATTTGCTCCCATTTTTTTTCAGAGATTGCTGAACAAACAGAAAGTTTTGCAGAGTGTTTACTTTGAAATATAATGTGATGTACTTGATGGCTAACTTGTTTTCTGTAACAGGAATTGACTGTTCTTTTTTTTTTTTTTAACCATTCAATTAATTTCTTTTCTCTGATGACAAACTGTTAAATAAACTGATTGTAGAAAATATTACTCATTACTGTTTTTCTACCTATCAGAGCAATTAGTTTTTTTGTGTGAAATTTTGCTTCTACACAATTGTTTGTATTTAACCAAGTTCCTCTATTGTGTGTCTACCCAGATAGCATGAAATTTTAAGGGGCAGTTAAAAGTTGAGAGGGTGGAGGTGAAGGACCCTTCTGCATGTATGTATACCTGTTGCTATCGAGTAGATTCTGATTCATAGCAACCCTATAAAAAAAAAAAACCCTGTAGGACAGGGTAAATTTGCCCCACAGGGTTTCCAAGGAGCAGCTGGTGGACTAGAACTGCTGACCTTTTGGTTAGCAGCTGTAGCTCTTAACCACTGTGCCGCTAGGGCTCTATAGGTGTGTATCCCAATTTAAACTCTCTTCTCTGTCAGAGGGTCAAGGTCCTTTGTTTTCAATCTGCTATTTGCATTCATTTACATGTGGTTGATTACCAGTTATGAGACCTGAGCAGAAACAAACATTCCAATTAGTTAATAATTAGTTTCCTGGCCATCTCTTCTCAATTTGGCAGGAGACACTGGTTGGAATGCTTTGGTAAAAATCTTTGTTTCACTCATGAAAGCAATTGAATCGCTTGCCTAGATCTGTCTGTCTACTTACATGTGAGACTTAACCATGTGGGATCACAACTATAGTTCCGTTCTTTTTAGTTCTAGACCCTGTGCATGATGTTACATGTAGGGGATGGAGGCAGGCCTTTAGATCTGGAAGGATCATGACTTCCCTTAGAAACCTTATCCTTCTAGAAGATAGATAAGACATGTATACAAATAGCTAATACAATATTGTAAAAGGTACATTTAAAGTATCTGAACACTATTATACCATCTAGAGAAGATACCCCTAAAAGAGAAGTGTAGGAAAACATAGTGTGGTTAGCATGTCATAACAGATCAAGTGTAATAACTTTAAAAACATCTGAAGGAAACTAATAGTGATTCCACAGAGCAAACCAGCAGTCCCAGCTACTACAATAATCATTCCGTACGAAGGCACACTTTTAGAGAGACATTAAATGTACTGTAACCTATGAGTCATTTTGAAGAACTATTGTTGTAATTCCAGGCTGCTACATGTAATTTTATCTGAGCTATATAAAACTTAACTGGTTTTAACTGGAAAAAAAAAAAAAAGGTAGGATACACCAACATGCTTAGAGTATTGCCTTTGTCTTTGTTAAGTTATGAGGGTTTTTTTAATCATCTTTTTTTCAGAATTTCTTCAAAATGCATGTTTTATATTTTTTACAAAAGATCACAAAAGAATAGTATAATATTTTGGACCCCAGTGAAACTTTAGGGTCAAGTTATACAATTAAAAGTATAATTTGTAAGTGCTAGAAATGACACTTTATCACTTTCTGTACTTTGCAAAAGTATGCACAGTAGTTGGAATTCTTTTTTAAAAAAGTACAAGAAAAGGAGAAATGAAAAACAAAAAACTCAAAAAATACTACTTTTAATAAAAGTGTAATAAATGAGTGGGTGGGTTACGCAAACAATTTCTGCCTGTGTTCACACTGAGAACACTTCTTAACACAGTTGATTGTTCTAGAAACCCTAGAAATTGGGGAGGAAACAGTCTTGTGAAACAAGATCAGAGTTGTAGATTATTTCCATAGACATGTTTGTTTTATTCTGCTCTGTGGCTCTAAATTTTACCCTGATCCCACCATAAATTATTTCAATTTGTTTTATTTCCAAAATGACAAAGTTACTTGTAATGAAGGACTCCTGAGGTTCACCCTTCAGTCAAAGATTAGACAGGCCCGTAAAACAAAATGAGACTAAAGGGGCACACCAGCCCCGGGGCAAGGACTAGAAGGCAGGAGGGGACAGGAAAGCTGGTAATAGGAAGCCCAAGGTTGAGAAGGGAGAGTGTTGACAGGTTGTGGGGTTGGTAACCAAAGTCACAAAACAATATGCCTACTAATTCTTTAATGAGAAGCTAGTTCTAACATTCATCTAAAGTATAATTCAAAACAAAACAAAACAAACAAGGGCGAATCTCAAAAACATCATGTTGAGCAAAAGCAGCCAGACACAAAGGTAATATTATTATATGATTCCATTGTATGAAGTTCAAAAACAGACAAAACTAATCTATGTTGATAGAAACTGGAACAATGATGGCATCTGAGTGATGGGGATTGAATTTGAAGGGGGCACCAAGGGGACTTTCAAAGCTGATGGGGTGTTCTATATTTAATTTCGGTGCTGGATAACCTTTGGTATGTATTTGTCATACCTCATTAAGATTTGTGCTTTTCTCTGTGTGTAGATTTTAGCTCAACCTCAAAAAGGATAATAAAACAATTAATTCATTATTAACAAAAGATCAACATACAATTTTTATATTTCCATCAGAATTAAAGAATTTTAATTTTTCTTCTTGATTATTTGGACATTTGAGGCAAACATTTTTCCTAGAAATAAGCACATAATTCATATATGTATTTACTCCATATGTAGTGTCTACAGTAGCAGTGAAGCCCTGGTGGCACAGTGGTTAAACATTAGGCTGCTAACCAAAAGGTTGGCAGTTGGAATCCACCAGCTGCTCCTTGGAAAACTTATGAGGCAATTCTATTCTGTTCTATAGAATTGCTGAGTCGGATTCAACTCGACAGCAGTGGGTTTGGCTTGGTTTTTGATGGAGTAGCAATGAGGCAGTAAGGAGAAGGTAAAGGCTTTGCTTTGCTTGACCCTCATTTTGTAGTTATTTTCAGTAGCAGTCAACTCTTAGGGCAACTCATGCACTGAATGCCAAAAGTACTTCCAAGTTCATCTTATTCCAAAAAAGGATATTTATTTGAGTATACAGTCAACAGAAGATTGGAGAAATGCTGAATTCCACTGGATCCCTTGGCAGGCCAAATTTCTACTAACTAAAGTATTCAGGCAAAACAATCTGTGCATCAACCACGAGGAATAACTGAATGGGAGTTGGGTGAATCAGCAAAAGCTTTCAGAAGGTAGAAATTCTGTTGATTTTTTCAACCTATCTTGGCTGTACTCTCGCTAGTTTCAGGACACTTTTCACTTTATTCTTTCCAGTGAAAAGCAGTGTAGCTAGCAGAGTCAATAACCAGCACATTGTATATTGTTATTTTGATAATTATTATGTATTATGTAGTGTTATGTATGTCCAAACAACTGTAGCTTAAACTACATTATAAAATTACCCCAATGATTGTTTTCACATTTATAAAATTGGGAATAAAGATAATATCGTAGCCCAGTACTTAGGAGGTGTGCTTAGTAAGTAACAGCTATTGTTAGCAATTAACAATCCTATTAACTCTTGTTTTCATTTTGCAGATAAGGAAATTGTGGCTCAGAGAAGATAAGCCATTTACTTAAATAGTCTATTTCAGCAAAGCCTCTTCCTTCTCCTCATTGCTACTAAAGGCACTATCTATGGGGTGAATAGTGAGAGTCTGTTCTGTTCAGTAAACATTTATTGAGCTCTGCTCTGGGATATACACACATTTTCAAAATTCTAGGAATTTAAAGATGAATCAGGCACAATCTGGCTCGTTGTTGAGTGCATAAAACAGAAAGCTTTCTAGATAGTTCAAGGAAAAAGATTTAATACAGGGAGTTAGGTGCCTAACACTTTATTGGAAGAGCTAGAGGAATGGAAATAAAGGGAGGACTACTACTAAACTCTTGGTTTCAAGGTCATACACCTACAACTGTCTCCACCCTCAAGACCACTGTCTTCTCACCCTCCAAAGCAATGACTAGGAAATGGAAGGTGGGGTCCAATCACTGCTGCAAAGTCTTGCTTATTAGCTGCTACTGCTGCAGGAAGGTGACTGCTGCCTCCTTCTGATCTTCAAATCTTGCCCATGTGCATCTCGACAAAGCTCTCCTATTCAGAGTCCCAGCTACAAGCTATGTATTTTATATTCTTCCAAACCCTGTTCTCTAGAGTGGGGACATTACATGGGTGGAAATGGATACCATTCTAAGGACCAATGAACTATGTAGAACACCCTATCTCTGCCCACCAAGAGCTCATGGTCTAGTTGTGGATGCAGACAAAGAGATAATATCAGGGTAATGTGGCAAGTGCAGTGATGCACTTAGGTGCTGGGCAAGGGGAGGCAAAGATGGGCTCTTATGGGAGAGCAGTGGGATGAGAAGTGAGAAAAGGATCTGAAAAATCTTTCTGGAGATGATATTGCCCAAACTAAGTCTTAAGCAATGAGTAAGAACATGTCATGCAAAGAAGGAGGAAAGGCCATGTCAGGCATATGAGAGAGAACAAAATCAACCAGCTATAAAACAGCATGATGATTACAGAAATGGAGGGAATTCAGTGGAGTGGAGGTTGTGGGGTTGGGAGTGGAGGCTGTGGGGTTGTGACCTCACTGACACCATGTAGAGAGAGGGGATGAAGCTCCACAGAGGTGGGGGTTAAATATGGAAAGACTTGGGGTGCTATTGAAAATTAGGGGAATCACAGTGATGAAAGGGAAGGAATCAGAAATTATTACCATGTTTTAGACTTTCAGGGCTGAGAGGATAGAAAAATGGTATTAAATCAGGGTTTGAATCTAGATCTAGTTGATTGCAAAGTTAATGATTTCCCTGTTCTTTCACCCTGCTTTGACTGTCATTTAGTACTGATGAAGCCAGTGTATATCTAAAGATGTGTCCAATAAAGTGTACAACATCCTGTGCACGTTATGTACAAATGTGTACATAGTCATTTCTCAGAAATGATTATCAGACTTTGAATCACTGAGCTAAGACTTTTCGCTTCACAGCTTTCATAGCTGATATTCATTGATTTTTGTTATAGAAATCAAATTCTCATTCAGGAGTACATTTTAAAAGCATACTAGGTGATTCTGCTTCAGGCAGTACAGCAGGTTAAAAATTCTTAAATATCTTCCTGCCATGAAATATCAGGATGGTAGATAACTCACAATAAAAGTACTTTCGTATGCATTACTGTACTCTCAAGAACCTGGGAAAAGCTCTCCACCCTCCTCTCCCCCAGCCAAACACACACAGAAGTCTACTGGAAACCAGGAGAGTAAGTGAAGTCTGGGTGGGTGTACTAACCACAGGAACCTAGAGCTTTAGAAACTAACGTTTGCCAGGGGGTTGGGATGGGGAGGTGTGGAGGTTAAGCTTGAACAGATTGAAGAAAAGTGGGGTTCTGGATCAGAGATCCTGCATTCTGATGGCCAGGAAACCTTCAAGAAAATCTCTCTGCCACACCAAATCCAAGTGGAAATATAATGATAGAAGTAACCATTGTATTAATGATGATGATGATGATAGTTTTTGGTAATCTGAGGTCAAATGTCTTATATGGGTCTGAGATTTGAATATACAGTGCAGAGAGAAGCCCCAAGATTAGAAATTAATTTTAAGCTGTCCCAGGTTGGTAGCACCTAGCAGGAATTATTACAGTATTACAGATCTTCCCTAGAGAAAGGCATCCTTAAGCCAGCTCTCAGAATTTCCAAATATGAGTCCACTGTAAACAAGAGGCCGTGAGCCAAAGTCTGCGGAGAGAAAAAAGTCTAAGTTCAAACCCTCAAGGACTCAGAAATAAACTATGTATGCAATATTTATGTTATTAGACAGTGTTATTAATGATGGAATTAGACAAAATGAGCAAAGACCAAGAAACTAGCAAAGCCACACAAGAAGCTATTTTATACCTACTAAATTGGCAAAAATTAGAACAACAATGTGGAACAACTGGAACATTCATGCGTTACTGGAGATGGGGTATAAAAAATAAATAAATTGCTATAATTGCTATAATTTTTTCCTTCTTTTTTTTTTAAATTGTATTTTAGATGAAGATTTAGAGAGCAAATTAGTTTCTCATTAAACGGTTAGTACACATATGGTTTTGTGACATTGGCTGTCACCCCCACGACATGTCATCACTCTCCCCTTCTTGACCTTGGGCTCCCTGATATCAACTTTCCTCCCTTCTTGTCCTTGTCACTGGGCTAGTGTGCCCATTTAGTCTCATTTTGTTTTATGGGCCTGCCTAATGTTTGGCTGAAGGGTGAATCTCAGGAGTGACTTCCATACTGAGTTAAAATGGAGTCCAGGGGCCATACCCTCGGAGCTTCTCCAGCCTCTGTCAAACCAGTAAGTCCGGTCTTTTTTTTTTTTTTGTAAGTTAGTATTTTACTCTACATTTTTTTTTCAGCTCTGCCTGGGACCCTCTATTGTGGTGCCTGTCAGATCACTCTGTGGTGGTAGTCAGGCACCATCTAGTTGTTCTGGACTTAGCCTAGTGGAACCTGTGGTATTTGTGGTCCATTAATTTTTTTTTTTTTTTAGTCCTTTGGACTAATTTTACCTTGTGTCTTTGGTTTTCTTCATTCTTCATGGCTCTAGATGGGGTGAGACCAGTGGAGTATCTTAGATGGCCACTCACAAGCTTTTAAGACCCTAGACGCTACTCGCCAGAGTAGGATATAGAACATTTTCTTTATGAACTATGTTGTGCCAGTTGAGCTAGATGTCTCCCATGCCATGGTCCCCCGTTTTCAGCCCAGTAATTCAGTCCCTAAGGGAGTTTGGTTGTGTTTATGGAGCTTCCATAACCTTGCTTTGGTCACATTGTACTGGCTTCCCCAGTATTATGTACTGTCTTACCCTTCACCAAAGTTACCACCTATCTATTCTCTATTTATAGTTTTTCCCTCCTCACCTCTCCCTTTCCTTGTAACCATCAAAGATTGTTTATTTTTATGTGTAAACCTTTTCAGGAGTTTTTATTGTAGTGATCTCATACAATATTTGCCCTTCTGTGATTGACTTATTTCACTCAGCATAATGCCCTCCAGATGCATCCATGTTGTGAGATGCTTCACAGTTTCATCACTGTTCCTTATCATTGTGTAGTATTTCATTATGTGTATGTACATAGTTTGTTTATCCATTCATCTGATGATGGGCATCTAGGTTTTCCATATTTTTGCTTTTGTGAATAATGCTGCAGTGAACATGAGTGCACATATGTCTTTTCTTGTGGTAAAAAAAAAATTGTGATAGCTCTTATTAATTCCTAGGAATGGGATTGCTGGATCATATGGTATTTCTAAGTTTCTAAGGAAGTGCCATTTCCAAAATGGTTCTACCATTTTGCATTCCCACCAGCAGTGCGTAAGAGTTCCTTCCAATCTCTCCTCAACCTCTTCAACATTTGTTATTTTCTGTTTTTTTGATTCGTGCCGGTGATGTCGGGGTGAAGTGGTATCTCATTGTAGTTTTGATTTGTATTTCTCTAATGACTTGTGATCAAGAGCATTTCCTCATTTTTCTGTTATCCACCCAAATGTCTTCTTTGGTGAAGTGTCTGTTCATATCCTCTGACCATTTTTAACTGGATTATTTGTCTTTTTGTTGTCGAGGCATTGGATTTTCCTGTAGATTTTAGAGATTAGACCTTTGTCAGATTTGTCATAGCCAATTTTTTTTTCCCATTCTCTAGATTCTCTTTTTACTCCTTTGGTGAAGTCTTTTGATGAGCATAAATGTTTAATTTTTAGAAGACTCCCTTTATCTAGCTTACCTTCTGGCATTTGTGTATTGTCAGTTATGGTTTGTATCCTGTTTGTGCCATGTATTAGGGCCTCTAGCATTGACCCTGTTTTTAGTTTTATGATCTTTATAGTTTTTGGTTTTATATTTAGATCTTTGATCCATTTTGAACTAGTTTTTATTTATGGTGTGAGGTATGGGTCCTGTTTCATTCTTTGCAGAGGGACATCCAGTTTTGCCGGCCTCATTTGTTAAAAAGACTGTCTTTTCCACATTTGATGGGCTTTGGGCCTTTGTTGAAGATCAGGTGACTGTAGGTGGATGGTTCTCATCTAGGTTCTCAAATCTGTTCCATTGGTCAATGTGTCTGTCGTTGTACCAATATCAGGCTGTTTTGACTACTGTAGCTGTACAATAGGTCCTGAGGTCAGGTAGTGCAAGTCCTCCTGCTTTATTCTTTTTCAGTAGTGCTTTACTTATCCAGGGTCTCTTCCCTTTTTAATGATTAGTTTTTCCACATCTTTAAAGAATGCTGTTGGTATTCGGATTAGGGTTGCATTGTATTTGTAGATTGCTTTGGGTATAATTGGCATTTTCACCATGTTGAGTCTACCTATCCATGAGCATGGTATATTTTCCCATTTATGTAGCTCTCTTTTGGTTTCTTGTAGTAGTGTTTTGTAGTTTTCTTTGTATAGGTATTTTACATCCCTGGTTAGATTTATTCCTAAGTATTTTACTTTTTTAGGGTCTCTTATAAATGGTATTGTTTTCCTGATTTTCTTTTCATAGTTTTCTTTATTGGTGTATAGGAATCCAACTGATATTTGTATGCAAAGGACCTCTTTAAAGTGTTGAAAAGCAAAGATGTCACCTTGAAGACTAAGGTGAGCCTGACCCAAGCCATGGTATTTTCAATCGCAGCGTATGCATGTGAAAACTGGACAGTGAATAAGGCAGACCAAAGAAGAGCAGACGCCTTTGAATTGAGGCATTGGCGAAGAGTATTGAATATACCACGGACTGCCAAAAGAATGAACAAATCTGTCTTGGAAGAAGTACAGAATGCTCCTTAGAAGCAAGGATGGTGAGACTGCATCTTACATACTTTGGACATGTTGACAGGCGGGCTCAGTCCCTGGAGAAGAACATCATGCTTGGCAAAGTACAGGGTCAGTGGAAAAGAGGAAGACCCTCAACAAGGTGGATTGACACAGTGGCTGCAACAATGAGCTCAAGCATAACAATGATTGTAAGGATGGCGCAGGATCCGGCAATGTTTCGTTCTGTTGTGTGTAGGCTCGCTATGAGTTGGAATAGACTTGGCAGCACCTAACAACAGCAACATCTTGTATCCTGCTGCTCTACTGAATCTTTCTGTTAGTTCCAGTAGTTTTCTTGTGGACCCTTTTGGGTTGTCTATGTATTGTATCATATCATCCGCAAATAGGGCCAGTTTTACTTCTTCCTTACCAATTTGTATGCCCTTTATTTCTTTTCCTTGCCTTATTGCTCTAGCTAGGACTTCCAGCACAATGTCTAATCAGTTTTTTAAGTTGAAGATACATATACTCTGTGACTCAGCTTTTCTGTTTTTAGATAAATAGCCTACAAATACACTTGAACATGCACAAGAGTGTTGTCTAAGAATGGTGAGTGTTCAGAGCATCAGTGCTGGTAATAGAAAAACAAAAAACCTAGAAAACAACGTGCATTGACTGGAGAAAACAGAAATTAATTTTGGTGTGCTATATACTACTATATGTATCTGTGCCAGCGAACTGAAGCTGCATGCTTATAAACCTCAAAAACAAAGAACCTCAAAAACAATGTTTCGTGTTAACAGAGAATACATACACTGTGATAGCATTTTTGTAAAGTTTAAATACTTAAAAAACAACAATATATTTTAGGGATACACGTATACACAGTAAAATATAAAAACAGGAAAGAGAATGATAATATGAAATTTTGAAATGTGGGGGAAGAGGAAACAATATGAATACAGTGAACCCCAAATTTACCAACCATCTTCTATTTCTTAAGATGTATGGAGGGTACATGGGTATTTGTCTGACAGTGTCTTTATTGCTTATATACATTATTTGTTTTATTTTGTTTATATAAATATTTCATGAATTGGAATTGACTCGATGGCAAATAGTAACAACAGCAAATATTTCATAATTTAAAACCATACCATGTCTGCGTTTCCATATGATTCATTTCTATGATTGTAACAACCTCTTGAAGAATGAGAATCTGCATAGTTATAAAATGAGGTAGTGACCTAAAAGGAGACGCATTTTACCTTTAGCTACGCTAATTAATTTATTTTTTGAAGTACTATTGTCTTTTTATAGTGTGCTATTCTCAGGCATAAAATTTGCTTTGCAAAATATGTTGCTCAGCCCTGAAAATCAGTGTGCAAAACCACTAATTCACTGATGCTTATAGAAGTATTCCCTCAAAAAAATACTGTAATGAGTTTATGCCACATGTGTTTTTGACCAGAGAAACACATTCATGAGAATGTAAATTAAAAAAAAATATGTACACAATTCTTTCAGTTCACTTACTTTTGTTTTTCTTCATGTTCTAAGTAGAATCCAGCAGAATGTCAACTATTTGTGATGCCACTTGAGAGACTCATCTATTGGTTTACTTTTTTTAAAAAAGACTTTATGGTCAGTCCTGTGTGGAATTTTGAGTTAGTAGCAAATAATCAGGCTCATTTATATGGAATCCATTGTATACTCAAGTGAAGTGTAAAATATTGTAATTCATTGGGCTTAAGTATTCTCTTCATATTATGGAGTGGGGTAAGGATGTACCTATTCATTCATGATAGGAAGAAAACACCTCTCTGCATCACATCGGGTTCAAACCTTACACGAGGTTGAGTCCTTCCTGAAGAAGAGCCTGGCTTTATTACAGTCCCATTTTATTACTGTAAGTTCCAAGGATTTTGACTTTTATTTAACCTAGAGAAATGCATCCCTATACTTCTTACAATACAACTCTTAAGTTTTTATTTTGCTTAAGTATGTTTCGTTTTTTTTGGTAGTCAAAATAAGGAAAGAGAATGTTTGTAATGAAATTAGTAAAATGGTAAGAAAGACAATCAAGTCCATTTTTATATCTGACAGTTCTCACATTACAAATGATGACATTGCAATCTAATCAGACATTTTAATTCAAATATATTTAATGTAAATATAAATAACTGAAGATTGAAGTTGTCAAGGATTTCATCTTACTTGGATCCACAATCAACACCCATGGAAGCAGCAGTCAAGAAATCAAATGGCATATTGCCTTCGGCAAATCTGCTGCAAAAGACCTCTTTAAAGTGTTAAAAAGCAAAGATGCACTTTGAAGACTAAGATTTACCTGACCCAGGCCAGAGTATTTTAGATCACCTCATATGCGTGTGAAAGCTGGACAATGAAAAAGGAAGACTGAAGAAGAATTGATGCCTTTGAATTATGAAGTTGGCGAAGAATATTGAATATACCATGGACTGCCAGGAGAACACACAAATCTGTTTTGAAAGAAGTGCAGCCAGAATGCTCCTTAGAAGTGAAGATGGCCAGAGAATGCTCCTTAGAAGTGAGGATGGCCAGAGAAAAGGAGGAAGACCCTCAACGAGATGAACCGATGCAGTGGCTGCAACGATGGGCTCAAGCATAGCAAAGAATGTGAGGATGGTGCAGGACTGGGCAGTGTTCCGTTCTGTTATGCACAGGGTCACTATGAGTTGGAACCAACTCAATGGCACCTAACAACAGCGTAAATAATTGACATAAAATATTTTCTGTAACAAAGATTGTTTGGCAAATATCTAATGACATTTGTTTACATTTCTTGGCCTACAGTGGGAAACCCTGGTTGCATAGTGGTTAGTTAAGTACTATGGCTGCTAGCCAAAAGGTCAGCAGTTGGAATCCACCAGGCGCTCCTTGGAAACTCTATGGGGAAGTTCTACTTTGTCCTAAGGGTCACTCTGAGTCAGAATCGACTTGGTGTCAATGGGTTTGATTTTTTTTTTTTGGCCTGCAGTGACTGGCTGTTAGTAGTTTGCTGGCTTAAAATAAGGCATTTATAAAAATGCTGAAATTCTTATCAACAGCCTATTCTTGGGAAGAATTTGCTATTGTACATTGTACAGTTACTATATGAAAGTTACAGGGTTTGGTGTGATAAAGTTTTTTTTTTTACTGTTTTCTTCTTTTCCATAAGTATACAGATAATCTCAGTTAAGTGTGTAGAATGAAGAGCTTATATACCATATGGCCTTCCCTAAATCTTCTCAATGTATTAAAGAATGTCTCAATTTTTTTCTTTCTCTGTGTTACCCTAGGATAGTTTCCCAGCACGATTTGGAGGAATTCATTTTGTCAATCAACCGTGGTATATCCATGCCTTGTACACCGTGATCCGGCCTTTCCTGAAGGAGAAGACTCGGAAAAGGGTATTTGTCTTCTTTTTTTTACTATCGTTTCCACTCTTCCATTCTATGAATCATGACACATACTGCCTGTATAATACTGACTATAGTGAAATGGGCTAGTGTATTGTATACAAATGTTAAACATAAAAGCCATTTTAAAAGTCTTAATCTTGTGATTAATTCTGAAAAGTGTATCTGTGAAACGAACATTTACAAACTAGCTCTTTTGCTTTCTTACAAAAGGGAAGACACTTTAACACGTCCTTTATATATAAAGCCTCAGTTTAAAGGCCAAAAAAACCCAAACTCCTTTATGCCACATTACTATATTGTTACTGGTGAGCTTCGCTTCAAGTAAGGTCTAGACAAAATTTAAAATTTTTGTATGTTGATAAATGGGAGTGACTTATTTCAAAATGTGCGTTACATAGCATAGAGTGAATTTTGTGGTATCTAATATAATTTTGTAATTACTGTCATGATTAATCATGTTTTTTGGAAATAATGTTAATGTATAGAAATTTTAACATTTTAGATCAGTTTCATCTAAAAAAGAAGACAAACATAAAATATAAAAAATAATTTTCCTGAGAATTAGGTAATAGTTTATTCAAGCATTTAGTACAGTGCATGCCAAATGGTAAGTACTGAACACATTTTGTCATTATTGTTAATAATACAGGTTTTAACAATGCATTTTAAGGCATTTTATCTCATTTAACCCTCACAGCAGGTCTGGCAAGAAAACGTAGTAAGAATTAGCTCCTATTTCAGAGCTGAGGGAAGTGCATCTTCGGATGGCTAAGTAACTTGCATATTGATATACACAGCTGTAGAATTGTAGAGCTGAGATATGGGCCCAAATCGTCCAGATTTGCTTAAAATGTGAAGCTATTTTTGACACTCCATGCTGCATCCAATTTTCAAATGATTAATTCCACAGTAAAATATGCTTACTTCTCAATCTATGTGGAAGATACTTTCTCATGTTTCTCAGTGACTGAGGGGACACCTCACGTATTTCAGTGTTGTGGAAACCTTGTTCGTAGAAGCCTCCTTGTGGTTTGAAAGTGTAACTTTTATTATGTATCCATATCAAATATTAGTGAACAGAAATTTTATCTTATATGAATTTGTTGAGAACATTCCAGTGGTTTAGAGAGAAGAATTCTGTAAATAACCAATTTATATTAGGAATTATTTTTACCACTGAGAGTAAAATTAATTCATGTTTTAGAGTTCTGAAAATGCATTGAAGTACCTCACAAATAGCACTTTCAAACTTTGTTTTATGAAGGGGTGAGCAGGTGATCCAAAACACCTGCTGGGGCTTTTAGGACAAATTATACTAGCAAGTGCTTGTGTAGTATTCACTCTAGAATTCACACTGTGCTAAGCATTTTATATATGTTAACTCATTTTATTCTTACAAAAGTGTTTTGGGGTAGGAATTGTTATTTTTCTCATTTTATAGATGGGAAAATGAAGCACAGAAGGTTAAGTAATTTCCTCAGGATCACAGCTAAAAGATAGCAGAGTTGGATATGTGCATATAGAGGGAGTTCCTGGCAGAAGGAATAGCAAAGGCAGAGGTCCTTGGGTAGGGGCACCCTGGTGTATACCTGACCAACATCAAGGAAGCCAGTGTAGCTGCAATGAGTGAGCTATGGGGAAGGGTAATGGGGACAAGATGGGGAGGGAATGTGGTGGGCTAGATCATAGAGGGCCTGTACACTGTTGCAAGGATCTGGGATTTCAGTCAGAGTTAGATGGGAAGTCCTTGAAGGGCTTTGAGTACAGGGATGCCGTGATGTGATGTGATTTTGACATGCTTATGCACCGCTGGCAGTCTCTCGCTGGGTGCAAACTGTTAGCATACTCAACTTCTAACTGAAAGGTTGGAGGATTGAGTCTACGTAGAGGCACCTTGGAAGAAAGGCCTGGTGATCTACTTCTGAAAAAATCGGCGACTGAAAACCCTGTGGATCTGGCACGTTCTTATTTGCTACATCCTACTCTGACATATATACATGGGGTCTCCATGAGTCAGAAAAGACTCAGAGGCAACTTTTTTTTAAAGCTTTGGTGAAAAAACAATGATAAGGATGATAAGGATTACGTCTAGAAAAATAGTAATGCACTTCTTTTGACAATTCTTTGGTTGAATTTGCTAATTTTGACAATGCCTAGAAAGATGCATTGCTGGAATTATTCCAGATAGAAGGAAGATATCTGAACGTCACTATTTTAATTAAAATTATATGACCTGGAAATTTTCGTATGAAAATGTAATTGTACGTTAAAAAAGTCTTTAGTTTCCATTTACACGAATCAATTCCCAAAGCAAAACCATTATATTTCCATTCTTTCCATTATATTTCTGTACCAGTGTTCTAAGTGATTCAGTGCCACATTATTACTCAAATACCTTATACTTCAGATGCTAGAAATCTATATTCTGAAAGACTGGTAAAAGAAAATCTACTGTATTCAGTAAATCTTTGTCCACAAATTCAGGTATGCAAGAAATGTGTGATTCTTCATTTTCTTAAGTTAAATCTGACTTTGAGTCTCCAAAACACAGGGTTGGTGGGAAATCTCCCCTTTGGCATTATAGGGACTCCTTCTTCAGCACCTTAAATCTTCTATGCTGAGGTAAGCTTCCAGTCCATCAGCGATGACTTCAAACATCCTCTTTTTTTCAAGACAGTCATAGTTTCTTGAAGTAAGGTCTCCTTCTGCTCCCAAACTCTCTGTGAAAAAAGGACATCTTTTCTGAAGCTGTAACCCAAAGGCTAGGCTCTAACCCACCATCAGTGTATTCTTCATCTAGCCCATGGTGGTGGTCTTGCCACTCCCCAAGGGATTGCCAGGGAGCAGGTTTTTCTATTAACTGCTGCAAATTTCCACTTCTGCCTCAATATAGCAGGCCCTCTCTTCTACTCCTTGCCAATTCTCAAAAGCATCCCGCTCTTTGTGTTCCACTCCAGGTCTCCTAGCATAACCTCTTTAATGGAACAATGTAGGAAAATAAATGTCAAAAACAGTAATATCATTCAGGATAATTCTTAGAATCATAAAGTATTCTAAGACAAAGGAGTTGAAGAAGACCGGGATTTCTCCATGAAATGGTAGAAAAGAAAAAAATATAAGAAGAAAACAACTGTAAAATTTTAATAAAGGATTCCACAAAACAAAGAACCATATAAAAGCAAAAATTCAACAGTTGGCTAATTACAATCTAACTGCCTTATCAAATACATCCTTATCTGATACATCTAATTTGCTGAAAAGTTAGAGCATGACAGGAATTAAGGATGACTCCAAGGTTTTTGGCCTGAGAAGCTGGAAGGTAGTGAAACCATTAACTGATGCTGGGGATATGGAGGAGGAGACTTTGGGAGTAAGATTGAGAGTTCAGTTTTGGACACATTGAGTGTGAAGTGCCAATTGAACGTTTAAAGGGAGATGTCAAAAAGAGTGTGCAAATATCAATATAGAGTTTAAGTAAGAGTTCTAGATTCAAGCTATAAATTTGTCAGTGTATATAGACACTATTTAAATCCACGACACTGAGTAAAATTACCAAGGTGTGAGTATGGCTAGAGAAGGGAATTAAATCCAAGAACTGAGGCCTGAAGCCCTCCAAAATTAAGCTGTTGGGGTGATGCAGAATAAGCAGCAAAAGAGACTGAAAAGAAGAATCTTAGCAAGGTAGGAGAGAAATAAGAGTCTGTAATATCTTGGAAGCCAGTTATAGAAAATGTTTCTATGAGGACAGTCATCTTCTGTATTCAGTGCTACTGAGAGTTCAAGAAAAATGAGAATTAGGAATGGAACACTCCATTTAGCAAGAGGAGGATTTAGACAAGAACAGTTTTGTACTGAGGTGAGGGCAAAGTTTGTTTGGATTAGATTTAGGAAAAATGGAAAAGGAATATTTGAACAGTAACTATAGACAACTCCTTTGATGATTTTTGCTTGGAAGGAAAGAAGAGAAATAGGATAACAGCTGGAGGTAAAAGTAGGTCCAAGGAAGGTTTTATATGTGTGTATGGGGTGGGGAGTGATGTCAGTGTTTGTTCTCTGATGGGGAAGATCTAGCAGAGAGCAGAAAATAGAACATGAAAGATAGAATTGCTTGAGAAATATAACTGAGTAGGAGAGAGAGTGGATTCTAGTGCACAGGTGGAGAGGTTGTCGTTTGTGGGGTTTATCTTTCCATTTTACTAGAAGCAAAGGCAAAGCAAATGAACACAGATGCTGGTGGGTGGGTCTCATCTGGCTGCTCTGTTTTGTCCATGAAAGAGGAAGCAAAGCCATAAGTTGAAAGTGATACTGAGGAAGGAAGTAGTAGAATGTTAGAGAAGAGACAGGATGTGGTGTGCTAGGATTACATTTCCTTCGCTCAGGGTTTATTACCATAATCCTCACATCACTTGATGGGGAAGGTTTCCAACATGAAGAAATACATCTGGTAAAATAAAGGTTATATACCTAATAAAATAAGGGTTTTAACTACTAGAACTTAACTTTTCCAAGGTAATTCTTTTCATTTCTTATGAGAAGAGACCTGAGATGTATGTTAGTTGTGTGTGTGTGTGTGTGTGGTGTGGTGTATATTTTCCTGGGCATAAATTCTGGCTGTTGCGCTCTGCAAATAAGGGCAGGAAGGTTGATAGAGGTGTCGAGTGTGCAACTGTGAAGTACATAGGCCTTGAATCCACCTCCCACTTTTCAACCCCACTGCTCCCTGCAACTTGCCCATTCTGAGCTTAGAGCCCATGATGTTCTGTGGAGCGGACTGGCATCTTCCTGCCCTGTTTTCCAGGCAGTCATTTTCTCCACTTATTTTGGCCAGTGAACTGGTCTCATCTGTTTTTACTCTTCCAGAATTTGTCAAAACTACTTTTTGATTGGTGGCTCCCATCCCTCTCGTTGCATTTGGTGTTGTAGATTATTTTTTTTATATACATTTATTTGAGTAGATTCTAAAGTTATAAAAAGCAAAGACAAATGTATTTGTCTGTTCATCAACTTCTTTTATTTACATCACACACTTTGCATTATAAAACCTTGAACCTGAAGTATGATATTATTTTTAAGTCACTCATATAGTCCTTAAATTAATATTATATAAATTTATTTGAGATAGCAACAAGGCCTTACCAGAGGAGGCTGATCTGCAGTTTTGAGATTGAACTGAGAGAAGAGGAAAAGAGTAGCCATTTATGGGGAAATAAATCTTGATTTTGAGTATGTGTCTTGAATAATTCTCCACTTAAAAAAAATAAAAGCTCTATGTACAGCTGCCATAAAACACAAAAAACCAAACCTGTTGCTGTAGAGTCAATTCCGACTCATAGCGACCCTATAGGACAGAGTAGAGCTGACCCAAAGAGTTTCCAAGGAGTGACTGGTGGATTTGAACTCCTGACCTTTTGGTTAGCAGCCATAGCTCTTAACCACTGCACCACCAGGGCTCCAACAGCGACTTTATGACCTCATGCACACCGGAACAAAACACTGCCTGGCCCTGCACCATCCCAGTGATTGGCTGCAGATCAGACCCTTGTGATCCACAGGGTTTTACTGGCCTTTTTTCTAGTCCATCTTAGCCTGGACACTCTCCCGAAATCTGTTCAGCAAGTCTCCACTGACAGATGGGTGGTAGCTGCACATGAAGTGCATTAGGTAAGTGTTCACAAAAGGGAGCATTGACCTAAACAAAACATTTATCTGTACGCTTCACCTTAACCTGGCCCTTCATTTTTTTAACAGCAGACAAGGCGTAAGGGAAGTCAGGGACATTTAGATCTGCCAAGGGTGTCAAAGGGCAGCTTGTCCAAGCTCTCAGTTTAGGCACCCATGTGTTTTCTTTCTTCAGTTTTGGTGTCTTGAGTGAAAGGGAATTTATAAGCTTGTCACACAGACATCTCCTATGGATGTCTATCTTTAATTGTTAGAAAGTTCTTCCTTAGGTTGAGCTGAATTCACCTTTCTATTACCTGGTTCAGTCCCACAGGAGCAGCACAAAAGGAACACCTTCCTGCTTCTGCACTGGTGGCATGTTGCACAAGGTGCTTCTTCCCTGCTCTCGGGGATTATGAGAGATTGGCTTCAAACCAAAAGAAAAAAAATGGAAACCTTGGGAGATGCTCTTATTACTAAACCAAAAAAAAAAAAAAACAAAAAACCTAAACCCATTGCCATGGAGTCGATTCCAACTCAAGTGACCCTATAGGACAGCGTAGAACCATCCCAGAGGGTTTCCAAAGAGCAGCTGGTGGATTTGACCTGCCAACCTTTTGGATAGCAGCCATAGCTCTTAACCACTGTGCCACCAGGACTCCAACAGCTACTACATGACCCAGCAATTCCACTCTCAGCTATATTCCCAAGAGATTTGAAAGCAGCAACACAAGAAGACACAGATACACAGATGTTCATTGTAGCTCTAGTCACAATAGCCAAAAGGTAGAAACAAACCAAATACTCATCAACAGATGAATGGATAAACAAAATGTGGCATATACATACAATGGAATATTGCTCTGCCATAAAGAAAAATTAAGTCCTGATATATGCCACAACATGGATGACCCTTGAAAACATAATGCTGAATGAAGTAAGTCAGTCACAAAAGGATAAATATTGTATGGTCTCACTAATATGAAGTACCTAGGATAGGTAAATATATAGAGATCAGGGTTTAACTGTGGATACCACGGGTGGTTGGGAGGGGGAATATGTGAAATTATTGTTCAGGAAGCGTTGAGTTTTTGTTTATGAGAATGGAAAATTTGACAAAGGATATTGGTGACATTCGTAAAGCATGATTGATATAATTCATCTCACTGAATGTATAGGTGAAAAATGTTGAGTTGACTAGTGTTTTGTTTTCTATATTTATACAACGATAAAAAAGCTCTGTATAGCTGATAATACCAATATAGTTTTACATTTTAAATCTACTATCCTATTTTCCATTTGGACAATAAGCATGGATATCTCTAGTAGAGGAGATTCTGGCAACATTACAGAACGTAAGTCCTTTGGGACATGACCCGTCACTCAACCTTTCATGATGACGATGCTAATTTCCTTCTTTTGTTTATACCACACACTTTGAATTATAAAACAGTAATTTAGTGGTTACAGTATTTTTATTTTTATTGGTGATAAAGAGAAAGCCATACTGGTGACAGTTTTGGGCTTAACAACTTGAATAAGCTCCGTAATTGATGAGTCTCTTAAGAGAAGGATCTGTTTTAACAGCATTTATTATGCACATAATTAAGTTTACACAACTAATACCACCATGATGCACAGATCAACATGCACCTCTTTTTCTCCTTATGCCCCTCATTATGAATCAGAAAACTAAATTTCTGGTTCCAGCCCTTTAACCCAGTGAGTATCTTGACTGTCTAGAGACTACATAGAATCCTTGATCCTCAGTTTTCTTATATGAAATATTAGAATAATAGTACCAGCCATGCCTGTATCATAGAGTGGATGAGAACATAAATATTTTAACGGATGTGGGAAAATCTTGTATTTGCTCCTACCCTCATCCCTCTTTCCCAGCATCTGAATAGTGTTTATTCTTTTCTGTGTGTTTCTCCCACCCATTTTCTTGCATTTCTAGATATTTTTGCATGGTAACAACCTGAACAGTCTACACCAACTAATTCATCCTGAGATCCTGCCCTCTGAGTTCGGAGGAATGCTGCCCCCTTATGACATGGGCACATGGGCAAGAACGCTGCTAGACCATGAGTATGATGATGACAGTGAATACAACGTGGACTCCTACAGCATGCCTGTGAAGGAAGTAGAAAAGGAGCTCTCTCCCAAGTCTATGAAGAGGTATACTGGAATAGATTGGGAAATGCACTGGGGGTGGAATGGGGGGGGGTGCATACTGAGTCTAAATCCAGGTTTTATATTTTTCTGAAATTGATGTTTGGTGGGATTTTAAAGCTTTTTATACCTCCATGATGTCTAAGAAGTATGAGTCAGTGATAAAGTCATCTGAGGTAACCTCGTGTCAGTGTTGTTCCAAATTTACAATCTAGCAGAGTCCTTAGAAATTACCAAATCTCATGTTTTTTTTCAAACTTTTTCCTGAGGAGCCAAGGATTCTGGTAGGCACCTCTGGAAGAGCAAGTGGGAAGAGAAAAGTACCCATCTCCAGTGTAATAACAACTCTGCTTTTATCTGAGCAATTTTTTGGACTTCAGTGTAGGATTTTCTTTGAAGAAAGGGATTTATGGCGAGCACTCTCTCTCTGTCACACACACACTGGTCAATCCAAAGCACTACATTCAAAGCTTATGTTCCCTTTTCAGTATCTCTGCCAAGTCTCTGTTCAAATGTCTGACCATTCTTGGGGCAAAATGTTCTCTTTCCCTACAGCTTTAATCTTTATAAAATTCATTGGTGAGTCATAGTCTGACTCTCCGCTTTAATCCTCAGGTTATTTTTATGCTTATTTTCTTTCAATAAATGCATATTTATTGAACAAGTGCTTTATAATCGGCAGTTTTTAGGTGGTTTTGGATCCAGTGTAGATTGGAATGTGTCATTCAGTCTAGCGGTGATGGAGGTGGGGTGTCAGATACACAAATGCATAACTGGTCCCTGGTTTGCATTCTAGTTCTGGATTTGGATTCTATAACAAACAAGAAGTCTAATCTACAGGATTTCCAAGCCTCATTAACACTAACAAATATTATTTTTATGATTTGTTTTCCATCCACAGAAATGCAGGAACCAGAGCCCCCTCAAATTTCTTCTCACCTAGCTCAGGGAAGTCCCAAGGGCATCTCACATGTCATACCAAGCACTCTCCTGAAAACCGTGCAACATCCATCTTTGATCATGGCTCTGACGCACGGCTTGGCACCCCTGTTCTTCGAAACTGCCCTGTTTTGTGGCTGCTTCTGATGCTGATGATGTTGCTGTTGTTAGTGTGTGTCTGATGAGTTCCCTTGCCCAGGATGCTGCACAACTCGTCAGAGAGAAGGGAAAGCCCAGATACACATTCCATTCTTCAACTTCTCTATCAACAAGTTTATGTTTGAAACAAGCCTAGGCTACTAGACACCCTTCTCTTAGAGCAGGAGCCCTTAACTTGAGACCCATGGTCTCCTAACATGAGGGGTTTTTTGATGAACTCTCAAGAGATTCTGTTAAGTTCTTAAAATTGTATGCAAAGTTGCAAGTGTATGTCTGTGAATATAAGTATATTCTGTGCATTTTTCTAGAGAGAAGGCATTTTAACAAACTATCAAGATGTTTTCTAAAGCAAAAATAGTTAAACCAAAAAACCAAACCCATTGCCTTTGAGTCTATTCCGACTCATAGTGACCCTATAGGACAGAGTAGAACTGCCCCATAGGGTTTCCAAGGAGCACCTGGTGGATTTGAACTGCTGACCTTTTCGTTAGTAACCATAGCTCTTCACTACAATGCCGCCAGTGTTTCCAAAATAGTTAAAAGCAACTGCTTAATAATGGCTTCCTTCTAATAACAATAATAATAATCCAAATAATAATAGTTGTAACAATCGTACCTACTATTTTTTAAGTTCTTACCAGGAGTCAGGCACTGGGCACCTTTTGTTTTTGTTTGTTTGTTTTTACATTAATTTAGTTAATCATCACAGCAACCCTTTTTAACAGGAATATTTTATTCCCGAAATCACATAGTATATGGTGGAACAGGAGTTGCAATCCATGATGTATAGAGTCTTCTGTACTTGTTGATATAACCCTATTTTCTTTCCATGGAAGTATGGTACAGAGCTCCCTCACTCTGGAGCTGAGCTATGCAAGTATTTGGAGACTGCTGTGATAGGTGTCCCTATAGCCTTCTCCTTTGTCAGCTAATAGTGTGAACTTTTTTGAACTACTATTTGTGTGACATGTTTACTACTGTCGTCCCCTCCTTTGAGCTCATTTATCTCCGTATCCCCTACAGCCTCAGGCACACCACCATCAGTTGCACCCTACTCGCCTTCACTTTCCCCAACACCTCTGACATGGATTGAATTGTGTCCCCCCAAAATATGTGTCAACTTGGTTAGGCTGTGATTCACAGTATTTTTGGCTGTCCTTCATTTCATAATTGTAATTTTATGTTAAAGAGGATTAGGTTAGGATTGTAACGCCCTTACCCAGGTCACATCCTGATCCAATGTCCAGGGAGTTTCCCTGGGGTGTGGTCTGCACCACCTTTTATCTCTCAAGAGATAAAAAGGAAAGGGAACCAAGCAGAGAGTTGGAGACCTCATACCACCAAGAAAGCAGTGCCAGGAACAGAGCGTGTCCTTTGGACCTGGGGTCCCTAAGCAGGAGAAGTTCCTGGTCCAGGGGCACATTGATGAGAAGGCCAACAGAGAAAGCCTTCCCCTGGAGCTGACGCCCTGAATTTGAACTTTTAGCCTTCTTTACTGTGAAGAAATAAATTTCTCTTTGTTAAAGCCATCCACTTGTGGTATTTCTGTTATAGCAGCAGTAGATAACTAAGACAACCTCCAAGCTGGTGTCTTTCCCTCCACTCTTACCCTGCCCTTGTCTCACATTTATTATCCAATGATGGTCTAAAATTAAAAAAAAAAAAAGGCATATCAGATGATTGCACTTCTTTGCTTTAAAAGCTCTAATGACTGCTGATTATACAGTTAACAAATTCAACTCCATATCATGGCTTACAAGATGCTGTGTATTCTGACCCTGCCTACCTTCCCCTTCTAACTCACCCTCTTCCTCTTCTACTATATCTAAAACACAATTGCCAACTTTCTGCTTCTTCATCCTCTCCAACTTATTACTGTTTAAGGGCTTTTGCATTGGTTCACCACTGCTAGAATGCTTACTTTCTGCATCTTCAAATGGCTGGCCCCTATCAAAAGTCATCTTCTCCAAACAGTCCTTTGGTCTTTATCAACCATCAAGTATTAATTAGCTCTACCTATCTTCCCATTTGGAAACCCTGGTGGTGTAGTGGTTAAGAGCTACACCTGCTAACCAGAAGGTCAGCAGTTCGAATCCACCAGGCGCTCTTTGGAAACTCTATGGGGAGGCAGTCCTAGTCTGTCCTATAGGGTCGCTATGAGTCAGAATCGACTCGAGGGCAGTGGGTTTGGTTTTGGCCTACCCATTCTAGACACTGCCTATCAATCACCCCTCTCTATTTTCTGCATAGCATTATCAGTCTGTGAAATGACTGATCTTATTTCATTTTTTATTGCCTACCCCAAATGGAAGCTTCTTGGAGACCATGGTTTTGCATATCCTATTCTCTTAATCCCCGTGCCTGGTATAGGGCCTGACACTTGGGCGAGGCTCATTAAATATCAGTTGAATGAATGGAGTGCTGTGAAGTCAGTCAGTGGCCCCTTTCAATTGCAGTGTTCATAACTGAATAGATGTCATCTGACCCTCATATCACTACTTGCATTTAGGTTCCTCAGTTCTGTCTTTGAGCATAGACCTCCTTGGTTTCTTTTGGTTCCTGTTGTTGTTGTCACTGTTACTGTTCAGGCAGCCAAAGCACATTGCTGATTCATATTGAACACCCTAAAACTATTGAGTCTCTTTTACATATAAATCCATGTCTTCCTGAGTCTCTATTTCTTTGTTTAGCTTTTTGCTCCAAGCACATTACTTTAATTGATTAACACTTGTTAGATTTGGCTCAGTGTATACACCTTTGAAAGTCTTTTTTGGATCAGAATTCTCTTCTCCAATTAATTAGGCCAGTACTCCCCTACAGGGTTGATGCACACACACCGACTTCTCCAACTCTGAGGTTCTTGCTTCCCCTGACATGGGCTGATTAGGAGTTCAGACATCCTTTGTTTGGTGTAGGATTTGTATCATATGAAGTTTTTATGGTTGTATTTGAAACGTCCTGAAGGAAAAGATTAAGAGAGTTGTTTCACTTGATTCTCTTCTCTGTCAGGGAATGGCATCTCCCAAGGATGGAGGATGGGAGAAGATTGTTTTAGGTTCTACCCTGCTCCCCATTTCCTTTTATGTTTTATATTATGCATAGATTGAGAAATCATTTCTCCAGCAAAGAGGTGTGGGTAATTTTTCTTTTGGGCAAGTTTTACTTGAAGAACTTGACCCTTTGTGTAAATTTGTAGAGGGATGATATAATTAAGTGAAAAGAGACAAAGTTCTCCAGATGCTGGGAGTCTTCCGACATATCTCCAGTGCCCAGGATAGTTCCTGGCACATAACAGCAGCAATGAACAACAATACTAACATTGCTATGGTGATATGACCTTCTGATTTTATTGAATAATATTAAATGTTTATTGTTACTATATGCCAAACACTACTCTAAGTGCTTTGTACATATTGACTCATTTGCTTCTCAAAACATCTAATGAAGTAGTACTATCTCCATTTTATTTATGAAGATGCCAGAACACAGAGAAGGTAAGTAGTACTATCTCCATTTTATTTTGAAGACGCCAGGACACATAGCTACAGAGTACCAATGCCAATATTGGAACATAAGCAGTGATTTTCCACAGTCTGTTTCCCCAACCACTCCCAATTGCCTTGTGTCAGAATTTGTGCTGGGCTTTATAACACAGTATTGCATTTGATTCTCACTACATCTGTATGAGGTGTTATTTTTTTCATTTTACAGATAAAGAAGCAAAATGCTAGGAAGTTTAAATCACCTTCCCAGGGTCCCAGGGCTAGTAAATAGCAGAACCAAAAATGGAATCCAGCTCTGTCCAAAATCTGGTCTCTTAGCCACTATAGTGTAACAGAATATTGTAGATGTATAATAAATGAATAAACTAATAGTGATAACTAACCTTAAATTATTGGTTTTCAAGAAAGAATATTATTCATTGCACAGACAGTAGGGCCTGCATGGAGACTGCTGATATGTATTAACAACTCCCGCTATTGCATCTAGAACAGACCAATTCATTAACAGTGGGGACCCTGCAGAAATAATCCTGTTCTGTAGTATAAGAGATTAAAAAAAAAAAATCTGGACTCGCATGACAGTACATTTAGTTCAAGTAAATACCAAAAAACCTTAATTTGAGACTATTTCTACCTGGCTTGTTTTATTAAGGAATGGTCTACATATCTAATCAACATTCATCGCCTGACAATGCTGATATCTGTAGTACATGATAAAAGCAAACTAAGAATTCAATCCCAGGTTGAATAGTGCTCTGTTATTTAAAATGTTTTGTTAAAATTCACATAGTTTCTAATAATATTTTTTAAGAAATAGTCAAAGGACTTAAATGAGTGTGTGTGTGTGTACGTGCGCACACTTTAATAAAATACTAGAGCAAATCCTTAAATTGTGTATCTTGTGCTGTCTGAAGAGCTTTGATGTATACTTATTGAATGTTATTATTATATACCTCGACATTTCGTATATATTTCTGCAGACAATTGCTTTCTCCATTGTCCTCATTACTTTTCACTCCCAATGCTTAATATTAAAGTTCTTTCAGTATAGAAATTATTTATTGGATGGAAGTTAAGTATTTAGATATAGACTTGCATACTGAGATCCTGTTGTTTACTAGATCCTGTGATACACATTGTGTTTACAGTAAGGAGAGACACTGACAGAGAATCCCTGCTCACGGAGCTTACAGTTTAGTGGGTACCAGTTGTCAGGCTAATTCTTTAGTCCGGAACTTTGAATAAACCTCTCTCTATTTTAGCATGGATTCAGCTTGGGAAACTAATTTTCTTAGGTGAATCTTATTGAAAATAAATAAATAAAGATCTGTTCACTAAGTATTTTGTGCAGTTATGCACTTCCTTAAAATATAAATCTATTTATTCATGTACTTTTTCCTAAGATAATTATGTTTGTTGCACTTAAAGTGATGCAAAATCTCTCTTCTCTCTCTCCTTGTCATCCTTGTTCTCCTCCTTGTCCTCCTTCTCTTCCTTTCCTCCATCTCTCTCTTTCTCTGACTCTGCTCTAGTCAGTCACCTTTCTGAGGTAGGCATCTAATTACCTATTTAATATTGAGATAAATTCGTGAAAATGACTTAGGAAATAAAACCTGTGCCTTTTTTATGCTCCCACCTTCATTTTCATTCCTTTTCTTAGAAACAAACTTGAGCTTATTTAAATAAAGGAGTCAGTTTATCAGTTAACCCTGTAATTATTTTTGCTTTAATAATTAGTTCTGTTGCTGTTCTTTTTCATTAGCATGTGCAGTTGTATGTTAGCTTATAGTCTTTCTTTTTGAAAGTTAATGAGGTCTGCTAAGAGGCATATTGCCACAGCTATAGCCTATTGGCTGGAATGCAGCAGCAGGGGAAAAATTCATTACTGAGAAGAATTTTAAAAGGGCAGCTGCTTCCTTAATGCTACAGCTATTAAGACGGTAGTTTCCTGCCACAACAGTAGCATGTCTCATTGACTTTCCTCCTTCTTGGTTTCATGTTGTTTCCTAATGATGAATTGAGATATGATCCCCACCTGCTATCAAGGGAATGTGTAAGAGGGTTTCAAATTATTTGCTTTCTTAATTATAAGGTGTTGCTGCCTGAAGAAGAGGGAATCTTACTCTTTTAAGAGACTTCAAACATTTTATGAAACTTTCAAATTAAGATTGATTTTTTTCTATTTCTTTTTTAATTTTTATTGTGCTTTAAGTGATTGATTTTATTTGGATGTCCTAGTTAGAAATTTAACAAAAATCACATTCGACTTTGGATTTTTTCGTAATGTGATCATTCAAATATAAAATGATGGTTAGAGAAAAATGGGCATTTATATTGAATTTGTTCTGTAGAGCCCTTTAAGAAAGAAATCAAGTCTCCTATTATTTCTGTTTTCTCATAACAATGATTTTGGTGCAATATTTTCTCCATTTGGAGATTTTTTTTTTTTTCTTGTAAGGGGGGACACATTTGTCCTCTTATTAGGAATTCAGTATCTCAGAGAATCCTGTTCCATGGTGAAGAGGAGCACTTAAACCTGTTATGGTCTATTTAGAGTCCTTTGCTGTTCACTATTTTATTTAGAGGCCAGAAAGGATTGTTTCCTTACTCTTATGTAAAACACCCCCATAAGTGTTTCTCTCTCTGAATGTGCAGTATTCTCAATTCATAAATTCCTTGATGTAGGGGAAGATAATCCCGCATCCAAGGGAGAGTAATAATGAAGAAAAGACAGAGAAGAGAATGTCAAGAGTGATTATTTGGTAATAACTCTCTGACATTGGCTTTATCCTTTGCAGATCCCAGTCAGTAGTGGATCCTACAGTACTAAAACGCATGGATAAAAACGAGGAAGAAAACATGCAACCTTTGCTCTCTCTGGACTGATACTCTACACTCCATATGGATTAGAAATGGAAGGTACTAGTTTTCAGCAACAAGGACAGCACTGTGGAAGATTTACCAGCTGGAAACCTATTTATTCATGTTAATGTAGCATAATATATAATAAGGTGTCAGGCTTTCCCATTTGCCTGAACCATGGGTGCCCTGAGATGGATTTAAAAAAAAAAGTCAATAATTTATTCTGTTAAGTGCCAAGTTCTTTGTAAATACAATGTAATCTTCATGTCAACTTTGTAAATTTTGGTAGTAACCTAATTTGGAAAAGATTGGCTCATGAGTCCATGCCAGCGATATGAACTATAACAAAAAAAGAGAAAAGACACATAAAAGATCAAAGTGAATGAAGTGTAGCCCTGGTTCCTATGAAGCCATATATCAGATATTATAGTGATTGTTTCATTGTTCTTCTCTGAAACTCTGTCAGTATTCAGACGTTCTTTTAATGGACACAGGGAACTAGATGATTCTAGGAAATTATTATGATAAATGTATTTCCTGTCTAGTGATTTTCATTTCACAGGAAATGTGTCCTATCAGCTATTACTGGCCTTGCATTTTAGAGACAAGGAATGGCAGATGAGCTGGTAAAATGAACACTTGAACTCTTCAGTGTTGTTTAAGTCCGGGAGTCTTGCGAAAAGATAAGTCCCCCCCCAATTAAGGTGTGAAATTCTTTTCAAACTGCTGTATTCACAATGTGCCCTTTATTCAAGACCCCTTTGTATCTCTGTCTGATGTACTTTAAGAATTTCTCCCAAAAAACTCTTCTACCAGGAGAAAGAGAACTCATTCGTGAATAGGTTTTGACAGCTAGTTTTGAACGTAAAATTTGCCACTTACAGATAAGAGACTAATTTCTGATTCTTGTGCATTGGTTGGAAAATATATATTCACACACACATATATATTTTTATTGAGCTCTAAAGAATCCTTGATGTGACAGGCTTATAAAAATAAAACATACATATTCAATTGTCTTAGAGATGTTATAGATTATTGATGAGATGCTAACTCTGGAAAACCACTTCCACTAAGTTAATGAAAATGAGGTATAGTGAAACAGACTTGCAGTGAACCTATTTAAGGGCATTCTAATTTAATTTGTAATGCAATCTTGAATCTGTTCCATTTTGGTGAATTTTTTTTTTTTTTATTCCTCAAAGAAGCAACAGATCTCAATATATAGTGACCAAGAGTAAAATAGTTTTTTGTTTTTTTTTTTCTGAATTAAAATTAATTTTCTATTATCCTGGTAATCCTATCTGGACACATTTTCTTTTCAGAAAGAATTGAGTGAACAAATTGCATTCAGGAGACATAATGAAAGCATCTGAGAGCATCTGAGATAGCATATTATAATTTAAATCCAGGTTTGAAATCCTTATGTTATTTAAACTTATTTCATAAAAACTCTTCAATTATGGCAAAACTTAAAATCATATCAAACTTCAAATTCCAATGTGAAAAAGCAAGATTTTTACCACCTTTTCAGAGTGATAAAATTTGAAATTGAAAAGTTACCATTAAAATATTCTTTTCAGAGAAAAATAGCTCAAGGAACTGTTAGAAACCAACAGACGTAAGGGTGTGTAGAAGACTTTACATACTTTTCAGCCAGAAGTTTCAAAAATTCTAATTATAATTCTACAGCCAAAAATCTTAAAAACAAGATCAGTACCTCAATCTGCATGTACAAATGGACTGTCTAGTGTTTGTAAAAATATATCAGTTAATATGAATGAATGATACCTTAAGAATGCCAATCTCCAATCAAAAGCAGAAAAGTAATGACCAAGGTCAGGTACTCTGCTCTATCCATGAATGCCACAGGGATTAGAATGAGTTGAGGATAAAGAGCCACAGCAATTCTCATCTTCAAAAGTATTGTAGCTGTTGGTGTTTTTCTGGGTTTTTGCCTATTCATTTTATAGCCTAGTGCTTTATATACTATATAAATCAGTGTTAGACAATATGATGCACTAGAATAGAATAGAAACAACCCAAGTACGGAAAGGCCGTTGACTTTTCATTTTCAGGAGTTTCTCTTGATGTGCAACATTTATTGCCAACTTTTAGAATTCTACCAACTTCAGATGTCAACCAGCATAGCCAGCTCTTTTCCACTATCCTTAAAGGTAGTGTCACACATGGAATAACTAGAAAGGCATATTTTATATGTATACCAATCTAATTATAAGTACCATTCACGCTATCTCCATATCCCACATTTGGAAACTTTGCATTGGCATTGCTGTTCTACTGTTCTTCTTCAAATGAGAAATTGAGATTTGGCTGGATTGTGTAAATTGTTGCAAAAATGAATGAACAAAACACAACAATGATGCCTTTTGAAATTACTATATCTAGTTCAATCTGTGAATAAACTCATTTTCCAGTAATGGTTTTGAAGCTGCTGAGTCAAAGGATAACTGTTCAACTTTTCCCCTCAGCATGAGCTAATGAGCCCTGTTTAAGAGTTGTTTTTACTCTCAAGTGATTGTCTGTGTCATGTAGCTATGGTGTATATAAAAAAGCACTCCTATAACCTTTCATTTTAATTGCGATAGTATACCTCCACTCACACTCAAATAATAGACTAAACTTGCCACTGTATTTTGAGATCAGGGCTCTGTTTTTTTAGGTGTCTTGTTATTCAAAGTTTGTAGACTTCAAGGAATTACCACATTTGATTTGGAATGAGCCAGTAATCAATTTACTTCTCTCACTCCACCTGCTCCGCCTTCTATTTCTTACATCTTTTCTTTCTTCCACCTTCTTTTTCTTACAAATTTTATTTCTTCCAGTTGCTTCAGGGGAAGCTGCTTCCAAAGCTGGTTTAAAAATAAATAACTTCTCTTACCATGTTGTCAGCGACTTTTGCACACATTTTTGACTGATGTTTAAAAAGGAAGAAATTATCATGAAAATATACTCTAAGAAATATGAAAAAGTGCCTCTAAAAATGGAATAAAGCAGTGATACTGGAATATGGATTTTATTTGTACTCTTCTCCAAAAAGGAAATACGTGCATCTATAAGATTGAAAATAGGTACCATTTGAAGAAGAATATTTGAAACCTTGCTTTGAGTATTCTCATACAGTATTCTTTATTGTGTCCAATACAGTATTTTAATACATGTTATTAACCTGCTTGGCATCATATACAAGTATTAAATAGAGTTTTGTAAGCAAATTTTTGAAATGTGAATGCATGCTTTCTTTTATTTCTATAATAATTTGCATAAGTGTAGGCAGAGACATTCTTAAGTCTTTTCATATAAAATGCTTGTGTACTTAAAAAAAAAAACATTACAGTATTGGAAATTCATAACATTCATGTGCAGGAAAGTCAAGCAGTTAGGTTGTCTTAATATTGTTAATGAGGTCATATTGTTAAACCTTTGAAGTGTCCATAATAGTCTTGAGGGAAGAGAAGGTACCTCTGTTGCATTAAGAAAATGGAGAGTTGTTATAGACTTGGGGGAACGTATCTCTGACTCTTCAGGTAAAGAAATCTTTAGAATCAGGGAAGTGGGCCTTCAGGGACAGGCTTCCTTTGCTTCTACAAACAACCTAAAAGTTTATGAACATGTCTATGATCCTTTAAATAACCTATATTAAGAAAACCTGAGAGGCTGCAGTACCTGCTATTGTTTTATCTAAAAGTCTAACTTGTCTGGTTGGTTAATATCCCTTTGCTTCTTATTTTGTATATATTCATTAATGATAACTTGAAACATTGTCAGTAGCCAAGAGGACATTTCAAAAAGATTTCCAATGCACAAAATAAAATGAGCAGAGCTCTGGCATGGTATTTGAACTTTCTAATAGAGTATTTGTATCTATAACATCAGTAAGATAATAACCATATATTCTATCTTATATGTGCTATATAGACATATAGCCTAGTAAATAGTGGTTCATTTTAAATTTGTAAGGCATGATCATGCAAGAATAGGCAGACTAGATACAAATATATTGGAACAGAAGCAGAAGACTGGCGAAATATGCAGGATATGTAATTATTCTTTGGTGGGGAAAAGGATTTCTGTTTGTTTTATTTAACAAAACAGCTTTCCAATATATTGTACTTATACTATAACCCTTGGCACTATTTACTATTTGAAAGGGAACAAATAAGTAATAATACTGTAATATTATTATATCATGAGTGCAATAGCTTAGAGAATATATTTTTTCCCATGGATTCCACTCTTTGTTTTAAATAACAGCTGAGGCCAGCACCACACATGGAGAGAATGCCATGGAGTATATTCAGTGCTGAGTATAGGATGAATTCTCCTGGGCTGTAGAAAAAAATGTAAAATAGCGACTGTGTGGATTGAAATACGGACATTGACTTCTTTTCAGAGGAGTGTAAGTGATACGTTGAAATCAAATAATGTTTAAAAACCAAATAATCACAGGAGTTAAAATAAATGTACTTACAGTAAATAGTGGATATTGTCATAGTTTAGAAAGTGTTTGGTCAGTACTTGACTTATCCTCAAGTCTCAATGCAAGTATTTCTGTCTTTAATTATATCAGTGCATTTCTTTTGTTAAAATCACTTTTTGTGGTGAATGAGTGGGACCTAGATGAAAATTGAACGAAATAAATTTTAACAACACTTTTAAGATTGAATCAATCCCAATTATTTTGAAAAATTGCAATGGGTTAGCTGTAATTGGTTTGCTTATAATACAGATTCAAAGCCATTGTCTTGTTTCTAATATAGGGTTTCAATTTTTGTATTTGTCTTTAAAAAGAAGTTCATAAAACCAACTAGCTCTTGTCTCCAAAATTGTCCAGGGAAAGAAGATGCCTAAGAGGAAATGATCCAAGTCCTTTTTAAGACTTCTGAGCATACTATATACTATATGGCTCAAATGCCTTTGACCCGTTGAGGGATTTATTTATTTCAATACAGTATTATAAACAGTGTAACATCATTTTTGGAGTAATACATAATACATTTTTGTTTTAAAGTATATTTTGCATATGGTGAATGTTGAATTTGTTAGTACTGGATATACATCTGTGAAATGGCTATTTCTAAAAAAGTGCCCCAAAATCAGACAACAATAATTTTATTTTGAGAAAAATTGTGGTTATCTTTTTTAGGTTTAGATGCCCGAAGTTTTCTGATATTCAAATGTTTGTAGCTTATCAAGGAAAATACCAAATTGGTTTCATCAAACTGACATTTTCTGTGTTCTATAATTTCTAAGCAAGCTATCAAAGCATAGTTGAATGAAGTTGTAAACCAACTGTTAAATTGAACATAGCAGAGGGAATAGTAAAAAAAAAAAAACCCTAAAATAACTAATAGTTTTATATTTCCATGTGAAATTATTGGATTAGACAAGTGACCGGATTCAGAAATTTTATATACAAAAACACTGATTTAAACAAATTGTATTAAAAATAATCCCAGTCAAAAGTGTGAAGTAAAATAAGAATATTCAGCCTGATTTAGAAAGGAAAAAAAAAATGCTTGCTCAATAATACACACATGTGTCTTCTGTGAGTTTCCTTAATTTATCCTACCTGTGGATAAAAAGTCATCTAACAAGATAAAAGAGGCACAATTGCATTTACCTAAAACTTCTTCAGAAACCCTGGTGGCATAGTGGTTAAGTGCTACGGCTGCTAACCAAAGGGTTGACAGTTCAAATCCGCCAGGTGCTCCTTGGAAACTCTATGGGGCAGTTCTACCCTGTCCTATAGGGTCGCTTTGAGCCAGAATTGACTCGACGGCACTGGGTTTGGTTTTTGGTTTAGAAATTCCTAAGGTAGATTTTCTGACTCTCTTGGGCCCCCAAATAGATGATTTTCCTGTCATAGCTTTTGAGGTTATCAAAAAAATGGTATTGCCGCTTTTCTTCTAAAGCCATGTCAGGACAAGGCAAGTGACTGCAAAGCACCCTGAGTGAAAGTAAATCCCGGGCAGCCTGAAAAACCCAGAGCTGTTTGTCTCCCTCTCTGATCACCAAAATGTGCATTTCTTCTTTAGGCAGGTAATGGAGAAAATATTATTAATTATAAATCCAGAAAAAAATATTACAAAACATAAAGAGTTTCTGGCATCACAAGTTACATACTTGGCCAATGACAAGGGACTGATACGGAGCGATAGAATAGGATGTGGAATCTGTTTGCACACGGCAACAGTTGAAGAACCTTATCTCCCAGCATCATGTCTGCTTTTAAAAAGAAAACTATGTTCTCTTCTCCCCTTTTTTCTAATTGGAATGATAAAAGCACCCAGTAGCCAGAAACTATAAACACTTTGTGTGTTGCCTTTAAGAAAAAACTGCTCTATCATACATAAAAAAAATAAACACAATTCACTTTGTTGCATAGAATTGAAATATTTGCATGCTAATTTTTAGATTCTTACATAAAAGATTTTAATAATACAAGAATTTAGTGCTAGAAAATTATTGAGTGTTCTTTGTTTCTGGGATTCATGGAGAAGACTGGTAACATGGTTTCCTTTGACTCATATACCTGACATTTTTACTTGGGTGTCCAATGGCATCTCAAAATGAACATTTAAAATATCCAAACTTTTCTTCTTTCACTCCAATCTTGCTTCTCCATTAGCCTTTCCATCTTGCTGTTTATAGTTTCTAGGGCTAAAAACTTTGGAGTCGTTGTCTTTTTTTTCTCCTCTCTTTGTCTCACAACCACATCCAATCAGCTGGCCCATCCTATTGACTCTGCTTTGAAATGTATCCACACTCTGCTTCTCTAATGTTCATTGTCACCAACCTGGTCCAAGCCTTCAAAAATTTTCACCTAGAATATTTTTATAGCCCCCAAACTGTTCTTGTTCTGCTCTTGACCTCTACAGTCGATTTTAGAACACATCAGCAGCAGTGATCCTCTTAAAATGTAACTCAGATCATTCCACTATCCTCAAACCCTCAGAGTTTCTCATGTCCCTTAGAATCAAAGTCAAAGTCCTTATAATGGTGGATAAGTAGGGTTAATATGAAGTCAGTGAGCACCAGTATAGCAGAGTAGCTGGCATTGTACAGCTAGTACAATGCTAGTTGATAAATATTCTTGCTTCTAATGTCCTACATAATATACCCCTCACTACTGATCTTGACTTCTCTTAGATCATCTCCCTTGCTCTCTATACTATTGCGAAATTGTCACCCTTGCTGTCCCAGAAACTTGCTAAACATGCTTCCACCTCAGGACCTTTGGATTGCTGTTCCCTCTGCCTGGAATTTCTTTACCCTAAATGTCCACATGGTTTATTCCTTCTACAGTACCAGTCTTGGGGCAGTTGACCAGTGGGAAGGTGGTCCTGTTCGGATAACCAGGAGTCAAGAAATAAAATATTTTGGTTTTCTCTAAAGAAAAAAGACAACAAAAACCAGGGCCCCAGAAGCCATCACAAAGAAGGGGTCAACTGTCACCAGCAAGTTCATCCATGATAGGGAAATCTCAGATGAAAAGAGAATGCTGGCTTTGGAGCAGAGCTGGAAGATCAGGTGGTAAATGATAAATTAATTTCATTTTCTTCAGAGATTAGACCATCTCCTTCAGGTCTTTGCTTGGATGTCACTTTGTCAGTGAGGACTCCCTAGATTTGCGTATTTAAAATTAAAGAGCCTCATGGCTCTCAATATTCAATGTTCTGCTCTATTTCTTCTCCATAGCATTTATCACCTTCTAACACATCATATGGCTTGTTTATTTTGCTTATGTTCCGTTTTTCCCCACTAGAATATGAACTCCACACGGGCAGGGATTTTTGTCTGTCTTGTTCACAGTTGAATTACCAGTGCCTTGAACAGTGCCTGGAACATAGTAGTAAACCCAAAAATATTGCATGATAAATTTTAATTCGTTGCAATATGTTATGTTTCTTTCATACTAGCTAGTAATACACATTTCAGGAGAGTCCTTTTTTTTTTTTCTTATTAAGAAACATCTTGCTATTCATCTTCAAAGGAAACATTTTTCTCTCTCTCATTGATGATGGAATCATGAACCATTCTAGAGAAGAGAATTACCTCCTTCTCTTCCCCCACATCTGATTTCCACCCCAGGGCCTGATTTTTACATTAATGTCTTTGGAAATTAAAGTCAATGGACCCTATCATATGTACCTTACATTGATTCTGGGGGAGACTACAAGATACCTCAAATGAAAAGTCATTTGAGCTCAAAACCATAGTGAATTCACCTTTGTTGGCTATCCTAAATAATTCCAATTAAAAAATGTAGGGGATTAAAAGACCATAAATTACCCAGTATTAGAAGCCAGGTGAAGAGAATATGCTTGCGTTGTTACTTTTACTGAAAAGGAGAAGGAGAAGACAAGGAGGGGGGAGGAAACAGCAACTAAAGCTCCTCTGCAACAATTATAAGATCAGTGAAGTATTCTGGTGTTTCTAAGGTATTCCCATGATCTAGAAATCTATATATTACAACCATTTAGTCTATAAACCGTTTTAACAAATGTCTTATATTAATTTGCTTTTATATTTGATATATTTACTTATATCTTGAAAATTTATAGCTCTGATACCAGATCCCAGATGGCAGGAATTGTTTGAATACATGCTCATGTATTCTAACTAGCGTTGCAAATTCCTCCCTTCACCTCTATATTTTATTTTCAGTTATCATTTTTCTGAACTTACAGTTGCATTTGTTGTCCTTAACTCTTCCCATATTTTTATTTGGACTATGTTTTCCATAATTTCAATGACAAAACGTTGTAGATATTGGCTTTTGGTGTTATGGGTTTCATATTTTTATTCTTTGCAAATTATCTTTTCATTCTTACCAAATCTATGTCATCCCTTTTCCTCAACTGCATTGTTGTGCCTTTTCTTACATTGTAGCAACTCAAACCTTGCAGTATTATCATTTGCAAGGTCTTCTATTAAGAAGACACTGAAAATAAAGGATTGGCAGGGGTATTGAAGAAGGAACTACAGTCTGAAGAATAAGGATAGATGTTTGAAAATGTTTTCAGAAAATAACCAGCCTTTTAGTGGCTTCGTGATGGGTAGAGATTGTGTTTATTTTTGTGAACTATATAGCACATTACTAATCAATATAGATCATGTTTCTTGTTAATTGCGTAAGTGTATGGCAATCAGGGTCAATGGAAAACATGCTTCTCTCTCTAGAGAGGAGACAAAATGGCTCTTGCTCAAGAACAAGGCAGAATGTTTTTATGATCCTTGGCTGTCTACACAGTGGAAGCCATTTGCCTCTGTGATATTCTTTTTTGTCAATCTTCAAGACCGTGTTTATCATCACTTCAGAAATAAAGAGCTCAAGCTGAAGTACAGACAGTACCTGAAAGATCCTGTAGTTCATGTTTCCTTCCTCTGAATATTGTTTCTTTTCATGAATTATTTTTACAATTGAGCCCTAAGAATAAGTTCTTTGGTAAATTTTGTTAATTACATCTACTTTGGAATGGATTTAGCAACTTTACAAAAGAAGTCACAGTTCATTATATTCTTAAAACCATAATGTTTCATTTACTTTTTTAAAAGAAACTATCTCATTATCTTTGTTGGTTCTGATACTAAATGGAGTTCTGTTAAATAAAATATCACTAAATGAAATTTCAGATTTAGAAATGTGGGTGTGTGTATATGTTCTTATCATTCTTTTCATCATAAATCAATTCCTATAGGTTTAGAAAACATATATGTCAAATAGCTGTGGATAGTTTTGTCAAATATGAAGGCATATGAAATTGGTGTGGGTACTTGAAAGTAAAAAAAAAAAAGATTTTAAAATGGATTGAAACATATGTGGGTATATTATTATAAGGAACCATGGTGGCACAATCGTTAAGAACTCGCTGCTAACTGAAAGGTCAGCAGATTGAACCAATCAGTGGCTCTGGGAGAAAAGACTTGACAATCTGCTCTGGTAAAGATTACAGCCTAGGAAATCCTATGGGACAGTTCTACTCTGTCCTATAAGGTCCTTGTGAGTCAGATCACAACAACAAAAACAGATGTATTAGAATGTTATTTTGAATTTAATGTTGATTTGATCAAGTATATTTGATAAAATTGGCTTAAACTCCAAATCATTAGAAAGAACTTCCTGAATTCTAGAAAACTAGAATGGATATAAAAGCCAATGACAGTTACAAAATCTTCTTGAAGCACTGGAATGGATTGGGTAATAATTTCAGTTTATTTCATTTTTTTCATTAACAAATATTTATTGGGCACTTACTGTGTAACAGGCACTGTTCTGTATGAGAAGGAATCCTGTTGCTGATGAGTCAATTCTAACTCATAACCAGTAAACAAAAAAAGTCACTGTCCTTCTTGAAGTCACATTCTAGTGGAGAAGACATACAGAAACCAAAAGAAGTTCTCCCTTTCTCCACCTTCCTTGTGTGTGAAGCCTGTTTCCATCCTCACCATGTCTTCTCAAAAGACTTTTAGGATCAGGAGATTCCTGTCCAAGAAATAAAAGCAGAATCACCCATTTCCCAATGGATTCGAATGAAAACTGGTAATAAAATCAGGAACAACTTCAAGAGGAGACACTGGAGAAGAATGAACCTGGGTCTACATGAGCGACACGTTTGTGCTCTATCACATTCACTAGCATCTCCCCATATCAAGCTGAAAATTACATCACTATCTGAACAAATGGATATATCATATTGGGAAAATTCTGGTTTCTTCTTTTATTTTTATGCTTTGGCATTAATAGGTTGGTTTGGTAATAAATATGTGAGACTTTTCGTTTGAAAAAAATAAACAAAGTTATATATACTGTCAGAGGGTGGTATAAATGTGATGAAGACAAGGCAGGGTAAAAGTCAGAGTGTTAGGCAACCACTTTAGACATGGTGGACAGGAAAGACCTCTCTAAGGAGTTATCTTTGGATTGTGTTTTTCTGTACTATCATTTTTCAAAACTTTTATCAAGAGAAATACAGCATGGCAGTTAAGAAAATATTCTAAAATTTTTGCTCTTAGATTTGCCAGTTTAATTGTGTGACCTTGGGTACTTTTTTTCCTTATCTGTAAAATGGAGTACTAATGAGCTAGATACTGCTATGCATCCTCTTGAAAATCTGGCCCCTCCCTTTTCATGGAAATAGTCAATATACTTGATCTTAGCCGAAAGGCTAGAAGCCATGAAACATCTACTCTAATTCTCCTTATCTGTGCTGTTTTCAGAGTGATTATCGGGGTTCTATTTTTTTATGATTCATATCTCCTTAGTGCTGCTGGTGGTTGCCAGGGTTGCTGATGCTCGCAGGAAAGGCATCTTCATAATCATTGCCTTTCAGGGTCATTCAGAGGCACCAGTCCCAACCCAGTTTTGTGCCTCTGAAGGTAAATTTTTTGCTACTTTAATTCATTATAACTGAAAAACAAATACCAATTTTTATCAGAAAAGACAAAAAAAGTACCAAAGAGAAACAAGTTCTGATATTAGACAATCCAATCTTTCCTTTTCATTGTTTACTTTCCATTATCCATGGGCAGGACTATAACCCATGGATGAGTTTGTGTATATTCTATGTACCATAGTGTGTTAAAGGGAAACCTGACCATCATGGATCCAGAGGCAATTATTTAAGCAGTATTGAATGGATTATTTACTGCTGGTATATTAAATTTAACAATTTTTTTTTTGTACAGTGGTCATATTATAAAATACTTTGAGAAATTCATCATGCGGATATCTCAACAAGTAGAAGAATACAATGAATATTGACTATAATTCATCTAGGAGGAGCCATGAGTAAATAAGTTTCTCTAATGAAATAGAGAAAAAAAACACGATGACCTCTGTCCTAAGAAAACATAGAGCTGTTCTATTTCTGTTTTTTATAGAAAATCACAAAAGGAGTGTCTGTTTCGTGCAGGCAGGATGCCATGTTAACTAAAGTGAACAGAAAAATGGATTCCCCTTTCACATACTGATTTTTATTTTATAAAGGAATATTTCAGGCCATCAACAATTGGCTCATTATGTTTATGATGGCAAAAATAAGATCATCCATCCTGATCATAATAAAGTATCTTATTTCTGGAAGCAGGAGGTGTAGATACCCTTCAGATCACCTATTCTTTTTGACTGATTTCTTCATTAATTCTTTATGAATTGATTTCTCTCATTGATTCTATGCTGATTTTAGCCAGTCTCTAAATATAAAATAAATAAATAAATCATGCTTAGTAAAAGGCATTTGAAAACATTTTTCTAGAGCAAAAAAATTTAAGATATTTTTGCCAGAGTTGCTCTTTTGGCATTTAATGGATATTATAAATATGTTTTAAACAAAAGTTCCTCAAGAATAGTAAAAGAAACTCTAGAAATAATTCAAGATTTTAAAAAATCTTAGAAACGTGAATATGCATGTAGTTTTAATTTAGAATAATTTAGAGGAAATTTGGTTAATGGAGATTGACAAAGAGGTAATTATTAAAACCTAAGCAGATAAGAGAAGAAACTTCCTTATTATCTCTTGACTCCAACTAAAAACTACTTTTATTGTTTTTTCTTGGTTTTCTTGAAAATAACAGATACTACTGATAGATGACACATTAGAGATTAAATAATCCAAATCCCCCATTTTATTAGTGTATAAATGGAGTCCTATAAGGTCTGTCTTGGCAAACCTCACGTAACTAGCTAAACGAAGTGCAGGTACTAGAATCAAACTCTCAACCAGTCTAGTGCTGTTGTCGTTGCTTTTAATAACTCCCTCCCTTGCTCTCCTAATCCCTTTCCTATTCAACTCTGTCCTACCTATGGATGACCCCACTTTATTTTATCCAAACCATTTACTGGGCTTGGGATTCCTTATGAGAATTATATTAGGTAAATATCTACTAATGCAAATATGTAGTAATACCAAGAAATCTTCAAATTAGAATTATACGTATTCTCTATTTTCAGCCTTCCAGGATCTTACCAGTCAATGGATGTGAGATGAGCCCAGTTCAATGGGAAAATGAAATTTCAACAGTCCTTTGCCAAATTCACATGATATTCACTCTATGAAGCCAATTCTCCTGTGTTTAGAAGCATGTGTTTCTTGATTTCAGGAAAATGTTTTCTCTGCACCTCTTTTGGCCAATGTGGTGGGGAGTAGCTCAACCCAGCTACTCAGTTTAGCTGTTTTGACTTTCTTCCTTACATTTGTCAATGATTTAAGGCAAGTATAAGGCATGGAAGTTGGAGGTTGCTGCCAAGCAACTATGCAGTATACAGGATAGCTGTGGAAAGAGATCCTTCTACAGGTAGATTCAGCATTTTTTTCTCTACTGTATTTACTTTGAAGTGCTTTTCTCATAGGATTAACTGTAGAAATTCTACAGGTTAGACTCTTTAACAGATTGGATTGTTTTTTTAATCTTAAAAAAAAAATTGAAGAGAAATAGATCTTAAAAGATTTTGGTTTAATCTTAGCATATAAAAATACTCAGTCCACTAAAAGAAAGAAGGAAAGAAAAATAATAATAAAGGCTCTGCATCAGATTGTACCTGAGACGATCTCAGCATTGTATATGATTGAGTTTAGTAAAGGGTGGCTCTGTAGCTACTTCATGACTATTACTTTACCTGATTTTTCATAGCTTTTTTTGACTTTTAAAATAATGCATGAAAACACTGTATTAGACTCATACTGAGAATATAAATGTTACGCAGGGATATGCTCTCCTAAAATAGAGCATTTTTAAGAACATAGTATTTATGATACAGGCAGTCCCTGGTTTATGAATGTCTGACTTATGTATAAGCTGTAGTTCCTAACCAACCCTGTAAAGCCTGTTGTATTAAAACTTTGAGGTACGCATGGATAGGAAGACTCAGCATTGTGAAAATGTCAATTCTACCCAAAGTGATCTATAGAAATAATGCAATCCCTATCCAGATACCAGCAGCACTCCTTCATGAGATGGAAAAACTAATCACCAACTTTATGGAAAGGAAAGAGGCCCTGGATAAACAAAGCATTATTGAGGAAAAAAAAAAAAAAGTAGAAGGCCTCACATTACCTGATTTCAGAACCTACTATACAACCACGGAAATCAAAACAGCTTGGTAGTGGTACAATGACAGGCACCTAGATCAATGGAATAGAATTGAGAACCCAGACATAAATCCATCCACCAACAGTCACCTGTTCTTTCACAAAGGCCCAAAACCCATCAAAGAGGGTGGAGGGTGGGGGGAAGGCAGTCATTTTAACAAATGGTGCTGGCAAAACTAGATGTCAGTCTAAAAAAATGAAACAGAACCCATACCTCACACCATACATAAAAACAAACTCAAAATGGATCAATGACCTAAATATGAAAACTAAAATGGTAAAGGTCATGGAAAAAATAATAGGGACAACACTAAGGACCCTAATACGTGGCAAAAATAGAATACAAACCATAACCAACAATGCACAGACACCAGAAGATAAACTAGATAACTTGGAGCTCCTAAAAATTAAACATGCTCATCAAAGGACTTCATAAGACCCTATATACAACAGAACAAAACAAAACATCGCCTCATCCTGCGCCATCCTCACAATCACTGCTATGTTTGAGCCCATTTGTTGCAGCCACTGTGTCAATCCACCTTGCTGAGGGTTTTCCTCTTTTTCTTCTGACCCTCTACTAAACACGATGTCCTTCTTCAGGGACTGGTCTCTCCTGATAACATGTCCAAACTACATGAGGTGAAGTCTCACTATCTTCTTTTTTAAGGAGCACTCTGGCTTTACTTCTTCCAAGACAGATTTGTTCATTCTTCTGGCAGTCTATGGTATTTTTAATACTCTTCACCAGCACCATAATTCAAAGGATCAATTGTTCTTTAGTCTTTTATATCCATTGTCCACCTTTTGCATGCATATGAGGTTATTGAAAATATCATGGTTTGGGTTAGGCACACCTGAGTCTTCAAGGTGACATCTTTGTTTTTGAACACATTAAAGAGGTCTTTTGCAGCAGATTCACCCAATGCAATATGTTGTTTGAGTTCTTCACTGCTTCTTCCATGGGTGTTGATTGTGGATCCAAGTAAAATGAAATCCTCAACAACTTCATTCTTTTTTCCATTTATCATGATGTTGCTTATTGGTCCAGTTGTGAAGATTTTTGTTTTGTTTATGTTGAGATATAATCCATACTAAAGGCTTTGGTCTTTGACCTTCATCAGTAAGTGCTTCAAGTCCTCTTTGCATTCAGCAAGCAAGATTGTGTCGTTTGTATGTTGTCACATGTTGTTAATGAGCCTTCCTCCAATCCTGATGCAGTTTTCTTCTTTAATAGTTCAATTTCTTGCATCATTTGTGCACCATACATATTAAATAAATATGGTGAAAGGACATAACCTGGATGCACACCTTTCCTCAATTTAAACCATGCAGTATCCCCTTATTCTGTTCCAATGCCTGCCTCTAGATCTATGTACAGGTTCCATATGAGCACAATTAAATGTTCTGGAATTCCCATTCTTCACAATGTTATCCATAATTTGTTGTGATCCACACAGTGGAATGAATGTCTTTGCATAGTCGATAAAACATGGATAAACATCTTTCTGATATTCTCTGCTTTCAGCCATGGTCCATCTGACATCAGCAATGATAACCCACGTTCTCTTCTGAATCTGGCTTGAATTTCTAGCAGTTGAATGATCTTCAGCAAAATTTTACTTGCATGTGGTATTAAGGACATTGATAATTTTCACATTCTGTTGGATTACTTTTTTTTGGATGGGCACAAATATGGATCTCTTCCAGTTGGTTGGTCAAGTAGCTGTCTTGCAAATTTCTTGACGTAGATGAGTGAGTGCTTTCAGTGTTGCACTGATTTTTTTAAACATCTCAATTGGTGTTCCATCAGCTCCTGGAGCCTTGCTTTTTGCCAGTGCCTTCAGTGCAGCTTGAATTTATTCCTTCATTACCATCAGTTCTTGATCATATACCACCTCCTGAAGTGTCTGAATGTTGACAAATCCTTTTCAGTACAGTGACTCTGTATTCCTTCCATCTTTTGATGCTTGCTATGTCATTCAACATTTTGCTCATAAAATCCTTCAATATTGCAAATTGAATCTTGAATTTTTTCTGCAATTCTTTCAGCCTGAGAAATGCTGGACGTGTTCTTCTGTTTTGGTTTTCTAACTCCAGGTCTTTGGACATTTCATTATAATACTTTGTCTTCTTGAGCCACCCTTTGAAATCTTCTATTCAGCTCTTTTACTTCATCATTTCTTCCTTTTGCTTTAGTTACTCAATGATCAAGAGCAAGTTTCAGAGTCTCTTCTGACATTCATCTTGGTCTTTTCTTTCTTTCCTGGCCAGTTTAGCATTCAGTTTAAAGGTTCCTGAGTGGTACAATTGGTTTGTGATGGCTGCTAACCTAATGGTTGGTGCTTTGAATTCACCCAGTGGTGCCACAAAAGAAAGGCCTGGAAATCTGCTCCTATAAAGATTACAGCTGAGAAAACTCTATGGAGCACAGTTCTACACACGGGGTCAGCATGAGTCAGAATCGACTTGATGGCAATGGATTTGTTTATTTTGGTTTAGCACTATTTAATAATTTTTTTCCCCTCTAATCTAGCATTTCTACTTGTTTTGCAGTGGGAAGAAGTATCAGAGTGCCTGATTAATCATACCAATAGTATAAAAATCTTTCAAATTGATTGCTGTCTTAGGCTGGGTTCTCTCGAGGAGCAAAATCAGTAAAGTGTATAAATATATATATATATAGAGAGAGAGAAAGCGAAATTTATAACAAGGAATCAGCCTATGCAATTGTAGAGGCTGTAGCATCCCAAGTAGAGGCTTCTCCTGATTCATGTAGCCGCAGGGGCTGGTGAACCCAAGATCGGCAGGTCAGAGAGCAGGACTCTTGCTCAAAGGCTGTAAAGATGGACAAATTCTAAGATCAGCAGGTAAGCTGTTAGCTCGGGTCTCAAGAACTGGAGGTCAGATGAACAAGACCCAGTTGCAGGATCCAAAGCAAGCCAAAAGCCTTGGCAAGGTGAGCAGGAAAGAAATAGGTGGTGGAGGGCAGAGAAATGAAAGCTGAGGGGGCACTGAGCTGCCACAGGCCCCGCGTCTGCCAGTACCACTCAGCAGATCATATCATGGGGGTGATAACATATCAGATTTCAACAGGGAAGTGATCACAACATTACACAACTGCTAAAACACTGAGAATCACGGCCCAGCCAAGTTGACACACAATCTTAACCTTCACAATTGCCATTTCAAAACTTTGATCTCTAACAAAATAAAGACATTGAAATAATAAGCCTAATTTATAGTTTAAGAAATATATATTATAGAAACATTGCTATGTCCTTCCTCTCTAATGCTTTCGACATGTGCTCTAATGCAATGAGTTCCAATGTTGTTCTTTAAAAGAAAGAAAACTATATATTGTGATTGTAGGAGGTTAGACACCTGTTGATTTAAGTATAAATGCTTTAGCCATTATAGATGCACCTCAAGTGAATTATTCCATATTTGTTGGAATCAACAGTAGGTTTTCTTGGAATCATAATTGCTTAGTCATCTTTTTCTCTCTTGCAGATAATTTATGTATTGCTCTAGGCAAAAAACATTCAGATTTCTCCAGCTGTCTATGCTTTCTCCCACAACATTAGGAAGAGTTTTCAGAAGGCACTGATACACTGAAAGTGTTCCACAAAGAGTCTCCAATTTCTCTTGGATTCCTTCATTTAAAAAATCGTATAACAGAACTGAAGTCCTGTGAGGATTACAGGAATCAGTGTTATGGTAACAAAATACTCAGGTGAGATTCTTTCTACTTCTAACGTTTCTAGTGTCCAGCACCTCCAGGAAATGCCTCTACCATTTCTTAGCAAAATTACCTTTATACTTTCAGAGCTATGGCTTTAAAAAGGGGTGGCCCAGAATTAGAAGTAGTCTCAGAGACAATATGTTTTTTGTGAACTGGCAATATATCAAAAGTTACTCAGAATCTAAAATGATTTTTAAACTCCTCAATAACTCTCTACTGACCTGTCTGAATTAAAAAGTTCAAAGTGGCTATGAATAACATATAGTAATTAGAGCAAGTCATTCTTATAAAAGAATCAAGGACAAAAGATAAGAATCTTGTGGATCATGATTACCCAGATTAGTGGTGAGGACTGTGGCTCTCAGGTCAGATTCCTAAGTATAAGTCCTTCTTTATTACTTACCACCTATGGGATGTCCGGAAAGTTTTTTATCTTCTTTGTATTTCTAAGGATTGTTGGGCTTATTAAAGGATGAGACACATGCAAAGCACTTAGAGTAGTGGTTGATAAATATCTAATATTTACTATTAGTAATAATTATATTGTATAAGTGGAAACTTTATATTTTCTACCCTTAGGTGAAAAATGATAAAATACAAAGATGTAAACTGATAACATGGCCTTAGTGTAAAGGAGAACATCTATCACCCAAAACCCAAATCCATTGCCATCGAGTCAATTCCGATTCATAGTGATCCAATAGGACGGAGTAGAACTGTCCCATAGGGTTTCCAAGGAGCATTTGGTGGGTTCGCACCACCAGCCTTTTGGTTAGTAGCTGTGGCTCTTAACCATTACGCCATTACAATTTACCACATCTATCACCAAACCAAAACCAAAACCAGCTCCATCGAGTCGATTCCTACTCATAGTGACCCTATAGACAGAGTAGAACTGCCCCATAGAGTTTCCAAGGAGTGCCTGGTGGATTCGAACTGCTGACCCTTTGGTTCGCAGCCATAGCACTTAACCACTGCACCACCAGGGCTTCCTATCACAGGATGGCTTAAAATCTGCACCTCTTTTTCTCCAAATTCCTTATTTTTTAATATTTAAATGTGTAGTTGCTCTTTCCCGGGTCCCAGAACCCTATTTAGTGACAGAGGAAACTACTATCATACTTTTGGCAAGTGTCTCCTGTCCTGTAGAACATGTCTACTCTTATAACTAAGTAACTCATGCCCCTCCAAGAACTGAAGACTGAAGCGTACCCAGGGCAGATGGAGAGGTGAAAAATGGCAAAAGGACCATGAAGTTGAACTAGAAGCCAGAGAAGACAAAGCATTTCACTGAGATGAGTTTTATTAAGTAACATTACAATTTATGGCAAAATCTGAAAATACTGAAAAATATTGAAATAATATTGCTCATTATTGCTAGCAGTGCAATGAACTAAATGAATATTGGTCAGTTATTAAAGTCACTAAAACACTGAATTATATTACTTTGTCTTAATTATTAGTTAATATATAGCTTACACTACTTTTTAAATGGTCTTAATAAACATGGAGGAAGGAGAGAGGCTACTATGTGCTAAGTACTTTTTTTTTATTGAAAGAAAGGTATTTTTCACCCATAGTTTACTTAAGATGAAAGGAAAAATCTTGTGCAGATGATTTCAAAGGTAATAAGTGGTAAAACCAGGATTTAAAAAAATGCTTATTGAGTTATTTCTACTACAACTTTGTGCTACTTAAAGGTTAAATCTCTGCATTACAAGAACATTAATCAGTATATTCTTCCCTTTAAAGAATACTAGTTAATAAAGATTTTAATAATATGTGTTGTAATGTGTGGTTAAGCAAGCATGTCATATATTACATGTACAATCCAATCAGACTACTAGTTTAACTGCTATTGAAATTAATTCTAAGTCATTTCATAATAATAAAAAAACTCTCTGTTATGTTTATTGAGCATAATGTTTCTTTCATCGTGACATATTTGTAATATGTGTCGATAAAAGCAAAACCTAAAACAGATCTATCTCATAAAACAGTACTGATACCTGAGAACAACTGCGTTACATGCGCTGGAGCTTTTAAAGATTTACTTTGAAGCAAAAGCACAGTTCCTAAGAAAAGTGTGAGAAACCTGTTCTCTGATGACCTGCTTTTCAAAATGAGTTTGTTAAAATACATACGATCTTTATTGAGTGGGAAATGGGGACACTGAAGAGCCTCTTGCTCTCCTTTGTTTCACAGGACAGCTTTATTGAGTGAAAAGGCAAAGGGTATGACATGCAAAGCACTTAAAATTTTCCCTGCATGCCTATGTCCTTTAATTTTAGAAAATCTTTTACATTGGCTTTGTGACCTTGTCTGATCTTGCCATATGACTCATTCTTTGAGATGGCATAGGAAAAAGAGATGTTGAACAGGCTTCTGGGAACACTAACAACTGAAGTAGAACTTTAATTGGTTGATTAGATTAACCATATGACATTTACCAGGAAGGGATATATTCTTATTAAAGGAACAGAATAGAAAACGTTCAGTCGCCCACATAGGGAAATCCACCTCATAAAGAAGTTTATACCGTATTTTTACACAAATAATGCATGCATTCTACTTTTGCTTGCCAACCACTCCTTCCCCCTCAGAAAATATTTTCTTAAGTTTGCCATGCTAATTTTTTTTTTTTTTTTTTTTTTTACAGCAACTTGTAAAAAAAATGCCATAGTAGTTCTTATGAAAATACTTGCAGGGGGCGGGGTGGGGGGGAGGAACAGTTGGCAAAAAAAGATATAGTAGGCCTCAGTCTGGGCTGTGGTGGAAAGAAAAGAACAGCCTCTCCTGAGAATTCATAACCACGGACCTCCTTTCCACATGGATTTGGGGTTCCTATTTATAGTATGTAAGTGGTCCAGAAAATCCTAATCTGATAGACGGTATAAAGAAAATACATAGTCCCAGATAGTGGGATCCCTGGGATGACTGGCAGAAGCAAAAGCACAAGCCCTCTGGAGGGACAGACGAGACTGCGGTTAAACATGACCATCACATACAAAGCTTTATTGAAAATAAAACTTTTCATAATGTAAAACATTTAAAACACACAAGGAACAAATTAACCCTGAGTAGGAATCATCAGATACTACAAACATTAAAAAGTATATAATCTCCCTCAAATCACAACTATCAGATAAAGATTTTTTTTTTTATTGTACTTTAGATGAAGGTTTACCAAACAAACTAGCTTTTCATTGAACAATTAGTACACATATTGTTTTGTGACTTTGGTTACCAACCTCATGACAAGTCAACACTCTCCCTTCTCTACCTTGGGTTCCCTATTACCGGCTTTCCTGTCCCCTCCTGCCTTCTAGTCCTTGTCCCTGGGCTGGTGTGCCTCTTTAGTCTTGTTTTGTTTTACGGCCTGTCTAATCTTTGGTTGAAGGGTGAACTTCAAGAGTGACTTTGTTACTGAGCTAAAAAGGTGTCTGGGGGCCATATTTTGGGGTTTCTCCAGTCTCTGTCAAGCCAGTAAGTCTGGTCTTTTTTTGTGTATGAGTCAGAATTTTGTTCTACGTTTTTCTCCAGCTCTGTCTGGGATCCTATATTGTGATCCCTGTCAGAGCAGTCCGTGGTGGTAGCCAGGCACCATCTAGTTTTGCTGGGCTCAGTCTAGTGGAGGCTATGGTAGTTGTGGTCCATTAGTCCTTTGGAGTAACTTGTCCATTGTGTCTTTGGTTTTATTCTTTCTTCCTTGATCCAGATGGGGTGAGATCAGTGGAATTTCTTAGATGACCCCTCAGAAGATTTTAAGACCCCAGACACTACTCACCGAAGTAGAATGTAGAACATGCTTTTTATAAACTATGTTATGCCAATTGATCTAGATGTTCCCTGAGACCATAGTCTACACGGTCCTAAGCCCAGTAATTTTGTCTCAGGTAAAGATTACTAAAAAAAAAAAAAGGAATCATGCCTATAAATTTCTTTGGTCAACCTTCTTCATAGGTTCTCACACCTCTTTTTTTTAATTCAATGAACTAAGAACTTAAGTGTGAAGATAAAATGTTAAATTGCAGAAGAAAATATAGAAGAATGTCTGGATGTTTGGTAGGGAAGGAATTCTTAAACAGAACCCCTCCCCTTTAAAAAAAATAATTATACAGGAAAAGAGAGATAAAATTGACTATGTTAAAATTAAAATTCTCTTTACAGCAAAGACATACTAAACAAATTTAAATGATAAGCTGTTGTTGATGTTGTTGTTAGGTGGAGTCGAGTCATTTCTGACTCACAGTGACCCCTTTGTAAAATGAAACAAAACACTGCCCCGTCCTGTGCCATCCTTATAATCATTTTTATGCTTCAGCCTCTTGTCGCAGCCACTTTGTCAATCCATCTCCTCTAGGATCTTCCTGCTTTTTGCCAAACTTCTACTTTGCTGAGCATGATGTCCTTCTCTAGGGACTGGTCCCTCCTGATAACATGTCCAAAGTACATGAAACGAATTCTCACCATCCTCATTTCCAAGGAGGACTCTTGCTATATTTCTTCCAAGAAAGACTTGTTCATTCTTCTGGAAGTCAATGATGTATTCAATATTATCTGCCAACAACATAATACAAAGGCATCAATTCTTCAGTCTTCCTCATTTATTGTCTAGGTTTCACATGCATATGAGGTGATTGAGAACACCACGGCTTGGGTCAGGTGCACCTTAGTCCTCAAAGTGGCCTCTTTGCTTTTTAACACTTTAAAGAGGTCTTTTGCAGCAGATTTGGCCAATGCAATGTGTCCTTTGATTTCTTGACTGCTGCTTCCATGGACATTGATTGTCGAGTTTACTGTCAAAAAACATTTCAAGATCTGTCCTGAAGTACAACATTGTCAGCAACAGGATAATATCCATACACCTACAAGAAAGACCAGTTAATATGACCATTATTCAAATTTACACACCAAAATCTAAAGAAATTGAAGATCTTTGCCAACTTCTGCAGTCTGAAATTGATCATGCAATCAAGATGCACTGGTAATTACTGGTGATTAGAATGCCAAAGTTGGAGACAAAGAAGGATTGGTAGTTGAAAAATATGGCCTTGGTGATGGAAAAGGTGGCAGACATGGCATGATAGAATTTTTCAAGCCCAACAACTTCTTCATTGCAAATACCTTTTTACAACAACATAAATGGTGACTATACATTGGACCTAGCCAGATGGAATACACAGGAATCAAATCAACTGTATCTGTGGAAAGAGATTCTGGAAAAGCTCAATATCATCAGTCAGAACAAGGCCAGAGGCTGACTGTGGAACAGACCATCCATTACTCATAAGCAAGTTCAAGTTAAAGCAGAAGAAAATTAAAACAAATCCACGAGAGCCAAAATATGACCTTGAGTATATCTCACTTGAATTTGGAGACCATCTCAAGAACAGTTTCCATGCATTGACCACTAGTGGCAGAAGATTAGATGAGTTGTAAAAAGACATCGAGGACATCATACATGAAGAAAGCAAAAGGTAATTAAAAAACAAAAGAAAACAGGAAAGAAAGAAAAGACCAAAATGGGTCTCAGAGGAGACTATGAAACTTGCTCTTGAACATAGAAGAGCTAAAGCAAGTGGAAGAAATGATGAAATAAAAGAGTTGACAGGAGGTTTCAAAGGGCAGCTGCAGAAGTCAAAGTAAAGCATTGTAATGAAATGTGCAAAGACCTGGAGTTACAAAACCAAAAGGGAAGAACACACTGGGCATTTCTCAAGCTGAAAGAACTGAAGAAAAAAATCAAGTGTTGAGTTGCAATTTTGAAGTATTCTAAAGGATCAAAATCAAATGGTACGAATACACAGTCACTGTATCAAAAATAATTGGTAAACTTTCAACCATTTCAGGAGGTAGCATATGATCAGAACCAATAGTATTGAAGGAAGAAGTTCAATCTGTACTGATGGCACTGGCGAAAAATAAGACTCTAAGAATTAAGGGAATACCACCTGAGTTGTTTCAACAAACAGATGTTGAACTGGAAGTGCTTACTTGTCTATGCAAAGAAATTTGGAAAACAGCTACCTGGCCAACCTACTGGAAGAGATCCATATCTGTGGCCGTTCCAAAGAAAGCAGATCCAACAAAATGCATAAATTAATGAACAACATCATTCAAAAGTGACTGCACCATACATCAACAGGGAGCTGGCAGAAATTCAGGCCTGATTCATAAGAGGACAAGGAACATGAGATATCACTTCTGATGTCACATGGATCTTCGCTGAAAACAGGGAATACCAGAAAGATTTTATTGAAAATGCAAAGTAATTTGACTGTGTGGATCATAACAAGTTATGGGTAACATTGCAAAGAATGGGAATTCCAGAACATTTAATTTTGTTCATGGGCAACCTGTACCTAGACCAAGAGAAATTCATTCAAACAGAACAAGGGAATACTACATGGTTTAAAATCAAAGAAAGTATGCATCATGGTTGCTCCTTCCACTATACTTATTCAATCTATATGCTGAGCAGATAATCTGAGAAGCTGGATTATATCATGAGGAATGAGGCATCAGGATTGGAGGGAAGACTCATTAACAACCTTCTTTATGCAGATGACACAGTCTTGCTTGGCAAAAGTGAAGAGAACTCGAAGCACTTACTGATGATTAAAGACCACAGTGTTCAGTATCGATTACTCCTCAACATAAAGAAAATGAAGATCCTCACAACTAGGCCAATAAGCAACATCATGATAAATGAAGAAAATACTGATGTTATCAAGGATTTCATTTTACTTGGATCTACAATCAATGTCCATGGAAGCACCAGTCATGAAATCAAATAACTTATTGTATTGGGTAAATCTGCTTGCTGCAAAAGACCTCTTTAAAGTGTTGAAAAGGAAAGATGTCACTTCGAGGACTAAGGTGCGCCTGACCCAAGACATGATATTTTCAATTGCCCTATATGCCTGTGAAAGCTGGACAATGAATAAGGAAGACTAAAGAGGAACTGATGTCTTCAAATCATGGTGTTCGTGAAGAATATTGAATATACAATGGACTGCCAGAAAAACTAAGAAGTCTGTCTTGGAAGAAATACAGCCAGAGTGCTCCCTGAAAGCAAGGATGGCTAGGCTTCGTCTCATGTAGTTTAGACATGTTATCAGGGGGAATCAGTCCCTGAAGAAGGACATCTTGCCTGATAAAGCAGAGGGTCAGCAAGAACGACGAAGACCCTCTAGCAGAGGGATTGACACAGTGGCTGTGACAAAGGGCTCAAACATAACAATGATTGTGAGGATGGCACAGGACCTGGCAGATTTTCGTTCAGTTCTACATAGGGTCGCTATGAGTCAGAACCAACTCGATGGTACCTAACAACACACAGTCGAATGCCTTTCTGAAGTCAGTAAAACAGAGGTAAACATCTTTCTGATATTCTCTGCTTTCAGCCATGATCCTTCTGGTATCAGGAATAATATTCCACATTCTATGTCCTCTTCTGAATCTGGTTTGAATTTCTGGCAGTTCTCTGTTGATGTTTTGCAGCAACCACTTCTGAATTATCTTCAACAAAATTTTACTTGCATAATGATAGTGTTCAATAATTTCTGCATTTTGTTGGTTTAACTTTCTTTGAAGTGAGTATGAATATGGAGGACTTTTCTAGTTGGCTGGCCAAGTAGCTATCTTCCAAATTTCTTGGCATAGACAAGTAAGTGTTTGCAGTGCTGCATCCAATTTGTTCAGGCATCTCAACTGATAGTCCATCAATTTCTGGAGGCTTGTTTTTCACCAATGCTTTCAATGCAACTTGGACTTCTTCCTTCAACACCATCAGTTCTCAATCATGTTATATCTCCTGAAATGGTTGAACATCTACAATTCTTTTCTTTGTATTCCTTCCATCTGCTTTTGATGGAATATTTTGGCCTTAGAATCCTTTTGCATTATACAACTCCAGGCTTGAATTTTTTCTTCAGTTCTTTCAGCTTGAGAAATGCCCAGTGTGTTCTTTCCTTCTGTTTTTTTAACTCCAGGTCTTTGCATATTTCATTATAATACTTTACTTTGTCTTCTGCAGCTGCCCTTTGAAACCTTCTGTCAGCTCTTTTACTTTATCATTTCTTCCATCTGCTTTAGCTACTGTATATTCAAGAGAAGTTTCAGAATCTCTTCTGACATACATTTTCGTCTTTTCTTTCTTTCCTGTCCTTTTAATGACATCTTGCTTTATTCATGTATGATGTCTTTTATGTCATCCCAAGCTTTTCTGGCCTTCAGTCGTTCGTGTTCAGTGGGTCAAACCTATTCTTAAAATGGTGCGTAAATTAAGGTGGGGTATGCTCAGGGTCATGCTTTGGCTCATGTGAACTTGTAATTTTCTTCTGTTTTAACTTGAACTTGCATATGAACAATTGTTCTGCAGTCAGCTCCTGGCCTTGTTGAGACTGATGATACTGAGCTTCTCCATCATCTCTTCCCACAGATGTAGTTGACTTGATTTCTGAGTATTCTATCCAGCGAGGCCCACTTGTATTGTCACCATTTATGCTGTTAAGAAACGGTATTTGCAATGAAAAAGTTGTTGATTTTGCAAAACTCTGTCATGTCATTTCAAGTGTTATTTCTATCACTAAGGCTATCTGTATTTTCCAAGTACAGATCCTTCTTGTTTGTTTCAACTTTCGCACTCCAACCACCAATAATTATCAATGTAGCTTAATTGTAGGTTTATTAATTTTAGACTGCAGAGGTTGGTAAAATTTTTCAATTTCCTTATCTTTGGGCTTGGTGTTTGGTGTGTAAATTTGAATATTAGTTGTATTAATTGGTCTTCCTTGTAGGCGTATGTGTATTATCCTATTACTGGCAGCATTGTATTTTAGGATAGATCTTGAAATGTTCTTTTTAACCATTTCTGTTCAATTTGTCATCTCTGGGATAGTAGATCATATGGTTGTCCAATTCAAAATGGCCAATACCAGTCCATTTCAGCACACTAATGCCGAGGATATCGATGTTTAGCAATTCCACTTCATTTTTGACAACTTCTAATTTTCCTAGATTCATACTTTGTACATTCCATATTTTGATTATTAATGAATGCTGCAGCTGTTTCTTCTCATTTTGAGTCCCGCCATATCAGCCAATGATGGTCCCAAAAGCTTGACTGCACCCATGTCATTAAGATCGACTCTACTTTTGAGGAGGCTGCTCTTTCCATTTCATATTTTTAGTACCTTCCAATCGAGGGGCTCGTCTTTCAGCGCTACACCTGACAATGTTTCTCTGCTGTTCATACGGTTTTCAGTTGCCAATTTTTTCAGAAGTAGACTGCCAGATCCTTCTTTCTGGTCTGTCTTAGTCTGAAAGCTCTGCTGAAACCTGTTCAGCACGAGTAATCGTGCTGGTATTTGAAATACCAGTGTCATAGCTTCCTGCGTCACAGTGACATGCAAGTCAGCATGGTATGTCAAAAAGACAGATGAATGATGGGAGCATAGGGTTATTCCTAACATTTCTTTATTATCCCTTTAAAGTCCATGGAATTAGTAGTGATGCTCCCTCTTTCAGTTATTATATTAGTAATTTGTATTCTCCTCCCTTTTGTTCTTAGTTAGCCAAGAAGTCTGTTGGTTTTATTTATCTTTTTAAGGTTTCATTGTTTTTCTGTATTTATTTTATTTTCACTTTTGTTGATTTCTGTACTAACTTTTAGTATTTATTTTGCTTACTTTGTATCTAATTTGCTGTTTTTTTTCCTAGTTTGCTAAGGTGGAAGCTTAGATTATTGATTTTAGATCTTCTTTTCTGAACTATGCATTCATTGATTTAAATATCCCTCTAAGCACTGCTTTCTCTGCATCCTACACTTTTTGATGTTATATTTTTAATTGTTTCAAAATATATCTTAAGTTCTCTTAACATTTTTTGGTTGAGCCATGTGTTTAGATGTCTGTTGTTTAATCTCTAAATATTTAGGAATTTTCTAGCTCTCTTTGTGTTACTGATTTGCAGTTTAATCCATTGTTGTCTGAGAGCATAGATTGTATAATTTTTATTCTTTTAAATTGGTTAAGATGTGTTTTATGTTCCAGAATGTGGTCTATTTTGGTGACTGTTCCATGTGAGGTTGAGAAGAACGCGTGTTCTGCTGTGTGTTAGATGAAGTATTTTGTAAATGTCAATTAGATCCAGTTGACTGATGGCTCTGTTTAGTTCAACTGTATTCTTACTGATTTTCTTCTTGCTGCATCTGTCAATTACTGATGGGTATTGAAGTCTCCAACTATAGTAGCAGAATTGCTTATTTCTCCTTGCTGTTCCATTAGTTTTTGCCTAACATGTTTCGACCCGCTCATGTTAGACACGTGCACATTAAGGATTGTTATGTCTTGGAAAGTTCACCCTTTTATCATTATGTAATGCTCCTTTTTATCCCTGATAATTTTCCTTGTTCTGAAGTTGGCTTTGTCTGAAATTAATATACCTACTCTAGCTTTCTCCATCCCTTTAATTTTAATTTATACTTGAGTTTATATTTAAAGCGTTTTTCTTGTAAACAGCATACAGTTGGGGTTTTTTTTGTTGTTGTTTTTTTCAATCCTCTCTGACAGTCTCTATCTTTTAATTGGTAAACTTAGATCATTCTAATTTGTATGTTGAAGCCTCAATCACATTAAAGTGATTAGTCACATTTAAATTATATCTACCATATTTGTAGTTGTTTTTGTCATTGTATTTGTTTTGTTTCTTTTCTTTTTTTTCCCCTCTTCTATCTTTTCTGGTTTTAATTGAGCATTTTATATGATTCTATTTCCTCTCCTCTCTCAGCATATCGATGACATTTCTTTTTAAAAACTTTTAATGGTGACCTGGAGTTTACAATGTACATTTGTAACCAATCTAAGTCAACTTTCAAATGACACTATATTGTTCCACAGGTAGTGCAGTATGTTTGTGTGTGTATATATATAGTATACCTTTATTATAAAGTATTACAGGAATTTATTATAATGTATAAAATTTTTATTATAAAGTAAATAAATTCCTTATTATAAAGTATTCCCAATTCTTCTTTTCCATCCCTTATAACACTGTTGTCATTCATTTCACCTATTCTTAAGCATTGCCACTATTGCTATTTCAAGCAAACTGCTATCTATTATACCAATGAAGAATAAGCAAAATAAAATATTTTATTTTACCTTCATGTATTCCTTCTCTAGTATTCTTCTTGTTTTTATGCAGATCTGAGTTTCTGGCCTGCATTGTTTTCCTTCTTTTTAGAAATTATTTTTAATATTTCTTGCAAAGCAGGTCTACTGAATACAAATTCCCTCAATGTTTGTTTACATGAAGAAGACGTTATTTCTGCTTCACTTTTCATGGATAATTTCACTGGATAAAAGAATTCTAGGTTAGTTTTTTTTTTTCCAACCATTTAAATATTTTATTCTGCTTCTTACTTGCATGGCTTCTGAAGAAAAGTGTAATGTAATTTTTATCTTTGTTCCTCTATACGTAAGGTGTTTCTTTTCCCCACTCTGGCTTCTTTCAAGATTTCCTCTTTGTCTTTGATTTTCTGCAGTTCAAATACGATATGGTAGGTGTAGATTCTTTGGTGTTTATTCTGCTTGATATTCCTTGAGCTTCCTGGTTCTGTGGTTTGGTGTCTGTTATTAATTTTGGAAAATTCTCAGCCCTTATTGGTTTAAATATTTCTTCAGTTCCTTTGTCTCTTTGTTCTACTCAGGTATTCCCATTACGTGTATTTTACACTTTTTTGTGATTGTCTCACAGATCTTGGATATTTTGTTCTTTTTTTTCATTATTTTTCTCTTTCTTTTCAGCTTAGGATGTCTTTAAGTTCACTGATTCTTCCCTAGGTGTGTCAGTATACTGATGAGCCAAGACATTCTTCATTTCCAGTACTTCCTTTTGATTCTTTCTTAAAGTTTCCATCTCTCCACTTACATTACCCATCTGTTCTTGCATGCCGTCGACTTTTTCCATTAGACACTTTAGCATTTAGTAAGTTACTTTAAATTTCCAGCCTGATAATTCCGAAAACTCTGCCATAGCTGATTTGTGTTCTAATGCCTGCTTTGTCTCCTCAGGCTGTGCTTTTCTTTTTATTTTGGCTCATAATTATTTGTTGATAGCCAGACATGATGTACAGGGTAAGATGGACTGTGCTAAATAGGCGTTTAATGTGAGGATTAATGCATATCTGGCTATGAGTTAGGCTGTGTTTACAGTTTCCTGTAACTGTAGGTACCAGAAGCTAAAATGTCTTTTAGTGTACTTGTTTTACTGTCCCTAATTTTCTTGGCTTTCCCTAGAGACTCCATCTTAAACAGGGTCTGAGTTTTCTAATTCTTTCAGTTATACTTCTGTGTTATTATACAGGAGCCTTTTTTTTGATGTGGCAGTCAGGCGTGAGGAAAGTAGAAGCATTTTATAATCCTATGATTTGGTCTCAGTTCTTTAGTGTACCCTTGAACTGTGACCTTCACAAGTCCTTTCTCCTCCCACCTCCCAGCTTAGTTGAGATAGGAAAGCTAGTGTGGGCTGGAGTTGGGTATTTTTTTTTCTTCCATATCAGTTACCCATCCATTGCCGTCGAGTCGATTCCGACTCATAGCGACCCTATATGACAGAGTAGAACCGCCCCGTAGAGTTTCCGAGGAGCACCTGGCGGATTTGAACTGCGGACCTCTTGGTTAAGAGCTGTAGCACTTAACCACTATGCCACCAGGGTTTCTCCATATCAGTTAGTTTGTGGTAAAATCCAAGTCGGTTAGGATCTGGTAAATTGTTTCCCTTGAGGGCAGGCCTTATTAAGGGAGACAGAATGCTTTGAATACATTTCAAAATGGTCATTCCCCACCCCCCCCCCCACCGCTGGAAGCATGAGGGAATTTTCCCCTGATCTTCAACCTGAGAAACTGGTGAGTTCCTCCTGGAGGTAAAACTCATAAATGTTTGCTACTCACTCCCCCTCCAAACACTAGACCCCCAGAAGTTTTTCTCTCTCAAGCCTACGTGTAGGAAGTCTCTAGCAATTAGTCAGTTATCCTTCAAACGTTTCTATCAGTTTATGGCTCCAACAGTGGTTTATGCTCCCATTAAGCTGTGAATCTCTGTATTCACTGTCTTTCCAGTCTTGAGGTGTTGGTTGGCTTTATGACTTCAATTCTCTTATGAATCTAAGAAGAGTTACTGATTTTCAGTTTCTTCAAGTTCTTTCTTGTTATGAAAATGGGAGTCATCTTAGTCTGTGCTCTCTAGAGGGCCAAAACTAGTGAAATGTATATGTAAATATATAGACAGAGACTTATTTCAAGGAAATGGCTTACTCAATTTTGGAACCTGGCAAGTCTCAGGTGGCAGGATGAAGACCTCCATTAGCTCACGTGGTTGCAGGGGCTGGCGAAGCTAAAATCTGCAGGTCAGGTGGCAGGTTGGAGGCCTCTGCTAGGTCATTGGCTTGCGGAGTTTGGCAAATCCAAAACCTGCAGGTCAGGTGGTAGGCTAAAGACTTCTACAGGCTTATATCCCAAGGACTCGAAGTCAAGCAATGAGAAGAGTGCAGGAGATCGAGCAAAAAGAAGAGGATAGGGTTAGGAAAGAGCTTTGCCACAACATCCATTTATATACAGGAGGCAGACCACACCACCAAGAAAACTCCACTTTCAACTGATTGGTTGCTCACATCAGATTACAAAATGGAAGGTGATTACATAATGTCTGCCAAATCACAGAAAGTTATAGCCCAGCCAAATTGACACAGAGCATTAACCATCACGGAAGTGAAGACTTCCAAACTCTTTATATGTCAGAATGGAACTGAAATTTAATAATAAGAAAAAAAATAGTCTAGAGCAATGTAGCAAAAGTATAAAAAAATACCTTAAAGCTATAAACACCAAATTCAAAGTAAGGATTACCTGTGTTGAGGGGGAGAGGGAAGTGTGATTATGTGGGGATACACATGGCTTCAAATATATCTGTAATGTATTATATATATATATGTATATATAAATAATTTATTTTCACTGTTGAGAATATACACAGCTGAACATATACCAATTCAATAATTTTAATTCAGTGGCACTGATTACATTATTCATATTGTGCAACCATTCTTACCCTCCTTTTCCGAGTCATTCCTCCCCCATTAACATAAACTCACTTATCCCTATGTTTCCCACCTAATCTTTTGAGTTGCTGTTGTCGGTCTTATCCCATATAGATAGATCTTAAAAATACACAATTTTTTGCTCAAGGCAGATGTTCTTTATTAGTTAAGCTAAACTATTGCTTGGTTTTAAGAAGACTTCAGGAAATATTTTTGGCTTGAGGTTGAAAGATTATCTCCAGGTAATAGTTTTAGAGGTTCATCCAATGTCGGTGCTCCAGAAAATCTGAATTCCATGAGAATTTGAAATTCTGTTCTGTATTTCCCCCTTTTGTTTAGCATTGTATTTCTTTTAAAAGAATATGGAAAAATGTTAAATTAGGAGCAAGTTAGATGATACGATAGATGAATATTCATTATATTATTCTTAATATTTTCCTGTTTGAAATGTTTCATTATAAGGAAAGAAATCAGGTTTGTTTGTACCCCATTTACTGAATAAATATTGGTCAAATAACTAAATAATTAGAAGAAGTGACATTTTATGACTCTGCCCAAAGAACCCACATCTCAGTGTTGACCAAGCCCTATATAATTTGGTTACATTAGGCCCAGGCCCCACCCATGGGGCACATCATAGCCTTTTGAAGTGCTACAGAATAATTTTCATCTATTCCAGTGTTCTGCTAATTGAAACTCAAATGATAAATCTGTGAAGCTTTTATAACTTGGGCAGATATGAAATTACAAGCCCAGGAAATGATCAAAGAACAGAAGTAGAAAAGTTAGTTAATCTATGAAACTAAAGGGCCAGAAGACCAACAATTGGCCACTGTACTGAAGTTGTTAGTGGGACCTGATTGTTTAAGATAGAGACCTCTTAGAGGCACCAAGGTAGACCACGGCCTTATTCAAAAACCACATGATTGCTACAATGGCTGAGAACCAAGTATAAGCCTCAGTGTGCAGGTAGAGATAGGTTTTGTTTCAGTTGTTATACGGGAGTGGGCTTTTTTTTTTTTGCTTTGATGTATATACTTTATTTGTACTATTTCCAAGAATGATGGTATGTTATTAAGTATTCTGTGGTTTATTGCCCAGCTACCTAATTTTAAGTCCATTTCTATTTTTTAAAAAATTACAAACAATGACTAAAGGCAAACAACAAACAAATGAATATCACAACTAGGTGTTAATGCTGCCTTCCATCCAATTAATTTCAAATAGATAAGCCTTTGATTTTTTAAAGTAATATTAGTGTTATCTACCACTACCTCTTCTCAGGTGTAAGTAGCTTTCTATTTTTATTCCTTTTGGATAGATTGTTCTGAACTGAAAGGTCAGATGTGATTTAAAGGGTCATTCTGAGGAAGAATAAAATCAAGAGAATGGCTAAATAAAAAGAAGTGAATGATAGTAGTGATAGCTAAAGGGCATTTTAAAGAACATTCAATTATTATGGAAACAAGACAATGAATAAAAACACCCATAATAATATTTACCAATTATTGGGTCCTTTTTTATCCTGTACCAGGTTCTATGTTCTGCCCATTATATACTTTATTTAATCCTCACAACCACCCTATAGGGTAGATACCAAGATTAGCCAAAATGAGGAATGTGATTTGAGGAATGAGAGACCCAGGAAACTGTGGTTTAGTGACATCAGTTGAGCTATCCAAGGACACAGAGCTTATGTTAGAATTCAAATCCAGTTCTGTGTGATTCATAAACCTAGGTCTTTAACCTCTGCAGCATACAAAGGACAAAGATTTCTTTTAAGGAATGGTAACAGCCAACATGAAGCTTCATAATCTAAATCTCTTGTGCATTGCCAGAACTTAGAAGAGAACAAGGCTGAAAATTGACTCTGCTTTGCCCTGAGTTGTTTCAGGACACCTTGTCCTCTGGCTCATGTTTGCTGATAATTCAGGACGACTGAAATCTCCTTAACACACCACTTAGACCAGAAAAGCAGGGCTCTTACTGAGCTGAAGTTGGCCATCGAGGTAGTGTACATCAATTAGACCTTCCCTCTGAGAAATCCATAATCAGATTTGGGAAGTCTGGAAGGAGGCCAGGCTTTCATTTCGACAGGAATGGATTGAGATTCAGATGTAAATAGGAGAAGAGAAGGACTGCTGTGGCAGTGGAAAATAACTATGTAGACCTGGATGGTCAATTTAGCATAAGTCAGGCAGACATATAGGTTGCAGTTCCCTGCTAGAAGGGCTTGTAGAGGAAAGCAATGTGATCCATGGGGCTATAATCCTGAACATGGATTGGTGCTAGGGGTACAACTTTTCCTATTGAAGAAACAGAGTCAGTGGGGAAGTCCAGCAGTTTGCTTATCAAAGAGTAGTTTGACATGGGTTCTTAGCCTTACTTTTCTGATAGTTTATAGAGAGATACACAGCTCCAGTGTCATTTTCAGGGCTGTCATGGATTGGGTTATGTCTCCCCAAAAATGTGTGTATCCACATGGTTGGCCATGATTCCCAGGTATTCTGTGGTTGTCCTCCACTTTGTGATTGTAATTTTATGTTAAAGTGGATTAGGGTGGGATTATAAAACACTTACAGGGTCACATCCCTGATCCACTGTAAAGGGAGTTTCCCTGGGGTGTGGACTGCACCACCTTTCATCTCTCAAGAGATAAAAGGAAAGGGAAGCAAGCAGAGAGTTGGGGACCTCATCCCACCAAGAAAGCAGCACCAGGAGCAGAGTGCTTCCTTTGGACCTGGGGTTCCTGCACCTGAGAAGCAACTCAGTTAGTGGATGTTTGATGACAAAGAACTTTCCTCCAGAGCCAACACAGCAAGAAAGCCTTCCTCTGGAGCTGACACGCTGAATTTGGACTTGTAACCTAATAGACTGTGAGAGAATAAGTTTCTCTTTGTTAAAGCCATCCACTTGTGGTATTTCTCTTATAGCAGCACTAGATGACTAAGACAAGGGCCTAAACTAATAATAGACATGCAGGCAATACTCATTGTTGATTCACTTACATCGTCACCATTGTATCCCTAATACTCAGAGGAAAAAGAACCACAGGTTCAGAAACTTGAAATATGGCTGGGATTGTTTACTCAAGATCTATATACATGAAGGAATTAGGTGCATAGCCACCAGGCAGATGCAGGGAAACTACCACATCTCAGTTATCAACACATCACATTTAGTTTATGGATTCTTCTTTGTACGTTAGCACAATTCAAGTTTACCACGACCATCCCCAGCCTTTCAAGAATTCCTTTAAAAAGCTCACAGGGTATTAAGGACCTTTATTCAGAAGTAAACAAACTTCCAAAGTCTATTTGAAAGGGAAAATTGGTAATGTGCATTTGCAAAGGGGTCAAATATATTTTAAAATAATGAAAACCGAATGATCGTTCAGAAGAAGAATGGGGAGTATTACAGTGATATCGATTCAGGAAAATAAAACAAAATGTTAAGAATATTTTGATATCCTAAAGCCCATTACTCAGTATTTACATTGCCCAGAAAAAGTGAATATAATACCATGATAAATGTAAAAGGAATTCTCTGTTATCATGGCCCTGTATATTTATTTTCTGATTTTCTAAGGGGCCTATTGCTGCGTCCATATTATGGTTTTCTTAGGATCAGTCTAATTTTCATCATGTCATTTCACCATGAAGTTGTTCTTTGGGTTGTCCTTTTCTATAAGAATTTTGAGAGTTCATATTTCCTGATACTGAAACATGGGAAAAATTTATTAACATAATGTTTATTATTCTTATTCTTATGTACGTATTACTCATCCCAGTCTAAGAAGATATTTATTTTTCCGGAGTCTAGGATGTCACTTTAAGTTTTGAGGGAAAACCATTTTTATTTTACATCTTAAACTTATTTCTAGTAAATTTTTGCATATGGGATTATAATAAAGTTGGTTCTTTTCTGGAAACTAGCAAGTTAGCCTAAAATAATTTATTGCCATCATTTAAATGATTAGGTTCATGAGAAAGTAAATTAAAGAGATCAAGGCCAGTGCCTCAGCTATTTAAACCTACAATCAATAATTATTAAACAAGAAATATTTTTATTTGGTAATAATTACATCATTTTTTTTTATGTACATATAAGCACCCCCTTATTTTTTTGTAAACTCTAAATTATGGGGAAATGAAGATATTAAGTATGTACAACCAAACTGAGCTAGACACCTTGTATGCGTCCCTTCTGAAAAATAAGATTAGCACAGAGCTGACTCCTTTAGCCTTTTTTGTAAACCTTCCAAGATGTTGTATGATTGATTGCTTTGTAGGGTATCTAAATAAATATAGCTGGTGGGCATGGGAAACCCAACACATTGTTTCCTCTATGGCAAGGCTTCATCTCAATTCAACTCAGCAAATGTGTATTGGGCATTTAATATTTGCTGGGCCCCATATATCAGTTTGGAAACCCTGGTGGCATAGTGGTTAAGTGCTACAGCTGCTAACCAAAAGTTCAAATCCCCGAGGCGCTTCTTGAAAACTCTATGGGGCAGTCCTATTCTGTCCTATAGGATTGGTATAGGGTCACTATGAGTTGGAATCGACTCCACGGCAATGGGTTTGGTTTTTTGGTTTACCTAGCTGTTTGGCTGGAAATATGAATAAGAATCAATTTTTCCCCTTTATAGGCTTCACAAGCCAGAAAGGGAGACAGAGGCACAAACACAAGTGAGTGTATTGCAGCATGGAAAGCGGCAGAGTTATAAAGTACAATGAGAGGACTGATGAGGGAATGATTTTTTCTGACTGAGGGTATATAGATTTGGGAGTGAAAACAAAATTATAGAGAGCTGTGAATATGAGATAACGTTTGAGCTGATCTTGAAGCCTGAGAAAATTATTTTCCAGGTAGACTAGGGGAGAATGGCATTAGAGGCCTAGGAAAGAACATGGGCAAAGTCAGAGCACGGGCCCTGCTTGTAATATGTTTTAGGAATAGCCACTGGGAATGTTTACTAGTAAGGTTTTGTAGGGTCCGCGGAAGTTAAGATCAGAAAGGCAAACTGCAACCAGGTTGTTGGGTAAATGGAAGAGGTAGTAGGTGGAGGTGGGGCTTAAAATCATAATGTTTTCCTTCATGCAATGGAAGGTGGAAAGCAAGGAAAGGCTTAAGATAGAAGCTGATAGGATCTGAAGTCAGATGCAGCTAAACCATCTCAATCAATTTATTCTTCCTTTCATTAAATCCTGCTACATTTTTCTATCACAGAAGACTTAAATTTTGTAAGGCTATATTTTAATCAGAAAATCATTTACTTGGCATTGTTCTCAAAATGGAGCCCTCCTGGCACAGTGGTTAACAGCTTAGCAGCTAACCAAAAGGTTGGCCGTTCAAATCCACCAGCTGCTCCTTGGAAACCCTATGGGGCAGTACTACTCTGTCTTATAGGGTCACTACGAGTCAGAATCGACTTGATGGTAATATGTTTTTTATTTATGCTGAAAATAGAAGGCTAAACATAGGGGAAAGGAAAATGGTGGCACAAAGGTTAAACTCTTAGCTGCTAAGCAAGAGATTGGCATTTCAAACCCACGAACACCCCTGGAGGAGAAAAGACCTGGCAATCTGCTCCTTTAAGATTGTTGTTGTTGTTGTTAGGTGCTGTCGAGTCAGTTCCGACTCATAGCAACCCTATGCACAACAGAACGAAACACTGCCCAGTCCTGCGCCATCCTTACAATCATTGTTATGCTTGAGCTCATTGTTGCAGCCACTGTGTCAATCCACCTTGTTGAGGGTCTTCCTCTTTTCCGCTGACCCTGTACTCTGCCAAGCATGATGTCCTTCTCCAGGGACTGATCCCTCCTGACAACATGTCCAAAGTATGTAAGATGCAATCTCGCCATCCTTGCCTTTAAGGAGCATTCTGGTTGCACTTCTTCCAAGACAGATTTGTTTGTTCTTTTGGCAGTCCATGGTATATTCAGTATTCTTCGCCAACACCACAATTCAAAGGCGTCAACTCTTCTTCAGTCTTCTTTATTCGTTGTCCAGCTTTCACATGCATATGATGCGATTGAAAATACTATGGCTTGGGCCAGGCGCACCTTAGTCTTCAGGGTGACATCTTTGCTTTTCAACACTTTGAAGAGGTCCTTTTGCAGCACATTTGCCCAATGCAATGCATCTTTTGATTTCTTGACTTGTGCTTCCATGGGTGTTGATTGTGGATCCAAGTAAAATGAAATCCTTGACAACTTCAATCTTTTCTCCATTTATCATGATGTTGCTCATTGGTCCAGTTGTGAGGATTTTTGTTTTCTTTATGTTGAGGTATAATCTATACTGAAGGCTGTGGTCTTTGATCTTCATTAGTAAGTGCTTCAAGTCCTCTTCACTTTCAGCAAGCAAGGTTGTATCATCTGCATAACGCAGGTTGTTAATGAGTCTTCCTCCAATCCTGATGCCCCGTTCTTCTTCATATAGTCCAGCTTCTCAGATTATTTGTTCAGCATACGGATTAAATAGGTATGGTGAAAGAATACAACCCTGACGCATGCCTTTCCTGACTTTAAACCAATCAGTATCCCCTTGTTCTATCCGAACAACTGCCTCTTTATCCATGTAAAGGTTCCTCATGAGCACAATTAAGTGTTCTGGAATTCCCATTCTTCACAGTGTTATCCATAGTTTGTTATGATCCACACAGTCGAATGCCTTTGCATAGTCAATAAAACACAGGTAAACATCCTTGGTATTCTTTGCTTTCAGCCAAGATCCACCTGACATCAGCAATGATATCCCTGGTTCCACGTCCTCTTCTGAAACCAGCCCGAATTTCTGACAGTTCCCTGTTGATATACTGCTGCAGCCATTTTTGAATGATCTTCAGCAAAATTTTGCTTGTGTGTGATATTAATGATACTGTTGTATAATTTCCACATTCGGTTGGATCGCCTTTCTTGGGAATAGGCATAAATATGGATCTCTTCCAGTCATTTGGGCAGGAAACTGTCTTCCATATTCCTTGGCATAGACGAGTGAGCACCTCCAGTGCTGCATCTGTTTGTTGAAACATCTCAATTGATATTCCATGAATTCCTGGAGCCTTGTTTTTCGCCAATGCCTTCAGAGCAGCTTGGACTTCTTCCTTCAGTACCATCGGCTCCTGATCATATGCCATCTCTTGAAATGCTTGAATATCGACTAGTTCTTTTTGGTATAATGACTCTGTGTATTCCATCTTCTTTTGATGCTTCCTGCGTCATTTAATATTTTCCCCATGGAACCCTTCACTATCTCAACTCGAGGCTTGAATTTTTTCTTCAGTTCTTTCAGCTTGAGAAACACGGAGTGTGTTCTTCCCTTTTGGTTTTCCATCTCCAGCTCTTTGCACATGTCATTATAATACTTTACTTTGTCTTCTCGAGAGGCCCTTTGAAATCTTCTGTTCAGTTCTTTTACTTCATCAATTCTTCCTTTTGCTTTAGCTGCTTGATGCTCAAGAGCAAGTTTCAGAGTCTCCTCTGCCATCCATCTTGGTCTTTTCTTTCTTTCCTGTCTTTTCAGTGACCTCTTGCTTTCTTCATGGTTGATGTCCTTGATGTCATTCCACACCTTGCCTGATCTGCGGTCACTAGTGTTCAATGGGTCAAATTTATCCTTCATATGGTCTCTAAATTCAGGTAGGATATACTCAAGGTCATATTTTGGCTCTCATTGACTTGCTCTGCAATTCTTCAGTTCCAGCTTGAAAGTGCATATGAGCAATTGATGGTCTGTTCCACAGTCGGCCCCTGGCCTTGCTGTGACTGATGATATTGAGCTTTTCCATCGTCGCTTTCCACTAAAACATCTGGTGAGGTCCATGTGTATAGTCGCTGTTTATGTTGGTGAAAGAAGGTATTTGCAATGAAGAAGTCGATGGTCTTGCAAAACTCTATCATTCAATCTCCGGCATTGTTTCTATCACCAAGGCCATATTTTCCAACTACTGATCCTTCTTCTTTGTTTCCAGCTGTTGCATTCCAATCGCCAGTAATTATCAATGCATCTTGATTGCATGTTCGATCAATTTCAGACTGTAGCAGCTGATAAAAATCTTCTATTTCTTCATCTTTGGTCCTAGTGGTTGGTGCGTAAATTTGAATAATAGTTGTATTAACTGGTCTTCCTTGTAGGCATATGGATATTATCCTATCACTGACAGCGTTGTACTTCAGGATAGATCTTGAAAAGTTCTTTTTGACAATGAATGCAACACCATTCCTCTTCAAATTGTCATTCCCAGCATAGTAGACTATATGATTGTCTGATTCAAAATGGCCAATACCAGTCCATTTCAGCTCACTAATGCCTAAGATATCAATGTTTATGCGTTCCATTTCATTTTTGACGATTTTCAATTTTCCTAGATTCATACTTCGTACATTCTAAGTTCCAATTATTAATGGATATTTGCAGCTGTTTCTTCTCATTTTGAGTCGTGCCACATCAGCAAATGAATGTCCCGGAAGCTTACTCCATCCGCGTCATTAAGGTTGACTCTACTTTGAGGAGGCAGCTGTTTCCCAGTCATCTTTTGAGTACCTTCCAACCTGGGGGGCTCATCTTCCAGCACTATATCAGACAATGTTCCACTGTTATTCATAAGGTTTTCACTGGCTAATGCTTTTCAGTAGACTGCTGGGTCCTTCTTCCTATTCTGTCTTAGTCTGGAAGCTCAGCTGAAACCTGTCCTGCATGGGTGACCCTGCTGGTATCTGAATACCGGTGGCATAGCTTCAGCATCACAGCAACACACAAGCTCCCACAGTACGACAAACTGACAGACACATGGGGGCCTGTAAAGATTACAGCCTAGGAAACCCTAGGGTCAGTTCTACTCTGTCATGTAGGGTGGCTAGAAGACGGAATTGTCTTGACAGCATGCAAAAACAACAACAACAATTTAAATAACCAGGGATTAAAATGAACATTGAAAGGTCTTTTTTCTGCCCTTTGTCTCTTGGGGCTGGCAAATCTAGGCCCAAGGAGTCAGAATTGACACTTTCTTTAGCTTTAGTGATAATGGTATTGAGATTCCTTCATGACATGCAATGCATCCCTCTTACCAGACAACCCTCATCCTTTGGCTTTTCTGTATGTGCACCCGTTGTTTCTTCTCTTCAGAACAAGTTGAAGGACCTGAATTCACTATACTTTTTTCTTTCTGTGCATGTTGACATTCTGTTTGCTACTTTTCTCTAATCCTTTCTTTCCTGGATAGTTCCTATTTTTTCCTCAGATTCAACTCAAATATAATCTGTTCAAGGAAGACTTTAGTGACATTTTTGAATCTGGGTTAGGTCTCCTATTATGTGTTCCAGTGCTGACTGGTGAGACCGTGTATATCTTGATTATAACATTTTATTCATTGTTTTGAAGTTGCTTAATTTTTTCCCACAAGAGACTGAAAGCTTTTGGTAGGCAGGCACTATGTCCTACCTTTAGCTTCTTGATGTCATATACTTAGAATATATCCAATTATTTGCTGAATCTTATGAAACAGAATGAAATGGAAGATGCAAATGGATTAAGTGAAACTTATTTGCAGACAAGGAGTCCCTGGGTGGCCAAATGGTTAAGAACTTGAAAGGTTGGTAGTTCAAATCCACCCAGAGGTGCCTCAGAAGACAGACTTGGTGATATGCTACTGAAAGGTCACAGCCTTGAAAACCCTATGGAGCATAGTTCTACTCAGAGACATATAAGGTTGCCAGGAGTCAAAATTGACTGGATGGTAACTAACAATAAAAACATTCTTAGGCAAAGGAAAGATAAAAGATTTGCCATAGCCAGAACCTGGATGGTTCTAAGCCAGTAAATATAGGTAGAGCAGAAGAAAAACAGGTTTCCCAGGGAGTTTCAGATTTAAACTAAGTGCACGCACATGAAAGGTATATGTATACCACAAAACAAAACCCACTGCTGTTGAGTTGATTCCAACTCATAGCAACCCTACAGGACAGAGTAGAATTGTCCCACAGGGTTTCTAAGGTTGTAATTCTTATGGAAGCAGACTGCCACATCTTTCTCCTGTGGAATGGCCAGGGGGTTCAAGCCGCGGACCTTTTTGTTAGTAGCCGAGGGCTTTAACCATGCATCACCAGGGCTCCTTGTATATGGATACATTGCCTGTAATTAAAAAATTGACGTATCTATTTTGGAATAGAATCTATTTTTTTTTTCTCCAAAATCAGAAATAGGGAAGCTAAGTAAGTTATATGAATCAAATAATATTCATCCAGCTATAATGATTTACTTACAACTCAGGACCTTTGGTCCATAAATCCACCACACTGGGTACCCCTAAACGCTAGGGGAAAAAAAATCGTTACCTTCGAGTCTATTCTGACTCACAGCAACCCTATAGGACAGAATAGAACTGCCCCATAGGGTTTCCAAGGAGCAGCTGGTGGATTCGTACTATCAAAATTCTGGTTAACAGCCAAGCTAGAGACTATGCTTTACTTATTCTTTCTATTACCTAACACAATGTCTAAGTTATACCAAACAGTTGCTATCCAGCCAATTCCGACTCATGGTGACCCCATGTGTGTCAGAGTAGAATTCTTCTTAAGGTTTTCAAAGGCTGGTTTTTTGGAATTAGATCACCAGGCCTTTCTTCCGAGCCATTTCTGAGTGGACCTGAACCTCTAACATTTTGGGTGGAAGCTGAGCATGTTGACCATTTGCACCACCTAGGGAACCTATGTAGGTTATACCAAACAAAAAGACCAAACCCATTGCTGTGGAGTCAATTCCGACTCATAGCGACCCTATAGGTCAGAGTAGAGCTATCCCAAAAGCAATTCCGAGGAGTAGCTGATAGACTCAAACTGCCAACCTTTTGGTTAGTAGCCTTAGCTCTTAACAACGGTGTCACCAGGGCTCCATTCTAGGTTATAAAAAAAAAGGTTATAGTACATACAAAATAACTAGGTAACAACCAAGAGCTTAACCATTGTTCCACCAGTGCTCCTTTAGTTATTAACTAAGACTAACTAGAATAATAAATATAAATTTCTTAGCACAACGGCAACTCATTGTAGGTTGGCTTCCCTTCCTTAGGGATAATTCATGGATGCCAGTGGATAACTGTATAATAAGTTTTGGCATTAAATACTTAATTCTACAGTTTACATTTTTTTTAATTTAAATATTTAATTTTATTTAAAATTTCTTTATGAATGCTGTATGTAGGTATATTTTTATTTATTTTATTTATTGTTCTTTAAGTGAAAGTTTACAAATCAAGTCAGTTTCTCGTACAAAAACTTATACACACCTTGCTATGTACTCCTAGCTGCTCTTCTAATGAGACAGCATACTCCTCCTCTCCACCCTGTATTTCCCGAGTCCATTCAACCAGCTCCTGTCCCCCTCTGCCCTTTCATCTTGCCTCTAGACAGGAGCTGCCCACATAGTCTCATGTGTGTCATTGAGCCAAGAAGCTCCTCACCGGTGTCATTTTCTACCTCATTGTCCAGTCCAATCCCTGTCTGAGGAGTTGGCTTCTGGAATGGCTTCAGTCTTCGGCTAACAGAAGGTCTGGGACCATGACCTATAGTCTCAGTCAGACCATTAAGTCTGATCTTTTTTATGAGAATTTGATGTCTGCATCCCACTGTTCTCCTGCTCCATCAGGGATTCTTTGCTGTGTTCCCTGTCAGGGCAGTCATGGGTGGTAGCCAGGCGCCATCTAGCTCTTCTGGTCTCAGGCTGGTGTAGCCTCTGTTTTATGTTCCCTTTCCATTTCTTGAGCTCATATTTACCTTATATCTTTGGTGTTCTTCATTCACCTTTGCTCCAGGTGGGTTAAGACTAATTGATACATCTTAGATGGCCACTTGCTACGTTTAAGACCCCAGGAGCCACTCACCAAAGTGGGATGCTGAACTTTTTAAAATACATTTTGTTATGTCAATTGACCTAGATGCCCCCTGAAATCATGGTCCCCAGACCCCTGTCCCTGTTACTCTGGCCTTCGAAGAGTTCAGTTGTATTCAGGAAACTTCTTTGCCTCTGCTTTAGTTCAGTTGTGCTGACCTCTTCTGTATTGTGTGTTGTCTTTCCCTTCACCTAAAATAGTTCTTGTCTACTGTCTAATTAGTGAATACCCATCTCCCACCCTCCCTCCTCCCCCCTCTCGTAACCTTTAAAGAATATTTTCTTCTCTATTTAAACTATTTCTTGAGTTCTTATAATAGTGGTCTCATAGAATATTTGTCCTTTTGCAGCTGACCAATTTCACTCAGCATAATGCCTTCCAGATTCCTCCATGCTACGAGATGTTTCAGGGATTCGTCATTGTTCTTAATTGTTGGGTGGTATTCCATTAAGTGAATATACCATAATTTATTTATCCATTGATGGGCACCTCGGTTGCTTCCATCTTCTTGCTATTGTAAATAGTGCTGCCATGAACATGGTTGTACATATATCTGTTCATGTGAAGGCTCTTATTTCTCTAGGATATATTTCAGGGAGTGGGATTGCTGGATCGTATGGTAGTTCTATTTCTAGCTTCTTAAGAAAGTGCCAAATTGATTTCCAAAGTGGTTGTTACCATTTTACATTCCCTTCAGCAGTGTATAAGTGTTCAAGTCTCTCTACAAACCCTCCAACATTTATTATTTTGTGTTTTTTGGATTAATGCCAGCCTTGTTGGAGTGAGATGCTATCTCATTGTAGTTTTGATTCACATTTCACTCATGGCTAATAATTTCCTCATGTATCTGTTTATCTGTTAGTCATCTCAATGTCTTCTTTGGTGAAATGTCTGTTCATATCCTTTGCCCCTTTCTTAATTGGGTTGTTTGTCTTTTTCAGGTTGAGATTTTGCAGTATCATGTAGATTTTAGAGATTAGATGCTGATCAGATTTGTTGTAGCCAAAAACTTTTTCCCAGTCTGTAGGTAATCTTTTTACTCTTTTGATGAAGTCTTTGGATGACCATAAGAGTTTGATTTTTAGGAGCTCCCAGTTATCTAGTTTCTCTTCTGGTGTTTGTGCATTGTTGGTAATGTTTTGTATACTGTTTATGCCATGTATTAGGGCTCCCAGCATTGTTCCTATTTTTTCTTCCATGATCTTTACCGTTTTAGATTTCATATTTACGTCTTGGATCCATTTTGAGTTAGTTTTTGTGCATGGTGTGAGGTATGGGTCTTGTTTCATTATTTTACAGATGAGTATCCAGTTATGCCAGCACCATTTGTTGAAGAGACTGTCTTTCTCCCTTTAACTGACTTTGGGCCTTTGTCAAATATCAGCTGCTCATATGTGGATGGATTTATGTCTGGATTCTCAGTTCTGTTCTTTTGGTCTATGTATCTGTTGTTGTACCAGTACCAGGCTGTTTTGACTACTGTGGTGATATAATATGTTCTAAAATCAGGTAGTGTGAGGCCTCCCGCTTTGTTCTTCTTTTTCAGTAATGCTTTACTTAACCAGGGCCTCTTTCCCTTCCATATGAGGTTGATGATTTGTTTCTCCATTTCATTAAAAAATGTCATTGGTATTTGGATCGGGATTGCATTATATCTATAGATCAATTTCGATAGAATAGACATTTTTACAATGCTGAGTCTTCCTATCCATGAGCAAGGTATGGTTTTCCATTTACATAGGTCTCTTTTGGTTTCTTGCAGTAGTGTCTTGTAGTTTTCTTTATATAGGTCTTTTACGTCTCTGGTTAGATTTATTCCTAAGTGTTTTATCTTCTTGGGGCTATTGTAAATGGTATTGATTTGTTGATTTCCTCTCCGATGTTCTTTTTGTTGGCGTAGAGGAATCCGACGGATTTTTGTGTTAGTCTTGTATCCTGATACTCTGCTGAACTCTTCTATTAGTTTCAGAAGTTTTCTTGAGGGTTCTTTAGGATGTTCTGTGTGTACGATCATGTCCTCTGCAAATAGAGATACTTTCACCTCTTCCTTACTAATTTAAATGCCCTTTATTTCTTTATCTAGCCTAATTGCTCTGGCTAGGACCTCCAGCACAGTGCTGAATAAGAGTGGTGATAAAGGGCGTCCATGTCTGGGACTGTTCTCAAGGGGAATGCTTTCAGACTCTCTCCATTTAGGATGTTGTTGGCTCCTGGCTTTGTATAAATGCCCTTTATTATGTTGAGGAATTTTCCTTCAATTCCTATTTTGCTGAGAGTTTTTATCATGAATGGGTATTGGACTTTGTCAAATGCCTTTTTTTGCATCAATTGATAAGATCATGTGGTTCTTGTCTTTTGTTTTATTTATATGATGGATTACATTGATTGTTTTCCTAATGTTGAACCATCCCTGCATACCTGGTATGAATCACACTTGGTTACAGTGAATTTTTTTTTTTTTTGATATGTTGTTGAATTCTATAAGCTAGAATTTTGCTGAGGATTTTTGCATATAAGTTCATGAGGGGTATGGGTGTGTAATTTTCTTTTTTTTTGTGGTGTCATTACCTGGTTTTGGAATCAGGGAAATGCTGGCTTCATAGAATGAGTTTGGGAGTACGCCATCCTTTTCTGTTCTCTGAAATACCTTTAGTAGTAGTGGTGTTAATTCTTCTTTGCAATTTGGTAGAATTCTCCAATAAAGCCATCAGGGCCAGGGCTTTTTTTGTTTGTTTCTTTGGGAGTTTTTTAATTACCTTTTCAATTTCTTCTTTTGTTTTCAGCTTATTTAGTTGTTCTACACCTCTTTGTGTTAGTTTAGGTAGATAGTGTGTTTCTAGAAGTTTGTCCATTTCTTCTAAGTTTTCAAATTTGTTAGAGTACAATTTTTCATAGTAATCTGATAAAATTCTTTTAATTTCAGTTGGGTCTGTTGTGATATGGCCCATCTTGTTTCTTATTCAGGTTATTTGTTTCCTCTTCTTTTTTCTTTTGTCAGTTTGGCCAGTGGTGTATTGATTTGTTAATATTTTCAAAGAACCAGCTTTTGGTCTTGTTAACTCTTTCAGTTGTTTTTCTGTTCTCTGTTTCATTTAATTCTGCTCTTATTCTTATTATTTGCTTTCTTCTGGTGCTTGAGTGTTTCTTTTGTTGCTGTCTTTCTATTTGTTCAAGTTGTATGGATAATTCTTTGATTTTGGCCCTTTCTTCTTTTATTGCTATAAATTGGCCTCTGAGCACTGCTTTAGCTGTGTCCCAAAGTTTCTGATAGTGTTTTAATTCCCACTGGAGTCTATGAATTTCTTTATCCCATCCTTAATTTCTTCTATAACCCAGTAGTTTTTGAGCAAGGTGTTGTTCAGTGTCTGTGTGTTCAATTTTTTTTCCCTGCCTTTTCTGTTATCGATTCCTACTTTTATGGGTTTACGATCAGAGAAGATGCTTTGTTATATTACGATGTTTTAGATTCTGTTAAGGCTTACTTTATGACCTAATATATGGTCTATTCTAGAGAAAGTTCCGTGTGCACTGGAAAAGAAAGTATACTTGGCTGCTGTTGGTGAAGTGTTCTGTAAATGCCTATGAGCTCAAGTTGGTTGACTGTGGCATTTAGTTAGATCTTCTGTGTCTTTATTGAGCTTCTTTCTGGATGTTCTGTTCTGCACCAAAAGCGATGTGTTGAAGTCTCCTACAATTATGATGGAGCTCTCTATCTCACTTTTCAATGCTGTTAGGTTTTGTTTTATGTATTGCAAAGCCCTTTTGTTGGGGGTATAAATATGTAACATGGTTATAGTCTCCTGGTATATTGTCCCTTTAATCATTATGTAGTGTTCTTCCTTACCCTTTGTGGTGGATTTAGTTTTAAAGTGTAATTTGTCAGAAATTACTATTGTCACTCTTGCTCTTTTTAGACTCTTGTTTGCTTGATATTTTTTTCCATCCTTTGCTTTTTAGTTTGTTTGTGTCTTTAATTCTAAGGTGTGTCTCTTGTAGGTAGCATATAGATGGATCTGGTTTTTTTTTTAATACATTCTGCCACACTCTGTCTCTTTATTGGTGCATTTAGTCCATTTACATTCAGGGTTCTTTTTTTTTAATGAGTTTATTGCTGCCATTTGATGTCTTTTTCCATTTGTTGTTGACAGTTTCTTTTTTCCACTTAATTTTTTTTGCTGAGTAATTTTTCTTTGGAAACCCTGGTAGCGTAGTGGTTAAGTGCTACAGTTGCTAACCAAGAGTTAGGCAGTTCAAATCTGCCAGGCCCTCATTGGAAACTCTATCAGGCAGTTCTACTCTGTCCTATAGTGTCGCTATGAGTCGGAATAGACTTGACGGCAGTGAGTTTGGGTTTTTTTTTGAGAGTTTTTCTTTATATATTGCCTCTTCCTCTTTTTCATTGTTGTTGATTTTCTTTTTTGCAGTCTTTATGTTTTGATGTATAGGATTTTTAGTCTGCTTTGGGGTTACCTTTTTATTTACCTATATTTTTCTAAGTGCAAACCAAACTTTTATCTCTTTATATTGCCTTGACTTCCTCTCCATATGTATGATCACATTTTTTAGCCTCTCTTTAGTGATTTAATGTTGTCACTTTTTACATAATGACATCACTGTTTCCCTGTTTTGAGCATTTTTTTAATCTTTTTTTTTTTGTGTGTGTGATTTCCCTATCTGCATTGATATCTGGTTGCTCTGTTCTGTGTTCTAGTCTTAGGTTGTTATCTGATGTTATAGATTTTCTAACTAGAAGACTCCTTTTAGTATTTCTTGTAGTTTTGGTTTGGTTTTTGCAAATTCCCTAAACTTCTGTTTATCTGGACATATCTTAATTTTGCCTTCATTTTTTTAAAAATAATTTTTATTGTGCTTTAAGTGAAAGTTTACAAATCAAGTCAGTCTCTCACATATAAACTTATATACACTTTACTACATACTCCCATTTTCTCTCCCCCTAATGAGTCAGCCTGCTTCCTCCTTCCAGTCTCTACTTTTGTGACCATTTTGCCAGTTTCTAACCACCTCTACCCTCCCATTTCCCCTCCAGACAGGAGATGCCAACGTAGTCTCAAGTGTCCACATGATGCAAGTAGCTAACTACTCATCAGCATCTCTCTCCAACACATTGTCCAGTCCAATCCATGTCTGATGAGTTGGCTTCAGGAATGGTTCTTGTCCTGGGCCAACAGAAGGTTTGGGGACCCTGACCACCAGGGTCCTTCTAGTCTCAGTCAGACCAGTAAGTCTGGTCTTTTTATGAGAATTGGGGTCTGCATCCCACTGTTCTCCTGCTCCCTCAGGGGTTCTCTGTTGTGTTCCCTGTTAGGGCAGTCATTGGTTGTGGCTGGGCACCATCTAGTTCTTCTGGTCTCAGGATGATGTAGTCTCTAGTTCATGCAGTCTTTCTGTCTCTTGGGCTCATAATTACCTTGTGAGCTTGGTGTTCTTCATTCCTCTTTGATCCAGGTGGGTTGAGACTTATTGATGCATCTTAGATGGCCGCTTGCTAGCGTTTAAGACCCCAGATGCAACACTTCAAAGTGAGATGCTGAATGTTTTCTTAATAGATTTTATTTTGCCAGTTGACTTAGATGTCCCCTGAAGCCATAGTCCCCAAACCCGTCCCTGCTTTGTTGACCTTTGAAGCATTCAGTTTATTCAGGAAACTTCTTTGCTTTTGGTTTAGTCCAGTTGTGCTGACTTCCCCTATATTGAGTGTTGTCCTTCCCTTCACCAAAGTAGTTCTAATTTTGTCTTCATTTTTGAGAGATGGTTTTGCTGCATATATGATTCTTGGCTGGCAACTTTTTCCTTCAATGCTTTATATAAGTCATCCATTATCTTCTTGCCTGCATGGTTTCTGCTGAGTAGTCTGAGCTTATCCTTATTTACTCTTCTTTGTAGGTGACTTTTTGTTTATCTGTAGCTTCTCTTAAAATTCTCTATCTTTGGTTTTGGCAAGTTTGATTATAGTATGTCTTGGTGACTTTCTTTTGGGATTTACTTTGTGTGGGGTTTGATGAGCATCTTGGATAGATATCTTCTCATCTTTCACAATATCAGGGAAGTTTTCTGCCAACAAATCTTCAACAATTCTCTCTATATTTTCTGTTCTCCCTCCCCGTTCTGGTACTGCAATCACTCAGTTATTTCTCTTGATAGAGTCCCACATGATTCTGAGGGTTTTTCATATTTTTAGATTCTTTTACCTGATTTTTCTTTGAATATGTTGGTACCAAGTGTTTTATCTTCAATTTGACAAATTCTGACTTCTATTTCCTAAATTTTGTTCCTCTGACTTTCTATTGAGATGTCTAATTCTATAATTTTATTGTTAATCTTCTGAATTTCTCATTGCTGTCTCTCTATGGATTCTTGCAGCCTACTAAATTTTTCATTATACTCTTGAATAACCTTTTCAATTTCCTCTACTGCCTTATCTGTGTGTTACTTGGCTTGTTCTGCATTTTGCCTGATCTCCTTTATCTGTATATTAATCTTTTTTACTCTACCTCTGGTAATTCCAGGAGTATTTCTTCATCTGGAAGATTCCTTGGGTCTTTGTTTTGGGAGCTTTTTGAAGCTATCATGTTCTGCTTCTTTATATGATTTTATATTGACTGTTGTCTCCGAGCCATCTATGTTATTGTATTAACTTATTTTATGTTTCCTTACTCTATCCTAGCTTCTTGCTTTGTTTTGTTTTGATGTACCCAAATAAGCTGCTCGATTGAGCTAGCTTGATTATTGGCACCTTTCAATCTGTAACGTCCTGTCACCAGATGGCTAGATCTGTTTCTGGGTATATGAGCCTAGGAGTCCATTCAGTTTTCTTGTATGGATTCAGTTCAGGTGTCCCAATAGACAGTCACCATGCATATAGTGTACGCTCTCATCTATGGTCTTGGAGGAGCAGGGGTTATTAATGTAGGCACAGGTATCTGGTTGCAGCAGGGGGTCACACTCTGAACAAGGCACAGGGCTGGCAACCATTCCCCAAGTATCTGCGCAGAAAGTGCATCTCTCTTCCCTAGAGCTCACAGTTGGGTGGGCTCTGTAGCTGGACCATGGGCACCCAATGCTTTGGGCTGTAAGAATTGGGAGGCACAACTTATCCTTGGACCCCTGTCATGGGTGGCTGGGGGTGTGGGTGGACCCACCAGTCCTCAGCCCCCTGATGTGGGTAGGTGAGGACCCTGCTTAATAGGCAGAGTTGTGTCAGACATCAAAAACCCACCTCTCAACCACACAGCTGAAACAGTTGGAGTCAGACCTTAGAAGCATACACAGTTGCACGGTGCCAACAACAGCCTAAGATGCTGCAATGGGCCTGCACAGGTACCTGCAGAGAAAAAAGGCATTCAAAGTCTGTGGACCACTTGTGCCTAGACAGGAGCTGCTTCTGCCCTGGGTTCCCAGCTTAGAGGAGACAGCAGATTATTTTTTCCCCTTTTGTTAATTTGTTCCTCCTCCAAGGCTGGGAGAATGGCTCAGGGTATGCAGCAGGACCTATCTCAAGCCCAGAGAAATCGACCACCACAAAGCTGACTTGGGGGCTGGGACAGAGGGAGGAGGGATCAGATAAATGGGAGAGAGTTCTTTTGAAAGGGGTGCTTTTTGATTTGCATGGTAAATTAGATGGAAGCACTTATCTTTTGCCAAGAGCGCTGTTCTTCATTGATTCTGGAGGCGAGTGGACTGTGTGCCGCTCACTCCCTCTTGCTGAGGAAACTGCATCCTGAGTGCTACCGCCAGTCTCTCTGTGATCACGCCAGGGGATTGGCCCTATGCTGCACATTCTCTCTTGCTGAGGAAACTGTGTCCTGAACGCTACTGCCAGTCCCGACACTGTGACGCCAGGGTATGGGGGCTGAGGGGCACTGGTTCCTGCCGAGTCATGTCCAGCAAATCCTCGCTGCTTCTGAACCGTCTCTCCCTCCCCCTCCCACTCAGTCAGATTTCTTAACTTTGCCTTTAATGTTCAGGGCTCCTAGTTTGTCATATATGTAACCGATTCACTTGTTTCTTTCCAGTCTTTGCTGTAAGAGGGACCACCAGAAGCATCTGACTACCCTGCTATTTAGGCCCCACCTTACCAATTACTTTTATATAATTTACTTGTTGTAAAGTTACAATGGTGCACAGATTTGCTAAAACTGAAATGTTATGTAGAAAGCTCACATACTTAAGGATACATACATTGGTGGCTTTTTGTTGTTGATGAAGAATATTAAATATACTGTGAGCTGCCAGAAGAATAAACAGATCAGTCTTAGAAGAAATACAACCAGAATGCTTCTTAGAAGACAGGATGGTGAGATTTCGGTGTACTTCCTTTGGGCATGTCATCAGGAAAGACCCATGGCTAGAAAAGGACATCATATTTAGTACAGGATCGTTGAAAATACAGGAAACCCTCAATAAGATGGATTGAAACAATAGTCACAACGATGCACTCATACATAAAAAATGATCATGAAGACAGCACAGGACTGGAGGACTGGATAACATTTCATTCTGTTATACTTAAGGTGGCCATGAGTTAGAGCTGACTGGACTGTTGTTAGCTGCAGTTGAGTCAGCTCCTGACTCATGGAGACCCCATGTGTTAGAGAATAGAACTGTTCTGTAGGGTTTTCTTGGTTGTAATCTTTACAAAAGCAGTTCACCAGGCCTTTCTTTTGCAAAGTCACTGTGTGGATTGGAACCCCCCACCTTTGGACTGCTGGCAGATACTAAGATGCTTGGCCACCAAGGCGTGTATATATATATAAAACCAACCACACTCACTGCTGTTTGAGTGGATTCTGACTCATAGTGACCCCATAGGATTTCCAAGGCCATAAATCTTTATGGAAGCAGACTGCCATGTCTTTCTCCTGTGGACTCACTGGTGGTTTCAAACTGCCAAACATTCTGTTAACAGTTGATTACTTTCCACTGCACCACCAGGGCTCTGTATAAGGAGCCCTGGATGTGCAGTGGTTAAGAGCTACAGCTACTAACCAAAAGGTCTGCAGTTTGAATCTATCAGCTATTCCTTGAAACCCTATGGAGCAGTTCTACTCTCTCCTATAGGGTCAGTATGAATTGGATTGGACTCAACAGCAATTTTTTTTTTTTTTGGCTGCTAACCAAAAGGTCAGCAATTTGAATCCACCAGATGCTCCTTGAAAACTCTATAGGGCAGTTCTACTGTGTCCTATAGGATCACTATGAGTCAGAATTGACTTGATGGTAATGAGTTTGGTTTGGCTTTATATATGTTGTTGTTAGGTGCTGTGGAGTCAGTTCTGACTCATAGCGACCCTGTGCACAACAGAATTACAGGACAACTGTGGAAGTGATTTACTCATCTAGGTTTTAACTGCCTCTGCAGATCAGCCTTGGTGATATTAATATATTTAGAAGGAAGGAGCTTGCCAGATGCATATTGTTAATTTTGTTACATGGTTCAGCTTCGTTTGACTGTATTTCCCTCCTAAGAATAGTTTGCTGAAATGATGCCCTATGGCTATAAACAACTCAAATTATAAAATCTTTTAATGCACTTGCCTGTAATTGCAAAGTTAAATTTTCAACACCCTTGAATCTGTCTATCTAGGTATATATATATGTGCATGTGTGTGTGTATACAAAAATTCATAGTGTCAAGGGCTGATGAGTTTAGGTTAAGGAAAAGAGAAATGGAAAAGTGTATTTCATGGTTCCTTGGCAGGGGTACAGGGAAAGGCATGGTGCCAACAGGAGAATGAGGGAAGGATGATGTGGTGCACAAAGACCTTTTTCTCTGCCTCCCCCACCAAAAGCATTACTAAGGAGCTACCTCCTATTAACAATAAATATTATAAAAGAAAATAAAACCCAATTTTTCCCTAAGTGCTTTATTTCACAAACACTAACAGGAAGGGAAATTTCTATTGTGCCCAGGGGAAGAATTAAAATTCTAGATTTGAGTATTGTGTTTTTCCCAGGAAAGATTACAAACATTATTCATCAGCAATTATAGATAGGTTCATTGTTAAATTATGATATAACAGAGGTGTAAAATAGATAAATCTATGGCCTCTTTTAAAATAATAAATGCTTTAGAAGATCAGATAAATCCACATATGACAAAAAAAAGCCCACAAGAAGAAGCAGCCCTGCAGAAAGTGTTCCAGAATTTTAGAAATACTCAATGTATCATCCTTATTTCATTTTTTAGCTTCTATTGTACCTACAAGAAACACTATTTTATTTCGTTGTATATCAGAAGGAGATAAGAATGTGCTTAAGGGATTTTGATCCAATTAGTATTATATTGCTGACCTTTAGTAAAGTATAAAAACCAAAAAACCAAACCCAGTGCCGTCAAGTCGATTCTTACTCATAGAGACCCTATAAGACAGAGTAGAACTGCCCCATAGAGTTTCCAAGGAGTGCCTGATGGATTCAAACTGCTGACCCTTTGGTTCGCAGCTGTAACGCTTAACCACTATGCCACCAGGGTTTCCTTAGTAAAGTATACACCATATGAATTCAAGAGTAGGATTGAAGTAGATAAGTTATACATAACATGTATTCTAAGGTTCAAGGGTGTCAAAAATTGAATTTTGTCATTACAAGCAAGTGCATTATAAGATTTTATAATATGAATTGTTTATAGCTGTACAGCATCATTTCAGCAAACAATTCTTAGGAAGGAAATACAGTCAAACGAAGCTGAACCGTGTAACAAAATTAACAATATGCATCTGGCAAACTCCTTCCTTCTAAATGTATTAATATCACCAAGGCTGATCTACAGAGGCAGTTAAAACCTAGATGAGTAAATCGCTTCCACAGTTGTTCAATTTGTGTTATTATGAAACTTGTGAAATTATTTTATAAATAACCTCATTAGACATTACATTCATACTCATTAAAATTGTTACACTGTTATCTGATTTTTTTGGTGTTTTTTTCTTGATGAAATTTTAAGTGTAATGTAAACAAAAAGTTCTAACTGCAATACAGAGTAAAATAAACAGCTTTTTATTTTTCTCAAGATCATGGAAATTGGGTTTTTACCCTTTTGGAGTACTGCAGAGGAGTAGGCCAAAATGAATAAAATAAAATAAAACAGAGCAGATTTGGGGTTAAGAGATGCAAAGGTTAACACAGGTAAACCTTATTTTACATAGTAGATGTGTTTGCAAAAGTATGCATGACCTGTGAACCAAGTAGGGAATAATTTATGTATATAAGTGGTAACTGAACTTCTGCAAGTGAATGAGATTGGATAGAGATTGTTAGTATCTATCCTAGCTTCAACCTAAATGTTCACAATTATTCCTTAATCAAATATAGGAAGGTATATCTACAATGGCCCTGCTTCACTCATGATAAAACAATGGCCCTGCTTCACTCATGATAGGGTTAGAAAATATCTTCTGATTCTCTAAACTAAGGGCTGACTATTTTGGAATTAAGTACAGGTGGTAAGTTTCTGAAGTTATTTCTGTGGAGTGGCCTGCCTGGCTCTCAATTCTACTCCAGTGGCTTGAAAATCTGGCATTAACTCATTCCCCAGTGTCTCTGGATCAGACCATCCATGCTCTTAACCTCTTTCCATGAGTGCTTTAGATACTGGTATCTATTGTACTACTCCAAGACTTCACTTCTATAGTTTTCTCTTCTCGTTGCATTCTCATTTCTCCCTGTCCAATTTATCATTCACAGTGGCAAATAAATATGCTATAATTTTAGCAATCTTTAAAACAAAGCAAACAAGCCAAAAAACTTTTTTGACCTCACATCCCCTTCCAGCTACTGAATGTTTTTTTTTGCTCCCCTCCATAGCAAACCTCTTTTAAAGTATTCTGCTTTTATGGTGGAAACCCTGGTGGCGTAGTGGTTAAGTGCTACTGCTGCTAACCAAGAGGTTGACAGTTCAAATCCGCCAGGTGCTCTTTGGAAACTCTATGGGGCGGTTCTACTCTGTTCTATAGGGTTGCCAAGAGTCGGAATCGACCGGACGGCAGTCGGTTTCGTTTTTGGTTTGCTTTTATGGTCCCTACTTCTTTATCCCTATTATCTCTTGAATTCGTTCAGTTTCTTTCTTTCTTTCTTTTTTTATTTTATCTCTACTTCTCTACAAAAACTGCTCTTGTCAAGGTCATCAATAACCTCCATAATGATAAATCCAACTTTCAGGCTTCATTTTTCTTGACTTTTCAGTAGCATGTTAAGCAGTCTCTCTACTTGATATTAAACATTGCCTTCTCTTGGCTTCTGAAACACCATCCTTGTTTACTTTCAATTGCTATACCTGGATTGGATTCATCTTCTCCACAACTAAACATGGTATGTTCTAAGCTCAATGGAGCTCACTTCTTCAAATGTATTTACTCTTCTTCATTTTATGATTTTAATGTTATTTTACATGTTATAGCTCTCACATTTATATCTTTAGCCCTGACCTCTTCTCTGAACTACAGATTTTTTTCTACAAATTCCTACTTGGTACCTTCATCAGGATATGGAATCATAATCCCAAATTAGCATATTTTAAGACTTTTTAAAATAATTTTCCTGCCAAATCTATTAAATCTTTACTCTTTAAAACAGTGATTCTCAACAAGGGATGATTTTTGTGCCCCATTTGGCAGTGTCTGGAAACATCTTTGGTTGTCACGACTAGGGAGGGTTTACTCCTGGCATGTAGCGGAAAGAGGCCAGGGATGCTACTTAATATTCTATAAAGCTCATGACAGACTCTCACAACAAAGAATTATTGCCCAAAATAACAATCTTCATTCTCCTTTGCTTCCTCTCATCATATCCTACACAGCCACAAACATTCTAAACTCTGCTTTTGAAATATATCTAGAATTTCTCATCAGTTTTACTGCTACATCTCAAGTCTATGCCACCATCAACTCATGGTCCAATTAGTCTCACTATTTCTACTATTGCAGATGGAAATTGTACGCCCCAATTATAGCAATCCTTTTAAAACAAAGTTAGGCTTCCCAAGGTTTCTTTTTTTTCTCAGAATAAATGCCAAAGCTTTAACTTTCTTCATAGCCTATTTTAAATTATCTGTCTCAATATACGCTCTGAATGAGTAGCAACTCTCTTTTGTTCACTGCAGTATTTCAGAGACTAGAATAGTGTATTGCACATAATAGGTGAACAATATGTATTTATGAACTGAATGAAAAACAACAAATTTAGTCCTGCTTGATGACCCAAACAGCACCAAATTTCTCACCATAATATGGATAATATCAGCTGTAGAGCAGGTTATAAGGATTATATCACAACATTATTATGTCTTTTCTCAGCAAAATAAATCTTGGCTAAATACACACATGCACTCTCTCTCACTCACAACACATACTAATACATACATTGATAAAATCATAGATTTGCTGTTATTTTCTGGCACAGTCAAGATATCATTTCATTATTCTCAGACTTCCATTATTTCTGTTGAATGGTCAATAACCATTCTTTTGTTTCTCTTGAAAATGATTCTCAGGTTACTTTACTTTTGATTTTAAGCAGTTTAACTATGATCCTCCTAAGTATAGTTTCTTTGTTTTATCTTGTTTCCATTTTGTACTTGTCCTTGAATCTGTGGTCTCATGTCTTTTGTCAGTTTTGAAAAATATTAAATTTTGTCCCCCCAAATATTATTGAAGTCCAGGCCTGTACACTGTGAATATAACCTTGTTTGGAATGAGGCTTATCTTTTGTTATATTACTGAGGTCACACTAAAGTAGGCTGGGTCCAAAACCTAATCACTTCAGAGTTATGAAAACAGCAAAATAGAGACACACGCAGGTGAACGACAGATGCCACGTGATGACACATCTACAAGCAAAAGAATGCCAAGGATTGCTGGCAGACACCGGAAACTAGGAAAGAGACCCACAGAAAGAACTGACAGAGCTGATATACTGTTTCTCACTTTTGTTCCACATAATTGTGAAAAAAATAAATTTCTGTTCTTTAAAGACAGCTGCTTGTGGTATTTCTGGTATGGCAGCACTAGGTAACTAAGAAAAATGATTTATCTGCCCTATTCTCTCTCTTTCTTCCTGCAACCTACTGACATACATCATAGACATTTTCACCAAATCCCATGTATCTCTTAGGCTCTTTCTATATATTTCCATTTCAAGCTTAAATTTGAATATTTTTTGTTGACTTATTTCTAATTCAGTAATTCGTGACTCCACGATGCATCTGACAGTTTGTCATACTGTGGTAGCTTAAGTGTTGCCACCAGTATTTTGAATACCAGCAGGGTCACCCTTCATGGACAGATTTCAGCGGAGCTTCTAGACTAAGACAGACTAGGAAGAAAGACCTGGCAGTCTACTTCTGAAAACACTGGCCAGTGAAAACCTTATGAATAGCAGTGGAACATTGCCTGATATAGTGCCAGAAGACAAGCCCCTCAGATCAGAAGGCACTCAAAATACTAGTGGAGAAGAGCTGCCTCAAAGTAGAGCTTGCCTTAATGATGTGAATGGAGTCAAGGTTTTGGGACCTTCATTTGCTGATGTGGCACCACTCAAAATGAGAAGAAACAGCTGCAAACATTCACTAATAATTGGAATCTGGAATGTAAGAAGTGTGAATCTAAGAAAATTGAAAGTCATCAAAAATGAAATGGAATTCATAAACATCAATATCCTAGGTGTTACTGAGCTGAAATTGACTAGTATTAGCCATTTTATATCAGACAATTAAATAGTCTACTATGCCAGGAATCCCCCATGTGTCTGTCACTTTGTTGAACTGTGGGGTCTTACGTGGTGCTGTGATCCTGGATGTTATGTCACTTGTATTCAAATACCAGCAGGGTCACTGTCATGGATTGAATTGTGTCCCCCCAAAATATCTGTCAGCTTGGCTAAATCATGGGTCTCAGTATTCTATATTGTCTACCATTTTGCCATCTGATGTGATTTTCCTATGTGTTGTAAATTCTATCTCTATGATGTAATGAGATAGATAAGTGGAAGTTATATTGATGATATCTACAAGATTAGATAGTGTCTTAAGCCATTCTCTTTTGAGATATAAAAGAGAGAAGCAAGTAGAGAGACATGGGGACCTCATAACACCAAGAAAGCAGTGCCAGGAACAGAGCCCATCTTTGGACCTGAGGTTCCTGTGCTGAGATGCTCCCAGACCAAGGGAAGACTGATGACAAAAGCCTTCTTCCAAAGTAAACAAAGAAAGAAAGCCTTCCCCTGAAGCTGGTGCCCCAAATTAGGATTTCTAGCCTACTGGACTATGAGAGAATAAACTTCACTTTGTTAAAGCCACTCACTTTTGATATTTCTGTTATAGTAGAACTAGATAACCAAGAAAGTCACCCACAGGGGACAGGTTTTAGCTGAGCTTTCAGACTAAGACAGACTAGAAGGAGGACCCGGCAGTCTACTTCTGAAAAGAATTACCCAGTGAAAACCTTATGAATAGCAGTGGAACATTGTCTGATATACTGCCAGAAAATGAGCCCACCAGGGTGGAGGGCACTCAAAAGATGCCTGGGAAAGAGGTGCATCCTCAGAGTAGAGTCAGTCTTAATAACATGGATGGAGTCAAGCTTTCAGGACCTTCATTTGCTGATGTGACACCATTCAAAATGAGAAAAGCTGCAAATATCCATTAATAATTGGAAAATGAAATGAATGAAGTATGAATCTAGGAAAATTGGAAATCATCAAAAATGAAATAAAATGCATAAACATCAATACCTTAGGCATTAATGAGCTGAAATGGACTAGTACTTGATTTTGAATCAAATGGTCTACTACGCCAGGAATGACAACTTGAAGAGGAATGGCATTGTGTTCATCCTCAAAAAGAACATTTTAAGTTCTATCCTGAAGTACAACGCTGTCAGTGATAGGAAAGTATCTATATGCCTACAAGGAAGACCAGTTAACACGACTGTTATTCAAATTTACGCACCAACAACTAAGGCCAAAGACAAAGAAATTGAAGATTTTTTACCAACTTCTGCGATCTGAAATTGATCAAACATGAAATCAGGATGCATTGATAATTACTGGTGATTGGAATACGAAATTTGGAAACAAACAAGAAGGATTCATAGTTGGAGAATATGGCCTTGTTGATAGAAACAATGCAGGCGATCACAAGATAGAATTTTGTAAGACCAACGATTCTTTATGGAAAATACCCTTTTTCACCAACATAAACAATGACTATACACGTGGACCTCGCCAGGTGGAACGCACAGGAATCAAATCGACTACATCTGTAGAAAGAGACGGTGGAAGAGCTCAATATCATCAGTCAGGCCCACTGTGGAACAGAACATCAATTGCTCATATGCAAGTTCAAGTTGAAATTGAAGAAAATTAGAATAATTCCACAAGACCCAAATTATGACCTTGAGTATATCTCACCTGAATTTAGAGACCATCTCAGGAATAGATTTGACACACTGAACACTAATGACCAAAGACTAGACGAGTTGTGGAATGACATCTAGGACATCATCCATGAAGAAAGCAAGAGGTCATTAAAAAGACAGAAAAGAAACAAAAGACCAAAATGGATGTCAGAAGAGACTCTGAAACTTGCTCTTGAACATCGAGTAGCTAAAGCAAGAGGAAGAAATAATGAAGTAAAGAATTGAACAGAAGATTTCAAAGGAAGCTAGAGAAGACAAAATAAAGTATTATAACGACATGTGCAAAGAGATGGAGATAGAAAACCAAAAGGGAAGAATACGCTCAGCATTTCTCAAGCTGAAAGAACGGAAGAAAAAATTCAAGCCTCAAGTTGCAATAGTGAAGGATTCTATGGGGAAAAAGTTAAATGATGCAGGAAGCATCAAAAGAAGATGGAAGAAATACAGTCATTATACCAATAAGAACTGGCCAAAGTTCAACCATTTCAAGAGGTAGCATACAATCAGGAACCTATGGTACTGAAGGAAGAAATCCAAGCTGCACTGAAGGCATTGGCAAAAAGAAAGCTCCAGGAATTGGTGGAATATCAGTTGAGATGTTTCAACAAACGAATGCAGCACTGAAAGTGCTCACTCATTAATGCCAAGAAATCTGGAAGACAGCTACCTGGCTTACCGACTGAAAGAGGTCCTATTTATGCCTATTCCCAAGAAAGGTGATCCAACCAAATGCCAAAGTTATTGAAAAATATTATTAATATCACATGCAAGTAAAATTTTGCTAAAGATTAATCAAAAGTGGCTGCAGCAGTATATCGACAGGGAACTGCGAGATATTCAGGCCAAATTCAGAAAAGGACATGGAACCAGGAATGTCATTGATGATGTCAGATGGATCTTGGCTGAAAGCAGAGAATATCACAAAGACATTTACCTGTGTTTTATTTACTATGCAAAGGCATTTGACTATGTAAACCCAGTAATGCAGTGCCGTTGTGTGTAGATCATAACAAATTATGGATAAAATTGTGAAGAATAGAAATTCCAGAACACTTATTTGTGCTCCTGAGGAACTTGTACATAGATGGAGACGCAATTCTTCAGACAGAACAAGAAGATACTGTGTGGTTTAAAGTCAGGAAAGGTGTGTGTCAGGGCTGTATTTTTTTACCATACTTATTCAATCTGTATGCTGAGCAAATAATTTGAGAAACTGGACTATATGAAGAAGAATGGGGCATCAGGATTGGAGGGAGACTTATTAACAACCTCCGTTATGCAGATGATACAACCTTGCTTGCTGAAGGTGAAGAGGACTTGGATCACCTACTGATGAATATCAAAGACTGCAGCCTTCAGAATGGACTACATCTCAACATAAAGAAAACAAAAACCCTCACATCTGGACCAATAAGCAATATCATGATAAAAAAAAGAAAAGATTGAAGTTCGAAGATTTCATTTTACTTGAATCCGCAATCAACACCCATGGAAGCAGCAGTCAAGAAATCAAAAATGCATTGCATTGAGCAAATGTGCTGCAAAAGACCACTTCAAAGTGTTGAAAAGCAAAGACGTCACCTTGAAGACTCAGGTGAGCCTGACCCAATCCATGGTGTTTTCGATCACCTCTTATACATGCTAAGGAAGATCAAAGAATTGACACCTTTGAATTGTGGTGTTGGCAAAGAATATTGAATATACTATGGACTGCCAAAAGAATGAACAAATTTGTCTTGGAAGGAGTACAACCAGAATGCTCCTTAGAAGGAAGGATGGCAAAAGTACGTCTCACATACTTTGAACAAGTTATCAGGAGGGATTATTCCCTGGCAGACACCATGCTTCTGAGGATAGAGGGCTAGGGAAAAGAGGAAGACTCTCAATGATATGGATTAACACAGTGGCTGCAACAATTGCCTCAAGCATAACAATTGTGAGGATGGCACAGGTTTGGGCAATGTTTCCTTCTGTTTTACATAGGATTGCTATGAGTCAGAATGGACTCAATGGCATCTAACAACAATGACAGGAATGACAAATTGAAGAGGAATGACATCATGTTCATCATCAAAAAGAACATTTCAAGATCTATCCTGCAAGTACAGTGCTGTCAGTGATAGGATAATGTCCATACGCCTACAAGGAAGACCAGTTAATATGACTGTTATTCGAATGTATACACCAACTACTAATACCAAAAATGAGGGAACTGAAGATTGTTACCAATTTCTGTAGTCAGAAATTGATGAAACATGCAATCAAGGTGCTTTAATAATTACTGGAGATTGGAATTTGAAAGTTGGAAACAAAGACAAAGATTGGTAGTTAGAAAATATGGTCATGGTGATAGAAATGATGCCAGAGATTGCACGAAAACTTTGCAAGACCAGTGATTTATTCACTGCAAATGCCTTTTTCAACAACATAAACAGTGATTATGCACATAGGCCTTACCAGATAGAAAACACAGGATTCCAGTTGACTAATCTGTGAACAGAGAAGATGGAAAAGCTCAATATCATCAGTCAGAATATGGCCAGGTGTCAACGGTGGAGCAGACCATCCATTGCTCATATGCAATGTCAAGTTGAAGCTGAAGAAAATTAGAGCCAAAATATGACCTTGAGCATGTCTCACCTGAATTTAGAGACCATCTTAAGAATAGATTTGACCCATTGAACACTAATATCTGAAGACCAGACAAGTTGTGGAATGATGTCAAGGACATCATACACGAAGAAAGATCATTAAAAAGACAGGAAAGAAAGAAAAGAAAAGACTCTGAAACTTGTTCTTGAATGTAGAATAGCTAAAGTGAATGGAAGAAATGATGAAGAAAAAGAGCTGAATAGAAGATTTCAAAAGGCAGCTTGAGAAGACAAAGTAAAATTTAATGAAATGTGCAAAGACCTGGAGTTAGAAAACCAAAAGGGAAAACACTGTCAGCATTTCCCAAGCTGCAAAAAACTGAAGAAAAAATTCAAGCCTCTAGTTGCAATGCTGAATGTTTCTATGTGCAAAATAGTGAACTACTCAGGAAGCATAAAAAGAAGATGGAAAGAATATACAGAGTCACTGTACCAAAAATAATTGGTTGACGTTCAATCATTTTAGGACGTAGAATAGCATATGATCAAAAACCAGCGGTATTGAAGGAAGTAGTCCAAGCTCCACTGAAGGGACTGGCCAAAAACAAGTCTCCAGGAATTGACTCAATACCAATTGAAATGTTTCTACAAACAGATGCAGATCTGGAAGTGCTCACTCATCTATGTGAAGAAATTTGGAAGACAGTTACCTGATCAGGTGACTGGTAAGAGGTCCATATTTGTGCCCATTCCAAAGAAAGGTGATCCAGCAGAATGTGGAAATTATTGAACAATATCATTAAGATCATATGCAAGTAAAATTTTTTTAAGTATCATTCAAAAGCAGTTGCAGTAGTACATTGACAGGGAGCTGCCACAAATTCAAGCTGGATTCGGAGTAGGACTTGGAACAAAGGATATCCTTGCAAATATCAGATGGATGTTGGCTAAAAGCAGAGAACACCAGAAAGGCATTTACCTGTGTTTTACTGACTATGAAAAGGCATTCGACAGTGTGGATCATAACAAATTATGGATAATATTGCAAAGAATGGGAATTCCAGAACCTTTAATTTTGCTCATGTGGAACTTGTACATAGACTAAGGGGCAGTCATTCGAACGGAACAAGGGGATACTGCATGGTTTCAAGTCTAGAAAACTGTGCGTCAGGATTGCAGCCTTTCATCATCTGTATGCTGAGCAAATAATCTGAGAAACTGCAGTGTATGAAACCTGTCATGGATTGAAATTGTGTCCTCCAAAAATGTCTGTCAACTTGGCTAAGTTGTGACTCCCAGTATTGTATTATTGTCTACCATTTTGTAATCTGATGTGATTTCCCTGTATGTTGTAAATCCTATCACTATGATGTTAATAAAATGGATTAGAAGCAGGTATATTGATGAGATCTACAAGATTAGATAGTGCCTTAAACCAATCTCTTTTGAGATATAAAAGAGAGAAGCGAGCAGAGAAACATGGGAACCTCATATCACCAAGAAAGCAGCTCTGGGAGCAGATCAAGTCCCTTAGACCTGAGGTTCTTATGCTGAGAAGCTCCCAGACTAAGGGAAGATTAATGACAAGGATCTTCCTCTAGAGCCGACAGAGAGAAAGACTTCCCCTGAAGCTGACACCCTGAATTTGGACTTTTTTTTTAAGCCTACTTATGCTGAGAAGCTCCCAGACTAAGAGAAGATTAATGACAAGGATCTTCCTCTAGAGAAGAAAGAGAGAATGACAGAGAGAAAGACTTCCCCTGAAGCTGACACCCTGAATTTGGACGTTTTTTTTTAAGCCTACTAGACCGTGTCAGAGTAAATTTTTCTTTGTTAAAGCCATCCACATGTGGTTTATCTAGATAGATAACTGAGACAAAGTCAAACATTGCATTACGATTGTAGGAAGGGTATGCAGATAACACAACCTTGCTCACTGAATGTGAAGAAGACCTGAAGCACTTACTGATGAAGATCAAAGACCATAGCCTTCAGTATGGATTACACCTCAACATAAAGAAAACAAAAGTCCTCACAACTGGACCAAAGGACAACATTATGATAAACAGAGAAAAGACTGAAGTTGTCAAGGATTTCGTTTTACCTGGACCCCCAATCAATGCTCATGGAAGCAGCAGTAAAGAAATCAAATGACATATTGCATTGGGCAAATCTGTTGCAAAGGAACTCTTTAAAGCAAAGATGTCATTTTGAGGACTAAGGTGCACCTGACCCAAGCCATGGTGTTCTCAATCGCCTCGTATGCATGTGAAAGTTGGACAATGAATAAGGAAGACAAAGGAAAATTGATGCATTTTAATTATGGTGTTGGTGAAGAATATTTAATATACCATGAACTGTTAGAAGAATGAACAAATCTGTCTTAGAAAAAGTAAAGCCAGAATCCTCCTTAGAAGCGAGGATACTAAGACTTTGTTTCGCTTACTTTGTACAAGTTATCAGGAGGTACCAGTCCCTGGAGAAGGACTATCATGCCTGGTAAAGTAGAGGGTCAGAGAAAAAGAGGAAGACCCTCAACAAGATGGATTGACACAGTGCCTACAACAAAGGTCTCAAACATAACAATGATTATGGTGATGGTGCAGGACAGGGCAGTGTTAGTCTCTGTTTTTCCTCACATTAACATATACATATGTGTGTGTCTGTGTGCTTTGTCTATGCAGAATGGAATGAAAGCAAAAATATACAGGAAATGAAAGTACTAGAGTAAGCTTTATCAGTAAGCAACATCTATGCTGTAGAATCCCAGTGATGCTAAGAAAGTTTCTCTGGGTGAAAATATCTCTATAAATTCTGATGATAATGCTAACTTGCACTTATAAAATTTTTTTCTGGTAATTGAACATTCTCTTGATCAGTAAAAGCATTTATAATACTCCTTTGAGATGTTACTGTTGAACACTTGACATCTTAAGGGGAATTGTCTTGCTTTCTCAATTAGTGACAGTTAAGAGTACAAGCCGTGCTGGGACTGGAAAGAAATATGCCCCAGGTAGAGTAGAATTATTAGGAAGGAGGAGAAAGATGGCAAAGATAACTTGCTTATTTCAAAATTTTGCTTAGGGCTGGCTCTGAAAAAAGGTCTATTATTGACACACTATAATTCCTCAGCCTTAAACTACAGTTTTAGAGAGAACATCATACATCTAAGAAAGCACTGCTCTAGAATAGATGTAGGATAGGTCCTGTTCTTTTTTCTGTACTGAGTTAGATCCTTCAGCCCCAATCCTTTGACTCCCCTTATATTCTGTCTTCTCACAAAAGGAATTGTGATCATTAAGGTAGTGTGTCAATTTGGCTGGATCATGATTCTCAGTTGTTTGGCAGTTATGATATAGTTTGGCAGTCGTATAATGATGTGACCATTTCCATGATGGGATTTGATGTAATATGATCACCTTCATGATGGGTTCTGCTGTGAGTAGCCAATCAGCAGAAAAGGAGTTTCCTTGAGGGTGTGGCCTGCATCCAATATAACTGAAATTTCTGAAAAGTCTCATGGGCTTTTGCTTGCACTGGGTCCTGCAGCTGGCTTTTGTTTGTCTCTCTTCTGGTTCTTGGAACTTGAGCTAGAAGCTCACCTGCCATCTTGCCTGCTGACCTTTAGATTCATTGGTCTTTGCAGCCTGTGAGCCAGAGCCCTTCTATCTGACCTGGAATCTTGGATTCCCCAGGCCCTGGGGCTACATGAATCAGGAGAATTCTCCAGCCTGACCCATGTTCTAGCCTCTACAGCTGTGTGAGCCTTTTCTTTAATATAAATCTCCCTGTATGTATATTTATTTTGCTGACGATCATTCGAAAGCAACTGTAGCAGTACATCCACAGGGAACCACCAGAAATTCAACCAGATTCAGAAGAGGATGTGGAGCCAGAGATATCATTGCAGATGCCAGATAGATCCTGGCTGAAAGAGGATACTAGAAAGATGTTTACCTGTGTTTTATTGGCTATGCAAAGGCATTTGACTGTGTGGATCATAACAAATTATGGATAGCATTGCAAAGAATAGAAATTCCAGAACACTTAATTTTGCTCACGAGGAAGCTGTAGCTAGATCAAGAGGCAGTCATTTGAACAGAACAAGTAGATACTGGGTGCCTTAAAGTCAGAAAAGGTGTGTGTCAGGGTTGTATCCTTTCATCATACCTATTCGATCTGTATGCTGAGCAAATAATCTGAGAAGCTGGACTATATGAAGAAGAATGCAGTGGCAGGATTGGAGGAAGACTCATTAACAACCTTCGTTATGCAGGTGACACGACCTTACTTGCTGAAAGTGAAGAGGACTGGAAGTGCTTATTGATAAAGATCAAAGACCACAGTGTTCAGTATGGATTACACCTCAACATAAAGAAAACAAAAATCCTTACAACTGGACCAATAAGCAACATCATGATAATCAGAGAAAAGATTGAAGTTGTCAAGGATTTCATTTTACTTGGATCCACAATCAACACCCTTGACCTTGAAGCAGTCAAGAAATCAAAAGAGGTATTTCATTGGGCAAATGTTCTGCAAAATACCTCTTTAAAGTGTTGAAAAACACAGATGTCACCTTGGAGACTAAGGTGTGCCTGAACCAAGCCGTGGTGTTCTCAATCTCCTCATGTGCATGTGAATGCTGGACAATGAATAAGGAAGATCGAAGAACTGAGCCATTGAATTGTGTTGTCAAGAATATTGAATATACCATGGACTGCCAAAAAGGTTAAAAAATCTGTCTTGGAAGAAGAACAACCAGAGTGCTCCTTATAAGAAAGGATGGCGAGACTCATCTCACATACTTTGGACATGTTATTGGGAGAGGTCGGTCCCTGGAGAAGGACATAATGCTTGGTAGTAGAGGGTCAGAGAAAAAGTGGAAGACCCTCAGTGAGATGGATTTACACAGTGGCTACAACAATGGGTTCAAGCATAACAACAATTATGAGGATGGCGCAGGATTGGGTAATGTTTCCTTCTTTTGTACATAGGGTTGCTATGATTAGGGACTGACTCCACGGAATCTAACAACAACAACAACAACAAACATATTTATATGCTTTACTAGTTTTGCTTCTCTGGAGAACTCAGCCTAAGACAGGAATGTTTCCCCTGGTTAAGAACTACACTTCCAAAGACCTTGCTATATTTCTTCTACATTTTTTGTAAAGGGACTAAGTCTTAAAGCGCCCAAGACAGTCAAATATAATCCTTGAATTTACTAAATACAACATGTTTTGTAATTTACCTAATGTTTTTCTCTGATGTGATTTTAAATTTACTCAATTTCTTTACACGGTCTTACACTGAATATTAAGGCCTAAGTTATTTGTGTACAATTATTAGTGTGATAAGCTAGTTTATATATATATATATATTCCATGTATTTATATATATTATATACATATATATGTATTCCTAGAGAACGAAATTTAAAACACAAATAATATGTAAACTAATTTTCATCTATGAAAAAATTGAATATGTTATGACACTCTTTAGCAAACATTACGCTACTATATATAAAATAAATAATCCATTGGTGTCTAGTGGATTCCAACTCATAGCGACCCTATAGGACAGTAGAATTGCCCTATAGGCTTTCCCGGGAGTGACTGTGGATTCAAACTGCTGGCCTTTGGGTTAGCAGTTGTAGCTCTTAACCACTGCGCCACCAGGGCTACAATATACTATATATAAAATATTTTAGATTTTTCGTACTGCGTTCAAATTTTAGAAGATTAAATTGCTTTAAAATATATATTGCTTTCTACTGCTACTTATGGGTTATTTATCTAAAATTTAGTTAGTCAGTTACTTTATATTCAGGCAGTTGGGGGTTCTGAATGTAACCACACCAAACTCTACTACCAATGTTTCCGTCATTTTATTTAGCATAATGTGCTAAAAGCATGCTACCAAACATTTTAAATACATTGTTGTTGTTAGTTGCCATCGAGTCAACTCCGACTCATGGCGACCCCATGTACAACAGAGTGAAATGTTGCCCAGTCCTAAGTCATCTTCATGACTGTTGGTATGCTTAAGTCCACTGTGGCTACTGTATAATTTGAATGCCTTCCAACCTGGGGGGCTCATCTTCCACAACTGTATTGAACAATATTTTGTTGTAATCCATAGGATTTTCATTGACTAATTTTTAGAAGTGGGTAGCCAGGTCTTTCCTCCTAGCCTGTCTTAGTTTAGAGAAGTAGCCCTGGTGGTGTAGTGGTGAAGCACTTGACTGCTAACTCAAAGGCTGGTAGTTCAAAGGTCCACTGAAACCTGTATACCATGGGTGACTTTACTGGTATTTGAATTATAGGTGGCATAGCTTCCAGTATCATAGCAACAAACAAGTCACCACAATAAGAGGGACTAACAGACAAGTAGTAGCTAAATACTTTACTGTTATAGAATATTATTTGTACAACAACCCTACAGTGTAGGCAATATTTTGCCTATTTTAAAGATAAAGAAATAGGGGCCCAGAGAGTTTAAAATTGTCTGTTGTTGTTGTTGTTAGATGTCGTTGAGTTGGTTCTGACTCATAGTGACCCTATGTACAACAGAACAAAACACTGCCCGTCCTGTACCTTTCTCACAATCATTGGTATGCTTGAGCCCATTGTTGTAGCCACTATGTTAATCTATCTTGTTGAGAGTCTTCCTCTTTTTCACTATCAAGCATGATGTCCTTCTTCAGGGACTCATCTCTCCTGATAGTATGTCCAAAGTATGTGAGATGTAGTCTTTCCATTCTTGCCTTAAAGGAGCACTCTGGTTGCACTTCTTCCAAGACAGATTTTTTTCATTCTTTAGGCAGTACATATTCAATAATCTTTACCAACACCACAATTCAAAGGTGTCAATTCTTCAGTCTTTCTTATTCATTGTCCAGCTTTCCCATGCATATGATGCAACTGAAAACACCATGGCTTGGGTCAGGTGCACCTTAGTCCTTAAGGTGACTTTTGCTTTTGAATACTTTAAAGAGGTCTTTTACAGCCAATCTGACCAATGCAATGTGTCACATTTGTTTTCTTGACTGCTGTTTCCATGAGTGTTGATTGTGGATCTGAGTAAAATGAAATCCTTGACAACTTCAATCTTTTCTCCATTTATCATATTACTTCTTGGTCCAATTGTGAGGATTTTTCTTTTCTTTATGTTTAAGAGTAATCCATACTGAAGGCTGTGGTCTTTGATCTTCATCCGTAAGTGCTTCAAGTGCTCTTCACCTTCAGCAAGTAAGGTGGTATCATCTGCATAATAGAGGTTATTAATGAGTCTTCCTCTAATCCTGATGTCTCATTCTTCTTCATATAGTCCAGCTTCTCAGATTATTTGCTCAGCATACAAATTTGAATAGGTATGGTGAAAGAATACAACCCTGCATATACCTTTCCTGACTTTAAACCACACAGTATCCACTTGTTCTGTTCAAACAACTGCCTCTCGATCTACGTACAGGTTCCTTATGAGCACATTAAGTGTCCTGGAATTCCAATTCTTTGCAATTTTATCCATAATTTGTTATGATCCACACAGTCAAATGCCTTTGCATAGTCAATAAAACATAGGTAAACATCTTTCTGGTATTCTCTGCTTTCAACCAAGATCCTTCTGACACCAACAATGAATGATATGCCTGGTTCCATGCCCTCTTCTGAATCTGGCTTGAATTTCTGTTGATATTCTTCTGTATACCCTTTTGAATAATCTTCAGCAAATTTTACTTGCATGTGATATTAAAAATATTATTTGATAACTTCCGCATTCTGTTGGATCACCTTTCCTGGGAATAGGCATAAATATGGATCTCTTCCTGTTTTTGGCCAGGTAGCTGTCTTCCAAATTTCTTGGCATAAATGACTGAGCACTTGCAGTGCTGCATCTGTTTCTTGAAACGTCTCAACTGATATTCTGTCAGTTCCTGGAGTCTTGTTTTTCACCAATGCCTTCAGTGCAGCTTGGGCTTCTTCCTTTAGTACCATCAGTTCCCGATCACATGCTACCTCCTGAAATGACTGAACATTGACCAATTCTTTTTGGTATAGTAACCCTGTGTATTCCTTCCATTTTGTCCTTTTGATGCTTCCTGCATAGTTTAATATTTTCCTGGTAGAATCCTTCAGCTGAGTGTGTTCTTTCCTTTTGTTTGTTTGTTTGTTTTATATCTTTAAGTCTTTGCACATGTCATTATAATACTTTACTTTGTCTTCTTGAGCAGTCATTTGAAATCTTCTGCTCAACTCTTTTACTTAATCATTTCTTCCATTCGCTTTAGCTACTCTATGTTCAAGAACAAATTTCAGAGTCTCTTCTCACATCCATTTTGGTCTTTTCTTTCTTTCTTTCCTGTCTTTTAAATGACATCTTACTTTCTTCACGGATGATGTCCTTGATATCATTCCACAACTTGTCTGGTCTTTAGTCATTAGCGTTCAATGCATCAAATCTGTTCTTGAGATAGTCTCTAAATTCAGGTGGGATATACTCAAGGTCATACTTTGACTGTCATGAACTTGTTCTAATTTTCTTCATTTACAAGTTGAACTTGCATATGAGCAATTGATGATCTGTTCCACAGCTGGCCCCTAGCCTTGTTCTGACTGATGATATTGAGCTTTTCCATCATCTCTTTCCACAGATGTAGTTGATTTGATTCCTGTGTATTCCATCTGGTGAGGTCCATGTGTATAGCTGCCATTTATATTGGTGAAAAAAGGTATTTGCAATGAAGAAGTCATTGGTCTTGCAAAACTCTATCATGTGATCTCTGGCATCATTTCTATCACCAAGACCATATTTTCTAACTACAGATCCTTCTAGTTTCCATCTTTTGCATTCCAATCACCAGTAATTATCAATGCATCCTGATTGCATGTTTGATCAATTTCAGACTGTAGAAGTTGGTAAAAATCTTCAATTTCTTCATCTTTGACCTTGGTGGTTGGTGTGTAAATTTGAATAATGGTCATATTAACTGGTCTTCCTTGTAGGTGTATGGATATTATCCTATCATTGACAGCACTGTACATCAGGATAGATCTTGAAGTATTCTTTTTGAAGGTGAATACAACACCATTCCTCTTCAGTTTGTCATTCCTGGCATAGTAGACCATAAGGTTGTCCTATTCAAGATGGCCAATATCAGTCCATTTCGGCTTACTAATGCCTAGGATATTGATGTTTAGGAGTCCCATTTCATTTTTGAGGATTTCAAAGTAAATTGTCTAAGGTCACACAAATAATCAATGACAGATCTAAGATACTAACCTACATTTGTCTGACTCCAAAGCTCATGTTCTTAACTGTACTCTAAACTGCATTAAAGGAGTGAGTGCCAAATAATTCCTTTTTTTGTGTATTTGCCTGGAGTCTGTTGTCCATCACAAGAGGAATAATTTTCCAAGAGTATCAAAGCTCTTCTTTCAAGACCATAGAAAAATAAAAATGAATAATTTAAAATATATTTTCCTATCCAGAACTTTGTTTGACCAGGTGAACTAGTAGTAATAAAAGTGAGTGAAGATGAAAGTAATTTTGTAAAGTAAAATTTTCAGCAGTAAATGTGGTATCTTTTTCTTTTGTTCAACACAATTATTTCTACTTAATTTTACTGAGGAAGGTGATTTCATGAGTTTAGTGCTCTATAATTAATAATATTTTTCTCAAAGTGCTAATTTTTCATTAATGAACAATTGCTGTGGTTGGTTTGCTTTATAGACTCTTAAATTAGTTAAAATATCTGATTGTGGGCCTGCCAGAAGGTAATATATATTTTTTTATTAAACATAATTATATGGCTTGATAATATTAACTAGTCATCCAGCCTCAAAGTAGACATGCATTCTACTTATCAAATGAAATCTTATGACTCAAAGGAGCCTTTTTTGTTACTAGATGCTTTCTTTGAAAATCAATACATTTTCAATATGGTTTTTAATGTAATGAGACTGATTGTCATATGTTTTTACAGACTGAAAACCATTGTAAACAATTTTTTAAAAATATCTTTACATTTTATCCAAGACTTGGAAAGCAGAAACCACAGCTACAAACAGATCTGTTATATTAGAATACCAAACAAAGATTAATTTCCTAATTCAATAACTTTCCTCCAAGATGGAGCTACTACACTGCCTTTAATCAACATTTCCATATAGTATGGCGGAAATTAATAATGACCAAAACAGAATTCAAATGTTTATAAGCATCTCAAGTTCATGGCCCAGGCTTTCAGCTGAAATACTGTTAGTTCTCCTGCCTAAGTCCCTCTCAGTATGACAGCTTTCAATTCTCAAAGGTTTTTCCTTCTTTCCATATATTAACATAACTCAAGAACTCGGCTGCTAACGTAAAGGTCAGCAGTTCAAATGCACTAGCTACTCCTGGGAAATCCTTTGAGGCAGTTCTACCTTGTTCTATAAGGTCCCTATGAGTAGGAATTGATTGGGTAGCAACAGGTTTATAATGATACATTGTAGGAGCATCCTCTCTTACGCCATGTTGGAATGAAGCAGAAAGTGTTGTTGTTTTTAGGTGTCGTTCGGTTGATTCCGACTCATAGTAACCCTGTGTACAACAGAATGAAACACTGCCTGATTCTGTGCCATTCTCATAATTATTGTTATGCTGGAGCCCATTGTTGCAGCCACTGTGTCAGTCCTTCTCCTCTAGGGTTTTCCTCTTTTTTCGCTGACACTCTACCAAGCATGATGTCCTTCTCCAGGGATTGATCCCTCCTTATAACATGTCCAAAGTATATGAGACATAGTCTTGCTATCCTTGCTTCTAAGGAGCATTCTGGTTGCGCTTCTTCCAAGACAGATTTATTTATTCTTTCAGCAGTCCAAGGTATATTCGTCTTCGTCAACACCACAATTCAAAGGCGTCAATTCTTCCTCAGTCTTCGTTACTCATTGTCCAGCAACAGATAATACTATGGCTTGGGTCAGGCTTACCTTAGACATCTTTGCTTTTGAACACTTTACAGAGGTCTTTTGCAGCACATTTGCCCAAAGCAATGTGTCATTTGATTTCTTGCCTGCTGCTTCTGTGGATGTTGATTGTGGATCCAAGTAAAATGAAATCATTGACAACTTCAATCTTTTCTCTGTTTACCATGATGTTGCTTATTGGTCCAGTTGTGAGGATTTTTGTTTTCTCTGTGTTGAGGTGTAATCCATACTGAATTCTGTGATCTTTGATCTTCATCCGTAGGTGCTTCAAGTCCTCTTCACTTTCAACAAGTAAGGTTGTCTCATCTGCATAATGCAGGTTGTTTGTTAATGAGTCTTCCTCCAGTCCTGATGCCCCATTCTTCTTCATATAATCCATCTTCTTGGATTATTTGCTCAGCATACAGATTGAATAGGTATGGCGAAAGGATACAACACTGACACACATCTTACATGACTTTAAGCCACCCAATATCCCCTTGTTCTGTTCGAATGCCGCCTCTTGATTTATGTCCAGGTTCCTCATGAGCACAAGGAATTGTTCTGGAATTCACATTTTTTGCAACGTTATCCATAATTGGTTACAATCCACACAGTCGAATGACTTTGCAGAATCACAAAAAAAAAAAAAAAAAAAAAAGAAAGAAAGAAAAGCAGAAGGTAATGTCTAATATTCGTTTTTGTGGGGAGGAGGGGTCCTATTCCCTATTCTGAGCTACTCCACATGTAGAGGACTGCTGGTGTTCTGCCTGCCCAGTATTCTTTGCTCCTCTTTTGTTAAAAAACAAAACGAAACAAAACAAAAAAACCCAAAAACCAAACCTGTTGCCATCAAATCTATTCCAACTCATAGTGACCCTATAGGACAGAGTAGAGCTGCCCCATAGGGTTTTCAAGGAGCACCTGGTAGATTTGAACTGCCAACCTTTTGGTTAGCAGACATAGTTCTTAACCACTACACCATCAGGGTTTCCATTTTGTTAATACCATATCAATTTTCACTTGGGAGAACTCTTCCTCTTTGACAGAGATCGTATTACTTGAGTGAGTTTAGTCCTATTCCATCCCCTTCAATTGAGGTGCACACTCAAGTGATGAAAACAGGTGCTTCACAGACATGCTTGTGGCACTATGTTTGTAGAACACCAACACATATCCTCGACCAGTGCTCACTCCAAACAAAACCCAAAACCCATTGCCATAGAGTCAATTCTAACTCATGGAGACCGTATAAGACAGAGTGGAACTGTCTCATAGGGTTTCCAAGGAACAAGTGGTGGGTTTGAACTGCTGACCTTTTGGTTAATAGCCATAGCTTTTAACCACTGTACCACCATGACTTCCTGGAATTTAGTTTGTTACATGCTGCCTTCAGGATATTTCCACACCTAAATACCCTCCACTCTGCAATTTACTTAATATTTTTCTCTAATCTGATTTTTATTAAACTTTTTTAATTTTGAGATCCCCCTGTATCTCTTATCTACTTTCATCCAACAGTAACATTAAAAAAAAACTGTAGTACAATATCACAACTAGAATGTTGACATTGATATAATCCACCAATCTTACTCAGATTTCTCTAGTTTTACTTGTACTTATTTGTATGCATATGTATATTTTGTCTGATGAAATTTCATTACATGTGTAGGTTTGTATATCTACCACCACAGTCAAGATACAGATATTTCCATTATCCCAGTGATTACTTATGTTGTTCTTTTATAACAACAACCACCTCCCTACCATCCTCACCATACCTCTAAAACTTGTCAACCACTAATCTATTCTTCACCCCTATAATGTTTCAAGAAGTTAGGTAAATGGAATCACACAGAGTGCAACCACTTTGGGTTTCCTTTTTTTATTTTTCACTCAGCCTAATTCTCTGGAGATTCATCCATACTGTTGTATATATCAGTAGTTTGTTTCTTGTTATTGCTGAGTAGTGTTCCATGGTGTGGAAGCACCGTACCACAGTTTGCTTAATCATTCACCTATTGAAGGACATCTGTCTTTCTGCGGGTTACTTAAACATTTAAGAGAATTCCTTTAAGATTTATTTACAATATTTCTGAATGTAATGAAAGATTTTTTTCTGGGTATTATGATATGCATATATGATTATCACAGTCTATTAGTTTCAACATTTCAATGCCTGTAGTGAAGTGTGGAAGCATACTTCCTTTTAGATCTCTTTACCTTTTCCAATTTTAAAATATTATTTTCTTGAGTATTCTATGATATTATAATTTTTGTTTCAATCCTTAAATATGACTTAGAAAAACTCAGGATGGGTCTATTGTGCTGGGTTATATTTTCTTTTTCTTTATTTCCTCCTAATGCTTCAAGATTCCTTCTTTTATCATTTCTTTGTTTGAAGAACTTCTTTTAATGATTCTTTAAGGTTTTCCTTATTTGAGAGTGTTTTTATTTTCCCTTCATCTCTGAAGAATCATATCACAGGGCATATACAGCATTGTGAGGAGTCTCTAGGTCAGAGAACTCCGAAGAACAAATGCAAATTGAGGTCCATATAACTACAGAGTTTTATCTTATTTAGAGCTTTGGACATGCTATCAGAAGGGATCAGTACCTGGAGAAGGACATCATGCTTGCTAAAGTAGAGGGTCAGCGAAAATGAGGAAGACCCTCAACAAGATGGATTGACACAGTGGCTGTAACAATGGGCTTAAAAATAACAATGATTGTGAGTATGGAGCAGGACCATGCAGTGCTTCGTTCTGTAGTATATAGGGTCGCTATGAGTCAGAACTCATAGGGAACCAAGGGCATCTAACAACAAGAACAACACAGCTAGTAGATGTTGGGAGCAGTTTCATGGGTTATGTAAGGCCAGTAGGCTCTAAGTGGCTAAAATATGCTTATCTGGGCTATTTTAAAAACTCCTGGATTTGTGCAAATATGAGTTTGGCACCAGCAGGCTTTTTGAGGGGAGGAGAGGCTAACAGGCTTCAGTGTGCTATAACAAAGTAAACAATTTAGGGCTAATACACAGTATTCACTTTGGCTCAGTGAAATAACACTAGTCTGATAGATTATACTGGTCATTTTCTTGCTATTTGATAACTACTGATCAGAGTGTCCATTAACCCAAAAATGCTGCCTTTTCAACTTTAAATTCTACTTTTTTAATTGGCTTTGCTTGTTTCCCACAAGTTTTGATATGCAGTATTTTTTAAATAAAATTCTATTCAAAGCATTTTAATTTTCATTAGGATTTCCTCTTTGAGTCATCAATTACCAATAAGTAGATTTCATTTGCAACTCTTTAAAGTTTATTGATTTTTTTTTATCAATTCAAGATACCTGCTGCTTCCCCACCCCCATATTTATCAGTTTTTAAATTAATGAATTGAAAGACCTACCATCCTCCAAATTTTACCTGTTTCTTTTTCATAAATCTTTATCAAAGCCTGTGACATATATACTGTTCGAAGATTTATAGTAAATATGTCTTGAAAAAAAAAATCCAAAACAAACCTGTTGCTGTCAAGTCGATTCCAACTCATAGTGACACTATAGGACTGAGTAGAACTGCCCCATACAGTTTGCAAGGAGTGCCTGGTGGATTCGAACTGCTGCCCTTTTGTTCAGCAGCCATAGCTCTTAACTGCTACAATACCAGGGTTTCCATATATATGTCTCAGAGAACTTACAAAATTTTAGTACTGCCCATAATTCATAGAAGTGTGAATTGTGAAAATTCAAGTGCGTATAGAAAGGCTCTTTGCATACAGGAATTTTCCTGGCCATGCTAAACTTTTGTTAAAATATATTTGTGGTATTAGCAATCATTTTTAAGTATTTGTCAGCACAACTCTTTCCTTCACAAATTGTTTTTCACACTTTCTAGAAGTTGAGATGTTTTTACCTGTGAAAACGCCGCCAGCGTTGGGCCTTCTCTATCTTCTGTAAGAAGGTGATCACCTGGTCTAATAGAATTCTGATTGAGGAAATTTGCCTTACACATCAGCCTAAATTGGACTTTATTTTTCCAGAAACTCAGAAGGCACTTGGCATGTTACAGTGAATTTTGTAAGTCTTATTAAACCCTAGGGCCTCATAAATAAAATTTTCCAATAGCACATTCTAAGAATAAATGGTATATTACTACATTTTAATATATCCCAACAGGCATATCAAGAACTAAATATGAAATCATTCTATTCTGCCTGAGAACATCAAGATGAATCAGAAGCCAGTCTTATTTGACCTTGGAGGCTGTTAAAGAAAGTTCTTTCTTCAAATGAAAACATATTTCTTCTTTGTATGGCAAAGTAAAAACACACTATGGAATGTAAGCTTCTTTTGACTCAGAGTTAGAGAAATACAAAGCTCCTTTGTTAAGCAAATTTAGTTATTTTCCCAAAGTTTGTGTAAAACTAGATGTAACAATTCTTTGAAAGCAGGATTCATTTCGTTGCCTCCAAAATCTTGCACCTCACTGGGCATATAAAAAAAAAACAGTAGGCATCAAATCGCTTTTCCCTTGAAATGAGTCGAGTTGCACACAGAACTACATGTTGAGGTTCACAGTTATTCCAGTGTTACTAATGTGGGCCCCAAGACACTCCCTCACCCCTCCTGATAAAAAGAACTAAATTACTCTTTTACAGGAAATTGCCAAACTATGAGTTTCTGAGTTAGTATCTATCCAGTATACATAAAATCTACTTAGACTGCAGTAGAAACCTATAGTCCCTAAAATCTCACTTTGTTAATATAACTGATTTGGAAGGAGAAGAGAGAGAGACTTTTGGGATTGTAGAGACCTGTGTGAGACAATATTTGATGTGAGTATGGCCTAGCATTTGAGATCATGAGAGTGGTACTAAAAGTGGGGCTAACCAGATTAAGGTTCAGGGTCACTCATGCTTTTATCAATTCATTAATTCACAAGTATTTCTTGAGCATCTACTACATCTATATGCTGTGTTAAGCCTGGGGCAGAGGGATAACCAAGGAGACTTGACCCTTACGTGGGCTTACAATCAAGTAGTCCAATGTGAGAAAAGGCAACATCAAACAAAGAAGAAAATAAATCAAAATGTGAAGTGATAAAGAGCTTTTTTAAGATAGGGGGTTAGGCAAAAATACAAACAACCCAATTAAAAAATGGGCAAAAGACATGAACAGTCACTTCACCAAACAAGACAGTCAGGCAGCTAACAGATACATGAGGAAATGCTCACCATCATTAGCCGTTAGGGAAATGCAAATCAAAACTACAATGAGATACCATCTCATTCCAACAAGGCTGGCATTAATCCAAAAAACACAAAATAATAAACTTTGGGGAGGTTGTAGAGAGACTGGAACACTTATACACTGCTGAAGGGAATGTAAAATGGTACAACCACTTTGGAAATTTGGCACTTCCTTAAGAAGCTAGAAATAGAGCTACCATACTATCCAGCAATCCCACTCTTTGAAATATATCCTAGAGAAATAAGAGCCTTTACATGAACAGATATATGCACACCCATATTCATTGCAGCACTGTTTACAATAGGTAAAAGATGGAAACAACCAAGGTGCCCATCAACAAATGAATGGATAAATAAATTATGGCATATTCACACAATGGAATACTATGCATCGATAAAGAACAATGATGAATCCGTGAAACATTTCATAGTATGGAGAAACCTTGAAAACATTATGCTGAGTGATTTTAGTCAGTTACAAAAGGATAAATATTGTATGAGACCACTATTATAAGAACACAAGAAATAGTTTAAACACAGAAGAAAATATTCTTTGATGGTTACGAGTGTGGAGAGGAGGGACAGAGAGGGGTATTCACTAATCAGAAAGTAGACAAGAACTACTTTAGGTGAAGCGAAAGACAACACACAATACAGGAGAGGTCAGTACAACTGGACGAAACCAAAAGCAAAGAAGTTTCCTGAATAAACCGAATGCTTTGAAGGCCAGAGTAGCAGGGGCGGGGGTATGGGGACCATGGTTTCAGGGGACATCTAGGTCAATTGGCATAATAGAATCTATTAAGAAAATATTCTGCATCCCACTTTGGAGAGTGGCTTCTGGGGTCTTAAATGCTAGCAAGTGGCCATCTAAGATGTATCAATTGGTCTCAACCCACCTGGATCAAAGGACAATGAAGAACACCAAAGACATAAGGTAAAGATGAGCCCAAGAGACCAGAAGAACTTGATGGTACCTGGCTACAACCGATGACTGCCATGACAGAGACCACAACAGAGAATCCCTGATGGAGCAGGAGAACAGTGGGATGCAGACCTCAAATTCTTGTAAAAAGACCAGACTTAATGGCCTGACTGAGACTGGAAGGACCCCAGAGGTCATGGATCTGGGAGGAAATGTTTCAGTGGGTGAACTTGGATACCTCTAAAGGAAACTGAAGTGGAAAAAATATTTTAGTGGTTATTTAGTGTAATTTTAACGGCTTTAATCTCAGTGGTAATATGATACTTCCATAAAAGGTAACATCGGAAATACTGTGATTGCATATTTTAGTCTATGAAAACTTTAAAATGTTGAACCTTAATTTTATTTCAGGTATCTATAAAGTTAACTTGGAATCATATGTGGAAATCTATTTGCTTTAATCTATTTTTTCTTTTATCTTGTGTGAGTTGGTTCTTACTTGACACAACCAATATTACGGAAATAAAACAGACCTATACAAGTTATTCTGTGTAACTTAATTTGTAGAAGTTTTCCAGTTATAACACATTGGTATAAACATATACATATATAGATATACTTATAATCCTTGATTTTAAGTATATTTTGTGATACCCTTGAATAGTCTCAGAGTCTCTCCAAAAGAAACAAAAGAATATATATCCATATTCAAGGGATCTCAGAACCAAAACGGGCAGTAATAATTAAACAATAGTACTAATATTTTATTCTTTTTTACTAATAAGGGGAAAAAAAAAAAAGAACTTTAAATAGTTGGATGACATAGACAAATCTACACTGGGATTTTGAACAAAATCTTGGGAGCCAGTATTGGTTTGTATTTATCTGCTTTTCATTAGTGTCTTTGATTAGAATTCAGTGTCAAAGGAATATTTTTAATAATATTATATGTCCCTGCCTTATAATAGAGTTTTTTTTTTTCTCCCTATGGGAAAATAGTGGCTGTGTGAGTGTACGTGTGTGTTACCTCAGACAGTTGATGGTCTTTTCAGTAAGTAAGGATAAAAAAAAAATCAGGACATGTATACTTCTGAATCAATTCAATACAGTTTGGAAAAATGAGAAAAGAAAAAAAAAGAAATGAAAATTGCACTGTGAAAATTAGGGTTCATATTGGAATTTAATAGCATGATTTAGTGCTAATATGCATGATGAACAATCATCGAATGGTAGTTCCAAACAGGGAAGATTATTTTTTAAAACTCATATAAGAATAAGTAAAAAGAATTTTTAAAAGTAAAAGTCAAGTGGAAACATCGACATGAACTCATCATGACTTTTTAGTAAAAGAAGAATTTCTTATTCCATTAATAAAGTGATTTATGTATTCCCTCCTCTAAGGTCACCTGCCTAATGTCAGTATTTATGCATCCCTCATGCCTAAACTTGGATCTTAAACATTCTCTGTTGACAGCCCTTTGGGGGTAGTTGATCTCATGTCTTCCCATATGAAAAATAAAGATCGTCCTGGAACATTTTGTTGTTTTCAGAAACAGGCAGTCTCTCAGTACTCTCTAAATTAGAGTTAAAATGAACAATTTGTCCAATCTGAAAAGAGGGCTGTTAGTGGCCAAATTGTGACAAGATTAAAGCTTTGAAAGGGAAAACAATAATTATAGTCAATCAAAACATGCCCAGTATATAAAACAAGCCACAGTGTTGAAACCACAATGGAAAATTTCACATAAAGTATTTGCTAAAAGTTATTTTGGCCACATGACTTTCCAGTATTATCTCTGAGAGTACTGTAAGGTGACAACACAAATTATGTAAATCCAAAAGTGGAGTTGTGGCCAACCTCCTAGATATAAGACACAAAGTGGGTCAGCATTCTAGATATGAGATACAAAGCTACAAGGAAATTTAGATAGGCATGTGGAAGGAAATGTTGAATAGCGTATCTGTTTTGATGTGTTCTCTCTAACGAAGCTCTGGTGGTCCAGCTTGGCTTTTCTTTGTGGACTACTGTCTTAGTTTCCTTGGGCTGCAGTAACAAAATACCACAAAATGGGTGGCTTTAAAGAACAAAAATTTATTGTCTCAGTTCTTCCACTAGCAGTCCAAACCAGCGTATCAGCTGAGTCAATCCTTTTTGAGGGTTTTGAGACAGGAACTCTTTCATGCCTCTCTCCCAGCTTCTAGTGGCTGCTGACAATTCTTGGTATTTCTTTACTACTTGCAGATATTTCATCACATAGCACCTTACACCTGTATGTGACTCCGTTCCTATGTCTGTCCTCCTCTTTTATAAGACAGCAGTTATATAGGATTAGGACCTCTCTAACAATCAGGAAAATGGCACAGGACCTGGCAACATTTCACTCTGTTATACATAAAGTTGCCGTAAGTCAGAAGTTATTCGATAGCAACTAACAACAACTACTCTGGTATGATCTCATGAACTGATAATATCTTCAAAGAAAGAGCCTGTTTCCCCAAACAAGGTCACATTCACAGATACAAGGGTTAGGGCTTCAACATATATTTTGTGGGGACATAATTCGATCCATAACAAATACTATAAAACTGATACTTTATTGTCTAGTCAGTGCTATATGGGATGTCACAGGAGACACATACTGAGTTGTTTTTAATTAAAGAAAAGACAAAAAAGAAAGAAAACTTGAGTTGAGCTCAAATTTGAGAAACTGAACACAAACCCACTGTGTTTAACCATGGGGTGATATATGTAGATCCTGACTTGGTGCACTCCTCTCATTCCCTGGATGGAATCTGAGGAAATGTTGACCTTGGCATGGAAGTTCTGCCCCAGGCTGTTGTTATTAGGTACCGTCGAGCTGGCTCCCACTCATAGCAACACTATGTACAGTAGAACAAAACACTGCCTGGTCCTGCACCATCTTTACAATTATTGCTATGTTTGAGCCCATTGTTGGAGCCACTGAGTCAATCCATCTCATTGAGGGTCTTCCTTTTTTTTCACTGATCCTCTGTTTTGCCAAACATGATGTCCTTCTCCAGGGACTGGTCCCTCTTGATAACATGCCCAAAGTAAGTGAGATGGACTCTCCTTACCCTTGCTTCTAATGAGCACTCTGGCTGTACTTCTTCCAAGAAAGATTTGTTCATTTTTCTTGAAGTCCATAGTATATTCAGTATTCTTTGGCAAGACCATAATTCAAAGGCATCAATTCTTCTTCAGTCTTCTTTATTCATCATCTAACTTTCCCATGCATATGAGGTGATTGAAAACACCATGGCTTGGATCAGGCACACCTTAGTCCTTGTCTTAGTCATCTAGTGCTGCCATAACAGAAACACCGTAAGTGGATGGCTTTAACAGAGAAATTTATTTGCTCACAGTCTAGTAGATTACAAGTCCAAATTCACAGTGTCAGCCTCAGGGGGAGGCTTTCTCTCTCTGCCGACTCTGGAGGAAGGTCCTTGTTCTCACTGTTCCCATGGTCAAGGAGCTTCTCAAAGACAGGGACCCCAGGTCCAAAGGAAGTGCTCTGGTCCTGGTGCTGCTTTCTTGGTGGTGCAAGGTCCCCAAGTCTCTGCTTGCTTCCCTTTTTTTTTTTTTATCTCTTGAGAGATAAAAGGTGGTGCAGGCCACATCCCAGGGAAACTCCCTTTACCTTGGATCAGGGAGGTGACCTGAGTGAACGTGGTGTTACAATCCCACCCTAATCCTTTTAACATAAAATTACAATCATGAAATGGAGGACAACCACACAATACTGGGAAATATGGCCTAACCAAGTTGATGATTCAATCCATGATAGTCCTCAAAGAGATATCTTTACTTTTTAACACCTCAAAGAGGTCTTTTGCAGGAGATGTGCCCAATGCAATGTGTCATTTGATTTCTGGACTGATGCTTCCATGGGCGTTGATTGTGGATCCAGGTAAAATGAAATCCTTGACAACTTCAATCATTTCTCCCTTAATAACGATGTTGCTTATTGGTCCAGTTGTGAGGATTTTTGTTTTCTTTCTGTTAAGGTATAATCTATATTGAGGCTGTAGTCTTTGGTCTTCATTAGTAAATGCTTCAAGTCCTCTTTGCTTTCACCAAGGGAAGTCAAGTCATCTGCATAATGCAGGTTGTTAATGAGTCTTCCTCCAATCCTGATGCCATGTTCTTCTTCATATAGTCCAGCTTCTCAGATTGTTTTCTGATCATACAGATTGTGTAAGGATGGTGAAAGATACAACCTTGGCACACACTTTCCCTGCTTTTAAACCGCACAGTATCCCCTTGTTCTGTTTGAACAACTGCCTCTTAGTCTATGTACAGGTTCCGCATGAGCAGAATTTAGTTCCCCAGGCTATAAGAACACAAACTAAAGTGGATCTTAATTGCAATGGGGTGTAGAATTGGATTAATGGGGAATTAACACAGAAGGATAGAGTACTATCCATGAAACATGCTCCCATGATCACCTGACCAGGAACAGGGGTTTACTAACTTGATCTGGAAATATATTGTCAAAGAATCCAGTAGTTTTGGAGTTACCCAAATTTTAATCACTCTTTGATAATATTTTGCATAACAGCATTCTTAAATGTCATATTGAGAACTGAGCCTACAGTGAAAGTGGAGTAAGATGCAGCCCAATCTGGAGGGCAATTATTGGGATATGTATCTGTAATTAGTATCTTTGGGCCACAGAGAAACTCTTCGTTCATCTCTCTGTGAAGTGGGATGTTGACTCTAAAAAGTAGATCTCAGGTAATTCCAAGAGGGGCTCCACACCCCTGAAAAATACATTGTGGAAACATAAACTGCTTTGTCCTGCAATGCTCCAGATAAGAACTGTGTTTTAAGGGAAGGACAGATAACTGACCCTTTGAAACCATCATTGTACTCGCTATTTACCTAAACTAAGTATGAAACAAGTAAAAAAAAAAAAACCTCTGAGTAGAATTTACAAAATACAATTGAAAGAGGTAATGTCCAAAATGAACAAAGGTCTTCAAGTCAACAAGTGGAGGAAACCCTGGTGGCTCAGTGATTAAGAGCTACAGGTGCTAACCAAAAGGTCAGCAGTTAGAATCCACCAGTCACTCCTTGGAATCCCGATAGGGCAGTTCTACTCTATCCAATAGGATTTCTATAAGTTGGGATTGATTGGAGGGCAACAGGTTTTTTTTTTTTTTTTTCCATCAACAAGTAAAACAGAGATGCTCTAATAGAAAAAAGGGGAAGGATAAAAACAAGAAATTCATAGAAGAAATAAAAATGATCAATAAATGTAAGTAACGTAATCAGGGAAATGCAAATGTAAAAAAATGAGTTTTTTTTTTTTCTCATCAGATTAAGAAAAATAAGAGTGTTAATTTCCTCTGATGGCAATGGTGAGAGAAAATGAATACTCACATAAATTACGGATAGGAATTTGTATGGCTTTCTTTGAGGTCATTTGGTAGTATTAACTACCACGTGTCTGTCAGTTTGTCCTACTGTGGTGGCTTGCATGTAGCTGTGATACTGGAATCTTTGCCACCAGTATTTCAAATACCAATAGTGTCACCCTTGGTGGACAGGCTGCAGGGGAGCTTCCAGACTAAAATAGACTAGGAAGAAGGACCTGGTAGTATGCTTCTAAAAAAAATGACTAGTATTAAAACTTTAAATGCCTCTATTTTTCAACCCAACATTTATTTAAAGATACTGATCTAAATAATACTCACGTGAAAACATAAAGAAGCATGTACAAATGTGTTCATTGCTAGAGGGGATATAAAATTTTAACTCAGGGCCTCTATCTGATGGAGTTTATTATTTAGTTGTTAAGGTTTTTATCTAAGAAAACCATAAAATCATATTAAAATGTTCTGCTTCAAGCAGTGTGTAAATTTTTAGAAGAATAAATATGATCTGGATTTCTCGAGAGAGATTTAGTGGAGAAAGTAAAACTTCTGATTAATAAAATTGTATGTCTAATTACTATAAACAAATAAGCATTTGTTCTATGAAGTATAAGTTCATTAGAGTATAAGTTCTATGAAGGTAGGGTTTTTTGTCTGCTTTATTAATTGCTATATTCCCAACATCTAGAACAGTGCCTAACATAGAATGGACAAGAAATGCATGTTTAGTCAATAAATTAAATTATAGAAAAGGAGGCAAAGTAATGAAAATTCTCTAGTAAGAATGTTTCCAGATACAAATCCTAACTAAAGAACAACAAGAAAACTAACAAACCAAACCCGTTGCTGTTGATTACAACTCATAGTGACCCTACAGGACTGAGTAGAACTGCCCCATATAGTTTCCAAGGCTGTAAACCTTTACAGAGGCTGACTGCCACTGACATTTTGGTTAGCAGCTGAGAGTTTAGTCGCTGCACCACCAGTTAAAAAAAGCAAGAAGTGAAAAAAACAAAAAGAAACATAACCTCATTAATCTCATTACATTATAGGCAAGCAACGATAATACTACCAGTTCGATAGTAAATAGCATAGCGTTTTGTTTCATTCACTGTTAGATATGCTCCCAAATTGATTTAAAATGACAGATAATTTTAACATAGTAAAAACAAAGTAAACTCAAAACAGTTCTCAAGGGAGCCCTAATGGCACTATGTTTGCACATTAAAATAGTTTTCATCCCTCTACATTCTAAATTAAAATAATTGTTTGCTCTTTTTATGAATAGCCCCTGTCTAAGCTGTCAGTTTGTATTCATCAATCTGACTATATCTAAAATCAAACTTTGCTAAAATCTTATGTCCACTTTTGCTCTATTAAAAAAAAAAGTTGAGATTTCTTTTCTGTCCTTGTAAAAGTATAGAACAAGGATACTGTATCAGTGTATGCTAAATAAAAAGGGAATCAGAGGAGTCTTGTAAGGCAGTCACTTAGAAATGTCTGCTCCAACCCATTTATCTGACAAATGGGGGAAGCCCAGAAAGTGTGACTCACAGAGCCTTTGGAATCAGAAAGACTATAGAAATCAGTTCTAAACAATAACTGTGGGTCCCTAATGAAGTATGTAACCTTTCTAAACTACAGTTTTTTCATATTATACAATGGAAATAACAATATATTTCTCTCAAGGTTTTCGAACAAAATGAGATAATATGTGCAGCGTGCTTAGCACGGTGTTCTAGATATTTTAACCCTCAATAAATGGCAACTGTTATACACAGTGGTAATGTCAGTTACTATTGTTGGTAGCAGCAATATTCATGGTGACACATCTTACAAAGAGTGCTGAGTATAGCTGGAGGTTGAGTCTGAGTTAAAGAAGACTTAATCCACTCATTTGTTAAACTGGAGCCGTGGTGGCTAAGTGGTTAAGAACTACAGCTGCTGACCAAGGGGTTGGCAGTTTGAATCCACCAGCCACTTCCTGGTAGCCCTATGGGGCAGCTCTACTCAATCCTATAGGGTCACTATCAGTTGGAATTGACTTGATGGCAAAGGTTTGGCTTTTGGTAATGGGCTTTACAAGCAAAGCACTTTTAAGTGGAATAAATTATGATGAACACTGAGCAAAATCCAAACATATAAGTTAGTATATAGTGCATATTTCTAGGGGAAAATTAAAAATTTTAGTAGACGGCACTTGCTCTTATTTTGATTATTATCTGCATGTGTAACTCTCATATTGGGGAAAGCTTTCTAGTTTCTTTTTATTTTTACATTAAAAATATTTTGATTGTAATGACATAACTGTCTAATAAATGGCATGGACAATTAGACTTCATGAGTTAGTTATGATTTTAACTCTCCATCTCTCAATTAACTACTTGTCCCATGTTGTGCGGGACAAATAAATTGACATATTAGCCCATATGATATTTTTCACGCTTTCTTCTTTGTTGTATTTTAAATACTCTAATTACAAAGCAAGTTGCTGCTGAGTCAATTCCAATTCATGGAGGCCCCCCCTGTATTGCATTGGGCAAAGCTACTGCAAAAGGCCTCTTTAAAGTGTTAAAAAAAAAAAAAAAAGCAGAGATGTCACTTTGAGGACTAAGGTGTGCCTGCCCCAAGTAATATTTTCAGTTTCCTCAATATGCATGTGAAAGGAAGACCAAAGAATTGGCTCATTCAAATTGTGGTGTTGCCGTAGAATACTGAATACACATAGACGGCCAGAAGAACGAACAAATCTGTCTTGAAGAAAATACAGCCAGAGTGCTCCTTGGAAACGAGGATGGTGAGACTTTGTATCATTTACTTTGGACATGTCATTAGGAGGGATCAACTTCTGGAGAAAAGCATCGTGCTTGGTAATAAGGAGGTTCAGCAAAAAAGATGAAGATCCTCAGTGAGATGGATTAACACAGGCTAAAACAATGGGCTCAAACATAGCAACTCTTGCGAGGATGGGCAACATTTTGTTCTGTTATACATAAGGTTGCCATGAGTCAGAGTTGACTCAACAGCTTTAACAACACCGAGCAGCAGGTAAAAAGCATCAATAGCCAACAAAGCTAATAACACTCACCTAATTTTTTTTTTAACATGTATAATTTTGGAGGCACTTTCTATGCACTAAGCATCATTCTAACTTTACTTGCGTTACCTCATTTAATTCTTATAACAATCTTATGAAGAAGGAATAGATAAGGAAACAAATAAAAGAAATAATTTTGCAAAATCATATGACCAGTTAGAAATGCTGCTCAGATTTGAACTTAGGCAGTCTGACTCTAGGGCTATGCTCAATAAATTTGTCTACGGATTCTGGTGTATCTAGAGTATTTTTAAAAAGTTGGAATTGTTACTTTGATGGAAGAAAAGCCATCCTATTCTTTTGGACTCAGGGTACACAGTTTTGTCATTCTCCATGAAGTTATTTCTGTAAATAAAAATCCAGATGTCTGCATGCTTGTCACCAATTTATTTGGTGAATGAAAAGTTGTTATTTATAAGCATTGGTAGTACTGGGAGCCCCTGAGACTAAATAAAGATTCATCAACACTGAGAAGTAGGATCTTTGATGCCACTTTCACCAGCTTTTTGGATCTTTATTCTCATTTTATTATGGAAGGTAGTAAGGCAGGACACGGTTCCAATACTGAAGGTTTTAACTGATATAATGATTTTGTAGAACAATTATTTTCAACAATGCAACAAACTTTGTATAGCTCTTTAAATGCGTGTTTTTACTCATGTAGTTATGTAGTTAAGTTACATAAAAAATTGTTCCTAAGTAAGAACATAAAAAGGTCATATTTAGCTTTCTAATATTGGTGTATATTATAATGGTGTATTTATAAAAATATATATTTTAATCATGAAAATTTAAATGGTAGAAAAATAAGTACCAAGCCATTTTATGGAGATTGTATGGCCTTTCACGTTACCAGTTTTAGCACATAATTCTGGAAAACATTACTTTTTTAAACTCAAAGTTGACAAAAGGACAGAAAAAAATGACTTTCATACACTGCTAATAGGCATAAATGACACAATATTTCTGAAGGGCAATTTGTTAGCAGTAATTGAAAGTTTTGGGAAATTTCCTGCATTTTAAACAGCTAAATCACTATAAACATTCTGTCCTCTGGAAATAATTAAAGATGCATAAGGTATACGTATGATAAAATATACAGAAATCTGGAATGTTATAAAAAGTCCAAATTAAAAAAACAAACTATGACTTAAAATAAAAATTACACGTTAAGAACTATGTTATAAAAGAGTAAATAATAACATGGAAAATATTCTCAATATAGTTCAATACGAAAATATAATTTTACAAAAGAGTGTGCAAAATGTTCTTATTTTTATTAAAAACTATGTATGCATAAGAAATATGCTTGTATAATTTTATTTTATACATATAACATTTCTTAATATATTCACCCCATTTCTTACCCTTCTTTTTCCCACATGGATCTTACCACAGGAGAAAGGGCAAAACTAGATGTGACCTAGCACCACTCCCCTCTGTTCACATACACACATTTTTTTTTTTTTTATAGTACTGATTACAGGTAGAGGCTAGTAAGAATGGAGTTCTAGTAATTGCTGATGGGGCTTAAATTAGCTAACACATATCTCAGTTTTCCTGTCTTCACTTACGCTCATTGTCCCAGCATAATTATTAATGCCTACTTTACTCTTAAATTGTCTCAGGTGAGATGATAATATTATAGTCATTCTAGGCAGAGAAAATATATACTGTCTGACTCCCAAGTTTTTTTTTTTTTTTCTTTTCCTTTCCCTAATCATAAATATGTTAAAAGACGGAAGATTGTATTAGTATGACCTATGGGGAGATATCAAATTTTCTCAAAATGTGTTAGCCTAATTTAGAGGTCAGATCTTCATCGAGTGAGAATTAGTTAAAGAAAGAGAAGGGAAGTTAAGTATGCCGTTAACACTCCACCTCTCAATTAACAGCTTGTCCATGTCGTCAGGGACAAATGAATTGACATATTAGCCCTCATGATATTTTTCACAATTTCTTTTTAAATTTTAAACACTCTAACTACAAAGCCATATTAAGAAGTTAAAGAAAAAGTAGCAAGCCATCTACAACGAGCTATTGCAGACTTATTAATAATGATAGAATGTCTTCAACTTCTCATCAAGGCTTAACTGACAAAAGCCTTGCATGAAAAGAAATTGTCAAAATCAGGTGGTCATTGGTATGTAGGTACCTTCAAGCCAAAATGTGAACTGAGCAAGGATTTGCATTTCCTTATACAAAGAGAATTTCCTGGTATTATATCAGAAGCTGCTGAAAGCAACAGAAGCTGCCCAAGCATGCCTCAGGAACATAGACTTGTCAATAAATGACGGGCAGCCACAGCAAGACAGCCTTCCTGTCGTGATCAAGTTGGTTTCTGAAATACTTTGCTGCGTCTAAGAAGTCATTGATCAGGTAGATAAAGCCAATTTTCTGAAAGGTTAGAACCCTGTGTCCCAGTGCCACATGTATAATTAGCTAAGAATATAATTTTCAACAAGTCTCATTTCCTTTTTGTATGTTGAAAAGTGAATTTCATATTTGTATAAGTGCTTTGGAGGAATTGTGCTAATAATCATTCTGTTAGAAGTCTAGTTCTCTTAGATTATCTTAAAGAAAAATTTCTCCAGCACCCTTCAAATGATCCTTTTTCAAAAGCAACTTTATCCTGCTAGATTTTCTCTTCTTCATTATCAAGTTCACACTCTTAGATGAGGGATAATAAATAATGATATACACAAAAGACAAAAGAAAAATGAAGATAGTCAGAGTCTGCGAATTATCCACAAATTAGTTCTCTCTTGAACAGGTTGGTAATAGGATAAACAGTAAACATATTTTACATTTAGAAAAATCAAGAGAAATGGTCCAGGAAACAGATGAGTGATCTTTTTTCTTTTCTTTAACAGAAAACCAAATTTCAATGTTATGTCATTAATAATACTAATAACACTTTTAAGATCTGTAATACCTCACGCTATGTGCTGAAGCACCATTAGGCTATTGCACAAACCTTCACAGTCAATACTCGTTTCTTATAAAATCTTAAGAAGTAGGCCGCCATTCACAATTTAATTTTCTAGCAGGAGACTGAAGCTAACAGGCACAGAGCAATAAAGGAGCAGAATAATGTTGTAACTCTTAGTCTTATACTTGGCTTACTGGACATCCACAGTGAAGGACTTCCATCGTTTTCTCTTCAGCACCAACTAGAATGCTCCTACATTGTTGCACATAAGCACTGTGCAGCGAAATTTTCATCCTCTTTGCAAAATATCAAAGCTTTCTAGGTCTGTAAGTGTCTAGTTCCCTTTGTTTATTTAAATATCTATGTCTTCCATCAGAGCTGTCAGAAGAAGTTAATTTTTAAAGATTACGCAGGAATGGAAAAGCATAAAGCCAGAACGATCAAGTCACCATCATTTTTGATTCAACCATGGAAGGGAGCGATACTCCTAAGGATTTTAGAATATGCTGCCTAGAAAAGAGAGAGAAAAACATTAGATGCTGCTCAGTAGATGTGAGAGGAGCCATTCTCCCGTCTTCCGGCTAAGGGACTCTTCTACACATATTTTATAGCCAAAGCTTGACTTGCAATGACAGATATTTTCCAGAAATATGTAATAAATAAGGCACAATATAAAAATGATCACTGAAAAAGTTTACACTCATAGTTTAGGAATTATCTCTTTTTTAGAACAAATTTTATTGTGCGTTAGGTGAAAGTTTACAGAACAAAATAGTTTTCCGTTCTACAGTTTGTACATAGTCATTGTTTTCATGTGCCAGCATTCTCCCCATTTCCGCCCTAGTTTCCCCATTTCCTTTCATCCTGATTTTCTCCCCATTCCTGACTTTTCATCTCATATAATTGATTATACTAAGGAGCATATTCTTCTCAGGTGTTATTGTTTATTTTATGGGCATGTCTACGGTTTGGCTGAAAGGTCGTCTCTGAGAATGGTTTCTGGTTCATTTCAGAAGGGTGTCTTAGGGCCACAGTCTGAGGGTTCCTGAAGTCTCTGTCAGACCAGTAAGTCTGGTCTTTTTTCTGAATTTGATTTTTTCTTCTACAAATTTTCCCTTGCTCTCTCTGGGATCCTCTGGTGTGATACCAGTCAGAGCTGTTAGTATTGGTAGCTAGGTACCATCTAGTTCTGGTCTCGGGGTCGTGTAGGCTGTGGTTCATGTGGTCCATTGGTCCTTTAGACTGATTGCTCTCTCCAGTCTTTGGTTTTCTTCACTCTCCTTTGCTCTGGATGGTAAGAGACCAATAGTTGTATCTCAGATGGCCGCTTACCAGCTATTAAATCCCAGATGCTACTCACCAAAGTAGGGTGTAGAACTTTGTCTTTATGAACTATGTTGTGTCAATTGACACAGACGTCCCCTTAGTCTATGGTCCTTTGCCTTTGAGCCTAGGAACTTAGCCCTGTGAGGTGTTTGGCTCTGTCTAATAAGTTGCCCTGACCGTGGCCCTTGTGTGGCCTGTTGTCTGTATTAATAAAAGCAGAACCTACAGTTATTATATATGTAGAAATATGCACCACCAAACTTACATCTGCAGACAAGTGTGTTCCCTTACAGTCTTCCACATTTGTTGGCATATTTATCTAGCAATTAATCCATTCATAAATTAGTGTTTGTTAATATTATTGCTGCAGGATTGTCAATGCGATAGTAATTACTGTGGTTGCCCTTTGTTCTTGCATTCTTCTCAGTGTCCTCCCATGTCTGGGCTATGTTTTGCTGACTTTTCCCATACTGTGTATTGTTTTTCCCTTCAACAATATTAACATGCCATCTATCTATTTGGTAATTTCCCCTCCCCCTCCCACTCCTGGTAACCATCAAAGAATTTTTTTTTTCCTGTGCTTAAACCTTTTCTTGTTGCTTTATAATAGTGCAAATAATATTTGTCCTTTTGTGAAGGACTTATTTCATTCAGCATAATGTCCTCCAAATTCACCCATGTTGTGAGATGTTTCACAGATTCATCGCTATTTTTTATCTTTGCATAGTATTCCATTATGTGTATGTTCCACAGTTTGTTAATTCATCCATCTTTTGTTGAGCACTTGGCTTGCTCCCATCTTTTGCTGTTGTGAATAATCCTGTAATGACCATGGGTGTGCATATGTCTATTTGTATTACAGCTCTTATTTCTTTAGGGTGTATACTTAGGAGTGCGATTGCTGGGTCATATGGTATTTCTATTTCTAGCTTTTAAAGGAAGAGCCATACCATTTTCCATAGTTGTTGGACGATTTTACATTCCCACCAGCAGTGTATGGAAGAGTTCCAATCTCCCCACAACCCCTCCAACATCTGTTATTTTCTTTGATTGGTGCCAGTAATGTTGGGGTGAAATGGTATCTCACTGCACTTTTGATTTGTAGCTCTTTAATGGCTAATGATCACAAGTTTTTCATCATGTGTTTGTTAACCATCTGAATGTGTCTTTGGTGAAGCTTGTGTTCATATCCTTTGCACATTTTTTAATTGGATTGTTTGTGTTTTTGTTGTTGAGGTGTTGAAATTTTCTATAAATTTTAGAGATTAAGCCCTTGCTGGGTATGTTGTAACCAAAATTTTTTTCCCAGTTTGTAGGTTCCCTTTTTACTCTTTCAGCAAAGTCTTTTGATGAGCATTAGTGTTTAATTTTAAAGAGGGCCCATTTATCTAGTTCATCTTCTGCAGTTTGTGCATTTTTAATAATGTTTGGTATTCTACTTGGAAACTCTGGTGGCATAGTGGTTAAGAGCTACTTCTGCTAACCAAAAGGTCAGCAGTTCGAATCTACCAGGCGCTCCTTGGAAACTCTATGGGGCAGTTCTGTTCTGTCCTGTAGGGTCACTATGACTCCGTATCGACTCGACGGCAATGGGGTTTTGGTTTTATTCTACGTATACCATATATTGGGGCCTCTAAGAAGTACAACTAGAAAGTTCCTTAGAAGCAAGTGTGGCAAGACGAAGCCTCACATACTTTGGACATGTTATCAGAAGGGGACAGTCCCTGGAGAAGGACATCACGCTTGGTAAAGTAGAGGGTCAGTGAAAAAGAAGAAGAACTTCAATGAGATGGATTGACACAATGGCTGCAACAGTGGGCTCAAGCATGCCAACGATTGTGAGGACGGCACAGGACCAGGCAGTGTTTCATTCTGTTGTGCATAAAGTTGCTGTAAGTCAGAACTGACTCAACGGCACCTAACAACAACCACATTAGGGCCTCTAGCATTGTCCCTATTTTTTTCTTCCATGATCTTTAGTTTTAGATTTTATATTTAGGTCTTTGATCCGTTTTGAGTTGTTTTCCTATATGGTGTGAGGTATGGGTCCTGTTTCATTTTTTTTTTTTTTTACAAAAGGACAACCAATTTTGCTATCACTGTTCTTTAAAGAGGCTGTCCTTTCTCTGTTTAATGGGTTTTGGTCTTTTGTCAAAGATCAGGTGTCCACAGGCGAATGGATTTACATCTGGGTTCTCAATTTTGTCCCGTTGGTCTATGTGTCTGAAGTACTAGTGCCAGCCTGTGTTGACTACTATAGCTGTATAGTAGGTTCTGAGTTCAGGAAGTATGAGGCCTCCTACTTTGTTCTTCTTCAATAATGCTTTGCTTGTCTGGGGCCACTTTTCTTTCCTTATAAATTTGGTGATTAGTTTCCCCACCTCTTAAAGAATCCTGTTAGAATTTGGATCAGGATTGCATTACATCTGTAGATAGCTTTGGGTAGTATTGATATTTTTGCAATGTTGAGTCTTCCTATCCACGAGCATGGATTATTTTTCCATTTATGTAGGTGTCTTGTGGTTTCTTGTAGTAGTGTTTTGTAGTTTTCTTTGTATAGATCTTTTAAATCCCTGATTGGATTTATTCCTAAGTATTTCATCTTTTTAGGGGCATTGTCAATGGCATTGTTTTCCTGATTTGCTTTTCAAAGTTTTCTTTGTTGGCGTAGAGGAATCCAACTGATTATTTTATGTTGAATTGTATCCTGCTACTTTGCTGAATCCTTCTATTAGTTTCAGTAGCTTTCTTGTGGAATCTTTAGGGTTTTCTATGTATAGGATCATACCCTTTATTTTTTTTCTTACCTTATTGCTCTAGGTAGGACTTCCAACACAATTTTGAATAAGAGTGCTCATAAAGGGCCATCCTTGTCTGGTTCTCATTCTCATGGAATGCTTTCAGTCTGTCTCCATCAAGAAAAATGTTGACCATTGTTTTGTATTTAGAAAAAACAAAACAAAACAAAGCCCATTTCTTTTGAGTCAATTCCTACTCATAATGACCCAAAGGATAGAGTAGAAACTGCCCCCATAGGGTTTCCAAGGAGCAGCTGGTGGATTCCAACTGCTGACATTTTGGTTAGCAGCTGAGCTGTTAACCACTGTGCCACCAGGGCTATCGGTTTTGTATAGATACCCTTTATTATGTTGAGAAATATCCCTTCTATCCCTGTTTTGCTGATAATTTTATCAGAAATGGGTGTTGGACTTTATCAAATGCCTATTCAGCATCAATTGAAATGATCATGTGATTCTTTTATTTATGTGATGGATTATGTTGATTGATTTTCTAATGTTGAACCATCCTTGCATACCTGAAATCTCACTTGGTCATGAAGTATTATTTTTTTTTTGATATGCTATTGAACCACTATGCCATCAGGGTATCCGGTGGTTGTGGGCTTATTGAATTCTATCTAGAATTTTGTTGAGAATTTGTGTGTCTGGATTTATGAAGAATATTGTTCTGTAATTTTCTTTTTTTTGGACATTGCTTGGCTATAGGGTCGCTATGGTTCGTAACTGACTCAATGGCAACAGATTGCCTGACTTTGTTGTCAGGATTATCTTGGCTTTATAAATGAATTCAGGAGTATTCTTTCCTTTTCCATACCCTGAAATAGTTTGAGTAGTATTAGATTGAGCTCTTGTCTGAATGTTCAGTAGAATTTTCCAGTGAAGTCATCTGGGCCAGGACTTTCTTTGTTGGGGTTTTTTTTTTTAATTACCTCTTTAATCTCTTGCTGTGGGTCTGTTCATATTTTTTTTTCACCTCAGTTTGTGTTAGCTTAGGTAGATAGTGTGTTTCTAGAAATGTGTTCATTTCCTCTATATTTTCAAATTTTTTGGAGTACAATCTTTCATAGTATTCTGTTGGTTTTGCTTCCTCATTTGCTTTTCTTTTGTCAATTTGGCCAATGGTTTGTCAATTTTGTTAACCCTTTCAAAGAACCAATTCCTGGTCTTGTTGATTCTATTGTTTTTCTCTTCTCTATTTCATTTATTTCTGCTGTAATCTTTATTATTTCCTTTCTTCTGGTAACTGGGCTTCTTTTGCTGCTCTCTTTCTATTTGTTTTTTAGGGTTAACATTTTGGCTTTGGCCATTTCTTCTTTTTGATGTGAGCATTTGTTTATATACATTGATCTCCGAGCACTGGTTTTGGTAAGATGTGCTTTCATTCTCATTTGATTCTAGGAATTTTTTTTTTATGCCATCTTTAATTTCATGGGTGGGTTAATTTCTTCTGTTACTTGGTGGTTTTTAAGCAAGGTGTTATTCAGTTTCTATGTATTTGATTTTTTTGTCCTTGCTATTCCTGTTTTTGATTTCTACTTTATTGACATTGTCATCAGAGAAAATGCTTTGTATTATGTAGATGTTTGTTGATTTTGTTAAGACTTGCTTTGTGGCCTGAAGTGTGTTCTATTCTGAGGAATGTTCCATGTGTGTTGGAAAAATATGCATACTTTACTGTTTTGGGGTGACGTGTTCTGTATATGTCTATGGGGTCTAGTTGGTTGATTGTGGCATTTAGATCTTCTGTATCGTTATTGAGTTTCTTTCCAGATGCTCTTTCACCAAAAGTGATGTGGTGAAGTGTCCTACTATTATAGTGGAATTGTCTATTTCTGTTTTCAATGCCGTTAGAATTTGTTTTATGTATTTTGGGGCCCTGTAATTGGGTGCATATATATTGATTATGGTTATGTCCCCTTAGTGGACTCACACTTTAATAATTATATGATGTCCTTCCTTATCTTTTATGGTGGATTTTAACTTAAAATCTGTTTTATCAGAGATTAACATTGCCACATCTGCTCTTTTTGGATATTGTTTGCTTGATATATACGTATATATATATTCATCCTATGAGTTTTGGTTTGTTTCTGTTTTTGTGTTTAAGATGTGTCTCTTGTAGACAGCATATTGTTGAGTCATTTTTTTTTTTTTTTTAAGCCATTCTGCCACTCTCTGTCTCTTTACTGGTGCATTTAAGTGATTTACATTCAGTGTGATTATCAATAAGTCATTTATCATTAATTGTCATTATGCTGTCATTTTGGTGTACTTTTTCTGTGGTGTTTACTGTTTCTTTGTTCTGCTTAATTTTCTGTGCTGAGCTTTTTTCTTTTGTGGATTTTCTTTTAATTTCTTTTGTTGTTGATTTTGTGTTTCCCCAGTTTTTATGTTTTTCTTTTTTATTTTGATGAGTTTGTTGACTTTCTTTGTGGTTGCCTTGAAATTTGCTTTTATCTCTCTAAGTTTAAACAAGTCTTATTTCTTGATATCACCTTGACTTCCTCTCCACATGTAAGTTCTGTAAATACACTATTTATTTCCTATCTTTTGTCATTATTATTGTCATTTACAGACTGACATCATTGGTCCCCTATTTTCAGTCTTTTAGCTTTGTTTTATGTTTGAGAGTTATTTATCTGTGTTGGTATCTGGCTGATGCTATCTTGTGTCCTAGCCTCAGGTTGTCATCTGATATATATTTTTTCTCTATTCAAAGGACTACCTTTAATATTTCTTGTAATTTTGGTATGGTTTTTACAAATTCCCTTAATTTCTGTTTATCTGGAAATGTCCTAATTTTGCCATTTTATTTGAGACTCAATTTTGCTGGTTTTGTAATTCTTGGTTGGCAATTTTTTTTTTCTTTCAAGGTTTTATATATGTCATTCCATTGTCTCCTTGTTTGCATGGTTTCTGGTGAGTAATCAGAGTTTAGTCTTATTGGTTCCCCTTCATGGGTGACTTTTTGTTTTTCCTGAGACTGACTCATAAAATTGACTTGACGGCACTGGGTTTGGTTTTGGTTTTTGAGCTCCTCTCAGGATTTTTTCTTTGTCTTTGGTTTTGGCAGGTTTGATTCTGATATACTTTGGTGGTTTCTTTTTGGTTTCTATCTTGTGTGAAGTTTGTTGAGACACTTGGATGGATATCTTCTCGTCTTTCATGATACTATGGTAGTTTTCTGCCAGCAAATCTTTGAAAATTCTCTGTGTTTTCCATTGTCTCCCCCTCTTCTGGAACTCCAACCACACACAAATTTTTCCTCTTGAAACCGTCTTACATAATTTAGGCTTTCTTCATTCTTTTTTCTGATTTTTTTCCTCAAACAAACTGGTGTCAAGGGATTTGTCTTCAAATTTGCTGACTGCTATTGTTTCAATCCTGCTCCTATTGGGTTATCTATTTCTGAAATTTTATTGTAATTTTTTAATTTCTAGGTGCCATGTTTATACGGTTTCTAATTGTTTATTTTTTGTTTTGTTTCTGCATTTTCTTTCTGAATTCTTCTGTTGCTTTGTCTGTATTTTCCTCAATTTCGTCTACATTTTCCTCGATTTTCTCTGTGTTTTCCTTTATCTCTTTCTTGATTCCTTGAAGAGCCTTCTTGTCTTGCTTCTTTATGTGATTTGATATTGTTTGCTAACCAAAAGATCAGCAGTTCAAATTCACCAGCCACTTCTTGGAAACCCTATGGGGCAGTTCTACTCTGTACTATAGGGTCGCTATGAGTTGGAATTGACTTGATGGCAAAAGGTTTGGTTTCTGGTTTTGGTTGTCTTTGAGGCATCAAGAAGTTATTATGTTTATTGCATGTTTATTGCATCCTGAATTTTTGTTTTATTTTGTTTTGATATACCTGAGTTGGCTGGGTGTGTGCACTACTGTGGACACTAATCTGGCTGCATTGAAGCTCTCCTCTTGTCTCTGGGTTGGTGGGGGGCAGCTACTGGGTTTGTGAGCACAGTTTTCTGTTTGCTGATCTTGCAGGGCTACAGAGGATGTAGCTGGCATTTGTGGTAAGGTGATGTATCTGTCCAGCAGGTGACCTGTCTGTCGGTGCAGGGGGCATTCTCCCTGTTCACTGGGCTAGGTGTTGTATGAGTGCTCTGCCAATTGCTGGGTGGTTGGGGCAAGGGTGCCTGGGTTGGATCACTGGGTGGGTGGTGCAGAAACTCTCATTGATGGTCCAGGTGGGCAGGGCCCCTTGGGGGTGTTCAGAGGAAGTCTCCGGTTGCAGAGGTGGGCGATATGAGTGGTTAGGCAGTGGAGTTGTAGCCTGTTCATAGGTGCCCAGTTGAAGGATGTGTTCTTGTCGGCTAAAGTATGTTGTGAGGGAGGTTGTGCAGCTGGTTCTCAGCCCCTGGTGCAGATGGCTATAGGGAATAGGAGGCACTACAAGTCCCTGGCTAGGGTGACTGGAGAGACTAGGAGGCACTCCCAGTCCTCAGACCCCCAGCCCGGGTGGCTGGAGGGAGTGGGAGTCACCACTGGCCCTCAGTCTTCCAGTGTGGTGGTTGGATGGAGTGAGAGGCACTGCTGGCTCTCAGGGCCCTGGCACAGTTAGGCGGAGGGAGTGGGAGGCACTGGGAGGCACTGTAGGTGTTTGGGCCTCTGGCATGAGTGGCTGAATGAAGGGGTGGGCACCTCCAGTCTGTGGGCTCCTGACTTAAGGGCCTGGGTGCTGGTGAGCACCACCAGAATGTGATCAGTATATGTGGAGGGGAGTGGGCAAGGAGGGTGGAGCACATACACATAATTTTCACAGGGCAGGAAGCCCTCCTGCCTGGCTCTTGGTGTGATTGCAGAGTTGCTCCTGCTTGGCTGCACTAGGTGATGGGAGTTTTGGCCAGGAATGCTGCTTGCTTTGCCTCAGCGTGGTCATGCCATGCAGGTTCAGCTAGCAGGGCACTGGCAATCTGCAATTCTCCATGTCTGCTGTTTTTACACTATCTCTCTTTCCACTTGGTGCTCAGTCTGAATCTTTAGTTTTGTCTTGGATGCTTAGAATTCCAAAGTTGTCATCTATGTCTGGTTACCTTGTTTTCTAGGGTCTTTGTTGTAAAAGGGATGTTATGAAGTACCTGACTTAATAAATCCTACGTGATGTGCACCAGTGTGCCAGCTGTGATTCTTATAGTCACCTATTTGGCTTTCATATTCCTCTCTTCCTTACTTTTCCACTCCCACCTTTGCCATCTGTGCTCTTTTTTCCACATGTCTCATTTATCTGGCTGGAATCATTCCCTAATCATAGGAAGTGTCAGCCCAGACCCAGCTCACATTTAATAGCCACCCCTGAAGTGTCATATTCCCAATCACAAAGGATTGCCAAGTGTCCCAAGGAGAACAGCCAGTGTATAGGCTTCTCTTTGAAATATTCCCTGTCTTCTCAGGCTTCGCTTATTATATAACATTGCAATTGTTTGTTTACTCATCCTTCTTCCAGTTAGACTTATACTCCAAGAGGATAAGGGTTGTGTTGTATCTTTATTAGAATTTTTGAAATCCCAGTACTTACCAGAGCCAAACACACATTAAAAAATCAATTGCCATGGAGTCAATTCCAACTCAAGACTACCTTGTGTCAGAGTAGAACTGTACTCCGTAGGGTTTTTGATAGCTAATTTTTCAGATGCAGATTGCCAGGCCTTTCTTCCAAGGAAACTCTGGGTAGACTCGGACCTCCAGCTTTTCAGTTAGGAACCGGGTTTGTTAACTGCTTGTACCACCAAGGAGCTTAAAACACTGAATTCTATAAATATTTTTGAATAAAGGAATGAAAGTATTCATTAATTAACTCTGAAGTCACTGAAGCAGGTACCTGTGTTCTCTCCTAAAGTATAATTTTGGAACAGTCCAACAGCTGAAACTGTTATTGCTTGATTTTATTTGTTCATTGGCATCTCAAGCTGTAACATTAATTTGTTCATTCATAATAAAAGATATTTATTGAGAACCTGTCACATGTTGGGAACTGTTTTAGATACCAGGGAAATAATGGTAATAAAGTAGACAAAACTCCCTCTCTTCAGGGGACCAAGAAGTGATATGGAAAAAATAAAATTAGGGTAATAAGGTAGATAATCATAGGATATGCTGTTTTGGATTGTGTGTTAAGTGGTTGGGGGGTAGAAGGAAGAGGGAAGTGTAGCTCAGAGAAGTTAACCACTGAGCAGAAGCTGAAATGCAGACTTCTAGGGGCTGGGGAAGAATGTTCTCAGCTTTTATCCAGAAAAAAAGTGGAGATATTTGTAGAGTTTTGAACAAAATACTACTATGATTTGATTGCCACCTTAAAAGGGTTACTTCTCATTCTTGTGGAGGATAGATGATAGAGGAGCAAGAGTGGGGTGAGAGAGACCTGTAGATTGATACTATAGCCCTTCAGAAGAGATCTGATATTGACTTGGAATGGTTGGGTGGCAACATGAAGTCAGATTTAAAATATATTTTGATGGATGTGCAATGTGAAAGTGAAGAGTCAGTGATGCCTCTAACGTTTTATGCCTTGATCAATTTAGTGGATGGAGGTGGCATTCATTGAGATGGGGAGGGCTCGGAACTAGGAGTTTGGTTAGATTTTGGTTAAGGTTGAGATGTCTATTAGATATCATTGTAGAAATGTTGAGTAGGAAGTTGAATATGAAGCTGGAGTCCAAAATTCAAAGGTCTGAGATAGATAATTTCAGGCACCATCAGCATATCAACATTTTTTAACGTTATTGGACTAGAGAGACTACCACCCAGGAAATGATTATAGATAAAGTTAAAGTACTGAGAACCAAAGTCATAGACATGTTATTGTTTCTCCTGGTCATTTCTGACATTCCTAGTAAATGCTCTGTTTTTCCTTTGGAATTTTTCAAATTTTTTCTTGGCATGACTCCCCACCCTGAATCTTACCTATCTTTATCCTTAGTTTAAACATCATTCCCTCATGGATGTCTTTCTGGGCCCATTAAAGAAGTTAATGCCCTTTCTCTAAACTACAGTACCACTCTTGTTATTACTTAGCCCTGTATAAAAAAAAAAAAAATTTTTTTAACACACACCACATTTCTAAATAATACTCTATTTGCTATGTTGTGTGTTACCTGAAATCAGAGGTTATATTTGTCTTATTTTTATTTTATTCAGTTCCTAATCCAATACAAGGATATAATGGGTTCTTAATAACTTATTTGCTAAACTCCACTGAGTTTTTAGTTAGAAACTGATCCTTTCTGACTTTTGAGTAAGTGGTCCATGATGACACCAGATTATCATGAAATCGTAGTAATTGCAGAACTAATGGGCAAGTCTTTAGCAGAAACTGCAGTTCATTGCATCCACACTTCCATTCCATTGCCATCCTGATTGAACAGTGCAATTACATAGAGTGTTAATTGTTTGCTAATAGGAGGAATAATGATAAAATTACATAGTTCATTCATGTAATAACACTTAAATTACTATTTTCAATTTCTTTCCAATTTATAACCAAGAACAGTGATGCTAATCCAATTTTTCACAAGCGCATTAGCAAGTAGCGTTGTTAGAAAATATTGTAATCAAATTCTGAATTTAAAATGCATCTTGGGCTTGTATTTGGGCATGAGTTAGAAGCAAGGATAATTCAGTCTTACCATTTAAAGTCCTCATTTGAAATAGATTTTGTAAACAGGAAACCTAGAAATATAGCTGTGTCTCCAGGATTGGTTGATAGATTGGATGTGGGTGTAAGAGAAAGAAAAACATGCACACAGAAAATTGTTAAACTTGTGAGTATTTGCTAAATATAAAGGGAGTTTTCAGGTTAAAATGTGGTGAAGAGGAGGTACTGAAGTTAATCCAGTTGCTGAACCTTCATTCACACTGTTTTTTATACTAGTTCCAACTTATTTTAACAATGTATGTTATTTATTTATTTATTTATTCTCCCTACTATTGAAGATTCTATAAAGTTAACCTCCTGTAGTATTCCTTTGTAGTATGTAAAAATTCAATATATCTCCTGCTACTAAACTGGAAAATTCAAGAGCTTACTCATATTTGCCTATGATAGAGTAGCTCCTCAAACAACACTTACATCCACCCTCCTCAGTAAGTGTTTATGGATGAAGCCCAGCACTTTGTCTGGATCTGAGACCCTTCAAAATCTTTATTTGACTCTAATCTTTCTTTCTCCATTAATTTCCCACTATTGCCAAATAGGAAACTTTTAAAGCTCATGAGACTGGACACACCATTTTCACTCAAACACATACACCTATACCTTACTCTATACTTTTGCTCATGCTAACTCCTATGCCTAGAATTCCTTCCCTTCTCAAATTCATATTTCCAAAGCCCTATTTAATCTCCAGAATGAAAATCATGCCCACTTCCTCCATGTAGTTCATTCCATACTTTTCAACTTGTTTATGTGCCTCCAGTCACTAAGTTACCAAAATATTTGTAATTTTAAAGGTTGCATTTAGTCATTCCATGCACATTTATTGACTTCTCTAATTCAACTTAAACCTTATTATCTTTCTTGGGCAAAATGTTCTTTATAGATACTTTGAAAGTAGGGATAACATCTTATTTTTCCCTCACAACTTCCATAGTATTTGCTTCATGTCCTCAATAGGCACTTTTTGAATAAAAAGATTAATTAACATACATTTATAGATTTTATGCTCATCCCCATCACTCTTTACAGGTTCAACCTGAATTATACTTTCTCAACTCAGAAGATCAGTGTAGAAAATGCTGTTAGTGCCCTGCCTAGTAACCAAAAACCCACTGCCATAAATGCTATGGTGATGGTTAATTACTAATATAAATGCCCATGGTAGTGGCTAATGATTAGTCTTGCCCTTGGCTGATGCGTACAACCTCAACTGGAGAAGCCTAGGTATTAAACCTCCCACCCAGAGCTAATGACTTTGGGATAAAGAGATATAAAAATGCAGCAATGTTTGCCATATATGGACAATTTTGTAGAACAATTTACAGTCCAGATCTGCCTTAGTTATCTAGTGCTACTGTAACAGAAATACCACAAGTAGAAGGCTTTAACAAACTGAACTTTATTCTCTCACAGTCTAGTAGGTTAGAAGTTCAAATTCAGGGCATCAGCTCCAGTGGAAGGCTTTCTCTGTTAGCCCCAGTGGAAGGTCCTTGTCATCAATCTTCTCCTGGACTAGGAACTTCTCGCAGGAACCCTGGGTCCAAAGGACACGCTCCCTTTCGGCTCTGCTTTCTTGGTGTATGAGTGCCCCTGTCTCTCTGATTACTTCTCTCTTTTATCTCTTGTAAGATAAAAGGTGGTATAGGCCACACCCCAGGGAAACTCTCTTTACATTGGAACTGGGATGGACCTGAGCAAGGGTGTTACATCCCACCCTAATCCTCTTCAACATAACCCAGCCTTGCCTCATTAACCACAGTCAGAGTTTAGAATTTATAACACCTAGGTAAATTATCCGACTCATAGTGACCCTATAGGACAGAGTAGAACTGCCCCATAAAGTTTCCAAGGAGCGCCTGGCGGATTCGAACTGCGGACCCTTTGGTTAGCAGCCGTACCACTTAACCACTATGCCACCAGGGTTTCCACCACTATGAGTCGGAATTGACTCAACGGCACTGGGTTTGGTTTTTTGGGGGGTTTAGGTAAATTATATCTATTACAAAATGGAGGACAATTACACAGTACTGGGAATCGTGGCCTAACCAAGTTGACACACATTTTGGGGGGGACAAAATTCACAATAAGAGCACGTTCCGTTCCACCCTCTTCCTGTCATTAGACCAAGACTAGAACTCTACTGGAGACCTCAATTTTGCTTGGCTTTTCCAATCACTCTTTACAGGTTCTTCCTGAAATACCCTTTTTCGATAAAATCATATGCACTCAAATCCCTGTCTCGGCACTGCTATAGAAAATTAGAATAAAATTTCTCTGTAAGCCAGAGAAATTGTCATATATTTTGGAGCCCTTTTGCCTGGTGGCACAGTGGTTAAGAGATCGGCTACTAATCAAAAGGTCAGCACTTCAGATCCACCAGCTGCTCGTTGGAAACTCTATGGGGCAGTTCTACTCTGTCCTCTAGGGTCGCTATGAGTCAGAATAGACTCAAGGGCAACAAGTTGCTTGTGATTAAGTGCCCTATGTAGGGATGATGTTGAGAAATAAACTGAGCAGATACAGTCTCTAGAACATACGGTGATTTTTTGTGTGTGTTTGTTTATTTTTGCTTTTGTTTTTAGGTAAAATAAAAAAAAAAAAAAGAGCTGCCCAAAATGTTTGAGGTGGGTAAAGTTTGTCTATTTTCCCCTACACTTCACTGTTAAGTTGTGATAAAATTGAGTCTCAGTCTACATTCTGCCACACATTCAAATATGTATTCACCAAACACTTATCAGCAATCAAACATGCACACACACACACAGTGGTTCATATGATGACGTGTTCTCTTTGCTCCAGGAAGTCCAACTTCTATTTTCTTTAGTCATTCTAGACATTGCCTTGCATGAAAATTGTAAAGACATAAACTCACTTAATAACATACACCAAAAAAGAGAGACCAGAAGTACTAAATATTTAAGCATTGATGAAACCAAATGAAACCAAAACACAAAATTCATTGTCTCGTTCTCTTTCTCTCTCTCTCACACACTGTTAAAACTTTAAAAACATAAAATAATTCTGTATCTTTAGAAATGATAAAATAAATAAAAAGGAAAAATATTTACTTATTTGAGTACTTAAAATTAGTGTCTTCTGGAATACCAGGAGTAGGACACACTAGTTACTAAATTAAAAAAAAGAAAGAAAAAGGGTAGAAAGCAGCACTAGGGAACTATGGTGAATTCAATAGTGTGTTCTTAGCCCATACAGTATATAATCTAAAATACCCAGTGCTTAGCACACCCTGGGACTATAAATGGGCCTCAATATTTAGCTGTTGTCCAGAGCCAGGTAGAACTCAGGTCTGGAGTGGTACATTTTAACCTAAATTGAAGCTCTTTGAGCAAGCTCAGTTAGGATGAGTATGTAAAATGAGAAAACAGATGAATAGGAAGCTCAGGGATATACTCATATTTGCAGGGGTGAGTGAATATAGCCATCCACAAAGAGGTTTGATAAAGAACAGTAAGAGAACTAGATGAAAGATGAGAGCTGTCAGAGCACTAGATAAAAGATGTGTAGAGAGAGGTGAGACAGGAATCAGTAGAGAAAAGATTTCAAAAGGAGAGACTGTTTAACAATTTCCAATTCTTTAATGAGACCGAAACAAGAACTAGAAAAATGCCTATTTAGATTTAGTAGTTAGGAGTCTACTGAAGACTTTTTTTGGGTAGATTCCCTGGAGTTATGAACCTATAAATCAGTTACCAATGCACTGATGAGAGAATGGGACATGAAGCAATGGGGCAGAGTGTACACTCTTGCTTTCAAGAAGTTTGGCACAAGCATGTCATTTTCAAAGTGGAGAGTAAGTATAAAGATGGTAAAACTCTTTCAGAGTGGGGGTCAAATGTTCTCAGGTTTAGGAAGAGGTAGATAAATAACAACCAGTATTGGAATAAAAAAAAGACTTAGATAATTACCCAAGTGATGAACCTGAAATGGAATTTTTAATAATAGGGACTGTTGGAAGGCATACCCTTACCCTGTTAAAGATGCCATTATGTGGAAATATCTTTAGATATCTTCCCTGCCAGTTAGAAGGTGTACTTGAGCTCACTGAATCATGGGAATGAATCCACATGACAACTTTTATGTTCAGGTACTCACTTTGCAGCATGTTGGCAAGTCCCAGCTAGCACTTTTGACTCCATGTTCCACTCCTATCCCTGAGATCCGAGCTCTTCTGAGAGAGATCATAAGGGGAATGAAGAAAAAAAAAAAAAGTCTATAAAGTAGGCTGCTCCAACTGTTTTTCTCAGGACGTTTTACACAGGGCACCTAGAGAGTGAGCCTCTGTTTTTCCTTAGTTAAAATTACATTTCATGCAGTGAGTGACAGGCAACATAATGTGGAAGTCTATCCATACATTTATTCTAAATAGATTTGACCAGGCAGTAGAAAGTTTCATAAATACCCTGGAGCACGAAAGCTCAGAATAATTCATACACAACTCAATTTACTTATTTATTTTTTGTCTATGGTACAATTTTTCTTCCAAACTCCTTTCCAAGTCTTTCCCTGAGGTAGAGTTAATTAGACTATACAAGTGGCTCCACATTTGATTTCTACTTACTTTGTTTTTATGCATTTTGCCTTTATAATTTCATTATTATAAGATGAGAGTCCCATTAAGAGAACAACCCGGAATGATTTATGTGCCATTTTTGCCTTTTGTGGTTAAAATCCCAGTGTGTTGCTGGGTTACCTCACTTCTCACATTAATACTAGCTAACCCTAACCTATATTGGCCATTCAATGACACCATCATTATAAACCAATTTGCTCATAGATCATTTGTGGTAGAAAAATGATGCCAGGGAGCTCTTGTATCTTACCATTTCATTGTCTTCCACTTGAGAGTCCACCTGAATTGTAATATAGTGGAAAGGCCTTTGTCCAGCACTCAGAGGCCCTGCCGTTTCAGTCCCAGTTCTGTCGTATATTTTCTATATGATCTTGAAGAGGTTTCAATCAACTTGAGATTTTGTTTCCTTAACTTTAAAGGGTCAGAATAATGTTTATACTACTGAACTGATAAAACTGATTGGAGATCAAATGAGATAGTTTGAAAATGCTTTGTAAACTCTGATGTGTATCAAAAACTATGTCGTTGTCATATATGAAAAGAGAAATTAATCAATCAGGGCCAGAACCTCCTATTAAAACTGTAGTTGTATCTAAACATTTATGATAAGGAGTTGAGGGTATGCTAAAGAAACTAATTTTTGGTTTATCAACTCTATTTTCAAGCTTGAAAACCTTGAAAAATTGTGGTGTTTTTCAACTGCTAAGTGATACCAGCCTCTGGAACACAGCATACTCTTTGGGCTCATCCTGATGTTGTTTCTAACTCTCGCAATTCTTACTTTGGCAAACTTACTAATGCAGTCAATGTAAAAAAGAAATACAAAGGAAAATGCAGTACAAGGAAAAATAATGAAATATTAAAGTCCAAAACATGTGTTTGCCTGAGGACAGGAAAGTTTAAATATGTAAAATCTAAACCTGCTAGAAGGCTTAACTATATTTTGTAGCATCACAAATCAATAGCTCCTAATATATTTTATGCATTTTCTTAAGTACTCTTTCAAAAAATAGTGCGATTTATCAACTGATGGTCAACTTTATGTAGAAAGTAAAATAAACTCATTACTTGTTTAAAGTAAAACATCAGATGTAATAATACTAAGAGGCTGTGTGAGATCATCCAGCCCCTCCTCTGCTTTTTGGCAGAACAACCCTAAGTATTAAAAAAACAAACTAAAAACCTTTGCCATAGTGTCCATTTCAACTCATAGCACCCCATAGGACAGAGTAGAACTACCCCATACAGTTTCTAAGGAGCAGCAGGTGGGTACGAGCTGTAGACCTTTAGGATAGCAGCCAAACATTTAACCACTATGACACCAGGGCTCCATTCTCTGAGTATACTCAAGATAAAATTATTTATTTACTGACTGGTGTATCCATTTCTACTTTGAAAGATTCCCATAGAGGTACATTCCACTCTTTCCATGGGATTCACCTCATATTCTGAGATCATTAAAAATGTAAGAATCTGCCTCGATTATTTCATTCTTTTATTTTACCTCAGTTTTACAATCCTAAATACAAAGTAAAGTATTATAATGACATGTGCAAAGAGCTGGAGATGGAAAACCAAAAGGGAAGAATACACTCGGCGTTTCTCAAGCTGAAAGAACTGAAGGAAAAATTCAAGCCTCGAGTTGCAATAGTGAAGGATTCCATGGGGAAAATATTAAACGATGCAGGAAGCATCAAAAGAAGATGGACGGAATACACAGAGTCATTATACCAAAAAGAATTAGTCGATATTCAACCATCTCAAGAGGTGGCATATGATCAGGAACCAATGATACTGAAGGAAGAAGTCCAAGCTGCTCTGAAGGCATTGGCGAAAAACAAGGCTCCAGGAATTCATGGAATATCAATTGAGATGTTTCAACAAACAGATGCAGCGCTGGAGGTGCTCCTCTATGCCAAGAGGTATGGAAGACAGCTTCCTGGCCAACTGACTGGAAGAGATCCATATTTATGCCTATTCCCAAGAAAGGTGATCCAACCTAATGTGGAAATTATAGAACAATATTTTTTTTAATCATTAATATCACACGCAAGCAAAATTTTGCTGAAGATCATTCAAAAACGGCTGCAGCAGTATATCGACAGGGAACTATCAGAAATTCAGGCTGGTTTCAGAAGAGGATGTGGAACCAGGGATGTCATTGCTGATGTCAGATGGATCCTGGCTGAAAGCAGAGAATACCAGAAGGATGTTTGCCTGTGTTTTATTGACTATGCAAAGACATTCGACTGTGTGGATCATAACAAACTATGGATAATGCAGTGAAGAATGGGAATCCCAGAACACTTAATTGTACTCATGAGGGACCTTTACATAGATCAAGAGGCAGCTGTTGGGACAGAACAAGGGGATACTGATTGGTTTAAAGTCAGGAAGCGTGTGCGTCAGGGTTGTATTCTTTCACCATACCTATTTAATCTGTATGCTGAACAAATAATCTGAGAAGCTGGACTATATGAAGAAGAACGGGGTATCAGGATTGGAGGAAGACTCATTAACAACCTGCGTTATGCAGATGACACAACCTTGCTGGCTGAAAGTGAAGAGGACTTGAAGCACTTACTAATGAAGATCAAAGACCACAGCCTTCAGTATGGATTACACCTCAACATAAAGGAAACAAAAATCCTCACAACTGGACGAATGAACAACATCATGATAAACAGAGAAAAGATTGAAGTTGTCAAGGATTTCATTTTACTTGGATCCACAATCAACAGCCATGGAAGCAGCAGTCAAGAAATCAAAAGACCCATTGCATTGGGCAAATGTGCTGCAAAGGACCTCTTCAAAGTGTTGAAGAGCAAAGATGTCACCCTTAAGACTAAGGTGCGCCTGACCCTAGCCATGGTATTTTCAATCGCGTCATATGCATGTGAAAGCTGGACAATGAATAAGGAAGACCGAAGAAGAGTTGACGCCTTTGAATTGTGGTGCTGGCGAAGAATATTGAATATACCATGGACTGCCAAAAGAATGAAAAAATCTGTCTTGGAAGAAGTGCGGCCAGAATGCTCCTTAGAGACAAGGATGGCGAGACTGCATCTTACATACTTTGGACATGTTGTCAGGAGGGATCAGTCATTGGAGAAGGACATCATGCTTGGCAGAGTACAGGGTCAGCAGAAAAGAGGAAGACCCTCAACAAGGTGGATTGACACAGTGGCTGCAACAATGAGCTCAAGCATAACGATTTTAAGGATGGCGCAGGACAGGGCAATGTTTTGTTCTGTTGTGCATAGGGTCGCTATGAGTCGGAACTGACTCCACAGCACCTAACAACAACAACAACAAATTAATGTTACCAAATTGGCAAGTTGTATAATAACAACCAAGTTTGTCTTATCTGTTCACCTAATTATCATTTATATTGCTCTTATATAACTAATATTTATATGGTACAGATTTTACTCTTGACAGTATATATGCATAGTCAAATCAAAATGCAATCTAAATAGGAATTAAAGGTAATAACAAAATGTTCACATTTGACTAAAGAAATTTCTTTAAGTTAAAGACAATATCTAACGCATGTTGATGTACATATTTTCACATTTAAAATCTTTCTATTTAGAGGTTGATAATAATTTTAATAATTTAAAATTTCATTTTTTGATTGATAGGTGGATGGTTTCTAAGGATTTTCTGAGTTTTAATGAAAATGAATTCAATAAAGACATTAAAAAATGGGAGTTTTGGGATTTGAAAACACCAAAAATGTCTGATTTTAATGACAGAAATATAGATAACTGGAAAAAAATCTTAATTTGACCAAAAATTGAAACAATTGAATAAATTTGTGAAATTAGTTTTAACTACCATATCACTATTAGCCTCCAAAATTGTGAGACAATAAATTCCTATTATTGAAATCTGTCCACTTGTGGTATTTTTGTTATGACAGCTCTAGGTAATTAAGGCCAATGGAAAGATCTGCTACAACATCGAATGGGAGTGTGCCATATTACTCTGGTAAACTGAGCTGAAACAAAAGGCAGAGAATGATTGAATTAATAAATCTGCCTATTATCTCTAGGTCAAGCCCTCTGTAACATGACAACCTGTGGATATTCGTTAACAATCATCATTCTATCATCAGGTCTTTTTTTGTTATGGCTCTTCTATTTCTTCCTATCTCTTTCCAATTTACTTGGTTTCTAGACTGTTCAGTCTTTCTGTAACTGTGACTACGTTCTAGTTTGTTAAGATCTCTTTCAAAATATACTGCAGAGAACTGAACCCAATAATTCCTCTCTAGATAGCACAGTGAAGATAAGCATTCCTATTTTTTTTCTTCAACTGAATGCTGTGCTTCTAGAAATATCCTTAGAGCTTCAGACACTCTTTTGTAATGTTGTAATAGCCACTGTTGATTCAGACTATGCTTATATCCAGCTACTGCTCCCAAGTCTTTTTATATACTTTCCTTAAGCCAAGATCACATAATGCACATTAGGAATAAATGTAGGAACTTACCTTTTTTTTTTTCCAGATTAATCTTTCTACAATACATTAGTTTGGCTTATTGAAATATTTTATTTTTCCTAAACATAGTTCTGACTACAAAAATAGTATTTGTGTGTTTTTGAAAACTTGACGTAATTAAAGAAATAATAAAATAATATCATCTTTGCTTAGAACAGTGATAAAAGTCATATTGCCTTATTGTAGACATTTCCACGTTTTGAGGCTCATATATTTACACAATTTTCTTAATAGATCACATACACTTATTATCTATTCTTTTAAATGTGACTGTTTTGATATATTCTGGGTACTATGTATGTTTAAGGAGCCCTGGTGGTGCACTGGTTAAGTGTTTGGCTCCTAGTTGAAAGGTTGGCAGTTTGAACCCACCCAGTGGCTCCAGCAGGAGGAATAACTGGTGATCTACTCCTTTAAAGATTACAACCCAGAAAACTCTACGGGGCAGTTCTGTTCTATCACACGGGGTCACTGTGGGTCAAAATTGACCCGACGGCACACAACGACAGTAACGATGTGTGTTTACCTCCCAATTTGTGTTATAATCAGCCCGTACTTTAAATGCACACCACCTTTAACTTACCAAATTTTAAGTTAAGAAATATTGAAGGAAGAAGATCAAATGTAGAAATTTGTAACACGTACTAGTGCCCTCTCTTCCAGGATAACACCACTCTGTTAATCAGCTCTCTCTGAATGCGGCTGTGCTTTCACGTAATTAAGTTATGAATTGTATTGGCACCTCTCAATAGGTTTCAACAACCAGCCTGTCATTTAGTAGTCTAGCGCTTAACTGTTTGTGCCACCGAAGAACTCCTAGCAATAAACATTCGAAAGCTGGGAAATTTTAAAAAAGGTATACCATTCACAATAGTATAAAAATAAATATTTAGGGATATATTTGAAAAAGATATTTAAGACCTATGTACTGAAAGCTGTAAAACAGTTTGATAAAAGGAAACTAAACAAGAGGTATGCTATGGTAATGGATCAGAAGACTCAATATTGTCTGTTCTCTCCAAATTAATCTACAGATTCAACCAAATGTCAATCAAAATCCCAGCAGAATTTTTGATAGATATTGAGAATCTTGTCATTAAATTCATACAAAAATACAAAGGGCTGTTGTTAGTTATTGTTGAGTTAATTCGGACTTCCGGTGACCCCATGTGTACAGAGTAGAACTGCTACATGAGGCTTTCAAGACTGTGACCTTTTGGAAGAAGATCACCAGGACTGTCTTCCAAGACACCTCTGGGTGGGCTGAAACTGCCAACCTTTTGCCTAGTAGCCAATTGCTTAACTGTTTGTGCCACACAGGGACTTCTTGCAAAGGACTAGAATAGCCCAAATACTTTAGGGAAAAAAATGAAAAAGGTATAGAACTTAAAATATTTTATTTCAAGATATTGTAAAGCCACAGAAATTGAGACACAGTGGCATTGCATCAAGATAAACAGAATAGATCAGTGGAACAGAATAAGGATTTCAGAAATAAACTCACACATATATGGTCTATTTGGTAAACGTATAAAGGCAATTCAGTGGAGAAAGAATAGTCTTTACAACAAACAGTACTGTAATGATTGAATATCTCTATGAAAAATAACTACATTTATTACTCTGTATTAAAAATTTAAGTCAAAATTGATCATAGATCTATAAAAATTCTAGAATAAGCCATAGGAAAAATTCCTTGTGAACCTGGAGCAGGGAACGTTTTCTTAGAAGTAACACTAAAAGCATGATTCATAAAAGAAAAAACATGATATATCCAACTTCATTGAAAGTAAAAATTTCTGTTCTTCAAACAGTATTGATAAGAGAATGAAAGAGAAGACAAAGACTGGAGTAAATATTAGCAAATCATATATCTGATAAAGGGCTTGTATCCAGAATATATAAAGAATTTGCAAACTCAATAATAAGAAAACAGACACTCAGTTAACAAAGATGGGCAAGCAATTTGAATAGACACCTTGTCAAAGAAGATATACCATATTTTTATGCAAATAATGCACAAGTTATAGTTTTTGCAAGCTGCACAACCCCTTGCATATTATTTTCATAAACATGCTATACCAATATTTTTTTAACATGTTGCTGACTTCAATTTCAACTTTTTTTTTTTCTGTCTAATTCATTTAATGTCACTGGGATAAAACTGGAAACCCTGGTGGCATAGTAATTAAGAGCTATGGCTGCTAACCAAAAGGTCAGCAGTTCCAATCCACCAGGTAGGTGCTCCTTAGAAACCTTATGGGGCAGTTCTACTCTGTCCTATAGGGTCATTATGAGTCAGAATCAACCCAACAGCAATGGGTTTGGTTTTTTAGGTTTGGGGATCAACTGATCTCATGAACACTTCATTTAAGGTAGGTATTTGCTTATTTGCTTAAACCAAATGCAACCAATGGTGAACTGAATGGGGTTGTGATGAGAAAGGGACATCATGTTGAAACCACAGTATGAATGCACAAAGAGCTAGAAATTAGTAAGAAATTATCCTAGGCCTACAAGAAAAGATGTTCATATTTTACCACTTTTGTAAATCTTAAACTGAAACATAATTTTTGATAATCAATGTCTTTGAAATCAACAAATAAAAGTCACCAGAAAAAATTGTGTTGTCGTCTTAAGATAGGCCATTATAGTTTATTTATTCATTATCATCATCAGTAGTTCTCATTCTTACAGAAAGTCCATCCTTTTCATGAATTTAGAAATTCAGGTGAAATCTGCCTTGAAATCTGGGATTCCTCTTTTACTTGCCAGAAGCTTCATTTTGGTCTGAACTGTGACAGTAGAGACGGATTGATTTTGTTCCCTTAGAAAACAAACCCACTCTTTCAAGTCGTTCTCCAACTTGGGCCATTTTGCTCTGGGCCCACGATGTGCGTGTTTTCGCAGATTCATTTTCTATAGCTCCTTTTTCTACTTTCTCCATTCACATATAATAGACTACTTTCCAATCTCAAACTCTTTGCTGTTGCTCTGTTGCTTATTTCTTCTGCCCTTGCAACAACTTTCAGTTTGAAGTTGATGGTGTAGGACTTGTGTTTAATTCCTGCCGTGATCCTAAAGGGGTCTAAGATTTATATTTAGAAACTAAAAAAAGTGCACTACAGAGTCAATAACTGGCTGGATCTAGTAAAAAAACTAACACACAAAAAGTAAACAACAAAAAATTCGTTGCCTTGAAGTCAACTTCAACTTATAGTGACTCTATAGCAAAGAGATAACAAAATTTAAACGTGAGGTGTATAAGAAGCAAGGGTCTTGTTATATGCTCGCAAGCATATGACTAAAGTGACTTATGATCATTGATCAAAGTCATTGGCGCTAATAAGACTATGAAATAAGCAGACTTACCATAACTTAATGGTTTCACTTAAGAAGATCTGGTAAGGTGTTTGCATTCAACTGTTGAGCCAAGAGCCATCATGCATCAGTTTTGCTTTGCTTACTCCTACAATTAAAAGCCAGAGTTGGAAGATGGCTGTAATAATTATGTCAATGCAGATTGAATTGAGTTTCCTATTGATAGCTGCTGTCATTGTTAGGCGCCGACGAGTCTGTTCTGGCTCATAGCGACCCTATATACAGCAGAACGAAACACTGTTCAGTCCTGTGCCATCCTCAGAATCATTGTTATGCTTGAGATCTTTGTTGCAGCCACTTTGTCCATCCATCTTGTTGAGGGTCTTCCTCTTTTTCGCTGACCCTCTACTTAACGAAGCATAATGTCCTTATCCAGAGACTGATCCCTCCTGACAACATGTCCAAAATATGTGAGACATCGTCTCGACATCCTTGCTTCTAAGGAACATCCTGGTTGTACTTCTTCCAAGACAGATTTGTTTGTTCTTTTGGTAGTCCATGGTATATTCAATATTCTTCACCAACACCACAATTCAAAGGCGTCAATTCCTCTTCAGTGTTACTTATTCATTGTCCAGCTTTCACATGCATATGAGGCAGTTGAAAACATCACAGCTCTGGAAAGGCACCCCTTAGTCCTCAAAGTGACATTTTTCCTTTCTAACACTTTAAAGAGGTCCTAGGCAGTAGATTTGCCCAATGCAATATGTCTTGATTTCTTCACTGTTGCTTCTGTGAGTGTTGACTGTGGATCCAAGTAAAATAAAATCCTTGACTTCGACCTTTTCTCCATTTATCATGATGTTGTTTTTGGTCCACTTGTGAGGATTTTTGTTTTCTTTATATTGAAGTATAATCCACACTGAATGCTGTGGTCTTTGATCTTTATTAGTAGGTGCTTCAAGTCCTCTTCACCTTGAGCAATGAAGGTTGTATCGTCCACATAACAGAGGTTATTAATACATCTTCCTCCAATCCTGATACCCCATTCTTCTTCATATAGTCCAGCTTCTCAGATTATTTGCTCAGCATACAGATTGAATAGGTATGGTGAAAGGATACAACGCTGATGCAAACCTTTCCTGACTTTAAACCACATAGTATCCCAGTTTTCGGTCTGAACAATTGCCTCTCCATCTGTGTACAGATTCCTCATGAGCACAACTAAGTGTTTTGGAATTTCCCACACAGTTGAATACCTCCACATAGTCAATAAAATTGAAAAAAAAAAAAAGGTTATTATTAAAAATCATGTCTAACTCTTTTGAGACCTAGGATATGACAGGAAAGGTTTTAAGTGCTTTATGTGCATTAATTCATATAATCATTAAAACAAATATTTGAGGAAGATTTTATAATTATCTCAAGTTTACAGTTAAGAAACTTGGAGAATTTGAAGAACTCATCCAAGTCAGTAAATGGTAGAGGTGGATTCGTATCTGTCTATAGAGCCTTGGTGGCACAGTGGTTATGAGGTACAACGGCTAACCAAAACATCAGCAGTTTGAATCAATCAGCTGCTGCTTGGAAACCCTGCAGGGCAATTCTACTCTGTTCTGTAGGGTTGCTTGGAATAGGAATCTACTGGACAGCAATGATTTTATGTTTGTTTTTTTTTTAATAGACTCCAAAGTACAAGTCTTAATCATTATAATACAATGTCCTATGTTGAAGAATTTTACATTTCAATACGTGATTCCTCTGGATTTTGGAGGATATTTTCATATTATTATTAAAATTCATTTAAGCATCTAAACCAAATTAGTAAATTGAGTAGTATTTTTTAAAGAGTCAGTAGGTCATGAAATCAATTTAGTGGGTATGTTGATAGTTAGGCTCCTCAACTATCAAAACCAGCTTCTGACTTTCCAATTTATTAGTATTCTCAAAGTATTTTAATTACAATCCAGATAAGGAATGATATTAAATTGCAAATCAGCATACAAATACATTCACATAAACACACCTACAATATACATATAAAATAGAAAAAAATTTTCATGGAAATAGTATCTTTGCTATGTTCTACTTTGTTCTATTTAATTAAAAATGCTGGTGGAGACTCACTAAACTGACTTCATGACCTAACTACTCTTTGAAAAATACTACTCAATTTACTAGTTTGGTTTAGACACAATTCAATTTTGGTGATAATAATAATAAAAAAAAAAACCCAAGCTTGAGTTAAGAAATAAAATTAACCACTCTACTCCATCCCCACGTAAATATTTAGATTAGCTAAAGACTCATTTTTTTAATAGTCCACATCCAAATTTTAAGACATTTCACAGTTGACACATTCATATAGGATTGGAAACCCTGGTGGTATGGTATAGTGGTTAAGTGATATGGCTGCTAACCAAAAGTTTAGCAGTTTGAATCCACCAGGAGCTCCTTGGAAACTCTATGGGGTGGTTCTACTCTGTCCTATAGGGTCGCTATGAGTTGGAATCGACTTGGCGGCAATGGGTTTGGTTTTATTTTATCCTAAATAGTACCAGATATTTATAACTTTATAATGAATAAAGATCTTTGAGAATTGGTAAATTGTGCCAGTCCCTGTTTTGATTGGTTCATTTACATTATTTTGTATGATCTTGACTACAGCTCAACAAGGTTGACAATAATAGTAATTTACCCTCAGACCACAACCCATTGCCCTGTAACCAATTCTGACTCATAGAGACCCTGTAGAACAGAGTAGAACTGTCCCATAGGGTTTCCAAGAAGCAGCTGGTGGATTTGAGCTGCTAATCTTTTGGTTAGCAGCTGAGCTCTTAACCACTGAGTCACTAGAGCTCCACTTACCCTCGAGGAAAGTTTCTTGCCCATTGTTACAGAGCTAATGACTGTAAGATATGGGATCTAAAGCCAGTCTCTATGACAATGCTAAGTACCTCTTATATACCACACACTGTCACATTCTAGTCGTTAAATGCTACTAGCAAAAGCTTAAACTCTCTGAGGAAAAGACAATCTAAACCATGGCCATGTCCATTTAGTGTTACTATTATGACAAAATAAAATACTTTTGCAGTTACTACCATTTTCTTATTTTATAGTTGAGAATTCTTGTGTGGATTATGTTTCATTCTTACCTCTAAGGGTTAAGGGTGTCTGGGCATTCTTTTTAAAAATAATCTTCTTCAAAAGATGATCTAGAGTTCTGGGAGTCATACATAATACTCTTGTCATTTCTAGAGCTTTCATTGCTTGTTCATTCCCCTGCTGAAATGTTTGCAGCTTAGACACAATTCCAAATGGACCCTTAAATGTCACCATAAATCTCATGCTTGGCAGGGGGATTGAGGAATATGCCAGGATTTTTTAAATACATTTATTTGAAGAGAGTGCTTAGCCTCTGATCAACTGTTATAAGAATAGAAGAGAAAATAGCAGTGTTTTAAAAAAGAAAGAGGTGTAATTCCTCTCCTTTAGGAAAGGTGACTAAGGTTGTTATGGGGAGGAGGGTGAGATTGAGGAGCCCAGAGGAGAACAACAGCTGTTCACATGTGGGTTTTTTGCAAAGAAAGGCAACAGAAAACCACCATGAAGAAAAAAAAAAATCACTGAATTTAGATCGTCATTTTGGTGACATGACTCTATCAGACAGGAATAAGCAGCAGACTTCTCTTTAGGGAGGGAGGCCCCTTGGTATCTCAACAAGCAGGAGACCCAACATTAGAAGACATGGATTCAAACCCAGTTCTCTTTCTTTACCAGCCTTATGATCTTAGAAACATGATGTACACACTCTGAATATCAGTACGATGATAATAACTTTCCTACCTCACATGATCTAAGGAGATACTATACTGCATGTGAAAACACAAGGCAGTAAAAGACTATCTAAATGCTAATTGTTAATATATTTAAAATGGGTATCTGTATGGAATGATAACATATTTTTACTTTTCTCATAGCTTGAACACATGTGAATTAAATGTTGGACTCTAGATCAGTATTTAAATTTACAAGGTGGAAGCTGGCCTTTATTCTTTAATATAACTTTTTAATCTCGTTTAAAATTTTACAAATTTGCATCAAATAATTGCATATTTTCATAGAGATTAATGACAAAACTAGTTTTTTTTTTCCTCTAGTCATTGTTACAACATATAAATTGGAACTATTGGATTCTCTATGGAGAAGGATAGAAAGACACTGATGAGCAGCCAAAGATTAGTTTGGTTGTATGACTAAAGCTCAGTTCTTATTCTGGATCTTTGGGCACTTAGAAATGTATTATGGCATTTCTGAAATTTGTTTTATACCCATAAATTAAGATGATAGTCTTCCTATCTCAAAGGGATTCAGGTACAGTAAAGAATGCTTCACAAACAAGTGCCTTAACTAAGGCTTGGAGGTATTTGTCCATTGTTCAAAGAACATTTATTAATTGTTTACTGCATAATAAACCCTGAAGTTTTTCTCATTTATTAAAAAGTTTGACTTTATTGGTGGTTACTGATATATTTTACAACTGATTTCCTTCCTCCTTAGGGATTGCAAGAATCACAATCTTTACATAGAATGTGGCAGTGTATACTATATAAGAGGTACTTAGCATTATCATAGAGACTGGCTTTAGATCCTATATCTTACAGTCATTAGCTCTGTAACAACAGGAAAGTAACTTAATCAGTCTAAATATCAGTTTCCTTGAGGGTAAGTAGAGCTCGAGTGACTCAATGGTTAAGAGCTTGGCTGCTAACCAAAAGATTAGCAGCTCAAATCCACCAACTGCTCCTTGGAAACCCTATGGGACAGTTCTACTCTGTTCTATAGGGTCTCTATGAGTCAGAATTGGTTACAGGGCAATGGGTTGTGGTCTGAGGGTAAATTAGTATTATCGTCAACCTTGCTGAGCTGTAATGAAGATCATACAAAATAATGTAAATGAACCAATCAAAACAGGGACTGGCACAATTTATCAATGCTCAAAGATCTTTATTCATTATAAAGTTATAAATATCTGGTACTATTTCGGATAAAAAAAACCAAACCAGAAACAAGAGCCTTCACATGAACAGATATATGCACACCCATGTTTATTGCAGCTCTGTTTACAATAGCAAAAAGCTGGAAGCAACCAAGGTGTCCATCAACGGATGAATGGGTAAATAAATTGTGGTATATTCACACAATGGAATACTACGCATCGATAAAGAACAGTGACGAATCTGTCAAACATTTCATAACATGGAGGAACCTGGAAGGCATTATGCTCAGCGAAATGAGTCAGAGGCAAAAGGACAAATATTGTATAAGACCACTATTATAAGATCTTGAGAAATAGTAAAAACTGAGAAGAACACATACTTTTGTGGTTACGAGGGGGGGGAGGGAGGGAGGAAGAGTGTTTTTTATTGATTAATTAGTAGATAAGAACTGCTTTAGGTGAAGGGAAAGACAACACTCAATACATGGAAGGTCAGCTCAATTGGACTGGACCAAAAGCAAAGAAGTTTCCGGGATAAAATGAATGCTTCAAAGGTCAGCGGAGCAAGGGCAGGGGTATGGGGACCATGGTTTGCGGGGACTTCTAAGTCAATTGGCAAAATAATTCTATTATGAAAACATTCTGCATCCCACTTTGAAATGTGGCGTCTGGGGTCCTAAATGCTAACAAGCGGCCATCTAAGATGCATCAATTGGTCTCAACTCACCTGGATCAAAGGAGAATGAAGAACACCAAGGTCACACGACAACTAAGAGTCCAAGAGACAGAAAGGGCCACATGAACCAGAGACCTACATCATCCTGAGACCAGAAGAACTAGTTGGTGCCCGGCCACAATCGATGACTGCCCTGACAGGGAGCACAACACAGAACCCCTGAGGGAGCAGGAGATCAGTGGGATGCAGACACCAAATTCTCACAAAAAGACCATACTTAATGGTCTGACTGAGACTAGAGGAATCCTGGCGGTCATGGTCCCCAAACCTTCTGTTGGTCCAGGACAGGAACCATCCCCGAAGACAACTCATCAGACGTGAAAGGGACTGGACAGTGGGTGGGAGAGAGATGCTGATGAAGAGTGAGCTAATTATATCAGGTGGACACTTGAGATTGTGTTGGCATCTCCTGTCTGGAGGGGGGATGGGAGGATAGAGAGAGTGGGAAGCTGGCAAAATTGTCACGAAAGGAGAGACTGGAAGGGCTGACTCATTAGGGGGAGAGCAAGTGGGAGTACGGAGTAAGATGTACGTAAACTTATATGTGACAGACTGACTTGATTTGTAAACGTTCACTTGAAGCTCAATAAAAGTTAATTAAAAAAAAAAAAAAAACCCATTGCTGCCGAGTCAATTCCGACTCATAGCCACCCTACAGGATAGAGTAGAACTGCCCCATAGAGTTTCCAAGGAGCACCTGGGGGATTCATACTGCCGACCCTTTGGTCAGCATCTGTAGCACTTAACCACTACGCCACCAGGGTTTCTGTGAGCTACTTAGTTTTACTAAATTTAGTCTGTAAAAGCATAGTATAAAAATCAAAGGTATGCATCTTTATATCTTATATTTTGATCTTTTGTTGTTAGCAATAATAGTCATCATAATAAAACTAATAAACTTACTTAATTCTCATAACTTATTGGGGGGGTACTACTATTATACCTAATTATACATGAGGTGCAGCCATGTTAGGTATCTTGCCCATCCTTATGCAGTTAGTACATGGTGGTGGCAAGATTCAATTCCAGGTGTTCAGGTCCCAAAACCAGGGGTGGATTATCCAATAGGCAAGGTAAGCATAGTGCTTGTTTACCAGATCATCCATAGTGAACAATTTCACATTTTTTCACCACATCAAAGATTCTGCCTCTAGGTATGGCTGGCATATGTCTTTCTCCCAACTCTGCAGCACCTTCCTACAAAATCAAAGCCTCTTTAAAAATTTATGATCCCCGACAGAGGTGGATGACCCAGTAAGCAAGGTAAGCACAGGCTTACTTGTGCTTAGTTATTTATCTGTAGTGAAGTTGTTCACTACAGATGATCTGGTAAGCAAAGTAAGCACCATACTTACCTTACCTATTGAAAACTCACAGGTTTAACCACTATCCAACACTGCCTTTATATTCAAAATTCTGAAGCAATTTATTTTAGAAAAGTTATATTAATTTTCCATGGTTTCTGCTACCAGAGCCAGGCAGTACAGAAAAAAAAAAAAAAAAAGGTTCCAGTAGTGGATGATAAAAAATACATGAGTTTCCTCTTACTACAATAACTACCTAAGTGTTCTCTGCTCCCTTTCACCATAGTATGTATTATCAAGCCAAGAGCTATCTCTGACCTTCCTTGCTCTTAAACATATTTCTCAGAATATTCTTTTCTTTTCTTTTACTCTCCTTTTAAAATTTATATACTAAATTTTATTGTATACATGTGAATGTGTTGTTGAGTGGTGATGGGGGAATGCAAAGTGTGATTTATCCTGGAACCTGCCCTCTTCTAGGGAGGGTGATTTTTGAACAAGCTCTACTGCTTCATTCCAGAATTTTTGGGGTCTTCTCTACCACTACGGTCTGCTTTTTGCATTTCTAAAATTAATCAAGTCAAGAGCTAAGTAGCTGTGCATAAAGGTTCTGTTACCAAGGTCAGCATTTTGAATGTACGTTCCTCAAAGACTGTGAGAAGCCCTAGAATCCCTACTAAAGCACGGTTCCTTTCATTTGGTAATGATTTTTCAAGCAGCATAGATTTTTCCCGTTTTTAGAGGCCAGGTTTAGATTAGACGCCAGTCATTAGTGTCTAGAGATGTCGTCACTATCAAATTAAGTAGTCTTTTTCCCAAAGGAAAGCTTTGGAATAAAGATACTGGTACAGACTTGAGAATTGTGCACTGAGGAAAGCAAATATAGTCTCCAGTGAGAAAATGTAAGGACAAATACAGAAGAACAAGCAATAGTTTCTTGAAAATTTTGATTTCAGGGTTGTCTAAATTACGTTTAAACATGGTCACAGAGTAATACTTGGAGGCTGAGAAACAAAAACATGTCAGAGAGAGTATGTAGGAATAGCTATTTTGACAAGAATAGCATTATAAATGTTCAAAATCATGTTAACTTGTATTCAAGGAAATAGGTCTCGGACTCTTTAGGGCTTTAATGTTGTGTGTGTATGTGTACATGCGCTCAATGCACTCAGGTGCGCACGTGTTTATTTAGTAATATATTATGGTGTTTTAGGTGAAAGTTTACACAGCAAATTAGGTTCCCATTAACAATTTTTATACAGATTGTTCAGTGAATTGGTTACAATTTTCACAATGTGTCAGCATTGTCATTATTTTCATTCCATTTGTTCTGTTTCCACTGATCTAGCCTCCCTTCCCCTTCTTGCCTTCTTAACTTCGCTTTTGGGTAAATGTTGATTGTTTGGACTCGTATGCTTGATTGCTTAAGGGAACACATTACTCACGTGTGACTTTATTTGTTCTACAAGCCAACCTATTATTTGGCCTAAAGGAGATCTCTAGAAATAGCTTCAGTTTCAAGTTCAAAGGGAGCCCTTGTGACATAGTGGTTAAGAGCTGTGACTGCTAACCAAAAGGTCAGCAGTTTGAATCCACTATCCACTCCTTGGAAGCCCCATGGGGCAGTTCAATTCTGTCCTGTTGGGTCACTATGAGTTGGAATCAACCCTACGGCAATGTTTTTTTTGTTTTTCTTTCCAAGTTCAAAGGGTATCTTAGGGTGACAATCTTGGAAGTTCCTCTAGTCTCTATTGGTCTAGTAGGTCTGGCCTTGTGCAAGTGTTTTTTTGTTTTTTATTTGAGGTCAGGGTGTTTTCTCTCATTAGATATGACTACCGAGAAATATGTAAGTAACTTGCAACATTAAATTTAATTTTTGCTTAGTACAAGAGTTTTGCTGAGTTGGTCACATAACTTAAAATCCATTGATTTTTCTGACAGCTTCTCAGTCAGTATGAATCATGTTAGATATATCCGGGTGAAGGAAATGCAGACAATTAATTATGTCATGTCCCATTGTAGACGTAGCATGTTAAACATATTTACATCACCCAGAAATTGTTTACTTTTGGTTGAGCCCCCTTTTATTTGCCTGTGGAGCAAATAAATATTTGCTCTGAGAACCCACACGACTCAGAATCTTTGGATCAGTGGTGGTCATTCACCTCCTTTAACTGATCCAACAGCATGTGGTGTTTCTCCTGAGAGTTCAGTGACCTCTGGAACAGGTTGTGAGCACCAGGATTTGTCTGTTGTTTATGCTGAAATAGCTTGGTGTAGTTCTGAATCTAAGGATTGCTTTTTTTTTTTTTTGATATTCAAATAAATCTTCTAAGCACTTGTAACATAAAATTTTCTTTTAAATTTTCATGAGTATTCTCAAATAAAGTTGGTAATATTTTTGAAAATTAAATATCCAACCCAGATCAATACTCTGTGAAGCTCTATACATCTTCATTTTTAAACAAATTTGAGATTTTTTTTATTTCTCCCCCAAAGGTATTATTGACACAGTTGGAAAACCAGTTAGGTTTTATACTCTACCTCAGTGTTCCTCAAAATGCATCCATAAAACAGAACTTCAGTTCTGTGATTTAAATTATATTGTTGTTGTTGTTAGGTGCCATCCAGTCCATTCTGACTCATAGCTACTGTATATACAACAGGACAAAACACTGCCCGATCCCACACCATCCTCACAATTATTGCTATGTTTGAGCCCATTGTTACAGCCACTGTGTCAGTCCAGCTCTTGAGGGGCCTCATTCCTTTTGCTTATTCTCTACTTTACCAAGCATGATGGCCTTCTCCAAGGACTGGTCCCTTCTGACAACATGTCTGAAGTATGGAGACCATGTCTCCCCATCCTTGCTTCTAAGGAGCATTCCTGCTGTATTTCTTCCAAGACAGATTTGTTCACGCTTTTGGCAGTCCACGTTATATACAATATTCCTCGCCAACACCATAATTCAGAGACATCAATTCTTCTTCAGTCTTCTTTATTCACTGTTTAGCTTTCACATGTATGTGAAGTGACTGAAAATACCATGGCTTGGGCCAGGCACACTTTAGTCCTCAAAGTGATATCTTTGCTTTTTAATACTTACAAGAAGCTTTTTGCAGCAGACTTACCCAATGCAATATGTCCTTTGATTTCTTTACTGCTGCTTCCATGGGCATTGATTCCAGTTCCAAGTAAAATAAAATTCTTGATTACTTCAATATTTTCTCTTTTTATCATGATGTTGCTTATTGGTCCGGTTGTGGAGATTTTTTTCTTTATGTTGAGGTGCAATCCATAATTGATTTTCATCAGAAAGTGCCTCATAGCATTCAGCAAGCATATCACAGGTTGTTGATGAGCCTCCCAGAAATCCTGATGCTGCTTTCTTCTTCATACAGTCCAGCTTCTTAGATTTTTTGGTCAGCAGAGAGACTGAATAAGTATGTTTAAAGGACATAACCCTGATGCACACCTTTCTAAATTTTAAACCACCCAGTATCCTCTTATTCTGTTGGAACAATTGCCTCTTGGTCTGTGTGTAGGTTCCACATGGTGTCAATTAAGTATTCTAGAATTCCCATTCTTAGCGATATTATCCATAACTTGTTATGATCCACACAGTCGAATGCCTTTGCATAGTCATTAAAACACAGGTAAACATCTTTCTGGTATTCTCTGCTTTCAGCCAGGATCCATCTGACATCAGCAATGATATCCCTCATTTCACATCCTCTTCTGAATCCAGCTCTAATTTCTAGCAGTTGACTGTCAACATACTGCTACAGCTGCTTTTGAATGATCTTCAGCAAAATTTTACTTGTATGTCATATTCATGATATTGTTCAATAATTTCTGCATTCTGCTGCATCACCTTTCTTTGGAATGGGCACGGAATATGGATCCCTTCCAGCTGGTTGAACAGGTAGTTGTTTTCCAAATTTCTTAGCATAAAGGAGTGAGCGCTTCCAGCACTGCATCCTTTTGTTGAAACATCTCAATTGGTATTCCATCGACTTCTGGAGCCTTGTTTTTCGCCAGTGCCTTCAGTGCAACCTGGACTTCTTCCTTCAGTACCAGTTGTTCTTGATCACATGCTACCTCCTGAAATGGTAGAACGTCGACCAATTCTTTTTGGTACAGTGATTCTGTGTATTTCTTCCATCTTGTTTTGATGTTTCCTGCATCATTTAATATTTTGCAATAGAATTCTTCAGTATTGCAACTTGATGCTTAAATTTTTCTATATTTCTTTCAGCTTGAGAAATGCTGAGCATGTTCTTCCCTTTTGGTTTTCTAACTCCAGGTCTTTGCACATTTCATTGTCATACTCTGCTTTCTCAAGCCACCCTTTGAGATATTATGTTCAGCTCTTTTACTTCATCATTTTTTTCCATTTGCTTTAGCTGCTTGATCTACATACAAGAGTAAGTTTCAGAGTCTCTTCTGACATTCATTTTGGTCTTTTCTTTCTTTCCTGTCTTTTTAATGACCTTTTGCTTTCTTCATGTATCATGTCCTTGATGTCATCCTACATGTCCTTGATGAATCCTCATCTGGTATTCATTCATTAGTATCCCATGCATCAAATCTATTATTGAGATGGTCTCTAAATTCAGGTGGGATATGCTCAAGTTTGTACTTTGGCTCTAGTGGACTTGTTTTAATTTTCTTCACCTTCAACTTCAACTTAAATTTAAATTATAGGCTTTTAACTTTTTTTTTTTTTTTAACTGTTGTTACATCAAATAATTTTTTTTGTAACCAATGCCGTTGGGAGATGTTGAGTCATACACAGCTGAATAAGTTTTATCATATAATTTACCAGATGCTTTAACAATAATTATAATTGTAATGACATAACATTAATTAATTACAGTATTGTGCACACACTATTTGTACTGTTCTAGTGCCCAATAACCCCAAAAAGTAAGTATTGTTATTATCCTTATTGTTATGGATGAGAATCTGAAGCACTAAGAGGACAAAAAACTACTCAAAATAAAACAGGTATTAAGTAGCAGAACCTGGATTCAAACATAGAAAATATGACTCCAGAGCCCTTTCCCTTAAACAAATAAACTGTACTCTCTCAGATATCTTTATTGTGTTAATGTGACTTTTAACTCAGAGAGAGAATATAATATTTAACTGTAGGATTCATTTCCGACTGAAATCTGGAAGGACTAATATTCCTTACATCACCTTTGGGAAATGATGGTTTATGAACAATATTAATTCTTCAGATGTTTGTGAATAAATATGTCAATTTGTGGATCTCCTCATCTCTTATACAAAGAGTAGAGATCACATATCTCTTATACAAAGAGTAGAGATCACATACTTTTATCAAGTGGATGATGCTTTTTGTTAGATACCTGTACAGCCATTATCAATTTAATATCATTTCCAATGTTGAAGAAGAACCAGAGAAATTGCTATATGAGGCTTATATAGTTGTTGTTGAGTTGATTCCAATTGACGGTGAGCCCATTCCATGTGCTTCCGAAGTAGGACTGTGCTTCATTGGGTTCCCAATGAGTGTGATTGTTTTGAGAAGTAGATCACTAGACCTTTCTTCTGAGATTCCTTTGGGTGGACTCAAACCTTCAAACTTTTGGTTAATAGCTGAGTGTGTTAACCATTTGCACCACTGAGGGACTGCTTATAGCTTCACTGAAATATTCCAGCTAAAGATGTTGTAATTGTTATCAGTCGTTTCAATTTTACTGGTTTCTATACATTGAAGGTTATCTTTCTTATTAGTATTTTACTAATATTCTACAAAGCTTCTCTTTTTTCCTTTCTATCTATGTGTCCGCATGAGACCAAGCTGTTGTTTAATTTTACACACACACACGTTTACACACACAAATATAGAAACGTATTTGGTGAAATAAGTCATGTCAGTGCTTTACTATAAAAAAAAAATTTTACTATATAGCCTATTTATTATCAATTTTTTTCATTTTTTAACTTTAAAACCCCCAATTCATCTAATGCAAAAGTAAAGAGTTATTTTTCAAAGTCTGTGTAAAAGTAAAATTAATCTAGATGCTGACTGGACTCACAATAAACTGAGTGGACTTAGGCTGGGAGCAAGGAGTAGGCGTGAAGATAGTGGTAGGAAAGACAAAAGGGAAAAATTATAGCTTTTAGAAACATAATGCAGTCTTGAAAAATATATGGACTCATTCTATATAAATTGTAAAATTAAATATATGGTTCTATTTATACTGAGATTATAAACATCTTCTACGAAGATGGCAAAGAAAAGTGATGAACACTTCGGTGAATTTAATAAATAACGATACATCTATCAGGACTTCGCTGCCAGCTGGAGTTCTGCAGGGCCAATTGCATTTGATCTACAGATTCATCAGATATTTAGAAAACATCCATTCTATGCGGGGAAATCCTTGCTGCACTAAGGATGCAGTGAGAAACATGGCTGACAAGATTTCTATCCTCAAGAAACTTACATTTCTAGGAGAAAAAGACAGATATTAAAAAAATGCCAGTACTTTGTTCAGGTTTCAATTATTCAGTAAATTCAGACATTTTTCAGGGACTATTACATTACATCCAAAAAAAAAAACCAAATCAAACCCTATTCCAGCTCATAGCGATTCCATAGGACAGAGTAGAGCTGCCCCATAGAGTTTCCAAGGAGCACCTGGCGGATTCGAACTGGCGACCTTTTGGTTAGCAGCTGTAGCACTTAACCACTACGCCACCAGAGTTTCCTTACTTTACATAGATGCTGATAATATGCAAACAACATGAAAACAGATTTCTCTTTACTTGGAAATTTCTCGGTGGCTATATAATTTCCGAAGTCCCCGTCCGTTTGTTTCTCTCCTTTCTCTGCTTGATTTCTTTGCTGCCACATAGTTCTTCTCATTTTTTTCCAGAGTACATAGAAGATGTTAAACGCCAGTCATTAGTGTTTTACTACCCAGAGAATTGTGCCTTGGTTTATAACATTTTAGCTCATTGAAACTAAAACATATCCATGTTCCCCATATTTTAGCATTTTTACAGCTGTGTATGAAGTGATTTTCTAACGGTAGGTGGGCACAAACCCGATAGGATGAGGAAGAGCTTTGTGTGGAGTAGGAAAAGAAAAGCTTTCCTCCTAAGAACTTGGCTACTAAACAAAAAGTCAGCAGTTCGAATCCACCAGCTGCTCCTTGGAAACTCTATGGGGCAGTTCTATTCTGTCCTGTGGGGTTGCTAGGAGTTGGAATGGACTCAGTGACAGTGGGTTCCTACAAGGGGAGGTTTCAGTGCTCCACAGTCATGTGACACCAGGTAACACTCCCATTACTGCCTAGTTAAGGTGGAAGTAAGAACCTAAATCAGCAAGCTGTGAACAGGCCCTCATTAAGAAAAAAAAACAAACAGTAAAATTACGTGATAGGCCTCTGCTCTTGCTTGTCCAGTGTTTTCTCAGTCGTCTCTGTGCTGTACTGGAGAATACAGAAAATCAGATGGACTCTATTACTGCACTGGAGATTGCCAAAGAGGAATTAGCGCTTCCTTTTTTACTTTGTAGTCCTGGGAGGCACTCAGGAGGCAGATCTGGAAAAAAAAAAAAAAAACAAACGCCAAATGGCTTCTAGCAGAGATGCTCCTAATTATTCAATTGTCACAAGAAGAAACAATTTAAAGGTGATTGTCACTACGATTCCATAAGTCCATCTGTTGTTTGGGCTTTGTGTGTGTGATGCGGGTCCCATGACTTCAGTTATAGTCCCTGGAACCTCTAAACCTATAACACAGCCCAACTGCATGGCTGTATCCATTGAAAGCTGTGCCTTGCAAACTTTTTTTCCCCAAAAACTGTATGTACAGAGAGAAAGGGGAGGGGGAAGAGAGGAGAATGAAGATAAAGCAATTTGTATCAGTGAAAACATGAAATAAAAGGGTTATGGATAATAGTTGCAATCTTACGTTAGCCTCAGCAGCACAATCATTTCTTATCACTTCATTTGCATAGTACTAAGAAAATCCTGAATCAGGCAGATATGTAGTAGTAAATGATAATCTTTTTTTTTTTTTTAATCAATTTACTCTGCTGCTTCAGGACATCCCTCTCTAAAATTACCTGGAAACTGTAAAGAGAAGTAATAGGAAATATTTGTGTCAAACTTTAACACTATTGGTGACTGTTTGCATTCAATATCAAAATTAAAAATGTCATTCAAGAAGCACCCAAAATGCAGTAAGAACTAAAACTGTGCACAATCAAATATCAGCCTGGGGTGGCACATTACATGTTCACATGGCATTGTGCAGTTGACCCACTGGGCCAAGATGAAACACATGCTGAGCAGATGAGTCTGATTCTTGCCTGGCATTTACCTGACAGCAGTGCACGTGCATTATAGTGGTGCCCTCAGTAACAGAAGAAACTACAACTTTCTAATGAATAACCTTGGCAGTTGTTTTAGTTTCCTAAGACTGCCATTAACAAAGTATCACTAATGGGTGGTTTATAAGAACAGAAATTTATTGTCTCACAGTTTTGGAGCTAACAGTCCAAATTCAGGGTGTTGGCAAAACCATGTTTTCTCTGAAGGCTGTAGAAGGAGATCTTTTATTGCCTCTCAGCTTCTGGTAGCCCCAGGTGTTTCTTGGCATGTAAGTGCCTCATCACATGGCCATTTTTCCTCTGTGTGTCTCTCCACGTCTGTTCCTCTCTTTTATAAGGAGTCACTCAGGTTGGATTAGGACCCACTCTACGCCATTATGACTTCATGTTCTCTTAATTGACAACACCGTCAAGACCCTACTTCCCAACAACGTTCATTCACAGATACTGTGGGTTAGGACCTCAACATATCTTTTTGTGGACACAATTTAATACATAACAGCTGTAATAATAATAATTACTATAATTAATGAATCTTTGCTGTTCACTTACCCTGTGCCCAGTCCTGGGTTAAATATTTTACACGTATTTTCAATTTAGTCCCCCAAACAACTCCATGAGATAGTTTTTTTTTTATCATTATCCACATATCTAGATGAAGAAATAGAGAGTTAGATGAAGCATTTGCTCTTTGTTACGCAGTGGTGTACTAAGTGGTGTAAGTGGCGCCCTCCTTCTTGGCTGATGCTTTAACCACTCGTTGTTAAACTGCTATTATCAATTTGCATGTTTATCACTTCAAACAGTAGGCAACTTATCTGCATGTGTACTTCAAAACGCTATTTCAAAAAATGCTAGATGCATTTAAAAGTTGAAAACTAAACCTATTTGTGTCTCATATCCAGTGTATGTTCACTTTCTTTTAGCTAATGTGACTGAAGAGCAGCATCCAGGATAGCTTGTTTATGCAAATAATTATTGTTCCTACATCTGGAATGAACAGCTAAGTTCTGTTTTTATTCAAGAAGCCTTTACTGAGTGCCTATTACATTCATGACAATATGAAAAGATGAGTTAGACACAAATCAATCATGCAGAATCTGACAGTTCAGTAAGGGAGATAACATAAACATAAAACAATTTGGAAAACAGGTATAAAAAGGGAAGTACAAATAAAATGCTGCAGAATTTTAGAAGAGTAAAATATTCTTTTCATGTGAGAGGATTTAGAGATGTTTTGATGGGGAAAGAGAGGGCATTTGAGTTCAGCCTTAATAGTGGACTAGATTTAGAGGCAAACATGGGAGGGCCTTCTGTGCAATAGTAGCATAGGTGAAGATGTGGGATCTGGACAGTGTGACTCATTTATGAATGTAACAATGTTAAAAACAGCCACCACTCCTTGAGAAACAAGATGCCCTAGACTGTGCTATGCACTATACATACATCATTTCCAAATTTCACATTAGCCTTGTCAGGTAGAAATTGAAGATGTGGACATTTGGGCTCAGGGAGCTAAAGAGACTTGCCCATGGTAGTAAATTCTTAGTGTTAGAGTCTGTATTTAAACTCTGATTGGCTTGCTAAACTGCAGTGTTACTACAAACTACAGAAAAGTAATTTTACTTATTGTAGATAGAGTGGGTAAAGAGGGGTACTAGTTACCTAGTGCTGCCATAACAGGAATGCCACAAGTGGGGGGCTTTAAAGAACAGAAATTTATTTTCTCACCATTTTAGGGGCTACAAAACTCATAGCGGCTACAAGTCCTAATTTTAGGGGCTACAAGTCCTAATTCAGGGCATGACTCTAAGGGGAGTTCCTTACTTGTCAGACTTACGAATATGATACAGAAATAATCCAGAAAATAGAAGGCCAGGTAATAAAATGACCATAACAAATGCTGGGCTTTGTGCTTTTTAAAATCTGAGCAACTTAATCCTTCAAATTACCCTTTGCATGTAAAAAGTGAATTCTGAATACCATTCAACAGACAGAGCAAGAGCCATGTAAAATAAATATATAAATAAATAAATATTCTCCATGTCTTATATTCTACTGACCAGGTGGTAAAGACTTTCTGTCTTCATTTCTGAACAGAAGAAAATAAATACATTGACAACTGCTAAGAAAGAAAAAGAAGAGGATTGGATGATGCTAATGGCAAGAACACTGAGCACAAAATCAGGCCATGAAGGCTTTATTCTTGCTAAGAATGGTTTCCAAATTTAATTACAAGCTTTCTTGAAGGAAAGTGAAGAGAAGAAAACTACCAGCTTTGGAACACATTCACTAGAAAACAACATCATGTCTGGTAAAATAGAGAGCCAACGAAAATGAGGAAAACCCTCAACAAGATGCACTGACACAATAGCCATAACAACGGGCTCAAACATACCCATGATCATGGAGACAGCACAGAGCTGAGCAAGGGTTTGTTCTACTGCACATGAGGTCGCCATAAGTCAGGGCTGACTCGACAGCAACTAACAGCATGCAATGCATGGTGACCAAAAGATAAAAACCTTGCTGCTTAGGAAAAGCCCAACTATCACTTATATAATGTTCAGAAAATTTTCTCACAGGAGTCCTCATAGAAAGGATATCGTATAACTTAACAAATATCTTAACACCATTATTACATAGGAAATTGCCCCTTTACATCTGAGTCAGATGATATTAAAATCTTATTAAGTAAGACCTTTTCTTGGTCTACCTCAAGGACACTTAGTGGGCCAGCAACCACTGGGCACGTTGATCTTGAGAGTGAATATAAGATGACTGGGAAACATATGAGCTCAAAACCCTGAAATTTCATAGCTGAGACAGATAGCATAATTTTGTTGTGACTGCAGCCGTGCCAGCACAAGGCTTTTGACTCTATTATGAAGGAAAAAAAAAATCTCATAACAATGACAAATGCTACTGGTAAGAATATCTTTATTTAGTCCTTAGTGATAAAAGATCTTAATGTGCCAAATCTAGAGATTCCACAGAATTTTTTGAACACAGCAGGGTTCGTTACTTTGTTTTGTTTTATAATAGGATGAAATGAAGGAGCAGGCTGTCTAGTATTTTAAGCACACAGCCAGCCTGGCTCCAAGTGCTCTAGTTTCTTATCAAGAGTCCTCACTCCTTTCTTCCTTCCTTACTTCCCTCCCTTCCTTCCTTCTGTTTTCTTTTCCTTCACATATTAATTCATTTAAAATGCTTTAAATGCTTAGCTTGTGCCAAGTGAGTCTTCACAGGAGGAAAATAAGCAATTAGAATAGCATGTATTATGAGACAAAAACACAATTATATTTTGAGAAAGGATGGGAAGTGGGATTTTCTAGCTCTTCCTGGGGCTATCAAGGAAGATATAACAGATGCATTTTCAAAGATAAATAATGGCTCACCAAAAAAATCAGATGGAAGAAGAAACAGGATGCAATTACTCAAAAGGATTGAGCAAGCATATGATGCACTGGGAGCTGCAAGTATTTTAAGTGACTGGAGGACAAGAGACATATGAGTGGGTTGAAAAGATGAAGCATCGTTTACATGTTACTGACCCCCAAATTTGGCTTGTTGATCTGGGTGATAAAAGTGTTTAAAACAAGGTATTGACATAATTACACTTGTATTTCAAGTGACAGAAGTGTGGAGAGGAATTAGAGGGGTCAGTGGTGGAGAAGGAAATTCAAATAACAGGCAACCATAGAAAAAACAGCATGATAGAATGCAACGGGAATGGGCTTTAAGGTAAACACTTAAGTACAAGTCCTAGCAGACAAAAATAATACTAAGGTTGGTATGGCACCTCAGAAATTATAAAATCTCTTATATACTTTAACTTATTTAATTTAATCATTCGACTATGTTTAAGGGGCTCTCAGCATCTCGGGAATGTCTCAGAACTCACCTTGTATAACATGAATATCAAAAATGGGCGGGCTTAAGGAACAGAAATCTATTTTCTCACAGTTTCTGGCATCTGAAGGTCTGAATCAGAGTAGTGTGGCATGTTGATTCCTTCCTTGACAGTAGCCCTGAGCATTCCTTTGTTCCTTAGAGATCCTCGTGTGATGCTGTGTTCCCCAGTATGTGCATGCTTCTATGTCTAATCTGTAATCTGTAACTCAGAAGTTATTAGTTTCAGGACACACCCTACAATAATATGGCTTCGTGAACATAACAAAGAAACTCCCATTTCTAAACAGAACTACATCCACAGGTATAGTGGTTAGTATTCCAACATATATTTTGGAGGTACACAATTCAATCCATAGCACCTGCTGTTGCCTTCAAAGTACTGTGACATGCTATAGTCCAACAAGAAAATCTCTTCTAGCAGAATTTTTTGTTTCTTAGTAATTCAATCTTGAAAGTGTATTAGCATTGTTCTTTTAGATGGAATAAAAACATCAATTTGAATAAATAAAAAAAGTATCGATTTCTTTTTAGTATAAAGAGTACAAATAAGAAAGTGTAGAGTTTATTCTTTTTATATCATAAAATACCTGAAGATCTTTGTACACTCTCTAGAACCTTAATTATCTCTTGAAAATTGTTATTTATTTAAAACCTGGCAATATGGGTGTAAGAGGTATACGAAGGAAGATAAGGTATACCAGAAAGACTCCATAGTGAGCAAAGTGTAATAATCAGGAGAAACAATTGCACTCTTCAATTTTAAATGTTGTTATATGAAAATAATCTATTGCTTCTATCTCCCAAATAGAGATTCACCTGCCACCAGGCTTGGATGTGTGCTTTCTTGTCATATAAATTAAGATTTGGCTTTTCATATGATTTGAATAGGTAAGTTTTGTTGTTAGGTGCCGTCAAGTCACTCCCGACTAATAGTTACCCTATGCACAACAGAGTGAAACACTAGCCAGTCCTGTACCATCCTACCAATTGTTGCTATATACTTGAGGCCATTGTTGCAGCCACTGTGTCAATCCATCTCGTTGAAGGTCTTCCTCTTTTTCCCTGACCCTCTACTTTACAAGTATGATGTCCTTCTTCAGGGATTGATCCATTGATCCCTCCTGATAACATGTCCAAAGTATGAGAGACATAGTCTTGCCACCCTTGCTTCTAAGAAGCTTTCTGGCTGTACTTTTTCCAAGATAGATTTGTTTGTTCTTTTGGCAGTCCATGGTATATTCAATATTCTTCGCCAACACCACAATTCAGAGGCATCAATTCTTCTTCTGTCTTCCTTATACATTGTCCAGCTTTTGCATGCATATGAACAAAAACCAAAAGAGGTGATTGGATATAGCATGGCTTGGGTCAGGCGCACCTCAGTCCTCAAGGTGACATCTTTGCTTTTTAACACTTTAAAGGGGCCTTTTGCAGCAGATTTTCCCAATGCAATGCGTGTTTTGATTTCCTGACTGGTGCTTCCATGGGTGTTGATTTTGGATCCAACTAAAATGAAATCCTTGACAACTTCAATCTTTTTTCCATTTATCATGATGTTGCTTATCAGTCCAGTTGTGAGGATTTTTGTTCTGTTTTTGTTGAGGTGTAATCCTTACTGAAGACTATGGTCTTTGATCTTCATTAGTAAGTGATTCAAGTCCTCTTTACTTTCAGCAAGCAAGGTTGTGTTAGCTGCATAATGTGGGTTGTTAATGAGTCTTCCTCCAATCCTGATGCCCTGTTCTTCTTCATATAGTCCAGCTGCTTGTATTATTTGCTTAGCACACAAATTGAATAAGTACGGTGAAAGGATACAACCCTGATGCACGTCTTTCCTGACTTTAAACCATGCAGTATCTCCTTGGTCTGTTCAAATGACTGCCTCTCGATTCATGTACAGATTCCTCAAGAGCACAATTGAGTATTCTGGAATTCCCATTCTCCACAAAGTTATCCATAATTTGTTATAAGCCACACAGTCAAATGCCTTTGCATAGTCAATAAAACATGGGTTAACATCTTTCTGGTGTTCTCTGCTTTCAGCCAGGATCCATCTGACATCAGCAATGATACCCCTAGTTCCACATCCTCTTCTAAATCTGGCTTGAATTCCTGGCAGCTTCCTGTCAATATACTGCTGCAGTTGCTTTCGAATGATCTTTAGCAAAATTTTACTTGCGTGTGATATTAAGGATATTGTTTGATAATTTTTGCATTCGATTGGATCACCTTTCCTGGGAATAGGCATAAACATGGATCTCTTCCAGTTGGTTGGCCAGGTAGCTGTCTTCCAAATTTCTTGGCATAGATGCGTGAGCACTTCTAGTGCTGCATCCTTTTGTTGAGACATCTCAATTGGTATTCCATCAATTTCTGGAGCCTTGTTTTACGCCAATGCCTTCAGTGCAGCTTGGACTTCTTCCTTCAGTATCATAAGCTCCTGATCATATGTTACCTCCTGAAATGGTTGAACATCGACCAATTCTTTTTGGTATAGTGACCCTGTATCACTATACCAAGTAAGTTTTATACTACATAATGTAGAAAGAAAAAAAAAGTCTAAGGATTTCAGGTTCAAACTAAGGCCTCCAAGGGCCATTCAATTTTAAAAGTGATCTATCTGTTCAGTCAGGAATGGCTCTGTTAAAAGCAAAAGATGTGGCCCAGTTCCAGCCAAAAGGGAAAAAGCTCACTGCAGCCTCTGTCTCCCACCAATTACAGTTAAAAACTCTGGACAACATACAAAAAGCAACTTTTTGATAATTCTGGAAAGTGAATAATAGCAGGTTGATTGAAGTGGGAAGTCATAACATGAAAGATAAACCCTATGTCATTGAAGAATTTCTTGTTTTTTTAGCCCTTCTTTATCTCTCAGCTTTGACTCAGGGGTGGGCCAAACCGGATGTAGTGGGATCATACAGCAGAAAATCCAAGAGAAGTTACTATTTCTGGCCAGAGGTCTAGAAGTAAAGACTGAAAATGTGGGGGAGAATCCTTGTTTATTTTTAATCCACTTTCTTTCTCAGCCCTAGTATGAGGCCAGCCTCAGTCATGGAGCAACATTGCTATGTTTTCTGTGGCAGTGGAGATGTTTTGGTCATCTAAAACCCCCTAGAAAAAGCCTGTCCATTTGGGTAGAGAAACTGGGCAAAGTGGAACCGTTGTGCAAAGATTGTGGGGGAAGCTGCATTCATTTTTTTTCTCTCTTCATACATTGGTTCACCCAAAGGCAGAGTGTGAGGCCTTAGTCTGAGAAAAACCTATATTTCTGGCTAGTGAAACCAACAAATGGGCCGCTGGGAGCCAGAGAGTTTTTAGGAAATGTCTTTGAATCTATACCAGAGAATTCCCCAGAGAATCATAGCAAAGACTTTGGAACTGTGCTAAAATGTAAACTATCATCCAACTTTCAGACAAGCCCTTGAGTTGCACATGTGATGGACAGACCCCAACAGCATAGAAAAAGCTTTGAAAATTCATCTGAGACTGGAACAATTATTCTTAGAAGACCCAACAAAACCTGAGGTCTGTACCTAGATAGGTTGATTGCCCACTAGAACAAACAAAATAAAATCAACATTCTCTAGAGGTTTTAGTGGGACCTAAAGTCCCATTAAAAATATAACATTGAAAATGTTTAGTATAAAACCCAAAATTTCTTTACACATACAAAAGCATAAAAAACGTGATTACTGTTCAAGAAAAAAGATATTGTACTATAATCATGTTTCTTGCGTACTTTTTTAAATAATTGGAGCAACAGAAATATCAGCTGAGAAATAGAAAACTATGAGGAAAAAAGAGAAAAAATTTTACTGAAAATCTGATTTAAAAATTCAAAAAATGAACTCAATAGCAGCATGGAGATGAATGAGGAAAGTCAGTGAACTTAAAGATAGATCAATAATAGGGCAAAAAAAAAGAAAGGGCATCCAAATTGGTAAGGAAGAGGTAAAATTATCTCTGTTAGCAGATGATATGATCTTATATACAGAAAGCCACAGAGAACCCACAAGAAAGATACTGGAACTAATAGAAGATTTCAGCAAAGTATCAGAATACAAGATTAACATTAAAAAAAAAAAAAATCAGTAGAATTCCTCTACACCAACAAGGAGAACTTCAAAAAGGAAATCACTAAATGAAGACCATTTACAATAACCCCCAAGAAGGAGTAAATCTAACCAGGGACGTAAAATACCTATACAAAAAACTACAAGTAACCAAAACAGACCAAGTGGATAGGAAGACTCAATACTGTGAAAATATCAGTTCTACCCAAAGCGATCTACAGGTGCAATGCAGTCCCAATCCAAATTCAAACAGCATTTTTTAACGAGATACAGAAAAAAATCATCAACTTCTATGGAAAGGGAAGTGGCCCGGATAAGTAAAGCATTACTGAAGTAGAAGAACAAAGTGGGAAGCCTTACACTAACTGATTTTAGAACCTATGATGTAGCCACGGCAGTCAAAACAGCCTGGTACTGGTACAACAATAGACACATAGGCCAATGGAGCAGAATTGAGAATCCAGATGTAAATCCATTCATCTTTGAGCATCTGATATTTGACAAAGGGCATAAGTCTGTTAAATGAGGAAAAGAGTCTCTTTAACAAATGGTGATGGCACAACTGGACGTCCATTTGTAAAAAAATGGAACAGGACCCATAGCTCACACCACACACAAAAATTAACTCAAAATAGACCATAGACCTAAATATAAAATCTAAGAAATAAAGGTCATGGAAGAAAAATTAAGAACAATGCTAGGGGCCCTAATATGTGACATAGATAGGTTATAAACCATAACCAACAACTCACAAACTCCAGAAAAGAAAGTAGATAACTCTGAGCTCCTAAAAAGTAAACACTTACGCTCATCAAAAGACTTCCCCAAAAGAGTAAAAAGAGAATCTACCGACTGGGAAAAATTTTTTGGCTATGACATATCTAAAAAAAATCTCCAAAATCTATAAGATACTACAACACCAAAAAGACAAACAATCCAATTAAAAAATGGTCAAAGGATGTGAAAAGACACTTCACCAAAGAAGACATTCAGGTGGCTAACAGACATGTGAGGAAATGCTCACAATCATTAGCCATTAGAGAAATGCAAATCGAAACTAAATTGAGATACCATCTCACCCCGACGATACTGGCGCTATTCCAAAAAACACAAAATTACAAATGTTGGAGAGGTTGTGGGGAGATTGGAATTCTTATGCACTGCTGTTGGGAATGTAAAATGGTACAACCACTCTGGAAAATGATACGGTGCTTTCTTAAAAAGCTAGAAATAGAAATACCATACGATCCAGCAATCCCACTCCTAGGAATATGTCCTAGAGAAATAAGAGCTGTCACAAGAATAGACATATGCACACCCATGTTCATTGCAGCATTATTCAAAATAACAAAAAGATGGAAACAACCTAAGAGCCCATCAACAGATGCATGGATCAACAAATTACAGTGCATACACTACTGGCCTGAGGGAGAATGGAAGAACTCCAGAAACTATGGCCACCAGACGGTTTGCTAACCCAGAACTAAAACCATTCTCAAAGCCCACTTAACAGGCAAAGATTAAACAGGCCTATAAAATAAACAATAACACACATGAGGAACATGCTTCTTAGTTCAATCAAACGTATGAGACCAAATGGGCAAATCCTGTCCAAAAGCAGAAGGAGAAGACAGGAAGGGACAGAAACTGAACAAATGGACATGGGGAAACCAAGTGGAAAGGGGGAGCGTGCTGTCACCTTGTGGGGATTGCAGCCAATGTCACAAAACAATATATGTAAAATTTTTGAATGAGAAATTAACTTGAGCTGTAAACTTTCATCTGAAGCACAATAAAAAAAAAGACATATCAAGAGAATTTATCAAATTTGAAGAATAAAAGGGGAAAAATGAGAAAAACCAGAGATCTATGGGAAAAAATTAAAAGATTTAATATCTGTGCCATCTGATTCTTTGAAGAACAGAATAAACTAGTGCAGAAAAAAAGAAACAATGGCTATAAAATCTCCAAATTTGTCAAGAGAAAGAAATTTACAGATTCAAGAAGCTAAGAAAACACAGAATGAGATAAACTCACTGAAAATCATACCCACACATGATCGTTATACTTTTAAAAAACAAAGTGAAAAAGAAAAATCTTAAATCAGAGAAAAAAAATAGACAAATGGTAAATTTATGGATAAATATAATTGGAAATTTTTCTCTCAATTTCTTTGTAATATTTATGACTGTTGAAAGCAAAATTCACACCATTGGGACATTTTAAAGCATATAAATGATAAACATGATGTGATAAATATAATAAAAAATAGGGGAGTGTAAAGGGATTTATACAGTTGTAAGGCTTCCTTACAGAGCCCTGGTGGTGCAATAGTTAAAGCACTTGGCCGCGAAGGGAAAGGCCAGCAGTTTAACGCCACCAGCAGCCCCGTGGGAGAAAGATGTGGCCATCTAGTTCTGTTAAGATTTACAGCTTTGGAAACCCTATGGGGGCAGTTCTACTCTGTCCCATAGGGTCGCTATGAGTTGGGACCAGCTTGATGGCAGTGGGTTTAGTTTTTGGAAGGTTTCTATATTTTCTTTAAGTGACAAGTATTTAGTCTAAGCAGACTGTGAAATATTGTTGTTAGTTGCCTCTGAGTCAATTCTGACTCATGGCAATGCCATGTGTGCAGAGAGAAACTGCTCCATAGAGTTTTCAAGACAGAATGCCAGACGTGTCTCCCTAGGTGCCTTTGGGTGTATTTGAACAGCCAAACTTTTGGCTAGTATTTGAGCACTTAACCTTTTGTACCAATCAGGGATTTCTGAGTGTTGAGTATTACATGATATCCAAACCCAGCCCAGTGCCGTCTAATAAAATCCACTGCCGTCGAGTCGATTCCGACTCATAGCGACCCTATAGGACAGAGTAGAACTGCCCCACAGAGTTTCCGAGGAGCGCCTGGCGGATTTGAACTGCTGACCTCTTGGTTAGCAGCCATAGCACTTAACCACTATGCCACCAGGGTTTCCACCCTTTAATAAACTACTAATAAAATAAAAAACAAAATTGCCTAAATGACAGTAAAATCTGCTGACATGGAATCAGTTTTGACTCACAGCGACTGTAATCTACCATAGCAGATTCCGAGGTCTTTTCTCCCACTTAGGGGCTAGTGGGTTGGAACCACAGACCTTCCAGCTGAGTGCTTAACCATTGCATCACCAGGGCTCCTTAAATATAATGATATGGATAGATTAAAAGTAAAAAGATGAGCAAAGACATATCATATAAATACTAATCAAAATAAAGATGAGGTGGCCATATTAATATCAGTCTAGGCTTCAGAACAACAACAAAAAAAACTCTAAGGAGAAAAAGAAACATTACATAAATTCACCAAAAAGATACAACAATCCAAAATGTGTATGCATCTAACAATAGAGTCCCAACATAAATGAAGCAAAGATGATAAAATGAAAGGAGGAATTTATAAATCCACAATCATAGTTGGAAAATTCAACTCTCCTCTTTTAGTAATCTGTAAAACAAGTAGACAGAAAATCAGTGAGGATATATAAGAGCTGAACAAAGCTCTCAACTAACTTGACCTAATTGACTTTTATCTAACACCCCACCCTAAAATAGTAGGATATACAGTCTTTTCCAGAGGACATGGTAGCACTATTTTGTGCCTTAAGACAAACCTAACTATATTCTCTGACCATAATGTAATTAAAACAGAAGTCAATAACAGAAAGATATCTGGAAAACCTCCACATTATTTGAAAATTAAGCAACATGCTTTTAAAATAACCCATGGATCTGAAAGGAAGTCTGAAAGCAAATTAGAAAATATTTGCAACTGAATGAAAATGAAAAGAAAACATATTCATCAAAATATGGGAGAGAGCAAAAACAGTGCTGGAAGACAAATGTATACCATTAAATGCTTACATTTGAAAAGCAAAAAAAAAAAAAGATTACGAATCAATAAGCTTCAACTCTAAGACATTAGAAAAAGAAGAGCAAAATAAAACCAAAGCAATTAAGACAGAAAAAAAGAAAAAGGAATCAATGCAGTTGAAAACAGAAACACAATAGAGAAAATCAATGAATCCAAAAGCTGCTTATTTGAAAAAAATCAGTAAAATGGATAAACGTCTACAGCAACTCACCAAGAAAGAAAAAAGGAGAGTTTGAAAATTACTAATATTAGGAATTGTCATGGATGGAATTGTGTCCCCCCAAAATATCTGTCAAATTGGCTAGGTCATGATTCCCTTGTATGATTGTCTACCATTTTATCATCTGTTGTGATTTCCCTGTGTGTTGTAAATCCTATCACCATGATGTAATAAGATGGATTAGCAGCAATTATACCGATGAGGCCTACAAGACTAGTAGTGTTTTAAGCCAGTCTCTTCTAAGATATAAAAGAGAAAAGCAAACAGAGACAGGGGGACTTCATACCACCAAGAAACCACTGCACGGAGCAGAGCGCGTCCTTTGGAACTGAGGTTACTGTGCTGAGATGCTCCCAGACCAAGGGAAGACTGGTGCATCACTGACCCTTCAGAGCCGACAGAGAAAAACTTCCCATGGAGCCTGGGCCCTGAATTTGGACGTCTAGCCTACTGGACTGTGAGAGAATAAACATTTCTTTGTTAAAGCCATCCACTTGTGATATTTCTGTTACAGCCACCCTAGATGACTAAGACAGGTATGTCACATATATTATCACTACAGAGCCTAAAGACATTTGCATTTATTACATTATGGGAGAATCTCAGCAGGTTTTCATATGTTTAGTGGCTATTAATACACACTCTGAGGCACCCTGGTGGCACTGTGGTTAAGCGTTTGGCTGCAAACTGAAAGGTTGGTTGTTCGCATCTACCAGATGCTGCTCTACAGGAGAAAGATGTGGAGAAAGATAAGGCTGTCTGCTTCCTTAAAGATTTACAACCTTAGAAACTCTATAGGGCAGTTCTACGGGACAGTCCTACTCTGTCCTACAGGGTCGCCATGAGTCAAAATTAGACTCAACAGTAATAGGTTTTTTTGGTTTAATACTTTTACAGCGAACTTTAGTTCATGCTTTTTGTGCATTTTTTTAAAAATCATTTTTTACGAAATTTATTTGTATATATACTAATAAGATAAGCCCTCTACCAGTAATAAGTGTTGCAAATATTTTCACTGGAGCCCTGGTGGCGTGGTGTAGTTAAGAACTCAGGTGCTAACCAAAAGATCAGCAGTTTAAATCTGCCAGCAGCTCCTTGGAAACCCTATGGGGCAGTTCCACTCTGCGCCATAGGGTCACTATGAATCCGAAACAACTTAACTGCTTTGTTTTGACTGTTTGTTTAAGGTGAGCCCTCTATGAGCATTAAGTGTTGTAATTATTTTCCCTAAATTTGGATATTTTTTACTTTGCTTATAGGGTCGCTATGAGTTGGAATCAACTTGACGGCAGTAGGTTTGGTTTGGGTTTTATGTTAATTTCCTATTGAAAAATATTTTTAAATTTCAGACGGTCTAATTTCTCAATGTTTTTATTGCATCTGGATTTTGAGTGTTCCTTGAAAGTTTTTATATTAAGGCTTTGTGATGTGTAAACATTTCTGCTGGCCTGGGACCATGACTTTTTTTTCCTGAGAGATGAAAAGTTCCCTGTGTCTTCTTTATTCAATCTGCAGATCACTTTGATATAATTGGAGTTAAAGGGATTGCAAAAGAGATGACGAATGGGGCAGGGACCAATGTCAACAGAACAGTCTTTCTCTAAAGACTAATGAAAACAGGTGGAATAACAGGAAAATGATTGTTGATGGAATTCTGTAATTAGACAATATGAAATATATGTTCTGAATTTAGACGGCTGCAGCAGTATACTGACATGGAACTGCCAGAAATTCAGGCCGGTTTCAGAAGAGGATGTGGAACCAGCGATAGCATTGCTGATGTCAGGTGGATCCTGGCTGAAACCAGAGAATACCAGAAGGATGTTTGCCTGTGTTTTATTGACTATGCAAAGGCATTCGACTGTGTGGATCATAATAAACTCCGGATAAAACTGTGAAGAATGGGAGTTCCAGAACACTTAATTGTGCTCATGAGGGACCTTTACATAGATCAACAGGCAGTTGTTCGGACAGAACAAGGGGATACTGATTGGTTTAAAGTCAGGAAAGGCATGCGTCAGGGTTGTATTCTTTAATCATACCTATTTAATCTGTATGCTGAACAAATAATCCAAGAAGCTGGACTATATGAAGAGCAGGGCATCAGGATTGGAGGAAAACTCATTAACAACCTGCGTTATGCAGATGATACAACCTTGCTTGCTGAAAGTGAAGAGGACTTGAAGCACTTACTAATGAAGATCAAACACCACAGCCTTCAGTATGGATTACACCTCAACATAAATAAAACAAAAATCCTCACAACTGGACCAATGAGCAACATGATGATAAACGGAGAAAAGATTGAAGTTGTCAAGGATTTCATTTTACTTGGATCCACAATCAACAGCCATGGAAGCAGCAGTCAAGAAATCAAAAGATGCATTGCATTGGGCAAATCTGCTGCAAAGGACCTCTTCAAAGTGTTGAAGAGCAAAGATGTCACCCTTAAGACTAAGGTGCGCCTGACCCTAGCCATGGTATTTTCAATCACATCATATGCATATGAAAGCTAGACAATGAATAAGGAAGACCAAAGAAGAGTTGATGCCTTTGAATTGTGGTGTTGGCAAAGAATATTGAATATACCATGGACTGCCAAAAGAACGAACAAATCTGTCTTGGAAGAAGCGCGGCCAGAATGCTCCTTAGAGGCAAGGATGGTGTGACTGCGTCTTACATACTTTGGACATGTTGTCAGGAGGGATGAGTCCTGGAGAAAGACATCATGCTTGGCAGAGTACAGGGTCAGTGGAAAAGAGGAAGACCTTCAATGAGGTGGATTGACACAGTGACTACAACGATGAGCTCAAGCATTAACAAGAATTGTAAGGATGGCTCAGGGCCGGGCAGTGTTTCGTTCTGTTGTGCATAGGGTCGCTATGAGTCGGAACCAACTTGAAGACACCTAACAACAACAACAGCACTCAAAATTACATTTATCGTGACTATATTTGCTAGTATATGCAGTATGTGTGTGTATACAGCTTGCTAGGTATGCAAAAACAACGTATTTCAGAAAGTACTAGTACTTTAAAGGGAGTTAATAGTTGAAATAAGGAGTCTAAGGAAAAAATGCTGCAATTAGATTATAGGTCAAAATATGTTTATAAACAGATGCTAGAGGATGAAACAAATCAATGAAATCTCAGGTTAGCTTATTATATATTAACTTAGACTTGCTTATAAATAAATTTATCAATTAAAAGTATTGGAAAAAAATATATGTCGAATGCCACATTCTCACATATATCCTTTAGTACACACTATTGTTTTTGCCCTCGTCTTTTTCCTGGTTTAGGCATTATCTCCTCTGGAAAATCTATCCTGACTTTCCCTCCCATCCCCACATATATTTGGGTAATATACCCTTCTCTTGTTTCCCAAAGAATCTTGTATATATTGCTGTTGTAGCATGTATTGCCTTGACTTACAATTTTTTTTAATTGTTTATCTCTACACTAAAAGAAGCCCTGGTGGTTCAGTGGTTAAGCACTTGGCTGCTGACCTAAAGGTTGGTGGTTCAAACCCACCAGCCACTATGCCAGAGAAAGGTATGGCAATCTGCTTCAGTAAAGATTTACAGTCTTGAAAACCCTATAGGGCAGTTCTATTCTCTCCTATAGGGTCAACGTGAGTCAGAATAGACTCAAAGGCAATGCGTATGGGTTCCTACACTGGATAGTGAGTTAGTTTCATGAGGACAAATACTCTGGGTTTTCCTTTGAGAGATATCCTTAGGCATAAAGGTATGGGTTCTGTACACAAACTCCTGGAGTTAGAGTTCTGGCTCCATGAAATACCAGCAAGGAGTCCTTGAGAAAGTAATTTAACTTCTTCTCCATTTATTCTACTCTAACTTAGGGGTAATAATAGTATGCATATCATAGGGCTATTTTAAGGATTGAATGAGTTTATATATGCAGTGTAGGCAAATAGTAAAAACCCCAGAAAGTTACCTATTATATATTTTCTCTGTATCTTCAACAACTATACAATGTCTTACATATGTTGTCATTGTTAGTTGCCATTGAGTCAATTTCAACTCATGGTGACTCCATGTGTTCAGAGTAGAACTGCTCCATAGGGTTTTCAAGGCTGTGACTTTTCAGAAGCAGCCTGGGATCGCTAGGCCTGTCTTTTGTAGTGCCTCTGCATGTGTTTGAACTGACAACCTTTAGGCTAGTAGTTGAGCGCTTAACTGCTTGTGCCATCCAGGGACTCCAATCTTACATATAACATGCTCTTAATAAATATTTGTGGTGTATTTAATAAAATAAATGAATGAATATGTGACAGAAGGACAAGGTGACTCTTACTGAAAAACAGAATAATTCAATAATGTAAAAAGTATGCTAAAATCTTAAAATGTGAGCAGAGGGTTACTGGTAATAATACAGTTATACAAATATCACAATACCTTTGACTTTGATTATGCATGATCTGTTAAACCTTGACCCTCTAGAAGCTGCTTATAATGCATCAGGGTTTGAGAACTTTGTTTTGATGACCTTAAAAGGCACCAAGTAATAGTCCATGGATGAATGAGCTCCTTGTTACGTTTAGTCAAAGTGAAAGCTCTAATGGCTTTGAATTGTCTTCATTTTTTATACATGGGCAAGGTCTACTGGATCATTCAAAGAAGAATTCAGTTATACATTAACAAGTAAGCTTGCACAATTTTTGATTTAGATGAGTGAAAAGTACAGCCTCATTACATATAAAACTCAGCTCTTTGTCCCTAACTTTGGGCATCTATCCTAAGCTTTCTTGGGAACTTATATTGGGAACCTCTTAAAACCATGTACATTTCTTCAAAGCCCACAAGAACAGCATTACCACTACAAGGCAGAGTTACCTAATGATTCAGACCTTCCATTTACAGAGAAATTTTTGTGTTTTTGATTCCATGATTACAACCAGAATGCCCTTTAGAAGCAATGATGGTGAGGTTACATCTCACATATTTTGGTCATGTTATCAGGAGGGACTAATATCTGGAGGACATCATGCTTGGTAAAGTGGAGGGTCGGTGAAAAAAAGGAAGGCCCTCAATGAAATAGATGGACACAGTGGCTGCAACAATGGGCTCAAGCATAACAATTGTGAGGATGGTGCAGGACTAGGCAGTGTTTCTTTCTATTGTACATAGGGTCACTGTGAGTCGGAACCAACTCGAAGGCACCTAACAACAGCAACAATTTCATTATCCATGTGACATGATTGCAGAAGTAGAAAGGAAATTTCATATACTATATCACTACTCCACCCCCAATTCTTAAATTCTACCATTAGATCTTTTTTTCTTTTTAAAAAAAGCTTTTGTGATGGGTTTATTTTAAATGCAAATCTAAAAGGCTAAACAAACAAAATGAAAAAACAAACCCATTGCAGACTCATAGCTATCCTACAGAACAGAGTAGAACTGCCCCATAGGGTGTCCAAGCCTGTAACCTTTATTGAAGCAGACTGCTATATCTTTCTCCTGTGGAACAGCTGGTAGATTCAAACCACCAAACTTCTTACGTTTTACAGCTGAGCACTTAACCACTGTACCACCAGGGCTCCTTAAAAGGCTAAAAAAAAAAATTTTTTTTAAGAGGCACTTTAATCTCTTATCAGTCATTTATTTCTGTAAATAAAAGATTAAGAAAAGATTGGTAAAGAGACGAAAACATCAAGATCCTGGGAAATGAGAAAAAAGAAGTGTTAGGAGCTAATAACATTCCCCTCACTTTGTGAAGGACAAAGAGCTCTGAGAACAAAGCCTGTGTTTAAATTAGACCAAAATATTCAGATGAAAAGTGAAATGTTCAATTTCTCATGCATTTGTTTTATCATCATCATACAGACAAGATATCATTATGGAAAATCAACTATTTTGTTTTTCCTCTCTATGTCCTTCAGTGTGCGATCATAGTCATAAACATAAGAATCTTTACCATGGGAAGCTAGAACATACTATTATTATTAAATCCAGTTTTTAAAATTTAGAAATTAAATTAAAAGAAAGGTGATGCTATACTTACAGGTTAGGAGCACGCTGATTATCTACATGTAATTTAGTTCCCAAACTCTCACTAAAACTATAGCAAATCCTTTAAAATATTTTATAAAGTATATTAAGCCACAGAAAGAGAAGGAAGAGAAGAAACAATAATAGGACTTTGGAAGCTAGAAAAAAGGTTTAGGAGGAAAAATTGAATTAACAGAATTAAGAAGATAAATCCTAAGCAGGCAGAGGGGAAAGCTCAAAATTATTATCTTTTTTTTTTTTTTTTAGAAGAATTTTAAAGGTCTCATAAAATGGAAACCCTGGTGGTGTAGTGGTTAAGTGCTACAGCTGCTAACCCAGAGGTCAGTAGTTCGAATCTGCCAGGTGCGCCTTAGAAACTCTGTAGTGCAGTTCTACTCTGTCTTATAGGGTCGCTATGAGTTGGAATCAACTTGATGGCAGTGGGTTTTTGTTTTGGGTCATAAAATGGCATTCCCAGATACTTCTGGAAGTTGGAGGCAAGAGGGGCATTAACATAAGGAAGATTTGTTTGATAACTGACTTAGATCTCTCCCAGGCTCAGTATCTCTTACCTTAGCAGAATAATGAAAATATTGTTGTGATGTAGCGAATTGCTTGTATATGGCCTTTCTAGCCATAGTCTTGAAACTCCCACAAAATGATTGGCTGAGTTTATGCAAATAAGGTGTGTAAAACTGTTGCAAGGATTGGACAGTGGCTATACAAACAATGTGTCTGTGGCCTACCAAGGAAATTGGTCAGTTTTACCATCATGCTAGGCTTTAAAGAGCCAATCTCACAGAATTTGGGAGGGGGAACTTCACTACCATCAAGAAGAACAGGCTGGAGCAGAGCTCACCCTTTGGACCAAGAACTTGGGGTCCCTTTGCTAAGAACGTTTTAGATGCAGAAGAAAGAGCAACATTAAATGCTGAAGACAGCAAGGGACAGTGGTGGCAAGTCTGCTTAGCTCATAGAGTGGGAGCAGATCATCTTTGCACAGGAGGCTTGCTGGAAGAGCTAAAAGAGTTGTAACACTTGCCTGTGTAGTCAGAGGCCTGAGTGTGCTCTATGCAGGGATTGCCTCAAAAGATCCTATGCAGTGGTCTTCCTACAGTAGGGCAGAGTCAATTGCTTCTAGGCAGGAAGCTTGCCAGTGGAGTTAAAAGAGCTGAAATACTTGCTTGTGCCAGGGAAGAGAGGCCTGAGTGTGCCACATGCAGGGGTTGCACACCTCCTCCCCTGGGTAGTAGGGACCCAGGTAGTGTGAGAGCCGGCAGCAGAAGTTTAGAAAGGCCCAGTGGCAGAGGCTTGGGAGATTCTGTGCACAGGTCTTCCACTGGCAGCCAGGCCCAGTGGCAGAGCAGAAGTCTCAGGAGCTGTGCAGACACCCTGAGCAGCGTGGTGGTAGCCCGAGGGAGTGGTGATGTGAACACAGCATCTGACCTGAACCATGGTGTGCCTGCCCAGCAACATAAGAATGGACATGAGTAATCTGGGGAAGAGCAAGCAGATTTCTCCTTTGGAAATTAGCTGTTATTGTTTATTGTTTGCTTTTTATAAATGACAGTAACACCTGTCACTTTGCCAACACTGCGTAAGTGTCTCCTGTGTCCGCCTCTGTCACAGATGAACATGACACCCATAGAATGGTTGATGCCAGTGAGTTTATATGTCTCATTCCTAGAAGTCTAATGGCTTCCTGGAAGTTTGAGGCACAGTCTGCGTGCATGTGCAATGCAGATAGACAGATGTACATACAGTTGTTTTCTAAATACGAGAGAACTTAAACTTTTTTCTCTTGGGGATTGAAGGAAAGTGTTAAAACCATGGGTTCCCTGTTGGAAACAGAGGTATCATGTGACCTCATACATACTGAAGGAGCCCTGGTAGCACAATGGTTAAGTGCTTGGCTGCTAATCAAAAGATCATGGTTCAAACCCACACGGTACTGTGGGAGGAAAGATCTGACAATCCACTCCCATAAAGATTACAGCCTAGGATACCCTATGGGGCAGTTCTACTGTGTTATAGGTTTGCTATGAGTCACGATCTACTGGACAGCACTCAGCAACAACACAGATACTGTATGCTGCATGCTGGCTCTCCTTCCTCTAGACTTCCAAAATACTGGCAGCCTGAACTTTACCCTCTAGTCTAGAGACAAAAGAATAATCTCAAGATAATGTGATAGATTCAGAGGTAATGCTTGATGATACTGATCATAGGCACTCCCTCACAAATATTTTCAGACATGCAGGTTTTAAAGAGCATATCTCTCATGCATCCTTCCCTGTAAGCAACCAGAAACTATCTTCCAACAAAATAAGGGAATAAATTTAGAGAGATGAAGCCACAGGATACAGAAACAGGAGCTCCAACAGAGCAGAGTAACAAAGGGAATCTCCAGGACAAACATAAAAGGAAAGCCCAGGATGATAACCTACACTCCAGACGTGGACGGCAACCAGTACAACTTGGAGCAGTGGGACTCAAGGTTGTTATCATTTTGCATTCCCACCATCAGTGCATAAGAGTTCCAATCTCCCTGCAGTCTCTCCAACATTTGTTATTTTCTGTTTTACTGATTTGTGACAGTAATGCCGGGGTGAGATGGTATCTCACTGTGGTTTTGATTTGCATTTCTCTGATGGCTAGAGATCGTGAGCATTTCCTCATGTGTTTGTTGGCCTCTTGAATGTCTTCTTTGGTGAAGTGTCTGTTCATTTCCTTTGCCATTTTTTAATTGGATTATTTGTCTTTTTGTTGTAGAGGTGTTGGATTTTCTTGCAGATTTTAGAGATTAGACCTTTGTCTGATTTGTAATAGCCAATTTTTTTTTCCCAGTCTGTACGTCCTCTTTTTACTCTTTTGATGAAGTCTTTTGATGAGCATAAGTGTTTAATTTTTAGAAGATCCCAGTTATCTAGCTTATCCTCTGGAGCTTGTGTGTTGTTGGTTGTGATTGGTATCCTGTTAATGCCATGTATTAGGGCCTCTAGAGGTGATCATATTTTTTTCTTCTATGAACTTCATAATTTTTGGCTTTATATTTAGGTTTCTGATCAATTTTGAGTTAGTTTTTGTATTTGGTGTGAGGTATGGGTCCTGTTTCACTTTTTTGCTAATGGACATCCAGTTTTGCCAGCACCATTTGTTAAAAAGACTGTTTTTTCCCCATTTGATGGACTTTGGGCCCTTGTCAAAGATCAGGGGACTATAGGTGGATAGAGTTACGTCTGGGTTCTCAATTCTGTTCCATTGGTCTATGTACCTGTCATTGTACCAGTACCAGGCTGTTTTGACTACCATAGCTGTATAGTAGGTTCTGAGGTCAGGTAGTGGAAGTCTTCCTACTTTATTCTTCTTCTTCAATAGTGCTTTACTTATCTGGAGATTCTTCCCTTTCCATATAAAGTTAATAGTAAGTTTTTCCATCTCTTTAAAGAATGTTGTTGGTATTTGGATTAGGATTATATTGTATTTGTAAATTGTTTTGGGTGGAATTTTCATTTTCACAGTGTTGAGTCTACCTATCCGTAAGCATGGTATGTTTATCCATTTATGTAGATTCCTTTGGGTTTCTTGCAGCAGTGTTTTGTAATTTTTTTGTATAGGTCTTTTAAATCCCTGGTTAGATTTATTCCTAAGTATTTTATTTTCTTAGGGGCTATCATTAATGGTATTGTTTTCCTGATTTCCTTTTCATCATCTTCTTTATAATTTTTTATGTTTGTCTTGTATCCTGCTACTCTGCTGAATCTTTCTACTAGTTCCAGCAGCTTTCTCATGGAGTTTTTTGGATTTTGTAAGTATAGTATCATATCATCTGCAAATAGGGACAGTTTAACTTTTTCATTACCAATTTGGATGCCCTTTATTTTTGTTTCTTGCCTTATTGCTCCAGCTAAGACTTCCAGCACAATGTTAAATAGGAGTAGTGATAAAGGGCATCCTTGTCTTGTTCCTGTTCTCAAGGGGAATGTTTTCAGCCTCTCTCCGTTGAGAACAATGTCGGCCATTGGTTTTGCATTTCTGAAATTTTGTTTTTTATCTTTTGGATTTCTAATTGTTGTTTTTGAATGATTTCTAGTTGTGAATTTATTTTGGCATTTTGTTCCTGTATTACTTTCCTGAATTGTTCCATTTTTTTGTCTGTATTTTCCATGAATTTGTCTGCCTTTCCATGAATTTGTCTGCCTTTCCATAAATTTGTCTATTTTTTCCTCATTTTTGTCTGCTTTTTGCTTCAACACTTGGATTGCTCTGAATATTAGAGATTTGAATTCCCTGTCAGGTAGTTCTAGTGCTTTTTCTTCCACTGGAAAGTCATTTGGTGTTTTATTTTAGACGCCTACTGGAACTGTCCTGTTCTATTTTTTAATATGTTTTGATATTGTCTGCTGTCTTCGGGACATTCAGTAGTTATTTTCTTCATTTCCTGATTGTAGATTTGTTTTGCCCTGCTTTTTTGTTTTATCTGGTTATGTCTGAGCAGGTGGGCTGTGCATTCTTTGTTGTTTGCTCATCTGTAGTCACAATACTTTTCATCTCCTTGTCCAATGTCAGGGACAGTCATTCAGCTATGATGCAGCGGGGCAAGTTCAGCTGAAGGGTAGCCGCTGGGATGGGTTGTTTGTGGCATGTACTAGCACCAACAGGGTGGGCCAGGAATCAGTGCTGGGCAGGTTCCAGTAGGCCATGCCTGTGCTGTTCAGGGGTGTGATACTCAGTGCAGGTAGGCAGGAAAGAGGGGGGAGGTTGTGATGTGTGGAGCTAATAGGGAAATGGGAAAGAAGAGAGAGAGGAGAGAGAAACAGGAGCCAAAAACAAACAAGCAAGCAAAGAAAGAAAGAAAAAAGTGCTATGGTAGCTTGCCATTGGAGTGGATAGATGAGAAATGGAGAAAACCAAAAAGGAAAAAAAAAAAAGGGCTGGGGGGGCGGGAAGAGAAGAAAGAAAAAAAATAACTAGATAAAAATTTGGAAAAGAAAAGCCCCCAGGAGTCCCAAGGCCCACCTGTGGGGCTGCTAAGAATAGGGAAGTGGATCCCGGGCTCTGCAGTACAGCCTGGCTAGCGGGGTAATAGTTGTCACACAGCACATGGTATTCAGGAGACAGGGAAAGAAGGTAAGTGCAGAGAGATGAGAACTGAGAAATGAAGAAAGATGGAAAGGGAAAAAGAGAAAAGAAAAAGAAAGAAGGAAGAAAAAACAAACAAACAAAAAAAGAAATGCCTCAGGGATCCCCCCTAGGGGCTGTGCAGATTGGGGGAGTGGCTCCTAAGCCATGCAGTGCAGCCTGGCTAGAAGGGGCTCTCATGCTGTGAAAAGTAAAAGAAAACATAGAAGCAGAACAAGGAAAAAAAAAAAAAAAAAGCCTCAGGGGTCCCACCAGCGTGGTGTCACAGGCTGGGGGAGTGGTTCTCCAGTCCATCGCGGCTTCATAGCCTTTCAAGAAGAAGTGAAGGTGGCACATGGAGCCAAGTGTTCCAGAGAAAGGAGGGGAAGGTGGCAGGAGGCACAGAAGAATCCAGAGGAGATGGAAAGAACCAACACCAGCTCAGACCAGCCAGCGTGTACAGGGTGACTCCAAGCAGCCTGAGGCAAAACTAGTTGCCTCCCAGCCAAGAGGCTGCAGCTGGCGGGAAGCAGAGGAGGCCAAAGGGGCGGGGGGCGGGGGGCGGGGGGGAGGATTAGGAAAGTGTATATTGCTCATTACCAGGTGTTCTGTCTCCTGCTGGGAACTTCGTGAAGCTGCTTTCCCATACTCCCTGTCTGCCGATCTGTGACGTGGGGTGAATCCAAGCGGCACCGATGCTGCACTTCCCAGCCGGCTGAGCCACCACAGCCAGCCAAGAAGTTCAGAAGTAGAGCAGTGGGGAGAGAATGGGGGGTGGGAAACTGTGTTTCCCTGGTTACCAGATGTTCTGCTGTTTCCTGCTGGGAGTTCCATGAAGCTGCTTTCTCGTGCTCCCTGTCGGCCCATCCCCAACAGGTGTCCAAGATGGCGGATCCGTGCTGCATTAGCTGATGGAGCACTCCACACGTATCTCTCCTTGCTCTCTGTCCTCTGTCAGTTTCTTATTCCATTCAGTGCTTGGCTGAGTTCTTTATCTCTTCATTTGACACTTTAGGTTCGAGAAACTACGTCTGTCTCAATTTTACTTAGTTTTTGGGTCTTTCCTTTGGAGGGACAGCATGGTGCTTCTGTCTATGGCACTATGGTGGCCAGTAGTCCCTATTTTTAATCATTTTTTTTTAAATCAAATTTGGAAAAAGTAATTGATTTGGAGATTTATAAAGCTTAGAAAATTCTATATATACTTTCTGTTAAGGTATGATAGTAATTATACTAAATATGGAAAAAAAGAAATAAAATTCAAGTGAAGAAATTTACCTAATTATTGTTCCACACAGGACTAGAGTCCTCTTTGATATAAGGAAATGCCCAAGGCATTTTGATTTTACCTCCCTCTATGCCAAAGAATGCATAATATTCTGTTTATGTGGATAGGTTATATATTTACCTTAAATTGTTTAGTTCTTAGATGTAAGGTATCCCATTCTCGGGAATTTATGAAAGGGGGATTTCATTACCCATATTCTCTCATTTCATTTGATATCTCCCAAAGGCCATTTATTTATTTGTTTTTTAAAACACCTTTCTAAATAAATATCATCTAGGGGTTTGATTTTTCCAACTTTAAAATTTCATTCTGAGTAAGAAGGAATGAATTGAACATTGTGCTGGTCATGTGCTCTCTTTCACATTTCCTGACTTACGTAACGACAATATATCTGTGGGTGATTTAGTATGTGAACAGAATTTTGTTTTACAGAGCACATTGAAGATAAAATCAGCAGATCAGACCAGGTTTTTCTTCTTTTTTAAAATTTATTTTTTGTTGTTGAGAATATACACACCAAACATACACCAATTCAACAATTTCTACATGTACATTTCGGTGACATTAATTACATTCTTCAAGTTGTGTAACCATTTTCACCTTCCTTTTCCAAGTTGTTTTTCTTCCATTAACTCACTGCCTCTTAAGTTTCGTATCTAGTTGCTGCTGTCGATTTGACCCCCATAAATAGTTCTTAAAAGAGCACAATGCTCAAGGAGGACATTCTTTACTAGTTCAGGTAAATTATTATTTGATTTTAAGAAGACTTCAGGGAATATTTTAAGGTTTGAATATTATTTGAGGACAATAGTTTCGAGGGTTTTTCTAGCCTTCATGGCTCCAGAAATTCTGGATTCCATGAAAATTTTAAATTCTGTTCTGCATTGCCCTCTTTTTGATCAGGATTCTTCCATGGAATCTTTGATCAAATGTTTGGTAATGCTAGCCAAGTACCATCTAGTTCTTCTGGTCTGATGGCAAAGGAGACAGTTATTCATGGAGGCAGTTAGCCACACATTCCATAATATCCTCCTATTCCTGAATTTCCTTCTTCCTCTGTTCCTCCAGGTTAATACAGACAAATTGCCTCTTGCAAGCTTTTAAGACCCCAGTCACTACACAAAGAGCAAAGAGGTAGAACAGAATCACTAAATACAATATTTGGCTAATTAACTGGGTTGTCCCATGAAACCATAACCCCAAACCTTCAGTTCAAAAAATCAAATCCTGTGGGTGTTTGGTTGTACATAAGCAGCCTCAGAAGCTTCTCTTTGTTGTTGTTGTAAATATATCTATCAAACAATTTTTGTCAATTCAACTTTTTACAGGTGTACAACTCATTGACAGTAATTACATTAATCGGCTTTGCAACCCTACCCTTAATTGGTATGCTTTTTCCATCACTGTAAAATGAAACTCAGTTTTCCATAAGCAATAACCCACCTCTGTTTGACCTCTCTCCCAGTCGAGATAACTGCTAATAAACTTTGTTTTCTATATATTTGCCTGTTCTTGTCTTGGTCTCTCAGTTTGTCATACAGTGGTGGTTTCTGTCTTGTTGTGATGCTGGAAGCTCTGTCAGTGGTATTTTGAATACCAGCAGGATCACCCAGGTGGACAGGTTTTTCAGCTGAGCTTCCAGACTAAGACAGACTAGAGAGAAGGACCTGGAAGTCTATTCTGAAAAAAAAAAAAAAAAACTATCCAATGAAAACCTTATGAATAGCAGCAAAACATTATCTGGTATAGTGCCAGAAGATGAGCCCCTTAGGTGGGAAGGCACTCAAAATATCACTTGGGAAGAGTTGCCTCCTCAAAGTAGAGTTGACCTCGATGAAGTGGATGGACTCAAGCTTTCAGGACCTTCATTTGCTGACATGGCATGACTCTAAAAGAGAAGAAGCAGCTGCAAACATCCATTAATAATTAGAACTTGTAATGTACAAAGTTTGAATGTCAGAAAATTACAAGTCACCAAAAATGAAATGGAACACATAAAGGTTGATATCCTGGGCATTAGCGAGCTGAAATGGACTGATATGGGCTATTTTGAATTTGATGACCACGTGATCTACTATGCCAGGAATGGCAAATTGAAGAGGAATGGTTAAAAAGAGCACTTCAAGATCTATCCTAAAGTATTCAGCTCTCAGTGACAGAATAATGTCCATACCCCTACAAGAAAGACCAATTAATATATCTGTTAATCAAATTTATGCACCAACCACAAATGCCAAAGGTGAAGAAATTGAAGATTTTTATCAGCTTCTGCAGTCTGAGATTGATCAACTATACAATCAAGATGCGCTGACAATTACTGGTGATGGAAATAAGAAAGTTGGAAACAAAGAAGAAGGAAGAGTAGTTGGAAAATAAGGCCTTGGTGATAGAAATGACGGTGGGTATTGCATGATAGAATTGTGCAAGACCAATGACTTCTTCATTGTAAATATCTTTTTTCAACAACATAAACAGTGACTATACACAGGGACCTCGACAGATAGAATACACAGGATTCAAAATGACTACATCTGTGGAAAGAGACAATGGAAAAGTTCAACATCATCAGTCAGAACAAGGCCAGGGCCAAACATGGAACAAACTATGAAATGCTTATGTGCAAGTTCAAGTTGAAGCTGAAGAAAATTAATTCAAGTCCACGAGAGCCAATATAAGACCTTGAGTATATCCCATTTGAATTTGGAAACCATCTCAAGAATAGATTTGACGGTTGAACTCTAATGACCAAAGATCAGATGAGTTGTGAAATGACATCCTGGACATCATGCATGAAGAAAGCAAGAAGTCATTAAAAAGACAGGAGAGAAAGAAAAGACCTAAGTGGGTGTCAGAATAGACTTTGAAACTTGCACTTGAACATAGAGTAGCTAAAGCAAAATGAAGAAATGATGATGTAAAAGAGCTGAACAGAAGATTTCAAAGGGTGGCTCAAGAAGACAAAGTAAAGTATTATAATGAAATGTGCAAAGACCTGACATTAGAAAACTAAAAGGGAAGAATGGGCTCAGCATTTCTCAAGCTGAAAGAACTGAAGAAAAAATCCAAGCCTTTAGTTGCAGTATTGAAGGATTCTACAGGGAAAATATTAAATGACACAGGAAGCATCAAAAGAAGATGGAAGGAATATACAGAGTCACTGTACCAAAAAGAATTGGTCAACATTGAACTATTTCAGGAGATAGTGTACGATCAGGGACCAATAGTACTGAAGGAAGAAGTTCAAACTGCCATGAAGGCATTGACAAAAAACAAGACTCCAGGAATTGACAGAATACCAATTGAGATGTTTCAACAAATGGATGCAGCATTGGAAGTGGTCACTTATCCATGCCATGAAATTTGGAAGAGAGCTACCTGGCCAACAGAATGAAAAAGATTCATATTTATGCCTATTCCAAAGAAAGGTGATCCAACTGAATGTGGAAATTATCAAACAATATTATTAATATCACACACAAGTAAAATTTTGCTAAAGATCATTCAAAAGCGGTTGAAACAGTACATCAGCAGAAATTGAAGCTGGATTCAGAAGAGAATGTGGAACAAGGGATATCATTGCCGATGTCAGATGGATCTTGACTGAAAGCACAGAATACTAGAAAGATGTTTACCTGTGTTTTATTGACTATCTGAAGGCATTCAACTGTGTGGATCATAACAAATTATGGACAACACTTTGAAGAATGAGAATTCTGGAACACTTTTTAATTGAGCTCCTGAGGAACATGTATAATGTTCAAAAGGCAGTCCTTTGATCAGAACAAGGGGATACAGAGTGGTTTAAAGTTAGGAAAGGTGTGTGTCAGGGTTGTATCCTTTCACCATACTTATTCTGTATGCTGAGGAAATAATCTGAGAACCTGGACTGTTTGTAGAAGAACAAGGCATCAGGACTGGAGGAAGACTCATTAACAACCTTCATTATGCAGATGACACAACCTTGCTTGCTGAAGGCAAAGAGGACTTGAAACACTTACTAATGAAGATCAAAGACCACAGCCTTCAGAATGGATTACACCTCAACATAAAGAAATCAAAAATCCTCGCAACTGGACCAATAAGCAACATCATGATAAACTGAGAAAAGATTGGAGTTGTCAAGGATTTCATTTTTCTTGGATCCACAATCAACATCCATGGAAGCAGCAGTCAAGAAATCAAAGGACACATTTCTTTGGTGAAATCTGCAGCAGAAGACTTCTTTAAAATGTTAAAAAAACAAAGTTGTAACTTTAAGGACTAAGGTTCATCTGACCCAAGCCACGGGATTTTCAATTACCTCACATGCATGCAAAAGCTGGGCAATGAATGAGGAACACTGAAAAACAATTTATGTCTTTGAATTATGGTGTTCACGAAGAATATTGACTATACTATGGACTGCCAGAAGAGTGAACAGGTCTGTCTTGGAAGAAGCAGAGCCAGGGTGCCCCTTAGAAGTAAAGATGGCGAGACTTCATCTCATGTACTTTGGAAAAATTATCAGTGAGGACCATTCCCAGGGGAAGGACATCATGCTTGGTAAAGTAGAGGGTCAATGAAAAGGAAGAGCATTGAGGAGATGGATTGACACAGTGGCTACAACAATAAGCTCAGGCATACAATGATTGTGGGGATGGTGCAGGGCAGGGCTGTGTTTTTGTTATGTTGTACATGGTGCCACTATGGGTTGGAATTGACTGGAAGGCACCTGACAACAAATAGCAACATACAGTATTTGTCCTTTTATGATTGACTTATGTCACTCAGCATAGTATCTTCAAACTCCATCCATGTTGTAGCATGTACTAAGACTTCATTTCTCTTTTTGTCTTAGTAGTATTATGTTGTGTATATATGTACCACATTTTGTTTATCCATTCATCCATTGCTGGGCATTTAAGTTGTTTCCACTTTTTGGCTATTGAGAATAATGTTGCATTGACCATTGGTGCACACATAGGTATTTGCATCATTGCTTTCAAGCCTCTTGAGTATATTCCTAGCAGTGGAATTATTGGATCATATGGTAGTTCTATATTTATTTATTTATTTGAGGGACTGCAACACTGTTTTCCACAGTGGCTATACCATTTTGCATTCACACCAGCAATGGAAAAGATTTCCATTTTTCCCACATCCTCTTCAAGTTTTGTTATTTTCTGTTTTTCTTAGCCATCTTAAAAGAGTGAAATGGCATCCTACTGTTGATTTGATTTGTATATATCTAACGGCTAATGGGAGACCTGGTGGTGAAGCGGTTAAGAGATTGGCTGCTAACCAAAAGGTTGGCAGTTTGAATCCACCAGCTGCTCCTTGGAAGCCCTATGGGGCAGTTCTACTCTGTCCCACAGGGTCACTATGAGTCAGAATCGACTTAACAGCAATGGGTTTGGGTTTTTTTTGAAAACTAATGACGTTGAATACTTTTTCATGCGTTTGGTGTTCATTTGAATGTCTTCTTTGGTGAAATGTCTATTCAGATCCTTTATTCATTTTTTTTATTGAGTTATTTAGCTTTTTGTTGTTAAGTTGTCCAAGTTTTATACGTATTTTGGTTATTAGATTCTTATTGGATATATAGTTTCCAATTTTTTTTTTAAGTGATTTCTTTTGTCCAGTCTCTGCAAGTTTTCCTAATCTTCTGCAGTATTAAATACACATCTAAATTCCTATGGCTTAAGGTTTTGCATCTAGTAACAGAGTCTTTACTGTTCTGGGCTGCTAAAGATCAGAGACAGGATAAACAAAGAAGTCTGCGATATTTCCCCGTGAGAAGGCAGCCTGGACGCTTCCATTCGCAACCCAGTAAATGGCCTATAAAAGTACCTTAGGTTTGTGCTTCTCAAAGTTTAATATGCGTATGGATCACATGAGGACATCAGTTAAAATACAGATTCTAATTCAGTATGTCTGGGGTGGGTCTGTGACTCTGCGTTTCCCAGATGATGCCGATTCTCTTGGTTTATACACCATGCTTTGAGTAGCAAGGGGTTAGTTAGGAGTTTCCTGGAGACATAGCCTTTTCTTCAGATAGCTGAGGCAACAATGAGTAAATTGCTACTGGCCTAACCCCTAAAAAGTTACCTGATGATCTTACACAATTAATGTAGCCTTTCTAATTTTTTTTTTTCTAAGTTTAAGTAGTAGCACTGTTTAATTAATTTTAAACAGTGCTACTACTCATCCTTTATACACAAACACAAAACAGATTTTCCTTTTCTTCAGGGCTCCGGTCTTTCAGACCAAGGTTGTCTAGCATATTCTGATTTTTTTTTTGAAAGGTTAAGGATTTTTTAAATATCTAGGGAATCAATGAAATACAGGTGTATTCAGTTTTCAAAATCATTTCAACTCTTAAATTTATAATTCTTTGATGATGTCTCTCATCACAACCATTACTTTCCTGACTACTCCCATAGTTCTCTCCTATCTTGTGATCAAAGTTAGCCCTTTTCTCAGTTGTAAAAATGCAGTTTTGGCTTTTTGGAAGTTGAGTTCATCTCTTTTTCTAGTCTGGCTTAAATTCAATCCTTCACCCTTGGCCTGATCACTTTTCACCTGTGTCTTAGAGGTCACCAATTCCTGAATTTCCTATTCTTGTTCTGTGTGCTGGCCTTGAAAATTTGCTTCCTATGAATAAATAAGTAGGTCTCCAATAGAAGTTTCTTTAACAGTTAAATAACTTTTAAGCCCTTAGACAACCATACCATCCCAAACACAAACTTTAATCTATACTGGGGAAGTGGAGAGAGAATTCTCTTATGGCCCCAACTGACTGCTTTCAATTTTTGTCAGGTAGAAGAAAGACAATGCCACTACATTATGTTAAAGAATTATTGAATTCTAGTTTTAACAGCTGAGAGCTTAACCATTGCACCATCAGGGCTCCCTCAGCTCCCTCACAGAACCATATAGTCATACATGAGAGTCAGTTTACTCGTTCATGGGGGTAAGAGAAGACTTCCTTGAAGACTTAATATGAAACTGATTACTCAAGCATAAGTAGGGGGTTTTAAAGGGAAGATCTGGGGGAGATATTGGGGTTGAGGGATCAGGCTATGCTGGTGGGAGCCTGAGGAACTGCAAGTGTCCCAGTACTATAAAAGCAGACAATGAGAGGGGCAGCTATAGGGAGCTCTAACAGATGAGTCTGTAGAGACAGAAAAGCTGAACATAGTGGGCGAAGTGTGCTGTATTCCTTGATGAGTTTAGACTACATACTAGTGGCAATGGGGAGCCATCAGTAGAATGACATAACTAAATTTTCATGTGAAAGACTTACTTTTCATGACGGCGTGGGTAATGGATGAAGAGGAAAAGGCTGCAGGCAGAGAAACCACTTAGGACACTGCTACAGTTACTAGAGGATAGATGTAGGTGATTTATGGTAACGAAATATAAGAGGTGGAGAAAAGTGGATGGGATGAAGGGGCATGAGATGATACAATTATCAGAACTTGGTGAGGGAGCAAGAGGCTCAGGAAGAAAGAGAGGGTAATAAAGCAGGCTGTGTGGACAAAGATGGAGTCCTCGCTTGAGAATCAATATCTGTGGAAACAGTTTCCTTCTTATGGCTCAATTGGAAACTATTATACTTGAGGATGAAAAACATAAAGTCTTAAACTATTCACCCGAAAAACAGTAAATAGCCCAAAAGTGTGAGATAATGACATTACTATATTAGCATAGTTCAAAAATATGTTTGAAAATCTACCATTTACATAAATTACACCTTACTGGTGTTGCTTTTAATTATTCTTTCAAGTCAATTAAGCTCTGGTTGTTGGGACAGGAGAATGGTTGCATCTCCCAGAACAATTCCCATGCAATAATGTTTGAAAGAAATAAACAAAGAGATAGATGTCTGCAACAAACAGGAATTATAGAGAGAAATATCATTCAGAATAAAAAACAACTCATTAGTGCCTGTTTCAGTAGACCAAAGTGTAATGTTCATTCTTAATTCATAGATAGAAGTCCACAGTTAGGGTAGTCAGTCAATACATGTCATTGATTTCGCAGATGGAACTTTTCAAACATGGAGGCATTCAACTCAGGACAGGAATGTAGGATCAACATGAATTCCCAGGAAGCAAAATGTCAGGATGTAATCAATTTGTTCTTAGGAAGAATGTATATAACCCAACGGCTGGTGCCACTCACGTAGAGGGTAAAACTCACTCTCTCCTAGCCAAATGGTGGGCCTTTACGTTCCATAGGACTCCAAAGCTGAAGCTGAGTCAATCATTAACCCCATACCATTCCTCTGTTCTCTATGCATAACAACCTGTAACTCAATAAAGACAGCAGAGCACTTCGTATTTTCACTTAGTGCCGCCCAGCTTGCACTCTATTATTTCTCAATAAAACTTTCTTTCACTACTCATGGAGTGTGAGATTTTTTTCTTTGATGTTTCATTAGTTAAACATTCTGAATGATAATATGTACTCTTGAAATTTATTTCAATTTCAATTAAATTTTTTTGAAATTTTGATTGCAATCAATATTTTCATACCATGAATTTCACACTCAGCTACCAAAGTTAGAAACCTTGGTACCATCTCTGAATGACTGTTTCATGCTTCTCTATTCTTCACCATCCACTCTCTATTTCAACCATACAGGCTTCTTGCTGTCCCTTAAAAATGTCATTAAACAATGCATATTTCCAACTCTGAACTTTTTCTGATACTTTTCTGTTTCCCTTGAATTGCCTTCTATTGCCTTGCCTTCTACCTTACCACCATTGAGTCTCCTTTTAAATGTTCCCAATCCTTCATCTTGTACCACAGATTCTCCTTGTAAGCACACTCTCCTCTAAGCTCCCATAATTGTCTCTAGAGTGTATGTGATCATTTTATAGGCTTTATATCATTGTTTTATATTTGTTAACATATTTGTCTCTTTTCCTTGACTTCAGACATTTGAGGGTAGGAACTATTCATTGTGGCATTTGCTCTCTCCACCTGGCTGTGCTCGGGGTTAGCATACACCTAATGTTCCTTAAATAGTTATAAAATAAATTAATGTTAGATTGTTGCTTAGGATTTCACCGGAAGGCCAAAATTAAGACATAAAATCTCTGAATTTTATTCCCAAGACAACACCAAATAATATAAGAAATGAGCAGTGGTACTTTTAAAGAGAGAGATAATGCTTGGCTTTTACAAGAAAAATGTGATAGTGTAGTTATTTTGGGATATGATTCTCATAGTTAGAGCTGCCAGCTAGGGTTATAACTTGATAGCTGCCTGAGAGACAGGCTGACTCACTAACTCTCTTATGCCAGCTTTCAATTTAGGAAAGTTGACTTTAACCGGTCAACCGTTAATCTTTTTGATGGGAACTTTTTGGCACAGATGAGCTTCTCTCCAAAAAAAAAGGTAAAGAAAAAAAAAAAGAGTTTTATCTCTTCTATGCCGATAATGATTTTTCTTGTTAAGTTCAAAATGGTTGCAGAGTAATTGGATGTGTTTGCTAAATTAGTTTAAGTAAGCCACTTATCTGCCTCATCATTAGCATAATAGATTTGCTCCACAGTTCTGTAGAAATTGAACTAAATGGGGGGAAAAAAGTATTCTTAGGAGCTGACATCAGAAGCAGTGAATTGCAAGGGACCATAAAATTACCTTTTCTTAAAACCATCAGTAGGTAAATGCTTTGTGGTGGCACTTGCTTGATAGAAAGGGCAGCACAGACAAGAAAATGTGGCATCTCTGGAAGTTAAAGGAAAAGGAAAGTTAAGGAGCAAAGACAGAGACTCGAAGATTGGAAGGACAGACGGATGGCAGTGGGTTGATTCTTACAGGGATTCCTTGAGCAAATTGGGGATATCATCCTCCACTCTAAAGCTGATTGCTACATACGGGCAGTAGGAAAGCCTTTGAGGAAGACATTTTAGACTACTTAATCTTTTGGAAAATAATCTGTAAGGCCCAATAAGTAAGCATTTTGGCTGTTCACTTTCCACATTCCTTTGGTTTTCACATCAGGTACCTTGTTTGATGTCAAAAATTAAACTCTCTTGAGTCCCAATACTGGGAAGGATTACTAGATTCCATAGCTTGTTTCCTTGTGACAAGGCTGCTTCTCAGAAGGAAGCAGAGCAGGCAGTGCCTAGGGAGCACAGTTTCTGCAGCACACATAAGCTACATTCATCAAAATAATTTATCCTTCCTGGGTTTGATTCTTGGCAGAGCTCTTAATTCCTTTCCCCTGACAGCAAACAAAGGAAAAATAAACCCTCAAATAATCACTTAGAAAGGAAATACCCCCAGCAGTTTTTTCTTTTGAGTTACTCATCAAGAAAGCAATTGTGGAGGGCAGAGGCAAGAAAGGCAGGTGGATTTGGGAGCATGAAGATGAGGCGTGGGAGTAAGGGAATGGACAGGCAGAAGCTTTGGCCAGTCCCCAAGAAAACCTGGAAGGTAATGCTAGACGTTGGGAGTCTCGTGGCCAGCTAAAGTCATGGTGGTCATAAGGGTGATATAGCCAGAAAATATCACTGGATCAAACAGCAATTAATAGACTTAGACAATTACAAACAAGTCAGCATGGGGGTGAAATTAGGACCAACAAGGGGAAACAAAGGGCAGAGTTAAACTAGCATTTATTGAGTCCCTATATGTGCTAATAGCCATGCATGAATTTTCTTATTTAATCTACTTTATAACTCAATGGGGTAAATATTATTAGCAAGTCTATTTTATATATAAGGAAGCTACTTTTCAGAGAAGCTAATTTCCCAAAGTCAAAAGGCTAATAAGACTCAGAACTAGGACATGAGTCTGCATGACTTCAAAGCCACAAGGTTTCTATCAAAAAATTTTCTGAAGTCATTGGGGCATATAACACTAAAAGAGATAAGCCAATAATGAGCCATGGCCCATCTGGGGCCTACAAGTGCAAATGGGTACATCTCACCAAACGAAAGTGTCTTTGGGGCTGGTACAAAGGTTAATATGCTTGGCTCCTACCAGAAAGTTTGGAGGTTTTAGTCCTCCAGAGGTGCTTTGGAAGAAAGGCCTGGTGATCTGCTACAGAAACATCAGTCATCAAAAACTCTATGGAGCACAGCTCTGCTCTGATACACTTGGGGTCGTCATGAGTGAGAACGTACTTGATGGCGACGGGTACTGGTACACTGAAGGAGAAGAAAGGAGTAGGGGTGGTTTTTCCAGTTACTCCATTTGTGTGAATGAATGGTGAATCAGGGTATTAGGTCATGTACTGGCAGGGAATAGATTGATATGAATGCATTTGATAAATGAGATGGGAGAATGAGTAAAAAGAAACCCCAAGAAATTACTTTGAAGAAAACTGCCCACTTTCCTCAAAAAATAATTGAAAAATTAAGAATGACTATAGCCTTATCCGAAACCCTACCAGCGTAGTAGCTAAGAGCTATGGCTGCTAACCAAAGGTCAGCAGTTTGAATTCACCAGGGGCTCCTTGGAAACCCTATGGGGCAGTTCTACTCTGTCCTATAGGGTCACTATGAGTTGGAGTTGACTGGACGGCAACTTTTTTTTTTTTTTAATAGCCTTATAGGTGGTGCAGTGATTAAGAGCTAGGCCGCGAACCAAAAGGTGGGCAGTTCGAATCCACCAGCTGCTCCTTGAAAACCCTACAGGGCAGTTCTACTCTGTCCTATAGGGTTTCTGTGAGTCCAAATCCACTCTATGGCAATGGATTTTTATAGCTTTATAGGGAGCTCTGGTGACTCAGTGATTAAGAGGTTGGCGGCTAACCAAAAAGTTCAGCAGTTCCAATACACCAAGTCGCTCCTTAGAACCCTGTGGGGAAGTTCTATTCTATCTTACAGGGTCACTATAGGTTGGAATTGACTCCATGGCAATGAGTTTGGTTTTGTTTTATAGCCTTATCTAGGAGCCCTGGTGGTGCAGAGGTTAAGCGCTTAGCTGCTAACCAGTTGTCGCTCAGAAAACTACCAGCAGCTCCACGGGAGAAAGACGTGACAATCTGCTTTGGTCAAGATTTGCGGCCTTGGAAATCCTATGAGGCAGTTCTACCCTGTCTTAGAGGGTCACTATTGGCTCCTTATGAGTCAGAATCAACTCATAGAATGGACCAATAGGTTTGGTTTAGTTTGGTGTTACAGCTTTGTCTTAGATATGGATCCAGAGATGTCTATGGGGAAATGTAAATATGGGAACGTATGTATTTTTATTTGAGTAAAATAAAACTGGGAGTTTCTTTAGAATGTAAATGTGTTCTGGAACTTCTGGATGAGTGATCTTATACGGACGGACTTCTTTTTAGTGTTAATGGAGTAGATAAGTAACACAAAAACAAACAAAACAGGGAGAGATGAGATCTGAAGGCATCCAGGTATAAGGACCCGTAGCTGCTTTTTATTGGCTGAATAAGGACCATCCCACTGTGTTTCTCATCTGGAATGCCGGGCTGGTATTTCTCCTTGAATGGGCATAAAGTTAGCTTATTTTCTTCAGTAAATCTACCCCCAAAGGGTTTTAAGTACTAAGACTCACAGCCTCCTTGGCGTGGGAACGCTGGCCTGTACTCATGTTGTGGTTCTGATCTAATACGCACTTCTGGATAGTTGATCAAATTATTTTTTCCTCTGGGAATCTCCTGTTTTGTGAGCAGCCATAAAAGTGTTTTACTACTTAATTTATTGTCTCTGAGTTAAAACTGAAGTGAATGTATTGATAAAAATAGCTCCACTTTGAAAAATATTCTACAAAATTTCATATTCAAACCAATTACTTCGTAATTTCTATTACACGTCAAATTATAACAAACACCATTATGCTTTGCTTCTGCATTCTAATTGCTATAAACTCTTGATAATTAGGCCATTCACATTAAGTGAATATGCTTATTATGAGCAATAAATTTATCTCAGGGTACAGATAGTTACCCCCAAATGACTTTGTCCCTAATTTTTTTTTTAATGTGAAAAATATGTTAATGCTTCCGTTTTTTTTTTGCTTATAGCATCACTCTTACTCCACACTCAAACTCTGGGGTGTTATATAAATAAGAATCCTTTTCTACCTCTTCTTTCACTCTCATGCCTAAATGATTTACATAGGCACAGACTGAACAACGTGATGCCTTGACTACTTATCTGGCCCTCATCCCCTCTTAGACCCAACTCCCAGGCTACTTTTTTTTTTTTTTTTAAATAGATGTTATTTTTAGAGCAGTCATAGGCTTACAGAAAAATTGTGTTGAATGTATAGAGAGTACCCATGGGCTGCTCTCCCCCATGCACACGGTTTCTCCTAATATTAACATCTTACATTGTATGGTACATTTGTTATAATTGATGAACCAGCATTGACACATGATTATTAACTGAATTCCATAGTTTACATTAGGGTTCACTGTTTGTCTTGTACAGTCTTATGAGTTTTGACACATGCATAATGTCAAGTGTCCACCATTACAGTGTTATACAGAAAAGCTTCACCACCCTAAAAATGCCTTGAGCTCCACCTATTCATCCTTCCCCCATTCCCCTGAACTCTCAGCAACCACTGATCTTGTTAATGTCTCTATAGTTTTACCTTTTCCAGGATGTCAGATAATTAGAATCATCCAACATGTAGCTTTTTCAGACTGGATTCTTTCACTTATCCATATGCATTTAAGCTTCCTCCGTATCTGTTTTTGTGGCCTGATTACTATTTCTTTTTACTGCTGAAAAATATTTCATTGTGTGGATGTATCATATTTTTCTTATCCACTCACATATTGAAGAACATTTTGTTAGTTTCCATATTTCAGAAATTATGTATAGCTGCTATAAACACTCATGTGCAGGTTTTTATGTGAACAAAAGTTTTCAACCTATTTGGGTAAATACTTAGGAGCACAATTGCTAAATCATATGGTAAGTCTATAGTTAGATTTGTAAGAAACTGCCAGACTATCTTCTAAAGTAATGTACCATTTTGCATTTCTACCAGCAATGAATGAGCATTCCTATTGCTCTACATCCTTGTTAGCATTTGGTGTTGTCAGTCTTTCATTTTTCAGTCATTTTAATAGGAGTCCATCCTCAGCTGCTAACCAAAATGTTGGAGGTTTGAGTCCACCCAGAGGTGCACCAGAAGAAAGGTGTGGCAATCTTCTTCTGAAAAATTATCCATTGAAAATCCTACGGAGCACAGTGCAATTCTGACAAACATGGGGTCGCCACAAGTAGGAGTCGACCTGACAACAACTGATAAATAAATGAGTAATGATATTTCATTGTTACCTTAATTTGCAATTCCTTAATGATGTATGAAGAAATGACCTAAGAGGAAGACCCTCAGCAGGGTGGAACGACACAGAGGCTGCAACAGTAGGCTCAAACACAGCAATGATAGTGAGAATGACTCAGGACTGGGCAGTGTTCGTTCTATTGGTCTTTTCTTTCTTTCTTATCTTTTTAATGACCTCTTGCTTTCTTCATATATGATGTCTTTGATGTCATCCCACCGCTTGTATGATCTTCATTCATTAGTATTCAATGCATCAAATCTAGAGATGGTATCTAAATTCAGGTGGGATATACTCAAGGACGTACTTTGACTCTTGTCAACTTGTACTAATTTCCTTCATCTTTGACTTGAACTTGTATATGGACAATTTATGGCCTATTCCACAGTTGGCCACTGGCCTTGTTCTGATGGATAATATTGAGTTTTTCCATCATCTCTTTATAGATGTTGCTGATTTATCATCTGTTAGTCTGTCATACTGTGGTGGCTTGTGTGTTGCTGTGATGCCAAAAGCTGTGCCACCAATATTTCAAATGCCAGCAGGATCACCTATGGTGGAAAGGTTTCAGCTGAACTTCCCAATTAAGACAGAATAGGAAGAAGGACCTGGCTGTCTTCTTCTGAAAAAATTGCCCAGTGAAAACCTTATGAATAGCAGCAGAACATTGTCTAATATAGTCCTGAAAGATGAGACCCTCAGGTTAGAAGGTACTCAGAAGACAACCGGGAAAGAGCTGCCTCCTCATAGGAGAGTGGACCTTAATGACATGGATGAGGTCAAGCTTTCAGGACCTTAATTTGCTGATGTGGCATGACTCAAAATGAGAAGAAACGGCTGCAACCTCCATTAATAATCAGAAGGTGGAATGTAGAAAGTATGAAACTAGGAAAATCAGAAGTCATCAAAAATGAAATGGAATGCATAAGCATCGATGCATTAGTGAGCTGAAATGGACTGGAATTGGCCATTTTGAATCAAATGGTCTACCATACCCAGAATGACAAATTTAAGAGGAACAGCATCACATTTATTGTCAAAAAGAACATTTCAAATGAGCTGAAATGTACTGGTATTGGCCATTTTGAATTGGAAAGCCATATAGTCTACTATGCCAGGAATGACAACTTGAAGAGGAATGGTGTTGCATTCATTGTCAAAAAGAATATTTCAAGATCTATCCTGAAGTACAACGCTGTCAGTGATAGGATAATATCCATACACCTACAAGGAAGACCAGTTAATACGACTATTATTCAAGTTTATGCTAAAGATGAAGAAATTGAAGATTTTTACCAACTTCTACAGTCTAAAATGATCAAACACGCAATCAAGATGTATTGATAGTTACTGGTGATTGGAATGGGAGAGTTGGAAACAAAGAAGAAGGGTCGGTAGTTGGAAGATATGGCCTTGGTGATAGAAATGATGCCAGAGATAGGATGATACAATTTTGTAAGACCAGAAACTTCTTCATTGCAAATAGTTTTTTTCAACAACATAAGTGATGACTATACATATGGATCTAGCCAGATGGAATACACAGGAATCAAATACAAATTATATAAGAGAAGGCAAATATCAACTAGAGAATTGTAACCTGAACAATTCTTCAACTTCTCACAGAACATTCAGTGGAGACTGTTTCTCATTAGAAATAATGCATATCAAAAAATAAGGAAATTACATACTTAAAATACTTAAAGAAACATCCCAAACTAGAATTCTATACTCATTGGTTAAATCTTTTATAAACAAACTGCCCCATAGGGTTTCCAAGGAGTGGCTGGTAGATTCAAATTGCCAAACATTTGGTTAGCAGCCACAGATCTTAACCATTGCACCACCAAAATGAACACAGAGCAAGGGATTTTTAAGACAAATAAAAGTGGAGAGAATTTGTTACCAGGAGACCTGCACTAAAAGAAAGTTTTCAGACAAAGAAAAATGATGCGATACGGAAACTTAGATTTACAGAAATGAACTAAAGCTCCTGGAAACTGTAAACACGTAGATAATTATAAAATTTTATTCACATTTACTATTTTTTAAAAAGATAACTGACCATTTTAAACAAAAATAATAACGGTGGGTTAGGGTCCTGTAACATGTTATAGAAGAAATTTGTATGACAATGAAATCACAAAGGATGGAAGAGGTTAAATGCTGTGTACTATTGTAAGATTCTTACATTGTATATGAAACGAGATATACAATTATTTAAGGTAGGCTGTGATAAGTTATGATAGATATTGTTAACCCTAGAGCAACCACAATGATGTCCTTCTCCAGGGACTGGTCCTTCCTGATAACATCTCCAAAGTATGTAAGATGAAGTCACCATCCTTGCTCCAAGGAGCATTCCAGCTGTACTTCTTCCAATACAGATTTGTTGGTTCTGGCAGTCCTTGGTATACTCAGTACTCTTTGCCAACACCGTAATTCAAAGACATCAATTCTTCTTCGGTTTTCCTTATTCATTGTCCAGATTTCACACCTATATGAGGTGACTGAAAATACCACGGCTTGGGTCAGGTGCACCTTAGTCTCAAAGAGACATCTTCGCTTTTTAACACTTTAAAGAGGTCATTTGCAGCAGATTTGCCCAATGCAATATGTCGTTTGATTCCTTGACCAATTGAGGTTTATCCTGCATTAACTATCATCCAGTTGTTGTTGTTAGGTTGTAAGAATATATTAAATATATTCTAATAGTTAATCTACTACAAAAAGATTCTGACATCTTCTAACATTGGTGGAGTTTAGATACTCTAAAAATGGCTTTATATATGTAGAAATTGGCCTGATTACCAATAATAAAAATCAGTCTGTTTCAAAATTATTTTCTGTTTTTTAAAAGGCTGCCTATTTCATCAAAACGAGACTAAATGGGCACTCCAGCCCAGGGGCAAGGACGAGAAGGCAGGAGGGGATAGGAAAGCTGATAATGGGGAACCCAAGGTTGAGAAGGGGAGAGTGTTGACACATCGTGGGGTTGACAACCAATGTCACAAAATAATATGTGTGTTAATTGTTTAATGAGAAACTAGTTTGCTCTGTAAACCTTCACCTAAAATACAATTAAAAAGGTGTTTAAAAAAAGGTTGCCCATTTCCTGACTAAAGTTAATAATAACCCAACCCAATGCCAATGGTTAAGTGCTACAGCTGCTAACCAAAGGGTCGGCAGTTCGAATCTACAGGTGTTCCTTGGAAAGTTAATAATGCTGAAATTAATTTACAGAAAATGTAATTATGCCATGGTCCCGTTTTAGATATTCTATTTTACATTAAATGTACTATTTTTTTACCATTTTCACATAAAATGTAAACTGCAATTTCTGTACCATTCTCAAAAGTGCTCTAAATAATAATCACACTAAATATGTTTTATTTTTACTCAGTTTTAACAATCATGTTATAGTTAACAGTGTAGGAAATCACTCATGAAGCAAACAACAACCACCAATTTTCAACCAACCACCCAAGGGCTTGCAGTTAATGGTGGAAAAAAAAAGAACAAATTCTGCAGCTGGGCTTATAATATAAAATTTCAGCAGGATAGAGTGCAACAGCATGAATTGAAATCACGGTAAGCCTTTCCTTCAGAATAGCTTTAGCAGAGCTGTGCAGTAGCTAAGTCATTTCAAACATGCATACAATAAGCTCTCTCCTCACTAGACAAAGGGTTACAGGCTCTAACAAAACTGTATAAAATGAAATGTGAATGGGATTTATTATAGCTTTTGGGTAAAATTCTTCTGAACTAAGAAGAGCTAAGACTATCGTCACATCAAATGTGCTATTGTAAAGCTGAGGGTGTTAATGGTGAGAACCATGGCCCTTTGATTTTTTAAAAGTATTTTTCATATGGCTTATGATGAGATTAAATGTTGACATTATTTCAGAGACTGGAAATTCAAACATTATTATTATTATGTTATTCAAAATGATTAATTAGAAAATATTTAACAGTCTTATATTTCTGGAAGTAAAAAACTACCAATTAAAATTTTTTCTCCATCCCTCAAAAACACATGGGTAATTTTCTCTTTCAAATGAAAGCATCCATTATTTTAAAGGAGACAAACAACCACTAATTACAGCTGTGTTTCCATCATCCAAAAACTTACCACTGGACTAATATTGGCAGCAAGGTACTGCAATTTATAATGGTCAATTTAATTGCATATAATGTTCTAGTTTTTAAAGTACTTTTTAAAATGAAAGGTATTTTGTATCTAATAGGAACATGGTATCTTCTGAGTTCCAAATCTTGACACTTTCTGGAAATGACATGGAACAGCAAGGAAAACAAAACAAAACTCCTACAACATAAAGATACAAATTATGCATTTTCAGTGAAATTTGGAAACAAGAAAATTTGAAAACTTAAAAATATGTTTAAGTGCAGTCAAAATAAGATCAATGAAACCTGCATGGGCTACTTTTAATGGTAGCAAAGTAGATAATGCAAATGTCAACCAACAATTCAATGTATGAATTCAATATTTGGTAACACAAATAAAGATTATAAGGCAATTAAAATGAATGAACTACTTCTGCATACAATAAAATGAATGAGTCATATCTATAACATTGAGAAGAGAAACTAGAAACCAAATTCCCCCCCCAAAAAAAACCCTGTTGCCATAGAGTCGATTCTGACTCATAGCAATGCTATAGGACAGGGTACAACTCCCCCATAGGGTTTCCAAGGAATGCGTGGTGTTTTTGAACCACTGACTTTTTGGTTAGCAGCCATAGCTCTGAACCACTGCTAAAAGGCAGTGTGTTCAATAGTGCTACAATAACTGTAGCACCTCAAAACATTTGCCCTGTGTCTTTTGCTTAGAAAAAAGCATCTCTCTCTCTCCCCTGTATACAGAATGACAAACCATTTGTATATATTTGATACAAACATGGATAAAGTTGGGAGAATCTAAATAGAAGGAATATTCTTTACAAGAGATGTTTTATAGAAAAGGACATAAATAACTGAATTCCAGTCATTCTGAAAATATATGTAAATATTCCAAAGATTAAAATAATTTGTTTGATTGCTACACTGATTTTCAAAATGAAAATCTTTTCTAAGCAAAAGACATGGGATAAATGTTTTGAGATGCTACAATTATTGTAGCACTATTGAACACTACCTTTACTAACTTAGACTGCTGGAACAGCTTCAGCCTTTTTAATGAGTATTCTATTCTGTGTAGCTGTCTTGGGATACATGAAGTACTTACTTTTCTATATCAGTTTCTCATTCAAAGAACCACTTTTCTGTAGCCATCCTACAAGCTCTGTGTTTTGACTTAGAGGTTTGAAGGAGAGTCCACTGTCATTGATTTATAGCAACTCCATGAAAATGACACAAAGAAGCAGATTTTTTTTAAAAACTGAAATTGTTTTTGCCAGTGACAATGTCCTTATTTTTGTGTTTGGCTCAAGGAGTTCTGATTTTCACTTGCTGCTTGGGCTCATGCCACTTAGTAACACCAGGTCCTCAGTGCAGGGCATATTTGGATCATTTAATAACAAAATCAGGAGGAGTTGGAAAGGTCTTAACAATAACATCACTGTATGAGGTATTTTCCTCACCAATGATGAACTTTCTTATGTCATAGGAACTTGAATTCTCATTTAGAGGTGAAGAACTATGGGCCAGAGCAGTTCAATGACCAGAATCACTCACTCATAGAATTTGATTCTGACCTAAGGTTTGAGAGTCCCTAGTACAGTGGGCTTTCTGTCATGGCACACTTGCTCTGAAAACACACCTGGGCTGGCCAAACTATACTGAGGCACAGAGTATATTGTTGACCTGCTGTTAAGTTGTTTAAGAGAGTTTTGGATGTGGTAGGGAAAAAAAAAAGTGAAATAGTACTAATGACTGGGTGCAAGCCTTAGTTATGTGGAATAGTTTAACAAGGAGCGTAGACCATGGAATCTAAGATCTTACAGAGGGCACACGGCTAGGACCTGTATGCACTGTATGAGGAAGCAAGCACTTCCTTCCTTAAGACCATCAGCTAACATGTGCTTCTTATTGGAATTTCTATGGCTCTTAAATATTAATATGTTATAATTCACTTATTCATTTATTATTATTCTGAGCTTTATAATAGAGCTTTAGAGTTCAATTATGTTGTGTAATCATTTGTCTTACTTTCTTAACCTGAATCTTGGATGAGTTGTGGTTTTAAAAAGACTTACTTATTTCTTGTACTTTAGATGAAGGTTTACAGAACAAACTAGTTTCTCATTAAACACTTAGTACACATATTGTTTTATGACATTGCTTAACAACCCCATGACACGTCAACACTCTCCCTTCTCAATCTTGGGTCCCCTATTACCAGCTTTCCTCTTCCCCCTCTGCCTTCTTGTCCTTGCCCCTGGGCTGGTGTGTCCCTTTAGTCTCATTTTGTTTTATGGGCCTGTCCAATCTTTGGCTGAAGGATGAACCTAAGGAGCGACTTCATTACTGAGCTGAAAGGGTGTCTGGGGACCATACTGTCAGGGTTTCTCCAATCTCTGTCAGGCCAGCAAGTGTGGTCTTTCGTTTTGAGTTAGAATTTTGTTCTACATTTTTCTCCAGCTCTGTCCAGGATGCTGTATTGTAATCCCTGTCAGAGCAGTCAGTGGTGGTAGGTGGGCACCATCTAGTTGTACTGAACTCAGTCTGGTGGAGGTCGTGGTAGATGTGGTCCTTTAGTCCTTTGGACTAATCTTTCCCTCGTATCTTTAGTTTTCTTCATTCTTCCTTGCTCCTGAAAGGGTGAGACCAGTGGTGTATCCCAGATGGCTGCTCCCAGGATTTTAAGACTCCAGACGCTACTCACCAAAGTAGAATGTAGAATATTTTCTTTATAAACCGTTATACCAATTGAGCTAGATGTTCCCTGAGACCAGGATTCCCACAGCCCTCAGCCCAGCAATTCAGCCCCTCAGGGAGTTCGAATGTATCTATGGAGTTTCCACGGCCTTGCCTTGTACGAGTTGTGCTGGCTTTCCCAGTATTGTGTACTGTCTTACCCTTCACCAAAGTTGCCACTTACCTGTTGTCTATTTAGTGTTTTTCCCTCCCCACTCATCACCTCCCTCGTAACCATCAAAGATTGTTTCTTTTTGTGCATAAACCTTTTCATGAGTTTTTCCAGTAGTGATCTCATACAATATTTGCCCTTTTGTGATTGACTTATTTCACTCAGCATAATGTCCTCCAAATTCATCCATGTTATGAGATGCTTCACAGATTCCTTGTTGTTCTTTATCATTGCATAATACTCCATTGCATGTATGCGCCACGGTTTATCCATTCATCTATTGATGGACATCTAGGTTGTTTCCATCTTTTTTCTGTTGTGAACAATGCTTCAACGAACATGGGTATGCATATGTATATCCTTGTGATGACTCTTATTTTTCTAGGATATATTCCTAGAAGTGGAGTTGCTGGATCATACGGTATTTCTATTTCTTGTTTTCTAAGCAAGTGCCAAAATGGTTTTATTATTTGCATTCCCACCAGCAGTGCATAAGAGTTTCGATCTCCCCACAGCCTCTCCAACATTTGTTATTTCCTGTTTTTTTAAATTTGTGCCAGTAATGCTGGGGAGATGGTATCTCATTGTGGTTTTGATTTGCATTTCTCTAATGGCTAGTGATCATGAGCATTTCCCCATATGTGTGTTGGCTGCTTGAATGTCTTCTTTGGTGAAGTGTCTGTTCATTTCCTTTGTACATCTTTAAATTGGATTATTTGTCTTTTAGTTGTAGAGGTGTTGGATTTTCTTGTAGATTTTAGAGATTAGACCTTTCTCTGATTTGTAACAGCCCCCAATTTTTTCCCAGTCTGTAGGTTCTCTTTTTACTCTTTTGATGAGCATAAGTTCAATTTTTAGAAGATCTCAGTTATCTTCCGGAGTTTGTGTGTTGTCAACTTTGGCTTGTATCCTGTTAATGCTGTGTATTAAGACTGAAAGAGGCTTATTTTTGTTTTCTTTTGATCTGGGGCAAGTATTTGGGGTCTTCCAGTGGGTATTTCCATTTACAATGGAATAGTTTGGAAAAATAAAGTGTACTATTTTTTATACACAAAGGAAAGAGTATAGTACTACCTGTTTTATGCACGTATATAATTAATGATGGGAAAAGGCACAGGGTAGCAGTGGTATAGCCCTGAAAGAAGTAAAGAAATTCATAAGGAGGTAAGTTCCTGGGAAGTAGTGCTAAATTTCTATGGCTTAATCACTTTTCAAATAACACAAGGACAATGACAGTAGCGGAGATGTCATTTGGAGTTACACAGGGCGGTGGGTGATTTTTCCAGTAAAATGAATCAATACCCTGAGCCCCTAAACACTCAGTTTCTACTTCTGAAATATTTCTGGGAGGAATATCTCAGAATGAGTCAATTTGCAGGTATTTTTCTTGAGGTTTATTTCAAAAAAGGCTTGTGCCATTTGGATGATAATTTATGAGATTTTATGAAAACTAAACATAAAAGGAAAAAACTTTGGAAAAGGGTAAAGGTCATGGTGGAACAACATAATGAACATAATTACTGTCACTGAACTGTACGTGTGAAGATTGTTGAAATGGCAAATGTTTTGTTGCATATATATTTGCCACAATAACAATTAAAAAAAAAAAAACTTTGCTAAAATGGTTTCTTATTTTCTAAAGGTCCTCCTCTCTCAAGGCGGGTTGAAGTGTAGAGGGGAGAGTAGGAAGGTGAGGTGTATAGTTCATACCTATTCAACAAAGATGGAGTGCTCAAACGACTAGAAAATGACCAGTACGCCATGAATTGTGAATGGGTTCTTAAAGACAGACTCACCCAATCATTTACTTTTTGCTTTTAGAATGTAAGTCACCAAACTTGAAAGGGGGTAGTTGTGTTTTATTTCTTTATTTGATGGAACTATACAAACAGATGGCAGTTTAATTAATATTTGTAAAGTGCTACCATCACTGATACATTAAATTTAAACAATTATTAATGTTATTTATATTATAATTTGCTTATCCTACATTATAATTGGTTTGTCTAAATTTTAATTACAAAAAATTATGCAATGTTTTATTTTTTATCATAGTTTCCATGAGCATGGAAAATCCAAAATACAATATAGAAAAGCATTTATAGGAAAGATTAGTGCCACATCCAAAGGTATTATTTCAAAACTTATTTCAGTGTCCTATTATCCACATTAAGATATTTTGTCATAGTCTTCACAGTACCTCTGTTAGGTACCAAGTTGTTTGTCTTAAAATTCATATCTTACACATGGGGAATCAGGCATAGTATGTTTAGGAAGCTGTTCAAGGTCACACACTGTGTCAAGAGTAGCACTTGGAATAAAATTTATTTTTTATCTTTTTCTTATACAGTCTAGTGCCTTACACAATGTCCTAGAAAGAGTAAATACTCAACAAATAGACATTGAATGAAAAATTGCACGGATAAACCATTCCATAGTATGAAATTTATAATAGCTATCATACTTATTCTCTATTCTTTTACCCTTTAAATGGAACTGACTGAAGGAGGAAGTGAGGAATAAACTTTTCCACTGTCCTACCCACATGTTTCCATTGTTACATGGAAGGACTTTTGCAAGATATCATGGACTATATCATCTAGTTAGTCCTGAAGTTATACACTTTCAGGTCCCCCCATAAGGAGTGCCATTAATCTTGGTTCATCGTAATGTTGACTTTTGTGGCATGAATCTGGTTCACCAGCATCTGGCCTGAGACCAATTCCTTTCACAAAAGTCACTGAAAATCCATTATTAAGAATGAGTGTGTCACTGATGCCCTAGCCTAATGATTTTTAGTAAAACAGTGTTTTGTATCTCGGAACTAAAGAACCATGGTAGTTGCAGTCCTTGACAATAAATCACTTGGCTAGTATAGGCTCTGGTTATCTCAGATATTACTGAAGATAAGTATAATACCAACTAGGATAACTCAAATTATTTCTTGAGTTAATTTGTCAGAAGTTGAATTGCAACTATAAATATAATAAAGGTCACAGTGGCATAACTTTTACAGTTGATATAAAAATAAGGTAGTGAAACTGGAGTGTTTACATCACTGGGGAGACAAAAGAATGGCAAGACCATAATAATCATCCCCAGTGGCATATTTTCAAGTAGGTTAAAAATTGTCACCCATTTCTTTGGCACTGATGACCAATTACATAAAAGAAAAAAAGTAAGGCTTCTCATGAAGTCACTTATGATTAAAACATCTTCTTTTGACTTTGATGGTGTTCACATTTTTCCATTTGGAGAAAGAAACCTTATTTAAGGCCTCAGAAAGAATCTATTGAAGTTCAATGAAAATATGTTTGCATCTGTCATCCAAATTTAGTGATTGGTATAAAATTTCACTTGGATGACATTTCCATTACGGCACAGGTTGGAGAACTCTGGAAATTCCACATCTCATTTGTTTCTATTTTAAACAAATGATTCACCAGACCTGCCTAATTGGATGGTGTTTTCCACTGGAGTGAATGTCCTGATTGTAATTCAAGACAGATCTTAGAGATAAGATCAAGCAGACATTTCTTCTTCATCTTATCACGTCCAAAGTTCAAAGATACTTTGAGCTCTAAAAGAATATCACAAGCAAGTTATAACAGTCTTTGGTGCAACTGCTGTGCATTCTCAGAGCACAGCCACAACTAAAATAGAAATAAACATAAATAAAATTAAACTATGACACATCAGCTTACTGGGTAAATCAAGTTGAGGTACCCACAGGGGAGAAAAAGTTGCTTTTATATAAGCTATTGTGCTTTTACATTCAGAGAACCATCTATGTTATCGTTTAAAAATTAATATCTAACTGAAGCCAGGAATTTCATTTTGTAATTGTGCCAATTACATTTAAAAGAACATCATTAAGCAAACTTCAAATTAAATTGCATACGACCCTATGGTGAGTGGAAATAGAAAAACAGCAGCCCCGACCAGCAACAAACACAAATGAAAGATTCTTGAAGACCAGGCCCTGAATGAATTACTTCATATCTCTGCTTTTGATCACTTTGCCACCCCTTTCTCTCTACACTAGGCAGAAGAGTAAAATGTTTTCAAAGAAATTCTGTGGATTACATGATTTCAATTGCCTTTACCACTGTGGACAAAAGAGGAGACCCCATTTTCAAAACCTTAATCACTTGTAAGGGCCGTACATGTATGCTTATTGTCTTCGTTGCTTCTGTCTGGGAGAGCTTGGGTTGCCAGTGTTTTCTCCAGGGTAGTGGGCGGGAGTGACAGGAAACTGAAATCCATAGCCATTGTACCCATTCAGGTAGACACATTGGAAGAAACTGATGGGACCTAAGGAAGGGAGCATAATGGATTGTTAAAATGAGCAGAATAAGAACTGGAACAGAGTTAAAATGCAACGAGGCAGTGTAGTGCAATGGATAAAGGCATGGGTCCTGCAGACAAAGGGCCTTGGCAACTACAAGCATACTAAACCTTGCTATGGCTTGGATTCCTCATGTATAAAATCAAGACATGAACAACTACACAGAAGTGTTGTGAAAACTGAATGAATTAATATATTTAAAGTACTTACAGAATTAACAAGTGATTTTAATACAAAAATGGTGTGACCTAGAAAGCCAAAGTGCTTAGTTTATAGGAATCTATTGATGTGTACAGCATCCAAAGAGACTGAGTAAATGATAATAAATAAACGGTCTGGGATAGAAAGTCAAAGCGCTTAGTTTATAGCAATCTATTGCTGCATACAACATTCAGAGAGAATTATATAGTAGCAGGTTTCAGAACATGAGCTCATCAATATGCGAAGTAACAGACTTCTCTTAGTGTTTTAATAATAGGTGGAAAGGCTTAGAGTTTCTAAAGTCCCAAGGTTTTCCACTTGCCCTTACCCTGCAGATCAGGGCTCTCCTAACATGGCATAGTTGCTCTTTGAGACAGTGCTCCTAGGGAGCAACTCTGTTGTCAGAGTGGAAAGCAACACAGGAAAGGAGTTAAGCTATGGGCAGTGTAGTACAGTGAATCCAAGCACGAGCTCTGGAATCAGGAACCCAGTGCTCCCAGGCAGCAGCTTTCTTAAGAGATGGCGAGTTTATCCTCCCCTCACAATCAGAGGTGCCTACTGACTCTTCAGTGTTTTCTATCCTATTAATTGACATTCTGTCAATCAAACACGGACTTTTTGCAGATGGGCAGGAATGACAAAAAGTGCAGGCCCAGGAAAGAGAAAGACAATTGAAGTTAGTGGTATGTGAGAGGGGGAAAACAGTCAAACCCACGGGAAACCAGGGGTTTATGAAGTAGAATAAAACAAAGCATGGGTAGAAGGAAGCTGAGAGGAACAGCAAAGGCTTATTCTGACTTCATCACCCTGAGTGGCAGTTGACCCCAATCACTGGGTTCACTAGTGATGAAAGTAACTTGGAGAACTTGTGAATTTAGTTCTCTCCACATATTCTCCACTGCATAATTAGTTTCTGTTTTGTTCAAGCCTCAAACAAAGGCACTAACACATTCCCTTGTGGTTATGGGCATTGTAGGGGCTATTGAATAGGTTGCAGAGAGGGAAACCTAAAACACATGGTGATAAAGCTGGGCCTGCATCAATGAGGAATGGTAGAACCAGTGCTAAAAGTAGACAAGTCCATTAACTACAGGCTACCTTCCAGCTGAACCTTATCAGAAGTGGGCCCCATTCTGACACATTTATTTAACTGATGTTGAACAGGCTATTAATAAATGTATACTATTGGCTGCAAATTTTAGAGCTTATATAGAAGGCTCATGAATATCGGGCTGTAGAACTACCTTAGAGTAAGATGAAAATAGGGATTATTATTTGATACAATAAAACCTCAAACTAATATAAAATATTGCTACATTTTTACTGAAATACTGATTTATGTTTTAATATTTATTTATGAAATAAAATATTTCAAGTGTTATGTGACATAACCACAATTTGTTCCAAGTAGGTTACCAATTGGGAAAGTGACACTGCGTAAATCAGAAACAATGCTGAGAACTGGCCTATAATTCTTTTTCTTATGAATTTTACAACAAGATACAAAAGTATTCTAAGACTCTGCTTATTTCCCTATATTTCTCAAAACTTGATTATATGAAGGATTCTAATGGGTATCTCTCTTATCTGTTGCAGTAAGCCTAACATCTACGATGGTGCTTGGAACATAGCAGGCTCTCAATAAATATATTTTTTAAATGAATCAATGAATTATTAACGCCGAGTGGAAAGCATTTGCTATTATTGAAGACTTTTTAATAATTTTCTGCAGAAGTACACTGCAGAATCTCTGTAGACTCAGACATTAATTCCTCAGATAAATGTCTAGTTCTTTACTTTGAAAGCATTTGTGTGAAAAAAAAATCAGTTACACCTAAGAATTGCTTCCTTTAGTCTGTCCAGCAATAACTTTATTTAATGTATATATGGATCCAAAATTGATTGCTTTACCATTTGAAGAAAGAGATCTCATTTGGGAGTACTAGAATAAGGTAATATCTTGGACGCTGTGTTTTGCAACTGCATGTGAACACTGATTGCATTCTAAAATCAACTATCCCAAAGACTGAATATTAAGAGCCAGTGACACATCTAAAAAATATATCGAAAAAGTACTTTCAGTCTTAGAAGTGAGTTTCTAAGCGAATGAATTGTTGAGACCTATTTCTATTTGATATAAAACAATTCATCACATCACTTCAGCTGTCCTTTTATAAAACAGACAGTAGCACACATTTCAACCTAGACTCTGCTAGAGTACTCAGGATCAGAGCTGTGTAGAATGGTTTGCAATAAATGCCATTTCAGTCATTACTTTGTAACTCCTCCAAATAAGTGCTTCTTGCTTGACATAAAATGTGAGGAACTTCTCTTTGAAATATAAATGACCTACTTTAAAGTTTTATTTCATGTCTGTGCTAAAAATCTTTTTCTTCTAATGCTGGCCTTCTTAAGAGCATCTCAAGTTTATATTCATGCGTAGCATCTTTCATATAGAATGAATTAATAGTTTTAATCTAATCATAAACTCACTTTTTTGCTTCTTTGTGGAAGGCACTTCTTCAGTTTCTTCTAGTAGATACAAAAATACGAAAGTAAATAGCTGGTACTTTCACAGTCATTATGCAAATATGTGTGGGACTGAGGATGTCAAGACAGGAATACAATATGAAAGAAACAAGAGCTACTTACACTTCTTATAATTAACGTACACTTAGGGTTCTTATTCAGAGTCTATACAGACTTTCACTATAAATTTGAAGGTAAAACTGAGAGATAGAAGGGGAGCCATTGAAGGAAAAGAATGAGGCATGCTAGAGGCAATGGTTCAGATAGGAGAACTGCCTGAATGTGTTAGATGTTAATGGATGAGGACTAGTTGACACACATTCCTTTACTGAAAAAAGGTCTTTGGTGCTCAGAATTACAATATGGTAAGGGTAGAATCTGGCTATAAGCTGAATGTTTTAGTCAAAAGAATCCTACACTTAGTGAATGTATCCTTCCCATGAAAGAATAGCAGCAGACTGGTATCCTGTATTCTTTCTTTTTGCCTTCTGACTCAAGGACTGTTTTGCTGTGATGTTACGCACTATGTGCTTATCTGGTGAGGGAAAAATCAAAGCTATATATCTGAGTCCTTTTCTTTAAGTCAGAAGTTCTTAACTGAGGTCCATGGATGGGCTTTTTGGGGATTGCCTATGAAACCCTGAAATGGGGAGAAGGTGTGTGTGTGTGTGTTTTATAGAATATAGCTTTCTTCAGATTCTCAGTGGATTCTGGGACCTTGCTCCTCAAAGTATGATCTATGGACCAGCAGTATCAGCATCACTTGGGAAACTGTTACAGATTCTTAGGACCCAATCCAGCTTACTGATAAAAAAAAAAAAAAAAAAAAAACACAGGAAGGTTGTATATACATTACAACTTACCTAGAAGTCAAAAACATTAAGAGTCACTGTTCTTAATAATTCAGTTTAAAAAAACCTAAAAAAATTGGTATCCAAAAACTGCATTTTAAGACAAGTATAAATCTCAAATTTCATTTTTCAAGACTCAGGTACTACCCCTTTGAGTCTTATGGCCCTATTTTCTGCACTTTTAATTAACTTATACTTTGATGGCAAGAACAATTCTTAGGCAAAGTCTTATTGTTTGCAGGCAAGTTTGAAAGTGTAATAGAAAATACCTACTATACACCAAGCTCAAATTAGAGGCCAGAAAATCCTTCAGGAAAATGTTCATGGAGTTAGTTCAAATCCTACTTTACAGAGAAAGAAATTTAGTCCTTGAAAAACTTGCTCAAGATGGTACATTTCTTTTGGTGGTAGCTAGCTTTTCTGACTGTCAGTCCACTGTATTGATGGCCCTTCCTTCCTTCTTTCCTCCCTGCCTCCCTCCCTACCTCCCTTCCTTCCTTTCTTCCCTTCTTCCTTCCTTTTTTCTTTCCTTCCTGCTATTTGTTATTATAGGTGAGTTGTCTCAATTTTTCTTAATAAAAACCTGGCAGCCTCATATTTGAACATGTATGTGGTCCTCCCACTGTTAACATGGCATCCTTATAATCTTTGATGAAATGATTATTTTGAAGTATTGCTCCTATAAGCAGATTGGACAATAAACGCATCTGATAACTACTTATAATAAATCAGTACTCAACAAGTGTCTTCAGTATGTGAGGAGATACATATTTTCCAACAAATCATGTAAAAAAGCTATTTGTTTAAAAATAAGTAAATCTACCATATAAATGTTGCTTAGGAAAAGGTGAGGATTAGATCAAGAATAGGTAAATAAAGCCATCGGATTAAAAAAAACATTACAACTTTGAGAGAAAACTAAAAATGAACCAAAGACAAAAAACTCACCTTTAACTTTCTTCGAAGCTGGTACAGCTTCGAAATCTTCTAGAGAGTAGAAAAAAGAAAATGAAAGCATGGTCTACTTTCCAGTTTTCCCGAAGAGGATACATTGTATTTAAAGCTCTTTAGTATTTTTTTTATTTTAGTATTCACAAGGATTTCTTACTGTATAAACTCAGCATCTAGTCTCCTTACAAACAAGAACTTGACTAGTAAAAGGGGCAACTTTTCGGAGTTGGAGAAAGAGTGGAGGAGGGAATGGGTACTAAGCCAGGACTGTGGTCAGAAGGCTGTCAAAGGTTGTCCAGGGGAGAGAAGGGCCTATAGTGACCTTCCTAAGTGTGCCTGTCCTCGTGACTCCTAAAATCTTGTCCAAGAACCACTACTACCTTTGTCATTTAGGAAATGTGAAGTAGAGTTATATTACAAAAGATAGATCAAGAGAAAAGTAACCACCCAGATATTTTATTCTCAGATTGCTTAGGGAATTTTCGCTTTTTTTTTTTTTTCTTTTTTGACAATTCTAAAGGCAATTAAAAGACTTCAAAAGTTTGAACTAAAACTTAAATACACAGACAATGACTTTAATTGCATTATGTAAATCACTTGGTCTTTGGTCTTTTGTGCATTCAACTTATAGACACATATTGAGAATAACAAATCCCTAAGGGGTAGGCAAGAAATAATATTAAGTCAGAGATAATTCTAACACAATGCAATCAAGTGGAATTTTAATTTTTATATCAGCTTTTTAGCACTTGCAATGACCTGAAAGAGGGTCAGTTTTGTATTATTCATTTAAAAAATTTCGCATACCAGCTGTTCACTAATAAATAGGAAACAGGTAAAAATAGGTCAATATGCAAATTACCTCTAATATGAAAGAAATGTCACCTTTAGGTAGAAATGTTATTATGTAAAAGAATAAAATGGGCAAAAGAAACAAAATTACTAACATTTTTACAGTGGATTATTTAAATTTTAACCTGGTTAGTTTTAAAGAATATTCAAATACAGGCTTAACTCAATAAAATGCTAGATTAAGTGAGCTATAAATGAAGGAAGTATATAAATAAATACAATATTTATAATGTCAGAGTGCATAAACAAATCAAATAATAAGCATATGTTTCAATTTCATAGGAAGACTGTACATTTTTATAAAGGATCTGTACAAAAATAACATAAGACAAGGTCTTTGTCCACAAAGAACATACTTTTTTTATGGTAGCTTATCTCATGCTTAAAACTAAGACAAATATTTCTCTGAATCCATGTTATCCCTGAAGAAATAAAGATGGGTAGAATAAAAACCTTCTCTTCTCCTCTTCCCCAAATTCGGTATTCTGACCCAGTATAAGCTGGCTACAGGCAATAATAGCTGGCAAAAACTGAGTTGTATGTCAATCGCTAGGCTCGCCAGAAGGAGAACAGTGGCACACAAAGGTAACCTGCGAGCCTAGAACAGTTGCTATAGAGATGCCAAATCCTGTGTAAGCAATTTAGCAGCAACAAAAGTTTACTGAAGAATAAGTCACTGTGGTTGTTGCTACTTAGAAGCCACAAAAAAAGCAATAGGCATTTACTCTCCCTTTACTCTTAAAACTTGCACCTGGTTGGGTGAGTGGTGGTTTGGATAAGACAAATATTTGATTCTGAAACTGTAGTATGCATTGTTTTCTTAAAAGAAGTATAAAGATGTGCTAATGAGATTTTAAGGAATGACCTGTATTTTTGGGAGGGGCAGTGAGGAGAATGTCTTATGAGGAAGTCAAATTTGAAATGGTCTGTCGTGGATTGAATTGTGCCCCCCCTCCGCCCACCCATCAAAAAAAATTATGTGTTGTAAATCCTAACTCCTATACATGTTGATATAATCCCATTGGGAATAGCAATTTCTTTGTTATGTTAATAAGACCATATCAGTATAGGATGTGTTTTAAACCAATATCTTTGAGATACTAAAAAGAGCAGATTAGGCACAGAGAAGCAAGCAAGCAAGCACAAATGGAAGGGAAGATCGTCCTCACAACTGAACCAATAAACAACATCATGGTAAATGGAGAAAAGATTGAAGTTGTCAAGGGTTTCATTTTACTTGGATCCACAATCAATGCCCATGGAAGGAGCAGTCAAAACATCAAATGACATATTGCATCAGGCAAATCTGCTGCAAAAGACCTCTTTCAAGTGTTAAAAAGTAGAGATGTCACTTTGAGGACTAAGGTGCTCCTGACACAAGTCATGGTGTTTTCCATTGCCTCATATGCATGTGAAAGTTGGACAATGAATAAGGAAGACAGAAGAAGAATTGATGTCTTTGAATTATGGTTATGATGTTGGCAAAGAATATTGAATATACTATGGACTTCCAGAAGAACAAACAAATCTGTCTTGGAAAAAATACAGCCAGAATGCTTTCTTAGAAGAGAGGATGTTGAGACTTCGTTCAAGTACTTTGGACATGTTAGCAGAAGGAACCAGTCCCTGGGGAAGGACATCATACTTGGAAGACCCTCAAAGAGATGGATAGGCACAGTGGCTGCAACAATGGGCTCAAACAACAACGATGTGTTTGGTGAGGATGGTGCTAGATCAGGCAGTGTTTCGTTCTGTTGTACATAGGGCCACTAGGAGTCGGAACCGACCCAATGGTATTTAATAACAACAACGAGGTGAGTTGTGAGATCACTTTTAATGATGGCAATAATAGTATTGTTTAACACTTACTAAGGTACTCGTTAGTTATTTAATACGCGTTAAACACATTCAATCCTGACAACAACTCTATAAAGCAGGGGCTTTTATTTAAAATCTCCTGTACAGGTGGAGCAGTGAGGGATTAAGTGTTGCCCAAGATCACAGAACCAGCGAGTGGTAGGGCCGGAGCCTAAACCCAAATCTGCCTGGGTAGGGCCACTTGAATAATGTTTTATATTTATTTCACAGCAGCATACCTGCAATGTGCCAGCCAGTAAGCACTTTACAAATACTAGAACATCTCACTTCCTCTGCAAATCTGAGGATGCTGTTCCTATTCCCATTTCATAGGCAGGATAATCGAAGCACAGAGAGGCTCAAGGTCCCATAGTTTATAAGTGGTAGAACTGGGATTTAGGCATCTTGGTTCCAGAGATTGTGCTGTTATCTAGTATGTCATCCCACCTCTTGAAGATAGCCTTCTAAAAACACTCCTTTCTCATTCCAGGACCTATGCATTATGTTCCCTAACATGGATTTGCTGATAGGTTCTGACAGAGTTGAGCTATGCATAAAAAAATGCATAAGCCACCCACTTATGCAGAGAATAATGGAGGAAGCATTCTGTCAACCCCCTTCGAATGACAGGGTATGCTAAGTGTGTCTCTCTGTGCTTCAAACGATCTTTCCTTCTGTGGGGATGAATCAAAGATTACTTAGTTGTCTTTGAAAATGATAAGAACAATGAAGAAGAAAACATATATATTTTTTCTTTTTTTTGCTTAACCACTATAAGTAATTTAGGCAATCATATTCCAAACAATGAAGAATGAAAATGTATTATTGTGACTTTTGAAATGCAGACTCCATCCTTCACTTACATAGAGTCTTAGATTCCAAAGGAACCATAGATACCAGCTAGTCCATCTTCTCACCTAAAGCAGATGTCCCACCTTAAGAGTCATGAATAGATGGGAAGTCTTTTCTGTGTGGCCACCATTTTAATCTTTTAAACATATTGAAGTGAGGGACCAGGAGTCATATAACTTTTAATACTTATTGAATTGGGGTGGGTTTATTAAATCACATTTAATGATTAAATAGAGAGGTCTGGATTATTATTATTATTTTTTTTTCCAAGCAGTGCTGTGTCTCTTCGCTTACTGAGGGAATTTCTCCTGTGTCCCAGTTCTAAAATCTCTCCTTTACCTCATTTGTTCCAACGTTAAACAGGAAAAAGAAAACCATATATTATTCTATAATCAAATGTAACACCAATAAAAAGTCAGAAATTCTCTCTGCCCTTTGCCTCAAAGTTTTTGCTGATATTTAAGCCTTATTTCAGCCATGGGTCAAAAAGAGAATCAGAGCAGGCTGGGGTGTTTAGGAAGGTCCAGATGCTAAGTCTTCGTCAGAATGGAGTCAAAGATAGCTTTGGCTCTATGAGGCTTGAAAGGAGACAATTTAAACAGTTGATATGTTGGCATTAAGGTGACTGTATATATATATATACATAAATTTTTTTTTCTTTTTATATATATATATAAACCCAAAATTATATGTATATATATATATATATATGGCATAAATATGGACTTGAATTAGTATTGTTGTAGGGAATTCCAAGGATATGAGGGACCCTGGAGTCTAGCCTCAGTACCAAAAATAAGTACAATACATAATTATATGCATTTTTAAGTACACAGGTTTGATATGTGAATTAGTAAATTTTGCACTGAACATTACAGATTTATCATTTTCAACAATCTTATCTTGAGTCCATTTTTAATTTTCTAGAACAGTTGTTCTCAAACTTTCTGGTCACAGAAGGCTTTTATATTCTTAAAAAAATATATTGGAGCACCCAAACAGCTTTTATTTATATGGATTATGTCTATTGATATATACTGTATTAGAAATTAAAACAGACATTTTTAAAACACAAAAATACACACACATTTCCTGAATTTTTAGAGGAATGATGCCCTCGCCTGTCATGCAGCCTTTTAAGAACTTTATACTCGTGATAAATTGAGATGGAAAAAGGCAAGTGGCAGTGAAATATTAATATGTAAAGAGCTCTGATCTCACAGACCATCTAAAAGGATCTCAGAGATCCCAGAAGTCCACAAACCATGCTTTCAGAACCGCTATTCTAGATAAATAATTCCACTTCTATGAAATAGTCAACAAATTACAAAAGGGAATAATTAAACATAAACTTGTCAAAAGGAAAGGTAATTACGAAAAAAAAAAATTCGCTGGGCACTCAACCAACATCAGATTAAATGATCCGAGGAAACAAGAAAGTAAATGTTTCCTCTTGAGAGGAAACATAAGTTGTCTTTCTGACACAGAAACATAAGTAAAACAATGCAGAATATAAACAAGGGCACAGACAAAGCAAAAATGGATCCCTTCTCAAACTATATAAAAAAAACCAAACCTAGTGCCGTCGAGTCGATTCCGACTCCTAGCGACCCTATAGGACAGAGTAGAACTGCCCCACAGAGTTTCCAAGGAGTGCCTGGAGGTTTGAACTGCCGACCCTTTGGTTAGCAGCCGTAGCACTTAAACACTACGCCACCAGGGTTTCCTTACCTTGTATATATCATGGAAAAAAATATTATATATAATACCAACCATCTGCCAATTAACTAATGTTAACTTTGCATGAGAAGAAAAAATTTATACTTAATTGAAATATAGATGAAAGTGCAGTTTTTGGATAATAGGTATATAAATCAATTTTTTTTACTATATTAAAATTATCCCTCCTAAATTCGTAATAATGGGCTAGAGAGAACACCACCATCATATACACGCAAATTAGGAATTGATTCGATGGCAGTGGGTTTTCAGTGGTATTCTATTCACAGTCTTTTTAAAAATTGATTGAAATCTCAACTTGTTCATATAAAGGGTAAAATGCATGATGTATTTTTTGTGATATATCCTATGTGTTCATAATATAAAAACGTCAAAATTTAAACAGATTAAAACAAATTTCAGTCTAGTTATAGAGTCAAGGTGAAAATTACCTTAAAGTATTTCTGTAATTTATGCATTAATTGTTATTCTCCTAACAATAATAAAGAAGAACTACAAAATACTGAGCTCTTTTCTGTGTACTTGACATATATGTACTTTGTTGTTGTATGTCCTTGAGTCAATTCCCACTAAGAGCAACCCCATAAGGCAGAGTAAAACTGCCCCATAGGTTTTCTTAGGCTGCAATCTTCACTGGAGCAGATTGCCAGGTCTTTTCTCTCACAAAACTGCTGGTGGGTTTGAACTGCTGACCTTTTGGTTAGCAGCAGAGTGCTTAATCATTGTGCCACCAGGACTACTTATAAGCACTTTACATATATGTTTTCACTTTAAGTTTTATAATATACCTATGAAATGCATATAAAATTTCCCTCTTTCCAAAAGAACATTGAGTCTCAGAGGATTTAATAAAGAATTTCCCTCAAACTACATATTTAAAAAAGTGCTAGAATAAGGCATAAATCTAATTTTCCTCAACTGCTAGACTCTTACTCTTTCCACTAAACCATACTATCTCTATTTGCAAAGCATTTTGCTACATGCAGGAACCCTGGTGATTCAGTAGTTAAGCATTTGGCTGCTAACCCGTAGGCTGGCAGTTCGAACCCACCAGCTACTCCTCAGTAGAAAGGTGTGGCAATCTTCTTCTGTAAAGATTTGCATTTAAGTAAATTAAGTGAAAACAGGAGGGTAAGATAAGAAGGTCAGTTGTAAACATGTGCAGTGGTGGTAGAACAGACGAAGGATGAAGCTGGGGGTTGACAATGGGACCAGAGCTGAAAAGAAAGGTTTCAGACAATTTGGGGCCTTATCTACAAAGAGGTAGATTGCAGGGTAGGTAGCAAGGTTGGATGACTCCAAAGAGGAAAAAAAGCAGAGAAGGAGGAAAGAGGGCTGAGGATGGAAGGATCTAGCCTCTGGAAAGTGCATCGGAAGCCTGATAAAGAGATGATATACTGAGACTGAAAAGAGTGTCAGATGTTATGAAAGGCAAAGGAGAAAAATATTTCAAAAAGGATAGGGAATCAATAATGTTGAATGCCTCAGAGAGGTTAAGGATGAGGCAGAAGTCAGAAAAGGTAATTAAGTCTTGCAATTTGGAGATCAGAGTTGAAACTTGAGTAAGCTACTTGAAGAGAATGTCAGAGGGTTATACCCAGGTTGTATAAAGTTAAAGCCTAAAGGAGTGGTAGGAATTATGGGGAGACTTATTTTTTATTTGAGAGTGTTGTTGTGAATGAAAGCAGAGCAAAAGTATAATTGTTCCAGGAGGTTCAAAGGTTAAGGGAAACTTTTAAGCAAGGGAATACCAAAATCCATTGCTGTCAAGTCAATTCAGACTCATGGCAACCTCATGTGTTACGGAGTAGAACTGTTCCATAGGGTTTTCTTGGCTGTAATCCTAATAGATACAAATTGCCAAGCCTTTCTTCCATAGAGCTGCTGAGTGGGTTGGACCACCAATCTTTAGGTTAGTAAACCCACTAAAAACCCACTGCCGTCTAGTCAATTCTGACTCATAGCGACCCTATAGGGTTAGTAGTTGAGTGTCAAGTGCGTCACACAGGAACCTTAAGCAAGGGAGTAGTTTGAATATATTTGTAGGCAGGGGTAGGACAATCTCTTAGAGTGAAAAACTGAAGGTGCATGATTGAGGGAGCAAGGATTCTTAGGGAGCAAATTGTCTTGAGGGCAATGTCAGAACAACTTAATGAAAAGAGGTGGGGGCAAGGAGGTATCCAGAATGATAAATCTTGGGAGAAACAGTACTTCTTCATTTGAGAATGGAATGGTGGTGAAGGGTAGAATGAGAAAGATTAAAAGAGGTTATAACTTGGAGAGAAGGCAAGTTTTAAAGAGTCTTTATTGATGGCATAGATTGTTAATTTTGTTTTTCTCATTTTTAAAGATAAAATTTTCCTGTGTAGTGCCTCGTCTGTTCTCTGCACTCTTAACTGACATGATAAATAATTAAAAACTACCTTAATAATGCATGTATGTATACCAGCACAGTTACTGCATGTCTATGTCTACTAGCAATCTATTCTGACTTGTGCAGGGTTTCAAGAAATACTCAGAGGCAAACATCTGGGATTCTTAGGCATAGAAACCAAAATAATGCAGCATGGATTTTTCTATTCTTCCTCATTCCTCTTACTTTATCTGATTCACTGGCTGACTTTGTGTCTGTAAAGATGCACAAAATTCCAAATTTTGTTTTCAACAGACTTACTAAATTTTGTGCAAATAGTTCAATGGGATATTACATTTTGAGAGTTCATGTTTTCCCAAGAAATGCTAAAACTTCATGGCAGTTCAAAGCAAGGGTCAACAGCCAGTTTATTTTAGTCTTAGGTGTGAGAGGCTCCTTTTATACATGCTGTTATTTAAAATGATCATGGCTCTTAAAGAAAATTAACTTTGCTACATTAAGCAATAGGTCTAGAATCCTTGAAATTAACCCCAGGGAATAATAAAGTGTTTAGAGACAGCTCAAATTTGGATATTGCACACAGCACACAGTTAAGCCAAGGGTGTTCAGTAAATGAATGCAATCCTTTATGAGTGTCTGTCCTGTCACTCTGAGAATGAGACACTGGTGTCTTGAGGGCAATGTCAGAACAACTTAACATCACCAATAAATGAATAAGGACACATTGCTGGTACCCAAAGACTAATAATGAACAGTGACAAACATTTCACCAAATGTGTCTTATACACAGACTTCATTTGGGTCAACAAATGGAGTGATCAGAAGGGTACAGCAGCTGGTACCTGCATAGAAGGCTTCAGCCAAAAGTAATTGCTCCATTTTTTTTTTTCCTTCTGGAATACAATCTCCATGAATTTAAAAAACCCTGCTATAAATATGGGGTTGCTTTAAATCCACCCCAAATTAAGCAAGATATTCTTTATTATTTTATCTCATTGTTTTATCCATTTGGGCACAAAAATTTAAGCAAAATCTGTCCCTAGTTTGGGAAGTAGCCAATTATCATGTCATAGTTATCACTATCATCATCATCATACTCAGATTAAAATATAAAAGAAAAACAGTTGCCATTGAGTAAATTCTAATTCATGGAGAGTAATAATCCTCACAGGTAAAAATTAACAACAACTTATGTGCCAGTTACTATTTACATATCCTACTGTTCTATCTTATTTGATCTTCCCAAAAGTTATATGATGTATTATTATTGTTGTCATTAGGTGCTGTGGAGTTGGTTCTGACTCACAGCAACCCTTTGTACAAAAGGATGAAACACTGTCCTCACAATTGTCGCTATGTTTGAGCCCATTGTTTCAGCCACTGTGCCAATTCATCTCATTGAGAGTCTTCCTCTTTTTCACTGACCCTCCATTTTACCAAGCATAATGGGTCCTTCTTCAGGAACTGGTTCCTCTGGATAACATGTCCAAACTATGTAAGATAAAGCCTCGCCACCCTCTCTTCTAAGGAGCATTCTAGCTGTACTTCTTCCAAGACAGATTTGTTCGTTCTTCTGGCAGTCCATGATGTATTCAATATTCTTTGCCAATACAGTAATTCAAAAGCATTAATTCTTCTTTGGTCTTCCTTATTCATTATCCAGCTTTTGCATACATATGAGGTGGCTGAAAATACCACGGCTTGGGTCAGGCACACCTTAGTCCTCAAAGTGACATCTTAGCTTTTTAACACTTTAAAGAGGTCTCTTACAGCAGATTTGCCCAATGCAATATACTGTTTGATTTTTTTGACTGCTGCTTCTATGGGCATTGATTGTGGAGCCAACTAAAATGAAATCCTTGACAACTTCAATTTTTCCTCCATTTATCATGGTATTGCTTATTGGTCCAATTGTGAGGCTTTTTGTTTTCATTATGTTGAGATGTAATCCATACTGAAGGCTGTGGTCTTTGATCTTCATCTGTAAGTGCTCCAAGTCCTCAGGTTGTTAATAACTCTTCCTCCAGTCCGGATGTCATATTCTTCTTCACGCATCCAGCTTCTTGGATTATTTGCTCAGCATACAGATTGAATTAGTCTGGTGAAAGGATACAACCTTGATACACATTTTTCCTGACTTTAAACCACACGGTATCCACTTGTTCTGTTTAAACGATGCCTCTTGGTCTATGTACAGGTTCCTCATGAGCACAATTAAGCGTTCTGGAATTCCCATTCTTTGCAATGTTACTCATAATTTGTTATGATCCACACAGTGGAATGCTTTCGCATAGTCAATAAAACACAGGTAAACATTTTTGTGGTATTCAGTATTATTATTATAATCCTCATATTTAAAATGAGACTACTGAAACACGAAAAGAGGTTATATAATTTTCCCAAATTTATACAACTCGTAAGTCCTGTTTGAAACCCAGTCTGAAGCTAGGCTCCTTGTTATCATACGCTACTATATGATAGCATTTGTATTTCTACCATGAATTTGGTGCTAATTTGTTCTTTGAAAAACTACACTGATGTTAGTATTTATCACCATTCATTTCTAGCAAGTGACCTTTAATGATACAGAAGCCAGTCACTTTATAAAATGATTACTTTGAAGTAATCATGTACTGCCTGAAATTAGCTTTAATCCATACACTACAAGAGGGCATATTTTCTTTTACAAAGGTTTGTTCGCATATCTGTTACTTGAGGATATTTATGTTATAATGAGATTAAGCTTAAGATTCTATGATTAAGCACTGTATAAATTTTTAATGACAAATTTAGTTCTTTTTTTACAGTTGCCTTCACATCAAATATTTTACTTTTTAATTTGGAAATGTAAGACATCAGTCTTGGATAAAGTAAGATTTGTGTATAACTTTAAGAAAAAAACTATTGAATACCAATAGTTTTGATAATATGATGGACTGGATACACTGTAGCAATCACAGCAGAACAACTAGATCCTTCAAAAAACCATACCTTCTACTGCACTGCTGAGTTCAGAGGAATTAAAGAACATCTCCAAACAGAATCCTACACCCTGGCCCCTGGAAGAAGAAAAACAAGCAAACAAACAAACAAAAACCTACTGATACAGAAAGTGGGACCACACTGGATGTAAGTGCTTATATTAGAGCTGTAACTGGGAAATTAAGTGTACAAGGAGCAATGTGGGGATGTTGATGCTGAGGTACCTCTTTAAGCTAGGGATGGTAGGGTGAAGACTGCCCCAGCGCATTCTAAGAAAGTGACGGCAGCATAGTAGTTCTATATCCCTCGAATCCTTTTGTAAAAACAGAACAGCAAGATAACAAAACCCATGGACACCATTTATAACGCAATTAGATGAAACCTAAAATACACAGGAAGTCCCTAGGTGACACAATAATTCATGCGCTTGGCTGTTAACTGAAAGATTGGTGATTTGAGTCTACCCAGAGGTGCTTCAGAAGAAAAGTCTGGTTATCTGTTTCCATTGAAAATCCTATGGAGAACAGTTTGACACACATGGGGTCATCATGAGTCTGAATCTACTCGATGGCAACTGTTTAACATATTCTTAATCATCAGAAGGAAAGAACAGAGGAAATGGAGAAGAAACAATATTTTCAGAAATAATGTCAGAACTGTAAAATAAATAAGTAAATCCATGTATCCTGGAAGCATTTGATAATAAAAAGAACTTCTCATTTCAACACATTGTAGGAGACCAAAGCCAAAGATAAAATATAGAAAGCAGCCAGAGATAAAAGATAGATCATGTAGGAAGGAATGGCGATTAACAGAATTTGCCTACCTCCACAGTGGAAGACAAAACACTACAGTGGAATAAAATATTTAAAGAGCTCAAAGTGCATAACTGATGACCTAGATTATGTGCTCAGCAAAACTGTCTTTGAGGAATAAAGATGATATAGAGACATTGTCAGATAACAAAAAATGAGTGTTTCCCACTAATAGACCTTTGCTCAAAGCACTTCTGAAGAAGGTGCTACTGAGGGAAGTTTGAGGCCAATGGCAAGTCTGAGGTGCAAAGGCATGGTGAACGAGAAAATGGAAAAAAATGTAGGTAAATGTAGACACATATTGATTGAGAAAGTAACACTGATAAAATCTAATATATTCAGATTGTTTAAAAAGGTCAGAACTAAAAATACTGAACCAAATTATCATATGTCAGGATTAGATTAGATGTGATAGAATTTAAATCTTTAACATTCTTCTCTTGCTTAGAAGGAAAATTTTGTTAAGTGTGTATGATGAATTTCAAGGATAACCACTAAAGTAAAAGAAATAAAGTGCACACAATAAAAAAAAAAGTGCATAATTTCTAGATCAATAGAGGCCAGAAAAATAGAAACAAATATAAAAGGTGGAAAAACTCCTTGATTTACGAAAGACAAGAAAGTATAAAAGAAGCATTAAGAGAGCATGAGACTAGAAAGCAACAAGTAAGATGGTGGGAACCAACCCTAAAATATTAATAATCACAACAAATGTAAATAGCCTAAATTAACCAGATTGAAAGTAAAGGTCATTGTACTAGATACAATACATAATAAAAACAAATCTGAGACATTCTTGATGGTTTTCTCTAAAAGTGCATGATTTTTTAAAAAGTATGTGCTAAAGTGGATATAATCTTTATATTCTCAGAAACCCAACTTATTACATTGTTTTAATCCATGATGTTTTTGTACATCTACTTCATTATGATCTGTAAAAAACAATATTTTTTTCTCACATCTTTCTGGTTTTGGTTGCTAGTATTACTACTACTACTACATTACTACTACTACTACTACATTGCTACTAGTACTAGTACTATTACCACCACCACCACCACCACTGCTATTACTTCTGCTATTGCTACTACTATTACTGTGAACTTGGAGTTTTCAATTCCTTTACTTTTTACTTTCTCATGTAAACAGTAGCTTTCTGTGGCAGTAAGTCTAAAGTCCTCTGGCCTGCAGGTTCTCGACCTCTAAGTTTTACTCTACTCATCCTTACCTCTCACTGCTTTCTAACACTTGCCCTCCCTCAACTCCAGCCAAATCTTATTCTGATTTCCTCTATATTCTATGCTTTTTCAGTTGCCCACCCCTATCCTTTCTCTAGTTACCAAAATTCTAAACAGTTTTCAAGGATACAAATCCTGGAGTTACCTCCTTCATGACATCTTCCCTGACTACCTTTGGCTATAGGGTATGAAGAAGTCAGTGAGGTAGTTTCAAAAGTCCTGTCTTGAAAATCAACTATAAGTTTAACCTTCATCAGTGACAATTCTGTATCTTTGTAATAAGTTTCCTTTTTTAACTTCCTAAAACAACCCCAAGTGAGGTTCTATTACTTGCAACCAAAGAAGTTTGAGTGAGATATGCAGCAAGTACCATAGTTTAATGATTCTCTTATAATGTCCTCAATACTCCTTAAGTGTTGGGTATAGAAGAAGTACTCAGTAGCTATCTAGACCTACTCTGTCCAATGCAGTGATGCCCTGGTAGCACAGTGGTTAAGAGCTCAGCTGCTAACCAAAATGTCAGCAGTTTGAATCTACCAGCTGCTCCTTGGAAACTTTATGGTGCAATTCTGTTGTGTCCTACAGGGTCATTCTGATTTGGCATTGACTTGATGTCAACAGGTTTTTTTTGTTTTGTTTTGTCCAGTGCAGTAGCCACTAATCACAGGGAACTTTGGGGAACTGAAATGTACTGTAATGTAAAATAAAGACTGGATTTCAACAACTTGGTACAAAGATAAATAAAGGAATATAAACTTGGCTGCTAAACAAAAGGCTGGTGGCTCGAACCCACCCAGAGGCTCTGTGTGAGAAAGACCTGGTGATCTCCTTCTGTAAAGATTACAGCCTAGGAAATTCTATGGGGCTGTTATATTCTGTCACATGAGGTTGCTATGAGTTGAAAATTGACTTCATGGCACCTAACAACACCAACAACAAAATGAATAAATGTATATATTGGGTACATAATGAAATAATATTTATAGATACTGGATTAAATGAAATGTATTATTAAAATGATTTTCACCTGGTTCTTTCTAATGTGGCTACTAGAAAACTTGAAATTACATATATAGTTCACATTACATTTCTAGCAGTCAGCACTGATTCGGAAGGATTTGTTTTTCTTAAATTTTTAAATTCGTTTTCTTAAACATGAAAAAGACAATTGCCATTTTCCTGAACTTAAGGTACTTAGAGGAAAATTTACAGCTGTATCCTCGATAACTTAAAAATCCTGTTTGTTCCTGCGTCTTGACAGTTTAGAGAGTGTTTTCTATTTATGCTATACCAAATCAGATCCATTCCTGACTATGTCATCCTTCTTAAATATAAAATTATAAAAAAAACAAAAACCAAACCCATTGCTGTCGAGTTGATTCCAACCCTGTAGGGTCACTATGATACAATTATACTTAATATACAAAAAAGCAGGAAATAAGACATCATTGTTAAAGCAGATGAGCTTTATGGCAAAATTTGGCAGTGATGAGGGGCTTGAGGCAGAAGCAGCATTGTTTTGTTTCATTGGGCTTCAGTCATTGATAAGATTTATGCCTTTGAATGCAAGTCACTTTTATCCTCAGCTTCAAAAACATGATAAGGTATTTCTGTTGCAAGTTGTCATTTCAAATAGTACAGCGTTTTTTTTTTCCAATTTTCTACATAAGTTAAAATAAAAGCTAACAAATTCCTGTCAGAGAGTTTTGTATAGAATGACTCAATCTCCAAACGTAATAAAAATAAATATTTGATGAATTTCAGCTTGGAATTCATACTGTGTGCCAAAGATAACTTATCATCAGTGTTGTGATGCAAACAGTACTTACTTGGTACTCTTGCAGGTTTTTCTGTTAAAAAAAGAAAAGTTTTGTTTTACTGAGATAAAATGCAGAGAAATTATACACCAATAGGCTATAATAAAATGATCTAATATATTTTGATTTCTTCCTATTATTTTAGAGTTAATGAAGAAATAAAGCTCTGTATTGCCTGTGGACAAAGGTCTTTAAATATCTTAAATTAATCTCTTTTATGCAAGAAAGTATGTGAGCTATCAAAAAAGCTACTAATCATTGCAGGTGTCACCTATCTTTATATCTAACTCTAGTAAAATTACTTTGTATGATGTAATTAATCTAAATAAATGCTTTAAATATTTCAAATTTCATAAAATATATTATTGATAAATATGTTCCTTTCAAAAATGAATAAAGACAAATAACTACCAATTATAGTATAAAACATAAATCCTAGAAAGCAACATGCAAACTTAGTTTGTTTTCATAATCATTCATTTGTTAGTTTCAATGAGAGATTATTATTCTTTAAAGCAATATATTTTTCTATTAAACTCTATGTATCTAGGGCAAGGGAATTCCTGGGTGGTACAAACAGATGAAGTGCTTAGCTGCTAACTGAAAGCTTGGAGGTTCAAATCCATCCAGAAATGCCTGGTGATCTACTTTTGAAAAATCAGCCAGTGAAAACCCTATAAAGAACAGTTGTTCTCTGGTATGCATGGGGTCTCCATGAGTCAGAATCCACTCCATTGCAACTGGTCTTTGCTTTGTACCTTTTGATGTAAACCAAAAGTTCAATGTAGGATGATTATCCCAGATGCTATGGCTGACACTCTACATTTATGAAAAAGACAATGTGGTAACATCTCTGTTTTACCAACATTAATCTAAAGATCCAGGCTTGGAAATATAAGTTTTTTAGGAGTCTACAGTACATAATTTTACTATCAGATTTGTAGAGTTTCTAATATAAAACTAAAAAATAAAAATTTACAAAAGGTAGGTTAACACCAATAGGAAGTTTTTAAAAATATTTTCAGTTGGGATGATTATATGCTGTAGTGACATTACAGCATAAAATTGCAAAATGAAATAATTCACAAAAATACTTCACCAAGGCTAGCTTACAAAAGCATAAGGAAGAAAATAAACATATATAATGAGATACAATGAACTATCTGTTGAAAGAAGGAATGCATGACAATGAATTGATAAAAATATTCCTACTTTCAACTAGCTCTGGGTTGGACTTGAACTTTCATATGCAATTATTTTTCCCTACTGTGTACTCACAGGAAACCCTGGTGGTGTAGTGGTTAAGTGCTATGGCTGCTAACCAAAGGGTTGGGAATTCAAATCCACCAGGCGCTCCTTGGAAACTCTGTGGGGCAGCTCTACTCTGTCCTATAGGGTTGCTATGAGTCAGAATCGACTCAACGGCACTGGGTTTGGTTTTTTTTGGTTTGGTGTATTCACAATGTTACAGTCTTAGAAATGATGGACTCATAGGACAGGGTAAGCAGCATTCTGGATGAAGTATCCAGGCAATGCCTGAATCCTTTCTACAGGTAGGCAACTAAGAAGTCCCTCCAGCAAAGTTCTAATAGTCCCATTCCCTTAGGGTGGAGTAGGTACATTTTATGCTTTGCGTTCTTCTGATTGGTAGAAAGCTTTCCTTTATAATTGCAACAGTGAAATAGGAAAGTGAAGCATGGCCCAAATGTGGTTAATGGCCATAGTCTTTGGACTCAGACTGACCAGAAGCCAAGTTCCATCTTACCCATAAAAATACTAAGAGCTATTAGGCTTCTCTTCATCATAAATTAGGTTATACTAAAGGTTAAGTGAATTAGTACTTGAAAAGGATTTAGCTACAATGTTTCTAAGTAATTGATTTCTTTTTTATTTTTCTGGCAGATTATCTCAATATATTAAGCAATATTTTGGAGAAAGTTCAGATATAAAATTGAGTGTCTTTATATCGATCTATTTTTGTTCTCTTATTCTAAATTTTATCCTGAAATATTACTGGTAATTCTATGCTAAATTAATAATAATTATATAGCTAAATTATATGTCTAGATATGTTGTCTTGTCATTTTAGGCATAAATATTACAGTTATTACAGTAAGCTACAAGAAGGAGATGATGAAAAGCAAGGATTTTTCTCCCCCCATTGGAAATCTATTTTGCATGAATGGAAAATAATTGACTCAGTTAAGTCTTGTTTATTTAGAGCCTTAGAATTTAAAATGCACTTTCAATTAATTGAGTTTGCCTAAAATTATGCGACCCATGCTATATAATTCATAAACAACCTTTATTTATAGTTTTATAGTAATCAATGTCCCCAAATAGATCTTTCTCTTTTTAGGAAAAGGTCATCTACTTGTCATGTGCATGTTGGCACTTGCCCTCCACCACTTACTTTGTGTCTAGGTTGAATTAATTCAGTGGGACAATTTTTATATTTTATAAAAACATGTATTTTATTTAGTCATAGGCTGTAAAATAAATCTCAGTTATATCTGCTTTCACTCTACAGTATATAATTTTTGACACTACTAATGTTTTAAAAGTTTTTGAAATAGAGAATTTTTTTCTCCTGCTGTATACTGGAATATTTTATTGAATGTTTATGTTAATAGCAATGATATCTCTACATTTTCTAGATTTCCATTGAAATGTAAGCTTCCAGCTAGATTTTCTACTTCTCCACCTTTGACTCGGCAGCACTGGGTCCACCTTCTCCGCTATTAGCAGAGATGTATAGCTTCTAAACATCCTTGGTTTAAAATATCATTTAGTGTCAATATTAAAGGGCTAACATAATTCAGGTAATAGCATTCGCATATTTAGAGTGTTTATGATTACCTTTTGTCACGTTGTGTGATTGAAGACTTTCTTTGCTTGTCAGGGCTGTTTATAAGAAAAATGTAAATTAAAAATACAATTTTTAAAAATAACTTCATAAAAATTTTGGCTCGCTTCAACTCTAAGCATTTAAACATTGTAACTATTTTCTCAGAATGCCTTTCAAAAATTTTCTCTACTATCCAACTAACACTTCACAAAAATTAATATTACCTATAAAAGATTGTTTTACTCATGAGAATGGAGGTATAAAATCAACACAGCAATTATAAAGTATTTAAATTAACTAGAATCCATGGACAATGGGTCATTCTGATTAACTGAATTTGGAGATACCAGAAAAAGAGTCTTTTTTCTCCTAAATTTTATTTCTTGTTAAGAATATACACAGCAAAGCCTACACCAATTCAACAGTTTCTACATGTACAATTTAGTGACAATTATAGCATTTTTAGGATTGTATACCTATTCACACCCTCCTTTTCTGAGTGGTTACTCCCTCATCAACATAAACTCACTGGCCTCTAAGGTTTCTATCTAACCTTTTCAGTTGCTGTTGTCAATCTGATTCCATGTAGGTAAAAATGTGTAATGCTCAAGGAAGGCATTTTTTTTACTAGTTAAACTAAACAATTGTTAGGTTTTAAGATGATTTCGGGGGATATTTTTGATTTAAGGTTTAAAGATTATCTCAGGGCATTAGTTTCAGGGGTTTATCCACCCTCCATGGCTCCATAAAGTCTAGAGTCCAGGAAACTTTGAAAGTCTGTTCTGCATTTTCCCCCTTTTGATCTGGATTCTTTTATGGAATCTTTGATCAAAATGTTCAGTGATGGTAGCCAGGCACCATCCAGTTCTTCTGGTCTCATGGTAAAAGAGGCAGTTGTTCATGGAGGCAATTAGTCACACATTCCATATCTTCCTCCTGTTCCTGACTCTCCTTCTTGCTCTGTTGTTCCAGGCGAATAGAGACCAATTGTCATGCCTTGGATGGCTGCTCGTAAGCTTTAAGACCCCAGCACTATGCAATGAACTAGGAGATAGAACAGAAGCACTAAACATGTTATTTGGAATATCCCATGAAAACATGACCCTAAACCTCCAAACCAAGAACCAGATCCCACGAGGAATTTGTCTGTACACAGGCAGCCTCAGCAGCTGCTATTTTAATTTTTTCGTCATAAATATATCTACCACACAACCTTTGCCAAAGGAACTTTTTACGGGTGTACAACTTATTGACAGCAATTACAATAATTGGCAGTGCAATACCCTTAATCAACGTGATTTTTCCATCACCGTTAATCCCTCTTTTTCCCCTTCTCTGCAACCTCTGGTAACCACCAATAAACTTTGGTCTCTATACATTTGCCTCTTCTTTTTATATAAGTGAAGTCATACAATATTTGTCCTTTCATGATTGGCTTATTCTCTCAGCATAATGTCTTCAGGCTCTATCCATACTGCAGCATTTATCAAGACTTCATTTCTCCTACTGGCTGAGTAGTATTTCATTGTGTGTATGTACCATGCTTAGCTTATCTGTTCATCTGTTGATGGACAGTTGTTTCCATGTATTGGCTATTGTGAATAGTGCTGCAATCAACATTGGTGTACAGGTCTCTTTTTGAGTCTCTGCTTTCAGGTTTTTTGGGTATATACCTGGGAGTGAAATTGCTGGGTCATATGGTAGTTTTATTTTTAATTTTTTGAGGAACTGCCACAGTATTTTCCACTATAGCTGTACCATTTTGCATTCCTACCAGCAATGGATAAGGTTTCCAATTTCCCCATATCCTTTCCAACATTTTTTTTTTTATCTTAGCCATTCTACCTTTAAGTCATTCTACCATTAAGTCAATTCCAACTCATAGTTGATTCTATGGGACAGAGTAGAACTGCTCCATAGGAATTCCAAGGAGTGGCTGACGGATTCAAACTGCCAACCTTTTGGTCAGCTGCCAAGCTCTTAACCACTGTGCCACCAGGGCTCCCTGGCTGAACGGTCTGTTTTAAAATCAGAAAGTGTGCATTCTCCTACTTTGTTCTTTTCTTTCAACATTGTTTTAGCTATCTGGGGCCTCTTGCCATTCCTTATAAAGGTTGTGGATTGGTTTTTCTATTTCTGTTGGAAAATTGGAATTCCTGTTTCTGAAGGTTGCTGGAATTTTGTTTGGGATTGCATTGAATCTTGAGATCGCTTTGGGTAGTATTGACATCTTAACAATCTTAAGTCTTCCAATCCATGAACACAGAATATCTTTCCATTTATTTAAGTCTTCTTTAATCTTTTTTAGTAACACGTTATAGTTTTCATTGCATAAATCCTTCATGTCCCTGGTTAGATTTATTCCTAGGTATTTTATTCTTTATGTGGTATTGTAAATGGAATTGTTTCCCTAATTTCCCTTTCAGATTTCTCATTTCTGGTGTGTCGAAACCCAACTGATTTTTGTTTGTTGACCTTATACCCTGCAACTTTGCTAAATTCCTCTATTAGCTTTTGAAGTCTTCTCGGGGGCTCTTTGGGACTTTTGATATATAGGATCATTTCATCCACAAATAGGGGTAATTTTACTGCTTCCTTTCCAATCTGTACACTTATTTTTTTTTCTTTGTCTTATTGTTCTGGTTAGGAGCTCTAATGCAATATTAAACAGAAGCGATGAAGCAGGCACCTTTGTCTTGTTCCCAGTCTCAAGGAGAAATCTCTAAGTCTTTCTCCATTAAGTATTATGTTGGCTGTTGGCTTTTCATATATGCCCTGAATCATAGTGAAAATTTTCCCTTCTATTCCAATCTTCTTTAGGGTTTTCATTAAGAAAGGGTGTGGGATCTTATCAGATGCTTTTTCTTCATCCTTAGAGATGATCATGTGATTACTTTCCTTTGTTCTATTGATCGGTGTATTACCCCGATTTTCTAATGTTGAATCATCCGTGCATTCCTGGAGTAAATTCCACTCGGTCATGGTGTATGACTCTTTTAATATGCTGTTGGGTTCTCTTTGCTAGTATTTTACTGAGAAATTTTGTAACTATATTCTACAAGAGATATTGGCCTGTAGTTTTCTTTCTTCTTCTTTTTTTTTTTTTTTGGTGGTGTCTTTTTTTGATTTGGGTATCAGGGTTACGTTTGCTTCATAGAATGAATTAGGGAATATTCCTTTCTTCTCTGTCTTTTGGAAGAGTTTAAACAGTATTGGTGTCAATTCTTCTCTAAATGTTTAGTAGAATTCCCCAGTGAAGCCATCTGGTCCAGGACTATTTTTCATTGGGAGGTTTTTGACCACCGATTTGATCTTATCATTTCTCATGTGTTGGTTGAGATTTTCTATTTCCTCTTGAGTCAGTTTGAGTAGGTTGTATGCTTCTAAGAATTTGTCCATTTCATCTATGTTACCCAGTTTGTTTTCATATATTTGTTCATAATATTTTATCCTAATTTTCTTTATTTCTATTGGTTCATTTGTAATGTCCTCTCTTTTTAGTTATTGACAATTGTTTTGATAAGTCTAAGAATGAATTCTTCCTGATCCAATAAAAATTTTTTTGATGATTAAGGACTGTGTAAATTTTCTATACAATTAAGTTGAAAATTAGTGATTAATATATTCTGTAATTCAGTAAATAAATAAATACAGCATTGGTAGAAGAAGCAGAACTGTGATGTAGCATCTGACTGATTACTTACCAATGGCAGCAGCACTTGTGTGGCTTGGCCTGCCATCTACATAATCCTTTGCACTGCCATAACAAGGCTACCACATTTATTCCTTTAATCGGACCAGCACTCATCACGCATATTAATAAAAGTTCTATTTGTACACGTTATAGATAAAAAGCATTATATTCCAGATTCTTTTTAAAAAATTACCTTTTTCTTCTTTAAGGTGCTTGGTTTCTGTTTTTTCTGTAGAGAAATAATGATAATTTAGAGTAAAATACTATATTTATTAACAAGTTCTTCCTAAAATAAGGGTTGGAAAAAAACTTTTATAGTCAATATTAACAATTCAGAAGTAATATCAAAAGAATTCTGTTCTGTTACATTTATTTAATTCCTAATTTAGCATCTAAATTCCTAATTACCTAAATTTCTAATAATAATGCAACATCTATACTTTTTGAATAGAAAACACTACAATGAACTGCAGTTCTGATGCATGCTATAAAATCAGTATCCAGATTTTCATAGTTTTTTTAAGTCATACAGTCTGTACAATTACATATTTTGGATTATTTTATTTTATTGCTAATATGATGTCTATGTCTCAAAATATCTTCTTTACCTTTCTTTTCCTTTTCAGATTTTTCAATTTTTTTCTTCCCTGGGGAAGAAAAGAAATCACGATCTTAAAAAACAGAGTTTATTTACTCAAGATTTGGAGTAAACAACTGTAGATGAAACTTGCTTAATCCCATGTGTGGACAAAGATCAGGGCTCTACTATTTCAATATGTGGGGGATGATTCTCCCTTCCATGTGTGAGAACATATATTTTTGTTGTGTTTTGTTTCTGTTTTTACATTTAGTCATCAGTATGGCATAGCACTCCCCCTGCCAACTTTTTAGGTTTTTTTTGGCATGCTTTGAAGTGAGGCTAATGTAAGTCATGAATTTATTAATAATATAAAAGTAGAAACAGTAGGATAGATATATAAATTTCCTATTGTTATCTTCAGGAATCAGGGCTTGACTAAATTAATGAATTAAAACAATGAAAAAGCACACAATATTTCCAAGCAAAATGTAGACACACGTAGTTTTCAAAATAAAGTTTGGTTAGATGACTTTCTTCAACAACATTTTTCAGACAAAGGAGAAGGGAACCCATAATTATTGAACAACCACCAAAAATATGGTGGGGAAATTACATGTGTTGTTTTATTTAATCCTTACATCCAGACTTAAGTCATTATGCTTGTTCTATAGATGAGGAAACTAGAAATCTGAGCAGCAAAGGTATTTTCCCAAACATTTCAAAGCTAGACAGAGACTCAAACTTAGATCTAACCTCAAAGTCCATACAGTTGCCAGATCACTATGTTACATCCTCTGGGAGAGTAAATATTTACCTGATTCTGTGATTTCTGATGTTCCTTCTTGAGAAAAGAGTATTAAAATAGGGAGAAGAATAAAAAGAAGAGAAAAAGGATAGTTTGTATTTCAACAACAACAATTGAGTTTTATCTGCAGAAATTTTCTATTCAATTCCAAAAGACACACAAACTCAAAATGGGAAATAAATACTGATAATTAATACTTCTAAAAGCTGTACCTAGACATCTATTTTAAAGATGGAACCACTCCAGACTAATGTAAAACTGTTTATTTGAATGTGTAGAGTTAATCAATTCTAAATCCTTTGGTCGTTTTTCTTAATTACAAATTCATCCACAAATCTCTATTATGCAAACTTTTAACTTGATCTTCACAGATGCTTACATATATTCATTTAGTGAATATTCATTAAAGCAACTCCATTGATGAGATACTGTATTAAGTGCAGTTTGGTAGGGTTGTGGGAAGAGGTTCAAAAACATCACAGAAACAAATTCAATTCATGATGACTAAGGTCTGGAAACGGAAACAAGACATAAAATGATATTTGTCTTCAGCCTGTGATAATACTGAACCAGACTTCTTTTGGTTCCTTTGCTGTTTTCATAGATTAATAATATTCCTAAATATAACCTGGCAATTTAAAAATCATTTTTCCCTTACAAGTGAATTTAAAGGATAATATTGGCAGAAAATAAAACTTCTCTAAAAATGTAAGAAACATGTTTATAAAAATGTCAATGCTTTTTATAAATCTGATAGATTTAATAGCCATACATATAACTGTTTTGGAAGATATTTCCAAAATTCAAGAAAAACTGATTAAAATATCTTATGATAATGAACATGGAAAAAATGAATATTGTTTCACAAACAAGAGTACTCAGAATGATTTTATGGTAATATGTCATATTAGAATTCCAGTTTCAAATCAAAAGTCTTCATTTTTTTAATACTTTTCACATAAGTAGCAATATTAATTAAAAATTAAACATACTAGAGATTTTCTATAACTCAAAGGCAAAATATAATGACTTAAAATTTGCATGGAATCTATTCAGAAGAAAATTGTACCTACATTTTTAAGGAATCTCTCATAACACTGTTAGGGAGACAGGTTAGTCTTTGGCATTTAAAAACTTTAGATATTCTAGTTACACTTTTGAGAGAAATGCACATATTTTTACCCCACAGTAAAGTCTGATTCATATTTTAATAATATTAAACAGTTTCATTGTTCGTGGCTGCATTTGAAAATTATTATTTCAAACATCAAATAAAATAAAACAGTGATTCTGAATTACTAAAAACAATACACCTCTAGGCTTTGAAAAATAAGAAGGTAAAAGGCTATTTATGTGTCAAATTGAGGACAAGTGAATTTTTGAACTCATAAGGTGACTATTAGAGGGATCTTCATACTGTGTTTATTCAATACATCCTAATTAACAACTGAACATATATAAAAGAGAGATACAACTACTTTTTTTTTTTCCCCTCATACATACTAGTTATCATTGTAAAAGGATTGACTACTCACGTACGTATGGCAACAGAGAACATTTTGGCCATTTCTCTACATATCTTGAGGTGGTGTAAGCCATCTAATAAGTGCTCAGTGAATACACGTACAAGGATTAATGAATATAACATACACTCTCTTTTTTCCACCAAAATCACTTGCATAGGTAATAGTGTAACAACTACTGCACTAATAAACATAGCATACATTATGCTACCACATGTACAACTCGAAGGTTTTAAAAAGTTAAAACAATAAAATGGCGTATTCTAAAAATTTTAAAATGGTGCACTTACTTGAAGTTGGTTTGGGTTTGTCTAGAAAGTAAAGGAAAAGAAGAGAAAATGAGTGATAATTTTTTATCTGGAGTTAAAATATCAACCCTTTATACATTTCCTGTTCCAGTTTTTTTTCTGGTAAAATAGCAACAAAGCTTAAATTATATTAAAATGAGCAATACACAATGAATTTTGAGTAATTTTTAAGTCATATTCTCAGTGAGTTCTCAGTAAAACAAGTTGTAAGGCGATAGCCTTTTTGATCTCTTCTTTATTCCTGTAAAATCTCATTTTTTATTTGTGCAATATGAAAGCTTACAATATACACTCTTTCCTCTTTCTGAGTGGCTCAAAATGTATACTCTGCCGCTTTCCTTTGAGAATACATATTAATATTAATACTAATAATTTAAATTCTCTCAATCCAGAATTATGAATGAAGGAGTTGTCTTTACAAACTCTCAGGGAAAATAAAGGAGTGGTAGGTGAAAAACAGAAAACCATACCAACTAAATACATTCTCTGTTTCCCCAATATACCTTCTCTTCTGAAATTAATTGAACAAAACATTAATTAATCAGTCTTACACATAATATCCCCTACATGTCTGTCAGTTTGTCGTACTGTGTTGGCTTGCATGTTACTGTGATGCTGGAAGCTATGCTGCCAGTATTTCAAATACCAGCAGGGCCACCCATGGTGGACAGGTTTCAGATGAGCTTCCAGACTAAGACAGACTAGGAAGAGGGACCTGGTGGTCTACTTCTGGAAAAAAAATTAGCCAGTGAAAACCTTATGAATAGCAGTGGAACCTTGTCTGATATAGTGCCAGAAGATGAACATCTCAGGTTGGAAGGCACTCAAAAAAGGACTGGGGAAGACCCGCCTCCTCAAAGTAGAGTCGACCTTAATGACGTGGATGGAGTCAAGCTTTCAGGACCTTCATTTGCTGATGTGGCATGACTCAAAAAAGAGAAGAAACAGTTGCAAAATCCATTAGTAGTAGAAACGTGGAATGTACCAGGTATGAAACTAGGACAATTGGAAGTCATCAAAAATGAAATAGAATGCATAAACATCAATATCCTAGGTATTAGTGACCTGAAACGGGCTGGTATTGCCCATTTTGAATTGGAAAATCATATAATCTTTGATGCCAGAATGACAAACTGAAGAGGAATGGCATTGCATTCACCATCTAAAGAACATTTTAAGATGTATCTTGAAGTACAACACTGTCAGTGATAGGATAATATCAACATGCCTACAGGGAAGAGCAGTTAATATGACTATTATTCAAGCTTATGCACCAACCACTAATGCCAAAGGTGAGGAAATTTAAGATTTTTACCAACTTCTGCAGTCTGAAATTGATTAAACATGCAATCAAGATGCATTGACAATTACTGGTGATTGGAATGTGAAAGGTGGAAACAAAGAAGAAGGAACATTAGTTGGAATATATGGCCTTGGTGACAGAAACGACATTGGAGAATCACATGATAGAACTTACAAACAATAATTTTTCATTGCAAATACTTTTTTTCATCAACATGAATGATGATGATACATGTGGAACTCACCATATGGAATATACAGGAATCAAATTGACTATATCTGTAGAAAGAGATGACAGAAAAGCTCAATATTATCAGTTAGAAAAGGCCAGGGGCCAACTCTGGAAAGACTACCAATTGCTTACATGCAGGTTCAAGTTAAAGTTGAAGAAAACTAGAACCAGTCCAGGAGAGCCAAAGTATGACCATGAGTATATTCCACCTGAACTTAGAGACCATCTCAAGAAGATTTGACTCATTAAATACTAATGACCAAAGACCAGATGACTTGTGGAATGACATCAAGGACATCATACATGAAGAAAGCAAGAGGTCATTAAGACAGGAAAGAAAGAAAATACCAAAATGGATGTCAGAAGTGACTCTGAAACATGCTCTCGAACATCGAGTAGCTAAAGTGAAAGGAAGAAATGGTGAAGTAAAAGGGATGGACAGAAGATTTCAAAGGATGGCTTGAGAAGACAAAGTATTATAATGTAATCTGCAAAGACTTAAAGTTAGAAAACCAAAAGGGAAGAACACGCTTGGCAGTTCTTAAGCTGAAAGAACTGAAGGGAAAAATTCATGCTTTCAGTTGGAATATTGAAGGATTTTACAGGAAAAGTATTAAACAACACAGGAGGTATCAAAAAAGGATGGAAGGAATACACAGATTCACTGTACCAAAAAGCATTGGTTGATGCGCAACCATTTCAGGAGGTAGCATGTGATCAGGAACTCTGAAGGAAGAAGTCCAAGATGCACTGAAGGCACTGGCAAAAAACAAGGCTCCAGGAATTGACAGAATACCAATTGAGATGTTTCAACAAATGGATGCAGTCCTGTAAGCGTTCATTTGTCTATGCCAAGAAATTTAGAAGATAGCTACCTGATGAACTAACTGGCAGACAGCCATGTTTCTGCTCATTCCAAAGAAAGATGATCCAGCAGAATGCAGAAATTATCAAACAATATCATTAATATCACATGCAAGTAAAATTTTTTGAAGATCACCCAAAAGGGGTTGCAGCAGTGTATTCATAGGGAACTGCCAAAAATTCAAGCTGGATTCACAAGAGGACATAAAAGCAATATCATTGCTCATGTCAGATGGATCTTGACTGAAAGGGGAGAATTCCAGAAAGATGTTTACCTGTGCTTTATTGACTATGCAAAGGCATTTGTCTACATGGATCATAACAAATTATGGATAACATTGCAAAGAACGTGAATTCCACAACACTTAATTATGCTCATGTGGAACCTGTACATAGACCAAGAGGTAGGTGTGTTCAAACAGAACAAGGGGATACTGCATGGTTTAAAATTAGGAAAAGTGTGCATCATGCTTGTATCCTTTCACCATAGTTATTAATTTGTATGCTGAGCAAATAATCAGAGTAGCTGGACTATGTGAAGAAGAACACGGCATCAGAATTAGAAGTCTCATTCGCAACCTGCAATATGCAGATGACACAACCTTGCTTGCTGAAAGTGAATAGGACTTGAAGCTCTCACTAATGAAGATCAAAGACTACAGTTTTCAGTGTGAATTGCACCTTAACATAAAGAAAACAAAAACCCTCACGACTGGACAATAAGCAACATGATAAAAGGAAAAAGATTGGAGTTGTAAAGGATTTCATTTTACTTGGATCCACAACCAACACCCACGGAAGCAGCAGTCAAGAAATCAAACAACATATTACATTCAGCAAATCTGCTGTAAAAGACCTCTTTAAAGTGTTAAAGGGTGAAGATGTCACTTTCAGGACTAAGGTGCGCCTGACCCAAGCCATGGTCTTTTCAATCATCTCATATGCATGCTAAAGCTAGACAATGAAGAAAGAAAACCGAAGAATTGATGTCTTTGAATTATGAAGTTGGCAAAGACTATTGAATGTATCATGAGCTACCGAAAGAATGAACAAATCTGTCTTGGAAGAAGTACAACATGAATGCCCCTTAGAAGAAAAGATGACAAGACTTTGTCTCACATGCTTTGGGCATGTTATCAGGAGAGACTGCCCCTGAAGAAGGACATCACGCTTGGTAAAGTACAGGGTCAGCTAAAAAGAGGAAGACCGTCAACGAGATGGATTGACACAGTGGCTGCAAGCATAACAATTGTGAGGATAGTGCAGGACCAGGCAGTGTTTTGTTCTGTTGTACATGTACTATGAGTTGGAAATGACTTGATGGCAATTAACAGTAGTAGTAGACATAATATCTATGTATTTATAAAAAGTAGACAACATTCTGGCCGTACCTGTGAGGGATTTGAACCATTCAAAATTAGACAACTAACTCCATTAGCAGTGGGAATATTATACAATCTTTTTTGAGAATATTTAGGAATTTGCATTGAACATACCTTTTCACTCAAAAATTCTATTTTAAGGAATTTCACTCCACAGGTAAATGTAACAAACTAGACAGGTAGATATTATTTATTACGTTGTTGTTGTATACTGTTGAGTCGACTCTGACTCATAGTGACCCTACGTAACAGAGTAGGACTGCCCTATAGGGTTTCCTAGGCTGTAATCTTTACGGGAGCAGATCTCCAGGTCTTTTCTCCCATGGAGCCGCTGATGGATTAGAACCACAGACCTTTCAGTTAGCAATCGATTGCTTAACCATGGTGCCATCAGGGCTCCCCAACTTAAACATACATCAATCCAAGACTCATTAAATAGTGTACAACTATAAAATTAAAAAAAAACTATCAATGAGAAGACTTTTTATGTGCTGATATATTTAAAAAAATCACTATACATTCTTAAATAGAAAAATGAAAGGGCAGGGCTATTTATAGTATATCATGATTTGTGTAAGAATAAAGAAAAGAGACTATATATATATATAAGTTGGAATCGACTCAATAGTAACTTTTTTTTTTATATTTGCATATGCATACCAGAAAGGTACATTAAGAAATAATAGTAATTACCTATGGGGCATTAGTGAATATTTTAGGAATGTGAATTGGTTGAATAGGGAACAAGAGTGGAAGGGATATTTCCACAGTATAGCCTCCTATATGCTTTAGGTTTTAAACTAAGTCAAATATTCCATATTTTAAAAATAGAATAACATTTTAAAAGAATTAAGATAACTCCTATAGAATGGTATAACTTCTATTTTAAGAAAATAAATCAAGGTGAAATTTACCATTCATTCTCAGTGAAATATGTTTAGCGAGATAGAATATTTTTTAAAACTGTTATCAACTGTAAGTCAGCTTCATTGGCATGATAAATAATGTTGATATTGATAATAATAAAATATTAAAAGTTTTGGAAGGGGCTTATGGATCACAAAAGAAAATTCTACTTTGCTAATATTTTAATATTGCTGTATTATAGTTGTACGTTTCACAATCCATTTATGTATCGTATATTATTTAGCAAAATGTTTAAAATTGGCATCATGACCATAGCCCACCTGCCAGATAAACTAGATTATGCTACAAAAGTAAAAAAATTTCCAGTAAATACAGTGAAAAGCACTTATATATTTTGCATTGATTTTTAAATTAAAAAAATTTGAATAAAGAGAAAATATAAAACAAAAGTGAAAAAATACCCGTTTTTAGAGATGGAGGTTCTTTTTCTTGACGTTCAACTTTTTCTAGAAAGATAAATCAAAATTAGCTGGTAATCTGTGGTTTCCTTGTGTAGCAAGCATTTTCTTATTTACGTGTTTGCAGGCTATCCTCAGTTACATAGCAGGAACGCCCCCACAGTCATTAGCTTGTAGCTTGGAAGGCAGAAAGCATCTTGCCATAAAAACGCCTTATAAACACGTCTGAGTCATTCTCAGGACACCTGCAAAAGGCCTTCCCTTACTGTAAAGTTAGAAGGTAAGTACCAGGGTACTGAGCCTTTTGTGGTCAGGAGGTATAAGAAGAAGATGTAACAAGTGTAACAAAGAAGAGAACAAGAAGGAAAGGATTTTTTTTTTTTTTTTTCCTTTCTTTCTGTGCTGAAGGTCTAGTCTTTACTTGGGAATATTTTAGGGTAGATGATTTTTGTCTTTGACATATACCAACTCCTCTTTTCACCTCTCTGACTCCTTTCAGTTCCTTTCTTGCCAGGTCAGAAGCAATTTAGTGCTAGATTTAATCTCTTATTGAATATTTAACCTGGGTCTGTCCCATTTCAGAAAGTACCATCTATTTTTATTTTTCATTTTCCTCTACCACCTTCCCTTTCCAGTTTCAGTTAGAACTTTCATAGCTGAATCTCAACTGAGTCTAGGACTAAGTCATGACAACTAGAGTCAAATAATGTGTGAATAATTAACGTCCTTTTAACTCTCCGAATGCTATTTGAATTAAAAAATTGATTGAGAGATTTCTCTCTCTCTCTTCAAAAGTGAAATTTTAAATGAAGCTATGTAGTATGGGTAATTTTGAGTGGTGCTAGAGAATATTTGGAAATAGAGCAGATATTAAAACAGGCCAAGTGTCAGTTCTTACTAATAACCTCAGGTTTAGTCCTCCTGAGCTATTCTTGATGTTTAACTTTCTTCCTTTTCCTTACTTCTAAACCTGGAGATTTGCTAAAAGCTCCATTTTTCCCCCCAACATCATGCTGCAACAATGAAGTAAATGGGAAGTTGTGGCACCTGTGTTGGCTAAGCTGGATAATTGTAAATTAGGGATTCATAGCTGTGATGGGTTATTTTATGTGTCACCTTGACCAGGCTATGGTGCTCAATTGTTTGGTTAAACACTAGTTGAAATGTAGCTGGGAAGGTGTTTGATAAATATGATTAACATTTATAGTCAGATGACTACATAAAGGAGATACTCTTCATGATGGAAGTGGGCCTCATTCCATCAGTTGAAGGTCTTAAGAGCAAATATTGAGGTTGCTCTGAAAACAAGGGATTCTGCCTGAACACTGTACTATAGACTGAATTGTGTCACCCAAAAATATATGTTGGAGTCCTAACTCTTGCAGGGGTAGGTGTGACCTTGTATGGGGAAATTTTTTTTGTGTGTGTGTTTTGTTAAGTTAATGAAGTCATACCAGAAAAGGGTAGATCCTAATCCTCATACCTGTTGAGAGGTGTTTTATAAAAGAGAAGGATAGAAACAGAAATAGAGTCACACACAGGGTGAGTGAAGACAGTATGTGAGCACAGGCAGTCCCCGGGTTACGAAGTCTGATTTACGTACAACCCGTAGTTACAAACCAACCCCAGTAAAGCCTATCAGGAAAAAAATGACTCAGTGTTCTGGCCCCTGGGATCTCACATAGGCCATGCTTCTCCCACCTATCCAGGAGCTGCAGTGGGTCCTTGGGCGGCCACCGATGGTAGACGGAACCCTGTGACGTGGTGCACCCAGCCACAAACCGCAGCAGCGAGCAGAGGACCCACACACACCTGCCTCCCTCAGTGCTTGGAGAAGACCAGCCCCATAGTCCACTGGCCCCGGCACCATCGTTTCACTCCACATTGCGGGCCTGAAGGTTAGATAGGAATGGTACCTAACTGTTCCTACTTAAAGATAGACTTAGGAACAAAACCCTTTTGTAATCGAGGGACTGCCTGTACCCATCTACAAGCCAAGGGACACTAAGAAATGCCCAGCCATGCCAGAAGCTGTAAGTCAGGAAACAATCTTTCCCTAGGGCTGACAGCAAGAGAGTATAGCTCCGCTGATGCTCTCTATTCAAGCTAACAGCCTCCAGAATTGGGAGAAAATAAATTTCTGTTCTTTAAACTCACCCATTTTGTAATATTTTTGTAATGGCAGTTCTAGGAAGCTAATCAGACTGTAATAGAAATTCTGCCTGAGTTTCCAGCCTTTCAGGCGGCCCTACAAATTTCAGACTCAACTACAACATCAACTCTTGCCTGACTTCCCAGTCTGCCCTACAGATTTCTGACTTATCAGCCCTCACATTTAAGTATGAATTTCCATTAATATAATTTGTATAAATCTTAGTATTAAATAAGCATGAACAATAAAAGAAAATTATGAAGCCAATATTCAAGTTATCAAACTGTGATAATAACAGCATTGCAAAATTATATTAAAGTTACTGTATAAATGAATAATACCAGTATCTCTATGTTAGAATATGAAAAAGCATAAAACATATAATCAAAATACATACAACAGGTTCTAGGGTGTGAATGTGTTCTAATTAGACTCCATAGACTTATTTATCTTTTGAATTGCCTATATGTCCTTCTGACTACCCATTGCCTTCCAGCTGATTCCAGCCCATAGTGGGTGACCCTATGGGACAGAGTAGAACTGCCTCATAGGGTTTCCAAGGAGCAGCTGGTGGATTCAAACTGCCAACCTTTTGGTTAGTGTCTGTTCAACTGTGCCACCAGGGCTCTGTCATTCTGACTACTCTCTCCATATTCATTTTTGGATCTTGTCAATCTAATTGTAATAGAGCAGCCAGAGAAGATGTAGCTATAGCTACTCCCGTCTTGATCCAATCTTGTGTTTCACAAATTTATATCATTTGAAGACCAACATCACAATTTTGACATGATTTTGGATGTGTTTACTAGCTGTGTAACAGTGGGCATGTCTTTATAACTTCCTGAACTCAAGAGTCACATTTTAAACTCCCTTTTTTTTATCACTATAATTTATATATCATCCTGTACAGTGAAATGGAAGATATTTAAAGTCTACACTCATGAGAAAATTCCATAATTTTAATAGACAAGCGGCAACATATAATTTAATCTGTTTCTAAATACCAAAGTCTTTATAAAGGGCAATTAATGCAGCTTAAAGGAAACAAAAATTAAAACACGATGTGGTTCGTAACACTGACAACTTTGCATCATTTCGTTTTCCTTGGACTTTCATTATGGATGTTCAGAAGACTGCCCAACTACTCTTACTTCTTATTATCAATGTTTTATAGTGTATGGACTTGTTCATTTGATATTAATAACAGTGATACATTTTCCAGAGATTTTTTTTTGTGTAATTATAATGAACCATTAATTAGTAGCAAAAGGCAAGGTCATTAAATCAAAGCCATAGCAACAAGATTAACTTATCACTTACGCAGGTAATTTAGCTTAAAAAAAAAAAAGCTTAGGCAACATTAAAAATAACAATTTTGGAAAAGCAAGTTGTTAAAGTCAAAATAGTCAAGCAATGCTTTATAGATTTTCTTTTCATTTCTTACTTGATGGTTTAGGCTTGACTGTGGAGAATGGAGGAAAGTAAATGGTATATTGATGAGAACAAAACATGGATAAAAGAATTCTTTACCGTTTGTGTTTATCCACGCTTAATTTCAGATTCTCACCTTAGCTTAAGTGTAACCCACTCTTTCTGAGCACTATTATTTCACTGTCAGCCAATATATTAATCAAACAGCTTATCTACAAACTGATAGGAAAGACATAAAAAATGCATATAAAATTTAAAGTAATCTATGTATTTGGGATACAAATACATTGAGCTAGTTTCTCCATAATCCTCAAGCATCCATATAACTAAATGAGATACTCGGGGGGTTATATTAAGGCCTTAGGTTGCAATTTAGAGGAGAAATACGAGCTTAAGCAATGGTTAGAATAGAGTACAATGGTCATTGAGGTAATGTGAAAATGACCGCATGAGATTTCTTTGTCATGAAATAATAGCCTATTGCAAGTTCTATTTCTCATTACAGCAAAGAACACCGGAATTGCAAGAGTCTGTGCACTCCATTTTTTTCTCATATGAAATAGTCAAGGATTGACTGTTTTACTGTAATATTCTGTGTTCTGCTGAGCTTTCTCTGAGGCATATTTAAAGCCTTAGACAATTGCAAGACTCTGTGTGATGCCTGCATGAAGTGAAATTATTCCGCCTAATTTATAAACAGCAGGAAGTTTCAGATTGCTAAACCTTCAGGATTTGTGGAAATTTGGTTTGAAAATGAGATGAAATACCTAAAAGTTCATTATAATCAATCTTTTACATGAGTTTCCTTTTGAATTATATATAAATTTAGGTCAATCTTATTTTTAAAAAACAAACTGTCACTATTTTCTACTGTTAATTTTATTAAGTGTATCTTTTAGTTATTTACAGTAGTTCAGAATCTTAATGTTTATGGTACTGAAAGATTACATGTTTCAATGAAGATATATGTGTATCCATAAAACATAAATCTGATAAATAGAAAAAAAATGAAAAAATCTTATTTACCTGGTTTCTCAATTGTAACAGCTTTTACCTGCTTGACAACTTTTCCTTCTGTGAAAGGAAAAAAATGTTAGCACAAGTAGACATTTTGAATGCATCTGTATTAAACAGTGACATATTTCAACCTTGATATTTTATGTTCTTTTTGAAATAACATGAATGCAGCGAATAACTTAGCTGATTCCTCAGTAAAACAGCAAGTGATATCTTTTATTCAAATTGAATGAGAGCATAAAGAAAATTTGTCCACCTGCAGATATGCTTCGAAGACATCGTGTTGTAGAAGTTTTCCTAATTCAAATTGCCCCTAACCTGTAATACAATCTCTATTTTTTTGCCTTCACTGTACTGTATGTATCTACACAGAGATATTGCTTTATAAAAATTATATCCCATTTTCATTATTGAATTAGAGAAGGAAGGAACAATTTCTTATCTTTTTTGTGCAGATACGCCCCTGGGAACCCAGGATTAGTCTGGAAATTCAAGTTTCTTAAGCTTTAAAACTGGAGGAGGGCTAGGACTTTTGGGGATTTCCCATTCATGGGACGTCGTCTGTCCTCTATGCTCTTACAGATGTAGTCAAGGAAATTTGAGTCATATTAGAGAGATTATTGCAATGATCCTATATCAAGTAAAACTTCTCAAACACTCATCTGTGGAAGTGGATCGGCTGGTTAAATATCCTAATTATAAAGTTTCCATGGGAAACAGATAATCTAAAGAGAATGGATGTTATAGTTGAACTAAAGGAGAGATGGGGATACGCACTTCGTTATACACTCAGAGGCTAAACTCTCTCTGTATTTCATCTCAAAATGGTTTTCATTTGTGTCAGTGGAGAAAATAATACAGTTTTATTATTGATTAAATTACCCAAAACCAGATTAAATTAGGAGGTGCTAAAAGTTGTTTCTTGGCACAGTGGTTTAGAGCTCGCCTGCTAGCCAAAAGCTTGGCAGTTCGAATCCACCAGCCACTCCTTGGAAACTCCATGGGGCAGTTCTACTCTGTCCTATAGAGTCGCTATGAATTGAAATTCACTCGATGAAAATGGGCTTGGTTTGGTTTCTTTTTAAAGTTGTTCGTAAGGCTTTGCTTGTATTGATACAGACAGCAATTCCCACCTCTTCGTCCTCTGGCCCTGCTGTCTTTAGAGTTGCTTTTGTTGGGATCTTGTATTTTGTGAAGCATAGACATACTAGAGTGATATGAGGTCTTCAAATAAAACTCACTCAAAACCACGGAAACAGACTTGCTGAAGTTCAACGTAAAAAATGTAGGCAAAAGATTTTCTAAGATGTGTTTAGAAAAAGTATATTATTAACTATTTCAGATTTCTGGTCTAACAATATTCATGATACTAAGTAAACAATTTAGCTAGAAAGAAGGGCAACATGTTAGAGTAACAGAGGTTTGGAGCAGCCTCGATATTTAATTTCTGTTCAATTAGCTTCTTAAATAAGAACTAATTAATAACCTCATTTTGGGAAATTCTGTCTCTCTCTTTATGAGCGAAGTGCATTGCCTCACCTCTACTTTCTCCAAAATATAAGATTTGTAATAAAAAGAAAACAAAGAAGGGAGGTATGGATGGAGGAAAGAGGGAAGGAAGAAAGCAGGGAGAAATGTTGATTTCCTGAGCATTCCTGGAATGTTTGGAATCTAAGATGATCATGTTTGAATGAGCCAATCTGAATCACAAGTTTTCTAAAGATATCTTGCCCAAAACAATACATAATAAAATATGGAGCCCATCCATCTGAATGATGGCAGATGATGGTCTTTGTCGCACTGAGTTAATTGTCTGATAAGAAGGGATGACTCTCTGGTTACATCTGTCTGGTCAAGTCCTCAGTACAAAAATCATTATGAAGATGACCATAAATATAGATGTTTTAAGGAGCTCTCTGACTTAAGAGACAAATTGTCTCAAACTGATTCTAGTGCTAAACTCTTTCATCTACTAAAACAAAAACATTGAGAGACAATTTGATACTACAAATACCACCTGAAAATACCTGGTTTACCATGGGAAATGGTCTTTTCCGGTTTTGTTATGTTTTGTTCTGCAAATAATAAAAAGAAAATATTTTCAGGTGTTAAAAAATGTTGTAAATTAGCATACAATGAATGTTCTCTGTGGGTTAGGCCAGTGATTTGTTAAGAAGAAAACAGCAACAGATTTGAGCAAATGCTGTCATGGAGAAAAAAAATTATTTAAAACTTCTCACATCATTTTATTTTATATGAAAAACCTTAAAAGTTTTGGTTGCTTGAAATTATATACCAAGAATTATTTACTTTTAAGTAGCATAATTTCCAAAGTATAGGTTGTAATGAAACATAAATTTCAAAGCATAAATTGAAAATATAGAATGGTGAAAATATTTTGAAAAAAATTATATAAGTGATATAGATGAAATTAATGTACATACTGTGTGGCTGAGCTTTTTCAGATACGGCTAAAAAAGAAAAATTTATTAGTAAAAATAAATAATAGCTTATTCAATTAAATTAATTGCAAAGATTAATATTTGACAATAACAAAGAGAAATTTTAAATGGTAATAGACCTAACAGGAAGTTTTAAATGATAGCGGGGTTCTGATAAAAAAAAAAAAAAAAAAGGCAAAATGCTTACATGTGGTAACAGATACTCACCTGCAGCAAATAAATATAATCGGGAAATACATCATAAGCCAATAGACAGGCATTTGTTAGTCTTGTTAAATTAACAATATATTATTTACAAGAGCCACTAACCTCAATCATATGACTAGTTACTAGGTTAGCTGTGGTGAGAGCTAAAGGGGTGAGGTAAGACACGCATCTCTAGATTTGGAGTTTTAAATTCATTGAGATTGAAGAATTCTGCTTTGTAATCTTTTTTTTATAATAAATAAATAGCTTCCACAGAGCCTGAAGTTTTTGTGTTGTTTTTAACTTGCCTCAGGTCAACTTGGAAAACCTGGCGGCATAGCGGTTGAGAGCTATGGCTGCTAACCAAAAGGTTGGCAGCTGGAATCCCCCAGGCGCTCCTTAGAAACTATGGGGCAGTTCTACTCTGTCCTGTAGGGTCGCTAGGAGTCAGAACCGACTTGACAGCAATGGATCTGGTTTTGGTTTTGGTTTTGGCTTTGGTCAGGTCAACTCAGGTCAGTTGGTACCATAGCCTAGGACTTACACACTAAAAAGCAATGAAAGCTTGAAAAGGTCACCTGTTTTTAAGTAAATGTTATCTCTTAATAAAATGATAAAGTTAGTCTGGGACAGTCTCTAAGTGGAAGCACCCAGGGTTTGGAGTACTGAAGACATGGGGTAGGATTCTAGTTCCAGCATTTATTATCTTGAAAACGTTTGAGGAATACCTTACTTTCTTAACTCGGTTTATCAAACTCTTTCCACAGACATTAAATGGGAATAATAATTGCCAGGTTGCATGCCTCACACAATATCAAAATTTTAACCAGGTCCTTAGCTCACGACAGATGCTTAATAAATTCTCATTCTCATTGCCTTCAAATCCAAATAGTCTATGGTTTTGAAATTTATGACTCTTGTTTGTTATTGGAAATAAACCCACAAATGAAACACAATCACACTTGATTTCAAAGAACCCCAAGAAATGCCTCTTGAAGTCTGGAGTCTCTGCTGAGGTCAGTTTAAAGCCATATTGCAATTGCTTTTTCTTATGAGAAATCCTCATTACCAAATCCAGCACTCATCCATAATGAGCAATGGAATGGGAAAGAGAACAAGTAATGCGGAGGCTCTGTAAATCCCCACTGTGGGAAGGAAAAGGCTTTTAGTTCTAAAATGAAAGCAACATCAGCTCTGAATCTATTTAAGAATCAAAGTATTGTTACCTGGTTTTGTTTCTTTTTTAATTTGTGGCTCTGAGGGGGGGGGGAAGGGGAGAAATTTTAAAATCTATATTTAAAAAAACAAACAAAACAACAACACCAACTATAGCACAAATTTATTTTTGGAAAGTATTTTGTTTTGTTTAGTATAATTAAAAACACCAGCATTTTACTAAAAAAATATTCCATATTAATGCTGGTCTGTCAGTAATGGACTACAAATACATTCTTAGTTAAAATTATGCCGTGGATTTTTCTTTTATTGAATGATTGCTACTGCTGATTGATTTAAACCTGAATTTTCTATTTTTTGTCAAAGCTGATCGTTCTGTGAAATAGTTCTGATATTATCATAAGATAAATGATTTAAGGGAGAAAAGTTGAAAGAGACTCTTTCATATTGACCTAACTGATCCTTTACGTGATTTAGGAATTTAGACAAATGGCTGGGAAATAATAAACAAAGATTTAACTGTTTTGAGAATCAGAGACTAATGTGTGTTGCCTTTAAAGAGTTTCTACTGTCTACTGCAGTCCTCAGAAATACTCATATCAACTGAGGAGCCCAAATAGAGCCCAAGTAGAGCAACTGTTTTTCCTGACAGAATAGCGGTGTCTTACGACAATCAGGAAAAATAGTGGTTTCGGTGGACTCAACTCAATTAGTCAATTATTTCTTCTGAATTTTATATGTATATATATATATATGTTTTAAAAGTTAGTCAGAGATACACTTTTGTTATAACATCTGCATTAAGACATAGCATTTGCAAAGAGATACTGCGTTATTATAAATATGGAAAGTATCTACGAATCTATACCTAGGATATACATACCTGACTTCTCTTCTTTTTTTACTTGTGGTTCTGAAAATATAAACACTAGAAATTATGATTGTATAGAAAAGTGATTTATTTCCTGTGCTTTTGCTCATGCATATTTATTTTATGTATTATTTATTGTTTCTATATCTGCCATATTAATTTCTCTCTTCTTATGATTGTGGCAAATTAATGCAGACAGTGGCGTAGTGGTTAAGTGCTACAGCTGCTAATCAAAAGGTCAGCAGTTCGAATCTGCCAGGTGCTCCTTGGAAACTCTATGAGGTAGTTCTACTCTGTCCTATAGGGTGCTTTGAGTTAGAATCCACTGGACAGCAGGGGGTTTGGTCTTTTGGTTTTACCAATCTCAGTAAGAATTATTTTGAGCAAAAATGATAATACGAACTAAAATTTTTAATGAGACATTAATGAAAGGTATTGTTTTGTACCTTCAGTGAGTAAAGAATGAAGAAAAATTTAAACGTAGCATGTTCTCAGAAGTACACTTATGATAATAAGAACACACTCTGCACAAAATATTTAAGCTTTGTCTTTAAGTAAAATATTCAACAGTGGAATCAGAGGATAAGTAAAAACATGCAGTTAATATTTCTGTACTACTTATTTATTTTTCACATGCATATAACATACGTGGAGGCTTAGGCTTGATGACTTCTTTGCCTAGAAAATTTTAAAATTTGAAGAAATAATGGCTGAAATTTTTCCAAACTTGATGAAAACTATAATTCAGAAATACAAGATACCCAAGCACAAGTAGTGTGAAGAAAACTACACCAAGGTATATCATAATCAAATGTTTTAAAACAATGATAAAGGGAAAATCTTAAAAACAGCCAGGGGTGGGGTGGGGGGAGAGTAACACCATGTGAATGAGAACAAAGATAACAGTGACAGCACACTTCTTGGAAACAATAGAGCCGAAAGTCAGTGGGGCAAAATTTTTAAACGATAGGAGAAAAATAAAACAAAACAAACAAAAGACAATGTCAACTTAGAATTTTATACACAGAAAAAGGTACCTTTCAAAAATGAATGTGATAAAACTTTTTGAAAGACTCATCACCAGCCTGCATGCATGACAAAATGTGGAAGGAAATACTTAAGGCAGAACAAAAACACTACTAGGTGGAATTAAAGCTACACCAGACTGCAGAGCATCAGAGATACTAACAATATAAATAAAGAAAAATATATAATTTATTGTTTAAATCATTTTAAAAGATAACTGTCTGATAAAAGAAAAAAATCTCTTGTGAGATTTATAATGTATTTAGAAGGAAAATGCATGACGACAATAGCACAAAGGCAGCAAGAAAAAAAATAGAAATAATGTTATTGTACTGTATGTAAATGGTGTATCACTTCAAAGTAGATGTTCGTAAGTTCACTATGAATACTATAAATGTTAAAACAACTACTAACAAAAGGCAGCAATAAATTATAGCTAATAAAGCAAAAAGGAGGAAAAGATAATTAAAAAAAAATGTTCCATTACCCAAAGGAAGCAGAAAAAAGGAAAACATGAACAAAGTAGATTGGAGACAAATAGATAATAGAATTGAAACCTGACCATAACAAAAACTACATTAAAAGTAGAGTTTAAATACCCTAATTAAAAGGCAGAGATTGTCATATTTTTAACCTCTTATCATTGCTTAAAGGAGCCCTGGTTGTGCAGTGGTTAAGTGCTCAGCTGCTAAATGAAAGTGGGTAGAACCCACCAGCTGCTAAGATGTGACAGTCTGCTTTCATAAAGATTACAGCCTTGGAAATCCTATGGGGTAGTTCCCCTCTGTCCTACAGGGTCCGTATGAGTTGGAATCGACTCAGTAGTGTGGGTTTGGTTCTGGTATCTTTGCTTAAAGAGCCCCACTGGCTCAATGGTTAAGCCCTGGGCTGTGAACCTAAAGGTCAGTGGTTTGAACCCACCAGTCACTCTGAAGGAGAAAAGACTTGGCAGTATGCTGCCATAAAGATTATAGCCTAGGAAATCCTATGCAGCAGTTTTACTGTGTCATGTGGGGTGGCTATGAATCAGAATATACTAAACAGCACACAACAACATTGCTTAATTTATCACCCATAATCTGATATTTCCAAGTCTATATATCTGATTTATATCTGATTTACATACCATTCCTAACTTTAAGAATATTCAATTACCTGTTAGTTAATTCCCCCTAAAATTTTAACAGTCAGTTCTAACTTAATACTTATCAAACCAAATACATTACCGTGGCCCAAAACTATCATTTCTCTTGTCTCTATCTCACTAAATGCCAGGTATTGAAGATCTTCCTAATCATTCATACTAGAAATTTGGAAGTTATCTTCATCACAACCTTCCACACCCATAACCAAGACTTGATTTTATTTCTGAAATATTTCTTGGAAAAAATTTTCTCTCCATTGGTAGCAATTGGGTGATTGTTTTAGTTTCAGCTGTCAATATCTATTACATGATCTACTATAACTATCTTGTCAGGTCTCTTCTAATCCTATCTGCTCAAAAACTACTACACAGAAGCTCAGAGTGATCTACTTAAACTTTGACCCTGCATGACCGTTAATTCTTCCCCCCTTTAATAGTGTCATGGATTGTCCCCCAAAAAATGTATGTATCAACTTGGTTAGGCCATGATTCCCAGTATTCTGTGGTTGTCCACCATTTTCTGATTGGATTAGGGTGGGATTGTAGCACCACCTTTACCCAGGTCACATCCCTGATCCAATGTAAAGCGAGTTTCCCTGGGGTGTGGCCTACACCACCTTTTATCTCTCAATAGATAAAAAGGAAAGGGAAGCAAGCTGAGAGTTGGGGACCTCATACCACCAAGAAAGCAGCACCAGGAGCAGAGCACATCCTTTGGACACAGGATCCCTGAGCCTGAGAAGCTCCTGGACCAGGGGAAGATTGAGGACAAGGTCTTTCCTCCAGAGCCGACAGAGAGAGAAAGCCTTCCCTTGGAGCCGATGCCTTGAATTTGGACTTGTAACCTACTAGACTGTGAGAAAATAAATTTCTCTTTGTTAAGCCATCCACTTGTGGTATTTCTGTTACAGCAGTACTAGATAACTAAGACAAATAGCTTCTTATTTTCTATAAGAAAAGTTCAAATCTAGTGGCATCTCTTCGAAATATTTCCTCTAAGTTTTCCCTGACAGCTTAGCCAGTCACCTCTTGTCAATTCTCATGAACGTCACCTATAAACCGCACTGAACTACTTGTAGTTTCTCACACTCAGTGAAAACATTGCCCCTATGCCTCTGTCAACAATATTCATCCTATTCTCTCCTCACTTTTTTCTAATGTTTTAATTTTTTAAATAGATGTTACTTGTTAGAGCTGTTTCAGGTTTGCAGAAAGTAGAGTCCTCACATACCTGCACTCTGTCCCCTCCACCCTAGTTTCCCCGGTTATCAATGTCTTAGATTAGTACGGTAGATTTGTTACAATTGATGAACCAAAATTGATGTATTATTATTAACTGAAGTCCATAGTTTACATTTCATTACATAGCTTAAATTGTGCACATTTACAAAACTCTTTATGTTGCATAGTTCTCTGGATTTCCATAAGTGCATAATGTTATGTATCCACCATTACAGTATTGTACAGAATAGTTTCATTGCCCTAAAAACCCACTAGTCATACTTCCTCTCCTCCTCTAAGCCCCTGGCAACAACTGATCTTTTTCTTCTCTCTATAATTTTGCCTTCTCCAGAATATTACATAGTCGGAATTATACCTATTTTTATTTTTTTTTAGTCTTTTCATGGAAACCCTGGTTGGCTTCCATGAAGTGGTTAAGAGCTACATCTGTTAACTAAAAGGTCAGCAGTTCGAATCCCCCCGGCACTCCTTGGAAACTGCATAGGGCAGTTCTACTCTGTCCTATAGAATCACTACGAGTCCAGGAGTCCATGGCAACGGTTTTCTTTTTCCTTTTTTTAGCCTTTTCACGCTGTTGTTGTTAGGTGTTGTTTTCACATTAGCTTTCTTTATTTAGCAATAGGAATTTAAGTTTTGAAGCCCTGCTGAGAATATGCATTTCTAACAAGCTCCCAGGCAATGCTAATATTGCGAGTTAGGGACCAATTCTGAGAACCACTAGGAGAGCAGTGGTTCTGAAAATTTATTATACATAAGAATCATCTGGGGATTTTGTATATCTGGGATGGAAATGCAAATTCTCCACAGGGGTTCGAACTGGAAAAAACCAGTTCAAAGCCCTGGTCTTTCTGTGGCTTGATAGCTCATTTGTTTTTTTATCACTGAATACAACGAATTTACCACGGTTTGTTTATCCATTAACCTACTGAAGAACCCTTGGCTGCTTCCCATTTTTGGTACTTGAATAAAGCTGCTATAAACATTCGTGTGCAGGGTTTTGTGTAGACAATGTTTTCAACCCATTTGCGTAAAATATCTAGGAGTGCAGTTGCTGGGTCATATTGCAAGGCTATGTTTAGCTTTGTAAGAAACCACCAAACTTTCTTCCAAAATTGGCCGTACCATTTGCATTACCACCTGCAATGAATGGGAGTCACTTTTGCTGTGTATTTTCTCCAGCATTTGAAATTGTCAGTGTTTTCTATTTTAGACATTCTACTAGGTGTGTAGGAATCCTGGTGGCATAGTGGTTAAGTGCTACGGCTGCTAACCCAAAGGTCGGCAGTTTGAATCCGCCAGGTGCTCCTTGGAAACTCTATGGGGGCAGTTCTACTCTGTCCTATAGGGTCGCTATGAGTCAGAATCGACTCGACGGCAGTGGGTTTAGGGTTTGGTTACTGGTATTTCATTGCCGTTTTAATTTGCAAAGGTGCGGTGGTTAAAATCTCAGGCTGCTAACCAAAAGGTTGGCAGTTCAAATTCACTAGCTTCTCCTTGGAAACCCTAGGGGGCAGTTCTACTCTGTCCTATAGGGTTGCTATGAGGCAGAACTTACTTGATGGCAACAGGTTTGGTTTGGTTTTTTAACGACATATGAAAGGAGCACTGGTGGTGCAGTGGTTAAAGTGCTCAGCTGCTAACCAAAAGGTCAGTTGTTTAAACCCACCAGTCACTCAGCAGAAAGATGTGGCTGGCAGTTGGCTTCCTTATTAGAGATTTATGGCCTTGGAAACCCTATAAGTATGCTATGAATTGGAATCAATTCGATCGCAGTGGGTTCAGTTTCCGGTTTTTAATGACAAATGAAACCAGCCCTGATAGAACAATGGTTAAGCCCTTAGCTGATAATTGAAATGTGGGCAACTGGAACCCAGCGACAGCTCCTAGGGAGAAAAGACCTGGCGATTTCCTCCAGTGAAGATTTCAGCCTACGGAGAGACTGGAACATTTATACACTGCTGGTGGGAATGTAAAAGGTTCAACCACTTTGGAAATTGATTTGGCTTTTCCTTAAAAAGCTAGAAATAGAACTACCATATGAACCAGCAATCCCACTCCTTGGAATATGTCCTAGAGAAATGAGAGCCTTTACACGAACAGATATATGCACACCCATGTTCAGTGCAGCACTGTTTACAACAGCAAAAAGATGAAAGCAACCAAGGTGTCCATCAAAAGATGAATGGATAAATAAATTATGGTATATTCACACAGTGGAATACTACGCATTGATAAAGAACAGTGATGAATCTGTGAAACATTTCATAAGATGGAGGAATCTGGAAGACATTATGCAGAGTGAAATTAGTTGCAAAAGGACAAATATTGTATAAGACCACTGTTATAAGAATTTGAGAAATAGATTAAACAGAGAACATATTCTTTGATGGTTACGAAAGGGGGGAGGGAGAGGGGTATTTCCTAATTAGATAGCAGAAAAAAACTATTTTAGGTGAAGGGAAAGACAACACACAGTACATGAGAGGTCAGCACAACTGAACTAAACCAAAAGTAAAGAAGTTTCCTGAATAAACTGAATGCTTCGAAGGCCAGAGTAGCATAGCAGGGGTGGGGGTTTGGGGACCACGGTCTCAGAGGACATCTAAGTTAATTGGCACAATAAAATATCTTAAGAAAATATTCTGCATCCCACTTTGGAGAATGGCGTCTGGGGTCTTAAACGTTAGCAAGGGGCTGTCTAAGATGCATCAGTTGGTCTCAACCCACCTGGAGCAAAGGACAATGAAGAACTCCAAAGACAGAAGGTAATTATGAGCCCAAGAGACAGAAAGGGCCACATAAACCAGGGACTACATCAGCCTAAGACCAGAAGAACTAGATGGTGCCTGGCTATAACCTATGACTGCCCTGACAGGAAACACAACAGAGAACCCCTGAGGGAGTGGGAGAGTAGTGGGATGCAGACCCCATATTCTTATAAAAAGATGAAACTTAATGGTCTGATTGAGACTAGAAGGACCCTGGTGGTCATGGTCTCCAGACCTTCTGTTAACCCAAGACAGGAACCATTCCCAAAGCCAACTCTTCAGACAGGGATTGGTCTGGACAATGGGATAGAAAAAGATGCTGGAGAGAATGAGCTTCTTGGATCAAGTAGACACATGAGACTATGTTGGCATCTCCTATCTGGAGGGGAGATGAGATGGCAGAGGGGTTCAGAAGCTAGTGGAATGGAAACGAAAAGAGAGAGTGGAGGGAAGGAGTGTGCTATCTCATTAGGGGGAGAGCAATTAGGAGTATATAGCAAGGTGTATATACATTTTTGTATGAGAGATTGACTTGATTTGTAAACTTTCACTTAAAGCACAACAAAAATTAAATAAAAAAAGATTACAGCCTAGAAACCCTATGGGGCATTTCTACTCTGTCATATTGGGTTGCTATGAGATGAAATTTGATTGATTCAATGACACACAACAAGTTTAAGGGCAGTACTGCAGGAAATAGGCCTGGCAATCTTCCTTTAATATTACAGCGAAGAAACACTATGGAGTAGTTTTACTCTACACACATGACGTCATCAGAAGTAGGAATCAACTGATGGCAACTAACAACATCAGGTATAAGGCAAGTGTAGGTCTCTTGTTGGAGGAGAATTACAATAAAGCAGTAATTCTCAAGCAACAACATCACCTGGGAATTTATTAGAAATGCAAATTCCCAGCCCTTCCACAAACATCCTTATCTGGAAACTAGGCTTTGGGTCCAGCCCTGCAGGTGATTCTGGTGCGCACTGAGGTTTGAGAAGCACATTTGATGGCATGGCTGAATTTGTTAACATCGTTTAGTTAACATAATGTTATGGCAATTTTTCCCAATTCTGAGTTCCAGCTAATTATTTATGTCATATTTCAACAAGTTAGATTTAATGAGAATCAGAAAGAAAATTTTTAATCTACTGAGACATAAATGAAGCAAGCTAAAAAGAGAGCATGCTTGTGTTGATTACAGTGTGTCAACTTTTCAATCTAGATGACAGTAATATTTTATTCAGGCATTGGTGATTGATATCTGTGAAGGATGTAACATGAAATCAAATATGTATAGCATAAGAATTATTTATTTTTACAAAAGATACCAAAACACTGTTGCTTTGATGTGCTTGTAGGGGTAGTAAGTAGCACTAGAGAATAGAATACATTTAAAACAAAACAAAACCAAAGCCATTGTCATGGAGTTGATTCCACCTCATAGTGACCCTATAGGACAGAGTAGAACTTGCGCATGGTGTTTCCAAGGCCATAAATCTTTATGGAAGTAGATTGCCACATCTTTCTCTTGTGGAGCAGCTAGTGAGTTCAAACCACCAAACTTTTGGTTAGCAGCTCAGTTCTTTAACCACTACACCACCGGGGCTCCTTACATTTCAAATAGCATGTAGCAATATAATAACATGTATGCTTGTACGTGAGCATGTGTGTGTTTAATTATGGAGGTTGATTTCATTTCTGTATTTTAATATTTCTAATAGATTCCAAATTTCTCAAGTTAGAAACATGAATGAAAAAGTCCTAAGTTTCAAATTATGCATGCAATAGAATAAAAAGACTGTCTACACATCTATCTCAGGCAATTTTCTTACGTTTTGCCTCATGAGTGGTGAGGGATCCTTAGTATCCTGCCCCTTGATGTTCAAAGGCATTTAAAGTGATGCTGATGAAGCTATTAAGCAGGTAAAGGCTTTGTTAATCCATGTTCAGGCATGAGATTAGAGAAGGTTAATCAGAACTAACCCTTTGAAGCCCCCTCCCCCATTATTTTTTGTTCTGGAACTTGTTATAACATTGGCATTATGCCATGCGATAATTCACTTATTTATTTAGGAAGCATTGACTCAGCCTTAAATGTGTACTAAGCATTTCAGCCTTCCAAGAAAATTTAGCCTATAAAGCTTAGCTATATCAATTGACACTGGATTTTGGAAGAATAGTTTAACTCTGATCACAGTCATATAAATGAGATTTGGTAGAAATGTCATGCTAAGTATAAAATAAACAAACAAAAAACCCCAAACCAATTGCCATCAAGTCAATTCTGACTCATGGCGACCCTATAGGACACAGTAGAACTGCCCCATACAGTTTCCAAGGTAGATTCAAGCTGCCGACCTTTTGGTTAACAGTTGGACTCTTAACCACTACACCAGCAGGGTTTCCATGCTAAGTAAATCTCCTTCAAAAGGACATGCAAGTTTGCCAGTTCCCCAAAAAGTTAAACATAGAATTACCATATGACCCTGCAATTCTACTTTTAGGTACATATCCCAAAGGACTGATAACAGGCACTTAAATAAGTACATGTACAACATGTTCATAACAGCCCTATTCACAACAGCCAAAAGGTGGAATTAGCCCAAATACGCATCAGTGGGTGAATAGATACAGTGTGGTATATACATACAATGGAATATTACTCAACCATAAAAAGGAATAAATACTGATACAACTTTCAGAACATCAAGTTAAGTGAAAGAAGCCAGACACAGAAGACACACATTGCATGATGTCACTTATATGAAATACCCAGAATAGATAAATCCATAGACATGGGATGGACATTGGTTGTTGCCAGAGGATGGAGGATTAAGAGGAACTGGAAGAAACTGTTTAATGTGTAAGGGGCTTACTTTGGAATGATGGAAATATTTTGGAATTAGATACAGGTGGTGATTGTACAACATTGTGAATAACTAAATGTCACTGAATTTTCACTTTAAAATGGCTAATTTTGCTATGTGAATTTCTTATCAACAGATTATTTTTTTAAAGGCATGCAAAAGTGTATCACTTGTATCCTTTGAAAAGATGGGGAAAAATAGAGTAAAATGGGATAAATGGGCCTCTTCTACTATTGACCTGAATATCTAACTTTCTAAAGAAAGTAAATGTATCTTAGGAAATTCAAACTTAGTAAGTCAATAATTGAATTCATAATTTCTTACTCCCTCTTCCAAACTTGTTTCATTATCTTGGTAAATGACACCATATTACACCTACTATACAAACCAGGAGGCTGGAAGTCATCCAAGAATTGTCTTTATGCTCTGCCATTCCTATTCAATTCTCCGCAGAGTCTTGTTGATTCTTTATCTTGAGTATGCCTCTACCTCTCCATTTCCTCCCTCAGCTTCTGCCTTCGTTATAGCCTCAGACATATTGTTTTCATTCTCCCTTTTTCTCTCCCACCTGTCCTCTCCCCTTTCTTGCTACGCTTACCATACCATAGCCACTTATTAAGACATAGCTCAGCCTTTATCTCTATCTAGAAGCCTTTTCTAACCTCCTTCCGGGATGAGTTAGGTGCCCCAAATATCTACTGAGCATCCTTTGTAAGCTCATAATAACATATCCCTCTACTTTGTAATTAGTTATAGTAATTACAATTATTTATTCATCTGTTTTCCTAAATGAATTATGAAATCTACTGGGTAGAGACTGCAACTATCATCTTTGAATTCTTAGCACTTGTGAATTGTCTCACATAGAAATGTGTGCCTACAACAAATGTCTGTAATGAGCCAATGGCAACTCCATGTAAAAGGAGGATTGCTCTACTGAGCAATGCATACACTAAACACACTCTCACTAGACACTCCTCTAAGATGCTGCTAAAATATTTGAGAGGAGTTGAAAAAAAGAGCTCTTTTAACTCTGGCTCTTGTAGTGAAACATCTTCTTAATATAAATCTTCCATTTTTTTCACTCTACCTAGGAAATTTTTCAAAACTGTATTGTGATCACCTCGCTTTGGAATAAGTGAAAAGAAGCCATGTGAAAGTTCATATATGAGATTTCTCATGAATGTTAACTACGATTATTTCACCTAAGAAATGCAGAGAGTTATACCACGTTTAAGCGTGACCATTGAGTAGTTTTCATCTGAAATATAAAATGCGCTGGACAAAATTTTCTTTTGATTGGGATCACTTGACACAAACATGTTATAATAATAAAGGTTTACTAAACTATATCACTTTAAATACCTACCCATTACTTTCTGATTATTTAAATGGGTCTTTTTTTTTTAGGAGGAAGAAATGAGGCAATAAGATATGAGACCCACCATGATGTAAGATCAGTAAAATTCAACTCTTGTTTTAAAGGTCATGGCATTGATTAGGGCATGAGGTGAGGATGGAGGGTTTGTGAAGAAGACAGCACAATGCAACCTCTGAATCTCGATGGGCTTGACTAAATTAACCCAGGCATGACCCCAAAGGAGCCATTATTTCTACCCTGTTTGTTATTGATCACCATCAATCTCAGTGCCTAAACATGGGAATACTCTGTCCTGAAAATAAAGGTGTGAGGATGGAGGAAATGGACAGTTAATGTTATATTTTTTCTTCTATTACACCTACATAAATCATCCTATTTTATTTCTCAACATGTTTAAAATGGTCTTTTGCAGCAGATTTGCCCAATGCAATAGGTCATTTGATTTCTTGACTGCTGCTTCCGTGGGTGTTGACTGTGGATCCTAGTAAAATAAAATCTTTGACAGCTTCAATACTTTCTCCATTTATCATGATGTTGCATATTGGACCAGTTGTGGGGATTCTTATCTTCTTTATGCTGAGGTGTCATTCGTATGCAAGGCTGTAGTCTTTGATTTTCATTAGTAAGTGCTTTAAGTCCTCTTTGATTTCAGATAACACAAACTTCACCACTGTGAAAGATCTCAATTCAAATCTTACTACTACCACTTTCCTCAATTAATCTAAATTGGGTTGAAATAGGGAAGGGGAATTTCAGTGAAATTTTAAAAGAAGGGGAAAGCAACAGTTTTGATACTCATAAACTCACAAGGAAGAAAAAGACTCTAAGGAAAGCCTAAAATCTGAATTACGGCTTTTAGAGGGGTCTAAAGTACAAACTGGACATTCCTAGGTGAAATAAATGGTTAAGTGCTCAGCTGCTAACCAAAAGGTCTGTAGTTCAAGCCCTTCCAGTACTGTCTTAGAAGAAAGGCCTGGTGATATACTTCTGAGAATTCAGCCATTGAAAACCCTATGCAGCAAGTTTTATTCTGACACACATGGGGTGCTAAGTTGACTAGATGGCAACTGTTTTCTTTTTGTTTTGTTTTGTTTAAGTTCATACTATTGAAGAAATAACAAGATGAACTATCGAAATAGCAAAATAATGGAACTTAAATCGCAAGGTCATTATGAGATCAAATTATATTATCTATGAATGTGAATGAATCTCCTTCACTAAATGATTAATAGCTCCACCAATATTAGTTACTTTTTCATTTTCCAGTATTTTTCTTAATAGGAACTCAATTGTTGTTGTTGTTAGGTGCCATTGAGTCATGTCATATCCTTTAATTAATATAATAAAATTATTATGATTTTCTTAATTTAAGTTTCCTTTTTTGTGTGTTAATAAACCTTCTAAGTTTATTATAATGACACATACTTGGTGGTTACTCAATAAACATTAGTCTTTGATCATAATGATTGTTGATCTACTGCCTCATAAATGGATGATTTACATGCTGTCTGTAGGTATAATTATATATTTATCACCACAGCTGCTTACTAGAAATTACTCCTGCCTGCTTAGCATACATTTAATCCATTTTTTTTTTTAAGCTGGAAAACAAATGAGACATCTTCCCCATACACCCAAGAATTTTCAGTAGAATTTTCTTTCTTCTTGGTAAGAGAAAATAGTAAGATGAAATTTTGAAATCACAATGCCTGGGTTTAAATTTATTGTCTATATTAACATATCTTCATTGTTCTAATTGCAATGAAGTTGAGCTTTGTTTTCAGTCTTCCTCATTTAGTTTTTCTTTTTTTAATGTATATTGTTATTAATTAAAAAAAAAGTATTATCTTTGCTTTACTACTTCTCCAAATATTTTAAGTAAATAAGTGTAAGTCATTATTTTCTCACAATATCAGATAAACACTGCCATTATATATATATATTTTAAAGTTACCATGGTCAAATAAATTTGAGAAACACTGGGTAAGATGAAGTTCAGTGGATTTCTCTACTATAGGATTTCCTTAATCTGTTAATATGCACAATGGCCCTCCAGGAGCTTTTCCCAAACATATTTAAACTCAAAATCCTTTCATCTCCTAATTCCTAAAACTAGACTTACGTGAAATACACTTGGTGGAATACAAGTGTTATTTCCCCCTTATATATTTAGAAAGAAAGGATCTATAACAATAATGTTGTTGGTTACACTCTAGATGAAGAAAGATCTAATTCAAGATTTAAAAATTAAAAGTAAGATCATATGACCCATGTGAGAAATCTTACACAAATAAACAAAACCAGTACATAGGAGTTTTATGTTGGAAAGGCAATAGTTTGATCTCACTGGTAAATAAAGAAATAAAATATTTTTAGATATTGTAAATTGTTGTTGTTAGGTGCTGTCGAGTCAGTTCCAACTCATAGCAACCCTATGCACAACAGAATGAAACACTGCCTGGTCCTGCGCCGTCCTTACAATCGTTGTTATGCTTGAGCTCATTGTTGCAGCCACTGTGTCAATCCACCTCTTTGAAGGTCTTCCTCTTTTCCACTGACTCTGCACTCTGCCAAGCATGATGTCCTTCTCCAGGGAGTGATCCCTCCTGACAACATGTCCAAAGTATGTAAGACGCAGTCTCACCATCCTTGCCTCTAAGGAGCATTCTGGGCGCACTTCTTCTAAGACAGATTTGTTTGTTCTTTTGGCAGTCCATGGTATAGTCAATAGTCTTTGCCAACACCACAATTCAAAGGCATCAACTCCTTGGTCTTCCTTCTTCATTGTCCAGCTTTCACATGCATATGATGTGATTGAAAATATCATGGCTTGGGTCAGGCGCACCTTAGCCTTCAGGGTGACATCTTTGCTCTTCAACACTTTGAAGAGGTACTTTGAAGCAGATTTGCCCAATGCAATGCGTCTTTTGATTTCTTGACTGCTGCTTCCATGGCTGTTGATTGTGGGTCCAAGTAAAATGAGATCCTTGACAACTTCAATCTTTTCTCCGTTTATCATGATGTTGCTCCTTGGTCCAGTTGTGAGGATTTTTGTTTTCTTTATGTTGAGGCGTAATCCATACTGAAGGCTGTGGTGTTTGATCTTCATTAGTAAGTGCTTCAAGTCCTCTTCACTTTCAGCAAGCAAGGTTGTGTCATCTGCATAAAGTAGGTTGTTAATGAGTCTTCCTCCAATCCTGACGCCCCATTCTTCTTCATATAGTCCAGCTTCTTGGATTATTTGTTCAGCATACAGATTAAATAGGTATGATTAAAGAATACAACCCTGACGCACACGTTTCCTGACTTTAAACCAATCAGTATCCCCGAACAACTGCAACAACTGCCTCTTGATCTATGTAAAGGTTCCTCATGAGCACAATTAAGTGTTCTGGAATTCCCATTCTTCACAGTGTTATCCATAGTTTGTTATGATCCATACAGTTGAATGCCTTTGCATGGTCAATAAAACACGGGTAAACATCCTTCTGGTATTCTCTGCTTTCAGCCAGGATCCATCTGACATCAGCAATGATATCCCTGGTTCCACGTCCTCTTCTGAAACCAGCCTGAATTTCTGGCAGTTCCCTGTCAATATACTGCTGCAGCTGTTTTTGAATGATCTTCAGCAAAATTTTGCTTGTGTGTGATATTAATGATATTGTTCTATAATTTCCACATTCGGTTGGATCACTTTTCTTGGGAATAGGCATAAATATGGATCTCTTCCAGACAGTTGGCCAAGAAGCTGTCTTCCATATTTCTTGGCATAGACGAGTGAGCACCTCCAGCATTGCATCTGTTTGTTGAAACATCTCAATTGATATTCCATCAATTTCTGGAGCCTTGTTTTTCATCAATGCCTTCAGAGCAGCTTGGACTTCTTCCTTCAGTACCATTGATTCCTGATCATATGCCACCTCTTGAAATGGTTGAATATTGACTAATTCTTTTTGGTATAAGCATCTTCTTTTGATGCTTCCTGTGTTGTTTAATATTTTCCCCAGGGAATCCTTCACTATTGCAACTCGAGGCTTGAATTCTTTCTTCAGTTCTTTCAGCTTGAGAAACGTAGAGCATGCTCTTCCCTTTTGGTTTTCCATCTCCAGCTCTTTGCACATGTCATTATAATACTTTACTTTGTCTTCTCGAGAGGCCCTTTGAAATCTTCTGTTCAGTTCTTTTACTTCATCAAGTCTTCCTTTTGCTTTAGCTGCTCGATGCTCAAGAGCAAGTTTCAGAGTCTCCTCTGACATCCATCTTGGTCTTTTTTCTTTCCTGTCTTTTCAGTGACCTCTTGCTTTCTTCATGGATGATGTCCTTGATGTCATTCCACAATTTGTCTGCTCTGTGGTCACTAGTGTTCAGTGCATCAAATCTATTCTTCAGATGGTCTGTAAATTCAGGTGGGATATACTCAAGGGCATATTTGCCTTAGCAAATACTATGTCATAAGAAAGGAACAGGCTATTTTTCTTCAGTCATTTTTAATGATAGCCAAAGTCCCGAAATCTCCTGTAAAATGAAAGAGTGGATGGGTGATGCCAACCAGCGCTAGTGTGAGGACCTTACTCTAGTTGAAAACAATCGTACAATGACCTGGTGCACAGTTGTTTTACAGCTAGGGATAAATGATGTGAATATGAAAACCCCAGTGCCATCGAGTCGATTCCAACTCATAGCAACCCTATAGGACAGAGTAGAACTGCCCCATAGAGTTTCCAAGGAGCACCTGGTGGATTTGAACTGCCGACCCTTGGGTTAGCAGCCATAGCACTTAACCACTACACCACCAGGGTTTCCAAATGATGTGAATAAACGCTGAAAATTCAACAATATAGTACCAAAAATATGGCCATTTTAAATTAGCTAAGTTTGTGGCCTTTGGCAGTACAGTAGTTAAGAGTCAGATGATAACCGAAAGGTCAGCAGTTCGAATCTACCAGTCACTCCTTGGAAACCCTATGGGGCAGTTCTACTCTGTCGTATAGGGTCACTATGAGTCGGAATCAACTTGACAGAAATGGGTTTGGTAAGTTTGTGACAAGAGAGGCTTGATGTTTTTTTTCCTCTGGAGATAAGGGCAGTAACCGGTGTTTATAAACAGTAGAAAAGCACTATTCAAGTTTCAGTGTAGACACAAATGGTCTGGAGATTTTGTTAAAATGCAGATTGTGATTCAGCAGTTTTGGACGGGACCTGAGATACTACAGTTCTAACAAGTAACCAGGTGATATCGATATAGCTGTTGTGTGGACCACACTTTGAATAGCAAAGATGTAGGGGATAATCTGTTATATTTTTGTCTTTACACCTTTGTAAAGCTTTTTCACATACATCGCATAATTTAATTCTCACAATAAGTCTGTAGGATTGCATGGACTATATTGTTGGTAACTCTATAGGTATAGAAATTGAGACTCAGAAATTAATTGACTTGTAAATCACTCCTTATCTTCTGTCCTACAGCTCTTTCTATACCATCCTGCCTTTGTTGGTCTTTCACACTAAAAACCCACCTCTACCTCTGCTATGGCTAAAGTCAAGACACATTTTTTTTTTTTCTTAAATCATTAACACAATGATTTCCTTCCATAAAGATGTTCTTAACCTGTTGTGGCTAGGGTGACTTTTGAGTTATTTACTCCCTCTGAGATTAGAGAAGGCTAAGCAGCTCACAAGGAGCCCTGGTCCACAGTGGTTAAAGCAATTGACTGTTAACTGAAAGGTAGGCAGTTCGAAACCACTAGCTGCTCCACAGGAGAAAGATGTGGCAGTTTGCGTCCAACAGAGATTTACAGCCTTGGAAACCCTACAGAGTCTCTATGAGTCAGAATTCACTCAAGGGCAGTAGGTTTGTTTTTGCTTTTTTTTTTTTTTAAGTAGCTCATAGCAGAGATAGTATAGGAGATGAGAGACAAAGTAAGAACCCTTGCAGCAAACAAAAAGGATACCACATGATATGCTAGAGAAAAACGTGCACATACCAAGGCTAGAGAGTTCCTGGTGTGTGCTTATGGTTAGAGAACAGGGAGTGGGTAGGAAAGTTTGTTGTCAAGATTGGAGTCAAGCTGACTAGATAGGATGATTTTGACACGGGCCTGAAATGAAAAGGGAAAGATTCAAAAGACAATGAGGAGACAAAAATCCTTAGGATTTATGATCCCTTTAAGCATCTACGTATGTGTATTTGGAAAGTATGGGAGTGAATGAGACAAATGGAAACCGTGGGAAGAAATATTTTGGGGGCAGTATAATGTAATGACAATGAACATTTATAACCTAGCACTGTGCCCTGCAGATATTAAGCAAGGTATTAAGTGAACTGAATTTAATCAAATCTGTACTATCTTTTCCAGATACCTTGGGACAAAAAGTAAATCCTTCTGAGTTTAGCTGTGACTGAACAAAACTTAGTGGCTCAAATAAAGAAAAACTTAACCCATGACATTTGGTCTACTGATAGAAGATTTTAACTGATGAAATTAACTAACCACAATCAATAACTAGCAAGTCAGCACTTTGGTGAAGAAAAATATTTTTTCCGTATGTAAAAAAAGGATGTGGTTTCTAAGATTTTTAAAATGAAAAGTTTTAACAACTATTTTAAAAGGCTTTCAAATTAAGTGACAATGTGCTTTAGGGAAAGAATAGCAAATTTTTTCTGCTAGGTCACCAAAGTTATAGTCAATGTTAGGGATAACTCAAAAATCAAATATTGTATTTTTTAATCCCCCTTTGTTTATGTTAGGATTCCTGGTGGCATAGCAGTTAAGAGCTATAGCTGCTAACCAAAAGATCAGCAGTTTGAATCCACCAGCTGCTCCTTGGAGACCCTGTGGGGCAGTTCTACTCTGTCCTGTAGGTTCACTGTAAGTCAGAATTGACTTGACGGCAATGGGTTTGGACAGGTTGTTTATGTTAGTGTTACTGCTGAGAGCACTTTCTCTTTAATTGTACCTATATTTTTTGTATCTATAAAAACATTTCCATTTCTCAAGGAACAGTTCAAATAGTTTCTTTGCTATAAAGCCATCTTTATTCATTACAATGATATAATAAAAAATCTGAAGTATTAGAGCTATTTGTGCATGTATCTTAGCCTTTCTAGCTATAAATTCCTTGAATTCAGGGGCTGGTACTAAGATAATAATTAAATGAAAATAAATGCCACATTTACCTAGCAAAGACACACAGAATATTTAACACTATAAGTGCTGTGCCTTGAAGTTTGAGAAAAAATTGCTTGGTGTTTGAAAGTTTAAGTATTCATCTTTGCCAAGGTTAACTAGTATATAATAGCTACTTCAACTCTTTATTATATATTCATGCATTCATTTAATAAGTTTTTTTTTTACATCTACTATGGTTAAAATGCACATAAATCATTATTAGTAATACAAATGCAACAAATACATGATTTCAACACGTATGGCGTGTTTACATACATAGCTTTAACACATGGAAAATATAGGTACCAAAGAAGTACAGGAATACTGAGGAAGTAGAAATTGATTTTTTACAGGTAATCGCCAAAGGTTTTATGGTGAATAAAATATTTAATTTGATCCCTGAAGAATACAAAAAGAAGCCAGTTTGAATGAAAGCATGAAAGAAACTTGCCAGGTACAGGAAATAGCACATGGTCTACTTGGCTAAATACAGAGTTCACAATGGGCTGTGGTTGTGTTTGAAACTGTAAAGGTAGTGAGCAGATCATGGAGATCCACGCCAAGAACTATGAACACAAAATGTGAACTACTTATGATTTTGTACAGTTGTCTGTAATTATAACATGTCTGTATAGAGATGATAGCTAGCATATTCTTGTGAATCTTTGAAGAGGAGCTAGGCAAGCGATGATCAGTTAACGGGTTTGTGTTTCCAGGCAGGAGATGATGAGAGTCGGAACCAGGGACATAGAAGGGGAGGGAGGGAAACAAGGCAAGAATAAATTTGGGAGACTATTGAGAGACACATACTTGTCACCTAATTGGATGCTGAGTTCTGACAGAGAAGGAGAAGCTACAAATGACTCAGAAGCTTAAGTCAAGGTGACTGGATGGTGAGTCATGAGTTGCCATTTATTGAGATAAAGAACAAAAGAAAAAGTGCAAAGAAAGAGAAGTTCAATTTTGAAGGAAGCGAGGTACACATAGTAAACATGTAATATGTTCATTAGGCAGTTAGAAATGGAGGTATGAAACTCTGAAGGTTTTGTTTTTGAATATTAATTTTCTTAATGAGAAAAATAAATTGTTGTGGTTATTACCTATGCTTTTTTCTTTTTTAATTATGCTACTAGTTGTAAGTGATGTACATTTCTTCTTGAAAAGAACACATAGCTATTCCCTAATTACTTAATGGAATGCATATCCTGTTTGCCAGGATTGTCACTGGGGGAAAAGGAATTTAGTGGTTAAAATATACTCTATTAAAAAGAAACAAGTGTTGTTGTTTTAGTATTTAAAAACTTAGTCATCCTTTGTTATTTTATTTTTAACAGCTATGGGTTAAATGATTTCATTTTTGCCAAAGAAAAGAATTTTTTTTTGTAAATAAATAAGAGGTCGTAAACATTGGCGAATACTGTTGAGGGCTCACCATAATACCAAGCATGAAAATCATCCCCTGCATTTGGCAACAGGCATGTTACAGGTCACCTTGGCAGGAGTGTTTTCAAGAGAAAAGATTGCTCGACAGCAGTGTCCTCAATGCACTCAGCTCCCATTTAATCTCTTCTTTCATTATTCCTTCAAAGCTCCGGGGAAATTTTTTCTTTCTCTTAAGCTAATTCCCTTCATCTATAGCGTTTTTTTTTTTTTTTTTATAGCGTGTACCCGAATACTTCTTGTATCTGGGACAGTTGTTCCCTAATTAATTTCTCCCTCTGTGGATTCTTTGTTCCCCCTCTTCCTGGAACACTCCACCCCATCTTAAAAATGAAAATAGCAAAACTATTTCATTGGTTCTACCTGTTGGAATATAATTCTTTGCCCCCCCTGCCCCGTTCTACCAACAATTCCTGATAAAAGTGGTTCCTGTTATGCCTCCACTTAATACTGATACTTTCCCTTCTCAATTCCTATAAACTGGTTTCTGCTTCCAACACTTTATTGAAAAATGCTCTCCAAAAGGTCACAAAATGCTAGGGTTTTTTTTTCCCCCCAGTTTAATGTATTTTTTAGTCATAATACCCATTGACCTTTCTGAGACATGAGTACTGCTGACTATCCCCTTTTTCCTTGAAACTGTTTCTGCTTTGGGATGCTGATATATTGTACACCGATCCTCCCAGGAATGTTCTTTCCTACTCTTCACCAGTTCTTTTACTTCTCCAAGAAGCTGCTCTCAGTTCCCTACTTGTCTCTCTCCATTCTCATTTTTCTTTAAGAATTCCTTCTCTTGATCCACTCCTTCGGCTTCTGTTATCACCTCTAAATTCATTAATACAAAACCTATTTGTATTCAAAGAGGATTCACAGAGAATGTTACCAATTTCCAAGTGTCTACGGGGTATAACTATGTGGATGTTCCACTAGTATCCACCCCTAGCTGGATTTCCTTTGCAACTTCTACATTTTATCACCTTCTCCAACCTCTCATGTTTGAGATCTTGGAGTTACTTATATAGCTAGTATCACCGGTATCTATTCTTTTCCTCTGAAATAGCTAAACAATTACAAAAGCAGTTATACCAATGCACAGAGGGTATGATTATGTTTTTAAAGCATGTGTATCAATATATGTGAAAGAACATATGCCAAAATGTCATTAGAATTTTCCAGTGGGCTGCAAGATTGTATGATTTCTTTAAATAACTTCTTTCCTAGTAATTCCACATGAGACATTAATTATTGCTATTAATAATTTTGAAATTAAATAAAAACAATTGACTAAAAATAAATTTCCTAAGGGCATTTCTTCCTATCTATACCTATTCCTCCCACTTTTATTATATAATACCTAGGTGATTACAAAAGGCCTTGGTTCAAGTCTCTGATTCAAATTTTGTTCTATAAGATTTCACCCTGCATGCTATCATAAGACAAATAACACCACTCTCACCTCTTTCTCATCCTCAGGAATCCAGATTTTTCACTTTGGTGTCTTAGGCCCCCTTTCCTGGATTTCCAGGACCACCCTCATTCAGTCTGATCCCAGTTCTGCAGCCCCACCATCAGTTGCTCTCCATGTGCATTCTCTAAACCCCTTTGATTTGTCTCCTTACTATCTCCGACTGAGGCCGTGCTCATGCTAGCCTCTGTATTAGTTCCTAAATATAGTTACCATTTATTGAAGCTGTGCCAAGTGTCAGGCATTACCAATAATTAAAACAAACCTATAAGGTAAGCTTGATGATCTTCATTCAATAGGTAAGAAAATTGAAGCTCAAAATGCTAAGCAATTCAAGTAAAACTACATCCTTCACAAGTGGTAAAGAGAGTCAAATTCTTATCTTTCTAGTACAAAGCCAGCACTGCTTCCACCATGTCTTCTTATTATCTCCCTGTCCCAACTGTTCTTACATAGTTCCTAAAATTCAACTTAAGTTCCTTACCTCCATGAAGTTTTCCTTGGTTGCTCTGAACTATAGGAATGGCTTCTCTCTTTAGACTCCTAGAGCAGTCTTCACTGATATAAATTAATTTTGTCTTGTAGCGCTCTTCAATAGTTCATGTTAATGTCTCCTGGGATAATGTCTCTTATCCCAAGATATGATAAATCTTACATCACCAAGCATAATTCTGGACATATGGCAGTGATATTAGCATAATATATGTTTTCAATAAATTGTTGACTGATTATGTTTTATAATAAAATATACCATTAATGTTGATTTCTCTTTCCCTATAGAAAGTTAAAAATAAATATTACATAAAATGGACAGAAATATTTAAAGTTACATAATAATAGAGAATTTATAATGCATATATTAACTGCTGACCTTTTGGTTAGCAGCTGCACTCTTAATGACTGCACCACTGGGCTCCTTCCATCATATGCTAACCATCAAATAAAGCACAAAATACATTGTTATGCTTACAGGAAAGGGCAACATAATGTGTCTTTTGTCTGATTAGCAAGCATTCACTACCACCAGTAGGAGTGCCAACAACAACGGAGCAATTTTTAAATGCAGTGTTTCCTTCTCTGTAGATATATTGAAAGTTCAATTATAACTTTCAATGTAAAAAACCTCTCAATATATCATTTTATCCCTATTATGCATTTTCTTTGTTATGGTTTAAAGTTGCTTATTTTTCAATTGATCTTCCAGAGAATGCATGCTTTCAAATTTTATATATTTACTTAAAGTGGTTACATTCATTAATTAAAAATAGGACAATAACTCTAACCAATTCCTTTTGATATTTTGGCAGTGCTTTCAAATAATATTAATAATTTATGATAATATTTAAAATATACACAGAAATGTTAAAAACAAGTTATTTAAATATAGGCTAAAATTTATAAAAATGAGTATATGCAAATATTTTAATACAATGATACAAATTGCTGCATTTATGTTGTATTGCTTACATTGTGTAGAGATATATGGCTATAGATATAACCTTCTTTTGGATATGTAAATAGACAAAGCTCTCTATATAAAGAGAAAAAGCTCAAATAGGGCTAGCCCTAGAATGATTGATACTAATTGGAATTTTCCTCAGGATTAATAGTCCTCTTTTTCTGTACTATTTCCTATTCTATGATGTTCTTGGAAATCCTGGTGGCACAATGGTTAAATGCTACAGCTGCTAACTAAAAAGCAGTTCAAATCTACCAGGTGCTCCCTGGAAACCCTATGGGGCAATTCTTGCTCCCAACTTTCAATGCCAGCCTTAAGAATGTCCAGCTGGTCTCTTGACTTCCTTCCTTGCAAATTATGTTTCAGAAAGCCTATGTAAAAAGTATTCAGTTGGGGGCCAAGATGGCGGACTAGGTAGATGCTACCTCGGATCTCTCTTGCAACAAAGACTTGGAAAAACAAGTGAATCGATCACATACATAACAATCTACGAACCCTGAACAACAAACACAGATTTAGAGATGGAAAATGAACAATTATGGGGAAGCAGCAATTGTTTTCGGAGCCTGGAGCCAGCGTCCCAGTCAGGTAACCTTGGCCCCCGATTTAGGGCAGGGCCCAGGGGAGCTGACGGCGCAAACAAGGGGCGCAGCCCTACCCCCCTGAACTCACCCTGGGAGGGGGCCAAGCCGGTCCGCGCGGGCAGCGTGGCGATGCAGCCAGTGGGAGAAGTCCCCGGGAGGCAGTGACTGGTCTTGGAGCTGGGAGTGCAGCGTCCCAGCCGGGAATCTTGCCACCGGGATTTTGACTGGTCACTGTCACGGCGTAAGCATGGGGAGCAGCTCCATTCCCCTGAACTAACCCCGGGAGGGGGCCCAGCCGGTCCGTGAGAGTGGCGCGGCGACGCAGCTGGCGGGACGAGAAGTCCCTGGGAGGCAGCGACTGATTTTGGAGTCGGGAGTGCACCTTCCCAGCAGGGGAACCTTGACGCTGGGCGTGGGACTGGCAGCGGAGGATCTGATCGCGGCTTCAGTGGGCCAGATCCCCGGGGCCAATCTCTACACAGCCAGCACACATAGACGACACACCCCTCGGGAATCTCAGATAAAATAGTCATTCCAAGCAAGACAAGCAACTCTGGCTATATTCCGAGGTGCTACTCTCCTATCTCTCTGATCCCTCCCCAGGCGGCTTCATTAACATTGGAATTTCCTGAGCCAGAGGGAGAACGGCTCCGGCTCCGTGGCGGCTTTGCTTCCCCCCCCCCTTTTTTTTTCTTTTGGTCTTTTCCTAACCCACTCTTCCAGCCTGAGAGAAGGAACCACAAAAAACCCAGGGGCCAAAAATCCATCCCTAATTGGACTAAAAACACAGAACCAGCTACAGCCAAGCATATATGATCCAAATCTCAGACTTTCATCCTTACAGGGAACAAGGTGGCAGTTATGATCTAAAGGCAGTTCTGATAGGAATCTGACTGCATTTTTTTTTTTTAATGGATTTTCTGGAAAAACTAGTTTCCCAGTGATGGCTTGGAGACAGCAGTCCATATCAAATCACGTAAAGAAGCAGACCATGACAGCTTCTACAACCCCCCAAATAAAATAATCAAAATCTTTCCCAAATGAAGATACAATCCTGGAATTATCAGATACAGAATATAAAAAACTAATTTACAGAATGCTTCAAGACATCACAAATGAAATAAGGCAAACTGCAGAAAAAGCCAAGGAACACACTGATAAAACAGTTGAAGAACTCAAAAAGATTATTCAAGAACATAGTGGAAAAATTAATAAGTTGCAAGAATCCATAGAGAGACAGCATGTAGAAATCCAAAGATTAACAATAAAATTACAGAATTAGACAACGCAATAGGAAGTCAGAGGAGCAGACTCGAGCAATTAGAATGCAGACTGGGACATCTGGAGGACCAGGGAATTAACACCAACATAGCTGAAAAAAAATCAGATAAAAGAATTTAAAAAAATGAAGAAACCCTAAGAATCATGTGGGACTCTATCAAGAAGGATAACTTGCGGGTGATTGGAGTCCCAGAACAGGGAGGGAGGACAGAAAACACAGAGAAAATAGTTGAAGATCTCCTGACAGAAAACTTCCCTGACATCATGAAAGACGAAAGGATATCTATCCAAGATGCTCATCGAACCCCATTTAAGATTGATCCAAAAAGAAAAACACCAAGACATATTATCATCAAACTTGCCAAAACCAAAGATAAGGAAAAAATTTTAAAAGCAGCCAGGGAGAAAACAAAGGTTTCCTTCAAGGGAGAATCAATAAGAATAAGTTCAGACTACTCAGCAGAAACCATGCAGGCAAGAAGGGAATGGGACGACATATACAGAACACTGAAGGAGAAAAACTGCCAACCAAGGATCATATATCCAGCAAAACTCTCTCTGAAATATGAAGGCGAAATTAAGATATTTACAGATAAACACAAGTTTAGAGAATTTGCAAAAACCAAACCAAAGCCACAAGAAATACTAAAGGATATTGTTTAGTCAGAAAACCAATAATATCAGATACCAGCACAACACAAGGTCACAAAACAGAACGTCCTGATATCAACTCAAATAGGGAAATCACAAAAACAAATTAAGATTAATTAGAAAAAAAAATGCTCATAACAGGGAATCACTGAAGTCAATATGTAAAAGATCACAATAATCAAAAAGAGGGACTAAATACAGGAGGCATAGAACTGCCATATGGAGAGTGATACAAGGCGATATACAACAATACAAGTTAGGTTTTTACTTAGAAAAATAGGGGTAAATAATAAGGTAACCACAAAGAGGTATAACAACTCCATAACTCAAGATAAAAGCCAAGAAAAACGTAACGACTCAACTAACATAAAGTCAAACACTACAAAAATGAGGATCTCACAATTTACTAAGAAAAACGTCTCAGCACAAAAAAGTATGTGGAAAAATGAAAGTGTCAACAACACACATAAAAAGGCACCAAAATGACAGCACCAAACACTTGTTTATCTATAATTATGCTGAATGTAAATGGACTAAATGCACCAATAAAGAGACAGAGAGTCTCGGACTGGATAAAGAAACACGATCCGTCTATATGCTGCCTACAAGAGACACACCTTAGACTTAGAGACACAAACAAACTAAAACTCAAAGGATGGAAAAAAATATATCAAGCAAACAATAAGCAAAAAAGAAGAAGAGTAGCAATATTAATTTCTGACAAAATAGACTTTAGACTTAAATCCACCACAAAGGATAAAGAAGGACACTACATAATGATAAAAGGGACAATTGATCAGGAAGACATAACCATATTAAATATTTATGCACCCAATGACAGGGCTGCAAGATACATGAATCAAATTTTAACAGAACTGAAAAGTGAGATAGACACCTCCACAATTATAGTAGGAGACTTCAACACACCACTTTCGGAGAAAGACAGGACATCCAGTAAGAAGCTCAATAGAGACACGGAAGACCTAATTACAACCATCAACCAACTTGACCTCATTGACTTATACAGAACTCTCCACCCAACTGCTGCAAAGTATACTTTTTTCCTAGCGCACATGGAACATTCTCTACAATAGACCACATATTAGGTCATAAAACAAACCCTGGCAGAATCCAAAACATCGAAATATTACAAAGCATCTTCTCAGACCACAAGGCAATAAAACTAGAAATCAATAACAGAAAAACAAGGGAAAAGAAATCAAATACTTGGGAACTGAACAATACCCTCCTGAAAAAAGACTGGGTTATAGAAGACATCAAGGAGGGAATAAAGAAATTCATAGAACGCAACGAGAATGAAAACACTTCCTATCAAAACCTCTGGGACACAGCAAAAACAGTGCTCAGAGGCCAATTTATATCGATAAATGCACACATAAAAAAGAAGAAAGAGCCAAAATCAGAGAACTGTCCCTACAACTTGAACAAATAGAAAGTGAGCAACAAAAGAATCCATCAGGCACCAGAAGAAAACAAATAATAAAAATTAGAGTTGAACTAAATGAATTAGAGAACAGAAAAACAATTGAAAGAATTAACAAAGCCAAAAGCTGGTTCTTTGAAAAAATTAACAAAATTGATAAACCATTGGCTAGACTGACTAAAGAAATACAGGAAAGGAAACAAATAACCCGAATAAGAAACGAGAAGGACCACATCACAACAGACCCAACTGAAATTAAAAGAATTATATCAGATTATTACGAATAATTGTACTCTAACAAATTTGCAAACCTAGAAGAAATGGATGAATTCCTGGAAAAACACTACCTACCTAAACTAACACATTCAGAAGTAGAACAACTAAATAGACCCATAACAAAAAAAGAGATTGAAATGGTAATCAAAAAACTCCCAACAAAAAAAAGACCTGGCCCGGACGGCTTCACTGCAGAGTTCTACCAAACTTTCAGAGAAGAGTTAACACCAATACTACTAAAGGTATTTCAAAGCATAGAAAATGACGGAATACTACCCAACTCATTCTGTGAAGCCACCATCCCCCTGATACCAAAACCAGGTAAAGACATCACAAAAAAAGAAAATTACAGACCTATATCCCTCATGAACATTGATGCAAAAATCCTCAACAAAATTCTAGCCAACAGAATTCAACAACATATCAAAAAAATAATTCACCACGATCAAGTGGGATTTATACCAGGTATGCAAGGCTGGTTTAATATCAGAAAAACCATTAATGTAATCCACCACATAAATAAAAAAAAAGAAAAAAACCACGTGATGTTATCAATTGATGCAGAAAAGGCATTTGACAAAGTCCAACACCCATTTATGATAAAAACGCTCACCAAAATAGGAATTGAAGGAAAATTCCTCAACATAATAAAGGGCATCTATGCAAAGCCAACAGCCAACATCACTCTAAATGGAGAGAGCCTGAAAGCATTTCCCTTGAGAATGGGAATCAGACAAGGATGCCGTTTATCACTGCTCTTATTCAACATCGTGCTAGAAGTCCTAGCCAGGGCAATTAGGCTAGACAAAGAAATAAAAGGCATCTGGATTGGCAAGGAGGAAGTAAAATTATCTCTATTTGCAGATGACATGATCTTATACACAGAAAACCCTAAGGAATCCTCCAGAAAACTACTGAAACTAATAGAAGAGTTTGGCAGAGTCTCAGGTTATAAGATAAACATACAAAAATCACTTGGATTCCTCTACATCAACAAAAAGAACATCGAAAAGGAAATCACCAAATCAATACCATTCACAGTAGCCCTCAAGAAGATAAAATACTTAGGAATAAATCTTATCAAGGATGTAAAAGACCTATACAAAGAAAACTACAAAGCTCTACTACAAGAAATTCAAAAGGACATACTTAAGTGGAAAAACATACCTTGCTCATGGATAGGAAGACTTAACATAGTAAAAATGTCTATTCTACCAAAAGCCATCTATACATACAATGCACTTCCGATCCAAATATCAATGTCATTTTTTAAGGTGATAGAGAAACAAATCACCAATTTCATATGGAAGGGAAAGAAGCCTCGGATAAGCAAAGCATTACTGAAAAAGAAGAAGAAAGTGGGAGGCCTCACTCTACCTGACTTCAGAACCTATTATACAGCCACAGTAGGCAAAACAGCCTGGTACTGGTACAACAGGCACATAGACCAATGGAACAGAATTGAGAACCCAGATATAAATCCATCCACGTATGAGCAGCTGATATTTGACAAAGGACCAGTTTCAGTTAATTGGGGAAAAGATAGTCTTTTTAACAAATGGTGCTGGCATAACTGGATATCCATTTGCAAAAAAATGAAATAGGACCCATACCTCACACCATGCACAAAAACTAACTCCAAGTGGATCAAAGGCCTAAACATAAAGACTAAAACGATAAAGATCATGGAAGAAAAAATAGGGACAACCCTAGGAGCCCTAATACAAGTTATAAACAGAATACAAAACATTACCAAAAATGAGGAAGAGAAACCCGATAACTGGGAGCTCCTAAAAATCAAACACCTATGCTCATCTAAAGACTTCACCAAAAGAGTAAAAAGACCACCTGCGGACTGGGAAAGAATTTTCAGCTATGACATCTCCGACCAGTGCCTGATCTCTAAAATCTACGTGATTCTGTCAAAACTCAACCACAAAAAGACAACCCAATCAAGAAGTGGGCAAAGGATATGAACACACACTTCACTAAAGAAGATATTCAGGCAGCTAACAGATTCATGAGAAAATGCTCTCGATCATTAGCCATTAGAGAAATGCAGATTAAAACTACGATGAGATTCCATCTCACTCCAACAAGGCTGGCATTAATCGAAAAAACACAAAATAATAAATGTTGGAGCGGCTGCGGAAAGATTGGAACTCTTATACACTGCTGGTGGGAATGTAAAATGGTACAACCAGTTTGGAAATCTATCTGGCGTTATCTTAAACAGTTAGAAATAGAACTACCATACAACCCAGAAATCCCACTCCTCGGAATATACCCTAGGAAACAAGAGCCTTCACACAAACAGATATATGCACACCCATGTTTATTGCAGCTCTGTTTACAATAGCAAAAAGCTGGAAGCAACCAAGGTGTCCATCCATGGATGAATGGGTAAATAAATTGTGGTATATTCACACAATGGAATACTACGCATCGATAAAGAACAGTGATGAATCTGTCAAACATTTCATAACATGGAGGAACCTGGAAGGCATTATGCTGAGCGAAATTAGTTAGAGGCAAAAGGACAAATATTGTATAAGACCACTATTATAAGATCTTGAGAAATAGTATAAACTGAGAAGAACACATACTTTTGTGGTTACGAGGGGGGGAGGGAGGGAGGGAGGGAGAGGTTTTTTTACTGATTAATTAGTAGATAAGAACTGCTTTAGGTGAAGGGAAGGACAACACTCAATACATGGAACATCAGCTCAACTGGACTGGACTGGACCAAAAGCAAAGAAGTTTCCGGGATAAACTGAATACTTCAAAGATCAGTGGAGCAAGGGCGGGGGTTTGGGAACCGTGGTTTAAGGGGACTTCTAAGTCAACTGGCAAAATAATTCTATTATGAAAACATTCTGCATCCCACTTTGAAATGTGGCGTCGGGGGTCTTAAAAGCTAACAAGTGGCCCTCTAAGATGCATCAATTGGTCTCAACCCACCGGGAGCAGAGGAGAATGAAGAACACCAAGGTCACACGACAACTAAGAGCCCAAGAGACAGAAAGGGCCACATGAACCAGAGACCGACATTATCCTGAGACCAGAAGAACTAGTTGGTGCCCAGCCACAATCGATGACTGCCCTCACAGGGAGCACAATAGAGAACCCCTAATGGAGCAGGAGATCAGTGGGATGCAGACACCAAATTCTCATAAAAAGACCATACTTAATGGTCTGGATGTGACTAGAGGAATCCCGGCGGTCATGGTCCCCAAACCTTCTGTTGGTACAGGACGGGAACCATCCCGGAAGACAATTCATCAGACATGAAAGGGACTGGACAGTGGGTAGGAGAGAGATGCTGATGAAGAGTGAGCTAATTATATCAGGTGGACACTTGAGACTGTGTTGGCATCTCCTGTCTGGAGGGGGGATGGGGGGATAGAGAGAGTTGGAGGCTGCCAAAGTTTTCACGAAAGGAGAGACTGGAAGGGTTGACTCATTAGGGGGAGAGCAAGTGGGAGTAAGGAGTAAGATGTATATTAACTTATATGTGACAGACTGACTTGATTTGTAAATGTTCACTTGAAGCTCAATAAAAGTTAATAAAAAAAAAAAAGTATTCAGTTGACCAATTACTGGCCAATAAGGTAATGAGTTATCTCTCCAAGGGGTATCTGCATATTTAATTACTGGGAAAGAGAAAGGGTTGAATCTATTAGATTGAACCACATGAGACAGTTTTTGTAGGCAAACATGGTTGAATATAGGTGATTTCATATGGCTCGACCAATTATAAGGATACTTTGTAAGCATTTGTCACAATCTCACTGGAGCCTATAAAATTCGAATTGTCCTCTTAGGGTTTTGTAAACTGTGCTGGATTGCTACGGAGACATATAAGGCCTGGCCTGTGATAAGGGCACTAGCATTTTGATGAACTTATCCAAAATCTGCTATCACAAAACACAGAATTTTTAAAAATTTTAACATACATATAAGTTTATTAAATTTATAATATATGGCGAAGGTGTACCCACGTTTTTTTCATGCTTTGGGCCTCCCAAGGCCTTATCCAACCTCGATAATAAAACTCAAGCTTTGTTCAAACCAACAGAACATCTGTTTATGTGTAAATATTACAAAGTTTACTTACTTGCTTTGGATGTCTTATCATCTTTTTTAATTTCAGGTTCTGGGGTAGAAAAAAAAAAGCATATATAGAAACAAAGCAAACAGAAAAAATTAAACATTTGAAAAATAATCAGTATTACTAAGTGAGAAGATAGCACCAGTTGCCCTTGAGCCGATACTGACTTATAGGACCCTATAGACCAGAGTAGAACTGCCCCACAGGATCTCCAAAGCTGTAAATCGTTATAGAAGCAGACTGCCCCATCTTTCTCCTGCAGAGCAGCTGGTGAATTTGAACCGCTGACCTTTCAGTTAGCAGCCACGGGCTTAACCACTGCATCACCAGGGCTCCTTAGTGAACGGACAGGCAAGTTTAATGGCGTTTTCTGCCCTCAATATTAATTACAATTATATAATTCTATCAATGTATTAGTGGAACATGTATGCTTGGTAAATTAAAAAATAATAGGAAAAATACCTTGATTTTAAAGTCCAGCTTGCTAAAATGTTTTATACAAATCAAGTAATTTGATGTTTTGCCTTTAATAAAAGCCCATCTCTTATCATTAATAAGTTTTCTAAGTATTATAAATAAGGAGATAAGTAAAAATTTCTCAGAAAAAGTGTTATAATTTTTCCTAATTTGACCAATTTAAGCAATTTTCTATTTTGACTACCATAGGCTTAATTCATGGAGCTCCACCTGGTGGTTATTTTAATAATTTCAAGCTGACATAATTGTTTCTATTATTATTCATTTTATAAACCAAGTTAAATTGGTTTAAACCCAGTATAACAACGTAAACAATTAATGAAATACGGTATCTTACTTTCTTATTGGGATAGAAATGTTTCCTAGGACAATGACGTTTGTCTAGAAATTCTGCATTCTAACTTACTCTCAGTATAGGATGAATACATAGTTTTATAAACTGTCCAAGTAATATTTGTGACACTAAGTTCTTTTTTAACCTATCATGATAGTTGACTATATTTTCGTTTTCCATAGTTTCCCCTATTATTTAGTCAACTTTGCCTAAACCTTGTGGTTCTCTTTTCTTGGCAAAAATCTTGTTTTGATTAATGTAAGGATTCTACTACATTCGTTTTTTTCTCCCTTTGAACATCAGAAAAACTGACCTCAGGATTACGATATTTATTGAGTGCAACCTATGTGTTAGGGATAGTGTATGCCACCTTTATTCAGGTTGCACATAGTAGATGGTCCTTTTCTTAGAGTAATGATAATAATAAATAATAATAATGAAAAATAAAATAATAATGAAATGTTTTTAAGCAAAGAATTTTATATAATAATCACATAACCTTTCACACCCTACTTTCCATAATACTTGAATGTGCATCCTATTAAAAGGAATATTAGCACTATTATTGCACTTTGGCACTCCCTGGTATGTGTCCCTCTCTTCTTACTTGATACATTTGGTCTGATTTCTGACACATGGCGTATGATCAATGAATATTGCTGAATGACTGAATGAATAAAATGATGGGCATGGAAGGGTCAACTACTACCTACTGTGCATCTGTAATTCTGGAAGAAATTATGATTCATTTTGTGTTTCTAGGGCTAAAGGTAACATTCAATGTTGCATAATGTTTGGATTTGTTTTAACTTAGAGATTTTTTTCCCGATTAAATAATGGCTTTGTGTGTCCTGCCATACCAAATATGGCCTCCATTGTAATTCAATAATTTCAATAATTCCTTCAATTCTTTGGTTGTCTCCTATTACAGTTCGTGTCTCAGCCAGTTTAGGTTAAAGCTAAGTCGCTGAAATAAAACAGCTCTCTGTTTTGGTGATAAATTTCCATGGCTTTTTTTTTTTTTTTTGCCTCATTTTAAAGGAAAAACTTTTTTTTCTCTCTGATAACTCATTCTTTATTGAGTCTATGTGAAAGCCAGTGATACAGTTTGAATTCAGTAAGATTGCAATAATTAAGAGTTAATATTTCTAGAATGCTTGCTGTTAACCAAGCCAACCACATGTTAACTTATGTCATTCTATTATTCTATAATTCTATTTTTATTACCATTTTACAGATGAGTCAATTGAGGCTTAAAGTAGGTGGATAATTTGTAGCAGCTCATCCAGCTAGTAGGTGGTAGAACGAGGGCTTAACCCCAGCTTCACAGCCTGTCTTCCTCAAAAAAGAGAATATTCCAAGTTCAGGATCAAATGCTCCTGACTGCCTCATTTTTCAGTTTCTGAATTTGGCTGTTAGATATTTTAATTTCTTGAAAATCAATTCCCACACAGCTAATTAATATAATTGCTGTCAATTAGTTGTACACCTGTAAAAGGTTGAATTAGCAAAAATTGTGTGATAGATATATTTACAACAGCAACAACAAAAAGAGCAGCTTCTGAGGCTACTTATGTAGAAACAAACACCTCATGGGATTTGGCCTCTTGGTTTGGAGGTTTAAGGTAATGGTTTCATGGGACATCTCAGTTAATTGCCCTAATAACATGTTTAGTGCTTCTGCTCTATCTCCAAGTTCATCGTGTAGTGCCTGGGGTCTTAAAAGTTTACAAGCAGCCATCCAAAGTACAACAGTTAGTCTCTATTCACCATGAAGAGGTGGAAGAAATAGAATGTGTGGCTAATTGCCTCCATGAATAACTGCTTCCTTTGTTATGAAACCAGAACACCAGAAGAATTGGATGGTGCCTGGCTACCATTGCTGAATATTTTGATCAAAGATTCTTTAGAAGAATCCTGACGAAAAGGGAGAAAATGCAGAACAGAATTTCAAATTCTCAGGGAATCCAGAGTTTTTAGAACCAAAACTATTGCCCTGAGATAATCTTTAAAACTTCGACCAAAAATATCCCCTGAAGTCTTCTTAAAATAAAAAAAAAAATTAGCTTTACCATTAAAGTATGTCTGCCTTGAGCATTGTGCTCTTTTAAGAACTATCTATTTGGGGTCAAATTGACAACAGAAACTCACATGATTAGATAGGAAATTTAGGGGCAGTGAGCTTCTATTAATGGAGGAGGAACAATTTAGAAAAGAAGGGTCAAAATGGTTGTACAACTTGAAGAATATAATCAATGTCACTGAATTGCACGTGTAGAAATTGTTGAACTGGTATATGTTCTGCTGTTTATATTCTCAACAATGACAACAAATAAAATAAATTATATATATATATATATATAAACCAAACCCAGTGCTGTCGAGATAGTATATAAATAAATAAATGTGTATAAATTTCCATGGGTTTAAATATTTTCTCCCTAGGACTGGTTTCACTGGTATTTTGCTCAGCAAGTTGAGGTGTTTATTTCAAGGAACTTTGCTTTTCACCCTGAATATGGCTCCCAACCTTGCCAATCACGCTGTCATTACAATATTGAAATGGAATCTTCTTAGCCTCAGTGTTTGTTTAAAAAAAAAAAAAAAAAGTTGTAGGGGAATATTTTTATCAGCTATGAGTACAATACAAACAGAACTAACTTTTGTCCTGTACATAGACTCTCACAGGCATTCTTACAAACATGTACTATTCAAAGGTTTGTGGCCATGGGCCCTCTCACTATGATAGTTCTGACATATCAAACCCATTGCTGTCAAATTGATTCACAGTGACCGTATAGTGTTATGAAAATGACACTAGCCAGATAACCTCACAGTGAGTTATGAGTTCTTGCAGACTGTGAAGAGCTGGCTGTTGTATCAGATAAGCTAGCTTTAAAGGCAGGTTCATGTACTGTCATAGATTGAATTGTGTCCCCCAAAAATGTGTGCATCAATTTGGTTGGGCCATGGTTCCTGGTATTGTGTGATTGTTCACCATTTTGTTATCTGATATGATTTTCCTATGCGTTGTAAATACTGTCTCTATGATATTAATGAGGGGGGATAGGTGGCAGTTGTGTTAATGAGGCAGGACCCAATCTATGGGATTGGATTGTGTCTTGGGCCAGTTCGTTTTGGGATATAAGAGAGAAAAGCGAGCAGAGAGACAGCAAAACCTCATACCACCAAGAAAGCAGTGCCGGGAACAGAGTGCATCCTTTGGACCTAGGGCTCCCGCACAGAGAAGTTCCTAGTCCAGGGAAAGGTTGATGAAAAGGGCCTTCCTCCAGAACCAACAGAGACAGAAAGCCTTCCCATGGAGCAGACAGCCTGAATTTGGACTTTTAGCCTACTTTACTGTGAGGAAATAAATTTCTCTTTGTTAAAGCCATCCACTTGTAGTATTTCTGTTATAGCAGCACTAGATAACTAAGACACTAAGTTTTGTGCCCTTGAGTGGTACTTAAAACTCTGTCTCCATTTTGTTGGTAAAATGGAGAAAATAATCAGGTAAAATTATTAAAGTGAGAATTATAAGTTATGCAAATAGCTTAGCTATTTTTGAATTATGCTGATAATCTTAAATTGCATATTCTTTCAAGGCAATTTTTGTTTTTTCCTATAGAATTGGGACTTTACCCTGGAATATGCAAAGTAGGAATTGATATGTGAGAAACTGTCATCAGATTTCCTAAGGTAAATAGCTCTTCTAACTACTTGGTCATTAAGAACTCAGTGTCCTGGTTCTGTAGATGGCATTTCCACCAAAGACTAAGTCTTTAATTTTTAAAAAATTGTGATCTATACACAACAAGACATACAGCATTTCATCAATTTCTACAGCTACATTTCAGTGACATTATTATATTCCTCAAGTTGTGCACCTGTTTTTGCTCTTTTTTTCCAGACTATCCCGTTATCATTGACACACCAACAATGCACGCCAAGTTAAAACCCCCACTTCTTCCTATCTCCAGCATCCAGTAACCACTAATTACTTTTGGTTTCTATATATTTGCTTATTTCATATAAGTGATAGCATACAGAATTGGTCATTTCGTGTCTAATTTATTTCGCTCAGCATGATGTTCTCAAGGTTTATCCATGTTGTGGCATGTATCAGGACTTCATTCCTCTTTATGGATGAGTAATATTTCATTGTATGTATATACCAATACCACATTCTGCTTATCTGTTCATCAGTTGATGGGCATTTTGGTTGTTTCCACCTTTTTGCTATTGTGAAAGGTCTTTAATTTTTGAGTCATACAAAAATGTAGTTCCTAACTAGGGCTTGCTCTTGGTCATAGGGATAATAACTGTATATCTGTCTACCTATCTATCTATCTATCTATCTACCTATCTATCTATCATCCACATATATGTAAAGGTTAATCAAAGGCTACATTAAGAGCCCATAGGAAACTAAGGGCAATGGTTAATACTGGAGATTTCGATTTGGAAATTAGAGAGAGGGAACTGGAACTTTTACTTTTTACTCTATAACCTGTTTTTACTGTTTAAATCTTTTTTTTTTTTTTAACCATGGCATATATCACTGGTATAATAATAACCTGTCTAGTTGCTATAAACATTTGCCACTGGAGCCCTTCATTTTGGGCTTCACATACAAGCATTGCAGAAACATGGAATCAAGAAATTCCCATGAAGAATTGCTGAAGCAGACGGTTTGCCATTTCAGATGCAGCACTGAACTTTTCCAGGCTGTTGATTTCACTTATGTCATGTAAATTGCTGATGGGCCTTGGAGGGGAGCTTCATTAATGATTTTCCAATGTCATCAACACTGTTCTCGAGTAAAGCAGGCAGAGCAAAACCTCAGTGTGCATGTACTTGAGGCAGAGAAGGACAGCACAGTTTGGGAATCTCTGCCTTGTCTTTGTAAAGACAAAAAAAAAAAAAAAATTCAGCATACAAATCCCAAGAATCTTCATTCTCTTCAGGATGCCTTCCATAATTGCTGATTTAAGTGCTTTGCTGGATAGAAGGTGATTTCCACTGATTTTTGTTTTCTTGCTTGTTTTGTTATTGTTATTGTATTTGCTTTTTTAGGACAGAGATTGCATTGGCTTTGTATATGTAATAAAAACAATAATTAACATTATTATCTTTACAACCACTGGTATCACTCAACTAAGTGTGCTATATGTGTTATCTATTAAATATTGTATAAAATTGTATATCGATTTTTTATTAATTAAATTTTTATTAATTAATTAAAAATTATATATCAATTATTTATTAATTAAAAAGTAAATATTATATATTATTTATATATATTAAATTTTACTTTTAATATTTATAATATTTAATGGCAAAAAATATTGAATATAACATGAACTGCCAGAAGAATGAATATATCTGTCTTGGGAGAAGTACAGCCAGGATGCTCATTAGAAGCAAGGTTGGCAAGACTTTGTCTCACATATTCTGGACAAGTTGTTAGGAGAAGGACATCATGCTTGATAAATTAAAAGTTCAGCAGAAAAGAGGAAGATCCTCAACAAGATGGATTGACACAGTGGCTACAGCAATGGGCTCTACCAAAACAATGATTGTGAAGATGGCGCAGGACCGGGCAGTGTTTCGTTCTGTTGCACATAGGGTTGCTATGAGTTGGAATCAAATGGATGGTACCTAACAATAATATTTAATGATTATCATATATTAAATATTAAGTTGCTTATTAGCTACCTAACCCCCAGTTGAATATAAATTCTATGAGTCTTAGGACTTTAATTTCTCTAGTGTATGTTAGTGTCTAGATTAGAGCTTGGCAGAGAACAGGGCTCAGTAAATATTTGTTGAAAAATAGATGGATTATTTCATATAACCCTCACCATTTCTATGAAGTAAACACTATTATTAGACACTTTTTTTAGAAAACAAAACTGAGGCTAAATAATTTATCTCAGTATACAACCTTTAGTAAAGGGCAAAAACTGGGATTTGAATCCTGATTTTTTTCCAATTCCAAATCCCTAACTCCACCATAACTACTGCTGTTGCAGATAGAATTGGAAACTTTTAAGCATTTCATACATAAAAACTACAGTGAAACCTGTAAGAGCCAAAACTTGACAAGACTGCCTTGTTTTTCCGGGCTTTGCAAGATTTTTGGCGTTGACAGGGCAGTCTTACCACTTTTTTATTGCTCCTTTTAGTGAAAAATATTTGAGTTTTCTTCTCCGACAGGTTTTCACCTTACACAGGCTTTGGCTTTCTCAGGTTTTACTGTATATAGAAAATCATATTCTACATCTTATAGGTAGGTTATACTAATCAAACCAAACCCTTTGCCATTGAATTGATTGCTACTCATACAGTAGAATTGCCTCATAGAGTTTCCAAGGAGCGGGTGGTGGATTCAAACTAATGACCTTTTGATTAGCTGCCTGGGCTCTTAACCACTGCACCACCAAGGTTCTGTTATATTACTGTCATGGATTGAATTATGTCCCCCCAAAAATATGCGTATCAAATTGGTTAGGCCATGATTCCCAGTATTCTGTGGTTGTCCTCCATTTTGTGACTGTAATTTTATGTTAGAGAGGATTAGGGTGGGATTGTAACACCCTTACCAGGTCACGTCCCTGATCCAATGTAAAGGGAGTTTTCCTGGGGTGTGGCCTCTACCACCTTTTATCTCTTAAAGGAAAGGAAAGCAAACAGAGAGTTGGGGACGTCATACCACCAAGAAAGCAGTGCTGAGAGCAGAGCACATCCTTTGGACCTGCATTGAGATGCTCCCAGACCAAGGGAAGACTGAGGCATCACAAGACCTTCCTCCAGAGCCAGCAGAGAAAGAAAGCCTTCCCCTGGAGCCAGTGCCCTAAATTCAAACTTCTACTCTACTGGACTGTGAGAGAATATAGTTCTCTTTGTTAAAGCCATCCTCTTGTGGTATTTCTGTTGTAGCAGCACTAGATGACCAAGACAATTACCTAGCCAAGCTACTAACAGAATCATTAAGATTGTGACTGGCATATACAATATAGCCAATAAGGTTTCTGTTTTTTCAAGCCAGTCATTAAATCATGAATCATATTAATTAATTTCCTAAATGAAGCTGGCTAAATTAAATGAATAGACCCAATATTGCTAGAAAATTGGTAGCCATTTCCCAACACTCCTAGAGTAGTATTCAATATTTAATGACATAGGAAGGCTTTACTTTAAAAAAAAAAAAAAAAAGCTGGTCATAAAACCTATTTTTGTAAAGTATGTGATGGAACGTATCAGTGTTATCTCAAGTGGATCCTCTGTGAGTTTTGGAACGAAAAAGTCTAGAAAGGATGGGGGCTTAGCTGATGGGATCCAGGGTTTTACTGCCGAGCTTGAGCTCCTAATCTACCTCATGGTAGCTGTGTGGCCTGGGAAAGTCACTTTCAGTGCTTTGATTTTCACATTCATTAAAAAAAAAGAAAAGATTGCTGTGAAATTAAATTGAACATTACACATGAAACACTTAAAACAGTGCCAGGTACAAAGCAAACACTTAGTACATATTAGTCATTTTATTGATATTTTTAAAATTATTTTTTATTTTATATTTCTAACATAAATGCAGTTCAAATCTGCCAGGCGCTCCTTGGAAACCCTACGGGGCAGTTCTACTCTGTCGTATAGGGTCACTATGAGTCAGAATCGACTCGATGGCACTGGCGTTTTTGGGTAACATAAATGCATATATTTTAATCAAAACAACATTCATGAATTGACTTGGGATCTGTGGCCTTTACATCATTTGAGTAATCAATTGGACTTTTTGATGAAAAAGTACTACATAAGCACACACATTTACAGAACTTTATATGTGGTTCTAATTATATTATTTTTAAAAACAAATGAGATGCAACATAATGTATTTCTACCATCTATTTTCTGCATGATGTATTATTGGGTGGGTTCTAGAAATACTTTTACTTCATGTAGCTTGGCTTCCAGGTTTAGAATTTGGGAGAAATCTCATTGATCTCATGTGTTTTTTTGTTTTTTTTTCCCTTGAATATGTCTGAAGAGGAATACTGTTTTGTAAAGGCCTGGTCTACTCTAATAGGCATTTGACTTATTACTTTGTGACCCAGTTAGATAAACTGTGAGAAATACAAGTGATGATTGTGTTGTTGAGGACAGTTTGATTTAGAATATCTTCAGTTTATAGACTTCCAAAAGAAGAAGCCGTCCTGAGCTTGCATGAAGTCACACAGCAAACCAAACCTGGTATCTTCTGACTTACTTTTCATTTTATCTCTATCTACATTTCTGTACTCTAATATTCTATTAACTATTAATTATCTTCAAGTCTTCTTCTTCCTTAATTGTGTCCATATGGTCTAGACACATCATGCATTCTTTATGTTCCCACTTCTCCTGCTTGCGTTTCTAAGTCAGTATCATTTTTTTTCATGAATTGAGGACCGCTTGATGCATAATAAAGGGATGAGGTGATGGAATGCTCTAACGATTAGTCAACCTCATCCAAATCAAAAAGTTGCAAAAATAATTTTTGCCCTGGGGTTGGAGAAAAACAAACAGATAAACAGGCATAAACAAACAAACAAACAAAAAATCCCTCAGTTCGAAATTTGGCTCTCTTCTTTTTTAACCAAATAATCTAATGTGAGACATGTGAAACTCTTGGAATTTCAATTTTATCACCTTATGAAATGGGGACAATTCTCATGGATCTGTTAAGGCTAGGTTGATTAATTTGATTTTTTCTGATCAACCAATGTATTAATATCTAAGTAGCAGAAAAAATTTTTTTTCTCTTAGTAGATAATCATTGACTGGATAAAAAATTCCATATGCCTTTTCTAAGGTAACACTGGAGAGCATTTTACCGTCCCTCATTCCCAGCTCTCTTTTTCACTGGTTTGTGAAATCTTTGAGGACAGGGATTTTGTCTTCATCTTTGGAGCCTCACTGCCTAGAACATTGTATCAACACTCAATTATTGTTACTCATATAAAATGACAGGGCAAATCAAATTTATAAGGCTCAATTTTAGGCTGTTTAGACCAAACTATGAAGTGGAATCTCTGTACCATTAACTGAATCATTCCACAGGTGAAAAAGCAAATTAGAACTCACCTGTCACACACTGAATACTCCTGCACCTTCTCATCAGGTTATTATATTTTATTTACCCTATTCTGTAAAAAGAAACCCTGGTGGCATAGTGGTTAAGTGCTATGGCTGCTAGCCAAAAGGTCAAGAGTTGAAATCACCAGGTGCTCCTTGGAAACTCTATGGGGCAGCTCTACTGTAACCTACAGGGTCTCTATGAGTCAGAATCAACTCAACAGCAATGGGTTTGTATTTTTGGTTTTTATTCTGTTAAAACTATGCAGAGAGGCTAAGTGAATTACCTAGTTTATAGCTGGTTACTTCGAAGCTGAAGGTAGAGTCTCAAGCTAACATGCACAGTGTTCTTTCCGTAACATGTCTTCATATATACACACATGCCCATGTATACACGTAGGCAAAACACATACCCTACATCCATTCTCTCTCCCTCTCTTGCTCTCTCTTTTACTCTCTCTCTCACACACAAACACACACCTCATCCCCATTAGGCCACAATTTTTAAAATTATACTTTATAAACTTCTGTACGTATAGTTCTAAAATGGCTCTATTTTGTAATGCAATTGCTTAATACATGACTCAAATTGCTTTATATCCAAGTCCTGATTCTACAATCCTGCCTTGGCAAGATTCTCACAGGAATTTGATGCTCACACAAGCACACAAAAAGTATGCTGAGTGGACACTAAAAACACAAAATGGGCCGTAAGGCATTCTCTTTTTGCAGCACAGAGTAAATGCATACATTTCTCCTGCCTCATTCTGTCATCGTTTCATTTTCATGCTCTTTTGTCTTTTGTATATGCTAAATATAATGTAACACATTTCTGATGCTGTCAGCCAGCTTTTATCTGGTTTTTCTTTTATGCCTACCTATGTGCACCTCATTATTCTTTCCTTCCCTGAAGCTTCCCAACGTGAAGGGTATTCATCTAAATAAGTAAGAAATAATTGGAAGAGGCTGCATATATTGTAGGTCACATCGATGTTATTTGAAGGTGGTAGGATATCTGGTTGGATATATTTCAGGCAATGAGCCAGTTGACTTTAAACCTTTTAATGGGTTCAGAGAGTTATGCAAAAAATCATTTGCCAAGGTAAATAAGCAGACATTCTTTGGTTTTCCCTTATTAAAAGGGAGTTACTCTTTGACTAGACTTCTATTCATTTCTCTGGGCACCAGCATTGATTTTCTCTCCCTTGAAGTGTGAATAATCAATTAAGTTAATAAAAGTTCGTAGGTTTAAGTATTGATTGTTTTATATCTGGTTCATAGGTTAAAAAAAGATGAAAATATTACAAATTATACATAGTAATTATATCAAGGAGCCTTGATGGCACAGTGGTTAAGAACTACAATGAGCTATGGCTGCTCACCAAGAGGTTGGCAGTTCAGATCCACCAACCACCCCTTGGAAACTCTCTGGGGCAGTACTACCCTGTCCTATAGGGTCTCTGTGAGTCAGAATCAACTCAACAGCAACTTTTTTTTTTTTTTTAATTATATCAAAATAGAAGCATTCCAAAAAATTTTAAAAGTGGAGAAGAAAAGTGACAAAATTTGTTTAAGGTATTTTTTTTTTTTAATTCCTCGTAAGGGAAGAAGTACATTAGAACATTTGCATAAGGAAGCTTGGAGTAGCAAGAAGAATAGGCTCCCAGTGACAGTGACTCTTTCTCTCTTTCCATTCTGCCCCTTTTAATGAGGGATTAAATGGAAAGGGTATCAAGGAAGAAATATGGGGGTTTTACATTATAGATGTACATATATTTCAGTAAGATTTAATTACTTGGAGGAAAGAAATAAAAATTTATAATGCCTGGTTTGGTTACTTTTGTAAAGCCAATGATTGCAGAGATAGTTCTAACACCCTCAGCTGTTTATCTTACTAACACATAACCCCTTTTCTTTCTACCAACTGGGTATTTTGCCATGACGGGCGTAAAAACAAAAGTCCTAAGTTATAAGTTGTTGCTTAAAGTGCTGCTACTCAAGAGTATAAGTTTCCCTTGACCTATTCTTCAGGGATTGAAGAATCAAGGATTTGTAAAGACATCTGTTGTTGTTAGTGGCTACTGAATCAGCTCCAACTCATGGCGACCCTGTGTATAACAGAGCAAAACGTTGCTCAGCTCTGTGCCATCCTCATGATCATTGACATGTTTGAGTTGTGGCTTTTGACATTGAGTTGACATTGTTGTGGCTATTGTATCCGTCCATCACATTGAGTGTTCCTCTTTTTCTCACAGACCCTCTACTTTAGTAATGATGATGTCCTTTTCCTGCAATTGGTCTTTCCTGGTGTGTGTCCAAAGTTAGCAATCCAAAGTCTCACCATCCTCGATTCTAAGGAACATTCCAGTTGTATTTTTTCCTAAGACTAGTTTGCTTCTTTTTCTGGCAGTTCATGGTATATTTAATGCTATCTTCTAACACCATCATCCAAAACCATCAATCCTTCTGTCTCCCTCTTTCATTTTCCAGCTTTCACATGCATATGAGGCGATTAAAAAGACCGTGGCTTGGGTCAGGCACATGTTAGGCCTTAAACTGATATTTTTGCTTTTTAGAACTTTAAAGAGGTCCTTTGCAGCAGATTTGCCTAATGCAATACATCATTATATTACTGTTCCTTCCATGGGCATTGATTGTTGGTTCAAGTAGAATGAAATTGTTGACAACTTTAATCTCTTCTCCATTTATCATGATGTTGTTTATCAGTCCAGTTCTAAGAATTTTTATTTTTTTCATGGTCAGGTGTAATCCATACTGAAGGCTGTACTATTTGACCTTCATCGGTAAGTGCTTCAAGTCATCTTCATTTTCGGCAAGCAATGTTGTGTTATCTCCATATAGCTAATTGTTGATAAGTCTTTCTCCAATGCTGGTGCCACATTCTTCTTCATAGAATCCAGCTTCTCAGATTATTTCTTCAGCATACAGATTGAATAAGTAAGGTGAAAGGATATAACTCTGTCACACATCATTTCTAATTCTGAACCATGTATTATCCCCTTGTTCTGTTTGAATTATTCCCTGTTTATCCTATGAGTCAGAATTGACTCGATGGCACTGGGATGCGATATTCACGTATGGGTTCTTTATGAGCACAATGAAATGTTCTGGAATTCACATTCTTCACAATGCTATCCATAATTCATTATGACCTACATAGTCAAATGCCTTCACGTAGTCGATAAAACACAGGTAACATCTTTTGGTAGTCTCTGCTTTTAGCCAAGGTCTGTCCGACAACAGCAATTGTATCCCTTGTTCCACACCTTCTTTCAAAGCCAGTCCTGGCAGTTCCCTATAGATGTATGGCTGCAGTTGTTTTTGAATTATCTTCAGTAGAATTTTGAGAGCATGTGATATTAATGATATTGTTAGAAAATTTCTACATTACCTTTTATTATTTTTCTTTGGAATGGGTACAAATATTGATGTATGCCGTTCAGTTGGCCAAGTATCTCTGTTCTAAATTGCTTGACATATATAAGCAAGCACTTACACTGTTGCATCCATTTGAAGCATATTAATTGGTATTCCATCAGTTCCTGGACCCTTGATTTCACCAATGTTTTCAGTGAAGCTTGAACTTCTTCCTTCAGTACCAACAGTTCTTGGCCATATGCTACCTCTTGAAATGGTTGAACATTGACCGATTCTTTTTGGTACAGTGACCCTGTATACTCTTGAGACTTCCTTTTTTATTTTATTTTATTTTTTAAAATTTTTATTGAGCTTCAAGTGACCGTTTACAAATCAAGTCAGTCTGTCACATATAAGTTTATATACGCCTTACTCCATACTCCCACTTGCTCTCCCCCTAATGAGTCAGCCCTTCCAGTCTCTCCTTTTGTGACTATTTTGCCAGCTTCCAACCCTCTCTACCCTCCCCTCCCCCCTCCAGACAGGAGATGCCAACACACTCTCAAGTGTCCACCTGATACAAGTAGCTCACTCTTCATCAGCATCTCTCTCCTACCCACTGTCCAGTCCCTTCCATGTCTGATGAGTTGTCTTCTGGAATGGTTCCTGTCCTGGACCAACAGAAGTTTTGGGGACCATGACCGCCGGGATTCCTCTAGTCTCAGTCAGACCATTAAGTCTGGTCTTTTTCTGAGAATTTGGGGTCTCCATCCCACTGATCTCCTGCTCCCTCAGGGGTTCTCTGTTGTGCTCCCTGTCAGGGCAGTCATCGGCTGTGGCCGGGCACCAACTAGTTCTTCTGGTCTCAGGATGATGTAAGTCTCTGATTCATGTGGCCCTACCTGTCTCTTGGGCTCATGGTTATCGTGTGACCTTGGTGTTCTTCATTCTTCTTTGATCCAGGTGGGTTGAGACCAATTGATGCATCTTAGATGGCCACTTGTTAGCATTTAAGACCCCAGATGTCACATTTCAAAGTGGGATGCAGAATGTTTTCATAATAGAATTATTTTGCCAATTGACTTAGAAGTCCCCTTAAACCACAGTCCCCAGACCCCCGCCCTTGCTCCGCTGACCTTTGAAGTATTCAGTTTATCCCGGAAACTTCTTTGCTTTTGGTCCAGTCCAGTTGAGCTGACCTTCCATGTATTGAGTACTGTCCTTCCCTTCACCTAAAGTAGTTCTTACCTACTAACTAGTCAGTAAAAAACCTCCCACCCTCCCTCCCTCCCCCCCTCGTAACCACAAAAGTATGTGTTCTTCTCAGTTTATACTATTTCTCAAGATCTTATAATAGTGGTCTTATACAATATTTGTCCTTTTGCCTCTAACTAATTTCGCTCAGCATAATGCCTTCCAGGTTCCTCCATGTTATGAAATGTTTCACAGATTCATCACTGTTCTTTATCGATGCGTAGTATTCCATTGTGTGAATATACCACAATTTATTTACCCATTCATCCATGGATGGACACCTTGGTTGCTTCCAGCTTTTTGCTATTGTAAACAGAGCTGCAATAAACATGGGTGTGCATATATCTGTTCGTGTGAAGGCTCTTATTTCTCTGGGTATATTCCGAGGAGTGGGATTTCTGGGTTGTATGGTAGTTCTATTTCTAACTTTTTAAGAAAACGCCAGATAGATTTCCAAAGTGGTTGTACCATTTTACATTCCCACCAGCAGTGTGTAAGAGTTCCAATCTCTCCACAGCCTCTCCAACATTTATTATTTTGTGTTTTTTGGATTAATGCCAGCCTTGTTGGAGTGAGATGGAATCTCATCGTAGTTTTAATTTGCATTTCTCTAATGGCTAATGATCGAGAGCATTTTCTCATGTATCTGTTAGCTGCCTGGTATCTTCTTTAGTGAAGTGCATGTTCATATCCTTTGCCCACTTCTTGATTGGGTTGTTTGTCTTTTTGTGGTTGAGTTTTGACAGAATCATATAGATTTTAGAGATCAGGTGCTGGTCGGAGATGTCATAGCTGAAAATTCTTTACCAGTCTGTAGGTGGTCTTTTTACTCTTTTGGTGAAGTCTTTAGATGAGCATAGGTGTTTGATTTTTAGGAGCTCCCAGTTATCGGGTTTCTCTTCCTCATTTTTGGTAATGTTTTGTATTTTGTTTATGCCTAGTATTAGGGCTTCTAACGTTGTCCCTATTTTTTCTTCCATGATCTTTATCGTTTTAGCCTTTATGTTTAGGTCTTTGATCCACTTGGAGTTAGTTTTTGTGCATGGTGTGAAGTATGGGTCCTGTTTCATTTTTTTGCAAATGGATATCCAGTTATGCCAGCACCATTTGTTAAAAAGACTATCTTTTCCCCAGTTAACTGACACTGGGCCTTTGTCAAATACCAGCTGCTCATATGTGGATGGATTTATATCTGGGTTCTCAATTCTGTTCCATTGGTCTATGTGTCTGTTGTTGTACCAGTACCAGGCTGTTTTGACTACTGTGGCTGTATAATAGGTTCTAAAATCAGGTAGAGTGAGGCCTCCCACTTTCTTCTTCTTTTTCAGTAATGCTTTGCTTATCTGAGGCTTCTATCCCTTCCATATGAAGTTGGTGATTTTTTTCTCTATCACCTTAAAAAATGACATTGGAATTTGGATCGAAAGTGCATTGTATGTATAGATGGCTTTTGGTAGAATAGACATTTTTACTACGTTAAATCTTCTATCCATAAGCAAGGTATGTTTTTCCACTTAAGTAGGTCCTTTTTAGTTTCTTGTAGTAGTACTTTGTAGTTTTCTTTATATAGATCTTTTACATCTTTGGTAAGATTTATTCCTAAGTATTTTATCTTCTTGGGGGCTACTGTGAATGGTATTGATTTGGTGATTTCCTCTCCGATGTTCTTTTTGTTGATGTAGAGGAATCCAAGTGATTTTTGTATGTTTATCTTATAACCTGAGACTCTGCCAAACTCTTCTATTAGTTTCAGTAGTTTTCTGGATGATTCCTTAGGGTTTTCTGTGTACAAGATCATGTCATCTGCAAATAGAGATAATTTTACTTTCTCCTTGCCAATCCGGATGCCCCTTATTTCTTTGTCTAGCCTAATTGCTCTGGCTAGGACCTCTAGCACAATGTTGAATAAGAGCGGTGAAAAGGGCATTGTTGTCTGGTTCCCATTCTCAAGGGTAATGCTATCAGGCTCTCTCCATTTAGAGTGATGTTGGCTGTTGGCTTTGTATAGATGCCCTTTATTATGTTGAGGAAATTTCCTTCAATTCCTATTTTGGTGAGAGTTTTTATCATAAATGGGTGTTCGACTTTGTCAAATGCCCTTTCTGCATCAATTGATAAAATCATGTGGTGTTTGTCTTTCATTTTATTTATATGGTGGATTACATTAATGGTTTTTCTAATATTAAACCAGCCTTGCATACCTGGTATAAATCCCACTTGGTTGTGGTGGATTATTTTTTTGATATGTTGTTGAATTCTATTGGCTAGAATTTTGTTGAGGATTTTTGCATCTATGTTCATGAGGGATATAGGTCTGTAATTTTCTTTTTTTGTGATGTCTTTACCTGGTTTTGGTATCAGGGATACGGTGGCTTCATAGAATGAGTTAGGCAGTATTCCGTCATTTTCTATGCTTTGAAATACCTTTAGTAGTATTGGTGTTAACTCTTCTCTGAAAGTTTGGTAGAACTCTGCAGTGAAGCTGTCCAGGCCAGGGCTTTTTTTTGTTGGGAGTTTTTTGATTACCTTTTCAATCTCTTTTTTTTTGTTATTGGTCTATTTAGTTGTTCTACTTCTGATTGTGTTAGTTTAGGTAGGTAGTGGTTTTCCAGGAATTCATCCATTTCTTCTAGGTTTGCAAATTTGTTAGAGTACAATTTTTCATAATAATCTGATATGATTCTTTTAATTTCAGTTGGGTCTGTTGTGATGTGGCCCATCTCGTTTCTTATTTGGGTTATTTGTTTCCTTTCCTGTATTTCTTTAGTCAGTCTGGCCAATGGTTTATCAATTTTGTTAATTTTTTCAGAGAACCAGCTTTTGGCTTTGTTAATTCTTTCAATTGTTTTTCTGTTCTCTAATTCATTTAGTTCAGCTCTAATTTTTATTATTTGTTTTCTTCTGGTGCCTGATGGATTCTTTTGTTTCTTACTCTCTATTTGTTCAAGTTGTAGGTACAGTTCTCTGATTTTGGCTCTTTCTTCTTTTTTATGTGTGCATTTATCAATATAAATTGGCCTCTGAGCACTGCTTTTGCTGTGTCCCAGAGGTTTTGATAGGAAGTATTTTCATTGTCGTTGCATTCTATGAATTTCTTTATTCCCTCCTTAATGTCTTCTATAATCCAGTCTTTTTTCAGCAGGGAATTGTTTAGTTTCCAGGTATTTGGTTTCTTTTCCCTAATTTTTCTGTTATTGATTTCTACTTTTATGGCCTTGTGGTCTGAGAAGATGCTTTGTAATATTTCGATGTTTTGGATTCTGCAAAGGTTTGTTTTATGACCTAATATGTGGTCTATTCTAGAGAATGTTCCATGTGCACTAGAAAAAAAAGTATATTTTGCAGCAGTTGGCTGGAGAGTTCTGTATAAGTCAATGAGGTCAAGTTGGTTGATTGTAGTAGTTAGGTCTTCCGTGTCTCTATTGAGCTTCTTACTGGATGTCCTGTCCTTCTCCGAAAGTGGTGTGTTGAAGTCTCCTATTATAATTGTGGAGGTGTCTATCTCACTTTTCAGTTCTGTTAAAATTTGATTTATGTATCTTGCATCCCTGTCATTGGGTGAATAAATATTTGATATGGTTATATCTTCCTGGTCTATTGTCCCTTTAATCGTTATGTAGTGTCCTCCTTTGTCCTTTGTGGTGGATTTAAGTTTAAAGTCTATTTTGTCAGAAATTAATATTGCTACTCCTCTTCTTTTTTGCTTATTGTTTGCTTGATATATTTTTTTCCATCCTTTGAGTTTTAGTTTGTTTGTGCCTCTAAGTCTAAGGTGTGTCTCTTGTAGGCAACATATAGACGGATCGTGTTTCTCTATCCAGTCTGAGACTCTCTGTCTCTTTATTGGTGCGTTTAGTCCATTTACATTCAGCGTAATTATAGATAAGTATGTGTTTTTTATGTGTTTAGTGCTGTCATTTTGATGCCTTTTCATGTGTGTTGTTGACAATTTCATTTTTCCACTTACTTTTTTGTGCTGAGACGTTTTTCTTCGTAACTTGTGTATTCCTCATTTTTATAGTATTTGACTGTGTTTGCTGAGTCTTTACGTTTTTCTTGGTTTTTATTTTGAGTTATGGAGTTGTTATACCTCTTTGTGGTTACCTTATTATTTACCCCTATTTTTCTAAGTAAAAACCTAATTTGTATTGTTCTATATCGCCTTGTATCACTCTCCATATGGTAGTTCTATGCCTCCTGTATTTAGTCCCTCTTTTTGATTATTGTGATCTTTTACATATTGACTTCAGTGATTCCCTGTTATGAGCATTTTTTTTTCTAATTAATCTTGATTTGTTTTTGTGATTTCCCTATTCGAGTTGATATCAGGATGCTCTGTTCTGTGACCTTGTGTTGTGCTGGTACCTGATATTATTGGTTTTCTGACCAAACAATTTCCTTTAGCATTTCTTGTAGCTTTGGTTTGGTTTTTGCAAATTCTCTAAGCTTGCATTTATCTGTAAATGTGTTAATTTCACCTTCATATTTTAGAGAGAGTTTTGCTGGATATATGATCCTTGGCTGGCAGTTTTTATCCTTCAGTGCTCTGTATATGTCATCCCATTGCCTTCTTGCCTGCATGGTTTCTGCTGAGTAGTCTGAACGTATTCTTATTGATTCTCCATTGTAGGAGACCTTTCTTTTATCCCTGGCTGCTTTTAAAATTTTCTCTTTATCTTTGGTTTTGGCAAGTTTGATGATAATATGTCTTGGTGTTTTTCCTTTTGGATCAATCTTAAATGGGGTTCGATGAGCATCTTGGATAGATATCCTTTCGTCTTTCATGATGTCAGGGAAGTTTTCTACCAACAGATCTTCAACTATTCTCTCTGTGTTTTCTGTTATCCCTCCGTGTTCTGGGATTCCAATCACATGCAAGTTATCCTTCTTGGTAGAGTCCCACATGATTCTTAGTGTTTCTTCATTTTTTTAAATTCTTTTACCTGATTTTTTTTCAGCTATATTTAATTTTTTTTTTTGGTGTTAATTCCCTGGTCCTCCAGATTTCCCACTCTGCATTCTAATTGCTTGAGTCTGTTCCTCTGACTTCCTATTGTGTTGTCTAATTCTGGAATTTTATTGTTAATCTTTTGGATTTCTGAATGCTGTCTCTCTATGGATTCTTGCAACTTATTAATTTTTCCACTATGTTCTTGAATTATCTTTTTTAGTTCTTCAACTGCTTTATCAGTGTGTTCCTTGGCTTTTTCTGTAGATTGCCTTATTTCATTTCTGAGGTCATCCCTGATGTCTTGAAGCATTGTGTAAATTAGTTTTCTATATTCTGTATCTGGCAATTCCAGGATTGTATCTTCATTTGGGAAATATTTTGATTCTTTAGTTTGGGGAGTTGTAGAAGGAGTCATGGTCTTCTTCTTTATGTGGTTTGATATCAACTGCTGTCTCCGAGCCATCCCTAAGATATTGTAGTGATTTATTCTATATTTGCTCACTGAGTCTTATCTTGTTTTGTTTTCTTTCAATATACGTAGATGTGCTACTAGATTGCGCTTTCTGATTGTTATAGCCTTTGACTCACTTATGACCTATTACCAGCTGGTTTGGTCTGTTACCAGATATATAAGCCTGAGTCCATTCACTATTCTTAAGTAGAATCTGATTTTGGGTCATCAAGTGTGTGATGCAGACTGTCACCTATCCACCTTGAGAAGTAGTGGTGATAGTTGTGTGCACCAGATTCTAGTAGCAGCTGGGGCTCACACTTCAGTGGGGGCAGGATGCTGACAGGCTTCCCCCAAGTGTCAGTGAGGGAGGTGTGTCTCTATTCCTAAAACACCTTGGTGGGTGGGCTCTGCAGCTGTACCTTAGGCCCCCAGTGCAAGTACCTCTACAGATTGGTAGGTGTCACCCTCCTTAGACCCCTAAGGCAGGAGGCTAGGTGGTCTGGGGGGAGCTTCAGCCCTCAGTTCCCTGTTGTGGGTCAGTGAGGGCTCTGTTGATTACGCAGAGATATCAGACCTGGGAAACTTGTCTTTCCAGTAAATCTGCTAAAACAATTGCAGTCAGATCCCTATCAGAAATGCCTTTGCATTATAATAGCCACATTGTTCCTGTAGGGATGAAAACCCAAGACTGTGGATCACATATGTTTGGCTGCAGCTGGTTCTGTGTTTTTAGTCCAATTAGGGAAGGATTTTTGGTCCCTGGGTTTTTTGTAGTTGCTTGTCTCAGGCCAGAAGAATGGGCTAGGAAAAGACCAAAAAAAAGGAAAAGAAAAACCGCAGAGCAGCTCACTCTCTGGCTCAGGAAATTCCAATGTTAATGAAGCCGCCTGGGAAGGGGAGGGGAGGGTTCAGATAAACAGGAGAGAGTAGCACCCCAGAATATAGACAAAGTTACTTATCTTGCTTGGGATGACTGTTTTATCTGAGATTCCCAAGGGGCGCGTCGACTGCGAGCACTGGCTGGGTAGACATTGTCCCCGATGGTCAGGCCCTGTCCCTTGCTTGCGTTGTCTCAGAAGCCACGGTCAGTTCTTCCGCTCCCAGTCCAAAGCCCAGTGCCAAGTTTTCCCAGCTGGGACCCCGCACTCCTGGCTCCAAAACCAGTTACTGCCTCCCAGTGACTTCTCCTCCTGTCAGCCGCTTCGCTGTGCTGCTTGCATGCACTGGCTGGGCTTCTCCTGAGGTCAGTTTAGGGGGGTAGGGCTGAGCCCCGTCTTTGCGCTGTCACAGGATGCTGTGTTCAGCTCCCCTGCGCCCAGTCCAAAGCCCGGCGCCAAGGTTTCCTGACTGGGACGCTGGCTCCAGGCTCTGAAAACAGTCGCTGCTTCCCCGTTGTTCGTTCTCAGTGTCTGTCACTCAAGTCAACTCTTTAAATCTGTGTTTGTTGGTCAGCGTTCGTAGATTGTCATGTATGTGATTGATTCACTTGTTTTTCCAAGTCTTTGTTGCAAGAGGGATCCGAGGTAGCGTCTACCTAGTCAGCCATCTTGGCCCTGCCTCACATTAACAGGTTTGAGAGCTTTCATGAGAATACTCCTCTACCTTTATTCAAAGAAGAGTATGCTATAGTCATTTAAATCCTATATGATTACTGAAAAGTATATCAATTTCTCCTTTAAGCATATGTGATATTGTCATTATGTCTAGTGTTCTTTAACTAGAAATCCAGTGAAGTCTTTTAAGGAGCCCTGTATTTACTAAAAGAAGAAATGTCAATCTTTTTGTTATAGACTTCCAGAAGGCAAAAACCTACAAGCTCTCTTTTTAAATTGATTTCCTTGATAGTAAGATTTTGTTTGGAATGTGACTGCTCTGATCTGCACCATATGGCACTCACTACTTTAAGGGAAGAAAGCCAAATGGATCACCATCTCTCATAGAGGCACTCAAAGTTGCTTGCACATATCATGATTACAATCTTTTGACAAAATGTCAAGATACTGACTTTCACTTTCAGCATCACAGGGCTGAATTTTTGTTGTTTGTTTGTAGAAGGAGGAAAAGGAGGAGTAAAGGAGGAGGGGGCGAAGAGGAGAAGAGGAAATCCAAGGCATAAAGCTCAGAGCATCCTTAAATTTCAAGTGTATGACTGAGAGAGATCATTGTCACTTTAAATGTGAAAATAAAAATGTCTAATGAAATATTCTGACACAGCTATTTGAAGCCTTGATTCCTAAAAAGAATAATCAAAGGAGGTTTAAAAAAATAATTCTGGTTATTGCATTTAATTGATTTTTTTAGGCAAATCCTTGTTTACTAAAAGTCATCATTAAAAACCAGGAAAAAAAAGATGCAATAATATAAAAATTCCATGTTAGTGAAATGAAACTTTAACTTAAAAAAAAAATGAATCTTCACCAAGAAACTACATATTGCCCCTCTCCCTGTGACAACACCTCTGACTGTGGACTGACTGCTGCTAAACTGATATCTGGTTTGGGATGTGGGATTTTGGAAATAGAGTATATGGAAGGGTGGAAGAAGAACGAGGAGATGCCTGAGTAGATGTTTCCAGTGATAGAGGACTGAAATGTGCACAAAGTGTTTTTAGTGAAAATATGAATTATTTGTCATTAATATATATATTTTTCACACATTTCTTCTGGAAAAAAAATTTTATACACTGATCTTCTTTAATAAAAAAAATGTGGAAATGGATAATATCCCTGTCTGTTATTGATTTCTATATTTCTGTCTTAGATCGGCAAAGGAATTACAGCATTATATTATGATTAAATCACTTAATAGCACCGAACTCAAACTATTTCAATTTAGATGGTTATGTGAATATCCAAACCAATCAACAGTCAGGTCATGTTAAAGAAACCTATAATGTACTTAAAATAAATTAATGTTTAAGTAAATCCAGGTGAATGTCACTAGTCTTCACAATTAATTCAACTTTTGAATGATAAAATGTAGCTGCATTTATCTTCCTATTGGACATTTAAGATGTAGAATCCTTTTGCAAGGAAAAATACCCTAATTTACATACTATGCCAGAGTAACATAAGATTGTGTATAACGCCAAAGCTACTACCATAGGGAATGATAAAAATAAAGTTTTAGGTATGACAAAAAATCTTAAAATGAAACATATATGCCTTAAAAATTTTTGATCCCCTGTTACTTTAAATACTTTTTTTCAAAAAAGCAAGAACATATGTAGACTGTGGGGGGGGTGGGGTGGGGTGGAAATGTATCTTTATGTTTCATTAAATAACAATTTTGTTTAATTTAACATTAATTGCAAAGTGAGAAAAATATGACTTCAGGGTATGGTTTTTATACACTGTTCCACTGACTAATGGGGACTCTCCATGTCGCCTTCATTTCTCTGACTGATGCTTCTGTCAGCTTCCCCCCCAGCCCCCATCTTGCTCTCCCATATCTCTTCAAACTCTCCAACATATTATACAAGTTTACCAGTAATCTTTACCTTTTTAATGAAAAGCGTCAGTAAGTTGGCATTTTGATCACTAAGTTCACCTACATTGGTTAATACTTCATCCAGGTCTTCTCTACAGGCTAAATGTGCAAACATGCTTTATTTCTAACATTTAATATAGTAAGTACATTTCATGTTTTCTATGATTTCAATGGTTTACTAATACAGATACAACAGAAAATGTAATGTTATTTTGATAACAGGAACATATTACACAATTCTGAGTCCATTGCCATGCCCATAGAAAGTATTGGGATTAATTAAAAATTGTAGTTATTGTTGTTTCTGTCAAGCTGCCTCTGACTCGTAGGGACCCACGTGCGCAGAGCAGAACTGCTTCTTAGGGTTTTAAAGGCTTTGACCTTTCAGAAGCAGATTGTCAGGCCTGTCTTCTGAGGTGCCTCTGGGTGGGCTCTAACTTCCGACCTTTCAGCCAGTAGTTCAACACTTAAGCATTTGTACCACCCAGGGACTCCAGTTACAAACTAAATGTATTAAATCTGGCATGACCATATTTACTTTTAGTTCATACGATATACGTTGACATATGGAATATCAGAATCTACATAATTCCAAGCCAATTTCAATGGGAAGGTAGGAGGAACGATAAGATGCTTTAAAAATAACTCAATGCTTGAGTTAGGAAATTGGAGTTTGAAGGCTGGATCTGCCACAAACTACTAGCATTAAAAATCTTGACTTTTCAGGTTTTAATTATATATAAAATGAAGAGATTGAACTTAGTTTATCACTGAATGTCTTCTTACTGTAAAACTTGTTTAGGATTCTACTAAATCTGAATGTAGAGAATAGCAAACTATTCCAAGGAATTTTAAGTATTCTATTTTTCTTAAGACTTTGGTTTTGATACTATTCCTACGGTTCTTTGTTCCACTACATTCCACCACAGACCCATGGAATCAGAAAACAATGTGCATTTTTAAAAGCTTTTTTATTATGTCTGACTCGGGTACTCTCTCCTTTGTTGTTTCATAGCACTATTTCAAATTTGAAAATGGGAAATAAGTTCTTTTTCTTTGCTTGAAAACGTATCAGGGCATATGAAAGCTCTTATTTTTAAAAGCCTGAAAAAGAAATGATATTTTGTTGCAAATAACAGAATACGCAATAGGCAGATCAATGTGGCTTCATGTTTCATTATGCAATATTACCTTTTTCCTTTAGGGAAGCTGGAACCTCTGGAATCTTCACTTCTTTCGCTTTAACAGGCTCTGGAAAGAAACATTGAACATTTATTTGAAGCCAAAGTAAAAAGATTTGAGAACACATATATGGTGGAGTCAGTGAGTGATAACTAAGATGAAATCTGGGTAGAAATGGCACGATGCTTTCTTTCAAAGGTGATATGAATCATACAGAGACAAAGATACAACAGCATAGAATACAGCCATACTTCGATCGTTTTTATTTAGTGTAACTGTAAATTGTAGAACAAGCTGTGATCTACTTGCTTGCTTAAGAAAATGGACATTTGGATGGATAAGAACTTATTTTATCTGTAATTTAAAAAAATACATGACTTCAGCATCTAGAAGTATCCCAGAACTGTTATAATCAGCACTAACTGAGTTTATTCATTTCAGGCTATGTTGATTCAAAAATAAACAGCCAAGTGGAAAATTCTGCATATTTTATGCTAAATGTGGTGTTTTTGTCATAAGACTCAAGTGAAACAAATTTCAAGAATAACACAAAAATAAAATTTGAGACATCATCTGTGAATTTCCCAAATCTTAAACACTTTTACCCGAGCTAAAGTAAGTCAAACAAAACTTAATTTGTTCCACCAGCTTTAGATACAACGTGATTCTGAGAATACCATAGGATTCAGGGGTATATAAGGGCAATGACTTGGGACATCATCATACCTCCTCAACAGTCTGTTAAAAAATAAAAGGTAAACCAGTTTTCTGCCTCCTCTGTAATATTAAAGCTCAGAATTCATTTTACTGATGAGTTTTAATGTAGTGGGAAAGGTTGGGAAGAAAGAGATTTATCCTCATTGTTGTTGCTGTTAGGAGTTGTCCAATTTGTTCCAACTCATAGTGACCCCATGCACAACAGAATGAAATGTTGCTTGTTCTTGTGCCGCCTTCACAGTCATTGCTATTTTTGAGCCCATTGTTGTTGTCACTGTGTCAATCCATCTCGTTGAGGGTCTTCCTCTTTTTCACTGACCCTCTATCAAACATGATATCCTTCTCCAAAGATTGGTCCCGCCTGATAACATGTCCAAAGTACATCAGACTAGTCTGGTCATCCTTGCCTCTGTGGAGCATTCTGGCTGTGCTTCTTCCAAGATGGACTTGTTCATTCTTCTGGCAGACCATGGTATATTCAATATTCTTCACCAAAACCATAATGTAAATGCGTTAATTCTTCTTTGGTCGTCTTTGTTCAGCTTTTGCAAGCATATGAGGTGCTTGGAAATAGCATCTACTATCCTTACAGCCCTTTAATCTACTCCCACTTTATGCTTCAAGAAGAGAATGTGATGGTGGCACTTATAAATGGCAATGCCACTCTAGCAAGCACTTGTGAGTCCAGGCACCTCTGGTTGAGTCAAGACTAGATCTAGGGGTTCTATCAAAAAGACTGTGTCCCTCAAAGAAGGATTTTCGTGGTAGATAAACTATAGCCCTAGATATCCGTACACATGCAGATTTTAAAAAATGGTCTTGGTGACAAAGAAATGTCAGTGTTGTTATTTATAGTGCTAAGTGTAAATAGGGTAGATTTTTAAACTATCCTTCTGCATGTGATAATGAAATTAAGACCCACAGGTTGACCAACAACACTGGGAAGTTTTATTAGCTTCCCCCCACCCCACCCTGAGCTGATGAGAATAATCTGCTGTTCTGATTTTCCTGACTAAACCAAAAGAATTGATGTGTTGTGAAATGAGGAGTGGTGGTGGTGAGGACAGATGCTCAGTGGCGTGAAAGAGTGTAATGTTTGGGGTCTCAGAGTTCAAGATCGAGCACATTGATTTAAAAGGGTGAGTGTATACGTTCCTGTGAAATCAAAGCAGTTATAAAATATAGGACTTAGGGAAAGGGCCCAGCACTACTTTGCTTTAAGTAGAGAAGGAAGGAAGTGGTGGAATAAGAGATACAGTTATATAGGGTATTTGAAAATCATCACTTTAAACTCTGGAGAAAGTTCTCAGAAAATAGAAGTGGTTTTGCTAGCAGGAAGATGGCTTCTTCCAGCTTGGGTTATCACTTGCGTTGACTTTCCTGAAGTTCATTTCCTCGCAGTTTCGTTCTGATTCCAAGTGATTTAGACCCCATATAGGAAGCCTACAGGTTGTCTAACTACCCAAGGAAGCAAGTGGGATATTAAATCTGACAAAAATATGGAGAATTCCCGCACTTCTCTAATAGGAAAGAGAAACAATATTACATCAGTGGTTTGGGTCAGCTCTTAAGGCACCTTTCAATTCTTCGGTCTTGTTTGTCAGTAACATAAAATTGGAGAACATTCTTTTACTAACATAGATCTTGCATTTATCCAAAAGCCTACAGGGGTGTTTATGAATCTTGATTATCAGGGCCCAAAAAGTATTTAGTAGTGTTGTAATATAAACTAAAACTTTGTCAAAATAATCAGGGCAAGAAAACCGTGATGAAGGAAAATTTCGAGAAGGAATGAGAAGACAGTTTCAGGCTTTCCATCCCCCTTACACTACCCACAAAGAGAAAAAGCAGGAATGAGCTGGGATGAACATCCATGAGAAAGTGTAGCATCGTTGGGGACAGTTTCAGAGTCCTCAGATAACTTTCCCCAACCTTCGCACTAGCTTTGGTTTGTTGAGTGTGACTAGCCAAGAAGAAGTGTGGTGAAGACAAATAGATTCTGGAGACTCATCAGGAGAGTGATCCTGAGCGTCAGCACATGGGAATAATCACTCAGTTTATCAGGATGTGGAGCAAAATAAGCTCTGTTGAGAACCCCCTGGTAGTAGATCCAAACATATACAGAGCTGTGTCACAAAACCAGGAAACAGTTCTGATAATCTATCACACTGCTTCCCTAACAGAGGAAACTAAAGGTAGCACTATTGCATTCCAAGAGAAAGGGCAATTAATTAATCTCTTTATTTCAGTGTTCGAGTTTGGTTTACAGTTTCTTGGCTTCCATGGCTGAATCTTTCATCTTCAGATAGATCAGACCAGCTGAAAGAAGCAAATGGCGATGGGGTAGGAGTAGGTATTAAAAGTAATATAGTCAGTAATACAGGTAACTAACAGGGTTTTCTGATTTCTGAGTGCTCAAGGCCACATAAGCATACCATGCCCCTGTGTGTGCATTGACAGGATTTAAGTGAGTCCATTATTCCAGGCAACTTAACAGCTAAACCAGCAGCAAAAGCCAGCAAGATTTGTCTTTCTCCTGTTCCTCTTCTCTGGATCAATTATCCTAGAGCTTTCTACATCTCCTTAAACAAAGATGCAAACCTAGTGTTCTCCAAATGCCTGATTCACTCATGATTATCACTTATTCAAGACAAATGACATCCCAAATTATTTATCTGCAATAATGTTACATTTGATGTTATTAGGTGGTCAAGTTGGCTCCCACTCGTAGCAACCCTATGTACAACAGAGCAAAACAATGCCAGACCCTGCACCATCCTCACGATCGTTGCGCTTGAGCCCATCATTGCAGCCACTATGTCAATCCATCTCTTTGAGGGTCTCCCTTTTTTTTTGGTTGGCCCTCTACGTTATTAAGCATGATGTTCTTCTCAAGGGACTGGTCCCTCCTGATAACATGTCCAAAGAATGTGAGATGAAGTCTTGCCATCTTTGTTTCTAAGGAGAATTCTGGCTGTACATTTAGAATTGCAGTGTTTTGATCAACATGGGTTTGGGTGTGTGCACACAGCTGTAATCTATGAGAGACTGGCAACTTCTTAGCTATTTAAGAGCCATAACTCACAGAATACAATGATTCCAATCCATTAAGTGGCTTTTTAGCAGTTGAAGTTGCTGAATTCCCATTCTACCATAGCATGGCAGTAAGTTCCAAAGAGGCTCTCCAGAAACAGTAACACTGCAGAGGTTTTCAAAGTCCCTAAAATCCCATAAAAAGTATTGTATTTTTTTCCTTTGATTTTTGATAATGGTTAATTATATTCATAAATTAAAGGAATGGCACTAATACAATTCTTATGAAACATTGTTCAACTTATATGTAACAATTTTTTTTGGCATTAGGGCAGCTTGAATAAAAAAGCGGTGCATTTTAAATTGTCCAGAATCAGTGATCACATGCAGGGAAGTTTTATATGCAGGATTTTCAAGTGATTGTGGAGTCATCTTGCTAATAGTAGGAAATTCTACATCGAGAAAGAAGTGTTCACTAGGAAATTGCAGGCAATTGTACATTAATAACAGTAAAAATAATAATAGAAGTGAAAGGTGACTACTTTGGGAAGTGTTCAGTGTGGATTTAAATTCCCCAAATAATCTTTTCCAGGACAGATTATTATAACTATTCTTTCCAATTAGTTTAGGCTTTGGCACAAGTGATACCTTTAAGTGGTAATTAAAATTTTTGATAATTATCATTGCCTAAAGGGTAGCTTTGGGGGTAAGCCCCAACCTTTTTTTTTTCCAGCTGCTTTTATAATAAATGATAATTGTTACTGTGAGGTGCCATTGAGTTGATTTTGACTCATAGCAACCCCATGTGACAGATTAGAACTGCCCCTGTAGGGTGTCCTAGGCTGTATGTAATCTTTTTAGAAGCAGATGGATCACCATGTCTTTCTCCCTTGGAGCTGCTAGGTGGGTTCGAATTGCCAACCTTTCAGTTAGCAGCCGAGTGCTTGATTAACCACTGCACGAACAGGGCTCCTCAAATGATAATATATGATCTAAATAATTCCTGTGATGTAAGTGAAGACTAACATAAATGTATTCATACTATAGTGCTTATTACTCCTTAACAAAATACATTATAGGAAGGATGGAATGTTTAGATTTTACAAATTGTGATTGCAAATAATATATATATGAATTTTCATAGTGGTTTGTTTCAATGGTTCTTTGGTTCTCACATAACCAGGGACACTGTTTTAGTTGTCAGATAAAATGAGAGCAGAGGATGGAAAAAGGCCTTTCCCAAAGTGTAGGTAATCACTGGAGAAAAATAGACTAAACCCCTCCGCAGAAGTTAAGTGGAGTCATCCTAGCAGCAAAAGAACCAAGGCTATTTTTCTGTGCTACATATCCGATGGATCTATGCCTCAAAGATTTTCCAGGCTCATGCAATGAACTCTACACTCATGGGTGCTTTGATGAGTACCTATAGAAGAACTCTATTCTAGGGAAAACATAGCACCAGTATTAAAATGAAAGGATGAACTTTAAAGTTGGGCACTGCTGACTAAATCTTGCCTTTGTCTCTAATCCACAGTGTGACACTAACTTACATTATCTAAACCTCAGCTTCTTTATAAAATTGAGGTAGCAAGCACAATTTTGCTGAAACAAAATGTGTAAAGTATGTATCAAAGAACTTTGCAAAGAGCAGGTGCCCTGGCAACAAGCAGATGCCCTGTTTCTGGATTTCTCCCAAACCATCCCCCACACCTTGGCCTGGCTAACCCCTCATCCTTCTCACTTGAACTTAGTATAACTTTTCCAGCAAAGCCTTCCCTGATCCCACATACTGGATTAAGTTACCCTATTATACCCTCTCATAGCACCCTGTATATCTCTTTTATCATTCTTGTAATTTTAATTAATTATGTAATTAATACCATGAATTCCACGACAGCATAGATCATGCCTTTCTTGGAGTCCCAGTGTTTTGTGAGTATCTGTACTTATCGATTCATGTTAGGTGCACAATAAATAATTATTGAATGCGGTACTGATCAGTGTACATAAGAACAAAATTAAGGTAAATAACACCTAGTTGTGATGCTTCACATTTAATTTTGTTGTTCTTGTTGAGGCTATATACAGGAAAACAGAAACCAATTCAACAGTCTCTCCAGGTACCATTTGGTGCAATGCACTTTTTGGGGGGACATAGTGAAGAAGAAAACAGTATTAGAGTTACAGGTAAATATGATTTTTCAAAAACATGCATGCAATCTGTACAATTTTGGCTCATACATCTGCAAGGTAAATACTTATAATGTACTATGCACTCATTCAGATATTTTTACTAATAAACTTATAATATTATATTAAATTGACTCTATTACCTTTGTCCTTCAGAACTGAAGATGTCTTCCCATATTTTTCTTTTCTAATTTCTGCAAGAGGAATCATGGGGAGGAAAGATTACAAGAAGCAATAGAGAACAAAGTTTAAATTTCTTCACATGTTTGTTTACTGAGGTACTGAGTTGATATTCAACATAGAGATGCCTGTTAGGATCAGCTGCATGTACGATGCTGAAATAAATATGCAGATGATAGAAAATAAGCCCACAAATTATTACCACAAGGGGAAGACTATGACAGATACAAGAAAGGTACAAAGAAAATGGGCTTTGGAAAAAGAGATATGGTAACAATAATAACATTTATTGTCTTCTTACTATGTGCCAGACAATGTTCTCTGCTATTTTGTCATTTAACTCTCACAATAACCCTATGAGACAGGTAGATCCTGTTATTATTCTTTCTTTTCACATAAGTGGATTGAATAACTGTCCCAAATTCCTGTAGCTCCTAAGTACAAGACCTGGGATTTGAACCAATGTCTCTCTGAACTCAGCCACCAATGTTGTCTCCTATAGCTAAACAATGGAATCAGGAAAGGCTTTAAGCAGGTGGTATCAAGACAGAACTTGAAAGATTAAAAAAACAAACCAAAACAAAAAACAATTTAGGTTAACAGATAAGAATTAGATCTGGGATCAAGATCTAGCAGATCTTGAGCCAGGAGGGTCAGTTAGTTTGACAGTGTGAGTCACTTGTAACCAGCAGAATGCAGTAGAAGTGATGCTGTGTGATTTCCAAGGCTAAATGAGAAAAGGCCATACAGCTTCTATCTGCTTCTCTACAAACACTGGCTTTAGACAATCCAGCTGCCATGTAAGTAGTGTAATTGAGACCGCCATGCTGGAGAGACCATGTGTAGGTAGTTCAGTCAACAGCCCCAGCTGAGCTCCCACCCAACACCTAGCATCAACTTCCAGCCATCTGAGTGAGCCATTCTGGACATCCAGGGATCCATGACTTAAGCCCAAGCCCAATGTTTGACTGCAATTACATTAGATACCTGAGCAAGGACTTCCTGAATTTCTGATCAACTACATTGTAAGCAAAATAAATGGTCTACATAGAAGAAATAGTATGTGGAACAGTTAGCAAAGGACAACATATTGTAATATGTGATAAATTCTCCAGTGGTGTTACATAGATAATAGAGAAAGCACTATTTCTACTTTAAAATGGGGGTAGGTTTTTACAAAGAAGATGCCATATAAGTTTAGGTTTGTAGATTGGATGGAATTTAGAATGTTAATCAGATAAAAGGGCAAGAATGGCTCCTGAGTTCTTGTTTGGTTTACAGAAGGATAATTTGCCATTAACTGACATATGAAATGTAGGATAGAGTGGTGTTTGGAGGAGAAAACTATATTTCCTTTGAATGTACTTTGTTCGATATGTCAAGACATCCAAAAAGGAAATGTCCAGAAAAGTGTTGGAAATACAGGTGAAGTGCAGATTATATGTAGGTGTTGCAAAAAGCAAAGCAATCTATAATCTTTCATAAGCAGAGTCTATCAATATAAGCAATCATTTTTTTTAATACTCCACCAAAAAAACCCACTGCCGTCCAGTCGATTCCGACTCATAGTGACCCTGTAGGACAGAGTAGAACTCCCCCATAGAGTTTCCAAGGAGCGCCTAGTGGATTCAAACTGCTGACCTGTTGGTTAGCAGCCGTAGCACTTAACCACTATGCCACCAGGGTTTCCTTAATACTCTAAGCAAATACTATTTGCTTTGGTCACACAAATTGACTTGTTGTTGTTGTTATGTGCCGTCAAGTCGTTTCTGACTCATAGCAACCCTATGTACAACAGAATGAAACACTGCCCAGTCCTGCACCATCCCCACAATCGTTGTTATGTTTGAGCCCATTATTGCAGCCACTGTGTCAATCCACCTCATTGAGGGTCTTCCTCTTTTTCCCCGACCTGCTACTTTACCAAGCATAATGTCCTTCTTCAGGGACTGATCCCTCCTGATAACATGTCCAAAGTATGTGAGATGTAGTCTCACCATTCTTGCTTCCTAGGAGCATTCTGGTTGTACTTATTCTAAGACATTTGTTTGTTCTTTTGGCAGTCCATGGTATATTCAATACTCTTCACCAACACCACAATTGAGAGGCTTCAATTCTTCGGTCTTCCTTTTTCATTGTTCAGTTTTCCCATGCATATAAGTCCGTTGAAAACATGACAGCCTGGGTCAGGCACACCAGATTGACTTGACCTAGTGAATGAACCAAGTCTATAAAGGCAAAATATGCCAGAAAGTTTTTTAAAAAAATGTTTTCTTAATAATACATACAAAGCAAAAAAGAAAGACTAGTGTCATGGGTTATAACTTTTTACCTACATATTTCAAATCCATTCTCATATAATTTGCCTACATTGATATGTTATTCATATATTGGTGATAATATTCATTTCATAAACTCTGAAGATCTAGTGATAGTTGTTTAAAAATAAACAATACGTATGGACTGTGATTAAAAGAGCTATACAAGTCGAGCTTTAAAAAATCTGTTAGATAAAAACTATTTCTTTTTAGAGAAAAATGTTCAATAACAACATATCCAACAATTTTTTTTAAGTTGGGATCCTGAATATATCTAAACTGAGAATAATAAATATATAACAGATTTTGCTTTTTCCTCTAACATCATTCTATAGAATATAAAATGTATATAGGGCGATAGTGTTTCCTTCTACAAGAAGCAAGAAAAAAGAGTTCCATGAAACTGACAAGATGAGAGAAAAATAATGGGGGATCTTATAACAGAGAAAATCATCAATAGAATGCTTCCCCAGTACTTTATTATTTTGACTCTCAACCAGTGAATACTTGAGTATGATTAAACAAAATAGCTGTAATTACTAAATAGCTTTGATCTGGCTATTATTTACCATTCATTTCTCAGAATGATCTAGTTCAATATCAGTTTATCATTAACAACATTTTATAAGAATATTAAGAAAAATATTTCTTTGGGAGTGCCCTTGGCTTGATGACAAATACCAAACATAGCTAGACTGAAAAAGACAATTGGGAGATTTAAAGTATCCTAACAGAATCATCAGCCAGTTCAACCCTCCTGGCTGTGCACAGGACCAAACTAAAAAGTTCTTCACCTTTCTTAAAGCCTAGCATTACTGAAGGACTCAGATACATCATTTCAAAACTGTCTTTCTTTGCTTTTTTGTAGATATATATGTCTGCTGATTTGAGGTTCTTTACCCTTGTTTATTGGTTTGTTTTATTTTTATAAGCATAATGAATAAGATCAACGTATGAAAGTTTTTAGCCTCTTCTGAAGGAAACAATAATTTAATGAACCCTGTGGAGAGATCTGGAGCCCTGGTGGTGCGCTGGTTAAGAGCTCAGCTGCTAACCAAAAAGGTTGGCAGTTCAAATCCATCAGCCGCTCCTTGGAAACCCTGTGGGACAGTTTTACTCTGTCCTATAGGGCCGCTCTAAGTTGGAGTAGGCTCGACAGCAACTTTTTTTTTTTTTGGTCTTATGGAGAAATCTATCCCTAAGTTCAAATATATCAAATAATTTCCCAGAATAAGACTTGTAAGATATACCATACAGTATCAAAAATATTAAATTGTTTAATAACATCTCTGTTGCTTCCTAAAGTAATACTGTGTTTTTCCTAAAGTGATACTGCATTGTTTTAATATTTTATATGTGAATGCCTTACATGCATTTGTCATTGTTTTATGTTCATTTGAACATAATTTTTGACAACTAGGGATATTTTAGAAAAGGTATTTTTTGACATTAGTCTATTTTAAACTTATAAAATATATAAACAATTACTGAGAAAAGCATTCTCAAGTTGTCTAAATGATTGAAAATATTTGCTTGTGATCCCCATGAGGAAAAAGAAAATATATTATTGTTTTATATAATACTAATTTTAAATGTTCCTGAAAAGATGTTCTCAGAGTTTGATTTTATTCAGGACACTGTCCATTAATTTTGTAATTAACTATGACTTGGTCAAGAAGCCATCTTTAACTTTCTCTTGGTCTTAATGATACATTTAATCACTCCCAACTCTGTGAACTAAAGAACTTGGTACACATATTTTTAACATTTAAAAACTTTTTTTCTATGTGTCTGTTAATAATTTTTAAGTTATAACACTTCAAATTCAATTATATTTATTCATCTGTGTCTCTGTGTCTTTTTTTTTTTTTTTTTTTTACCTTGGAGGCCTCATTACATTTATTTCTTAGTCTTTATGTTTTACTAAAAGAATAATGTGGTATTATCACCAATATTATTTCTTGGAGCCCTGACGGCACAGGGGTTAAAAGCTCAGCTGTTAATCAAAAGGTCGGCAATTTGAATTCACCAGCTACTCCTTGGAGATCCTATGCGGCAGTTCTACTCCGTCCTGTAGGATCGCTGTGAGTCAGAATCAACTTGACCACAAAACGGTTTGCTTTGATTTTATATCATTTCTTATATCTGATTAGATAACCTAATTAAAAAAGAATAATTAAAAATTGGCTGGAATCCTTTCTGAACGGTGCTGTCAATACTTGGAGATTATGTTGTTGTTGCTAAGTGCCTTTGAATCGGTTCCAATTCATAGCGACCCTATGTACAACAGAACGAAACACTGCCCAGTCCTATGCCAGCCTCACAACTGTTATTATGCTTAAGCCCATTGTTGCAGCCACTGTGTCAATCCATCTCATTGAGGGTCTTCCTCTTTTTTGCAGACCCTCTACTTTACCAAGGATACCATTATCCTTCTCCAGGGACTGATCCCTCCTGATGACATGTCTAAAGTATGTGAGATGTAGACTCTCCATCCTTGCTTCTAAGGAGCATTCTGGTTGTACTTTTTCCAAGACATTCGTTCATTCTTTTGGCAGTCCATGGTATATTCAATATTCTTCGCCAACACCACGTTTCAAAGGCATCAGTTTTCCTGTCTTCCTTATTCATCGTCCAGCTTTCACATGCATATGAGGCAATTGAAAGCACCATGACTTGGATCAGGTGCACCTTAGTCTTTAAGGTGACATCTTTGCTTTTCAACACTTTAAAGAGGTCTTTGCAGCCAATTTGACCAATGCAATGCATCTTTTGATTTCTTCACTGTTGCTTCCTTGGTGTTGGTTGTGGATCCAAGTAAAATGAAATCCTTGACAACCTCAGTCTTTTCTCTGTTTATCATGATGTTGCTTATCGGACCAGTCTTGAGGACTTTTTTTTTTTATCTTATGTTGAGGTGTAATCCATATTGAATGCTGTGGTCCCTGATCTTCATCAGTGAGACTATGGTCAGGTATATTTCAAGAAATTATAAATAAGTGGAATTATATATATTGTTTTCTGAAAGGTACGCTATATAATAAACACATGATGGGGAGGAGGGTTCTTGAGTTTTGAAAGCACTAAGTTGTATAATGCCTTGTAAGTACACATCTGAAGAGCTTCCATCAATTATTCAAGCACTGTGGCATGCTATTCAAGCTAGGCCATGTTAACATGTTAAAACGTTGACATGGACCATGGTATAAGAATTGAAAACAGCCAACTGTTAAAGAACTTTTTAATGTGTAGCCTGCATTCTCCATGAGAGAGAAAGTCTAGTCCAATGTAGTCCGGTATGCTGGTCCCTTTGACAAACTCTCCCTATAGTAGGATAGTTCTTCAAATTATATTTGCTGAGGGATCTCTCTTAAAATCATCTAAGTACACATTTTCTTTAACTAAATTCTGACTGAACTTTATAATTATGATGCTTTTAGCCTGTGCACCTTGTCTTCAAAGATTGGATACACTCTTCACACATACTTTGATTTTCTTGTCCTTATTTTACATTAATAATGGAAATTCTAATGTTTACCTCAATCAGGTACACCTTAGTTCATCTATGCTGATCTCTTTCAGAAAGATCAGTAATATGTAATGATTTAACAAGTAAAATTAGCACTGTTTTACTTGATAAGAAATTAGATAAGCATGATTTAATTTCTATTTGAATGTTTTGAAACTGAAAAGAATATGATCTCTTAGTGACAGTGAACTACTGATCCCTAAATCCAGTGCAAAAGATTTTGTTTCTCAAAGAAAACTTTATTAGTCATGAATGTTTTCTCATGTAATCATGTTCAACCTAACATATCAAACTTGCCATTTTTGCATGAAGAAGGAATGTTTATTACAAGACTGTTATTTCCTTGAGAGCAGGGCTAGGTCTTGATCTTTCCTGTACCCACATAGGATGATAAAGCTTCTATTTTGTATGGTTTAGGCACTTTTACATAAGATCTCTTTTAATCCTCACCCATCTGCAGAGAGGTAAGTATTAGAGTTTACAGATATGATGAAGCCCTGGTGGTAAAGTGGTTAAAGAGCTTGGCTGCTAACCAAAAGGTCAGAAATTCAAACCCATCATCCACCCCTTGGAAATCCTATGGGGCAGTTCTACTCTGTCCTATATGGTCACTATGAGTCGGAATCAACTCAACTGCAATGGGTTATAGATGTGATGGCTTAAGCTAAGAGAGGTAAATAACTTGCCCAGGGTTATATCTACTAAACCTCACTGGGAAATTTGAGCTCAGACCATCAGACTCCAAAGTCAGAGCTTAGCTGCTACACTATGCTCCTCAGGTAGACAGGAAGTGGATTATAAAGTAAGTAGCACTACATATAGTCTCTAAAAGTGGACAGTGAACATAATTACACCAGCAAATCACATCAGTGCTCTTCATAACTGCCAGCCTGTCATATGTTTCCAAATGCTATTCCTGAAGCAGAGACCATATCCTCTGACACAAAGAAGGAAATCATAATTATTTGCTTAATAAATTAATAAATTTGCCACATTTCCTGCTGACCTTATTATATCATGAAGTGTCTTTTCAAAGAAGTCTAGCAATCATTATGATCACTTTTCAGAGGTAACTATGTCCCAATTTTGTAATCCCAACCTGGCTAAGGGGTCAAAGTAAAAATCTTGTAGGTGGTATCTGCATAAATCAGGATCTGAAATTACAATAACTAATGTTGATAGAGGAGCCCTGGTGACACAATGGGTTAAAAGTTTGGTTGCTAAACAAAAGGGCAGCTTTTTGACCCCACCAGCTGTTCCTCAGGAGAAAGATGTGGTAGTCTGCTTCTGTAAAGATTTATAGTCTTGGGAACCCTATGGGGCAGTTCTATCCTGTCCTACAGGGTTGGTATGAGTCCAAATCGACTTGACGGCAACAGGTTTGGTTTAAAGATGGTGCATTTAGATAGTCTTCCATTTTTTTCACACAAATATTGACATTGCCTTCATGGGATAGTGGCAGAAGATAATGAAAGTGAGTTTTATAAAATAATTTATGATCCCCAATAATAGTAAGATAGTATTACTTTCTTTATTCTTCTTGCTTTTCATGACTATCTATGCCTCAGAATTATCAGTGGCCCCAATTATATCCACAGATATTGCTTCTGTTTGGGAGCTCTCAAATCCTAGGAGTATTGCTGACTCAGACTTGTGCAGATTTGGGGTAAAATACTCGATGATTTAAGTAATGGGTTACCAAAACCCAAAAAACAAACCTGTTGTCCTTGAGTCGATTCTGACTCATGGCAACTCTATAGGACAGAGTAGAACTGCCCCATAGAGTTTTCAAGAAGCATCCGGTGGATTCAAACTGCTGACTTTTTGGTTAGCAGCTGTAGCTCTTAACCACTACGCCACCAGGGTTAAACCCCTAATTTAGAGGGATATAATATAAAATGTAAAGGGAAATAATCAAATGCATCATTTATTCTTGACTCTCAGCCTCTGCCTCTGAATAACCAATGTGACCAACTTTTGACAAAATGTTCAAGATCTGGATTTTATCTCTAAAAATTTAAATACATGAATACTTAAAAAAACAAACTATTCTTTTAAAGGTGCTAATTTTGAGAGAAGAAAGAGTAATGAATAAAGTGAACAGCATTTATTCCTCTATAAATAATGTATTTGCTAGTCATATACTCCAAATTTGGTGATTACACACAACATTTGATAGAAATTACTTGTCTAACTTTTCTAAATGCTTATGCATCATTTATACTATTTTCACTGACATAATATCAAGAATTAGTTTGAACAGTGTGAAATTCTCAATATTTGACAGTTTTGATGGAAAACATGAATTTATCTATGAAAATCAGTAATGATGGCACACAGGATACTAAAATTATGTCCATGACACAGAGGGAAGCAAATAAAAGATGGAACAGAAAAAAATTAAAAAAAAAATAATGTCTCTGGAATCAGGAGAATATGAATGACTAGTGGTTTCAGTTTGGATTATTTCAAAACAAAATGGCAGTAATGACTTTATATTGTCAGTTCTTCAGTATGTATCATATTTTGTTATGAGCAAAACTGTTAATTACATTGACACAGTGGTAGAAACAAGTTTGGATTTAGGATCTTTATGGCTACTCACTGCTGGAGTGACATAATTTTAAATTTCTTAGCAGGATACTGTAGGTCCCTTCACCACCAAGCCTCAGTGTAACTTTCCAGTCTTGGCTCACTGCTTCTCCATAAACTTCTATACTCAGCCACATGAGCTTTCACACCACATGGTGTGCTCATGTTGTTCCTTATGTCTGGGATGGCTTTCTACTCCTTCTTTGACGGCAAATGTATATCCAATGACAGAATCCATTACAAATGCAAGTACTCCTGTGAAGTCTTCTCTTATTTCGTCAGGTAGAAATTGTCAGTCCTTCCACTGTGGGCCTATCTGCCTTGTGTATGTACCTTTGTCACCATTTTTTATGAATGTGTCCAAACATTGGCTAAACTCCAGGCTACCATCCTTGTGCTTCCAGCACAAAAGAGACATTCAATAAATATTTATTGAGTAGATCAAGTTTATCTTTTAAAAATAAAAAAATGGAACTTTTACAAAAAATACTGTATCAAACTTAAGAAACTTAGACATGAGGTTCTTGCCCTATGAGGGAGTCACTTTGTCACACTGGTAGGCTGAGGGAAAGACAAGTCTGAATTACTAAAATGGTATTAGCTTTTGGTTTACTCCAGCCAAACCCCTTCTGACCATCTCAGACCTCAACTAGCTTTTACACGTACATATCCATCAAAATGTTTAAAGCGCTGCTAGAGCAAAGTTTTTTTTTTTTTTTTTTTAAGTGAAGGAAATCTGAAATAATTAGGAACTGAAAATGTAGGTACGACTATTACCTGCATAAAATGAGGTCAAATGAGTTACACATTAGCTTATTAGGCTGGACCATAAATAACAAGGAACTTTCAATTTTTAGGATAAAGGTACGTTGTTAATGACTGTCTCATAGCTTTGCCTCCAAATCTCACCAGCATTATTGACACGCATTGTCCCTTTACTAGGCTGAAATCCTCTTAGCAATGAGTGGTGTTCCTACCAACAAAAGTTTGAATCCAATGAACCAAATATTGTGTGACAGGAGGTGGTAAGTAAAAATTACTGTGTGAGAAATCAAGTAACAATACAAATGTCCTTTGAATAAGTATTTTTCTGCTGTGATAGGTAGGAGCTAGATTTGCTTTTTTATTAAAGAGACGGGTGGGAAGGGGAGGAAGAAACGGAGAAGGAAAAGAAAATAATTATGAAAATAAATAATTTGAAAAATATTAAATGAAATAAGAATGTGAAGAAGTGAAGTGTGTTACGTGAGCAAGTAAGACCACGCAGAATTGCCAAAGGTCCTCTTGACAGTATATAAGCAAGCAGAGCATGCCCGTTTTCACATGTGCTGCATAGCCCCCATATTAGACCATCTTCTCTCCATGACCGGCTCCATGCCCCTCATACCCATTCATGTCATTTAATTGAGTATTCTCACTTTCATGTTATTTAATTGAGGATTCAAGAGTGGGAAATCAATGTTCCTGAGATGTACTTTTTGAAATTTAAGTGTAATTAATTGTACCAGTGGAGACCCTGGGTGGCACAAACAGTTAAGCGCTCAGATACTAACCAAAATGTCATTGGTTTGAATTTACCCAGAAGGGTAATCAACTCAATGGCAACTGTTTTGGTTTTACTGATTAATTGAACCAGTAAATATTTCAAATGTCATCATTCTATTCTAGTCTATGTATACCATATTTTAAAATATTTTCATTTTAGAATCTGAATCTGACTCTCTTTTTTGTACTTTTTTTCCCCTTTCCTGTAATTTGTCTTCTGACTGCAAGATAGTACTTGCAATCAGAAGACAAAGTCTTCTTTTTTCTGTCTCAGGCATGGGAGACATTTTTTACAAATGAATATTATACAGATACAGGGCTGGAAGATCACTAGAGGTTTCTTAGTAAAATAATTCTGGTTTAGAAAAAGAAGCTGGACAGGGCAAATTACTAGATCAACGTTTCAGAACAAATTAGTGTTAGGGTTAGTCATAGCCCTAAGTTTTATTTTGAGAACTCTGCACTCTTTTGTACAGTCTGGTTAATGTATCTTAATCATCACTAGCTTTCATCAGTTATTTAATCTTCAAGGACCATTGTTGCAAGGTGTTAACTCTAAGTCAAGAATTGTTTGCCATGCTTTTTATTGTCAAGATTTTTGGCTCCTTTGATGGGAATATAGATATTTTATTTTGGTTGAGTGTTGTTGTTGTTAGGTGCCGTCAAGTTGGTTCCTACTCATAGGCTCCCTATGTACAACAGAAGGAAACACTGTCTGGACCTGCACCATCCTTAAAATCCTTGTTATGCCTGAGCCCATTGTTGCAGTCACTGTGTCAATCCATCTCATTGAGGGTCTTCCTCTTTTTCACTGACCCTCTACTTTACTGAGCATTATGTCCTCCTTCAGAGACTTGTCCCTCCTGGTAATATGTCCAAAGTATGTGGGACATAGTCTCGCCATCCTTGTTTGTAAGGAGAATTCTGGTTGTAGTTCTTCCAAGACAGATTTGTTCATTCTTTTGGCAATCCATAGTATATTCAATTTTCTTCACCAACACTGCAATTCAAAGCAGTACCTCTTTTTTCTTACACTAAGTTAAGTGAAATAAAGTCCAAACTTTGAAAGACTAATGAAGCAAATCATCATTTTTAACCTATATTTTGCCATTCCAAAATTTCAAAGAAAGACCTGGATTGAATTTTGACTTTTTAAAAATTGCTTTTCAATTAACTTATAATACATTGTCAATCTGTGAAACACTGGGCTAGTAGTAGTCAATAATGTACAAGTAAATTTTCCGTGGCATGTTGATAAATTTGTGTTCATTCTTGAAATAATTTGATGTAAAATACCTAATTTAATTTACAATAAAAAGAAAATGACAATGCTTCATTATTTAAAGCTGATTATTTCAGATGAGTTTTACAACTGGGTTTCTAGACCCTGTAGCTTAAACTGCATTAATCTGTTCCAGAATATGGTGTAACAATTGATTTTAAGCTATTTTATTCAAGAAAGTGTATGCAATTTCTTTTTTTACCTAAACAGCACTTTAGTATAAAACAGGTCTAAATGGAAAAAATAAGTTTATAAAAAGGAGGACAAATCTCAGGAAACAATTTTTGCTTCTGGCTGATTTGCATTGTGTCATAGCAACTTGTAATACACCTTCTGTTAAAAATTCCTAAGGGGAAAAATAAATCCAACCCATACATGGTATCATGATCGTTTCAGAAATGGAAGTAAATATAATAGAAGGAAAAAAAAAAAAAAAGCTCAATATTCTTAAGCCTGAGAGGAGGTATTTTCTTGGCATATAGTATGGTAAACACTTCAATGAATTTCTGTATTTAAAAAATATATAGTTTAGTATAGAATCAGAGGATCAAACAAAATTGATTACTCTCTCTGCAGAAGAAAATTTTAATTTTTGAATGCCTATCTTAAATATTTAAAAATTGATTTTACACTCCAAATCCTGGTGATGGTGATCAAAATCTGTATATGGAAATCTAGTATTTGCAACAAAAATTTCCTTACGAAGAGAATGAAAATGGCATATTATAGGTTTAAGGTTATCTTAAAGAATCATTGACTTAATATTAAGATGGGGACAATGAACAAGAATACAAAATTTACATTATTTTAAAATTACTTTAAATTATGTAATGCATTGCCATAAGAAATCTGAACTGCACTATGATTAACTTTAGAGTTCTCAATACAATTTTATTCATGTTTATAATTAAATTAGTTTGGACTTTAAGAAATGGTTTATATTTGCATTCTATTTGTTTTACATAAAGATTGTTGGAAGTTAAATCAAGACAGTTTAACTATTATAAAGTAGATGAAGAATGGACACACATTCAATTTCAAAAGCTGTTTACATTTAAGACCTAAAAGATTGATAAATTTTCCATTAAGAAGCTTCATTGATGAATTATGGAAGTGGTGAAATGAATTCAGGGCAAGAGTGACACCTTGATCTTAGGGATGTGGTATGTTCTGGTAACATCAGGTAACTTGATTTAGCCCATCTGCCCATCAGATCCTCTGACCTGAGCATTGCTGAAGGTATGGGAATCCCAAATGAAAGACAGGGGAACATTCCTGGGAAGTTCTCATTACAGTTTTATTTTCCCTCTCTCCAAAATCCGTAGGGTTTCTATGAAAAGGGACAAAAAAGATGGGCACAGAGGCCACACTGAGCAAAAGAGTGGTCCATTTTCCTGATGATCAAAAAGTAAAATATTTGAATGGAAACAAAAATGTAGGTACTACCATTACCTGCATAAAATGAGGTTGAATGAACTACACATTAGCTTATTAGAGAGGAATGATCATTAATAAAAAAGAACTTTTGATTTTTAGGATAAAGGTACCTCATTAATGAATATCTCATAGCATTGCTTGCAAATCTCATCAACAGTATTGACACACAGTGCCCCTTTACTATGCCAAAATTCTCTTAGTGGTGGACAGCTTTCCTGCCAACAAAAGTTTGAATCAAACGAACGAAATATTGTGTGACAGAAGGTGGTACTCTGTGAGAAATCAATGTAACAATACAAATGTCCTTTGAATAGTATTTCTCCGCTGTGATAGGTAGGAGTTAGGCTTGTTTATTTAGTAAAGAGATGGAGGTGGGGAGGGGAGAGGGAAGACGAGAAGGAAAGGAGATAAAATAATTGTAAGAATAACTAATTCAAAATTATTAAGTGAAAGAAGAGTATGAAGAAGTGAAATGAGTTATGTGGGCAAGTGAGACCGCGGAGGATTGCCAAAGATCCTCTTGACAATATATAAGCAAGCAGAGCATGCCCGTTTTCACATGTGTTGCATAACCTCCATATTAGACCATCTTCTCTCCATGACCCACTCCATGCCCCTCACACCCTTTCCCCAGCGCCTAGCCTGTTGTGGGCGCTCAATAAATATTAAACAACCAAAGCACAAAATAGTGTCGAAAATTTTTGAATTCACAAGATCAATAGTATTGTTATTATCATTTAACATTTATTGAGGGTCAACAGCATGACTTAGTCCAACAGGTGCAAATAGATTATTTTATAATCACATTTTTAGCAAATATTTAAATACATTTTAAATTTATTATCTAAACCTAGAGTTTCACTTGATTGACTTTAAATATAAAATTATTTCTCTCTCTTTTTTTAAAAATAATTTTGACACACCAAGAGATAGAAACACTCATTATTCAAATGAATAAGCTTCTCTCAGGGAAATAATTACTCTTGGGTATTATTAACATACAGTTGAAAGTATGGGATAAATCTACAATCAGTACACATCATAGAATTCTAACAGACCAGTGCATGAAAACAGAAGAATATGATAAGGTAGTTGAAGACAGTTTCAAATATACAAAACATGTAATTGCATTTGAGTTTCCCTTGCTCTTGTGGCAATTTAAAACATGAATACAATTATGTAGGACACCATTGTTTACAGAATAGCATCAAAGGAAAAGAAAGGCAGAAACTCTACAGATGCATGCCAATTAGTTTGTTTAGGAATTTAAAAGCATTTCTTAAATTAAGGAAAGTGGAATTTTTTAATATATTAAATTAATTAATTGGCAGATTTATGATCCCTTTGCTTCAAGTTTACTCTTAGTAAAATGTCTAATAATTGTGTTCGCATTTATTCTGGGTGGTTAGTAGACACTCAAATTCTATTTAGTCTTTTTCCATGGAGATCTCTCTTTTGGCATATCATGGCCATCTTTATACATCTCCAATAAACTATGGCAGTTTTCAACCTACTGAGAGTTACTTAACTGGATTTTGAAGTGATTTATAATTATCAAGAGGGTGACAAACTATACTTAATATTTCTATAATACATCTTACAGCTTATATTTAGAATACTGAAGTATCTGTTGGTATTCAAGTTTTTAACCTGTGCTTTTTCTTAGCATTTGGATCTTAAAATCTTAGAAATGAGACTCCTTGTAGACCAGCCTTGCCCTAAAGAAGAAAAAAGTCTCTATGTTCTGAAGTAAGGAGCACACTATTTACATATTTTGTTGAACAGAAAATTCTTAAATTTGGAAAAAATGTTAGAAATCACTTAATTCAGATCCCTATTTTTAAATATAAGAAAACCCAGGCTATGGCCTAACTCTTCTAAATTTAGACACATACTACATTGGCCCAATTAGGTAATTATTTAATTTTATTTTACATTTTAATCTTTTTTTTTTTTAATTCACAATGTGATTGTTTCAATTGCTATAATTTTTTCAGTACCTTTGTCCATATGATGACTATGTAACCATAAAAAAATGTAACCATAGGCAGTTTTAAGTAAGACCACCATCCATAATTACCATAATAAAAATGATATAATTTGTGAATAATGCATATTTAATTATAAATTTCCATTTACTATTTCCACTTTATAATGAGGGAGAAAAATGATCTATTCATTTAGATTCTGGTTTCTGAAATCTTTGGTAACCTTTACTCTTGGAAATCTAATTTTCCGATAGTTATCCAATATTTAAAGATTCCAGATTAATGAAATTTGGATCACTTAATTTTCTTTTCCCCGACAATTCCTCCATGCTTTCATTCACCCTGTAAATGTTTATTGAACACGTACTATTTTTATGTGCAAGACATTACCATAGTTTCTTAAAAGAGATTTTTAGAGTTATAAAAGGACTCAAGTGATGCACAGGTAAAGAGAGAAAGAAAAGGAAAGATGATTTTTTTTTTTTTAACTTATAACTATTTCCTTCACCTTTTCACTGTTGGACTTAAGTTGCTTTGATAAGAGGAAATGGAAAACAGGAAACTGCTAGGAAATGTAGCTAGAACTTAGATCTTTAAAGGTAGCTGTTTATACTGGTGTCCTCCTTCTCTGCCCCAGTAAGTGACAAACTTCTGACTGCTTCCTTAGAGTGGCTGTTTTGTCCCACCTGGCTAGTGACAAGCCTATGTTATTAAGATTTTCTACTGGGGGTGAAGTGGGATTTGGGAGGGCAGGACAAACTTGAAATGAAATTCCAAGGAGGAAAATATACAACTACAATTAAATATGACAAATATTAACAGATGAATAAATTAAGCTTAATGAAATGCAACTTATTATTTCTAAATGAAATACTTAAGTATAACATAATCAATAGTGCAGTACTTTTAGTAATTTTTTTATCTTTGACATTCCTTGTTCTCATTATGAAGATAGCAACATTTATTGAGAAAAGCATTTATTGAGGAGACCTGTCAATCTCCTGATGTTGTTCTTGTTGTGTGCCGTGGAGTCAATTTCGACTCATCGTGACCCTACGTGAAAGAGCAGTACTGCCCCATAGGATTTCCTAGGCTACAATATTTACGGGAGCAGATCCCAGTCTTTTCTCCCTTGGAGCCACTGGTGGATTCCAACCTCTGGCCTCCTGGTTAGCAGCCAAGCTTAATTACTTCTAGGTAATTGCTTTCTAAACAAAGAGGAGCAGTTCATGATGTGTGTGCGTGTGTGTGTGTGTGCCTTTAATGTGACAGTTTTTTTCCGTAAAGAGCTTCTTAGTACTCAAAATTGGAGGTTAGTTAATTTATTATCTTCAAGAGAAAAATAATAGAACAGTACATGATTTATCATAAATTAGAGATAAAATAGACCGAAATTTTTAAACTTCTGGGGCAGTTAGATTAACTAAGCTTCTATTTTTTACATGATATGCGGTCTAGTTTACCATTTTACGTTAACATAGAATTCATTCCACTTTACGCATTTTCACTATATGCGTTTCCCCTAATATAAGTTTAGCTTAATCAATGTTTCCAAGTACAATTATAAAGTCGACTAAATCTGGGGGCTCAAATATATGTAATGACACCTAGCTCACAAACTATCTTTGAAATCTATTAAGAATTAAAAAAAAAAAAAAAATCATTTTTTTTCCATCATACATGCCCACAAGGTCAATCTTAAATAATGAAAATAAACAAGTCTTTAAGACTACTTAATTGTATTTCAATGCATTATGAACTAGTTATATATATTAAAAAAATATTTTTGAAAATAGCTAACAACTACATAATTAAGGAAGAAACCTGAAACCATCATTTTATGAATAAATGTTCAAATATTATGATATCTGTAAAATGTCAATATTTATGATTTATTCTCATTTAAACTCCTCGTTTCATTAAAACCAGAATATATGCATTTTTCACATCAGTTATTAGTGATCAAATTCTTTCCAGATTGATCACAGGTATACAATTACAAAAATATACAAGGCATCTGAGTATGCTATTTCTTATGATTTTTATATTGGAAGAATATGCGACCATTGCTTGAGAATTATTTAACCCTGCAAGGATTTTCTAAGTCAATCTACAAAAACCCATTGAAAGAATTCTTAGTTTTTTTTTTTATATCTATAATCTAAGAACCTAAGTTTTCATAAGATAAAATGTATTTCTGATAAAAATGAATTATAAAATCATCTGAGGAAATAAGTTCACATTTCCTGAGATGTTTCCAGTTTCCTGTCCACTTAAGGAAATATTAAATAATTTATGAAACTGACATTACCACTTAAGCAATGAAAAAAAGAAGCAATCTGGATATAAATCAGTTATCTGCTAGGTAAATTATTAGTGTGGGCATTTTATATTCTGGTCAATCTTCTCTTAATGTGCTGTGGCTATAAAAGCAATCTACTAGTGTTATCAAACGAGTAATCCACACATACATGCTAGAGGGGGAAAACTACGGAGCTCAGTGAAATCAAAGTAGTTGGATAGTTTGCCTCCTGAATTGAAACTGATTTTATTAGGAAGAGGGCCTAAGTAAATACCATATGCATACATAAGAATTTATCATTTTTCAAATCCTTTCACATATGTGTTCTTATTTGAGCTCCACATCTTGTCAAACAAGGCAAGAGAGGTAGAAATAACTTCTTTTTTTTTTTTTAAGGAAAGCCTCAGTGCTTTATCTACGTGAAGGAGTTGAAATTCAGATCCACAGCTCCTACCCCTATTCTTTGTATTTTGGAGACTAAAATATAGCCATTTTTCTTGATAAAGGAGTAGAAAGAAACATCTTACTGAATCTTTAAATTTCAGGAAATCCACTGAAGTCAGAATTAATTTGCAAGCTTTCTCAATGTGGTTATAATATGATTTTATTTTGAAAAGCCTGGTGGGGATCCATCTCTTTACTTAATTGAATTCATAACCTCATTTTACTTTGCTGAAAATATGAGAAATTGAAGGATTTTTCTTGCTATATTTATAACAAATTCTCAAGTTCGGAGTTTAGGAATTTAACTGCATCTCACATTTAAGAGGGGAAATTACTTTGAGTTTGTTCTTGAAAAAATTATTGCTAGTTCTGATTTTTCCCTTTTTACAATAGACAAAAGCAGACAAGGGTGGGGAAGAGGCAGCAATTAAAATGATTAGTTACCTTTGAGCTCTGACAGAGGGTGTAACAACACTTTAAACGTTTTAAGGCTAGTGTACTTTAATATTTGTCTCAAGGACTTCTTGGAGTGGTGTATTTATTACAAAGCTACATAAATAAAAACAAAATGTGTAACTAGCTTGTAGTGTTATGATTGTTAATGTTGATACATCAGACCTCTTGGAAGGATCCATGGCTGAAGTCATCATAAAATTCAGATAACTGACTTTTGTTGTTTTTTGTTTTCACTTTTACATATATTTTTAAAGCAATAGAAATTATTTCATGTAAGTAGAATTGGGTCATTTTTATTCTTCAAACTATGATCGTTTAGGTCATGTTAAAACCACAAGTCAAACAGAACTATGCCTACTAGTAGCCCAGGATCATTTCCTTCTTCTCGACAATCTTCAGCATTTCTCCTGACGTAAATAAGCAGTTTGTGGTTTCTGTTCTGAACTTGTGTTCAAAGCTTTAGTTACACAAAAGAAGGACAAACTCAGATTGCTGCCTCATTCCCCCGGCACAGGAAAACATGCCAGAGCAGTGACATAGAGAGATTTAAAGGTTATTGTCTTCCGCCTTTCTGATTCCAGTGTTTTCCTCCTCATGTTGTTGTCTTTCTAAAGAAGATAACGTCAACCTCCTTCATTTTTTTTTACCTTGCTCCACTGCCTTGGTTGTTTTCTCTTCCTTCTTCCCAGGTACAGCTGCAAAGCAAAGATAAGGTTTAAATAAGAGTTCTAGGCAGAAATGCTCACTTACTGCCAAATATTTTTTAAAACAAGCCACTTTAAGCTTTTTCAACATTTTTCACTTATCTATAAGTCACCTGAAACCTATTTTAAATCTAATCTTGAAGAATTAGCAGAAAAAGAAATAATCTCCGGCCTTCTTCAGACTAGCTTTTCCACATTCTTTTCTACTTTATTCTTTTATGCTCTGCTTTGATAAACAAGCTCTACAAACAATTCCACTTGACAGGCCTTTGATTAATGGACTTACATTCCAGGTTATTGCTAGAGCCACTTAGTGTCTTGAAAATGACAACTAGATGCTCGTTTAACTTCAAACTTAATAGCTTAATCAGCTGAAAGGGCAGTGCAGTCATGCTTGAGAGCTATTTAAATACTAAATGAAGTTATTCCAAAACACAAGTAACCAAAAGAGAATAAGAGCATCAGTTAGGTGCTGGATCTTCTCTACTACAGTTTCTGTAAGATTTATTGCTCTCAGTGGTATATTTACGGTTTACCTATTTGTACATCAAAACAGTAAAAATTATTCACAAAAACTTCCGTTTACCCCAATGAAACAATTAAGTCCAGTGAGAAGCATCAGAGGATACCAAAAACTGTTGAATGAAAGGTTGATGGGAAACTAATATTGCCAACACGCCCAAGTATCACTTCACAAAGAGTAGCAAGGTGGGGATGCAACTTTGAAATGAACAATAAAGTTTAGAACCATTTGTAATGGCGGTGAGTCTCTGGGTGGTGCAAATGGTTAAGTGCTGGCCTCAGAACTTCAGTTCCGGTTCAAATTCACCCAAGACACCTTGGAAGTAAGGCCTGGTGATCTGCTTTCAGAAGATCATAGCCTTGTCAATCCTATGGAGTTCAAATTTACTCTGCACACGGGGAGTCTCCATGACTTGGAATCAACTCAACAGAAGTTAGCTTCAACAACAACAGCACAGTGAGAAATCCAAACATCCTGTGCCTCCTGATGAGGGTAATATCATGTATACAGCATCACCTCTGAAGTATTTTTGCCAGAATATCCATAGAATCCAGTCAAGCCATAGATTTACCCATCAGTTTGATCAAACACTGGGCACAGAGAACATGTTAAAAAATATCCCAAAGATATCTAGGTCAACTGGCATAACAAAATGTATTAAGAAAACATTCTGTATCCCACTTTGGTAAATGACGTCTGGGGTCTTAAACACTAGCAAGTGGCCATCTAAGATGCATCAATTGGTCTTAACCCACCTGGAGCAAAGGAGAATGAAGAACTCCAAAGACACAAGGTAAATATGAGCCCAAGAGTCAGAAAGGGCCACATAAATCAGAGACTCCATCAGCCTGAGACTGGAAGAACTATATGGTGCCCAGCTATCACCGATGACTGCCCTGACAGGGAACACAACAGAGAATCCCTGATGGAGCAGGAGAACAGTGGGATGCAGACCTCAAATTCTAGTAAAAAGACCAGACTTAATTGTCTGACTGAGACTGGAAGGACCCCGGAGGTCATGGTCACCAGACCTTCTTTTAGCCCAGCACTGGAACAATTCCCAAAGCCAACTCTTCAGACAGGGATTGGACTGGACAATGAGATAGAAAATGATACTGGTGAGGAGTGAGCTTCTTGGTTCAAGCAGACACATAAGACTATGTGGGTAGCTCCTGTCTGGAGGTGAGATGAGAAGGCAGAGGGGAACAGGAGCTGGTTGAATGGACACAGGCAATACAGGGTAGAGAGGGGGAGTGTGCTGTCTTATTATGGGGAGAGCAGCTAGGAGAACATAGAAAGGTGTATGTAAACTTTTGTATGAAAGACTGACTTGATTTGTAAACTTTCACTTAAAGCACACACACACACACACACACACACACACAAATGTCCCAAAGAAAGAATCAGACTGATCAAAAAATGTCTACAAGGAGACTGATCTGATATTTTTAAAAAGTCAATGTCATGAATAATAAAGGACAGAAGGAGGGAAGGAAGGAAGGAAGGGAGGGTGGAAGGAAGAAAGGAAGAAGGAAAGGAGAGAAGGAAGGAAGGAAAGAGGGAAGGAATGAAGGAAGGAAGGAAGGAAAATAAAGTAAATTTGACCTTTGATTAAACCAAACCAAAACCAAACTGTTGCCATCGAGTAAATTCCAACTCATAGCGACCCTGTAGGAGAGAGTAGAACTGCCCTATAGGGTTTCTAAGGAGCAGCTGATGGATTCAAACTGTGGACCATTTGGTTAGCAGCCAACTTTTAACTACTGTGCCACCAGGGTTCCAAACTTTGATTACATCTGGTTAAAAAAAAAAAGGCTCTTTGCGGACAATTGAAAATTTTACATATGCACTGGTTAGAATACAATAACAACAACTGTATGTCCAGTAATATGAAAAATTAAATGTAAATTTTGTAGTATCTCAGTTATAGAGAATAAAATTTTTCTGGGCCTGTAGTAGAGATATAACTTGCAGTACATAATCATTTTCAACTTCAGAAAAATAATCTATTATATTACCCAATGCATCATTCCAAAATAAGTCAAGTCATATGATATTAAATAGAAGACGTTGTTAAATTAAAAAGTAAATAAGTATTTATGAGCCTCGCAAATCCCATCTCGTAGAGAAATACAAAGGAACACATTTAGAGTGAATGCTAACGAATGCTGCGTTCCTTGTTTTGCTGTTCTTGTTAAATCGCTGTCAGTTTTAGGTCAGGATGATGAGGGTAATGTTAACTTGGTTTTGATCTTGACAAAACGGCAGTGATCTGAAACACTCCTGGGCTGAAGAATTCTAGCAACTGAGTTACAACCAGAACAGAACTATGTGGGTTAGCCAACTATCCAACTGCATTGAGATAATCTCATTATTATATTACCAAATTCTCTTGTTGAGCAACCACAATTCTGGTTATTCTAGGGAAACATGGGTCCTAGAAGGAGGAACAATGGTTTTAGACTGTACATTCCAATTTCGCCACTGAATTGTTGTAAAAATGAATGCATGTTATTTAATCTTGAATACAATTATTAAAGTAAAAAAAAAAACTGGTAATTATATCTAGTGCGCAGATATAATTATTTGTGATGTCTAGGTGAAAACATTTTAAAGAAATCAGTCCAGACACATAACAAGTGCTCAGTAAATAGAAGCTGTTATTATTTTATTTACCTCTGCCTTTCACATGATTGGAGCCCTGGTGGTGCAGTGGTTAAGCATTGCGCTGTTAACCAAAACGTCCAGAGTTTGAATCCACCAGCCGCTCCTTAGAAACATTATGAGGCACTTCTACTCTCTCCTATAGGGTCACTATGAGTTGGAATTGATTTGTTGTCAACGGGGTTTTTTTTTTTTTTTGGTTCAGCACACAATTACCCCCCTTTACAGGTTAAATTGTATTCATTCTTTCAATCTTAATTACAAATCAGGTACGTTCAAAAAAAGACCAATTTAATTTAAAAATTAAAGCTTCTAGGAAAACATAATTGATTGAAATTGGAAATTTCAATGCATGAGTTCTGAAACTAAAAAACCAAACCTATTGGCACCGAGTCCATTCCAACTCCTAGAGGCCGTATAAGACAGTAGAATTGCAATGGATGAGTGAGATGCAGCTGATAAGTTAAGTAGTAAACTGGAAACTATAACTGAAGAAATAATTTGAATTAAGCCCAGAAAGACGAAAAGATTGAAAATATGTAAGAGGTTCATGGACACAAAGGATAGAGTAAGTGCGTTGAACACACATCTAATTGGAGTTCTAAAAGAATAAAAAAAATGAGGGAGAAGTAATATTTAAAGAGAAAATGGATAATACTTTTTGAAATTATGATCACTAATCCTCAGACAAGAAAGGACAAGAAACATTAAGGTGAAAAGACTAGAACAATTAAATAAATGAATTCCCACACAAAATATAAAACCAGATCTCTCCCTCACCCTGTAATAGAATAAATAATAAATAAAACTAAGATTTACTTATTAAAGAACACAAATTCTAATATTTTTCCTCTTAAAAATTTTAGTATTTCTCATAAATTTGTGGTAGTATCACATTGTGGTTTTAATTTTAGTTTCCCTGATATCTAATGATGTTATATGTATTTTTATATGCTTATTGGCATTTGGCATACCATGCCTCTGTCAGTTTCTCCTACTGTGGTGGCTTGGGTGTTGCTGTGATACTGGAAGAATTGCCACCAGTATTTTAAATACCAGCAGGATGACCCTTGGTGGAAAGGGTTTCAGCAGAGCTTCCAGACTAAGACAGACTAGGAAGAAAGACCTGGCAGTCTACTTCTGAAAAAATTGACCAGTAAAATCTTTATGAATAGCAGTGAAACATTGTCTGATATAGTGCCGGAAGATGGGCCTCTCAGGTTGGAAGGCACTCCAGAGCTGCCTCCACAAAGTAGAGTGGATATTAATGGCATGGATGAAGTCAAGCTTTCAGGACCTTCATTTGCTGATGTGGCATGACTCAAAATGAGAAGAAACAGTTGCACACATTCATTAATAATCTGAACTTTGTACATGTGAACATATGAAGTATGAATCTAGGAAAACTGGAAATTGCCAAAAATGAAATGGAACCCATAAACATTGATATGCTAGGCATTACTGAACTGAAATGGGCCGGTATTGGCCATTTTGAATTGACAACCATATGGTCTACTATGCCATGAATGAAAACTTGAAGAAGAATGGCATTGCACTTGTCATCGAAAGAAAAAAAAAAAAACATTTCAATATCTATCCTGAAGTACAATGCTGTCAGTGATAGGATAATCTCCACAGGCTTACAAAGAAGACCAGTTAATACAACTATTCAAATTTATACACCAACCACTAAGGCCAAAGATGAAGAAATTGAAGATTTTTACCAATTTCTGCAGTGTGAAATGGATCAAACATGCAGTCAGGATGCATTGATTATTACTGGTGATTGGAATGCAAAAGTTGGAAACAAACAAGAAGAATCGGTAGTTGGAAAATATGGTCTTGGTGATAATGATGATGCCTGAGATTGCATGATAAGATTTTCTAAGACCAATAACTTCTTCATTGCAAATACCTTTTTTCAACAACATGAATGGCAACTATGCACATGGACCTCACCGGATGGAAAACACAGGAATCAAATTGACTGTGGAAAGAGACTAAGGAACAACAGCTCAGTATTATCAGTCAGAACAGGGCCAGGGGACGACTGTGGGCAGACCATCAAATGCTCATATGCAAGTTCAAGTCGAAGATGAGGAAAATTAGAACAAGTCCATGAGAGTCAAAGAACAACCTTGAGTACATTCCACCTGAATTTAGAGACCATCTCAAGAATAGATTTTACGCATTGAACACTAATGACCAAAGACCAGACGAATTGTGGGAAGACATTAAGGACACCATACATACGGACAGCAAAAGGTCACTAAAAAGTCAAAAAAGAAAAAAAAGGACCAAAATGGATGTCAGAAATAAATCTGAAACTTACCCTTGAACATAGAGTAGCTAAAGCAAAAGGAAGAAATGATGACGTAAAAGAACTAAACAGAAGATTTCAAAGGGCAGCTCAAGAAGACAAAGTAAAATATTATAATGAAATGTGCAAAAACCTGGATTTGGAAAACCAAAAGGGAAGAACACACCAGACATTTCTCATGCTAAAAGAACTGAAGAAAAAATTCAAGCCTCAAATTGCAACTTGAAGGATTCTACAGGGAAAATATTAAACAATGCAGGAAGCATCAAAGAAGATGGAAGGAATACACATATACCAGAAAGAATTGGTTCAATCATTTCAGGAGGTAGCATATGATCAGGTACTGATGGTACTGAAGGAAGAGTTCCAAGCTGTACTGAAGGCATTGGCAAGAAACAAGGCTTCAGGAATTGATGGAGTATCAATTGAGATGTTCCAACAAACGGATGCAGCTCTGGAAGTGCTCACTTGTCTATGTCAAAAAATTTGGAAGACAGCTACCTGGCCAACAGATTAGAAGAGAACCATATTTATTCCTATTCCAAAGAAAGGTGATCCAACTGAACACAGAAATTATCATACAATATCATTAATATCACATGCAAGTAAAATTTTGCTGAAGATCATTCAAAAGGGGCTGCAGCAGTATGTTGACAGGGAACTGGCAGAAATGCAAGCCAGATTCAGAAGAGGATGTGGAATCAAGGATATCATTTCTGATGTTGGATGGATCCTGAAAGCAGAGAATGCCAGAAAGATGTTTTCCAGTGTTTTATTGACTATGCAAAGGCATTCGACTGTGTGGATCATAACAAATTATGGATAACATTGTGAAGTCCAGAGCACTTAATTGTGATCATGAGGAACCCATACATAGATCAAGAGGAAGTTTTTCAAACAGAACGAGGGGATACTGCATGGTTTTAAACCAAGAAAGGTGTGCGTCAGGGTTGCATCCTTTCACCATACTTATTCAATCTGTATGCTGAGCAAATAATCCTAGAAGCTAGACTATATGAAGAAGAACGTGGCATCAGGATTAGCAGAAGACTCATTAACAAGCTGCGATATGCAGATGACATAACCTTGCTTGATGAAAGTGAACAGGGCTTGAAGCACTTACTGGTAAATATCAAAAACTGCAGCTTCACTGTAGATTACACCGCAACGTGAAGAAAAATCCTCACAACAGAACCAATAAACAACATCACGATAAATGGAGAAAAGATTGATATTGTCAAGAATTTCATTTCACTTGTATCCACAATCAATACCAAGGGTAGCAGCAGTCAAGAAATCAACAGATGCATTGTATTGGGCAAATCTGCTGCAAAAGATCTCTTTAAAATGTTAAAAAGCATAGTTGTCACTTTGAGGACTAAGGTGCTCCTGACCCAAGCCATGATATTTTCAATTGCCACAAATGCACACAAAAGCTGGACAATGAATAAGGAAGACAGAAAAAGAATTTATGGCTTTGAATTATGATGTCGGTGAAGAATACTGAGTATACCATGGACTGCTAGAAGGAAGAACAAGTCCACCTAGGAAGAAAGCCAGAGTACACCTTGGAAGCGAGGATGGCAAGACTTTGCCTCACATACTTTGGAGATGTTATCAGGAGGGACCATTCCCTGGAGAAGGACATCATGCTTGGTAAAGTAGAGAGTTAGTGAAAAAGATGAAGAACCTCAAGGAGTTGACTTAAACAGTGGCTGCAACAATGGGCTCAAACATGGCAATGATTGTGAAGATGGCGCAGTGCAGGACCGGGCAGTGTTTCCTTCTGTTGTAAATAGGGTTACTATGAGTCAGAAGCAGCTTGAGGGCACCTAACAACAACCTTGACCTTTGGATTGCCTCCATTGTGAAGTTCTTGTTCTAGATTTTTGCCTAATTTCTTTATGAGTTTGAATTTCTTTTGTTTGATGATTTGCATACATTCATTGTATATTCTAAATATGAATATTTTAAAAATATGTTTATAGCAAATATCTTCTCCCACTTCCATTTCTACTCTTCTGCTGGTGTGTTTTATTACCATACGTTTTTAATTTTAATGAAATATAATTTTTCCTTGTGTTTGAAGTCATTTGTGTTCTGCTTAAGAAATATTTGCCCCACACCAAGATTACAAAGGTATTTTCTACATTATTTTTCTAGTGTAGCACTGTTTTTTTAATTGTAGTTATACAATGCAACTGGAATTGTTATTTGCATATGGTGTGAACTAGGCATAATATTTTTTTCCTTATAGATGTCAATTGATCTTGCCCCATTTATTGCAGAGAACGTTATTTCTCCACTGCTCTGCTTGTCATAAATCAGAATACTGTACATGTGTGGGTCTATTTCTTAAATACTTTTTTTCCATCTATCTGTCTGTCTATCTGTCATCTATCCACCCATCTGTCCATCCGTCCGTCTGTCCATCCATCCATCCACCTATCTACCTATCTAACTACCTACCTACCTACCTATCATCTATTTATTTATCTTTGGCTAATACCAAAAAAAAAAAAAATTTTGTTTTTTAATACCAAACCAAAAAACGAACTCGTCGCCATCAAGTCAGTTCCAACTCATAGTGGCCGTATAGGACAGACTAGGCCTATCCCATAGGGTTTCCAAAGGGCAGCTGGTGGATTTGAACTGCCAACCTTTTGGTTAGTAGTCATATCTCTTTACCATTGTGCCACCAGGCCTCCCACATGGTCTTAATTACTGAAGCTTTAAAATAATTCTTGAATTTATTTGTATTAGCTCTCTCCAGTTTGATCCTTTTCAATATTATTTTGACTGTTCTTAGCTCTTCGCTTTTTCATAAAAAATTTTTAGAATCTGTCAATTTAAACAAAATCAATAGGAACAACAAATAATCTGTTGTGATACTGATTAGGATTATAAGGATTTAATTTAAAGTGAATCTACAGATCAGCTTGAGGAAAATTTATATCTTTACAAAATTGAGCCTTCTGATATGTGAACGTACAATATGGTTACATTTATTTAAAAAAAAAACATTTATTTAGGTATGCTTAATTTCTCTCGCTAATAGGATGTTCTATGTACATTATTTGTTATATTTATTTCAAGACATTTTATAGAATTTGATGCTAATTTAAGTAGAGCATTATTTTATTAAAGTTTCATTCTATTTCAGTTCAGTTGTTTTCTAAAATAAAACTACACCCACTCCTCATTTACCAATGTGATTATGTTCTAAGACCAGGTCATTATGCAAAAATTGGTGTTATGTGAAATGTAAGATGACAATATCAGATGACAAAACGGAGTATGACTACATCATTACATAAATGCCAAATTACATAACTGCCAAATTACATAACTGTATAACTGCCAAACTACTGAGAATCATGACCTAGCCAAACTAACACATAAACTTAGCCATCACAGCCGTTACTTTCACCTCACAACTTGGCATTTGTTACTGCCAGACGTATGTCGTTAGTGCACAAAATAGAAAGTAGATTTTTTACTATTGTTGTAAATGCAAAATGTCGAATAATGAGATTGTTGGTGAGGAGTATGTGTACGGTAAAATCTCTGGTTTACTATGAAGTTTTTTTTGCATTGTTTTAGGAATTCTTTTAGCCAATTTGCTTCTCTATGTATTTTTTTAATTTAAAATCCACTTTTTAAAAAAAATTATTAATTTATTTTACACTGAATTGTATATTTTTTATATTGCCCTTTTACTCAGGAAACTTGTTAAATTCACTTATTAATTATAATAGTTCATCTATAGATTCTTTAGGCTATTTTAAGTAAATAATCACATCATTTGTGGATAAGTTTTATTTCTTTTTTTCTATTCTTTTATCTGCCCTGGTGGTACAGTGGTTAAGAGCTCTGGCAGCTAACCAAATGGTTGGCAGTTAGAATCCACCAGCCTGCCCTTGGTAACCGTATGGGGCAGTTCTACTCTGTCCTATAGGGTTGCTATGAGTTGGAATCAAGTCGGGGGCAATGGATGTATTGTGATATCTATTTTTTTTTCCACATCATATAGCATTTATTTTATATTGCACTGGCTAAGATCTCCTGTATATCTTATGATAGAAGTGTTGTTATCAGACTTCCTTATCTTGTTCCGATTCTCAGGGAGTAAACTTTTAATATTTCTCTATTGAGTAAGATGTTTCTAATGGTTTTGTAGATGTCCTATCAGATTAATAAACTTATCAAATACATATACTATGATGGATATATTTTATTTTTATTCTATTAATCAGGTTAATTACATTCATCAATTTTAATGTTGATCTCAGCTTATACTCATAAAATAAAAACCAACTTGGTTACATGTTATCTTTCATGTATATAATCAAATTTGATTTATTAATATTTTATATAGGTTTTTGTTTCTATGTTTATGAAGGAAGGTGGTCTCTATCTTTTCTTGTTATATTATTGTTAGATTTTGGAATAAAGGTTACTCTGGCACCACAAAATGACTATTTCCTTTTTTTCTATACTCTGGAAGTGTTGATGTAAGATTGGTGTTATATCTTCCATAAATGTTTAGAAGAATTCACCAATGAAGTCATTTATCTAGAATTTTCTTTGTATTAAGAATTATAATTATGGATTAAATTTTCCATTTGTTAAAATTTTCAAATTTGAAGAATATAGAATGTTTTCTTATTATCTGTAGGCAAGGGCATAGCAAGGCTAACCAGTGCCCAGTGGCAATCTCTAAGTTGCACTCATTGTCCAATTTCAAGATGAATAACGTTGATAGCAGTGACATGTCAGTAAAAACGCCTTCTCCACTCTTGCCCAGCTGCCTCAGTTAGGCGCCTTTCATATTTTTGGTGCCTCTGAATGTCATTTCATGCCTCATCTAGCACCTCCTTGGACTAGTGCCTGGGGGAAAGTGCTCCCTTCTGCCCTTCTCACCATGCCACTGTAGGGCTGTAACAATGCCCCAGTTTTCATTTCTGATATTGGTAGCTTGTGCTTTCTCTCTTTTTTTCCCTAATAAAGCCTTCTTAAGGGTTATCAATTTTTATTTTATTTTCCTAGAGAACAAAACTTTGGCTTTCTTATTTTTCCTATATACTTTTTTTCTACTTCATTTGCTTTTTCTATTTATTATTTTCTTCCTTCTGTTTTCTTCAGGTTTAATTTTCTGTTTCATATTTCTTAGCTTCCTGAAATGAACTCTTAGATAGTTGTTTCACACACTTTTTTCATTTTTAATGAATGTTTTTAAGTGTATAAGTTTCCCTGTAAACACTGTACAGCTGCATTTCAAGTTACTACATCATATTTTAATAAATAACAAGTTCAACATATTTCCTAAATTCCACTATGTTTTCTTTTTGATGAATGGAATATTTAAAAATTTATTGTTGAATATTTGGGGATTTTTAAACATTCTTTTCATTATTTATTTCTAGTTTAATTCCCATTGTGGTCAGAGTACACATTTTATAAAATTTTAATCCTCTAAAATTTGTTGAAACTTGTTTTATGACCTAGCATATGGTTAATTTTGATAAAGTTCCATGTGCACTGAAAATATTGTGTACTGTGCAATCTTTTAGGGTAATGTTCTATACCATATTCTTTGCATATCACACCCAGGCAAATAGCCCGCCCACAAGTATATGTGTATAATGCACCTAAGAAAATAACACATGAGGGTGTTGTGCAGTTGGCAAAAAAAAAAAAAAAAAAAAAGATATGTAATGCATATGCTATTTGCCAAAATTTTTTCCCAGTCTGTGGGTTTTCTTATCACTCTTTTGGTGAAGTCTTTTTATGAGCATAAGTGTTTAATTTTTAGGGGCTCCCAGTTATCTAGTTTATCTTCTGGTGTTTGTGCATTGTTAGTTATGTTTTGTATTCTTTTTATGCCATATATTAGAGCCCCTAGTCTTGTCCGTATTTTTCTTCCATGATCTTTATCGTTTTAAGTTTCATATTTAGGTCTTTGATCCACTTTGAATTAGTTTTTGTGTGTGGTGTGAGGTATGGGTCCTCTTTCATTTTTTTACAGATGGGCTTTCAGTTTCGCCAGCAGCATTTGTTAAAATGACTGTCTTTTTCCCATTTAACGGAGTTTGGTCTTTATCAAAGGTCAACTGATCATAGGTGGGTGCAGTTATGTCTGGGTTCTCAATTCTGTTCCATTGGTCTATGTGTGTTTCGTTGAACCAGCACCATGCAGTTTTCACTACAATAGCTGCATAGCAGGTTTCAAGTTCAGGTAGTGTGAGGCCTCCTACTTTGTTATTTTTCTTCAATAATGCTTTGTTTATCTGGGAACTCTATCCGTTCTATATAAAGTTGGCGTTCCCCCCCACCCCCATCTTATTTAGAATGCTGCTGGTATTTGGATCAGGCATGCATTGTATCTGTAGACTGCTTTGGGTTGAATTGACATTTTCACAATGTTGAGTCTTGCTATCCATGAACATTGTGTGTTTTTCCATTTATGTAGGTCTGTGTTGGTTTCTTGCAGTAATGCTTTGTAGTTTTCTTTGTATATGTGTTTTCTATCCATGGTTAGATTTATCCCTAAGTATTTTATCTCTTTAGGGGTTATTATAAATGGTATTGTTTTCCCGATTTCCTTTTCAAAGTTCTCATTGTTGGTGCATAGGAATTCGAGTGATTTTTGTATCTTGATCTTGTATTCTGTTGCTCTGCCAAATCTGTCTATTAGTTTCATTAATTTCCTGTAGAATCTTTGGAATTCCCTGTGTATAGGATCATATCACCTGTGAATAGGGATAGTTTTACCTCTTCCTTTCCAATTTGAATGCCCTTTATTTCTTTTTCTTGCCTTATTGCTCTAGCTAGAACATACAGCACAATGTTAAATAGGAGTGGTGATAAAGGGCATCCCATCTCATTCCTTTTTTTAGGGGGAATGCTTTTGGCCCCTTTGCTTTGAGAATAATGTTGGCTCTTTTTTATTGAGAGTTTTAACAGTTATGTATGTTGGACTTTATCAAATACCTTCTCTGCCTCAATTCAGATGATCATGTGATTCTTTTCGTTTTTTCTGCTTATGTGGTGGGCTACATTGATTGATTTTCTAATGTAAAACTATCCTTGCATATCTGGTATGCATACCACTTGGTCGTGGTGTATTTTTTTTTTTTTTTTTGCTGTGATGCTGAATTCTATTGGCTAGAATTTTGCTGAGAATTTTTGCACCTATATTTATGAGGGAAAACCTGGTGGTGTAGTGGTTAAGTGCTATGGCTGCTAACCAAAAGGTTGGCAGTTCAAATACACCAGGTGCTCCTTGGAAACTCTGTGAGGCTGTTCTACTTTGTCCTATAGGGTCGCTATGAGTCGGAATCAACTCAACGGCAATAGTTTTTTTTTTTTTTTTTGGTTTATATCCATGAGAGATATTAGTCTATAATTTTCTTTCTTTTTTTTTTGTGGTGTCTTTTCCTGGCTTCAGGATTATGCTGGGCTTCTAGAATGAATTCAGGAGTATTCTTTCCTTTCCTATGCTCTGATATAATGTCAGTAGTACTGGCATGAGCTCTTCTCCAAATGTTTGGCGGAAACCTCCAGTGAAGCCATCTGGGCCACAACTATTTTTGGGGGATAGTTTTTATTTATTACCTAGACTATCTCTTCTCTTATTATGAGTCTGTTCAGATATTCTATCCCATTTAGTATTAGTTTAGGTAGGTAGTGTGTTTCTAGAAATTTATCCATTTCTTCCAGGTTCTCAAATTTGTTGGAGTACAATTTTTCATAGTATTCTGCTATGATCCTTTTTATTTTAGTTGGGTCTGTTGTAATGTCCCCCATTTAATTTCTTACTTGAGTTATTTGCTTCTTCTCCTCTTTTTCTTTTGTCACTTTGGCCGTGATTTGTGGATTTTCTTGATCTTTTCAAAGAATCAACCTTTGGGCTTATTGATTCTTTCTATTGCTTTTCTGTTCTCTATTTCATTTATTTCTGCTGTAATCTTTATTATTTCCTTCCTTCTGGTGCCTGTGGGCTACTTTTGCTGCTTTTTGCTATTTGTTCAGTTGAGCTAACATTTTAATTTTGACTTCTTCTTATTTTGATATGTGTATTTATTGCTATAAATTGACTTCTAAGCACTGCCTTTGCTGTGTCCCAAAGGTTTTGGTTTTTATTCTCATTTGACTCTAGGAATTTTTTGACCCTCTCTTTGATTTCTTCTATTACCCAGTGATTTTCAAGCAAGGTATTATTCAGTTTCTATGTATTTGATTTTTTCCTTTGATCTTCCTGTTATCGATCTCTACTTTTATTGCGTTTTAATCAGAGAAGACGTTTTGTATTATCTCAATATTTTGAACTTTATTTTAACTGTTACTTTGTGGCCTAAAATGTGGTCTAGTCTGAAAAATGTTCCATGTGTGTTGGAAAAGACTGTGTAGTTTACTGCTGTTGGGTGGAGTGTTCAATATATGTCTATAAGATCAAGTAGGTTGATTGTGGCCTTTAGATCTTCTGTATCTTTGTTTAATCTATTTCTAGATGTTCTGTCCTTTACTGAGAGTGGCGTGTTGAAGTCTCCTACTATTATTCTTGAACTGCTTATTTCTCTTTTCAGTGCTATTAGAGTTTGTTTTATGTATTCTGGAGCCCTGTCATTGGGTGTATACATATTTATTAATGTTATGTCTTTTTTGTGGATTGTCCCTTTAATCATTATATAATGTCCTTCCCTGTTTTTATGGTTGATTTTGCCTTAAAGTTTATTTTGTCTGAGATTAGTATTGCCACTCCTGCTCTTTTTTGGTTACTCTTTGCTTAATATATATATATTTTTCCATCTTTTGATTTTTAATATATTTATGTCTTTGTGTGTAAGGTGTGCCTCTTGTAGACAACATATTGTTTTTCATCCATTCTGCCACTCTCTGTCTATTTAGGGGTGCATTTAGGCCATTTATGTTCAGTGTAATTATTGATAGGTATGAGATTATTGCTGTCATGTTTGTGCGTGTGCGTGTTTCTTGTGGTGCTTATATTTTCTTTGTTTCTCTTACTTTCCTGTAATGAGTTACTTTTGTTTGTGGACTTTCTTTTCTAACGTTTTATAGATTTTGTGTTGACTGAGTCTTTATGTTTATCTTCCTTTTTATTTTGATGAGTTGGTTTGTTAACTTCCTTTGTAGTTATCTTGAAATTTACCCTTATCTGTCTAATTTGAAACAGCCTTTTATTACTTGATATTGCCTTAACTTCCTCTCCATTTGAAATTTCTATACCTACACTGTTCCCCCCTTTTATTGTTTTGGCATTGTTGTCATTTACAGAATTACATCTATTTCCCTGTTTTAAGTCTTTTAGCCTTGTTTTATTATTGAGAGTTCTCTACCTAGGTTGGTATCTGGCTGATGCTGTCTTATGACCTAGGTTCCAGTTCTCTGATGTTGTTGGTTGTCTAACTGAAGGACCCTCTTTAATATTTTTTGTAAGTTTGGTTTGTTTTTTATGAATTTCCTTATTCTGTTTATTTGGAAATGTTCTAATTTCACCATCATATTTGAGAGAGAGTTTTTCTGGCAATTTTTTTCTTTTAAGGTTTCATATTTGTCATCCCATTGCCTTCTTGTCTCCATAGTCTCGGCTGAGTAATCAGAGTTAGTCTTATTGTTTTGTATTTGTGACTTTTCACTTTTCTTGAGCTGCTCTCGGGATTCTTTCTTTGTCTTGGGTTTTGGCAAGTGTGATTATGATATGTCTTGGTGACTTTCTTTTGGGGTCTTTTCTACATAGAGTTCATTGAGCTTTTTGGAAAGTCAGCTTCTCAACTTTCATATTTGGGGATTTTTCTGCCAGCAAATCTTCAACAATCATCTATGTGTTTCCCATTTTCTCTCTCTGTTGTGGAGGTGCAATCACATGCAAAATTTTCTCTTGATTGTGTCCTACATAATTCTTATGTTTTCTTCATTCTTTTCTCTGACTTTTCCTTAAACAAAGTGGTGTCCATCAATTTGTCTTCAATCTCTCTGATTCTGTCTTCCTTTATTTCAAATTTGTTTCCAAGACCTTCTATTGAGTTGTTCCTTTCTGAAATTTTGTTGTTTATCTTTTCAATTTCTAGTTACTATTTTTTTATGATTTTTAATTATTTATTTTGACTTTTTCTTCTTGTATTATTTTCCTGAATTCTCCTATTGCTTTGTGTTTTCCTTCATTTTGGCTATGTTTTCATCAGTTTTGTTTGTGTTTTCCATGATTTTGTCTTTTTTTTCCTGTGGTTTTGACTGTGTTTTCATTGATGCCTTTCCTCATTCTTGGAAAGTTATAAATATTAGTCTTTTGAATTCCATATCGGGCCATTCCACTGCCTTTTCTTCTACTGGAAGGTCATCTGATTCTTCATTTTGGTCACTCGCTGGAGCCATCTTGTCCTTCTTGTTTATATGTTTTGATGTTTTCTGCTGTCTCAGAGACATTAAAGTACTATTTTCTTTATTTATTAATTTTATGTCCATTTCTTTCATCCTGCTTTTTCATTTTGTTTTATTATGTCAGAGCAGGCAGGCCAGCCTTACTTTGCTGCTTGCTCATCTGTGGCTATTACCACCTTGTCCTTGTGGGCAGGACAGCAGCAGGCAGGACAAACCCACTTTGCTGTACACTGGTTTAGAGTGGACTGTGGGTCTGCCCACAGTGGGTGCTATCTGCCTCCTAATGTTGGTACAGCAGTGTGGGAGCATTTGAAGCTAGTGCCTGATAGGTAGGGGTGTCATATGGGGAGTGGTACGGGCTTGCTTGCCAACTTTCAGCAGCTGATCAAGTGGCAGGAGTGGAGGGGCATTGCAGGCCCGATTCAGCAGCAGACCTGAGCACCTGGGACTCTCTAGCCCCCATGCCTTCATGTGGGGGTTGGCAGGAAGGGGGGTTTCATATGCAGTTAGGTGGGGGAGAAAGAAAAAATAGAGAAAAAAAAAAGCATAGCTGACAGGTGAGGGCAAGGTGGGCCTTGGGGTCAGCTTGAAGGGTGGGGAGGTGGCATGTGGGGCTAGTTATGAGGTAGAAAGAAAGAAAAAGAAAATAGAATAAAATAAATGGTGGTGCATTGTGGGACAGTGGGTGTGGGCAGGGTGGATGTGGGACAGTGGCATGCTACCGTACCGGTGACACTTTATCCATGGCAGCATGGCATGGTCCTGCAGGAAGGTTGGGAGGTGGCCTACAGGGCTAGGTGTGAGGGAGAAAGAAAAATAAGAATGAAAAAAATGGTGGTGTAATGGAGGCCTGTGAGTTGGCACAGGGTGGGCCCAGGGTCCCATGGGAAGGGAGGAGAGGTGGCTTACAGAATTAGGTGGAATGGGGAAAGAAAATAAAGAAAAAAAAAAAGAGGTAAAAATAATGTCAGTGTGGTGGGAGCTGGCAGGTGAGGGCTGGGTCGACACCAGTGCATAAGCAGACCGTTGGCTCTACCAAGGCGACACACAGTGGCCTAGTGGGAAGGGGTGGAGGTGGCATGCAGGGATAGATGGGAGGAAGAAAGAAATGAAAGAAAGGGAAAAGAAGAAAAAATGTATAAAATTTAAAAGATTTTAAAAAGTACATGGTGGGAGCTGGAGGGTGGGGGCTGATCAGGTTTGGGATGGTGGGGGGTCAGTGGCTTTCTAGCTTCAGAAGTACCGTGTGGACCAAAGGGAACATATAGAGGTGGCATATGAGGCTGGTGGGAGGGAGAAGGAAAAGGAAGAAATGGAAAATAAAATAAAATGGCCTGGCGGGAGCCTGTAGGTGGGGACAGGTGGACCTGGGGTGGTGGTGGGCTAGAGACTCTCTAGCTGAGTGCTGTGGAATGGTCTGTTGGGAGTGCGTGGTGTTGGTGTCTGGGGCAGAAGGGTGAGGGATGGGAAAGCGTGTTTCTATAGTTACCAGGTACTCTGTCTCCTGTTGGGAGCTCCATGAAGTTGCTTTTCCATATTCACTGTCTGAGGTCGTTGCTGGCTGTGTTCCAAGATGGCAATGTTGTGCTGTGTTAGTTAGTAGGGGCCTCCTCTGTATCCCTCTTTCTTCTCTATTTTCTGTGAGTTTCTTCTTCTACTCAGTGTTTGATCTAGTTCTTTATCCCTTCATTTGATGCTTCATGTTCCAGGAGTGATGTTTGTATCTCTTTTACTTAGTTTTTTTTTTTTTTTTTTTTGAGTCTTTGCTGAAGAGGGTCAGCAAGGTTAGTCTTTTTACACTGCCATGCTAGCTCCACTCCTGCTTATTTAATTGTTGTCTGCCTGTTCTATCAGTAACTGAGAGAAGTATGTTAAAATCACCAAGTATAGTTTTGGATTTGTTTATTAGCTTTTAGTTCTGCTAAATTTTGTTTTATATAGTTTGAGATTGTGATTAGATACTTATAAGTGGGTCCTCTTTTTGATTTGATACTTTTTTTATTATGGCATTCCCCTTTCTATCTTTGTTAATGCTTCTTTCTTATAATCTATTTATATTAGGATACTCATACCACTTTTTCTTCTAAGTTTTTACCAGATATCTTTTACTTTCCGTCTGTTAGCATCTTTATATTTAGTTGCATCTATTATAAAAACCAAAACCAAACCCACTGCCATCAAATCAATTCTGACTTATACCGACCCTATAGGACAAAGTAGAACTGCCCCATAGGGTTTCCAAGGCTGTAATCTTTAAAAAGCACACTTCCCCATCTTTTACCTGTGGAGAGCTGGTAAGTTCAAACCACTGACTTTTCAGTTAGCAGTGAGCACTTAACCACTGTGCCACCAGGTGAGAAGTAGTATTAAAACAGACTACTGGCTTTATCCAGAAGTTTGGCTGAGAAATGGAGTGGAGAAAAATGGAGGGTGACAGGGAGAGGAACAGAGAGGGAGAGAGAGGAATTAGTAAAGCATAATTTGAAGCTGAGAAAACATTTACAAGATGAGAAACAAAGCAAGTAATGAGAAAGTGGATGATGCCACAAATAGAGAATGTAAAACTGAGGAAGTAGGACATAGCTGAAGAAGCTGGTTTTGATGAAAAGGAGAAATGCCTTAACTTCTCAGAGTGGAGACATGGACATAAATTAAGCAAGAACACTAAGTTACTCTTCTTTTTCTCCTTTCATCCCCAGCCATCTTTCTTTTGCATCATCACCCATATGGCTCATTTCCTCCCCCTCATTCAATTTGCCAGCCTTTAGCTTTGACTTCTGTCACTTGCTCAAAATTCTCTTTTGAAAATCATTAATAATTATCTAGTTGACAAATTTAATCACCAAATGACCACCACTTTGCCATTGAAATGATTTCTTTTTCAGTGGTTACTATAACATTATAAACCATTAAATCTATTTTAACCTCTGTTCTCTCTGACCACTTTTTTTTTTTCCTATTTTCTCTGACTTGCCTTGCACTTTTCCCGTTAAATATAATTGTCTCCTAGCATTCCACTCCAGCCCCATTCTCTCTATAGACCATCCTGTAGTGGCAATCTCACTGACTCTTACTGTTTCTACCATTACCCCATGTAGAGATCTCTCTAGTAAATATCTCCAGCCTTGCCATGCTCTGTACTCTAGTTTTAGCTTTAGTCATCTACACGATGGAGCTACCTGCATGTGTCATGAGCATTTTAACTTTACATATGATCCAAAGTTAACCTTGGATTTCCTCCCTAAGTCGTTTCTTACATTTTTGTCTTAATTTTTATTAAAAATATGAAGAACATTCTTTTAGCACCCAGTCTGAAATTACTGTCATTAAATTATCTCTCTTTTGCCCTTCCAAAGCTGATCAGTTATCAAATCCCATTGAATCTGCTTCTATAAAAGTGCTCACATAAAAACAAAACAAACAAAAAACAAACTCTTTGCCATTGAGTGGATTCCAATTCATAGTGACCCTAAAGTACAGAGTAGAACTGCCTCATAGGGTTTCCAAAGCTGTCAATCTTTACTGACGTAGGCTGCTATATTTTTCTCCCTCGGAGTGGGTGATGGGTTTGAAATGTTGACCTCTTGGTTAGCAACCAAGTGCTTAACCACTGCACCACTAGGACTCCTCTGAACTCCCTCCTTTTCAACCTCATAGCTAATACACTAGTGCATGTCCTAATACTTCCACCTAAATTATTACAAAAACTTCCTAACTAGCCTGGTTTGTCTAACCTTTCCTCCTCTAATCTCTTTCATACATTGTTACCAGGGTGAATCTTCCTAAAAGGTCTCAGTGTTATTCCCATACTCAGAATTTTTCATTCACCCCCTTATTGCCCATGGTATAGAGTCCAAGTTCATCACTGCCTTGCCTTGCTCTAGTTACCTGTGCCCAAAATAAACATAAAAAATAATAAATTATACTATACTTAAATTATAATTTATAAATATAAAAAATAATAATTTACATTAGTATAAATTATTATGCCCAGCATAACTTAGGGCCCTGGTGGTGCAACGGTTAAGAACTTGGCTGCTAACTAAAAGGTCGGCAGTTCAAATCCACCACCTGCTCCTTGGAAACCCTATGGAGCAGTTCTACTCTGTCATATATGGTCACTATGTATAAATTATTTTATTTTACGCCTGTTTTTAAGTCATATTTTCTTTGGAAGTATATACTATTTAATTATAAATATTATATCATCTTTCTAATTTATTTTTTAGGTATAAGTTGAAATGCACATGAATTATTAAATTATTCCTTAGGATTGAAAATTTTAAAACATTTTAAAATCAGTAATTTACACTTAACATTGCACACAGATCCCAGTTTAGACCTCAGTTTAGAGGAATAATGCTCCAATGTTTTAACAACAAAAATAACCCCTCAGTCTCTTTCTTATTCTGCATATTTGGGGAAGACTAAAAGGTGGTCATGTAAATTACGGAAAGTGTTGTAGAGACTGAGGGACATAAGGTATGTTTCCATGTGTGGCGGATTGTCGGTAAGTGTTTCATGACTTTATCCGAACCTACATTCAGATTCCTATCCTTTTCATTGTTCTACAGTCTGATGCAACCTGAAGCACCCAGATTTTTCCCATGTTCCACTTAACGCCCCTGAACAGAGTCAATTTAAGAAAACGACACCACAATAAACAGAAATACATTAATTTGGGCTTTTCTGGACTTCATGACTCCACCATTCACAGCACATTGATACCTAGCAAAAGATATCAATGAAACACGTGTTGAGATCAAAAAATGGCATCAAATATTAGGTTGTTAGGAAAAGAATTGACTAGGAAATGGATTTTCACTCCTGTGTGCTGTAATTTCAGAATAATAAAGAGTACTGTATTTAAAGCAGGGCACATATTAATTTCTGTAACTTAATTGTTGCTGATTAAATACTACCTTTCGATTATGGTTTATATTTTTCTTTACACATATACTATCCAATTTTTGTTATCTTCCCTTAGATCTATATGTATGTATATATTAACTTAGAATGTATATTTAGTTATATATGTTACATATAATTGCATTAATTATATATATAGGAAAAAAATTTCTGTTGAGTCAGTTCCTACTTAGGGCAACCTCATGTGTATGTACAACCTCATGTGTATGTACAACCTCATGTGTAGAACTACACTCCATAGGGTTTTCAATGGCTACAATCTTATGGAGGCTAATCTTATGGAGGTCTTTCTTCTTCAGTGCCAGTGAGTGGATATAAACTGCCAACTTTTCAGTTAGTAGCTGAGCAAAAACTGTTTCCACCACCCAGGGACCTAATTATTTTTTTAATATATGTTAATGCATATTATTTTATTTTCACATATAGAAGTCCCTGGTTGGTGCAAACAGTTAACACATTGGGCTAATAACCAAAGGCTGGAGGATAGAGTTCACCCAGAGGCTTCTCAGAAGAAAGTCTTGGAGATTTACTTCCCCCCTTCAAAATCACATTGAAAACTCTATGGAGCACAGTTCTACTCTGACACACATAAGGTAGCCATGAATCGGAATCTACTGAATGATCTTTATATATATATATACACGTGTGTGTGTGTGTGCGCGTGCACGCACACGCTGAGGGTAGGGTTGTTAAATTGCCTCCTAAGATACTTCCAAAGACATTGGATACATTACTGATTTCTTTTTTATTTGTAAAAGAGAATAATGCATTTCAGATTGTTACGGTTTGTTTCAAATTTGGATTATTTAAAGCCTTCATCATGATAATTGTTTTAATGCATATTAATAGTCTTAAAATATTTTTAATATCGCCCCCTGAAAGGAATCACTATTAATATAAGCAGCTGCTTCTGGCTAGACATGAAAAGAAAAGTAGCTTTGAAAACTTAAAGTTCCAAAATGCTTCTTAAAGCACAGTGTCCCCAAGTCAGCATCTCATCTTATAATTGGATATTATTTTTTCAAAAAGTTGTCATTGTTCATGTAATTTCTATTAGTCAGAGTCTTGCTTTTCTAACCATTAACCTCCTCAGGCAGTACAATTGAACTTGAATGCTCTTCAGGTGATTGGGATGCTATTGAGCTTAATACAGCTACGTTTCTCCAATTCTTTCAAAAAACAATTTTGCAATTTGACTACAACTAGTAGTTTTAATTTATGACTCTAAAGGAATAAAAACATTGGTATTAGAATACTAAAGACAAGGCCTCATTAACATGGATACCAGAAATCTTGTGCAAACTGGTTTTGTTTCCATAACCAATGAAATAGTAACATCAATAGAGGTGTTCTATAAGCACTAAACCAGACATTAAATTAGAAACCTTAGCAGAAATAGACTGCAGCCATGGTATCTTTTTCTTAAGCTGCATTTACCTTTTTTAGTTGAGGCAGCACCAATCTCTTCTTTAGTTCGCTCAGTTTCTGCAAATTCAGATATTAAAGGGATGAAACATGGGTATCGGAGATGCCAGATCAATACCTTAAAGTATTTTAAGTCAGACTAGAACAAAATTGCCCCAAATGTAAAATGTATGCGACACCTGAGAGCAAAGCAAGCAGCAGAGGCAGGCAAGCTATAAAGTGCTTTTCCTTTTTTAAACTAATAAACTTTCTTTAATAACAGTACAGAACTTTTTACCCAAGATACAATTTTATGGTATTATAATTGTATGTGTATGCAAGTAGTGGTCATAAAGGAAGGTGGCTTGTTCCACAAAATACATTGAGATACTAGTTTATTAGTGTATAGCCAAACCTTAAATGATGTTCCAATTGTCAGGATGAGCACTTGAAAGGCCTTTTTTGTCTGTTTAGCTGTAATTATGGGGATGGCAAGATAGTATTTGACCTCAATTAACTCTACATTGTAAAAGATTAGCTATAATATTATAGAAAATTCTTTTTGAAGGTTGCTTCAAGTGTGAGAGAAAGAAAGACTGAAAATAGTATCTTAGTGTTTCTGAATATCTAGAGTAGAAAGTAAGAAAACTGCTGGACCTTAGCACTAAATCATTGAACCTAAAGAGTTTTCCTTTTCTTCAAGTTTGTGGACACCATGAGAATTCCTACCCTGAATTGATACAGTTCCCAAGTGTTTCTGTGTCTTTCAGTATTTTTCCTGCAGTGACTTCAGTTATTTCCACAGGATCTAAACAGTTTCATACCACTAGCTCATTCCTCTTCTGAGTTGTGTTAGGTGCCAATGAACCGGTTCCGACTCATAGTGACCTTATGTACAACAAAAGGAAACAATGGCCGGTCCTGCGCCATCATCATAATCATTATGCTTGAGCACATTGTTACTGCCACTGTGTCGATTGATCTCCTTGAGGGACTTCCTCTTTTTCACTGACCCCCTACTTTACCAAGCATGCTGTCCTTCTCCTGTGACTGATGCCTCCTGATAACATGTCCAAAGTTTGTGAGATACAGTCTCGCCATCCTTGCTTCTAAGGAGCATTCTGGCTGTATTTCTTCCAAGACAGATATGTTCATTATTTTGGCAATCCATGGTATATTCAATATTCTTCTCAAACACCATAATGTAAAGGCATCATTTCTTCTGTGGTCTTCCTTATTCATTGCCCAGCTTTTGCACGTATATGAGGATATTGAAAACACCATGGCTTGGATCAGGGATACTTTAGTCCTTGAAGTGGTATTTTTTTCTTTTTAACACTCCAAAGAAGACTTTTGCACAATATTTGCCAAATGCAATGTGTCTTTTTGATTTCTTGTCTGCTGCTTCCATGGCTGCTTTTTGTTGTTGTTGTTGGGTGCCGTCGAGTCGGTTCCAACTTATAGCAACCTTGCATACAACAGAATGAAACATTTGCAGTGTCCTGTGCCATGCCCGCAATCCTTGTTATGTCTGAACCCATTGTTGCAGCCACTGTGTCAATCTGTCTTGTTGAGGGTCTTCCTCTTTTTCGTTGACCCTGTACTTTACCAAGCATGGTGTCCTGCAGGACTTATCTCTCCTGACAATATGTCCAAAGTATGTAAGATGTAGTCTTGCCATTCGTGCTTCTAAGGAGCATTCTGGTTGTACTTCTTCCAAGACAGATTTGTTCATTCTTTTGGCTGTCCATGGTATATTCAATATTCTTTGCCGGCACCACAGTTCAAAGGCATCAGTTCTTCTGTTTTCCTTATTCATTGTCCGGCTTTTGCACGCATATCATGTGATTGAAAATACCATGGCTTGGGTCAGGTGCGCCTTAGTCTTCAAGGTAACATCTTTGCTTTTCAACGCTTTAAAGAGGTCTTTTGCAGCAGGTTTGCCCAATGGCAATGCATTTTTTTGTGTGTGTGTGCATTGAAGTAAAATGAAGTCCTTGAAAACTTCAATCTTTTCTCTGTTTATCATGATGTTGCTTATTGGTCCAGTTGTGAAGATTTTTGTTTTCTTTATGTTGAGCTCTAATCCATCTGAAGGCTATGGTCTTTAATCTTCACTGGCTAATATTTTCAGAAGTAGACTGCCAGGTCCTTCTTCTTAGCCTGTCTTGGTCTGGAAGCTCAGCTGAAACCTCTCCATCATGGTTGACCCTGATGGCATTTGAATACTGGTGGCATAGCTTCCAGCATCACAGTAACACACAAGCCACCACAGTGAGACAACTGACAGACATGTGTGGGTCTAGTTATTTTATTTAATCCAGTGCTAATGACAATCACAGTTTACCTTTTCCATGGATTTGCTGTAAACTTATCAATCTCACCATGCTTTTTAATTCAATGCCATGGAATTACATTACAGGTGAATTTAGTTTATGCTAATTCAATTATACATCTCACTGTCCCATTTGTATACCATACTACAGAGGTAATTGAAGATATTTTTAAGGATATTTGTAATGACATGCAATTTTCATCTTAGGCATTAACTTTTATAAGTAGTCCACTGTTTATAGCAACCGTAAAGATATTCTTCAGTTGTGTGATTTCATTGCCTAAAAAACACAGTTTTAGTTAGAGAAATGGCTGGTTGCATTGTTAGTCAAGAACTTTAGCAATTTGTGAATTAATTATCTTCAGCAATTTGTGTCGAAGGATAACGTAAATGTAAAGTCCAAATTGCTAACAATATAGGGAGTTGAATATTAAATCTTTTGAAACTTTCATCTTGTGTTGAACGTGATTTGGCAACTTAATTTTCCAGCTAATTTCCTGTAAAAGATGCCGATCTCTTTAAAACCTAATTGTAAAATATTCCCTATAGACAGCAGAATTTACAGATCTTTTTAAATTTCAAATGAATATTTTTATCTATACATTTTTCTAGGACAAAAATGTCCAGACTCAGATAGACTTTCAAATTAAAGTTCTCTAGCAGTGCTGCAAAATTATCAGTTTTGTTTTATATATTTTCTTGATTACGCACTACAGACTAAGTATTGGCATACTAAAGACTCCATAATATAGAGTTCCAATCAGCTTTACATTCAAGTTAAAATTCTCATGGAGATATAAATGGAATTTTGGATTCATGTTGTATCTCTCTAAGTTTCTGTCACTATGTGAACATTTTCAACAGTAATATTTTCTAAAAAAAAATCCCCACCAAACTAGTCAGTAATTTAGTTCCAGTTTTTGTGTCATATATCTGCCAGTGATATAATCTGTCTTAAAAACCAAGCACTGGTTTTTAAAGCATACATTTGTTTTATATAGTATTATCATCATTAATAAAGTTTATGATGCTCTAACTGAAAGAAAAATATCAACATATTACGTTACACATAGAACTGAGATTTGACCACAAATCCAATATGTTGAGAGCTCAGAGAAGCTAAAACGTTTTTTACCCAAAAATCAAATACTTGCTATTACGCCTAAAATAATTTTCATTAATGACAATCTGTCAGGTACTTCATCGAATAGAGAAAAACCAAGAGAGACATTAGTATTTCTCCCTTAGCTTGCTGTCAAAGCTACTATCAGTTCAAACGTGGTGGTATGCTCTGATGATCAGTCAATATTTTAGAGCCAAGGATAGAAACCACAAAAGGAAATTACGGCTTTACAAGAGTGGTAGTTAGTAAAACTGACAGGGGCTTCATTTTCTTAAAGACACAGTGACTTTCACTGGTAGAAAAATTATGTTTCCTAATGGTTTGATCAAGTGATTAAGCATTAGGGAAATTAAGTCTGATGTGTTTAAGAAACTGAAGAGATCACTTATCATTCTGCAAAGTGGGAAACAAAAACACAAACACACAAAAAGGGGTCATGATCTGGACAAATAAGCATTTGCAAATGAAAGCTCTATAGGCAAATTTTAATAATAATGAATTCACAAAGAAGATGAGGATGAGTTATTTTGGATGTCATTCCAGTACAACAGATAAGCGTATTGAGACACATTTGGTAAGCCAGCCTCTAAAATAAGCCTTAGAGTTGTAGACAGCAGAAAACTGAAGTGAGTCAACTGCTAAATTATGCTCTTTTTTTTAATTTAAGTTTTGTTCAACATTACTTGTTTTTCATTTGGAGCTATTAAGGACATAGAAATAATAAGCTCTATATGAATTGAGTCCACTTTTCTCTCCCTAATTTAATTGCATAACAGATTACTTTTATAATCTGGCAAACTAAAGAAAAAAATAGATCTGAGAGGATGAAAATATAACGTTGCCATTTTCTCTGATATTCTCGAAATACACCGTGATTTGTATACTTTTTTTTTTTACATTATTCATACATCTTCTCCCAACACAGAATGCTCATTCACGAGTCATTCGTTTTAAGTTTTTATATGTAGTCCAATAAGTTTTCCTTAAATTCTACTAAATGGTATGAAAAAATAAATTGGTAAATGATCCAGTAGTTTTAATTTTTAAAGGTTCAAATGATTATTGCCATCTTGTTTTATTTTAATCACGCCCTGAATACATAATAAGGTCAAGCAATTTGAATTATTATATTATGTCAGGTTCAGTTTAACTATTTCAATGTTTAGCTATTAAAATCCTTAAAACTGCTTGTCCAGTAGTCAGCCTGTATGTCTCTGTGTTTCTTTGTTTCTGTGATGTACGTTCTATTTTACCTTTCTGGATACATGCCTAAGGAAGAATATGTGTTATGGCCCATTTGTGGCAATATAACCTTGAACAAATAGGCTGTTCTCTGTAGACAACACATTTCTTCCCAAAGGATAAATATCATCACCGTTAATGTGACATGATGAAATGTGCAATTATTTCATCTTGTAAATTATTTGAAAATTTTTCAGATTCAAAAAACTTTAAAATGTGATTATTCTATATGATATTTTTCTTTGTATCCAATAACCATTGTCAACTGCCATTTTGTGTCTGGCATTGTAATAGTCACTCTAGGGCTGAAGGGATAAAAGATATTCTCTCTCTTCTCTACGTTCTGTCTATTTAAAGGTGGAAAAAGAAAAATAACATTAAGCCTAACAGTATTTAAGTTATTATATATAAAATAAAGAGAATCACACTTTGGAAACTCATTGGCGAGACATCTGAATGAACTGGAATTGTCTGAGGAAGTTTTAGAAGCTGGGAAGAATAAGGGACTTGAGCTATGTATTTACATAAGCTGTAGGAGCTCTGTGGCCCATTAGTTAAGAACTTAGCTGTTAATTAAAAGATCAGCAACTGGAATCCACCAGCCACTCCTTGGGACCTCTATGGGGCAGTTATACTCTTTCCTATAGGGTCGCTATGATTTGGAATAGACTCCACGGCAACTGGGTTGGTTTTTTTTTAGTATAGGGTCTATAGGAGTCGCAAAAGACCGGCAGTGGGTTTTATACTATATATTTACATAAGACTGGGTGAGTGCTATTTCCATGTAAACTCAATAAAATAGAAAGAAAGGCTAAATGGACGTTATACGTGGTTATGGCCACTTCCACGCACAGACAAAAAAAAAAATACAAAAAGCCCCTAGTAAAGCCTGCGGAATAGGAGTTCGCCAGGAAAAAGCTAAAATTTCATTTCTTTTCTTTTGAAATGAAATATTGGACAGGTTATATATTAGAAACTTAAAAAAAAAAAAGATCTGGTATCTATACTAACTGCATTTTTCAGATTTGTTTGTCCGATTCTCAATTCAATTTTTTCCTCACTAGAATGTAAATATACTGAGGGCAAATTCTACACCTACTCTCGTGGCGGTGCCTCACAGTACTCCAAAAACGTGATTGAGTAACCTTATGGCTAGGGAGAGACTACTGGCTGGATCTAAACATCCCACCTTCTAAAAGCAAAGCAATACAAGGTGGGTCGACAGAAAGCTTTTTGTTCTTGTTTTTTTTTTTTAACACTAACATGTAAAACAGTGCTTCTCAAACACTGCACAAAGGAATCCACACAGAAATCTTGTAAAACTGCAGATTCTGATTCAGTAGGTCTGGTGGGGAGCCTGAGATTCGCATTTCCAGCAACTTTTCAGGTGACACTGATATTGCTCATTCATAGTTTCCACACTTAGAGTAGCGAGAGTGTTATATATTATCTGACTTCCATTTTCTAAAATTCCCTTGATGCTAATTCTATGTCAAGAACTGGAAAAGAAGTTACGAGATAGAAGAATTTCTTGCCATTCACTGTCACTGTCCTTACCACCTATCTGATGCTACAGCATTCATCAACACTGGACATCAGGTAGAAAGAGCCCAGAAACACCAGTCTTACTCACCTGAATGTTCCTTCTTTGGTGACTTTGCTGTACACAAACAAGGAAAGAAAATAATTCAATATTCAATGCCATCCAAGTGCAATTCAACATTCTATTGCAAATTAAATACTATTGTGAAATTAAGATGAGATCATTTTAATTTAAAATATTACCTGGTTCCAAGTGTTTTTCTTTCTTTTCCTGTTCTGAAACATATTATTATTGTTATGATTATTATTGCTGTTGTTTTACCCATTGTAATTTAATTTGTCACAATTTAATTTGTTTAACATAAAGGAACATGCGTGTGCTAGTGCTGGATTTCAACAAACAACAGTAACTGCCATGCAGTGACTAATATATCTAAAGTAATCTAAAGTAATACATGTGAAAGCTGGACAGTGAATAAGGAAGACCAAAGAAGAATTGACCCCTTTGAATTGCGGTGTTGGTGAAAAATATTGAATATACCATGGACGCCAAAAGAACGAACAAATCTGTCTTGTAAGAAGTACAGCCAGAATACTCCTTAGAAGCAAGGATGGTGAGACTATGTCTTATATACATTGGACATGTCAGAAGGGATCAGTCCCTGGAGAAGGACATCATGGTTGGCAGAGTACAGGGTCAGCGGAAAAGAGGAAGATGCTCAACGAGGTGGATTGACACAGTGGCTGCAACAATGAGCTCAAGCAAAGCAATCATTGTAAGGATGGCGCAGGACCGGGCAGTGTTTCGTTCTGTTATGCATAGGGTTGTTATGAGTTGGAACTGACTCGATGGCACCTAACAACAACAACAAAGTAATTCTGTTCTTCCATTTCCCCTGGGAATTTCCTTACAGAACAGCATCAAAATATTCCAAATATTAAAACGCTACCACTAAAGGAATTCAAATTGTTCATGAATAATAAACTGAAAAAATAAAATAGAGCCCATTACGGATGAAAAAAATTAAATTAAAAAAAATCAAATTTTTGATGGATAAAAAATTAAATTTGCTATCATATTAGGTTAATAGAAAATAAATTTGGGATGAAAAATAAAATCAATGCATAATTATTGCAGTTGTTTTAAAATAATTTTCAGAATGATGAAAATGGACGCGTTTCATGTGATGAAATTTTCTTACACTGAAGAATACTTATTTAAGTAAAACCAAGACTGTGCTGAGGCAGATTTAACTAATATAAACTAAGAATTTTCAGGGGAATGCAAAACACACCTCCCTTGTTTTTTAGGACAAATGTTCCTTATGGTGGAGCCCTGGTGATGCGGTGGTTAAGGCAGTGGGTTTTAGGTTGGGTTCTTTATGAGGTTCTTTTTAGATAGTGTTTCATTTTAAGATATTTAAGACTTTTGTGAATATTGTATGAAACAAAGCATTATTCTGGCCACAGATTAAGCAGACATTTATAATTAGCATTAATTTTATATGAATTGCTATAATCTACATCCTTATTCTAAATTTTTTTTTCACATCCTTATTCTTATTTATTTTGCCTTGACATGCTTGTCAAATTAATATAAAAGGAGATTTTCAAGACAGACACATTATTATCTGATTTTTATAAAAAATTAATGGAGAGATTTCTTAAAGTTTCCTGTAATAATTAGATTTTAATTAGGCAATATCTATGCTGAAAATTGTAAGGACTATATTTTAGATACAAAAAGTGTCATAAAATCTTATCATCTCTCAGAAGTTTGGTTTTGTGTATTAGGCTTGTAGTTAAGCAGTACAAGAAGCAACCTACCGACACCCAAACTATCTCACAGGCAGTAAAACAAATAAAGCAAATAATCTGTCCAAGTGTTACAGGTCAAAAGGAAGAAGCTGAAGGGAATCTTAGCTAAAACTAAACACACTGAGAACATTACTAAAAGTTGTCTGAAAAGCATGGAACGATTAAACATATTGCTTTTTTTTGTTGTTGAACTGAAATAACAATTACAAAAATATTCCTAAGAAATCTTTAAAGTGATGAACAGACAGATAAAAATACTGAAAGTGGATTTGGGTCTGCAGCAAAATGGAATGTGAGCTATGTCTGAGATTTCAAAGTTAAAAATATGGGCCTTCTACTTTGGTCAGAAAGCGATCATATAAACAAAACAAAACCAAAAACCTGTGCTAATTTAGAACAATATGCAAAACAAGTGTTTATTATGTGGGATATTATATGGGATAGTTCAGGATGTAATTATTGAATTATCCTTTTCAAATATGAACTAATTTGCCTTTTAACTTTATAAAAGCAAACAAACAAACCCAACTCATTGCTGTCCAGTCAATTCAGACACATAGTGACCCTACAGGACAGGATAGAACTGCCCCATAGGGTTTCCAAGGAGTGGCTGGTGGATTTGAACTGCGAACCTTTTGGTTAGCAGCTGTAGCTTGCCATAGCCCTTAATTACTGCATCACCAGGGCTCTGTAGGAACTGCTATATCATGCTCACAACTTAATTTTTTTCTTTACTCTTTATTTTAAAATAATTATAGATCCACAGGTACTTGCAAAAAAGTAATTCCAATGAAGGAAGCAGTTGGGTTGTAGATAAATGTCTGGGAAAGCACATTTATTTATTAAATATATCAATGCCCTGAAGATTACCAAGGAGTGCAGTGCATATACAGGAACTTTTAAATCATATAGACAGCAATAAAATGAGGTCCTTAAGGTTATATATATTATTTAGTACTGTTTTTTAAGTCATTAGTTGGCCTCCATTTTCCTGCTGGTGCAGTGGTTTATAGGGTGGGTTCTGTTTCCATGTGCCAGTGCTCATCAGTCTCTGTGCCCACACATAAATCTAGGAGTGAGTGAGTACACACTTGTCTATAGATAGATTGCTCCCGCTGGCAGAGTTGTAGTATAACTTCATGATTCTCTCCACAGGACGTTTTAGAGCATTTTTATGACAAAGAATGTCTCAGTGTCCTAGTCTTTTGCAGGGCAAAATAAATATTAAAAAATGATGCATATTTTAAAACATTTTTTAATATCACAAGGATCTGAAAAAGCTTTATATTCATGAAAATGTGCCGATTTTTAATGGCTGATTGAGTAAGGTTAAATTGTTTTTGTTTTCGTTTGTTAAATATATCCTATTTTCTTCTGGGGAGAGTATACATGTGCAGAAGATATCACCTCAGGACTTTACTGAATCGTTACTAAACAGCTTTACTATCGTGTGTTAAAGCAACAGTAAATGATGCCTAAAATTATGTGTCCCAAGCAATGCTTCTGCACAGAACTCATAGTGCCTCTGGGGGGAAATCAAGTACTATGGACAAAATGTCATCTGTTTGTGGATATGCAAAATATTTGTGCATTACAAGAAGAAATATGGGGGAAAGAAGTTGCATAACTAGCCTGGAAGAGAACATTTTTTTTTTTTTTTTTTTTGTCCTTTCTAAAGACTAACAACTAACCAGATTATAGAAACTAATTTATATAAAAATAAGACAGTTTTGGTTAAGGGAATGTGATTGTGTTTTTTATTGTGATTATGAGACTGTGGATAGTATTATCAGACAACTGCATGAAGTTGAACAAAGGAATCGAAGAATGATTGCCATGCTTTTCAGTCCAGAGACCATATTCATTCATTCTGGCCCTTCAGGTTTATTCTTTCATTCTAACAACAAACAGCAAATAGAATTCACATGCAAAAATTGTAGAGAAGGAAGATTCAAAACTACAAATCTAAAATATACCAGCAGTTCAATAATAGTAGAAATGAGAGGAAAAAATATGCACAAGTATATTTTCATGTATTTCCTTACTTTTTCCTTTGGGTTGTTCTGTTGAAAGAAATATAAACAGAAAAAGAGTGTCCTAAAAACTTGAAAGATAAACTTTACCTCCTACCATATTCCTTAGGACTATAATTTTTTCCAACGCCCTCATCTCTCCCCCCTGAAATTTTACAGAGCGTATGGCTCTCAGATATTGTTGGTTGTTTTAGAAGTTTCCATAATTTAGTTAAAAAAAAAAACTTTTCTTGACAATGAATTACCTTAAGATTATATTGCTTAAGAGAAGAATCAAATTATCTTTAGTTTAATACTGTCATAAGAAATATTTGGCAGTAATAAAAAACAAACAGCAAACAAAGCCAAATGCTGTGGTCCTTTTAAATCTATGTATAAATACATGTGAACAAGTACAGAAGGCACAGATATACTCCCTAAATGAGTTATGATTCTTTTCAAGATTTACAGGGATGATTTAGTTCCTAATTGATGCTGGTGTTTCCAAAATTAATTGAATTTATGTTTTTCAGTAGAAGAAATGCTTGATGTTGAACATTGCACATTAGCTTGTTAAGCAAATATTTCTTTGAAAACAATTACTGCCAAATACTTCTCATATGGCATTCAGTTAGAGGGGCTTATGCCTCTGTCCTTCGCTCTGCTATCCCATATACAGTTTTTTCATATGTGTTTATTCTTTAAGAAAGAATGCTATTTGGGGCTTCATCAAATATAAGAAAGAAAAAGGAACATTTCCAATACCTTCTGCAGGTGTCTTTGTTTTCTTGGAATCTGAAAAACATGAAGATAAATTATTTATGAAACAGATATGATAAAACAGTAACTTATTAGCTTACAACAAAATGCCCATAAATACTAAAATAATTTTCCACCAAATGGATTGAATGCATGATATATTTCTAGAATACAGAGTCGAAAGAGAAATTATTCTGTTTTTGAGAGGGTGAGTAATTGAGCAAGTTACGAGATAAGAAACTTTTTCAAGTATTAAATACAGAAATAATATGAAAGGCAATATCAACATATAATTTGCCTAGAGGTTACATTGTGATTATAGACGGTAGTGATCTTTTAGAAGAAAGTCAAGCTGAACAAATGTATGGTCTATTTCGGTAAGGGTGGGCTAGAGCCTGTGAATTTAGACTGCAGCTTCTTCATCTGTTCATTCTTAAGTCATTCAGGTGTGCTGAATTGCCCTTCCTTTGAATAATCAATACATTTCCTATTGTCATTGTTGCAATCATGGAGTCGATTCTGACACATGGTGACATTAAATTGTTCCTATTATAATGGAAAAGAAACAGGTCGATGTTGGTTCATAGGTTACTGATAAACACATCATTGTGTTTAATAACTACTATGTAGTACATAGTTTGCTATGTAGAGCCCTGGTGGCACAGTAGTTAAGAGCGTGTCTGCTAACTAAAATGTCGGCAGTTCAAATCCATCAATGGCTCCTTGAGAACTCTATGAAGCAGTTCTACTCCGTCCTATATGTCGTGCTATGAGTCAGAATTGATGAGATGGCAACTTTTTTTTTTTTTAATATAGAATTGTGTATTCGGGGCACCTGTGGCTTATTGGTTAAGAGTCTGGCTGCTAACCAAAAAGGTTGGCAGTTGGAATCCCCCAGCGGCTCCTTTGAAATCCCATGGGGGCAGTTTTACTCTGTCTTACAGGGCCTCTATGAGTTGGAATGGATTCACTGCAATGTTTTTTCTTATTATTACTTTGTATCCAGTAGTCAACAGGCATCTTTATTTTATCTTTAGTCTTTTGGGAGTTTAGACTGTATACAAGAAATTTATTATTCTCCACTATATAGGCCACAAAACTGTCTATTCTTACATAATGAAAATAAAAAGAAGAGACTTTGACCTCATTAATATTAGGATGGAGGCACCTTAAAGTAAATGTTTGCTTAGAGCATTTTATTTCTTATCTTCTGTGTTCTTTTACTTCTTCTGTAAATTAATTTTGAAATTTTTCTGTTATTATGAAATTGGTATTGTAATACAGAACTATAAATGGATACCTACAAAAGATAAACTGTTTTCTGGCTCACAATTATCCAGCTTAGAACCTAGAATAGTAGGCATTTACTAATAATTTGCAGGTTAATGGATTGTATGCCTTATAGTGATGCAATGGTACCTTATCATTGCTTCCACAATGAAGTGATGGCTCTAAAAAGCATAAGGATGACAGTGTGTAGGAGTTTATTACACATAAGGCAATTAGATGATCAACTAAATGTTTGTATAAAGAAATGATAAACTCTCTCTCTCTCTTTCCAGTAAGATTGTGGTGAAAGTGACAACCTACTTCCATAGAAGTGTAAGCTGAAAATACACTTTAGGAAAGCAACTTGAAAAATATCTATGAAGTCATAAAAAATAAACATGCTCTTTGATCTAGTAATTTCACTTCTAGAAATCTTAAAAGAAAAAATGTGAAATTATGATAAATACATATGTAGAAAGATCATCTTTTTATGGCATTGTCTCTGAAAATAGAGAAAATGTTAAAGAATACATGGCATATCTACATAACAGAAAATATGCAGCCATTAAAATGATGTTTTTGCAAATTATGCCACAATCTGAGAAATTTTAAGTATATAACATGAATTGAAGGGAAATCTGGTGGAGTAGTGGTTAAGTGCTATGGCTGCTAACCCAAAGGTTGGCAGTTCAAATCTACCAGGTGCTCCTTGGAAACTCTATGGGGCAGTTCTACTCTATCCTATAGGGTCACTATGAGTCGGAATCAACTCAATGGCAGTGGGTTAGGTTAGGTAATATGAATTGAATAGAGAAAAACAAAAAATATAAGCATAGCATAATTAAAGTGACTTTTTTGTGCACTTGTGAGTACATATATGAAGCAAGACTATGTGAGTATATAGATGAAGAAAGACTAGAAGGCAGTATGCCAGCATACTAATAATAGCTGTGTAAAGATTATGCAGTTAGGTGAGATTTCATTTTTCCTCTTTCCAGAATTTTCTAATTTTTCCTTAACATGGATATGCTTCATGTAAGGGGGGGGCGGTGATGGTGGTGGTGGAAAACCTTGATTTTAAAAATGAAAAGTCAGTGGAACAAAATATGTATTTATATTGTAAACAGTTGTTAAACACTATTGTGTTCTCCATGGTACAGTAAAAAGCATTTTAAACCAGATTTTTATCAATTAGTTTGACTCTGGTACACTGGAATAAGACATCTGCCTTCCCAAGTGGTCATGTGATCCTCAATGTATTGAGCCTAGAATACAGCCAACATGGAAAGTACAAGAAAATTATGGAGAACATATGGCCATCCAGGAATATATTTGAGAATGAAGCTCAAATAGGATGGTGGATGTGGCAGAGTAGAACAAAATAATTTCCAACCTATTATTCTACTAACCAAATGTTGGCCTGGGGCAGGCATGGAAAGCTAAATACCACATGTATATCTGTGGGTGTCTATTGTTTTTAATCCATTTACCTTCTCCCTAGTAAGAAGATTAATAAAACATTGTATCAAATATTATTTGTGCTGAAATGAAGGAATGAAAGAAACTATATATGAAATCCAGGGTCAAGTAAATGACAGAATATCAAGATAAGTAAAGAGTATTATAAAGCACATAGGGAATCGAATACTGTTTCCTCCAAAAAAAGATATGTCTGTCCAGAGCCTCAAAATGTGACCTTATTTGGAGTAAGGGTTTTTGCAGATGTAATTAAGATAGGGATCTTGAACCTAATTAAAAAACTGGCAAAGGATATGAACAGGTACTTCACTAAAGAAGACATTCAGGTAGCTAACAGGTACATGAGGAAATGCTCAAGATCATTAGCCATTACAGAAATGCAAATCAAAACTACAATGAGATTCCATCTCACTCCAACAATGCTCGCATTAATCCAAAAAACACAAAATAGTAAATGTTGGAGAGCTTGTTGAGAGACTGGAACGCTTATGCAATGCTGGTGGGAATGTAAAATGGTACAACCACTTTGGAAATCAATTTGGCACTTCCTTAAAAAGCTAGAAATAGAACTACCATAAATACGATCCAGAAATCCCACTCCTCGGAATATATCCTAGAGAAATAAGAGCCTTTATATAAATAGATATATGCATACTCATGTTCACTGCAGCATTGTTTACAATAACAAAAAGATGTAAGCAACCAAGGTGCCCATCAACAGATGAGTGGGTAAATAAATTAGGGTATATTTGAGCAATGGAATACTATTCATCGATAAAGAACAATGAAGAATCTGTGAAACATTTCATGACATGGAGGAATCTGAAAGGCAATATGCTGAGTGAAATTAGTCAGTTGCAAAAGGACAAATATTGTATGAGACCACTATTATAAGAACTTGAAAAATAGTTTAAACAGAGAAGAAAATATTGTTTGATGGTTATGAGAGCGGGGAGCAAGTGAGGGAGGGAGATGGGTTTTCACTAATTAGGTAGTAGATAAGAACTATTTTAGGTGAAGAGAAAGACAACACACAATACAGGAGAGGTCAGCATAACCAGCAAAGAAGTTTCCTGAATAAACTGAATGCTTCAAAGGCCAGCGTAGCAGGGGTAGGGGTTTGGGGACCATAGTATCAGGGGACATCTAAGTCAATTGGCATAATAAAATCTATTAAGAAAACATTCTGCATACCACTATGGAGGGTGGCATCTGGGGTCTTGAACACTAGCAAGGGGACATCTGAATGCGTTAATTGGTCTCAATCTACCTGGAGCAAAGGAGAATGAAGAACACTAAAGACACAAGGTAATGATGAGCCCAAGAGACAGAAAGGGCCACATAAACCAGATACTACATCAGCCTGAGGCTGGAAGAATTAGATGGTGCCCTACTACAACCGATGACTTCCTAACAGGGAACACAACAGAGAACCCCTGAGGGAGCAGGAAAGCAGTGGGATGCAGACCCCAAATTCTTGTAAAAAGACCAGACTTAATGGTCTGGCTGAGACTAGAAGGACCCCAGAGGTCATGGTCCCCAGACCTTCTGTTAGCCCAAGACAGGAACCATTCCCAAAACCAACTCTTCAGATAGGGATTGGACTGGACTATGGGATAGAAAATGATACTGGTGAAGAGTGAGCTCCTTGGAACAAGTCAACACATGAGACTATGTGGGCAGCTCCTGTCTGGAGAAGAGATGAGAGGGCAGAGGGGGTTAGAAGCTGGCCGAATAGACAAGAAAATAGATAATGGAGGGAAGGAGGGTGCTGTCTCATTAAAGGGAGAGCAACTAGGGGTATACAGCAAGGTGTATACAAGTTTCTGTACGAGAGACTGACTTGATTTGTAAGCTTTCACTTAAAGAACAATAAAAACATTTTTTAAAAAGATAAAGATCTTGAGATGAGATCATTCTGAATTAGAGTAGGCCCTAAATCCTATGACAAGTGTCCTTATCAGAGACAGCAAATGAGAAGACATATAAACACACAGACAGGAAGTCCATGTGAAGACAGAGGTAGAAATTGGAGGCAAGGAATACCAAAAATTGCTGGCATTCTCCAAAAGCAAAGAGAGACATGGAACGGATTCTCCTTCAAAGCATCCCAAAGTAACCAACCCTGTTGACACCTTGATTTTGAATTAGCTTCCAGAATTGAGACAAAAATTTATGTCCTTTTAAGACATCAAATTTGTGGTAATTTGTTATGGTAGCCCTAGGAAACTTATGCAAAGTAAAAATGTAAAAAATAACAAGACATGCTCCAACAAAATAGGTATTAAAAAGGTCAATATATTTGTTTTAAGGACTAAAACTAGGAGCTATCCTGAAACTTACTTAAAATGTTATCATAAAATCTTGTCTTTTGGTTGGGAGTCATCAGAGCACAGAATTATACAAGTGAAGTATCTGAGCAATCAAAAAATGTAATGCTTGGTGTCCTAGTCATCCAGAGCTGCTGTAACAGAAGTACCACAAGTGGATGTCTTCAACAAACAGAAGTTTATTCACTCACAGTCTTAGTAGGCTAGAAGTCTAAATTCAGGGTGTCAGCTCCAGGGGAAAGCTTTCTCTGTCATCTCTCGAGGAAGGTTCTTGTCGTCAATTTTGCCCTGGACTAGGAACTTCTCTGCACAGAAATCCCCGGTTCAAAGAACGCACTCTGCTCCTGGCACTGCTTTCTTGGTGGTATGAAGCCCCCAACCCCCCCACCCCGGCTCCGTCTCTCTGCTTACTTCTCTTTTTTAGATCTCAGAAGAGATTGGCTTAAGACACTATCTAACCTTGTAGCTCTCATCAATATAACTCCTGCTAATTTATCTCATTAACATCACAGTGATAGGATTTACAATACATAGGAAAATCACAAAGAGGACAACCATGCAATCATGGCCTAACCTAAGTGGACACACATTTTTGGGGGACACAATTCAATCTATGACACTTGAAATTAAAAGGCCACATACAGTCCATGAAGAACCATTAGAATTAATCATTAATACTCGTACTATTAAAGTTAATTATGCCCTCTCAGTACTCTTTGCTGACATGGTTTAATTTTTTTTTTTTTAATAAAGTCTTTCTTGGTGAATATAATCTCCAATTACCATCTGCTCAGTAAACCGAACAATATCTTATTAAGAACATTGAGGCCCACAGCAGCTGTGATTTAAAAGCAGTGATGTGTTTGCAATCTGTTCAACCTGTCATTCACTTATCTTTAGCAATGTATGAGGTATGGTCTATTATGTTCATAACTGATGACAGAGGAAAATAAAATACCAGTTTTATAAAGGGGAAAAGTTAACTGTTTTGTAATCTACTAACTCACTTAAGAAAGTACCCCATCTCTTTTGTGGAACCTGTGTGATTGACACCTTCAGTCAATTATAATACCAGACTTTTGCTTTGTTTCTTGGTATGATTACTGTTCAGAGTGCTACAAAGGAACCCTAGAACTTGAGACTAATTCTCACATGCATTCAATTCTACTTTTTCTAGTTATGTTGTTGTTGTTCTGACTCATGGTGATGCCATGAATGGCAGTATTGGACCATTGTGATCCATAGAGTTTTCACCAGCTGATTTTCAAAAGTAAATCACTGGCCTTTCTTCCTTCTCTAGTTATAGTCAACAATTATTCTCATCTGGCTGTTTCTCAAAGAAATTCTATTCTTCAAAAGATAAATTGATCTGGAAAGTCTCTCCAGTCCCCAGGAATTCATTAATAAAGCCCAGCATCAGCTGGTGCAATCCATGTAGTAGCTAGAGATTATATACACCTAAAATGAAATAGTCAATAATGGCTATTACTTCCCCAGACCTAATAAGGTCTTTGGAATATTACTCTCAATAATGACAAAATCCTTCTTTGCTTGGGATACAGCAAAAAGTGGTTCTATTAATATTTCTTGTGGTTATTATATTTATCTTAAGAATCCTAGATATTACTGACTCATTCACTCAATAAATAATTACTGAGCAATGTACAAACTAAGCTAATGGAGAGAAAAGTGAATTGGACATGACTCCTTTTGCCAAAACTGTTAATAAAGTCAGGGGAGAAAGGAAATAAATGTGGATAACATAAAGCACAAGGTGGCGCAGCATAAGTGATAGCAGGGAAGTACAGATAAATTCTGATGGGAGATTGGAAATGAGAGGGAAAGTCTTTTTAGTTAGGAGGATCAGGTACACTTCTTAGAAGATGGAGAATTTATCCTGGGCTCTGGGAAAAAAAAAAGTTTAATACTCATAGAAAGAAAAGGAAAGAGTAACCTCTGTTGAGATAACAACAGTAACATAGACAAGACGGCATACGGCATTAATCAAATAGGGAGTGGCTTAATATAAATGAAATATGTGGTAGATAAAGGAAGAAAGTGGGTTGGTAGTATAGGGTAATGGCTCTACCATGGCCCCCTGACGACCTTGAACACATCCACATAGGCCACACAGGCAAAGGTTTGAGCTGCAGGAAATTGGAGCCTTAGCGGGATGCATCATGCTCCTAGAATATGAGAGGACTTGCTGTGAGGCTACCCCACTCTGCTCATCTCCTGTGGGAGGCTGTCATCAGACAGTTTTTCATGGCCTCTTGGGTTCTGATAAGGTATGAGGCTTCCTGCCTACTGTCCCTGGGAATAGAGCTTCGGACCATAAAACTGCTTAGCCGCAGACTAGAATCAGCTTCTCAGCAATGGGTTATCCCATCATTTGTGTTGCATTGGGATTTGGCCTCTTCGTTTTGATGTCACCCTTTTTGGTGTGTGGAAAAAAAGACACCCATTGTGCTAGAGAGCTAGCACCTTTAGCTACTTCTGCTATGTAAAAATTAAATTGTCTAAATGTTTAAAAAAGTATCTTTACTGGTCTAATTTGTCAGACCACAGCCTTGACCTTTCCTTGTTGGATGCTCAACAAAAGGTCAAGAAAGAGAAGTCAGAAACAGAATGTGGAGTCTTGACTTGGAAGTTAAGAAATTGTAGAATGTGGATTACATTCTGTGGAGTCAATGAAAATTTTAAATGGGCAATGACAAGAAAAGTTTTATGAAACCAATTAACTGTTTTGGGAAAAGAAATGATTATAGTCAGGATAATTATTTAGGTCAGAGGTTCTCACACTTTTTTTGTCTTAGGACCCCTCTAAGTTCTTAAAAATTATTGAGGATCCTAAACATGTTTTATTTATGTGGTCCTATCTATGTTGACGGAAGCCCTGGTGGCGTAGTGGTTAAGTGCTACGGGTCGGCAGTTCAAGTCTGCCAGGCGCTCCTTGGAAACTCTATGGGGCAGTTCTACTCTGTCCTATAGGGTCGCTGTGAGTCGGAATCGACTCCAAGGCACTGGGTTTTTTTGTTTTTTTTTAATCTATGTTGACAATCTAAAAAATTAAAACTGGGAAAATTTTCAAATATGTATTTATTTATTCACTAAAAAACAATATGCTATATATTCTGCACATAATGATTTTTTATTAAAACATATTTTCCAAAACAAAAATAAAACACTGAGATCAGTGACTTTGTTTTACACTTTTGTGACTCTCATTGACATTTGGCTTAATTAGAAGACAGTTGGATTTGCACATATGCTTAGGGATACAATCTGTTGTGATATCACACATCATACAACCTCTGGAAAAATCTAGTGCTCGTTCATGAGAGAACAAGAGTAAGAAAATGTAAATAGTTACTTCATATTACTATGAAGGTGGTTTTGATTTTCTGGGTCACCAAAAGGGTCTCAGAAACATCCAAGCGTCCCTTGACAGCATTTTGAGAACACCTGATTTGGGAGATGATTGCAATTGGTCACACAGAAGTTCATAAGGCCAATGTGAGATCATTCACAGCAATGTGAGTTCACAGACAGAAGGCAGGGAGCTGTGAATGAAGATTTGTTTTCCCGATTATTTTGAAAGGATTAAGAGAAAGAGAGCTCAGTCAAATTACAAATTCCGAAGGAACAAAAGGCAGGAAAAAGAGAGGTTGAAGTTATGCCAGAGTTTCAGTCTTGGTTCCTTGAAGGATAGAGAGGCAATCACATGAGAGAAAATAAGACATTTTACAGAGAAAAATATAATATGGCTGGGACTTTGGAATTTGGTAGGGAACAAAAGGTCTGTAGGTGGAGAGAGTATCATACAGGGGAAGTGTCAACATAAAGAGGCTTGTCAAAGAAGAACGTCGGTTGAACTGTTTATTCAAGGATGTTACTCAATTCAGGCTAGAATTACTCTGATGAAAGTTCCTAAGAACAGCAAGATTGATTGGAAAAATCAATGGAGCCTTGAGTCTTCTTTGCTCATATCTCTGGAAGAGATGAACTAGGATATGCTGGGATAAGATCTTAATATAAACAGTAAATTTTCAGAGTTCACTAATGCAAGAAGCTCTTTTCACCCTGACACAAACGATAATAAGGAAGACTCATACAAACTTTTGTTTCAGTATTTTAAAATTCACCAACAAAAGCACCTCTCAAGGGCATTCTAATGAAACAAAAAATCCTGGTGATTCTTTATCTCTAGTAAAGTTATCAACCTTTAGTATCTTTGAACTATATCCCAAAACTGTGGCTATGAATAGAAATATACTTTGTGTAAAATATAATGTTGAAAATCCAAACTGTGTGCCTCTTGGTGATTTATCATAAACCTTTGCTTCTGCTCCTATGAAAAGGATTCTTTGATATTTATTGAGATTATATAAAATAAGAAGCAAGACCTGGAAAGCTTATGTCTATATACCTGTCTGCCCTCCTTGCCAGGAGATACGGAAATAAAAATAGGAACTCATAAAACATAAAGTCAAATGATTGGCACAAATTACATCAATCATGTTGTTGGTAAATGCTATATTATATATATTTTTACAGCAATAAAATATATACCTGGATGGATGGATGGATGGATGGATGGATGGATGGATGGATGGATGGATGGATGGATGGGTGGGTGGGTGGGAGGTAGAAAAATGGACAGATGGATGGATGGACAGAATGACGGCTGGGTTGGTGGATGCGAGGATGGATGGATAGAGGGAGGGAGGGAGAGAGGGAGGGAGGGAGAGAGGGCAGGGTAGAGAAAGAGAAAGAAGGTATTCAAATGGCTGCCTAGAAAGTAAGCTGGGTATCAATCTATTGCTACTTTAAAGTTGGGAACAATGAAGATTATTCTAGGTGGTTATTTTTTCATAATCTTAGCAATTAAAAAAATTGCCAAATGATAAAAATAAAATCTATGAAACTGCTGTGAAATATAATATTCAATAATAATAGCCAGAGGTTTACATTTAACAGTTTATCACAGACACTGAGCCACTTGAACTTCTGTAGACAAATCTCTGCTCAAGCTATTTCAAGTGTTGCATATTGATCCCTGCTGATAACATGTCCAAAGTGTGTGAGATGTAGTCTCACCACCCTTGCTTCTAAGGAGCATTCTGGTTATACTTCTTTCAAGGCAGATTTCTTAGAACCAATAACAGCCAACCAAAATATTCTCTCTCTCATGTCTGTTGACTCTTAGTTTTCTCTTTAACAAAAGCAGAATATAACTCACAAGCTATTGTAATTATATGAAATTCTAATAGTAAATACAAAACACTAGTTTTCTTAATTTTTATCAGATATGAACTCTAATCCAAATATAAGTGCCATTTTCAAAGTTAGAAGTGACTTCTTATAGCCACATGCTATCTTTATTGAGAAAATAAGCCTAGATTCATAAACAGAAGAAGCATCTGCCCAATTGTTGTCAGATTGTACATTCAAAAGTGTTTGTGTGTGTGTGTGTGTGTGTGTGTGTGACACTATCATCAGAGTACTTCAAAACATTTGTGGTCTTAGGGAAGGATAATGAATTTAGAAACAACAACAACAACAAATTCCTCTGAACAGTAGCATAGGGAATATATTGCTCCATATCAGGACATCCTGGCAAAAGGAGGTGGTGTGCAGGGGATGAACGTTAATTTATTTATGGCTTCATGGGACAAAGTAACATCAGTTGCTTGTCAGTATGAGAGATCTAATGAGTTAACTTACAAGTACTGGGTCTGTTATTTTGCATATTTTAGAAATTTGATGCAACTGCCAAAAGAGTAGGAGATCTGGGGTTTGAGAGGTTACATTTTATCCCCTATATCTTGACAAAGACTAAATTAAAATTGCTTAAAAACCAGTAGTTCACCGTTTCATGTTAGGTGAGGTAGAAAGAATGCATTCATGCAAGATGTGTGCACATGATAGATCCAGTTATCCAAAGGGAATTTAGGAAGGATGGCATTCAAAACATAACTCTGAATTTTGGTAAATTGTTCTCATAAAAGGCATGGTGGAATTTAGCACAAAACATACCTTCCTTTTTCTCATCCTTTTTAGCTGCTGTTGAAACAATTAAAAAAAAAAAAGTGTTAAACATATTAAATAACCATTACTCAGAATATAAGAATATATTTCATGTATTCATAAATTCAGTGGTCACCTATGCACAAATTGATCCATCCATACCTGTGATAAAAGTATAACCTGAATTATTATTTCATATGAAAAATTTCTAACTCAGAAATAAGCATGCAGCAAAAAAGAATAAATAAAATATACACTGAGTTGCATAGAAGTCAAAATTTATGTGTCTAATGTAAGTTCATTTTAGATTTTAATTTGTTACATCTAAGAAAACAAGGGTGACTTCTAAAATGTCATAAAACACAGACTATGACTGGATCTGTGCAAAAAAAAGAAAAAAAGAGGCGATATTCCATAAATTATCTGTGCCTAGTCGCTAATGGAAAGGACTGCTGGTGTTGCAGTGGTTAAAGCGTTGAGCTGCGAACAGAAAGGTTGGCAGTTTAAACTACCAGCCTCCCTGAGAGAAAGACATCTGCTTCTGCGAAGATTCATAGCCTTGGAAACCCTGTGGGACAATTCTACTCTGTCCTATAGGGTCGCTGTTAGTCAGAATCAACTTGACGGCAATTTTTTGTTTGTTTGTTAGCTTCTGAGGAAGTGTACACTAGTATGCAGTCTACATTTACATTTATAATAATGGGGCATAAAATATCCCATTCCAGGAAGGGGGAACAAATATTCCACCTTACTTCTGGAAATTTTATATGATCTTTTACACGGGGAAAAAGGCACATAAAACTTTAATCATCTGTGCATTTTGACTTCCCCTCTGGTGAGATTCATCCAGCTCACAGCTAGATCACGAATCGCAGTCCGGTTCCAGGTTATAGCTTGTGTGTATTATTGGAAGCATTTGGGAGAGATGCTCAGTTGCTTTGGGTTTGTTTCAAAGCAAGAGGATCCTGGTTCTGTAGAAAGTTCATTCCAGAGCCAAAACCATTCAGAGAAGTTGTAGGCCACATTAGTTCATTAGGATGGTGCACACTCACCGAATCATTCCCTAATTCATCTGAATGAATTAGAACGTTAAGGAGCACTTAGAACCAACATCCAGGACTACTTTGGATGTTTGCTCTGTGCTATAATTTCCACAGTACTTTCACCTATATCTTCTTATTTGGTCTACATAACAGTGTTGCAAGACAGGCAGGCCAGAATAAGAAACTAAGCCTCAGAAAAAGTAAATCATGTGCACAAGTTCATGCAGAGAGTAAGTAGCAGGATTGGATCTAAAAATCAGGAACAAAAGACTGAAAGGGAATACATTTAAATTTGTTATTTTAATTAATAACAGGTCACTTTTTTCTATTTTCCAAATGTTACCAAAATTCTGTTACTTTTGTAGTAAAAAGTAAATTTAAAATAAAATTAATGCTATTTTGCAATATTCGTTTCTATTAAATGAATTCTAACTAATAATATGTAAATCATATAATCTATATTCATAATGTTTCCAAATTCAAAAATTTCTCTAAGCCAATGCAATAATGATGATAGTAATAAAGACAATAAGTGAAATGAATTAAAGGATACATACCCTGCTTGAAGGTTTACAAAGCCACAAAGCATAACTTCAACCAATCCTGCTCTTAGTGTAGTACGTTTGACTCACTGTACGTGTTTGTTAGTGCTTTACAAGTAAGAATTTCCTATGAGAACCTTCATGATTTCCAAAATAACCCAACAAATTAACATTCTAATTCTGTGATTTCATTGAATTTTCCCATTTTGCTCAGAGCCTGTACAATAATACTGCAAAGGACGTTTTTTGCTTTGTTCAATTTTCCCATAATTATCCCCACAGTATCTCCTCAGAGTTTAAGTCATATTCCTCTCTCAAGCAAATTGAATTAGGGGATACTCTTTAAAGAAAAAGAAAATTAAACAAGACAACATTCCAAAGAAAAAAAATTGCCATGGTCCCTCCCAGAGACCTGGAATGAGCCCGGGTAAGGAAATGGCCCTAAGGTCTAAACTTCATCAGCTTAATGGTAAACCTGCTTCTTCTGAAGGGCAATACCACTGTCTTGACCAATGCCAGAAAGAGGGCTGAGAATGTGAATACACTTTTTAAAAACCTCATCTGTTATGATTTATAACAGAAAAGAAAGACTCAGAGTTTAGCAAAATCTTCTGCAGCTCTATTTTTTTAAAAAAAAAGATCCGAGAGCAATGTGCACATATGCGCGTGCACGCGTGTAAGCACATACACTTATTTTCATCTCTCTAAATCTTATATTTGTCAATAGTTTTGTTTTTCAACTTTACAGTGGCAAGGGAGAATAGTTGAATGAAGGAGTCAGCCTATTCCATCAGAACTGATATCAAGTTTGCATGTTAGCCTGAATCCCTTGCAGATGGGTGATTTTAAGTCGCTGACATCTGGAAAGCTATGTGATCCATCAAACTTGATTCCATGCCTGGAAGTTAATCAAAATCAGGGTTTCGGGGTACAGCTGTTTCCAGAATGGTTTTGTAATTTTTGCTCCGTGTGTCCCACTGCTGGTCTTCAGTTCAGCTCGCTTGGCTCTAATCTATTTAAATGGACTATGTGGATGTAGAACTCCTGAATCTGCTCAGTACACATGGTGTTCAATTATTGGGCCTGTGGTTTTCACATTCTAATGAGAAATACTTTAGTTTCTGTTCTGTTTTTGTTCCTTTCTATAGTATATGACAGGATTTTTAAATGTTTGCTTTGGGAATACACTTGTGCACACACACACACACAAAGACAGTGGGAATATATTAACTGAGTGCATATAGACCAGTCCCTTAAATTGTAAGTTCTATTACAGCTTCTGTTCTTTCTCAGGCATTTAGTCTCGGTAGATATCTGTGTAGCCATTACACCTGACTGATTAAAAAAAAAAGGTTGCTTATTTTTCTTCTTCCTTTTCCATTTTGGTTTATATTTCATTTCCTCAGTATAATTTCTTACAAAACGCCTATGAAGTAGATTAACATTCTAAATAAGTTCTAACTACTGGAAAATCACTGCCTTGATGGTCCTCGATCTGTTCAACATCAACCTGCCCAAGAGCGAATCATCATCTCTACCCTTAAGCTAGTTTCTTCTCCTGGGACTGACTTATTATGTCAGTTGCCATTATGCTATTCATCCAGACTTAAAAGCTCTGTACAATTTTTATTCTTTACTCTGTTTTAGTCCATGTATTCTATTAAACATTATTCTTCAAAATCTTCCTCATATTTGTACTGTTTTCTTCATGTCACTGCCAGATCCTAGGTCAGCTCAATACCTCATGCCTTACTAACACAGCAGCCTTTTCTTTACTTAAGCCATTTTCCCACAATGCTTTTCTCTTCTACCTCTCCACATCTCCATCAGGCTCCAAGTCAAGTCACCCCTCATTCATGAGAAACCCTCTCAATCCCCAGCTCTTAAAGAACATCACTTCGTCTTAACTCATATGACGTTTATTATCGCTACAATTCATTTCAGTACTACATGATATTCTACTTATATTATTATTTAAATTTTTTATATCTCCAAATTGCAATCTCTGGCAGCATAGTGGAATTTCTTTCAAGTCTACTCAGTGCCCCAAAGCTCTTTGTTAAAATAACTTTCCTAATTCACTGCCAAAGAAAACTTACTCCCCGCTGATAATAATTATAATTTAATTAAACTTATACATATGTATGCACATATTTATAAAAAACTTTATCTATATATTTACATAAAACATATCTATGTACACATATATTTATATATTTATATTTAAAATATTTCCTTTGTTATAAAAGTCAAAAACATAAATGAACAGATATATGCTAGCCTTTCACTGCACTACAAACATCACTATCAATTTTGTTACTTCATACTTTAGAAACATCAATCTATGCAATAGCATTATAGCCAATTGTTTTTAGTTCTGTCTCCACATCAAATAATTACAAGTATTAATTTTGCTGTGCAGCATTTAACTCCATGCCTGTGGTGTTATAAAACAGGCCTAAGAAACACCTATGAAAGATCTGCAAGATACAAATAACATTTATTCCTGCTTAGCATGTCATTGCCATATTAGTAAAAACACATGTACGGTACCAAACTCTTGCCTTGTACACTTAGTTTAATCAACACATTCAGTTAATTTCCTTATTAGATACATTGTAATAAGACTTTGAAACTCTTGTTCACTATTCACTCAACAAGAAATCCTTTATTCCAAAAGAATAAATTCTGAGGCTGCCTGTCATGGATTGAATTGCGTCCCCCCAAAATACGTGTATTAACTTGACTGGGCCATGTTTCCCAGTATTTTGTGATTGTCCACCATTTTGTCATCTGATATGATTTTCCTATGTGTTGTAAATCCTACCTCTATGACGTTAATGAAGTAGGAGAGGTGGTAGTTATGTTAATGAAGCAGGACTCAATCTACAATCTGCCTTTTCCAAAGTAGTTGGAATGTTAAAAAAAAAAAAAAAGGAGTCCTTAGCCCCGAGCTCAAATTTAAAGTAAGTTTCATATATCTCTTTAATTTACTTCCCTTGAGCTCCTCTTCAACTTCTTTGGGGGCCCCGGTGGTGTACTGGTTAAGAGCTGTGGCTACTAACCAAAAGGTCGGCAGTTCAAATCCACAAGGCACTCCTTGGAAGCTCTACAGGGCAGTTCTACTCTGTCCTATAGGGTCGCTAAGAATAGGAATTGACTTGGTGGCAACGGGTTTTTTGTTTTTAGTTCCTCTAACATAAGGCTGAATTAACAATAAATTCTGACCCAGGACATAATTCTACATTTATACCGCTGCCCTCAGAAGTCTCAGTCAAAACGGAAGGGTCCTAGGATGACTGAGGGGTTCTTTTCCTTCTGTTGTTTTGTTTGTTTTTGCTTTATGAGAACAAGCATTAACATCAATAATTCTTTGATCTGGTAGTCATTTATTTGCTTTGAAGAATTCATTTGGAGCTACATTTTCATATGTAAAAAAGTATAAATAATATTTGCCTTGCCCTTCTACCTCCCAAAATATTTGTTTCATTCCCTACCAGATTTTCTGAAAAAAGAACCAGTTTTCTTGAACAAGCTGACAAGCAACATGAAAACTAAAAACTGGTATAGTTCATAACTATTATAGCATATATTGTTCGTAAACAACAGTTTAGTCAAATGTCATTAAATAAACCCATTTTACCAATATTTCATAGGATGACTATGACGTGGTTGGGCCCAGGATTAAACATAATAGACAGATTTTGGTAAGGTGCAATGCATTCAACCCTACATACTGAAGGGTCTTCTACAAGGACCTCCTGCTCAGAAACAAATGTACCACCACCTAAGCACATTGTCTTTATTGCCCAATATTGTATAATCTATCATAGGAGAGAAGGTAAATATTTTCTCTGGTAAATATTCTAAACTTTTATTTTAGAATGTGTTCTGTAAAGTTTTCATGGATGACGAAGGACGAACACTGGCATCCCTCGTTTGTGCTTTCATCAAGCTTACTCCTCATGGCCTAGAATAAAGGTCTCATAACTAACTGTATCCCATCCCACGGACTTAGGCACACTGGTGTTAGAATACCTTGTGAAAGGATGAGATTTGAAATGACAGTTAAAACATAACTTTACAGGAAATTTTATTTTAAAAATTATTTTTTTCCAAACTGATCACTTGAATAAGTATTTTTCTGAAAGTCTTTTAAAGAAAACCATCTTTGATGTCCTAAAGGCATCAGTAAGAGATGAAACTGATTTTATTAGATGGGTTGTAAAAACCTGGGTTATTACTTTGTATCATATCAGGAACTCAATTTTTGTCATATTGATATTGATGAAGTAATATGAACTTAATAACATTCTGACATGGCAATAAATTGTGTGGTGTAACTGAAAAGACTAATAATTGTATATTATCTATCCATCTATCTACCTGTATTTTATCTGTTATTTTGGGAAATGTAAGTAAAAGCTTGGGTAAGTAAATTCTTGGGTCTTCTAGTGGCTCCTCTGCAAATTTGGCACTATTCTCAGCCATGGTTTGTTTCTCTAATAATTAAATAAATACTTGACCACAGTGAAGTGTGTGTATATTAATGCAACAACATAATAGCTTCTGTAATAATCCAGCAGATGGTGCTATTCTGCAATAAACAGCTTTTACTTTTGTCAGTAAGTGTCTCTGCCCTGGAAAAAAAAAAAAGCAATAGAATTTTTAAAGTGTATTATGGCATACCTTAGGAACCCTGGTGGTGCTGTAGTTAAGCGCTTGGCTGCTAACCGAAAGGTCAGCAGTTCAAACCCACCAACTGCTCCCTGGGAGAAAAATTTGGCAGTCGGCTTCCATAAAAATTACAGGCTTGAAAACTCCATGAGGCAGTTCTAATCTGTCCTATAGGGTAGCTAGGAGTCAGAAACACCCTATGACAAAGAGTTTCAATGGTCTTATTGCTTACCTTGGGCTGCAACTTTTACTGTGCCTTGTTTGGTTTCAGGAGTTTCCCTTGGCTCTATGAAAGAAAAATAAATTACTATGAAATACTATTGCACACAGAAAAAAATGTATAACAAAAGACGGGGAAAAAATCACAAAGACGAAAACAAATTTAAGAAGCATTGCCTTTGGCACTCAAACTTTTTGTTAAACAGTGAAACAATTATTAGGAGAACTGCTGAGATTTAAGCTGCTGAGAAAAACAAATGGCTGAACCAAATAAAAGCATAAAATAAAAATTCTGGAAACTTTTGTGCTTCAGTGTTAACTAACAATGGGATAACACCTAGCATTTGTTTAGACCTTCAATTTTTAAAAACATTTCAGAATCCTTTCTGGTAGCACAGTGGTTAAGCATTTGGCTGCTAACCAAAAGGTCAGCAGTTCAAATCCACTAACTGCTCCTTGGCTACACCGTGGGGCAGTTCTACTGTGTCCTATAGGGTCACTCACTAGGAGTCAGAATCCACTAGACCACGACTTTTTTCTTCTAATATACGAAATGAATGGAGCATTTAGATACAAGGAAAATGGTTCATTGAAAGTCAGTGTGTGACTAATATGAAAACAAAGCCCAGAACAACCAATTTCAAGCTTCAGCCTTTGACTCTTAAGATGCCATTTCTATACTGCTGTGGAGCTTATCACGATTAGTATGCCCTGAGTAAAATATATGTTGTGAAGGAATGAGAAAGCTTCATTTTGACTTGTTTTCCTTCACCTTTGTTCAGAAATCTCTCCTTAAAGAAATGGAATACAATAAACATTTATGTGACAAACACCGAAATATACTATTTAATTAGCATGAAAAATAAAGATTTTGCAATAGTATTTGCTTATTTCACATTTCACTAAGTATGCCCATGATTGTCTTTGATTAATTTGAATAAATAAATCATTTAACAACGAGGAAGGAGGATTTAGTCATTTGTGTTATATATTCACTGTTATTCATTCTTTCATCAAATATTTATTGAATGCCTATTATGTATAGGTGTTAAGATAGGTGTAAATATAGCAGTTGATACCAAAAACAAACAAACAAACCTGTTGCCCTGGTGTCCAGTCTAACTCAGCAATTGTATAGGGCAGAGTAGGACTGCCCCATAAGGTTTCCAATGAGCTGCTGGTGGATTCGAACTGGCAGTCTTTCGGTCAGCAGCTGAGCTATTAACTACAGTGACACCAGGGATGTACAGTAGTTGATACCCATATATATGTAATTTTTAATCTAATTACCATTAAATGTTGATTGTAGCATGTTTAATTTTGCAATTCTGCTTAGAGTTATAAAATATCAAAATTACAGCAGAATAATTTGGCAAAGACCCGTAAGCAAAGTGTTAATGTTTTGTGGCCAAACAAAAGATGGCCACTTTCTAATTCATATTTTACTTCTTATTAGTGAGATAATTAGTTACATCATAGCTATAACAATAAAATGCTAACTTTTCATCCTCATACAAAATAAAGGCTATTTGATTCATGTATATGATTTCCATTATTGCTGTATTTCTTCAGACAAAATACCCTTTGGCAAAATTAAATTCAGACTCTAGTCTATATACGATGTCTTTATAATTAATTTAGAGGTAATTGGTGGTTTATTGGTAGAATTTTCACCTTCCATACGGGAGATCCAGTTTCAAATCCCAGCCAACGCGCCTCACGCACAGCAACTACCTGTCATTTGTAGTTTGCACGTTTAGTGGTAAAAACAGTTAAGTGCTTGGCTACTAACAGAAAGATTGGTGCTTCAAACTCACCCAGAGGTGCCTCAGAAGACAGACCTAGTGATCTGCCTCCAAAAGATCATAGCCTTGGAACCCATGTTGAGTAGTTATACTTTGTACACATTGGTTGCCATGAGTCAGGGTCAACTGATATCAAATAACAACAAAAACAACTTGATGCTCAATGAGTTTCAGCAGAGCTTCCAGACTAAGATGACTAGGAAGAAAGGCCTGATGATCCACTTCTGAAAAATCAGTTAGTGAAAACCCTATGGATTGCAAAGTCTGATCCACAACCAACCCTGGGCTTGGCACAGGACCAGGCAGCCTTTCCTTCTACTGTGCATGGGGTTGCCATTAGTCGTGGGCCAACTCCATGGCAGCAAACAACAATATAATTAATTTAATGTTTTTTTTCTGGTGAAAGTTTCATGCAAACTAGCATGTTAGTGCTGCCAGTGAAACACCAGAGTAAATTAATAATTAGTTAGGACTTATACATAGGTATTGAATTCTTAACTAATATATTTCTGAGTTATTATTCTAACTTGACTGTTATATGACTGGCAATTAGTGGACAATTATTAAATGTTTGATGATTGAATAAATAGATTAAAGTCCAAAATAATTCATTTGCAAGGTCAGCAAAATAACCCTAAATTGCTTAGGTGCTTTACACCTTAGACTTCTCAACATTTCAGAGATAGTAGAGTAGTTCTTCATCATTTAAAAATAAATAAATAAAGATTATGAAATCCTAGTCTGTAAATTGCTCAGAATTTTTACAGCTGATTTTTCTATCTTCTTTTTTTCTTTATGATCCTAAGTAATCTCACCAGAGAGACTCTATTTGACCACCCAGTACACACATTTGTGAATTATGAAGAGCTTTTAAGATCGTATTACTTCCCCCATTGACCATCTGGTTTCCCTGTCAGCTACCTTCTCAGTGTTTAGGTCCTATCCCTGACTACTCAGTATCTTAACGGGCTGGTCATCTCTCTACCAGGATACATTCTCGATAACCCTCACTTGTCCTCTGGCTGTGTATACATTCAGTGGGCATGTTTTAGAGATCATACCATATGAGCTCTTATTTCTCCTATTCCTTAGTTCCCCCACACCCCAAAACAAAATAAAACACTAGTCCACTAATGCACACTTAAGCGTTGACATTACTTTTCCCAGGAAATAAATATATTTTAAAAGGCTTATTCTGCAGACAATGTGCAACCTCAAAGCAATGGTTTTTATGGAGGTAAATCTAAGGATCACAACAGTAAGATGTTCTTTGTCCCTTGTAATTCCATCCATCCCTTGGAACACATAAACCTCTATTCCTAGGCATTAGTAGCTGAAATGGACTGGATTTGGCCATTTTGAATCAAGCCATCATCATGTGGACTACTATGCCAGGAATGACAGCTTGAAGAGGAATGGCGTTGCAATTATCACCAAAAAGAACATTTCAAGATCTGTCCTGAAGTATAGTGCTGTCAGTGAAAGAATAATATCTATATGCCTATAAGGAAGACCAGTTAATGTGACTATTATTCCAAGTTTAGCAATCGCTAACGCCAAAGGTCAAGAATCTGAAGAATTTTTACCAACTTCTGCTGTCTGAAATTGATCAAACATGCAATCAGGATGCACTGATAATTACTAGTATTGGAATGTGGCAGTTGGAAACAAAGAAGAAGGATCGGTAGTTGGAAAATATTGCCTTGACGATAGAAAAAATGCCAGAGATTGCATGATAGAATTTTGCAAGACTAATGACTTCTTCATTGCAAATACCTTTTTTCACCAACATAAATAGCTACTATACATGTGGACGTCACCAGATAGAATACACAGGAATCAAATTGACTACATCTGTGGGAAGAGATGATGGAAAAGCTCAATATCATCAGTCAGAACAAGGACAGGGGCTGACTGTGGAATAGACCATCAATTGCTCATACGTTAAGTTTTTTTTAAGTTCAAGTTGAAACTGAAGAAAATTAGAACAAGTCCACGAGAGCCAAAGTATGACCTTGAATATATCCCACCGGAATTTAGAGACATTCTCAAGAACAGATTTGACACATTGAATGTTCAAGGACATCATACATGGAGAAATTAAGAGATCATTAAAAAGACAGGAAAGAAAGAAAAGACCTAAATGGATATCAGAAGAGACTCTGATACTTGCTCTTGAATATCAAGTAGCTGAAGCAAAAGGAATAAATGGTGAAGTAAAAGACCTGAACAGAAGATTTCAAAGGACTGCGCCAGAAGAAAAAATCAAGTATTATAATAACATGCGCAAAGACCTGGAGATAGAAAACCAAAAGGGAAGAACATGCTCAGCATTTCTCAAGCTGAAAGAACTGAAGAAAAAATTCAAGCCCCGAGTTGCAATACCAAATAATTCTACAGGAAAATATTAAATAATGCAGGAAGCATCAAAAGAAGATGGAAGGAATATACAGAGTCACTGTACCAAAAAGACTTTGTTGATGTTCAAACATTTCAAGAAGTTGCATATGATCAGGAACTGAGGGTACTGAAGGAAGAAGTTCAAGGTGCACTGAAGACATTGGTGAGAAACAAGGCTCCAGGAATTGACAGGATACCAACTGAGATACTTCAACAAACAGATGCAGCACTGGATGTGCTCACTGATCTATGCCAAAAAATTTGCAAGAGACCTATCTGGCCAACCTACTAGAAGATATCCATATTTTATGCCTATTCCCAAAAAAGGTGATCCAGGTGAATATGGAAGTTATCCGACAGTATTAATAATATTACACGCAAGTGAAATTTTGCTGAAGATCATTCAAAAGAGGTTGCAGCAGTATATTGACAGAGAACTGTCAGAAATTCAAGCCAGGTTCAGAAGAGGACATGGAACCAAATGTATCATTGCTGATGTCAGATGGGCCCTGACTGAAAGGAGAAAATACCAGAAAGATGTTTACTTGTGTTTTATTGACTATGCAAAGGCATTCAACTATGTGGATCGTAACAAATTATGGATAATATTATGAAGAATGGGAATTCTAGAACACTTAATTGTGGTCATGAGGAACCTGTACATAGATCAAGAGGCAGTTGTTTGAGCAGAACAAGGGGATACTGATTGGTTTAAAGTCAGGAAGGACGTGCATCAGGGTTGTATCCTTTCACCATACCTATTCAACCTGTATGCTGAGCAAATAATCCAAGAAAAAAAAAAGCTGGACTATATTAAGAAGAACAGGGCATCAGGATTGGAGGAAGACTCATTAACTACCTGGGTTAGGCAGATGACACTATCTTGCTTGTAGAAAGTGAAGAGGACTTGAAGCACTTAATGATGAAGATCAAAGACCACGGTCTTCAGTAGGAGTTACGTCTCAACATAAAGAAAACAAAAATCCTCACAACTGGACTAATAAGCAACATCATGATAAATGGAGAAGTGTTTGAAGTTGTCAAGGATTTCATTTTACTTGGATTCACAATCAACCCCCTTGGAAGCAGCTGTCAAGAAATGAAAAGGTGCATTGTATTGGGCAAATCTGCTGCAAATTTAAAGTGTTGAAAAGCAAAGACGTCACCTTGAAAATTAAAGTGCGTCTGACTCAAGCCATGGTGTTTCAATTGCCGCATATGCATGAGAAAGTGGATGATGAATAAGGAAGACAGGAAAAGAACTGACCCCTTTGAATTGTGGTGTTGGGGAAGAATATTGAATATACCATGGACTGCCAAAAGAATGAACAAATCTGTCTTGGAAAGAGTACAACCAGAATGCTCCTTAGAAACAAGAATTGTGGTACTTCGTCTCACATACTTTGGACATGTTATCAGGAGGGATCAGTCTCTGGAGAAGGACATCATGCTTGGTAAAGTAGAGGGTCAACGAAAAAGAGGAAGACCCTCAACAGGATGAATTGACATAGTGGCTCCAACAATGGGCTCAAGCTTAACAAGGATTGTGAGGATGGTGCAGGCAGTGTTTCTGTTGTACATAGGGTTGCTATGAGTTGGAACTGACTTGAAAGCACCTAAAAACAACAACTCTGATTTCAAGGTTTTAAGTCAATGTACATTAATTCACAAACTATTATATGAACTATATCTCAGTGGAAATTAGCAGTTTAAAACCAAATGTTTTTAATAGATATTTTTAAAATAAATCTGCCAACTTGCTTCCTCCCAACCATATCAGGCCCAAAACTACTGAGGATACATTCAGAGGTGTCCACACTTGACATCTGCTTGGGTACAGCATTTCAGTATTCAAACCCCTTGGCTTTAGAAAGGGAGTCAACCCTGAGACCATAAATGAACAACATTTAGAAGGCAGGCAATGTCAAAAGTTGTTTAAGAGTGAAAACATCAAATCCAGACAGATAAATTTTTATTATAAATAATTTATCTCTCTCCTTTTGATTTCTGCCAAATGCCAAATAAACTATCTTTTTTATTGGGGAAAACTTCAAACATACAAAAATAAAGAAAACAGTGTAACCAATCTCGTGTTCACACACTCATTTTGGCAATTATCAACTCATGGTCAATCTTACTTCTGTACTCATCAATATCCCCTCTGCACACAGGCCAAATGAAAAATTTAGTATCTCAAAAGATTTTGTCATCTTTTTTCTAGTTTTATGAAATAATTCAGCAGTTACTAATTTTGAAATAAAGTATTGTGATTTAAATAAATTTGTGGCAAAAAGAAAACTCAACTAAAAATTAAAATAATTCTGAAATTGATAATAATACTTTTGGTTGCAAAATCAGAGACAAATTGGATCTAAATTAAAATGTCAGCATAATTAACTTGAGTGCATTTTAACAGGAAATTATCAGAGAAGTTAGTATTCCTAGGTTCTTGAAACATGTTGTATTTACATAAACAAATTGTCATGAATCAGAGAAATCAAATGTTTCTGTCTTTTCTGGTTCCATAAACATGAGACAGATTTATAAAATCAAGAAAATATTGTAAGCCTGCAAATATTTTGTTAAGGAATCATTTTTCTTTAACTTAGGTATGCATACAAGTTTAATATCATAAACTCTTCATCTACAGGACTTTGTTTATATTCTATTTCATTTTAATGTGAAGTGTAAATCCACTGGGTTTTTGAATGTACGTTTTACATAGCTTGAATAGCAAATGCGCTATTGTACTTTGAGTCCCTAATATTGGTGCTTTGGTAATTGATAGCAGATAAAGAATAATAGTATTATGGAGGACCATGCCTGCATCTTAAATATTTTCTAAACAATTCCCCCCCAAAAGTAAATCACTGCATATATTGTATACATATATATTTTATACAGTTAAACACAAAAATGAACAATCCCTGACTCACATGTAAGATCCTTTACTTCAGAAAAAAAAAAAAAAAATGTCCTCTAGCTGAAATTAAGTGACTGTGCTTTAGAGAAAGAAGCCATTTGACTGTGGAAAGGAAGTGAGTAGGAAGAGGTAAACCCATTGCCGTGGAGTCAATTCTGACACATAGCAGCCCTATAGGACAGAGTAGAACTGCCCTGTAGAGTTTCCAAGGAGCACCTGGTGGATTCGAACTGCTGATCTTTTGATTAGCAAGCTGTAGCACTTAACCGCTATGCCACCAGGGTTCCCAGGGGGAGGTAGTAAGGCAGATAATGGAGTCTGCTGATCTCATCCTCATCCTGGTCATTTCATAATACTCAACCCACCAGACTCCATAGTGCAGAATTCCATTTCAAAGTATGATCATGTTTTATTTACTTACACAACTGTCCCTTCCTACTAGCCTGCAAATTCTCTGTGAACACTTACCATTATTTATTCAATTTCATAACATTAACATCTAGCAAACTGTTGGGAAAATCGTCTCTAACAAACACGTAAACAGTGGATGGCATATAAAATATAATTACAAAATTAAAAAAAAAAAACCCAGTTGATTGGTTTGAGAAGAGACACTAAATTTAGCAATTGGTTTCATTTTTAAGATGATACAATACTAACTCCAACTCTCTTTTTCTCTTTGATCACTAATATGCAAGAGTTTTCATTTTAAATTTCAGAACTTGATTTTCAGTAGAACACACTGTGACCCAGACTGCATTTGGGAATTTTGGAAAACTTCACTATTTCAAGCAAATTTCCAATTAATATGCATGGATTAGGAAATATGGGAATTTCATGGAAGGGCATGTCATGAACTGAACATTTCTTCAAGACTCAAATTATGAATCAAGCTTCTTTTTATTTATTTTCAGAAAAAGAAACAAATATTTTAAGAAGCTGTCTCTTGCTAATTCTGCAATAGTACAATACATTTAGACCATCCTTAGTTGAGAGAGCTGAAGTACAGAAACGTTAAATGACTTTTCCACAAACCAGGAGAGAAATTTATATTTATTGGTTCAGATAAAATTTGAACCAGCAATGCAAACTTCCCTGAGCAATCAAAATGTATACATCCTTTTTGAGTAAGATACTGGAAACTAATGAAAGATTATCTAACAATTCAATTAGTTGCTAAATCAAGCTCTCAACTATCATTTTTTGTTCATATAAAATGCAGTATTATTTTCAGATTGTGGATACTCCCAAAAGAGAGAAAGCGAAATATTTGAGCTAAAAGGTATTGCATGTTTAAAAGCTCTTAGGCTACGCTTCTTGTATTTATAACTGGAGGAAAGCATATTTCAGGGGCATTGCTTCATTTTATTCAGTATGATAATTATGCTATTGAGGTGAAATTAATCATGAAGCAGCCTTCGGCCATCCTGTCTGACCATGGGGACTGAAGCCTGAAAGGAGGACCTATTTGCTGTCAGAAATGCAAATTGCAAAAGGCGTACAATGCAGAAATATGAATAATTTATCAAAATAATCTGTTATTGCTAGAGGTTAAAAAAATCTAAATAAACTGGCAGCATCATGTACAATGCCTAGCATAATTTAGTTAAACTTTTTTTCTTAGAAAAATCTTCACCTCATCAAGCCATGCATTTTACTTTAGAATCTCAGAGCCTTTAACTCAGAATCTTAGCATTGTAGAATTTAATTCAGAAAAAATAATGATTATTCAATGGCTGTTAAAACATTCTCTTCTTTCTCAATCTTTAAGAAAAAGAAAACATCTTTCCATTAAAATCATTCTAAGTATTTCTTAATTTGAAAAAAAAAAAAACTTTGTTTTAATTAAATGCAAGTTAAAATCTACCTATAATGTCTATAGATGAAAACAGATTTTTCCTATACTATTTGAAGGGAATTAAAGAAAGGGAAACAGAAGAGGATTGGGAAACAACAATTAGAATATTTGTAATTAGAATAATGTACATTTCCTGCTCATGTGTAAGCATGACAGAATCTTAGGTATTTAACAATTTAGAAGTTAGAGAAAAAGGCCAATATCAATTTGTTTAAATGATTTAACACTAAGAAACTTGTAAAAGTAAGATGAAAAATTATAAATGAAACAAATCATTTGACCTTTCACTCTTCAAAATATTTGATATATTGAAGGAAAGGAGATTTCATCTGGAGAAAGAAAATGTATCCACCATCCACCTAATAAAACAACAGAATGCAATACCATGGGAAGATATTTAGTCTCATCCCTGGGGATGGCCACACCGAGAACTATCTACCTCAGAGGGTTCCTAAATGTACCTGCCTAAAGCAAAGAGTCAGCTCGTCACCCAAGGTCCCTCCCTTCCTCCCTTTTTTTTTTGTGACTTCCTAAAATTAATGGTTATGAACACAGAGAAAAGCATCTAACGTTTGTCTATATTGCCTTTTATAGGCAATTTCTTGATTATTTGTGTTTTATTATTAAAGCTCACCTTGGTAGTTTTCCCTTACCATAAACTAATATTTTCCTTTCATTTGGTAATATTTAAAAAATGATCATTCCTACCAGGAAACTGGACTTATTCTCATAGAAAAGTTTAAAAAAAAAGTCTAGAATCCCCAGAATTAAATAAAAAGAGAATTTTGTTTGATATCTAGGTTTCACTAGCAACCAGTGAGAACATAGTTGTGGAATGCACATTAGAATAGGAGGAAGTCTATCTTTAGAGTCTTGAGGTGTTGGTGACAAAATGGAGGTAGAGGGAATAAATTACTCATTTAACAAGAATGACAGAAAGCACTAGAAGAAAAACAGAATACAAGTGGCTTGAGGGAGCAGAAGAGTCAAGCAAAAGCTTTTTTTCAAAATAGGGGACTCCTTTTTTCATCTAAAGTTTGTAAAGAAATACCTAATGGAGGGGAATACGTTGAAACATTTGGAAAGAAGGAAGGCAGGGCCCCAGAATATGTGGGAGAGAATAGGAAAGAAAGCACAAGTGAAGAGATTTGCCTGGAAAAAGAGAAAAGGGTCTTCTAGAAAGGAAAAAGAGACTTTTTGAAACATCAGGAATGCACAGATATTTCCTGTAAGACCAGTTGTGATCGATAATGACCCAATATGCAGAGCACAAGGAAGAGGTCCAAATTAGAATTACATTCAACTTAGCTGAAAACAGAATTTTCTAAATAAAGCAAAATTTTAGAGTCAGAGAAAAGGATAAGAGAAAAAATACTGGAGAGATGAGGAAATGAAAAAAAAATAGGGCATACAAGTAGAAAACGCTGCAAAAAAAAGATTACAGTTGAGGAGAGGAAAATGGAAAAGGTGATGGATCTTCAAATTATTATTGAAATGATTCAGGTTTTGTAATGCACAAAATTTTGTTATTAAACACTATCTGTGGATATTCTTATACACAGGGGTTATAAGGAAACCTTTATTTTCATACTGAAGAGGACTATTCAACAAATAGTTAACAGATGTCTCACAAAGACAGAAAAGCAATACTTGATCATACCGTTCTTTCTGCTATCAGGATCTCAATCTTCTCTTTGGGCCATTAACAGCATTCTTTAAAAGCAAAATATTTGGATAAAATAACAACTAAATTTTGAAGTGTATATTACCATAAATGACACATTTGAGGTTCTCCCAAGTTAATATATAAATTATTAAAAAAAAGAACCATTGCTGTCAAGTCAATTTAGACTCATAGCCACCCTATAGGACCTAGTAGAACTGCCCCGTAGTGTTCCAAGGAGCAGCTGGTGGATTCAAACTGTCAACGTTTTGGTTAGCAGCTGAGCTCTTAACTACTGTGCCACGAGAACACCATACATTAATTCTTTAAATTATATATATACATATAAAATAAGTTTTTTTGCTGTCTCTGGGAACATGTGGGAAAATATTCACTTTGTGTTTAAGATAAAATGTCCCTGAATTATGGATTCAATCAGATAACTGTCCGTATTTGTTTCTGATTTTAGAGATGTAAATTTTTTAAAAAAATGCATGATGAACTGTTCTTTAGGAAACATTGTGTCATGGCTCTAAGAGTTCAGATGCTTAAACATCAATTTCAAACACCACTGATCCATATAAATAAAAGAGCTTCACAATGTTGGCTGATCTGTAAAAGTATTTCATTATTTCATCACTTCATTCCTTCCTTTCCATCAATGTTAGAGGGACTTTCGTGTACCTCTCAGGGATAGTAGTCCCCAATGCCAGGCAAGAAGATTTAAACATACACTGGTATTTAACTGGCAGTCTAGTTGTTCTCTTAATATCAGAGTGACAAGCTGAGGTTACTGAGTATTGGCATCGCTTTTGAAACCCACTTCTTCACATATCATGACAAATGTACCACGTCTCCTGGAGGACCATCCAATGAAGCATAATGGGTTACTTTAGCAGCAGGCCTGTAATTTTAAATATTCAAAGTTCATGCTTGTATGCACAAATAAGAGAATTAAAATTCAATTACTGGAGCAATGTGCACAGAAGTTTTTGAGAGTGAGGGAATGAATGCCAGTGCATAAAAACAATTTCCCAAGTACTTTGGTAAATGGCAAGGTATTAGTCTTCTCTAACAAATGACTCAACTATAATCTGCTCTCATAGCTATGAGGTTTCCAACTAGCTCATTCCCAACATCCACAGACGGTCTGGATCCAAATGACTTATCTGAAAGTAGTGGAAATTTTACAAATATGAACTAGAAGTTTGAGTTTGGACACCAAGGAAGTGTTTGGAAAATCCTTGAGGAATTTATATTATTACGTTTCAAAACACAGTAGTTGTTTTCAGGACCTCAAACTTTTGTATAAATAATATATAATTTATATTTGTAAAATGTGATGAATCAGATGCCAGGGATATATTTTTCAAATAGCATATTTATATGAGAAATTAAATATATACATTAACCCAGCTTAGGTAATAATAATAGATGGGTTAGTTTCCAAGAATTGGGCCACCCTGATTAAAGAAGACACTAACCCATTATGATTAGTAACATAAAAGGGTAATTGTGACACACACCATTTTGCTTATGCATAGACTTAAGAAACTCTAGGCACTCTATTCAAGGTTTGGCAAAATCATATTTTCCTTTATACGAGCTTTAAGCTATCACTCATTTCAATATTATAAATGAAGTCTTCACTGTGAAGATAAAAAAAAAAGAGTTTAGAGATGTCACTAGGCTATAAATTTCTTACATAAACATCCAGAGAGAGAGTGAAAAGTCGTGTTTCTCTTTTATCTTAAATCAAGTTGAGGAACTTCAAAATAGCTGCCAGAAAACTTGGCATTGTCCCTTAAAATTAGGGGAAGGGAAGGAGGCATATACCACATAACACTTCACCAGACCTTTTCTTAAGTAGCCTATTTCCTGTATCCTTGCTTTTGTTGCTCATAGATATGTTCGTATCTCTTCTGCTAGTCTACACATTCCATGAGGATAGAATTTCCGTATGTATCATTTTTCTTTCCTCGTACCACCTTCTCTGTACCTAACACATTTTCTCTCTCTCTTTCTTTGTATAAATGATGAACTAAAAAATATGACTGTTGAATAAAAATTCTTGTTATTTTAAAGGATGAAAAAACAGATAAAACATGGTAAAATATTAATTTTTTTCTAACAATGAAACTTACGCAAGAGAAAAGGCTGCTGTCTTCATAATTGTCTGATTCCCAATACAAGATTTTTATCATAAGAAATAATAATTTTTACACGAAGACCTCAACAGAGAAAAATCAGCTAGAAGTGGCAATATTGCCTAGGTAAACAACAGAGGCCCCAGAGACACTCGACTTGGTTCAAATCCCATCCCAACCAATTGTGTGACCTTGGCAAGTAATTCAACAGCTCTTTTCTTCAGTTTCCTTGTCCTTAAAATAATGTTTTAGCAATAGTGGCTGTTTCGTTTTGATAGTACATGAGTTAATACGCTGAAAATTCCAGCACCTGGCAGAGAGTGTGTTCAATACCCATGTATTTAGTACTATTCATCTTGTTCACCATAATACTGTACACACTTTATTCAATGATCAAAATCATTTAATTTAATCAAAATATCTCATTATGCCCCCACGTGTCTGTCAGTTTGTTGTACTGTGGGGGCTTCTGTGTTGCTGTGATGCTGGAAGCTATGCCATCGGTATTCAGAACCAGCAGGGTCACCCATGGAAGACAGGTTTCAGCTGAGCTTCCAGACTAAGACAGACTAGGGAGGAGGACCCGGCAGTCTACTTCTGAAAAGCATTGGCCAGTGAAAACCTTATGAACAGCAGAAGGAACGTTGCCTGATATAGCACTGGAAAATGAGCCCCCCAGGTTGGAAGGCACTCAAAAGATGACTGGGGATAGCTGCCTCCTCAAAGTAGAGTCGACCTTAATGATGTGGATGGAGTAAAGCTTTCGGGACCTTCATTTGTTGATGTGGCATGACTCAAAATGAGAAGAAACAGCTGCAAACATCCATTAATAATGGAACATGGAATGTACGAAGCATGAATCTAGGAAAATTGGAAATCATCAAGAATGAAATGGAATGCATAAACATCGATATCCTAGGCATTAGTGAGCTGAAATGGACTGGTATTGGCCATTTTGAATCGGACAATTATATAGTCTACTATGATGGGAATGACAACTCAAAGAGGAATGGTGTTGCATTCATAGTTAAAAAAGAACGTTTCAAGATCTATCCTGAGGTATAACGCTGTCAGTGATAGGATAATATCCATACTCCTACAAGGAAGACAGTTAATACGACTATTATTCAAATTTACACACCAACCACTAGGGCAAAAAATGAAGAAATAGAAGATTTTTATCATCTGCTGCAGTCTGAAATTCATCGAACATGCAATCAAGATACATTGATAATTACTGGTGATTGGAATGCAAAAGTTGGAAACAAAGAAGAAGGACCAGTAGTTGGAAAATATGGCCTTGGTGATAGAAACAATGCTGGAGATCAAACGATAGAATTTTGCAAGACCAACGACTTCTTCATTGCAAATACCTTCTTTCACCAACATAAACGGTGACTATACACATGGACCTCGTCAGATGGAACACACTGAAATCAAATTGACTACATCTGTGGAAAGAGACGATGGAAAACCTCAATGTCATCAGTCAGAACAAGGCCAGGGACCGACTGTGGAACAGACCATCAATTGCTCATACCCAAGTTCAAGCTGGAACTGAAGAAAATTAGAGCAAACCAATGAGAGCCAAAATATGACCTTGAGTATACTCCACCGAAATTTAGAGACCATCTCAAGAATAGATTTGACACATTGAACTCTAGTGACCGCACACCAGATGAGTTGTGGAATGACATCAAGGACATCATCCATGACAAAAGCAAGAGGTCACTGAAAAGACAGGAAAGAAAGAAAAGACCAAGGTGGATGTCATAGGAGACTCTGAAACTTACTCTTGAGCATTGAACAGCTAAAGCAAAAGGAAGAATTGATGAAGTAAAAGAACTGAACAGAAGATTTCAAAGAGCCTCTCAAGAAGACGAAGTAAAGTATTATAATGACATGTGCAAAGAGCTGGAGATGGAAAACCAAAAGGGAAGAACACGCTCTGTGTTTCTCAAGCTGAAAGAACTGAAAAAAATTCAAGCCTTGAGTTGCAATAGTGAAGGATGCCATGGGGAAAATATTAAACAACACAGGAAGCATGAAAAGAAGATGGAAGGAATACACAGAGTCATTATACCAAAGAGATTTAGTCAATATTCAACCATTTCAAGAGGTGGCATATGATCAGGAACCGATGGTACTGAAGGAAGAAATCCAAGCTGCTCTGAAGGCATTGGCGAAAAACCAGGCTCCAGAAATTGATGGGATATAAATTGAGATGTTTCAACAAACAGATGCAGCACTGGAGGTGCTCACTCGTCTATGCCAAGAAATATGGAAGACAGCTTCCTGGCCAACGGACTGGAAGAAACCCATATTTATGCCTATTCCCAAGAAAGGTGATCCAACTGAATGTGGAAATTATAGAACAATATCATTAATATCACACACAAGCAAAATTCTGCTGAAGATCATTCAAAAACGGCTGCAGTATAACAACAGGGAACTGCCAGAAATTCAGGCTAGTTTCAGAAAAGGACGTGGAACCAGGGATATCATTGCTGATGTCAGATGGATCCTGGCTGAAAGCAGAGAATACCAGGAGGATGTTTACCTGTGTTTTATTGATTATGCAAAGGCATTTGACTGTGTGGATCATAACAAACTGTGGATAACACTGGGAAGAATGGGAATTCCGGAACACTTAATTGTGCTCATGAGGAAACTTTACATAGATCAAGAAGCAGTTGTTCAGAAGGAACAAGGGGATACTGACTGGTTTAAAGTCAGGAAAGTTGTGCGTCAGGGTTGTGTTCTTTCACCATACCTATTTAATCTGTATGCTGAACAAATAATATGAGAAGCTGGACTATATGAGGAAGAACGGGGCATCAGGACTGGAGAAAGACTCGTTAACAACCTGTGTTATGCAGATGACACAACCTTGCTGGCTGAAAGTGAAGAGGACTTGAAGCACTTACTGATGAAGATCAAAGACCACAGGCTTCAGTATGGATTACATCTCAACATAAAGGAAACAAAAATCCTCACGACTGGACCAATGAGCAACATCATGATAAATGGAGAAAAGACTGAAGTTGTCAAGGATTTCATTTTACTTGGATCCACAATCAACAGCCATGGAAGCAGCAGTCAAGAAATCAAAAGATGCATTGCATTGGGCAAATCGGCTGCAAAGGACCTCTTCAAAGTGTTGAAGAGCAAAGATGTCACCCTGAAGACTAAGGTGCGCCTGACCCAAGCCATGGTATTTTCAATCACATCATATGCATGTGAAAGCTGGACAATGAATAAGGAAGATGGGAGAAGAGTTGATGCCTTTGAATTGTGGTGTTGGGGAAGAATATTGAATATACCATGGACTGCTAAAAGAATGAACAAATCTGTCTTGGAAAAAGTGCGGCCAGAATGCTCCTTAGAGGCAAGGATGGTGAGACTGCATCTTGCATACTTTGGACATGTTGTCAGGAGGGATCAGTCTCTGGAGAAGGACATCATGCTTGGCAGAGTACAGGGTCAGCGGAAAATAGGAAGACCCTCAACAAAGTGGATTGACACAGTGGCTGCAACAATGAGCTCAAGCGTAACAACGATTGTAAGGATGGCTCAGGACCGGGCAGTGTTTTGTTCTGTTGTGCGTAGGGTCGCTATGAGTCGGAACCGACTCGAGGGCACCTAACAGCAACAACAACAATCTCATTATGCATAATACTAAGCATTAGACCAAGAAGTCGTACTTTATATTCTCCAATAACCGCAAAAATACCTCAGTTCTGTATCTTAGAGGAGTAACTTAAAATTAGTAAGAACTGTTTTGTAACCCCCAAAAAATAACTGATTTCCATACTTTACAATCTCAGAAGTGACTCTGCACACTCGTTGCTTGAATTTACATTATGGAGCACATCTTGAAGAATAATAATCTCTGTTGAGTAAAATTATTTTACAAGTAATTCCTAAGACTTTAATGTGGGATCCACAGAATATTAGTCTTGACAGATGCTATTCTCCACAAAGAGAGTTCAAAAGTCAGATAACTCTGAAAAGCACTGCACATTACACACCTGAGGCTTTACAATGCAATTAACATATTCCAGATTGAAAATTCTACAATAGAGAAGCCAGTCTAAGTTAACTCATTATTTCTAAAATGTATTTGATGATAGAATGACTTTTTTAATATAGCACCCATTAATGAGGAACATACATTAAGTAATTTCACTCCTGGAGACGGAAAGATTTTTTTTTTTCCCTTCTAACACTAATTACAATAACACTATATGGTCCTTTAGTTATCCATTTAATAGATAGGTATTGAGTGTCTATATAGCTCACAGTATCTATGTAGAATGTTAAGAGTTTATAAGGCTTTTTGAAATGTATTCTCCAATTCAGCCAACAAGATGGACTGCTTTCATAGACTCTCAAAAGTAATGTGGATTGGTGAACATAAATATTGTAGTCAAAAGGTCGAGTTTTGCCATTCACTATTTTACATCCTTGAGCATGCTTAGCTTTTCAAAGGCTCAAATTGCTGTGAGAATTAAATGAGGTGACACTTTGAACACAATAGGCACTTACAAACGTATGCATTCTTCTCAGTCACTTTTGAATGCCAGCAGGGAAGCAAATTCTTCATGTTATGTATAGCATTTATTAAGTTACCTAAATTTTGAACAGAAGCCTAAGATTAGCTTTGCATTGTGCAAATTCTGGCATTTAAGACAGAGTAATTGATGAAAAAAAAATCTCTGAGTCTAATGTTTAAGATACAAATTAAACACTCAACATATTGTGTTATGTGTTCATTATAGGGAATGGGTACTTTATTATGGGAACCCATGGAAGACGACACCTATCTATGCAGAGGGGTAGTAAGGGAAGGACGTTTGCCCTGGACTCATGGCAACCCCATGCACAGTGGAATTGGGCCATGGTGATCCACAGAGTTGTGATCCAATAAAACATTGGCTGATTTTAAGAAGTAGATTGCCATGCCTTTCTCCTTAGCCTGGCTTAGACTGGAAGCTTCCCTGAGATCTGCTGAGCACCAGAGCAACACACAAGCCTCTACTGACAGACCAATGGTAGCCGTACTTCAGGTACACTGGCTGGACTCAAACCCGAAGTCCTGCTTAAACCAAAAAAAAACCTATTGCCCTCGAGTCGATTCCAACTCATAGCGACCCTCCTGCATGGAAGGTGAGAATTCTACCTTTGAACCAGTACTGCCTTCTGGATACTTTCATACGAGTAAAAGTCATTCAAACAAAGAGGGGATAGAGAGATGAGGATAAGGGTTCCACAAATAAAGAAGCCTCTGCAAAAAAACCCCAAAAGTGTGAAAGAGAATGCAATGATTTTAAACAATTGGGTAGAATTTTGTATGGATAGAGTATAGGGTAGAGAAGCAGTCATCAAGAGATCAGTCTAGAGACTTATACTGGAGACAGATCAGGAACGGTATTATGGCCTCTTAGCCTGACTATATCGTAAGGACAAAAGTAAAATTTCAGCAAGTTTAAGTGGGGAATGAAACACTCAGCTATGCATTTTATGAAGCTATGTGGTATAACTCTTGTGGTGCAAAATACAGATGGTGGAAGACCAGCTAAGAAGTCTATCACAGCATTCCAGGTTAGAGACAGTGGTGGCCTGGACTAGAACAGTGGCTGTAGAAACAAAGAACAGTGGGAAGGTAGGAGAGCCAGAATTAATAAAACATGGCTTTATTCCCAAATGTGTGAAATAAAACTGAACACTATGAATTCCTTCTTCTGCCACATGCATCCAGTATCAGGACAATAAAATATTACCCAATGCAGTGACAAAAATTACCAAATAATTTTACAGTAAAAACTAAAGAAATGTTTAGCAAAAAAACAAAATGTGCCCAAAATATTATTAACCATAACTACAACACATTTTATTTTCTTTTCAATCATTGGAACCAAAACATGTTTTAAATACATATTTACTATGTACTCATAACACACATAGCTGGAGAATTTATGAGAGCACCAAAAAATCATGGGGTTGATGAAAAGATATGCTTATGTTAATTAAAATTGCAAAGATTTATGCATAAGTTTGCTAGAATAATAATGGATTATGTCATTGTTTATATATATCTGAGGGGCATAAATATCAATATTGAGGCAGCTTTGGAGGTACAAAAGGATATGTAGTTAAGATGAATATATAAAGAGATGAAAAGCTTAATCTTTCTGAAGAGGGCCTTCTTTACTCATTTCTTTCATGTGTTAATATATTTCTAAATGTTGCTTCAAAATGTGTAATACAATGACATCTATTGACTGCCAACATATTTCATCACGGTGCTAGGCATTTTGACAATTATTACCCCCAGTACTAATGTAATGGAGGGCCAGATTTGATATTTACAACCAGAAGAGTGTCTGGCACATGGCTGGTGTTCAATAAATATTGTTGAATTTATGAATGACTTCCTTATGAGGAAGGCTGATCCTGGCAAATAAAGGCTCTCTTAAGCATCTTAATGAATTTGGATAGTTAAGAGAAAGTTTGGGAGCAGAGGCTGCAGAAATCTGAATTTCTTTGAATGACTTAGTGAGAAATTTTATGGTTCCTCCAAAAGTGAGAGGGTAAGGACAACTCATGGGAGGAAAGAAAGGGAGAGAAGTCAGAAAGATAGCATGCGGCAGGAGGCTGCCTGTAAAACGGCAGTGGTTGAGTAGCTAGAGAACATTGAATAGCCGTGATAGCCAGTATCTAACCTCATCTGTTAGCATTGCTATAAAATTAAGGAATTTTTTAGAGAGTATAGCACTGTTAATTGCATTTATTTAGAATTAACTTAAGCGCTCAGAGAGAAACATTAATTCTTTCTGGTGAGATTAAACTGATGGCTTCACAGCCTGAAAAACGAATGAATTCAGCCGTAATACCCAGGACATTGTGGGGGAAAACGCTGAGCAAATGGAAGAGTGTCGTTTGATATAGCTGGCTGACAAGGGAACGTAGATCTCAGCAAACGTTCTTTATGTATTTTTCCACATGAAATTGTTATATTAGTGACTTTGAAGATGCATTTGTCTATTATGATAGCAAATGCCTCAAATCTTAAATGGTCTCCTTACAAATAGATACTCAATAGTGCCACAAGTGAATCTTATTTTCAAGGATCGCTAAATCCAGAGGCTCTCAGGAAATGTTAAAGTCCTCTACGCACCATTAGACACCTCTGCCAGGTTAAGTGCTGTTCATTGTTAAGTGTTGATAAGTAGAGTAGTTCAAGGAATTACTAGCTATGTCTTTAATTCAGTCCACTCTTTTCCCTTAAAGAGATAGGCAGCCTTGGAAGCATTGAAAAGAGGTCAACTGTGTGTTCCAGCACTTTCTAGGGAGGGATTGTTAGCGCCCAAACACAAAGTCTGAAAAATGAACCAAGTCTTTCGTTATAAGCAGAGATGTAGGCATCAGACAATGATGGCTTGGTGATTGGATATTATGATGATTCTTACTGCCTTTCTCTGATTTCTTGTTCCCCCAGTCGCCTGTGATTATCTTTTAGCTTCCAAGGAGCCCTGCTGACATATGGCATAAACCTCTGGTCTGTTAGACACATTTTATTAATGTTTAATTCACAAAGGAAATTTCTAGTTTTTATAAACTAGTCGGTCATGTTATAGTTTGGGTCAAGCCTAGGGAACCAATCACATTTAGATATAATTTCAATCACATGTCTAATCTATAAAACAGGGGACAGAACCTTGAAATGTAATAATGACACCAAGTTCTTGTCCATTTTGAAGACCTGTCTGCTTGAGTAGCTTGTGTTCTCCAGAAGAATCTGTCCAATGTTTTCCTTTCAAAATGCAAAGTATGTTTATGTTTGGCTAGATTTTTTCTTAAACAAGATGAAAATGAAACTATTTTATTGCCATGTCACACATACAGTTGCATGTGCATGAGCACACACGCATGGAGTTCTTTTCTCTTTTTTTTTTAATTGTGCTTTAAGTGAAAGTTTACAATTCAAGTCAGTTTCTCATACAAAAACTTACACACACATCATTATGTGACTCTAGTTGCTCTCCCTACAATGTGACAGCATGCTCCTCCTCTCTACCTTGTATTTCTTAGTGTCTATTCAACCATCTCCTGTCCCCTCTGCCTTCTCATCTCACCTCTGGACAGGAGCTGCCCACATAGTCTCCTGTGTCTACTTGAGCTAAGAAGCTCACTCCTCACCGGTATGATTTTATGTCTTATAAAAAAAAAAAAATTTTTTTTAGGCCAGTCTAATCTTAGTCTGAAGAGCTGGCTTTGGGAATGGTTTTAGTTTGGGGCTAACAGAAAGTCCGGGGTCCACATCTTCTGGGGTCCCCCTAGTCTCAGTCAGACCATTAAGTCTGGTCTTTTTACTAGAATTTGACTTCTGCATCCCACTTTTCTCCTGCTCCATCGGGGATTCTCTGTTGTGTTCCCTGTCAGGGTAGTCATTGGTGGTAGCCAGGCACCATCTAGTTCTTCCAGTCTCAGGCTGATGGAGCATCTGGCTTATGTGGCCCTTTCTGTCTCTTGGGCTCTTATTTTCCTGGTATCTTTGGTGTTCTTCATTCTTCTCTGCTCTGGGTGGGTTAAGACCAATTGATGCATCTTAGATGGCCACTTGCCAGATTTTAAGACCCTAGACACCACTCACCAAAATGGGATGCAGAACATTTCCTCAATACATTTTGTTATGCCATTTGACCTAGATGTCCCTTGAAACCATGGTCCCCAGACCCCCGCCCCTGCTACTCTGTCCCTCAAAGTGCTTGCTTATATTCAGGAAACTTCTTAGCTTTGGTTTAGTACAGTTGTGCTGACTTCCCCTGCATTGTGACACACGGAGTTCTGAGAAGAAAATATTTAATTCTTTTACCTTAGGAGTGTGATAGTATCGATTCCACAAATCCTCAGAATATATATTCTAGGTTTATAATTTTAAATATGTGCAAGATTATTTTCAAAGTTTATCATTTCCTTCCTGAACAGCAACACCTTCTCATTTACAGTCGTTTCTCTGTCAAATTTAGTGATTTGCATAGTAGTTATACTAAAATTCTCTCCATTAAAGATCCTGTTCACAATTAGTAATACAAAAATCATTTGATCACTGCTGAAAAATTAGTAGTCTAAGATAGCATTCTCCCTGGTAAAAATGTAAAGTTGTAATATAATTTTGAACATTACCCTTATGTTTCATACCTCTGCATACACGCATTTTAATTTTCACCAAGCCTTATTTTTTTAAAATAGTTACATGAATGACAGGGAAAGCTGAATACTTTTTATGCTTAGAGAGTCCTTTTACATCCATTCATTCATTCAACAAGTATTCACTAGAGTGCCAGATGCCACTCTAGGCTCTGGAAACACAGTGATTTCTAGAAAACCTAAAAAAAAAAAAAAAAAAAAAAAAAACCCAGTGCCGACAAATTGATTCCAAATTTGCCGACAAATTGATTCCAACTCACAGCGATCCTATAGGATGGAGTAGAACTGCCCCATACAGTTTCCAAGAGGCGTCTGGCAGATTTGAACTGCCAGCCCTTTGGTTAGCAGCACATAGCACTTAACCACTACACCACCAGGGCTTCCATGATTTTTAGAAGCCATCTCAATACTTCTTAGTAACGCAAATGTTTGCTAGGCACGCCAGAACAACAGTGCTTACTACAAATAAGATCTTCAAAAAGATGCTTTTTCTTGAATGACCAGACCAAATCATCTTTACAGGCCACTTACTTTTTCCTGTGTAATTTTTCCATATGACCTGATCTTGAGCATATTTGAATCAATATATTCAAAAAACATAATAATTATTAAAATAGTTAGCATTCATGGACTGCTTGTAATATGTCAAGTGCTGTACTAGGTATCCCACCTACATTTTCTCCCTGACTCTTCACAACACCTCAGTGGAGCCACAGCTATAAGTGTATTTGCAGGTGAGGACACTAAGGCTCAGCCACACAGCTTGCTGGCGAAGGAGCCAAGTCTCGAAGCCAGGCAGTTTGAGTCCATCGTCCTTGACATACACTTTTTCCTAACAGTAAAATGTAGTTATTTCTTTCTTATAAATTCATTTATACGTGTTTATGAGGTGACCACTATATACAAGAAGTCATTGTATACTTCAATACAACAATACTTACTGCAATAAATAGGATACTCTCTGGTCCCTTTCTAACTTCTAGGGGATTATAGTTTCATAATTAAGACAGGCAAATGGAACCCAGTGCTAAACACACATTCTATTCATTTTAATGGAATAATGATTTATTTAATACCTATTATATGGATGGCCCATTGCTATTGAGTAGAACTACCTCATATGGTTTCCAAGGCTTTAATCTTCATGGGAGCAGACTGTCATGTCTTTTTCCCTTGAAGCTGATGGCTGCTAACCAAAAGGTTCGCGTTTGGAAGCCAACAGCTGCTCTGAGGGAGAAGGATGTGGCAGTCTGCTTGCGTAAAGATTATATCTTATGGGGGCAATTCTGCTCTGTGGCAATGGGATGCAATTTAGATGAATGACATGGACAAATAGACATTTAGGCATAAATAACTGTTTTTTAGACAAAACTAAAAGATTGCTCAAAGCAAATAACAGCATCATCTAGGATTTTAGCACGGCTTCTAAATTCATTCTAGTTTTCTATGTAGTCAATACGCACATTTTCCTAGGGCAATGAGTATTATTGAAAGCTTCATTAGCGTTAGGCTTAGACACTTGCAAATATTCTAAGATAGGCAATGATGTTCACAAGTGTGGCCACCAGATGGCACTAGTCTTTACCTTTTTTTAAGAGAAGGCATTTAGATTAGGCGCAGGTTTTTGGTTGAGTAGAGGTAAGAGCTAAGATGCAAATTAAACTTTTTGGTTGAGCAGAGGTAAGAGGACAGAGCTAAGATGCAAATTAAACAACTTTTCTAGTAAAAAAAAAAAAAAAGCGTGGGGACATGAAAAATAATTTCATTGTTACTTTTCTTTTTTTTTCACTTTGTAATTGCTTAAAATGATATGCAGCTGGACTCTTTGAAGACTCACGTCTAACTTTGGATAAAACCATTTATGATGTAGACCCTATTTGTTAATGCCATTCTAGCCATACTGCTTCCGTTACTGTTCTTGATATTTGGGGCATTTTTACTTGCCCTTCCAGTGTATGGAACTCTTCCCATAGATGTGAACGGCTCCCTCCCTCGCTTTATTCAGTCTCTGCTTAGATCACTGACACAAAGAGGCCTCCCCCACTACCCTGTAGAAAATAGCACCTTCCTTACTCTATTCCCTTCTCATAATGCTTCCCGGCACTTATCACCCCCAGATGCTATATTGTTGTGTGCCATCGAGTCAATCCTGACTCAAAGCAACTCCACAGGACACAGTAGAACTGTCCTATAGGATTTCCTAGACTGAATTTTTTACGGGAGCAGATTGTCTGGTCTTTTCTCCCAAAGAGCGGGTGGTGGATTTGAACCCTGACCTTCAGTTAGAGGCTGAGAGATATTACACACCCTTTATTGTGTGTAATATTACATTGTAAATACTACATTGTAAATTCTATAAGAGCAAGGACTGTGATTCCTTAGTACCTAAAAAGAGGGCCCCTTCCATGGCAGGCACTCAGTACACAAATGAATGAATGAATGAACATCTAGGGAGACTGAGAAACCCATCAAGTCAACAGAAATCATTTGTCAACAATGTAGATTTGCATACCACCAAAGTAATTCTCAGGTTTTCATTTCCATTTACACCTGTTTCATATTACATTATGATCTCTTAAGATTTGAAACTTTCTGAATTATCTTGAGGTAAGCATATTAAGCGTATTTTTTAGATTCAAACATTGATGGCCTCAAGTTGCTCTATATGAAATTATCATTTTATTTTTCCTTTCTTTTGGATATTAATTTTTCCTGACCCCCATCACCTGTTAGATGAAAGGCTGGCAGTTCGAACCCCACCAGCCACTCCATGGGAGAAAGACACGGCAGTCTGCTTCTGTAAAGATTTACAACCTTGGAAACCCTATGGGGCAGTTCTAGTCAGTCCTATAGGGTTGCTATGAGTTGGAATCAACTGGACAGTAATGGGTTTGGTTTTTGGCTTTATCACCAAAATCACAGAATGCAATTTAGTGTTACTTTCAGCTCACTGAGATAGAAATGGCTTTTGATATTCAGGCCCAGGGATGCAAATTGTTCTTTATAATCTAATGTATGAATGCTGGGAGCAGAGTACATCAATAGCATTGTACGAGGGGTTTATTTTTGTGATTGTTCTGAAGCTCCTCAAGATCAGGAATTTCAAGTATAGTCATAGGGACTCTTTGAATGTCTATATAAAGCAGAACCAAAAAGGTCAACCAATGAGAAAAACGCATTTTCTTCCTCATTCCTCCATGTATCTTTGCCCTTTTGTACTGTAAATTGCACAGACTGGCATTTAAATGTACAATGTCAAAGGCAAAGCACTTGCATTCAACCTGTGCAAAAAAAAGACAGCTGGCAAAGGGCAGGAAGGGAAAAATACTGCCCTAACGCCTTCAGTGCCTAGCTGCCAATTGCATATCCCACCTCTCCAGTTTCTCACATCACAGTATTTGCCCTGTGGGCAAAGGAGAAGTAGCCAAAGGAACGCTTTCCTTCCAACAGAGCAAAGGCTATATTCCACCTCGGAGACCAATAACCCCTCCTAGCTGCCTTTGTTAAGCAAAGACACCAGGGACAATGATCTGAACAATTTCAGCCCTTAAATCATGGTTGTAACAGGGCTATTTTTGTCCAGAGCTAAATCTACATTTTGCTTATTTGGCTCTCATAAGTAAAATTACTCATCCAGGACTGGGTAGGTGCAATGCACAAATGGAAGCAGAATACAGACACTAATAAGGACATGCTGTAGTAATTCCGACCAGAGGCAGCTTGTCATAATGGGCAGGGTAAGTGTGACAGTTATTTCCCTGGCTTACAAATACAAGCCAGCTGGCAAGAAAGGGCGGATGTTCACATCGTTGTCCTCCAGCAACTCAGTAGGAGGGAGACTAAAAAATCATTTTGTGTGCAAAACATCAAATACGTCTTCAGTTGTTGTTCCACACATTGTGCGTGTGTTTGTGTGTGTGTGTTTAGTTATACTGAACAGCTGACAAGACAAGTTAATCAATCAATAAGTTGCTAAATCCAATCATTTTTTAAAGTTTAGGTTTAGAAAGATAATCTACCCAAGTTTTCAATCTTTTTCCTTGCTCCTGTATAAGCAATGACAGTGAAGTATTCCATCACAAACATTGTCATTATAATGCAGTGATTATCAAAGAGAACACCCTTTCACACACTTCTTACTCCCACAGAGGTGCCCATGGGAATCTCAAGTAGTATGATAAAGCCACCTCTCCCAAAGTTCTTCTTTCCCCATGTCCAACCTCCAACCCCAACAGAGAGTCACTGATCCTATTCCAACATTTTGGTTTATAAAGGAAAACTAGAAGCCTGGAATATAAAGAACTTGCTCAGGGGGACACGACAAGTAGGAGGATTAGATCCCTTGTTCAGGTCCTCAATTCCCAGAAGAGGGTTCTTTCTCACTGCTAATGGCTACTTTTTTTAATGGCTACTTCCTTTAAGGAACTTGATCTGTGTTTTCCATACCTGGCAGCACACCAGAATCACTCAGAGATAGTTTTTAAAGTGCATATCTCTAGGGCAAATGAATCATAATCTTTGAAGGGGAGATAGAGTCTTGTACCCAGCATACCTAAATCTCTTGGGGAAACATAATTTAAAAGTCTGCCCAGATAGGGAGTTGTCCATACTGGGACATTTTTGAGAACAAAGACTAGATAGATAGATAGACAGATAGATAGACAGACAGACAGACAGACAGACAGACAGACAGACAGATAGATAGATAGATAGATAGACAGACAGACAGACAGACAGATAGATACATAGACAGATGGATGGACGGACAGACGGATGTATGGGTGGGTGGATGGGTGGACGAGTGGACGGGTGGACGGGTGGACGGGTGGACGGGTGGACGGGTGGACGGGTGGATGGGTGGATGGGTGGTTGGGTGGATGGGTTGATGGGTGGGTGGGTGGGCGGATGGCAGGGTGGGTGGACGGGCGGACGGGTGGACAGGTGGATGGATAGATAGCTGCCGTCTCATCTACTCTGACTCAGAGAGATCTTATGTACAACAGAACAAAACATTGTCCAGTCTTGTGTCATCCTCAAGACTGCAGACATATTTGAGTTCACAGCTGTGGCTATTGTGCCAGTCCATCTCACTGAGGTCTCTCTCACCCTTGCTGGCCCTTTACTTCAGCAAAGATGATGTCCTCCTCCAGTGATTGATCCCTTTTGATGGTGTGCCCAAAGCAGGTGAGTCAGACAATGTTCTGTTGTGACTCATTGACTAATTTTTGGAAGTAGACTGCCAGGCCTTTCTTTCTAGTCTGTCTTAATATAGACACTCCAATGAATGAAATCTGGAATGTATGTCACCCTGATCTTGGCTGATCGTAAAATGCCTCTTGCTTCTTAGTTGCTGACGATCACTGGTTTTGGAGTCAGGGAACAGAGTTTAAATTCTGATCGCTCCCTGTACACACTGTGGAAACTTGTGAAAGTGAATTAATATGTGACTTGTGAAAATGAATTAATATGTGATTCTGTTTGCTCATTTGTGAAATGTGGGTGCTTATTTTCATCAGTCTACTTTTAGTACATGAGCGCCTAAAATGCTGTAAGTAGAAATGAACGTTGAAGTGAATAGTTAAATCTCACTCAAAGGGGAATCCTGAAGCTTTAAGGAGATTAGTAAGCAAAGTGCTTAGAACATAGTAGGTGGCTAATAAGTGCTGTTTTCTTTTCCTTTTATGGCTTTAATAAACAAAACTACAATTATCTCGAGTGACTTCATTTCTACCACTTTTGGATAGAAATCATTTTTAAAGACCTATTTATATTTGTATGAAAAAACATGGTGCCTATAAAGTTTAAAAGTGACTCTCCTTCTCTTGTGTATAATGGGAAAAAGTGGCAGCTCCAATACAAGCATCCTTTCAAGTCCTCTTTCTGGTTCTACTGTTTTTCTGGAAAAGATCCCATGATTTTTATAACAGCAAAACTGTCTATTATTCTCTCAAAACAATTAACACAAAAACTTTTGAATTCAGTGAAGGTTAGAGGATTAATAGATTTTATCTACAATGTGTTTGAAAAGCTAATTAAGAATCCACATACAGCAGAGGAGACTGGGAATACAATATTTAGTTTTTTTTCTTTTTTTCCTACATGGCCACAGTGAGCAAAAGTGAATTAAAAAAGGCAAAACAATTGGGGAAACTTTGCAGAAAGAAGGCAAATCCTTTTTAAAGAAATAAATCAAAAACGCATCTACTTTGACTGAAGATACTTCCTTTATTTATACAACAAGCTTGTATTTAGCATCTGGTTTATAAGCAGTTCTAGCATTTGGAGTCCCTGAGTGGTGCAAACGGTTAAGCACTTGACTACTAGCCAAAAGGTTGGCAGTTCAAACCCACCCAGAAGCACCTCAGAAGACAAACCTGGCAACCTGCTTCCAAAAGGAGCAGTTATATTCTGACACGTGAGGTTACCATGAGTCTGAATAGGCCGTAAAACAACCAACAATATCAACATGAAAATGGTTTACTTGCTCTACTGCTTGCCTATAGGTTGGAGGTTTGAGGTGGAGGCACCTAGGAAGAAAGGCCTGATGATCTACTTCCAAAAAAATCAGCGATTGAAAGCCCTGTGGAGCATAGTTCTACTCTGACACACATGCGGTCGCCATGAGTCAGGACTGACTTGACTGAAGATGGCTTGGTTAGGTTTTTTGATATTCTAGGTACTAGATAGGAGCAGTGGTGGCACAATGATTAAGTGCTAAGTTCAATGTCACCTTGTGGTTCAGCAGGATAAAGACCTGGCAATCTTCTGTGAAGAAGACAGCCTAGAAAACTCCATGGGGCAGTTCTACTCTGTCACACTGGGTAGCTATCAGTAGAAATCGACTTGAAGACATCTAACAACAATAACAAGTGCTATATAATCAGTGGTGACTAAAACCCAGATGGTCTCCTCTCTCTCTCTCATATATATATATATATATATATATATATGTATATATATATATGTATATATATATATGTATATATATATGTATATATATATATATATAGCGCCTAAGGATAAGCCAATTAACAAAAATACCACATTGAAAAATTAATAATTTTTTATACCTTTGTTAACAAATAAGGGGATTGTGTGTGTGTGTGTGTGCTTCCTTAAATATTATTTAACAATCTAGACTTAATTGTGCACTTAAATGCTGACATAAAAACATGTGTGTTCTAAAAGTCATCATAACAGGTAGATAGCCATTTCTGTCTGATTTTTTTTTTTTTTTTACTTACAATTTTTCTCTTCTAGTTAAAAATGAGGAAACAACAGAATTCACAAAATTCTCTTTGGAACTTTATCTGGGAAAATCAATTTAATTAAATACTAATATAAAACAAAACAACAAAAAACCAAGCTAGTTGCTGTGGAGTTGATTTCGACTCATGGCGATACCACGTGGGCAGTGTAGAACTGCTTCACAGGATTTTCAAGGCTGTGATCTTTTGGAAGCAGGTTGCTAGACCTTTCTTCCAAGGTGCCTCTGGTGAGTTCGAACCACTATACTTTCGGTTAGTAGTCAAGCACTTAACTGTTTGTGCCATCCAGGGACTCTGAATACTAATATAAGTTCTCTTATCCTTGCTCCTAACCTCAAATCAGTTGTCATACACTGTGTTGTCACTATCTTCATGTACCACCTGGTATCAGACCCCCTTCATTCTCATCAGCACTGTGAATAGATTTAACTACATAGTATTTTTTTTTTTTTTAAAGGCTTTCTAAGTACTCTTTTTTCTTGGTCTGTCCTTACTACAATCTACCTGACAAAATACTGGTAGATTAATATATTGTAAGCATAACCATGGTCATGTTAATCCCTTGCTTTTAAACCTTCAATGGCTCCCCTTCACCTGCCAAAACCAAAAGCAAAAACCAAACCCAGTGCCATTGAGTCGATTCCAACTCATAGCAATCCTGCAGGAGAGAGTAGAACTGCCTCATAGTCTCCAAGGAGCGCCTGGTAGATTCAAACTGCTGTCCCTTTGGTAAGCAGCTGTAGCACTTAACCACTATGCCACCAGGGTTTCCACCTGCCAAATGAAGTATAAATTACCTAGGCTTACCCTCTCAAAGCTACTCATGATCAGTTATCTTTCCTATCAGAGCCTGGATTCCCAACTTCATTTCCCATTGTTCCTTGTGTTGCTCTCTTTCCATTCTTTGCCTGGACTTTTCTCCATTCTCTTTTCACCTGATTTTGCAGATTTGACTCTGTTGATTTCCTATATGAAACCTTCTTAATTACTTCTGCATGTATAGCGTGTCTTTTAACGATTTTTCTTTTTCTGCTCTTTTTTAACCTACTCCTTAAACATGGATGTTTGTCAGGGTTTTTTCTTTAATTTTTTTATTCTAAAAATTCTTCCTGAAGACTCTTATCAATCTTTTTTATTTCAACTTCTCCCTTTTTTTTTGAGGATACCAAAATCTTATCTGCAGATCAGCTTTCTCTCCTAAGCTGGTTATACCTGAGTACCTCACAGACATTGATGTATCACCACGTGCCAGACCATTAGTGCAAGGGATGCAAGATGAATAAGACAAAATTCTTGCCTACAGAGACTGTTTCTCCGTTGAACACCGAGTAAAGGGCAATCTAAGCAAAGGGAATAACTTGAGCAAAGCCATTGAGGTATGAATTGTACAGCTGCCCATTTAAGCATTCTTCATCTTCAAATGTGCATATACCATCTATCTATGAAATAAAAGTAGTCCCTGACTTATGACATATTGGAGTTGTGACAAACTGCACTTATGCCCTTCTGTTTTGTTTTTTTTTTTTTCTGTACATCTTATTGTTGGTAATATGTACTACAGTGTGTAATGTTGCAGTGTGTAATTTGCTGATGTTATCATTCCCAGATGTTCACTCACAGATATTCGATGTTATGATCTACTGTTCAAAATACCATTGCCATATAGTAGACAATAATGAAAACAAAACAAAAAAAAGAGGTATTAGACTTACGTCAGAACCGACTTACGACCAATCACGTCATAAGCCAGGGAATACCTGTATAATGAAAATGCTATTTCTCCCAAAGATCTTTCGTTAATCCTTTATTTCCCTATGGCATCATTCTTCAGAAAACCCCCTTACCATTTTAAGTATAGGAATGAAATTTGTATCTTTCACTTAACACTTGTTTCTATCCTACGTAAACAAACAAAAAACATGTATACCTATTTAAATACTTATCTCTCTAACTATATTATTAATGAGAGTTGCAAATGCAATCATAGAGTAAGACTTAAAAACAGAATGCAGGTCTGGAAAAAAAAATGTATCTTTTAAAAACTGCAGGATTCACCAATAAGAATTTTCCCCTTCTTATATAAAAAAAAAAAAATGTTTTTTTTACTATCCTGTGATGAGCCTATCCCATGTGTTTTTAGGTGGGGCTGACCCTGCTTCACCTCAGTTCTGCCTACACAGCTTGTAAGTGACCCAAGTCTGACCAATCAGAATATCCCCCGGGAATTTTGAGTTACATATTTTTCCTTGGGATTCATTTTATAAAGACTAGAACGCAGTGAGTTTGTTTCTCGGTTTCGTTTTGAAGCCTAAAACTTACAGAAGCCATCTTGCTACAAGGTATCAGACTATAGCTAAGCAGGGAAGTAGAGTGAGAGATGGGAAAAGAGAAGAGAATCAGGATAATATTTTTGAAACCTTGAATCCAGCACTCTTCCCCTTGGGCTTCCAAGGGGAGTAACCCTATAAAGATTTTTTTTTCTCTTTTGCCTAGCTTGAACTGAATTCATCATGATGAATCTAAGACCTAAAATTCTCCCCCAAAATAGTAATCGTTCCATTTTTTTTTTTTTAAATAATTGGTTGAAATCCCCATGATCTTCTCACCAAGATTATACAGGGAAATAATTATTGCCCACAATTTACACAAAGAGCAATTTAGGACAAACTACTTGAATAAAAATGTCCAAGCTTGTGTAACAAGACTTAGGCCTAACCCCCACCACAACATAGATAGAAGATAGATGCATTTGATATATTCAGTACTTACTAAACCAAACCAAACTCAACCCACTTCCATAGAGTCAATTCCAACTCATAGTGACCCTTTAAGACGGAATAGAACTGCCCCATAGGGTTTCCACTACCCAGTAGAGTTCCCAAGGCTGTAATCTTTACAGAAGCAGATTCCACATTTTTCTCCTGTGGAATAGCTGGTGGGTTCGAACTGCGGACCTTTTGGTTAGAGGCTGAGCACTTAACTACTATGCCACAAAGGCTCCTTACTACTCAAGGCTAAATTCTAGATTATTAGGCCCTCTAATTTTACTCTATTTATAAAAATAATGACAATTATTATAGGTTTTAAAATTTCCTGGATCTACAATAGATATTGTAGAATTATAATAGATAGGATATGTGTTTTCAAGTGCAGTTAGAAAAAAATAACAAAAAGGTGTAAAAGGAATAAATTATGGATTGCCATGTAACACAAAGGAGAGTGGGCTTTTTCGAACTACAATTGCTAGAGAAGCTAATAAATGTGACAGCATTATGCGATGTTGTATTATGTTATTTTGCTTGGGGTGACTCACCGTGTTTATTAATAGTTTGGAAAGATAAACATGTTGCTAATTTTATGCTCTGGCTATAAAATGTCATCTTTTCTAATTACAGTCTGAAAGAAAGGCAAGTTTAAATTCAGAGTAAATTTACAAGGATCATTTGGATTTTGGTGTTTCTTAAATTTTATTTGTAAAATAAAACAAATGAGAATCAGTTCTCATTTTAGCCATAACAATTTTAATAACATTAACGTATTTTCTGGCAAGCAAATGGTGAATTGGCCAATGTAGTTTCCTTTCTAAGTCTGATTAAATATGTATTTGTTCACGCTCTAAAGCAGGCCACCATATAACAGGCATCTGTGATAAAATATCAGAGAAAATTTGTTTTTCCCCTTGCACTAGGTTTTCAGCAAAGTGAGATCCATCAAACTAAATTCTCGATATAACTTTTTGTCTACCTCCCATGATTTAAGAATGTGTACATTTTTATAACTGTTCTAAACCTTATAGAAGTTTGTTTAGTAATAAACATTTAGGTTGGATATGACAGAATTCCAACATAAACTAGCTTAGAAAAACAGGAATTAATTATATCATTCAACCTATGGTAGAAGGTCAGTGGAATGGCAGTTTCCAAGGATAATTAGATTGTAGTATGGAAATTCCTTTAAAATTCTCCCTTCATCTTTTTCTCTGCTTCTATGTGTCGGTATTACTTTCAAGACTGGTTCTCAAAACAAGGGTAGAAACATGACCAATAACATTTCCTGGACTCACATTACCCAGCCTTACCACTTAAGAAGACTAGATCATCTTCCTTTTGTTCCTTCTATTAAGAAGTCCAGGGAAAGGACTCTGGCCCAACTTGGGTCATGAACTTACACTCATGAGTACAGTGGCAGTGCCTATTTTTTGTTGTTGTTTTCCTCAGATCTTTTTTATTGTTGTAAGTATATATGTATGTGTATATATATGTATGTATATCACCATTTGCCATTTCATGGAAATTCTTTTTTCACATGTACATTTCAATGACAAAAATTACATCAATCATACTGTGCAACCATCACCAGTTGGCAACCCCATTTGAACTACATGGTTGGAGTGAAGGGGAAGAGCCATTCCGCAATGAGTGGGAAGATAAGAAAAGAGAAGTACCAAAGGGAAAAGTTATAACTGTCTACCAGCAGTTTTTGTTGACACAGTCTTTTATCAGGCAAGAATATAAGAGATTTTCCTTGAAAGTATTTATATACTTTACCTATCTGGATTCAATGGCACATATGGAAATCTTATGCTTTATATTACCAATGCATCAAATTAAGTGAAAAATGTTTCCCAACCTTCAGTCTTCAGCTCCTTCTTGCTTTTCTTTTTATCATTCTTTTAATTGGTTATTTTGGCTTATATCGTCTTCTGTGCAAACTTTCACACATTCATGCTTTATTACCAAGACTAATTTTTTTACTTCTTATGGAGAAAATTTTAGGGGAAAATTGAAATCCTAGCTTTTTTTCATATGCATTATATTTTTACAGACTCTGTACAAACAGTGGAGAATAACACATACATTAATTAGCTTCCTGTCTGTGATTTTATTAAAACAACTAGCTAAAAGATCTCACACATTTATTAGAGTTGTCATTTTGATAAAATCTGAGTGAAATTAAATTTCACTTTGAAAGATAAACTAAAATTTGCACATACTTGTGAAATTCAAACTCTGAAACCATGTGTTCTATTGGAAATGGAAAAAGTTTGTTCATATAGTAAATGATCAGAAAAGCCAAGGGCATGCAATGACAGCTCCATTTAATGGCCTTGCTGCACAAGAGAGACTGCCCGTGTGTTATCTTTGGCCATCAGTTCAGGAGAGCCTTTTACACTACTGTGGAGACTTTAGATTTTACTCTGATAATTTACTGATAAGAGGAAAATAATTGAGTATAGAAGACACTTTGTGATGGTAGTGAAGATTAGAGGGTTTTTTTTTTTTTAATCATATTCACTTTAGGATGTCTAATAGATATTTGGAGTTCCTGGGTGGTGCTGATGGTTAAGCACTCAGCTACTAACCGAGAGGTTGTGGGTTTGAATCCACCCAGAGACGCCGAGGTAGAAAGTCTTAGTGATTTATTTCCAAAAGGTCACAACTATTGAAAACCCTGTGGAGTGCATTTGTGCTCTGAAACAAATGGGGTCACCATGAACTGGAGTCAACTCATTTTTTTTTATTTAATAGATATTTAAATGGAGATTTTTTTTTTTCAGGAAATATTTCATTCAAAATATAAGCTGAGGTTAAAAATAATTTACCAACATAGGTACAAGGAAAACTCAAAAACCAATATATCAATCTATACAGGGAAGAAATATTTATAGTCTATTTAATGAGGAAACCCTGGTGGCATAGTCATACTTTTTTATATCAATCCTCCCTGTTGAAATTTCTTCACAAAATACAAACCAACACTCTCATGCTCAAGTTTAGAGCTGCTTTTGTTACTGTCCTCACTGGAAGGTAGTCCTAATTCTTCATAATAAGCCTTAAATGCTTAAAGATAGTCACTTTTATGCTAGTTCTTTTTTTCCAGGCCTAAATAAGTTTTTTTAATATGAAACTTTCCCCTTTCGGAATTTTTAGATTTATTTATTTATTTTTAACCAAAGTGACTTTACTTCATGTTTGCACGGGTCCAAACACACTTTTGTATTGTTCAAACTGACACTAAGTACCTGGGAGGATTATCTTCAGAGATCCCACAGCATAGCACGATGTTAATTACCCATCATCCTCTCTAAAGCAGTGCCAGTTCCATGGGTTAATCCACATATGATCAGAGTATTAAGAAACAAGTAGAAAGGTTTTCTTGCATTATTCCGTCACAAAATTCCTTACCCTCCAGAGAATAAACTATTGTTTTGCAAAGTGTCTGTGATTACAAAACACTTCAAAATTATCTCCTGTCTTCTAAGCAAGTTAAACATCGTAAATGTTTTCAACACAGTCAAGCTGCTATCTTCTGAACTCAGACTTGAAACCTAATCTGTCTGTGAACAAAAAGTTAATTTGAAAGAACTCTACTGTTGCCAGAAATCAAGGCTGGGCATTACTAATTGGATCAGCTCTTATTTTGCCATATTTCTGATTCTTTATCCATTAAATTTTCACTTTTTAAAAATCTAGAACCCATGTTAATATAACTGCTTCAAGATCACTCAAGAGCATGGGAAATATTCATTTTTTATAATTTGATATTGACTGATAAGTTACTACAAGATAGCTAGGGTTCTGAAAAAAATTACCGAGATTTCAAAATAACTAACAAATACCACTAATCTGATGCATTTGACAAAGCTTGACTGAATGCATATATACAAAATGCAAAATTCAAATAGAAAGTAATTCTACAAAACACAGTGCTTTTCGAACAGAGACAGAGAAGAGATGAGCAGAAAAAGATACAATAGTCTCAAAATATTACTCTGGGAAGTAGAAGGGTGCTATTTTAAACTGAAACTTAGCTGTGGACGTATACTAAAAACGATACTATATATTATCTTACCAATTATATCTGTACATATAAATGCTTAAGGAATGTTACTTCTATTTACATGTAAATGTATTTTATTAAGAACATATTAAAATTTCACATCTTTTAGTGGTATGTAGCCTGTCATGGAACTGCCAGAAATTCAAGCTGGATTGAGAAGAGGACATGGAAAGACGGATATCATTGCTGATGTCAGATGGATCTTGACTGAAAGCAGAGAATATCAGAAAGATGTCTGCCTGTGTTTTATTGACTATACAAAGACATTTGACTGTGTGGATCATAAGAACTTATGGATAGATAACACAGCAAAGAAAAAGAATTCCAGAACAATTAATTGTGTTCTTGGGGATACTATATACATAAACCAACAGGCAGTTGTATGAACAGAACAAGGGGATACTGCACGGTTTAAAATCAAGAAGGATGTGTGTCAGGGTTGTATCCTTTCACATACTTATTCAATCTGTATGCTGAGCAAATGATCCGAGAAGCTGGACTAAATGAAGAAGAACAGGGCATCAGGATTGGAGGAAGACTCATTAACAACCTGTGATATGCAGATGACACAGCGTTGCTTGCTGAAAGTGAAGAGGACTTGAAGCACTTATTGATGAAGATCAAACACTACAGCCTTCAATGTGGATTACACCTCAACATAAAGAAAAGAAAAATCCTCACAACTGGACCAATAAGCAACATCACCACAAATGAAGACAAGATTGAAGTTGTTAAGGATTTCATTTTACTTGAGTCCACAAACAATGCCAGTGGAAGCAGCAGTAAGGAAATCAAAGGACATGTTACCTTGTTGCATTGGGCAACTCTGCTGCAAAAGTCCTCTTTAAAGGGTTGAAAAAGAAAAAAGTCATTTTAAGGGCTAAGGTGCCCCTGACCCAAGCCATGGTATTTTAAATTGCCTCATATGCATTCAAAAGCTGGACAATGAATAAGGAAGACCAAACAAGAATTGATGCCTTTGAATTAGGGTGTTGGCAAAGAATATTTAACATACCATGGACTGCCAGAAGAATGAACATACCTGTCTTGGAAGAAGTATAGCCAGACTGCTTCTTGGAAGTGAGGAAGGTGAGACTTCCTTTCATGTACTTTTGACATGTTATTAGGAGGGACCAGCCCCTTGAGAAGGACATCATGCTCGGTAAGGTAGAGGGTCAGCAAAAAAGAGGAGGACCTTCATCGAGATGGATTGACGCAGTAGCTGCAACAATGGATTCAAGCATAGCAACAGTTGTGAGGATGGGGCAGGACTGGGCAGCGTTTCCTTCTGTTGTACTTAGAGTTGTTAGGAGTGGAAATTAACTCGACAGCACCTAACAACGACAATCTGTCGTCCAGTAATTTATTTTGAGCTCTAGTAGCTAGGACAACCTGTTACAGAGTACTCATAAAATAAAATAGATGATATTCTACCTCCGGTAGGCATAAATTTTAATGATATATTCAAAGTCATAAGCTCCTGTAAAGGATCCTTTGTAATTTCTCAAAGGCAAGAACAAATTTTACATGGGGAAATCAAATAGCCAAATGTTTTAGTTTGTACAGAATTTAATACTAATTTCTCCAGAGTTTCTTTTTACCATACAGTGATTGAAAATATTCTGTGGAAATACATATGTATTCTTCATAATAGTAAGCTTTATGAGCTATATACTCATATTTTTATCCGGTCAACTTATCTTCACAAAGCTATTTTGATGTAAGGTTCCGATGTGACATTTTAACTGAATGAAAGATCCTTAACATTGCTGAAATACGTTTTACTAACTTATCTTTTGCCATTCGGTGAGCATAAAGGACATTTTTGATTCATCTTTTTCTAAAATTGAGACTTTCAACTTAGAATATATTTGCTATTGGAGTTTTACTTTAAACCACAGTCTTACATGTCTTGTAAATGTATTTATTTCTTTATAAGGTAATTTCTGTAGATTCTTCTTCGTAACTTGAAAACAACACCAGCTCTTTATTGTTGGGATATTGTGGCATTATATCCAAAAAATACATAGCAGATTTTTTATTCTACCCATGGTTTCATCAAATAATAAATTCTAAATTATCTCTTTGACTTCTTATCTCTCTTCCCTTTGGGCAGCAATCTCTCACATTCTGTTTGCATTCATCGGGCTCTAAATTATCTTGAAATAAAACTGGATAAAACAAAAAAGACTCTTTTCTCCTGAAATCCAAAATGAAACTCCTTGCCATCATGTCTATTCCAACTCACAGGGACCTGTAGGACAGAGTAGAACTACCCCATAGGAATTCCAAGGCTGTAATTTTTTAATCTTTATGGAAGCACACTGCTATATCTTTTTCCCGCAGAGGGGCTGGTGGGTACAAAGTGCCAGCCTTTTATTTAGCAGCCAAGAGCTTAACAACTGCAGCACCAGGGCTCCCTTTTCTCCTTATACAACCACAATCCTAAAAAAAAAAAAAAGCTTTCTATGCTTTCCTCTCTACTTTCTCACCTCCCATGCAGTCTCGCTTTACTCCTCACTCCATTGAAACTGATCTTTTCTCTTCTGCCTCATGCCACAACTTCTAAACAACATTCACAAAATTATGTTTGTGAATTCACAAAGTATTTTGCTTCTGGAAACACCCATTTCTGAAATGTCACTAATACTAAACTCTCTTTGCTTTTTCTTTAACATCTCCCTCCATTCCTTTTCCAGCTTTCTTGCTTTGTTTTTTTTATTATCTAATCTCTTTTTTTTTTAGTCTCTAGGTAGGAGACTTGGTGGCACAGTTGTTAAGCAGTGGGTTTTTTTTTTGGACTAACTGAAAGGTCAGAGGTTTGAACCCACCAGCCCGTCTGTGGGAGTAAGTTGTGGCAATCGGCTTCCATAAAGATTTATAGTCTTGGAAGCTCTATGGGGTAGGTCTACTCTGGCCTATAGGGTCACTATGAGTCAGAATCGACTGGACAGTAACAGAAAAATGTTGTAGTTCCCCAAATTGAGGTTATGGCTTCTATCCTGTTCTTCTTTTGACACAATCTCTTTGGGTTATCTCATCTATCCCCAAGGCATGAACGATCTGTTGGGATTCTTGTATTTATATCTTCAACTTAGAATCTCTGAAATCCAGAACGATATATCTAACTGACTACTGGAGTTCATGAGCTGTGGAGCCACACTTCCTGGGATAAAATACTGGCCATGACACTTACTATGTGAGCTTGCGCAAGTTATTTGACCTCTTTGGGACTGAGGCTTCACAACACACCTCATAAACACACACACACCCCATATTTCCACATCACATAAAGATGCACTGTCCCCATTAATGACTGGATCCTTCCAATATACCGAATCTCAGTTAAATTCAGCGAGGTCTCTAATAACCTTATCTAAATAGCTCCCTACCGCTACCCATTGTATTCTATAGTTGCAGCAAAGTAGTTTCCTTCATGGCCTTTGACCAAGTTGTACTTAGGGGTGCACCTCCCTTATCAACCTATAACCCATTAATACAGGACTTATGCTCATTTGTCCACCACTGTGTGCCCAGAACCCACTTCTATACTTGAAATAAAGTAGACACTTAGTAAACACTTTCAGAAGGAAAGAAATGATGAATTTATTCTTTTCTAGCAGCTCACTTCAAATAAGTTAGTCTGTCTATTAGGATCCTTCTCAATGTAATTTATACTTCATATATGCAGATAATTCTTAAAAAACTATGTTGCAAAGTATGATAATGAAATATAATTTTGCACCATTATCTTCTATCATTTACTATGTCAACATTATATGCATAATTAATAGCCTTGCAAATCGATAGGCTGGTAATAAATTTAACCATCAATGATATTTCTTAAAACATATACTCAGCAATTTTCTCAACCCTGTCTACCAAAATGTATCTATTTGAAAGAAAGATTCAATACTTCAAGGAGGCTGGGATTAAAGGATTTGTGGTAAACTCTAAATGTTTTTTAAATCTTATGATTTATCCTAAGGAATAATTTATTAAATATTTAAAATATATGTATTTAAAATATTGATATAAATTAATTATAAAAGGAAAGCAAACAAAATTAAAGAATTTTTTTCTGGCTTGTTGTTTTACCACACAATGGAATTTAAGCATTAGGTTCATTTGCATCTCCATAATGAAAAATAGAAATGCAAAAAAAAAAAAAGAATATAATATAAACTATAAATAAATCTGTACGGTATAATATTATATAAACATACAATTAATATAAAATGTAGTATAAATATAATAAAATATCATGAGAAAATCCACATATTACGTAAGCATCCAGGCATATCTGATGCCTTGTAACTTCCATTAGTGGCTGGGGTAGTGATAGCATAGGTTCTGATACATTTCTCTGACTATTTTAGAAAGAAATTAGTTTGGTGCCCCAATCCCCCAGATTTCAGGTAGAGATAATTTCTCTTATCTTTATAAATTTTTGCTATTATCTAATACACTTTCATATGGCCATTTTTAACTGTAATATTCTATTATGAAAGTATATTTGGAGAGTTATCGAACTCTAAAAAGAATTATGAATTTAAAGCAACACTAAACTCTCTCTGTCTTGCATGTGCGCACATACATGCATGGTCTTTCCCACACATCCAAAATTTTGAGCATGAGATAAATGCTTGTAAACAATTTAAATCTGCGTATCTCCATTAGGAAGTTGAACTGAATTGTAAGATCCAATGCTATTTTGTGTAATAAAAAGTAAAAATGGCAACCGAACGAACAGAACACGGGTTCTAAGAGGAGCAAACTTGTTTTCATCACTGGCTGAGCAGCCCTCCCCAGATGTGCTAGGCAATCACCCTGTTGGTCTCTGCTTTTGTGGCTGAGCACTTGCCTTGTGGAAGTGATATTGGCATAATCTGTTCTCTTGCTAGCAGTGCACAACCTCACTTTGACATGACTGTGAGCTAATAACACCAGGTCTCCCAGTAGCACAGAAGTATCAAGTTTTCCCATCATTCACTGCACAGTAACATATTTTGCCTTTCCCTAAAAAACCTAAAGCTAAAACTAAGCAACAACCATGCACACACACACACACACACACCACCTTGAGTTTTACTAACAGAACTTTTTTTTTTCTTTTGCATTTGCATGCATATGACAACTACTTTTAAGACTACAATTCGAAGTTTTCTCCCCCTGTATCCTTTGGTAAAACCGATGGCCCAGGAAGGGGCACCTTGTTTATCTTCAGCACCCAATCGTGTAACTGGCACAGATTCAGTGACCCAAGCAACCTGCCTCTCAGTATTATCATATAAGAATAACTGTTTTTCCTTTCTTATGGTAAGATATATATTTTTCCAGAAAAATTACTTAGGAGTTCTAAAACAAAATGAATGAATGCTAAAGAATACAGTAGAAGCCTGCAAGAATATATTCTTTAATAATGAAAATTTGCATGAAAAGAAATTAGCAATCAATTCCTAGACATAGAGAATGCTTGGCTATCTCTTCCTGGTCAGGGGCCATATAGTCAGACGAGCTCCCATACTTTACATATTTTTTTTGTAATGTCATGTCATCAGGACATTTCTGCAATTTCTATTTACTAACTTAGTAAGAATAACCATTGTCCAGTTTGGCATCTTCTTTTCTCCTTTTTCAGGGTCCTTCACCCCCTCCTTTTTTCTCTCCATGTGCTAATACTCCCTGGATAGGGAAGGGCTCCCACATATGCCATCCGGCTCAGCCTGCTCGCTCCAGAAAATGTCCCACCCTGAAATGCTCTCATTTAAGCTTACATACTGCCCCATTGTCCAGGGCATTGTTTTCAGCTTGTTATTACACAGGGAATATCTTCAAATCCCATTCACTTCAAGTTGTTAATAGCTGAGAGGAATTAGTTTGTTACCCCATATGTACATGCCCTAGGAAATTTGCATTTTAATAGAGGACAATTCCTTCATAACTCAAAGGAATGAAATGTCTCTAATGGTGGAATTTCAAGCATCACTGACACCAGTCGGGGAGATATTTGGGGCGAGAATACTTATCAGCAAAGCGTAATACTTGAGATGACTATCTTTTTCATCTAGGCTTTAAGCCTAACCTGAATAGAAGCCAATATTCATGTTCGAACAAGAATAAAATATAAACTTAAAACAAAAATCTATGTTGTCAAACAGGTGACTGACCCTATTTCTTAATGGGATACATTATTCTCTCTGTTTCTTATCTTTTCAGAGTGGTGCTATTGTACTATTGAAGCTCTTCTCCATTTCATTATGTCTGTACGTCGACAGATTGAAGTACATGCATGGAATTTGAGTGCGTTCTTCTAAGATTTCAGGAAACAAACATCTTGAACATAATCTAAGGAACAAAGAAAGCACAATACCTTTTTTTTGCACATCCATAACAGTTTCCTTCTCAGTTTTCTTTTTCACATCTTCTTTTTCTGGTAGTAAAATAAAAACACTGTAAGTGTCCACAAATTCATAAATATGTTCGGTTATATATTTCAGAGCACACATGACTGCCATTAGGGTCTCATATTAATCTTGTATAGAGAAATACTAAATCAGAGACATAAGTCATGTCAAATATGAGTGAACTAGGTCCTTTGTAATGGACTAATAGCTGAGATATGCCTTCTCATCAGGAAGGGGCAATTTTTTGCTAAGGTTAAAATAGCTTTTGTGGCAGTGGAAGCTGTAAATGACATTATTAATTATGATGGAATTAAATAGTTTCTCTAAAAGATATTGAAAGGAATATATTGAATACTTCCTGGGCTATCAGGTCACTGGAAGCATGTTGAAAGCTCAGGAATCTTTGAGGCTCAAATGGGACTTGGCATGACCTATTGGAAAGCAGCCATCTAAAAAGCAAACCAATCAAAATTTTTCCCTTCTACACAGAAGAATCAGCTCTTTTAATGGACCTTTTAATATTAAACTGAATGAGTTGAATAGTAACATTCGTATTTATACACAGCCAAGTGAAGTAGCGAATTGAAAGAACCGAGCAGCGCTCACAGGAAAATAAATGAATCAGATATTAATAATTTAAAAAAAGTGATCTGGCCTCAATTTACTTTTTAAAAAGTCTCTATTTCTACTTTATTTGGAATATTTGGAAGGCTCAAGAGTGTTCATTAATAGCAATAACAACAAAATCAGTATAAGTGGGCCTCTTCCCTAGAAAATAATAACTTTTACCAGTAACCTTATAAATGCATACTAATCTACTTATGTTTTAAACAGCTTTTCAATTCCTTGCCTTTCTTTTTTGTTTCAGAAGTCACTTTCTTCTCAGGTGTCTTCTTTTCATCTTCTTTTTCTAGAAAAGAAATTTAAAATACTAATCTGGGAAAGTTTAGTACAGAAAGAAAGCCAAGGCTGGAATGAAGGATTAATGTTACAACAGATAGCTTTATGGCTCTGAACAAATGACTTAATCTCTCTATGCCTTATTTTCTTTGCCTGTAAAATAGTAGTTCCTCCCTCAAAGTCAGATGATGTTTACTAAGCATTCCATACAGTGCCTGGCTCACAGTAAGATGCTAGCTGCTGATAATTTTTTTTTTTTTAAACAAATAATGAACAATCTAGTTGGAGATGTCTTACCCAATTGTTTGTATACTGCCTAAAGTAAGATATTGATAAATAAAAATAAAAGATAATTTCTTAGGAAAGACAGTACAGGTTAGCTAAAAAATTCTGTTTTGTTTTCATATGTTCTGTGTCATTAGAAAGGACATACTAGGCATTAACTCTATTTTGATTTAATTGTTTTTCAAATCTGTGTCTTGTCAACAGGCATTTAGGGCCTGGTGACATTTGTCTGGCAGTGTGTTGGGGACATAACTCTCACTGCCCTTTCTGAGTGGTTGTATCAACAAGGGTGTAGAGACTATCTTTGCACTCAGAGGTTGCAATAAATCTGGATGTTGTGTAGAACAGTGTGTAGGACCTCCAGACTTCTTCATGAAAGACCTCTGTTTCAGAGGTCTGTGGAAGCCTTGGTCTGAGAGGAAAGTAGGAACTTTAAGTGCTTCCCAGCCATAGCCTTCTAACAACTGGACACCCCGACATATTTCTGGTAAGTGTAGTCATTTCAAATAAAGCCATGTAGACGAGCATAGCTTCTTGAATGGAGTCATGAATAAGAGGAGAAGTCAACAAAAAAGCCAGTATAAATAATGTACTTAATAACATTTTTATGAATTAGACCGTTAAGATGTTTACGTTTGAGCTGGCTGTAAGTATAGTTACTGTTGAAAATTGACTTTTTATCTTCATTTAGTGTAGTTATTTACTTATATTTGAAATCTCTTTCTTTTTTATTTGCCTATCATCTCAGGTACAGATGCCAATCATTCAAAGATTTCCATCACTCAGATCCATTATAAGATTGTTACTATGCTGAAGAAATTCAGTCAGTAGTTCTAGTATCAACGCTTAAGTGGTCTAATGACTGTATCTAATTAAAGACAGCAATTAATTCATTCCCTTAGGTATAGAGTTTTTTTACCTACAAGATCAAAGACAATACTTTCTTTCAATGTTACAAGTATAATTTATAAGAACCTCTTTCCATTACTCCCAGAGATAATCTAGTGTCATAGAGAGAAATATATTCACACTTTGTCTAAAAGTGTCTGTAGTGTACTATTACAGCTCATCCAATCAGAAGTAGAAAGTCAAGAAGTCAAATTTTCATAGTTCCAAAGTTAGAAATAAACCAATTGAATTCCACTTTGTCTTCTCCTTAGGATTTATGCATATTAAATATGAAAATCATGTTTAAAATTCTGAATAAAAATACTTTTGATTTACGTATTATTACATTCAGCTTCTCTTGAGGAAATTTTATTTTTCATCTTACCTAAATGCATATGCCAGACAATTGAATTGGCATTTGCTAAACATCACTCACTACTGTCATGAACCAGAAAAGGGGTTAATTAAAATATAGACTGCTTGTAAATATTGCTAAGCCCACACCAAAGATCAATGTGATAGTCAAGATAAGATCACAACTCTGTATCGAAGTGTCTAAGTTTGAATAATGTAGCTGAATAAGTATCACAGTTAAACGTTTGTGTCAATTGGTCAGTTTTACATTGAACTTGAGAATGAAATTAGATATTTGAGGTCATAAGATGGAAGACTTTTTCTTTTAACTTTTTAAAAAAGAGGATGCTCTTGTATAATAAATTCTACTGTTTAAATTAATATAGCTGCAGCTTTATTTTGGTAATACAGTGTTCTTGCCTTAGTTCAGATTGAATTAATGGTTCCATTATATGCTCTGCCTGTGATTATGGCCAGGCACTGAGAGAGTCATGAATAAGAGCAGAGGTCCACAAAAAGCCAGTATAAATAATGTACTTTAGTAACATTTTTATGAATTAGACCTTTAAGATGTCATTATGGGACTGACTTTATTCATGATGAATTTCAGTAAAAACATCAACTTCTGAAGATTCTGCATTTTGTCAAGCACTACTGTTTCCATTCTATAGGCGATTTGGCAGCAATAGAATCAGGCTTTCCATTTTTAAAAGACATAAGGATTTAATTATATTCGACTTGGCTATAAACTTTTCTGAAAAGTCTCCTTCCCCTCACGTGTTTTTACTCCCACAATAATGAACAAAACACGCTCTTTCCTCTTCACTGACTATGCTCCCACATATCCAATTTCCTCTGCACCCTCTCTTCCAAATTGTGTTTTGTTTTGTTTTGCCTTATACAGCTAGAGAAGAGTTAGAGCTTTTAATACCCTCGGTTTTCCGAGGTTAGTAATTAAGCGTAAACTTACCAGCTTATTGCTTTTCTCTGACAAAAGTGTCATAAACCCTGAAATGATGGCTCTATCTGGCAAAGATCACAGGAAAGCCCGGTTGAGAGAGAAATTCTCTCTACAATCAGCACCCCTGAGCAATAAACATGTTATTAACTTCTGCATAAATTAACATCAGATGAAATAAAAATTAAATGACTTACTTTTTACTTCCTAAGCCCTTACAATGTGCTTTTCTCTTGCTTTTAAATGTTTTTCAATGCCATCTCAAAGCCAGAGAATATACAACAGTTAATTATAATTGTAAGCTTTTCTAAGATGCATGTTCCTCAGCAAAAGGAGGAAACAAATGTAAAATGTTTCAATTTCGACTTATGTTTTGTTTCTCTCCTCTTTGCCTTCCTGGTGTGGAGATTACCCAAATTCAACATGTTAAATGAGTGATTTTCTTCAAAAACTCTACAGCCTGGATGGATGTATTCTTGGTTCCAGTCAAGTATATAGACTTCTTTCTTTGGCAGTAATGTATTTCTAAACCTCTAATCACTGTCACCCTGTTTCTCTAGAGTGGCAGAGCTTGGCCTGGAATCCAGCTCATGGAATGAATGATTACGGAAATTTTCATATAAGCAGATAAGTCCAATTACATGAGAGATTATTCAGGTTCTCCAATTCTTATCTAAAGATGGGCATGGGGCAAAGCAGAAAGCATGTTTGTGAGTACTGGGGACCCTGACTTGAATTCCTTTCTGGTTGAGTGACATGGGACAATGTGCTGACACACTGAATTCTAATGTCTTCATTTGAAAACTGCAACTAATGAAACCTACTTTGCTGGCTTATTGTGAAGCATGAAGATATTTGTTGGTTTATTGGAATAAATGCAAATGTCTCCTTAATTTTGTGTATCCCGGAAGTTTGTGTCTGGAATAGTTGTTTTGAGCAACTCTGGAAAAAATGCACGTAAGAAAGAACTAGTATGTTATTAAGGGGCACTGTCTTGGAATGAAGGAGAAGTGGATTTCAGTTTCAGCTTTGCTATAAATAGTAACCATTGGCTTATGCAACTAGGTGAGTCATTAAGCCTCTAATTTCAGCTATAAAAGGCAGGGAAATGAATAGAGTGTCTTTAAGTTCCTCTTCACCTATTGATTTCTTCATTCCTCAATTATTTATTGATTGTCTATTATGCATCGTTTTGCATTTATTTCCCACTTCTGCTGGGAACAGGTAACTTCAAAAGCTTCAGAGTTATAAATAGCTACTGCATGTTCTCTGGTTTTGACATGGTTTAAAAAAAATTAAGGCAAGAGAAAAGTCCATTATAAAGGCTTAGGAGTGGATATGTGTATGTGGTGTTGTTGTTAGGTGCCATTGAGTTAGTTCTGACTCATAGTGACCCTATATATGCCAAAATGAAACAACCCTTGATCCTGCACCACCCTCATGACCATTGTTTGAGCCCATTGTTGTAGCCAGTGTGTCAATCCGTCTCCTTGAGGGTCTTCCTCTTTTTCACTGACCATTTACTTTACCAAGCATGATGTCCTTCTCCAGGGACTAGTCCCTCTTGATAATATGTCCAAACTATGTGAGGCACAGTCTTGCCATCCTCACTTCCAAGGAGCACTCCGGCTGTAATTTTTTTCTGAGACAGACTTGTTCATTCTTCTGGCAGTCAATGGTATATTCAACTTTTTTCACCAACACCGTAATTCCAAGGCATCAATTCTTCTTTGACCTTCCTTTTTCATTATCCAGTTTCATATGCATATGAGTTGGCTGAAAATGCTATGGCTTGGGTCAGGTGCACTTTAGTCTTCAAAGTGACATCTTTGCTTTTTGTTAATTTAAAGAGGTCTTTTGCAGCAGCTTTGACCAATGCAATATGTTGTTTGATTTCCTGACTGCTGCTTCCATGAGCATTGATTGTGGATTCAAGTAAAATGAAATCCTTGACAACGTAAATCTTTTCTCAGTTTATCATGTTTGTATATACATTAGGTGGTGATAAATGTTAGAAAAAAATGCTGGTTTCAAGTATTAGAGAATGATAACGTGGGGGGACATTGCTGTTTTAAAGATGGATTGGGGTAAAACTTTCTGAATGGGTAATATTTGAGAAGATTCTTGAAAAAAGTGAGAGAACTTTGGGCTGTTGGGAAGAATTTGCAGGCAGATGAAAAATACTAGATTGTTATAAATTAAGATATTATTTTTATACTCAGGGCTCTTGCTAAGAAAATAACCAAAAAATATAGAGTAAAAGAAATGACAAGGGAATTAAAATAGTATAACAGAAAGAAAATATTTAACACAAAAAAGGCAATAATGGACGAATACATAGACAAAGAGATGATAGATAGAGAGAGAGAGATAGGTAGGTAGATAGATTAGATAGATAGATGATAGATAGATAGATAGATAGATAGATAGATAGATAGATAGATAGATAGATAGATGATAGATAGATTAGATAGATAGATGATAGATGATAGATAGATAGATAGATAGATAACTGCCATCTAGCTGACTCCAACTCATGGTGACATTATTTACAACAGAACAAAACATAGCCAAGCTCTGCATCATCCTCACAATTGCCAATATGTTCAAGCCCATTGTTGCAGCTACTGTGCCAATCAATTCCACAAAGGGTCTCCCTCGCCCTCATTGGTTCTTTACATCACTAAGTGATGTAGAGGTTCTCCTCCAGCAATTGCTTTCCCCTGATGAAGTGTCCAAAGAAAGAAAGTGAGGCAATGTTGTGTTGTAATCCATAAGGTATTCATTGGCTAATTTTTGGAAGTAGATCACCAGGCCTTTTTTTCCTTGGATGTCTTAGTCTAGAAATTTCACTGAAACCTATCCACCGTAGGTGACCCTGCTAGTATTTAAAATACTGGTGGCATAGCTTCCAACATCCCACCAACAGAAAAAACACCAAAGTATGACAAACTGAGAAAGAGGTGATGGAATGGAGGAGTGAATGAACAAAAAAGGCACAAAACATATAGAAAACAAATGTCAAAATGACAGACATAAAACCTACTTTGTCAGTAATTACATCAAAAGCAAATGAATTAAAAACTCCAATCAAAAGGCAGAATGTATTTTAAAAAATTAGTATCTAACTATATGCTGTCTATAAGAGATGTACCTTAATTCAAAAGTACAAATAAGTTGAAAGCGTAATAATTGAACAAGATACCATGTAAACATTAACCAAAAGAGAGCTGGAATGATTAGACGAATATCAGACAAAATAAACAGTAAGACAAAAATTGTTAATTGCAACTAAGGAGGCTATTTCATGATGATAAAAGAGTCAATCCATTAAGAAAATAAAAAATATATATCTACATAAACAGATATGCACCTAACAACAGAGCTCAAAGTATGTGAAGCAACAACTGACAGATTAGAAAACTAACAGAACTGAAGAGAGAAAACAACAATTCAACAAAAATATCTGGAGATGTCAATATTCCACTTTCAATACTGGATAGAACAACTAGAAGGAAGATCAACGAGAAAGTAGAAGACGTGAATAACGCTATAATCCAGTGAGACCTAACAGATATCTATAAAACACTCTACCCTCAATGGCTAAAAACAATTCTTTTCAAGTGTACATGGCACATTTTCAAGGAAAGGCCATATATTAGGCTTTAAAAACCTTTTTTTAAATTACTAAATTAAAAAGAATTGAAATCCTACAGAGTTTATTCTCTGACCAAAATCAAATGAAACGAGAAATTAATAATAGAAGGAAATTTGGGAAAGACGCTAATGTGGAAATTCAGCAACATACTCTTAAATCACCAATGGGTCAAAAAAGAAATCACCAGAATAATTAAAATTATTTTGGGATGAATGAAAACAAAAACAAAACATACCAAAACTTATAAGATGCAGTCAAAGCACTACTAAGGGGAAAAGTTATAGTCGTAAACACCTATATTAAACAAAGAAGAAATATCTCAAATCATTAACTTAACACTCCATCCTAAGACACTAAAGAAAAAACAAAAACAAACCAACTAAACTCAAAACAATTAGAAGAAAGGAAATAACAGGTATTGGAGTGGAAATAAACTAAATACAGAACAGTTAAAAAAAAAATAGAGAAAATCAATGAAACCAAAGATACACAAAACTGGTAAACCTCTAGATAGATTGACCAAGGAAAAAAAAAGGAGAAGATTCAAATTACTAATATCAGTTATGAAAGATATGACAATAATACTGACCTAACAGATATACATATATATATATAAAATTATAAGCAAAAAATATATGGAATTGTATGCCAACAAATTAGGTAATCTAGATGAAATGGAAAAATTCCTAGAAAGACACAAATTACCAAAGCTAACTAAAAGAGATAGAAAATCTGAATAGACTTGAAGTATTAAAGAGATTAAATTAGTAATTTTAAAAACTTTCCACAAAGAAAAGGCTAGGACAAGATGGATTTATATTGGTGATTTATTACCTGTGTTAATTCAGAAGAATTAGCATCAATGCTTTACAAACTCCTGTGGGAAAATTAGTGAGTGGTGTCATGTCTCCCACTGGATTTTTAAAAAATCACATTGTAATAAATAAGGGAGCTGAAGAATTTAGTATAACTACTACTATTTTTTTCTAAAATTTCTCCTGCATTTTATTTTAGACTCAAACAATGGGATGTTATAGAAGCATGGTAGCAGACATCACTTTGTACTGTATGTGGGTTGCTCTGACAATAAATGTCTTTAAACTAAAGCCTTCACTTGTGTTATCTGACATAACTAAGCTGTTCTTTCAGCTGACACTATTGTCTTTGTCTTGACTTTCCTTAAATGATAACTAGATTATTCTTACAAACTAGCCGTGCTCATTATCAGCAACTCACAACAAACAAGTAACAACCAGCAGTCCTACAACATTTTTTTTTACAGTGGCTGCACAAATGGAGAGACTTTGTTTCATGTACTTTGGACACGTTAACAGGAGAGATCAATCCCTGGAGAAGGGTATCATGCTTGGTAAAGTAGAAAGTCAGCGAAAAAGAAGACCCTCAAGAAGACGGATTGACACAGTGGCTGCAACAATGGGCTCAAGCATAACAATAATTTTGAGAATGGTGCAGGACCAGGCAGTGTTTTCTTCTGTTCTACGTCATGTTTGGAAACTCCTGGTGGCATAGTGGTTAAGTGCCACAGTTGCTAACCAAAAGGTTGGCCTTTTGAATCTACCAGACACTCCTTGGAAACCTTATGGGGCAATTCTACTCTGTTCTATAGGGTCGCTATGAGTCAGAATTGACTCAATGACAACGGGTTTTTGGTTTTATGCCATGTTTATACTATACGATAGATATACTATATAGGACCCCTGATGGTGCAGTGGTTAAGCATTCAGCTGCTAACCGAAAATATGGCTGTTTGAACCCACCAGCTGTTCCACAGGAGAAAGATCTGGCAGTCCGCTCCATAAAGATTTCAGCCTTGGAAACCCTATGGGACAGTTCTACTCTGTCCTATAGGGTCACTATAAGTCAGAATCGACTTGATGGCAATTTTTTTTTATATACTGTATGTAAATATATATGCTATTATTTACATATATTATGATATATTATATAATAGCATACATATTTACATACAGTATGTAAATAAAATTTATATGTATGTATACACTATTTATTCACTCAGTCAATAAATGTTTAGTTAACCTTATGTCAAACTTCTTGCTAGGGTCTGCAATTTTAAAAAGATTCCTTCCAGGAACTCCAAGTGAGAGAAAAATAAGTGAGAAAATTCACAATTACAATAAGGATTTAAGAGACATTAAGGGTAGGGTCTGAAGGAGCTAACAAATATCCAAACCTTGGAGTGCTGAGTGAAAGTGAGAAAGCTATTTATGAAAGCAATGACAAATAAATTGGGTCTAAAATGGTGTATAGGCCTTATAAAAATGAATTAAATATGGCAAGTGTTACTATTAATGTCAGTAAAGAAACTAAAGTGAAGAGTGATTGCTCATATCTTACAGATAACCAAGTGAGAACTACCACTGATACAATACCATTCATGAAGTAAATGTCCCAAAAGACTTCAGGTCTTATCAGTTTAATTCAAACTCTTTCAAGATATCATACTACACTTTAAGCCTCAAAAATATGGTAGAGAAGGAATCTGAATAATTACTTCGTATTGTCTGGTCATAGCAAGAGAAAAAACAAAGAAATAGAAAAAGATGTATAAAGTTTTGGTGGGAAATAATTTCAAGGAGGAAAGAAATAATATTTCTAGAATAAAGCACAATTTTTTACATGCATTAACGTATATTTGGTCCTCAGGTGAAAGTATAATCACCCTATAACCTGTGAGGAAATGGGCTCAGAAAGGATGAGTAATTTGCTCGAATGCACAAAGCATGTAAGTGGCAGAAGACAGATTCAAACCTAAGGAAGAACCTCAAGCCCTGTCAACTTCCCTGTAATATGGAAAATGAAGCTTGAGACATACTCAGCCTATCAAAACCTTGCAAAGTAACCAAGGCATCGGCAGAAAAGCAGTGCCAACTTTTATTCCATCATTATCAAACTTATCTTGTAGCACTCTCATAATCAAAGTTCTCTGACCTAATAACTATTTTTTTCTATTTCTAAATTTAGTACATAAAGGGAATTCAAAGATAAAGATTAATTAATACCTTAAAAAATTGCAAACAAACAAAAAAATTTGATTTCAATTAAACTGAATATTTCAATGGATAAAGTAGATTTGTCCCCAAATTTTTCAAAAATGGTATGTGCTTTTTAGATAAACAATTGTATTAATTATGAGTGGGTTCTTCATATTGATGAAGTTTACCACACCTATTATTTTTCACTTACTATTTAGAAGTGAAACAGCAAAGGCAACCTCTCTCTCTCTCTCTGTATGTGTGTGTGTGTGTGTGTGTGAATGAGACAGAGAGACAGACAGAGATTGAGACAGCGAGAGAAAGACTCTATTTTTTTTTCCTCTAGACGCTTTTACATTTCAGAAAGTAGTTGAGACGTCTTGCTTACCAAAATCACATAACAAGTGGTTAATTAAATTTTGTTGATTTTGGAGGCAGAGCCAACATGGCACCACAGACAGACATACCATGCTGATCCTCTGCAGCAAAGACCAGAAAAACTAAGTAAAACAGATGCAAACATCAATCCTGGAACCATAAGCATCAAGTGAAGGGATAAAGAACTAGATCAAACACTGAATAAAAGAAGAAACTGACAGAAAACAGAGAATGAAGAGAGATATGGAGTGGAGGTCCCCTGCCAATTAACACTGCAGAGCATAGCCAGCATGATCCCAGACAGGGAGTATAGGAAGGCAATTTCACAGAGCTCCCAATAGGAGATAGCGCACCTGTCCTGTATGCCACTTCTACCCCTTCGCACCAGGCCATGGCACACTGCCTTGGCTAAAGAGCCACCAGACTGCCATTGCCCCATGTCTGACCCACCTCCACCTGCTGGCTCCCACCATGTTGCCATCTTTTTTGTCACTTTATTTTCTTTCCTTTCCACTTAGTCACAGAAGCCACCTCTCCTCCCTTCCCACCAGACCCTGGGTTCTCCCAGCCCCCATTTGATGGCCACTGCTGCACCACCATTTTTTTTTCTTCTTCTCTTTCTTACTTTTCTTTCTCCCTTCCACCTAGCCCTTTAGGCCATCTCTCTCCCTTCCCAGTGGCCCCTGACATGGCTGTACCACCATTTATTTTATTCTATTTTCTTTTTTTAGCTTTGTACACCACTTCGTCCCCTTCCCACTGACCCCTAGTCTGCTCTGCCCCCGCCTGCTGGCTACTTTTTTTCCTCTCTTTTCTTACTATCTCTCACTTGCTATGTACGCCACCTCCCCATCTTCCTGCCGACCCCCAGGTATGCTCAGTCCTTATTCACCAACTACCTTTTTTTCTCTCTTTTTTTCTTTTCTTTCTATCTTCCACCTACTCTCTATACACAATTCCCCTTCCCACCAGCCTCCCACCTTTCCACCATGGCTAGAGAGTTCCCAGCATTTAGGTCTGCCACCACACTGGGCCTGTTCCACCCCTCCCGTCCCATCACTTGGCCAGCTGCTGAATGGTGGGAAGTGAGCCCATACCAGTCCTGTCCAACACCCTTGCTTATCCAGGAGGGACTGTGAATGCTCCCAAAACACTGGATCAACACCAGGAGGCAGACAGCGCCTGCCCACTCTGTTCTGAACCACCTTGCCAAACCAGCATACAGCAAAGCAGGCTCACCCTTTCTGCAGCTGCCCTGCCCACCTGGAAAATGTGTTAAGAACTATCATTCATAAAGACAAGTAAGCAGCAAAGCACAACTGGCCCAGCCTCTCTAACATATCAAGACAAAACAAACAGCAGGATAAAACAAATGAACATAAGTCAGTAAATAAAGAAAATAATATCTTAATGTCTATGGGTAACACTGAGAAGAATGGGAATTCCAGAACACTTAATTGTGCTCATGAGGAATCTTTACATAGATTAAGAGGCAGTTGTTCGGACAGAACAAGGGGATACTGATTGGCTTAAAGTCAGGAAAGGTGTGCGGCAGGGTTGTATTCTTTCACTGTACCTATTTAATCTGTATGCTGAACAACTAATCCAAGAAGCTGGCCTATATGTAGAAGAACAGGGCATCAAGATTGGAGGAAGACTCATTAACAACCTGCATTATGCAGATGACACAACCTTTCTTGCTGAAAGTGAAGAAGACTTGAAGCACTTCCTAATGTATATCAAAGACCACAGCCTTCAGTATGGATTACATCTCAACATAAAGAAAACAAAAATCTTCATGACTGGACCAATGAGCAATATCATGATAAATGGAGAAAAGATTGAAGTTGTCAAGGATTTCATTTTACCTGGATCCACAATCAACAGCCATGGAAGCATGAGTCAAGAAATCAAAAGATGCATTGCATTGGGCAAATCTGCTGCAAAGGACCTCTTCAAAGTGTTGAAGAGCAAAGATGTCACCCTGAAGACTAAGGTGCGCCTGACCTAAGCCATGGTATTTTCAATTGCATCATATGTGTATGAAAGCTGGACAAAGAATAAGGAAGACCGAAGAAGAGTTGACACCTTTGAATTGTGGTGTTGGTGAAGAATATTGAATATACCATGGACTACCAAAAGAACAAACAAATCTGTCTTAGAAGAAGTACAACCAGAATGCTCCTTAGAATCAAGGATGGCAAGACTGTGCCTTACATACTTTGGACATGTTGTCAGGCGGGATAAGTCCCTGGAGAAGGAGATCATGCTTGGCAGAGTACAGGGTCAGCGGAAAAGAGGAAGACCCTCAACGAGGTGGATTGACACAGTGGCTGCAACAATGAGCTCAAGCGTAACAACGATTGTAAGGATGGTGCAGGACTGGGCAGTGTTTAGTTCTGTTGTGCATAGGGTCACTATGAGTCAGAACCGACTATCAAAACATATAAAAAAGCAGGACTATCTGGTTCCAGCAAGTGACCAAAATAAAGAATCAGATGACTTTCCGATAGAAGGAAAAACAGTGGAACTATCTGGTGTGGAATTCAAAGACTAATATTTAGGGCTGTACAAGTAATCAGGAAAGAGATCATGAAAGCACAGACAAAACCAAGGGAAAAATAGGTGAAATCATGGAAAACACAAACAAAACCAATGAAAGCATAGGCAAAATCAAGGAAAACACAGACAAAGCAAAAGAAGAATACAGGAAAATAATACAAAAACAAAACGTCAAAATAAATAAACAATTAGGAATCACACAAAAACAACAATTAGAAATCTAAATGATAAACAATAAAATTTCAGAAATGGACAATTCGATAGAAGGTTTTCAGAACAAGAATCAGCAATATTGAAGATAAATCCATGAACACCATTTTGTTTGAGGAAAAATCAAAGAATGAAGAAAACATAAGAATTATGTGAAACACAATCAAGATAAAAAATTTGCCTGTGATCAGAGTTCCAGAACAGGGAGAAATATGAAAACACAGAGGAGATTGTTGAAGATTTGGTGGCAGAAAACTTCCCAAATATGAAAGGCAAAAAGCTGACCATTCCAGAAGTTCAACGAACCCCATATAGGATAGATCTCAAAAGAAAGTTACCAAGATATATCATAATCACAATTGCTAAAACCAAAGACAAAGAGAGAATCCTGAGGGCAGCTTGAGAGAAACAAAAAGTCACTGACAAGGGGGAAAAAATAAGACTAACCCAGATTACTCGGCAGAAACTATGCAGGCAAGAGGCAATGGGATAAAATATATAAAACCCTGGGCGGGGGGGGGGGAACCCTGCCAACCAAGAATAATATATTCTGTAAAACTCTAACTCAAATACGATGGTAAAATTAGGACATTTCCAGATAAACAGAATTAAGGAAATTTGTACAAACCAAACCAAACTTACAAGAAATATTAAAGGAAGTCTTTTGGTTAGAGAACAAAAACATCAGACAACAACCAGAGTCTAGGACACAGGACACCATTATCCAGATACCACCCTAGATAAAGAACTCTCAATTTAAAAAAAAAGCTAAAAAACTTAAAACAGGGAAACAGAGATGTCAATCTGTGAATGATCATAACATCAAAACAATAAAAGAGGGAATAAACAGTATGGGTATAAACTTTCAAATGGAGAGGAAGTCAAGGCAGTATCAAATAATAAAAGAACTGATTCGGATTTAGGAAGATAAGGGCAAATTTTAAGGAAGCTCATGGGGAATGTGCTCCACCAAAATGAGCAAATGGGAAGAAACAAGAAAGAGAAAAATATGGACTTCAAGAAATACGGTATCCAATACAGGAAAGAGAGGAAAGGAATTTCCTGGATGATGCCAAAAGGAAGTCTCAGGAAAACAACTATAAGACAGCCTACTGAGAAACTGATCCAGTTTGGAGAAGGAGGTCAGCAGGTTCCAAATATCCAGAAAAAGAAAATGGAAGGACAACATCTCAGACAAGTTTAACTGTTTGGATAATTATATTAAGAAGTATTTCATAGCACTGCTGAAAGTATGAGTTAGGGTGGATTAGTTGGATGTCAAAGAAAAACCAAGCAAGTAAAAATAAAACAATTAAAATCTCCAGGAGAAATAAATGGCCAACAAAAAATAAAACATAATTATCACAAAAAAAAAAAAAAAAAGTTTGTTGGCTTGTGCTGAAGTGAGGTGTTCTCAGTCCATTTGCACTTGTCTCTTTGGGTTGCTCTGTAAAGTGCAATTTTTTTTTCTTTTTTGCACTGATATTATTTGGAGATTAAAAAAAAAAAAGAACTCAACATATTTAATGTTTTGTTTTATACAGAAATGCTGCTTGCTCAAGTTCTTTTTGTATATTTTTTCTAAATATTCCAGTATCTCTCTTTACAAGTGTAAGAGAAATACAAATCAAGTTTTTTTTTTCCTAATATTTTTCATTTTAGGGTTCTTACATCATGATATTTACATATGATTATTTTCTGTATTTTCATTTATATACTTTTTCTTCTGACAGTTAAAGTTGTCCATATTTGGAAATGTATTGAAAATTATTTCATTACATTTTGAATGTCAAAAACACTTATAAACATGAGAAAATTGAGCTTTTCCTTCTCATGACTACACTATCAATACTTAGAGAAAAATTTTATTTAATTCAAAATCAAAATGTACATTACTCTTATGTTCTATTTTAAAGATATTGTTACTTTATCACAGATGCTTGAGAATTTAGGGTTTCAATCACTACATAAATTAGAAAGACTTAATTGTTATTTTCAAATATACTTTGACTTTAAAATAACAAAAAGTTACTTGAACAGTAATTGAATTGAGTAATATACTCAAAAAGTATATTGAGTAAACGCAAGTCTCAACTGAGTCCTTTCAAAATAGCTTTTTTTTTTTTTTCCAAGTAAGTACTCATTCAAAGAGTCTGATTTTTCAAGTTACAATAATTTTTATATATTGAATTCAGGTAATTTTAACTGATAACCTAAATAACTGTCATCATCACTCGTGGGTTATATACTAAACAGGTAACAAATTTTCATGTCTTTCCGTTTCTAGTACCAGGCCTACTCTTTTTTTTTTTTTTCTATGTAGATTTAAAATGTTCTTACACAAAATCCTCACCTAACTGAAGCATGCATCCCTCATCCTTTAGTGTCTGAACAGTGCCAAGGCCCTTTACTTCATTTAGCTAAAGGAGACCTGGCTTTAAAGACACAGCCACTTTTCTCATTTTTTTTTTTTTTTTTTTTATAGTAGAGGAAGAACAATGTCCTTTGGAATTGCAACAAGCTGTGTGTAAAAGGAAAAAACTTTTAGGTCAAGCTGACACAAATAGCAAGTAAATGTTTTATAAAGAAAAAATGGGACTTGTAAACATAAGCTTTAGATGGACTCAATTTTTTCCTTTAAAATGTTTTATAGTAAAACTTTGCTGGTACAGAGACTTCCAATCAAAATCCCATAATAAGAAAGCTATTAATAGATCACATTCACTTAGATTTACAAACCACCTCATCCTTAACTTTCTCTTTGGTGCTTTATAGGTCAAACATGGGGAATAAAACTCTCTTGATACCACTATCAAAGTTATGAGAGAGATCTGAGACAGGGAGCTGGCCCTGATCTCAACAGAAGACTGTTTTACTATGAATCTCCCGTTACGGTTGATGCCCATTGACCTCCAAAGTAAAAACTTCCTGCTCCTGGACAATCAAAGCAAATAGATGCTCTTAGCTACACTGGTGGATATATAGGGGAAGAAAAACAAAATTACTTTCCCCTTATAGGTTAGTGAGAAAAAGTTAATACTTTTCAAAAAAGGTCTTTTTAGTAATCAACGGGAAATCAAAATGGATATAACGAGAGAATGAAAGTTTTAAGTTTAAATAGAGATTGCAAGTTTATTACAAAATATATTTAATGTCTAATAAAATGTGTTTAGAGCTTATAAAAAAAGAAAAAAAAAAAACAAACCCACTGCCGTTGAGTCAATTCTGACTCATAGTGACCCTATAAGACAGAGTAGAACTGCCCCACAGGGTTTCCAAGGGGCGCCTGGCTTACAGTTCGTGGAAAACTCCCGTTTCCCTTTTTATTTTCTTTTTTCTTGATGCTTCCCTATTTGTTCTTTTGCTTTTTTTTTTTTTAAATATACTTAATGATTATTAAGACATCAAAAAAAAAAAAACAATTTTTCTTTTTTTTAATTCTTCCATGATACTAAGATGAATCACACTTTTTCTAACATGTTAGCTCAAGTATAACTGTGTTACCCAATACCCAGGCCTAGCAAAGTGTTGCAGTCAAAAGAAACAAGAGTCTAAAATCCAAAGAATTGAAGATACATTTAAATCTTTACTGAAGTTTCTCAAATAGCTGGGAGCTAACATTGCATGATCCAAAGCCAAATGTCCATGTGATGCTCTTCTCTCATCTAGTTTCCAAAGCCTTACTCACCACATCCTCTCCCCTAAAATTTCTCTCTCCCAAAAAAAAAGTGCAACTAAAAACTTGCTCTCGCTCAAGCTAACTCTCCTATTCCCTTCTCTTGCTCTCTTTTCAACTTCTAGATCTTATGTTTTCTCCTGAGGAGTAACACCTTGCCCTTTTGAACATGAATTAATTGGCTCCTTTCAGTTCTTCCACTTACCCAGTATATCTGAGCACAACAAAACACTCAGGAGTTAATCAGGATCAGATACTCCTTAGAAGTCAGGGTGGGAGAGAAGAGTGCTGAATTATTATGTTAATTATTTGTGTCCTCCTCATATGTTAGCAACAATTTTTTTTTTTTAATCCTTTGCAAACCATTGGAAGGTGATCCTGAATAAACTCTGTAGCTGAGTTAATAATTTTGTACCAATGTTGATTTCTTAGTTTTGGTAAGTGTACCATGTTTATGTAAGATATTAACATTAGAGAAAGTTGGCTAAAGGGTTGTATGTTAACTCTCTATATTGTATTATCTTTACTTCTCATCTCTAAATCTAAAGTTATTTCAAAATAAAAATTTTTGAAACAATAACAAAATATTGGAATGCTGAAGCATCTGAAATAGATTTAATATTTAAAAAAATTTTTTTTTTTAAATATTTACTTGGTAATATTGATTAGCTCACTGTGTTTAACACAAAAGAATAAAATAAATATTATTGCAGAGGGAAAGAGAATGGATGAAATAAGGACTCCAAGGATAATAGAATTGTGGAGATGGATCAGATATTTCAGGTTATCTATTTCAAAAATATCAGTTTGCAGAGGAGGAGACTGAGTCTCAGAGATTAACAAACTCATACGTATGCCACAGATAGTTAATTCAGAATCCTGACTTCTACACTGTCATTTATATGTGGCAGGGAGAAAATTTAGAGGGAGGAGTAAGTCACCATGATCTTCTAAATTACAAATCTAGAGGTCCCAGTCCCTCTTTGTCCTTACTGAGTTCTCTTGAGCATTTGGCTCTTTTGGGCCCTTTCTCCTTTACAGTCTCTCATTCGTGGCTTTCAAGGCCTGTCTTTCAGTGATGCTCTTCTGCACATTTCCGTTCTTGGGTGAATTCTCCTCTCACTAAGTAAGTTAGACAACCTCAGTCACATACATGGTTGGCCTGCTATTCAGTTATGTTCATAACCAAGCTTCATATGCCCAGGGTGTTTCTGAGCTCATTTATTCCTTAAGATCTTGGTAAGTGTTGAGTAGAGAAGTAATTCTGTAGTCAAATAAATGTGAGTCACCAGTTAAAAAATACTAAACATTTTTTTGGGTACAGAATTTCTTGGATTCTTTAATATACTAGTGGATATTGTGAATAACCAGGAAGGAAATATAACATATTTTGCTGCCCAAAAGAATTGTGTGATGGAAACTTTTTTTTTCCAGGAAGAGTATCATAAAACTAAAGTTTCCCATAACACATTTTAGGAAATGCTGTGTTAGGGTTAGCTTATGACTCCAGTATCTGTACCTCCTTTGTTTCTAAACCCCAGACCCCTATATTCGTTGCCCACTGGAGATGGCTATTATGTGAATTGAGCCCAACCTACTGCCCAACAAATGCAGGGTTCACTTTTCTCTCCAGGTCTAGCCTCCACCCTGACTAATGCTTTGTATTAACCAAGCCCCTTGTCTTCTGGATTCAGGTTATCAAAATGGGTTCTCTATTATCAAGAGATAATAGAGCAGGAGAGAAAGAGAGATCTTGGCATTTATTCCCCAGCTCCCTCCCTGACTCATTGTGAACCTTACATACATCATGTTACAGAGCGATTGCATTTCCCTACTGAAGGGTATAGCTCTGATTGGACAGGTCTCCTCTACAGTTACAAGCCTTGCTGGGTTGGAAATCACTCCATTCCTCTGCCTCTTCAGGCCTAGGGAAGATAAAGGCTTCCTGCTTTTGCTAATTTCCTGCTTTCCTATAACCCTGCCCACACGTTTATAAATACTACAGTCATAAAACCTATTAATAACCTCTTTTGAGTGTGTCAAGGACCCTTATACAACTCAGCAGTCCACAATGAATACTTGCTATTATCTCCCAACACCTACTCTTTTTATTCTTAATACATTCATTTATGCAAGTCAGACCAGAACCTTAGCAATTACACTCACTCAACAGCGATGGGTTTGGTTTTTTTTAATAACACCAAATTATGATCTAAGAAAATAGAAATAGATTGAACCTTGGTAAGAGACACTTGACTTCCAGTTGCAATTATACCACTTTAGAGCTATGTTATCTTAGGCAACTGACTTAGCTTCTCCGATCTCTTTAAAGTGATGTCGGTCACATTCACTGCATGGAGTTGTTTTGAGGGTAAACGAGTTTTTTAAAAAAGTGGCATAATATTTTCCCATAAGCACTGTTGTTGTTAGTTGCCTCCATGTCAATTCCAACTCATGGAGATAACTTGTGTGCGGGGTAGAACTACTCCGCAGGGTTTCGAAGGCCATGATCTTTCAAAAACAGATCGCCAGGCCTGTCTTCTGACGTGCTTCTGGGTGGGTTTGAACTATTAATCTTTTGGCTAGTAGTCAAGTGTAACTGTTTGCATCACCCATGAAGATTAACCTACTAAATTTGTCTCATCCTCTAAGACTCTTACCGGCATCCCTCACCAGTACACCTTTCTGCAGCTGTTACAGTGATCTAAAATGCAAATTGAATCATGCTGTTCCTCTGCTCAGCAACTTTAGCTGACTCACAGTCTATAAGGTAAGTGCAAAAACTAACTGCTTATACAAAGCCACTTAGAATAGCCCTGTATAAAGAAATTATATTGGTGTTTCACATACACTGACCCAGGTCATGAATACAATTACCTTATTATCTTCAATAGATATCAATATAAACTATCATAAAAATTAATGGTTTACTATACATATTTTTTATACATATAAGAGAAATTTCCTGGTATAAAATAATAATGTTAATAAAAGGAGCAGTTAGTGGTTGAATACCAACTGAAATGGAAAATGTGCTAATTTGCTATATGCATTATTTCATTTAGTCCTTTTAATAACTTTCTAAGTTAAATAGATACTAAAACTGGTTTGGTTTACACGTTTTATCAAAATTTAAAAGGAAAGGTCAATTCCATTAAAAAATCACTGAAATATGTGAATTCATTTCACCACAAAACAAAGAAAAATATTATATTGTCCTAAAGTTCAATGAAATCTGTCGTGTCATAGAGTTAATGGAATAAGAACTGAGGCCAAATTCTATTTTATTATTTTATGTTTTCTGCTTCTCAGGATAGATCTCACTGAAGAACTAGGGTTATAAAGTTCTTGGTTTAATGGAATTGTAAATAAAACACTACTAGCTTTTATAAAAAAGCTTTTATAGAACATTGTCCTCAGATGTTTCCTATGGTAAGAAATTATCTTATAATAAGTTTTATATAATGCTTCATTCTCTCTCTATCTATACAAATCCCACCACCTTATTAATGGCCCAATACAAGTCTGTGTTTTCACTACATGGCCTTGGTTCACTCATATCTCATTGCCTTCCCAACTTTTACAGCCTTTATGACCTGTACAACTCAATTTTGTACTTCAGTAAATAATGCTTTATAACAATATTCACTACATAGCAGTGTGCCTGACGTCCCCAATAAGGTTGACATCTCTACAGAGGCCAGGGCCATATCTTACACATCTAGAGTAACTATTTCACCACTCTGCAAAGATATAGAGTCTTCACTGTGCTCGTAAGGCAGCTCATTGCCAACTCATCAGCCTGAGGAAAATTAAGCTTGGGATTTCTGGGTATGAAATCTTACACATTTTAGAGACCGTTTAAGTTCAGCCCCCATGGATTACAGGTAAAAACATGGGGGCTCTGAGAAGTCTATTGTTTTGTCAAAGATCATGCAACTCATTTCTATCAGAGCTGAGAGTGGTATCTAGGACTCTGGTTTTTTCTCTAGAGTTCTCTAGCCCACATATGGGTGATGGTATTGATAATATTCTTTACAGTTATAATACTAACTGAATACCAGTAACACATTTATTCAAGATGAAGACAGGGTATACATTATTAATTCACCTTACCATATTTGATTTCATTTATGCAAGCTGTATATTTATAATGGAGTATTCAAAGCCATTTAAGCATAAAGTATATTCTTTATAAAGGATTACTTCACTTCCTCCTTCCACATTTTGCCAGAATAGAGGAGTCAAGGCAATTTTACACTAAATGTCCAGTAGTTGCATGTGGACAGAAGTCTTCAACTCTTTAGAGGTCAATAACAGCAAAAATAGGGTAGTTAGGGGCTGTACTAAGTGGGGCAGTTTGAATCCACCAGCTGCTCCTTAGAAATCCTACATGGCAGTTCTACTCTGTCTTATAGGGTCACTATGAGTCGGAATCCACTGGATGGTAACAGGTTTTTTTTTTTTTTTTTTTTTTTTTTTGAGTGGGGACAGAGAAAAATCTGGGGCATTGTTGATTAAAGATTAATGGAATTATACGTGGTAATTTTGCTTATACAGGATTTCATGAAATAACTTTTTGCCCTTTTTGGTGGTTGGGGAGAGAATGAGAAGCATTGCCTGAAGCATCCCTGTGTAATCACTGAGGATTCTATGAAAACTGACAGCAGTGAAGGATTAATACCTCCTGAAAAATGTATCTCTTGGGGTTTGCAGTTAGTCAAAATGTTGACAAAAATTTGATACTAAAAGGGCTCTTAGGCTAGGTGTTAAAACTACCTGTAATGTTACTATAATAAGGTAACCTTTGACTAGGGGCAGATCTCACATAGAACTGCTCAATTTCTGGAAAAAATGGATAACTACCGTGCCCCCTTGAACTTGCAAGTTCAGTGAGAGCTTCCGATAGGTGTGGAAATTAATTGCATTACAAAATTTAATAACTTTTTAATACTATATTTAAGTGTTATGTCTAGAATTAAATGGAAATTAATAACAATGACCAAAGATGATTACTGGCAGTGATTATTATATAACATCTTTTAAATGCTATTGTACTCAAAATTCCGTGGCCACATACATTCTAAAAAAAAATATAGAGAGTAGATGTCAAAGGGAACACATGATTTAGCATAGAGTTAGCCCCTTTATATTTAAAGATTCAAAGCAATAAAAATTTTGTCATGGTGTACAAAGCATGTAAGGTGGAAAGAGAGGTGAAATTCAATGAAGGCAAGACAAAAGTTCAAAGCCCTAGATAAGTGGCCTGAGATACGAAGTGCATCAGTACTTTGCAGAACAAAGTGAATGATGTGAGAAACTTATTTTGCTAAGTGCTATGAAAGCACAACGGAGGCTTTTACAGCTCTACTGATGTGTGGAGTACTTTCACCCATACCGAGATCCCTGATTTTTTAGATTTTTACTGATATGATTCTCATCTTTTCTTCCAAACTCCTGGTGAGCAAATGTTATAATCCAGTCCAAATGTAAGCTCTATTTTTTTTTTTTTAATTAAAATGCAAACATGTTTAAGCACTTACATTTGGACCTGTTATAAGTATATTTCTCAAACAAAACAGAATGCTTTAGTGGTACATGTAAGTTCCTCCCTTTTTATATAATGCCATTTTCTTGCAAGTTGGTCCTAAGGAAGTCCCAGACTAAAATAGTGCAGCAAGAGGACTCTGCATAATCAGCCTCACTAAAAACAGCTTGATTAATACTAAATATGTCCTAGTTCCTAATCAATTATGCTAATGAAGCCACAAGCAGCACATCTGCAAGCCCTGACAAGGCCCATGAGCTCAGCAGAGCCTGATAACCTGGGCTCCTTGGGAAGCTGCTCAGTGTAGCATCCACAGTGCAAAGACTAAATCTCTGCACATTGCAAGTGGGTGCTAACAAAAGGCATGTTAATTTTCTAACACTGTTACAAACTGTGCTACTGTTATTTTATTCGCTTAACATATTATTGGGTTGTAGAATGTAATGTCAAATTAAATTGCTCTTTAAATATAATGATAGAAATCAAAGTGTCCCACTTAACAAATGACACATCCTTTCCAAGGGACAGATTGATAGGCAAAACATTTGCCACTTGATGCCTTATGAACCCCTGCTAGGTGATAAGATAGAGCCGAACATATGAATAATCTGACTATCAGAGTCTGCCTCAAGTTGGGGAATCTGAGCCCCTTGGTTTATGTCCATCTCACAACAACAGAATTAGAATCTTATGAAAGTGAGGGTGACACTATTATTTATAGGCTGTCTCTTGTCATGTACATTTGGGCAGTGAGATAGAGTCACTTGTCAGTTTTGTGTGAAGTTATTTCAAGTCGCGTGAATGCTAGAATGAATATAATTATGATTTTTTTCTCTTTTTGCAGGGGGTGGGGAACTGGGCTCCATAAAAATTTGTCTAATTCACTTTCTTACTCTCTATGTAAATGATACATAATAGTAATCAGTAAGGAAATTAACCATATTTTTGTTGTTTTACTACCTTCAGAATGAACTTGGCTGTATTTGAGTCTTGGGGGACTCTGAAATTCCTCCCCCAAGCAGCCCCGACTCTGATGCCAAGGCCTGCAGGCACCTCTTCTTGATCGAATGCTCATAAGAGTGATCTGTCCTAATTCCAAGGGATGGCCAAAGCCAGCAGGCTGTTGGGCGTAGTGGAAAAAACATTGAGCAATGAACTGGGGAGCCCACCTATGTGCCTGTAAAGTCCCTCTCAGTGTGGGACAGAGCTAGGGTGAGAAGGAAGCTTTAGGCTGAGGGGATATCTCCATTTGTATTCTTGCAAAAAAATAGAGATTCACTTGGCTTTAGTTAGTTGTGCTTTTATATCTGAAAAAAGTTGTGGCAGACAGAAACTGTTTTCTACTAATTTTGAATCTCCAGTACTATGAATAGTATTTGACACATTCTGATGGTTGGGATTTAATAAATAATAGTTGAAGGGATGAATGAACGAAGACTTAAAGATATGACTTGATACTTCCAGCCATATTGTACACGATGACACTTCCCTCCTTATATTTTGCTGATTTAAGCAGCATTATATATATACATATGTATATATATGTGTGTATATATTGTATATATATATATACATATAAATATTTGGGGTGAAAATATACATATTTGGGAAGTTACAGAAATTCATTAGTCATGAGTTTCATCATCTCCAAGATGAGACAAGAATAGTAGTAACCTCAGAAGGTGTTTCAAGAACATTCCCAAATTTATACGACCAGTAAGAAGTTTTCTTCTTTTTTCAAGAAGTGTATCTCAGATTCAAATCCAGAAACTCTGTCACCAGAGTCTTAAGACACAAACTGAGCAAGATGGGGGAAAACAGCAAGAATTGCAAGGCAAATCATTGTCACATTCTCCCTACACTCCACCTTGACTTCCATGTTTTCAAGCTGGTCATCCTGGAAGATGAATGTCACTAATATATGCACTCAAGGGGAAATTTTCGGTTTTGTACCCATTGCCGTCAAGTTGCTTCCAACTCATAACGACACGATAGGACAGAGTAGAACTGCCCCACAGGGTTTCCAAGCTGTGGCTCGTGGATTTGAACTGCCTACCTTTTGGTTAGCAGTCAAGCTCTTAACTACTGGGCCACCCGGGGTTCAAAATATGGAACACTTCACGAATTTGTGTGTCATCCTTCTGCAGGGACAATGCTAATCTTCTTTGTATCATTCACAATTTTAGTATATGTGCTGCCAAAATGAACACTTTGGTTTTCTAACTAGGAGCACATTGGAATTTCAGGGAAAGTAAATTTTAGTTTAGCTATGTAAGAAAATATTGGATTTCCTTGTTGCTGTTGTAACTATTTTGCTTTGTGTCTGTACATTCTACTCTATCTACAAAGAAAAAAAACTTTGGAAAAAATAAATCACTTGCCTTCAAGAGCAGGTGATGCTGGAGTGGGTCTGGAAGCTTGTTCTGTCGGTAATGGAGGTGGTAAGGCCGGGCTTTGTCCTGTGTATACAATGCATGAGTTAAGTATTGGGGAAAAATTATTAGCAAATTTAATGCCCACAACTAAAATAGCTAGATCTGTCCCCAACATGAATAATTCATAATCCTGGGTATAAATTCATCTTATTATGCAATAAGAAAACTGTTATTAGGTAAGATCTTTAAATGGATACATTCACAGATTCAGTTATCCTCAGAGCTATTTCTGAATATATTATTTTTCATTGATGTATATACAAAGTTAAATATATCTACTGGACTTCATTAATGGAAAATCTACATGAGATCAAGTAAAGCAATTTATTTTCAATATGCACTTTAAATTATGAAAACTAAAATCACAGAAGCTGAGAGGAGTCCTAATATATAGAAAAATAATCATTTTTTTCATTTAACTAAAAATTCTTAAATGATGTAATAGGACAATAAAAGAAGCTTGAAATTCATAGGCCTTTCAATATTGAACAGGCACATTTTCTCCTGCCAAAATAAATGACCTGTAGTTAAGTAAATAATGAGCCAAAGGGAAAATATATTCAGTTTTATAGAACCTTGAAATGCTCCCTCAAGTCTCTGGGCTTATTATGAACTGTATAAAAAACCCACAGTTATTTCCAAGTGCTTCCTTATCCCAAGTGATTTCTTTAATTAACTAGTACCGACTGGGCCATGAACTGTAAACATTAACTAGTCTATGATCCCATATGAAATGCTTGCAAAATATTTTATCATTAATTTTCATTCCATAGACTCATGCTGCATATTTTTCTATCCAAGAATCAACATGGGCATATGCACCTTCTAAAATTTCACTTACAACTAGATATTATCAAATGTCAGCAGACCTGCCTGCTTACTGGAAGTTTTCCTTTTATAGAATTTGTCAAAGTTAGATCTCCACAGCAAATTACAGTTTAGTAAGTAGAGCAATCAGGGTTGCACACACACCACATTCCATAATGCTGAGAAAGGAAGAATTCTAGGCCTAGGCCGTCATGCCAAGTAGACCTTAGTCTCCATCCATTACAGGATTTTCCACGCAGGTTGATATTTGAACATATTCCAGTATGCATAAAAGCAAAGTACATTGTTTCAAAACATGCTGGCCATATACCTAGAAAAATATTAATCCATAATGTGTATATATATATTTTTTCTCATCAGAGCAAAGATTTGATAGGAACAAAATGCAACATAGAATTTCCTTTTTTGAGGAGCAAGAAAAAGTAAAGTTGAGCGTGCAAAAAAGAAGCTTGATTCACTAATTTTTCGCTGACCTTTACGTAGTGCTTATTACGTGCTAAGAACAACACTGAACAGTTTCCTTGTATTAAGTCACTTCATCTTCCTAAAATCCTTAGGTCATAGGTATACGTCTCATGTTACGGTTTTGGAAACTGAGGCACTCAGCTCCTAAGAGACACAGGTGGATTTCCAGGTTGGCTCCAGAGTTCCAGTGCTTGATACTCCTCTTAGAAAGCCTAAGGATGGCAAGAGGTTCATCTTATACTAGGGAGACCATGACTGCAGCTGGGGAGGGACAGAAGAGTGAGGCTTCTACCTTAGGTCTTCCACCTTCTTTGTGGGTCAAAGGGATATACAAAGACTTATTCTCAAGTCTTGCTTGAGAGCTGTCTTGGAAAAATATATCTAAGGCAGAATGGCATTTGCAACTTTTAAAATCTAGAAAGAGACTAGATTTAGGAATGAATTAATTGGCTACAGCTTAAAATACAAGTAGCCACAAACATAATTTATTTCCAAATTCTAAGACTTTCAAAAATATCTCCATGGAAGGGTGCCCAGTTCAATCTAAGCTGGCTGCTATCCTGCCATATACTTCTGTGAACAATGGTGGATGTTTATTGTCTTTTATCATTTTGATGAGCTCTTCAGAAATTTATTTCAAAATTATGAGGTTCTTTTCACCAGAGAATTTCATATAATTGATACTACAAAATATTCTGAGATTTAAAAGGAGGGATTATAAATTCATTATTTTATTGAAAAAATAACTTTATTGAGCATTTATTGTGTACCAATCACTGAAGAATGATAACATGGCAATGCTGCTTTCAAGAATCTCCCAATATACTGGCTGAAGGTGGCTTACAGACAGATCATTTTAAAAGAGAATGCTGATAGATACAGAGGAGATGTCTAGAAGGGATTAATTGCAATCTGCATTTAAACGCCTAAAAGGAGTTTGCTAGATAACGATGTTGTTGGAGAAGGGGAGCTATTCCAGGGTGTGTCATGACAAACAGGCCTAGAGGCCAGTGTGTCCCAGAAAATCCTGTTGCTCTCAAGTCGATTCAGACTCATGGTAACCTCATGTATGTCAGAGAAGAACTGGACCCCCTAGGGTTTTCATGGCTATAATCTTATGGAAGTAGATTGCCAGGCCTTTCTTCGGTGTATTTGAACCGCCAACCATTTGTGCTACCCATTTGTAGCACAAACCATTTGTGCTACCCAGGGTAGAACTATTAAAATAATCAAACTTTTGTTTCTACAGAATAAAGCACAATATACAGTTTATATTAGAAGTTCACTTCAACTGTAATTGACTATATCATGCTCTCTAAAGCGGCTGACTGCATGACTGTGAGGCAGTGAACACAAAAGGGAAATCAACCTGAAAGAAAAAGAGAAGGGAAAGCCAGATGGCCACTTGCCTCCATGAGGACAGTGATAGTTGGCCTTGGAAGGGGAATTATTTGCTTGGGATCCATGTTTGCCGTTCTAGGCGACACCAGAAAAAAAAAAAAAAAAAAATCAGGCACTTCATACTTGGACTTTGCACATGGCTTTAATATTGACTTTTAGAAAAGATTTATTTCTTGTTCAAATAATGTCAGAGAATGCTATTGAAATCAAAGGCTATTTTGCTATGTGAATGAACATATTATTATATATGACATACAATATTGTATATAATAAGTTATATTAAACATACTATTATAAACCCATTGCTGTCAAGTGGATTTCGACTCACAGCAACTCTATAGGACAGAGTAGAACTGCCCCTTAGAGTTTCCAAGGAGCACTTGGTGGATTCGAACTTCTGACCTTTCAGTTAGTAGCTGTAGCACTTAACCACTATGCTACGAGGATTTCTTATTATAATTATAGTACAATTTAAAAATGAAAGCCATGTTGCTTGGTGTAAAGAGTTCATGCTTTGGAGACCAATATATATAGGCTTATTAGCTGTGTGAACTTGAGAAGCCTCAGGAATTCCCAACACCTGAATAGGACCTCTATAAAATAAGGATAGTTTTTAGGATTGTTATGAAGATTACACGATTAATCATCCAACACATAGTAGATCCACAAATATGAAGTCTTTCTCCCATAATGTATTTACGATTTATATTCTATCTTGATTGCACAAAAGGATTTGAAGCAGCATTTTGAAATAAGAAAACCAAGAGACAACAGATGAAATTAAACATGACAGAAATAGCAGAACTCATTTACAGGAAAGAGGTTTATTTTATTAGGAGTATTTTCCTTTGGAATTCTTGAGGATTGTTGCTCTCTGAAGGAAAAGTTGTTACTCTCTGAAATTTACATTGGGACTCTAAAGGTGCCCTTTATTTTATAAGCTAGTACCTGAAAATCCTTCTGACATTCAAACACAGCGAGTTTACTTTATTTTTGTACCTTGAGTGATTTTGCCTGGCTTATTTCCATAATACCTGAATGACATGTTTGTAAGCTGCCAATATTTTATTGTTCTGAATTTTTTCTCACATAAGTCAATTTCATTGCTTTTGGTTTAGTCAAACTCCACTGGGGATAGTATACGGTACATACTCCTTCTCATGATCTACGTTACTGATGCTGTCTTTACTTTGTTAGAAAGGATGAAAGGATTACTCGGAATCTCAAGTCAAGTAGGAGGCTATGAGCTGAATTCAGATTGTATGAAGCAAACAAGAATTCACTGTACTAAAGTTTAATGTATGTAGTTTCTTTATGGAAGGCGATTCCCTGGTTGAAAACAATTTCTAGACAACCAAAGCCTAAATCCTAAACCTTGTAAAAAAAAAAAAAAATGTTGACAATATTTTTTCTCTAATGTCTGGTAGACACTTTATTCCTTAGGCCCCCATTGTATTTTCCTGGAGGTATTAAGAGATACATCAAAGGAATATAAACACTTTGGAAAGGCCTCTAGCACTCCAAACAAGGGATGGCAATGGCTCCTGGGAAGGAGAAGGTGTGAGGATCTCTAGTAAGTAACCACTGAATTAAAATTCGTTTGCATTTTTTAAAAGTAGAAAGTGTGAAATCGTTACAAACTCTATCCCAATGCATTCTTTAAGGTTCATAAAATCAGGAAGAAAAAAAAAAAAAAACAGTTGCCGTGGAGTTGATGCTGAGTCACGTTGACCCCATGTGTGTCAGAGTAGAACTGTGCTCTATAGGGTTTTCAGTGGCTGGCTTTTTAGAAGTGGATTGTCAGGCCTTTCTTCTAAGGTACTTCTGGGTGGACTCAAACCACCAAGTTTTCTGTTAGCTGCTGAGCACCTAACCATTTGCACCACCCAAGGACTCCTAAGGTTCATAAAGGTATTTGTAAATCTATGACTAAAAGTAAAGTGGGAAGATCTGAAGTTACTAAGACAATGATAGATAATCAAGTTTGTTAATACAATAATATTACTTTAATATTGGCATACTGTTCCTAGATTGACTGTTTTTGAACTTGTAGAGTTAAAAGTTTAGAATTTAAAAAATACTAATTAAACGTAAACAAACATGATTTGGTATTTTAGAGAGAGACATGTCATCCTCGAAGGGTCCTGAATTAATAGGGCACCTTGTTTTTTTTTTTTTTTTTGACCTTCCAGTTTCCTTATTGTCTCGTTCATCTGCTTTGTACTTCGAGACCACTTTCAAAATGGAGAAATAGAACTGTAGAAATTTGGGGTACTAATGGGTTTGGGGTAATCACTCCTTCAAGGAGCCCTGGTGGCACAGTGTTTAAGTGTAGAGCTGCTAACTGAAAGGTCTGCAGTTCAAACCCACCAGCTTCTCCCTGGGAGAAAAATGTGGCAGGCAGTTTGCTTCTGTAAAGATTACAGCCTTCGAAGCCCTATGGGGCAATTTCTGTCTGTCCTGTAGGGTCATTATGAATCAGAATTGTCTCCACGGCAATGGGTTCAATCACTCCTCCATTGCCTAGGTCTCAAGCCCACTTTGGCTCCTTGAAAAGGACAAAGAATAGATTGAACGATGCATTCTTTAAAACTATCACTTGGGCCCCATCTGTTAAAAATCATTTGAGTTACCACTCACAATAATTCCAGATTTGTGAATATGCCTATAAAATGGAAATCTTTTGAATAGAGAATTAAGTGAAGAAGTTCAGGAGTTTGTGTAAGGTGGGCCAGAGAAGAGGTTTTAATCATAGATATTTTTATACTTTCCACTTGTGTATTGCTAAATTTCACACTTGCCATTTGCATTCCTTTCTCTTTCCTCAGTTACCTTTCAAAGAGGGAGAGAGAGAAAGAAATGAGAAGCAGAAGAAAGGCAAACAATGAAAGACACAGAAAAGGGCAGAGGCAGAGGGAGACAGATACAGAAAAATAAGGAGAAAGAAAAGGTCTCCCCTTTACAGCTTCTCCCTTGTCCTATTCAAAACCACAGTGTGATCTCAGAATATTTTATCTGATCTCTCAGTTTTCTAAAACTAATGATTTATTCCTTTCAGCAGCAAACATTTTAAATGCAAGGATTCAATTTTTAATATCTGAGATGCATTTTTAAATTTTATGATAATAAACCTTACAATACAGTGCTATGGCTATGGTATCTTGTATAGGTCTAGGGACTGGAATTTGAAGTTTCTAGACCGGACTCCCATTCATTCATTAAATCTTTTAACATATGTTTGTTGAGTAGCTATCATACAGCATACACAGGCATTGTACCAAGAATGCAATGGTATATGATGAAGGAGAAGATGCAAATAAGTGTCTTGAAGAAATTTGATCTCGTGGAAGACACAAGCAACACACAGGCAATTTTCACTTAATTTAGGTCTCATTTGCTTAAGCGTAAAGTGAGTATAATGATACCTGTCCCAGCTGGGCTGCAGTTAGTGTTCATGGAGATAATATTACAAGTGAAGGCAATGGGAGTAGGGGTGGAGGGGAGCAAACAGCGACTATAGAGAAGGCTCCGTTGTCATGGAACTTACATTAAAGATGAAGAGAGGCAAGCAATAAACAAGTAAGCCAGGGCATTTCAGTTCCCATAAACGCAAGGACAAAACAGGGTGGTGAGGGAAAGAATGACTGGGACAGAGATTACACTAAGTTAGATAATAAGGCAAGAGCCTTCTAAGCATGGCCACCACTAACCTATAGCCTAGCCTTTGTGCAAATTAAAAAAAAAAAAAAGAGATGTCTTTCCTGGCTGTGCAGTTCCTGGCAGTGAGATTTGTCCAGGAGGACTTGCTTTGTGCAAAAAAAAAAAAAAAAAAAAAAAACAGGCAGCTGTTTCCCTAGGCAATTGCAGCCCCAATCCAAGGAGGGACGCAGAGTGCCTTTGTCTAAGTGCACAGCTGCACTCCATGGGCACAATGTATACAGTGAGCCTCTATCCAAGGGGTGGCATTTGATCTCCGACTTGAATAAAAAGAATTGAGCCTCGGGAAGATCCCTGGGAAATGTATTCCAGAGAGGGAAGACCAAGTCAAAAGCCCTAAACTAGCAACCAGCCTAGCCTGCTTGAAAGTCAATGGGGCTGAAGGACAGGGGCATCTCACAAAGAGCTGTCTGGGCTGTTCAAGTGAGTTTTTAATTTGTCATAAGAGCGAGGGTGAGTTCTTGAAGGGTTGTAACATGACACATAGGTTTTTAAAAGATCACTCTGGCTGCTGTGTAAGAAAAAAAAATCATAGAGGGAGACATATGAAGGGCAGCAAAGAGGTCAACTGGAAGCCTATTATAATAGCCTAGGTGAGTGATGATTTTGGCTTGGATAAGGCAGGTTGCAGTGGAAATTCATTCGTTTATGCAAAAAATGTTTATTGAGTGCCACTCAGTTTCATATACCTTTCTAAACCTCAGCATTAAAGCAATAAACAATACAGGCAAAAACCTTAATTCATGGGGCTGAGATTCTAGTGGCAGAGTCAGAAAATAGCATTGAAATAAAATGAAGATAAGTACTGTATGAAAAATTTTATCAAAGAAGGAATATAAGGAGCTCTATTTGGGTAATGGGTGACAATATTAAATATCATGCTCAGTAAAAAATGGAGATATTATAGAATTCAGGATACATTTTGAAGTAGGCTGAATAGAACCTTTGTATGAATTTGACATGGGAAGGGAGGAAAAGAAATCAAAGATGATTTTGAGAAATTGACTTCAACATCTGAGAACAAAAGGGAAAAATAATACCCAGAGTAGGGTAGGAAACTTTCCATTCACCCAAATAGCTGCTGTTTATGGACTAATTGCTTCATTGTTCTTGTCTTCTGCAATATATACCTTTCAGTTTTGCCAGAGGAGTCACACAGGAGGCACTGAAGAAGAAACCATGGTGACTTTTTGGGTCATTCCAATGATACATGTTATTGATAATGAATCGTCAAGTCTTTTATTATATATACTTTCAGAGAAGTTTTGAGAAAATGGAATATTTAATATAAATTGGCTACCTGACCCTACTATGAGGGTATTTAAATCACCAAAAGCTTCAACTTCTTAGATCAAAGAGCATCCTCCAGGCCACAGTGTTTCTACTGGAAAGGTTTCTTTGTATCCTGATAAAAACCTTCCTTAATATTTCCATGTGTTATTATATATTTGCATATTCACTTTGATGCAAAGCAAGAAATAGTAGCCCAATACATATTTTATACATTCTTTTGATTAAAAATGATAAAGGTGATATTAGTAGTTTTTTTTTTTTTTCTCTTCATTTTCAATTTATAAAGTACAAAAAATTTGCCATGGCACAACCACCTGAAAAATGAGAGAAGACTGATTCAAGATCATGTCATTGTTCCATTAATTCTTGTACCTTGTATGTGACAGAATCTCTGATGTTTGGGATGTAATAAAAATAAATGCATAGAATCATACTCATAGAGTTTTGGAATGTGGAAGATATTTTTGAGATCAGCTCTTCCTACATCCTAAATTTACAGATGGGGAAAACGGTCTGTGGAAGGATAAGTGACTTAATCAATGTCACACATTGAAAGGAGACCCAATATAAGATTAAGGTTACCTTCACATTTTTTTTTTAATTTAATAATCTATTAGTAAAGTTAAGATGTCAATTCATTTACCTGTTACCAGGGAGATATGTAAGTATTCACTTCTTGAGTTAAGGAATTTCAGTGTTTTCTTAACTGGTCAAATTAGATATCGCCTTAATTAGATATCGAATTGTCTTAAGAAGTCTATCAAAGAGGCCCAATTTTTAAAGACAAATCTCTGTGTTAACTGACCCCATTTCAGCAATCCAAGACAGACTGTCAGCTTGGACATTTTCAAGACTTTCAGAATTACTATTTCTTTACTTTTCTTAAATAGTTTCTTCTACTTATCCAAACAATATCTCTTTCAACACCGTATCATATGGTGTTTGCCTATAAGGAAAGGCAGTAAAAACAGAAGATATAAACAAATAGGTAAGTATAAATTTTTTTTTTTTTTTGTCTTTTAGGACAAAGCCCAAAGCTGGTAGGGAAACAGATTCTGAGGTAAATTAGATGAACTATATTCGCAGTTACAAAAGCAAACATGAACAAACAAAGCCATCTCATGTGCCCAGAACGTAAATATCCTGCTTGCACTGAATCATCCAGTTAAATGTCCAATAGCTGTGGGAGTTCAAATTCTCAGGTATAAAACTGCCTAAATCCTGTCAGATTCTAGTAATTCCTCAAAGCTTAGCTCTTTTGTCTCTTTCTTGACTCCCTTCTATCCCCCTCTCCTGACAACTCTTTATGTTCCCAGAGTGCTTGGTGTACATTTTATACCCCGAACCTTAACACCTTTGCTTATCTACAAGACCGTTTGCTTGTTTTCCAACTCGGCTATGAGTACCTTGAGGAAAGAATCTAGAATCTGTTAGTCAATAAATATACCTTTTGTAAGGAAAAACAAAATTAATGATTAAAGGGAAAAATGAATAATTGAATGAATAGAAAATGAATGTTGCTAAATGACATTCAGTTATGCTGTTTCCAGAATATTTTAAAATGAATAGACTAAATTATATAAATTTTATTTCTTAGTAGAGTGTGAAATACTTCCACCAAAATACATAATAAAACTTCAAAATATTTTTTTCAATTACTTATAGTTCCAGATCAAAGTATTCATTTATTTCCCCCTGTAGGAAGCTTTACCAAATTGTTTTTTTTTTAGTGGAACCCTAATCTTTCCATGAAAGTGAACCATTAATGTGTTTATCAACGGTCAGTGGGATAAAAACTGAGTTAAAGCTCAAAGATGAACAAAAGTGGCTTCATTAGTCAAACAGCTCAATCAAGACATAACCCTTGCAGTGTCTTCTGAACACTTACAGCTTCCCTCAAGTAGGATAGACTATGTGAATTATGAATCATGGATTCTGAACCCACACGTATAACTTGAATAGCATTTTAGTGTTAGGAAGCACCTTATAGATTACTGAGGCTGTGAAAGCCCCCCAAAAAGGTTGGACAGCTTGCCAAATCCACCCAAGTGATATATAACTAGAACTAATGTATACAGAGGGAACCCTGGTGGCACAATGATTAAGGATTCAGCTGCAATGTACAGCCTAGGAAACCCTATGGAATAGTTCTGCTCTGTCCTATAGGGTCGCTATGAGTCAGAATCAACTCAACAGCACATAGCAACCACAATGATGTATACAGATTCACAGTCCTGTGCTCTTTGCACAACAGCATGTTGTCTTTGTGTTTGCTTTAGAAATACAAAGGGACAGGGAGTAACTAAATATGTGATGAAATTAGAATAGTGCTAAAGAGCTTCAACTAATCACAGACAACTGTTACATTTTTATATTGCATTACAATTTTCTATCATTTTACAATTAGTAAAAGAGAATAGATCTGAAATGTAGTATCCAATACTATAATGGAATGATAGTAATGGACATCCTAACCCTTGCTCCGTTTGAAAAGGATTAAAAATAAAAAATAAATACATGTTTTAGAGCATCTGTTATGTTAATTCAATACTCAAAGTTATAATTAATCCAAATTAAGTCTCCGGGATGCTTTTTTCCAATTTAAAAAATACCTAACATTCTTTATCAAAGTGGGGATGCCTATCCTCTAAGATGTTCCAGTGGTGGGGATATCTGTGGGATAAATATGGCCCATCTTACTAGAAATCAGTTTTTCTCCATAAAAATATTTAAACTATTAGATTTGTGTGTAATTGTTTAAAAGTACATAATTGAATGGAATTGAATTTCAAGACAAAACGTGAAATTTCAATAACACTTTGAGTTAAAAGTCTCAGATTTCAGTTATATCCTTAGGCATTCCCCTTCACATTAACAAACTAATGAATAATGGACTATTATTCATCTAATTTAATTGGTCTTTGCTGGTAATACAGAAGAAGTTTTATTTCTAATAAATGTGCTGCTTTCAAATCAGGTAATTATAATATGGTATATTCCTGAATATGGGTATATTTAATCTGTCATAGTTTCAAAATGTAACACTTCAGGTTTTACATTTGGTATTAATTTTCAGAAAAACAAGCCATTCGAATGATTTACTCAAAGCAAAGGCTGGAAAATCAAGTCACACCTATCACTGGGAATCTGAGCAGAAAGCAAGACATGAGGGAATATGAGAAAAGATGGTTCTTAGGGACAAAATCATTACATCTACAAAACATATTAAAAGGATTAACGAGTAGAATAACAAATTCACTTCTTAAGAAGTAAGAAGCCTGGACATTTTTGTCAACTATCTAAACATGGAGAATAAACAATGCCTCCTTTCTTAGTGCTTTTTTTTTTTTTGTATCTTGTCTGGTTGTTTGCCTTTAGGAGTCTACCACAGAGGTTATTGACAAAGAACAGCTGGCGTTGTTGATTGCTAAATCAGTTTCTCAAGCTACTAGAACCTGTTGCTTTTGCTCTCAAAAACTTCGGGGCCTACCTTAGAGATAAATTTATTCCCTGTTCTCTGTTTTCTCACTTTGCTGTCACTCTAACCATTAAGAATAAAATACACTTTAATCACAAAAATTGGCAATACTTTATCAGGCCTTATGGCCAGCTTAATAGATACCCAGGAAAATTAAAAGTCAACCATCTCCAAGATTCCCTCAACAACTGGTAACAATGATACGTGCCCTTGGCTGGAATCAGTCTACTCGGCTTGCCTTTCTGTAACAGATTCCTTTCAATGACCTGGAAATGCAGCAAAACGTTACCAACAGATTACCTGCTTTCTTTAGCAGTTGCATTGGCAAGATTTAGAAGGAATACATGTCACATTTAAATCATAAGGAAAGCAAAGATTATGAGTTTGCCTTAAAGTATACCACTTAGAAAATGGAGTGAAGAAAAAGGAGGGAAAAAGAAAACCTAAGAGGCAGTGTGATCCTCTTTGTAAAATATATTTGTAAATTTTCTCTGCCACCAGCTCTCTGTCAGTTTGTTATACTGGGTTGGCTTTCATGTTGGTATGATGCTAGAAGCTATGCCAGTGGCATTTCAAAGATCAACAGGATCACATATGGTGGACAGGTTTCAATAGAGCTTTCAGACTAAGACAGACTAGGAAGAAAGGCCTGGCAATCTACTTCTGAAAATTAGCTAAAAGAAAAACCATATGGATGACAGAATATTGCTTAAGACCTCTACTCACCTACTTTAGACATGTCTTCAGGAGGGCTGATCACTCACTGGAGAACAGGGCCTCGTGTTTGTTAAAGTAGAGGGCCAGTAAAGGGGAGGAAAACCTCAGTAAGACAGATTGATACAATGGCTGCAAAAAATGGACTCAAACATACCAGAGATCCTGAAGATAGTGCAGGACCTGGCAATTTTTCATTCTGTTATACATGAGGTCACCATGAGTAGGAGCCCAACTCAATAGCAATTAACAACAACAACAATTCTTCCTACAGACCTGGAGACAAATTCCACAATTTCTAATCCTACCTCTAAACCCACCTCCTCAGATTATAGTGAGAATTTGATGAGAAGATCCACGTACAGAGCTAAGCACAGTGGCTGGCATACCGTTAGCCCTCAGTAAGTGTTAGCCTTTTATCATCATTGCCATTGTCATCAGCAGCAGTGTCATCTCTGCTAGTCTTCAAAAATTTTTGAAGAGTAGACGTAGAATAATGCCTGGATGGCTGCCTGAGTCTTTCCGCAGCTCTAGTGTGCTATGCCTAACCCAAACTCTGTGAATATTCTTTCTCATTATCCTCAGATGCAAGGGGTGATTTTCTAAAATCTTTCAGGTGACATTTGAAAAGCAGCTTTGTTTCTCTTTTAGGTAGAGATCGCATATGTATAAAATAGGAAGATCAGTTTGGCACTTTTTAACCACCCCATTTAGCTATTTCCATACCCCACAGTACTTGGCAAACGGAAAGGGATTTTGCAATTGTCCCATCAGTCCTCCCCTAGGTCTCCGCAGGTGGTAAAGTTTATTTCCTTTTTTTTTTTTTTATTGTCTCTGAAGCATGCACATATTCCATGTTCACAGGCAATTCAAAGGGACGTGAAAAGCCTAAAGAAGAATCATTGAGCCAATTAAAAAGGAACCTTCTGGTTTTGGAGTCTATCTCAGGAAGAGAAAAAAAGAAACTTCAGATTTTGCTTTAGTGAAGAATTTTTTACAAGGTTCTTTAATGAAGTTGATAAAACTCCACTCCTTTTCAACTGTAGGCATATAATATAAACTTAAAGATTTCAATGCCTGTACTTAATACGTAACAAATAAAATGGGAGCATGTTAATAATAAAATACCACAATCAAATTCGCAAATATATTCTCATTGAATGATATATTTGGAAGTCATCCAACCATTCTTCTTGCTTTAAATTGTGTATACTTGATGCTATTTTGTCATTTAAAACAATACACAGTGCTTATCCAGTATCTGCAGGTAGGCTATTTACAGTTTTCTAAAAAAAAAAAAAAAACCTCTGTGAGAAAGTAATTATTAATATAATGGTTGTCATGAATAACAGAAAATAGGTAAGGTTTACATCATCTGCCATGGCTATAGAAAAGAACATTAAATCATCAGTTTGTTTTTCACAGGGTGTTTCAATAGGACTGTACTGGTTCTTCTTCCATCTCTATTTTCCCTCACTTTCTATAAAAAAGGCGCCAATTGTTACAAACAAATCTTGTCCTCTGAACACACGCTCATAAACACTGTGGATGTTTACAATAGAGAGTGGTTTGTAGGTGACAGTTTTTTTTCCTTCAGGAAAAATCAGGAATCAGAAATATTGATTCAATCAGGAAGCAGAAACATGGAATAAAATAGAGTAATGGGAACTTGAGAGACGTAATATAAATAATTAAGTATGAATGACAAAGGACAGTCACTAACGTGTAACGGGGTCTAACTTGGAAGGAAACAGTGGTATGGTTAACATCTATATTGTGCAGTGTAACTTCGTTCAGTTTTTACTCTATATTGATTTCTCACTTGAAACTATTCATAAAAAAAGTGCATATAATTGTATCTGTTCCTTTTTTCCTCCTTGGGATAAAAAATGGACCACCTAAATAGGAATAAATACTAAACTCATTGCAAATGATTAATAATAGTAAATACAATGAAGCTGAAGATAAAAAAAAAATTGATAAACATTGAGGAAATACTGTCACTCCACTTTGGTGATGCCTATCCTAACCACTCTGGCCCTCTCCATTCTATCCTTCTGCAGTGAGCACAGTCTGCATCGCATGAGTTGGTGTGTAATCACTACCAGCTTTCATTTCACTCCACCAGCTACTTTATACTGCTCATTGTTTTATTTGTGATAATCTCTGACTGGATTGTTACCTCCTTTTGTTCTGAAACTCATGTCTTGACCATCAGGATTGAGTACATACTAGGGATTCAGTAACTGCTGGGAGACTGATTAATAGAACAAGTTGAAGCATATCAGCTGGAATGATGATGACATAAATGGGCAAAATATATTGTCTTCAAATGTGAAATAATTATTACTACTATTCGGGAATAAAGGTATTATTTATCTTAATACAGAATACTTAAGAAAACCAAAATGTAAAATATACTGAGCTAGAATAGCAGTCACAGAACTGAGCAACTAGCTGAACAGCTACAATCAGTAACATTAACAATACAAAATTCGTTATTCTCTTCATCTTGTACAAACACACACAAATCCTGGACAGGAAATAGCTTTGTTGGAGGAATAATATTTATCAAATAGGTCTCTCTGGGAGTAGCCAATTAGTTATATCAAAACAGGTATGGGCCACAGCTATTATTTCCATCTTCAGAATAAGGTTTGTTTAGGACAGAGATAAGAGCTATGCACTTATCTGAATGGTTAGAAAGAGTACTAGAATCGCTGTATCCATGGGGCCACCCAAATGAAACTCTGAGCATCGCTGGAGAATATATTCACATAAATTACTAGAATTCTTTTTTTAATCCTCACTCTTGCATGTAAGCTGACAGATAAGATTATTACAAGATGTGACACATTAATAAATAACACCTAATTAGCTGGATAATTCTCTGATTAAGCCTTAATTTTCTTGCTTCTCATGCAGCAATTCAAATTACTCTGTATTATTTGTTCCTTTTCAGACTATTTTAGAACATGCTTTGAATAGTCCCAGTAGGTTACCTGAGAAGGAATTTATTCTTGTCTGGCAGCAGTTTCATGCCATTAATAGTGACAAGGCTAGACCAAAAGGACACTTTAAGGAAAATTTCCTCATAGCAAAGATATTCCTATAGAGCCTGAAATGTATTTCAAAGGGGTAGGACACAGAATTCTGAGAATGTGAGGAAAATGAAATCTTAGGCCTCTATTTTGTCCTCTTTTCTACACACAGAGAGAGTAAAGTCATATGAATATTATACTGAAGGGAGAAACCCACTTTCATATTTACGAGTTTTCCCAAAAACCTAAACCCTTTTATGACACAGAAAGCAGTAGTATCACTGGGAGAATCGCATCTGCTCAGAAGAGTACTAGGACCTGTTTCTCTCTATGGTCCAGCTATGTATGTTGAGTAGGATGTTTAATGGGTTTATTTAGACAAATATGAGAATCTGATACGTTTATCTCAAACAGCTTCCACAGACTTCAAATAATCAGAAGAGAATTAAAAAAAAAATTTTTTTTTTTATTCTTGTGGAAGGTATGGCGAGTCCAGGGACTGTGAGCTCCCATAACGAAATGTAAGCGCTCTCCTCTTTTCTCTCACATCTCCCTAATTCTGTATGCGGCCTGCAGTTCACTGATGCACACATCGCACCAGTCTTTGTTAATTCTGAGCCTCTGTCTCTAGAGATACTACCAACAGCTCCTTTAGGAAATCTTTACACAGGGCAATGCTTATGAAATGCAATGCTTCGAAACCTGTCATCTTTTTAAATAACATGATTATTTCTAGGAATAAATAAAGAGCGATGTTCTGGGATGATCGTTCTTTTTTTTTTTTTTCCATTAAGATAAATACTAAAAGATAAATACTACACATCATTAATTCAATTCAACAAACATATTGTGTATCTGGCAAGGTATGAGGCAATGGGGGTTTAAAGGCTAATGTTTCTTGAAAATGTATATGAGATGGTAAAGGAAAAAACTTGCTAAGGTGGGAATGATAATGCTAATGGGATATGATAACTAAATAAAAATGATCTGAGAAGTGTTGGGTAGAAAACCACAATTTTCCTGTATCTGGGAACCACCACTCTCACCACTAAACCCTTAAATAGTGCTTACTATAGGTAAGTAGTGTTGTAAATGCATATGTGATTTCATTCATGCAATAACCCTGTAATGTCCATTATCCCACCTTATAGCTGAGAAAAGAGACCCAGAGAAGTTAAGTAACTTGCCCATGATCACTGGGATCTTTTCTTATGCAATTGATTTACATTTTAGCACTAGTCATTCTACCTGATTCTTTCCGCTCCTACTTCATGGCTCCAGCCATTTTCTCTCTTATTTGCTGTTTCTGAAACCTTCGTACGTTCATTCTGTGAAAGCTGTATCACTAGGGGTCTTTGTTATCAGATAACAGGGGAAATACAAGGTTTTGCCCTTTAGGTTACATTATTTTAAGAATGTCCATGTTCTAGACTCTAGTGAGTCCAAGGAATCAGTCAAAATATTCCATGTTTGAACTAAAAGAGTGTACAAGTAAGATCCAACAGATACATAAGATGGCTTATTTTACAATAAACAAAAAGGGCAAAATATGCTTTCTAAATATAGGCAGTCCCCAGGTTACAAATAAGATTAGTTCCTAACTGTGTCTTTAAGTCAAATTTGTAGGTATGGCAGAACAGGTACATATGGTTCTTATTTAGCCTTACTTTAGGAGCCCTGGTGGGGCAGTGGCTAAAGAGATCGACTGCTAACCAAAAGGTCGCAGTTTGAAACCACCAACTGTTCCATGGGAGAAAGATGTGGCAGTCTGCTTCAGTACAGATTTACAGCCTTGGAAACCCTATGGGGTCACTATGAGTTGGAATTGACTCAAGGTTTTTTTGGTTTTAGTGCAAGAGGAGCCCTGGTGGTGCAGTGGTTAAGAACTTGGCTGCTAACCAAAGGTCTAATCCACCAGCCACTTCTTGGAAACACTATGGAGCAGATGGAAGGAATAGAGTCACTATACCAAAAAGAATTGTTCGATATTCAAGCACCTCAGGAGGAAGCATATGACCAAGAACTGATGGTAATGAAGGAAGAAATTCAAGCTGCACTGATGGCATTGACAAAAAACAAGGCTCCCAGGAACTGATGAAATACCAGTTGAGATGTTTCAACAAACAGATGAATCTCCAGAAGTGCTCAATCATCTATGCCGAGGAATTTTATGCCTATTCCCAAGAAAGATGATACAACTGAATGTGGAAATTATCAAACAATATCATTAATATCATACACACAGCAAAACTTTGCTGAAGATCATTCAAAAGCAGCTGCAGCAGTATATCAATAGGGAACTGCCAGAAATTCAAGCCAGATTCAGAAGAGGATGTGGAACCAGGGATATCATTGCTGATGTCAGATGGGTCCTGGATGAGAGCAGAGAAAACCAGAAGGATGTTTACCTGTGTTTTATTGACTGTGCGAAGGCATTCGACTGTGTGGATCATAACAAATTATGGATAACATTGTGAAGAATGGGAATTCCAGAACACTTAATTGTGCTCATGAGGAACCTGTACACAGATCAAGAAGCAGTCATTCAAACAGAACAAGGGAATACTGCATGGTTTCAAGTCAGGAAAGATGTGCGTCAGGGTTGTATCCTGTCACCATACCTATTCAATCTGTATGCTGAGCAAATAACCCAAGAAGCTGGACTGAATGAAGAAGAATGGGACATCAGGACTGGAGGAAGACTCATTAACAACCTGTGTTATGCAGATGACACAATCTTGCTTGCTGAAAGTGAAGAGGACTTGAAGCACTTATTGATGAAGATCAAAGACCATAATTTTCAGTATGGATTACATCTCAACATAAAGAAAACAAAAATCCTCACAACTGAACCAATAAGCAACATCATGATAAATGGAGAAAAGATTGAAGTTGTCAAGGATTTCATTTTACTTGGATGCACAATCAACACTCATGGAAGCAGCAGTCAGGAAATCAAAAAATGTGTTGCATTGGGCAAATCTGCTGCAAAAGACCTCTTTAAAGTTTTGAAAAGCCAAGATGTCACCTTCAAGACTAAGGTGTGCCTGACCTAAGCCATGGTGTTTTCATTCGCCTCCTATGCACGTGCAAGCTATATGATGAATAAGGAACACAAAAGAAGAATTGATGCCTTTGAATTCCGGTGCTGGCAAAGAATATTGAATATACCATGTCCTACCAAAAGAACGAACAAATCTATCTTGGAAAAAGTGCGACCAGAGTGCTCCTTAGAAGCAAGGATGGCGAGACTACGTCTAACATACTTTGGACATGTTCTCAAGAGGGATCAATCTCTGGAGAAGGACATCACGCTTGGTAAAAAGAGGAAGACCCTCAATGAGATGAATTGAGACAGTGGCTGCAACAATGGGCTTAAGCATAACACCGATTGTGAGGATGGCACAGGGCCAGGCAGTGTTTCATTCTGTTGTGCATAGGGTTGGAATGGACTGTATGGCAATGGGTTAGTGCAAGAAAAAACTTGAAGCCTTTTTAATGATTTTCAAGCTGCACATTAGCAAGTGAAGGTGATTATGATAAAGAATTTGTTGAACGTATAGGTTGGTTTGATCATTTCAAATTGAGGGCAAATTTACATAGCTTTTAAGGGTCGGTACGAGTTGTCAGTAAGTCGGACCTTGGTAACCATGGAACTGGTTACCAGATAGATAAATACCGTACATCAGAACTTCTCATAATATAACATCATGGGTCCTCTTGGCATAACTTTTTTTTTTTATCTTACCACTGTTGAATATTTTTATTTATGGTAGGCTTATTGAGAATTTTCTCCCCATTTGGAGAACTAGAATATTTCCTAAGTGTGAAAATGCAAACCTGTTTTTGCAGTACTGTTCAATAAATTCATTATTTTACAGAAGTTGCCATATAACTGGTATTTTGATTCAATTATAATAAGATATACTTTTATTGTACCTTCCCTATGCCCTTCAACTACAAAAAAAAATTTCATGTGGAAAACACTATCTGACTCATCCTGCTGCACAGAATCACATTTTAAGTTTGTAAATGGGATTAAAAAGAAAAAAAAAATGTTTTCTCAAGCGAATAGGGCCAATTGCATAGGTTTACTAAAAATGGAAGCAGAAATATAACTAAAGGCATTAACTATTTCATATTTCTTCTACTTTAATAATAATAACAATAACTAAGATTTTCTGAATATATGCCATATGCCTGACAGGTAGCTATAAGCTCTGCATACATTCGACCTGGGCTTCATGAGTCAGGCATCATGCATGTCTTGTTCACTGCTGTATCTGCAAATTCTAACAAAAAGCCTGGTACTCAGAAGACACTAAAATACCAAACTCATTACATGCATGTACTGTTGGATTTTTTACATGGTCTTTGTTATGGATTGAATCCTGTCCTCCAAAAAATACGTGTCAACTTGGCTAGGTCATGATTCCTAGTATTGTGTGATTGTCCACCATTTTGTCATCTGATGTGATTTCCCTATGTGTTGTAAATCCTACCTCTATGATGTTAATGAGGCAGGATTACAGGCAGTTATGTTAATGAGGCAGGACTCAACCTACAAGATTAGGTTGTATCTTAAATCAATCTCTTTTGAGATATAAAAAAGAAAAGTGAGCAGAGACAGGGAGACCTCATAGCACCAAGAAAGTAGTGCCAGAAGCACAGCGTGTCCTTTGGACCCTGGGTCACTGCACTGAGAAGCTCCTAGACCAGGGGAAGATTGATGACAAGGAACTTCTCCCAGAGTGATAGAGAGAAAGAGCCTTCCCCTTCAGCTAGCACACTGAATTCAGACTTCTAGCCTGTTAGACTGTGAGAAAATTAATTTCTCTATGCTTAAAGCCATCCGCTTGTGACATTTCTGTTATAGCAGCATTAGATGACTAAGACACCTCGATTAAATTTCTGTTCTTAACTGTGTTACTCTCTCTCTCTCTCTCTCACTTCATTCTATACACACAGGCCTTCTTGCTGTTCTTCAATCATGCAATAGGGTCTTTGTCCTGAAAACCTCTTCCCTTTGATAGCTGCTTGGCTAACTAAACCCCTAACCTCCATCATGTCTTTGTCTAAATATTAAGTTTTCACTGGGTCTCAATCTGACCAGGCTATTTAAAATGCAACTCAACTACAAAGCACTCCTGACTCCCTTTACCTTGCTCTGCTTTTTACTCTTTCCACAATAATTATCATCATCTAAGATCCTAAGAAACTTTTTAAAAATCCTGTTTATTGTTGTTTTTTACCTACTCTTTTTTATAACGGAAGCTCTATGTACTCTCTAAGGTCTTAAGTCTGTGGCATATGATAGACACTCAGTAAATATCTGTTATTTAAATAAATGAATTAATCAATTCATTATTTTAGAATATTTATCTATTGTTTGGAACGAGGTAGGTCCTATTCCGGGTACTGAGTATACAAGACTTCAAGGAACTTATATTCTACTGGAAGAAGAAAAACAAACACATAAACAAAAAAAATTGAACAGCAACAATATAGGCTATTCTTTCGTTTATTCTCTATTCAGGGCATTCTTTTGATTTTTCGGGTCAATAACTTCTGAATTATCTTTTACTTCCCTGTCTTTTGCTCTCTGTATCTCATGATTTTTACCTCTGAGAGATCTCTAAAACCATCTTAATTCCTGCTCTCTCTCTTTCCTAGATCAGGCTACATTTATTTTCCTTGAACTCTTCCTAACTGGTCTTTCCAACTTCATTCCCTCCAAGCCCTCTTGTGTAATGTTGCCAGTCTTGCTCCTCTTTCTAGGTTTTCTGCATGTCAATCAAAGTGAACTACTTGCAGTTTCCCGTCTGGGTATGGGGACAACAGTTGATGTGTTCCTTTCCAGCAGTTTTTCCCATTTGGAGTATATACACCTTCAAAACTAGAGAATACATGAAACAAAATTTTTGTTTTTCTATATTTAAATTCTTATTATACTTTCCTTTGTCTTCTTACCCTTTCTTGTAAATTATTTGTAAAATGACTTTAAAAAAAAAAAAAAAAAACACTTCAATGGTCCAGATATGAGTGGAGGTGACTATCTTTTCCTGGTATGCTGAGATTAGCATGTGCATTTTTTGAGCCTCTATTGCAATAATTATCAAGTTATTCTTAGTTATATAATTATTTCTACTACATCATTTCTTTTTCTGGGCTATCAGCTCCCTGGTGGCATTTAACAAATACTTATTTAGTAAACTTCAAAGCTCCCAAAGCTTTTGATTTGTCAACATAAATTGGATGTTTGGAATGGCAGTGAGTATGCTTTTATGGAACTATGTCCATCTTGGAGAAATGTTTTCCAAAAAAGAGTAAAGCAAGGTTGAATTTTACCGAATCTTCTCCAGTATAGCCAACTGAGCTCTGAAATAGATTAAACCATTATCTAACAGTGACTGTAATGCAATTATATTTGACATCTTCTCGGCAGGATCAAACCAAAAATGTAGTTAAACACTACTAAAGTTCAAGAAAAGGATCTTGATAAAGTGAGAGCACCAACTTATTCCTGGAGGTTCTTTCTAACTATGAGTTAAAACCCCTAGAATTGGAATACAGGCTGCAATGAATATGGCATTATAGTCAGAGAAGATTTTGATATGTGAGTACCTTTGATTTTAAGAGAATAAATGACACAGAAAATGGAATAAATTACTTTGACATAAATTCTTGACTCAAGTAAAAGTCAGAAAGCCGGATTTTCAATGATAGCGTAACTTCTAAGGGATAAACTGTAACTTGTATTTAACTTTAATCATAACAGCTACAAAGATGAAAAGCTGGGGGGACAAAAGTGTTGAAATTACTAAGCAAAAGCACACTAGTCCTGTACCTTCTACTGGCCATTTAAATTGGTTTCTTTATCTACAGTGCATATAAAGAGGTCTATGAGTCACGCAATTTCTTTCTTATAGAAATGTGTCCGTTCTTTGACTCCATTGACTCTGCCCAGCAGTCCCTGCAATTAATTAGTGCCAGGTGGACTTTGATTAAGACGGGATGTGAAAATTCCAAGCAGCATCGTGATGTTTCCTACAATGAGTCTACCTAAATGAATGAAACTATCTGAATGGCTTGGAAACACCGGTGGTGTTGTGGTTAGGTGCTACGGCTGCTACCCAAGAGGTCAGCAGTTCAAATCTGCCAGGTGCTCCTTGGAAACTCTATGGGGCAGTTCTACTCTGTTCTGTAGGGTTGCTATGAGTCGGAATCGACTTGACGGCAGTGGGTTTGGTTTTTTTGGATCTGAATGGCTGTCTCTTAAGAAAAATATTCTTAGCCCTAAAAGATCAAAAAAGAAATTGGAGTACTTGGAAGGTTGATAAAGGTAAATAAAGCTATTTTTCCATCTGTATTATTATTTTCTAAAAATACAAATGAAATAAACAAAGACCTTCAATTAAGTCTCAATGTTGTAATTAATGTCTGCCTTTACCAGTTTTAATAGTTCTTTATAATAAAATGGCAACTAGACTTTTTTCACCCTAGGGAAAAAGACTGAGTCATCATCTTCAAGACTGCAAGATAGCCACCATAAATAGTCTCTCAGTCTCTTTCTCTTTCTCCCTCTTTCTCTCTCTCCCTCTCTCTGTGTGTATCTTTTCCTCTCTCTTTCTCTTTACGCTTCTCCCTACTTCTCTCTTTCCTAAGGCAGGTGGCTAGGGACTATTGAAAACACATTCTATAATGTTGGCTATCTACACCACCAAGGGATTTAATGGTGGGGTTGTTAGGCCATCGATGGACAACGGGGAAGTGTTTTTGGAGAGGGGAGATCTTCAGTGTCCATAAAACCAAAAAAAAAAAAAAAACCTGTTGGCATTGAGTCAATTCTGACTCATAGTGACCCTACAGGACAGAGTAGAACTGCTCCGTAGGGTTTCTAAGGAGCGCCTGATGGATTTGAACTGCCAACCTTTTGGTTAGCAGCTATAGCTCTTACCCACTACACTGCCAGGGTTTCCCTTAAAATTGTACAATGTACATGTATGTCTACTCCAGTTGCCCAAAGGGCAACCTTGTTACATACACTCACTTTATAGTTTCAAATAAAATTTTCTTGAGTTTTCAGTTTAATATAGTCTGATTCAATACAGAGGAATTTTAATTAGATACAACAAAATGATCTGATCTTTACATTTTACATTGACTTTTAAAATGGTCCCTGATAATTGAGGTGGAGATTGTCACCAACCACAAGATAGTGCATATTCATTATAGAGAATCAGAAAGAGGAATTCAATCCGATTCAGGTATATAAACAAAATCTCAGCTAAACATATTTAAGAGAGGTCTCTAAAAAAAAAAAAATTTAGAAGTATTTTATGCGATGGAGTAAAAAAGCAAAACTTGAGACTTGTGTCATGGTGTTAGCACATTTTATCAGTAAGATTTTTTAAAATTTCAACTGCAATTTGGGATACTTTTGAGGGTGTGACAATAGTCTAAAAAGGAAATTCCAAATTCCAGAGGGAAAAATCAAATTATAGTTTTAAAAACTCATTACCAACAATTAATAATGAACCCTAGCTAAACAATAACAGGTGTTTCACTAATCCCAAACAGAAGCAGATGGAAGTACAAATGTTTTATGAATAGTGGATACATGCAGAGTAATAAACTTTGCCGGAATTGCTTTATTCTCTGTCAGTCAGAGTCACAGGCTTATCACTTGCATTTTCTCTAAATTAATATGCCCAGATTTAATGTTTCTTAATATTTTTAAAAATGCATGCCGTATTTAGTGCTTTCTCACTCCATCTTGTCTATTGCCTCACCAACAGATTTTATTGAGTTTCTCTCTGTGCATTTATGAAAATTTATTTAGTTTATTATATAAAAAAGAGGTATACCATACAAACTCTTCTTGTCTCCCTTCATCCCTTCCACTCCCTGGAAGAGAAATACTGACCTAAATTTTTAATTTCTTATATATTATATAGATAAATCTAAATATATATAGATGAAATACATTAAGAAGACTATTAAAAAGCCGATAAATAGTATTAATAAATTGACTCATAGAATTTGGAAATTATCTTCACGACTGTTTAGAAGGAGTATGTTCACATGTGCCTTTAGATGGCCACTTCCTGTATGGTGATTAGCAGAATCTTTCTTCTCTCATGCAGAGATGCTTTTTTTTTCGTTCCGTCTGACCTGGTGATGCACTGGTTAAGAGCTCAGCTATTAACCAAAAGATCATCAGTTCAATTCCACTAGCCACTCCTTGGAAACCCTGTGGGGGCAGTTCTACTCTGCCCTATAGGTTGCTATGCATTGGAATCAACTCGACAAGTGGTTTCTGATCTTAATTTGTTGTCAAATCATCAGAAATAAATGGTAAGCATTGTCATTGTTAAACTGTTAGCATTCCTCACTGACTCTGACAATGCATGGTTCTCTTTGTCCTTCAATTTTCTTAGAAATCATATTTTTTGATCAATTAGTAGTTACTATTTTTATGAATAATTTCAGTTGCACAGAAACAATATTTTCCTCAGATTATGAAATTTAAAAACTAGTAGGATATAAAGAAAATAATATCTATTAGTCATTTATTAATTCATGCTCATCAACAATAGAGATTCATCACATGTATAAGCAGTTACTTGATCCTATAAGAGTCAGAGTATGTGTAGAGTATGATTTTATTAAACCACCAAAACTGGACAAACTTGGCCACAGACCTTTTTTCTAAAATTGAATCAATGGTGTGTACAGACTGGGACGCGTCAGAGCTGAGTAGTTCCTTTCACGTGGAACGTTTACACAGATATGCAGTGGTGAAATAAATGAATTAAATAGTAATAATAACATTTGTTGTACATCCACTAAGTGCTTTGACAATGACTTTGCAAGGCTGTTACTGTGATTCCCTTTTAAAATACAGGAGGATAAAAGATGATTTACTCAAGGACGAAACCTGGAAAGGAATAAAGTCAAAGCACTCTTCTCACAATGACACAATGCTTTTCTGAATGTTTCCACCTAATTTTACCATCCTACAACATACACAGGTTCATGTTAATCACCTTCACCTAGTAAGTCATCATAGTTATCAAAGTTTTAGTTTCTCATTTCAGTTTCTAATTCATTTTAAAAGAAAAAGAGAGAGGAAAAAAAACTGGAATGAGTTACTGGCATTAACTTTCCCAGAGACCAAAGTTTTCATAATTTTCTAGTAGCATTACATATTTGTCTTAGATATGATATGCCTGTTTTCTAACATATACATGAATTGTAATTATGCATTTTAGAAAGAGTTCCATACAAATATTTCAGAAAACAAAGTATAATCTGCTTTAAACATTTAGCGTCAATTATTGCAGTGTAAACTAGCTCCTTTCTTAACAATACCATTTCAAAAATGTTTCCTCAAACATGAATATAGTGCTAAGTGTTTTTCAATCTACAAAAGGCATAGAATAGACCAGGCAATCAAGTTATTCATTCTTAATTAAGATATTAGTAAAGAATCTCTTGATACCCTCTAGGCAACAATTAAAGACATGAGAGATGATAGATAAATTCCTTCCCCATTGTGTGGGCTAGTAACTCCATGGCTGACTATCTCCATCAGTAGTAGTTCTCTGAAGGGACTAAATCAAGCACATATGTAAGCGAAAAAGCCAAAATGATTTTAGAAAAAGAAAGAGATTAAATACTTGAAATGAGATGGATTTTAATATAAATTTTGTTCCCTATTAAAAAAAAAAAAGAAATATACTTTTATCATCATAGATCTTTTCTTCTAGTTTACCAGGTACAAAATAAGATGATTCACTGCTTCATTCCAAGAGATTATTAAAGATATTAGCACTGTTTTTATAGAAAGATATTAGTGCTTTTGTAGCTTCAGCCGACTTCATTAGCACTAGGCCATGCAGTAATGGAAAGTAAAATTTAAAACGCTAATACCATTATTAGTTTTGCTTTTTTTTTTTTTATCAATTTATCCTAAATCTACACATGCATTACGCTACATTCCTAAAATGAAATGTAGTTTAGTACATGAAAAGCTGACAACCTTAGAAACAAAGACTTTTAAAACAGACAAGCACACAAATTGTTTTTGAATACCTGGTTTCAAATTCCCATGGACAAACATGTCAATCATATATCGACAGAATGCATACTGATCTGACAGAGTAGAACGAAAAGAAAGAAAGAAAAGAGCAATGAGACAATGTCATCAACAACTTTCTCTAATCTAGGGGGAAACGGTTTAAGGAAACGAAGCAAAAGAGCACAATTCTATTTTGGTTTCTACAATCTTTTCTGTGAAGGAATTATTTGCACTCATATGAACAAGCAGGAAAAAAAATGACATAAATTTAAGGCTACATTTCTTCCATACAAAAAGAAGAATCTTAAAAAACTGAAATAGACTAGTTCAGGGTAATATTATATGGTTATATTTAAGAAGCAAAAACTTTCTCAAGTTTGTTGCCAAAGTCACCATATTAAAGCAATTATTTTCCTTGTCCTTTCTTATACTTCCAACAATGAAACAGAAGTTCTACAAGAGGAGATTATTTCCAACATGGAATGTCTTACCAATATTCACTCTTAGCCTTTCTGCTAATTGTCTAAATGGAACTGGAGAATATTTTCTAGAAAAGGCTAGCCAGAGGGCTAACTGCCTTGCACCTTGCAGCCTGTCAGGAGACTTTTGCCTGGAAATTAGAATAGTAAATCAGATTCACAGCACCCAATGATAATATAGCTTATCTGACTGATTGATTCATCTTTAAAAGGAGATCCTTTTGTGATCTTGACTAGTGTATTGTTGTTGTTAGGTGCCGTGGGGTCAGTTCTGACTCAGCGACCCTCATAATCCTTGCTATGCTTAAGCCTATTGCAGCCACTAGTCTATGGTCTAATGGGAAAAAGAAGTCAAAAATAGGGTATGAGCATTTGGGGGAGATTAGTCAAAAATGATTTCAGGAGTTTGTTTCATTTTTCTCTAAATTAAAGACATTTCACTGGATTTTAAATTCTCAAAAAACTTTAAATTCTACTGAAGTCAATTCAACCCAAATCTCAGTTGATGAATCATTCTATAAGTTTTACTGTATCTTATATACATATATTTTCATTGTTGTTATTGAGAATATACACAGCAGAACATACACCAACAATTTCTGCTAGTACAGTTCAGTGACATTGATTACATTCTTCAAATCCTGCAACCTTTCTCACCTTCCTTTTCTGAATTTTTCCTCCCCCATTAACATAAACTCACTGTCCCCTAAGTATCCTGTCTAATCTTTAGAGTTGCCGTTGTCAATTTAATTCCGTATAGCTACATCTTAAAAGAGTGTGATGTTCAATGCAGACATTCTGTACTAGTTAAGCTATTGTTTTGTTTTAAGAAAATTTCAGGGAATATTTTTGATTTAAGTTTATACATGGGTACTAGTTTCATAAGTTCACCCAGTCTCTGCAGCTCCAGAAATAATAGAGTCCGTGAAAATTTGGAATTCTGCCTTTTTCCCCTTTTGATCAGGATTCTTCTACAGAATCTTTGATCAAAATATTCAGTAATTAACCATATATATATTTTTAAAGCATGTCATTGTTTTGTGTCATCAAATTAATTCCTACTCACAGCAACCCTGTATAACAGAGTAGAACTGTTCACGTATCGTTTCCTAGGATTTAATCTGTATAGAAGCAGACTGCCTCATGGAGTGGCTGGCAGGTTTGAACCACTAATCTATTGGTTGGCAGCCTAGCACTTAAGCATTGCCCCATCAGTGCTCCTTTCTTTAAAGCTTGCATATTATGAAATGAATTTTTTTCAAGATGATTTATATTTGATAAAAATATTCCTAAAATAGGCATCTTATTAACTCAACAAATCCAAAGACAACTTTAAGATCAAGAGTTTATTGAATTTATACAGCATATTTGTATTTGCTCCAAATCACCTATATCAAACATATGAAATAAGAACACTTAAGTTACTGTATAAATATACATTCAAGGATTTTTGTAAACCTCATTCTTTTTAGAGTACAGACAACAATTCTGTAGTAATCCATTTTACTACAAGCTATGCAAGGTCTTTGAAAAAAATAAATGCAGTTATTGCAGTAGACTAAAAAAAAATTCCTTTTCATTAATAATATATGAATAATATGAGTAGACCAAAACTCACACTGTTGCAAAATTTTTAATGTATTTTGATTATTCAAATTGAAACACATTTTCTCACAGGTGAGGTGGGAAGTAAGACGGGGGATAGTTCTCAGATTAGTACATGAACCTATTTGCCACATGGCGCTCTGGCCATAATAACCAGGGTTTCTGATGCCTGGACCTGTGGTATAGGAGAGAAATAAGACGAAAAGTAGAGGGTATTTTCATTTTCCTGATCAAATTTTTTAGAATGAACAATTTGGCTCTAGGACAAAGCAAAATGAAAATGTATACTTCCCTTAAATAGAGAATTTGAAGTTGGGCAAGTGTGGACTTCTGAAATTGGCAGTCTTGCCTTTTTGTTTTAGTTATATAAGTGATTGTAATCTTCTTAGCTTTGTCCTTCCTAAAATTCAGAAGTAGTTTTCAAAGAGCAACTTAAATAACAAAAAGGTGGGGCATTTGTCAGAATGCAGATTTCTGGGGTCCCTCACCCAAAAAAAATTGTGATTTCACAGATCTGGGCCCTAAGGATATGCATTTTTAACAAATGGCCCCAGGTGAGTCGAATTAGATCACATCTGCAGAATCTACAATCTCCAGATTTTTTTTTTTTTTTTCCACCATGGTTTCTGGTAGTGGCACTGTAGGCTCCAGCAACAATGGAGGGCTCTCTCTCTCTCTTTTTTTTTTTTTTTTAATTTATATCAGTAGTTTAGAAGGCAGAGACTATTGTAATATGAAGGGTCTGGCCAACTCTCCTCAAAAATATTATTCTCTGTGATAATATGAGTTGGGATGTTTATATACTTGGCATGTTGAATGTATATTGAATTATCTAAAATCTTCATGTTTCAGAGTCTCTTCTTTGACTAAATGCTGAAAATGTAATAACTATGTTAAGAATAAAAGTATTTAGCCTTCCAGTTGAATCCTGTAGCCATGCTTAAAATTATTATCCCAATATTTTCTGGATCCAAAAATCATTCAATTAATCAATGTACCAGTAGTTCAGTGAGCTCCCAATTTAAAAAGGAAATCCCTATGAATTCAAGGGACATTTCATTGTTTTTTAACCTAGAAAATTATTTGAATTACAACACTTGGCAGGTTTCTGTTGTATTTAAATGACGATGTGATTTTTCATTCTAATGGCACCGATTATCAAAAGCAACATAAGAAGAGTATCTTTAAAACACTTTAAATAAAAAATTTTCATATATTTTAAGATGCTCATTTCTACCTGTCCTCAGTGCTGACCTTAGTTAGCAATTTATAAAAATCCTAGGGAGGTTTATCTAAGGATAAAGCCAAAACAAAGCTTTCCTGAATTTGGAGGCTTCATTTATTAGAAATGTGTCTTTTAAAAAAAAAGGACTCAACATAAATAGAAAACTTTTCTTAAATCAAACTTGAATGATTCTAACTTTCATGGTTATGAGATAGTAATTTACATAAAGTGATTTCATATTTGGTCATCACATCTTAACAATGTTTTTTCCCCAAATGAACATTCTTCTTGAAATAACAACCACTGTCCATTTCCTCCCTTCTTGGTCCTCAGGGAGCAGTGATGGATGTCATTCAGCTGCCACCTTGCCAGTGTTCCCTATGGAGCGGCAACGGGAAGAAAATCCACCCTGGGTGCATAATGTCAACAGAAAGGGGAAAAAACAAAAAAAGAAAAGAAAAACTTTCTAATGACTATGGGGCACATGTGGTCCGATGCTCTAGGATTCGAATTAGATATACCTTCTCTACCTGCCACAGCTGCTGAAATAGTTGTAAAGAATGATAATAATTTGAAAAAGAGAGAAATAAAGAAAAAGAAAGGAAAGAATGAAAACAGTGTGCAGCAGTCAGGAGATTTGTTTTTACTTCCTCACAGATTTGCCACAGATTATTAGAAAACGAAGGAGCAATGCCTGATCATGGCAACGCTTCTTCCCCTTCTTCTTACATAAAACAGAAGTCCACAAAAACTAGATTATGTGATATATAAGCGTGTGTATAAGTTTATGGTAGGCATGTACATATATGCATTTTATTCTTGATATTTTCACTAGAAATATATTGTTGATGTATATAATTTTAAGAGTAGGCAGGTATGTATATATTTGCATGGGTACTACATAGTTAAATAACTGCCAGTAAGTGTGTATATACTCCATGTAAAAATCCGTGTAGTTATCTGCAAAAAAAGACCTGTGGGTCTATTACTTGAAAATAATTATTTAAAAAATAGTATCCCTTTATCTTGTTCAGTCAAAACCACAAAGTGACTTAGTTACTTATAAAAGAATGCTGTTAAATATTTGTTTAATTATTTTAGAAAATTAACATATTTATTTGTTTGACCAGTTATCAGAGCTCGAGTTTTGATTATTTACCTAATGATGTACTTATTTAATTGATGGTAGTTATTCTCAATAAAGGAACCCTGGTGGCACAATGGTTAAGCAATTAGCTGCTAACAGAAAGGTCAGTGGTTCAAACCCATCAGAGGCTCTGCAGGAGAAAGACTTGGTGATCTGCTCCCATAAAGATTACACCCTAGGAAACCCTACGGAGCATTTCTACTGTGTCCTATAGGGTTCCTGTGAGTCAGAATCTACTCAAAGGCACACAACAGTACCAACAACAGCAACATTCTCAATAAAGGAGCCCTGGTGGCACAACAGTTAAGTGTTTGTCTGCTAACTAAAACGTTGGCGGTTGTAACCCACCCAGCAGCTCCAGGGAACAGGGCGATCTGCTTCCTTAAAGATTACATTCAAGAAAACCCCATGGGACCATTCTATACTGTCATATTAGGTCACTGAGTCAGAATTGACTGGACAGTACCTAACAACAGGGACCGTTTCTTTAGCAATTGCATTTGTTTAGCAGATGAACTCACATTTGTGCTTTTGTTTCTTACATTGTTATATTGAAAGTACTCTTATTAGATAAACAGATCTTCATGTGAAAATTAAAACAGTAGATTGAAAATGAAAATAGTATTACAATGCTATCTTTAGTAATTTTCTGATTACTGATGGGAATCAGATACAGTATATGTGACCTGGAAAATAAATATTATTTGATAGTGTTCTGGAAATTTGTCTTCAACAAGAAAATATGACCAAAAAAGCCAAGATACTAAAAATGAATGTTCAAAAATATATTTATGTTCCTGGTTTCTAGATAGGCATTTTGATATTCCCATATATAAATGGCAAACATTTTTTTACATACTGCATTTATGGACCAAAAGTAAAAATATATTTGCTATGTTTCAATTAGTTTCATGTGATTATTTTTTTTTTTTTTAAAAGTGCAAACTAAAATGAGAATTATTTTAAGGTTTTGGTAATTATTTTTAAATAAATAAAACAGTGAAAAGATTGATTTTTCTATTGCTTTCTACCACATTACATATTCCATTAAAATTTTTATCTTCATTTATTACATCATTTTTGTACTCAGTATTTCCTAGGTGGCATAGTTATGAGACAAAAATTAATATTTTTATTTTTTTCAAGACAATATAATCATCCTGGGCATTGAAGAAAGGCTTTAAAGACTCCCTTTGGGCAATGAGTTTGGTTTGGTTTATAACCATATCAAGATCATCAGAAAGCAAAGGAACAATGCCTGATTATGAAAACTCTTCTTACCCTACTTCTGCCATAAAACAGATCGCTCCAGGGAACAGGGCGATCTGCTTCCTTAAAGACTACAGTCAAGAAAATCCCATGGGACCATTCTATACTGTCATATTAGGTCACTGAGTCAGAATTGACTGGACAGTACCTAACAACAACAGGGACCGTTTCTTTAACAATTGCATTTGCTAAAGAAATTGCTATTTCTCAAGACCCTAAGAAACAGTATTATAGAAATAGCCCCTACAGTGTAGATCCCCACATTCTAAATGAGATTCTCAGGATTGTGTAGCAACCTGGAATCAGGACTGGATTTGGAGAAGGAAATAATCAACAAGGGTCGAGATGTGCTACAATAAGGCCCTTAGCTGCTCTCTTGAAACAGTCCATAGAGAATTTCAAGTTTATATCCCATCTCCATTTAAATGCTAGATTTCTGTGAAATTGGGACATACTTTTGACATTTGTCTTATTGAAGAGTGGTACAATGTATCAGATACTGAGATTTCTAAAGTTTGTCAAGGGAAGTTGTCAAAGGACCTTAAGAGTCCTTTTCCCTATAACATTTTGTCTATTAAATGAGCTTAAACAGTCTAGGTATTTTCTCAATGATGTGTTCTTGCAGAGGCAATAGGAATGTATGGATAGTTGCTGTGATATTTATGCCATGTGACCTGAACACACAGTACTTAAAAAGCTCTTTGAAATTGTCATTTTACCTGGACTGCTGTTCTCCAAAAGAGTAGAACACACACAATTTTTATTGCGCCTCTTCAAAGAAATCTCATATCTCAAAAATTCTACAATTATCCCAACCCTTAAATAATTCCAGATGCTAAGTCAAGCCCTCTTTTAAAAATACTTCAAAATGCATTTTTAGGTATGTGAACACATATTAGTATTTCTACTAATAAATTTTAATACTCAATTTATTATATTTCCATCTGGGTATATTTACTTATATAAGTTTGTTACCCCTTTTGAAGTCTGGCTTTGGTCTTTGCCAGCTTTTTATTTCACTGTGTCTGTGTCTTGCCCAATATCCTCTTAGAACCTCTGGCAGCCTCCTCCTCTGAGTGTTTACCTTTCTGTTCATGTTTTGACACCACCGCAGTCTCTTTGTCGACCTTGTCTTTGTCTTTGGGTTTAGGTGGTGTTTTTTGCACTTCTTTTACTTTTGCAGCTGTTTGCTTCACTTTCTCCTGTTTTCCGCCTTTCACTTCCTTTTTAGTCTTTTCTTCAGTCTTTTCCTTAGTTTTAGCTTTCTTCTCTTCTGTACAGAGGTAAAGAAAAGTTGGATTATTTTTGTTTATTTAACAACATAGCATTTAATCTTTCTTTGGTCTTTAAGAACAATTCCAGAAAGAGGAAACAACAGAAAAAATAGTGTCCTTGATGTAAGTACTTATGGACTACTATCCGAATTTTATAGGGTTTATGAAGTGCTATGTCAGACTCCCCAAAAAAATATAGCTCACTTGCAAGCTGGGGCTCTGTCTTAATTTGCACATGAAAACACTTTGTTTTAGATAGTCAGAAACTTAGCATGTTGGCTAGGAGAAGTTTGTAATCTGCAGAGGATGTTGATACACATATGTTCGGTGAAAGGCAATGTTCATACCAGAAAGCCCAAAGTAGTCTCCTTTTAAAAGGATCTGAGAAATCTCAAGTTGTTCAAGAAACTGAATGCCAACAAACTATTTCTTAAGATAGTTATTAGGAATGCATATGTACAATTACCTGTACTGGTAATGACTAATAGGAATAAAACAATAAACCCATTAGAGGAAACAGAGACATTCAGTCTTTAATGACTTGGTTAAAAGAGAAGAGAAATTGAGATATTGGCTCCTGCTTAAGTCAGAGATAATAATTCTGATGGCTTTTAAAGCCCTTAGATATCCTACAAACAAAAAGAGGCTATGAATTAGAATATATAACCACTAAATGCCTTAGTAAGTCTACTGCAATGTTGGAATCTCCTATGTCATTTGCCAATGCCCTGTGTAGTTTTTTTTTTTTTTTTTTTTTGTCATCCATGTTAAAGTGTTTGATGAAAATAATATAATCAAGTTTCTTGACTTTGGTACACTGAACAATGACTTGAGACTAAGTCAAAACAATATTGTGAAGAGTACAGGGAGAAGAATGAGAATGATAATGCCTAGCACAGGTTAGCTCACAAAATCAAAATCTGTGGTACTGCATTTAGTTGACTAGACCAGTACCTCCCAAAACACTATTCCTCAGAAACATCCAGGGGAGATGTTATTACTGTGTTGAGGAGAGGAAGCTCTCCCAATGATCAAATAAGTCTGGGAACACTAAGCTAAATCAGTTTCTCTGCTATGAACTTTTTCAAACCTAAAATGTATTGAGGTTCTTGAGGAAAGGGGATATGCTATACACTGTTCTCCAAAGTTATTTGACCATAAAACTCTCATACAAAAATCATCATTTTCTCCATAGACTTCCAACGTCTTGGTGGCTTCTGTGACTGCAATCATTCAGGAGAGATTTTCTTCTACCTCCTCTAAACCATTTCTCAATCTCCTTTGCTTGTTTCTGCTCTTTCCTACAGCACACATCCCTTTCTCTGATCCAAACCATCAGCTTTCTATGGAAACCTTGGTGGTGTAGGGGTTAAGAGTTACGGCTGCTAACCTAAAGGTCAATAGTTTGAATCTACCAGGTGCTCTTTGAAAACACTATAGGGCAGGTCTGCTCTGTCCTCTGTCTTTCCAAAGGTTTTTTTCCTCTACTAGACTACTTAGTGTTTTTTGAATATCTTATGCATTTTCCACATGTCAAACCATAAAAGCCTTCATTCTCTATATTTTCCATGTTTCCATATGTATAAATTCCTTCATCTTCAATTCACATGCAACGAATGGCTATGCCACTGGAATTCATCATTTCTTCCTCTGAATTTCCATTTGCTTGAACCTTTATTAAAGCACGTATTTTATTCTGCCTTATATCTCGTATCCACAATGCCGACTGTCTGTTTATCCTGCTGTGGCAGTTTACAAGTTGCTACGATGCTGGAAACTTGTCACTGGTATTTCAAATAGCAGCAGGGTCACCCATGGTGGTCAGGTATCCAGATTAAGACAGACTAGGAAGAAAGGCCTGGCAGTCTATGTTAAAAGCTATGGGTTACAACAAACATTGGCCTGCATAGTCCTGGAAAAGGAGCCCCCTAGGTTGGAAAGCACTATACAATAGTTACAACTATGGAGTCAAACATACCAAAGATCGTGAATATGGTGCAGGACCGGGTAACCTTTTGTTCTGTTATACACATACATAGGTGAGCGCTGATGCAACAGCAACTAACAACATATTTTGTATTGCAGATAGATCTTCACATATATGTCTTTCCTACCACAGTAAGAGCAACTAGAGGATAAAACCCCAAAATCCACGCTTGTTGTCATCAAGTCAATTCTGACTCACAGCAACCCTACAGGGCAGAGTAGAACTGTCCCGTAGGGTTTCCAAGGCTATAGGTCTTTACTGAAGCAGACTGCCACATCTTTCTCCCACAGAGAGGCTGGTGGGTTCAAACCACCAAACTTTTGGTTAGCAGATGAGCACTTTAACCACTAAAAAAAAAAAAAAAAAAAAAACCACTACGCCACCAGAAATCCTCAATAGGAACTAAACTATTTATTTATGTATCATCACAGCATCTAGCACAGTACTTTCTTCAGGGAGAAGAAAAAAAAAAAAAACACAGAATAAATGTTTACTGAATTAGCAATTTTAATCAAGGCAAAGGCCAGTAAATAGTTCACTATATTCAGATCACATGCCAATAAAATAATATACAGAATAGACACGTAAATAAAGTGTTTAGAAAAAATACATGTGTAAAACTTGAAAAACCTTATATAGGAAATTTGCCAACTTTTTTTGCTTGTTTATGCATTTTTTTGTGAAATTGTCATATTTGGTTACCCTAAATGACACCTAACAAATCCTGTAGATAGCAATTGATTTAGTTTTCTCTTCATATTATGAAATTAAGTATGTGTGAAACTGAGATCTACTTTTAATATTATTGTAATTTATAAATAAGTAAAAATGGTTTTCTTGCAGATAGGACCACATATAACACAAACTCCTATAACATTAACTTTAAATACAAAAATAAGAAATTTTTCTCTATTTCAGACATTAGTCAGTGATCCTCATTTTTGAAACAGAAAACTTTGCCTCATATTAAACCAAAAATGAATAAGAACTCAACTACAATGGATAAAAACTCCACAATGATGCAAATATGAGGAAAAGACCACGAAACTAAAGCAATATCCAGATTCTATTTATTTTTATCAAACCGAGTGGATATTCTTCAATTTTCTGTCAAAATACATTTCCTGATTTTTTCTTTAAAGAAGCCAAATGACATTTGCACTTAGGATTACAATGAGGAATGAAAATGCAAAAAGTACTGCCATGTCACACTCAAATCACCCAGTTCTATTTGGCAAGACATTGGATGCATGATTTTTTCAAGTGGCAAACAAAATGGTGTCATCAAAAGAATGACATCAGGATTCTTGATCCAATTATGGGACTAGCATTAACCTTTAGGAAGTGTATCAGGATCAAAATATCCAAGGCCAAAATAGGAAACAGCTTACTCAAATATACTAACATTTTGGAATCAGGAAATAACATACTTTACCTTTCATTCACTATGGAACTACAAATGGCTTAAACTCTCTGTGACTTCATTTCCTTGTATTAAAAAAAATACTACTGTAGCTCCTCTTTCTCTAAAGAAACTGTGGTGATAAGTAAAATAATGTGAGTAAAAGTGCTGTGAAGCCTGCAAAGTAAGTACAGAGAAATTTCTAATACTACATGCAAATACTCTGCATTCCTGGGGCTCTTTGGAGTTAATACATAGTTTAGTGTATAACTGGAATTACTATCTTATAGTCATTTTACATACGAGGAATCTAAGAGTCAAAAAGCCATTTGCCGAAGATGATGCAACTCATGAATTAGGGGTAGATGCAATAGGACCAGAACTCCCTACTCATTTCTCCGTTATACTAGATCTCATAGTATTATTAATCTTAACTTACTGAAATGGTACTGCAGATGTATTTTAAGACTTATGGTGGTAGATATAAATAAACAAGGATCCAGTGAAAGCAATAAAAAGAAAATTTTTCAAAAATTATGAAAGCAGCAGTAACTTCTTATACATGAGCCAACACACAGGCATCTGCAGATTGTTTCTCAAAGCCCAGTTAGACAGTCCAGGTGAAACTTGGCTCACCCCGATCACTTCTCTTTCCATCATTCTCTTCTACCTGTTCCCTGTCTTTGTTATTTTTAATAAACCATAGATATAGGTAAGTTATAGATAAGTTTCAAGTTCTTCTCACATTTCAAATCTCTCTAATTTTCTCTTATGCTGCATCTGTCTGTTTAATGGCTCATGTGATTGTAATGAGCCCACTTGGATATCCAGGATAATCTCCCTATTTTAGGTCAACTGATTAGTAGCCTTAAATATCTCTACAAAATTCTTTTTGCCATGTAATGTAATATAAGCACAAGGGTGACACCAAAGGGTGAAGGTCATGAGGGCCAACATTCTTCATACATTATGTAATGAAGCTCTTCATTTTCCTCACCAACGTTGTGACACTCTGTTATTTCAAATGTTCAACTTCACTGATCTTTTAGATATTAAATTTCAAGTATAAATCCAATTAAAGTTTTATGTAAATAAATGCTAAATGTTTACAACCATCTGGCTACCTGTCACCTAAAATGTAATCTTTTGAAGTAGAAGGAATTTAATAATGGAAATGATTAAAGGAAAAGTTACCTTTTGCAACTGTCTTTGCTTCTGGTTTTTCTTTTTTCTCAATTTTTTCCTTGTGAGTTGCTTAAACAAAAAAAAATTTACATTAGTACCCAATGTTACTAGAATTTAAGACCAGTTTTTCTCTTTAGCTAATTTTTATAGCCATTAACATCATAGGTTATCTGGAAGGTGTATGACATTAATAACCCCAAATTAGGAATATAAAGCAATCAATGTAGTAATGACTATATGGAACATGATTTAAAAGATTTGACATTAAGACTTACATAGAATTTTGAAACCAAATCTATCTTCCTTCTTTTTTAGGTCATTATTTCAAATAGCTAAAGCTTTTAGGAAAGACAAACAGAGAAAGAGGAATTTTATAAGAATTTGTCCAAAAAATATTCCATTATGTCAGGAAGAAACACTCTCTTTAGGATTAATAAAAGGAAATATTTAAATCAGGACTGGGATTCAACTAACCGCAGTGTTTCTCAACAGAACCACATTTGCCACTTGGGGAGGGATAATTCCTCCACTGCAAAAAGCTGTCTTACACACTGAAAAAATGCACAGGCTTCCTGGGCCCTGTTTATTATATGATCGTAGACCTCTGCCTCAAATCATTTTGACAACCAAAACTTTTCAAATACTCCCTAAAGGAGTTGAGAATCACTAGTAGAGTACAAAGTAATAAAAAACAAATTACTGATTGAGTGTAGCTTCTTAATTGTACAGTATTTGACATGATGCTGGAAACATAACTTCTCATTTTTTTTTAATAATTTTTATTGTGCTTTGAAAGTTTACAAATCAAGTCATTCTCTCACAGGAAAACCCATATACACCTTGCTACACACTCCCAATTACTCTCCCCCTAATGAGACAGCCTGCTCTCTCCCTTCACTCTGTCTTTTCGTGTCCATTTTGCCAGCTTCTAACCCCCTCCACTCTTTCATCTCCCCTCCAGGCAGGAGATGCCAACATAGTCTCAAGTGTCCACCTGATCCAAGAAGCTCAGTCCTTACCAGCATCCCTGTCCAACCCATTGTCCAGTCCAATCCATGTCTGAAGAATTGGCTTTGGGAATGGCTCCTGTCCTGGGCCAACAGAAGGCCTGGGGGCCATGACCACCAGGGTCCCTCTAGTCTCAGTCAGACCATTAAGTCTGGTCTTATGAGAATTTGGGGTCTGCATCCCACTGCTCTCCTGCTCCCTCAGGGGTTATTTTTAATAAACTAATAAATCAATGTAAATTTATTTTATTTTTTAACTTCTATTTTATTTACATACACCAATAAAATCTTGTGTCTGTCAATAGTTTAGGTAATGGACTTCTGAGAAGTGCACCGGCATGTGCATCTTATTTTTATATTTCTAGTATATTAAACTGTATGGTTTGATAATTTCCCAAATCAATATATGTTTATTGAAGAATAACTATGGAAATTAAAGAGATTATAGAAAATTAAATCATAAAATGAGAGATTTACTTAAACAGTTGATTCAAGGAAAGAGCCAAATTGCCAGAGAAAAAAATCTGAGCCCCAAATATTTCCATTTTTCCATCTATATCATAATAAGAATAGTCATGGACATCAGCTTTACTTATATTGCAAAAGGGAAAAATATGCTTAAGATGTTTATTGAAAAATATTCTTTTTAAACATAGCCTGTGAATAGCTTCTCCAGAATCTTGGTAAGAGAATGCAAGCCTCATAGAAAGCTTAAAGCACATATTTGGTTGAAAATCAAATGATCCTGGCTGTTGTAGAGCTATTGGGGTCCCTGGTTGGCACAATTTACACTCAATTACTAACTGAAAGGTTGGCAGTTCGAACCTACCCAGTGGCACCACAAATTAAAGGCCCAGTGATCTGCTTCCATTAAGATTACAGCCCAAAAAAAAAAAAAACCCTACAGAGCAGCTCTACCCTGTAACACATGGAGTTACCACGAGTCACAATCAACTACATGGCAACAGGTTTTAGTAGGGCTATTGAGAGGGAAGGTGTCATCTTTTCCAGGGTTTCAGCATCTCCATGTTTCAGCCTTCCCCAAAGCCATCTCCACTATCTTGTTCTCCCATTTGGGATCATCAGTAAGAACTTGGACATTTATAGTAGAAGTACTATGCTAGGCTATCCAGGACACAATTTACACAAGGTTGTGGGGCTGTGGTACTGTAGATTACCTTATACAAAAACAAACAAACAAACAAACAAACAAATACATGGCTGCCGAATCGATTCCGACACGTGGTGTCCCCATGTGTTACAGAGTAAAACTGCTCCATAGGGTTTTCTTGGCTGTAACCTTTATGGAAGCAGATTATTTGGTCTTTCTTCTTCAGAGCTGCTGAATGGGTTTGAACTGCCAACCTTTATGTTAGCAGTACAGTGAAATCTCATACAAAAAATTCCTTTAATTGGCAGGCAGTAGATAAAAGCATACTTACAATACAGCATTTTATTTCTGCTTTTCAATTTGGGCAAATCACCTGCAACTTTTGCAATTTAAGGGCAACAAATTTTCTTTTTTTTTTTAACAAAAGTATTTAGTTTAACCACTGTGAAGTCTGCAAAAAAAATGTAAGTAATACCAGATTATTTTATTTAGGTAGAGTACACCAAATCTGATGTTAATAAATCTGTATAAACCCAGTAACAGATGGGAAATGAACACCTGTTTCTAGAGCAGAGAAAGAAGATGGCTGTACTTAAATGCACTGAAACTATGACCAACTAAACGTTAATAAAAAAACAACTTTTTAACTCAAATTCTCAAATGGAAATACACAGTAAAGAAGATTGAAGCCTATTTCAACACTTCTGATTCCCTAAATGTTATAAAACCTTCTCCCTAATTGGAATGGTTCACAAAACAAGAGAACTTAACAGGCTATGCATGCTCTGGACTCATAAATCAGCTGAAAAGTAGCCCAAAAAGTAGACACGATCCTCTCAAAAATACCCTCTTTCTCAATAACTCAACAACTGCCAGGATCATTTGATCTTTCTTCAAGTGGGCACCATACATTGAAATAGACTTTTCATAAAATAAAATAAAATGTAAAACACGAAACTAATTTAAAAACTACTTTAGGAAAATATTGACAACTACCAAATTAATCTTCAGATAAAATTCAAACCAGAAATAGTGAAATAAAATATCAAAAAATCTAGCCTCATAGACATTAAATAATCTCAAAAAACAATAGTCTAAGGAAATAATCATGACATAATTTCAATACAAAGAAGTATATGGTTGTTATGGATCAAATTGTGTCCCCTCAAACCATGAGTTGGAATCCTAAACCTTATGCCTATGGATGTAATCCCATTTGGGAATAAGGTTTTCTTTGTTATGTTAATAAGTCCATATCAGTGTGTTCTAATAATATGTAATCACTTCCGAGTTATAAGGAGCAGCAGACACATAGATAAGCATGCACAAAGGGAGGTGGGGGAATAGATGCCATGTGAAGATTGCCAAGGAACCTAGGAACTCTGAAGGCTATAGAAACTGAGACAAGGATCTTCCCCAGGAGCTGATAGTGTCTTCCCCTAAAGCCAGTGCTCTAAATTCAGACTTCTAACCTCCTGAACTGTGACAGGATACATTTCTGTTCTTTAAAGACACCCAGTGATAGTACTTCTGTTATAGCAACACTAAGAAACTAAGACAACGGTCATCTAAAATCTGCAAGTAAAGAAGGGGACGTGTAAGGGAAGGAATCAGTGAGTAAAAACATCCGTGAGATTAACTCCATACCTTTCTTTTCAGGTTTTTCTTTTTCTTTTCCCTTTTCTTTTTCTTTTCCTTTGGGCTTTTCTTTTTCTCTGTGTGTAACTGTAAAGAAATGGGTAATGCTTTTCATTTAAAGAAAGAGAATAAATGATCAGATGATTGCACGGCAGTCTTTGATGTCAAAAACTTATCTGCGGCTTTCTGAAATCTACCTTTAATTGCCAAGAGGCTTTACATTAAGCTTTACATAGAGGTTTTGACTTCAAAATCATTACAGGTCTATTTCTTTCTATTTCTCTTTTTACTTCAGATTTCATCAAAGACTAGTACCAAAATCAGGTCTGATTACAAAGATAAGACTACCTCTTAGCTTTTCCAAACCTTCAAACACTAGAGGAAAAAAAAAAAATGCCATATGCCAAAGAAATCTAGCTTCGATATTGGATGAACACCACAAATATAGAGAAAAATAGAGAGAGAGAAGCTTTTAAACCTGGACCAAAAACAAACTAAATAGAACATATTAACCCTCTTAAAGAAACATTGTACTCTAAAAGTTTGTGAAAACACACTAGGATGAGACAAGGATCATACCGAATCTATTCAAAGGTAATAAAATTTAGTTTGAGGAATTATCCGATTAATACAACAGGCTTCAAATTTAAGTCATAATCTTACCTCACACTTTCTTCACGATCCCAATTAATGGCTCCTCCAGTTGCCCAAGCCAGGAGCATGGGCCTTACTCAGATTTTTCTTTTTGGTGTTTTCTATTTATTCACCAAATGCTTTCAATTCTACCTTATTAACACTGCTCTTACCTACCTTTTTTCTCCAATATTACATCCCCTGCCTATCACTTATTGACGCAAAAGTATAGAAAGAGTACCTGCTATGGGCAATAACGCTGCTAGGGGTGTACCCTGTCGTCATGGTGTCAACAACCTAATGGATGATAGATATTAAACACGTATCTACAAAGGTAATTAACTGCAGTTGGTATAATTGCTTTAAAAAATATTCAGGGTAGCGTGCCAATGTGTAAAATGGAGCCTAATCTTGTCTGTGTATTGGCAAAGACCTCTCGCTGAAAGTGATATTTAAGCCTGTGAATGATGAGAGTAATTGCCCTACTAAGGGGATAAGAAAGGAAAAGGAGAAAGATACTATTTCAAAAAATTGGAGCAAGACGTCCATTTGGCATCCAGGAAATATTGATGTCCTCACCATTCATTTCTTACTAAGACTGTTAGAATAACATCTGACAAGACCCCTGAACCTTTAGATTTAGGTTTTTCTCCCTCAGATGAAACTTTCTAACTTGAAAATTTGATTATATCACTCACTTGTTCACAACTTTTACTGTCTTTTTTATTGCTTAGCATGATGTCTGTCACATTGCACTTGCTTTATAAAACATAAAAATATTCCATTGCTCTAGTAATCTGACATTTTCTTACAAACTCAATCTTACCTACCAGGCATTTCCCTTTGAATGTTACATTCCTATAACAACAAAATATTTGTAGCTCCACACACACACACCACGTGTCTTCCTTATGCCTCTGCATCTCTGCATGTTTAAGCCTCCCACCTAGAATTCCCACACCCACATTTCCTCCATTCCTTCACCCTGTCACTTCTGGTCCAAATGCCTTCTCCACTGTAAAGTTTTCCTTCATCTCCACGTGTTCTAAACACTGTACCGTGTACACAATTTTATTTTAGCACTTAAGTCATAATACTGCAATTGTTCATATGTCTGTCTCACAAGTAAATAAAATCTCTTTAGGGACTGCATCCTTTTATTTTATTTTTGTATCCCTAGCTCATTGCATAGTGCCTGTCATATACCAAGCTCTAAATAAATATTGTTGAATGAACAAAGTTCCAAAATATTATGAAAAGAGCTATGAAACAACAATAGCAATAAGCTGGTTGTCCACTCCACTAAAGGATTTTTCAGATTGATGTGTGCACTGGCATAAGTGGGAAAATTAATACAAAATCAAGGGAGCAAGGGGGCTGAACTCAGACTTGAATTAGCTATGAAACTAGGTCTTTCTGTGGAAATGGATTTTCTAGTGAAAGTCTATATATTGATGATATGATACAGATGTAATAGGCAGTGCTTGCTAACAATATTTGAATTTTTTAATAATTTATTAAAGTTTCTTAAACTAAAACCTAGTAAGAAACAGGGGGTTGGGGGACCACTTTAGACCTGCCAGACATCATTTTGTTTTCCTTTCATATCCAGTGGTTCTTTTAGGTGTTTCTGAGCTAATATGTTTAATACAAAGACCCCTCAAAGTAAGGGGAAGACATCAGCATTGACACATGACAAAAGACAGTTTATTGTGGTTCCTTTGGATCAATATTAATTAAACTAAAACCCAAAGGAAAATCTTGGCATGAGCAAAACCTCTTTTAAAGTTTCTCAAGGGGGAACCAAATTTGTGTGAGATAAACTATGCTTTAGGAACCCAGATTGGAAAGACCCCAGGAGATCACCTAATCCATGTCTCTGCCTCAGTGAAGGACTGGATCTCACCCACCTCAGACATCTGGTTGTCCATTCCACCAAAGAATTTTCAGATTGACATGTGCATAGGCACAAATGGGAGAATTAATACAAAATCAAAAGAGCAAGGGGGCTGAATTCAGACTTAAATTAACATATAAATGCTTCATTCCTGTTACTCTGGGGACAATCTGGTTCCTTCCAGTCTAAATTTTGATTTACAGACACAGTGCTGTATGCTGGAATTTCATTATTCCCCTCAGAAACGGTGCTATAATACTGCCTAGTGAAGCAACTGGACCCATGTGCTCTAGGGAGCTGTTCAAAATGGCAGACAGCCATGAAAGCTTCTTGGATGAAAACTTCAAACTTTGGCAAAGACTGAACTCAATACCAAATTTCAAAAATACTTTCATGAAAACAAATGCACAGTTACTACTTTAATAATCACTCTGAAACAAAAATAATTTGCTACAACAATGGCATTCGCTTGTGCATCTATTTGCTTAGAAACCACAACCAGCAGTTTTCATATGGAAGAAGACAAAAAACAAACCTTCTCTGTCATACCAGCCCAGTTTGACAAGTTGCATCTTAGCCAGGACAGTTTTAGCTCAGGACAAAATAAGCTTTTTGCACCTGCTAGAGCTTAATTTGTTTGTCGTCCTTATTTACAAGAAACAAAAGTCCCCTCGGTATGCTGATAATTAAAAGCAAATGGAATCCACCAGTTGGAATAGCCCTGATGTTTGGCATATGAGTTGGCATGGCCCTGCTGTTCCTGCACTTGCCCAGACTCTGACCTTTCCTTGACCAGAACACTCAGCTCAACTCAACTCTGAAGCACATCTCTCGCCCTCCCCATATGATCCCTCTCCAGCACTCCTCAAGCTGTGTTCTGTGCTTTCACAGCGTGCTTGGCCCTGGCAGCCTGCCAGCCGGGCTGCGTGTCCTTTACTGAAGTGTCTCAGAGCTCACAGTGCGCCTGACCCCTGTGGTTCTTGTGCAGCAAAACACTCCCCAGGGGCTAAGCTACAGGCTTTGTGGGCCAAGTTGTTAGAGTTCTTTGCTGATCTCTCTGATCTAAGTTAGAAAATCAAAAGTTTTGGTGCCAATTCTTTTGAAGCAGAGATTTGTATAGACTATTATATGCTTCAATTCATGTTTAGCAAATAAACTTGATTAACCAAAGCTCTAGAACTAAACTTGAATTCAGAGCTAGTGGATGGGAGTAATAAATTATTCTGAGAAAACATACATTATGTACATGGGAAATATAGCAAACAGAGGAATAGGCGAGTAAAAATCATTACAGCTTTGTATTAGAAAAGACTTTACCTGTAATAGATTTTACTGAGTTTTAATTGATCAACTTTTCAGATTCCTCTTGCTTTGTGTGTGTGGCGGGGGTGGGGGGTAGCAATGGAGTAGTTTATAAATGATAAAATATGTGGACATTTCAAACGGCTCCATAAAATTCACATACATTCATGCTTTAATATATCACTTTTTATGAAAGAGCATCATATACATTCATTTTAAATCCTTAAAAAATCTGTTTTAGACCAGAAGAACTAGATGGTGCCCAGCTACAACTGATGTCTACCCTGACAGAGAACACAACAGAGAATCTCAGATGGAGCAGGAGAAGAGTGGGATGCAGACCTCAAATTCTTTTAAAAAGACCAGGCTTTACGGCCTGACTGAGACTAGAAGGACACTGGAGGTCATGGTCCCTGGACCTTCTGTTAGCCCAAAACTGGAATCATTCCCAAAGCCAACTCTTCAGACAGGGATTGGACTGGACTATAAGACAGAAAATGATGTGGTGAGGAGTGAGCTTCTTGGCTCAACTAGACACATGAGACTATGCGGGCAGCTCCTATCTGGAGGCTAGATGAGAAGGCAGAGTGGGACAGGAGCTGGTTGAATGGACATGGGGAATACAGGGTAGGGAGGAGGAGTGTGCTGTCTCATTAGGAGGAGAGCAACTGCTGTATGTAAGTCTTTGTATGAGAGACTGACTTGATCTGTAAACTTTCACTTAAAGCACAATTTTAAAAAAATCTGCTTTAAAAAAAAAAATTTAGCCACCACTAAATTGAAAATGCCAACTCTGTTACTCTTGGTCAGTATGTTTCTATGTGTGTTTCTTTCTTTCTTTGTAATTAATTTGCAGAGTAGCAGTTCTGTGCTAAGCAAGATGAAATATAAATTTTAAAAGACAATGATGAACTCAATAGAAACACATTCATGGGTAGAGAAACTTCTCAAAGATTTTGTTATTCATTCTTTCTAAGGGAAGAATTTAATAGAAGCACACAACTTAAGAACTGGTAGAAACATAAGTGATCAATTAGCCTGAATGCCTTTGACCATGAATCTGCATCAGTGCCTGTGATATTAATTGGAGAAGAAAACTATTATCTCTATTGTTGAACTCTTTCTCCAAAACTATGCTGTCTTACAGGTCGCAGTTCTGGTTCAGGCTGTAAACTAGTTCTTATGAGCCAAAGTGTGTTGATTTGGGTTCTCTAAGCATCTTACCTGCAATCTAACCTTGAATAAATAAACTTCACAGTTCTTTTTCATAATAAAATTACATTTATTTCTGAATTACTGTTCAGATTTGTCGTTTACCCTGTAGCAAATCTCATCTAATACACATTCTTTAAATGAAAAAATAGATACTTTAATTCCAAAATATTACTTTTATGTTCAAATCTGATTTAATTGTATGGGTAATTTCTCCTTCACCTGGGGCTAGTAGTCACGGGAAGAATTGCAATCTCTTTCTCATAAGTGAATAATCACTATGGAGGAGGTGGTAGTGTATAGCTGTGTATAGAACTTTCTGTTCTCATTTTCCAGGTTTATCTTTCACAGCTGCCAGAGAGGAAAAGTAAATATATTTTTCAGTTTAAGGATCAATCGAGTACAGCTAAGAGAGGGAAAAATAAAAGTTTATAAATTATAGGATGACTAAAATAATTTGTGACCTTTGAGAGCATTTTTATAAAGAGCTCCAGGATTTTTAGATGCATTTTAATGTCCTGTCCTCTTTGCCTTTTGAGTCTCAGCTTCAGCTAAACCACTTGTCAGCCTGTGACTCCAGTCATGCAGTTGTTTCCCAGAAAATTATGGAGTCAGTAGGATCACTGGGTGGCATAGAGTTTGCACTTGGCTGGTAACCTAAGGGGTGGCAGTTCGAGCCCACACTTTAAACACTGCACCACCAAGGCTCCTTAAAGAAGCTCAAGGATAACCCAATTTGTATCACATGCACAGAGTCAGGGGACTGTTTTTAAAAGGATGAATGAGTCTTGGTGGTTCAGCAGTTAAACACTCAGCTGTTAACCAAAAGGTCCATGGTTTGAAACCACTTAGCCACTCTGTGGGAGAAAGATGTAGCAGTCTGTGTCCTTAAAGATTACAGCCTTGGAAACCCTAAAGGACAATTCTGCTGTGTCTTGCAGGGTCACTGTCAGTCAGAATCGACTCAATAGCAATGGGTTGTGTTGGTTTGGGTTTGATTTAGAGTACTAGCAGATTGATTGATTGGCCTGTTTTTGTCTTGTGCCTTTGAGTTGATTCTGACTCATGGCGACCCATGTGTTACAGAGTAGAACTGTCCCAAAAGGTTTAGCTTTGAAGGAGTCCTGGTGGTGCAATGGCTAAGCTCATGGCTACTAACCAAAAGATCAGCAGTGTGAACCTACCAGCAGCTCTCTTGGAGGAAAGACCTAGTGCTCTGCTCCTCCATAAAGATTATAACCTAGGAAAACCTATGGGACAGTCCTACTCTGTCCTTTGGGGTCACTATGAGTCAGAATCTATTTGATGGCAATGGGGTTCTTTGTACACCTTTAACCATGTTCCCAGTCAGTTCCTTGAGAGCTGACCTCTGACCTGGCTCTTATGCCTTCCATTTCAGGTTTCAGAGTCCACAACTAAGCCCCACACCACCCATTCTTCTAAGACCTTACCAGCCAACTTCAGTTAGACCTACTAAGCCACTGAGGCAGCCAGTTATCTCCCTCGCATAGCATGTCTCCTCCAGGGCATCTCCTCCAAGGTATTCCACAAATAATTCATCACATACTATGTGTTTACTTTGTTAGATCTCTCATTAGACTGGGTCTTATTCTTCACTGAATTATTAGTACCCAGTATGGCATTTGGCGCAAATAAAGCATTATGAATAAAATATTGTATATTATTGCCTAATGGCTAGGGCCAGTTTTTCCATTTACACTATATGTGCCCACTGACTGGTTCACTCTGATGCGGGCCATGTCCCATCCATCAGCATACACTTCTGCCATGTAAGCTTCCTTCCCATTTGTGAGGTTAGTTCTTCACCTGAACACCTGGTGGCCCGGGTGAATATAGTGGACACCTATTGTTCTGACTGCCTTGTAGGCCCTTCTTTTACCTAGCAGCTTCCTTGACCAAAGTTCTTTCATCTTTTTGTATGTTTACCTCTATGCTCTTGACTTTTCTAGTTTGTTTCACGCTACCAGTAAACTGACCTTTTTAATAAATAAGGAGCCCTGATGGTGTAGTGGTTAAGTGCTCAGCTGCTAACTGGAAGATAGGTGGTTCGAACCCAGCAGCCATGGGAGAATGATGTGGCAGTTGGCTTCCGTAAAGATTTACAGCTTTGTAAACCATATGGGGCCATTCTATTCTGTTCTATTAAAACCAAAAATGGAAAAAAGAAGCCAGACCCATTGCTGTCTAGCAGATTCCAACTTACAGTGACCCTATAAGACAGAGTAGAACTACCCATAGGGTTTCCAAGGATTGGCTGGTGGATTTGAACTGCTAACTTTTTGGCTAGCAGCTGAGCTCTTAACCACTGTGCCACCAGCTTAAATGTTATTTGAAGCTCAACAATTATATTTGCAGTTGCACAAAAGACAAAGTAGTATACAATAAAAAAAAAAAACAACTACATAGAAGATACAAAAACAAAAAAAAAATTTAATTAGTTTTCTTTGGATAATTTGATTGTGGTTATTTTATTTTTGCAGTTTCTAAATTGCCCAAAATAAGTCTGTATAACTTTTATAAAATAATAAATTTATTCTCTAAGATTATATGTTACAGATATTTTTTAATATGACTTTTACTATGAAATTCTTCAATTGCCTCTGACCAAATAAATTTGACATTCCAATGGCTCAATTAAAGCTGAATCATTATATCCTCATAAATATATAGACTCTGAAATGCCAAATGTAAACTTTGTCTAGAGGAGTCAACTAGAGATTAACAAAATAGAGAAAATGAATGCTTCGTTCTTTAATTTAGTTTTTATTTAAACATTTATTGAGTGTGTTTTCTGTGCTGGATAGTTTGCTAGATGTTAGAATTATTTTGAATTTAATATAATTAATATAAGCACAAATTTAGAGCTGTAGGAACATTAGAGACCACCAAGCTGAACCTCTTTGTGGATAAAGACACACAGACACATAAGAGAGTGGCGGAGCTGTACTAGAACACACAGGAACTCAGACACAGCGCCTGTTCTCAGTGAGTTAGACCAATATATCCACAGTTAAAACATGTCCTCAAAGTGCTTTAAAGGGTGCACGCCAGGGCGTAGCAGTAATGTGTAAAAAGTGTCTAAATGACCCCAGGTAGGGGCAGCAGAGGAAGCTTCTTAAAGGTATTGGCATTCTATCTGAGAATCAAAGAATAAGCAGGAGCCCACCGGGTGAGTGGGGCATTGGTGGTTCAGTAGAAGTCTCACCTTCCAGGGAAGCCTCATATGCCAGAGTTCCAAGTTCGATTCCCAGCAAATACACCTCGTGCACAGCCACCAGCCACTCATCTATCTGTCAATGGCAGTTTGTGTGTTGCTATGATGCTGATCGAGTTTCAGAAGAGCTTCCAGACTAAGACAGATTAGGAAGAAAGGCCTGGCGATTTACCCTACGGATCACAATGATAGATCATGGGAATGGCACAGGACTGGGCAGCGTTTCATTCCATTGTGCATGGGGGCAGCTAACAACAACCACATCAACAACCAAATGACTACACAGGAAGGGCCCGCTGACCAGAAAGAACAATGCATGTAAAAGCACAGAGTTCTGAGAGTGGTAGGGCTTGCTTAGAGACTACCCCATAGCTCAGTCTGCCTATAAGATAAAGGGTGTTGATAGGGTCAGGAGTGGAGTGGAGGTTAGGGAAGGTATGTAGTAAAGTGCATGAAGCTGGAAATTTGTAGAGGTATCAGAGATCATATGAGGAGAGCATGATATGCCAAACTATAAAATGTGGCTTTTGTTTGTTAGGGACTGGGAAGAGGGGAAGCAAACTGATGGATTTAAACAGATGAGTGGCATGATTAGGATGGATTTGAGGGGGTAAAGCAGGGTAACCTGTTAAGAAGCTACTCTCATAATCTGAGAGATGATTATGGAGGAGACAGCAGTGGGAGAAGAAAAGTAAGAGTAGATTAGAATTACAGCTAAGAGGGACTATGACAAGAGGCCAACAAGAATTCTGCTTTTGTCTTGAAAATGATCCAGAAGTCTATGACACAGGCTGTGAGCTCACGTACTTTTAGAGGTTAGGCAGGAAAATAAACATCTACTCCAGGGGTGATAAGAGAGTGAACAAAAAGGGTTCAGGCACAACCTAAAGCCATCCAGGTGCAAGTTATTTTAAACACTCTACTGGCCAAAAGAAACCTCTGTGAGATTTACTTGAACTCTAGGCCGTGCGTCTCCTCTACGGTGATTCTAACCCTGGCTACTCTCATGAATCACTAGAAGAAAATGTCTCCAACGCTAGCCTCTTTGTCACTGCCCTCCCCCCCAATATAAATTGCTGCAGGATGGAGTCTGAACATGGGTATAGTTTCTAAAGCTCTCCAGGCGATTCTAGGCTCAGTCAGGCTTGAGTACCAAGACTGGCAAGTCACACAGGGATGGATTACTCAATCAAAAAGGTAGGCATGGGTTTGCTTACTAATCTGTTGTTCATGATTTCACCTGTTTTTCACCACATCTGCACAATTTCACCTGTTTTTCACCACATTAAAGAGGCAGTGAAACCCATGTGAAATTGTGCACTACAGGTTAGTAAGTAAGCACAATTAAGCCTTACCTTCCTTACTGGTTAATCCACCCCTGCTAGTAACAATGACTTCTAGTTTCTTTGTTTGTTTTTTGTTTTTTACCTTGAATAGTTTGGGTGGATGGGAATGTCAATTACTAGGACAAAGGATACACAGGAATGAAGACATTTTGTACAATAGATATTGATCTGTACTTTGAGTACATTGAGTAAGTTTGTTAATCTGTGTGAAACCAGATAAGCCTTGTGGGAGGTTCCAAGACTTTCCAGATTCTCCCTCAACCTTTTCAAATATCAAAATGAATTATCTACTTGGGCTCCTAAATTGATTGTCGTCTTAAATTCTTTCATTAAAGTGAAAGGATTATTCAATTAAAAACACTTGAGGTATTCAAGACATTCTGAAGCTTTTGATTTGCAGTGTATGGTATATGCACAATACCAGAAATAAAACAAAACGGTTGCCTTCAAGTTGATTCTGACTCAGGTGACCCCATGTGTGCCAGAGCAGAACTGTGCTTGGTAAGATTTTCAATAGCTAATTTTTGGAAGTAGATCACCAGGTCTTTCTTCCAAGGCATTTCTGGGTGGACTCAAATCTTCAACCTTTCTTTCCCAGATGAGCTCATGAACCATTTGCACCACCCTGGGACTCAATATGCACATTAAGGATGAATTTTCAATGAGGATTTGTATTATATTTTAAGGGACTCATGGCACTGTCTTGGACACACATACTTTGTCCTAATTCCAATGTGTCTAAATGCTTCACATAACATGGAAAAAAATAAAATACCTTGTATCCTACAAGAAACCAAAAATAATAATTCTATTTGGTTTTGGTTTCCCAAATAATGTAATTGTGAATATTTCCTATAAAGCTGAATTACCTAATAATTTTATGCCTTACCTTTGCTATGTTAATGTCAAAAGAGATATAAAAGCTATTTTAATAATCCTGTGGGAATGTTGTTATAGTCCCATCACGGACAGACTACTGTAACCTTGATACCCTTTGCCATTCTGTAGTTTTCCCCTTTAAATACTTGTATTTTGTTTTTGGGTATCAGTCCCTCTGATGCCTGACACGCTTGCTCTCTCATCAAGGAGCTATGATTTTCCCTTTCTAAATGTTCTATTTCTGACTCTTCCTTTGTCTCCAAGATGTTATGGGAGTAATTGGATCTGATGATTTGAAATTTATTTTACTATTGAAAAGACAGAAAAATTGCATAGCCCATAGAAGTAGGCTAAACAACAACACCCCCCAAAACGATAAAAAAATAAAAAGGCATCCACATGCTAATCCCTGGAACCTATGAATTAAAATTTGTATGGTGGAAAAAGGACTTACATGACAGACAAAAAAGGACTTTGCAGATGTGATTAAATTAATAACCTGGACACTCTGGGTGAGCACTAAATGCAATCACATAATTAAAAGGGAGGTTTGAAGACAGAAGAGGAGAAGACATTGTGACTACAAAGGCAGAAACTGGAGTAATGTGACCACAAGCCAAGGAATGCTGGTAGCTACTGCAGCTTAAAGAGGCAAGGAATAGATTTTCTCCTAGAGTCTATAAGTGCACATGGCCATGGAAACCTCTTAATATCATCCCAGTGAAACTTATGTTAGATGTTTGGCCTCCAGAACAGTGGGAGAATAAGTTTCTGTTGTTTTCGGCCACCCAGACTCTTATAATTTTTTACAGTAGCCGTCAGAAAACTGTAAATGAGAATGGTGCTACTGTAAAAAATATTTTTTAAATGTGGAAGTGGCTTTGGAGTTGGATAATGGGTAGAGGTTGGCAGAATTTTGAAGTAAAGGTCTTGATTGTCTTAAACAGACTGTTAGTAGAAGTATGAACATTAAAGGCATTTCTGATAAGAACTCAGAAGGAAGTGAAAAGCATGAAAGAGAACTATATTATTTTGGAGAATACATATCTCATCATAAACAGAATGTTGGTATAAATATAAATGTTAAGGGTACTGCTGGTGATGGCTCAGAAAGAAGGGAGGAATGTTATGGGAAACTGGGGCAAAGATGGTCTTTGTTATTTAGTGGCAGGAAACTTAACTGAATTGCATACTACAGTTGTGTGGAAAGCAGAATTTGTAAGTGATTAACTTAAATATTTATTTGAGGAGATAACCTAGCAAACATTGAAGGTGAAGCCTGGTGTTTTTCTTCCTTTTTGTAGTGAAATAAGAGAGGAAAGAGGTAAATTGAGGAGAAAACTGTTACACAAAAGGAACTAGGTCTCAATAATTTGAAAATTCTCAGCCTATCCAGATTACCAAAGATGCTAAAATTAGGAGGCACACTGTTGGAAAAGTAAGTTCTGGAGAGAAAGTCAAGGTTGTAGCTGGACATTTTTTGCTGTCTCCTTGTAATGATCAAAAGATGAGAATATTTTATCAAACAGAGGACTTTTTGAAAAGAATAGGTATATGACTCATGATCTGCTCAGCCATCTCAGTAGAAGCAAAAAATGACATCAGATTATCCAGGAAAGATCTGCAGAGGAATCAGTTCTCTAATTGGGTGAATCTCCATGACATACATGGAAGACCCACAAAGCTTTTTGCTAATAGACCATCAGGAGCATAGTCAGCTTGAATTGAAAGGGAAAGAAAGAAGAAGAAATGAAAGAAGGCTGCTGAAAAAATTCAAGCCTTGAGTTGCATGATATTGAAGGATTCTATGGGCAAACTACTGAAGAACTCAGGAAGGATCAAAGAAGATGGAAGGAATACACAGAGTCACTCTACCAAAAATAATTGATCGACATTCAACCATTTCAGGAGGTAGCATACATTTTAAGAACTGATGGTATTAAAGGAAGAAGTCCAAGCTGTACTGAAAACAATGGTGAAAAACAAGGCTCTAGGAATTGAAGGAATACCAATATAGGCGTTTCAACTGATGGATGCAGCTCTAGGGGTGCTCGCTCATCTATGCCAAGAAATTTGGAAGACAGCTACCTGGCCAACTGGCTGGAAGAGATGCATATTTGTGCCCATTCCAAAGAAAGGTGATCCAACAGAATGTGGAAATTTTTGAACAATATCATTAATATTACATGCAAATAAAATTTTGCTGAAGGTGCTACAAAAGTGATTGCAACAGTACATTGACAGGGAACCGCCAGAAATTCAAGCTGGATTCAGAAGAGAACGTGGAACCAGAGATATCATGGTTGACGTCAGATGGATCTTGGCTGAAAGCAGAGAATACCAGGAAGAAGTTTACTGTGTTTTATTGATATTCAAAGATATTTGACTGTGTGGATCATAACAAATTATGGATAACATTTTGAAGAATGAGAATTGCAGAATACTTAATTTTGGTCAAGAGGAACCTACACAAAAGGCAGTTTAAATAGAACAAGGAGATACTGCATGGTTTAAAGTCAGGAAAAGTGTGTGTCAGTGTAGTACACTTTAACCATACTTATTTAGTCTATATTCTGAGCAAAGAATCTAAAAACCTGAACTATATGAAGAAGAATGTGGCATCAGGATTGGAGGAATACTCACTAACAACCTGCTTTATGCAGATGACACATCCTTCCTTGCTGAAAATAAAGGGGACTTGAAGCACTTACTGATGAAGATCAAAGACTACAGCCTTCAGTATGGATTGCACTTCGGTAAAAGGAACACAAAAATCCTCACAAGTTTACCAATAAGCAATATCATGAGAAACAGAGAAAATATTGAAGATGTCAAGGATTTCATTTACTTACTTGTATCCACAATCAATGCCCATGAAAGCAGCAGTCAAGAAAGCAAAGAACACATTGCATTGGACAAATCTGCTGCAAAAGACCTCTTTAAAGTGTTAAAAAAATAAAAGATGTCACTTTGAGGACTGAGGTGTGCCTGATCCAAGCCACGGTATTTTCAATCAGCTCATATGCATTTGAAAGCTGCACAATGAATAAGGAAGAGCAAAGAAGAATTGATGTCTTTATTATGTTGCTGGCTAAGAATATTGACTATACCATGGAGTGCCAGGAGAATGAACAAATATGTCTTGGAGGAAGTACAGCAGGAATGCTCCATAGAAGAAAGGATGGCTAGACGTCATCTTAAGTGCTTTGGATATGTTATCAGGAGGGACGAGTCCCTAGAGAAGGATATCGTGCTTGTTAAATAGAGGGTTAGCTAAAAAAGAGGAAGGCCCTCAATGAGATGAATTGACACAGCAGGTGTAGCAATGGGCTCAAACATAGCAATTTATGAGGATGGTGCAGGAACAGACTGTGTCGTACGTAGGGTCGCTATGAGTGGGAACCAACTCAATGGCACCTAACAAAAACAACGACATCATATTTTCTATGAAAAGTGCTTAGAATGGAAACAGATTATTTGACACTTTAAAAACAATTTAATTATCATATTTGCATGGAATATTTTGGGAGATGTGTGTTTTCCAGAATTTTATATTTTTTGGCTTTCTATATTTAAGTTGCTGAGTAAGTCATCTAGAAGCAGACTCCAAGGCTTCCCCAGTGACTTCCAAACATCTTAAACAAAGACCTTTGAAAATACCATATGAGTTCCTTGAAGGAAAAAAAAAGATACAATAGCATGTGATCTAGGTTCCATCATTACCAAGATTGCTGATGTCTCTCCAGATATCACTTGCTACAGCATAATAAACTTTTTGAGACTCAGATATTTGCTGGCTTGTGTATAAACAATACAGATTACTAATCCCTTGAATACATGATCCCTTTTCTTACGAGTTCAAAGTGATTTAATAACAATTCAAATTTCTAACTATTCATGGTATGTAACCACAAATCATATGTAATATGACATACAGAAAGCATGTATAAATGTCATATATAAAACCGCATTAATTTTCCCTGAACTACTTGGAAATAAAGAGCCCTGGTGGCTCAGTGGTTAAGAGCTCAGCTGCTAACCAAAAGGTCATCAGTTCAAATCCACCAGCCACTCCTTGGAAATGCTATGGAGCAATTCTACTCTGTCCTATACGGCTGCTATGGTCAGAATTGACTTGATGGCAACATTTTTTTTTTTAATTCTACCTGGATTACAGATGGGAAAATAAGCAGTAAAATGAATTTTTTTTTTCATATTTAAAAGGGAAAATTGTGATGTAGGTAGGCCTATCTCTGATGTCCAGCTAAGTGTTCAAAAACTGAAACTCCATTTTCTTTTTCTTGAGAACTATTCACTTTCCCAGAACATATCTGGTATATTCAGGAAATATATTCAGGTTACTGAACTCTAGTTCAGCCTTTGAGAAATTTATTTTAAACTTCAGCCAAATTCACTGTTTTAATTATGCAAGATTCACTAGTTTAACAAACCTACTCTACAGCCCACTGCTCAAAGCCTTTGACAGCAGGATACTAACAGGGTCAGGTCCAAAATGCAAGTGGAGCAATGTGCATCACTACATCCACTCCAGCAGCACTGCTATTAAATTAATAGTACAGCCTTCAAGAGAATACAGCAGAGACCCCAATCTCTTGGAACCAGTTGAATTTCTCCTTAACCTCCACTTGACACAAACACAGAGCCAGTTTAGTCATGGTTAGCTTCGTCAATCCGAACCCAAGAGCTGAGTCCAATTTCCCTGACCAAAGGAATTGAGAATCAAAAAAAAAAAAAAAAAAAAGGAAATGGGACAGTTAGAAGACATTAGCTTCCGAAGTACAAGTATAAATAGGATTGAATTGAGTATGCCTCAATCCCCTGATTGTATAACAATTGGCTGGCCAATCTGGAACAAATTCAAACATTATCAACAGTAATGAGATCTGCATCAAAAGAAAGTAAAAAATCCAAAATTTTTGCAATTTCAGAGTTTACTATGTACAACTCTGATATTTACTATAGGTAAATTTGCACTAGCCAGTTTTTGACATAATAATGAATATCGGATAGCATTCCACTTCTTAACCCTGGAAAATTCCTTCATTTTCTGTGTGTATCACTCAAGTTTGATGAACATGAGACTTTTATTTTTGCCTTGGCTCATCCAAAATCATGTGTGACTGACTCATTGAGGAAACCTGGGCATATTCAAAATGCATTTGCTTCCTATAACTGCAAGTTCCTTTAAAGTTTTATGACTACTTGGGTCACCCCCAGAAGAGCAATGCTTATAAGATGAAAAAGACAGTCCTGATCATTATTTATACGCCTCTTTTAATGCAAGATTGCAGCTACTGGATTCAGTTCAGTGAAGAAGATATTAATCATCACCTCGTCACTGTTATCTAACCCCTTGAGCCTGTGGAAGGAAGCTCTGGGGCCATTGCAATCTGCAGTGAGAAATATAATGACTGCATTTCTACCCCAATCATTTTTAAAAGTATTGCATGGCATGAGAATATTAAAGTTAAAAAAAAAAAAGAAAGAAAAAAGAACTCTGACCTGTTATAGTAACCCCTTAAAAAAAAGAAAAAAAATATTTTCTCAGTAAGGCAAAGAATATATTTGTGGTGTTAGGTAAAAGACTGTTGTAAATAATCCAAAGATTATCACATATTTTGAAATTACTTTGATTCTTATCATTACATATTGTTTATAAATTTATACCTGAAGTAACTGAGGAATTTCACTATCAAAATTTTAAAATATAAGAACACTAAACACCAAAAAACTTTTTTCTCCCATATAAATGTATACATATACATATATCATAAGTAAAAATAAGAAGAAACACAATATTAAGTGCTTACCTTTAATTGGTATTTTCTTTTCAAGTTTCTCCTGCTTTTCAGCCTTTTCTTTGTGTATTTCTAGGGAGAAATAGAATTTATAGTTTAAAAACTTTCCTTGAAAGAATACAAAATTTAAACCTATAGCTACTAACCAGGCTTCATCATCCTGCTACAAAGTCTAAATTATTGTAGCTAATGATATCATAGGTATCTAAAAGGAAAGAGTCTTTGTAACATGTTGCTATGTGAATTTCTTATTGAAGAGACCTCTTTATCGAAATAAGGGGAAAACTGGAGTCATCTCAAAATTAGTTATTTGAAAAAGCTTACAAACTTACATTGACAGAGCTATGTTGCCACCATTTTCAGTGCTAAAACTGAACACGAATTATTATTACATTTTATTTGAATTACTTGCATGCAAACTTAAGAATCGTTGATAAGAATGTAATTTAGGTTTAGAAAGATTTTGTTTTTACATATTAAATTAAGAATTTGTGAAATGAGCTGTAACAGCTATCTAATAGAAAATATATCTCAGAAGTATTTACTCTAAGGTATGTTTATAATCAGAATTTGGCATTGAATTTAACCAATAATTACTGCAAGCAGATATAGTGCATTTCATAGGATAAGTTAGCTGTTACATTTTTTTCTAAATGTCAGGTTTTAACCAATTTATTCAATTTTCTGCTAGCTTCAGTATACATCTATTGCCAAGGCTTAGAAAATGAAGTTAATTCTAAATTTTTGGTTAATTTGGATTGAAGTAAATTTGAGATTAGAGAGTTTACAAATGTGATTTCTAACTTTGAAAAGTCTCTTAAACTTAAATATCATGGCTTTTCTGAGAAAAATGCTAATGATGCTTATTTATTTATCATAACATTATTTCACAGATGATCTGAGACAGTACTAATTGCTGTACACATTTTAAATCCTCCATCTGTAAATTTGTATTTGCATTTTTATAGTTTCTCCAGAAATTTACTATATCAAGACCAACCATAGGAAAACCCTAAATATCTTCAGAAAAGTTAATTACCAACTTTCATTCACCTGCTAAGGAGGTAACCACTTCCGGGAAAATTTTCTTCCCTCCCTTTTCCCTTTATTGGATCATATTATTTGTAGGATCATCTCCTACCCTTACTCCATCCTTGATTTTGACTCCTCCCAAGGGTACTACAACTGCAGGAAATATGGCAACAGCTTTGCAAAAGAGCTAAGATGCTCAAACACATCCTTGAAAACTATTCTCCAAGGGGTTAGGAAAGGTCTCAAAAGGGCAAAAGAAACTTCCATCTCCCTGTCTTTCTCCTCATTTTTTAAAAATCCCTTCATTGAATATCTCCAAATTTTAATGTATAGAAGGGTTTCTTGACCTTAGCACTATTGACTTTTTGGAATGGATCAATCTTTATTTGGATGGGGGAAAGGGAGGGGTTCTTGGAGTTCTGTGTACTCTAAGATATTTAGCAGCATCCCTGGTCTCTATCTACTAGATCCGTATAGCCCTCATACCCACATCCCCGTCATGACAATAAAAAAAGTCTTCAAACGTTACCAAATGATCTGTACAGGGAAAACTGCACTAGAATTACTGCTCGAAAAATGCAAGATAACCGGCCTGACCATTCTTTATCACTGTCTAAACCTGCCACTTGAGAATTGTATGTTTTAAGCGCTGGATATCTGGTTAGTCCAAATTGAAATGTGCTATATATATAAAATACAACCTGGGTTTTCAAGGCTTAGCACAAAAAAAATGTAAAATATATACTTAATAATTTTATATAGGTTATATGTTGTAAGGATATTTTGAACATAGTGTGATGTTTTTATTGATGTCTCCAGTTGGCTATATTGCTCTCCCCAGTTATTCAGCTGAACACTAATGTAAGTGCTGCCATGAGGGTATTTTGCAGATGTAATTAAAGCCTCTAATCAGCTGACTTTCAGTAAAACAAATTATTCTGGGTAATCTGGGTGGGCTACTTTCATTGGAGGGCCCTAAAAGCAGGCTGAGGTTTCCCTGGGAGAGGAAGGAAATTCTGTCTGTGTACAATAGTTCCTCCTACTCACGATCTTGCCTTGTTGGATGCCTGTCCTACAGGTTTCAGACTTGCTCATCCAGGCCTCACAATTATTGTAATAAACCCCTTAATATAAAAATATACATAAATAAGCTCCTATAGTTCTGCTTTTTGGGTCAAACTCTGACTGATGCATTGGTTTATGTAAGATATGATATTAAAATTAATTTTATGTTTCTTTTTACTTTTTTAATGTGACCATTAGAAAGTTTAAAATTGTATATGTGGCTCATTATTATATTGCTATAGGACAGCACTGGTCTAGCCTTAAACTAAAAAACCCAAACCTGTTGTCCTTGGGTGGATTCTGACTCATAACGGCTCTATAGGACAAAGTAAAGCTGCCCCACAGGGTTTCTAAGGCTGTAATCTTTATGGAAGCACACTGCCACATCTATCTCCCAGGGAACAGCTGATGGGTTAGAATTGCTGACCTTTCAGTTAGCAGCTGAGCACTTAACCACTGCATCACCAGGGCTCCTCTGGTCTAGCAACAAAACCAAAACAAATTGCCGTTGAGTCAAATAACTACTGTTGTCAAGTCGATTCTGACTCACAGTGACCCTATAGGACAGAGTAGAACTTCCCCATAGGTTTCCAAGCAGCAACTGATTGAACCTTTTGGTTACACAGTGGAACATTTAACCACTGCACCACCCGGTCTCCTCAAGTCGAATGGGATGGGTAAGTGACCTTTTTTAAATACAAAGATCACCCACCGGGTTTAATCTTTTTTTACAAGTGAAATGAACAATGAAACTCCAAACTCTCTCCTGCCAATACCCTACTGATCCCTCCCTCCCATCCAAACCAACAGAGCATATGGATAATACTGGTGCCTTGTATAACTCAGGCCCATAAAACAAGTAAATTTCAAAAACTTAGAGTGGTCTTTGAAAATGCTAAGGAAGTCATCTTTAAGAGATAGTTTCTTACTCTTGGAATTAATGTGAATAATTAGATTGGGAGAGATTTTCAAAATTGAAAAATTACATAAAATGCTAAATTCACATGTGTGTATGCATACTTGTACGTGTGCATGCATGCATGTGTGTGTGGGTGCCAAAGGCACCTGCTGACCCTTTAGTATAGTAAAAGAGGAATTCTGGAACTTCCACGCTTATGTAGGAGTAGGGTACTGAAGGCTATCCTGCTTGGGTGATCCTGCCAAACCCCACCAGCCCAATTTTGAGCAGCGTGGCAGTTTGTGGGATTAGACAGTCCACGTTGGTCCATGGTAGGGTTCCCTGTAAGTACACAGAAGTTTGTACTTGGGAAACTAGATGAAAAAGCAGTAGCAGAGAGCTACCCTTGACTCCTCAGGTCTGGTGTAAACAACAGCATCACATGAAGAGAGCAAGTTCTATATCATGCCCAGAATTGAAATGAGCATGGGTCCATCCTAGAGGGAAAAAATAAGAGGATGAAGACAAATCTCAAAAAGATTGGGATCAAGAGCATTACTCAGGAATAGGCAGGGGGTAAATGCATTCCCTCCAGCCTTTCCCAAATATAAGAAAGGAAGGTGATACAAAAGCAGAAAGTAAATGCCTCCATGTTGGATACACATCATAGTACATTTTACTTAAGGCAAAATAAAAATAAAACAATACTTGAGAAGTAAAATAGAAAAATGGCAATATGTTTCACAGCATATATTTTTTTTACTCTATGATACAGTAGACCCAACCCAATTCTGCAGCTCAGACCAATCTCAGGAATAGAGTGCCAATTTTTTCTTTTCCTGATATTGCACTTGACCTTTATAGAAATTAATACAGCCCTGCTACTCTGGCAGATCCAGTCAGCTTTCTTGTAAGTGGGGGTCACGAATTGAAATAAGTAAATAAATAAATAAAATCTCTACAGCTCACTACTAACAGAAACCTGATATCTTACATGGGTATATTCTGTAGAAACATCAATTTAAATTCATTAAATCATTGATTTATTAATATTAATTCATTAATATTTCTATAGAAGCAATTTTTTTTTAAATCACAGCTAAACCAGTAAAGTCAGAGAAAGTGAAAGAAATTTATTGCTAATGACTCAGTCTCAAGGAGAAATTAAATATCTCTCTGCATCCTCTATTGCAACATTGAATTTTATTTAGGGATTGAATTCCATCACTAGTGTCACTGTTTGTGGCTATCAGATGCCTCAGCAATCCAGTGAAGCCTCTGCAGAGTGTGTCAGTTCTGTCTCCTTACACTTTAGGCAGGAAGTGATGAACCATTCAGGCTCCTATACAATTGAGCAACAACATTATACCAACTTAGACTTCCGAAGAATAGTGTTTTCATAAGTAGACCATGCTTGATTTGCTACCCTCAATTGCTCTTCCAGCTAAGAACCATGTGTGTAAGAATGGAAAACTAAATTTAAAATATCCAAGTCATTAAACGTAGAAATTTATTACCCTAATTGTTTTCAACAAACTTCAAAGAAAAATATAATTCTTATATTAAAACTATTGTTAAATTGTTGTTGTCGTTAGTGGCTGTTGAGTCAATTCTGACCCATGGAGATCCTAGGTGTGCAGAGTAGAACTGCTCCATAGGGTTTTCAAAGCTGTGACCTTTTGGAAGCAGATGGCCAGGCCTGTCTTCTAAGATGCCTCTGGGTGGGCTAAGACTGCCAACCTTAAATTAACTTTCAGTTATTTAATGATGAGTGGCTTCACTTGGTGTAACATGACAATTTTGTATAATAGCACGAAATTACATTTAATACTGTAACACTTATTAAGGAACATTTCTCTTAAACCATGAAGCAATTCTGCATACAAGGGACAGAGAAGAAGGTCAAGGCAGTCATTATTTATCTCCAAATACATCTGTTTTGTGTTTAAGGCCAAGTCCAACATTTCTGAAGAGGTGTACATCTCAGTACCAGATGCTAGTGGGAATCAAAAGCCATTCTTGTAACCAGTAACCTTAAAGATTGTTCTGTGGTTTGGAAGGCACAGGGGTCAATGTTCCTCAGTTCAGTTGTGGGGCTGCCCATAGATCATTAAAGCTACAAGTTTCAATGGGAATTTCAATTTGAAAATTGCAGATGGGAAAAAAAATAAAATGGAAAAAATAGTAGCAATTTTCTGAGTATTTCAGGAGGCAATGAAGGAGATCCCTTTGTTGTGCTCAGTCATTGGTGACCTTGCCTAATAAGAATGAACCAGCAAATCACTAATATTTACCACGTCTACGAAATCAGGGGTACCAGATGATTTAAGAGAAGAGCAAGCCTGTCCCACAAATGTGGGAAATACGTCTCTACTTCTTTCACTACTGCTGATTTTCTTCTATCACTTTTTTGACTGTCTGTAGGGAGGTGTGAGTGAAGATGAGTGGTGGAGAAAAAGGAAGACCAGGGCTTCTAGTTTCTTATCACTGATTCGTTTTCCACTCTAAAACTAAGAACATCTGAAATTCCATGGAGCTATATTATACTAGGCTTTAAACGCATTTACAAGTTTCTTTCATTAAGGAACTCAGAATTTAAACTCTGGTTGTCATGCTTTATAATACAATGTAGATAACTGAACTATAACCTCCTTGTCAGACTTTTTTACTAAAGTACAGTAAAGTACCATGTGAGAGGCTTGAGAAGTCCTGAGAAACAAGAGCAGCAGATATAATTTAATATGCTGCTGGGAATAAATAAAAAGTCATATTTTTAAAGAATGTATTATTTCTGGATTGCAATGACTATTAGAGGATTATTTTAATAATCACCATATGAAAAATGGCATAAATCTTTAGTATTCCAATCTTAATAAAATAACATTGTATTTCAATAGAAAAATCTACACATGGTTAATTATTGGAAGATCTATGCAAAAAATGGGCATCTCTGACATGTATTAAAATTCAGCTTAGTACTTAAGCAAATGAGTTCCAGAGACAATCTGCCCAGTTCAAATCTGATTCCCATATTATTAGTTCCATTTCCTCATCTGAAAAATGAAGTTAATAATAATACTTGGCACATAGGTTTATGTGAGGATTAAAATAAATTGAAAATGTAAAGGATTTAGAGTAGCACCCAGTAACAAGTAATAATCATGCAAACTTTGGCATATTATGACTTGTCACCCTTTCTAACTAAATTCTAAAGTTGATGGGCAAAGAATTGTGCCTATTTTGTTCCACAGTACATCTTCAAGAGCTAGCACAATGATTGCCGTATATTAACCACTTGATAAGTATATAAAATCAAGGAAAAAAAAAAAAAAAACCCACTGCCACCAAGTGGATTCTGACTCATAGTGACCCTACAGGACAAAGTTGAACTTGACCCATGGAGTTTCCAAGGCTGTAAATCTTTACAGAAGCAGACTGCCACATCTTTCTCCCTCAGAGTGGCAGGTGGGTTCAAACGGCCAGCCTTTTGTTTAGCAGCCAAGGGCTTTAACCAATGTACCACCAGGGCTCCTTGATAAATAAAAATTAAATGTTTAGAAACTGCTCTGAATTTTCAACGCTTGAATATTATGGAAGGCAATGGTGAATCATAGGTTGCTTACCCTTTATGATACAACTCTCAGACAATTTAGCTTCTAAAATGACTACATTTGAAAATTTTGAGAAAGTAAAATTACGCGAATCTAAATATTTTTACTTTATATTAGAACTGGTTGAAAAGGTTGCAGCATTTTTCTATTTATAGAAATAAAATAATATATGTGTAAGGAATTTACGGTGTTCACACTTGTACAGAAGTTAATTTTTTTTTTCCTATTGTTTTTCTGGAACGCTGAAAACCTAAATAATAAAGACACCTTGATTTATTTCAAAAGTTATTATAGATGCTTATACAAAAAAAATGGAGTGTAGTGGGGTAGTGGTTAAATGTTATGGCTGCTAACCAAAGGGTCAGCAGTTTGAATCCGCCAGGCGCTCCTTGGAAACTCTGTGGGGCAGTTCTACTCTGTCCTATAGGGTCCCTATGCGTCGGAATCGACTTGACAGCAACTGGGTTTTTTTTTTTTTTTTTGTATACAAAAAATAAGCAAACTATAATTTGAATAGATTATATGCATAATACTTTGTTGAAAATCAAATATCATGTCAATTTTGACTGAAAAAATTTGAGGTTAAAAAATGGTGTATGACACTTCATCTAGCTTGAGGGAAGGGATCCAAAATTTCTAGCCCCTTTATTCCCCAAATGAGGTATTATTACATTTCTCTAGCATTTCTTATTGATGATTAGGGTGTTTCAATGATAATCTGCATTATCTTTTGTTTAATAATATTTGTTTTCATACATAAGGTATTTTATGTGTAAAAACTATATTTTTTTTTGCATTTTTTAAATATATCTGTGCTGGGCATCTGAGAAAACAAATATAGATTTTAGTGGTCCTCTCGGTGGCCAGAACTGGGAATTTTCTGGTGCCCATTTTTTTTTATGGTGTGAGTTGCATGTCCCATGCAACTGAACACATAGAATCTCTAAAACTTGGCCATATTGGAAAGTGAAGGTTTTCACGGACATATTTCTCCCTTCTTTCTCACTAGGCTGTTAATTCCATCAAAATTTAATTATTTTAACTCTGTTTCTCCCATGGTGCTAATGGTAATCACAGGGTCAACAGATTTTCTCAAGACTATTTGAGCTCATCTTCTGCATGTAACTTGAGAAAAGAGGCCATGGGTCTTAAAAATGGGAGGAATGTCAGTAATAACAAACAATGAGACCAAAACTGGTGAAGACAGATTTGTGCTAAACGATTTCTAAGAATGAACTTACTTACTTTGCAGTGAAGTCTTTCTGAGTCATTTTGTTATACTATATGTATTTCCTTGTGATAAATAGGTTTGATCTACTCACAATCATAGCAAAGCTCATTGCTGAGCAGAGAGTGAGTTTGTAATTTTGCATGAGATTTACATGGCCAGTTTAAAGCATGCAATTTTTCTTTATCTATATGGCACGCCTTTAATAAATTCAAAATATTATCAATTCAAGATTTTAGAATGACAGACTCAAGAAGCTAAAAAGATAATCTCCGTTACTACGGCAACCATCTGATTCTTTTAGATGATGACGGAGTTTATTAAATTATTGTGAGGGTTGTGGATTTCAAAGAATACCTTTTATCGTTAGGTTTTGTCTAGATATCTCACAAGCACTAGACAATATAAAATGTCTTCTTACAATTTTTCTCTAGTATTAAAAATTCTATTTATTTCATCTAAACATAGAATCTCTATTTGTAAGATTCTGCCAATTATTACTAGGACACAAAAGTTGAATTATGATAAATGACTAAATAAATAGAGTTATCTATTTAATGGCTAACTGAAGAAAGCTAATGGAAAATATTTTATTGAATTCTCAATATTTAAAAAAAATTACCAAATAATCTGTGGGTACTTATACTTTGTTTGATTATTTGATAATTTTCCCTAACATGGATTAACTAAAAACGTTGAAGAAAGTACACTACTAACCATTAATGAAGAGTATACAGAGGAACACCACCCCTCCCCCCAGCACCTAGTATTTGTGGTTAAGTGGACATACACTCCAGATAAAATGATAGGCAAATATTGAGGACAGTGTGCTTCGGGATGTTGAATCCCATAAACATTAAAGTATTTTGGGTCTTTAATTTGTTATATTTGGTTACTTATAAAATTAGCTCAACTTTATCAAGAAAAAATGATAGGCTCAACCCTGTATACTGTTAATTACGATACAAAAATTCAAAATATAAAATCTTATTAACTGTATAATCCCAGGTTAATCTTGAAACTTTAATTTCTCCACCTATAAAATGAGCTAGTATTTAGCATGTATTCATAACCCACATGTAGGTGGCACTGATTGTAGAGTACCTTCCATAAGATAGCCTTGGTTGGCTTTGAGGATTTGGGGAAAATTTTGGCTACGTTGGTATGTGTGCTTCATATTTGATGATGTGCTAAATGAGATCAATGTGGCTGTTCATCAGAATCATTTGGAGAGATTTTAAAAAAGATTCCAGAGCAGAGGCCGAACTTGGTCTATTACCCTCTGATGATGAGAAAGTCTCTAGGGATCTTCAGTTTAAATAAATTCTCAGCTGTCTTTAGATTCACAATCAGAAGTAGAAACTACTGTCTAGACCAATGTTTCTCAAATTTTAATGCAAATATGATTCACCTGGGGATATTGTTAAAATGTAGATTCTGATTCAATTGGTCTATGATAGATCCTGGACTGCGTTTCCACAAAGCTTTCAGGTGATGCTAACATTGCTTATCCATGGACCATGCTTTGAGTGGCAAGCCCCTAGTTTAGATGAAACTCTTGGTAAAACTCTTAATTAGACATCTCAGTTCAATCATAAAACCATAAAATATCATAGTTACAAAGAACCTGGAGATCAGTAAGTCCATCATCTTTATTTTACAGACATGAGAACTGAGAGCCAGTGAGGTTAAGTGACTAATACAGAAGCGGAACCAACACAAACATCTTCTCATTGCATTTGTTAGAAACTATTTTGATCACACTTAAAGTTTGGATATGTTCCACTGATGAGCATCAATTATCAATAATTATCCTAGTGTTCTAGGTCAATGTGGCAGTGGGATTAACAGTTTATGTTTTATCATTCATGGTTTGCTATTTTCTTAATACAGAATTTATTTACCAGAGCAGTCACTGTGTGTAAACCAAATATGCAGTTAACCATTTATTCTCAAAGATTTTCTTTACAGGTCTCACAATACAAAAAAAACTCCTATTATTAGAATTCTTCTTATGGGTTGCAGTGGGTCTCACTCTGGTTGTGAATTAGAAACATTGTGGAGATATAAAAATACATCTGCCAAAGGCTTTACCTTTGGAAATTCTGATTCAGTAAATCTGAGAGAGGAGGTAATCTGTGATTCCAAATTAAAGCAAACAAAAACAAAAATGAGACCTGGACATTTGTAGATTTTCTGCTAGAATCCATTGTTTTAAAACAATACCTTTTTTCATTTCAGGTAATACCCTTTTCCAATCTCAATACAGGTGGTTGGGTGATGCTAATTCCACACTTTAGTTCCAGGTGTGGGCCCATTCCCCAGGCCTTGACAAAGAGCATGTGACATCTCCCTGGGCAATTGATAGGTTCCAAGAAGTGTATGTTACTCAGCCCAAACCAATAAGAGTCAACCACATTGCTTTTGCTGAAACACTTGAGAAAGAGCATGGGCTCTTTTCCTGAATTGCTAAAGGAAAGAAATTTTGGCCTCAAGCTTCTGGTGACCATCATCGCCTCTAGGGGAGGACAGCCTGTCTAAGAATGAAAAAAATAAATACATAAATAAGAGGAAAGAAAGCCAGGTTAGGAAGTGAAGAGAGAGCACTTACTCATAGCATTATATAAAAACCTATATCCCCCATTCCTGAAGCTATTACTACTGTTGTATCTCAGTTTCTTGAATGAATAAAGGATCTTTTTCATTAAGCCAGTTTGACTTGCACTTTGGTCTCTTGCAAACACAATAATTCTTATTAACGCACCAGCTGAAACAGATACATGAGGCTGAGAACCAATAGTGAGGGTTCTGTTTTGCTTTTTTTGTTTGTTTGTTTTGTTTGTATTGTTTTTTAACAGGCCCTTTCTAAATGACAAAACATAATCTGAGAAAGCTAAAACTTTAGGCCATTTGTATCCAACTACATTAGTTTCTAATGATTTTGAAAAAAAAATTACAGTACAGAGCTGGAGAAGTAACAGTGAATAAAATTAGAACTAACAGCTTCCCACCCATATGCCTTTCAGTTGTTTATCCAATCTTGCCTTCAGGTAGGAATGTAGCAACACTGAAATTAGCCTTGCTCCAACAAAAATTACATAGAATGGTTGGGCCTGAGAGACGTCTCAGCCTTATTATTTCCCCTGATTTTTTGCTTTCATTGGTCTGTTCCCTCAAGCTCTGATATTGCCCTTTGTTATTTGTACCATCCTGGTTCCTGCTAGCTTTATTTGATTGGAATGAATTCTTCTTATTAAAGTTCCTGATTCAGGGGACACAGAGCTTGCTATACCTGAGAAGGTAACGCAGATACCTAAGAAGTTACCCTGGATCATCCACCAGATCTCCCTTTTGTCCTCAATTTTTTTTGTCATGTTGCATCATCAAAGCTCACTGTCTGTACTCTCTGGGCTTTGCCCCCTGTAGTCACAGGTCTGATCAATATTGGGAAAGACAGGCAGAAGGTAAAGTATTAGGTTCCCTGTGTGGCATGAAATGATGTGGGTGGTGAGAGATGGGAGTGCAGCTATGTATGAAGCTGAATTCTGATCTAGACTTATTCAGGCAAGAGGCCCAAAGATAAATGTATCTACTTAACAATATTATCAGGGCTTACTTAGTAACCAGATGAGCCCTGGTGATGCAGTGGTTAAGGCACTCACCTGCTAAACAAAAGGTCTACAGTTCGAACATACCACCCACTCCTTGGGAGAAAGATGTGGCAGTTTGCTTCCATAGAGATTTACAGCCTTGGAAACCCTTTGGGGCACTTCTACTCTGTGCTATAGGATCGCTATGAGTCGGAATTGATTCATCAGAAATAGGTGAGTGTGTAGTGTGGTGACCTAGTAACCAAGGAGCCCTGGTTACATGCTCAACTGCTAACCGAAAGGTTGGTAATTCAAACTGATTCTGCAGAAGAAAGATGTGACAATCTGCTTCTGTAAATATTACAGCCTTGGAAACCTTATGGGGCAATTCTACTCTGTCCTATAAGGTCAGTAAGAGTCAGAATTGACTTGAGGGCAATGGGTTTTGGGCCTGGCGACCAAATTCTAAGGCTATGCATTTTAACAAGTTTCATCGTCTTTTTCTCTGCCTCCTTTTTTCACTCACCACATTTTTCAGACACTTAATGTTTAGCCTGATGTAAACCACTGAAGCTGCCAGCAAAGATGGATGCAATGAAAGCTCTGGCACGAAAACTTTTCCATCTATCTTACTCCCGATGACGCCCTACAACCTTCTCAATGGTCTAATCCTAAAGTCATTAATATTTATGATGCTCAAATTTCCTGGCTCTTTCTCATCTTCCTTCCTTGCAAAGAGCTATTATGGATTTGAATAAAGTAAGGAAAATACACAATGGAAGAATTGAGTTTAAATTTACTGGGCTCTTTTCAACCTAAGGAGTTTTGTGACATTTAAAAACACAATACAAGGAGAATGTAATTTGTTTTGCCCTAAGGAGAAAAGAGTCTCTTCCCTGACATTGACATGCATGAGGTACAATCTCACAGAACGTCAGCCTTCAGATTTGGGTCTTGTCCATGTTTAAAAACAGTCCTTATTTCCAAGAGCAAGTAGATAGGAAGAAAGGGAATTAAGCACAAGGTAGAGGGGCTTCTAGTTTTTTACTCCAAGGCAAGAAATAAATCCATAACACATAAAGCTACCACTCCCATAAACTTGGAGATCAGTTTTTCCTGTGCCAAAAAAATGAGTAGGCTCTCAAAGACTAAGACTGTCTTTTCTTAACTTTGAAGCTAGGTGGTAGGAAAAGACATTATGAAATGTAATTTCTTGTTAGGAGAATATTATTTTCTTCTAAAACTAAATATCCCAAAAGAACATAAATGCTATAATGAATATTCTGATATACAGACTTACTATAGGCAGAAGTTTAAGTAAAACTAAACTGTGAAAGGAGATAAATATATCCATTATGATGTACTTAGAACTGTTAGTACAAAATAAATTGAAAAGCTGTATACCTGCTAAAAAAAATTATAGTTTCTATGACTGTTTTAAACTCTATAACTGAAGTTGTCAAGGATTTCATTTTACTTGGATCCACAATCAAAACCCATGGAAGCAGAAGTCAAGAGATCAAAAGACACATTGAATTGGGCAAATCTGCTGCAAACGACCTCTTAAGTGTTAAAAAGCAAAGCTGTCACCTTGAAGACTAAGGTTTGCCTGACCCAAGCCATGGTATTTTCAACCACCTCATATGCATCCAAAAGCTGGACGATGAATAAGGAAGACCTAAGAAGAATTGACACCTTTGAATTGTGGTGTTGGTGAAGAATATTGAATATACCATGGACTGCTAAAAGAACAAACAAATCTGCATTGGAAGAAGTAAAACCGGAATGCTCCTTAGAAGCAAAGATGGAGAGACTACATTTCACATACTTTGGACATATTATCAGGAGGGATCAAGTCCCTGTAGAAGGACCTCATGCTTGGTAAAGTAGAGGGTTAGCAAGAAAGAGGAAGACCTTCAACGAGATGGACTGACACAAGTGGCTGCAACAATATTCTCAAGTATAGCAATGATTGTGAGAATGACACAGGATCGGGCAGTGTTTCTTTCTGTTGTAGAGTCGCTATGAGTCAGAACTCACTCGACAGCACCTAACAACAATAACATTTATTCATCAATTTCCTCAACATGGTACTCATGCTGACAATGTGGTCTTTTACTTATTAGCAACAACTTCAGCTGTAGAGTACCACATTACACTGATCTTAATACTAGTAAAGAATAATACCTTTATTAGCAATACACATAAAAGCTCCATTGTAGTCATTTATTTACTATCTTATTTAGCAAACATTCATCATCAGCCCTTGGGAATGCTGTAAGCCAATACTTACATGCTCATTTTCACCTAGCACATTGTTTGGCACAGAGAAAACACTTGGGAAAGATTAAATGGGAAATAAATTTGTTGATTGAGCTTAATTCCAGAAGGGATAAAACCTATCAGTGTTCTGTAATAGTGGTTATCTAAGGACACACATTGTTGACCATGGTGGAATCTTTAGTCTCCATGCATCGTTCTCACGCAAAACCCTAAGATACCCAGAAAGCAAGCGTTCATTCTCTATTACAATTGTCGTTTTTTTTTTCCTTTTATTTTTTAAAGAATTTCGAAAAACTCTGTCTCCTCCTACATTTTGAAAATAACATCTAAGACTTTTCTTCATAAACGAAAGAGTAGGAAACAATATAATTTACAGATTATTTGCAAATGTTGGCATTTAAAAATAAAATTGTTATATACCTTCAAAAATCTGGTTTATGTACTCTAAGTACTATAATATCTTGACACTCTTCACTATCTATTTGAAATATATATATCAACAAGCTCTTTTTAACATTTAAAAATTTTACATCTTTTCTTCTTCTTTTTGAGTTCATATTTTGTTCCACTTCTCCAAAAAAATCCCCAGAGTTGTTGTGGATGCAAAAAGTAGGATCTAAACCTTTGTCCTTACCTGAGCATATATGGAGGATATATATATATATACATAAAGCATATATAAACAATATATTTTTTATCTTTGAACTTTTTCTTTCCTTGATTGCACCATCACACTTTTCTGGAAAATATATATGTGTATATTAAAGTTTATATTAAAATTATAAATTTTCTTTTATATCTTGTGACTCTAAAGATATAATGGTTAATATATTATTAATTTCATAAATAATTAAACATTAAAATTGAAATTTTTCTAGAAAGACCTATTTATGAGATATATGGAGATTTACAAATAGTTCATGTATCTGTGGATAACTCATAGATAAAGTAATTTACAGCTAAAAAGAGATAAAGTTCCTCAACAAAGTTATCCTATTTTTTTACATTTAAAGATACAAGTGCTGTGTGTGTGTATACATATATATGCCTTTTGCATATATACTACACACAGAGATGAGACAATTTTACAATGACAAAGCCGTTCACTGTTTTGGTCTTTTCCTAAGTTGTGTCAAAAGCACATTGAGAATCAACAAGAAAATTATTTTAAATGATCTCATAACTGAACCATTGATTAATGCCACCTTCAATCTTTTTGGAAGCAAAGGTTCGAAAAACACATTACTTACAGTAGAATTTTTTACCCCATACTAATAATGATTTAATTCCTAAATTTCCAGGATTAAAAATGCTTTATCAGACTTTCCAAATGACTACAGGTATAACTAGTTAGGTATGGTACTATTACTTACAGTACCTTTTCTAATCAGTGTACTTAGAAAGGAGCCCTGGTGGTGTAGTCGTTAAAAGCTCAGCTGTTAACCAAAAGGTTGACAGTTCAAATCCACCAACTGCTCCTTGGAAACTCTATGGGACAGTTCTACTCTATCCTCTAGGGTCTCAGTCAGACTCCACTTGAAGGCAAAGGTTTTGTTTTTTTGATTTTTTCTTTTCGTTTTTTAAAACTTCCTATAGCCCATTGCTGTCAAGTTGATTCCGACTCATAGCAACCCTATAGGACAGAGTAGAACTGCCCCATAGGATTTCCAGTGGGCACCTGGTGGATTCTAACTGCCAACCCTTTCGTTAGCAGCCATACTTAGGGTTGAGAAAAGGAAAATATTGTAAATTTTATTACTTGTAGATAAAAAGCTTTTATCTTACCTGCTTTAAGTGCATTTCTTGCTTTAAATATATTTCATCTAAATCTCAGCTCTGCTGCTCACTTAATTTATGGAAAATATTGGTCATATACATTAACCGCAAGGCTAGCCTTTGGTTTTAAGCCTCTCATCCAAATCAGACTTACTTTCCAACAAAAAAATATAGTTTTATTCTTCAATTCAAATCAAGTTTTAATTTTTATAGCAAGGAAATTACCAAGAAAGCAGTAAGGTTTGAAAAACACTTGTAAGATATGTTATTAAAAGTAGATGAAAAGACTAAAATAATGAGATTTAATATATTTAATATAATAAATATGTTTTTCTTATAACAAAAAAATCTGTTGTGCATTATTTTATTTATATTGATGTCATATAATATGTAAGTCAATTTTAAGTTGCTTATGAAGCTGTAAGTATGATAAAAGGCTTGGTAGTTCAATACGCATTGGGGAACATCAAACTCTAATGGTACACTTTGATGAATAATTGAATAAGAACCAGATATAAAAGAAATAGTTCCAATTATTTTGTTAGCCATAATGATAAAATTTTATAAGGTATTAATCAAAAAAGAAATATATATATAATATGAAACCCTACTGGCATAGTAGTTAAGAGCTATGGCTGCTAACCAAAAAATCAGCAGTTTGAATCCACCAGGCGCTCTTTGGAAACTCTATGGGGCAGTTCTACTCTGTCCTACAGGGTCGCTATGAGTTGGAAATGACTCGACGGCAATAGGTTTGGATTTGGATTTTGTATATCCATTCAGCAGCTAGCAAATCATTTTATTTTTTTAATAGAAGATATTATATATATAATATAATAATACGTAAAGAATAAGTGATATACACATTTTTACACATATACACACATAGTGAATCGGTTTCACAACAGCATGTAATTTAATCTTTGTCAATAGGAGGTAGAAATTATCAGACATTGTCTATTAGATCAAATAAGATGAGGTTTGACTACAATTTGATGAAGTATTTTACAAAACAATATGATAAGGTGGGTTTTAAATTCCTTACTGGACAATACAAAATTAATCTGAAAGGAAATCACAAAATGTGGCCGCCATGGATCTTTATTAAAAATCTGCTTTTATTTATAAGCTTTCCTTTTCAGAGTCACAAAGGCAATGAGAGTTTTAAAAGGGAATGTAACATTTTACAGAATAGTTCCAAACTACCTTCTGGGTTTGAAAACATACTTTTAACATTATTATTTGGGGATCTTTAAAAGCTTAGTTGTCCTAGAAAATTTCCCAGTTATATTTAAAAGAATCGATGTCACCAACCTATACTGTTTTGGTTGTTTCAAAGAGCTTTCCTTTCAAGCCAGTGACAATTCCTAGGAACAAGTATTGAAAATAAGTGGAAAGAATAGGTTACATTCAAAATTATAAAAGCCATTTTTAGCTTTCAGTATTGCCTGCTGATGTCCTTTTTGCTTTGCACTCTTGGAATTCTCTCTCAAGAGCCATATACTCTTCTAGGTTATTCAATTGAATAAAAGACAAATTTATCACATGAAACTTGCCATTGCTCCCACCATTCCACTCTACCATATCTCTGACTTCAGAAAACCTTACCAGAATATGGAACACCCACATATCACAATGCTCCTTCCTTTTCAGACATATGCATTTGACAGAACAGGAAGGACCACTGGTTTAGTGTCTTTTTGGTTGGCATTCTAGCAATGTTGGGACAGGTGAAGGCTTTTCATCATGTAAAATGGAAGTAGAACTATTATAAACTCAGTTGTGTTATTGAGCAGATCAATTTAACGAAAGTATACAAGTGGGATTTGACTCCTTCAAAGCTATCTGTGTTTGTGCAGCCGTTAGAAAGTGAAGTGTTTGCATATCCACGATGTGTACCTGGTGTGAAGAACCCTACTTGAATGGACTGTTCCAGAAAAGAAAGGATACTCCACCATATCCACAGTACCTAATTTTTCCAGTAAATGTGATTTACAAAGGTATTTGGTTTTCATAGTTATAATCTAAAGATAATTATACAATAAAAATAATATTTGTAATTGTTCAGTGCTTTGGACCTACATCATGGAGTATTTGGTGATAGAATTTAATATTTAAAAAATTTGACAAGTGAAAAGATAAATATGTACAAAGAATATAAAGACAGTAGGCACTACATTTTAATACCCTAAAGTGTATTTGTATGTAAGAAATAAGGCCACAGAATAGCAGATTCAAAACTTTCATCCATATTAATAATGTGTTTAATAATAAATCCCTCAGCCCTGATATTATTTCAGACTATGATTCCACTTCAAATTAGAACTGCAAACTCCACCCATGAATAACGAGCAGGTTGAATTTTTATTTTGGTGAGAATAGCTATAATGGAACAAACAAAACTAACATTTTAAAGTATTTAAATAATATACCCCAGGCAGTTTTTTACCCCAGGCAGGCACAGGGCAGACGAATAAATAGCAATGCTATAGCCTGATAATTTAGGTCATATTAAATGGCTTAATATTAATTGAATAGATCTGAATTGGAAAGAGTATTAATGAAGAATCATTTAGAGGAATGAAAGTCAAGTGTTTTAAGAAGCTACCAGTATAGATTACCAATGAAATACTTTTTACACTACAATATTTAAGTATGGAAAAATAACAAGATGTTAAACTCTGTTGTTGCTGTTGTTAGGAGTCTTCAAGTCACTTCGAACTCATAGCGGCCTTATGTACAACAAAAGGAAACACTGCCTGGTTCTGAGCCATCCTCACAGTCATTGATATGCTTGAGCCCATCCTTGCAGTCACTGCATCAATCCATCTCATTGAGGATCTTCCTGTCTTTCACTAAACCTCCACTTTATCAAGCATGATGTCCCTCTCCAGGGACGAGCCCCTCCTGATAACATATTCAAAGTATACGAGACAAACTCCTGCCATCCTTGCCTCTAAGGAGAATTCTGGCTGTACGACAGACTTGTTTGTCCTTCTGGCAGTCCATGGTGCATTCAATATTCTTCACCAACACTATAATTCAAAGGCATTAATTCTTCTTAGGTCTTCATTATTCGTTGTCCATCTTTCACATGCATGTGAGACTACTGAAAATACCAAGGCTTGGGTCAGACACATCTTAGTCCTCAAAGTGACATCTTTCCTTTTTAACACTTTAAAGAGGTCTTAGCGTCAGATTTGTCCAATACAGTACACCCTTTGATTTCCATGGGCATTTAATGTGAATCCAAGTAAAATGAAATCCTTGACAACTTCCATATATTCATTGTTTACTAAGATGTTGCTTATTGATCCAGTTGTGAGGATTTTTGTTTTATTTATGTTGAATTGCAATACATACTGAAGGCTGTAGTTTTTGATCTTCATCAGTAAGTGCTTCAAGTCCCCTTGACTTTCAGCAAGCAATGATATCATTCTATTGCATGATAAAATTTTGCAAGACCAATGACTTATTCATTGCAAATACCTTTTTTTCAACAACACAAATGGCAACTATACATGTGGACCTCGTCAGATGGAATAAACAGTAATCAAATTGACTGTATATATGGATAGAGGGGATGGAGAAGCTCAATATCTTCACTCAGAACAAGGCGAGGGACCAACCGTGGAGTAGACCATCAACTGTTCATATGCAAGTTCAAGTCGAAGCTGAAGAAAATTAAAACAAGTCCACAAGAGCCAAAGTATGCCCTTGAGTATATCCAACCTGAATTTAGAGACTATCTCAAGAATTAAATTTGATGTATTGAACACTAATGACTGAAGACTCAACTAGTTATGGGATGACATTGAGGACACCGTACATGAAGAAAGCAAAAGACCATTAAAAAGACAGGAAAGAAAGAAAAGACCAAAAAAGATGTCAGCAGAGACTCTGAAACTTGCTCTTCAACATACAGTAGGTAAAGCGAATGGAAGAAATGATGACATAAAAGAGCTAAACATAAGTTTCAAAGGGTGGCTTAAGAAGACAAAGTAAAGTCTTATAATGAAATGTGCAAATTCCTGGAATTAGAAAACCAAAGGGGAAGAACGTGCTCAACATTTGGTGACCGTAATACCTCACAGCATGTTTTTTCCTTTTCAAAATGGGCGATAGAGAGCTTGACATGACTAATGCCATAATGATACTCTAAGCAACCTATACATTTTTTTGGCTTGGCATTTTGCACACTCTCACTTTTGATGTCATTTTTTATTATACCAGCTGCACTGATCTCTTTCCAATGGGGAGCAGGACTTTCTCAGCTCTTTTGGCCTTGGCCTACCTCCTTTTTTCTTCTCTTAGGACATGGCCTTCAGCCTGCAAGATGGCAGCTAGGAAGGCTGCCTGGTGCTTTTGGTCCGTAACTTTCTTTCTTGCTCCTTATCTCAGTCAGAGTAAACTTGGTAGGCCATTTCCACCAGCTGAGAGACTTTTATATAAGTTTTTGTTTTTTGCATGTTACAAACATAAAGATTAGAGTCCAGAAGTCCGGCATGCATATCTTTAGTTTAATAGTTTCTTGTAGTTGTTTTGTGATGTATACTCATCCAACAATTTGTGAGCTACATGGTTGAAGACATTATATAAACCTTCCAAAAATGATATATAAGCTCTGATGTAGAAATTGCTTTTTAGGACTTCACAAAGACAGCCTCCATTGTTGCCAGACTGCCCATTGGTGTCACCTCCTAATAAACTTTTTCTCTTTCTGACTTCGAGTATATTTCATTGGCTAGACTGCTGCAAGGCATGGATCCCCAATGGGTAACAATTTCTCAAGCTGAGAGAACTGAAGGAAAAATCCAAGCCTCAAGTTTCAATACTAAAAGATTCCATGGCAATGCATTGAAGGACACAGGAAGCATCAAAAGAAGATGGAAGGAATACACAGAGTCACTGCACCAAAAAGAATTGGTTGCTGTTCAGTCATTTCAGGAGGTAACATAGGATCAAGAACTGGTAATATTGATGGAAGAAGTCCAAGCTGAACTAAAGGGAATGGAGAAAAACAAGGCTCCAAGAATTGACAGAATACCAACTGAGAAGTTTTGAGGAACTGAGGTGTTCACTCATCTATGCTTAGACATTTGGAAGGCAGCAGCCTGGCCAACTGACAGGAAGAAATACAAATTTTTGCCTATCCAATAGAAAGGTATTCTAACAGAATGCGGACATTATCGAACATTACCTTTAGTATCACATGCAAGTAAAATTTTGCTGGAGATAATTCAAAAATGGTTGCAGCAGTACATTGATAGGGAACTGCCAGAAATTTAAGGCAGATTCAGAAGTGGCCATGGAATGAGGGATATCATTGCTAACATCACATGGACCTTCACTGAAAGTGGAGCATATCAGAAGGATGTTCACCTATGTCTTGCCGATTATGCACAGACATTTGACTGTGTGGATCATAACAAACAATGGAAATTCTAGAATACTTAATTGTGCTGATATGGAACCTATACATAGACCAAGAGGCAATCATTCAAACAGTACATTGGGATACTGCCTGGCTTAAAACCAGGAAAAGTGTATATCAGGGTTGATCCTTTCAAATAAAATATCTACCCTAATGATAATGTTAAAAATATGCTTTTAAATTCAGAAAGTGTTTTAGAAATATTTTGTAAAATACTACATTTCCTTTTAAAACTCTCATTGCTTTTGTGATTCTACAAAAAAAAGCTTATAAATAAAACAGATTTTTAGTGAAATTTCTCTTTAATTCATTTCAACTAGGTTTTTATTATCACAAAGCTTCTATACTCAATGTAGGGTGTATAAAATGTTTCCTTATTTATCTTTTTTTCCATGTCACTTTGTTAATAATATTAAGAAGAAAATATATTCAAGGGACTAGGTCAATTCTCCTCCCAGTTTCCTGTATATTATCTCCAAGCATTAGGGTACATGATGTTTAAACACATATATTCTTTTAACTAAATTGGCTAATGAGCATTACTGACATTTAAAATAAAGAAGTATTTTAAACAACCATTTTAATAGATTTTCAGTCGACTTCATAAATAAAGGCAATCATTTATGGAACAATAAACAGCTTTGTGTGGAGTTACAATTTATGCTAATCTTTAGAAGAATGTTGATTTTAAAGAATGCCAAAGGGAAATTCAAATCAAAAGGAAAGAAATTACCTTTTATTAGGTTTTTTTTTCCTAGATACAAATTTACAGAGAATATAATCTTATGATATTATTGTAGAATCAATTAATAAGTCAGAAAACATTATCTGTTTTTCCGTCTTTCATTTTCAATTGAGATAAACATATAAAAAAACTGTTATTTTGAGATGACGATTAGTAGCTCATTGCTTTAAAATTTAATCATGTTCTAGGCACTATCCTTTGGAGATACATTTATACAAAGACACTATTTTTGATCTCAAGAAGAATTATAGACTAATGTATAAACTCTAAACCTGAATTCACTGACTGAAGTCTGTCTTGAGTTGGGTGCTTTGTCCTGGTCAGGAAACTCTTACTGTCTTCCCAAAGAGATGGATAAAAACATTCATTCCTGAATGGCTTTGCCACAGTTCAGTTCCACTAGATTTACCTTTTTGTATGTTACACAAAATTTTATGAATTTATTTTTTCTAATTAACAAATAATAAGTGGATTTTGCCCCATATAGTAGAGTGGTCTTCATCTGCTCAAGCAAGCCTGAAGGTTTCTGTCCCTTATTTGCATCCATGGTTAATGTGCTTGTCTGCTAACCAAAACGTTGCGGGTTCGAGTTCACCTAGAGGCTCCTTGGACAGAAGACCTGGTGTTCTACTTCCGAAAAAGCCATTGAAAACCCTGTTGTTTTTGTTAGGTGCCGTCAAGCCTGTTCTGACTCATGGGGAACCCACGTACAACAGAACCAAACACTGTATGGTCCAACGCCATTCTCAAAATCATTGCTATGTTTGAACCCGTTGTTGTTGTCATTAGGTGCCTTCGAGTTGGTTCCCACTCATAGTGACTCTATGCACAACAGAACGAAACACTGCCTGACTCTACACCATCCTCACAATTGTTATGCTTGAGCTCATTGCTGCAGCCATTGTGTCGATCCATCTCATAGAGGGTCTTCCTCTTTTTCACTGACCCTCTACTTTACCAAGCATGATGCCCTTCTCCAGGGATTGATCCTTCCTGACAACATGCCCAAAGTATGTGAGACTCAGTCTTGCCATCCTTGCTTTCAAGGAGTGTTCTTGTTGTACTTCCCCCAAGACAAATTTGTTCATTCTTTTGGCAGTCCATGGTATATTCAATATTCTTTGCCAGCACCACAATTCAAAGGCATCAACTCTTTCTCAGTCTTCCTTGTTCCCTGTCCAGCTTTTGCATGCATATGAGGTGATTGAAAACATGGCTTGGATCAGGCACACCTTAGTCCTCAAGGTTACTTCTTTGTTTTCAACACTTTAAACATTTTTCGCATCTGCAAAACAATGAAACAAGGCCCATACCTCACATCATGCAAAAAAACTAACTCAAAATGGATCAAAGACCTAAATATAAAATTTAAAACAATAAAGATCATGGAAGAAAAAATAGGGACAACATTAGGAGCCCTAATACATGGCATAAACAGTATACAAAACATTACTAACAGTGCAGAAGAGAAACTAGATAAATGTGAGCTCCTAAAAATCAAACACCTACGCTTATCCAAAGACTTCACCAAAAGAGTAAAAAGAATACCTACAGATTGGGAAAAAGTTTTTAGCTACAACATTTCCAGTCAGTGCCTGATCTCTAAAATCTACTTGATACTGCAAATACTCAACAACAAAAAGACAAGTAACCCGATTAAAAAATGGGCAAAAGATATGAACGGGCACCTCACTAAAAAAGACATTCAGGTAGATAACAGATACATGAGGAAATGCTCACGATCATTAGCCATTAGAGAAATGCAAATCAAAACTACAATGAGATTCCATCTCACTCCAACAAGGCTGTCATTGGACAGGTTGTGGAGAGACTGGAACACTTCTACACTGCTGGTGGGAGTGTAACATAATACAACCACTTAGGAAATTGATTTGGCACTTCCTTAAAAAGCCAGAAATAAAACTACCATAAGATCCAGCAATCCCACTCCTTGGAATATATCCTAGAGAAATAAGAGCCTTTACATGAACAGATATGTGCACACCCATGTTTATTGCAGCACTGTTTACAATAGCAAAAAGATGGAAGCAACCAAGGCGCCCATCAACAGATGAATGGATAAATAAACTATGGTATATTCACACAAGGGAATACTATGCATTGAAAAAGAGCAGTGATGAATCTGTGAAACATTTCATAACATGGAGGAATCTGGAAGGCATTATGCTGAGTGAAATTAGTCAGTTGCAAAAGGGCAAATATTGTACAAGACCACTAATATTAGAACTCAAGAAATAGCTCATATTGAGAAGAAAATATTCTTTGATGGTTACGATAGGGGGAAGGGAGGAAGGAACGAAGAGAGGTATTCACTAATTAGATAGTGGATAAGAACTATTTTAGGTGAAGGGAAAGACAACACACAGTACAGGAGAGGTCAGAGCAACTGGACTAAACCAAAAGCAAAGAAGTTTCCTGAATAAACTGAAAGCTTCGAAGGCCAGCATAGCAGGGGCAGGGGTTTGGGGACTGTGGTTTTGGGGACATCTAAGTCAATTGTCATAATAAAATCTATTAAGAAAACATTCTGCATCCCATTTTGGAGAGTGGTGTCTGGGATCTTAAATGCTAGCAAGTGGCCATCTAAGATGCATCAATTGGACTCAACCCACCTTGAGCAAAGGAGAATGAAGAACAGCAAAGACACAAGGAAATTATGAGCCCAAGAGACAGAAAGGGCCACATGAACCAGAGACATCAGCCTGAGACCAGAAGAACTACATGGTGCCCAGCTACAAACAATGACTGCCCTGACAGGGAACAAAACAGGGAACCCCTGAGGGAGCAGAAGAGCAGTGGGATGCAGACCTCAAATTCTCGTAAAAAGACCAGACTTAATGGTGTGACTGAGACTAGAAGGACCATAGAGGTCATGGTCCCGAGACCTTCTGTTAGCCCAAGACAGGAACTATTCCCAAAGCCAACTCTTCAGACAGCGATTGGACTGGACAATGGGATAGAAAATGATATTGGTGAAGAATGATGGATCAAGTAGACACATGAGACTATGTTGGCATCTCCTGTCTGGAGGGGAGATGAGAGGGTAGAGGGTGTCAGAAGCTGGCTGAATGGACAGTAAAAGAGAGAGTGGAGGGAAGGAGTGTGCTGTCTCATTAGGGGGAGAGCAATTAGGAATATATAGCAAGGTGTATATAAATTTTTGTATGAGAGACTGACTTGATTTGTAAACTTTCACTTAAAGCACAATTAAAAAAAAAAGATCTTTTGCAGCCAATTTGCCCAATGCAATGCATCTTTTGATTTCTTGTCTGCTGCTTCCATGGCTGTTGATTGTGGATCCAAGTAAAATGAAATCCTTTACAACCTCAATCTTTTCTTCCCTTTTCATGATATTGCTTATTGGTCCAGTTGTGAGAATTTTTGTTTTCTTTATGTTGAGGTGTGATCCATACTGAAGGCTGTGATATTTGACCTTCATCAATAAGTGCTTCAAGTCCTCTTCACTTTCAGCAAGCAAGGTTGTGTCATCTGCGTAATGTGAGTTGTTAATGAGTCTTCCTCCAATCCTCATGCCCTGTTCTTCTTCATATAGTCCAGTTTCTCAGATTATTTGTTCAGCATACAGATTGAGTAGGTATGGTGAAAAGATACAACCCTGACACACACCTTTCCTGACTTTAAACCATGCAGTATCCCCTTGTTGGGTTTGAATGACTGCCTCTTGATCCACATACAGATTCCTCAAGAGCACAATTAAGTATTCTGAAATTTCCATTCTGCACAATGTTATCCATAGTTTGTTATGATCCACACAGTTGAACGCCTTTGCATAATCAGAAAACACAGGTAAGCATCGTTTAGGTGGGATATACTCAAGGTTGTACTTTGGCTCTCACGGACTTATTGTAATTTTCTTCACCTTCAACTTGAATTAACGGTGTGTTTCACAGTCAGCCCCTGGTCTCATTCTGACTGATGATACTGAACTTCTCCAATATCTCTTTCCACAGATGTAGTCAATTTGACTCCTGTGTATTCCATCTTTAGTGGTCCACCTGTAATGTTGCCACTTAAGTTGTTGAAAAAAGATGTTTCCAATTAATAGGTAGTTGTTCTTACAAAATTCTGTCATGTGATTTCCGGCATTGTTTCTATCACCAAGGCCATATTTTCCAACTACTGAACTTTCTTCTTTGTTTCCAACTTCCACATTCCAAACACCAGTAATTATCAATGCATTTTGATTGCATGTCTGATCAATTTCAGACTTAAGAAGTTGGTAAGAATCTCTAATTTCTTCACCTTTGGCATTAGTGTTTGGAGTGTAAATTTGAATAATAGTTGTATTAACGGGTCTTACTGGTAGGCATGTGGATATTATCCTACCCCTGACAGTGTTGTACTTCAGGAATTGAAATGTTCTTTTCGATTACGAATGCAATGCCATTCCTCTTCAAGTTGTCATTCCCGGCATAGTAAACCATATGATTGTTCTAATTCAAAATGGCCAATACCAGTCCATTTTAGCTTACTAATGCCTAGGATATCTATCTTCAAACGTTTCATTTCATTTTTGATAACTTTCAGCTTTCCTAGATCCATACTTCATATTTCCATGTTCTAATTATTTTTTTTAATTATTAATGGATGTTTACAGCTGTTTCTTCTCATTATGAGTCATGCCACATCAGCTAATGAAGGATCTGAAAGCTTTATCCATCCATGTCATTAAGGTAGACTCTACTTTGAGGAGGCAGCTCTTTCATAATTGTGTTTTGAGTGACTTCCATCCTGAGGGACTTATCTTTCAGCACTGTTTCAGACAGTGTTCTGCTGCTATTCATAAGGTTTTCACTGGCCAATTTTTTCCAGGTCTTTCTTCATAGTCTGTGTTAGTCTGGGAGCTCTGCTGAAACCTATCTACCATGGGTGACCCTGCTGGTATTTGAAATACTAGTGGCATAGCTTCCAGCATAACAACAGCATGCAAACCACCACAGTATGGCAAACCTACAGACAAGTGGTGGCTGAAAACCCTACGGAGCAAAATTCTACTCTGACACACATGAGGTCATGATTGGGATTGACTTGATGGCAACTGATTTGCTTCCATAGCAGGTCTGGGGAGAGAGCAACAAAGGCCAGGAAATTCTCCGCTAATGTTAGTATTGTCAAGGGCTGGCTGTTAAGCACGTGCAGCAGTAACTTAAACGTTATAATTACATTAAGCATTGCTTGTGCTGACTTTCTTTCGCACACAAAATATACCTAAGGGTGGTGCCCTTTACTCCCCATTGCCTCTTCCAGACCATAATTCCTATTTCTTCCTTTAAAAATTCCTGACTCTTTGAAGTTCTTGTTCATGTCTTTCAGATTTATTACCACCTCACTCAGTCACTGATAATCTTAGCACTTGCTGCAAGGAATCCCACTACACCCACATCCAGGCAATAGCCAAGTGAATTCACTCTCTGGAATGACACGTGATACATACTCCTTTTGGAGATCTTTGCCTCCCAAATCCTTAAAATCCACACTATTTCAGCCACCCTGTCCCATAGGCATCACCTAAAAAGGCAACATAATAATGACAATAAAATAAGAAGAAAATCAATTTAAAAAGTTAAAACTAATAAATCTGGCCATAATGAGAATAGCTACTATGAACTTCATCATCATCTGGGCCATTTCCACGGCTATGGATTTCTCCTTTTGTTGCACCATTCACTAGGTATGATTATCTGTATGTAGATGGATCTGCACAAATCTACTGAAGAAGACATCAATTAAAAAAATCTACCTAAAAATAATGAGATCAGCTTCATCTGAAGGAATCATTTTTTTTTTCCCCCTAACTATAGATCTTGATATGATCTTTAATCAAAAACTCTATACTAAATATAAGGCCACAATTCAAGAATAACATATTTGAGTCAGGCTGAAAATTAACATTACCAGAAGAGTAAAACAATTTTTTTTCCCACAAAGGTGAAAACAACCAACCTTTTTTTTTCAAGGGAGGCTCCTCTATTTCCCCTAAACCAAGACAAAAACAGTAAATTAGAAAAAAACTTTTAGGATCAAATAACATTATTTCTCTATTTTCCCATTTTCTTTTGTCCTTTTTTAAAAAAACTTTTTAGTTTTAATAAGCATGGTCTTTATATTACTTTACTTCCCAAATCCCAAGTTTTAAATACAAACTTTGTTTAGGTACATTCATTGGAGATAATTTCATTTTTATAAGGCCAACAAAAGTGTGGCAGTGATCCAAATTATACATTATAGATCATACATTATGTTCATTTCAGTTCTCTATTGTTCATCTTGACTTCTTAACTAGGGCCAAACAAATAAAAATTCAGGCAATGTTGTAGAAGAGTTTGTAATGTTATGAGCTTTCCTGGTAGTCAAGGCTGACTGAGCACATCATTTCTGAAAACTAAGGCTGACCCTAAAAATTAACATCTAAAAGATAGGACCACAGTATTTTGTTATTTTAATATCCACTCATTGGCATTTTATGTGTGATCTGGGTTTACTGTTCCTTTTTATTCATTAATATATATGAGAGCACACATAAGCTAGTTGCATGCTTGTTGTGATATTTAGAATGTGTTCTTCCACTCTATACTTCCATTTAGTTCAATAAAATCACTTTTGATTGGGATTTTAGCAGTTTTCCTTTCTGTTATTTGACCCTGAATATATCTTATGCATATAAAACGTTTATATGTATATTTACTGTAATGTTGTTATTCCAATATTTCTAGAAATAAACTTGAAAAATGATTATTTTTTCCGAAAAATTATATAAATATAAGTTCCTATTGTGGATTAATAGTAGGGCATAATAAAACCCTCTCCACAATAAGATACTTTAATGGTAGCATTTAATTTTCACATCTTTGCCATAATGGGTGATAAGCTATAAGATAAAAACTAAATAGAGAAAAATTTACTCCGTTTGGCAGCCTGTTCATATGCTGTTAATACCTACGAGTGCATTAATTCTGGTTTAACCTAGCCCAGATACTCATTTGTGCTTAAACATAAGTAAGTCACTGTAATACATATTTCATATTGGTTCTAGTAGTTAGATATGTCTCTGTATGCATGGTACCTTTACCAGTGTCCTCGTCTCCATCATCAGCATCATCTTCTTCATCCTCAGATGAGATGATGTCAGACAACAAAGCAAAGAAGCCATAGATCCGGTCTGTGGTTTCCTCCACAGCATCGTGTACGAGTTTTATAGGATCTGAGCCAATCTTGGAAAGAGAGCTTGCTGCAAGTAATTTAAAAGAGAAGATATATTTTACAATTATTACCAAAAAAACTAAAAAAAAGCTGATCTTCCTAATTTGTTCTCTTGACGCAATAGGCATGCCAGTTTGATTAACTTAAATACCTTTTGTCTACATTTTTAGTTTTACTAAGAAATTGAGACTACATCTTGTGATAGTATATATGTGTATTCAATCAAAAAGAAATATTATTGGATACCTCTTTTACCAAACACTACAGGATTACCAAGAAAGAAATTACTCTTGAGAAGTTTATAATATAAATGAGACTTCAACTCGGGCGAAAAGAAAAGGAATGAATCAGGGTATATCTACGTTATCTAAACTGCGATATAAACCCTAAGTAACGGATGTTCCAAAATGGAAGAAATAATTGTTGGTCCGTTTTTATTGTACTAGACAATATTATGGAAAAGATGACTGCAAATTGACAAACAACAAATTCTCCAAGTTGACTAAAGTAGCTGTGGCTAAATTTAGGTCCATTTATTATAATTATTGATACAAGAGGAAAAATCTGGCATTGTCAAGGTAGTGATCATACCAAGTTCAAGCTAGATCCAATTAGATTTATTCTTGTCAGACAGTACCTGAAACAAATATATATAGATAGAAAGAGAGAGAGCCCTGGTGGTGCAGTGGTTAAGAGCTGCAGCTGCAAACCAAAAGGTCAAATCCACCAGCCGCTCCTTGGAAACCCTGTGGGGCAGTTCTACCCTGTCCCATATGGTCACTATGAGGCAGAATCGACTGGCAACAGGGTTTTTTTTTAGTAACTTCTATGGATAGAATTAGGAAAAATTGAAATCTATAAATCTTCCTTAGGAAGATACAGTTTGTGAAGTGAGAGATTAAATAATTTTTTTTTAAAAGCAAGCAAATAGGTAGATCGAGTATTTCCAGAATGCTGTAATGCTCATTTTAATTTTATGAAAATTGATATGAAGGGCCTAGGGTATTCTTCAAGATGTGATTGAAGAGGTGATCTAACTAGAAATGTGCCATATGTTGCACCTGATTTTTCACCAATCCATAATTAAATTTTAGAATTATGCTCTCCTTAATTATAAAAACTATTTTAGCTTTTCAGAGATTCTTCTCTTTTTGATATCTTTAAGAGAGTAGAATTATACTAGCATATTATATTATCTAAAGGTTAAGTACTCCAAAATTGGGCTTTTACTCTGATTGAGAAGGGAAGTTATTGGAAGGTTTTGAGCAGAGAAGCGAAGTGACTTAATTTATGTAACTTTTGCTGTGTTCAAGATTGAGAGGAGTTCAGACTGGAAACAGGAGGACCTGTAAAGATCCTATTGAAATAATCCAGGAGAAAGATGATGGTAATTTCTACCAAGGTGATAACAGTGGGGGTGATGAGATGTAAATCGATTTTGAACATATGTAAAAGATAGAATCAGATGTTAGAATCAGTAGATAGAATAGTTGTGTTGTTGGACGTGACAGAAAGAGGAGTTCTGGATAATTTCAAAGTTTTTGGTGTGAGAAACTGAAAGAATGAAAATGCCATTTACTGAGATGGGGAGAAGTAGAAAGGAAGCAAGTAGAAGCAGAAAAGAAGCAAAAGAGGAGGACTAGAAAAGAATAGATAAGTAGCTCAGTTTTATTCCTATCCAGTTTGAATTGCCTTCTCCACATCTAAGTGGAGATGTGTACCACCGTATAGGTCAATCTAATCTCACAGAGGAGAAGTCCTAGCTGAGAATAGGAATTTAGGAGTTCAACAGCGCATAGAACATATTCAAAGCCATGACACATGATGAGATCACCAAGGAAGTGAGCCCAGGAGCCCTTCAACATTTAGAAGACAGGGAAATAAGCTGAAGAGATGAAGAAAAACTAGCAAAGAGACTGAGGAGAGGTCAGGGAGAGAGAGAGAGATAGAAAACCAGGGAAGTGTACTGTACTAGATATATCAAGAGAAGAAACTTTCAAGGAGGACAGAGTGATTAACTACAAATAGGCAATAGGCCAAGTAAGATGAAGATTGAGAATCAACGTTTAGATTTAATGATGTGAATGTCATTGGTCACCTTCAAAGAGTGTTTTCAGTGGAGTGCAGCTAAGACAGGATGGAATAGGAAAAGAGAATTTGGGAACAATGAGTATATTTTACTATAAAGTGAATGATGGAGCAATAGTTGAAGGGGGACTAGAGTAGTAAAGCTTTTTGTTGTTGTTAGTGTTATTGTTGTTGTTAGCATTGTTAAAATGGGAAGAATAATAGCATGTTATATACTGATATACCAAAAAGAATTAGTCGATATTCAACCATTTCAAGAGGTGGCATATGATCAGGAACCGATGGTACTGAAGGAAGAAGTCTAAGCTGCTCTGAAGGCATTGGCAAAAAAACAAGGCTCCAGAAATTGATGGAATATCAACTGAGATGTTTTAACAAACATGCAGCACTGGAAGTGCTCACTCATCTATGCCAAGAAATACGGAAGACAGCTTCCTGGCCAACTGACTGGAAGAGATCCATATTTATGCCTATTCCCAAGAAAGGTGTTCCAACTGAATGTGGAAATTATAGAACAATATCATTAATGTCACACCCAAGCAAAATTTTGCTGAAGATCATTCAAAAATGGCTGCAGCAGCATACTGAAAGGGAACTGCCAGAAATTCAGGCTGGTTTCAGAAAAGGACGTGGAACCAGGGATGTCGTTGCTGGTGTCAGATGGATCCTGGCTGAAAGCAGAGAATACCAGAAGGATGTTTACCTGTTTTTTATTGACTACGCAAAGGCATTCGACTGTGTGGATCATAACAAACTATGGATAACACTGAGAAGAACAGGAATTCCAGAACACTTACTTGTGCTCATGAGGAACCTTTACATAGATCAAGAGGCAGTTGTTCGTACAGAACAAGGGGATACAGATTGGTTTAAAGTCAGGAAAGGTGTACGTCAGGGTTGCATTCTTTCACCATATCTATTTAATCTGTATACTGAACAAATAATCCGAGAAGCTGGACTATATGAAGAATAATGGGACATCAGGATTGGAGGAAGACTCATTAACAATCTGCTTTATGCAGATGACACAACCTTGCTTGCTGAAAGTGAAGAGGACTTGAAGCACTTACTAATGGAGATCAAAGACCACAGTCTTCAGTATGGATCACACCTCAACATAAAGAAAACAAAAATCCTCACAACTGGACCAGTGAGCAACATCATGATAAATGGAGAAAAGATTGAAGTTGTCAAGGATTTCATTTTACTTGGATCCACAATCAACAGCCATGGAAGCAGCAGTCAAGAAATCAAAAGACGCATTGCATTGGGTAAAACTGCTGCAAAAGACCTCTTCAAAGTGTTGAAGAGCAAAGATGTCACCCTGAAGACTAAGGTGTGTCTGACCCAAGCCATGGTATTTTCAATCACATCATACACATGTGAAAGCTGGACAATGAATGAGGAAGATCGAAGAAGAGCTGACGCCTTTGAATTGTTGTGTTGGCGAAGAATATTGAATATACCATGGACTGCCAAAGAATGAACAAATCTGTCTTGGAGGAAGTGTGGCCAGAATGCTCCTTAGAGGCAAGGATGGTGAGACTGCGTCTTACATACTTTGGACATGTTGTCAGGAGGGATCAGTCCCTGGAGAAGGACATCATGCTTGGCAGAGTACAGGGTGAGCGGAAAAGAGGAAGACCCTCAACGAGGTGGATTGACAGAGTGGCTGTAACAATGAGCTCAAGCATAACAATGATTGTAAGGATGGCGCAGGACCGTGCAGTGTTTTGTTCTGTTGTGCATAGGGTCGCTATGAGTCGGAACCAACTCGACGGCACCTAACAACAACACATACTGATGGGAAATATTTCACAGCCAGGGAAAAAATGATATAAGAAAGAGGATTTCTAGAGCAATGTTTAAACTTTATGTTCCATTTCAGGGGATTCATGGAGCTCCCCGTTCATTCAACTATGTTATGAACCGCTATTCTAAGAGAAGTCTATCTCCTTGATTCAGTTATAAGAGCATCTATACTCTGTACCCTATTTTACTGCATCCCAGTGAGTTATCTTTGAGCAAGAAATGGTAGTCTGAATAGTCAGATTAAACCTAGAGAAAAGAGATAAAACAGAATTTTATCATCTCAACTGAGAATTTTAAAGGACTGGATTGCACCAGCACCATTAAAGGCATTTTTAGCACTGGTATATTTTATTTTTTATGGAAGAACACTGCAAATGGAATTTTTGTACCCAGAATGGATTGAGACTATTTCCTCATTTTCTTTCATAGTGTGAACTGAGAAGCTTAACAATAAAATCCAATGAAATAGACTTCAGTTTAATTATCCTTACACTTAAATGCACTATATATGTGTATATATATATATACTCTGCAGACATGTATATCGCCTGGCTCTAAAATAGCCAAAAAGCCCGTTACTGGCTTTGAGAACTACTTTTAATTTTCAGCCAGAGGGACAATTTATTTAAAAGCCATCTATATCTGCCTCCATCTCTACCTCTACCTCTTCTTATGTCTCTGTCTCTGTCCCTGTACCTGTCTCTGTCTCCGTCTCTGTCTCTATCTCTATCCCTGTCTCTGTCTATATCACATTGACCCTGTGTGTTACAGAGTAGTATTGCTCCATATGGTTTTTTTGGCTGTAATCTTCACAGAAGCAGATCACCAGGCTTTTCTTCCATGGCACTTCTGGGCTGGTTTGGACCACCAACCTTTAGGTTAATACTCAAGCAGAAACTCTTCGTGCCACCTAGGAATATCTATCATCTATCTACCATCTATCTATCTATCTATCTATCTATCTATCTATCTATCTATCTATCTATCTATCATCTATCTATCATCTATCTATCATCTATCAATCTATCATCTGTCTATCATCTGTCTATCATCTGTCTGTCTGTCTGTCTATCATCTATCTATCATCTACCTATCTATACCATCTATCTGTATCATCTCTCTATTATCTATCATCTACCTATCTATCTATCTATCATAGTCTAGTAGTCCTCAGGCAGGTTATTATTTCTTCTTTCAGACATCCTCTTTCAGACACAATACAACTAAAATTTTTATTGATTTCTTTTTTTAAGAGATATTCAAATAATTTTACTTTCTCACTTCTCATGTTTCTGTAAGTTAAATTACATATACTGGAATGAGAATCATCATAAAAATAACACTGATAGAGTGTTTACTACATTCTAAGAAGTTTTTGTGTATTGACTTCACTTTTCTCTCAATAATCCAGGGAGGTAAGTATATTATTTTCATCTGCTTTTTACATATAAGAACACCAAGGCATAGATAATTTACATAAGCTAACTGAAGTTACATAGCTACTAAGTAATGGAACTAGATTTTGTGTTAGGGCTTCAGACCATGACTCAACTACTCTGCTATACTGCTATCAAATAAACCATAAATTCACTGTGCAGTTTGTTTTTAGAGGATGATGCTGAATGAGAAGATTCAGAGGGCATGCTTTTCATGCCTGTAAAACAGGGAATAAGGACTTTGTTGCATGAGAACATAAAGCCTGGAGCTGCTGCAGCCATATTATGACTATGAAGACTACTTAATCACTGAGGACCACAAAGGTTAAAAATGAAAGAACTTGGGTTTATGATGACATTACTGATCCACTGGATTATCCAATGTTGGAATCACCCTAGTTCCATTACCTCTGTTATAGAAGTTGAAAAATGTTTCTTATTGTTCAAGCCACTCTTAATTGTATCCTCAATTATTTACAGAAAAAACATACAATCTGGCCCAGGGGAAAGTGATTCAGGTTGCATGTTGTCAGTAATTTGATTCATAACACTGAGGAAAGAGTGTCAAGAAAAGCAAAGAATCAAGGACAAGTTTCAGGTTAATTAAGGTTTTTATTTGACTCACAGTTTTGAAACCAAATAATATAAACCAAAAACCAAACCCGTTGCTGTCAAGTAGATTCCAACTCATAGTGACCCTAAAGGACAGAGTAGAACTGCCCCGTAGAGTTTCCAAGGAGCGCCTGGTGGATTTGAACTGCTGACCTATTGGTTAGCAGCTGTAACTCTTAACCACTATGCCACCAGGGATTCCACCAAATAATATAGATAATTTAATTTCTAAATGAAAATATAATAGATTAAATTTTTCATTTACTCTTTTCCTAAAAATTCAATTTCATGGTTTCACCATGGTCTTTATCTACCCATTGTACACTGTTGGAGATGTACTTGACTCCACTTTATCCTTCATATCCTGAGAAGCTTAAGCAAGTAATAGCTACAAGCTTGGGCTCTGAGCTCAGACTGCTTGCATTCAAGTTCAGGCCTAGTATCCAGTGCTGTTCTGAGACATATTGGAGCCAGAAACAAAAGGAAAAATCAATAAAAATGACCCTGCCTTTATTTCAAGTTTTGATATTATGTTGATCATAGATTTTTTGCATTAGCTTTTATTTTTAATATATTAAAATATTATTTATTCTTACTAATGAGGTCTTTGAAGCCCCGTTAAACTTTGCATCCAATGTGAATGCTTCAATTGCGTCAAACTAGTCCCAGCCTTTCCGCCACTTAACAGTTGTGTGATGTTGGAAAGTTTACTTATTTGTGCCTCCAATTCCTAGTCTGTAACATGAACAGAGGACTCTCTGTCTGATGCAAAAGGTTAATGTGCTCGGCTGCTAACCAAAAGATTGGAGGTTCAAGTCCGTCCAGAGGCACCTCAGAAGAGAGTCTGGCAATCTACTTCTGAGAAATCATCCACTGAAAACCCTATGGAGGACAGTTCTACTCTGACACATGTAGGGTCACCATGAGTTGGAATTGACAACAGCTGGTTTTAGGAACACGAAGATAATAATAGTACCTATCCCACTGGATTGTTATAAAGATTAAGTAGGTTGATGGATGTCCCTAGATTGTTATAAAGATTAAGTAGGTTGATGGATGTCCCTAGAACAGCATTAAGCTCCATAAAAGCACTCCATAAATGTACGCCAATTTACCTATGATCTTGCAGTCACTTAGTTACCTGTTCCTCATTTGGTAACTTTACCACGTCTACAAAATCCATCAATGACTCTACTTCTTCAATGACATTATTCTAAATCAAGAACTCAGCAACTCATGCCTGTTATACCTATATTCATCCTTCCTGTACTCCAATTTGTACTATATTCAGTTCTGGGATATAGTATTAAATAGTGGAAAGAAGAACAAAGTACTCTGTACTTTAGGTTCCTGAACTATAAAATGTCAGCAATAATAACAGTAATAATAATGTCACCTACCTCATAAAGTTGAGCCCTGGTAGCTCAGTGGCTAAGAGCTACAGCTGCCAATCAAAAAGCCGGCAGTTTGAATCCACCAGCCACTTCTTGGAAACCATATAGCCCAGTTCTACTGTGTCCTATAGGGCAGCTATGAGTCAGAATCAACTCGACGACAACAGGTCTCATAAAGTTGTTATAAGTATTAAATGAGAATGCATTCAAATAACATAGTATGTTGTTGTTGTTGTTAGGTGCCATCGAGTTGGTTCCTACTCATAGCGACTATATGTACAACAGAACAAAACACTGCCCAGTCCTGTGCCACCTTTACAATTATTGTTATGCTTGAGCTCATTGTTGCAGCCACTCTGTCAATCCACCTCGTTGAGGTTCTTCCTCTTTTCTGCTGACCCTGTACTTTGCCAAGCATGATGTCCTTCTCCAGGGACTGATGCCTCCTGACAACATGTCCAAAGTATGTAAGACACAGTCTCGCCATCTGCTTCTAAGGAGCATTCTGGTTGTACTTCTTCCAAGACAGATTTGTTCATCCTTTTGGCAGTCCATGGTATATTCAATATTCTTCACCAGCACCACAATTCAAAGGTGTCAATTCTTTTTCAGTCTTCCTTATTCATTGTCCAGCTTTCACATGTATATGATGTAATTGAAAATATAGCATAGTGCATATTAATTAATAAATGTCAACTTGGAGAAAAGAGCAAAATTTTCTGTTTAATGACCCAGAGGCCTTTTCCAGTTTATTAGCTGGGATCACGGGCTTCTTCCCCTTCCCTCAGTAGGAGGCACCATGTACGATTCCGGCTTCTCCAAATGCTGCATAACTGGCATTGCCAGTACCCCCTTGGGCATTTGGCACCTAAATTATGAATTCATGGCACCCACTTCTAGATAACTTACCCCACGGAGAGAAGGCTGCCCTCTTGCTTGCCTTATCAAACGAAACAGCAACTAAGAGAGGGAGTCCCTAAACTTGCTCAATCTACAGAACGGCTAAAGAGGTTCTGGGCATCTTCTGATCCTTCTGTTCATTAATCCCTGCCTGTACCAGATGGCACATATTGGTGCTCACTGGAGCTCATTACACCTTGGTATAAAGCAACTAAGGTAGAGCAAAGGATCTAACAAGTGTTAGATAATTATTAATTCAATTTTCAGAATCATTTAACTCATATATGGTAGCAAAAACCAAACTGAACCTGTTGTTGTTGAGTCACTTCTGACTCATAACAACCCTATAGGACAGAGTAGAACTGCCCCATAGCATTTCCAAGGAGCACCTGGTGAATTCAAACTGCCAACCGTTTGGTTAGCAGCCATAGCACTTAACCACTATGCCACCAGGGTTTCCAACATATGCTCCATAAATGTAGGCTGCTGTAAATAGTAACCTGAAATCACTTATTCACCAAGTCTTCACAGGCAACCTTGGCAGTATGTACGAAAAACAAACACTGCTTTCATCAGGACTCATGAAATAATTAATGCTTGTCTCTTGCCAGAAAATATTAAGTTCTAAATTTTTTGGATCTGAACTGATGTAAGAATTTTGAAAGTGCCATAAAAGCTACCTAAATTAGGGAAAATTCAAATTGTATGTTTTTGGTGTACCTTGCACATGAATCAAACCCATTGCCATCGAGTCAATTCCTTCTCATAGCAATTCTATACCTCGCACGTAGTGGTGCTCAATACGAGATTGGCTAGAAAAAGGTTTTTCTTTCATGGTAATTATTAAGCACTTACTGTGTGTAATATCATATCTTAAATATGGCATAATTACCATAGTACTGTCATGAATGAGCTTGGTTGTGATTTTGCTACATGAGAGATGCTATTTCAAAATATATAGAACTTTCTAGACCTAATAAAATTACAATTTAAGTAAATAGTTTCTCCTCAATTTGAAGATATGTGTATGAACACTTTTGCTCCTTTTTGTGAAATTTTAATCCAGTAAAGTAAAATCTGAGCAATGATTATGCATCATTTAATATGCCCTGAGTTACATGGCAGTTCTTGCTTAAAGTACAGTGAAATTACTTAGTCTTTGTCTTCAGGGTGAACAGAATTCCCTGATACTTTACAAGTGCCCCAGAGAACTTCAGACATGTTCCCCCCCTTCACTTCTTCCCACCCTAAGATAGGAAGAAAGGAAACACAGGCAGGGAAAAAAAAGATTAAAAAAAAACACCTGAACTCTGTGTTAGCACATGCAGAAAGCAATGGTTTTCTCCACTGAGTTAATGAGCTTCTCGTATTCAGAATTGTAGCAGAGAAAATGTAATTTTTTGGGCTTGATGTTTTGGCATCTTTCATAACAGTAAACTATTTCCTAAGGAGATAAAACTAAAATGCTGATTTGATTTAATATATTTTTAACCAGAACACATTTGAAATGAAAAGCACTCACAGAACTTAATAGCCCTCTGAGTATTTGGGTGATGTAATTGCTAGAACTGACAACACTAGGCACAGATATTTAAGAAGTAACAAACACAAATATGTACATTGACATTTGCAATGACATACAGTGACTTCATCAAAGTAATGTTTACTCAAGACATTGTACTTCAAATTTTTTTAGGGCCAATCTGAAGTAACATACAAACAATATTTCAAAGGTAGGACCATTTGTTTTGAACATGCTCCCAGGAACTCAATGATGTCAGAACTGCTGTTTTTAATTTTTATCTTCATGATGAATGGATTTTTAGCCTCGTATATTCAAAAGACCTTTTTCCCGATAAATTTATGTATATTTTTATTCTCAATTGTATTTTAAGTTGGAAGTAAAGCTTACACTACATAAATTGTTGTTGTTAGATGCCACTGAGTCAGTTCCGATTCATGGCAACCTTATGTACAACAGAACAAAACACTGCCCAGGCCTGTGCCAACCTCATGGTTGTCTCTACGTTTGAAATCATTGTTGCAGCCACTGTGTCAATCCATCTATCTCATTGAGGGTCTTCCTTTTTTTTGCTGGCACTCTGCTTTACCAAGCATGATGTCTTTCTCCAGGGATTGTGTCTCCTGATAACATGTCCGAAGTACATGAGACAAAAAGTCTCACCGTCCTTGCTTCTAAGGAGCCTTCTGGCTGTATCATCAGCAATGATATTCCTCATTCCACATCCTCTTCTGAATCTGGCCTGGACTTCTGGCAGTTCCCTGTCGATGTACTGCTGCAACTGTTTTTGTATTATCTTTAGTAAAATCTTGCTTGCATGTGGTATTAATGATATTGTTCAATAATTCCCACATTCTTTCAGATCACCTTTCCTTGAAATGGGCACAAATACGGGTCTCTTCCTGTTGGTTGGCCACTTAGCTGTCTTCCAAATGTCTCAGCATAGATGAGTGGGCATCTCCAGTGCTGCATACTTTTGTTGAAACATCTCAATTGGTATTCCTTTAATTCCTGGCTTATTGTTTTTCACCAATGCCTTTGTGCAGCTTTGACTTCTTCCTTCAATACCATCAGTTCTTAATCCTATGCTACCTCCAGAAATGGTTGAAGGTCAACCAGTTCTTTTTGATTCAGTGACTCTGTATATTCTTCAGTCTTCTTTTGATGCTTCCTTTTTGGTTCAATATTTTGCCCATAAAAAAAAAAACCAAACCCGTAGCCGTCGAGTTGATTCTGACTCATAGCCAGTGTGTAGGACAGAGAAGAACTGCCCCATATGATTTCCAAGGAGCACACGGTGCATTCGAACTGCCGACCTTTTGGTTAGCAGACATAGCTCTTAACCACTATACTACCAGGGTTTCCATTTTGCTCACACGATCCTTCAATATTGCAGTTCTAGGCTTGAATTTTTCTTCAGTTCTTTCAGCTTGAGAAATGCTGAGCATGTTCTTCCCTTTTGGTTTTCTAACTCCAAGTCTTTGCACATTTTCATTTTAATAGTTTACTTTGTCTTCTCCAGCCACTTTTTGAAATCTGTTCAGCTCTTTACTTCATCATTTCTTCCAGTTGCTTTAGCTACTCTATGTTCAAGAGCAAGTTGCAGAGTCTCTTCTAACATTCATTTTGGTCTTTTCTTTCTTTCCTATCTTTTTAATGGCCTCTTGCTTTCTTCATGTATGATGTTCTTGATTACATCCCACAGCTACTCTGGTCTTCGGTCATTAGTGTTCAATGCATCAAATCTGTTATTGAGATGGTCTCTAAATTCAGGTGGGATAACCCAACGTCATACTTATGCACTTGTTTTAATTTTCTTCAGCTTCAAATTGAACTTGAATATGATTAGTTGATGGTCTGTTCCACAGTCAGCCCCTAGCCCTATTCTAACTGATGATATTGAGCTTTTCCTTCTTCTCTTTCCACAGATGTAGTTGATTTGATTCCTCTGTATTCCATTTGGCAAGGTCCGCATGTATAGTTGCTGTTTATGTTATTGAAAAAAGGTATTTGTAATGAATAAGTTATTGGTCTTGCTAAATTCTATCATGAGATTTCCAGTGATCTTTCTATCATCAAGGCCATATTTTCCAACCACTGTTCCTTCTTCTTTGTTTCTGACTTTCACATTCCACTCTCCAGTAATTATTAATACATCTTGATTACATGAATGATCAATTTCAGACTGCAGATCTTGGTAAAAATCTTCAATTTCTTCATCTTTGGTATTTATGATTGGTGTGTTAATTTGAAAAGATGTCTTATTAACTGGTCTTCCTTGTAGTTGTGTGGATATTTTCCTATCACTGACAGCAGTGCACTTCAGCATAGATCTTGAAATGTTCTTTTTGATGATGAATGTGATGCCATTCCTCTTCAATTTATCATTCCTTGCATAGTAGTTCATATGATTGGCCAATTCAGAATGGCCAATACCAGTGCATTTCAGCTCACTAATGCCTATGATATTGATCTTTATATGTTCCATTTCATTTTTGACAACTTCAATTTTCCTAAATTCATACTTCATACATTCCACCTTCTGATTATAAATGGATGTTTGCAGCTCTTTCTTCTCATTTCAAGTCATGCCACATCAGCAAATGAAAGACATGAAAGCTTTACTCCATCCAAGTCATTAATGTCAACTCTACTTTGAGGAGGCAGCTCTTACCCAGTTGTGTTTTGAGTGCCTTCCACACTAGGAGCTCATCTTCCAGCACTATATCAGACAATGTTCCGCTGCTGTTCATAAGGTTTTCACTGGCCAATTTTTTCAGAAGTAGATTGTCAGGACCTTCTTTCTAGCCTGCCTTAATCTGGAAGCTCCGCTGAAACCTGTCCACCTTGGGTGACCCTGCTGGTATTTGAATACTGGTGGCATAGCTTCCAGCATCATAGCAACACGCAAGCCACCGCAGTACAACAAACTGAAAAGTGAGTGGGGGATACTAGATAGATAGGAAATGATGTGTCCAAGGAATTCAATTATTCAAAAAATGTTTGACGTAGTGCCTTTATTCTTCCGTATTTATTCCTCTATGAATTTACATCCTGCCAATAGAAGTTTGTAAAAGTTATGCTAACTGGAATTGCACATCTTCCTATTATTATTTCTTGAAATATGTAGGGAGGATGGCTATATACTTATAAGGCTGCTTCAGTTCCAGAGACACCAGTTGATGTTTTGGAAGCTGATAAGCCCACTTTTGCTATAATAGTATAATTTGTGTCCTTAAAATAGCTTCTTAAAAATAGCTCCTCTACCCAAGTAATATTTTAAGAGAGGCATATTTCTAGAGATCTTTTCTTTAAATTCACTTACAGTAGCTCTTTAAAGTTATTTATGCTAAAGGGATCATTAGAGTGGACCTCGCTAACTGATAGTGTTTTGAGAGGAGCAAAGGCAAAAATCGTAGTAAAAAAGAGAGGTGGAGGACAACGAAAATAATATTAAACTTCTTTTTTTTTTTTCTCAATGCACAAATGATTGTATTGTCGAGATTCATATATTTCACCAAATTCTACCCACTACACCGCATCCAAACTACTCACATGAATCTTCTGGGTTGGATACCTTTTTAAACTCTGTGTGTGTGTTTTATTATTATTATTATTTTAATTTTTATTGTGCTTTAAGTGAAAGTTTACAAGCCAAGTCAGTCTCTCATACAAAAACTTATATACACTTTGCTATATACTCCTGGTTGCTCTTCTTGTAATGAGACAGCAAACTCTTTCCCTCCACTCTCTATTTTTGTGTCCATTTGGCCAGCTCCTGACCCCCTCTTCCCTCTTATTTCCTCTCCAGACAGGACCTGCCAGCATAGTCTTATGTGTCTACTTGATCCAAGAAGCTCACTCTTCATCAGTATCATTTTCTATCCCATTGTCCAGTCCAATCACTGTCTGAAGAGTTGGCTTTGGGAATAGTTCCTGTCTTGGGCTAACAGAAGGTCTCAGGACCATGACCTCTGCTGTCCTTCTACTCTCAGTCAGACCATTAAGTCTGGTCTTTTTACGAGAATTGGCGGTCTATATCCCATTGATCTCCTGCTCCCTCAGGGGTTCTCTGTTGTGTTCCCTGTCAGGGCAGTAATCGGTTACAGCCAGGCACCTTCTAGTTCTTCTGCTCTCAGGCTGATGTAGTCTCTGGTTTATGTGGCCCTTTCTGTCTCTTGGGCTCATAATTACCTTGTGTCTTTGGTGTTCTGCATTCTCCTTTGCTCCAGGTGGGTTTATACCAGTTGATGCATCTTAGATTGCCGCCTGCTAGCATTCAAGGCCACAGATGCCTCTCTCCAAAGTGGGATGCAGAATGTTTTCTTAATAGATTTGATTATACCAGTTGATTTAGATGTCCCCTGAAACCATGGTCCCCAAACTCCACCCCTGCTACACTCATCTTCGAAGCATTAGGTTTATCCAGGAAACTTCTTTGCTCTTGGTTTAGTCCAGTTGTGCCAACCTCTCCTGTATTGTGTATTGTCTTTCACTTCACCTAAAATAGTTCTTATCTACTATGTAGTTAGTGAAAACCCCTCCCCCCCCGTAACCATCAAAGAATATTTTCTTCTCTGTTTAAGCTATTTTCGAGTTCTTATAATAGTGATCTCATACGATATTTGTCCTTTTGCAACTGACTAATTTCACTCAGCATAATGCCTTCCAGATTACTCCACGTTATGAAATGTTTCACGGACTCATCATTGTTCTTTATTGATGAGTAATATTCCATTGTGTGAATATACCATAATTTATGTATTCTTCCGTTGATGGGCACCTTAGTTGCTTCCATCTTTCTGGTATCGTACACAATGCTGCAATGAACATGGGTGTGCATATATTTGTTCGTGTAAAGGCTCTTATTTTTCTAGGATATATTCCAAGGAGTGGGATTCCTGGATCATATGGTAGTTCTATTTCTAACTTTTTAAGGAAGTGCCAAATTGATTTCCAAAGTGGTTATACCATTTTTCATTCCCGCCCAGCAATGTATAAATGTTCCAGTCTCTCCACAACCGTGCCAACATTTTTTATTTTGTGTTTTTTGGATTAATGCCAGCCTTGTTGGGGTGAGATGGTATCTCCTTGTAGTTTTGATTTGCATTTCTCTAACGGCTAATGATCATGAGCATTTCCTCATGTATCTGTTAGCTACCTTTAGGTCTTCTTTAGTGAAGTGTCTATTCATATCTTTTGCCCATTTTTTAATTGGGTTATTTGTCTTTTTGTAGTCGAGTTTTTGCAGTACCATGTAGATTTTAGAGTTCAGACGCTGATCAGAAAGGTCATAGCTAGAAACTTTTTCCCAATCTGTAGGTAATCTTTTTACTCTTTTGGTGAAGTCTTTGGATGAGCATAGATGTTTGATTTTTAGAAGCTCCCAGTTTTCTAGTTTCTCTTCTGCATGGTTATTAATGTTTTGTGTACTGTTTATGCCATTTATTAGGGCTTCTATCATTGTCCCTATTTTTTTTTTCCATGATCTTTATGGTTTTAGATTTTTATTTAGGTCTTTGATCCATTTTGAGTTAGTTTTTGTGCATGGTGTGAGCTATGGGTCTTGTTTCATTTTTTTGCAGATGGATATCCACTTATGCCAGCACCATTTGTTAAAAAGACTGTCTTTTCCCCATGTAACTGACTTTGGGCCTTTGTCAAATATCAACTGCTCATATGTGGATGGATTTATGTCTGGATTCTGAATTCTGTTCCATTTGTCTATGTATTTGTTGTTGTACCACTAGCAGGCTGTTTTGACTACTGTGGTGCTATAATAGGTTCTAAAATCAGGTACAGTGAGGTGTCCTACTTTTTCTTCTTTTACAGTAATGCTTTACTTATCCAGGGCCTCTTTCCCTTCCATATGAAGTTGGTTATTTGTTTCTCCATCTCATTAAAAAAGTCCTTGGAATTTAGATCAGAATTGTGCTGTATCTATACATGGCTTTTTGTAGAAAATACATTTTTATAATGTTAAGTCTTCCTGTCCATGAGCAAGGTATGTTTTTCCACTCATGTAGGTCTCTTTTGGTTTCTTGTAGTAGCGTCTTGTAGTTTTCTTTGTATAGGCCTTTTACATCTCTGGTAAGATTTAGTCCTAGGCATTTTACCTCTTGGGAGCTACTGTAAATGGTATTGATTTGATGATTTCCTCATCAATGTTCTTTTTGTCAGTGTAGAGGAATTAAATTAAAGCTTTATACCATACCCTTTCCATTGATAATTTTGTTTACAGTACATAATAGTATTTTAATGAGCCACTCAAGGACAAAATGTGGAATTCAAGCTATATTGTACAATGTATTTGAAACTAAATCTGCAGGTTAAAACAATTTATTTATTTAAATAACAATTTATTATTTATTAAGAAATATAAATATTAGATAATTAATTTCAGAAGAGATAACTAAGTTATTAAGTATCTTAAGATGCTTTTATAGAGAATCATTTTATCGAAAAAAGTATAATGAAAACTCATTTTGAAATACTTAAATACCTTTCTTTTTAAGTGAGTAAAAACCATGATATTGGCATACCCTAGAATACGTGTTACATATTAAAAGTCAGGCATTAAAATGTAGTATTAAATCACCTACACTGAGTTGTATAAATGATTGGGCATCAAAACCAAGTATCTATGAATAGATCTTCATTCAACCAGAGTTTTAACAGAAAGACCATGTACAGAGGTTGAAATTCCGTGGAATCTTATCATCCATACCCTCAGTAAATGCTCCTCTGAATATGTTAAAATGAAAAGCCGGATTGATGAAATTCTCATGGTACTTCTAATATTAACCTCAGTAGGAAGATCCATTTTAGAAATATACTAATAAGGATATAATTTTTTCCCCTTTGTATATAATCAAGCAATAATACAAAAGTATGTATTCATTTAGCAAATACCCCTCAAACAATTACTATCTTGAAAGTGGGAAAAATCAAAGAAAAGAAGAAACTATTTTCTCTCTTAAGGAACTCATAAAGTATAGCATTGGAGAAAAACAGATTAACAATCTCAGTAGGGTGTGATGATTATAGTAATGGAAAGGTGTAGTATCATGATAGAGGAGAATAAATTAAATTTACTTAGAGGAATCCTGGGAAATTTTTCAGAGAAGTAAATATATGAGTCTTAAAAAATAAGCTACAGGGCTTTTTAAATTGAGAGGTGGGGGAATAGGCAACAGCAATTTAATCATTGATAATCTTATGTGGCAGTAGTACGCCACTCTTCACTTATCGCCTATCTCATTACCCAACATTTCACATTCGTAACAATAGTAAAAATTTACCACCTGACTATTTTGCGCTTTAATGACATTTGTCTGGCAGTAACAAATGCCAAGGTGCAACGTAAAAATAATACTGAGGAGGCGGAGCCAAGATGGCGGAATAGATGCTTCCGTCGAGCCCTCCTTACAACAAAGACCCCAAAAAACAAGTGAAAGGAGTCTATTTGTGACAAGCTGGGAGCCCTGAGCATCAAAGGTAAGCTTAGACAACGAACTGAGGGGCAGGGGAAGGAAGAGACTGTCCAGAAGCGGAGAGGAGTTACCGGACCTGAATCACAGGGAGCCCTCAGGCACCATTACCAGAGCTGGGGCGGTGGCGGTGGCAGAGGGCTGGTCCTAGTGATCAGCTGCAGTTTCCTCAGGGAGAAGCAGCCAGCCACACAGCCCACTCAAACCTCTGAAACCTGAGGAGAAGAGCGCTCTCGGCAAAAGCTAAGTACTTGCATATGTTTTACCGTAACCCCCACCTCCCACCTCCAAGCCAGCTTGAGTGGCTGAATTCCTAGACCTGAGATAGACCCTGGTGAGCACCTGGAGGTGTCCTCCTGGCCTTGGGGAAGGGAAAAATTTGCAACTGGGGGGAAAAGATAATTTGCTAGCTCCATTAACCAGGGGAGCTCAGGACAGAAGCGGCTTCTGTCCAGGCATAAACCGTCCATGGGCCTTGAGCACCTTTCCCTTCTACATGGACTTGTGTGGGCCTATTTCAGGAGAATAGGCCCTTGTTGGCAAACTCCAACCATTTCAGCAGTGCGGTGGAGAGGTGAGTGTTTGACATTTGACATTGTTTCCCTATTAAACAAAGTCCTCAGCTACCCACAACAGGGACCTAAGGACTGGTGGCTCCACTTGGGTCGCCAAGCCTCCCACGACAGGGGTCCAGGGATAACAGGTACCTCCCAGTCCTTACAACAAAAACTTTGTGTGCCCATGGTCCCTCTGCAGAGCCCACTCACAAGCACGCTTTAGGGAACAGAGACCCGTTTTCCTCAGAGACACTTGAGGGTCAGTTCTCAGCCCCCTGCCTTGTTCAGAGCGTAACCCCCTGCTTCAATCAGACACCGGTATATACGCCAATCACGCTTGTCCCTCTAAGGCTGTAGGACAGAGCCTGTACCACACACTTGATATCAGCTACCTGGAAACCTGAGCTGAATTCATACAAGAAAACCGAATGGACTCCTAGACTGATATACCTGATAACAGCTCTAGCCAGCTGGGGACAAGACACCAGAGCTCCAAAGGTGAAAATAATCAAGCTAGCTCATTCAAGCAACCCATAGGGGTATACCAGAACAAAACAAAGCAAGCAGCTATGACACAGTAAGCAAGCATAAACTAATACAATAACTTATACATGGCTCAGAGACAACTGTCAATATCAAGTCACATAAAGAAACAGGCCATGATCACCTCAACAGGCTCTCCAAACAAAGAATCCAGGGATCTTTTAGATGAAAGTGCATTCCTGGAATTACCAGATGCAGAATACAAAAGTTTAATATACATAACCCTTCAAGATATCAGGAAGGAAATGAGGCAATACACAGAACAAGCCAAGGAACACACAGATAAAGCAACTGAAGAACTCAGAAAGATTATTCAGGAACATAATGAAAAGTTTAATAAGGTGGAAAAACACATAGATAGATGGCAATCAGAAATTCAGAAGATTAACAATAAAATTACAGAATTAGATAACTCAATAAAAGTCAGAGAAGCAGAACTGAGTAAGTAGAAGCTAGAATTTCTGAACTCGAAGATAAATCACTTGGCACTAATATATTTGAAGAAAAATCAGATAAAAGAATTTAAGAAAATGAAGAAAACTTAAGAATCATGTGGGACTCTATCAAGAGAAATAACCAACGAGTGATTGGAGTACCAGAACAGGGAGGGATAACAGAAAATACAGAGAAAATTGTTGAGGATTTGTTTGCAGAAAACTTCCCTGATATTGTGAAAGATGAGAAGATATCTATCTAAGATGGTCATTGAACTCCACGTAAGGTAAATCTTAAAAGAAAGTCACCAAGACATATTATAATCAAGCTTGCCAAAACCAAATATAAAGAGACAATTATAAGAGCAACGAGGGATGAAAGAAAAGTCACCTACAAGGGAGAGCCAATAAGAATAAGCTTGGACTGCTAGGCAGAAACCATGCAGGCAAGAAGGCAATGGGATGACATATTTTAAAAAGTGAAGGAAAAAAATTGCCTGCCAAGAATCATATATCCATCAAAACTGTCTCTTAAATATGAAGGTGAAATTAAGACATTTCCAGATAAACACAAGTTGAGGGAATTCGTAAAAACCAAACCAAAACTACAAGAAATACTAAAGGGAGTTCTTTGGTTAGAAAATCAATAATATCAGGTATCAACCCAAGACTAGAACCCTGGGCAGAGCAATCAGAAGTCAACCCAGACACGGAAATCCAAAAAAAAAAAAAACAAAGCAAGATTAAAAAAAAAAAAGCCCAACACAGGGTAACGGCAATGTAATTACATAAAAGAAGACAACAATGAAGTAATAAAGAGGGGCTAAGAAATGTAATCGTACACCTTCCATATGGAAAGGAAGATAAGGCAATACAAAGAAATAAAAGTTAGTTATAAATTTAGAAAAATAGGGGTAAATTATAAGGTAACCACAAAGGAGACAAACTATCCGACTCATCAAAATAAAACACAAGGGAAAAATACAGACTCAGCAGAAACAAAATCAACAACAACAAATATGAGGAAAGGACAATATTTAAAGAAAATCTACTCAGCACATAAAATCAAGTGGGAAAAAGAAGCTGTCAACACACAAAAAAACACATCAAAATGATAGCACTAAATTCATACCTATCCATAATTACCCTGAGTGTAAATGGACTAAATACACCAATAAAGAGACAGAGAGTGGCAGAATAGATTTAAAAAAAGATCCATCTATATGCTGCCTACAAGAGACACACCTTAGACTTAGAGACACAAACAAACTAAAACTCAAAGAATGGAAAAAAATATATCAAGCAAACAACAATCAAAAAAGAGCAGGAGTGGCAATATTAATTTCTGACAAAATAGACTTTAAAGTTAAATCCATCAGAAAGGATAAGGAAGGACATTATATAATGATTAAAGGGACAATACACCAAGAAGATATAACCATATTAAATATTTATGTACCCAATGATAGGGCTGCAAGATACATAAAACAAACTCCATCAGCATTGAAAAGTGAGATAGACAGTTCCACGATAATAGTACGAGACTTCAACACACCACTTTCGGTGAAGGACAGGACATCCAGAAAGAAACTCAATAAAGACACAGAACATCTAAATGCCACAATCAACCAACATGATCTCGTAGACATATAAAGAATACTCCACCCAACAGCAACCAACTATACTTTCTTTTCCAATGCACATGGAACATTCTCTAGAATAGACCGCATACTAGGTCATAAAGCAAGCCTTAACAGAATCCAAAACATTGAAATATTACAAAGCATCTTCTCTAACCATAAGGCCATAAAAGTGGAAATCAATAACAGGAAAAGCAGGGAAAAGAAATCAAACACTTGGAAACTGAACAATACCCTGCTCAAAAAACACTGGGTTATAGAAGACATTAAGGATGGAATAAAGAAATTCATAGAATCCGATGAGAATGAAAACACTTCCTATCAGAACCTTTGGGACACAGCAAAAGTGGTGCTCAGAGGCCAATTTATATCAATAAATGCACACATCCAAAAAGAAGAAAGGACCAAAATCAAAGAACTATCCCTACAACTTGAACAAATAGAAAGAGAGCAACAAAAGAAACCCACAGGCAACAGAAGAAAACAAATAATAAAAATCAGAGCTGATCAAAGGAGAATGAAGAATACCAAGGTCACACGATAACTGTGAGTCCAAGAGACAGAAAGGGCCACATGAACCAGAGACTTACATCGTCCTGAGACCAGAAGAACTAGATGGTGCCCAGCCACAACCGATGACTGCCCTGACAGGGAGCACAACAGAGAACCCCTGAGGGAGCAGGAGATCAGTGGGATGCAGACCCCAAATTCTCATAAAAAGACCAGACTTAATGGTCTGACTGAGACTAGAGGAATCCCGGCAGTCATGGTCCCCAAACCTTCTGTTGGCCCAGGACAGGAACCATTCCCGAAGACTACTCATCAGACATGGAAGGGACTGGACAATGGGTTGGAGAGAGATGCTGACGAAGAGTGAGCTACTTTTATCAGGTGGACACTTGAGACTGTGTTGGCATCTCCTGTCTGGAGGGGAGATAGGAGGGTAGAGAGGGTTAGAAACTGGCAAAATTGTCACGAAACGGGAGACTGAAAGGAGGGAGCGGGCTGACTCATTAGGGGGAGAGTAAGTGGGAGTATGGAGTGAGGTGTATATAAGCTTATATATGACAGACTGACTTGATTTATAAACTTTCACTTAAAACACAATAAAAATTATTAAAAAAAAATTAGAGCTGAACTAAATGAACTAGAAAACAGAAAAACAATTGAAAGAATTAACAAGAACAAAAGCTGTTTTTTGGAAAAACTGAACAAAATTGATAAACCATTGGCCAAACCGACAAAAGAAAAACAGGAGAGGAAGCAAATAACCCAAATAAGAAATGAGATGGGCGAAATGAGATGGGCGATATTACAACAGACGCAACTGAAATTAAAAGAATCATATCAGATTACTATGAAAAACTATACTCAAACAAATTTGAAAACCTAGAAGAAATGAATGAATTCCTAGAAACACACTACCTACATAAACTAACACAAACAGATGTAGAACAACTAAATAGACCCATAACAAAAGAAGAGATTGAAAAGCTAATCAAAAAACTCCCAACAAAAAAAAAGGCCTGGTCCCGACAGCTTCACTGCAGAGTTATACCAAACTTTCAGAGAAGAGTTAACACCACTACTACTGAAGGTATTTCAGAGCATAGAAAAGGATGGAATACTACCAAACTCATTCTATGAAGCCACCATATCCCTGATACCAAAACCAGGTAAAGACACCACAAGAAAAGAAAATTATAGACCTATATCCCTCTTGAATGTAGATGCAAAAATTCTAGCCAATAGAATTCAACAACATATCAAAAAAAACAATTCACCATGACCAAGTAGGATTCATACCAGGTATGCAGGAATGGTTCAATATTAGAAAAACAATTAATGTAATCCACCACATAAGTAAAACAAACGATAAGAATCACATGATTTTATCAATTGATGCAGAAAAGGCATTTGACAAAGTTCAACACTCATTCATGATAAAAACTCTCAGCAAAGTAGGAATAGAAGGAAAATTTCTCAACATAATAAAGTGCATTTATACAAAGCCAACAGCCAACATCACCCTAAATGGAGAGAGCCTGAAAACATTCCCATTGAGATCAGGAACCAGACAAGGATGCCCTTTATCACCACTCTTATTCGACATTGTGCTGGAAGTCCTAACCAGAGCAATTAGGCTAGATAAAGAAATAAAGGGCAGCCAGGTTGGCAAAAAAGAAGTCTAAGTATCTCTATTTGCAGATGACATGATCTTATACACAGAAAACCCTGAAGAATCCTCCAGAAAACTGAAAGTACTAGAAGAGTTCAGCAGAGTATCAGGATATAAGATAAACATACAAAAATCAGTTGGATTCGTCTACACCAACAAAAAGAAAATCCAAGAGGAAACCACCAAATCAATGCCATTTATAGTAGCCCCCAAGAAGATAAAATACTTTGAAATAAATCTTACCAGAGATGTAAAAGACCTATACAAAGAAAACTACAGTACACTTCTGCAAGAAACCAAAAGAGGCTTACATAAGTGGAAGAACATACCTTGCTCATGGATAGGAAGACTTAACATTATAAAAATGTCTATTCTACCAAAAGTGATCTATACATTTAATGCAATTCCGATGCAAATACCAAGGACATTCTTTAATGAGATGGAGAAACAATTCACCAATTTCCTGTGGAAGGAAAAGAGGCCCTGGATAAACAAAGCATTACTGAAAAAGAAGAACAAAGTGGGAGGCCTTACTTTAAACCTGATTTTAGAACCTATTATACCGCCACAGTAGTCAAAACAGCCTGGTACTGGTACAACAACAGATACATGGACCAGTGGAACAGAATTGAGAATCCAGACATAAATCCATCCACATATGAGCATTTGCTTTTTGACAAAGGCCCCAAAACAGTTCAATGGGGAAAAGACAGTCTTTTTAACAAATGGTGCTGTCATAATTGGATATCCATCTGCAAAATAATGAAACAAGACCCATACCTATACCTCACTCCATGCACAAAAACTAACTCAAAATGGATCAAAGACCTAAATATAAAATCTAAAGCGATAAAGATCATGGAAGAAAAAATAGGGACAATGTTAGGAGCCCTAACACATGGCATAAACAGCATACAAAAATTGTAAAGAACATAGAAGAAAAACTAGATAATTGGGAGCTCCTAAAAATCAAACACTTATGCTCATCCAAAGACTTTACCAAAAGAGTAAAAAGACTACCTACAGACTGGGAAAAAGTTTTTAGCTATGACATTTCTGATCAGTGCCTGATCTCTAAAATCTACATGATACTGCAAAAACTCAACTTCATAAAGGCAAATAACCCAACTAAAAAATGGGCAAAAGATATGAATAGACAGTTCACTAAAGAAGACATTCAGGTAGCTAACAGATATATGAGGAAATGTTCATGATCATTAGCCATTAGAGAAATGCAGATCAAATCTACAATGAGATTTCATCTCATTCCAACAAGGCTGGCATTAATCCCAAAACACAAAATAATAAATGTTGGAGAGGCTGTGGAGAGATTGGAACACTTCTACACTGCTGGTGGGAATGTCAAATGGTAAAACCACTTTGGAAATCGATTTGGAGCTTACTTAAAAAGTTTTTTTTTTTTTAAAGTTAGAAATAGAACTACCATATGATCCAGCAATCCCACTCCTTGGAATATATCCTAGAGAAATAAGAGCCTTTACACGAACAGATATATGCACACCCATGTTTATTGCAGCACTGTTTACAATGGCAAAAACATGGAAGCAACCAAGGTGCCCATCAATGGGTGAATGGATAAATAAATTATGGTATAGTCACACAATGGAATACTACGGATCTATAAAGAACAGTGAGGAATCCGTGAAACATTTCATAACATGGAGGAACCTGGAAGGCATTACGCTGAGTGAAATTCGTCAGTTGCAAAAGGACAAATATTGTATAAGACCGCTATTATAAGAACTTGAGAAATAGTTTAAACTGAGAAGAAAACATTCTTTCGTGGTTATGAGAGGGGGGAGGGAGGGAGGGTGGGAGAGGAGTACTCAATAATTAGATAGTAGATAAGAACTACTTCAGGTGAAGGGAAAGACAGCACACCATACAGGGGAGGTCAGCGCAATTGGATTAAACCAAAAGCAAAGAAGTTTCCTGAATAAACTGAACGCTTTGTAGGCCAGTGTAGCAGGGGCAGGGGTCTGGGGACCATGGTTTCAGGGGATCTCTAAGTCAGTTGGCATAATAAAATCTATTAACAAAACATTCTTCATCCTACTTTGAAGAGTGGCTTCTGGGGTCTTAAATGCTAGCAGACAGCCAGCTAGGATGCATCAATTGGTCTCAACTCACCTGGATCAAAGGAGAATGAAGAACACAAAGGACACAAGGTGATTATGAGCCCAAGAGACAGAAAGGGCCACATGAACCAGTGACTACATCATCCTGAGACCAGAAGAGCTAGATGGTACCTGGCTACAACTGATGACTGCCCTGACAGGGAACACAACAGAGAACCCCTGAGGGAGCAGGAGAGCAGTGGGATGCAGACCCCAAATTCTCATAAGAGCAGACTTAATGGTCTGACTGAGACTGGAAGGACCCCGGCGGTCATGGCCCTCAGACCTTCTGTTGGCCCAGGACAGGAACCATTCCCGAAGCCAACTCTTCAGATGTGGATTGGACTGGACAATGGGTTGGAGAGGGATGCTGGTGAGGAGTGAGCTCCTTGGATCACGTGGACACTTGAGACTATGTTGGCATCTCCTGCCTGGAAGGGAGATGAGAGGGGGAGGGGGTTAGAAGCTGGCGAAAATGACACGAAAAGAGAGAGTGGAGGGAGAGCGCAGGCTGTCTCATTAGGGGGAGAGTAATTGGGAGTGTGTAGCAAGGTGTATATGGGTTTTTGTGTGAGAGACTGACTTGATTTGTAAACTTTCATTTAAAAAAAAATTTTTTTTTTTTTTTATAAAGCACAACAAAAATTATTTAAAAAGAATAACACTGAGTGTTTGTAATGGTTCTGTGCCATGATTCTCAGTGGTTTGGCAGTTATGTGATATAATTTGGCATTTATGTAATAATATAATTTGGTGATTTTGTGATGATGTAATTTGGCAGTTGTGTAATGATGTAGTCATTCTCCATTTTGTTATCTGATGTGGTCATCCTCCATTTTCGCATAACACTGATTTTCACATAATGACCTGTTCTATGGAACCTAACCATGTCAATAAGTGAGGATTGAGTGTAGCACCAAGATTACAGAATAAATTTTGGTTACCTAAACAAGAATAAGAGCCCTGATAGTGCAGTAGTTAAGAGCTCAGTTGTTAATCAAAAGGTCAGCAGTTCAAACCCACCAGTCATTTGGCAGGAGAAAGATGTGACATTCTGCTTCTGTAAAGACTGCAGACTTGGAAACCCTATCGGGAAGTTCTACCCTGTCCTATAGGATGGCTGTGAGTTGGAATCAACTCGACAGCAATGGGTTTTTATGCACGGCATGATGGTTAAGCACTAAGCTAATAATCAAAAGTTTGGCATTCAAACTCAGCAGCTCCAAGGGAGAAAAGACCTGGCAATCTGTTCTTGTAATGATTACAGTCAAGAAAACTGTATGGGCAGTTCTACTTTGTCACATTGGGTTGCTATGTGTCATAATTGACTACAAACAACAAATAAGAATTCTGACTTTTTAGCTTGTCAGGGAAGAACATTATCAAGAAGAAAATTTCATATGCAATAGAACATTTGAAAACAAAATATTAGAGAAGTATAATATTAAAGTAAAATCATCTAATGCATTTAGTTTTACAGAAAAATTATTATATTTTACCTATTTTTCTCATTTTGTTCTGGGGTAGTGAGACTTTCACATTAATTAATAGAGGCCAGTTTTGGGAAACCACTGATTTTGAAGAGCTGAAGATAGCTTTGTTAGGTTGAAGGTCAAAAAAGCAACAGAAAATTTAACTTTTAGGGGAGGAAAACAAAACAGAGAGAAGAGGGAAGAGGAAGTGAAAGGAGAGAAAGGAAGAGAGGAGAGGGGAAGGGAGGGGAGGGAAGGGGAAGGGAGGGAAGGAGAGAGGAGAGGAGAGGAGAGGGGAGGGGAGAGGGGAGGGGACGGGAGGGGAGAGGAGAGGAGAGGAGACTTGAGTTAAATAACCAGAAATTAAAGGGCTCTGTACGCCAAGAGAAATCATTCATTTTATTTTGATTGGTTAAGGAAATTTTCAAAAATAGGCAAAAGTAGAGAAAATGAAATAGGAAATCCCCATGTAATCGTTGCCCAGTGTATCAATCAGGGTTGGATCAGAGAAGCAGAATCACTAGTAGTGATAGATAACGTGGGGTATATTTTAAGGATCTGACCTTGTGCTGTTGTTAAACAATCTATGTGAGGTTTTTATTTTTGTATTTGGTGCTGGGTCCTGAAGGCAGAAGAGACACTTGGGAAGAAAAAAAAGGACGTGACCTAAGGGGAGTAAGGAAATCTGGAGCCAGGGAGGCCAAGCTGAAACTACTGGGAGCAAACTGGAACCTGCATCAGCCTCATGACCACCAATCCTCCAACTTCAAATACAGGAGTGACCTACAGAAGTAGCTGTCACCCTTCATTGTGGAGCTAAATATGCATCTGGGCCAGCAATGGGAGAAGCTGAAGAAGAATCTGGCAGAGGCTGGAGGTGCTGTAGGCTCAGCTGCTGTGCTGTGCTGTACTGTGCCAGCAAGGTGAGTCAACAGATCAGTGATATCATTCTCAGCTGTGCCTGGGGCCCTGCAACGACCTTCTAAGCACAAAAAGAACGTGATCTTGCTTACCTTCTGCCATATCTTGCAAACATTTAGTGCTCTGGCTCATCCAAACCTAAAACTCTGCAGGGTATGGAGTTCTTGAAAATGTAGTTCCAGTTTAATGAAGTTGACACTACACAAATCTACACCTAGCTTCAATAATTATCAAAAGTTTTACCCGAAGAAGTTTACAAACACAATGCAAACCCGACCCAAATACCAACAACATTCTTGAAAGAGTTGGAAAAACTAATCATTAACTTTATATGGAAAGGGAAGAAGCCCTGATTAAGTAAAGCACTACCAAAGAAGAATAAAGTACAAGGACTCACACTACCTGACCTCAGAACTTACTATGCAGCTACGGTAGTCAAAATGGCCTGGTACTGGTACAACAACAGATACGTTGACCAATGGAACAGAATTGAGAACCCCATTGTAAATCCATCCACCTACAATCACCTGGTCTTCAACAAGGACCCAAAGTCTATCAAATGAGGAAAAGACAGTCTTTTTAACAAGTGGTGCTGGCAAAACTGAATGTCCATCTGCCAAAAAATGAAACAGGATGCATACCTCACACCACACACAAAAACTAATTCAAAATGAATCAAAGACCTAAATATAAAGCCAAAAACTATAAAGATCACAGAAGAAAAAATGGGATCAACGCTAGAGGCCCTAATACACGCCATTAACAGGATACAAACCATAACTAATAACACATAAACTCCAGAAAATAAGCTAGATAACTGAGATCGTCTAAAAATTAGACACCATGGTCTCAGAACACCCAGCTCAATTGGTGTAACATAGTTTTAAATAAAATTTTCTATATTCTACTTTGATAAGTGGCGTCTGGGGTCTTAAAAGCTTATGAACTCCCATCTAAGATACTCCACTGATCTCACCCCTACGGGAACAAAGGAGAATGAAGAAAACTGAAGACATAAGGCAAAGATTAGTCCAAGGGACTAATGGACCACAACTACCACAGCCTCAACCAGACTGAGTCCAGTACAACTAAATGGTGCCTGGCTACCACCATCAACTCCTCTGACAGGGATTACAATAGAGGGTCCTGGACAGAGCTGGAGAAAAATATAGAACAAAATTCTAACTCACAAAAAAGACCAGACTTACTGGCCTGACAGAGACTGGAGAAACCCCAAGAACATGGCCCCTGGACATCCTTTTAGCTCAGTAATGAAGTCGCTCCTGAGGTTCACCCTTCAGCCAAAGATTTGACAGGCCCATAAAACAAAATGAGACTGAAGGGGCACACCAGCCCAGGGACAAGGGCTAGAAGGCAGGAAGGGACAGGAAAGCTGATAATAGGGAACCCAAGGTTGAGAATGGAGACTTTTGACATGTCGTGGGGTTGTTAAAAAATGTCATAAAACAATACGTGTACTAACTGTTTAATGAAAGCTAGTTTGCTCTGTAAACCTTCATCTAAAGTACATTTTTTTTTAAAAGTCAGAAATTGTCTTCTAAAAAAAAAAAAGACTCTGCAAAATGGTTGGCAATTCCTCAAAAAGTTAAATATAGCATTACTGCATGACCCAGTAATTCCTCTCGTAGGTACATATCCAAGAAAACTGAAAATATATACCCTCACAAAAAACTTGTACACGAATGTTCATGGTAGCATTTTACATAATACTCAAAAAGTGGACACAACCTAAATGTAACAAAAATAAAAATAATTTCTTAACAATCTTTCTACTACATCTGTTTTCCTTTTTATTTTTTGCTAAATATTTTAAAGCAGATCCTAGGTTATGAAAGTCTTAATCCCTGATCTTTAATTACTTTAATACGCATGTCTATTCCATAAGTCTTTGATTCTTACCTAATCAAGTCATTCATAAAACATAACAAAAATTCTTTAATATCATCTGATACACAGTTCATATTTAAATGTTCCCAATTATCTTAGCTATTCCTTATCAGAACCAAAGTAAGTTCTACACATGCCATTTCATAATTAGGTCTCTTAAAGGAGTTTAAGGAGCCCTGGTGGCACAGAGGTTAAAGCATTTGACTGGTAACTGAAAGGTTAGCAGTTCAAAACCACCAGCGAGTCCGAGGGAGAAAGATGTGGCAGTCTGCTTCTGTAAAGATTTACAGCCTTGGAAACCCTACAGAATTGCTATGAGTTGAAATCAGCTCGATGGCAGTGGGTTTTAGGTTTTCAATCTCCTTTATTCTGTAGCAGTCCTCCATAATTTCCTCCCACCCCATGCCACTAATCGTTTATTAAGAAGCAAGGTTGTGTTCCCTAGAATGTCCCACATTCTGTGATGTCTGAATCCTTCCACGAGAGATCCTTTAACTCTTCCTTCTATTCCCTTACTTCCTATAAACTGAGCATTAGCTCTAGAGGCTTGACTAGAAACAATTCAAATTTTTAGGCAAGAATGCCTTATAGATGGTGCTGTTAATTTCCACCGCATCCAATTGTGAGCCACATGATATCTTTCTGTGAACTTTTAGAAATGTTTTTGTGGATTGAAGTAGTCTGGAGCCCTAGCGTCGCAGTGGTAAAGTGTTTGGCTGCCAACCAAAATGTGGGCAGCTTGAATCTACAAGTCACTCTTTGGAAACCCTATGGGGCAGTTCTATTCTGTCCTATAGGGTCATTATGCATCTAAATTGACTCTATGGCAATGGGTTTTTGGTTTTAAGTAGTCTGGACCTGATCTTCCCTTTTACCTAATTTTTTTTTTATTATTATTTTATTGATGATCATGCCTAGCGTTTTTATATCCTTAGAAATTCCTTAATAATCCTATCACCCTTCATGTTTCTGACTGGATACCTGAACCAGATTTGGAATCTAGGAGGCAGGCCTAGAAGGAAATTTAATTAGCTCAGTCAGGGATGTGGAGCCTCGTGTTCCAACTGACCATCTTTAAGCAATTAAAAAGATTGGCCAGAGATTGAGGCTAGAGATGCAGACTTGGAAATCATGATGTGTGAAGGTTATCTACAAGCAAAATTCTTTTCAATTAGTTCAGTTGAAGAAAAAATAAAAATGAATTTTCTCTTCAAAATTAAAATAGCCTTACTGACTCCCATGGTGGGAAGAATGTATAATCTTAAAATTTATCTTACATGTTTTAATTGCTTAAATCTTAGTATCTGACCATATTAGAGAAGAATTGATCCTTATGTTAGAACGAGAGTCACATACTAAAGACATGCAAGCTCAATACAGGCCACTATAACAGTAGGTTGTTAATCACTTGTGCACCTAGTGCAAAGTAATAGCCAAAGCAATAGAACAAGGTGATATTATCTAAAATGGGCAAGAAGCTAATGGTGCCAAAAAGAGAGGTATAAAATTCAGAAGAAGAAAGTGGTGATTACAAGCTCCAATGCTGGAAGTTGAACCAAGATAAAGATATTTAATGTGCATTTGATTTTTTCATTAAGAAATGAAATGTTTGAGATGTTTCAGTGGAGTGATAGACTGCAGGACTAGATTACCTCTTAGTAGGAGGACTTGGCTACAGGGGAGAAACAAGGGCTGTCACTAGATAGGGATGAGGGAAGGTATTTTTTGTCTGTTTTGTTTGTTTACAAGTTAGAATACACATAAACATGTTTAGGGAAAGAAGCAAAAGGAGGGGACTTTTTGAATACAGGAGGGAGAGGACATTTGATGCACAACATTTTAAACATACCCCTAGCACCTCTCTCCTGTCATACACACTGAGATACACACACAGTGCTCTTAAAGTAATGAGCTCTTTTAAAAAGCAAACTATTTCTGAAGCAATGGTTTCTACTTCTCAGATGAGTATGGCTTTCCCAATCATTGGCACTCTCTCTTGCTTACTCTCTTTCTTCATCTAGCTCTCACTTCCTCACTCCCCTTCTCTTTCTCTATCTTCTACCTCCTGTCTCCGGATACCCACATTAGATTACAACTAGTCCTTCTCCCTCCTTTAGTAAAAATCATGCAAAAAATGAGATAAAATAAACTAAAATGAAGGATTGGATGCAAAGCTCTTGAAATACATCCTATTCTAAAAGATATAAACCCATTTGATTTAACATTTTGAAAAAAATAAAATACTTGCAGATGTTGGGTATTTAGATTCTTTTAAATGAAAGAAAAAGTAGGATCCTGATTTAAAAGCATTTTTGGTGAGCTAATTATTTTATTGACTGAACAAGGAAATGGCTGTCACTTTTCTAATCTACATTTGAATAGCCTTACTGTAGCTCCAATCCTTTCCATTCAATGTTTGAAGCATGAGCTTTTTCCCTTAGCTTTTTAAATTTTTTCTCAATTGAAATTTTCCCATACTCAACTTTACTTACTTTAATAGTTTAGAAATCTGCCCTTGTATGGAACCTAATGAAATTAAATGCAAGCATTTTTAGTTAAAATTAGGTGGCTATTTCAATATTTAATAGCTTCATGACAATGTTTCTAAGTTGGTCTTGGCTGTTGTTCAACTGTTACTTTTTGAGGCAATAATGAACATTACTGAATGCAAATAGATATACACTTCACCTCTCTTTCTCAATATGACCTCAATCAACCAATTTTTCACTGGCAAAATTGTGTTGCAGATGTTTAAGCCTGGAATATTTCCAGCTAAGTGGAGCTAGACCCATGTCTAATAAAGGGCATTTTATATTCTAAGGCAACAGCTTTTGGCTTCTTTTCCCATGTCAAGTATCAATTAAAAGTTGGAGAATCATATTGTACCTTTATGAACAAATATGTATAAAAAGGTGAGGAAGTTGTAATAATAAATGAAAATCTAATTTGCTTTCTTCTTAAAAGAGCACATTTTAAATATAATGACATTTCAATGCTGCAAGGATAATAAAAACAGAAAAACATATTTTCTATAAGCTTATGAATTTCCAGCATCATTGTTTCAAAGCTAACATTCAAAGGAATTAATCTGATAGTAACATAAGAACAATCAGAGTATCACAATATTCCAGTTGGATGACCTACTTGGATTACTATTTTATGAACTCAGACCAGTGGAAGAGAGTGAGATTGGGGATTGATACAGCAAGTAGTGTGTCTTGAAAAAATATCTAATAAATATTTGTTTCATCAAGATTTAGTTTTGAGAACTCTTGACTGTCTCATACATTCTGTTTTAACTGTGTTAACTGAGCAAATCATTTTAAAGTTCTTTTCACCATATTAAAATATAGCATGTAGTACCATGAATTACATGTTCGTCATAGAACATAAGATTAACACCCCAAAGTCTCAGAATCGCTGCAACATTCCTTAAACATAAAATAGGAGTTTTTAATTATAGAACGTCTATTGTGTAATTGATTGGTAGAATTTATATGCATATGATATTTAAAAATTTCAAATAGTGTATTCAATTCATCTTTTGGAATATGCCAATTCATCTTTTTGAAGTATTAAAATGTACTTAAGATCATGAAAATTAAATTAAAATAATATTAGCTACAATTTAACAATTACTATGTGCCACTTAAAAATCTAAGTTTCTTATATGTATTAACTCATTTAATGCTCACAGAAACCATATGAAGCAAGTTCTTTTATTACCTACAGAAAAGAAAACTGAGGCACAGCTAGTATTTGGTGAGGCCAGGATTGTAATCCAATATTCTAGCCTCAAAGCTTGCACTCAGCTATTTTGGTTCTGTTCTTGAGGTTCCATGTGTTTCATCATTGTTATCTTGAGGTTCCATGTGTTTCATCATTGTTATTGTTGGTTTGTGTTTTTGCTTATTTGTTTTTGGGGGGATTTTGTTTGTTTGCCTGGTTTATATGCTAAACAAATTAGTAAATCATGCAAATTTTATTGAACAACGTGTGTCAGGCAGTAAGCAAGGCAATGGAGACATTAAAATGAACAAGACAGGCCTTAACTTTGAGACACAATTCAAAGAGGGAGACAGAGGTTTAAAAAATATTTTAAATGTGGATCCTAACACTGTCAATATTGCAATAAACTAATATTTTTTAAATACTAAGCTTATTACTAAGCTTTCAGAATTACACAACGCTATTTTTTTTATGGCCCTTTCCTTTATTCATTTACTTCCTTATTCATATATTCTTTCACCCAACTTTTGTTCGAATGTTTATTAAGCTCACACTTTGTGCTGAACATGTCTAGACACTAGGAAAATTAAGTAAATGAATTAGACAAAGCCATTTTTCTTACCAACTTAGCAGATCACTAGGCAAGAGATATTAAATAATCACACCTAATTAAATTACACAACTTATAATAACTGCTATGAATAAACTGTAAATAATACAATGATAAATTAAGATAGAGTAACTTCATTCACATTGGAAATTCAAGTAAGGTTTCTCTGAGGAAAAGAATTTAAGCACAATGCTGTAAAATGAGTAAGGACTGGTCCTTCAAGAACTGGGAGATTGGCATGTAGTATAACTCATAATCGTAGCTACACAGATGGATAAAATTGTAAATCCCCACATAAAGCCTCATTTACTTCGGTTCAAATGAGTGATACAGAGCACTGGTTTCAGACTTTTGTATTTTTTGGATTACTCAAATCTACCCCAACAAAAACCTGAGATTCTGACATTGAATTTTCAACTTTTTATTTCCCAAAGTGGGGCATTAAAAAAAAAAAAAAAAAAGTGGCAATAACAATTATTACCATAATTTCAAAAAACAAAAATTTTAAGACTAAAAAGGTTAGAAAAATGCAATATCAGATTTAAGAACACTTCTTTAAAATACTTTAACTTTTTTTCTGTTTTCTTCTCATTTCACAAAGAGCCAACAAAGTTTCATCGAGATCTGGGAATCCTTAGACTATAGAATCCTCTGACTCCTTGAAGTATTCATACAGTAATGCGAATGCATCATTTTAAAAAGGTGTACGTACCAGGAGAGAAAGGAGAACTGGGATATTGAACAGAAAACGTGGTCTTTGTGATAAGCTTTAAAGGAGAGGGAGTAAGATGTCCAAAAAACATCAACCATTCCTGAAAACTTGGTATACACGAGAGCTAATCATGTCTTATATGTTTCATTTAGTGTCTGCCTTCTGAGTCTAAAATATAGTAAAAAATTCATACACACACACACACACTATTATATCTACATATACACATATTTAAGCGTACATACATAGATATGCATATATATCTATACATAACCATTAGATCTTAAATTTGTATGTTTTGATTGACTTTGGGCCTTCCCTGAATGTTTTTACTCTTCTAAGCTCATAACCTGACAAACAGCACACCTGCCTTACTGGGCTAAGTGCCAGGAAAAAAAAAAAAAAAAAAAATCAGGGAAATTAATTTCCAAGAGCAGTAGATAAATGGCACACCTCATTAGAAAATCCATTTAAAAGGCACATCAGGAGACGTCTGCAAGACTTTCATAAGAAATTGATGCTTCCTACCATCACGTCCTTGCTGTCTCTCTTCTCAGATTACTGATTTTACTTCCTGGTAATAAGATTCAAATTCACGTTACATTTAATGACTGCCTTCTCTGTGTCAAACACGTATACTTTACATAGATCATCTCTTCTAATTCTTACAAGATTGTTTTGAAAGAAGTATTCTTTGTGGAATGCTTGCCAAAATGCCAAATGTGGTTTGAGACACCTTGGCACAACCACATAAAGATTTCTTTCCTTCCTGTGGGTGTGGATGCTAATAAATTGTGACCCTTTTTCATAAGCAAGGCAACTAAGACTACTACTACAATTTATTCCTGTACATTCTAACCTGGAGAAAAATGATTAACATCTACCGATTCCTTTGTTTGTATATTTTACTTTAGAAATCTTATTTTTATTTCTTATTATTTAGAGAGAAAGTTATCTATTTCTCTAGGCAAAGGAAATTTATAAGAAATTTCACTCAAAGTGCACAAATTCTGGTCCAGAGATATTAAATTGTCAGGACACCACTGTTTTCTAGAAGGGCTTTATGACAGAGTCTACAGAACACTGGGGGCAAAGCCTATAAAACCTTTTGCCATCCAGTAGATTCCGACACATAGCGACCCTATAGGACAGAGTAGAACTGCCCCACAGAGTTTCCAAGGAGTCTCTGGCGGATTCGAACTGCCGACCTTCAGGTTGGCAATCGTAGCACTTAACCACTACACTACCAGGGTATATAGCAACACTTATAACACATTCTCCCCAATTCCTGAAAAAAGCAACTTTACCCTGCCCTTCTGGAGATTTCTGAATACATTCATCTTCCAGGAAAGGACTAAGGCAGAGTAGATAATATCAAGGTGATCATACATCTTGCTTTGTTCCTATTGTCCTGAAGGAAATATTAATAGCACTCTCTTTCATTCTTACAAGTATCCTGTTTTGGATGATATAGTCATCCTATGTGATGTGTTTGTACTGTGTCAAATTTACTAAGTTGGAACTACATGTCCCAGAATTCCTTTCCATGTAATTTTCCAAGTAACAATTGGCTACATTAAAAATTCTCGAGAGCAGTGGAAGGCTAAAACAAAGGACTAGATGTTGTTTATTGTCTGGAGCTTGTTATATGGCAGGTGCTGTTGCTACTCATGCACATTGTCTCTGATACATTACTTAGCCTCGTTGATGTGTGGCAACAGTCAGCAGCGTCTCCTCCAACTCCCACTGGACTGCTTCCTTCAGCATCTCGGAATTTGGCCAGATTTGTGTGACGTTACCTGGTGAAGGAGGCCAATTTCTCCAGCAGCTTACCCACATCATTGTAACGTGAGGTGGTGAAAGACAAATACAGGTTGTCCTTAGTCTTGTCTTTAGCTTCCCCCACTCTAAGTCCATCTGCTCTTTCCAACTTGCAACCCACTGACTTCAAACCTACCCCAGACACACTAACAACAGCCTTACATAGACTGCCTAATTAGCTCCCAGGGTGCATAAAGTTTGAGCCATACAATAAATCTCTTATTCTATAAGGCTCAGAGTGGTACCGCTGTCTGATCAAACCTTGACTGAAACACCACAGTATTGTTTGGACATTATATTTGAGAAGAAATGAAGAGTGGGTGAAATCCCTTTTCCAAGTCTCTGTTTATTAATGCTCTAAAATGTGTCTTATTATGTTAAAAAATAAAAAATCAAAGCCACAAATTTTGCAGATGGGAAAACAAGGCACTATCTTCGTTTGACAAACATGGAGATGCTAGTTCTTAGTCATGTTACCTTATAGGTTGTAGAACTATAGAATGACTCAAATCTTCTGAAGGAAACACAGAAAGGTCAATTGTACCTGTGGCTCATAAGTAGACTATATTTGGGTACATCAGATCAAATTCAGAAAATAAGGAATTGTGGAGGTTGCCTGGGACAGAATCATTCTTTCCAATCCAGCACAGTATTTGCTTATGAAAATCGACTTTTATTTCTCTATGAATAATTTCTTATTATAGTCAAAGAGTTTACCTACTTTTTTAAAGTGCCACAGAGTAATTTAAGGCCCAAGAACAGAAGCCCTGACTTTCTGGTCTTCAGAGCTATTTCTAGTATGCTTTCTTCTACTGTTAGCTTTGTTTTTTTAACAGTAGCAATTGCATATTTCAAAGAGTATTATCTAGTATGGAAACTCACAATGATAATAATATTAATCCCTAGCAAAGGCTTGAATTGTATCAACTAAAATTAACATTAGAAATGTAAAAGTATCATTTAAATTTTGAAGCTCTCATTGAAGCAAATGATATTTTCTGTGAAGACTCAACATAAAAAAGGCAGGTTAGAGCTTGTTATATAGAAAAAAAGGATATTGAATCTTAATATGAGTGAATGTGTCTCATCCAACAAAAGATTAATATAAGTGTAGGTTTTATGGTATAATTATACCAAGTCCTTGAACTTACATTCTTTCATTCCTAGAAACTGATCACTTGAATTTTAATTAGCTAAGGGTATTTGAACTTCTTATTTGAAGAATTTATAAATATCACCTTTAAAATGTCAAGCTTTATGATTTTGTTTTATTTTTTCATTTCAAATACTTGGTTAATTTTTGTCTTTCTAGATATGGCCTTCTGATGACAGTTATCCTAACACATCATCTTTTTCTTTGTTTCTGTTGTAACTACAGTAACTTTTATCAACTAGAATATTACATGGCACTTCCTTATATCTGAGTATTTATCAAAAGACACATAACTTGACAATATAATTTTCTAAGAGTGAAATATGCGATAGCCAACCTCCAAAATTGCTCCCAATAATCCTTGCCTCATGGTAGTCACAGCCTTATGCAACACTTCCAACATTATTTAGAGTTGACCTGTGTAACCAAAAGAATATTGTGGAAATGACGGTGTGTAATTTCAAAGTCAAGGTCAGAAAAGACACTGTGGCTTTTGCCTTGCTCTTCATGGATCACTAGCTCTGGAGAAGGCCAGCTGCCATGCTGTGAGTATACGTCAGCATTCATTTGACAGCCATGTGAGAGAAACATCTCGGAAATGCATCCACCAGCCCCAGTCAATCCTTCAGATGACTGTAACCCCGGCCAACATCTTGACTGCAACCTGAATCAGAAGAACCACCTAGGTAGCCTAGTATCAAATTTCTGACCCATGGAAACTGTGTGAGATAGTAAGTGTTTACTGTTGTATTAGGTCACTTACATTTGACAAAATTTTTATGCAGAAATGCATAACTATTACAAATTATAAGTAAAACTATTTTTTATAAATATATTTTTATTTTACAATTTTTGCATTTTAATGTTATCTTAATTTCAAAAGTTGATCAAAAGCTGTGTGAAGGGATGAAATACAATATTCTTTATGCTAAATACTTAGTTTCTTTCGTAATTTGAGGAATGATTTCAAATTCAAAATGTCAGTGTTAATCATACCTTTAAGCAACATATGTCAGAAAAGCTACTACAAGACAGGAACTGTTGTACAGAGAAATACAAGCCTATATTCCTTCCTTGGAGAAGTTTTGGGTTTCTAAGTGAGATGAACAAATAAGCAAATAATTATGATATACTGTGTTAACTACTTTTAATACAAGTGCTCATAAAGTGCTAAAGAATGAGAGAGCAAGGTATAGAAAATTATTTTAAGAAGTTTGGAAATGCTTCAGAAAGGAGGTGGCATTTAAGTTAAGGTAACATTAAAGCAAGAATAGGCATCCTCTAGATAACAATAGAGGAATGAGCCTCTGCTATTAAAATTAATATTTGTAAAAGGTTTGTGATAAATTGAGTTCTTTACTACGCACTCAAGTATAGTTACTCACATATTTTTTAATTTTCAGTGTGCTTTAAGTGAAAGTTTACAAATCAAGTCAGTCTGTCATACAAAAATTTATATACACCTTGCTATATACTCCTAATTGCTCTCCCCCTAATGAGACAGCACACTCCTTCCGTCCACTCTCTCTTTTCATGTCCATTCAGCCAGCTTCTAAACCCCTCTGCCATCTCATCTCCCCTCCAGATACAAGATGCCAACATAGTCTCATGTGTCTCCTTGATCCATGAAGCTCATTCTTCACCAGCATCATTTTCTATCCCATTGTCCAGTTCAAATGCTGTCTGGAGAGTTTGCTTTGGGAATGGTTCTTGTCTTGGGCTAACAGAAGGTCTGGGGGCCATGACCACCGGAATCCTTCTAGCCTCAGCCAGACCATTAAGTCTGGTTTTTTTAATGAGAATTTGAGGTCTGCATCCCATTGCTCTCCAGCTCCCTCAGGGGTTCTCTGTTGTGTTCCCTGTCCGGGCAGTCATCGGTTGTAGCCAGGCACCATCTAGTTCTTCTGGTCTCAGGATGATGTCGTCTCTGGTTTGTGTGACCCTTTCTATCTCTTGGGCTCATAATCACCTTGTGTCTTTGGTATTCTTCTTTTTCCTTTGGTTCAGGTGGGTTGAGACCAAATGATGCATCTTAGATACCAGCTTGCTAGCATTTAAGACCCCAGATGCCACTCTCCAAAGTGGGATGCAGAATGTTTCTTAATAGATTTTATAATGCCAAATGAACTAGATGTCCCCTGAAACCATGGTCCCCAAACCCCCACCCCTGCTACACTGGCCTTCAAAGCATTCAGTTTCTTCAGGAAACTTCTTTGTTTTTGGTTTAGTCCAGTTGTGCTGACCTTTCATGTATTGCGTGTTGTCTTTCCCTTCACCTAAAATACTTCTTATCTACTACCTAATTAGTGAAAACCTCTCTCCCTCCTCTTTTCCCTCCCCCTTCTCTTAACAATCTAAGAATATTTTTTTCTTTGTTTAAACTGTTTCTCAAGTTCTTATAATAGTGGTCTTATACAATATTTGTCCTTTTGAAACTGACTCATTTCACTCGGCGTAAGACATTCCAGATTCCTCCATGTTATGAAATGATTCACAGTTTCATCATCGTTCTTTATTGATGCGTGGTGTTCCATTGTGTGAATTTACCATAATTTATTTATCCACTCGTCCATTGATGGGCACCTTGGTTGCTTCCATCTTTTTGCTATTATAAACAGTGCTGCAATAAATATGGGTGTGCATTTATCTGTTCATGGAAAGGCTCCTGTTTCTCTAGGATACATTCAAAGGAGTGGGGTCGCTGGATAGTACGGTAGTTCTATTTCTAGCTTTTTTAAAAAAAAAAAAAGCTTTTTAAGGAAGCACCAAATTGATTTCCAATGTGGTTGTACCATTTTACACTCCCACCAGCAGTGTAGAAGAGTTCCAGACTCTCTATATCCTCTCCAACATTTATTATTTTGTTTTTTGGATTAATGCCAGCTTTGTTGGAGTGAGATGGAATTGCATTGTAGTTTTGATTTGCATTTCTCTAATAGCTAATGATCCTGAACATTTCCTCATGTATCTGTTAGCTACCTTTATGTCTTCTTTAGTGAAGTTCCTGTTCATATCTTTTTGCCCATTTTTTAACTGGGTTGTTTGTCTTTTTGTAGTCGAGTTTTTGCAGTATCATGTAGATTTTACAGATCAGGTGCTGACTGGAAATGTCATAGCTAAAGACTTTTTCCCAGGCCTGGGTAATATTTTTACCGTTTTGGTGAAGTCTTTGGACGAGCAAAAGGGTTTGATTTTTAGAAGCTCCCAGTTACCCAGTTTCTCTTCTTCGTTGTTGGTAATGTTTTGTATACTGTTTATGCCATATATAAGGGCTCCTAACATTGTACCTATGTTTTCTTCCATGATCTTTATCGTTTTAGATTTTATATTTAGGTCTTTGATCCATTTTGAGTTTGTTTTTGTGCATAGTGTGAAGTATGCGTCTTTTTTCATATTTTTGCAGATGGATATCCAGTTATGCCAGTACCATTTGTTAAAAAGATTGTCTTTTCCCCATGTAACTGACTTTGGGACTTTGTCAAATATCAACTGCTCACATGTGCATGGATTTATGTCTGGATTCTCAGTTCTGTTCCATTGGTCTATGTATCTGTTGTTGTACCAGTACCAGCCTGTTTTGACTACTGCGCCAGTATAAGAGGTTCTAAAATCAGGTAAAGCGAGGCATCCCACTTTGTTCTTCTTTTTCAGTAATGCTTACTTACCTGGGGCCTCTCCCCCTTCCATATGAAGTTGGCGATTTGTTTTTCCGTCTCATTAAAAAATGTCATTGCAATTTAGATTGGAATTGCATTGCATCTATAGATCGCTTTTGGTAGAGTAGGCATTTTTACAATGTTAAGTCTTCCTATCCATGAGCAAGGTATGATTTTCCTCTTATGTAGGTCTCTTTTGGTTTCTTGCAATAGTGTCTTATAGTTTTCTTTGTATAGGTCTTTTACATCTCTTTTAAGGTTTATTCCTAAGTATTTTATCTTTGGGGGCTACTGTAAATGGTATTGATTTGGTGATTTCCTCTCCAATGTTCTTTTTGTTGGTGTAGAGGAATTCAACTGATTTTTGTATGTTTATCTTGTATCCTGATAATCTGCTGAACTCTTCTATTAGTTTCAGTAGTTTTCTTGAGGATTCTTCAGGGTTTTCTGAGTATAAGATCATGTCATCTGCAAATAGAGATACTTTTACTTTTTCCTTGCCAATCTGGATGTCCTTTATTTCTTTATCTAGCCAAATTGCTCTGGCGAGGACCTCCAGCACAAAGTTGAAAAAGAGTGATGATAAAGGGCATCCTTGTCTGGTTCCTGTTCTCAAGAAGAATGTTTTCAGGCTCTCTCCATTTAAGATGACGTTGGCTATTGGCTGTGTATAAATACCCTTTATTATGTTGAGGAATTTTCTTTCTATTCCTATTTTGCTGAGAGTTTTTATCATGAATGGGTGTTGAACTTTGTCAAATGTCATTTATGCATCAATTGATTCTTGTCTTTTGTTTTATATGATAGATTACATTAATTGTTTTCTAATGTTGAACCATCCCTGCATACCTGGTATGAATCCCACTTGGTCATGGTGAATTATTTTTTTGATATGTTGTTGAATTCTATTGGCTGGAATTTTATTGAGGGTTTTTGCATCTAAGTTCATGAGGTTTATAGGTCTGTACTTTTCTTTTTTTGTGGTGTCTTTACCTGGTTTTTGTATCAGGGATATGCTGGCTTCATAGAATGAGTTTGGGAGTATTCCTTTCTTTTCTATACTCTGAAATACCTTTAGCAATAGTGGTGTTAATTCTTCTCTGAAAGTTTGGTAGAACTCTGTAGTGAAGCCATCTGGGCCAGGGCTATTTTTTTGTTGGGAGTTTTTTGATTACCTTTTCAATCTCTACTTTTGTTATGGGTCTATTTAGTTGTTCTACCTGTTTGTTAGTTTAGGTAGGCAGTGTGTTTCTAGAAATTTATTCATTTCTTCTAGGTTTTCAAATTTGTTGGAGTACAATTTTTTATAGTAATCTGATATGATTCTTTTAATTTCAGTTGGGTCCGTTGTAATATTGCCCATCTCATTTCTTATTTGGGTTATCTGCTTCCTCTCCTGGTTTTCATTTGTCAGTTTGGCCAATGGTTTACCAATTTTGTTAATTTTTTCTAACAACCAGCTTTTGGTCTTGTTAATTCTTTCAATTGTTTTCATGTTTTTTATTTCATTTAATTCTGCTCCAATTTTTATTATTTGTTTTCTTCTGGTGCCTGTGGGTTTCTTTTGTTGCTCTCTTTCTATTTGTTGAAGCTGTAGGGATAATTCTTTGATTTTGGCCCTTTTTTCTTTTTGGATGTGTGCATTTATTGATATAAATCGATCTCTGAGCACTGTTTAAGCCGTGTCCTAAAGGTTCTGATAGGAAGTGTTTTCATTCTCACTGGATTCTATGAATTTCTTTATTCCATCCTTAATGTCTTCTATAACCCAGTGTTTTTTGAGCAGGGTATTGTTCAGCTTCCAAGTGTTTGATTTCTTTTCCCTGCTTTTTCTGTTATTGATTTCTACTTTTATGGCCTTATGATCAGAGAAGATACTTTGTAATATTTCAATGTTTTACAGTCTGTTAAGGCTTGCTTTATGACCTAATATGTGGTCTATTCTAGAGAATGTTCCATGTGCATTGGAAAAGAAAGTATAATTGATTGCTGTTGGGTGGGGTGTTCTGTATATGTACATAAGGTCAAGTTGGTTGATTGTAGCATTTAGATCTTCTGTGTCCTTATTGAGGTTCTTTCTGGATGTCCTGTCCTTCACCAAAAGTGGAGTGTTGAAGTCTCCTGCTATAATTGTGGAGCTTACTATCGCACTTTTCAATGCTGATAAAGTTTGTTTTATGTATCTCGTAGCCTGTCGTTGGGTGCATAAGTATTTAGTATGGTTATATGCTCCAGGTATATCATCCCTTTAATCATTATATAGTGTCTTTCTTATCCTTTGTGGTGGATTTAACTTTAAATCCCATTTTGTCAGAAATTAGTATTGCCACTCCTGCTCTTTTTTGATTGTGGTTTGTTTGATATATTTTTTCCATCCTTTGAGTTTTAGTTTGTTTGTGTCTAAGGTGTGTCTCTTGTAGGCAGCATATAGACGGATTGTGTTTTTTTATCCATTCTGCCACTTTCTGTCTCTTTATTGGCACATTTAGTCTATTTGTATTCAGTGTAATTATGGATAGGTATGAGTTTAGTGCTGTCATTTTGGTGTCTTTTTTTGTGTGTTGTTGACAGTTTCTTTATCCCACTTAATTTTTTGTCTTAAGAAATTTTTCTTTATATATTGTCTTTTCCTCTTATTGGTTGTTGTCTATCTTTTTTTCTGCTGAGTCTCTATTTTTTTCTTGTGTTTTATTTTGATATGTGGGATATTTAGTCACCTTTGCCGTTATCTCAATATTTACCCTTATTTTTCTAAGTTTAAACCTAACTTTTATTTCTTTATATCACCTTGCCTTCCTCTCCATTTGAAAGATCTATGAAAACATTTCTTAGCCCCTCTTTCTTATTTTAATGTTGTCTTCTTTTACATAATAACATTGCTGTTTCCCTGTTGTGAGCATTTTTTATCTTGATTTATTTTTGTGATTTCACTGTCTGGGTTGACCTCTGATTGCATCATTCAGTGTTCTAGTCTTGGGTTGATACCTGATATTGATTTTCTAACCAAAGAACTCCCTTTAGTATTTCTTGTAGTTTTGTTTTTGGTTTTTATGAATTCTCTAAATTTCTGGTCATCTGGAAATGTCCTAATTTCACCTTCTTGTTTGAGAGGCAGTTTTGCTGGATATATGATTCTTGGCTCACAATTTTTTTCCTTCAATGCTTTATATAAGTCATCCCATTGCCTTCTTGCCTGCATAGTTTTTGCCATGTAGTCCAAGCTTATTCTTATTGACTGTACTTTGTAGGTGACTTTTCGTTTATCCCTAGCTGTTCTTAAAATTCTCTCTTTATCTTTGGCTTTGGCAAGTTTGATTATCATATGTCTTGGTGAATTTCTTTTAAGATCTACCTTACGTGTAGTTCACTGAGCATCTTGGATAGATGTCTTCTCATCTTTCACGATATCAGGGAAGCTTTCTGCTAACAAATCTTCAACAATTCTCTCTGTATTTTTTGTTATCCCTCCCTGTTCTGGTACTCCAATCAGATAGAGTCCCACATGATTCTTAAGGTTTTCATTTTTTTTAACTCTTTTATCTGATTTTTCTTTCAAAAATATTAGTGCCAAGTGCTTTATCTTCAGGCTCACCAATTCTGCCTTTCACTTGCTCAATTCTGTTCCTCTGACTTTCTATTGATTTGTCTACTTCTGTAATTTTATTGTTAATCTTCTGAATTTCTGATTGCTGTCTCTCTGTGGATTCTTCCAGCTTATTAAATTTTTCATTATGTTCTTGATTAACCTTTTTAATTTCTTCAACTGCTTTATCTGTGTGTTCCTTGGCTTGTTCTGTGTATTGCCTGATCTCCTTCCTGATGTCTTGAAGGGTTCTATATATTAATCTTTTGTATTCCTCATCCAGTAATTCTAGGAAGGCACTTTCTTCTAGAAGTTCCCTTGATTCTTTGTTTTGAGAGCTTGTTGAAGCAATAATGGTCTGTTTCTTTATATGATTTGATATTGACTGCTGTCTCTGAGCCATCTGTAAGTTATTATATTAGTTTATTTTATGTTTGCTTACTGTATCCTAGTTTCTTGCTTTGTTTTGATGTGTCCAAATAAGTTCCTTGAGTGAGCTAGCTTGGTTATTTGCAGCTTTAAAACTCTGATGTCCTGTCACCAGATGCCTAGAGCTGTTACCAGGTATATCAGCCTAGGAGTCCATTCAATTTTCTTGCGTGGTTTCAGCTCAGGTGTCCAGGTAGCTCGTCATCAAGTGCGTGGTACAGATTCTGTCCTACAGTCTTAGAGGGGCAGGGGTGATTGCTGTAGGTACCAGTATCTGGTTGCAGCAGGGGGTCATGCTCTGAACAAGGCAGGGGTTAAGAATCATCCCCAAGTGTCTCTATGGAAAGCGCATCCCTCTTCACTAGAGTGCACATGTGGGTGGGTCCTGCAGACAGACCATGGGCCCCCAATGCTTTTGGTTGTAATGACTGGGAGGCATCTGTTATCCTTGGACCCCTGTCATGGGTGCCTGGGTGACCTGAGTGGAGCCACCAGTCCTTAGGCCCCTGATGTGCATAGGTGAGGATGCTGCTTAATAGATAAAGCAGTGTGAAACATCAAACACCCACCTCTCCACCACACAGCTGAAACAGTTGCAGTCTGCCAACAAGGGTCTATTCTCTTGAAATAGGCTCACACAGGTCCATGCAGGGGGGAAACTTCTTCAAAGTTCACAGACCATTTATGCCTGGACAGGAACTGCTTCTATCTGGAGCTCCACAGGTTAGTGGAGCTGGCAAATTATCTTTCCCTGCAGTTGTGAATTTATTACTTTTCCAAGGCCAGGAGAATGGTTCCTGTCACTCAGCAGGACCTATCTCAGGCCCAGGGAAATCAACAGCCTCTGAAGCTGGCTTGGGGTTGGGGTGGGGGTTAAATATATGCAAGCTCTTAGCTTTTGCCGAGAGTGCTGTTTTTCTCTGGTTCCTGAGGTATGAGTAGGCTGTAAGGCTGGCTGCTTCTCCCTGAGGAAACTGTGGCCGAATGGCACCAGCAGCCTGCCACAGCCACTCCCGGGAATGGTGCCTGAGGGATCCCGGTGATTCAGGTCTGGCAACTCCTCTCCACTTCTGAACCATCTATCCCTTCCCCTGCCAGTCAGTCCATTTTGTAACTTTGCCTTTGATGTTCAGGGCTCCTAGCTTGTCATAAATATAATTGTTTTACTTGTTTTTTCAGGTCTTTATTGTAAGAGGGATAGCCGGAAGTGTCTGGCTATTCTGCCATCTTGGCCCCACCTCCTCATATAATATTTTTAAGTCTTATTAAAATGGCACTATTATTATTCCTACTTTATAGATGATGAAAATGAGACAAAGGGAGGCTAAGTTATTTTCCCAAAGTCATACAGCTTGTAAGTGGTTAAAGTCTGGATTTAAAACCAGGGAAATTCAGCACCAGAGTTCACATTCTTAACTACTATACTTTCTGCTATTTAAAAAAAAAAACAAAAAAAAACACTGCCACTGCTTTGATTCCGACTCACAGGGCCCTATATGCGGTGGCATCGCTAGCAGTGAGTGTGGACCGCACCCCCTGACACTGTAAAAGGGGATGACAACAAAGTGACCCTGGGTCCACAGTGGCACCTACAGCAGCAATGGGGGATGGGAGTTGGGGGAGTTGGCATCACCAGGGTAGAGGATGCCAAGGCAGTGGGATTACTGGGGTTGGTGTCACTCATCACCCTCTGTGATACTCATTACCATCCCCTGGTTCCCACCAGTCAGGGTGCTGCAGCTGGGATGTGCCCGCCATTAGACAGAGAGCAGGGTCCCTGGCTTGGCCAGTGGGAGAGGGGAGGTGATGCGGGGAGCCAGAGGGGGCAGGACCGGTGGGGTGGAGCTCCTCCTCCCATGGGGTTTCACAGCCCCACTCACCCCAGGACAGGGGTGAGAGGGAGGGTGATGCCATGAGTTACCCACTGGGTGTCACCAACCCTAGTGATATCTATATTTCAGAGTAGAACTACCCCATAGGCTTTCCGATGCTACAGTCTTATAGAAGCAGACTGTCACATCTTTCTTCTGCAGATTAAACGGCCAGCTTTTTGTCAGCAGCCCAGTGCTTAACAACTGCCACCAGAGCTCCTACACAGCGAGAAAAAAAAAAAAACTGCATGAGTGGAGGCAACAAAGAATGAATGTACGTAGTTCCCTAGCACTATCAGGAACGAATAGTAGTAAGTATAACTGGGAAACAGAGTACATAAACTGAATTGCAAAATAGAAATGAAGAGCAAAGCCAAAAACTTGAAGTTCATGCCAAGGAGTTTATAGGTAGGTAATTGGAAATACTCGAATAGTTCTAGGTCAGAGGGCAACTTCATCAAATTTATGTATTATGAACAGACCATTGAGAGCAATGTTAAAGAGGAGAGACCAGATGGTGTAGACACGAAGTAATTGCATTAGTCCCCTCAAAAGAAAATGAAGGACTGAAATGTAGTAATGAAGATGGTGGTAATGAGAGGCAGGGGCAGATTATGAGACATACAAGATTTACCAGGTGCATGATATGATGACTGATTACGTACGGAGGAAATTTGTACCATGACTTGCAGTTTTCTTTTTTCAGGAAATGAACAGATGGTTAGATCGATATTAAGTATAAGAAACATAGGAGGTGGTCTTTCATAGAAGATGTACCTAATAAACACTTATTGAAAGAAGAAATAAAATAATACTGATATAGAGTTTATCTTTTGCCCTATCAAATGAAATGCAAGTAGCATAGGCATAATCCATAGCACCTAATTACAGTGGTCTATTTTTTTTTTAATGGTTACTCTACTATAGATTATAAATGTGTCTTACATTTAAGTAATTGAATATAAAAATCTGAACTAGTTTTAGGTTGAAGCCCTGGTGGCACAATGGTTAACAGCTTGGCTGCTAACCAAAAGGTTGGCCATTCAAATTCACCAGGAATTCCTTGGAAACCCTATGGGGCAGTTCTACTCTGTCCTGTAGGGTGGCTGTGAGTTGAAATCAATTTGACGGCAACTTTTTGTTGTTGTTGTTCTTTTGTTTGTTTTTCAGTGTAAAAATCTAAACTAATTTTAGGTAGCTGCTCATTTTATTAAAGAATTAAGAACAAATTCAACAACAATTTCTATAAAAACCAAAAACCAAACCTGTTGCAGTCAAGTAGATCCCAACTCATAAAATTAACTTCACAAATATTAGATTTGCATGCAATTCTTAAAATAAATCTGTTGTAAAAATGAAAGAATGGTATTTTATGATCATATTTGGTCCTAAAATTTGAATCAGTGAAATCCTAAAAAGCAAACAAACAGGTGAAATACTATAGTCAATATTGACTCAAGGAAAATAACATTTCTTAGAGTAATACAACCAACTATATTTTACTCATAGTTACAATTTTTTATCATAGACATTTCAACTGTATATTTTTTGAGTCTACACTTGAGTATTGCCTATTTACAAAAGACATTTATGGCTCTGGAAAATACTCTTTTGCTTTGGTTGACATTCATGGGTCTTACCTTTACCCCTTACGTGTTGCTCTCACTTTAGCCCAGCTACCAAGAGTACTACAGCTAGCAGAGTCACCTAAATTGCACCTCCATGTCAAAAAACCCAAAAAATGTAGTTCTATGACTTCAAGATATTTATACGTGTATTTCAAGCCCAGCTACCAAGAGTGCAGCTAGCAGAGTCATCTAAATTTCACCTATGTGTCAACAAACCCAAAAAATATAGTGCTATGACTTCAAGATATTTATACCTGTATTTCTTTTGATATCTTTGGCATAGCTGTTTACTAGCACACATAGTAAGTACTTGATAAAAAATTGTAAAATGAGCGAATAAAGTGTCGTAAAGATAAATACGGGATCCTTGAGTGTATAAAATGGAACGTATAGTATTTATGTTTTCCAGGTCCTACCTCCACTTCTGGAAACCCTGGTGGCATAGTGGTTAAGAGCTACAGCTGCTAACCAAAAAGTTCAGCAGTTCAAATCCACCAGCAGCTCTTTGGAAACTCTATGGAGCAGTTCTGCTCTGTCCTATAGGGTCGCTATGAGCCGGAATCAACTTGGTGGCAACGGGTTTGGTTTTCTTTTCTTTTTACCTCCACTTCTACTGGAGAAAGAAAATGTGGAGTGCAATTATGAAAGAGCACCATTAAGAGGTTAATGACATGCTTTCGCTTGTAGTAAAAGGTGATGCATGATAAATCCATTCATTGGTTCGTTTTATATTTATTGTGCACCTGATTAATTCCTGTCTTCAAACAATTTAGTGAATAGAGGCAGTCCCAAGTAAAAATAGATAAATACAATTTAAAAATAAATAAAAATTCTCTAACAGAGGGAAGGACAGGGAACTTAGAGGTTGAATTTGTAGTCGTGGTGGTGGTTGTAGAGTCAATTCTGACTCACAGTAACTCCATGTATGCAGAGTAGAACTGCTCCATAAGATTTTTAAGGCTGTGACCTTTCAGAAGCAGATTGCCAGGCCTGTCTTCTGAGGCATCTCTGGGTGAATTGGAAGTGCCAACCTTTCAGCTAGTAATTGATCACCTAATCATTTCTGCCACCCAGGGACTCCTAGAGATTGAATAGACCATATGAAAATCTGTCTTTTCTCATTTGTATTATTTGTATTTTGCCTCAAATCCCTGAGGACACACGGACTCAAGGAACAGTGTCTCATGGCAAGCAATTCTGGGAAAATTCTTTTTAACACACTTTATTTTCAGTAACTCAAAATAGGGTAGTTTGGTGGAAGAAGGTAAGACTGTGTTTGTAAAGGAAGCCTGGAGCCAGAGGATACAGGGGATTAAAAATATTTTATCAAATTTTTCTTTTGCCCAGAAGTTGTTTTGTTTTGTTTTGTATTACTAAGTTTAAATTTTACAAATTATCTTGTATTTAATGGTGGATAAGCTCCCATTTTTTTCCCCCAAATTAGACATCTATTCAAAGTTTCTAATCATTACCTTTCTGAAACTGCAACATTCAACCTTTGTTCACCTCTGCAAATAAAGGGTACCTTTGAAGTCTGCCAACACAAGGAAGGAGAATAGAAGGGGAAGAGCAAGAAAGGAACTCAGCTTCAGTGGCCCTAAGGCACACATGTGGCGCTCTTTATTTCATACACTAAGATGAGGCAAGGAAAAACAAAGCCAGGTCTGGGGAGAACGTTTATGTTTGTTTTAATTTAAAAGCTAAATTTAATCTATCTTACCTGAAAAATTTTTGTAATCCACTAAATCAAACATAACAACTGCAACAGCTGACCACGTGATTATGAGAGCAATGACCAGGAGCCAGGCTGCCGGGGAGCTGAATGTCGTCACTATGTCTTCTGTGACTGTCCTCTTCAGCACTTTTCCAGGGGATCTGGGCACTGATCCATTTTTGCTGTCTATCACAGTTGTAGTTGTTGATGCATTTCCTACACAAACATTCAGAAAGGAGAATTACAATTTAGAAAATCAGGTCAAATACTGATGACAAAGAACACAGTTTATAGGAGTTATGCAAATTTACTTCTATAATAAACCAAAACCAAACCTAACCCATTGCCATCAAGTTGATTCCAACTCATAGCAACCCTGTCAGACAAAGTAGAACCGCCCCTTAGGGTTTCCAAGGAGTAGCTGGTGGATTCAAACTGCCTATCTTATTTAAAAAAAAATTTTTTTTTATTGTACTTTAGATGAAGGTTTACAGAGTAAGCTAGTTTCTCGTTAAACAATTCATATGCGTACTGTTTTGTGACATTAGTTGCCAACCCTATGACATGTCAACATGTTCCCAATCTCCCCTTCTTGATCTTGGGTTCCCTAGTACCAGCTTTCCTGTCCCCTCCTGCCTTCTTGTTCTTGCCCTTTGGGCTGGTATGCCCATTTAGTCTCTTTTCTTTTTTTTTTTTTATGGGTCTGTCTAATATCTGACTGAAGGGTGAACCTTAGGAGTGACTTAGGTACTGAGATAAAAGGGTGTCTGGGGGCATAGTGTCCGGGTTTCTCCAGTCTCTGTCAGACCATTAAGTCTGGTCTTTTTTTGTGTGTGTGAGTTAGAATTTTGTTCTACATTTTTCTCCAGCTCTGTCTGGGACCTTCTTTTGTGATCCCTGTCAGAGCAGTTAGTGGTGGTACCTGGGCATCTAGTTATGCTGTACTCAGCCTGGTGGACATTGTGATAGTCGTGGTCCATTAGTTCTTTGGACTAATCTTTCCCTTGTGTCTTAGATTTTCTTCTTTCTCCCTTGCTCCAGATGAGGTGAGACCATTGGAGCATTTTAGATGGCCACTCACAAACTTTTAAGACCCCAGGCACTACTCACCAAAGTAGACTGTAGAACATTTCCTTTATAAACTGTGTTATGCCAGTTGAGCTAGATGTTCCCTGAGACCATGGTCCCCACAGCCCTTAGCCCAGTAATTTGATTCCTTAGGGAGTTTGGATGTGTCTATGGAGCTTCCATGACCTTGACTTAGACAAGTTGTGCTGGCTTCCCCAGTATTGTGTACTGTCTTACCCTTCACCAAAGTCGCCACATATATATTGGAACTAATATATTTTTTTGGAAAATTGTTTAATCCAGCAGTCTCTACTTCTTTGTCAATACTTTACAGTATTTAAAATATCTGCATTGACATAGGAGGGAAACTACGTTTAATTTGCAATTCTTTGATTACTAGAAATGAGATTTTTTTTTTCCCTGTATTTCAAATCTTTTTTTTTGGCTATTTTTCTATAAATCTCCACTTGGTGGCTTATAAAATCATATATATGAGAGTATCAATTTATCTGTTGTTTATGTTGCAATAACCCTGCCACCCCTGGTAACCATTAATAAAATTTAGTTCATATACATCTGCCTTTTCTATTTCATATAGCTCAGATCACACAAAATTTGTCCATTTGTAACTGACTCATTTCATTCAACATAGTGCTTTCAAGGTTCACCCATGTTGTAGCATGTTTCAGGACCAGATTTCTCTTTATGGCTGAGTAACATTCCATCATATATACATACCACATTTGGTTTATCTGTTCATCTGTTGATAGACATTTAGTTTGTTTCTACCTTTTGGCTATTGTGAATATGCTTCTATGAACATCGTTATACAAGTATCTGTTGGCATTTCTGCTTTCAATTCTTTTGAGTATATACCTAGAGTAGAATTGCTGGTTCTTGAAGTTATTCTATGTTTAATATTTTCAGGAACCACCAAAGTCTTCCACAGCAGCTATGCCATTTTAAATCTCAGCAGCAATGGATGAGGATTTCAATTTTTCCACATCCTCACCAACACCTGTTATTTTCTGTTTGTTTAATCGCAGCCATCTCAGTGGGGGTGAAGTGATAACTCATTGTGGTTTTGATTTGTATTTCCCTAATGATTAATGACATTGAGCATCTTTTCATGCATTTGTTGGCCATTTGTAATATTTTCCTTGATAAAGTGTCTATTCAGGTCCTTTGTCTATTCTTTTTTTGATTAGGTTGTTTGTCTTTTTGCCGTTAAGTTGTGAAAGTTCTTTATGTATTCTGAGTATATGGTTCCCAAAACTTGTTCCAATTTATAGGTTGTCTCTTCACTTTGTTGATAAAAATCTTTTGATGAACAAAATTTTTAATTTTGATGAAGTCCTACGCATCTGTTTTTCTTCTGCTGTTCATGCTTTCTGCTTCAACCCTTCAAATAGGTGTCTAGACAGAGTACTTATACTGTAAACCCACTTTTAGGTATGGAAGGAAAAATGAAAACACTGCCTGCAGTATTAAGTACTTAAGCTAATAAAGGCTTACTCTTTTAATTTGTTTCTTTACCTATAAAATGATGCTATCCTTCTCTTTATAAAAAAGATAAAATGATGCTATCCTTCTCTTTATAAAAAAGATAAACAACCTAAAAATCTATGATTAGCCAGGGTAAAGAAAATCAAATATATTCAAGAGGTGTTAATAATAATTAAAGGTAACTGATACAACAACTTTTTACTTAGTAATGGTAAATCTAGGTCCACATTTTTTAAGGACCATAAGTTAAGGAAGAATATCAGTGGTAAAAGATTTAATTAAGATTTTTAAATGACTTTGGGAAGAAACTAAAAGTAGTGACAATAAATATCCTTTTTTTCCTGAAAAATTATGTGAATACATATCGCAAGTTCCTGAACTCAATTTATTTGAAATGATAGCAAGAAGAAAAAGTATCTTTAAAAAACAGATTTCACAGACTGTACTTGAGATGGTACTCGAAGAAGGAAAATTAGAAAGTGCTCATACATCCTGTCATTGATTTTTGTGCCAAATTCCCGTCACTTCTAATGGCAGTTCTGAAAATGGATGAATGATAGGAGTGCTTTGAAGTCTGATTTAAGACCCAAGGGGGGCTACAAGTGAATCAAACCTTTGGAATAATGATTTGCAGGAGAGTAAGTGAATTATGAATGTTTAGGAGAGGTCCACCTGAAAGTTGATATGTTGCTAATCTCTAATTTTTTATTTTTTTAACCTCTAGAAAGCATCCTACTACCACTAAGTAGAAAAATTGCTTTTGCACTTTAGATTCACTTCAGTGAGCTGAGAATCAGGCAGTAGTTCTGTAGGCAATATCTCACACACCTGCTTGGCATCTTGAAACTGAAAGAGAAAATTTACTAAGATTTGATATAAATGAATGACTCCTGGCCACATTTTTTAAACATAGAAAATTTTAAAAAGAAATGAATTTTGGTATTTCATTTATTGGCCAGAAAAATAAGAAATTATATAAAATCAGCAAGCAATGCAAGTTCAGAGTTAAGACATTACTTTTTATGTTTTGTAAAGAACTGGTACTAATATGAATTCCAATTTTTATTTCATCTTACAATCTGGCCAAAATATTTATAGTACACTATTTTAGATAAATCAAAATAATAACATTAACACTAAACAACATTCTTAAGTTAGTTTTCTTTGTCTTTACATCCTCAAAATTTCCACCTAAGGCTTAACCAAGACTCAAAGGTGATAAAAACATTTCGTTGAATATATAACTGAAAAGGCATAAACGACCTAATGTAACCTGAAGTCTACCCTGCTTAATGACAATCATATGCTGTCTTTATTATGGGAACACACAAAGTTTTACCTTTTCATTTCCTATTCAGATTTACTGCTGATGCCACACAGAGCCAAGAGAAATAAAATTGAGGGTAAAAAATTGCTGTCTTTGACAGCTGGTCAAGATAGATGCAAAGAGAAGAGTGTGTAACCTGAGATTATTTAATGTTTGAGAAGCACTTTGAAGATGACAAGAGCTAGTTATTGATACGGCTGCAAAAATGAGAGGTAAATATTATGGAGCGATTTTACATGAGTGATGTGTCTTGAGAGTTGGTGTCTCAGAACTGGAACAGAGCAGCTAGAATATGTGCTTACTTTTTATTTCCATTCCTTTTCATTTCATACAAATTATTTTCATTACTAGGCAGCCAGAATCAGGTTCAAAAGAAGTGGAGATCTCTTTAAAGGCCATGTGATTCTGTCCCATAAAATAAAATGAGGGGCTGCTTATCTAGAGGTTCCGAAGCGTGCCATTGCAGTCAGGTTATACGCAGAATAATAAATCATAAGCAACCTGAGAGAAGTCATTTAACCTCATCATGCTTTATTGATCAGATGAAGAAGCTGCCAAGTGCATTTGCCACTTATTATTCCTACAGGACACTGACAATACGCTCTCTTCCAGGATGCTTAAGAAAGACACCTATATTCTAAAATATTGCATCTTTATTTCATAAAAAATTTATTTCATAGAAGCATTAATTAAATTATGAGTTTTGCATTTCACTATCAAATGCCATTTGTGGAGTACTCTAACATTGCTTTTCTCCTGAACAAGAGCAAAGGAGAGAAAGGGAGTTTGTACTATTAATGGCAGGATAAAAATGTGTATTATTACCAAATGGTAATATTAGAAATTAAGACTGCCCCCTGCCATATTTTTAAGTGTTCCTAAAAAATGTGTATGTAAATAAAAACCTTGGAGAAGCTCTACTGAAAAGATTCCTTGTTGATTCAAGTTAAAGAGTGGAAAATTCCATCTTTTTACTTACATAGTTCGCAAATTGTATTTATCGAATGTCTATGTATCATATACATGGAAAGCTGTGACAATTGAATTATGCTACAAATATATATAAACTGAATGAAAATAGATTTTGAGAGGCAAGATAAATCATGACAATTCACAAAAATTATCTTACTCAAACTAATTGTAGATATTTGAATTGATATATATGATACTGATTACACATGAAAAGTAACCTAGAGTAGTTTTTAGAAAAATTCAGACTATGTACTTTAAAAAAAAAAAATACAATTTAGTCTCTTTCAAGGATAAAAATTGCTTTTGTCTCAAATCAAAAACTGACCCTGTACCAATTTCAGTTCAGTGAAAGCCCTAAATTGCCACTTTCTCTCAGATTTTTGGAGTCTATGTATTATAATGCAATTTCAGAGAGTATTTTGGCCATTGACTGTACCTATTGGCGTGAGATTTTCAAAAATTTTTTCCAGCACCCCTTCACACCCATCTGCCCCTCCCTTCTACCTTTACAATAAATACTTTTTTTTTTTTTTCCTTTTCTCTAGTGGTAGGTCTGGAAATTGAACCCCATTCCTAATCCCAGCCATAGGAATGGATATTTAAGCCAAGCCTGACCATTCTGAATACTCCTTTTTACCCATGACTGTGAAGGATGGAACAATCAGAATTCTCCACATTTTTTTTATGTGGAACTACTGGGTGACATACTGCTTGGGGAGCCAAGCTGGTAAAATGTGACCATAGTTTGCCAGTGGCCCTCTATCCCACCATGAGGAGAGTCTGCTACAAGATGGAGGGGCTCCGTCCAGATGACACTGTATGGGATCAAGGAGGCAACCTTACTTGGAGTCAGATGAACCTCCAGACTTTGCCATTATGAGTACAAACTACTTTGATTTGATTACATTTGCATTACCAGCAACCTTGAGTCCTGACTGATGCTCTTGCCCCTTCTAGAAACCTAAATTATTTTCCTTCATCTGTTTTTATCATGAGGAGTGATCAATTGGAATAGCCTGTATATACAACATCTTTTTAAAAATTATTCTTATTTTTGAAAGAAAATCTCAAATCTCACTTTTGTTTCTCATGTGCTTGTGTTATCATGGTCCCAACTGATAAGAGGCCTTTGGGGATTTGGAAGGCTTTGGGCAGTCCAGTTTCTGTGATTGAGGCTCCTTTCTAAGAACAGCTCACTTGTGTTCTGAGTGATAGAAGATAGGTGCATCTCATAGGAACTGGGAAGTCTAGCTGGTCGAAATAATTAAGGCTACAATAGAAGGGAAGACTGTTGTTGTGTGCTGTCTAGTCGATTACTACTCATAGCGACGTTACAGAACAAAGTAGAACTGCCCATAGGGTTTTCTTGGCTGTAATCTTTATGGGAGCAGATCACCAGGTCTTTTCTCCTACAGAGCTGCTTGTGAGTTTGAACTGCTGACCTTTTGGTTAGCAGCCCAGTGCATAATCATCACGGCCATCAGCGCTCCTTGAGGGGATGACTAGGGGAAAAAGTTACACAATCTCTTTGACTAGAAAAAGCATATGTTTATTAAGTAATGTCAGTAATTAAACAGAAACACTCCTTTCTTATGATGCAACTAGATCTAGCATCTCAGATGTTATTAAATATTTTAAATATCTGGAAGAAGCAAAAGCAGCACAAATGTACAGATGAGTAAAAGTGCTGAAGATCAATCAAATGTAAAATGATGTATCTATTTGCTTTGAAAAAATGCTCTAAAGACTATTCATACTGGTTTAAGTTTCTAAGTACATCTAATTTAATAGAGCTATATCTTTTCATGTTAAAATAACTAAAACCACGACAAGGTAACTTTACTACCAATTCATGCCCAAGTACCCCAAATCAAAATTCCAAGAGACTCTACATATATTGAGATAGTTTAGGAACAGAAATTAATTAATAAACAGGAGCCATCAGATAACTCTTCTGTGACAATTATTTTGACAAATTCAATCAGATTATTTTCAGGAAAATAGTCCAGCTTCACCTTATGAATCCAGGAAGTCTCATGCAAAAAGATGAGCCATTCAAGGGTTTGCCTGAGTTTGTGAGTTCTATAAATGGAATTTCCAGAAAACCTCCCAAATTCTATGAATTCAGTCTCAGGGAGGCAGTAGTTAGGCTCTGGCTACAAGTGAATATCATCCAAACACAACAGGCACAGATCTATGAAGTATATTCAGTCCTTTTGAGATATTAATTTTCTGGTATTTTATGTTTGGGTTAACACATTTTCTTCCTGGGCTAAAAATGCCAAAAATTAAAGTTTTAGTTAGCCTCAGCAGTACTTCTACTAAATTGCCCCATCATCACTGAATCACAAACCTACTGAAATAAAAAGGCTTGAGTAATGATATATTATTTCAATTTGGGGAAAAATTAAAAAAAAAAAAAACTCTTCAGTTGAATGCTTCAAAATGATTAACTTTCCATGATTTGTTGGCATTAATATATTTCCATTACTTTCTGTTTCCTAAAGACATTTTTGTATTCCAATCACCAGTAATTATCAATGTACCTTGATTGCATGTTTGATCAATCTGCTACAAAAGACCTCTTTAAAGTATTAAAAAGCAAAGATGTCACCTTGGGGACTAAAGCAGGCCTGACCCAAGCCATGGTATTTTCAATAGCCTCATATGCATGCAAAAGCTGAACAAAGAATAAGGAAGACTGAAGAAGAATTGATATCTTTGAATTATGATAGTGGTGAAGAATATTAAATATACTGTGACTGCAAGAAGATGTAACAAAACTGTCTTGGAAGAAGTATAGCCAAGATACTCCTTAGAAGTAAGGATGGCGAGACTTCTCATGTACTTTGGATGCGTTATCAGGAGGGATCAGTCCCTGGAGAAGGACATCAGGCTTGGTAAAGTAGAGGGTCAGTGAAAAAAGAGGAAGATCCTCAAGGAGATGGGTTGACATGTTGGCAGCAGCAGTGGGCTAAAGCATAGTAACTTTGTGAAGATGGCACACAGCCAGTCAGTGTTTTGTTCTGTTGTAGATAGGGTCCCTATGACTCAGAACCAACTCAATGGCACCTAATAACAACAACCAAGACATTTTCATGGAAATCAATTCTTTCTCAAGAATGAATCATCTCCTGTTGTTTTATCCCACATGGAGTCATAATCTTATCACTGTGGTGTCATAATAGCTTCCACTTTACTTCCATTGAGAGAGTATGACTGCTTCTCCCAAAAAAGAACACAGCATGTTCATACTATTTTCATGTAAATATTTTTGGTGTTAATGATAAGGACTTCATCTAAAGAACCTTCTTAAAACTATAATCATAAAAAAGATTTATTCTTTATACTCATCAGCTAGTTTCAGGAAATTTAAAAGAATACAAAAACTAACACAAATTTTCTTTCTAATTTTACTTCAGTGTGTGAGTTTTATGAATCAACCTAGTTTATTTTTCATATATTTAAATATAACCAAGATTAAACCTATGATTTCTGCTTATAAGGAAATTTCCATCCATTTGTGGGAAGATACTGGTAACTTAGTAATTCAATTTTTATATGTACATGTATATGACTAATGGTGTCTTAAAGTATATGGCCATTAATCATGGCCATGACTAATTTCATTAAGCACCCTAGGAACTTTTTAAACAAAAACAACAATGAAATACCCCTATTTTAGTGCATCTTTAATTTTAGTGACACAAATTGATACTTTTTATTTTTTCCAGATTCAGTGATACTGCCGTAATTGGATTAAAAACATATTCATAGAGTATTTTATCTCTAATAAGGTAAATGTTTGTCACTTGAAAATTAAAAAAAAAAAAAAAAGGCATTTTCCCACGGGAAATGATTTTTTTAAATCTGCCTTCAGTTGAATCAGATGTAGGTACCAGGAGATCAAGTTTTACCCCCAGTCAAGTCCCCAGATAACTGTGATCTTGCCAAGTTTGTTTCACTTCTCTAAAACTCCCTTCCCTCACCTATAAAGTGGGGAATTCAGCCAATATAGTATAAGAAAATGTTTGTCTCTAATGAGCTATCTCTATGTCTCAACGTGAAAATACCTAACTTTTGTGTGTGAAATATCAGTTCATCCTAAGGAATTGAAGGTACCATTCCATAAGCCCTTTATAATTTAGGGGAAATTCTAACAGGAAAATATTTTTTAAGGAAATAAAAACAGCAAATGATAATAAGAGAAATAAGAGAAAAGTATACAAAAATGGCCCTTCCTTGAGGTCAGGGACACCATCTTAACAGTCTTTGTGAATAATATTGAGCATATAGTATGCACCTAATCTTTGATGAATAAATGAGGGTAGATGTCTTAGCTAAAAAGGCTAAAGAACATTTGGAGTATCTTGATTCCATGTAAAGCAACAAGATTCATTAATTCAATAAATAATTATTGCCCTTATACCATGTGGTAAATGTGGTAGGCACTGAAAATTCTCTGGTGTTAATAGGGCAGATTTGGCTCCTCTTCTCAGAAAAATTACAAAAAAATGAAGGAGACAGGCATTGAACAAATTTCAAATGCCATAAATGTTACAAAATGAAAAGTAAAGTGATACTACAGAATCCTATAATAGGCGGAAGCTAAACTAGTCTGAGGTTTCGGCGGCTAGGAAAACCATAACACACACCCCCCTTCCCCCAAAAGAAAACCAAATCCACTGCCGTCAAGTTGATATCAACTTACAGCAACCCTGTAGGACAGAGTAGAACTGCCCCATAGGGTTTCCAAGGCTGTAAGTATTTACAGAAGCAGAATGCCACATCTTTCTCCTGCAGAGTGGCTGGTGGATTCGAACCGCTGACCCTTCGGTTAGCAGCCAAATGTTTTACCCACTTTGTCACCATAGTTACAAGAAAGTTGAACCCAAGAGACAGTATTAAATGCTCCTGAATTTTTATATCAGGAATTTAAAAGAGAAATACAAAGAATACTAATGCAAATGAGGGAAGTCGAAATAAAGTACCTATGTATTCAGTGTTTTATTTTTAAACTTTAAATAGAGAGATGGGTTATATGAATTCACCTGTGTGTGTGTATACATACATGCATACACACAGATAGATATAAATGAAAAAGCATCATTTTTCAGTATTGAGCATAGAAAAAGAAGAGCATAGGCTTAGTAATAGACTTACCTCAAGAATCTAAGTGTACCATATAGGAATCAAATTATACTTTATTTCTTTCGGTAGTGAAAGAAATCTTTCATGAACACATTCTGTTTATATTGATGACTAGAATCATCACGAAAAAGATTAATCCTATGCTGAACAATAATCTGGTAAAATAATTAGGAGTTCAGTTATGTGAATGTCCTTATAATTACCCATTGTGTCAAAGACTTAACAAGAGAAGCAAGCATAGATTGTACTCATATGGACTAACAAAAACTTTCAGCATGAAGGGCTGACAGTATGTGTGTTGAGTCTTAAATTTAACTTTAAAAAATGTTCGTATTAGATGAGAATGGTGACAACATGATACAATTACTTTCAGTATATATCAAGAGAAACGGAATTGTGTGTTAAGTGTTGGTAGTACAGGGACAGAGGAGAAAGAAGAACTCAAGGATTCTTAGAATCATCAACTGACCCTGGTCAAAGCAGGGCATCAGAAGTTAGGGGCCTGGCTTCTAATCCATTGTCTGCCAGTGAATAAGTCACTTATTTTAACATTATCTGTAAAACAAAGAGTTTGTATCAAATCAGGGGAGGTGCTCAACTTTAACCCATGGATTTATGAATGGGATCTCAAGAAACCCATGAAACTTCTGAAGTTAAATGAAAGCGTTCATGTCAGTGCATGTGTATTTTTCTGAAGAGAGAGGCTTCATTGTTTTCATAAAATATCACAGTGGATATGAGATGCAAAAAAAGTTGAGAACCTTTAGATGTAAGACGGAAGACCAGTATCAGAATCATCAAGAAAGATTTATAAAATCACAAATTTCTAGCCATTATTTCTACAATTTCTATTTGAGTTGGTTTGAGGTGAAGTTCAGGCACTTGTCTACACTGTGGTTTTAAAAGGTGTTCATTGAAAAGCTACTTAAGTTGAACAAACAAAACAGAATTGTGCTAAATGTATTAATACAGAAAAGAACGAGATGGGATAGATCCCAGTATCATGTAATGGATCGTTTTCATAACATTAATGAAAAAAATCATAAGAATTTTGTGAGAAACACACGTATACTTAGAATTGGGCACCACTGTAATAGAATATTTTTATAGTTGCTGTTCAACAACCCAGACTTCAGTAATCTCTTTGGTAGGTTTAAGACAGATTAGAAGAGTTTAGCCCAAGGCTTCATCTTTGTGCATTGAGTCTACATATCCTGCAAAGAAAATGCAGCCTAAAAATTTGGGAAGAGATAAGATTTGCTGGCTTTTATCATTTAATCTACAGAAAAAAAGCAGCTTCCTGTGCCTTTCAAAGGACTTCAAAATGAGCTTGAAGCTCCTTTATACATTTCTGAAAAGAACATTAAGGTATTCATGCCCAGATTTCAAAAAAGCAAGCAATGAGGTAGACACAAATAATACTTTATACAACACCTTTCTTCTAAGAAATTCACAGATTTTTAAGCAACAAGCAGATATAGCTGCACACATCTAGAGAATACGGCCAAGTATTCTACTCCTTTTGATATGATAGGAAACTGAAACAGGGGAGTTCAAGAGAACCATTTTTCTGAAGTCTACTCATTATCTGAGTTTTCAACGTGTTGTGTATTGCTTAGTCCCACACTTTTTATCCTCTGAATTATTTGCCCAAACAGACCTAAAATTTATACTAAATTTTATATGAAGAAGAAATATCACTTATTGGCAACTAATCAAAGGCGTATTCTCCGGGCTATTCCAATTCTGATACAAGACACTTTTAAAAACCAAAGATGTGAAAAAAATGATGGAAAAGTGAACTGTTTTTGACCTTCTCTTTCATACTCCTCAACATTTCAGTTTATACTAGGCCAGAAGAGCGGTCATTTTATTAAGTATTCCTGAGGTAACATTTTATTCTCAGCACATCAAAGAGTAAAAAATAAATGGAAAATTAGGCCCTTGTCTTCCAAGAACCTACTTAGTGTTTACTGTCAGATGGACTCGGCTTCAGGGCTAATGGCAGAGGCTGGGAGAGAGAAACCACATTCCTCAGAGTCAGTCCAAGGGTCAGCTCTAGGTATTGGGACTGTCAGTATTACATGGGACAGTGAAATTCCAAATCACAGTATTTCAAATAGCTTTTTTGAATAGGATTTTACCAGGGGGAAAAAAAAAAAAAACAGAACCATATTTCTGACATTTAGATCTCTTTGAGTTATTTCTAAGGAGTGTGCATTTTTATAAGCTTTATTTGACGAAGCTTATTGAAGAATTACAGCTCCATTAGTGTCACTGAGCCAGCAGAATAGGTTTTATAAAATTGTGCTTGCCCAATGCCATGTGTTTTTAGAAACTACTAAGCAGCCATCCCTTGAGTCACATAGATCTAGGGTTGTGCTCCACAAGATGTTTACCATCCAATGTTTGTTTCTGTCTTAGGAGAAGACAAATGGGAGGCAATTTAGGAGTCATTTTTCTTGCGTTTATAAATTGCTCTCCTTATTAATTTTGTTAATAAATGTGAACCTTATTACATATCCAAACTTGAAGATTAAACCCATTATTAATAGAGAAGGCTCTTTAAAGATAACATTGATTCTTTTCCACATCTTATGTCTGATGAAATGTGTTTTCTTTAAAATACTCCACAGGTTATAAAAAGCAGATTATAAAAATGTTTTGCAAGGCAATTTTCATGAGAAAATTATAATAGTTATTATCCTGGTCTCAACACTGATAACAATTATATCGCTTCAGGCTTATAGAGCATCATACCACAAGCCAGGTTTTCCGATGTATACAGGTTTCACCAATATCTGAAAGTAGAGAATCCCTATGAAACCTTTCTTAAGTCCAAATGGCTTAAATCAAAGAAACAATTACCATTAATTTATATGGGCAAAATTTTTGAGTGTTCCCAGACCCAAAAAATAACCTACCAAATAACACCTAAAACCTAAAATAGCACTAACATAGAGTAAAAGAAGGAATGATATAACTACGCAGCCTATCTAAAGTAGAAATAACGTATGTACAGTGTAGTTTCACTTAGGAGCTTGGCAATGCCACTCGCAGCTCAGGCTGGTCGCTGCCTCTTTAATGGCTTGCTGTAAAACAAACACTGAAAGCTTTAAAAGCGAGAATTCCCTTCAGATTTTCTTTGGTTAGCGAAAACTGGCACTGATAACAGGTCTTTCGTAAAAGCGAGTGGTGGGAAGCAAACTTTTGAAAAGCAGGAGATACCTGTGTATGACTTTCTGGGTATTGCTCAGACATTTCAGAAGCCACAGTAACTCGGAAAGCACTTGCATAATGAAAGAAAGACGTCACCTGAGTAAGGTTAGCCAAACTTTAGGGTGGCTAAATGCTGATTTGTCATTTGGCAAAAAATTAAATACTATATGGTCTCTTTAAATCTGTCTTGGAGGAAGCACACCCAGGATGCTTCTTAGAAGCAAGAATGGTGAGACTTCATCTCATGTACTTCAGACATGTTATCAGGAGGGACCAGTCCCTGGAGAAGGATGCCATGCTTAGTAAAGCAGAAGGTCAGTGAAAAAGAGGAAGACCCTCAATGAGATGGATACAGTGGCTACAACAATGGGCTCAAACATAGCAATGATTTCGAGGATGGCGCAGAACTGGGCAGCGTTTCGTTCTGTTGTACATGAGGTCACTATGAGTCAGAACTGACCAGGAAAAAAAAAAAAAAATCAACAACATAGTCTCTTCACCACACAGTAAAATTATCCTTTATGAGAAATAAATTAAAATTATTTCAAGGCATTGCTATTAATGATTTGGTAAAATGTACCCTAGAAAGAATTAAATTATTGAGGAATTTTGAGATTCCTTCTCAAATTCCAAACTGTGAAATTATTCTAGGATGGATTCTGGTAGTAATACTCTTGATTAGTTTCCAATTGTTAGAGAAACGTTTTATTTAAAAAATGTACGTATGTGTGTACTTTTAAGATATATATGTATACATACACAAACACAGTGGGTTAGTCAGGCATATGCCATCAATCTTTTTTAGCGTAAGGATGCTGTTGTTGTTAGGTGCAGTCAAGTCAGTTCCGCCTCATAGCAACCCTATGTACAACAGAACAAAACACTGCACACTCCTGCGCCATTCCCACAATTGTTGCTAAGTTTGAACCCATTGATGCTGCCACTGTGCCAATCCGTCCCCTTGAAGGTCTTCCTCTTTTTCACTGACTTTCTGCTTTACCAAGCATGATATCCTTATCCAAGAACTGGCCTCTCCTGATAAAATGTCCAAAGTATGTGAGATGAAGTCTCACCATCCTCCCTTCTAAGGAGCAAATGTAATGATACGAAGTCAAAGTTCAAAGAGCCTGCAATTAGGTCAAACATTTAACACAGCAACTTGTCTAAATTATTTGTTTTTTCAATAAATTGAATGTTTATATCCCTTTTAACAGTATTTAAGATTCAAATATTCCTACCCTTCATAACTTATGAATCTATAAACTATAATGTAAATACAGACCACATATTTTATTCTTTGGCAAAGGCAATCAATATTCATGGGTATATACTTCAAAGAAAGTTTTATTACAGATTGTAAACTTTTATGCTTTAATTAGAGTGTGTCATAAAAAGCTAATGGTTGCTAATTTAAGTTATTTACAATAAAAACATTTTTCCAAAGGACTACCACTACCTTCACTTACACTAGAAAAAGGAAATTCTCTCCAAAGATTAAGAAATGCCTAAAGCATGAATACTACCAACCAGAATAAAATTCTGGCGGTACTGTTTGTTAATCGACCTTAGAAACATGTAATCAACAAAATCAACTACCCTTAGTACTAATAATGCATCAGTCATTTAGGGTTTATAAATGACTGCAAAGTCATGGTGTGAAATACCTAACAAACAGATCTTAATATTAAGGCTAACCTATCCTTCCCCAGACCAAATCCACTGCCGTCAAGTCAATTCCGACTCATAGCGACCCTATAGGACAGAGTAGAACTGCCCCATAGAGCTTCCAAGGAGCGCCTGGCGGATTTGAACTGCCGACGCTTTGATTACTACGCCACCAGGGTTTCCAACCTATCCTTAGTATTAAAAAATCAAGTTTACTACATTTATCCTAAAAAAAAATCTGAAAAGCTACATTTATCCTAAAAATAAGCTTAAAAATTGAAACAAAAAACACAGAAATGAGTGGTTGCAGCCCAGCACATGCCTTTTTGATATGGAAACAGTGTCAGGTTATGCTGTCTGTGAGAACCACAGTTCCTCATTCATAAAATAATGACACTTAGCAAATTCATAGAATCTGTAGTGCCACCCAAATGCATGTTATAGCAGCCTAACAGCATTTCTTGGGGTCCTGCAAGTTGTTTCACCTGAAATATAAACTAAGAAATGTCGTGGAAGAAGTACAACCAGAATGTTCCTTAGAAGCAAGGATGACAAGACTACATCTCACATACTTTGGACATGTCAGGAGGGATCAATCCCTGGAGAGGGACATCATGCTTGGTAAAGTAGAGGGTCATCGAAAAAGGGGAAGGCTCTCATTGAGATAGATTGACATTGTGTCTGCAACAACAGGCTTAAGCATAACAACAATTGTGAGGATGGCATAGGACCCTGTAGTGTTTTGTTCTGTTGTACATAGGGTCACTATGAATTGGAACCAACTGGATGGCACCTAACTACAACAATCTATAAAATCTAATTCTTAATTCTGTAAAGCAGAACATTTTAATGAAATCACTTATTAATTTATTCCATTGTTCATTTGTACTTTTCATAAATCTTATGAGTAAAAGTCTTTTAGAAAACGTACTATTCTATTAAGTATGATATAACTTTTCATTAGGCACTTTCTGTAGTTGCAGCTTCTTCAGACTCTAATAACCTAAAGTACCAAAATGAAAAAACCCATTGCCATTGAGTCAATTCCGACTCATAGTGACCCTATAGGACAAAACAGAGGGCCTGGTGGATTTGAACTGCTGACATTTTGTTTAGCAGCTCAGCTGTTAACTACTGCACTACCAGGGCTCCAACCTAAAGTGAGCCACTAGTAAATGAACAAAATCAATTTGCCCAGCCTTGGATCCTCATAAAAGATAAGATAGCCACTAAGAAGACTTTTCATAAACAAATTTGCAAATAAAAATGAGAGATCAAAAAGTCTTCAAGTAGTATTTTCTTTTTTTTTTTAATGGCTTTATTTCTTCTAAAAAGAAAGAATAATCAGAACAGGCCTTATCAGACTATTAAAAATAACATTAAGAATACACTACAGGTCAACAGCAAAAAGGTAGGGATGGGGGAGTAAACTGGGAGCAAGGAGCAGCGCTGATAGAGGGACCCTGTGGGTGTCATTTAATGTTTCTGCAACCCAATCTCTCTGTCTATAAACCAGTGAGTGCCTATCTTTTCCTACAGTGATATTCAGTTGGAAGTAAATGCACATGACTTTCTTCAGGGCAAAGAGTAGTGCTTGGCAAGTGTCATTAAGGGAATGCACCCTACCGCAAAGTTCTAGGTGCAGTAGACATGCTGCTAAGCAAAGTGACATAAAACCAACAGATCATATACCCTTCTCCACGCTGGATACTCTGTATTAAGAGAGACCAAATCCTATCAAGTCTAAAAACCACACAAGACTAGAAGGAACTACAAAAGACTGAATCTAAGGGAACCCCAGATTGTATCACTCTTCCATTCTGATTATACATTCCACCAAACCCAAAAGCTCTGTGGGTCCTGGAACACACCACATTCTCTCACTGCTCTGTGAATGCAAGTAATCTGCAGCCTCAGTCTCTTGATTGTCCACCTTGTCCCCTATTACATCTTCGGGACTCAATTTAACCCTCATTTCCTCTGGGAATCTTAAGTTCTTTGAGTCTAGGAAAGGAACAGCCAGAGTGGGAACTTTAAAAAATTGTTAATGATTTTAAAATTGAGAAATAATAAATTAAGCTACCATTTTATAAATAGTAATGAGACATAGAGTAAGTATATAGCACTGTGGGATAAAAGAAGCGTTTGTTGTTAGGTGCCATCAAGTTAGACCTGACTCATAGCAACCCTATATACACTGCCTGGTCCTGTGCCATTCTCACAGTCGTTGCTATGCTTGACCCCTTTCTTGCAGCCACTGTGTCAATTCATCTTCCTCTTTTTTGCTGACCCTCTACGTTACCAAGCATGATGTCCTTCTGCAGGGACTGATCCCTTCTGACAACGTGTCCAACCTACGTGAGACGTAGTCTCACCATCCTTACTTCTACAGAGCAGTCTGCCTGCATTTATTCAAAGACAGATTTGTTCATTCTTTTGGCAATCCATGGCAGAGTCAATACTTTTTGGCAACACCACAGTTCAAAGGCATCAATTCTTCTTCGATCTTTCTTATTCATTGTCCAGAATTCCCATGAAAATGAAACAATTGAAAACATCATGGCTTGAGTCAGGCTTACCTTATTCTTCAACATGATATCCTTGTTTATTTTTTAACACTTTAAAGAGGTCTCTTGCAGCATATTTGCCCAAAGCAATGCACCTTTTGATTTTTTGACTGCTGCTTCCATGGATGTTGATCTTGATCCAAGAAAAATGAAATCCCTGGCAACTTCAATCTTTTCTCCGTTTATCTTGATGTGGCTTATTGGTCCAGTTGTGAGGACTTTGTTTTCTTTATGTTGAGGTATAATCCATACTGAAGGTTGTGGTCTTTGATCTTCATCACTAAGTGCTTCAAGTCCTCTTCACTTTCAGTAAGCAAGGTTGTGTCATCTGCATAATGCAGGGTGTTAATGAGTCTTCTTCCTCTGGTCCTGTTGCCCCATTCTTCTTCATGTAGTCCAGCTTCTCGGATCATTTGCTCAGCATACAGATTGAATAAGTGTGGTGAAAGGATACAACCCTGATACACACCTTTCCTGACTTTAAACCATGCAGTAGCTCCTTGTTGTGTTTGAACAACTGCCTCTTGATCTATGTACAGGTTCCTCATGAGCAGAGTTAAGTGTTCTGAATTCCCATTCTTTGCAGAGTTATCCATTATTTGTTATAATCCGCACAGTTGAATGCCTTAACATAGTGAATAAAACATGGGTAAACATCTTTCTGGTATTCTCTGCTTTCAGCCAGGATTTATCTAACATCAGCAATGTTCCATGTCCTCTTCTGAATCTGGCTGGAATTTCTGGCAGCTCCCTGTTGAAGTACTGATGCAACCACTTTTGAATGATCTTCAGCAAGATTTTGCTCGCATGTGATATTAACGATACTGCTTGATAATTTCTGCATTCAGCTGGATCACCTTTCTTGGGAATAGGCATAAATATGGATCTCTTCCAGTTGATTGGCCAGGTAGCTGTCTTCCAAATTTCTTGGCATAGACGAGTGAGCACTTCCAGCACTGCGTCTGTTTGTTGAAACATCTAAATTGGTATTCCATCAATTCCTGGAGATTTGTTTCTTGCCAATGCCTTCAGTGCAGTTTGGACCTCTTCCTTCAGTATCCCTTTGTTCCTGATTATATGCTACCTCCTGAAATTGCTGAATGTCAACCAATTCTTTTTGGTATAGTGACTGTGTGTATTCCTTCTATCTTCTTTTGATGCTTCCTGTGCCATTTAATATTTTGCTTGCAGAATACTTCAATATTGCAACTTGAGGCTTGAATTTTTTCTTCAGTTCTTTCAGCTTGAGAAATGTCATGCATGGTTTTGTTTTCTAACTCCAGGTTTTTGCACATTTTGTTATAATACTTTACTTTGGCTTCTCAAGCCATCCTTTGAAATCTTCTGTTCAGCTCTTTTACTTCATCATTTCTTCCCTTTGCTTTAGCTACTCTATGTTGAAGAGCAAGTTTCAGAGTCCTTTCTGACTCTGAAACTTTTTTCTTTTCTTTCTTTTTTGTCTTCTTAATGACTTCTTGGTTTCTTTATGTATGATGTCCTTGGTGTCATTCCATAACACATCTGGCCTTTGGTCGTTAGTGTTCAACGTGTCAAATCTATTGTTGAGATGTTCTCTAAACTCATGTGGGATATATTCAAGGTCCTACTTTGGTTCTCGTGGACTTGCTCTAATTTTCTTCAGCTTCAATTTGAACTTGCATATGAGTAATTGGTGGTCTGTTCCACTGTCAGCCGTGTTCTGAGTGATAATACCAAGCTTCTCCACCCTCTCTTTCCACAGATGTATTTGATTTGATTCCTGCATATTCCAACTCACAAGGTTCACATGTATAATCGCCTTTTATGTTGTTGGAAAAAGGTATTTGCAATAAAGAAGTCATTGGTCTTGCAAAATTCTATCATGTGATCTCCAGTATGTTTCTATCACCAAGACCATATTTTCCAACTACCGATCCTTCTTCTTTGTTTCCAGCTTTCACATTTCAATCACCATTAATTATCAATACATCCTGATTGCATGTTTGATCAATTTCAGACTGTAGAAGTTGGTAAGAATCTTCAATTTCTTCATTTTGGCCTTAGTGGTTGGTGCAGAGATTTAGGTAATAGTTGTATTAACGGTCTTCCTTGTAGGCTTATGGGTGTTATCATATCACTGACAGCATTGTACTTCAGGATAGATCTTGAAATGTTCTTTTTGATGATGGATGCAATGCCATTCTTCTTCAAGTTGTCACTTCCAGCATAGTAGACTCTATGACGTCTGATTCAAAATGACCAATACCAGTCCATTCCAGCTCACTAATACCTAGGATATTGATATTTATGTGTTCCATTTCATTTTTGATGATTTCCAGTTTTCCTAGATTCATACTTTATACATTCCACCTTCCAAATATTAATGGATATTTGCAGCTCTTCTCATTTCGAGTCATGCCACATCAGCAAATGAAGGTCCCAAAAGCGTGACTCCATTCATGTCATTTAGGTTGACTGTACTTTGAGCAGACAGCTCTTCCCCAGTCATCTTTTGAGTGCCTTCCAACCTGAAAGGCTCACTTGCACACTACATTAGTCAGTGTTCTGCTATTCATATGGTATTCACTGGCTAATTCTTTTTGGAAGTAGACCTCCAGATCCTTCTTCCTAGTCTGTCTTAGTCTGGAAACACAGCTGAAACCTGTCCCCCATGGGTGTTCCTGCTGGTATTTGAATACCAGTGGCATAGCTTCCAGCATCACAGCAACATGTAAGCCCCCACATTAGGACAAACTGAAAGACACATGAGGGAATAAATAGGGTTTAGGTGGGGTGATGCTGGCTTTGAATTCTGCCTTTGCTCCTTACTAGCAACTGAGCCTCAGTGTTATCCATAAAACCAAGATACCTCATACGGTTATAGTCAGGAATAGTTGTAAATTTCCTTTCTATTACCAAACTTCCCCACTTCAGCTTACTAACTGATAATAATAGTAATAATCTTGCATACAAACGCGGCTTTTAAAAATATCCCTGCTGGGGGGGGGTCGTTTCAGCTCCATCCATCCATGCATTCTTTTTGCTGTGTACATGGAATCCTGAGACACTGAAATTAAACTGTTTTTTCATGTATATGATAATTGAGGCTATATAACTGAAAATGTAAGCCCTGGAGGCTCAAGGTACATTTCTTTGAATAGATTTTATATTGTAAAGTATATAACTGATGTTCAACTCATTCATAACTACCATATAATAAAGCCAAGAGATGTAAACAATTCAGAAATGTATTTCTCCAACCAATGTTCAGAATGCATAATGGGCTGAATTATGCATTTTCGTTCATATAAACTCATAGTGTTTTTAATATATTCACCACCAATTTCAAAAGCACAGTATTGCCGTTTTTGTTAATCCTTTCCACAATTTGGTAATATTCTTTATTCTAAACAGGCAGTTAGGCCCCAAAGGATTTTTATTGTAAGGTGGCTATTTGGAACAGAAATGTATTTCCACATTTTAATTAAAGAATGTTATGAAGTTTGGTTATGGTCTCAGTATGCCCATCAAAATCTTTTTCATATTATGCAGCTGAATTGTTGTACAAATAAAACTGTAGACATCCTCACTTTTTTTTTAATGTGTTTGTATATTATCTTCGTAAGAGAGGGGAGTAAGCCTAGAGAGCTAGAGCCTCAGCTCTTTCAGGAAGCTTCGGCTAAACCTCCGGGGTGAATTGAATATCCTTTTTTTTTTTTTTTTACTAGATGCTTCCAGACTACTCTCATTGTACAGTTATCTTTGTTATTGCTAGCTGCCCTCAAGTCAGCCCCAACTCATGGGGGGGCCCATGAACAATGGGATCTAACCATTGTGACTCATAGGGTTTTCAATGGCTGGTTTTTGGAAGGAGATCACCAGGGCTTAATCCTTAGTCTGCCTTAGTCTGGAAGGTCTACTGAAACCTATTCAGCAGCATAGTAACACACAAGCTTCCACTGTCAGATGGGTGGTGGCTGTGCTTGAGGAACATTGTGCAGGAATCGAAACTGTATTTTCCACATAGAAGGCAAGACTTCTATCATTGAACCACCATAGCCCTCACATTTATCTTAGATCAATCATATTCTATTGCAATTGCCCATTTATGTTTCTGGGTTTCCCACTAGAATGTAAGCTCCTTGAAGCTTCTCATACTCATTTTTATACTGCCGGTGCCCAGCACAATGCTTGGCACTAAGTCAACATTATTGAATTGATGTGCTAAACCTAATACTGAATTCCTCTGGTGCTTTTTACGGAGTCAATTGCTCAAAAAAAAAAAAAGTGCTCTATGAGAAAATAAACCACTCTATGTCCTTGATTTTATCAGTCCCATGCATTTATTACAGGACACATTTTGTATTTGTCCTTATATTGCTAGATTATCACAGCCTTGAAAACATGCGTAGAAGTACAATGCTCTCCCTTTCCCTTTCCCTAATCTCCAGGGAGTGTGTGGAACAACACAGAATCTCAGCCTCTGCATTCAGATTTCTAGAAGGTGGGAGCCAAAAAAGGTGACATGCTCTTTTGGGAATGGCTCCTGGTGGGATGTATGAAGGGGAAGGGATTGAGGTTCAGACAGTGGGCTGAGTTAGTCAGCAAGGGAGTTTTCAGAAGGGAAGAGTCCAGACAATAAGAGCAAAGGAAGGGGCGGTTTCCAGAGGCATTGCTATGGAAAAACAGGAAAATAGTATGAATAAATTTTGGGTGGGAACAGGAATAGTAGCAGCTGTTCTCAGTTTTTCTGAGCCCTAAATCTCGTCCTGGTAGAGATGCAAAGGAATGGAAGAAAATTCAGAGTTTTGTGTTCAAAGATATTAACAACTCTAGTTATAAGATGTAGAGGCAGAAAAATGAGGTGGGAAAGCAACCACCATTCATATTATCCATTGCTGTCCAGTGAATTCTAACTCATAGTGACCCTAGAGCACAGAACAGAGCTGCCCTATAGCGTTTCCAAGGCTGTAATCTTTACAGAAGAAGGCTGCCTCATCTTTCTACCAATGAGCTGCTGGTAGGTTCAAACCACTGACCTTCCACTTACCAGCTGAGCACTTAACCACTGCACCATCGTGAATCTTTCATTCGTATTACAGACAGCTAGCAGTATTGTTGGGCAGTGGTCATAAGTACAGGGCTGGCTCTAGTGTCCCTTTGTAGTTTCCTAAATCTAAGCTCTGGAGCATAGGGTTCTGTCTTAGTTCAGCAGAACTGTATATATTGAACAGTATTGTATGCATATATGACTCTTCATAAATATCTTAAAAGACTGAAATAATTTATTATTAATATTGAGCTTATCAGTTGAATAACTGAATACAAGTGAAGAGTTCCAAATATGAAAGTATTTTTTAAAGAATAAAATAAATTATGCTGTATTTACCTAATTCATTGCCTTTTCCCATTTTCTTTGCTAGTCATAATAGTTGACTGTTTTATTTGAGTTAATATACAAGACTGGCCAAGAAAGGCTATTTGCATTATAGTGTAATCAAATTCTAGATAATGAATATTAAACATTTACATATTGATTTTTAATAAAGTTCTCAGTACATGTGAACTAAAGTTTTATACTCTCCTGGATGAAGAGTAGACACAAAATTCTCATTTTATAAGCAACAAAATGTCTTAAAATTGGCAATTCCAATGTCTAAAGGCCAAACTCTACGAACTCTTTATGAATAAGATGATGTTTTAACTTGCAAGTGGTTAAAGAAATTCAGAGTGATATGCCCTCATCGACCTCTTTTGCTTACCCTTGCCACATACCACATGCCTAGTCACAGGATTTAGGAAGAATAAAGTTGCAGTGCTTTCTGTACTATGAAAAGTGGGTTTCATCTTGGCAAAGACTACATTTTTTTCAAAAATAAACCGAGTATAACAGAGAATGAAACAATGGTGATCTTGGCCTGGCTCTTGATACTCCAGATGCCTTATTTGTGCTAATTAGTAAAATGTGTCCCTTCCTCTAGGCTTTCTCAGCTGCTACACCAGAACTCAGGGCATGTCCAGTAGAGAACTTGCCAGATACACACCCCTTCCAGCTTCTTCCACCAGGCACCCTTCTGAAGAGCACCGCCTGTAGCAGTCCCAGTCTTGATCCATTTAGAATGAGGAACTGTACACTGGCCTTTATCCATTTAGAATGAGGAACTGTACACTAGCAGGTAATAAATAATCAGTTCAAAGGATGTATTTGTTAGGTTAATTACATCATACATTTGCACAATGTTTTTACAATTTGTAATGCCATGTCACATAAATCCTCTGATTTTCCTGAGGTAGAATGGACAGCTGATCTTACTCTCACTTTAAAGAAGAAATTGATTCTCGGAGAGATTATATAATAAATATTGGAAAATGATGGTGTTATGAGTAGAACCAAGGAAGCTAGACTTAGCCAATTCTACCAGCTGGAACTAGAATATTATTTGGAATAATGGAAATAACTATTGAGTGCTAACTATAGGCACTGTTATAAGCATTGTGAATACAGTTTCTGCTCTCATGTTGTTATATTCTTGTGAGGATAAATTATATCTGAATCTGTCTTTAAGATGAGTTTGAGTAACAAGAGAGGATCAAGTTTAACTGAGCCTATTACCTTCTCAAACTTAGGAAAGCCTGGCTTTACCTTGTCTCAATTTATTGCCTTTTAAAGGAAAGGGAGGACACTGCTGACAACATAGAGAAATGAGCTCCATGAAAATCATAGTACTTACCATAAACTACCTGCTTCTTATGTTTACCACCACCTGTCTGTCAGTTTGTCATACTGTGGTAGCTTGCATGTTGCTATGATGCTGAAAGTTATGTCACCAGTACTTCAGATACCAGCAGGATCACCCATGGTGGACAAGTTTCAGCAGAACTTGCAGAATAAGACAGACTAGGAAGAAAGTCTTGGTAATCTACTTCCAAAAATTTGCTAAAGAAAACCCTATGGGTCACAAGAGAATGTTGTCTGATACAGGGGCTGGAAGATGAATCCCCCAGGTTGAAAGGCACTCAAAATACACAGTGGCTACAACAATGGACTGGAGCATACCAATAATTGTAGAGGTGGTGCAGGACTGGGCAACGTTTCATTCTGTCATACATGGAGTTGCCATGAATTGGAGCCGACTCAGGTGCACTAACAAAAACACCCCTGCACCCGTTTATCATGGCGGTAAACTTTGGAAAAGGCACCTTTCAGAACATGACTCTCGTTATTACCATGCGATTATGGACTGGCAACCACAGTACAGGACAAAATTTTAAAGCAACACCAAATGGAGATCAACTTGATCATTATGTTATTCTCCCACAACAATGACTTCATGCTATTACTTTAGCCAAAGGAAGGGGATAATATTTAAAACCAATATGCTATTTACATTTATAAAATTACAGAAGTACTAGAACATTTTTGGCTTTTTATTAAACCTAGCATTCAGCTCTTATTTAAATTGCAGATATTTGGAATTCAGGTTTTTGTTTTCCAAAGGCTAATATGTAACAGACAGATGATGGAACTATTGGAATCTCCTTACAACCATAACACTTACTCATCTCGACTTTCTTTTCTGTGTTGGTACTTTTCTAACAATCACAAAAGAAATTAGAAGGGCATTATGGAAAAGAAGAATGCTTGTGTTTCTGTCCAAGATTGGTTTTTCATGAATTGTAAACATAATCTAAACTACGACCAAAGTTACATGATTGGAACTAGAAATGAACAGTTTGATTTAATCTCACTTAACAGGCCATTAAGAAAAATGTAAACACTTGCTTTTTTCTTTCCAACCAAACTCAGTTTACATTTTATCTTTCACTGAAATATTAGTGCAATAAACTATGCCCAAGGATATTGCTCTTCCTTCAAAGTTTTTTCTGTCTATTCCGGTTTTCTTTTTGTATTGAGGTCTGTAATGATTTGTTCAAGCCATCTTACTTTGATATTATGTTTTTTTATTTTAGCCCAGAGTTTAATATTATAATATGGGCTCAATTCACTCATTCATTTATTCACTCACTCATTCAAGTATCTGTCCAACATTCATGCACTTATTGGTCCATATTTTCATTCATTTAATGTTTAGTGAGCACTTACTATATTCCAGACATTGTTTTATGTGCTGAGAATAAAAAAGACAGACTAGCCCCTGCTCTTATTTCTAAAGATGTAAGATTCTTTACACTTTTCTTACTGCTATTGTCCCCCTTCCATGCTTCCTTGCCAGGAAGATATCATTGGAGATGAATTGCAGTTATCAATTCAAATGCATCACTATCTAAAACATTTAACCTGCTGCCGTCAAGTTGATTCTGATTCATACCGACCCTATAGGACAGAGTAGAACTGTCCCATAGAGTTTCCAAGGAGTGGCTGGTGGATTCGAACTGCCAACCTCTTGTTTAGCAGCCACTTTACCACTATGCCACCAGGGTTTCCATCTACTATCTACTTCTCTCAAATGTATCAATTATAGTGATATACCACCCCTACTTATATTTGCCTGTATCTTATTAAAGAAAATGAGCTAGAATTAGTATTGTTAGTAAAAGGAGTAGCACTGAGCCTATCAGAAATAAATTGATGAGTTCAGAAAAAATTGCTATAAGAAAATCAATTATTTACTGACTACCATGATTTTTGTCCCAGGTCATTCATTCAATAAATGTATATTGTACATTTATCATATGACAGTCATAGTGACAAGTGTTGAGGACAAATATCAGGCATGATATGAGTTTGGCTTCCAGGAGCTTCAAGACTGTTGAGAAAGACAGAGAAATAAATCATAATCACAGCATTGTTTGCTAGATGTGTGACGGTCATTGGACAGGCCACTGTGGGAATATGTTGTTAGTAGGAAACCTAAGGCAGGGAGAGAGACAATATGTATAAAAGCTTAGAGGATGGAAGAAGGCTATATATTCAAGAAACAAGAGGCAAAGGCACTTGCAGAAAAATGGAGAGGAAGAAAATACGTCTACAACATCCGTGGGCACTGGATTGAGAAGAATAGACTTTATAACAGATAACTTAGAAAGCCATAGCTGAATTTTACAGAATGATATTGATTATAGTTGAATTTTGGAAAGTTTATTTAGACAGCAGGGCATATGAGTTAGGGCGAGACTCGGAAACTAATTCAGAAAATTTTGCAGAAATTCAGATTTCTGTGCTAAGAGGTAGAACTCTGAGGATAGCATGAGGAATGGAGAGAAAGTAATAGAATTCATAAATATTAAGGAAATAGTATCTGCAGAACTTGAATGATTTAATTATTAGTGCATGTGTGTAGGGGGTTAAGGATATGATGACTGAAGTATGGGAAGAGTCAATGTTTGATTATTAGAGTTCTAGCTCTAGAAAATAGGGAATGGTAGTGTCGTTCACTAAGACAGAAAATTGAGGAAAATAAGCAGGTTTGCTGAGGAAAATGATGAGTTTATAGCCACTAGCATAGCAGGGCACTCATTTTGGGAATATAATGGTCACATTCTAGGTTTTAACATTTTATAATTATTAATAAATATGCCAAACATTATATGTAATGAATATACATACACATCACTAAGAGCTTGGCTGCTAACCAAAATGTCGGCAGTTTGAATCCCCCAGCCACTCCTTGGAAACCCTATGGGACAATTCTGCTATGTCCTATAGAGCCCCTATGAGTTGGAATCTACTTGACTGCACAGTGTATTTTTTTTTTTTTGGTTTAAGTTTACCATGGTATGTGATTTATGTATAATTGTTGACCAGACTCATGAACTTGTTGTTGTTAGGTGCTGTTGAGTCGGTTCCGACTCATAGAGACCCTATGCACAACAGAAAGAAACGCCGCCCAGTCCTGTGCCATCCTTACAATCGTTGTTATGCTTCAGCTCACTGTTGCAGTCACTGTGTCAATCCACTTTGTTGAGGGTCTTCCTCTTTTCCGCTGACTCTGTACTCTGCCAAGCATGATGTCCTTCTCCAGGAACTCATCCCTCCTGACAACATGCCCAAAGTATGTAAGATACAGTCTCACCATCCTTGCCACTAAGGAGCATTCTGGACGCACTTCTTCCAAGACAGATTTGTTCGTTCTTTTGGCAGTCCATGGTATAGTCAATATTCTTCGCCAACGCCACAATTCAAAGGCATCAACTCTTCTTCGGTCTTCCTTATTCGTGAGCTTATATTTGTTTACAAAGTAAGGTTTTTAATTAGAGTAGTAATATGCCATCATTGTGACTCTTGTAACAAAGTCATGATCTCAAGTAGTTGGACACTATGCTTGCTTTCTCTTTCGGTTTCGTTCCAAATGACCCCGTGTTCAACTAAAGATTATAATAAATGTTTCTATCAAAGTGTTTTTGTTTTACTTTTTGCAAGACTGGACCAAACTCCTCTGAATATACTGGGAGGAAATAACCTGAAATTTTAGAAAAGAGCATTAAATGGTTAATATAACACATCAGACATATAGGGTTATTCTTCAAAACTATTAGTGACGGTAGACCAAAAAATCCTATTTCATGAAAAAATGATTGCACTGATGAAGAGATTAGAATTTACTAAAATGTAACCATAGTTTAAATCAATTTTTATTTAATAAATTCTTGTTTTTTCTCTTTGTTTTTCTCCTTTATTTATGGCATTATTTGTTTTTGTATTTACATGGTTTAAGCCTCCCATTTTGCTTCGGATCATTAATATCACAAGCAAAACTTTCAATATCATGGGGAGAAGAATGACATCATTACGACTGTGGAAGATGAAGCCCAGCCAAAGTTCTTTACTGAAAATATATTTTCCCAAAGCTTGTATTCATTCCATGTGACCAAACTTAAGTTTATCTTTTCAATGAATAACCAATTTTCTAAACATATTTATAATTCATAAAAGGGAGGTAGCTAATGAAATCGTAAAGATAAAAATGAATTAGTAGAGATGAAGAACTCTAAAGAAATATTTTAACAATTCAGATATGTTGTTAGTTGCCATGGAGTCAATTTTGACTCATGTCGGCCCCATGTGTGTCAGAGTAGAACTGTGCTCCCTAAAGTTTTCAAGCCTGTGATCTTTCAGGAACAGATTGCCAGGCCTTTCTTCTAAGGTGCCTCTGGGTGGATTCAAACCACCAACCTCTCACCTAGTAACTCAACACTTAATCGTTTGTGCCACCCAGGGACTCTAATTCAGGTCTTAGCATTATTACTGCTGGTATAATCAAATACTACTTATATTATTTTTATTATATAGCTGAAAAATATTTTTATTTAAACTTAACTTTATAGCCCATCCCTTCATTCCATGAATTTTACATAAATGTATACATATGACCAAATAGACCAAATATAGACATTTTTATTTAATACATTCTTGCTTTTTCTCTTTGTTTTTGTTTCCCTACTTTATGATACTTGTTTTCGTATTTACATTTTTATGTATTTTATATATATATATATATATATATATATATATATATATATATATGAAAACCCTGGTAGCATAGTGGTTAAGTGCTACAGCTGCTAACCAAGAGGTTGGCAGTTCAAATCCTCCAGGCGCTCCTTGGAAACTCTATGCGGCAGTTCTACTCTGTCTTATAGGGTCACTATGAGTCAGAATCGACTTGACGGCAGTGGGTTTATATACATATATATATATATATATACACACACACATATATGAACATGTCCGAAAGTAGATTCTGGGTTTTCAGTCTTGGTTAAAGAGTTCGTATTCCTAGGCTGTGCATACAGTTTTCTAGATCTCATAACTTTTTTTTTTAATATATATGGTCTTTAATCCATCTGAAATTTACTCTTGTCTATGTTTTTTTTTTTTTTTTATGGTATAAAATGAGAGTAAATTTTCTTTTCTTCTGAATGTATAACCTTGCCAGTGAAACATTTATTAAAACGTCCATATTTTTATCTTAATTGAACTATATAACTATATTAAGTTAGAATATTATCTACAAATTTTTTTATTCATACAACCCACTTTTAAAAAAGTAATTTGGAAATCTGAAAGTAAACCTGGTTTGTAAACTTAACTCAGCTAGACTTATAAGGGAGTATCTGTGTGGATGAATATAAATTCCCTCTAGTTACTAAAAGCTAACAGGCTCTGCATATTGACATATACCTTTGAAAAAACACACAAGGTACTTCAAATGTATTCAAAAATCTTGATCATGTACTTGCTTTATATATACAAATAATAATAATTTAATAGAATATTGTTTCTTCACAGGTAGAAAGTATTTTCAGGACACTGTCCTCCACTATGTACAACAAGCATTCAGGTATCTCTGACACGTGGTTTGTGTTTGAATTCACCAACATGCTGTTTTTCCTGCTTCAGTAAGTTTAAAAACAAAGTCTAATGCTTTCCACATAGAAATAAGGCAACTTGTTATGATGTTAATTTGCCAATATAAGTGCTGACTCAAAGGTTGAAGATGCTTTCATTTTTAGAAGACAATGTTATGAATCTTTTTCTGCTTGTGTACTACTATCATCTAAACATCTAACTTCATTAATTACACTTTCAAAATTTCAGAAAGTATGCTTTCAGAACAGCTTTTACTCTAAAGAAGTAAGTGCCAAGAAGGTGTCAAAAATGTACCCCTGAATTTACTAACTGTAAGTGAAAATGGTATTGAACCTAGAACCTCATAGATTTGTTGCAAAGATGAAATGATAGAATGTCTTGCAAGTTATTAGTACAGCATTAAGCACCTAATATATACTCAAAATCATCATTAGCACCATTATTTATTGAGCCAGGCATTTATCTGAGCCTCATTTTTCTTATCTGTAAAAATCAAGATAAAAAATAACCATTCTATCTATCGTACCAGTTTGTTGTGAGGATCAAAAAGGCCCTTACATGAAAGTGTATGAGCAAGTACTAAAGTACTGTATAAACACATATACCATTTGGTTATCACTACTAAGAACCAATGAACCAGCAGGGAAGCGTTGCCTAGTGGTGATCCACTAAATGTCAGGCACTCTAGACATCATTGACAGTGGGGGTCCTGACTACCTTCCAAACATCTAGTGATTTGCAATACCCCTGAGTTTCTAGTTTCCCAATTCTAAATACACATAAACATTATTTGTCGAGGACTGATATTCAAGGGTGTATAAAACGCTATTTCTAACATTTCATCTTATTAACATATTTTATTTGCTTGATTATCATAGAAAAATAAACTATCAAAAATATGGTTTATAAAAAACGCAAATTTGAAAAGCTTTAGGGAGCTTCTAAGAAATATCCTCAGGATGGCAATCTTAGGGAAAAATGTATAAAAAATTACTCCTTTGTCCAGAGACATGGAAAGAATTCTTATCATTCTTTCTAAGGCAGAGAGTGTTTAATCATGTAATATTCAAAGTGAAAGCCATTTGGTCTTCGTTCTTAGTCCTTTGGGGCTGCACCAACACCTGGAGCCAATGAATGGGGGCTAACCAGACTAAGAGGACCACCAAGGGGTGGGGTGATGACTAAGCCTCAGGAGGCATGATGTAATCTATCATGACCATGCGCTGAGACCAATAAAAGCCCTAAACCCTGAGGCTCAGATAGAACTTCCTGCTTAGTGACCATCCACGGGAAAGGGTCACATGTCCCTTTTTAGGACATGAAAGCTCCATGCTATAACCCCTCCCAGGTCTCACCCTAGATGTCTCTTCATTTGTGTCTTTTTTAGCTGTAATGAAATCGTTGCTTTAAGTATGGCGTATTTTCCAAGAGTATGAAGTGAGTCATTCCAGTGAATATACAAGCCCACAGGGGCAGTGAAAGCCAGCAGGGGCTGATGTCTGCAAATCTGAAAGAAGCTGTTCTTCTAATGTGTGAGCTTGGGCCTGGCTGTGCTTGGGTAGGGTCCAAGAAATGCTGCATGGGCAGCAGATCTGAAAGATGGTGTTCATCTAACTTATGAGCCCTGGCCCAGTTCTGGGTACCGAGGGCTGCAGAGAGAGAGTGTACCACATGAGCACCTGGCAATGAGGGTGGAAAAGTGGGAAGGTGAGGACTGGATCCATTTCCACATGTTGGGAATTGTATTCATGCTGACCCTTACCACACAGTTAGCAACAAAGTGGGATTTTCCCACTCTGCCTCTAGCTTAGTGCGATGGCGTTATTAATATGATCTTTTTTTTTTTTTTTTTTTATCTGCTAGGGTAGTTACAACAATGATGAAAATACATGCAAGTATTTGGAATACTATCTGGCTGATGGTAAGCTCTCACCAAATGTTAATTATCTTGTTGTCAATTTCACCTTAGCTTTCCTAAAACACTTTCATAAATGTAATGTTTATTATAAATCTTTTTAATGAAGAAATGGCTAAGTAAATGAGAATTGAAAGCAATTAAGGGAGAACACATACATTTCAAATATATGGTTTTAAATCCGTTAAATTGGCAAAACTCATCTTGGAATGAATAGGTAATTCACAAAAGAAGAAATATAGCTGACCAAAAAATGATCAGTCCCAACTTCATTATACTGTAAATGCAAATTTTAAAAATATAAGTATATTATTTTTTCTCAGATTGGTAAACATTTAAAAATACATTTCATAGTATTAACAAAGGTATGAAAAAATAAACATTATCTTATATTGAAAGTGGTTATTAAAATTGGAATAAATAAATTTTCTGGGGAAAATTTGTCAATATGCATTCAAAGCTTAAAAATCACATACTTTTGAATCAGCATTTTTTACTTTTTCAAAGGAGCTAATCAGGTTGAGAAAAGATATGATATAATTTCCACATTGTTTATAATAATGAAAAGTTGGAAGCAATATAAATATAAAAACCCAGTGCAAAAGTGTTGGCTAAATAAAACAATATAATGGAATACAATACAATTATCCAATTGCTGATATGAATTTATATTTACTGATAGACGAAGGTGCTCAAGATATTTTTATAAAAGAAATCAAATTATAAAACATTATGCAAGTCATAACTTTATTTTTGGTAAAAATATAATTATATCATATATATGAAAAGAAATTAGAAGAGCATTATATAGCTATAGTAAAAATGGTGGAATTACTGGTATGTTTTTTCCTTTTGCTTATGTGTATTTTCTTACTTTTATACCTAAAACATATATTTTACATATTTAAAAAAAGAAATCTACTCTGCCAGTTTCAAAGATACTGGTTGATGAACACTTGAACCAATAGTCATATTAAAGGAGTAAATAAAAGTTGATAAAACACAGATGAGGCAAAATTGGGAAATCAATCACTTCTTTCCTTCTTCTCCAAGCTGATTTGTATTGGTTCTTTAATACTTCACTCACATGTTCCCTCTAAGTGGAATCCTGTCCTGAGACACCTTCTACATTGGTCCCTCAAACTTGCTGGAACTGGTATTCCATTTACATGCAATCGGGTTACTACATGAATAAATCATCATTGTCCTAACACAAAGTCCATAGTTCTTATTATACTATACTTAGAGTTACAGTTTCCCCCACTAATCTCTATCCCCATCACCTTCTACTATCTCTAGCAGGAAAAAAAAAAAAAGGCACTCAGTACAAGACTGTCTCATGAATTGGTTATTTAAGAAAATTTCCAGATAATTAGAACAGAATCCACCTTAGAAATCCTGAAAAGAATTTCTTTCCAAATATCAAAGTTGCGATCAGAAGAATAAAGTGTTAAGTGACAACTATAAAGGATTTCACAAACAGCTTTAATTTTTAATCATCTAGTTGACTTTGTAAATGAGTGAAACAACAAATTCTTACATATGAGAGTTACTAAGTATACCTGAATACATACTGAAGTTTAACAAGTGCCATTTCTAACAATGCCTTGGGAAGTGCCAAGGTATTAAAAATGTTAGACTGAGTAAAGCTGAAAATAAGTTCACTCTAGAGCAACACGGCTCTCATGATCATATGCCATTCTCATTGTGAATTTCTTTTTTTCCCTTTAACACAGGTCCTAGCCTCAAATCAGTGCCCCCCGCTGCTGCTTTCTGCTGCTTGCTTCATCACTTGGGTGGTATAGGGAGAACTCTGAGCTCCTAATAACTCTGGTTGTATCTGTCCACATATTTATTCAAGCCACAGTGATTTATTAAGTGCCTACTATGTGCAAGGCACTCTGCTAGTTGCTTGGGATATAAAAGTAACAAATGTGTTTACGGCCTCTACATTAAGCCAAGACTGGCCAGTGACAGTGACACTAATTAAATAACCATACAACTGCACAACGGCAACTGTGGTAAACGCTACGAAGGAGAGGAATCCGTGTTATGAGAGCCTATAATGGGGCCTTAAACATGGTACCAATTGTCCTGAAATCTGAAGGATGGGTACAAGTTAGGACCAGGACACCAAGTCCCTCTTCTATTCCTTTTTATCCAAGCATAGGGGCTTTTGTGGAAAAGGTTAAATGAATCTGGTCCATAATGGTTTTCATAGAACTTTCCATAATACACCATGACCAAAGAAGGAAAAAATACAGTATTAAAGTCACTTTCAAGCACCTAGGTGTGAATCCTAGAGTCCAGATACACCTAGGAAAGCAGATCATATCTTAAAAATGTGTTGAAATAACAATGTGATGAAGTAATATATGAATGATTCTGTGTGGTATTCACAAAAGGTTGAGCAGGAGAGAATTTTCTCTATCCAGTGATACAGAACCTGGTCAATCCTCCCAGTCAGGTCACAGCAAAAGCTGATTAGTGGTGCAAGTCCTGATCAATGAGATTCTTCTATTTTTAGAGTGAACCATCCCATGAAAGCACAAAAATTCTTCTGCTCTATTTCTAGCACTTTCTTATAATTAATTTGTCCGTGTACCTAAGTGCTAGAAAGAGACACTGAACCAGATCCAATTATTTAGGTCCCTAGAAAAATCAAAATCTATTATGAACAAACAAAAACACACTAATGTTTTAAATCAGCCAACTCGAGAATTAAGTCTTTAGACAAAGCTGATTAAAAAACAGATTTTTGACTTATTCAGTTAAGATCAGATTCTGAACCATAGAGGTCTATAGCAGATAGACTCTAAAGTGATCTCTTAATACCCACCCCTAATATCCATACCCTTTTATAATCCTCTCCTCTTGACTGCAGACATGCCCTGTGGCTCACTTCTAACCAACAGAATACAGCAAATGTGAAGAGATGTGTACTTGCTTATGCTACATTAGATTGTAATGCCTGACTGGATAGAACACTCTCCTCTGCCCGCTTTGATGAAGCAGGTTGCCGTGTTGACAGGTCATGTGGTAAGAAACTACGGACAGCTCTAGGAGATCCCCAACCAACGTGCTGCAAGAAACTGGGGCCAGTACAATAGTCACAAGGAATTGAATTCTGCCAACAACCACGTGAGCTTGGAACCATATCTTTCCCATTTGAGCCTCATATGTGATCACCATCTGTTCAGCACCTTGATTGCAGTTTTTAGAGATCCTGAAGTAGACCAAATAAGTCATGCCTGGAATCCTGTCCCAGAGAACTTAGGAGATAGTAATATGTGCTATTTAAAGTTACTACATTTGTGACAGTATTGTTACACAGCAATAGCAAATTAATACAAGAGTCCACTAAGCTGAATTAACCTTCAAAAGATCTTACTAACCTTGGCCATTCTTAGAAATTCTTAGAGCTTGAAGAAAGAAATTATTTAGGAATTTCATAATTCCTATGAAATACTTGACAGCAGTGGTTTTTTTATGAAATACTAAAATATGATTAATATGTAAACGATTATTGAAAAGTGAAATCTTGATGTAGAATAATAAGGAATTACTAAAATTCTAAATATGCTAATTGCAAATGTCAATGATTTTTAAATAATCAAGAAAACTGGACTGGGATATATAACAAAAGTTACACAATATTTACAGGGTGTAAGGAAAAAAAAAGAACGATGAGAAAATTACACTCACTGCATTATTTAAATTAAAGGAACATTATAATCTTTACTGTATGAGTAAACAGAAATAAAATAATTCCACCTACATATATGATTCTTTGGGGTGCTGGTGGTACAGTGGTTAAGAGCTCAGCTGCTAACCAAGAGGTCAGCAGTCCCAATGCACCAGCAGCTCCCTGGAAACCCTGTGGGGCAGTTCTACTCTATTTTATAGGGTCACTAAGGAATCGGAATCAACTAGATGGCAATGGGCAGTATGTGTGGGAGCAGTACTGGGCACTTTCATATACCTATGATCTAGTCTTATAATCTTTCTATTGTAGATAAGAAGGCTGCATTTCAGAAAGAAAACATGGGTAAAGCCACATTGTGAGTAGGGGAGGGCAGGAGTTTAAATTAATGACTATTTGACCTTATATGGAACACTGGTGGCACAGTGGTTAAGAGCTAGGGCTGCGAACCTAAAGGATAGCAGTTTGAGTCCACCAGCTGCTCCTTGGAAACCCTGTGGGGCAGCTCTACTCTGTCCTAAAGGGTCACTATGGGTTGGAATTGACTCAACGGCAATGGGTTTGGATTTTTTTTTTGGTTGACCTTATACAGTTTTTTTCACTAAACATTGCCTATACACAGGGCTGGTATTTGGTAGGTAAGCACAAGCACAGTATCATGGCTGACTTTCCTTCTGATTGGTTTAGTGGATTTTTTGATCAGTCAAAAAATAACTGTCTTGAGGGAGGCAGGGCCAAGATGGCTGACTAGGTAGACGCTACCTCGGATCCCTCTAACAACAAAGACTCAGAAAAACAAGTGAATCGATCACATACATGACAATCTATGAACCCTGACCATCAAACACAGATCTAAAGAGTTGACCTGAGTGACAGGTGAGCGAAAAGCTGCACCCTGAACCAGAGACTGCTTCCGGAACCCGTGACCCAGTCCACAGCTTTGAGCCCTCACGGTTCCCTGGTGCTGAGTGGCGGGGCTGATAGCAGCTTGGTAAGGCATGGCCGGCACGGGACACAGCCCTAACCCCTAGCCCCCTGGGGTAACCTCCATAGAGACTCAGCCAGTGCAAGCAGACTGCACACTAACAGGGCTAACGAGAGAAGGAACGAGCAACCACAGGGAAGCAGCGACTGTTTTCGGAGCCTGGAGCCAGCGTCCCAGTCAGAAAACCTTGGGGCTGGGTTTTGAACTGAGCTCAGGGGAGCTGAGCACGGCATCCTGAGACAGCGCAAACATGGGACGAAGCGCTAGCCCCCTGAAGTGACCTCGGGGGAAGCCCAGCCAGTGCACGCAGGCAGCTCAGCGACGCGGCTGACAGGAGGAGAAGTCACTGGGAGGGAGCGACTGGTTTTGGAGCCGGGAGTGCAGCATCCCAGCCGGGGAACCGTGGCGCTGGGCTTTGGACCGGGAGTGGAGAAACTGACCACAGCTTCTGAGACAGCACATGCACAGGATGTGGGCCTGACCCCCAGGGGCAATCTCGACCCAGCCAGTGCACACAGGCTACCCGCCCCTCCTCGGGAATCTCAGATAAAACAGTCCTCACCGAGCAAGATAAGTAATTTTGTCTATATTCCTGGGTGCTACTCTCTTCTATCTATCTGATCCCTCCCCTCCCCTTCCCAGGCAGCTTCATTAACATTGGAATTTCCTGGGCCAGAGAGTGAAGTGTTCTGGGTTTTTTTGTTTGTTTGTTTTGTCTTTTCCTAACCCATTCTCCTGGCCTGAGAGAAGCAGCTACAAAAAACCCAGGAACCAAGAATCCTTCCCTGACTTCCCAAAACTGGACTAAAAATATGGAACCAGTTCCAGCCAAGCATATGACATCCACAGTCTTGGGCTTTCATCCCTACAGGGAACAAGGTGGCTATTATAATGCAAAGGCAATTCTGATAGTGATCTGACTGTAATTGTTTTAGCGGATTACCGGAAAGACAAGTTTCCCAGGTCTGATATCTCTACCTATTAAACAGAGACTTCACTGACCCACAACAGGGAACTGAGGGCTGAAGCTCCCCCCAGACCACCTAACCTCCTGCCATAGGGGTCTGAGGATAGTGACATCTACCAATCTGTAGAGGTACATGCATTGGATGCCTAAGGTACAGCTGCAGAGCCCACCCACCAAAGTGCTTTAGGAATAGAGACACACCTACCTCACTGGCACTTGGGGGAAGCCTGTCAGCATCCTGCCTCCCCCGGAATGTGAACCCCTGCTACTACTAGAACCTGGTGCACACAACCACTACTCCTCTAAGCGAATAGGTGACAGTCTACCCCACACACTTGGTGACCCCAAATCAGATTCTACTCAAGAATAGTGAATGGACTCTTAGGCTTCTATTTCTGGTAATGGCCCAAACCAGCTGGTAAGAGGACATAAGTGATTCAAAGGCTACAACAATCAAGACAGCACAATCTAGTAGCCCATCTACATATACTGAAAGAAAACAAAACCAGATAAGGCTCAGTGAGCAAATATAAAATAAATCATTATAATATCTTATACATGGCTTGGAAACAGCAGCCGATATCAAACCACATAAAGAAGCAGACCATGATTGCTTCTACAACTCCCCAAATTAAAGAATCAAAATCTTTGCCAAATGAAGACGCAATCCTGGAATTGCCAGATGCAGAATATAAAAAACTAATTTACAGAATGCTTCAAGACATCAGGGATGACCTCAGAAATGAAATAAGGCAATCTACAGAAAAAGCCAAGGAACACACTGATAAAGCAGTTGAAGAAATCAAAAAGATTATTCAAGAACATAATGGAAAAATTAATAAGCTACAAGAATCCATAGAGAGACAGCATTCAGAAATCCAAAAGATTAACAGTAAAATTAGAGAATTAGACAACGCAATAGGAAGTCAGAGGAGCAGAATCAAGGAATTGGAATGCAGAGTGCGGCAGTTGGAGGCTAAAGCAATTGACACCAATATAGCTGAAGAAAAATCAGATAAAAGAATTAAAAAAAATGAAGAAACCCTAAGAATCATGTGGGACTCTATCAAGAAGAATAACTTGTGTGTGATTGGAGTTCCAGAACAAGGAGGGATAACAGAAAATACAGAGAGAATAGTTGAAGATCTGTTGGCAGAAAACTTCCCTGACATCATGAAAGACGAGAGGATATCTAACCAAGATGCTCATCAAACCCCATTTAAGACTGATCCAAAAGGAAAAACACCAAGACATATTATCATCAAACTTGCCAAAACCAAAGATAAAGAGAAAATTTTAAAAGCAGCCAGGGAGAAAAGAAAGGTCTCCTACAATGGAGAATCAATAAGAATACGTTCAGACTACTCAGCAGAAACCACGCAGGCAAGAAGGCAATGGGGTGACATATACAGAGCACTGAAGGAGAAAAACTGTCAGCCAAGGATTATATATCCAGCAAAACTCTCTATCAAATATGAAGGTGAAATTAAAATATTTACAGATGAACAAAAGCTTAGGGAATTTGCAAAAACCAAACCAAAGCTACAAGAAATACTAAAGGAAATTGGTCAGAAAATCAATAACATCAGATAACAACACAACACAAGGTCACAGAACAGAACATCCTGATATCAGCTCAAATAAGGAAATCACAAAAACAAATTAAGATTAATTTTAAAAAGAAAAAAAATTCTCAAAACAGAGAATCATTGAAGTCATTATGTAAAAGATCACAATAATCAAAAAGAGGGACTAAATACAGGAGGCATAGAACTGCCATATGGAGAGGAAAACAAGGCGATATAGGATGATACAAGTTAGGTTTTTACTTAGAAAAATAGGGGTAAATATTAAGGTAACCACAAAGACGTCTAACAATTCCATAACTCAAAATAAAAACCAAGAAAAACATAACGACTCAGCAAACATAAATTCGACTGCTATGAAAATGAGGAACACACAATTTACAAAGAAAAACATCTCAGCACAAAAAAGTAAGTGGAAAAATGTAATTGTCAACAACACACACAAAAAGGCATCAAGATGACAAAACTAAACACATAAAACTTATCTATAATTACGCTGAATGCAAATGGACTAAATGCATCAATAAAGAGACAGAGAGTCTCAGACTGGATAGAGAAACACGATCCGTCTATATGTTGCCTACAAGAGACACATCTTAGAGACACAAACAAACTAAAACTCAAAGGATGGAAAAAAATATATTAAGCAAACAATAAGCAAAAAAGAGCAGGAGTAACAATATTAATTTCTGACAAAATAGACTTCAAAGTTAAATCCACCACAAAGGATAAAGAAGGACACTACATAATGATTAAAGGGACAATTGATCAGGAAGACATAACCATATTAAATATTTATGCACCCAATGACAGGGCTGCAAGATACATAAGACAAACTTTAACAGAACTGAAAAGTGAGATAGACAACTCCACAATTATAGTAGGAGACTTCAACACATCACTTTCGGAGAAGGATAGGACTTCCAGTAAGAAGCTCAATAGAGACACGGAACACCTAATTGTTACAATCAACCAACTTGACCTCATAGACCTATACAGAACTCTCCACCCAACTGCTGCAAAGTATACTTTTTTCTAGCACACATGGAACATTCTCTAGAATAGACCACATATTAGGTCATAAAACAAACCTTGGCAGAATCCAAAACATCGAAATATTACAAAGCATCTTCTCAGACCACAAGGCCATAAAAGTGGAAATCAATAACAGAAAAATCAGGGAAAAGAAATCAAATACTTGGAAACTGAACAATACCCTGCTGAAAAAAGACTGGGTTATAGAAGACAATAGGAAGGCAATAAAGAAATTCACAGAATGCAACAAGAATGAAAACACTTCCTATCAAAGCCTCTGGGACACAGCAAAAGCAGTGCTCAGAGGTCAATTTATATCGATAAATGCACACATACAAAAAGAAGAAAGAGCCACAATCAGAAAACTGTCCTTACAACTTGAACAAATAGAAAGTGAGCAACAAAAGAATCCATCAGGCACCAGAAGAAAACAAATAATAAAAATTAGAGCTGAATTAAATGAAATAGCAAACAGAAAAACAATTGAAAGAATTAACAAAGCCAAAAGCTGGTTCTTTGAAAAAATTAACAAAATTGATAAACCATTGGCTAGACTGACTAAAGAAATACAGGAAAGGAAACAAAGAACCCGAATAAGAGACGAGATGGGCCATATCACAACAGACCCCACTGAAATTAAAAGAATCGTATCAGATTATTATGAAAAATTGTACTCTAACAAATTTCCAAACCTAGAAGAAATGGATGAATTCCTAGAAAAACACTACCTACCTAAACTAACACAATCAGAAGTGGAACAACTAAACAGACCCATAACAAAAAAAGAGAGTGAAAAGATAATCAAAAAACGCCCACCAAAAAAAAGCCCTGGCCCGGACGGCTTCACTGCAGAGTTCTACCAAACTTTTAAAGAGTTAACACCACTACTACTAAAGGTATTTCAAAGCGTAGAAAATGACGGAATACTATCTAACTCTTTCTATGAAGCCACCATATCCCTGATACCAAAACCAGGTAAAGACACCACAAAAAAAGAAAATTACAGACCTATATCCCTCATGAACATAGATGCAAAAATTCTAGCCAATAGAATTCAACAACATATCAAAAAAATAATCCACCACGACCAAGTGGGATTTATACCAGGTATGCAAGGTTGGTTTAATATTAGAAAAACCATTAATGTAATCCACCATATAAATAAAACAAAAGACAAAAACCACATGATCTTATCAATTGATGCAGAAAAGGCATTTGACAAAGTCCAACACCCATTTCATGATAAAAACTCTCAGCAAAATAGGAAGTGAAGGAAAATTCCTCAACATAATAAGGGGCATCTTTATACAAAGCCAACAGCCAACATCACTCTAAATGGAGAGAGCCTGAAAGCATTTCCCTTGAGAACGGGAACCAGACAAGGATGCCCTTTATCACCGCTCTTATTCAACATTGTGCTAGAGGTCCTAGCCAGAGCAATTAGGCTAGACAAAGAAATAAAGGGCATCCGGATTGGCAAGGAAGAAGTAAAATTATCTCTGTTTGCAGATGACATGATCTTATACACAGAAAACTACTGAAACTAATAGAAGAGTTTGGCAGAGTCTCAGGTTACAAGATAAACATGCAAAAATCACTTGCATTCCTCTACATCAACAAAAAGAACATCGGAGAGGAAATCAACAAATCAATACCATTCACAGTAGCCCCCAAGAAGATAAAATACTTAGGAATAAATCTTACCAGAGATGTAAAAGACCTGTACAAAGAAAACTACAAAGTACTACTGCAAGAAACTAAAAAGGACCTACTTAAGTGGAAAAACATACCTTGCTCATGGATAGGAAGACTTCACATAGTAAAAATGTCTATTTTACCAAAAGCCATCTATACATATAATGCACTTCCGATCCAAATTCCAATGACATTTTTTAATGTGATGGAGAAACAAATCACCAACTTCATATGGAAGGGAAAGAAGCCTCGGGTAAGTAAAGCATTACTGAAAAAGAAGAAGAAAGTGGGAGGCCTCACTCTACCTGATTTTAGAACCTATTATACAGCCACAGTAGTCAAAACAGCCTGGTATTGGTACAACAACAGACACATAGACCAGTGGAACAGAATTGAGAACCCAGATATAAATCCATCCACATATGAGCAGCTGATATTTGACAAAGGCCCAGTGTCAGTTAACTGGGGAAAAGATAGTCTTTTTAACAAATGGTGCCGGCATAACTGGATATCCATTTGAAAAAAAATGAAACAGGACCCATACCTCACACCATGCACAAAAACTAACTCCAAGTGGATAAAGACCTAAACGTAAAGACTAAAACGATTAAGAAAAAATAGGGACAACGTTAGGAGCCCTAATACGAGGCATAAACAGAATACAAAACATTACTAAAAATCACAAAGAGAAACCAGATAACTGGGAGCTGCTAAAAATCAAACACCTATGCTCATCTAAAGACTTCACCAAAAGAGTAAAAAGACCACCCACAGACTGGGAAAGAATTTTCAGCTGTGACATCTCCAACCAGTGCCTGATCTCTCAAATCTATATGATTCTGTTAAAACTCAACTACAAAAAGACAAACAACCCAATCAAGAAGTGGGCAAAGGATATGAGCACGCACTTCACTAAAGAAGATATTCAGGCAGCTAACAGATACATGAGAAAATGCTCTCCATCATTAGCCATTAGAGAAATGCAAATTAAAACTACGATGAGATTCCATCTCACTCCAACAAGGCTGGCATTAATCCAAAAAACACAAAATAATAAATGTTGGAGGGGCTGTGGAGAGATTGGAACTCTTATACACTGCTGGTGGGAATGTAAAATGGTACAACCACTTTGGAAATCTATCTGGCGTTTTCTTAAAAAGTTAGAAATAGAACTACCATACAACCCAGAAATCCCACTCCTCGAAATATACCCTAGAGAAATAAGAGCCTTTACACGAACAGATATATGCACACCCATGTTTATTGCAGCACTGTTTACAACAGCAAAAAGGTGGAAGCAACCAAGGTGTCCATCAATAGACGAATGGTTAAATAAATTACTGTACATTCACACAACGGAATACTATGCATCGATAAAGAACAGTGAGGAATCTGTGAAACATTTCATAACATGGAGGAAGCTGGAAGGCGTTATGCTGAGTGAAATTAGTCATACGCAAAAGGACGAATACTGTATAAGACCATTATTATAAGTTCTTGAGAAAAAGTATAAACTGAAAACACATTCTTTTGTGGTTACGAGAGGGGGGAGGGAGGGAGGGTGGGAGAGGGTTATTTACTGATTAGTTAGTAGATAACTACTTTAGGTGAAGGGAAGGACAATACTCAATACACGGAAGGTCAGCTCAACTGGAGTGGACCAAAAGCAAAGAAGTTTCTGGGATAAACTGACTGCTTCGAAGGTCATTGGAACAAGGGCGGGGGTTTGGGGACTATGGCTTAAGGGGACTTCTAAGTCAATTGGCGTAATAAACTCTATTATGAAAACATTCTGCATCCCACTTTGAACTGTGGCGTCTGGGGTCTTAAATGCTAACAAGCGGCCATCTGAGATGCATCAGTTGGTCTCAACCCACCTGGATCAAAGGAGAATGAAGAACACCAAGGTCACACGATAACTATGAGCCCAAGAGACAGAAAGGGCCACATGAACCAGAGACTTACATCATCCTGAGACCAGAAGAACTAGATGATGCCTTGCCACAACCGATGTCTGCCCTGACAGGGAGCACAACAGAGAACCCCTGAGGGAGCAGGAGATCAGTGGGATGCAGACCCCAAATTCTCATTAAAAGACCAGACTTAATGGTCTGACCGAGACTAGAAGAATCCCAGCAGTCATGGTCCCCAAACCTTCTGTTGGCCCAGGACAGGAACCATTCCCGAGGACTATTCATCAGACATGGAAGGGACTGGATAATGGGTAGGAGAGAGATGCTGATGAAGAGTGAGCTACTTGTATCAGGTGGATACTTGAGACTGTGTTGGCATCTCCTGTCTGGAGGGGAGATAGGAGGGTAGAGAGGGTTAGAAACTGGCAAAACAGTCACGAAAGGAGAGACTGGAAGGAGGGAGCGGGCTGACTCATTGGGCAAGAGTAAATGGGAGTATGTAGTAAGGTGTATATAAGCTTATATGTGACAGACTGACTTGATTTGTAACTTCCACTTAAAGCACAAAAAATTATTAAAAAAAAACTGTCTTACCAGTTATTAAATGATTGAGATTTTATAACTGTTGTTGTTGACATTTCATAGGGTTTCCAAGGTGGTGAATACCAACTGCCAACTTCTGAGATAGCAGCCGAACTGTTAACCACAGTGCCACCAAGGCTCCTGTTGTTGTTGTTAGGTGCAGTCAAGTCAGTTCTGACTGATAGCAGCCGTAAGTACAGCAGAATGAAACACTGCCCATCCTCACAATCGTTGCTACGCTTGAGTGCATCCTTGCAGACGTTGTGTCAGTCCATCTCACTGAGGCTTCTTCCTCTTTTTTTCTGACCCTCTAACTTTACCAAGCATGGCGCCCTTCTCCAGGAACTGGTCCCTCCTGATAACATGTCCAAAGTACGTGAGATGAAGTCTAACCCTTCTGAGTTCCAAGGAGCATCCTGGCTGCATTTCTTCTAAGACAGATCTGTTTGTTCTTCTGGTAGTTCATGGTATATTCAATATTCTTCACCAGCACCATAATTTAAAGGCATCAATTCTTTTCTTGTCTTCCTTATTCATTGTCCAGCTTCTGCATCCATATGAAGTGACTGAAAACACCATGGCTTCGGTCAGGTGCACCTTAGTCCTCAAAGTAATATCTTTGCTTTTTAACACTTTGAAGAGGTCTTTTGCAGCAGATTTGCCCAATGCGATGCATCATTTGATTTCTTGACTTCTGGTTCAATTGGTGTTGGTCGTGTATTGAAGTAAAATGAAATTCTTGACAACTTCGGCATTTTCTCTGTTTATCATGATGCCATTTATTGGCCCAGATGTGAGGATTTTTGTTTCCTTTAAGTTGAGGTGTAATCCTTACAGAAGGTTGTAGTCTTTGGTCTTCATCAGTAAGTGCTTCAAGTCCTCTTGACTTGCAGCAAGCAATGTTGTGTCATCTGCACATCGCAGGTTATTAATGAGTCTTCCTCCAACCCATTCTTCTTCATATAGTCCATCTTCTTGAATTATTTGCTCAGCATGCAGATTGAATAAGTATGGTGAAAGGACACTACCCTGACACACATCTTTCCTGATTTTGAACCACACAGTATCCCCTTGTTCTGTTCTATTCACCATGAATCAAATATATATACTTCCTACTTGTTCACATTCATCTATACTATATGAATGCTGTGTATTATATATGCATGATTTCCCTCCACTTACAATTCTTCTCTCTTGTGTTGTTTTTCTTTTTTTTCTCTTCTCTGAATTTTTTTTTCTTTCAACACTTACCAACTGCCTCTTGATCTATGTACAGGTTCTTTGCAAGCACAATTAAGTGTTCTGGAATTCCCATTCATCACAATATTATCCATAATTTATTATGATCCACATAGTCAAATGTCTTTGCATAGTCAATAAAACACAGGTAAACATCTTTCTGGTATTCTTTGCTTTCAACCAAGACCCATCTGACTTCAGCAATGATATCCCTCATTCCATGTCCTCTTTTGAATCTGGCCTGAATTTTTGGCAGTTCCCTGTCAAGGTACTGCTATCTCAGCTGAGGTTCTTAAAATATACTATTATTTTTAATTTGCAGGTAAGAAGTTAATTCATCTAAAAGACTAAAAATAAGGGTAAACATCTTTTTTTTCTTAGGTCTTTCAATTTATTAGGTAAAAACGTAAGAACTGTAGAAGATGAGACTTCTAGAAGATGAAGGGGCACTCTAAAGAGAATGGTGGCCTGCTATTTTGAAGTTTGAAAATAGAGGAGAACATTATGTTAAATCTTAACAGGAGAGATTTGGTTTGGGACATCTTGACATAAGTTATTGTTAGATAAAAACATCTTTCCATGGAAAGTGTTAAGAACACTTATATGGAAATATTTAACATTAAGGTAAGTATTCATTTTTCTTGACATTTCTTATGGTATATTTCTGCTTAAAGATAGGAGAATGACTTGACATAGTTTCCAGGCACATAATTTTATAATATGAATATCTCTTGTATTTTAACATAAAATTATTTTGAATAACCTTGAATCCTGTTCCAACTCTACTTTTCTACAACTTCACCTATTTTATTATCATGATATTTCTTTCTCATCATAGAAATAAAGTCAATAACTGAATGCACCATAAACTAAAATTGGATGCAGTGGATAACCAGGAAAAGTAAGTATGAAATAAATATAATTACAGCACTCTTTGCTTACCAAGGTTTGGAAAATTTCATACAATGAACAAATCTAACATTCATATGGTATGCCAACATGTATGCTAGAAAACGGACTTAGGATTTGGGAACGGTCAACTGATGCCAGAGTTGAGGTGAGCAAAATCTCAACCCACATTTATTCCAGGAAATATTTATAGTTACAACTGAAATGAACCTACAGATTTGACATTTGTTTAATGAAAAAATGTATTTAAATATTTCTATGTTTTTTTTTTAATTATTACAATGAATTCAAAATTTATCATCACTCTTACAGAAGGACAGGATGTAATGGTTTTCAGCACTAATCTATTAAATGTCATTATGCTTATTAATTAGTCAACTTTTTTTTCTGCTGAGTAACCTCATTTATTCTAGTTTGATTTTTTTTTTTAAACATAGAGACAGCTTACAGTGCATTATAGAGAGATATATGTCCAATCATTTTAAAGTGTCAAACCTAATACCAGACAGCCAATAATATTCAAAAAATATGAATTGGTGATAATTGATCATTTTTAAGTGTTAAAAACATCAAAATAAAATGTCATAAAAAATTGTTTCCCTTTTTAAAATTTGAGTCTTCATAAACAATCACAGAAATATTATGAAAGGGTGATAATTTCTTTTTTAAGATGTAGCAGTATTGAAACTATTTAACACTCTATACATATAATGAATGTGAGTGGATGGCACACAACAACTATTATTAACATGGCTTTGTAAAATGGCTGATAAACCCACTCCAAAAATGTCTTTGTAAAATGGCTGATAGATACTCTTTAAACAGTCAATGAAAAATCAATAATAAAAAATCTTTCTCCTGGTCATAGTATATCTCCTGGTTTATTCATTTCAATTGAAAGACTGGAAACTGAAACCAAAAGCAGAGTTATTCTCTGACCAGAGAATTGCTTTTAAAATCAAGAGTGCTCTAAAATCCTAAATACTTAAAATGCTGTAAAATATTCCTACTCAAAGTGCGGTCCATGGGCTGGCAGCATCCTTATCACTTGACAGCTTGTTAGAAATGTAGATTCTCAAGCCCCATCCCAAACCTACTGAATGAGAATCCACCATTTAGCAAGATCCTCAAGAGTCGCATGCATTTGAAAATTTGGAAAGCAGTGGTCTAGGTGTGTATGAACCATTTCTCGCATCAAACTCCCTATTATTCCAAGGACATAAAAAAAATGTTACTATGGGACAAAACTTTGTTATCTTATATATATCTGTATCTATCTATCTGTATATAGCCTCAAAATCATACCCTTTTGACATTCACTCAAAGATATATAAGCTTAAATTTGTAAAAATAAGACATGCTTACAGAATTATTATAGAATAAAAATATTACTAGTTGCTAGGTTTAGGCTACTAGTTTGTTTTTTAAAAAAATTATTTTTAATTGCACCTGCCAAAGAATATCCCTCTATAACAACTTGATAAATATTTATGATAGTTACTAAATCATTTTTGTTAGTATTTCATGCATATGGTATATTGACTAAAACAATAAACTTTAATTTCACATTTTTTCTATGCATCACAAGTGAAGTATATATACTTCCTACTTGTTCATATTCATCTATGGTATATGAATGCTACATATTATATAGGCATGATTTCTCACCACTTACAATTCTTCTCTGTTGTGTTGTTTTTTAATTTTTTTTTCTTCTCTGAATTTTTTTTTTTACTACTTGTCAACTAAGACATGTTTACCTACTTTCTGCCCTTTAATATTTTCAGGTCAAAGTAATGCAACTTTGCTTTCCCTCAGCTGTAACTTCATGTTTAATTAATTCCACGTTTTACCTTTCTGACTTTTATTATTTTAACTATTTTAATTAGCCTCATTTGTCTTATCTTCCTCCTCTATCCCACCCTCTCATTCCTTTTTTTCTCTAGCTGATCTTATTTGGAAGATTTTTAAGCACAAAGATTGTGTCAGAAGTTTTAAAACGTGCAGAAACTTTATTCAAGGGTTCTTTAGAAGTCTTAGCTGAAAGAATGTTTCAGATATCAAATATAAAAGAGAAATATACCTATTTGAGTTTGAACAGCAAGCAGAGTGATCACACATCCTTCACCTACCTCAAGCAGATCATGTTTAGCTGACATGACTGTGGCTTCCATGAAGTTAATCTCTGAACCGATTTTTTTAAGCCGCAGCAGTGTCAGTTTTCTATTAATAGGTTCTTATCCAGAGGAAAATATACATAGCTTCCTGGAGTGTGCAAGCCCAGGAAGGCTAAGGATACCCATTCCAAAGAAGGGCAAGGTGTCCCAGTCTAAAGACTAGGGGAGCCTTTTAAAGTGGCTCATTTTGCAATCTTCTAAAGATAGTGTGGACGATATGCATTAAATGTTGTGTGTAGGTGAATAGATACGTATGCAAATGCCACTGATTATAGATCAAGTCACAGTTGTGTTTCAGAAATGCTCATTGAATTGAAAGGAAGCAGGTTAATTGTAGAGATATTTAGACAGATTAAGTCTGTAGAAGAGCCTGGTGGTACGATGGTTAAGGCTTGGCTGCTAACCATAAGGCTGGAGGCTCTAACCCTCCAGTCATTCTACAGAAGAAGAGATCTGGCAGTCTGCTCCAGGAACCCCATGGGACAGTTCTACTCTCTCCTGTAGGGTCCTTAAGAGTCAGAATAGACTTGATGGTACACAACAAGAAGTAGTACTACAGAAATTACAAAATTAAAACTTCACTTTCCTAAGATTTACAAATATCCATTTGTGATTTTAAAAAAGCCAAAATTAATGCAGCTAATTAGCAGAGGAAAATATTACTAAAAAAATTCATTTATTGGAAAGAACATCAGTATGCGTCTCTACAGGGAGAATAACCGGGCAAATCAAACATCTGTTACTAGTTTTTCCAATGATGAGCTCTGTGATCTTGAACAAGGGACTCCTTTTTAGTCTCAGGTTTCTAATAAAAAGAGAGACGTTTATTTTATTTAAAAAGTGATTTATATAAACAAAATTGATGGATAATAAATTTGCAATTCTTCTGTGTCAATTTTATGTGAGCCCTCTGAGCATTTGTCTCTTAGTGCATAGAGAGATTTACAGTAATGAGATGGACACTGACATATTAGTCTTCTGCTGTTATAACAAATTAGCACAAATTTAGTGGCTTCAAACAACATAAATTTGTTATCTTACAATTCTATAGCTCATAAAGCCAGCATGGGTCCCGATGGGCTAGAATCAAGGTGTCGGCAGGGCTGCATTCCTTTCTGGGGGCTCTGAAGGAGAATGGTTGCGTTTTCCGGCTTCTAGGAGCTGCCTGCATTCCTGTGCTTTTGGCTTCTACTGCCATTTCCAAAGCAAGCAATGGTTGGTCAAGTCCTCATGTCACATAGCCCTTTGACCACAGCCAGGAAACATTCTTCACTTTTAAGGGCCACTGTGATTAAAGTGACCCCACCCAGATAACCCAGGATAATCTACCCATCTAAAATCCTTCTTTAACTACATCTGTAAAGTGCCTTTTGCCATGTAAAATAAAATACTCAAAGATTCTGGGGATTAAGACATGGTATCTTTGGGGGATCGTTATTCTGCTTTCTGCAACAGGTTCTGTGACTGCTGTTCATCAATAGATATTATGTAAACACTACTCTGTGCAAAGATTTGCTTAGGCTTGTTCAGTAAAGCAGCGTTTGTGCAGGTGAGTAATAGAGGCAACATCTTTTAATTAAACTGTTCCGATGAAAATTTTGGAAGAAACATCCTTCTCTGTGTGAGTCTTTTACACAATGAAAGTTGGGTAATATCTCTGCCTGCAACATGACATCTCTTAGGTATCCTAACCAAAAAATACCCCCTCGCATCACATTTAGAAAATCTCCAAGTGAGGTGGTAACACCTCTGAGAATCATAGCTTCAGTAAGTCTATTGAAAGCAGGGAGTATATCATCCTGTTTTTTTTTTTTTTTTTTCGATTCCTCTTTTCCTCCAAGAATATATCCCACATATCGTTATAATACTTAATATTTATTAAACCTTATCATTTATTATACATAAATGATAAAGTTGGAAAGGCATAACAATTTCACCACTGCCTAAAAATCACACTGAATTCAGCCAAAAAATAGCAAAAGTACACTGAATAAATTACCATCACTGAGTGGCATAGCAGTGTAGATATAATTTGGTAATAGTGTGCAAGATGGGAGATGACGTAAGATGCTTGTATATCAATTATCTGTTGCTGCATAACAAGACATCCTAAAATTTAGTGGCTTCAACTATCTATAATATTTTTTTCTCATGAATATGTAATTTGATTAGTGTCCACCAGGTGTAGTTTGTCTATATTCCACAAGTGTCACCTAGGGTGGCTCAATTGGGGGCTAGAAAATCCACTTTCAAGATCCCTCACTTACAAGGATGGAAAGTTGGTCCTGGTTTTTGGCTGGATGTGCAGTTGGGTCATTTTAGTGCATACATAAGTCACTTAATAGTTCAATTAGTTTGAGTCATTCTTCTGATCTAATTAAATAAATAAAAACTCTGACAAGAATCACTGAAGGAGCAGGAGAGCAATGGGATGCAGACCCCAAATTCTAGTAAAAAGACCAGACTTAATGTTCTGACTGACACCAGAGGGATCCCAGACGTCATGGTCCCCAGACCTTCTGTTAGCCCGACAGGAACCATTCTTAAAGCCAACTCCCCAGACAAGGATTGGACCGGACTACAAGACAGGAAATGATACTGGTGAGTTGTGGGCTTCTTGGATCAAGTAGACACGTGAGGCTATCTGGGCAGCTCCTGTCTAGAGGGGAGATGTGAAGACTAAGGAGGACAGAAGCTGGCTGAATGGACACAGAAACACAGGGTAGAGGGAAGGAATGTGCTGTCTCATTAAGGGGAGAGCAACTAGGAATATGTAGCAAGGTGTATATAAGGTTTTGTATGAGAGACTGACGTGATGTGTAAACTTTCACTTAGAAAAAAAACTCTGGCAAAATCATGTACTTCCCCTGTATTGCCCATGGACAAGACACTTGTTTGTAAATTTCACTGGTGTGGCCCTTGTATGGCCTTTCCTAAATGGAAAATTGATCTTTTCAAATGATGCCTCAATATAACTAATTACAGTATAGTTCACATTGCATGTAATTTTTAATTTTCATTCCTCCCTCTCCCCAAATACTCTAAGAACCTTAAGGAAATTTACTTTGCCTTAACTTCAAATTGCCAGCTCTGTCACAGCATCTGACATTTTAAGAACTCAATAAGCATTTGTTGAATAAATGTATCAATGAATGAATCAATGCAAGTCAACAGGCACCTCATTTAATTAAATGCACATTTATATGCAAAGATTATTCAAGACTTCCAATACCTTCATCTTTTCCTTGTGTAACAGTGATAAATTTTTGGCAACCATTCATATTCTCTGCTCTCTTTTAGTGTTTTTAGGGCCGTTACAACACATTTATCAAATCAAAAGCTTAGGTTAGGTAGTCAATCTATGTTTCCTTATTTATATACTAATTAAAAAAATATTTATTGTACAGCATGATATGAGAACCTTTAAAAGGGAGATCTGGTGCAAACCAAGTGACATTTAACTGAGATCTGCAGAATGATTAGTGAAGAGAAGAGGGAAGGGAGGGGCAAGTAAAGAGGCCTGAGATAGGAGAGAGTGTAATATTCCCAAAGATTAAAAGAAGGGACACACAGAGCAAAGGGAAGAAAAGAAACTGGAGACAGATCAGAAAAATGGGCCTTTAGCCATATGAAATATTTCAGTCTTTATAATAAAAGCAGCTGTGAGCCATTGGCAGTTTTAAACAATGTTGAATTTGTATTTAAAACAATTTCTGAATATTTAGTAGATATAAACCAAAGAAACCAAACCCAGTGCCGTCGAGTCGATTCGGACTCATAGCGACCCTACAGGACAGAGTAGAACTGCCCCATAGAGTTTCCAAGGAGCGCCTGGTGGATTCAAACTGCTGACCCTTTGGTTAGCAGCTGTAGCATTTAACCACTACGCCACCAGGGTTTCCTTAGTAGATATAGGGGGACATCAATTACAAGAGGTCATTACAAAAGTCCAGATAAAAGATGATGGCTGCTTAAGCTACTATGATGATGAAGGAAATGGAAAGAAGTGAATGGATATGAGAGAAAGTGAGGAGGAGAAATCGACAGGACAGAGTGATGGACTACGATAAGAGTGGTGATGAAGAAAGGATTTTAAAGTTCTCCTTAACAAATCTATCTGACTCAAGTGACAATAAACCCACTAATCTGAATTTGGACTTGTGAAAAGAGGTACTTTTTCAAATGTTTATAAATGTATGTAAACAATATGGAGTATGCCAGGTAAGTTTTCTGTTAACATGGAACAAACTAGTCTAATTCCACAATATGCTAGGAAATGTACATTCATCAAAAGCATCGTTGTTATACCTTTTGTTTTGTTTTGTTTAGCATATAGGTTCTGTAAGGAAAGGGACTTTTTTTTTTTTTTTTGCTGCCATTGGTTCAGTTTCATGCATAATGCTTGGCAATGAAGAGACATGACACTCAGTAAGTACTTGTTGAACACCCTGTCATTTTTATGCCAAGTTCTACATGTCAACTTTTGAGTTTGTACATAGAGAGTCTCAGAAAGAGAAAATGACTTCTTTATATCTGAGACATCCTAGTACTCTCTTCATTTTCTGCCTGTCCCACCAAGCCCAATGTTATATATATCACTGGACTTGGCCAATATCTTCTGAAAAACAGACTGCTCATTTCTAGTTGATAACCACTGATATCACCCTTTCTCTATGTTTTCCAATTAGATTTAAATGACATGATATATCCTACACAATTTGAGCAAACAAGGTATCGTCTTCAAGCTGAATGCACCTTTTTCCATAGAACGCAGTGTCATGAAATAAATATAAACTGTGATAAAACCACAGAATATTAAAACTAAAAAGAAGAGTTATCACAGCAGTATCATTTAAACAACCCTGCCCCCCCCCGAAAAAAAAAACATTGCCATTGAGTTGATACTCATAGCTCTCCCAATTAAAGAAATTGCCCAATGGATAAATTGTGGCATGCATATAATAAAATATTGTACAGCAAGGAGAATAAAATGAACTACAATTACGTTTGTTGTTAGGTGCCCTCAAGTCGGTTCCGACTCATAGTGACCCTATGCACAACAGAACAAAACACTGCCCGGTCCTGCGCCATCCTTACAATCGTTGTTATGCTTGATCTCATTGTTGCAGCCACTGTGTCAATCCACCTTGTTAAGGGTCTTCCTTTTTTCCGATGATCCTGTACTCTGCCAAGCATGATGTCCTTCTCCAGGGACTGATCTCTCCTGACAACATGTCCAAAGTATGTAAGGCGCAGTCTCACCATCCTTGCCTCTAAGGAGCATTCTGGCTGCTCTTCGTCCAAGACAGATTTGTTCATTCTTCGGGCAGTCCATGGTATATCCAATATTCTTCGCCAACACCACAATTCAAAGGCGTCAACTCTTCTTCGGTCTTCCTTATTCATTGTCCAGCTTTCACATGCATATGATGTGATTGAAAATACCATGGCTTGGGTCAGGCGCACCTTAGTCTTCAGGGTGGCATCTTTGCTCTTCAACACTTTGAAGAAGTCCTTTGCAGCAGATTTGCCCAATGCAATGTGTCTTTTGATTTCTTGACTGCTGCTTCCATGGCTGTTGATTGTGGATCCAAGTAAAATGAAATCCTTGACAACTTCAATCTTTTCTCCATTTATCATGATATTGCTCATTGGTCCAGTCGTGAAGATTTTTGTTTTCTTTATGTTGAGGTATAATCCATACTGAAGGCTGTGGTCTTTGATCTTCATTAGTAGGTGCTTCAAGTCCTCTTCCCTTTCAGCAAGCAAGGCTGTGTCATCTGCATAACACAGGTTGTTAATGAGTCTTCCTCCAATCCTGATGCCCTGTTCTTCTTCATATAGTCCTGCTTCTCGGATTATTTGTTCAGCATACAGAACAATATAAGTTGAAAGAATACAACCCTGACGCACACCTTTCCTGACTTTAAGCCAATCAGTATCCCCTTGTTCTGTCCAAACAACTGCCTCTTGATCTATGTAAAGTTTCCTCATGAGCACAATTAAGTGTTCTGGAATTCTCATTCTTCTCAGTGTTATTCATAGTTTGTTATGATCCACACAGTTGAATGCCTTTGCATAATCAATAAAACACAGGTAAACATCCTTCTAGTATTCTCTGCTTTCAGCCAGGGTCCATCTGACATCAGCAGTGATATCCCTGGTTCCACATCCTCTTCTGAAACCAGCCTGAATTCCTGGCAGTTCCCTGTCAATATACTGCTGCAGCCGTTTTTGAAAGATCTTCAGCAAAATTTTGCTTGCGTGTGATATTAATGATATTGTTCTATAATTTCCACATTTGGTTGGATCACCTTTCTTGAGAATAGGCGTAAATATGGATCTCTTCCAGTCAGTTGGTCAGAAAGCTGTCTTCCATATTTCTGGGCATAGACAAGTGAGCACCTCCAGCGTTGCATCTGTTTGTTGAAACATCTCAACTAATATTCCATCAATTCCTGGAACCTTTTTTTTTTCGCTAATGCCTTCAGAGCAGCTTGGACTTCTTCCTTCAGTACCATCTGTTCCTGATCATATGCCACCTCTTGAAATGGTTGAATATCAACTAATTCTTTTTGGTATAATGACTCTGTGTATTCCTTCCATCTTCTTTTGATGCTTCCTGCGTCGTTTAATAGTTACCCCATGGTATCCTTCACTATTGCAACTCGAGGCTTGAATTTTTTCTTCAGTTCTTTCAGCTTGAAAAAGTCCAAGCGTGTTCTTCCCTTTCGGTTTTCCATCTCCAGCTCTTTGCACAATTATGCACAGCAACAGAAATGACTGGCAGACAAAGTTTTGAGTCACGGCAGCAAGACATAATGAAACATGCTATGTGATTCCATTTATATAACAAAACAAAACTTAGCAGAGCTAAGCTATGTTGTTTATAGATGTGGAGGTTGTAAAACTGTAAAGCAAAGCAAGAAAATTGTTATAACAAAGTCAGAATAGTTGTCCCCTGTGGAGGGACAGAATTGGAGAAAAGTGAGACTTGATTGGAAAGAGAAACCAAAGTGAAAGTCAGCAGGTGGGCAGATGGGAATGTGTTTCAGAGGTGCTGTTTCCTGATCTAGGTTTTGGTTATGTGGATAACTCTAGTACTGTTTGGCAAACGATACATAAACATTTATGATTTATGTACCTTTCAGCGTCTATATTTTACTAGAAGAACTTTAAACAAAAAGAACATTTTAAAAACTATGACAACTCTTTTTTTTTTAAACACCCAACTGGTAAGGCAACTGGGCTCTTGTAAACCAAGTGGGGCAGTATTATTTCAAAAATTGCCACAGTAGATAGAGCTCTTGTTCATTTTGGCCTCTAAGTCAGTGGAACCTAATGGCTTAATTTTGAGTGAGATTCTTCATGATTAATAAATGTGTTATCATTATGGCAGTGTTGCAAAGGATTAAAGAAACATAGGACATACTCTAAGCAGACATGTAGAGTGAGACATGTCAAAATGTAAGGTGACTATCAAGTAAAGAAATGTAATCCACCCTCAAGCTTGTTATTTACTTTCTATAAAACTATATGTGGCAATTTTGCAAAGTGCTATCTTCAGTTTACCGATCAGAGCTGCTTCCACCTGTGCCTCTCCTCAAATTATGCTGTCGTTTCTCAACTCATTAGCTCAAGGACACAGTAAAAGAACCCATCACCTTTCACTGATTTTTCTCAAGGGGGAAGTGTGTCATTCCCTTTAGCTTGTGAATCTCTTTGCCCTCTACATCTTTAAAGTTACTGTTTTGTTTTATTTTTCTTTTTTCCCTTCTTCCTACTGTAGAAATATAAGTATTAAATCAAGGCAGAGAAATATAATTAAATTTCAGGAAGTTTTCCATTTTATCTTTTATCTTCATTTCATTTTATTTTCTTATCATTAAACTAATGGCTATACTTAGTATACAAATTCTTAGTTGGTAACTGTCTAGAGAGTATTAAAAAGAGTTTCCTGTCATTCCAGATTCCCTATAGTGACCTTAAAATGTACTTTCTATGTAAATTTGGGGGATAACTAAGTTTAGAGTTCCCTCGAAGTTACCTGAGTACTTTAATCCCACCTACCGTTGAAACTACTATTGGCACCTATGCTGACCTTTGTCTTACATTCTTTGGTTGTTAACAGGGGTGTAGTTTAGCATCTCTACAAAAAAATGTTTTTGGATTGTTACGGATTGGATTTTGTTCCCTAAATTTTTATGCTGAAGTCTTAGCCATTGTCACTTGTGAATGTGACTTTGTCAAAATGAAGTCATACTGGAGTAAGGTAGGTCCTAATCCAATCTGAATGGTGTCCTTATAAAAAAAAATATAGTTTTTTTTTTTTTTTTTAAAGAGGAAAAATACAAAAAGAGACAGAGAGAAGAAGGGTTATAATGTGAAGATGCATCTATAAGTCACAGAACACGTGAGGCTACCAGAAGCTGGGAGAAACAAAAAAAAGTTCTTTCCCTAGAGACCTCAGTGGTAGCTTGGCCTGGCTAGACACATCGATTTGAACTTCTAGCTGTGAGACAATACATTTCTGTTATTCAAAGCAAACATTTTTTGTACTTTGTTCAGGTAGCCCTAAGATGCTAATACATGAGTGTTTGTAGTGTCAGAATTATGGAATGGGGGGGGGGTTCTAGTGGATACTAATTATTCTGCAATTTCCAGGGAAGTCCTGCACAACAAATTTTCCCACCCCAAATGCTAATGACTGTGTCTCCTCCAGGTTTGATTCCCAAATACCAGAAAATAAGGTCAACACATCAATTTAATTAAAAAAAAAAAAAAAATTGGATAATTGTTTGATAAAGGAATTAACCTGATACCTTCAGGCTCTAGGTAGGTCTGTAAAAAATTATTTGCTTTTTATTCACGTCTTTGTCCACCCACTTAGAGACAACCTTCAAGTTTCAACTCACGTTTTACTCCTTCAACACAATTCTCGATCAACTGAATGCATCTATTCTGTTTCTCTGACTTCTTGATAATTGTACAACTTGATTTGTTCATTTGTTATATACCAGTTCATTCCATATTTGTTTCATATGTGTAGATGCTGTCTACTCTAAACTTGAATAACATGAGACCAAGAATCTATTTCATAATTATTATAGATAATTTCTTCTGTCCTTTTTTAAAGTAAACTTAGAATTTGCAGCCTTGTATCGTACATTTATTTATACAATTGTCTCATTTTTCCTTGCAGATGAGATTTATGTGTATTTCACATTTCAAACTCACATTTAACAAAGTTACTGACAAAAGCAAATACCAAATATGTATATACATAAATATTTGTTCAATGAATGAATATCTTTCACGGTGCTAGGAATTTTGGCCCTTTCCATCCACAGGGGAATGATAGCATGGTGGAAAGGAGATAGGACATTATGTTCCAAGTCACCTGTGTATTGAGAGTCTATGTCACTCAAAACAGGGACCTATGCCAGACGATGGTTATAATGAATTATTCTAGACAAACCTACAAGGCCTTTGAAATCCAGAGGCACTGGACAGAAACTGAATAGTTAAGCCTGGAGACTCAACTCAAGAGTTAGCCAAAATCTTCTGGCTACTGCCAGCACGATTATTTCTAATACATCTTTTTTCCAGTTGCTATGACCAGAGGCTCCAGAAAGTTATACTGACTTATTTCTTTAAGTTAGCCATTTCTGCTACCCTAGATGCTTCCTAGTCATATCTTCAAAACTTTGGGCTAAGAACATGTCTCTGCATCTTTTCTCTGAAAAGGCCTTTCCCTAGCTGCTTGTAAACCATCTTGCCTTGCTTGAATGCTTCTTGACAAGACCACTGATCTGAAACAATATTTCTCATAGTACTTAGAACACTGACCACAGAAATAGATTTCACTTAACAGCTGATTTCTCAGTGTTGACCTGAAGAAATTTATTTAGTGATTACCTATCTGACTATTGGTATTATTTCATTATTTTAACCAAAACTCATTATCAAAAATGGAGTTGTGCTCCATATATACAAAATGAGCTCAAAGTGGCATGTTTGTGGAAAACAGCAATGGAGATACAAACAGTGGGGAAAAGGTTCACCTCAGTGGCAAGGGGGGAGCTAGAGGTCATATTAACAAATAGTTCAAATTAAATCAGTTTAGGACATAAAACTTTTTTTTAATGTTATATTAATAGGAGGCCTTACCAAAAATACAACATTTAAACCATGATTTTAACCCAAATTCTTAGGTAACCCTCTATTTTAGTTATTCTATGACTTAATCCCATTAACTGCCAATTCTCACCTTTGTACTGTTTGTCTCTACATGAATCAAACCTAACGTTTATCTCCTAACTCCTTGACAAAACACATCACCTTTCCAGCATGGCAAGAGTGTTAAAATTATTACTGTCAGGGATACAACATTCTTTATTCATTCTGAAGGTATTTTCATTGAGTTGCAATGTGTGTTTACTAATCAGAAGATTTTATAAATGATGACATGGCTATGTTTAACTAAATTAAATACCATTTTTCGTAGTTCCAAACTAAAGTCAGATGATTTTTAAAACTTTTGTCTTTATTGTCAACATTATTTTTTACCATTTCCTTGCTTTTCAAACAACTATTCCAAAGGCGGGGACCTTGTGTTTTTCACCTTCGTGTCCTTGGTGTTTGGCATTCTACATGCTGCATAACCAATTCTCATTGAGTCAACTCCAACTTATGGTGACCTCATGTGTGTCAAAGTAGAATTGTGTTCCACAGGGTTTTCAGTGACTGATTTTTCAGAAGTAGATCATCAGCCCTTTTTTCCAAGGTGCCTCTGAGTGGACTTGGACTTCCAAACTTTTGGTTAGCAACCAAACACACTAACCATTTGTACCACCCAGGGACTCCCCAAGGTATATAGCAGGTGCTAAAATATTAAATACAACTGAATTTCTGATGCTCTAGACTACTTTCTGAATCTATTTTTAGGTTGAGAATTAATGTAGAGTTTAAAATGTTAAATTATATTTCAGATGTGCAATTTGGCATGTCTTTCTCTAAATGAAACGCCTGATACATCTCAGTCAGAATCAACTCTACCACAACTAAGCATAACAATAATTTTTTGTATCCATAGATATAAAGCAGATTTAAATTCGCAAGCTTGGCATTTTACCATACTAAGGTAACTTATAGATTTCATACAGTACACTCTTTTATACCTTAGGCAATTAGACATAAGTTAAATAAGAATAACCATGGATAAAAATAATAGTTCCAGCACTGTTTGTCAAAGATGTGCCAGTTTATATTTACCATTTTTGCCTTGACATTATACCAAATGTCTACATCCAACAGAAAATTCTTCTAATCACATGGTAAATATGTTTTAAAAGAAAACAGTATACTTTCCAGGGAAACCTATCATTAAAAAAATATGTATTTTGAAAGTCTATATAAGTGGAAACTGATTCTCCCACATCCACAAGCTTGCCCATGCCCTAAAAATATTTTTTTTAACTACTGAAATACTAAAAGCTTTCTCTTTCCTTTATTACTGTCAACATTCCAGTAATCGGCTTCAGGAAAGGGAAAAATGATACAGCAAATGAGTAGCAAGGTTAAAAGCAGCTTCTCACAAATTCTATCACCATGCATTATGAATAAAACCAATTTCCTCCTGTAAAGAACACATTCTTAATGTAAATTATCTTTGTTCTTGTATGTGAAAAGATTCTCTTTAACTCATTTAATGAAGACCACCTGTCCCAGTCCCTGCCACAGATATCATATTAGAAAATATTTAAACTGGATGTATTTAAATTCCATATTTAACATACATTGTAAGTGAGATGGACTCTGTGGTTTACGAGGACATAGGTAATTTACATAACAAAGGATCTCTCAAAATGGTAAATTGCTTGTGCCTTTGACAGCTTGACTTCAGGCATGAAGATGTGGAGATGTTTGATGTTTAGAGAGCATAACATGCACAGAAAGGAGCAAGCCTTTATTCATTTCACATCTGCCAAGAATTTTCTTTTTAACTTCCTTTGAAGATAGAAAATACTATCTTTCTGGACCAGAAAGTCATCTATCTCTGCATAACCCTCACTTGCGGCAAAACATGTTTATGTGACACTCAAATAAGCAATTCCTATTAGAAACCGTGCGTCTCACTCAAATTACTCAGAGAAAGCGGGGATTGGGAAGAGTAAAAATCTTAACCTTAACACGTCTTCCTAGAGCTTTAAGCTGAATAGAACTGAACTCAATAAACTTGGAATTATTGTAGGATGTCAATGCATAGTTGCCAAATGAAGACTTTTCTCTAACTCACTCTTTTTAAATGTGTTATATTAGATAATATGCATTTTTATATATTAGGCATGTCATCAGAGACCCTCTTTTTATTTGAAAGAAGGAAAAAAAAACAATAATATTTTAATACTAGTTTTAAGCTCCAACTAAGCATAACTGTCAAACCAAAAGATTTACTGGAAAATCTTAACCACCTATACATTCTGTTTTCAAATTGGTATATTCAAAATTGCTTAGTTGCACTATTTTGTGTTTCTTTCATATTAAATAATGTTAACTGATTAAATATTGATGCAACCAGCATCAGAGGCCTTAAGTCTCTAAGGTTTCCTAAGCCTTTAGTGTAATAGCTGAATAGCTTCAATTCGCTTTTGCATTGTAAAAGTAGTATGATTTTTAAATTACAGTCACTATAATGAACAAAAATAAATTGAAGAAAAAAATTAAGATGCATTTAAGCCACTAAACCAAACATTTTCAATGGGTACTTTGTGCTTATGTGGTGGGAAAAAAAGAGTCACAATTACAAGTAATAATAAAAGCTTATAGGTTGTCAGTGGAACCCAGCTAGGACTGGCACTAAAAAGATATATTTTCTTTGCACTTTCACTGCAGAGTTTGCAGATTTTACATCATGAATGGTTTGTTCAATGAATAAATAAATAAACTTAATTTGCCAAACAACACGGTTTTGTAAAAAGTTGAAATAAAAATCCCCTAGCCATATTTTTCACAATTGATCAAGATTCACCCATTAATTCTTGGCTCCTCCCATGAGGCAACTCATCCCTGCTAAGACCGCTAGGGTAAAGTAGTAGAGCTAGCCCTTGAACTCAGAATTCTGACTTCAAACTCCACGAATCTTCTATGTTAAACTGCCTTCTTTCGGCTCTGTGCTCCTTTTTCTGACTTTGCATTACTTATACCAGTGATGCAGTGGTTAAGAATTTGGCTGCTAACCATAATGTCGGCAGTTCAAACCCACTAGCTGCTCCTTGGAAACTCTGTGGAGCAATTCTACTCTATCCAATAGGGTGGCTATGAGTTGGAATTGACTGGGGCAACAGGTTTGGTTTTTTGGTTTTTATATACCACACTGGTTTTCACAATCTTATTTTCTTCTATTTTCTAATTTCCACTTGAACAGTAAAGAGATGCAGAAATTTTAGAGTTAGACCTATCAGGTTTATGTGATACCTGCTTTTCCATCTTTCAGAGTTTCTACGATATTTAAAGTAGTCATGCAAGGGATTTGCACTTAATACCCTGTCAATAAACATGATGTTTCCGGCCGTAACACTTTTTAGAACTATTTTTCCTTATGTCATAATGATGCCTTATTATTTTTTTTTTTAATCCTTTTTCAGGTTTTTAAATGTACCATCTTCTAAATTACCTGTTGCTAACATTTTTAATTAGCATCACTAATAATTTTGAGAAATTGTATGGAACTAACCACCAGATTTCCACAATGTATAAAATTAAAAATAATTATTTCCTAGTCTGATGTTAGCGCTGAAAATGCAATTTGAGTCCCCTCTGTCTAATATTGCATCAATCAGTTTTCAATTAAAAAAAAAAAAAAAAAAGACTTTTTAAAGAGTAATTTACACTCATGGATAAACTTAGCGACCAGTGGAGTCACTGACTGGAGTATGTTATGAAAATTAAATTCTTATTAAAAGTTATTCACCTTACTAAAAACTTCAGCTCTTTTTCTTTTTTTTCCTTTAACTATTTACTATTTACTATGGAGAAGTTTTTGAATATCAACAAAAATAGAATAAATAGTATAATGAAACCTTATGTAGCCCTCATCAGACACAACATAATCAACTCACAGCAAATCTTGCCCTACGCATACTCCCTCTACTTTCCTCTCTGGTGGATTATTTGGGAAAAATTTTCACATACCATATCGTTTTCCTTGTAAATATTTGAGTATGAATCTCTAAATAATAAGTAGTTGTAAATATAACCACAATATTGTTATCCCACTAAAAATAGAATAATAATTTATTAATACCACCTAACATTCAAATTGTGTCAAATTTCCAATTATTTCACTGGAATTATGTAAATTTGTTTATTTAAATGATAATCCAGTAATTCTACACATTGTGATGGGTCATACTTTCTCACAAGTTCCTTTTTAATCTGTAGGTTTTCTTGGTGTCTCTGTTCCTAGTAACTTACTTGAAGGAACTGAGTTGTTTGTATTGTAGGGCCTCCCATGGTCTGGGTTTTGCTGACTGTATCTTATGATACAGTTTTCAACATGGTCCTCTGTCTTTTATTTCATGACAATTGAAGGGTGTATTCTTTTCCTTCCTTTTGTTTTGTTTTTTCTCTCTCTCTTTCTGTCTTGCTTTTTCTTTTTTGAGTCAAAAAAGTCAGTTCTAGTTATCATTTTAATGGTCGGTTAGGTTTTGCCTTATATATTGCCAACAGTTTGCCTTTTTTCTTGCTTCCAGACTTCTATCTATGCTTCTTTGCATTGCTCTGTAGTGCCACATATTGTAAAAATCCAATCTTCTATATAAAGACCTGTGCACAAATTTTTTTATCTAACTACCTCTTACCATCATAAACCACCTTCTCTAAATATACTGGTTTGTCAATTTCAATTTTAAAATGTGTTCCTGGAACTAAAAATGATACTCTATATGTGGCCCATTGCTTTCATGGATCAGAAGGACATAACCCAGAAGGGGTTAAGGCTTAAACCTAGTGCTTCCCCATTCCCCAGCCATTTCCACTCAGGCCAGATTAACTGCTTTTGGTTTTGTTGAAGTAAACTCTGATATGTGTGTTGGCTCTTCTCCTTCTCTTACTTTATCATCTATTGCTCTACTTGATACAACCTGTGTTCATAGTTTTTAAATAATCCCTCTGGGAATTCTTGATCTGGGTTTTGAGAGCAATAATGGCTACTCTTGAGTTGCAGGGTCTGTGGGAGTAGTGCACTGAATAAAATAAATTCCCATTTTTGTTCTAAATCTGGAATATAAAATTCTTTCATGGGTTTGATTGTTACAGAAGCAGGGGAATGTGGTTAGGCTAACAGTAAGGAAAGCATTCCATTAGTAAAGTACTCCTTCTCCTAAATCCTGAGGTTATGTGATAGTTTATAAACTAAGAGTCTGACGTAAGCTCTTCTAACTTTTTCAATGAAGAATTTCCTTTAAATGTTCTACTAAATGCTAAATGAAATACATATAGGTTCTCCACCAACTTGAGTTCATTATATAACAATTTATGTTTTCTACGTTTTGGAGTTCCCTTGGGCTCAAAGAACACAATTATAGATACAGTCTTATAAAGTATAATTTAACTGTAATTTAAACATTATACATCTTACCATTTTTTAAAAAGTCTCCATCATCTTTTTGATAAAGTTACTAAGAATTAACTCAACTTTGTTTCATTATCAAAATTACTCAAAAGGTAGTTTTGCATAGTGATATATGTGGTCGTATAGATGCTGAAATTGAAGATAGAAAATTCATGTGAAACTCAGAAGAGGGTGCTAATGTTAGTACTTCACAAGGAAATCCTGGGCCTCTGGAAGGAAGGTAGAGGCTATGTACAGCCCTAAAACAGAGTGCTTTGTGAGTCTAATCCTTTCTGGGGTTGATATAACTACCTACCAAAGGTAGCATGGGCCAAAGCAGGGCATGGGTATAGAGTAAGTCCTTAACAACCTTTCATTATCAGTCGTGCACATCAAGAGAAAGTATTTGACAAGACTCTAGGATCAGAGACCTGAGTGCTAATCCTAGCTGCACCAAGTAGAGCTGTTTGAATTTAGGGAAATTACTTCTTTAAACTTCAGGTTCCTATGTCATGAATACCAACAACAACAGTATTTATCTCGTAAGGTTGTCCTGAGTAATAAATGAGCATATAATAAGTTTAATATAGTGCTTAACATGTATGACTTCTCAGTAAGTGTGAGTTGTTAAAATTATAGTTGTCGATATAATTATTATCTTTATTAATTTATCATGGGCAGAACCAAATGTGCTGTTTCTCTAAAATCTTTTTTCCTAATATCTTTGTCCTTTTTTTTTTAGTTATAGTTCATCTAGTTTTGCAATCAGAATGCAATTCCATTTCTAGAGTTATGTCATTTCTTTCTTCAGATGAAATCATTCAGCTTGGAACATGCAGTGGAAATCTGTGTGAGGAACTCGATAAGGTTTAGAGACCATGCATTATACATAAATAAAACCCAGTGCCATCGAGTCGGAAAAATAAGCCACAGGACACAAGAATAGTATCTCAGACCTGCCCTAATTATCAGTGACCATGAGAGAGTCACATTACCTATATGAGCCTCAATTGTTGAAAAATTTAGGTGAAGTCATTGGACTAGAGCTCTCTAAGGCTCTATTCTACCTCTACCTTCCTTAAATGTTACAATGTTTGCTTCATTTGTGATAAGTGGATGGAAAAGGTAATCAGTAGATATCATGAGGCTACCGATACGGTGTTTACATTTCACTAAGTGTCCAATGTAGTGGCAAAGAATATTCCAGGCTGAGGAAATAGCCTGTACCAAGACCCTGTATAAAAGTACAGCTCTGACAAAAAAAAAAAAACTTAAAAAAGAAAATTATGTGGCTTGGCAGAAAAAACAAGGAGATTGTGAAGACAAAATAAAAAAGTATATACTAGAGCAATGCCAAGAAACTTTGGACAACTACGGAGAATGACTATGATATTAACTTGAAAGGTAAGCTCATTTGAGCTGGCAGCCTCTTTTGGGAAACATTTTATTAATAAATTCATGCCAGAAAAAGGAAAACTAGATAACTGATGTTCATAGAGTCTATCAACTATTAAGGGGAGAGAGTAGGAAGTGACCATCACCCAAGAGATAGACAGTGTTTTTACAACTTGAATTAATTATTAGTTCAACTAATTTCTCATGAATAACTCCAGGAGATCATCCAAGACCCTTTTAAAAAACCCCAGAGAGAAGATGGAAACAAATTCTATTTCATATCAGGAATTCTTCTGCACAAAAAGTTTTAAGAATAAAGTACAAAAGTCTACAGAGCAAAAACCACATGCAGCCAAGATGCTTTGGCCAACTGACCTCCTGAATCAGCTGGGTGTCCAGGCGCTGTGCAGAGGTAAGGAAACATGCTCATAGTACCTTAATAACTTATGCAGGGCTAAGCAAGAAGTTTTTATAGATGCCTCTCTTTAAGACAAAATAAACACCACATGACACAGAATATCTAAGGAATAAGAAAAAATACTATTTATATTTAGTTAGAGAACTCTGAACTAAAATTGGTAAAGAGCAAACCTGGTATCCACTTACAGCAGAGAAAACACACAAACTAGATTTAAGGACTTGGCTTCACACCTTGGCAGCGCTATGATCTTGAGCAAGTCCCTGAACATCCTAGGTACGGTTTCTTTTTTTGCCAAATGGAGATAATAGTGCCTGTTTTTACTTAAATAAGTAAAAACACATAAGGCCCTGAGCAAAATACCTAATGCATAAAATTCTCTTAGTCGTCATTTTTATTGTTTTGGGGTGTTAGACTAATTTTCTCAGTAGGAGGGACAAGTAAGGCACTCCTTATATTGACTAAAAAAATCCAACACTGCAATCAATGTGTGTCCATATTAATGTCTACTCAGAGAGCCAAAAACCACACATTCTGTTTTTCATTTATCTGATTAAAAACAAACCAGCTCAGTACTCTACTTGGAAGCTGTCAAAAGCACCACCTGTCTGATTTTCTTACAGCTGTCAGAAGCAAATTTTAATCCACCTTCCAAACGTTTACCCCACTGGAAGTGGATTATGTCTATATTCAAAATGCTTTTATTTTTTAAAAGGGTACTTTTTTTCAAATACATATATATACACACACACATATACTTGCAAAAATAGTGCTACTATAGATAAATAATAAAAATAATATGATTTAGGTTTGACAGGTGCCTTTTCAGAATAAGCTATGAAACAGAAAACGTTTATTTTAATATAAAAGATAGAATTCACCATTAAGAGGAAAAAGTAACTGAACTTGTGAAAAGAATCAGATAATTCTAACATGTAACTGCTTTATATAGAAAAAATATATATATATTGGTTTTGTGGATTACCAAACTTTAGCTCTGAATTTCCACCAGTAATAAAATACATATAAATTGTGTTGGAGCTCTTATATCTTAAATTATATATAAACATGATATGCTTGTGTTTGTATTTGTATTTATATGCTTCAGGAAAAAAGGAAAAACAAATGTAAGCTCTCCATTTTAAAAGATCATAAAACAAAAAAATTTTTTAAAATCATTAAGTTTCAACTTTAAATGTAATCTTTTAAATTCATCAGGGTCTCTATCCTTGCAAGCCTTGTAATAATCTTTGTTAGGTAAGATATCAGCCGTAACATTATATGACCATGGCTATTTATAGAGGTGTGGTTGACAACTGTTAACCAGTGAGGCCTTTAGCAAAGCAGAGAACAGTTTCCACATGCAAAATTTCACCGAGAAACCTCTTCTCACTCCCGCAACACACAGATCTGTCAGCCTCTCAGCTCTCAAAGCCATTTCTTGGAATCCTGTATAGTCCCATCAAACATGACGATTACTTAAAAGCGACATTTTAAATGGACACATTGACAGTCAATGTGGCTGTCAGTTCATACATTTTTTTTTTTTCCTAGTTGATATCATTGGAAAAAGGTAGAGTAATACCTTCAGAGGTGATCTCAGTCATAGTGGTCGTCGAAAGTAAAAGTCAGGTGAAAATTTCCAGTTAAATGGCACTTGGCAGAATACTTTAGAATTCGAGAACTCTGATAGGGGTTTCTGTGCTGAAACGTGAGGGCTCTCCGTTTTCCTGGCTGTTTCTGCTGCTTCTTTGTTGTTCTGTTGAACTTTGTCTCTTCTCCGCAGAGTTCTCCCCCTGGAAACAACCTGAGCCCTTTCCAAGCAGTACTTGTGGCTCAGGCAGAAGTATCAGCTTTGAACAAAAATAGCCTCATCTCCCTAGGACTCTTCAGCACTTTTTTTTTTTTTTTTGGCACTCTAGAGGAACACACACACAACCACACACACACACCAGTTCTCCAGCCCCAAAGAGAGAGAAGCAGAAAAAGAAAGAAGTCAAAGGCACTGAAAAGTACTGTCTAAGCCCCCACAGCTTCCCTAAGATAATTACAGATCTTGGGATCTATGTCAGAAAACATAAAATAAAGAGTTGAAAGTAATCTTATCCCTGATGGCTCAGATTTATTCTTAGCGCCCTTAATGCTCAGTACATTCCTCCTTCCCTTATTTGGTTTGGGGAGGGTCCTGTAATGTCTACCAGAGGCAAAAGGGAGAGTAGTCTTAAGTCATTTTCTCCAGTTTGACTCCCTATCGGTCCAAACACACTTAGCAAGTACAGTTATTTATATAGAGCTACACTTAAAATTGCAAGTATTAAATCCTGAAGCTCCCTTCTAAAGCACTCATTGTGCCAGAGATTAAGATTTTTCAAACTCTGGCCAATAAAAGATACATGACATGAAGTTTTACTATGACACTTGAGAACCAATGTATTACCAGCTTTTTTATTCTTTTTAATATCTTACTGAAAACAAAATATCTAAATTTATGCTGTCAAATAAATGGAAGGGGATATAAAGTTTAGAAATTCACAGCCAATGTTTTAGCAAAAAGATTCCAACTTTTCTCTCCCCTCAACTTAAAAATAAATAAATAAATAAGGATCATAACAGCTAACAATTAGCCAAATTGGCTGATTAGCATTTCACCTTCCCACTCTTAGACAGGTGTTAATGAGCAGAGAAATATTCAATAGTTGGTGGCTGGAAGGAGAAGGAGAATCAAAGGGCATTGATAATCATAAACTCTAGGAAAGTCTTGAATAATCAAGGTTTGACTACACTTATCATCTATTTTATTCCTTTATTTAACCCAGTAAATTCTTTTTGCTTAATCATTTGGCCTTAACTTGTTGTCTTTTGTTGTGAGAACCTCTAGAATTTGTATGGGACTTCAGAGATTATAAAGCAAAGCCATGTATGCTATTTTAAAATTTGAGTCTCAGTCGAGTGCTGTGACAGTTATTTCCATAGACAATGACCTGGTCCTTATTAGTGTCTCTGCCTTTATTTGCTGCCCCAGTTACTGGCACAATAAGAAGTACACAGATATCAGCTAAATAGATCAGTAAGAAAGGAATCTTAGTGCACAAAGAAGGAGACAATTCTGGAGAACACTCATGATTTTATGCAAGGTCCTACACCTAGGACTAGGCCTAGAGAGTTTGACTACAAATCTGATATTTTTCCCAAGAAATGAGGCCTTGTTGCAGATACCATAGTTTGCAGGAAACAAGGATACCACAGAATGGAGGAATGCAACATCCGTGCAGCAGCAGCATCAGGGAGGGCTGGGTTGATGTCTAAGTCTGGAGAATGGAGCCTAAGAACAGATCTCTCCTCATTTTGCCCCCAAAGGAATATGCATCCAACACTAGCCCAGTGCTTCCAATTATATGAAAACATAGCTTCGCATCTTCATTTGCCAGTCATTTTCAAGCCTTTCACGGTAGTTAACTGAAGAAATAATAATACCATAGATAACTCAATAAGAACTTACATGGGTCAGGACCTAAAGAAAATTAGCTAAATTAGAGGGAAACAAGCTCAATTTAAAACTCTTATTTAATAAAACGTTAAAATAAGACTATAGAGGGAGAATACTAAATTCTCAGTGATTTATATTACTTTTAAGTTCCCAGTGACTAATTTCGTGTTATACATACTAGGTAGAAAATGAGGAAAATATTCTAGCCATAAAAATGTTTGAAGGAAAATCAGTTTGTTTTTTTTTTAATAAACCAAACTATGTGATGAGTTGATGAATCTTATTTGACGTTAAGAAATTAGTCTACTTCTCATTTTTGAAAGTTATCAGAACTCTTTCAAGTTACTTGAAACCCAATTTGCAAGGAACACCTGAGTTCCAAATGGAACTCTGCAGAGCTTTCCAAAAACAAGTAGCTGACATTCTTCTAACTTTTCATGTCCACTGGTACATATAAGTACCACTTACATTTTTTGCCTCTGGAGTTTCTTAGCATATTTTTGTACCACTTATAATACATGCTAGAGTTGGGCAAGAACTCCCGTAACTATGTAAACTGGAAAGAAGTTCAACACCATGTTGCAGTGTTGAAAGCTTATTGCAGGAGGTATTGCAGCTGGGAAGATTGACTGTGAGTAACTTTTGTCTCTTTTGCCTTCTGTACAGTGAGATAAGGCCTGGAAGTAGATTTACTGTTTTTTCTGTGTTATTGGGAAGGTGAGGTGTTTGGCATTAAGTAATATTCAAGTGTGTAAGTTATTTTCAGGTGAAATACACTATAAACACGTGTCCTTGATGTACTTCATGACCACAGGTACAAATAAGTACCACATATTTTTTGGCCATTTGGGGTTCTGAAAGGCAAGATAGGCCTTGTAAGGATATTTATGGTTTCCTTTGTGTTATTGGGTAGGTGTGGTTTTGGGGATTAGGTAATATTCAAGTGGAAAGCTTATTTTTAGGTGAAATACAGCGTAAGCACACATTGTAGTATTTTTGATGCACTGCATGTATGTTTCATGCAATCGTCAAGGACCTATCTTCTGGGAATTGAACTGTAAGTACTTCTTTTGTGGAAAGAAGTAATTATTGCACTTGTGATGTTCCCATGACAGCACTTCCTTTTGCGGCTTTATTTGTACACCAAAAAAGACTCATAGTGACCCTATAGGACAGAGTAGAACTTGCCCCATAGAGTTTCCAAGGAACGCCTGGTGGATTCGAACTGCCAACCCTTTGGTTAGCAGCCGTAGCACTTAACCACTATGCCACCAGGGTTTCCCTTATTTATTTATTTATACAAGAGGCTGGAATTACATAATATCTCCCCTTGTATATTCTCATGTAAGTTTGGAGGTATAGATTTGTATTAACCTGGTTTTGCTGACCCTGGAATTATTTTTCTCCTGAAACATTCCTCTTTTTCAGAAATAGAAAAATATATGGCTGAACAAGCTCTAGAATTTTTTTTTTTTCTCTACCTGACAATACCTCATCCCCCCATCTTAACTCTAGACTTCATTGGTATATATGTGTACCACATAATATTTGTAAAAAAAAAAATTACATGACAAAAGTTTGCCAGTACTCAATGATTTAGCATGCATTCCATTAGTGAAAAAACATTACATCGTAAAAAAAATTACAAACATAAAATAAATTGGTCTTGAAAGGACTCAGGTTGTACACATCATTCTTCAGTGAGCGCAAAGAACAAAACCTTACAAACAGTGCATTTGTCTCTATTCATTTTTAAGAGAATTCATGTTAAAGAGATGTTTCCAGTTTACTGGACCATTCCAACATGAACCAAAAGTATTAATTCTCTCTTCTCAGTAACAGCAGCTAGTAGATTCTCACATTTTCCATTTCTGTAAGGTTAGCTTAGGTAGACTTATCATGGTTTTGCGTACAGGAACATGTAAGAAACTAGTATATTAGCAACTGACCTAGTCTATATAAACCAATGGTAAAAACTTGAAAATTTATCCTTTTATGAAATGTTGCATTTAGGGCAAGTTACATCTCTAACTTAAGTATACTGATCATTACCCATTGCGATTTTCACTACATGTTCAGAACACTTAAGTTGGTGGATAAAAATATTCTTCCTTAGAGATTTTTTTTAACCTGGTTGCTCTGTTAGTGAACTGAATTGTGTCCCCCAAAAATGTGTATCAACTTGGCCAGGCCATGATTTCCAATATTCGGTGGTTTTCCTCCATTTTGTGATCTGATATAATTATCTTAAAAACAAAAAAACCTTACCCAGAACCCAGTGCCGTCGAGTCGATTCCGACTCATAGCGACCCTATAGGACAGGGTAGAAATCGTGTTACAAATCCTAACCTCTATGATATTAATGAGGCGGGGTTAGGGGTGGTTATGTTAATGAGGCAAGATACAATCTACAGGATTAGGTTGTACCTTGAGTCAGTCTCTTTTGAGGTATAAAAGAGAGGAGAAAACAGAGAGGAGAGGGACCTCATTACCATCAAGAAAGAGGAGCCAGGAGTGAAGTGCATCCTTTGGACCAAGGAGCCCTGTGCTGAGAACTTCCTAGATTCAGGGAAAGTTTGTTGCCAAGACACATAGAGATTTCCAAGGACTGTTGGGCCACAGATGTTGAAAGAATACAAGGGCTTTTCCTCAGAGCCGACAGAGAAAGAAAGCCCTCCCCTAAAGCTGGCACCTTGAATTTGGACTTCTAGCCTCTTACACTATGAAAGAGTAGATTTCTGTTTGTTAAAGCCATCCACTTGTGGTATTCTTTTTATAGCAGCACTAGATAACTAAGACTTAGTTATTATCATAAACTAACAACAGTAAGATATACACTGAATTTTCTTATGAAAATATTACTTTAATCTACAATGAATTTCAGAATGTAGAACAACCCTGAAAGCAACAAGAGAAGTCTTGATGATTTTTTTTGGGTTTTGACCAAATAATAATAATGAGTAAAATAAAAGGCAGTTATACAACCATACTACATTACCTTGTTCAGGGCCAATTTGTTTTTCCTATGAAGTAGTGAGAAGAAAAATGATTGAAAGTGAATTTCTATTTACCACAAACCACTTGTTTTCTCAAGAACTTAGAATAGTCGAGAGAAAGTGGAATTTTAGGGTCACTCTTCAAAGTCTTCAGTTTCATAATTTATAAGTATAAACAGCTTATACACTTGATTAACCTATACATGAATTGGTGGTACATAGAAAGAAAAAAACAAATAACATTGCACAGTATAACAGGTTCAAACAGAGTTCAAGTAAATGTGTGGGATATCCAGTCAGGATTGAAAGTGCTCTTTACTTGGGTCTTAAAATAATAGTTGGCATAACTTCCATGTGAGTCTAAGTTTTCAGGTTTCATTTCAATAGTTGACAAAGATAAACACCCAACTGGAGTGACTTGAAAAATAAAAAATAGAGGCAACAGAGTGTCATAATTTAAGGAACTTTTGTAATTATGCACTAACAAAATGTAAGCTACTGTTTTGGTGCCTGGGTTGAAGTAACTTACCAGGAGATATATACAAAAGAGACGTGATTTATTTTAGTTTTGAAGGTGAAGAAAAACTTGGGGGAAGCAATCTAGATACACAAATAAATGTTTTTTAACCTCAGAATGAAGAAATGTAAAATAAACTAGTAACATTTAAAGTGAACATGGAGGTCATTTGATTGTATTTACTCTCACTTGGCCTTAAAAGGAAACCCTGGTGGCATAGTGGTTAAGAGCTACGGCTGCTAACCAAAAAGGTCAGCCATTCAAATCCACCAGGCGCTCCTTGGAAACTCTACAGGGCATTTCTACTCTGTCCTATAGGGTCGCTATGAGTTGTAATCTACTCAATGGCAGTGGGTGGGTGGCCTTAAAATCCCATCACACGACCAAGAAATTCCTTTGAAGTTTCCACCCTACAAGTTTCATCTTCGGAATCACAAGAAAAGCCTCAATCAAACTATTATGTTAGTTCATTACTCTTACTTCATCTCAGAGCTGCCTGCTCACTTCATTTAAAAGTGTTTTGTGTTCTATTTGCATCATGGAAACTCTCATTCTGCCCTCATTTCTTTCTCTAAATGGCTTGTGCTTGTTTCTTTAGTCAAAGGTTGAAAGTCATTCCATAGGTTTGGCTTACCATCTGATTATTTAGAAACTGTGTGATCCAGATCGTTTCAAATGACAGATGACATTCTAGTTCAATTAAAAACTTTCCTCTCTTTAGCTCTGACTCATGAGTAGCTGAGTCTCCAATATCAGACTTCTTTCCTCACACACATTTGACATTGTCAGACATTCTCTCAGAAATTTGCCTGCGTCAATCTAACCTTCAGTTAACAAAGGCAACAAATGCCCCTTCCCTTCTTACAGATTCCATTGTTTGAAGAGCTGGCACCTGTCCACTACCTCATCCTCTTTATGAGGCTCTGCAGTATCCTGTGTTAGGTGCCCCCTATGGAGCATATAATTTGAAAGACTGGTTTCTATTCTGTAGTCTATCACATATTATCTTCAGTCCGTAGTCCTGGCTGCTATTCAGTGTCCAATTTGGACGAGCTATGATTTTTTATTTTTCTTATAAAAGCATAGATACCTTTATTATAAAAGGCAAAATATCCACTGACCAGTTTTTAAATTAACAAATGTCTTTTACATATCTTAAATGGATATTTCCATTTGCTACTTTCCAACAAATTCACAATGTCATCTTAAGGATTTCGTTCATTACATCTATAATGTTTTTCATCCTCAACAAGACAATCTGCTGAATCTATTTTATCATTACCACCAATCAAATAAAACTACCAACTTGGTGAGCTTGTTAGTAAATGAGGAATAATTTATACTCCTATTATTCAGTAAATACATATTAGCTCTTTAATTTGCTCTGGGCAATGAACTAGGTATTAGTGATACAAAGATGAACAAGATGAGATTTTGTCTTCAAGAAGTTCATAGTCTAGTAAGAGAGTCAGAAAAGTAGACCAAACATTAACAATGCAGAGTGATATGGAGAAGGATAAACAATAATCATCGGGGAGCAGAAATGGAATAATCAACCCTTTTAAATGGAAGAGGAAAGGCTTTAAAAGAAAGGCAACACTGGAGTTGCGTCTTGAAGTGCATAAAATTATTTAAATAAATGTTTGATTGTGGACATACTTTCCACATAGATGGAACAACTTAGAAAAAAATTATGGAGGCATAAAACACCATGAACTTTAAAAACTTCCGTAAAATTTGTTCACAAAATACCTTTAAAGAAGCTACAAGAAACAAAACAAGAGCATTAAAAAGAGCCATGTATTAAAGTGCCTTATAGGTCATAGTAAGATGTTTGGACTTAACCCTGATTTTATAATCACATTGAAGCATTTTAAGCAAGAATGTGCAATAATTAGTTTTACCTTTTAGGAAGGCTGGATACAACACAAAAGTGGTCATACATGGCTTCCTTAAAACAATTTCAAAGGAGTCTTGGAAAGAGAAGCCAGGTTATAGAACATGGGGCAAATGAGAGACAATAAAATGAACTATGAACATGAAATGTACTTTAAAGGCTCTTACTTGAAAGGCAAAAGAGTTAGAATAAGAATTAGAGAAGAGCAAACTATAAAAAAAAAACAAGAGTTGTTTTCTTTTTAATATATAGAAGAATCTTGAATATTTTTATACTTTGAGGGAAAAAATCCAGCAATGACAGAGGAGAAGTCAATGATATAGGGGAGATTTAAGAAAAAAAAAAGAAAGAAAAGAATACAGAGTTTGAAGTAGATGGAAAGGTAAAATTTGAGCTCATCTTGAGAATACTTTTAAAAAGAAATAAAATTCTTAGTAAAGTTAAAAGAATTAAGATTGAGCAAAAATACAGATAATTTTGAATTACAAGGAGAGGAAATTAAAGAATTCATGTCTGATGGTGTTAGTTTCTCTATAAGGCAGTATCATCTACTAAGAAACAAGGCAGGAATGATAGGGGAGTGTTCTAAAGGCTTCAAAAAACTGTAGAAGTAAAAAGAAAGGCAGCACTTTGAGGACTGAAAGAGTACTACTGAAAGTCCAGTTTGGCCCAGAGAACATACATTTATAGTAGTAAATATGTATTTGTACTAGTTTGGTTAATACAAGAGGCTGAAACAAAAGGAGTCTCCAATATACCTCCTTAATCAAAATAAAAGCTTATTTGTCTTATGTCCACAGTCCAGAGAATTGTTTCAGGTCAGTAGGCAACTATTCTCCTTAGGGTCATTTAGAGATCCAGGATAATGGCAGCTCTGCCATCCTTATGTGAGTTCCAAGATTTTTCTGGTGATCAACACCCCAGCTGGCAGAAAGGGCTAAGACTTGCAAGGTTGTATGGGCCAAGCCTAGAATTGACATGGGTCACCTCTGCTTCTATTCCTTGGAGAGAGCTTGATTCTTGCTTATACCAAACTGCAAAGGGGTAGAGTTGGGGCCTGGCAATGATGTCCCACTGAAATGCTAGGAATGAAGCCTCTACTACAGGTCTATTTTAGATACTCTAGCCACATTAATAGATTGACCACCGAAGCAGAGAAGTAAATGATTGGACTGAGCTCTTTGGGAAACTGTGGCCTTCAAGAAAAGTTTTAGCTAACGTTCCATCTATGGCCAGTGAAAAAAGGAGTACAGAGATGAGAATTTTGCAGAAAATACATGATCTAAAGGGCTTTTTTTTTTTTTTGAACCTTTGTGGCACAGTAGTTAAGAACCTGGCTGCTAACCAAAATATTTGACAGTTTGAATTCAACAGCTGCTCCTTAAAAGCCCTGCGGGACAGTTCTATTCTGTCCTGTTGGGTCACTATGAGTCAGAATCAACTCAATGGCAACGGATAAAGGGCTTTTAATTACAGCAATGTCTATGGGTTAATGCAAAAGTTGGAAGCAAAGAAGGACCAGTAGTTGGAAAATACGGCCTCAGTGATAGAAACCATATCAGAAAATGCATGATAGAATTTTGCAAAACCAATGACTTCTTCATTGCAAATAACTTTTTTCAACAACACAAATGGCAACTATACACATGGACCTCCCCAGATGGAATACACAGCAATCAAATTGACTACATCTGTGGAAAGAGACAATGGTCTTGGGGGACATCTAGCTTAATTGGCATAACATAGTTTATAAAGAAAATGTTCTAAATCCTACTTTGGTGAGTAGCACCTGGGGTTTTAAAAGCTTGTGAGCAGCCATCTCAGATACTCCACTGGTCCCATCATTCTGGAGCAAGGGAGAGTGAGGAAAACCAAAGACACAGGTAAAGATTAGTCCAAAGGACTAATGGATGACAACGACCACAGCCTTCACCAGACTGAGTCCAGCAAACTAGATGGTGCTAACTACCACCACCGACTGTGCTGACAGGAATCACAAGAGGGTCCTGGACAAAGCTGGAGAAAAATGTAGAACAAAATTCTAACTCACAAAAAACACCAGACTTACCAATCGAACAGAGACAGGAGAAACCCCAAGATTATGGCCCCTGGAAACCATTTTAACTCACTACTGAAGTCACACACAAGACTAAATGGGCACACCAGTCCAGGGGCAAGGTCAAGAAGGCAGGAGGAGGCAGGAAAGCTGGTAATGGGGAACCCAAGGTCAAGAAGGGGAGAGTGTCGACATGTTGTGGGGTTAGCAACCAATGTCTCAAAACAATATGTATATTGTTTAATGAGAAACTAATTTTCTCTGTAAACCTTCATCTAAAATACAATTTAAAAAAAATAATTAAAGATGTCTCTTTGAGAACTATGGTGCACCTGACCTAAGCCATGGTATTTTCAATCACCTCATATGAGTACGAAAGCTGGACAATGAATGAGGAAGACTGAAGAGGAATTTAGGCCTTTGAATTATGGTGTTAGCAAAGAATATTGAATATACCATGGAATGCCAAAAGAATGGACAAATCTACCTGGGAAGAAGTATGGCAAGAGTGCTCCTTAGAAGCAAGGAAGGTGATATTTTGTCTCATATACTTTGGACATATTATCAGGAGGAGCTAGTACATCATGCTTGGTAGAGAGTCATCAAAAAAGAGGAAGACCCTTAATGACGTGGATTGATACAATGGGCTCAAGCATAACAATGATTGTGAAAATGGCTCAGGCCTAGGTAGTATTTCGTTCTGTGGTGCACTGGGTTGCTATGAGTCAGAACCAACTGGAAGGCACCTATCAACAACAACATGGATTACAGTGTATATTTATAAATCCGTCTTTGGACATTCAGAATGTGAATAACCCTTAACTTCTAAGCACATGAAGAGATGAGACATTCTATGAATATTCATGTGAATGGAAAACAAAACATACCTACTAAGAATTAAATCATTTCCAATGATTGGATATCAGGGCCTTTGAATTCTGCTTTTTCCAAGCAGCTTTTAAGCATTTATTTATTCAAATTTCTTCTCTCTCTCTCCTTTTATTGGGGGAGGGGGTGGGGGTGGGTTACCTCTACCTGAGTATACCTCTGCAAAGCATTTCATCAATTCACATTAAAGATGTATTTTACAGTTGTCACTGATATATGACTTTGAGAATATGAACTGCTGTACAAATGTTAAATGTCCCCATCCTCATGAAAATCGCATTTTACCTCAGAGCTGTGTCTGGTTTTGCTATTCATTATTCATTTGAAGTCAGAATTTCCCATTTTCAAAATTATAATTAATTTGAATATTATCAATTGTTGTCACAACTGGCAGAATGTCAGCTTTCCTTGACCTCCTAATGTATGGTCACTCTCAGTTTAAATACATTATTTTTATTCTTAATCTCTCTCAAAACAAAACGGAACTGTTTCCTCTGTCTCTAAAAATTCCACTTAACAAAATAGATCTGCTCCCCTCTCCTCACTGCTTACCCTCTTATTTAACAGGAGTTATTTTCTGTCTCACACGCCCCCGGCAGTGTCAGCTTGACTACCCAAAAGCCAACGCATGTAGGATTTGCATTAGGGAGAAAGTACGTGTTTTGTCAACCTTTCATCCCACATAGAAATCGTGGGCTCTAAGTTTAGAATAGAATTTCAAACCAATATAAGTGGTATTTCATGCTGAGAATGAATTGGAGTTGTGATAGACACTGTGGGTATAAACCTAAGCTGCCTTGGCATGGTCAGTAAGTAGAAGAGATGGCTGGATATGAGGAATAATGTAGAGAGCACGCTCTTCCCAAAATGCATTCCCCAGTCAGGAAGCCTGGTATACACAAATCAAAGGCTCAGTCCTATAATTTTGAACTTGAATTTGAAAGTTTTCTGTTAAAAGACAAATACTATTTGGAATATAAAATTAAGATAGCAATTGAATGGCACATACCCATCACAGAGGCCATACTTTCCAGGCCTGTGCCATTTGCAGAAACTGGTTATTATTCATAGCATCCTCTCCCACTGAGCATGGATACAGTCTCAAACCCTCCCCATTATTGAATCCATTGGAGCCACAACAGTTTATTCCAGTTGGGATAAACCTAATTGCTATAAACCGGGGAAGAGGGTCAGAGGCACTGACTGAGAGATTGAGATCTCACTGAAAGGACAAATAAGGGCATTTCCAATGTCAAGGTTTTCAGCTACCTGGCCAACCTACTATAAGAGATCCATATTTATGCCCATTCCAAAGAAAGGTGATCCAACAGAATTTGGAAATTATTAAACAATATCACTAATATCATACCTACATAAAATTTTGCTAAAGATAGTTCAAAAACAACTGCAGCAAGTACATTGACAGGGAATTGCCAGAACCTCAAGCCAAATTCAGAAAAGGACATGTAACCAGGAATATCATTGTTGATGTCAGATGGATCTTGGCTGAAACAAAGAACACCAAAAAAGATGTTTACCTGTGTTTATTGGCTATGCAAAGGCATTTGGCTATGTGGATCATAATAAATTATGGGTAACATTGAGAAGAATGAGAATTCCAGAACATTTAATGGTGCTCATGTGGAGCCTGTACATAGACCAAAAGGCAGTCATTCAAACAGAACGAGGGGATACTGCGTGATTTAAAATCAGGAAAGGCACACATCAGGGTTGTATCTTTCCACCATACTCTATTCAATCTGTATGCTGAGCAAATAATCCAAGAAGCTAGGCTATATGAAGAACACAGCATCAGGAATGGAGAAAGACTCATTATAAACCTGTGCTATGCAAATAACACAATCTTGCTTGCTAAAAGTGAAGAGGACTTGAAGCACTTACCGAAGAATATCAAAGGCCATAGTCTTCAGTATAGATTGTGCTTCAACATAAAGAAAACAAAAATCCTCACAACTGGACCAATAAGCAACATCGTGTGGAACGAAGATGCTGAAATTGTCAAGGATTTCATTCTACTTGGATGCACAATTAATGTCCATAGGAGCAGAAGTCAAGAAATCAAACTAGATATTACACTGGGCAAGCCTGCTGCAAAAGACCTCTTTAAAGTGTTAAGAAGCAAAGATGTCACTTTGAAGACTAAGGTGAGCCTGAATCCAAGCCATGGTATTTTCTTTTCTTTTCTTTTTTTTAATTGTGCATTAGGTGAAAGGTTTCAGAGCAAATTAGTTTCTCATTAAACAGCTAATACACAAATTGTTTTGTGACATTTGTTGCCATCCCCATTATGTGTCAACACTCTCCCATTCGCCACCCCAGTTTCCTTGTTTCCATTCAACCAGTTTTCCTGTCCCTGCCTTCTCACCTTTGCTTTAGGGCTTGTGTTTAGTATTCTATACATGCTTGAACTACGAAGCACACTCCTCACTTCTCTTATCGTTTGCCCTGAAGATCTGTCTAATCTTTAGTTGAAGGGTGAACCTCAGGAGTGACTTCAGCAGTGAGTTAAAAGGGTGTCTGAGGCCATACTCTTGGGGTTTCACCAGTTTCTGTCAGACAAGCAAGTGAATTTGAATTTTTTTCTACATTTTTCTCCCACTGTTTCCAGGTCCCTCTATAGTGATCCTTGTCAGAGCAGTCAGTAGAGGTAGCCAGATACCATCTAGTTCTTCCGTGTTCGGTGTGGCAGACATTGTGGTAGTTGTGGTCCATTAGTCCTTTGGACTAATCTTTCACTTGTGCTTTGGTTATCTTCGTTCTCTTTTGCTGCAGTCAGGGTGGGACCAGTAAGTGTCCCTTAGATGGCTGTTTGCAGGCTTTTAAGACACCAGATAATACTCACTACAGTCAGATGTAGAACATTTTCTTCATAAACTATGTTATGGCAATGAGCTAGATGTCTCTCAAGACCACGGTTCTCAGCCCTCAGCCCAGTAACTCAATCCATCAGGGAGTTCGGATATGTCTGTGACACTTCTATAACTTTGCCTTGATTAAGTTGTGCTGATTTCCCCAGTATTGTGTACTGTCTTACCCTTCACCAAAGTTACTACTTATCTACTACCTAGTTAGCCTTTTTTCCTCCCCATCCCTCCTCTCCCTTATAACTGTCAAAGATTGTTTCTTTGTGTGTGTAAACCTTTTCATGAGTTTTTATAATAGTGGTTTCATACACTATTTGTCCTTTTTGTGAATGACTTGTTTTACTCAACCTAATGCCCTCCAGATTCATCTACGTTGTGAGGTGTTTCACAGATTCATGATTGTTCTTTATCATTGCATAATATTCCTTTGTGTGTATGTACCATAGTTTATCTATTCATTTTTTTCTTTTTTATTGTGATTTAGGTGAAAGTTTATAAAGGAAATTAGTTTTTCAGTAATTAATATACATACTGTTTTTCCACCTTTGTTGCCATCTACATGACACGTCAACATTCTCCCCTTCTCAACCTTAGGTTCCCCTTTACCAACTTCCCTGCCCCGTCCTGCGTTCTTGTCCTTGCTCCTGGACTGGTGTGCCCATCTAGTCTCCTTTCGTTTTACAGGCCTGTCTAATCTTTGGCTGAAGGGAGAGCCTCAGGAATGACTTCAGTGCTGAGTGAAAAGGGTGTCTGGGGGCCATACTCTCAGTGTTTTTCCAGTCTCTGTCAGAACAGTAAGTCTGGTCTTTTTTGTGTGTGAGTTAGAATTTTGTTCCACATTTTTCTCCAGTTCTGTCCAGAATCCTCTACTGTGATCCCTGTCAGTGTAGTGAGTGGTGGTAGCCAGGTACCATCTAGTTTGCTGGACTCAGTCTGGTGAAGACTGTGGTAGTTGTGGTCCATTAGTCCTTTGGACTAATCTTTCCCTTGTGTCTTAGGTTTTCCTTGCTCCAAATGGCGTGGGACCAGTAAAGTATCTTAGATGGTCGTTCACAAGCTTTTAAGACCCCAGACACTACTCACCAAAGTAGGATGTAGAATATTTTCTTTATAAACTATGCTATGCCAATTGAGCTAGATATCCTCCAAGACCATGGTCTCCAGCCTTCAGCCCAGTAATTTGGTCCCTCGCGGAGTTTTGACGTCAATGAAGCTTGCGTGACTCTGCCTTAGTCAAGTTGTACCTACTTCCCCAGTATTGTGTTCTGTCTTATTGTTTACCACAGTTACTACTTATCTATTGTCTAGTTAGCGTTTGTCCATGGTATGTTCAATCACCTCATGTGTATGTAAAAGCTGGACAATGAATAAGAAAGACTGAAGAATTGATGCCTTAGAATTATGGTGTTTTCAAAGAATATTGAACATGCCATGGACTGCCAGAAGAATGAACAAATCTGTCTCAGAAGTACGGCCAGAATGCTCCTTAGAAGCAAGATGGCTAGACTTTGTTTTAGGTACTTTGGACATGTTATCAGGAAAGACCAATCCTGGAGAAGAACATCATGCTTGGTAAGGTAGAGGGTCAGTGAAAAAGAGGAAGACCCTCAGTGAGATCCATTGATGCAGTGGTGGCAACAATGGGCTCAAACAGCAATGATTGTGAGTATAGTGCAAGAACAGTCAGTGTTTCATTCTGTTGTAATAGGGTCTCTATGAGTCTGATCAGACTCGATGGCACCTAACCAACAACTAATGTCAAACTTCAATCACTTATAAGTTGGATTTAGTGGCTGCTGTGTCTGTGTACATAAGTGCTCAATATTATAATCTGCAGAGACAATCAATTCTGGTAATTCACTATTTCATTGGAACTATAAAAATCAGCAGTTACTTCAGCTGGTTCAAATTAGAAGGATATATAATTTTGTTTTGCCTTGGAAATGTTGTGGACTACAGACATGTTTGATTTAGTCACTGATTACATTTACATTCCACTGGATTAATCTAGCAGCATCATACTTTTTTTTTTTTTTAAACAGAAAGCTTAAAAGCAAAGAAAAAATATATAAAAAAATAAAATGTTACTATCAGAAAAAAAATCATTAAGCGCGTATTCACAGGTGGGGCACTTATTTCAATATGTGATTAGTTCAGAGGCATGTAGGACCATGTACATCTATAATTTTAAGCATCTTAGAAGTAGTTGCAGCTAAATTTGTCATTTAAAGATGAGCGAATTAAGACCCAGGCTAAGTGACTTGCCCACATTTACATAAATCATTTTTGAAGAACCTAAACTAAAATCCAGTTGCCCTGACTCTCAGCCCAGGCCTCTTTACAGAACTCTTTGCTGGATCTATTATGTTTTTTTTCCTATCCAGACTTTCTGGATTTGAGAAAATGACACATTTATCATAAATTCAAAATTTCTTTTTGTCTATGCTGAATCCTGAAAAGACATAGATGAATTTTCCATACCTTTGCATAAAGAGTCACTAATAATGTAACTGGAAACCCTGTGGCACAGTGGTTAAGTGCTGTGGCTGCTAACCAAAAGGTCAGCAGTTCAAATCCACCGGGTTCCTTGGAAACTCCATGGGGCAGTTTTACTCTGTCCTATTTTATAGGGCCGCTATGACTCAAAATCGACTCCACGGCAATAGGTTTCGGTTAATAATGTCACTAACATTTCAGACATACAAATGATTAACATATTCGGCTGCTGAATAAAACTTTGTCATTTCAAGTCCATTCATAGGCACCTTGGAAGAAAGGCCTAGTGATCTAATTCTGACAAATCAGCCATTGAAAGCCCTATGGAACACAGTTCTTCTCTGATACACATGGGGGTACTGTGAGTCAGAATCAACTTGATGACTAGTGTTTTGTTTGTTTGTTTAAATAATAAACAGAGCTTTTGCTATCCTGCAGCTCTGTTCCTACCTGATTTCTTCATTCTCTCCCACTTTACGAAGACATTTTCAATGTAGTGGGGAAAATATAGACATGACCGTGGATAAATCCTGGTTCAGAACAATAAAGATATGATCCCAGAAAAGAGGCTCTGGATAAATAAAGCATTACTCAAAAAGAAAAACAAAGTGGGAATCCTCACACTACCTGATTTTAGAACATATTATACTGCCACAGTAGTCAAAACAGCTTGGCACTGGTACAACAACAGATGCATAGACCAATGGAACAGAACTGAGAATTCAGACATAAATCCATCCACATATGAGCAGCTGTTATTTGACAAAGGCGCAAAGTCTGTTAAATGGGGAAAAGATAGCCTCTTTAATGAATGGTGCTGGTATAACTGGAATATTCATCTGCAAAAAAATGAAACAAGGCCCATACCTCACACCATGCACAAAAACTAACTCAAAATGAATCAAAGACCTAAATATAAAATCTAAATGATAAAGATCATGGATGAAAAAATAGGGACAATACTAGGAGCCCTAATACATGGCAGAAACAGTATATAAAACACTACTAACAATGCATAAACACCAGAAAAGAAACTAGATAAATGGGAGCTCCTACAAATCAAACACCTATGTTTATCCAAAGACTTCACCAAAAGAGTAAAAAGATTACCTACGGACTGAGAAAAAGTTTTTGGCTACGACAACTCTGATCAGCATCTGATCTCTAAAATCTACATGATACTGCAAAAACTCAACCACAAAAAGTCAAATAACCCAATTAAAAAATGGGAAAAGGATATGAACAGTCACTTCACCAAAGAAGACATTCAGGTGGCTAATAGATACATGCAGAAATGCTCATGATCACTACCCATTAAACCCAGACCCAGTGCTGTCGAGCTGATTCCGACTCACAGCAGAGACATGCAAATCAAAACTGCAATGAGATACCGTCTCACCCCAACAAGGCTGGCATTAATCCAAAAAGCACAAAATAATAATGTTGGAGAAGTGGTGGAGAAACTGGAACACTTACACACTACTGGTTGGAATGTAAAAAGGTACAAACACTTTGGAAAACAATTTGGCGCTTCCTTAAAAAGCTAGATATAGAAGTACCACAGGATCCAGCACTCCCACTCCTTGGAATATATCCTAGAGAAATAAGAGCCTTCACATGAATAGATATATGCACACCCATGTTCATTGCAGCACTGTTTACAATAGCAGAAAGATGGAAGCAACCAAGGTGCCCATCAACAGATGAATGGATAAATAAATTATGATATAGTCACATAATGGAATAAAAAAAATGGAATACTGCACAATAATTAAGAACAATGGTGAATCCGTGAAACATATCATAACACAGAAGAATCTGAAAGGCATTTTGCTGAGTGAAATTATTCAGTTGCAAAAGGACAAACACTGTATGAGATCACTATTATAAGAACTCAAGAAAAAGTTTAAATGCAGAAGAAAATATTCTTTGATGGTTACAAGGGTAGGGAGGGAAGAAAAGGTGTATTCACTAGTTAAATAGTAGACAAGAACTATTTTAGGTGAAAGGAAAGACAACACACAATACAGGAAGGGTCAGCACAACTGGACTAAACCAAAAGCAAAGAAGTTTCCTGAATACAACTGAACACTTTGAAGACCAGAGTAGCAGGCACAGGGGTCTCAGGACCATGGTTTCAAGGGACATCTGGGTCATTTGGTGTAACAAAATGCATTAAGAAAACATTCTGCATCCCACTTTGGTGAGTGGCTTCTGGGGTCTTAAACACCAGCAAGAGGCCATCTAGGGTGCATTAACTGGTCTCAACCCACCTGGCGAAAAGGAGAATGAAGAACACCAAAGACATAAGGTAAAGATGAGCCCAAGAGACAGAAAGGGCCACATAAACCAGAGACTATATCAGCCTGAGACTGGAAGAACTAGATGGTGCCCAGCTACCACTGATGACTGCCCTGACAGGGAACATGACAGAGATTCCCCAATGGAGCAGGATATCAGTGGGGTGCAGATCTCAAATTCTCATAAAAAGAGCAGACTTAATAGTTAGACTGAGAGTAGAGGGACCCCAAGGGTCATGGTCCCCAGGCTCTCTGTTAGCCCAAAACTAGAACCATTCCTGAAGTCAACTCTTCAGACAAAGATTGGACTGGACTATAAGACAGAAAATGATACTGGTGAGGAGTGATCTTTTCGGCTCAAGTAGACACATGAGACTATGTGGGCAGTTTCTGTTTGGAGGCAAGATGAGAAGGCAGAGGGAGACAGGAGCTGGTTGAATGGACATGTGGAATACAGGTTGGAGAGGAGGAGTGGACTGTCTCATTTAGGGGAGAGCAGCTAGGAGCACATATCAAGGTTTGTGTAAGTTTTTGTAAGTTAGACTGACTTGATTTGTAAGTTTTCACTTAAAGCACTATAAATAAAAATAATAATAAAAAGATATAATCCCTGAAGAGAGAGTTTTTTTCCACAATATTTGTATTTTAAAAATATGGCGAAGGACTCTTGTTGGTCTGGCTTAAATCATGTGCACATCCCTCAATCAATCGCTATTGCCAGGAGAATGGGGAACTTTGATTGGCAGCCCTGGGTCCTGAGGAGTTAAGTACAATGATTGGCAGCTGCACTGGAAGTGTTAGGGACAGGGTGGGCGGGGGGGGTGTTGTGGAACGACAGTTGGCCAAGGAGAGTTTTATTGTAAGAAGATGGTGATATTGAGCAGCCAAATCAGATATTCCCTGTTCACTGTATATTCAAGTAAACACACACACTCCCTTCTTTTTTCCAGAAAAATATATGGAAAATATTTCATCTTAATAACACAACTGTCCCATATACAATTAAAATCACACTCACCCCTTCCCCAGAGAACTTCTACAGAAAATAATGTCAGTTGATTCATCTCTGGGTGATGGACAATCCTCTTAATCGGGTTTATATATTTTTTATAATCTTACACCTAAAGTTATATGATAAATTTAACCAATCTCTCTACTCACTTACTATAAAAAGGTGGAGAGGGAATAATCTCTTTAAAATGAAGGGAAAGAAGTAATATTCAATTATCTCTGATTCACAATATCATATTCAGATTGGAAGGCAGCAGGGCTAACTTTTTTATTGCTGTTTTCCTTGAAAACTACACAGTAAAGCACCTTGAAATCGTAATATCTCCTCAGTAAAATCCCTTATATCCTCAATCTCTTCTCCAAGTGATCTCTTCACTTTTATGCTTTCCACCCAGTTCAAAATATGGAAGAATATTTTGATAAGTATACATAGAGGCATATAGTCACACAGTTTCCCTTTATTTTTCATTATTTTTTTTCCTCTTTATTTTTCATTACCTTTTCCAAAAGTTTTATCCTCTCTTCTCGAAAATGTATACATTATATACGCCCCTTCTTGTCATTATCAGTTTTTACATCCCTGCAAAACCCTCATTCTTTGGAAATTTTAGCACCTAGATTTATGTCTTCTCCATTCCCGTTTCTATCTCTTTTCTTTTTCTTTTGTGTTTTTATTATTATTTATTTATTTATGGAATAATTTGAACATCCATGTTAGTACTGTGCAGAGCCATACTGGAGCCTGAGGCAAAAGGAAAATATATGCTTCTAAATACACTTATAAAGCTTCTATAGTTAAAAAAGATGATTATGTATAAAGCCTGCATTTCCCAAAATGTTTGAAAGCCATTTTTCACCCTCAAAAATCTGCCCAGTGTGGATCGCAGGAGTACAGGGCCCTGGCAACTGGTATTGGTTGGAAATGATTGTGCACATTAATAGTAACAGTCTTTGAGCGTATATTATATGCCGGGAACTGTGCTAACCACTTTTCAGAGTACCTCATTTCATCCTACATGGCTTTCCCACTTCTCTGTAAGTGTCAATAGAGCAGTGGCTTTGCCTGTTTTGCTCACTTAGTGACAGTGTATCTCCAATGCCTAGCACAGTGTCAGGCTCAAAGTAAAGGCTTGATATGGATTATAATAGTAACAATATAAGCACTGATATAGAACTGAAAAATGAATTTGGATAAAAACAGAAATGAAATATCAAACTATAAAAAGACATGGCAGAGACGTAAATCAGTTTAGCTAAATGAAAAAAGTCAGTCTAAAAGAGCTATGTTATCATTCCAATTATATTACATTCTGGAGAAGGCAAAACTATAGAGATAGTAAGAAAATCAGTTGTTGTCAGGGGCTTAGGTGGAGGAGACGAGGGATGAACAGGTGAAACCTACTTGTAAAAGGTAAATACAAAATAGACAGACCTCCACAGGGAGTGCAGACTGACTCCATATAATATTAAACCCAGAAATTGTATTAAGGTAATACTATTTCACCAGAATAGCTAGCCAAATTAATAATAATAAATGAAAATCCTCTCTGGAGGAAGATACTATCATAGACCACAAATTATTTCTACAAAAGTATTTACAAATACAGTCTGAAGATATAATGAACCAGCAGAGGCACAAACAGAAAACGATGGAAAAAATACTCAAAAAGCCTCTGATATTGAAGATATCGGATACTGATTAAAATAATTACATTTATTCTGTTCAAAGAGTTAAAATGTGAGAGTTAGAATTTTGAGGGTGACCAAATAAATAAATAAACCCTACAAAAAAATTAAAGAATGAAAATCCGAGAACAGAAAAATATAATAACTGAAATTAAGAACTCACCTAATAGGTTTAATAGCATATTAGACACATGCAAACTGAAGACTAGAGTAGGGCTGAAAAATATAGATTATATGGTACAAGACAATAATGATTCAGAGAACATCTACCAAGTATACAGTTGAAGTCACCAAAAAACAGGTGAGGGAGAATGGAGGAAGTGATATTTTAAGAGACGATGACTGGTAACTTTCCAAAACTAAAGAACTTCATCAAGTGATAGATTTAAAAAGCATGAGTAACATCAAGCAGAACAAATAATTACTGAAGTTGGAATTAAAGAGGGATCCATAGTTGGAAAACATGGCCTTGGTGATAGAAACGATGCCAGAGATGGCATGATAGAATTTTGCAAGACAAATGACTTTTTCATTGCAAATACCTTTTTTCAACAACTTAAATGGTGACAATACAAGTGGACACGGGAATCATATCAACATCTGTGGAAAGCGATGATATAGAAGTTCAATATCATCAGTCAGAACAAGATCAGGGGCCAACTATGGGGCAGACCATCAATTGCTCATATGTGAGTTCAAGTTGAACCTGAAGAAAGTTAGGACAAGTCCACAAGAACCAAAATATGACCTTGAGTATATCCCATCTGAATTTAGAGGCCATCTGAAGAATAGATTTGACACACTGAACACGAATGACCAAAGACCAGACGAGTTGTGGAATGACATCAAGGACATCATACTTGAAGAAAGCAAGAGGTCATTAAAAAGGCAGGAAAGAAAGAAAAGACCAAAATGGATGTGAGAAGAGACTCTGAAACTTGCTCCTGAATGTGGAGTGGCTAAAGCAAATGGAGGAAATAACAAAGTAAAAGAGCTTACCCGAAGATTTCAAAGGACGGCTTGAGAAGGCAAAGCATTATAATGATATGTACAAAGACCTGGAGATAGAAAACCAAAAGCGAAGAACACTCTCAGCATTTATCAAGCTGAAAGAACTGAAGGAAAACTTCAAGCCTCAAGTTGCAATATTGAAAAATTCTAAGGGGAAAATATTGAAGGATGCAATAAAAAAAAAAAATACGAAGTATTTATTCTCTTGAATAAGTCTGATTGCCATGGTGTGGGATATGCCAAGTAGTCAAGAAAATTTCCTAGAGTTCTGCCAAATAGCTTTGTCTTACTACCACAAGTCATGATACTGCAGGGCTACTGCGTTATGTCTAATTAACAATATTTGATTAATATAGTTGAATAAAAGTATAGCTATATTTATTAATTTGAAAATTAAACCACAGCACATTACTACATTTTAAAAGCAGTTTAGGCAATCAGGAAAAATTCGATGTCATTTTTGTTAGGATGAGGAATTGGGCAGGAGTTTGTGGACTTAAGTTTTATTTACCTTCTAAAATAATTAACTCATTATCCAAACGTCATCATTTATTCTGTTGTCATCAGTTAGTTAAATAAATTTTGTCTGGATAGGAAAAAAAAAGTCAGTGAACCAGTTTGGTGAAAGTGAACCGAGCAGCTTAAAGTTCAAATATGGCTCAGAATTAATGAATCCTTAGTCTCCAAGGTGCAGCAGTATGCTTGGAGGCTTGGAGGATAGAGAAAAAAACTGAAGGAAAAAAAAATAGGGAACTAAATAATTCCAATGAATATTAATGGGAGACGAGCTCTTAGGCAGAGCTTTGTATCTAGAAAGGAAATAGAATTTGTGAGAGGGGAAATTTCAATAAACAGTTACTTATAGATATGAGGAAATGAGTTCTGCTGAATTTTAATCCTTCTTAAACTATGACAATGTCCACTTTTTTCAAACAAGTCAAACTTTTAGGGGAATGACTCTGGCTATAGGCTGCTTAATCATGAAAAATTTCACCAAACAATACTTTTTGCTAAATAACCAGTTTGGTGGTTTCACAGAACTTTAATTCTGAGTCTATATCTTGAATCTTGAAAATTGTCTTTAAGTATTTAGCCACTCTACCTTCTGTTTTTATCAAACTATGGCATACAGTATCACTGGAAAAAGTGGGAGTTCTCTTTTAGGGATAATCTATATATGGCGGTGATAAAGTAGCACGTTGAGAAGGTGGAACAGAAAAGCTGAACTGGAACTGTAAGTACTCTGTCAAGGAAGGTGTGGTAGTCCTGAGAGTTAAGGTGAGACTCAGGATAATCAATCACAGTTGGAAAAATTAGGCTTAAGTGTTTTAAAGCGCTATAGTGAGAGAGTTGCAGGTTTTTAAGCCTAAATTAGGAACCTGTGAAGCAAATTTCTCTGAGGCTCACTTCGAAAATTTTAGAATGAAAATGAATAGACAAAATGTCAGGTGCAAAACTTTAGAATAATCTTTGTGATACTCAATTGGCTCCCAAAGCCTTTCAATTCATCTCCTCCTCATTATTTTTCATAACAAAAGGAGTTATTTTTGACTGTTAGTGTTTCCATGCAACCATCTTCGGCTATTAAAGTCAGAGATGGATCTGTCAGAGCTGTCAATATCTTCCTGTGTTTGGGATTTTAGCCTTTCATCTGAACATATAAATGTAGAGCTTTTGTGTTTTGCAGTTTTTTTTTTTTTTTCAGGACCATGAATGCAAAAGAAACTGAGCTAAGAATGGCAGCTTCAACCCTTCTCACAAAAAAAGATCATGCAAAAAGGGCCAATTTTTAAACGAGAGGAAATGTTTGGGGCATTAGAGATTTTGTGACTCTAGCAATATGTTTCTCTTTTCTAAATAGTTACTCATTACTGTCAATCATCATCCTAGCCTAGAACTCTGGATCTTGTCATTTGCATTTCCAAATGTAAATGAAAAAATATATGCCTTCTCAATCCAATTCTTCAAGTTCACTTTAATCAGTTTTTGTTCCTGCATTGGAATCCAAAGCAAATGCAAGCAATAGGGAGCACCAACCTAGTTGCAGTTCAAGGAATGAAAACCTGAAACACCCAAAGAGACCTGGTAAGCTGCTTCTGAAAGCGGGGAGACCTGTGTGAGCTGTAGATTACTCTTTCAGGGAAATGATTGATGGTCAGTGGTACATAGCAATAAAAACCAAAACCCATTGTCCACAAGTAAATTCTGACTCGTAATGACTTTATAGGACAGAGTAGAATTGTCTGATACGGTTTACAAGGAGCAGCTGGTGGATTCAAACTGTCGACATTTGGTTAGCAGCCAAGTGCTTAACCACTGCACCACAATAGACTCCATAAAGAACCATCCACACCACGGAAAGAGCATTAAAATCCTCCATTCTACCTTCTCAGAGTTTCCCTCCTTCAGTAAGAAACAAGTCACGATGCTACCTTCAAAGAGATTATGGCCCTCAGAAGGAAAAATAGACTAGATAGAGAGAAGTTCTTAGTGCCATTACCTCTTCTTACCCCTAGAAGGCAGGAAGTCTCTTAGCATAATAATGCATCGGAGTCAGTTTTTGAGAGGTTATCAGAAATAACAAGAAATTTTGTTTCTTGGCTGTTTCATTTGAAGGTTCTCAAAAACCTAGAACTTCACCCATGTGTTGAATAGATGTGAGAGGTTAGTTTGTAAGAACATATGAGTCCCCTCACCTCAGAGAAACTAATGAAAGTTAGAAAGGGAAAGTCAAATCAGATCACTCTACTGCTCAACCCCCTCAATGATTTTCCACTGTAACCTGAATAAAGTCTAAAGTCCTTCTGAGCCTAAGAGGTCCTGCATGATACGGCCTTGAATTCATCTTGCCTGCCAAGATATTGCTACTTTCCTTTGGCTTGGAATTCTCTCTCTTCTGCTCGTCACCATTCAGGTGTCAAGTCGTAATTCTCTAAAGTTATGTCTTCCCTCTCCCCTGCTTGCCACCAATTAATATGCAATATTTTCTTGTTTGTCTAAGTTTTAGCATTTATCTGCACATAAAATTTTTTATACATTTGTGTGTGTATTGTCTCTTAATTATGTGGTATTTTGTCTTTTTCAATTATCTATTTCCAGAGCCTAAAGCATTGCCTGACCTCATAAATACATGCTCAAAGTATATTTGTTGATTGATGTATTTCCCCATTTCAAGGAATTTCAGACATATTGATTATAGGGTGGACAGCAGAGTTTCTATGGGTATAGGTAGTGGGGGAAAATACAGGAGATGTATACCAAAGTCAGCATGACTCTGCTTATACACATAGACTAAAAAAACTAGCCATACAAGAGTTCTGCAATTCAATACGATAAATGTTATAATGGGAGTAAGTAATTTGAGAGGAGAGAAATATTCAGGAGGTAGTGACATCTTAGCTGAAATTTCGAGAGTAAGTGGGCTATATCTAGCTTATGGGGAAATGGAAGATGTATGGCAAAGGGTCATCTAAAAAAATAAATAGTATATACAAATCCCGGAGAGGTTTGAAGTCTACCCTAAAAAAAATTACAAAGACTTGGAAAAATGTGAGACGGAGGGTGACTGCATCATATTTACTTGAGAGAGTAATGTGAAGATTAAGACTGAAAGCAGAAAACTGAACTAGAAAGCTGTTGAAGAAATCCAGGAGAGAAATAACAGTGTTGTTTAACTTGGATAGAGTTACATGGGATGGAAGCAGGTGAATCAAGAGATTTAAAAGTAGTATAGAATCAACAGGGCTTTGTTAATCAGCTGCAAGAATGAACAAAGGGAATAGATAATTTTTTATCCAACTTTCTTTATTAGATATTTGGATGGATGGTGGCTTCAATGATTAATATAGAGAATCTTGGAGGAGAGGCAAGTTTTGACAGACAAGATAATGTCCCTGATGAGCTTAAGGTTTCAGAAGAACAGCCAAGTGAAGACATACAGGATGCTATCAGATATATGGTTCTGAGTGGGATATACAGTTCTGGGTGGGATACACTTGTGAGTTATCAACATGTAGATGGTGATCAAAGTCATGGGGGTAAATGAGTCCATGTAGTAATAGTATATAAAGGGAGAGGAGAAGAAAACCTTGGATGAAATCCTGTGAAACATCATGGGGGAAAATGAGCCAGCCATGAAGTTTACAGAGAAAGAACATTCAGAAATACAGGAGGAAAACAAACTAAGAGTGATATCACAAAATCCAAAAAAAGAGAACATTTCAGCAAGTTAACAGTGTTAATTGCTAGAGGGGAAAAAGACCAGATTAGGCTAGGTTCCCAAGGTGCCCATGAGATTTAGTAAAATTTTTAGTTACAATAACCAGAAAGTTTTAATGGAATGGTGAAGATGAAAGTGGGTTGCAGAGTGCATAGATCTGGAAAAGAAACAGGAGGCAAAACACAGTCATAATGAGTGGAGAGAGTTCTACCAAAAAATATGGCACTGGTTCCAGGAGAGTAAATGGTTAGAGCAGGAATGGAGAAGCGGATATATTGCGTTTATGATGAAAAGAAGCTGAGAGAATTTAATTGCTGATGGAAAACAGCCATTGAGGAGGGTGGTTTTAAAGATACAATAAAAAGAGTAGATAAGTGATGAGCAAGTTTACCAAGGAAGTATGTAAGACTAAGATAGATAAATTACAGGAATTGACACTTCTTCCTCGTGAGAGTATTATTAAAGGAAAGAATACGTGTGGAGCAAGTAAATTTTAGATGTCTGGAATAGAATAGTCAAATAACTAGCAGAACACAGGGAGAATTACAGATGGCATTAATGACATGAATTTTTCATAACCATGTGAGCCTGTGATTTCCTCCAGCAGTGCTCAACTGCCAGAACATAGAAATAAAAAAGTTGGTAGTTATATTGGTTAAGACTTTGGAGTTGTTAGACACTGAAATAAAAAAGCAAGGGAAATGAGAACTGTTTGGAAACTGTGATCATATGATCTAGGATAAACAGGAAATAAAGATTAAAGGGGGCTCACAACTGGCAAAATTCCAGAGTTGAATATTCTGACTTCTTTTACCTCTTTGTAACTCATTCTAACTAGGATTCATCCCCACCACTCCAGAAAGTTTTCTTGTGGAAGGCACTCATGATTTCCATCTTGCAAAGTACCAACGAAAATTCTCAGTTTTCATGTTCCTTGACACTTCAGCAGCATTTTACAGGTTGATTTCTCCTTCTTGAAATTCTTTTTTTATTTGGGTTCTAAATCACCACCCATCTTTGAATTTGTGCCTACCTTAATAGCCATTCCTCAGTATCATTTTCTTGTTCTCTTTTCTTTCTGAATAATACTTTTGGAAAAACTCAGCACTGAATTATTGAATCGTTTCTCCTGTCTTACTCTCTAAGCGACCGCATCCAATCCCCAGGCTTTAAACACGTTTTTATTCCCTGATAACTTCACATTTATATCTTTAACACTAATTTCTTCCGTTTTCGCTTTCCTAACACTACTTAGCTGTCCAATAAGCAACTCAAACTTGTTGTGGTTAGGTGCCATCAAGTTGGTTCTGACTCATAACAACCCTATGTACAACAGATTGAAACACTGCCCAGTCCAGAACCATCTTCACAACCATTGCTATGTTTGAGCCTACCGTCACAGCAACTGTGTCAATCTATCTCTTTGAGGGTCTTCCTTGTTTTCTCTGACCCATGTCTTACCAAGCCTGATATCCTTCTACAGGGACTGATCCTTCCTGATAACATGTCCTAAGTATGTGAAATGAAGTCTTACCACCCTTGCTTCTAAGGAGCATCTGACTGTACTTCTTCCAAGATAGATTTGTTGGTTTGTCCGACAGTCTGTGGTATATTCACTGTTCTTTGCCAACACTGTAGTTGAAAGGTATCAATTCGGTCTTCTTCATTCATTGTTCAGCTTTTGCATGCATATGAGGCAGATTAAAATACCATGGTTTGGGTCAGGAGCACCTTAGTCCTCAAAGTGACATCTTTGCTTTTAAACACTTTAAAGAGGTCTTTGCAGCAGATTTACCCAAGATGTGGTTTCTTGACTGCTGCTTCCACGGACATTGATTGCTGATCCAAATAAAACGGAATTCCTGAAAACTTCAGTATTTTCTCTGTTTCTCATGATGTTGCTCATTGGTCCATTCTGGGGGGATTTTTGTTTTCTTCATGTTGATGTATAATCCATACTGAAGGCTGTAGTCTTTGATTTTGATTAGTAAGTGCTTTAAGTCCTCTTCACTTTCTGCAGACAAGACTGTGTTATCCACATATCACAGGTTGTTAATGAGCCTTCCTCCCATCCCGATGCAAAGTTCTTCTTTATGTAGTCTAGTTTCTCAGATTATTTGCTCAGCATGTAGGTTGTATATGGTGAAAGACTACAACCCTGACACACAACTTTCCTGATTTTAAACTATGTAGTATCACCTTGGAAACCCTGGTAGCATAGTGGTTAAGTGCTACGGCTGCTAACCAAGGGTTTACAGTTCAAATCCTCCAGGCACTCCTTAGAAACTCTACAGGGCAGTTCTACTGTGTCCTATAGTGTCTCTACGAGTCAGAAATGACTCGATGGCACTGGGTTTGGCTTTTGGTTTAATACCACCTTGTTCTGTTGGAACAACTGCCTCTTGATCTATGCACAGGTTCCTCATGAGTACAATTAAGTGTTCTGGAATTCCCATTCTTTACAACGTTATTCATAATTTGTTATGATCCACACAAGCAAAAGCCTTTGTAGAGTCAATAAAACTCAGGTAAACATCTTTCTGGTATTCTCTGCTTTTAGCCAAGATCCACCTGACATCAGCAATGAATTATACCCCTTGTTCCATGTCCTCTTCTGAATCTGGCTTTTTACTTAAGGTAAGTAAAATAAAGACTTGATCCTCACCACTAAGCCTATTCTTCCTTTGGTTTTCCATTTAATAATGTCATACCAATTACCAAGTGACATGCACTAAAATCTTAGCAGTTGTCTTTGATCCCTCTGTTTCTCTCACATATCTTATTCAAAGCATCAGTAAATAATATTGGTTCTTCCAGCAACATGTATTCAGAATTTTATTTCTTCTCGCCTTTATCATTAACACCCTAGTTCAAGACACTCTCTTCCTTCTGCAATATTTCTGCAAAATATTTTAGCTAACTTCTCTCTTTCCATTCTTGCCTTACTACAGTTTCTGCACAGGTGCATGTAATCTTTTAGAAACATAAATTTGACCATATCTCCCTCCTGCTCAGAACTCACCAAAGGCTTCCCAATGCACTTAAAATAGAACCCAAGCTCATTTCCATGGCCTACAAGGTCTAAAAGGATATTGTCACTGTACACCTATCAATTTTGTCTCCTCCTTTTACTACTAGCCCATTTCTACCACACCAATAAAATTGTTCTTTCTATAACATGCCAGTACCTCCAAGTATTCATATTTGCTGTTTCCACTGCCTGGTATGTTCTAGTCTCAGTTATTTATGTAACTTGTTCATTCACCTAATTCAGGTCCTGGGTGAATTTCAAAGAAATTTTCCCCTTTCACTCAAAGTGGTAGATTCAATTATTGGTATCAAATCTTTACTCTGCTGTATTGATTTTATACATCTATAACCTTGCACTGCCTTCTGGTGGGCAGAGTATACATCTCTGCCCCTCGGTTTTGTGCTTGGCTATGCGACTTGGTTTGGCCAATGGAGTATTAGAAGGCTTGACAAAAACAGTGTCAAAACATGGCTACCCAGTTGGTCTTTCCCTCTTATCCCTACTTTTGTCATGAAAAGAGCATGCCATGCATAGCTGCTAATTCAAGGAGATAGAAAAACATATAGAGAACAATTGAACCCAAACTGCAGCTGGGAGTCAAGGCCAACCAAGCTCAGTCTGATTACCAAACCCCAGCCAGAATGCAGATGCTTGTTGTCATAAGCCACTGTAAGCCACTGAAATTTTGAAGTCGCTTTGTTTTGTACAATCTTGTGGCAAGAGCTAATACACGTTAAGAGTCACATATATTCAATCACTTTCTACACATTTACTCTGACAGACTCCTTTATATCACTCGTCTCTACCCAGAATTACAACTTTTTTTTTTTAATTTGCCACCCCCACTAAAATTTGACATTCTTAAGGAAATGGCCTTTCCTGCCTTGTTTATACTTTATTTCAAGTACTGAGAATCTGGTACTACAGAATAGGCATTCAACAGGTATATGTGATTGAATGAATGATAATGTAGAGGAATCTAGATGCTCAAGGCTGTCATAAGATTGAAAAATCGGCTACTGGGATTAACCAAATGAGTGAGTTGGAATGTTACAAGACTGAAGTCGGCAAGCCCAATGTAGTATTTGATATTCCAGAAGTGGGATAGTGCTAGGGCTTCAGATGAGGTGACAGAAAGAGAATGCGACTAAAGCCTGTGCTGCTTAGGCAGACAAATCCTCCCTCACTCCACCCCTGATATCCATCACTACTTCAAACAATAATACTCTGTAGGTGTTCATTTACATACCCTTTTATAGAGAACCAGACGTAAGAATTTCTGAATGTCAATCGGTAGGAGTTTTTTTTTTTCAAAGTTTGAAGGGTACCACATACAGAGCTGACAGAATGGATAACTGGAGAAATTATTTTATAAGAGAAAAAGGGGCATTTGAAGCTATAAGAGCCATCCTAAAATTATTTGAATTTGCCCATTAATGTTAACAAGTAACTTGAATCTGACAAAGATTCCCTTTTCTGCCCTGATAACTTTTTTAAAAGTTACCATCTCTGAACAGCTGTTTGCATAATAGTTCCTCCAGTGTTCTTGAACTAAAATGTCAATTGGCAGGTAACATTTAACATTTTTAAATGCCCTGAAACTTTGGATTTGTTCATTTATTCTCCATTTTTCTGTGATATCACTTTTTTCATCTTGGATGGAGCAGTTCATTTTAATAAAGGCAGTCTAATTAACGGCCAGGCACTGAGTACATGCTTAGCATTAGAGTGATACAAAGTCTGTTAATTCTGAGAATAACTCCCTGACATTTTTATGCCAGCACTATTGAAAGCAGATTGCAAAATCTGAAGCTGATGAGCATTTATGCCAAGATTTAGCACCCAGAAATCTGATTGTGTTGAGTTCCAGGCTTTCATTAAATTCTCATGGAACAAAAATGTATTTTATTTTGGTAATGAGACACAAATGTTGTCAAATATACGTTTAGAGTCTTCAGTCTTCAACAAACACATTATGCAAAATAAGTAGCTTTTTAAGGTATAATTTAAGGAAGTTTGTGGCAACTAATTAATTGAAATCAACCTGGGCTAGCTTGAGCAGTAAAAGGATTCACTTTATTTTGGTTTGTTCACCTAATTGATAGAAGATTAATCGAAGAATCAAGCTCAAAAAAAAAAAAATAGAGTAGCTCTAGTGGTGTAAGCCTCAAGATTTCCTGGACATGGCACTGCTTTCTGGGGAATGAGGCTAAAATGAATGTATTTCCATCCATTTTGCACATCTTTGTGTCTCTCCACTCAAGAGTTGAAGTTCCAGGGCAGAGGCACTAACTGCCTAGGCTTTGTTAATTGTTCATCATGTTAGAAAAAAACAAGGCACAGAGCCAAAGTGATTGGGGATGCTGTTGTCAAAAAAGGGAGATGGCCACTGCCTGGCCCAAAATAATGAATATCAAGGAACTTGTCACACTTGTTAGACTAGAAAACCTTTGTAACACAACACTTTGTGGGGTGCAGCTCATCAGGTTTTGCTCACTCTGGCCATGAGAATCTTAACTTTCTCACTAAGGTGGGTTTCAAGCACCTCAACTCTCAGAAAAAACAAATTATGGAATAATTACCTAACTTGGGATTTTTATGAAAATGATAATTTCTCAAAAAAGATTGAAATTAGGGGGGCGAAGCCAAGATGGTGTAGTCAGACACTTCCATTGGCCCCTCTTACAACGAAAGTCCAAAAAAAACCAAGTGAACAGACAATCTAGGAGTCTTGAAAACCTAGGAGCCCTGAACATCAAACACAAAGTTGAAGAGTTCGACTGAGCAGCAGGGGGAGGGAGAGCCAGTTTAGAAGCAGAGAGAATTTGCCATATCTAACCTGGCTGGCACCCTGCAGGCTGGATCAGGCCAGCAGCAGTGCTCAGGAATCATTTTCTACACAGGGGGAACCAAGTGATCGGAGGTCTGCACAACCCTGCGTAACCAGGGGAAAGCAGCACCAGATCTGCAAAAGTTAAGTGCAAGTGTCTAACCTACTGTGAGAAAAAAAAAAAGGGGGAGACCACAAAAACCCTTCCCCCTTTGGGAAGTACCTCTCTCTGATTTACCCATCCCTTCCCCACTCTGCTCCAGTTGATTTCTGCTTCAGCGAAGCAGAAATTGCTGTACCCCCTGTGTCTGAAGTGACCACTTGCAGATCCAAGCCATTCTCCCAGCTTTGGAGAGGAAGAAAAATTAGCATACAAATAACAAACAAGAAAGAATAATTTGCCAGCTCCTCTAAGCCGGAACCTCAGAGCAGTCACAGTCCCTTTGCCTAGGCACAGGCATAACGGATCCACAGACTTTGAATGCCTTTCACCTTTCTTAGACCTGTGTGGGCCTTTTTCAACAGCATAGGCCCTCGTCAGTATAGTATGACAGGGCACATACTTGAAACGTATTTTCAACTGCAACAGCTAAGAGGGAGTGGCAGATTTGTGATGTCTGATACTGCCCTACCCATTAATCAGGGTCCTCACATACCCACATCAGGGGCCTGAGGACTGGTGGCTCCACCTAGCCACTCGCAACAGGGGTCCAAGAATAAGTGGTGCCTCCCAGTCCCTACAGCCAATAGCACTGGGTGCCCAAAGTTCAGCTGCAAAACCCACCCACCTATGCACTCTAGGGAACAGGGACATGCCTTCCACCCAGGCACTCAGAGGCAGCCATCAGCCCCCTACCTTGCTCAGCACATAACCCCCTACTGCAGCCAGATATCTGTACCTGCCCCAATCACCCCTACATAGCCCCATCTGTCTAGGACTATAGGTGAGAGCCTGTACCACATACTTGGCGACTGATGATGTGGACACCTGAGCTGAATCCACACAAGAAAAGTAAATGGGTGCCTGGGCTCACATACCTAGTAGCAGCTCTAGCCACCTGGAGAGAGGACGTGTGAGCTTCAAAAATGCCAATAATCAAACTAGCTCACAAGACCAGCTTAAGAGGGCATGTCAAAAAAAAAAAAAACAAGAAGCAAGAACACAGGAAGCAGACATAAAACAAATAAATATAATAACTTATTGATGTCCTGGAGACAACAGTCAATATAAAATCATAGAAAGAGGCAGACCATGATGGCTTCAGCAAGTGACCAACACAAAGAACTAAGAAACCTCCTGGAGGGAGATAAGTAAGGTCTTGGAATCACCGAAGGTAGAATTCAAAAGATTAATACACAGAGCTCTTGCAGAGATCAGGAAGGAGATCAGGTAAAACATTCATGGAAATATTAAGTGAGAAAAAGCATGATGAAAACTATTTCCTCACTACAAATATTTATTAAGTAGATATACACAGTCCCATAGAGATAAAAGTTGATCAAAAAATATATTAAATTGTTAGAAATGTTTATCTCTCTGTGAAAGGGATGCAGATGATCTTATGTCATTTTCTAATACTTTCCTATATTTCTTTGTTTTCTATAATGAGCATATGTCGCAAATATGAAAACTACAAAGAGCATTATAAAACAAACATTTTGTCAATTTTATTTCCTAAACGTTACATCTGTATAATTAGGTTTATGCAGAATGCAATATAAGTGTATTAAAACTTAGTAAAAAAAGTCCTATTTAAGAAAAATAAGATTGGACTTTCCTTAGGTCACAAAACCACTCATTACACTCGAAAAATAATATAAATGTCAGCACTTCAAAATCCACATCCCCCAACAAAAACAAATTCTGGATGAAAATACCATCCGTTAAGTTAAAATGTACTAAAAACAAAATATGAATTTGTGGCTTTCTTTAGTGAGAGCTATTTTATCCAACAGACAGACCCCCAGGGTACCTGTAGCCATATGTTTAAAATTTTTTTTTGTTAAAAAAGTTTAAAACAAAATGTAGAATTTCTACAGATTGCTGATGAGAGGGGATAATTTTAAGATTATTTTTATGGCTTCCTAAAATAAAGATTTCTTCTCCAAAATATATTTGTTTTTATTCAAAATTGTTTATATGCAAGCAACAAGAATTCCACACATCCTGCAAGAGCTTGATTAATTTGAAAGATTCTGAGAGTCTAGAGCCAGAAGCAGAGCCATGTTTTGGGGGGTGGGGAGATGGAGTGGGGAACTGGTGTTCCACTTGCGTCCCACAAGCCTCTGATAAGTTCTTTTTGCACTTTTATTCCCTAATTCTTTCTCTGTCAGCAGATTGCTGGTATCTGTTTCTTTATACAGATTGCCCCAAGCAGCCCAAAGTTTTCTGATATTTGCAAGTTTTCTGCATAGGGTCTCAGTCCCAAATCCATGGGCTGAAAAACTGATTTGCACAGCACGAATCAGAGAAATTCTCTCATCACATCATCTGCAGCTAGAGTGAGATCATTGCAGGGACACACCCCTTTGGAAGAGCAAACCCATAAGACAAAACCCGTTGCCATGGAGCATACTCCAACTCACAGTAGCTGTCTTAGTCAGCTAGTCCAGCTATAACAGAAATACCACAAGTGGATGACTTTAACAAAGAGAAATTTATTTTCTCACAGTCTAGTAGGCCAGAAGTCCAAATTTAGGGAGTCAGCTCCAGGAGAAGGCTTTCTTTCTCTGTTGGCTCTGGGAGAAGGTCTTTGTCATCTATCTTCCCCTGGACTAGGAGCTTCTCTGTGCAGGAACCCCAGATCCTAAGGACGTGCTCTGCTCCCAGCACTGCTTTCTTGGTGGTATGAAGTCCCCAACTCTCTGTTTGCTTGCCTTTCTTTTTATCTCTTGTAAGGTAAAAGGTGATGCAGGCCACATCCCGAGGAAACTGCCTTTACATTGGAGCATGGATGTGACCTCAACTAGGGTATTATATCCCACCCTAATCCTCTTTAACCACAGGTAGAAGTTATGATTTATAACACATAGGAAAATCACAAAATGGAGGACAACCACACAGTACTGGGAATCATGGCCTAACCAAGTTGACATATATTTTAGGGGGACACAATTCAGTCAATGACAGTGACCTTATAAGATAGAGTAGAACTGCCTCATAGGGTTTCCAAGGCTGTGAACCTTTATGGGAGCAAGTTGGCACACCTTTCTCCCAGGGAGCAGCTGGTGGGTTGGAACCTCCTCCATTCTTTTAGCAGCCAGGCCTAACCACTGCACCATCAGGGCTCTTTGTGGAAGAGCAGTCCTCCAAAAGACACATGTGGAACTTTTAGAAATACAGAATATGTTTATGACCATATGCTAAGAAATGATGATCAGTGGGTGAAAGAGATGCAATATAATGCTTGTTTTTGAGGAATTTATTAATTGACAAGAATAAGGCCAGTGCATAATACATATCTGTTATGCAAAGAAAAGCACCAAAGTTAATACACACTACAGAATTTCATAATTGAAGAAACGAAATTTATTTTCCAAAAGGTTCGCTCTAAAAGTGTACTGGTAAACATTTTAGATTTAAAAAATTATTCTGGTTAAAGTGTGGCTATAGAGTTACATTAAGTTTAAGTCTTGACTCCATCATTAACCAGCTATAAAAACTTTCAAGAAATTACTTATTCTCTTTTTCTCTCATTTGCTAAATAAGGGTAATGATAGGGTTGCCCCAAGGATTAAGTAAGTTACTATGTAAAATGCTTAAAATAGTGTCTGGAACATAGAAATTTAATACATTTTACTTGTAAAAATTTTGCTGTATACTTTGTTTTCAGATGGTTGAGGCCTGACATTCTTCAGATATGAGCCATTAAAATATCCATTGTTTGAGGTTATAAAATTAAATTTGTTTACTGAAAAATAAAATAAATTCTACAATTGTCTGCTGGCTCAATAAAGATAGTAACTGTAAAGCAAATATATTTGTGAAAATGTCCAGCAGAAATATAGATAAATTATTAACTAATTAAATGCATTATTAATTCATAACTTCTGACTATAAAATTCATATTTATTTCCGATGATTTAGAAAATAAATTAGTATGTAATTAAATTGCACAGCAGATCACTGATAATCTCATCCTTCAGAGGGACTTACTTCAAAATTTTCCCTTTAATCTTTTATCTACGCATATTTATGATCTAGTTGGGATCATTCATACATATAATTTTGTGTCTTGCTTTTTCATCTAATATTAAAGAATGATTTAATAAACTAAAATAATGATTGTCTGATATAATCACCTTAAATGAGATATTTCATGGGTTTTTAAACAATCCAACGTATGAATTGCATAGTAACAGGACACTTTCTAGGCTGTGTGGCCCCTTTGAGGTCGTGGGAGTAATGAAAATATTGATACATCTTAATTAAGAGTTATTTATTCAACACCTATCCATGAGAGACTAAAAGAGCACTTTATGATACAAGATTTAGCTTGTTTACATTCTCACAGGATCCACAAGAACTTATATACACAACAGTGCTCATCCTGCTCACCAGCTTCCAGAACTTCTAAGTCATTATCACATCTATTTTGTAATCAGAACACTGACTATATCCTTCATTGAATTCTTGTGCAACCTGTTAATTCTACACATACTCAATTATCTCATGATAATCCTTTCTGAGGGAAGATTTGACAAGAAGAATAGAAATTTTCATGGTACAAACTTCAATGACATGCTCGTACATATTTTGTATTAGTTTCCTATTGTTGCTTTAGCAAATTACCACAAACTTGGTGGCTTAAATAAACACAAATTAATTCTCTTTCAGTTCTGGGAGATAGAAGTTTGAAATCATTCTTGGGGCTAAAGTTAAGGTGTCTGCGGGGCTTGTTCCTTCTGGAATGTTGTGATGACACTATGTTCATTCAGATAATCCAGAATAACTTACTAATCCCAAAATCCTTAATTTACTAACATCTGTTGTTGGTAGCTGCCGTCAGTCAATTAAAACTCATGGTGACATCATATGTACAGAGCAGAACTGTTCCATAGGGCTTTCAAGGTTGTGACCTTTCTGAAGCAGATCTCCTGGTATGTCTTCCCAGTTGCCTTTAGGTGAATTAGAACTGCCAACCTTTCAGGTACTTGTCAAGTGCTTAGCCATTTGCACCACCCAGTGACACTTAGCCTACAAAGTCCCTTTTGCCAAATAAGGTAACATTCACATATTCTGAAGATTATGACATGAACACATTTCTGGGCCATTATTGGGTTTACTCCACTACTCATCTGTCAGTTTGTTGTACTGTAGTGGCTTCCCTGTTGCCATGATGCTGGAAACTATGCCACCAGTGTTTCTAATACCAGCAGGGTAAGCCATCGTGAACAGGTTTCATCAGAACTTACAGAATAAGGCAGACTAGGAAGAAGGATCTGGCAATCTTCTTCTATAAATTGGCTGGTGAAAACGTTCTGAATAGCAGCAGAATATTGACTATATAGTGCTGGAAGATGAGTCCCTCAGATTGGAAGCACTCAAAATATGACTGGAAAAGAGGTGACTCCTAAAGTAGAGGCAATATTAATAACATCAATAAAGTAAAGCTTTCAGGACCTTCATTTGCTGATGTGGTATGAATCAAAATGAGAAGACACAGCTGCAAACTTCCATTAATAATCAGAACACAGAATGTATGCAGTATGAATCTAGGAAAACTGGAAGGCATCAAAAATAAAGCATAATGCATAAAGATTGATATCCTAGGCATTAGTGAGCTGAAAGACCATTTTGGATAATCATATGGCCTACTATGCCAGAAATGACAAATTGAAAAGAACATTTCAAGATCTTTCCTGGAGTACGGTGTTGTCAGTGATAGGGTAATATCCATACACCAACAAGTAAGAACAGTTAATATGACTATTATTCCAACTTATCCACCAACTACTAATGCCAAAGATGAGGAAATTGGAGATTTTTACCGACTTTTGCAGTCTGAAATTGATCAAACATTCAATCCAGATGCATTGATAATTATTGGTAATTGAAATGTGCAAGCTGGAAATGAGGAAGGATCAGTAGTTGGAAAATATGGCCTTGAAGATAGAAACAACACTGGAGATCATACAACAGAATTTTCCTAGACCACAGACCTATTCATTGAATATACCTTTTTTCAACAACATGAATGGCAACTATACACATAAACCTGACCAGATGAAATACATAGGGGTCAAATCAACTGTATCTGTGGAAGGAAGCAACGGAAAAACCTCGGTATCATCAGTCAGAACAAGGCCAGGGGCTGACTGCAGAACAAACCATCAATTGCTCATGTGCAAGTTCAAGATGAAGCTGAATAGAGTTGAAATAAATACACGAGAGCCAAATTACAACCTTGAGGATATCCCACCTGAATTTAGAGGCCTTCTCAAGAATAGACTTGACACATGGTCATAGAATGAATTGTGTCCCCCAGAAATGTGTCAACTTGGTTAGGCCGTGATTCCCAGTATTCTGAGGTTGTCCTCCATTTTGTGATTGTAATTTTATGTTACAAAGGATCAGGGTGGGATTGTAAAACCCTTTCCCAGGTCATATCTCTGATCCAATGTAAAGGGAGTTTCCCTGGGCTGCAGCCTGCACCACCTTTTATCTCTCAAGAGGGAAAAAGGAAAGGGAACCAAGCAGAGAGGGGGGACCTCATATCACCAAGAAAGTTGTGCCAGGAGTAGAGCACATCCTTTAGACCTGGGGTCCCTGTGCGGAGAAGCTCCTAGTCCAAGGGAAGTTTGATGAGAAGGACCTTCCTCCTGAGCCAACAGAGAAAGTTTTCCCTGGAGCTGGCACCCTGAATTTGGACTTCTAGCCTACTAGGCTGTGAGAAAATAAATTTTTCTTTGTTAAAGACATCCACTTGTATAGTAGCACCAGATAACTAAGACGCACATTGAATACAAATGACCAAAGACCATGAGAGTTGTGGGATGACATCAAGGAAATCATACATGAAGAAAGCCGAATATCATTTAAAAGACAGAAAACAATGAAAAGACCAAAATGGATGTCAGAAGAGACTCTGAAACTTGATCTTGAAAGTAGAGGAGCTAAAGCTAATGGAAGAAATGATGATGTAAAACAGCTGAACAGATGATTTCAAAGGGCAACTCAACCTGTGAGTGGCCATGTAGGATGCTCCACTGATCTTACCCCTTCCGGAGAAAGGAAGAATGAAGAAAACCAAAGATACAAGGGAAAGATTAGTCCAAAGGACGAATGGACCACATCTACCACAGCCTCCACCAGACCAAGTCCAGTACAACTAGATGGAGCCCAGCTACCAAAACTGACTGCTCTGACAGGGATCACAATAGAGGGTCCCAGACAGAGCTAGAGAAAAAAGTAGAACAAAGTTGTAACTCAAAAAGAAAGGCCAGACTTGCTGGCCTGACAGAGACTAGAGAAACCCTGAGAGTATGGCCTCCAGACACCCCATCAGCTCAGTAATGAAGTCACTCCTGAGTTTCACCCTTCAGCCAAAGACTGGATAGGCCCATAAAACAAAATGGGACTAAAAGGGCACAACAGCTCTGGGGCAAGGACTAGAAGGCAGGAGGGGACAGGAAAGCTGGCAATAGGGAAACTAAGGTTGAGAAAGGAGAGCGTTGGCATGTTGTGGGGTGCTTAACCAATATCATGAAACAATATGTGTACTGTTTAAGGAGAAACTAGTTTGTTCTGCTAAACCTTCATTAAAAGAACCAAAAAAAAAAAAAAAAAGACAAAGGGCAGCTCTAGAAGACAAAGTAAAGTAGTGTGATGAAATGTGCAGACCTGGAGTTAGAAAAGCAAAAGGGAAGAACACTCTTGGCCTTTCTCAAGCTGAAAGAACTGAAAAGAAAATTCAACCCTTGAGTTACAGTATTGAAGAATTCCATGGGCAAATGTTTAACGACACAGGAAGCATCAAGGGAAGATGGAAGGAATACACAGAGGCACTGCACCAAAAACAACTTGCCACTGTCCAACCTTTTCAGGGGGTATCATATGATCAAGAACTAATGGTACTGAAGGATAAAGTCCAAGCTACACTAAAGACATTAGAGAAACACCAGGCTTCAGAAATTGACAGAATACCAATAGAGATATTTCAACAAATGGATGCAAGGCTAGAAGTGCTCACTTGTCTGTGCCAAGAAAATTGGAAGACAGCTACCTGGCCAAGCAACTTGATAAGATCAATGTTTATGCCATTTCCAAAGAAAGGAGAGCCAACAGAATGCAGAAATTATTGAACAATATCATTACTATAATACACAAGTAAAGTTTTGCTGAAGATAATTCAAAAAGCATTTGCAGCAGTGCATCAACAAGGAACTACCAGAAATTCAAGCCAGATTCAGAAGAGGACTTGGAATGAAGGATATCATTGCTGATGTCAGATGAGTCTTGGATGAAGGCAGAGAATACCGGAAAGATTTTTACCTGAGTTTAACTAACTACGCAAAGACATTTGACTGTGTAGATCACTTAATTGTGTTCATGGAGAACCTGTACATAGATCAAGAGGCAGTCATTCCAACAGAACGAGAGGATACTGTGTGGTTTAAAATCAGGAAAGGTGTGTGTCTGGTTGTATTCTTTCACCATACTTTTTCAATCTGTATACAGAGCTAATAATCTGAGAAACTGGACTATACAAAGAAGAACAGCACATCAGGATTGGAGGAAGACTCGTTAACAACTTGGGGTATGCAAATGACACAACCTTGCTTGCTGAAAGTGAAGAGGACTTGAAGCACTTAAATGATGAAGAACAAAGACTATCACCTTCATTATGGATTACACCTCAACATAAAGAAAACAAAAATCCTCAAAACTGGACCAATAAGCAACATCAAGATAAAAGGAGAATATATTGAAGTTGTCAAGGATTTCATTTTGCTTGGATCCACAATCAAAACCCATGGAAGCAGCAGTCAAGCAGTCAAACAATGTATTACATTGGATAAATTTGTTGCAAAAGGCTTCCTTAAAGTGTTAAGTAGCAAAGATGTCACTTTAAGGACTAAAGTGCACCTGACCCAAGCCATGGTGTTTTCAATGCCCTCATATGCATGGGAAGGCTGGAAAATGAATAAGGAAGACTGAAGAAGAACTGACACCTTTGAATTACGGTGTTGGCCAAAAATACTGAATATACCATGGACTGCCAAAAGAACAAACAAATCTGTCTTGGAAGTACAGCCAGAATGCTCCTAAGAAGCAAGGATGCTGAGACTTCATCTCACAGAGTTTGGACAAATTATCAGGATGGATCAGTCCCTGGAGAAGGACATCTTGCTTGGTAAAATAAAGGGTCAGCGAAAAAGTGGAAGACTCTCAATGAGATGGATTAAAACAGTGGCTGCAACAATAAGCTTAAGCATAACCATGATTCTGAGGATGGCGAAGGAGCGGGCAGTATTTCGGTCTGTTGTACACAGTGTTGCTATGAGTGGGAGCTACTCATGCACCTAACAGCAACAACAATAGTTCAAATAATGCTCTGATTTGCTCTGATGAATATATTTGAGCAAAATGTATTTGCATTTTGCACTAATCTCTTAAGAGAGATTTCCAGAAGTAAAATTACTGGGTCAAAGTGTATAAATATTTTACTACTCTTAAAAACTATTACCAAATAACTTTCCAAATAACCCACTAAAAAACCAAACCCACTGCTGTTGAGTCAATTCCAACTCATAGTGATCCTATAGGACAGAGTAGAACTGCCCCACAGAGTTTCCAATGAGCACGTGGTGGATTTGAACTGCCAACCTCTTGGTTAGCAGCTGTAGCACTTAACCACTATACCACCAGGGTTTCCAACTTTTCCAAATAAGAGGTGTTAAATGATATTATCTTCCTTAGATTATCAGAGTGTCTATTTCATGGCACTCTTACCCTCACAGTTTTTGCTATTAAAACTGAAATATTTTGGATAGCTTGATAAAAGTAAAGTACCAAGGTGTCGTTTTAATTTACATTTTCTTAAAGAGTAAAGTGATTATTCCTTTAATTTTTCTACTTTTTTTTTTTTTTTTTTAGTTATCTATATCTGGTAACTGTTGACTTCTTAAGATTTTTTCTAATTTGCAACAAATACTATCTTTGAATTCTTAGGTAAAAATTTTGTTCATGTATAATTATTCTTGAAATAACCTAATTCTATTTATGTGCACTTTATTTAAGGTTTTCTGTGTTTGTGGATGCGGTGAATATTCTGATATGCTATTCAATTTATGTATTTCCTTTTTTTTTTTAACCTCATCTGTCCATGTCGATTCTTTTTCACTATATTAAAACATGGTCTCAGCAAAACCAAAATCTGATTTATTTCACAGATTTTGAGACTATATATCGAGACATTATTTTCTATTGTTTTCACATGTCAAAAATTAAAATTTTGAATATATATGCAGGTCGAACATATATACATAATTTTTTAGATTTCTATAAAGAGATAAAACACATGTTTTATAAACAGTCTAAGAATTTCTGATGAGTAATGATAAATTAAATTGGCCTAGGTAACATTTATAGATTTTTTTGTATAGATCTAAGTAGTAACCATATTTTAAAGTTTTTGTTTTGTTTTTACTATTTTTGTGGTGGCTACTCATATATCACTAAAAAAAAACTTTCTATGGGAATCACAATTTAGTCCATTTTAATTATGTCATATTCTGTGTTCTTACTCATCTCTCTATCTGACTGGCAATGCATTTTCCAAAGAGAAAATTCTGGATAACAGCAAATGTTGTTGTTGTTAGGCTTTGTCATGTCGGTTCCCACTCATACCAAATTCATGTGAGACAGAACAAAACACTGCCCAATCCTGTACATTCTCACAATCCTTGTTATGCTTGAGCCCACTGCTGCAGCCACGGTGTCAATCCATCTTGTTGAAGGTCTTCCTATTTTTCGCTGACCCTGTACTTTACCAAGCATGATATCCTTCTCCAGGGACTGATCCCACCAGACAACATGTCCCAAGTATGTAAGATGCAGTCTTGCCATCCTTGCTTCTAAGGAGCATTCCGGTCGTACTTCTTCCAGGACAGATTTCTTCGTTCTTTTGGCAGTCCATGGTATATTCAATATTCTTCACTGATATCATAATTCAAAGGCATCAATTCTTCTTTGCTCTTCCTTATTCATCATCCAGCTTTCACGTGCATGTAATGCAATTGAAAACATCAAAGCACCTTAAGTCTTCAAGGTGACATCTCTGCTTTTCAACACTTTAAAGAGAACTTTTACAGCAGATTTGCCCAATGCAATGCATCTTTTGATTTCTCAACTGCTGCTTCTATGGGAGTTGACTGTGGATTCATGTAAAATGAGATCCTTGACAACTTCTATCTTTTCTCCATTTATCATGATGTTGCTTATTGGTCCAGTTATGAGAATTTTTGTTTTCTTTATGTTGAGGTGTAATCCACACTGAAAGCTCTGCTCTTCAATATTCATCAGTAAGTGTTGAAGGTCCTCTTTACTTTCAGCACACAAGGTTGTGTCATCTACATAATTGGAATCTTCCTCCAATCCTGATGCCCTGCTCTTCATGTAGTCCAGCTTCTTGGATTATTTGCTCATCATACAAATTGAATAACTATGGTGAAGGGATACTACCCTGACGCACACCGTTTCTGACTTTAAACCACACAGTATCCCTTGTTCTGTTCAAACGACTGCCTCTTGAGCAAATTGCTTTGAGAAATTCGAATAGTAAGTGCAATAAATAATTTTATAGTTATTATACTCCATTTGAAAAATTACAGGTTTATTAGTTTCCTGAATCTGTATTAGCAAATTGCTACTAACTAGGGGGATTAAAACAACAGAAATTTATTCTCTTCCAGTTGTGGAAATTCAAAATTGTTTTCACTGAAATAAAAGCCAACAGGCCCGTGCTCCCTCTGGAGGCTCTAGAGGAGAATCTATCCCTTTCCCCTTCCAGATTCTCATGGCTGTCAGCCTTCCTTGGTTTCTGGATGCATCAAATTGTTCTCTGCCTCTGCCTTCATATCACATTCTCCTCTGTGTTTCTATCAAATCCCACTCAGCCTCTATTTTGTAACAATACATGTGACTGTATTTAGGGTTCACCTGGATAATCAAGAATAATCTCCTCATCTCAAATTTCTTAATTTAATTACATTTGCAAAAACTTTTCCAGGGATTAGAACCTGATATCTTTGGATGCCACCATTTAGCCCATGAAAACAGGATCCCAAAGAACCTTTCAAAAGATGTAAATCTCAACATTACCCTTTGTGTCAAAGAAGCAAAAATCCAAGGAAATCTCTCTAAGTGTCTTCTCTTCTGGATAATAGAGCTGGTATAAATTTCTAGGGTATTATGCAGAAAGAGATTGAGAGATTGGCTTTTGAACTTATTTTACCTTGAACTATCAGTTGTTGTTGTTGTTGTTAGGTACCATCCAGTCGGTTCTGACTCATAATGATCCTATGAACAACAGAACAAAACACTGCCCAGTCCTGAACCATCCTTACAATCGTTGTTATGCTTGAGCTCATTGTTGCAGCCACTGTGTCAATCCACCTCATTGAGGGTCTTCCTCTTTTCCGCTGACCCTGTACCTTGCCAAGCATGATGTCCTTCTCCATGGACTGATCCCTCCTGACAACATGTCCAAAGTATGTAAGGCGCAGTCTCATCATCCTTGCCTCTAAGGAGCATTCTGGCTGTACTGCTTCTAAGACAGACTTGTTCATTCTTTTGGCAGTCTATGGTATATTCAATATTCTTCACCAACACCACAATTCAAAGTAGCTCTTAAATTTTATTGGTTTCTAGTGTTAGTCAGGTTAGGGATAGGAGGAAAAGAATACTGTATTTCCCAAGTACGTGCAAAATGTTTCTGAAAAGGGAACACTATTTCCAATGTGAAATAAAGATGAATTCTGGGAATTGCAATATCTTGGCATTAGATTTGAATGGCTACTAGAAAATTCTAGTATTGTTTCATTTTATTTTTTTAATCATTCACTTTACAGTAAAAATGATTATTTTGAAAATGCATTTCTTTATTGGAAAATAACATAGCAAACTATTTTTGTCTGTGTATTGAGCTACTTTATACTGTAAAATATAACAACTTCTAAGACTAGCTTAGTCTATGTTTCCACAATCTCTTCCTACTTTCTTTGTTTTGTTATTTTTATACAGCCTATGAATGAATATTTACCACTGTGTATATACACATAATGGAAACCCTGGAGGCATAGTGGTTAAGTGCTATGGCTGCTAACCAAAGGGTCAGCAGTTTGAATCCGCCAGGCGCTCCTTGGAAACTCTATGGGGCAGTTCTACTGTGTCCTATAGGGTCAGTATGAGTTGGAATCGACTCAACGGCACTGGGGTTTTTTGGTATATACATGTAATACTCTCCATTATCTTATTTAACTCATTGTCGTGGATTGAATTATGTCCCCCCAAAAATCTGTGTATCGACTTGGTTAGGCAATGTGTGGTTGTCCTCCATTTTGTGATTATAATTTTGTGTTGAGAGAATTAGAGTGGGATTGTTACACTACCCTTATTCAGGTCACCTCCCTGATCCAAAGTAAAGGGAGTTTCCCTGGGGTGTGGCCTATACTACCTTTTATCTCTCAAGAGATAAAAGGAAAGGGAAGTGAGCAGAGAGTTGGGGACCTCATACCTCCAAGAAAGCAGCACCAGGAGCAGAGCACGTCCTTTGGGCCCAGAATCCCTGGACCTGAGAAGCTCCTCGACCATGGGAAGATTGAGCACAAGGGTCTTCTTCCAGAGTCAACAGAGAGAAAGCCTTGCCCTGGAGCCAACACTTTGAATTTGGGCTTTTAAATTACTGTAAGGAAAGAAATTTCTCTTTGTTAAAGCCATCACCTTGTGGTATTTCTGTTACAGCAGCAGTAGATGACCAAGACACTCTTAAAGCTGTAGTTCCTTATTATAAGAAACTCAAGTACCACTGTCTCAAGGGTCTATCCACTAGATATCTCTGTAGCACATAATAGCTATACAAAAAAGCTGGTTACGATTTGACAGGGGCATTTGTTCAAGCCCTTCAGTGAAATTTTAGTCTACAAAAACTATGCCAAAAAGAAAATGACATATATGTAGCCTGTGTCTGAAACAATAAGATCATGACACACTAACAAAGGAAGGGCAATTTGAAAAGGTGAGCCCTTCCTCCCCTTTCTCTTTCACTTCCTCCAGATATTTTGCTAGTATCTAAAGGAATGTGTTGGAAAGATTTATAGAGAATATGTGATATAATACATGGGCAAAAGTACAAGTTTTTCAAATAGCCTCAGACTTAGAATGTTCTTTGGGATGCTTTGGATTTAGTCTTTATATCTATCATATTCTCTAATGTCTGTGTGCATGTTTAAGTCTAATAAAGGAAAAAACAATCAGAAGTCTCTTTCTTGATATAGTTCTGGCAATTAATATTCATATTCACCTTAGAGACATTTTCCCCACCACAGGCAGCCATTGCTAACATTTCAAATCAGAGATTTGTAATTGCAGACAATAGGTATATAAATGAGTGGTGACAGCTGGAAGAAAAACCACTGTTTTAAAATTTTCTTTTATATGTCACATCATTTCATTACTTAATTTTCAATGACACATTTAATGGCACTTTTTCGTCATGATAAAAGTAACACAATGCAGAAACTGGTCTTTTGACACGCAGTATATTTTGACATAAATCAAAAGGCCTATTCAGTTTTTAAATCATGCCACATTGTGGATATCTAGTTCATTGTTTCTTTATCATTGGATACCTACAAAATATAAGGTCTATTTAAAATATTTTAAAACTCTCTGACCTTTCTAAGACAACATACTTGATGGCTATTTATTCTATAAACATAAAAAGAAACATTTATTCACTAGAATTTCCTGAATCTGGGGTAGGGCGTATGGGCATTTAAAAAGTCCCTCTGGTCCTAAGGTTGTCTCTAGTGGCAATCGATTTCAGTGCACTAGCTCATTTACAGGTCCCAGTATTACATATATCAAGGAGGGTCATACGGCATAAGTAGAAATTTGAGATAATTATGGAGCATGAAAAGGAAATCTGCTTGCTACAACAGACAAAGGAAGCAGAGTTGGGGCCAAGGAGATAAAGGAATCACCACACACACACACGTACACACATACACACACGCATGCACACACACACATACACTTACCACTCACGCGTCTCAACCTAGGAAGGACTTGCTTCCTACAGGGCTGAGAAGGAGGAGAAAGAACTTCCCCTTCAGCCTGCACATCAAGAAGGAGGAGCTCAGGTCACGGCAGGAGGGAAGGTATGCCCACCACCACAGGGACGCAGCTGTGATGCTCCACCTGCTGCTGGTTCTTTAAGTATGCCACAAAACCACAAAAGTCACAATATGTTTGGGGAAAAGTTTCTGACTAGACCAGCAAGAGGCAAGAATCAATCAGTCCATTTGAACTCAGGAATGGGGACAGCAAGGAATCTGAGAAAGTAAGCTGAAATTGGAAGAATTAAGCAAGCCACCACAGACCCTTGCAGGTTTTGCCTTGTGAAAATGGCCCTTAGCCTGGGGACGAGTTGAGGCTGCGTTCAGCAAGAAACCAGATGCCCTGGCTCAGAGCTGTGTCACCCTGGTGCAAGGAAGTGCCAGTTAACCACTGGCTTACATATGATGGCTTATATAGGACTTTTAAACTATTAGAATTAGGAATTAAATGATCACCTTAGGGTTACATCAAGAGTTTACCTTCCCCTTCATTGAAACCGTATTTTTGAAATACCACCTAATAATCCAGAAAGTTGTTGAAATTTCTCTGAGAGTAGAACTTTAGCTTTTGGTGAGAGAAAGGAGGATAACTGTTTTAGATTTAATAGTTCAGAGAACTAAGTAAATCTATTATGTGATTTACTAGTAATGAGTAAATCAACTGTAAAATTTCAGGCTGGGAACTGCATTTCAGTCCATACTTAACTGAAATATGGTGGTTTGAGTTCCGGCCTAACTATAGGCTCAGCCATTTGAATCCATCAGCCACTCCTTGGAAACTTTATGGGGCCATTCTACTCTGTTCTGTAAGGTCACTGTGAGTCAGAATCGACTTGATGGCAACAGGTTTTAACTGAAATAAAATTCCTTAAGAAATTGAAGTTTTTCCTGGGAGGGAAAAACTTGTTCTTGGCAGATATTTTTGAACTCGTAGAACCCTGTCCCAATTCATTTAATAAAATAATAGGCCCTTGAGGCTGAATAGCTAAAGTGCAGCCTGCTACTGGGATGATTTCCCAGCCAGCCTGCTACCAGGATGATTTCCCAGAGCTAAAACCTCATAGAAATAGAGATCCTAGCAGGATAACCAGCATGAGAGACTTAAGAATTCGGGATTTGTAACAAACTCCTAAAATATTATGGGTGTGGCAGCCCTCAGAACTGGAGATACAAACTGATTATGGTGATAGATGCAAAACTGTGAATTTACTCAGTCGCTGTTCTACACTTTTAAAGGGTGTATTATATGATATGTGAGTAATATCCCAATAAAGATGTCCTAAAAATGGAGAAACAAAGTTAATTGCTAGAGAGTTGTAGGGTCTGGAAGAAGTATATGCAATTTCAAAGCCTTGAACCATGGACAAAAGTGACTATCAAATAAGAAGCAATACAGTCATGATTAAAAATAAAGGCCAATCTGAAGAAAAAGCAAAAAAGTTGCTGTCTGAGAAATATATAGTAAAACCTTACTAGATACATTCAGATTCATGAAATGATAATTATAACACTTATATAGTACATATTACATATCAATCTCTCTTCTAAGAATTCATATTAATAAATTATTTAATTCTCATAGCAATGCTAAGAGGAAGGTACCATCATTATTTCCAATTTACCAATACGAGAAGAGAGGCATGGGAACTTTAAGATATTTGCCCAAGAATATGTAGCCAACGGGTGAAAGAAACAGACTTGAGCTTTGGCAGCCTGGTTCCAGAACGTATCTTAAACCAATATGTGTATTACTTAAGGTAAAACTTTTTTTTTTTTTTTTATGGTTAGGTGCTGTCAAATTTGTTCTGACTCATAGCAACCCTATGTACAACAGAACGAAATACTGCCTGGCCCTGCGCCATCCTCACAGTGGTTGTTGCTATACTTGAGCTCATTGTTGTAGCCACTGTGTCAATATATTTTGTTGAGGGTTCCAAACTTTTTCACTGACCCTCTACTTTACCAAGCATGATGTCTGGACCCTCCTGATAACACGTCCAAAGTACATAAGATGAAGTCTTGCCAATCTAACTTCTAAGGAGCGTTCTGGCTGTACTTCTTCCAAGGCAGACTCTTCTGGCAGTCCACGGTATATTCTATATTCTTTGCCAACACCGTAATTCAAATGTATCAATTCTTCTTTGGTCTTCCTTGTTCATTGTTGAGCTTTCACATGCTTTTGAAGTGATTGAAAGTACTATACCTTGGGTCAGGCACATCTTAGTACTCAAAGTGATATCTTTGCTTTTGAACACTTAAAGAGGTCTTTTGCAGCAGATATTTCCAGTGGATGCGTCATTTGATTTCTTGATTGATGCTTCCATGGGCATTGACTGTGGATACAAGTAAAATGAAATTTTAACAACTTCAATCTTTCCTCCAATGTTGCTTATTGGTTCAGTTGTGAGGATTTTTGATTTGTTTATGTTGAGGTAAAATCCATACTGAAAACTATAGTCTTTGATCTTCATCAGTAATTGCTTCAAGTCCTCTCACTTTCATCATGCAAGGTTGTGTTACCCACCTATCAAAGACTGTTAGTCTTCCTCCAATTCTGATGTCTCATTCTTCGTCATATATTCCAGCTTCTTCAATTATTTGTTCTGCTTAAAGATTGAACAAATATGATGAAAGAATACAACCCTGACACACATCTCTCTTGATTTTAAACCACACAGCACCCCTTGTTCTGGTCAAATGACTGCCTCTTAGTCTATGTATAGGTTCCCCATGAGCACAATTAAGTGTTCTGGAATTCCCATTCTTCACAATGTTATCCATAATTTGTTAGGATCCACATAGTCGAATGCCTTTGCATAGTCAATGAAATACAGGTAAACATCTTTTTGGTACTCTCTGCTTTCAACCAAGATCCATCTGACATTAGTAATGATATCCCTTTTTCCATATCCTCTTCTGAATCTGGCTGAATTTCTGGCAGTTCCCTGTGGATGTACTGCTGCAATGGTTTTTTCGATTATCTTCAGCACAATTTTACTTGTGTGTGATATTAATGATATTGTTCGATAATTTATGTGTTCTGTTGGATCACCTTTCCTTGGAATAGGCATGAATATAGATTTCTTTCAGTCATTTGGGCAGGTGTCTGTCTTCCATTTCTGGGCATACATGAATGAGCTCTTCCAGAGTTGCATCTATTTGTTGAAATATCTCAATTAGTAGTCCATCAATTCCTGGAGCCTTGTTTTTCACCAATGCCTTCAGTACAGCTTGGACTTCTTCCTTTAATACCATCAGTTCTTGACCATTTGCTGTCTCTCAAAATGTCTGAACACCGACCGATTTTTTTGGTACAGTGACTGTGCATTCCTTCCATCTTCTTTGGATACTTCCTGTGTCATTCAATATTTTGCCCCCAGAATTCTTCAGTATTGGAACTCAAGGCTTGAATTTTTTCTTCAGTTATTTCAGCTTGAGAAAGGCCAAGCATATTTTTCCCTTTTGGTTTTCTAACTCCAGGTCTTTGCACATTTCATCATAATACTTTGTCTTCTCAAGGCGCCCTTTGAAATCTTCCGTTCAGCTCTTTTACTTCATCATTTCTTCCATTTGCATTAGCTACTCCACATTCAAGAGCAAGATTCAGAGTCTTTTCTAACATCCATTTTGGTCTTTTCTTTCTTTTCTGCTGTTTTAAAGACTTTCTGCTTTCTTCATGTATGCTGTCCTTGATGTCATCCCACAACTCGTCTGGTGTTCAGTCATTAGTGTTCAATGTGTCAAATCTATTTTTGAGATGATCTCTAAATTCTGGTAGAGTATACTCACAGCTGTACTTGTTTTAATTTTCTTCAGCTTCAACTTGAACTTGCATATGAGCAATTGATGGTCTGTCCCATAGTCAGCCTCTGATCTGACCTTGTCCTGACTGAAGATATTGAGCTTTTCCATTGTCTTTTTACACAGATGTAGTCAATTTGATTCCTGTGTATTTCATCAGGCGAGGTCCCATGTATAGTCACCATTTATGTTGTTGAAAAGAGATTTTTGCAATGAATAAGTCATTAAAAAAAAAAAAAAAGTCATTGGCCTTGCAAAATTCTATCATGGGATCTCTGGCGTTGTTTCTATCACCAAGGCTGTATTTTCCAACTACAGTTCCTACTTCTTTGTTTCCAAATTTCATATTCCAATCATCAGTAATTATCAATGCATCTTAATTGCATGTTTGATCAATTTCAGACTGCAGAAATTGGTAAAAATCTTCAATTTCTTCACCTTAGCATTAGTGGTTGGTGCATAAATTTGAATAATAGTCATATTAACTTGTCTTCCTTGTAGGCATATAGATATTATTCTATCACTGAAAGTGTTGTACTTCAGAAAAGATCTTGAAGTGTTCTTTTAGATGATAAATGTGACTCTATTCCTCTTCAAGTTGTCATTCCTGACATAGTAGGCCACGTGACTGTCTGATTCAAGATGGCCAATACCAGTCCATTTCAGCCCACTAATGCCTAGGATACCAATCTTTATACATTCCATTTCATTTTGATGACTTCCAATTTTCCTGGATCTGTACTTCGTACATTCCATATTCTGATTATTGATGAGTATTTGCAGCTGTTTCTTCTCATTTGAGTTGTGCCACATTAGCACATGAAAGTCCTGAAAGCTTTACTCTGTCCATGTCATTAATATCACTCTACTTTGAGGAGGCTGTTCTTCCCCATTCCATTTTCAGTGCCTTCCAACCTGAGAGGCTCATCTTCCAGCACTACATCAGACAATGTTCCACTGCTATTCATAAGGTTTTCACTGGCCAATTTTTTTAGAAGTAAATTACCAGGTCCTTCTTCCTAGTTTGTATTACTCTGGGAACTTCACTGAAATCTATCCACCACGGGTGACCCTGCTGGTATCTGAAATACCAGTGGCATAGTTTCAAGCATCACAGCAACACACAAGCCGTAACAGTACAACAAACTGACAGATGAGTTGTGGAATGTAATACTAGGAGCTGTAATAAATAAAACTCAAAAGTTCTGTGGCTAGACATAATAGAAATTTATTTTTTACTTTTAGGAAATCCAACATGTGTTTTCCTGATTCAATACAATTTTCTTTCAAGCAGTTATTTAGGAACTCATCCTCCTTTTATCTTATATATCTGTAGTCTTCATCATGTAAGTTGCAATCTTCAGCACAGTGGCTGTGATTATCTGCACCAAGCCAGAGAAAGGAAAGAACATGGAGGAAGTCACATGGCAGGTTCTTACGGTCCAGGTCTGACAGTAACACTCATCACTTCTGTTCACATTCTCTTTGTCTGAAACTCAGTCACATGAGTACATCTAACCACCTGCAAGGGAGACTAACCAAAAAACTAAACCTGTTGCCTTCGAGTCAGTTCTGACTCATAGAGACCCTACAGGACAGAGAGGAACTGCCCCATAGGGTTTCCAAGGAGGAGCTGGTGAATTTGAACTGCCAACCTTTTGTTTAACAGCTGTACATCTTAATCAATGCACCACCATGAGGGAGACTAGGAAGTATGATCTAGCTTTGTGTCCAGAAGCAGAGGTAACAATCAGGTCTCAAACTACAGTCTCTGTCACTACTCTAAACTTTGACTTGGGACTGAAGATCTATATCGGCATAGACTTCTCTGACCTTAACTCTTTGTTCAGATATTAGAGTCAAGAAATATGGCAGTGGTCAAACTTATAAGTTACTCTTTTCCAGCAGAATTTGAGTGGGTACAGAATCACATTCCTTTGCTAAAAGCTGAGAGGATATACAGGATATCCATCTGATCACCCTCCCTCCCAGTGTGTGACTAAGACACAAAGGCTTGGGCTCTATTGATAACAGTAGTGTGGCCAAAGACCCAAGCTAGGAATTCAGTCTGCCATCTAGGTCACTTTTAAAAGCTACTGAAAAGTTTGTTATAACACCAAATGCGTACTCTGTATTTCCTTAGAATCTTTGGTGAGTTTTATTGATGGGGGACCTCTGCTGGGCCAGTTTGGAGTGGAGGGGGTCTAGTATAAACTATTGCCCCATAGGCTAGGCATGACTGCTCCCCATACTTAAGCTACTAGGAAGTGATTTCCTCCAAAAAAGGACTCGGACTCATAAAAATTTCTTGCAAACCATTGTTGAGAAGGAGTGTTGAGTCATGAGAAAGAGAGTAGTCAAGTAAATACTCCATGCATTTCCTACACCTCAAGTACAAATTTGTGCAAAATGTTGCTAGGGAAAATGTTGCTTCTTTTTTCCCCCCTTTTTGGGGAAAGAGAAAATTTTATTCTTCAGAATTCCTGGTTGTCTCGATAAGACAGAGACCTGAACTATGATGTATGTATCAGGGAGGTTTACAAGACAGAAGTACTGGGGATTGGAAGACCACAGAGTGTGAAGGATTTCGAGGTGGCCAATCATTCAGGCTTGCTCCTGAGATGCAACTGGGACAGTACTGGCCACACAGGCATGAGTTGGTCACCTTAGAATCAACACCAAGAAAATATAAGTGGGGTTTGGAACAGTGTATAATTCACTTTGCGATGCTCCTTGGTGTGATTTGATTCCTGGTTGAAGCCAGAGATGATAATACGTTTTCCATCTCGGACGGTATGAAATAAAACTAGATGTCCTGTGTAGGCCTGAAAATGGGGTCAGAGGGATTGGTGATGAAGCCAGGAGTGAAACTGAGAAAACTCAATCTCTGAAAGCCAGGGAAGTTTCAGTAAATACCTACACTACAAGTTATTCTGTTTATTAATTCCTTAGGTTTCTCTCTATTTTATTGCCAACAGAAAAATACTGCTAAATGTTTAACCAGTTTTAGATAAGTTACAACCCATTTTACTTTTATAAATCATAGCCTCTCAGTTTCTTATATTTTATTTATTTTCATAATAAGCAGTCAACAATACAAGAAGTAAATCTATATATAATAAGTGAAAGGAAAATGATTGTTGTAAATGAGAAGAGAAGTAACACCTCAAACGTTCCACGTCTTGCAGTCTCATTTAAGGATGAATATATATATTTTTAACTTTCTGAAATAAAGTTGAAATAATCAGTAAACATTTGGGATAACAAAATTAGTCACACTGGCTTTGGAGAAAATATTGCCATTATGTCCCGATTCATTGGAAAGTCTCTTCAGTGTGCACTCAGAATGAGGAATTTTAAGAACGTACTAACAACCTGACTTATGCAGATGACACAACCTTGCTTGCTGAAAGTAAAGAAGACTTGAAGCACTAACTGATGAAGGTCAAAGACCACAGCCTTCAGTATGGATTACACCTCAACATAAAGAAAACAAAACTCCTCACAAGTGAACCAATAAGCAATATCATGATAAATGGAGAAAAGATAGAAGTAGTCCAGGATTTAATTTTTCTAGGATCCGCAATCAACATCCATGGAAGCAGCAGTCAAGAAATCAAAAGATGCATTGTATTGGGCAAACCTGCTGCAAAAGACCTCTTTAAAGTGTTAAAAAGCAAAGATGTCATCTTGAGGACTAAGGTGTGCCTGACTCAGCCACGGTATTTTCAATCACCTCCTATACGTGTGAAAGCTAGACAATGAATAAGGATGATCGATGAATTGGAAGACCAAATTGATGCCTTTGAATTGTGGTGAAGAATATTGAATGTACCATGGACTGCCAAAAGAACGAACAAACCTGTCTTTGAAGAAGTACAACCAGAATGCTCCTTAGAGGCAGGGATGGCGAGACTACATCTCACATATTTGGACATGTTATCAGGAGGCATCAGTCCCTGGAGAAGGACATCATGTTTGGTAAAGTATAGGGTCAGAGAAAAAGAAGAAGACCCTCAGTGAGATGGACTGACACAGTGGCTGCAACAATGGGCTCAAGCATAGCAACAATTGTGAGCATGGGGCCCAACTGGGCAGTGTTTCATTCTATTGTGTATAGGGTTGCTATGAGTCAGAAGCGACTCAATTGCACCTAACAATAGCAACAACAGGTTACTAGTGAGGGCTTTGGTGGTTTAGTGGTAGAATTCTCACCTTCCATGCAGGAGACCCAGAGACTTGCTATGATGCTGAACAGGTTTTAGTGGAGCTTCCAGATTAAGATGGACTATCTTTTTGCTAAAATCAGCCGGTGAAAAGCCTACGAATCCCCATTCTCTGACCTGCAGTCGATCATGGGGATGGCTCAGGACCACACAGCTTTTAGTTCCATTGTGCATGGGGTCTTCATGAGCCAGGGCTGGCTCCACAGCAGCTAATGATAACAAGTTCACTTAAAAAAAAAAAAATTGTATTGAAGCTTCCCTTTGTAAGGATTTATTGTGCATCTACATGTGACTTGCATAATATGTGCGTCTTTTTGTTTTTCTGCTCAGATATTTTTAAATATGTCACTTTACAATTCATTTTGATAATATCTAGTATTTACTAGAAATTCAGTCCAGATTCAGAGGAGGACATGGAACCAGGGATACCATTGCTGATGTCAGATGGATGCTGGCTAAAAGCAGAGAATACCAGAAAGATGTTTACCTGTGTTTTATTGACTATGCAAAGACATTCAACTGTGCGGATCATAACAAATTATGGATAAAATTGGGAAGAATGGGAATTCCAGAACACTTAATTGAGCCCATGAGGAAACCGTACACAGATCAAGAGGCAGTTGTTCAGACAGAACAAGGGGTTACAGATTGGCTTAAAGTCAGGAAAGGTGTGCGTCAGGGTTGTATCATTTCATCATGCCTATTCAAACTGTATGCTGAGCAAATAATCCAAGAAGGTGGGCTATATGAAGAAGAAAGGGGCATCAGGATTAGAGGAAGGCTCATTAACAACCTGCATTACACAGATGACACAACCTTGCTTGCTGAAAGTGAAGAGGGTTTGAAGTACTTACTGAAGAAGATCAAAGACCATAGCCTTCAGTATGGATTGTTGTTGTTCTTAGGTGCCGTCAAGTCAGTTCCTACTCATAGAGACAGAACAAAACACTGCCCGGTCCTGCCCCATCCTTACAATCGTTGTTATGCTTGAGCTCATTGTTGCAGCCACTGTGTCAATCCACCTCGTTAAGGGTCTTCTTCTTTTCTGCTGACCCTATACTCTGCCAAGCATGATGTCCTTCTCCAGGGATTGATCCCTTCTGACAGCATGTCCACAGTATGTAAGAGGCAGTCTCACCATCCTTAATTCTAAGGACCATTCTAGTTGTACTTTTAAGACGACTTTGTGCGTTCTTTTGGCAGTCCATGATATATTCAATATTCTTCGCCAACGCCACAATTCAAAGGCATCAACTCTTCTTCAGTCTTCCTTATTCATTGCCCAGCTTTCACATGCATATGATGTGACTGGAAATACCATGGCTTGGGTCAGGCCCACCTTAGTCTTAAAGGTGGCATCTTTGTTCTTCAACACTTTAAAGAGGTCCTTTGCAGCAGATTTGCCCAATGCAATGCGTCTTTTGATTTTTTGACTGCTGCTTCCATGGCTGTTGATCCAAGTAAAATGAAATCCTTGACAACTTCAATTTTTTCTCCATTTATCATGATGTTGCTCATTGGTCCAGCTGTGAGGATTTTTGTTTCATGTTGAGGTGTAATCCATACTGAAGGCTGTGGTCTTTGATCTTCATTAGTAAGTGCTCCAAGTCCTCTTCACTTTCAGCAAGCAAGGTTGTGTCATCTGCATAAGGCAGGTTGTTAATGAGTCCTCCTCCAATCCCAATGCCCCTTTCTTCTTCATATAGTCCAGCTTCTCGGATTATTTGTTCAGCATACAGATTAAATACGTATGGTGAAAGAATACAACCCTGACGCACACCTTTCCTGACTTTAAAACAATCAGTGTCCCCTTGTTCTGTCCGAACAACTGCCTCTTGATCTATGTAAAGGTTCCTCATGAGCACAATTAAGTGTTCTGGAATTCCCATTCTTCGCAGTGTTATCCATACACACAGTCAAATGCCTTTGCATAATCAATAAAACACAGGTAAACATCCTTCTGGTATTCTCTGCTTTCAGCCGGGATCCATCTGACATCAGAAATAACATCCCTGGTTCCACGCCCTCTTCTGAAACCAGCCTGAATTTCTGGCAGTTCCCTGTCGATATACTGCTGCAGCCATTTTTGAATGATCTTCAGCAGAATTTTGCTTGCGTGTAATATTAATGATATTGTTCTATAATTTCCACATTTGGTTGGATCACCTTTCTTGGGAATAGGCATAAATATGAATCTCTTCCAATCAGTTGGCCAGGAAGCTGTCTTCCATATTTCTTGGCATAGATGAGTGAGCACCTCCAGCGCTGCATCTGTTTGTTGAAACATCTCAATTGATATTCCATCAATTCCTGGAGCCTTGTTTTTCACCAATGCCTTCAGAGCAGCTTGGACTTCTTCCTTCAGTACCATCGGTTCCTGATCATATGCCACCTCTTGAAATGGTTGAATATCAACTAATTCTTTTTGGTATAATGACTCTGTGTATTCCTTCCATCTTCTTTTGATGCTTCCTGCATCATATAATATTTTCCCCATGGTATCCTTCACTATTGCAACTCGAGGCTTGAATTTTTTCTTCAGTTCTTTCAGCTTGAGAAACGCTGAGCGTGTTCTTCCCTTTTGGTTTTCCATCTCCAGCTCTTTGTACATGTCATTATAATACTTTATTTTGTCTTCTCAAGAGGCCCTTTGAAATCTTCTGTTCAGCTCTTTTACTTCATCAATTCTTCCTTTTGATTTAGCTGCTCGAAGCTCAAGAGCAAGTTTCAGAGCCTCCTCTGACATCCACCTTGGCCTTTTCTTTCTTTCCTGTCTTTTCAGTGACCTCTTGCTCTCTTCATGGTTGATGTCCTTGATGTCATTCTACAACTCGTCTGGTCTTCATTCACTAGTGTTCAATGCATCAAATCTATTCTTCAGATGGTCTCTAAATTCAGGTGGGATATACTCAAGGTCATATTTTGGCTCTCGTGGACTTGCTCTGATTTTCTTCAGTTTCAGCTTGGACCTGCATATGAGCAATTGATGGTCTTTTCCACAATCGGCCCCTGGCCTTGTTCTGACTGATGATATTGAGCTTTTCCATCGTCTCTTTCCACAGATGTAGTCAATTTGATTTCTTTGTATTCCATCTGGCGAGGTCCAGGTGTATAGTCATCATTTATGTTGGTGAAAGAAGGTATTTGCAATGAAGAAGTCGTTGGTCTTGCAAAATTCTATCATTCGATCTCCAGCATTGTTTCTATCACCAAGGCCATATTTTCCAACTACTGATCCTGCTTCTTTGTTTCCAACTTTCGTATTCCAATCACCAGTAATTATCGATGCATCTTGGTTGCATGTTCAATCAATTTCAGACTGTAGCAGCTGATAAAAATCTGCTATTTCTTCATCTTTCGCCCTAGTGGTTGGTATGTAAATTTGAATAATAGTCGTATTAACTATTATTCAAATATGGATATTTTCCTATCACTGACAGCATTGTACTTCAGGATAGCTCTTGAAAAGTTCTTTTTGATGATGAATGCAACACCATTCCTCTTGGAGTTGTCATTCCCAGTATTGTAGACTATATAATTGTCTGATTCAAAATGGCCAATACCAGTCCATTTCAGCTTTAATGCCTAGGATATCGATGTTTTTGTGTTCCATTTCATTTTTGAGGATTTACAATTTTCCTAGGTTCATACTTCATACATTCCAGGTTCTGATTATTAATGAATGTTTGCAGCTGTTTCTTCTCATTTTGAGTCATGCCACATCAGCAAATGAAGGTCCCGAAAGCTTTACTTCATCTATATCATTAAAGTCGACTCTATTTTGAGGAGGCAGCTCTTCCCCAGTCATCTTTTGAGTGCCTTCCAACCTGAGGGGCTCATCTTCCAGCACTATATCAGACAATGTTCCACTGCTATTCATAAGGTTTTCACTGGCTAATGCTTTTCAGAAGTAGACTGCCGGGTCCTTCTTCCTAGTCAGTCTTAGTCTGGAAGCTCATCTGTAACCTGTCCTCCATGGGTGACCCTGCTGGTATCTGAATACCAGTGGCATAGCTTCCAGCATCACAGCAACACACAAGCCCCCACAGTACGACATACTGACAGACACGTCGGGGTCAGTATGGATTACACCTCAACATAAAGAAAACAAAAATTCTCATAACTGGACCAATAAGCAACATCGTGATAAATGGGGAAAAGATTGAAGTTGTCAAGGATTTCAGTTTACTTGGATCCACAATCAACTCCCATGGAAGCAGCAATCAGTGAATCAAAAGACGCATTGCATTGGGCAAATCTGCTGCAAAAGACCTCTTTATAGTGTTGAAAAGCAAACATGTTACCTTGAAGACTAAGGTGTTCCTGACCCAAGGCATGGTATTTTCAATTGCAACGTATGTATGGGAAAGCTGGACAGTGAATAAGGAAGTTTGAAGAATTGACACGTTTGAATTGTGATGTTGGTTAACAATATTTAATACATTATTGGACTGCCAAAAGGACAAACAAATCTGTCTTGGTAGAAGTACAACCCGAATGCTCCTTAAAAGCAAGGATGACAAGACTGCATCTTACATACTTTGGACATGTTGTCAGAAAGGGTCAGTCCCTGGAGAAGAACATCATGCTTGGTAGAGATAAAGACCCTCAGCAAGGTGGATGGACACAGTGGCTGCAACAATGGGCTCAAGCTTAACAACGATTGTGAGCATGGCACAGGACTGGGCAGTGTTTCATTCTTTTGTACGTAGAGTTGCTGAGTCAGAACTGACTGGACGGCAACTAACAACAGTATATACCGAAATGTAATTCTACTCTCTAAAAGTATTCTATAGATTACCATGAAACAAAAACACTTCAAGGTTTTGTAAACAGTATTTAAAGCTATAATTTCAAATACTGGGAAATATGTATTGAGTCACTTGTTTCCAAAATCTAAATATTTTCTTTAGATTATATCTTGAAAAGCTTGAAATCTATTTTACTGAGTAGACATACAACTCCGACTTGAAAACAATGAATTTTTTTAGACATACCTGTCACTGCAAGGTATAAAAAGTTCAGGAATATTAACATACCAATAAATTATTTAAAAGTCTCATTCAGGATTTTAATCTGAAAAATGTATGTATTTGCAGAGTTCTTCCCAGAGCAGTTAAGGTTTGGCAGATAAAATTTTTCGGTCTTTAACCACCCTGGAAAAAGAAGATTGCCTTAATGGGTAAGTTTATTAGTTTCTGAATATACAACTTAATTTGCAAACCCATCAGCATAAATCAGTTTGATCCAGGAGGAATCATATTCTCAGTTTAGAGAAGCCCTAGTGGTGCAGTGATTAAGTGCTTGGCTGCTAACCAAGAAGTCAGTGGTACAAACCCACCAGCCATTCCATGGGAGGAAAATGTGACAATCGGCTTCTGAAAGATCCCAGCCGTGGAAACACTATGAGGCAATTTTACTCTCCACTATAGGGTTGCTATGAGTTGGAATCAACTCTCGACAGCAGTGCGTTTTTTTTTTTTTAGTTTTTCATTTTAGAAGTACCCAGTTGAGAAATCAAACCACATCTGATTTACAGTAAATCTGTTTTTCGAAAAGTATAAAGCTGTTGCATTTAAGAACCACAGAAGCATAACTTTACCTCAAAGGAAACAAAGATTTACATTTAAGAACATGTTTTACAAAAAAAAAAAAAAAATGAATGCAGCATTTGGAAGTGGCGAGGAAAAATTATAGATAAGTCAAAAACCATCAGATGCTTAAAAGAAACATGTTTTAGGAATTTTTATGTTAAAAATAGTTCACAATACTGGTACTAAGAAATATTATTTTGGAGGAAAAATATATATTCTTTGTATAAAACGTGGATTCAAAATACATCTCTAACCATATCTAAAAATAGATAAATAATAACACTGGAGAAGCTCAGGAGTCAAATTTTCCTTCCTGATGGATTTGGAGCATTTCCCAGCGTTACGATGGTAATTCTACAGTTCTGTTGTTTTTACAAAATTATGAAAGTCAATAACAAACTGGCATGAATTTCATTCACCAGAGGACCTTCAGAAACTTTACACAGCATCACTAAATTCAGGACTTTTGAAAATGAATGAAGAGTTACTAGGCTTACTGTTTGCTGATAAGAGGATTGCCATTTCATTGCTCTATTTGCTTTTATCTTAACATGTACTTGAAATACCCACAGCTGAGAACGTGATGCTTTTGAATTCAAATAAGCAGATGAACCATATTTTCCTCATCCAATATTCATTCTATTTCTTTATGGACTCCTCTTTCTATATAGAAAGTCACATTTTTCTCTTTCACAAAGAAAAGGCAATCAAGTGTCAGAAGTTTACTGTAGATCCATAACCTCAGTGATCAGAAAACAGAGGCCTGGTAACTCTTAGAGTTTTACACCTGCCTCTAATTTAATCACCTACTGTGACTGTTGCTCAACACCAAAATAACTCAAGTAGTCTTCATCTGCCCAGGAAAAAAAATTGAATTCTTAAAAAGGAAGCTTACTAAGAGAATTTCAACTACTCTGACACATCTCTAAGAAAAAAAAAGAACTAAAAAGCTATTTTTCAAGTGATTAACATTGATTAATTCACAACTAAAAAGATGATTTGCATAATTTTAGAATATATAATTAACTGCATGATTTGTCTGAACACTTCAGACATGAAGAGTTTAGTTTTTCTAGGTTTTTTTTTCCCCTGAAACAAGTTACTATTTATACCCATGCTTAAAGTAACTGAATCGGGGTGGTAGTGGTCTGAGCAATGTTGTGTAAAGAGAGATTGGAGAGTGTGGAGGCTAGATTTAAGGCTTTGAGGCAGGGCTTTAAACTGGTTCTTCCCGAATCAGTCATGGCCAATGAAGTGAAACTAGAACAGACCCAAAGTTTTTAAATGTGGGTGAGCCAGAACAATAACTGGAACGGGAAAACTTAGGAGTTGAAGCCCTTCTACAAACTTAATCTCCTTCTTAGAAAACGAGGGCGGCGTGTGTGTTGCATAGCGGCCAAATCTCTTGACAGGAAGAGGTGGAAACAGTGGTGCCCTGCTCAAAGATGGCAGTCAATGCACTGCTTTGAGCACAGTCCTACCAATAATCCAATCTCCCTCATCAGGCGCCAAAAAGGGCTTACTACTCCTCTTTTGAGTCTCCCATTCCAGGGCATTGACCTGTAATTTTTCCCATTCCACTTATCATTCCTCATCACCCAAATTTTAAAAATTCATGTCTATCTCGATTTTGCTTCATCAGTCATTGAACTGGTTTGAACTTCTTCAAATCCCTGCTCTGATGTCACAGATCTGAGTTCTAATATTTTCCCTTTCATCTACTATATGACCTTAAGTAAGTCATTTAGTCTCTCCAAAACTTTGTTTTCTTATCTGTAAATTGAGAATTGTAGTATAATGAATTAGTTAATATGGCCTTTCCATCCATGGTCTTTGTGACGCACATACAATTAGTGGGACTATGCAAATAAGGTACATGGAACTTGTGATGGTTGGGACTATGTGTCATCTTGGCTAGGGCCATGATTCCCAATATTGTATGGTTGTCCCCCTTTTTATGTGTTGTAGGTCCTGACCTCTACATGCTGATGCAACAGAATTGGTGTAGGGTGTGTCTTCCGTTGCAGCCTTGCAGGAGGGTGTGACTCAAATCCCACCCTTATTCAAGTTACACCCTTCCCTGGGATGTGACCTGCACCTAAGGTACATGTGTGAATGACCTCGTGGGTCTCTCTGTCTCTGCATCTGGATCCCATGTCTGGTTCATGATCAATTAATAAGTACCAATTCTTGGTACTTGAGCCAGAGGCCTACTGTCTGACCTGCCGATTCTGGAATTTGGCAGCCTCCACAGTTTCGTGGGCTAGAGGCCTATCATCTAACCTGATTCACCAGCTTCGACAGCCTTGTGGGCTAGCAGCCTGTGGTCTGAACTGCTGGTTTGCGTTCATCAGCCCTTGCAGTCGCGTGGGTCAGGAGAAGCCTATGCCTGACCCCTGGATTTGGGACTTGCCAGTCTCCACATTGCTGTGAATTACAGAACCCAAAGATGGGAGGGAGAGTACTGAAGGGAGAAAGAATAGTTGATGTTAGGGATGATGGAGTGGTACAGTAGCTTGGAAAAGTTGGACATTTGGGACATGTTTAACCTCCACATCATAGGAACTAACTTTGTGCTGATCCTTATAAAAGAAATTATTCCAGTAGGAAAATTTCAAAAAAATCTTTTTTTTTTTTTTTATTTGTGCTTTAAGTGAAAGATGACAGCTCAAGTTAGATTCTCATACAAAAATTTATACACACATTGTTATGTGACCCTAGTTGCTCTCTCTCTGTAATGTGACAGCACACTCCCCCTTTTCACCCTGGATTTCCTGTGCCCATTCAACCAGCTCCTGTCCCTTTCTGCCTTCTCTTCTTGTCTCCAAACAGGAGCTGTCCATTTAGTCTAAGAAGCACACTCTTCACAAGTATCATTTTATGTCTCATACTCCAGTCTAATCTTTGTCTGAAAAGTTGGCTTTGGGAATGGTTTTAGTTCTGGGTTAGCAGACAGTTGGGGGCCATGTCTTCTGGAGTTCCTCCAGTCTCAGTCAGACCATTATTAAGTCAGGTCTTTTTACTAGAATTTGAGCTCTGCACCCCACTTTTCTCCTGCTCCGTCAAGGACTTTCTGCTGTGTTCCCTGTCAGGGCGGTCAGTGGTGGTAGCCGGGCATCATCTAGTTCTTCTGGTCTCAGGCTGATGGAATCTCTGGTTTATGTGGCAACTTTTGTCACTTGGGCTAGTATTTTCCTTGTGTCTTTGGTGTTCTTCATTGCTCTTTGCTCCAGGTGGGTTAGGACCAATTTTGTGCATCTTAGATGGCCAATCACTAGCTTTTAAGACCCCAGGAGCTACTCACAAATGTGGGATGCAGAATGTTTTCTCAATAAACTTTGTTATGCCAACTGACCTGTATTCCCCCTGAAACCATGGTCCTCAGACCCCTGCCCCTGCTACTCTGTCCCTCAAATTGTTTGGCTGTATGCAGGCAACTTCTTAGCTTTTGGTTTAGTCCAGTTGTGCTGACTTCCCCTGTATTGTGTGTTGTCCTTCCCTTCACCTAATATGATTCTTGTCTACTATCTAGTTAGTGAATATCCCTCTCCCCTGCTGCCCTTGTAACCACTAAAGAATATTTTTTTCTGTGTTTAAACCTTTTCTTGAGTTCTTATAACAGTGGTCTCATACAATATTAGTCCTTTTGTGACTAACTAATTTCACTCAGCATAATGCCCTCCAGATTCATCCATGTAAAGAGATGTTTCACGATTCATCATTGTTGGTCATCATTGTATAGTATTCCATTGTGTGAATATACTACAATTTGTTTATCCATTCACCCATTGATAGACACCTAGATTCTTTCTGTCTTTTTGCTATTGTGAACAGTGCTTCAACGAACATGGGTGTGTATACATCTTCGTGTGAGGGCTCTTATTTCTCTAGGATATATTCTGAGGAGTGGGATTGCTGGATCATATAGTAGTTCTATTTCTAGCTTTTTAAGGAAGTGCCAAATCGATTTCCAAAGTGGTTGTACCATTTTACATTTCCACCAGCAGTGTATAAGTGTTCCAGTCTCTCTACAACCTTTCCAACATTTATTATTTTGTGTTTTTTGGATTAATGCTAGCCTTGTTGGGGTGAGATGGTATCTCATTGTTGTTTCGATTTGTAGGTTTTGTAATTATTAAGTGATATAATATAGGTTACAGATTTAGCCTATGCTTGTGTCAATAACCAGTTTCTGGTATAATTATGGCCTTGATGATCTTGCCCTTCGTGGTTTTTATCATTGACTTAATATGGATTTCAAGCTTATGCTAAGTGCATTAAATACTTAGTATTTTATTCACTATTTCAAATGGTAGAATACAGAGGGAATTAGCGATATAGAATGGCAATTAGAAATCCCGTCTTTCCAGAATACCTTCTCACTTCTCAAAAGCATGTACCTAATCACAACAGCAATGTTTATAGTGTTTCACATTTGATAAAGCCTTTTATATACATGTCTCTGTATAAGTTAGCATACAACTATGAGAGCCTTAAAAAGAATTGTGGATAGATGAAGAATTAACAGAAAGTATATGGACCTGGAATATGGAATATGGAGCAAGAAGTTGCAACTTCAGCATAAACAAACTCCATGAATATTACAATTAGTAGGAATAGTAAACGGGTATTTGTAATAAAAAGAGCTAGCATTTAGTGAGTGCTTCTCCAGGATGGATCCAAATTTAGTGAGGCCTAAATCTTATGTGATTTGTGGAGCCATTTGTAAGAAAAAGAATACAAATATTCTAATACGAATTAAGGCACAGAGCCTTGGATGGTTTCCATGCAAGTGAGGGGCCATGAAGTTTGCCCTTTATCAGCTTCTTTGTAAATTTACTTCTCATGCTTACTGTATGCCTAGCCCTCTAAGTCAGTGAAGAAGGTAGTATACCAAGTGATCGAGAGCACAGGATATGAAATCAGACAGTCTTGCTTTCGAATCCTGGTTTCGTTCCATGGGCTACATCAATTTGGACAAGTTTCTTTGCTTTTCTTTCTTTCTTTTTTTTTTTTTTTTACAATAATTTCTTTATTTGTAAAGTAAGGATAATGATGCCTATGTAACTGTGCTCTTACGAGAATGAAAATAAATAAGTTATTTATAGGGTAAATGATAAGTAAATTTCATCATCATTGCTGTTATTAATATTTATTTTGGAAACACTGATGTGAAAGTGGTTAAGAGCTACAGCTGCTAACCAAAAGGTCAGCAGTTTGAATCCACCAGGTGCTCCTTGGAAACCCTATGGGGCAGCTCTACTCTGTCTTATAGGGTAGCTATGAGTCAGAATCAACTTGACAACAATGGGTTTTTAATAATCATTTTACATACAAGCAGTGGAAATCATGAAATTTGCCCACCATCAGATAAAGACCTAACATCTATACAACTCTGCATTCTCTTCAGAACTCTAAGAGTGGAAGTGAATGTTCTTAAAAAAATCTAAAATGTTGAGTAGAAATGGAAACCAAAAAAACCACTGTCATCAAGTTGATTCCGATGCATAGCGACCCAAAGGACAGAGTAGAGCTGCCCCATAGGGCTTCCAAGGCTGTAAATCTTTACAGGAAGAAGACTGCCACGTATTTCTCCCACAGACTGGCTAGTGGTTTTGAACCTCGGATCTTTTGGTTAGCAGCCAAATGTTCTAACCACTGCACACCAGAGCTTCTCAGAAATGGAAAGTAGATGGCTATGTCAGCACTCTCGCTTGTTAATGTGTAAATAGTCTCAAAGAAGAACTAAAGCCTAGAGAAGATATTGTCAATTTGCATTCCCAATTCATGAACAAATGCTAATTTCAAATACCAAGAAAACATAGCTGTAGACAAGCTTAATGAAAATTCAAATACTACCCTCATACTTTGGAGGTTTTCTTGAATCTCCAAATATTCACAAATTCAAATGAAGCCCAGGGCACTTCTTTTTCAGTATTTTTCCATTAAGGAAGATCATTTAAATATTAAACTTGCATAGAAATTTAGTATTAAAAATATTTTTTTCATTGTAAAAATCTTAAAGCTTTAAGATGTCTCCAAACCAGGCATGATGCAGAGAAAATGTGAAAATGTACACGACTTTTGTACAACGAAAGACACCTTAGCAGGTGTCTTAGTCATGTAGTATTGCCATAACAGAAACCCCACAAGTGGATGGCTTTAACAAAGAAAATTTATTTTCTCACAGTCTAGTAGGTTACAAGTCAAAATTCAGAGTGTCAGCTCCAGGGGAAAGCTTTCACTCTTTGTCAGCTCTGGAAGAAAGTCCTTGTCCTCAATCTTCCCTTGGTTGAGGAGCTTCTCAGGCACAGGGACCCCGTGTCCAAAGGATACGCCCTGCTCCTGGTGCTGCTTTCTTGGTGGTATGAGGTCCCCAACTCTGCTTGCTTCACCTTCCTTTTATCCTGTGAGAGATAAAAGGTGGTGCAGGCCACACCCCAGGGACACTCCCTTTACCTTGGATCAGGGAGGTAACCTGAGTAAGGGTAGTGTTACAATCTCACCCTAATCCTCTCAACATAAAATTACAATCATGAAGAAATGGAGGACAACCACATAATACTGGGAATCATGGCCTAACCAAATTGACACATATTTTGGGGGGACACAATTCAATCCACGACAGCAAGTTAAACTCAATATAGGATGTTGCGTTTCCAAGTGTCAATTATGTCAAATGAACTAAAGGTACACAGGTCCTCATAAGACTTATGTGAGGCCTCGTAGAGATGAAAGAGTGGGATTCAGGAAGTATGGCAGGTTTTACAAAGTCTGTGATACTTGGAACAATCACCCTCAACCTTGAAATAAAAAGCTTAAAAGGGATTCAAAGTGATACATTTCATGTGACTTGTTTCTCTAAATAAAAACCCAAAACCCAGTGCCGTCGAGTCAATTCCGACTCATGGCGACCCTACAGTGACCCTATAGGACAGAGTAGAACTGCCCCATAGGGTTTCCAAGGAGCACCCAGTGGATTCAAACTGCCGACCTTTTGGTTAGCAGCCAAGCTCCTAACTACTGCACCACTGGGGCTCCTCCTCACTTACACAGTTGAAAATTTTTGAGCTCTGAAATTATGAATAATAGACACCCTAGAGCACATTACTTCTAACAGGAAAAGTATGAAACACAGAAGTAAAGGACTGATATAAATAACATGCCAAAAGAAAAACAAACTTGAAAGATTTGCTTTCTTTATTTCAAGACAATATAAAACCAACTGTAACCAAGACAATTTACTCTTGGCAAAAGGTAGACTTATAGACCAATGGAACAGAATAGAGAGTCCAAAAATAGACCCATGCCTATGTGGTAAATTAGTTTATGATAAAAGGGACAAGGCAATTCAATGTGGGAAAAGAAGGTCTTTTAACAAGTGGTGCTGAATCATCTGAATGTCTATATAGAAAAAAAAAAAAAGAACAACATCAATCCCATACTTCAACCATATTTAGAGCAAAAAAAACTCTACAGGAAAATATAAGAGAAAGTCATTGTGGCCTTGGGATATGCAATGTTTTCTTAGATAGGACAAAAAAATTCTGAGACATAAAGAAAAAAATGTATATATATACACACACATATCTAGGTGGACCAAAAATTGGGCACCTTAGACCCAGAGAACAAACCACGATGTTATCTACCCATGCAATGGCAGGGTGAAGTTAATCACTTGTCTGAATGATTAAGAGGTTGTGTTGCTTCTATCCTCATCATTTAGAGAGGGCGCTAGAAAGTATAGCTATGCTTCTGATATTTCTAAAACTCCACCAAGATAATATATATATATAATGGATTTATATACAAATTGAGTATATATATAAATTATAAATATATATATGCATTCATCAAAATTAAAACCTTTTCATTGTTAAAGATACCATTAAGAAAATAATAATGCACACTGGGGGAAAATACTCACAGCACATATATCAGACAAATAACTTGAAACTTCTCCCTACCATGGTGTGAGTAGATCACGTCCTGGTTGGTTCTCTGGGTCTAAGATGCTCAATTGTTGGGCCGCATCCATGACGTCATCTGCCAATCATCTTCCAGGATGCTTACAAATGCTCTAGAAATCACTGGGCACCTATCAGCGTGGTGGAAGAGGAAGTTTGAGTACCAGTATATTAAGACAAAAGCGAGTCAAGCTAGAACATTCCAAACCTGGAACAGAGAAGTCACATATCCAAACCACAAATCCGCTGCCGTCGAGTCGATTCCGACTCATAGCGACCCTATAGACAGAGTAGAACTGCCCCATAGAATTTCCACGGAGCGTCTAGCGGATTCAAACTGCTGATCTTTTGGTTAGCAGCCAGAGCACTTAACAGCTATGCCACCAGGCTTTCCAAGTCACATATAGAATTATTAAAAACAAATTATATATAAACTATATACAGTTATCATTCCATAGTGTTACTTTGGTTACTCCTAATTACTATTATTTGTTATCTTTATAAAATATTGGTTTAGGCAGGTGACTAGACCAGAAGGTTTACTCAACTGGACCACTACAGTCAAGAATCTAGTGGTCAGACCAGGTAGCTGTGCACCTTGCAGATGACTGTCTGAAGTGGATAGACTTCTGTCTAGATCTAGTTTAGCTTGACATTTCACCACTGAACAGTTTTTCTACCTCTTCAGCCACAGAATGCTGCTCACTCTTTTGGATTATAGTTATTATCTAAGTCTTTGCAAGGTTCCTCTCCAGCGGGATTAATTTAGGTTTATCAAATACTACTACGGTAGGGTTCTATCTTTGCAGTGAAAAGACACGTATACATACAAATACACAAAATTTCAGCCACATAGTCAAAGAATGTTCCATAGAACAAAATGATGGGATAAATTTTACAAAAACAGCAGTTATCTGGGAAGAAAACATATTCCTCATAGTAGGTAAAAATAGAACTGTTGATTAATGAACTGTGAAGGTAGAACATGTTCAGTGGTTTTCCCTCTTCAAAACAATGATTCCATGTTTTTATATCATTTTATGCTGCTGTGGTTTTGAAAGAACCATTCAAATATCTTACTATAAGGATTGATATTGATAGGAAAACAAAACAAAGGAATAGCCCCATTTTTATAAATGTTCTCTATGTTAAACTTCTTTAAAGCATTACATTAGGCTAGCTAAGCAGTGTCGTTTAAGTATGATATTCAAAACCAAATGAAAGTGCTGTTGGCTCCTCATTCACTGATAATATAGGGCATTATTTTGGAAAGTACATGGAGCTTTACATGTACAGAAATGCTGTCATTTTAGCTCTCATTGTTCATTACCTACGTGATCCTGATAAATTCATAATTTTCTGGAATCTCATTCATAATACTGGGGTAATTGTAGTTAGGTGCAGTCAAGTTTGTTCAAACTCCTAGCGACCCTATGTACAACAGAATAAAACATTGCCCAGTTCTGCACCATCCTCACAATTGTTTTTATGCTTGAGCCCATTGTTGCAGCCACTGCGTCAATCCGTCTTGTGAGGGTCTTTCTGTTTTTCATTGACCCTCTACTTTACCAAGCATGATGTCCTCCTCCAGGAACTGGCCCCTCCTGACAACGTGTCCAAAGTATACAAGACAGAGTGTCCCTATCCTTGTTTCTAAGAAGCATTCTGGCTGTACTTCTTCCAAGACAGACTTGTTCGTTCTTCAGGCAGTCCTTGGTATATCCAATATTCTTTACCAACATCGTAATTCAAAGGCATCAACTCTTCTTCAGCCTTCCTTATTCATTGTCCAGCTTTCACATGCATATGAGGTGATTGGAAACACCATGACTTGCCTCAGGTGAACCATAGTCCTTAAAGTGACATTTTTGCTTTTCAACACTTTAAGTAGATAGGTCTTTTCCAGCAGACTTGTCCAATGCAATGCGTCATTTTATTTCTCGACTGCTGCTCCCATGGGAGTTGATTGTGGATCCAAGTAAAAGGAAATCCTTGGCAACTTCAAAGATGTTGCTTATTGGTCCAGTTGTGAGGACTTTTGTTTTCTTTATGCTGAGGTGTAATTCATACTGAAGACTGTGATCTTTGATCTTCATCAGTAAGTGCTTCAAGTCCTCTTCATTTTTAGCAAGCAGGGTTGTATCATTTGCATAATGCAGGTTGTTAATGAGTCTTTCTCCAATCCTGATGCTGTGTTCTTCTTCATATATTTGCTCAACTTACAGATTGAATAAGTATGGTGAAAGGATTCAACCCTGACGTGCATACCTTTCTTAACTTTAAACCATGCAGTATACCCTGTTCGAACGACTGCCTCTTGGTCTAAGTACAGATTCTTCATGAGCACAGTTAAGTGTTCTGGAATTTCCATTCTTCTCAATGTTACCCTTAATTTGTTGTGATACACACAGTCAAATGTTTTGCATAGTTAGTAAAGCACAGGTAAACATCTTTCTAGTATTCTCTGCTTTCAGCCATGATCTATCTCACATTAGTAATGACATCCTTTGTTTCACGTCTTCTTCTGAATCCAGCTTGAATTTCTGGCTGTTCCCTGCTGATGTTTTGGGGTAACAATACAGATGTTGTATGATTTGTTATGAGATTTAAAGGTGATAATATACAAAAAGTACATCAGTGTACATTTTTCCTACACCCAGAATTAAGATATATGTTTTTAGAATATTTATTGATGACATTCCTTCTCAATAAGCAGAATGAATTAATTTTAGAAACATAACAAATGCCAGAGTTGTGTGGTTACTTATATTATCCATCAACAAAGGTCAATAAGCATTTGGGTTATTTTCGATTGTCAGAGTGATTAAGAGGTTGTGTTGCTTCCATGCTCATCATTTAGAGAGGGTGCTAGAAAGAATAGCTGTGCTTCTGCTATTTCTAAAACTCCACCAAGATAGGAAGGAGTATCAGTACATAGCGGAAAACTGAACAGCCTCTGGAGGTAGCTGTCTGGAACTGAGTGTCAGCTCCCTCCTACATTAACTCTGTGACCTTGGGCAAGTTTCTCCACCTCTTCTGTGCCTTGGTTTCTCACCTCTAAATTGCATCATGGCATTGTGTTTAGGATTAAATTAGTTAACGTACATAAAGCACAAGGACCAGTGTCAGGTGCAAAGCAAACACTCAAGTAGTATTTGCCGTTATTATTTCTCTTGTAGCTTTTCTTAGCCTCAAGCCAACAGTTAGGTTTAAATTGAAAAAAAAAAATTGAAAGGGGAGTCTAATACCCGACTCTCTTTCTTGTTATAAGAAACATTGATGCAGAGAGGGGATGCTAAGTATGCAGCTATTCTGTCCTCAAGCTTCAGTAGTCATTCCTTGGTGAAGAGAAAAAGCAGAATAAACTTTCGAACAGAAAAGACGTTAATGAACACAAATGATATGTTTTGTTGTGATAGGATGAAAAGTATGTTTTTTGTTTGCTTGTTTTTTAGTTTTGAAATTGCACACCGTGTTGTCTAAAAAGAAAGTTAAGGAAAAAAAGGGCCATGGAGACAAGTTAGAGAGGAATTGAAAAGCGAGGAAACTAAAGATAAAGTTGTTTCTCTTTATGATCAAAGAACAGTCTTGAAAAAAAGTGAAGAAAGAACAGGGTGAACCATTGTGATTCTTTTTGCACTCTCACACTCTATTTCCAATCCATCAGTATGTCCTGTCTGCTCTTCTTCTAAATATGTCCCAAATATGCAGTTTCTAGCTATCTTTGCTAATGTGTCTTTGGTCCAAATCTTCATCATATCTTCTTGGATTTCCATAACACCACCTAACCGGGCTTCCTGACTTTTCTGCTTTTAGAGCGTACCTGCCTCTCGGCAGACTGAATAATGTTTCTAAACTGTAAATGATATTTCTTCACTCCTCTTTTTAAAACTCCTCTGGATGCCAGTTATGCTCAGACTAAAAGCTCAAATCAAACCATGGTCTACAGGGTCCTCTATGATCTGGCTGTTGCCACTTTTCTAGATGCATAGCCTTCCAACTTCTACCTTGTCTACCACTCTCCAACCACACTGGGTTTTCTTTCTTTCTTTTTTTTCTCTCATCCTTAAAGCACATCATTCTGTTTGCTGGGTCAGGGCTTTTGCACTTGCTATTCTTTTTTACCTTCAACCCTCCCAAATCCTCACATAGCTGCCCCTTTCTCACTTTTCAGGTCTTAAATGAAATGCATCTTGTTATAGAGGCCTTGCCTGACCATCCTAGTGAAAGCATCATTCCCTACCATATAATTTATCTTCTTCATCAGACTTTTCATCATCTGAAATCACCTTTCTTATTTTCAGGTTCTCTTTCTGTTCCCTTCAACTAGTTAAGCTGCTTTGGGAGAGGGCTCAGTCTGTTTCATTGCTGTATCCCCAACATCAAGAAATAATACGTACTTGTGGCCAGAATGACCCATATCCAGGAACTAGGAGTCTAGGACTGGTAGGTACTCAGTAGTGGTTACATTACAACATTGGGATCCAAGCTTCTTTGGGGCTTTACCACCTCTTCTGCCCTTCCACATAATATTTTGACCAAATAATTTCTTTTAAAAATGCATGCTGTCTCACCTGTAATAAGAAAAATAAGAATATGACATATTCTCTTAAAAGTTCTGCAAAATTCTGTAACACAAACCAGATGGAACTCAACCCCCAACCTACCTAACCCATTACCACTGAGTCGATTCCAACTCATACCTGTTGCCGTCAAGTCGATTTGAGCTCATAGCAACTCTAAATCTACATAGTTACCTCTATTCTTGGCTTAAGGTTTACGTCAGAGGCATGAAACATCTCACTCAAACATGTCTATAGTTAAAACTATTTTCAGAGATTAGAAAAGAGAATGTATGATAATTGTATTTTTTCCCCAAATATTTTATTGCCTCCTTTTCAATAAACACTAAATTAACTATGTGTACTCTGTCTTATGAGGTTGCTAAGCAGAAAAAGGAAATCTCTCTCTCTCTCTCTCCCCCTTTTTCTCTCTCTCTATATATGTGTGCATGTGTGTATGTGCTTGTGTCTCTGTGTGTACATATACATGTGCAATATATATGAACATATATAAACTGTCTCTTAAAATTGCCAAATACTGTTAATGGTGACAGAATAATTCAGAAAAAGATAGTGATAATGTTTGTACAACATGAAGATGTCACTGAATTATACGTGCAAAAATGGTTGACTAAGCAAATGTTTTGGTATGTATATTGTTTTTAATACAATAAAAAAAATACACCACTGAAAACATTACCCTAGGATAATCTGTAAATCTTAAGACTTAAACCAAAACTATTCCCTGAAATCTTCTTAAAACGAAACAGTAGTTTAGCTTTTTTTTTTTTTTTTTTTTAGTAAAGAACGTCTGCCTTGAGGCTTTGTGCTGTTTTAAGGCCTATCTATGTTGGATCAATTTGACAACAGGAACTTGCAAGATTAGATAGGAAACATAGGGGCAGTGAGTTTATATTAAAGTCACTGAATTGTACATGTGGAAATTATTGAATTGGTGTATGTTCTGCTGTGTATATTCTCAACACAAAAATAAAATAAATTATAAAAAATAAACAATAAACACACAGCAATAGCCAAAGAAAAAAATGCTGAGTAGATTAGAATACACATATATTTTTAAATTATCAAAGTGATTACTTCAATTTTTCACTTAACTTTACATCATACATCACTAGGGGATGTTTTACTGACCCACTCTTATTAAGCAAATCCTGTGTGAAGATGGGAAAACCTGGCGGTGTAGTGGTTAAATGCTACAGCTGTTAACCAAGAGGTCAGCAGTTTGAATCTGCCAGGTGCTCCTTGGGAACTCTATGGGGCAGTTCTACTCTGTCCATAGGTTTGCTATGAGTTGGAATTGATGGCAGTGGGTGGGTATGAAGATGAAAGGGTATTAGTCCAGTTTCATAAAGGCATTTGTAATTACTTGACATTTCAAAGTGATCCTTCCAAACCATTATGGTGCCCTAAAAAATTATTAGTATATTATTTAATCATCACGTGTCTGTCAGCTTGTAATAGTGTGGTGGCTTCCATGTTGCTGTGATGCTGGAAGCTTTGCCATTTCAAATATCAGTAGGGTCACCCTTGGCAGACAGGTTTCAGCTGAGATTCCAGGCTAAGACAGACTATGAAGAAAGATCTGATGGTCTACTTCTGAAAAAAATTGGCCAGTGAAAACTTTATGAATAGCAGCAGAACAATGTCACGTATATCGCCAGAAAATGAGCCCCACAGGTTGGAAGGCACTCAAAATATGACTGGGGAAGAGTTGCATCCTCAAAGTTGAGTTGCTCTTAATGATGTCAATGGAGTCAAGCTTTCGGGACCTTCATATGCTGATGTGGTACCACTCAAAATGAGAAGAAACAGCTACGGAAGTCCATTAATAATAGGAACATGGAACATACAAAGTATGAATCTAGGAAAATAGGATGTCATGAAAAATAAAATGAAATGCCAGAGGCCTACTGTGTAATAGACCATCAATTGCTCATATGCAAGTTCAAGTTGAAGCTGAAGAAAATTAGAATAAGTCCATGAGAGCCAAAGTATGACCATTAGTATATTCCACCTGAATTTAGAGACCACCTCAAGAATAGATTTGACTCATTAAACACTAATGACTGAAGACCAGACAAGTTGTGAAATGACAACAAGGACGTCACACATGAAGAAAGCAAGAGATCATAAAAAAGAGAGGAAAGAAAGAAAAGACCAAAATGGATGTCAGAAGAGACTCTGAAACTTGCTCTTCAACATAGAGTAGCTAAAGCAAAAGGAAGAAATGATGAAGTAAAAGAGTTTAACAGAAGATTTCAAAGGGCAGTTTGAGAAGATAAAGTATTATAATAAAATGTGCAAAGACCTGGAGATAGAAAACCAAAGGGCAGAACAGGTTCAGCATCCCTCAAGCTGAAATAACTGGAGAAAAAATTCAAGCTCCAAATTGCAATATTGCAGGATTCTATGGGGAAAGTATTAAACGATGCTGGAAGCATCAAAAGACCGAAGGAATATGCAGAGTCACTGTACCGAAAAGAATTGGTCAATGTTCAACCATTTCAAGATGTAGTATATGATCAGGAACCAATGGTACTGAAGGAAGAAACCCAAGCTGCACTGAAGGCATCGGTGAAAAACAAGGCTTCAGAAATTGACTGAATATGAATTGAGATGCTTCAAGGAACAAATGCAGTGCTGCAGATGTTCATTCGTCTACGCCACAAAATTTGGAGAATAGCTGCCTGGCCAGCTGACAGAAAGAGATCTGTATTTGTGTCCATTTCAAAGCAAGGTGAGCCAACAGGGTGTGGAAATTATCAAACAATATCATTAATATCACATGCAAGTAAAATTATGCTGAAAATAATTCAAAAGTGGTTGCAGCAGTACATCAACAGGGAATTGCCTTGTAGAACCTGTACATAGACCAAGAGTCAGTTGTTCGAAAAGAACAAGGTGATACAGCAGGGTTTAAAGTTAAGAAAGGTGTGCGTCAGGGTTGTATCCTTTCACCATACTTATTCAACCCGTATGCTGAGCAAATAATCCTAGAAGCTGGACTATGTGAAGAAGAATGGGGCATCAGGACTGGAGGGAGACTCATTAACAGCTTGCAATACGCAAATTGACACAGTAGCCTGACATTACTAATGCCAGTAAATTTCCATTAGTCCTTAAACTAGCCCAAATCAAATTTGGCCTGCCCTGCACGCACAGAAAGGCCAGCTGTGACCACTAATTGACCTCAGCAGAGGTAGCAGCAACAGAAGGAATGAATCAGAAGGAAAATCATCACCTTAACCCTATTTCAAAGAAAGAGGTCCGACAAGAACCACATCATCTCCTGTGTCCTGGCCACCTTCTAGATTTTTCCCTCCCTAGCAGCTGCCGTCTTGCTGCCCAAATCACATATAGCCCTGCTTCCCCATAGCTTGGCGAGCTTGATCTGAGGAACTTCCTCCCAGCTCCTTGCTCTGTACGTTGCAATACTTGCAGTTACTTTCTCTTTCTCAAAGACTGGTGTCCAGATAATTGGTAAGTATGAACCCACTGGACAAAGACACACTTACCCATGTTCGGTTACAACACAACCTTGTTTCCCTAAAGTGAAGAGGACTAGAAGTAATTACTGATGAAGATCAAAAACTACAGCCTTCACTATGAATTGCATCTCAACATAAAGAAAATAAAAATCCCCATAACTAGACCAATAAGCAACATTATGACAAACGGAGAAAGTACTGAAGTTGTCAAGGACTTCATTTTACTTGGACCCACAATCAATGCTGATGGAAGCAGCAGTCAAGAAATCAAATGACTTATTTCGTTGGGCAAAAGACCTCTTTAACGTGTTAAAAAGCAAAGAAAGATGTCACTTTGAGGATCAAGTTGCACCTGACCCAAGCCATGGTATTTTCAATAGCCTCATATGCATGCGAAAGCTGGACAATGAATAAGGAAGACCGGAGAATTGACACCTTTGAATTATGGTGTTGGTGAAGCATATTGAATACACCATGGGCTGCCTGAAGAATGAACAAATCTGTCTTGGAAGAAATACAACCTGAATTCTCCCTGAAAACTTTCTTCATCTCACATACATCGGACATGTTATCAGGAGGGACCAGTTCCTGGAGAAAGACATCATGCTTGGTACAGTAAAGGGTCAGTGAAAAAAAAAGAGAAAGACCCTCAAGGAGATGGACTGCCACAGTGGCTACAGCAATGGGCTCAAGCATAGCAATGATTGTGAAGAAGGCACTGTGCTTTGTTCTGTTTTACCTCGAGTCATGGGTCACTATGAGTCTGAACCCACTTGATGGCACCTAATGATGATGTATTATTTAGAATTTATAGATCTGAATCCCTGACAAAAATGCCCACTAACTGTATAAATTACTAATTATGCTCCTCTCACTACTACAAAATAAATTTACACCATACAGTCAGGAAATCACAGAACTACTCCTTTGAGGTTAAAGAATATAGTTAATAATTTCAGGAAAATCAAGAAAATTGTGGACATGATCTAAGAGCTAAACTAAAACTCAGGAATTGACTGGATAAAAAGAATTCACATTGTGTGGGAAAATATACTACTAGAAAAGGAGGAATTTCTCTGGGAAAAACGTAACAGAAGACCAATGGGAGGAAATAAATTAGGAGAAGAGCAGCTGTATCTTCCTCTGCACTCTCACAAAAGAAAACTGTAAACATTACATCACAGCAGATTTTTTACCTCTTAGTTGTGAACATGAGAAAAGCACATCTTACTTCTGTAGTTGGTTTATAAGCATCATTCTTTCCTATTTTTAATAAGAAGTTTTTTTTTAGGAAGGAAAGATCTGACATTTAATAAAATTTAGCACATGTAAGCAAGGATACCAAGGGGAAGAAGCAGGGGTGGATTAACCAGTAAGTAAGGTACGCATGGGTTTACAGTAAGCAAGGAATGCACAGGCTTAATTATGTCTACTTGCTAATCTGTTGTGCACAATTCCACCCATGTGAAATTGTGTACTACAGATTAGTAAATAAGCACAAGTAAACCCATGCACACTTGTTTGTTGGGTAATCCAACCCTGGGGTGGAGGTGTTCTACAAGACAGAGGCATAACTAAAGCATAGCAGGTAGTGTTCATGCCCTGGGTGCTGCTAGAGGAGGGACACTAATGGGCAGCTTCTATTGACCATTGTCGTTTCCACCGCCAGCCATGAGAGATCATTCAGCAATTTAAAATAATTGTTATAGGCCCTATTTTCCATACATAGGCCCCTGCTACGAGTTCACACTGATATCAGCTCCAGAGAGCAAAGGGGCCCCCAGAAATAATTATCCGAGATATGAGATACAATTATCAGGATGAAGCAATGTAGGATAGATACTCAAATAACTACATGAAGGAAATGTAAAATTGTATATGATCTGAATTGAAAGGATAAAATAGTGTTGTTAATACAAATAAAACCTTTAATGGGCTTGTGAGTTTGAACAAGGGATTGATTAGAATTAAAATTAAGTAAATAAAATGATTAAATACCCTAAATTGCTTAGATTTTTTTGTTAACTGTGATGGCTAAGGTTGTATATCAGCTTGGCTGGGCCATGATTTTCAGTGGTTTGGCAGTTACGATGTAGTTTGGCAGTTACGTAATGATATAATTTGGCAGTTATGTAATGTTGTAATCTACTCCGTGATGAGATCTGCTATAAGCAGCCAATCAATTGAGAGGGAATTTCCTTGGAGATGTGGCCTGCCTCTACTATATAAATGGATGTTCCAGCAATACTCTCCTTCTGGATCCTGCAGCCAGCTCATTATCATCTGACCTCCAGTTCTTGGGACTTGAGCTAGCAGCTTACCTGCCATCTTGGGATTCATTGGCCTCTGCAGCCTGTGAACCAGTGACCTGCCATCTAACCTGCTGATCTTGGGTTTGTCAGCTTCTGCAGCTATGGGAGTCAAGAGAAGCCTCCAGCCTAATGCCTGACCATGGAATTAGGACTAGCCAGCCTCTACAATTGTGTGAGACATTTCCTTGAGATAAATCTCTCTCTCTCTCTATGTATACATATACATATATATATATAATATACATACACAAAACTTCACTGGTTTTGCTTGTTTAGAGAACTTAGCCTAAAATAATTATTATCCTAGGGGTTTTATCATATCATAGATGGTGAAATGGTACACAAAACAATTATTCTAGCTTCTGATTACTAGTAGTCACCAAACTGGTAGTCAAAGTGTGGTGGAATGTGGAGGAAAAAATTTTTTAATGTGGTGATGCTAGTGTGATGGGAATGAAAGTAACAATGCCACTTAATTCTCGTAATTAACCAGAATTTCCTTAAGTCCAAAAGACATTTTGGCAGAAAATGAGGAAGTTGTTTTTTAGACATTTCTAGCTTGAGATGTCAGTGGAGATTTTATATTATATGTCCAGAAAGAGCTGAAATTTGGAAATGAATCTCTGTAGAAGAAGAAAAATTAGCAATGAAATATTTGGAATAAAGATTTTGGATTGCTTCTCACAGAAAGATTGCTACCCTATGTGGACTTAATAAAGGCCAAGTATAATTTTCAAAGCAATTTCACATATCTCTTTTAATCACCAAAAGCATCCCACAAGTATTATTTTCATATCACAGATAAAAACCAGAGCAGAGTGAAATGAAGACCTCTGTCCCTAAGTCACACAACTAACAAACAACAGAATGTAGAGTTAAAATCAGGTCTTCTGATTCCAACTTTCCTGCTTGTTCATTTATGCTACAGCTGATCCAAGACAAAGGATGAAGCAAAAGGAAAAGGCAAGATCAAGGGGAAAACACGGACAAATTCCTGACTCAGAATTACATTAGCAAGGATTTTCAGTCAGCATAATTTTGAGAGTTTAGCCAGTAAAGTCCAGCAACTTGAGAATAAAATCTGAAAAAAAGATGGTGGAGTGATTCAACTGTTGAGGATTAGCAAATTGACATGATGCAAGTTTAAACACACAAGGATTTTTAAGGGTGGTAATGAGTGTATCACAGGAAAGGTGGGCCATGTCAGGGAGAGAGAATTGAAGCCAGAAGGTGACTGACAGAATAAATTTGGAAATGCTTGATGGCCTCCCTCCCACTATCAATGCTGAAAACATCAGATTTTTATTTTCTCAACCTCTCTTGATTCTCAAGCACAGGGGCATTGGAGTTTTCTAGACCTGGTAGTGCAGGACTTAGGGCAACTCTGTGAGCTTTCTAATAGCCTCAATACATTCCACTTCAGCTTAAATTAATCAGAGATTTTTTTTCATCTTACAGATTGACATAATCTTTGACTAATTGTTTTCATTTTTTATGCGCTCCTCATTCCAAATTTCTAAAAGTTACAGAAAGCATTTAAAAACTAATAAAGAGTGTAATAAGATTTAAGAAACTAGGAGAAACTATTAAGAAATCACAGCTTAAAACACACTGAGGAACAAACTGCTGGAAAAATTCAGTTAGCAGAGCAGATCCAAAGATGTTCATTGTTAAGTGTATAAACAGAAAGGAAATTGGTTGCCAGGCACAGTCATTTGGACAATTAATGACTTGACTTACCCACAATGCAACTTGTAGGCCAGGCAGGATTCCCTTTCCTCCCTCTTATATAGAACCTAGCCATTAGAAGGTGCATCATCCCCAGGATAAACCTCCAGACCACCTCACATTAAATGCAATGTAGGGTGGGGCAGAACCAAGATGGCAGAACAGACAGATGCTTCTGGCAAGTCCTTATTACAACAAAAACCTGAAAAAAGAAGTGAAACAAGAATATTTATGACAAGCTAGGAGCCCTGAACATCAAAGTCAAGCTTAGAAAATGAACTGAGGGGTTGGGGGAGGAAGAGAAACGGTTCAGAAGTGGAGAGGAGTTACCGGAACTGAATCGCAGGGAGCCCTCAGGCACCATTCCCTGGAGCGGCCGTGGCAGGCTGGTACTAGCATTCAGCTCCAGTTTCCTCAGGGAGGAGGCAGCCAGCCACACAGCCTACTCACACCTCCGGAACCAGAGAAGAACGGCGCTCTTGGCAAAAGCTAAGTACTTGTATATATTTTACCGTACTCCCACCCCCGAGCTGGCTTCAGTGGCTACTGATTTCCCTGGGTCTGAGATAGGCCCTGTTGAGTGCCTAGAGCCATCCTCCCAGGCTTGGAGAAGGAATAAATTCACAATTGGGGAAAAGATAATTTGCCACCTCCACTAACCGGAGGAGCTCAGGACAGAAGTGGCTCCTGTCCAGGCATAAATGGTCCATGGCCTTTGAGTACCTTTCTGCCCTGCATGGACCTGTGTGGGCCTATTTCAGGAGAATAGGCCCTTGTTGGAAGACTCCAACCACTTCAGCTGTGTGGCGGAGAGGTGGGTGTTTGATGTTTGACATTGCTTTGCCTATTAAGCAGGGTCCTCACCAACCCACATCAGGGGCCAAAGAACTGGTGGCTCCACTCAGATCACCCAGCCACCCACAACAGAGGTCCAAGGATAACTGGTACATCCCAGTCTTTACAACCAAAAACATTGGGTGTCCATGGTCTGTCTGCAGAACCCACCCACATGTACGCTCTAGAGAACAGGGACACTCTTTCCTGAGAGACATGTGGGGGATGATTCTCAGCCCCCTGCCTTGTTCAGAATGTGACCCCCTGCCGCAACCAGGTGTGGGTACCTACACCAATCACCCCTACCCCTCTAAAGCTGTAGAACAGAGCCTGTACCACACACTGGATGATCAGCTACCTGGATACTTGAGCTGAATTCATATAAGAAAAGTGAATGGACTCTTAGACTGATATACCTGATAACAGCTCTAGCCATCTGGGGACAGGACGTCAGAGCTCCAAAGGTGAAAAAAATCAAGTTAGCTCACTCAAACAACCCATTTGGGCATATCAAAACGAAACAAAGCAAGAAACTATGACACAGTAAGCAAACATAAAATAAGCTAACACAATAACTTAGAGATGGCTTGGAGACAACAGTCAATATCAAGTCACATAAACAAACAGACCATAATTGCCTCAACAAGCTCTCAGAACAAAGAATCCAGGTATCTTCTAGATGAAAGTGCATTCAAGGAATTACCAGAGGCAAAATACAAAAGATTAATACACAGAACCCTTCAAGACATCAGGAAGGAAATGAGGCAGTATACAGAACAAGCCAAGGAACACAAAGATAAAGCAATTGAAGAAATTAAAAAGATTATTCAGGAACATAATGAAAAATTTAATAAGCTGGAAAAATCCATAGGTAGACAGCAATCAGAAATTCAGAAGAATAACAATAAAATTAAAGAAGTAGACAACTCAATAGAAAGTCAGAGAAGCAGATTTGAGCAAGTGGAAGGCAGAATTTCTGAATTTGAAGGTAAAGCACTTGGCACTAATATATCTGAATAAAAATCAGATAAAAGAATTAAAAAAAAAAAAAACATTAAGAATCATGTGGGACTCTATCAAGAGAAATAACCTATGAGTGATTGGAGTACCAGAACAGGGAAGGTTAACAGAAAATACAGAGAGAATTGTTAAAGATTAGTTGGCAGAAAACTTCCCTGATATCGTGAAAGATGATAAGATATCTATCAAAGATGCTCATCAAACTCCACATAAGGTAGATGTCAAAAGAAAGTCACAAAGACATATTATAATCAAACTTGCCAAAACCAAAGATAAAGAGAGAATTTTAAGACCAGCTAGAGATAAACGAAAAGTCACCTACAGGGAACAGCCAATAAGAATAAGGTCGGACTACTTGGCAGAAGCCATGCAGGCAAGAAGGCAATGGGATGACTTATATAAAAAACTGAACAAAAAAATTGCCAGCCCAGAATCATATACCCAGCAAAACTGTCTCTCAAATATGAAGGTGAAATTAGGACATTTCCAGATATACAGAAGATTAGGGAATTCTTACAAACTAAACCAAAACTACAAGAAACACTAAAGGGAGTTCTTTCATTAGAAAATCAATAATATCAGGTACTGACCCAAGACTAGAACACTGGGCAGAGCAATCAGAAGTCAACCCAGGCAGAGAAATCAAAAAAATAAATCAAGGTTTAAAAAAAAAACCCTCAAAACAGGGTAACAGCAATATTATTAGGTAAAAGAAGACAACATTAAAACAATAAAGAGGGCCTAAGAAATGTAATCATAGATCTTCCATATGGAGAGGAAGATAAAATGATACAAAGAATTAAAAGTTAGGTTTAAATTTAGAATAATAGGGTAAATAATAAGGTAACCACAAAGGAGACAAACTATCATGCACATCAAAATAAAACACAAGAAAAAATAAAGACTCAACAGAAACGAAATCATCAACAATGAATATGAGGAAAGGACAATATATAATCTACTTAGCACATAAAATTAAGTGGGAAAAAGAAACTGTCAATGACACACAAAAAAAGACATCAAAATGATAGCACTAAATTCATACCTGTCTGTAATTGTGCTGAACATAAATGGACTAAATGCATCAACAAAGATACAGAGAGTGGCAGAATGGATTAAAAAACACGATCTGTCTATATGCTGCCTACAAGAGACACACCTTAGACTTAGAGACACAAACAAACCAAAAAAGGATGGAAAAAAATATATCAAGCAAACAACAATCAAAATAGAGCAGGAGTGGTATTATTAATTCCTGACAAAATAAACTTTAAAGTTAAATCCAGCATAAAGGATAAAGAAGGACACTATATAATGATTAAAGGGACAATATACCAAGAAGATATAACCATATTAAATATTTACGCACCCAATGACAGGGCTGCAAGATACATAAAACAAACTATCAGCATTGAAAAATGAGATAGCTCCACAATAAGAATAGGAGACTTCAACACAACACTTTCGGTGAAGGACAGGACATCCAGAAAGAAGCTCAATAAAGACATGGAAGATCTAAAGGCCACAATCAACCAACTTGACCTGATAGACATATACAGAGCACTCCACCCAACAGCAACCAAGTATACTTTCTTTTCTAGTGCACATGGAACATTCTCTAGAATAGACCACATATTAGGCCATAAAGCAAGCCTTAGCAGAATCCAAAACATTGAAATATTGCAAAGCATCTTCTCTGAACATAAGGCCATAAAAGTGGAAATCAATACAGAAAAAGCAGGGAAAAGAAATCAAACACTTGAAAACTGAACAACACCCTGCTCAAAAAAGACTGGGTTACAAAAGACATTAAGGATGGAATAAAGAAATTCATAGAATCCAATGAGAATAAAAACAATTCCTATCAGAACCTTTGGGACACAGCAAAAGCAGTGTTTGGAGGCCAATTTATATCAATAAATACACACATACAAAAAGAAGAAAGGGCCAAAATCAGAGAATTATCCCTACCACTTGAGCAAATAAAAAGAAAGCAACAAAAGAACTCCCAGGCATGAGAAGAAAACAAATAATAAAAATTAGAGCAGAACTAAATGAAATAGAAAACAGAAAAACAATTGAAAGAATTAACAATACCAAAAGCTGGTTCTTTGACCAAATCAAGAAAATGGATAAACCATTGGCCAAACTGACAAAAGAAAAACAGGAGAGGAAGCAAATAACCTGAATAAGAAATAAGATGTGTGGTATTACAACAGACCCAACTGAAATTAAAAGAATCGTATCAGATTACTATGAAAAATTGTACTCTAACAAATCTGAAAACCTAGAAGAAATGGATGAATTCCTAGAAACACACTACCTACCTAAACTAACTAAATGGACTCATAACAAAAGAAGAGAATGAAAAGGTAATCAAAAACTCCCAGTAAACGCGATGTAGGGAGCTGGGAGAAAAGCAAGGAAGAGTTTATCAGAATTTTGAAACTACGGGGAGGAAAATACATTAAAGCACCAATCTGAAAAAGTGAGAGGTAGTTAGCTTTCCTGCCTTCTCCATACACAGCTCCCCTTCCGCAAAAGTGAAGCTGGACTGTAAACATTCCCTATCCAATTGCACAGAGCCCATAGTCAGGTGTCTTAATTATCTAGTGCTGCTGTAACAGAAATACCACAAGTGGATGGCCTTAACAAGAAAAAGTTTATTTTCTCACAGTAAAATATGTTAAAAGTCCAAATTCAGGGTGTCAGCTCCAGGGGAAGGCTTTCTCTTTCTGTCAGCTCTGGAGGAAGGTCCTTGTCCTCAATATTCCCATGGGCGAGGAGCTTCTTAGGTGCAGGGACCCCAGGTCCAAGGGACACAATCTGCTCCCAGTGCTAAATTCTTGGTGGTATGAGGTCCCCCTGTCTGTCTGCTCACTTCTCTTTTTTATATCTCAAGAGATTGACTCAAGACACAATCCAATCTCGTAGGTTGAGTTCTGCCTCACTAACACAACTGCCACCCATCTTCCATTAACATCATAGAGGCAGGATTTACAACATATAGGAAAATCAGACAATACTGGGAATCACGGCCCAGCCCAAATGATAGACACATTTTTCAAAAGAGCCCAAACCCACTGCCGTCGAGTCGATTCCAACTCATAGCAACCCTATAGGACAGAGTAGAACTGCCCCATAGAGTTTCCAAGGACCACATGGTGGATTCGAGCTGCCGACATTTTGGTTGGCAGCCATAGCACTTAACCACTACGCCACCAGGGTTTTTTGGGGGGACATAATTCAATCCATGACATTCCACCCTTTGGCCCACAAAAAATCCCATCCTTGAAACTTGCAGAACATGTTCACCCCATCATATCAAAAAGTCTTAACTCCAAGTTCAAAATCTAAAAATTCTTCTTCATCTGTGAAATTTAGAATTCAAATTATTTGCTTCCAAAGTTACAATGGCAAAACAGGCACAAGCTAGACATTTCCATTACAAATGAGAGAAACTGAAGGGAAAGAAGGCATAACAGGCACCAAGCAAGTCAGCAGAACACATTACATTAGCCTTCAAAGTTTTGCAAATAATCCTTGGTCCTCTGAGACCATTTACACAATGGCCGTGCCCTCCAGACTCTAGGTATTGGCCACACTCTCCAGATTCTGAGAGGAGGCCCCTCAGCTCTGGGCTTCATCTGTGCCTTCTAGGCCCACCAGGACAGCAACTCTGCTCCCTCGGCTTTAGGCACAAAATTCTCCTGGTCCATCTGAGTGGCAACTCTACCCTTAGATACACCAGAGGTCATAGACACACATTCTGAGGCTGAGGCAGCTCACTTCTTGTGTTCCTTGTCTCTTCAACTTCTGCTTCATGGTTTTTTGGCCTCTCGGCTCCTAGGGCCTCATGCCCACATCTGCCCTGCTGGGACAATTGTTCCAAAGCTCTGTAGCTCCACCAATAAGTGCCCGGAGGCAATCCACTCAACCCGGAGGCACCCCACTCCACCCGGAAGCCTCCTGCGCACAGGCACCCAGCTACTCGACTCTCTCAATCTGTGGTTCAGCTTCAGCTCCATCTCACGCAGGTCTCCTGGTTCTGCTGCTTCTGATTCTCTGCTGTGGCCACTTCTCTGCTACTGCTGAGCTGGTCCTCTGCCACTGTCTCAATTCTATCCATTCATTTTCAAAACCAATTCCACATTTTAGGTATCTGTTAAAGCAGCACCCACTCTCTCAGTACCAAATTCTATTTTAGTCAGTCATCTAGTGCTGCTGTAACAGAAATACCACACAAGTGGATGGCTTTAACAAAGAGAAATTTATTTTCTCATGGTAAAGTAGGCTAAAAGTTCAAATTCAAGGCTTTGGCTCCAGGGGAAGGCTTTCTTTCTCTGTCGGCTCTGGAGGAAGGTCCTTGTCCTCAATCTTTCCCTGGTCAAGGAGCTACTCAGGCTCAGGAACCCCGGGACCAAAGGAAGCGCTCTGCTCTCAGTGCTGCATCCCTGGTGGTATGAGGTTCCCAACTCTCTGCTTGCTTCCCTCTTCTTTTATCTCTTGAGATATAAAAGGTGGTACCGGCCACACCCCAGGGAAAGTCCCTTTACATTGGATCAGGGAAGTGACCTGAATAAGGGTGGTGTTACAATCCCACCCTAATCCTCTCAGCATAAAATTACAATCACAAAATGAAGGACAACAACACAATACTGGGAATCGTGACTTAACCAAGTTGACACACTCATTTTTGGGGGGACATAATTCAACCCATGACATCAAGTCTTCACTATGCTCAAAACACACTCCATCTACTTATGCCAATCCACTTAGCCAGAGCGATAGTTCAAAAAAGTGAAATGTCTTTGCGTATGCATGTCTTCATCATTTCCTTTAAACTGAATCATTCAGAAAATAAGTTGGTACCATTTGTCAATGCCTTAGATATAATGACTGAATGAATACCCCTTATGAAAATTTCTGGAACTGGAAAACAGGTTCAGAGCTTCCAGGAAACTTCCCAATTTCTTTGAAATTGGTTAACATCAGTGTTTTCTAGACTTCCCTAATCATAGTAATCATTTATGGAACTTGGGGAAAAAACGCATATTGTGAGAGTCCACTCTGGACCTACTAAATCATAATCTTCTACTGAGAGGCTCAGAAATCTAAATTTTAAACAAGTGAGCCAAGTGATATTGTGATCTTTCAAACTTGAAGAGTATGCACTACAAAATACAGCACTATACACAACTGCACACTTTCATCTGCCCCCAGAAAGAACCCTGCTGCCATGCAGCATTTATGCTTCATTAGAGACTGCTCTTCAGTGAATTTTTTCAGGCCCATTGGTTATGAGGGGTATAAACTAAGAGGTCATCTGGAAAATGATTAGAGATGCCCATGCCCCACCCCCATAGAATCTCTGATCCATTTGGTTGGGAATGGGGAGGAATTTGCTTATATAACAAGCATCACTAGGGGATTTTATCATGGAGGAATACTTTGCTCCTGTCTCCTCAATTTTTTTCTCTCTACCTCTCACCCTGTCCAGCCTACTCTTTCCACCACTTGTTTATCTTTACCAATTTTCTCCTCAGCTTCCCCTGCCTTACCTGCCTGGAAATGTAATTATAAGAGTCTTCCTACCTATTTGAGTGGACATTATCAGTATTGTTTGCAAATGCTCTAGGGTTTTAGAGCCAACAAAATAAAAACACTGCAAGGACATTACTGAAACTAGATGTTAAGTGAAAAAAAAAAATAAAAAACTGGCCAAGTATACGTAGATCAAAGGCTCTCATTCCTGGCTGCACATTCAAATCACCTGGGAACCTTTTAAATCCAACCCCAGAAATTCAGGTTTATTTGGCTGAATATGGCACCAAAAGGAGCCCCGGTGGCACAGTGATCAAGCACTCGGCTGCTAACAGAAAAGTTGAAGATTCAAACCAACCAGCCCATCTGCAGGAGAGTGAGAATGATGTAGCCGTCTTCTTCCATAAAGATTTACAGCCTTGGAAACCCTATGGGGAAGTTCTACACTGTCCTACAAGGTCTCTCTGAGTCAGAATTGACTCAACAGTAGTGGGTTTGATGGTTTTTGTTTTGACACCAAGAATTGGTATTTTATTTTAAGTTCCCAGGTAATTCTAATGTGTAAAAAGTATTGAGAACCTGAATTAGATTTAGTGGAAACCCGGGTGGGGTAATGACAGGGACAGACATATCCCTGAAAGTTTTTTTTAAAAGGGAGAAAGGAACCTTAAAGAAAAGAAGAAAAAAAAAATTTTTTAAGTGATGAAGGTCAAACTGTGAAAAAGAAGCATTACCAGGGCAAAGAGAGAAAGAAATCAATGAAAATAAGTCTTTCCCCAATACCTGTTTTTTAAAAAATGGGAAATTTAGGTGGAATTGAAGGTAAAATATTTCAGCTGGATTACAAATGGCAGAAGGAGGACATTTAAACGGAATATTTAATGCTTCCCATTCAGTGATAACATAAGGATTAATCCATTTGTTTTTCCAGAGTTATAAGACCCAGAGACAAAACCCTGGTAGGGTAGTAGTTAAGAGTTCGGCTGCTAATCAAAAGGTCAGCGGTTTGAATCTACCAGTCCCTCCTTGGAAACCCTGTGGGGCAGTTCTAGTCTGTCCTGTAGTGTCAGCATGAGTCAGAAACAACTCGATGACAGTGGCTTTTTGTTTTTTAAGACCCAGAGAGAGAAAACATCAGAGCATAACAAGGGATATTTTCATGAATGCCTCTTCAAAGAGTTAGGGGAAAAGTGGCAGGCAAATGAGTGAATACTTTGAAATAAAAAGTATTGAAGCTTAGTGAAGATAGGACAAACTAAACCAAAGCCAAACACAATTAAGAGTGAGAAAAAATCTCTGGTAACCTTAGTAAGCCTGAGGAGCCTCTATGCAGGTCATTGTTGTTGTTAGGTGCCATGGAGTTGATTTTGACTCACAGCTACCCTATGTGACAGATTAGAACTGCCCAATAGGGTTTTCTAGGCTATAGTCTTTACAGGAGCAGAACGTCAGATCACGGAGGGTTCATATTAAACATAATCAGAAATAAGACAAAATGAAAAGCTGAATGAGAAAAGTTTACATTGCCAGAGAAATGGGGGATTAGAGGCTTCTGTCTTGGGGCATAGAGAAAAGACATTTTGCAAATATTGGTCTATCCTTTGTATCAACAACAGAGATATGTCTGAATTGGTTGAAGTTATTAAATATAAAATGATGGAGAGAGGACCAATAATATTGCAAATATGCAAAAGAAAACCCATGGAAAAGAAAACTTCATTCTTGGAAAGTTAAGAGTTAGGAGAAGCCATAAATCCAGGTAAATTAAATTATTTTCCTTATGTAGGAAAGTGAGAAAACTAATTTTAAATTCACTATCAGTGTAGACACTGAGAACAAATGTAGCACCAAGCACTGAAAAATAAACTCTTTTAAACAGGTCAGTTTGAGATGACCACCAATCCAGAATTTTTAACTCTAAATTGATCATACTTTTTAATACAATGAAATCACTTTCTCTCACTCTACCTCTTTCTTTCTCTCTCTCACACACAGACACAGGCCCCTTCGCCCGAAGGTAAAAACCTCTTTCCTCCTGGTCCCTACCACCCACCTCCCCGTCATCACGCAGTCTGACATTCTGGAGGGAGATTATTTGTAACAGCTTGAAATGTGATTAAACATAAATCTGATAGTACCTTAAATTAGCTGTATAAATTGTGATACATAAATTACAGTTTTGTTATCTGACTTTGTAAAAAACTTTCATGAAGCTAAAAATGTAAGAAAAAAAGAGGTAAATTAAAAAATGAGTCTATCTCCTAGAAAAAAATACCATTACCACATCAGATTTTATTCTTCAAAATAAATTTTTGCTTAAAACATCATAATATGGGGTCAAGAAAGGTGGATGTATGTGTACGGGCGCTTGCTGTGAATTCTTCTATATGTATGTTACTCTTTCTGGGCCATGATCTCCATTTCCTCTGCCTTCTAAGTTTGGAAAATCCAAGGGCTAATTCAAAGTCCACTTTTCGCTTTACTCAGTATTTGATACTATTGACCGCTCCATACTTAAACTCTTTACTTTCTAGCCTTTCATGTCAATTCTCTGCATTGACACCCATTTTTCTTCTGTGGTCATTCTCTAGCAGGCTCCTTCCTGATTCTTCTAACTTTACATTCTGTGGGCAACCTCACTTATACCAATAAATTCTGATAACACTAATGATTATCAAATTGATATCTTTACCCTAGGCCCCTCTTCTGAACTCCAAACTCATATTTCCAGCTCTCTATTTCTTTGAGCTCATCGTCTTTCCTCCAACATTGGCTCCATTTAAAGCATAACAGCCTTTTTAATGGCATTAACTCAGTTTCCCAAGTTGGAAAACTTGAAGACCTCTTATGTTTAAGTTGATCATATAATTTTTCATTCAAAAAGAACATATGTGATCATGAAATGGGACATTCAACAAATATGCTGGTGAGTTAGAATGTGCAGTTATACTAGTATGCTCCTCTCTTGCTTTCAACTGCTTAGTTACTGAGTCTGGAAATTTTCTTAACATTTTTAAGGCCTGTTTCTTCCTACCCAGGTCCTTGTCATCTCATCTCTAGAATATTTAGGCTTAATTGATCTTCCTGCTTGCAACATGGACACTTGAACACTGCTGCTGAAGCAATTTTTCTAAAACTTAAATCCAGTTATGTTATTCTCTTATTTAAGATACTTTTGTATGTTCCATCTGCGTTTCAGGATAAGACTAAACTCTTTAGTATAATATATACATGTAAGCCCTAAATTATCTAATTGTAAATTGACTCAAGGAATAGGTTAGTGCAATGGTTAAAAGCATAACTTGGCTTCTACCTAGGATGTGGAAAGCTGGAATGAGCATTTCTCCACCCCACCCTACCCCACCCCACCCCACCAGGGTTGAGAAAAGGCTAAATTAACTATAAAGCCATAATTTTTATTGACTCTATCAGGGAGCTGAGATTTCAGAGTAGCTGAGTAGACTTATCCCAAGGAGAGACAGACCCTTCCAAGGATAGATGGAACAATGGAACTTTCCTACCTGCAGAAGAGCATGGGAGGAAGATAGCATTATCTGTCGTATAAACAGATAAGAGTTCAGGTAAAAATGTAACAAATTCCTAAAGTCAAATATGGCCTCGTGTGACAATACAAAATCTCTGGGATTCTATGCAAGCAGAGGTTGCATACACTCACAGTTCTTTCTTTATGAATCTTCACTCATTGCTCATGAGAAGGACTGGGAGATAAGATGGAAAACCAGAGAGATACCCCTGTGGTGCTGCAGGCATGGAGGAAGAAATTAGCCACCATTGAGTGAAAGGCACAGGACCCCACTCCCCTGCTCTGATCCTTCTCACTTTTGAAGCAAAAGCCTTAAGCAACTGAGGAAAGGCCAGTAAACCCTATCGTCCATAGGTGAAGACACATCGATGCTACTGGAAATGTAGAATAATAATTATAATAAAAACCCCCTAACCCTAGTTGAGGGGCAGGGAAGAGTCTAAGATCCAGCATAGTTATCCTAGCACCACTTAGAAAGGGGCAGAATACTTTCCACATCACTCCTGTCATAGATTCAAGATAAAGTTTGGCTGCCATCACGAAAAGGGGCATAAGAGTTGAGAAGGTCCCTGTCTTGAGGTCCAAGCACATTGGACGTATGTAAGATTAGAACATCAGAGAACCCTTTTGCCCCACTATAAGCCTAGGAAGTAGCAAGTAACAAGCTACAGAAGTTTAACACTGGGGAGATGGGGTAAGACTCTGGAGAGAGAAATGGAGAGCCCCCTTTGTGGCACAATCAGCTGAACCTGCAACCTACTTTGAATTGCATCGAAAATAAGAGGATAGTTGGATGGATAGAGCAACATACTTAATAAATCCAGTAGAGTAAAATATTAATTGTACAATCTAAGTGGCAGAATGGTTTTATATGTTTAAAATTTTTTATAATAAAATCTTGAAAAGGAAAAAAAGGACCAACCAGGTTAAGGTTGTGAGCTAAGGAGAGCTTGTATAGCTCAATAAAATGTAACAGATTGAAGTCAGCTACCAGGGTGGCAAAAAAGAGATATCTATATACAAGATGAATGTGAAAATTAGCTTCCAAAATAAAATCTGGGTTTGAAGCTGTTAAAAGTTAGCCAGAAGGCAAAGGCAGGAGACGTCCTTAAGAACACTCATGGACAGAGACTACCGTTGTTTTCATATTTTTGCCCTTAAACCTTGTCCCTATGACCATGTCGTTGTCAATTATGAATACAAGGCCTTCTAAACCCAGCATGTCATAAGCATATTTGCACAGAATTTACCTAATTAACATGTCCTTTTTCATTGTATATGATACATTATGGAAAGGCAATCATGCTTCACGGTAAGCTTCCAATTGGATAAAACTCAAAATCACAGTCTATCCTTAAAATAAATCATTTCAACAGGGTAATAAGTGTTCACAATAAGCAGTTTTCCATGATTACAAAAAGGAAAAAAAAAAAAAGTTCTGATGGGAAAAATTTGCTTAGAGTAGCATTCTCTGTATGGAAATGATATAAAGTGTCCTTCATTTTTCATTCCCTTACAGACAAATGCTTTCTACACATTTTATGTGGTTATATGGCCTTCTCCCGTAATGTGTCTGTCAGTTTTTGTACTGTGGGGGCTTGTGCATTGCTGTGATGCTGGAAGCAATGACACCAGTATTCAAATACCAGCAGGGTCACCCATTATGGACAGGTTTCAACTAAGCTTCCAGACTAAGGCAGACTAGGAAGAAGGACCTGGTATTCTACTTCTTAAAGGAATTAGCCAGTGAAAACACTATGAATAGCAGTAGAACACTGTCTGATATAGTGCCAGAAGGTGAGCCTCCCAGACTGGAAGACATTCAAAAGACAACTAGGGAAGACCTGCTTCCTCAAAGTACAGTCGACTTTAATGACTTGGATGTAGTCAAGCTTTTAGGACCTTCATTTGCTGATGTGGCACGACTCAAAATGAGAAGAAACAGCTGCAAACATCCATTAGTAATCAGAAAGTAGAATGTAAGAAGTGTGAATCTAGGAAAATTGGAAATAGTCAAAAATGAAACGGAACACATAAACATGGATACCCTAGGGATTAGTGAGCTGAAATGGACTGGTATTGACCATTTTGAATCAGACAGTCATACGGTCTACTATGCCAGGAAAGACAATTTGACGAGGAATGGCATTGCATTCATCGTCAAAAAAAAAAAAAACATTTCAAAATCTATCCTGAAGTACAACACTGTTAGTGACAGGATAGTATCTATAAACCTACAAGGAAGACCAGTTAATACGACTATTATTCAAATATATGCACCAATGACTAAGGCCACAGAGGAAGAAGTTGAAGATTTTTACCAACTTCTTCAGTCTGAAATTGACCCAAAATGCAATCAGGATGCATGATAATTACTGGTGATTGAAATGCAAAAGTGGGAAACAAGAAGGATCAGTAGTTGGAAAATATGGGCTTGGTGATAGAAATGATGCCAGGATTTCATGACAGAATTTTGCAAGACCAACAACGTCTTCATTGCAAATATCTTTTTTCACCAACACAGATGGCAACTATACACATGGACCTCTCCAGATGGAATACACAAGAATCAAATAGACTGTATCTGTGGAAAGAGATGATGGAAAAGCTCAATATCATCAGTCAGAACAAGGCCAGGGGACGACTGTGAAACAGATCGTCAATTGCTCCTATGCAAGTTCAAGTTGAAACTGAAGAAAATTAGAACAAGTCCATGAGAGCCAAAATACAACCTTTGAGTATATCCCACCTGAATTTAGAGACCATCTCCCGAATAGATTTGATGCTTGAACACTAACAACCGAAGACCAGACGATTGTGGAATGACATCAAGGACATCATAAGTGAAAAAAGCAAAAGGTCATTAAAAAGAAAGGAAAGACCAAAATGGATGGTAGAAGAGACTCTAAAACTTGCTCTTGAACTTCAAGTAGCTAAAGCAAAAGAAAGAAATGATTAAGTGAAAGAGCTGAATAGAAGATTTCAAAGAGCAGCTCAAGAAGACAAAGTATTAAAATGAAATGTGCAAAGACCTAGAGCTAGAAAACCAGAAGGGAAGAACATGCTCAGCATTTCTCAAGCTGAAAGAACTGAAGAAAAAATTCAAGCCTCCAGTTCCAATAGTGAAGGTTTCTACAAGGAAAATATTAAATGACGCAGGAAGCATCAAAAGAAGATGGAAGGAATACACAGGTCATTATACCAAAAAGAATTAGTCAATATTCAGCCATTTCAAGAGGTGGCATATGATCAGGAACCAATGGTACTGAAGGAAGAAGTCCAAGCTGCTCTGAAGGCATTGGTGAAAAACGAGGCTCCAGGAATTGAGGAAATACCAATTGAGATGTTTCAACAAATGGACGCAGTGCTGGAAGTGCTCTTTTGTCTGTGCCAAGAAATTTGGAAGACAGCTACCTGGCCAACTGACTGGAAGAGATCCATATTTATACTTATTCCCAAGAAAGGTGATCCAACAGAATGTGAATATTATTGAACAATGTAATTAATATCACACACAAGTAAAATTTTGTTGTAGATCATTCAAAAGTGGTATATTCACAGGGAACTGTCAGAAATTCGAGCCAGATTCAGAAGAGGACATGGAACCAGGGATATCATTGCTGACGTCAGATAGATCCTGGCTGAAAGCAGAGAATAGAAGAAAGATGTTTATCTGTGTTTTATTGACTATGCAAAGGCGTTCGACTGTGTGGATCAAAACAAATTATGTAGTCAAGCTTTTAGGACCTTCATTTGCTGATGTGGCACGACTCAAAATGAAGAATGGAAATTCCAAAACACGTAATTGTGCTCATGAGGAACCTGATAAGGAGGCAATTGGTCAAACAGAGCAAGGGGATACTGGGTGGTTTAAAGTCAGGAAAAGTGTGAGTCACCATACCTATTCAATCTTTATGCTGACCAAATAATCTGAGAAGCTGGACTAATGGAAGAAAAATGGGCATCCAGATTGAAGGAAGTTGCCTATACAACTTGCGTTATGCAGACGACACAACCTTACTTCCTGAAAGTGAAGAGAACTTGAAACACTTACTGTTGAAGATCAAAGACCACAGCCTTCTGTATGGATTATACCTCAACATAAAGAAAACCAAAATCCTCATAACTAGACCAACAGGCAACATCATGGTAAACAGAGAAAAGATTGACGTTGTCAAGGATTTCATTTTACGTGGATCCAGGATCAACATCCATGGAAGCAGCAGTCAAGAAATCAAAAGATGCATTGCATTGGGCAAATCTGCTGCAAAAGACTTCTTTTATAGTGTTGAAAAGCAAAGATGTCACCTTGAAGGCTAAGGTGCGCCTGACCCAAGCCATGTTGTTTTCAATTGTCTCATATTCATGCAAAACCTTGGCAATGAATAAAGAAAACCAAAGAAGAACTGACCCCTTTGAATTGTGATGTTGGTGAAGAATACTGAATATACCATGCACTGCCAAAAGAACAAACAGATCTGTCTTGGAAGAAGTACAACCAGAATGCTCCTTAGAAGCAAGGATGGTGAACTACGTCTCACATACTTTGGATATGTTCTCAGGAGGGATCTGTCCCTGGAGAAGGACGTCATACTTGGTAAAGTAGAAGGTCAACGAAAAAGATTAGGACCCTCAACGAGATGGATTGACACAGTGGCCACAAGAATAGGCTCAAGCATAACAACAATTCTGAGGATGGTGCAGGACCCAGGACCAGGCAGTATTTCGTTCTGTTTTACATATGGCCTTTACCAATCAAAACCAACTCCACAGCACCTAACACTAACAACATGCTCTCACGTCTCTCTTTTCTACTCAGCCTATAAAAAGAGCCAGAGTGACTCATTCCTCAGTTTAGCACTTATCATTTAATAATGTATTAAAATGTTGCAGAATATTTAAATGTATTGAAATGATGGTATTTGTTTTTTGGAGGGGAAATTTTTTTTAAATGTGCTTTTCCAGTTATTTTAATATATTATTTGTAGTATAGTAAGTATCACAGTTTCAACTAGTTCTTAATGATTTTAGGTACATGTGGTCATTTTTTTATTTTAAATGTGCATTTAGATATAATTCATAATCTGGCTATCTAGTAAAGCAAGCAGGCACTCATTTTCCTAGTGCTTTTTTCTGGGATTTTTTTTCATTTGGTTTTGGTGACTGATTAAAACTTCACTTCATACTCTCTGTGGTTTACACTGTCTGATACTTATTAGCATGCAGAGATTGTTAAAAAATAGTTAATAATATGTGTCAATGAAAATTCAGTACCATCAGTTACACCAAATTTTCATTCCTCAGAGACAAAGAGATCACAGTCTTTTTTAGTCTCTTCTTTTGTCCTGTCACAATAGCTCGAATACTTTGCTTTGAATAATGTTCCTATCATGATGTTCTATACAATTACAGTAAAAACTCCACACTTATCAAAAATATCAGCTTTGTAGCAGTGTTTGCTGAAAAACTTAGACTCTTTGGTCAAAGAAAAAATTCCCTTAAATAATAAAATGCAAGTTGAAGAAAAAATAGCCAATATCTTTATGGCAAAGAAGCAAGACAAGTAAAGAGAGCCAGAGTGAAAAAGAAATAAAAGAGCACTAGAAAGAAGGAAAGAGAGAGAAAAGAATAGGCAAGGGAATAAACAATAAGAAAGTTGAAAATGTAATTATCATGAGATGTACATTGCTAAGGGCATTTTCAACTAATTTTTATTCTATGTTATCGCTCAATTTTACCATATAAATAGCAAGTTCCAAAAGTGGAATTTTAAACCATTTTCTCAATTATCAGTTTTGGGTTTTGAAAGGATGCAATTCTGAAACCGTACCTTCCTATTAGAACATAGAAAAGGGCCAAGACAAAAGGTTTTTGGAGACTGGCTCCAAAGGATTTTTAAATGTTTTTATTACTTTTAAAGTAGATATTTTACAATCATTGCTGCAAACAGTAATCCATTCTAGTCTTCCAGATGTGTTAGAATAATAATTTCTCTTGATTTTGCATGGTGTTATTTTTCAAGATAAGAAAACATTGATCATAATTATGTGATCATAAAATAAGGAATCTATTTATATTACACTACTATGAATTGAGACCAGCTCTGGGGACAGAGGCAAAGGCAGCAGACTTTATGGGTGGCCTAAGCTGAAAGGCTCCAAAATCTTAACTATTGAACACATTTCCCATGTTGGCTGGCCATGGTATCTGAAATTTCCACCCATAGAGTCATTTTTAAAATTAAGTTTGTGATTCCAGTAGGCCTCAGTAATAATGCAAATGTTTCACCAGTAGTGAAAATATTAGTCAATTATCATTAATTTTTTTGACTATAAATAGTTGGCTACTACTTCTTAAAGTACAGGAATATATGAAAAAACATGATAGAGAAATGTTGAGAGGAGGAAGAATAGAATGTATTATGTCAGGTGTGGACCCAGGACATTAACATTGTAAGATGAGCTTCTGAGACAGGAGAAATGTAACAAATAAGTTTAAATTAGATATTGTCATCTGGCACTCAGTGGGATGATCCACCCTCTTCCTATTGTAGAGCCCCACCCCTGTATCACAGTGGCTGTATGATTAAAATCTTCATTTCCCAGATGCCTTTGCAATTACTTTTCTGGGTCAGATTTAGCTTCCACCATTAAGATGTACTTATTCAAATGTGGGAAATGGAAGGGGAGTTATTCTTAGTTATTCTAGTGAAAAAAGCAGAGAAGCAGGAGGCAGCAGATGTTACATCTGCTGGAGCCAGCTTATCTACCCACACCAATGAAATAAATAAGTGTGGGTGTGTGGCAGCTGTGAGGTTGGTAGTGGTGGTAAGTATACAGCAGCACTTGCTGAACACTGGGTGGCAGTGGCATTTCTTGACCCTCCCTAAACACACAATTTCCTAAGTCCCTGATTCTGATATGGAGCTCAAGTACTGTGGTGGTTAAGAGCTATGGCTGCTAATCAAAAGGTCAGCAGTTCAAATCTACCAGCTGCAATTTGGAAACCCTATGGGGCAGTTTTACTCTGTCCTGTGGGGTCGCTATGAGTTGGAATCGACCCAACAGCAATGGAATTGTTTTTTTTTTTTCTTTTTTTAAAATTAATTTTTATTGTGCTTTAAGTGAAAGTTTATAAATCAAGTCAGTCTCTCATACAAAAATTTATATACACCTTGCTATACACCCTTAATTGCTCTCTCCCTAATGAGACAGCACACTCCTTCATTCCACCCTTTCTGCTCATGTCCATTCAGACAGCTTCTGGCCCCCTCTGCCCTCTCATCTCGCCTCTAGTCAGGAGAAGCCAACATAGTCTCATATGTCTACTTGATCCAAGAAGCTCATTATTCACCAGTACTGTTTTCCATCCCATACTCCAGTCCAATCCCTGTCTGAAGAGTTGGTTTTGGGAATAGTTCCTGTCTTGGCCTAACAGGAGGTCTGGGGACCATGACTTCCAGGGTCTTTTTAGTCTCAGTCTGACCATTAAGTCTGGTCTTTTTATGAGAATTTGGGGTCTGCATCCCACTGCTCTCCTGCTCCCTTAGGTGTTCTCTGTTGTGTTCCCTGTCAGGGCAGTCATCAGTTGTGGCCCAGCACCACCTAGTTCTTCCTGTCTCAGGCTGATGTAGTCTCTGGTTTATGTGGTCTTTTCTGTCTCTTGGGCTCATAATTACCTTGTGTGTTGTGGAATTTGTTTTTTTAATAATTCTGATATTGAATTCTTTTCTGTTTGATAATATCGAGTGATTTCTTTTCCCTGCCTTAAGTTCTGACAGAAACAAGGTCTAAAGTCAGGAATCAAGAACATTAAGGAATTAACAAAGGAAGAAGGAAAATAGATGCAGAGGGCCTGTAGCAATTCCAGGTAAATGAAAGATAGTTGCCTCAGCCAAGGAATTTGTATGTGGTTCTTAATAGGAAAGCAGACAACCTCCACGAAATAAAATTAGCCAGCTTGAGCTGTGTTCAGACATAGGTTAAATTCATTTGGATGCAGGGAGAAGTAGAAGAGGGCAACTGCTTGTACAGAGCTTTTGGGAAAGGCAGGTTGTTTCTCAGATCTGGGTCTCAAGCACTGCCCAGAGTAATGGACCGAGGTGGAACAGAGCAATAGTCTAGTGGAAAGAAAGAATATCAGGTCTATAACTTACTCTTTATTTGGATGCTTGTTCACTTGTATAATTTGCCATTGATTAAAGATAAGGCCAGTATTACGGATTGAATTTTCTTCTAACAAAAAAATGTGTTGTGAATACTAAACTCAACACTCGTGTATGTAATCTCACTTGGGAACTGAGTTTTCTTTGTTATATTAATGAGGCCATTTTAGTGTAGGTCATGTCTTATACCAATCACTTTTGAGATAAAAAAGAGCAGATTAGGCATAGAAGCAAGGAGCACAAATGGAAAGATTGCTGCCACATGGAAATCACCAAGGAACCAAGGAAGAGAAGCTGAAAGAGACAAGGATTTTTCCCCAGAGTGGACAGACAAAGCCTTTGCCTATAGCTGGCGTGCTAAATTTAGACTTCTAGCCAAATGCTGCAGAAGTCAGACAAATATAGAAGAGTGGCAATAGACTACCACAAACTGAAACATGCAGTAGTGCCAATTTTAACCACCACGACAGATGTAGCATACTTCCTAGAGCAGGTACATTCTGAAGCACAGGGCATGCAGCCATTGAATCGGCAAAGACATTCTTTCTTGCCCCTGTCAGAAAAGAGGGTTAGAGATAATACACATTCACATGGAATACACAAAAGTACTCCAGAACTATGTTAGCTCTCCCACTTTCTGTCAGAAGATACTCCAAAGAGATCTGAATCATTTGGACATCCCAGAGAGCATCATATCAATCTACTACTTCAATGACATCATACTAATCAGGACAGAAGAGCACGAATTGAATAGCACAATAGAAGACTTGGTAAGATGTTTATGCTCCAGAAGGGGGTGAGATGAACCCTGTGACGATTCAAAGGCCTACCAAATAAGGAAAAAGTTTAAGGGCCCAGTAGTTAGAGACAAGCTGGATATCTCATCCAAGGTAAATGTCAAATTATATTGGATCTTGTCTTTCCCACAGAGAAGAATTTAGGACAATGCCTCATAGGCCCCTCTGGGTTCTGAGGGTTGACATAGTCTACACCTGATAATACTGTTCCATCCCATATTAAGATGCTATGAGAGAATGTCAGCTTTGAATGGGGCCTAGGGCAGGAACAGTGACTGCAGCAAGTCCATGCTGAGATACAATTAGCCCTGAGCTTTGGACTACACACCCTGTGGTAGAAAACCCTAATAGTGATATCTGTGATAGGGAAAGATACAATGTGGGGGGAATTTATGTCCAGCCCCAGTGGAAGAATCACAATGCAGACCACTGGCATTCTTGAGAAGGACATGCCATCTGCAGGGGAAAATTATATACCTTTTGAAAAACAACTCCTTGTTTTCTACTCCTTGTCTTCTGCTGTGCTATAGAGAGGCCCTGACCTAGTTCTTTCATGAGTAAGGAGTACTACTTAATTAAAGTATCCCATAAGAATGAAAGCTATAGGCTAAAGTGGGTAGTAAATGGAAACTATGAAGATCATGGCATGTGGGAAGGGGCACACAGTGGGCAAAATTCCAGAGAAGATGGATATGATTACATTAATCCCACAGGAACATCTCAAAACAAAAGAATAATACTCTTAGCTATTTCTGTCAATTTGCTTCCAGATGAATGGCCAGTGCTAGCAGAAATCACCTGATCTGCTTGCTTCAGAACAGGAAAATTACACACATGCTTATTTACCAAACCAAACCCATTGCCGTTGATCCCGACTCATAGTGACCCTATAGGACAGAGTAGAACTGCCCCATATGGTTTCCAAGGAGCACCTGGTGAATTCAAACTGATGACCTTTTGGTTAGCAGCCATAGCTCTCAACCACTATGCCACCAGGGTTTCCTGCTTATTTACAGCCTTTGCCTAAAGACTGGATAATCTGGGAGTGCAGGGGGATGGGGGAGGGAATGTACCATGGTACCCCCTGGTGACTCATTTTCTCAATTTACAGAGAGTCTATTAAAATTGCCAATTGGAGCTATCATTTGGTTCACAATTTGTGGGCTATATTTACTACCTGGTTCTTTTTCAGGTAACCAGAGAGAGAAATTACCTTTGAATCACCCAAGGCTTAGGTAGATGAACAGTCAACATTCACACACTGCATGTCAGTGAATCAAGATGGCATGCTGCTAAAAGAGATGCTGATGAGCACATGCCAGATCTTGTTTTGTTCTTTTGACTATATCAAATGTGAATTCGATGGTTCTGTCCTTACAGACTCAGTATATACCTTACATCAAAGGTCGTTACATGGTGGCGTGTACCCAGGAGGTAAAGAACATGAGTTCAGGAACCAAGTGGTAGACATAGGAGTAGCCCTGACAATCATTACTCACTTCTAGAGACCCACTTGAGGAAAGTGTGCTTCCTGTCCCCACAGGTTTCAGTTTTATGGGTCTAAATGGCTTTTTTCCCAGAGGGAGTATGGTTTTCTCTATATTTAAAGCTATGTGTACCTCCTGATCACTTTGTGTTCCTCATGCCTTCAGAGTAACTAAGCAAAGAATTAACTTGCCACACTGAGAGGGGTAAGTTATCCTAGTCTTATGAGAAGGTAGAGCTGTTGTTACATAATAAGGGAAGGGGGAAATGGTGTTTATCACTCATACGATCCACTAGGTGACTCTTAGCACTCCCTGCCTAGTTATAACTGTGAATATAGATGTAAAAACGTCAAGGCTTCATAAAGGCATAGTAACCAGGGATTAAACAATTTAGAGGTTAGGGTCTTGGTCAACCTTTTAGGGAAGGCATACAGACCAGTTTAAGTGCTAGTGAAAAGGAAAAGAATCTTATAGAAGTGGAAGGTGTTGAGTATTGATTATAACCTTGGGATTAATTGAAGCATTGGCAGCTGTGTTTAATACTCTTATTGCAAATTTTACCAGAAATTTTGACAAATCAGAATTCTGGAGAAGTTGTACCTAGTTGGAAAGGATTTAATGGGATCAACAAGTGGATCTGAAAAGTACAGATAGTGTATTATAATGTATGCTAGTAGTCGTATTGGTATCCTGCCAACACTACTTTCTATCTGCTCTGATTTCTGCCTGATAACTGAGGAGTCCAGCTCCAGGCCAAAATCCTATGTGTGACATTTAAGACCTCATGGGGGAAAGCTGCCCACCTCATACCAGATTTGGTGTATAGGCAACACATTACAGTTTCCTTAAAAGGGTTGCAGTCAAGAACTCAGCTGCCTGGGTCAGCCATGGTCATTCACATATCTGCATTCCTAGAGCACATTGGGGGCTTCAGTTGAGGCCCTTTTATCCACACTGTTTATGTACTCTTCCGCTCATAACCCATCCCCTTCTACTTTACCCCAGTCTTCTGGGTCCATAAAATCTCAAGGGTCTTTTGTTCAGGGCTCCTCCACAGTGAGGCAGTTCCCCTCTGCTGCATTGATCCACCTCACCCTTGTCCACTGATGTTGCATGGGTAACCTAAAACTTTGGAGACCTGGTGCCTATTTTTGCCTCTTGCTTTTAGTATTGTAATGAATTAATAAAGACTTGATTATTACTTTTAGCCGGGCTTTTTGTCCTAATTGACCACCTGAACACCTGCCAGCATGACGATAACAACTCACATCTACTTCCTTGTCTGAAGATTCCCCTCAGCCAAATGGAAGCCAATTTGACTGGGAGGCTACTTCTCACCCTCTGAACTAGAACTTGGACAAAGACTGAATTGACTGGTCTGCCAGCCTCTAGCTGAATTAAATCTGTGATACGTTTCTCCTAAAATTCAGTGTAGGTTAAGACTAGACTCCCCAAGGACCAAGTTCTTACTTAGTTTTTCCCGTACCCTATTCTACTTCCCTCACTCTTTTCTCCTCAGAGCATTCCCACAATAATTACATAAGAATCCCTATATGAGGCTTTGCTTCAAGGGAATCCAACCTAAAACTCATGGAAACCAAATAATGATACTAGGAGCCTGAGTAAGTAGGGCAAATGCAGACAGACAGAAAGGAAATTTTCTCTAGCTGTTTTGCATAGGTTTGTTCTACATCGATCAGAGCTACTACCACAGGACACATATACTACAAGTATATATAAAAATTTCTGAAGAAATAAGTAGGCTGCAAACATAAAGAGAAACTAATATAAAAGTAATACTAGATAACTCAGTCACGTTAAGTAATTTATCCACCAGAATGGTGTTTAAAAAAAAAATCTTGTCAGAGCAATCCGTTATGGTCTCCAGCTGCTACACAGAGATTGTCACAATTCCTCTGGGTCACTAGATTAAATACCCCTACATTAAATCACATTCAGGTCTCTGCTCTCACGTGTACATTCCCCAAACAAGGATATGCTCCTCATTTCTTTCCCTAACATCTTCAGCAAACACATTCTAGTATATATACAGAGAACATTTCTATTCTGGTTAGGAGTGCATCCTTTGTGCTTTAATATTTATAATTCATTTTAGGACGTTAACTTTTTTATATAATAATATTAGGCCTAGAATCTAACATAGGCATAGACTTTCTCCCACAATTAGCCACAGGGCCTTGAGAACTGACACCTAGAACACACTCGTAAACATTTGTCTGCCAATTGTCGATTAATTAGATAGGTCAGATGACAGGAGAGAGCAACTAATCTTTGTTTTGGATAAGTGGTCAAAATATGTTGTCCTGCCCAAATGCTTATATTGGCTGTATAAAATCTGGAGCTCTGTTTCTTGTTCTCTAGTCTTTAGAACTAATCTCTGCATTCGTCTGTTCTTCAAAAAGTGGACTACAATCTGTATTTTCAATTATCTATTTATTTATTTTTTACTCCATATTGCAAGTCACATATCTGACTTTCAGGCTCAAGAGTTACTTATTTACTGACCACAACCCAGTGTATGTCCCATGCCACAGCTTCATGGTACTAGGCCTCGCATTTTATCATCAAGCCATCTAAAAATCTTCTGTGACCTCGTTCTTACACTATATCAAAATTAATTAGATGCACGTTGAAGAAAATGTAAGTACACTCAACTAGCTGTTATTCAACATAAAAAAAAAAAAACCAAACCCAGTGCTGTCGAGTCGATTCCTACTCATACAATATATATTTGTGATATTTATGGATTATCCAAACCAAAAACCCATTGCCATCGAGTCAATTCTGACTCATAGCGACCCTACAGGACAGAGTAGAACTGCCTCACAGGGCTTCCAAGGAGCACCTGGTGGATTCAAACTACCAACCTTTTGGTTAGTAGCCATAGCACTTAACCACTAGACCACCAGGGTTTCCTTATGGATTATAGTAGCCTACAAAATAAAATGGCCTATTTGATTGATACTCTTTGTATAAATATGCTAAGATTATCAATGTTCAGATTATTATAATGAAAAAATATACATAATGGCAACACTACCTTTCAAATATTTAGTTGAGATTCAGAAAGTCCTCAATTTAACATATGTCATTGTTAGGTGCCATCATTTCTGACTCACACCAACCTTTTGTATAACAGAACGAAACACTGCCTGGTCCTGGGCAATCATCACAATCATTGTTATGTTTGAGGCCATTGTTGCAGCCACTGTGTCAGTCCATCTCACTGAGGGCTTTCCTCTTTTTTGATGGCCCTCCTCTTTACCAAGCATGATGTCCTTCTCCAGGGACTGGTGCCTCTGATAACATGTCCAAAGTATGCGAGATGAAGTCTCGCCATTCTTTGCTTCTAAGGAGCGTTCTGACTATATTTTTCCAAGTCGGGTATGTTCATCCATTTGGCATTCCATGGTATATTCAGTGTTCTTCAGGAATCCCATAATTCAAAGCCATCAACTCTTTTTCATTTTTCCTTATTATTGCCCAGTGTTCACATGCATATGAGACAATTGAAATATCATGGCTTGGGTCAGGCACACCTTAGTCTTCAAGGTGACATCTTTGCTTTTCAACACTTGGAAGAGGTCTTTTGCAGCAGATTTACCCAATGCAATACATTGATTGATTTCTTGACTGCTGCTTCCATGTGCGTTGATTGTGTTTCCAAAGTAAAATGAAATCCCACACAACTTCAATATGTTCTCCATTTGTCATGATGTTGCTTGTTGGTCTAGTTGTGAATTTCTGGGTTTTTTTTTATGTTGAGGTGTAATCCATACTGAAGGTTATAGTCTTTGATCTTCATCAGTAAAGCAAGGTTGTATCATCTGCATATTATAGGTTGTTAATGAGTCTTTCTCCAATCCTGATGCCCCATCCTTCTTCGTAGAGTCCACCTTCTTGGTTTATTTGCTCAAAATACATATTGAATAAATGTGGTGAAAGGATACAACCCTGAGGCACACCTTTCTTGGCTTTAAACTATAAAGCATTCCTTTATACTGTTTGAAGGACTGCCTCTTGTTCTATGTACAGGCTCCTCACGAGCACAATTAAATGTTCTGGAATTCCCATTCTTTACAATGTTACCCATAATTTGGTATAATCCGCACAGTTGAATGCCTTTGTATAGTCAATAAAACACAGGTAAACATATGACATATATAAGAGATGCTATTTTTAACCTCATTGATTATAAGACTGTAGGTGTGTGGTTCCACTTGATAGAATGTCAGATATCAGATACTTTGCTATGTTATTCTAACTCAATTAAAATAATAAATCATCAGATTCTATAACCAAGATACAGGACTAGAGAATAAGCACAACTCTAGGATCTTGGCTTTATTCCCAGATCAGTCAATAGCTATTATAAATAAACACTCTCACCTGCCTATTTCATTTTCTCCATCTATAAATCAGAAATGCTTAGTGTTATCACATAAAGCCTTCAGAGCAAGTTGTAAAGACTAAGATGGTAATGGTTGTAAAGCTATTTTTAAATCCTTAGTCATCACTTATTATGCAATGTTTATGACTACGTGGTTACTATTTAAGCAAACAACATAAAATCATATTTAAACTTGAAATAAGTGAGCAGATAGAAATGCTGGCATTACACACACACATTGTTAGCTTTCTCTTTGCATGTTTCTAAGATGTGTATGAGATATAGTATTTTAAAAGGCAATAATTTCTATATGTTTGAACAAAAGTAAAATGAGAATAAATTTATCATTTGAAAGTTTGAGGTGATTGATGTAAGAATGGTGTTACGTGACTTAAGTCAAAACTAAAGGCCGAAGTGAGGATATGTCTGCAGGTCCAACACTTTCTACTATCTACCAATAGGCCCATATCAATTCTACTTTTCTCAAAAAAAAAAAAAAGGTATCCTAATTTACGTTAAAAATTCTTCAACAATCCTTCAAACCAGTATCTTTTACTTTCAGGTTTCCAAATATAAAATCCCAGCTTATTTCACTTCAGGTCTTAGACAAACATATCTCTTCATATCCAATTTCTTAAATAATTTTTATTGAGTATTTTTCAATAATTTTATTGAGTATTTTTTAATTCTGTGATAAGGGATAATTTGATCAACACACATGAAGTTTTTAAGTTGAAAAAAAAAAAAAAACATAACCTCTGAAAGTATTTAACTTGAAACCCGTTGCCACTGAGTCAATTCTGACTTAATAGTGACCCTACAGGACAGAGTAGAACTGCCCCATAGGGTTTCCAAGGAGCAGCTGGTGGATATGAACTACAATCTTTTGGTTAGCAGCCGAGCTCTTAACCACTGAGCCACCAGGGCTCCAAAAGTATTGCAAGGGGAGAAATTTTGGGTGGAATTTTTGAGAAATTTTGTAGTAATTACATTCAAAGATTAAGATAAAATAAATGTCCCATGAGAGAGCATTTTTTATAATAGGGGATAATTGCAACAAACCCAAATAATGGACAAAAAAATAATGACAAAATAGTGTTTAATTCTTATAATAGAATTACTGTACATCTATTTAATGGTTGCCTTTGTATAATTTTTATATTATGATATATGCTTAAATGTTTTGTTATGTGAAAAATTTAGAACACAAATCTGTAATATAGGATATCCCAAATTTAATTAAAAAACTTACAAAATAGAAAAACTGCTGTAAGGAAGTATATCAAAGTGGCAGTTAAATTATCAAATACTTTTATATTCTCCTTTATAAGTCTTCAAGTTTTCTCAATTTTATTTTTCAAACATTCTTCAATTACTAATTAACATCTTGAGAAAAATCCATCAATTCGTGATGTATGCAAATTAACCAAAAATTCTGCTTTATGGTTGTGATGCCATGTTGGCAATCAATTTATGTATTTCTACTTGAAAATGATGCCTTTAGCACTCTATTCACTTGAAACTTTTTAATTAAATACCTCTCATGTCTGTGCTTTAACAAGTATTCTATAATGAGAAACTTCTGAAATCAACAAAAATTACAATGAAAGTAAAAATGGGCTCTTTTTATCTTTGACAGTTTGCTCCTGAATTATCTAATAACTTCTAAGCTAATTAAATTACTCCAGAACTATCTATTGACCTTCTACTATAATGTCAGTTGCTATAAGCCAGAACAAAATTCTGTAGATCTTTACTTGATTTGATATAAAAGAATTTTGAGAATTTATTTTTGTATCCTTTGCATTTTATTTTAAAATACTTAGATTGGCTTTCTCAGCCTTCATTTCGCCCACCTTCTATTTGAAGAGATTGGAAAGCTAAAGTCACATTCGTCAAACTTCTGTAGCCCCTTAGCTAAGTATCTACAGATTAGGTGCATTCCTGCAAAAACTGGAAAGTGGAAATGAGGCAGATATAATCTTTCTGTGACTTCTGGTGGTCACCACCATTTAGAAAGGTCTTAGTTACCCTATAATGTGTTCAAGTGTTCACTTCAGAGAAGCAGTAGCAGCAGCAGTGACTTGATCTGACTCCCTTATCCCTGGTTCTCAGTTTCAGGTGTCTTTTCTCTAACTCCCTTGTGTTCAGAGGTTGTTGTGAGGGTGGCCACAATTTCAGAACTAGACCACCACAACTTCTGTGGTAACCTCAGAGATGGTATCTCCCATGGTGGGTCAGCTTTGTGTTGTTTACAGAGTCATTCCCAGAGTTCTAGCCTAGAGATAGCTGGTTTACACCATCCAACAATTTTTCAAGCACTTAAATCCCTGTATTAAATAACACCTTGTTTAAATACCTAGAGTGGTTTCTGTTTTCAACATTAAACGCTGCCTTATTACTTGTGTCTAGTTCACCCATGATCCTCACTAAAATATATAACAATAAAAATATAAAAAATTAAAAAATAAACATTTTATTTAAAAAAGGTTCCTCTCCCTATTCCTCGGTAAAGATCTTTTCTTCCTTTCTTAAAAAGTGTATGAAGGTATATGTTTTTGGTCCCTAATGTTTACATGATAGGCCCCTGGGTGGTACAAATGGTTTGAGTATGACTATTAACCAAAATGGGCACTGCAGAAGAATGCCTTTGTGATCTCCTTCTGTAAAGATTACGTCCAAGAAAGCCCAATGGAGCTCGGTTCTATTCTGTAACACGTGGGGTCGCCATGAGTCTGAATTGACTTGAAGGCAACAGATTTGGTGTTTTGTTTGTTTGGTTGGTTTGTTTGTTTATATATATATATATATATATACACATGTAATACACACACATAGCACACAATCTCCTATGGCATGCAATGTAATAATCCTAAAGACACCAAGCTTCATGTAAACAATCTCGTAATTCAAATTTCTACTCTAAGATATGTAGGGGTTTCGTTTCCACTGAAGAACTTTTTAGACTTTGTCTGACCCATGAAGATTTATGATGCCTGAATTATCTTCTGAAATATTTTAGCATCTGTAAATGCAGCTGGCCATAAAATAAATGCAAGTAAAATATACAGAATATTTTAAATATGCCTTACATTAATGACACTACTAAAAATTCAAAGATCCTAGTGCCCATAAGGAAAGATAGAGCTTGTAGAAAAATTAATAACCAGATTAAGTACATGTATTGATAAATAAATCAAGATCTTTATCCAAAGAAACTGTGTATTCCTTCCTCAATTTTTATATTTGTCAATATTTAAAGAAACAATAGATTTTAGACTTTGCTACCCCACCAATTTGCTCTTAGTTATTTAGAAAAGATAGTGTTCTACACAGTTAGACTTGTGGAAATATTGAAATGATGTGGTTTTATCAATCAGAAGGAATTAGTTATTTACAATCTAGTTTCAAGTTCAATAAAAAAAAAAATGAAATCAACCCCATAAAAGTCAACTAGTGGAATCAATATCAACACATACAATAGTATTTCCAGAATAAAAACCCAATTTTTAAATACTTCTTGCCCGAATTCCAAAGTAAAATATGTAACGTACTGTGAATTAATTTCAATCTACAAGTCAGCTGGGTGTTCAAGGGCTCCAACTTTTATAGTACTTTTTTTTAGAGAGTTTCACTTAACCTTTTCCCAAAATCAAATTTCAGTACACGTAGTCTATTTAAAGAAAGGGAATTTTTATTATGCCTGTATTATTTTTTTATTGCAAACTCAAACTAACATAAGAAAATATAGGTTAGGATCAGTTGCTGTGTGGAATCCAAGGGCAAATTTTAGAACTGGATCTCACCAGAGATAAAACACTATTTTCATTGCCTTCCTAGGCATAGCGTAATAGCCTCCTAACTGGTTAACTCCTTCTACCCTCAGCCCCTTATAATCTATTGTATAGTCTATAGTACACACAGCAGCCAGAGTGATATACTCAAATGTCATAAATGAGATCATGTCCCTGCTTTGCTCCAAATCTGCCAGAGGCTTCCCATCTCATTCAAAATCAAAGCCGAAATCCTTACGATAGCCTATTAGCCATATAACAGTTACTTCTCTCACCTCATCACACACACTATTCCAACAATATTGGTCCCTTGCTGTTCCTAGAATAATTGTGCACACTTTGCCTTTGGATTGTTACACAAACTGCTCTCTCTGATGGTGTGTTCTTTCCCTCAAATAGATGGGGGCATGCTAGATATCTATTGCTTGGTAACATATTACCCCCAAAATCAGTGACTTAAACAAGTATTTATTATCTTATGCAGTTTCTGTGGATCAGGAATTTAAGAGTGACTTTTTTTAGCTGATGGTGGCTCCAGTCTCTTATGTGGTTGCAATTCAAGATGTTAGATGAAGCTGCAGCCATCTGAAGCTTTATGGGACTACAGGATCCACTTCGAAGGTTACTCAATGACATTGCCAGCAAGTTGGTTCTGAGGAAGGCCTCAGTGCCTCTGATGTGAATCTCTCCCCAGGGCTCCTTGAATGTCTTCACGACATGGTGGCTGGCTTGCCTAGAACGAGGGATGCATAGGGGTGAAGTGGAAGACAATGCCATTTATGACAGCCTCAGAAATCCTGCACTGTCACCTTTGCCATACACTATTGGTCTTACAGACTAGCTTTGATTCAGTTTAGGTCATTGTCTCTGTTGGTAGGTGCTGTCAAGCAGATACCGACTCAGAGCGATCCTATGTACAACAGAGCAAAACACTGCCCAATCCTTCACCATCCTCACAGTCATTGCTAGACTTGAACCCATTGCTGCTGCCACTGTGCCATTTCATGTCATTGAGGGTCATTAGACCACTGATAGTCACTAAACCATGGCATTTACCAGGAGGTATCTAGGAGGCTGACTGCTGCATTTTTTCATTCCTTTTAGGTGTCTGCTCAAATGCCACCTTACAAACATCTCATTCAGTTATATTACGTAGCAAATCCAAACCACTCTTTCTCCTTCAATTTTTAGTTTTTCTTAATATCTCTTTTCAAATGTGTCTGGTTATTGTCTACACCCCCACTAGGATATAAGCTCCACAGGTGAAGAGAATTTATTTTCTTTACTGTTGTATTCTGTTATCTTCAGTGCCTGGAATAACACCTGGCACATAGTCATTGCCAATAAATATTTGTTGAGTAAATGTTTTCAGTGAATCATACGCATCCTGTGGTTCATCAAGAATAGTGTACAAGAGTGAGGAGAAAGAGGAAGTTTTTACCATATTAAAAAAAAAAATATATAGAACTGGTAATATGGCTCCTATAGTACATATTCCATGTCATCAGTTCTTTATGAATGTTGAAAAGCCATAGAAGTAACAAATTCTACAAATTGGTAAAATTATAATTTATCTAAAAGATTATCATGCATATTTAAATTAGTATATTAAGCTAGAGAGCAAAAAATAAAAGTATCTATTAAAAATCTTTGGAGCCCTGGTGGTGCAGTGGTTAAGCATTTGTCTGCAAATCAAAAGGTCAGTAGTTCAAATCCACCAGCCATTCATTGGAAACCCTATGGGGCAGTTCTACTCTGTCCCTAGGATCACTATGAGTCAGAATTGCCTGGATGGCAATGGGATTTTTATTTTGGGAGTTTTTATTAAAAATCTTAGAAATAATTCTAATTATGCAAATATTATAATAATATGTTTTTATTGTAAAAAATATTAAAGTATTTTAGGTAAGGCTTACATATCCATGGCTTTTTCTCCTAATATCTAAACCCTTCCCAGTGATAAATCTGTTACCAGGGTAGAGGTAAAAATCCCAGGCTACACTCCTGGGTGTAAAAGAAATGTTGCTTTCTTGTATTACCTAATTGATATCTCAAGCTACTATTATCAAGTGGAGCCCTGGTGGCACAGTGGTTAAGAGTAACCAAAAGGTTAGTAGACTGAATCCTCCGGCCACTCCTTGGAAACTCTATAGGGCAGTTCTACTGTGTCCTATGGGGTTGCGATGAACTGGAATCAACTGGATGGCAATGGGTTTGGTTTTGGTTTATTATCAAGTGGCAGAAACTTTTTTTTACATAAATGCATGGATGTGATTATTGAATACATGGTGTGTGTTTTTTTGTTTGTTTTTTAAGTGCTGTCTTTTATTTGATGTTGTTTTAAAAAACTTTTTGCTTATCTTAAGCCCCACTCCCCCTTGATGATAAGAAGCTTAACCTCAGACAATTCAATGCTTTCTTTCTACTGGGGGAGGAATATTAATCTTAGTTAATTTATAGTCACTTTTTTTCTCAATCCCTTTTTTAGGGTAATGCTTAGATCAGGGTGAAAAGTCTGGCATTAGGAGGTACAAATGTTTATCTAATGCCAAGGAACAGCTGGGATGCATCTGTTTAATACTTATCTGTCCGTGCTTTTTGCTGAGAAATCCTTTTCTGTCACTTGCTCTCTGGTTGTTGGTTCACGTTGACATCCACTAAAATACCCTTTTCCCACCCAGTCTATGCATAATATTGCTGTGTCCATTTAGGTTTAAAAGCAAGATTTCTCATGATGGATTTATTCTTAGGCGGCCCTTCTGCACAGAAATATTTGGCCGCTCATTTGCTCTTCCCAGCTTATGGAATTTTCATCTAGTCTCACGAGGCTGGAAAAAAACATGCTCTGATCCATCACATAAACATCTTCACCTGGAGGCCTTGACTTCTACTACCAGAAACAGGTTTATTTCTTCCAGAAATTATGTTTCTATTGCCTGTATCTAGCTAGAAACTACCAAGCTAGTTTTAAATATTTCAAAGTATTCTCTCAACTTCAGTGTCATTAGAGACTACCAAATGGTGACCCTGGGTGGCGCAAATAGTTAAGTGCTTGACTATTAACCAAAAGGTTTGCTGTTCAAACCCACCAATAAGTACCCCAGAAGAAAGGCCTGGCAATCTGCTTCTGAAAGGCTGTTACCTTTTCAAGGCTGTGAACTTTTTGAAGTAGATCACCAGATCTTTCTTCCAGGGAAACTCTGCATGGGTTCAAACCACCAATCTTTTGTGTTAGTAGTCTTGCACTTAACTGCTCTTGCCACCCAGGGACTCTAAGAAGCGCAGTTCTTCTCTGAAACACATGGAGTCATCAGGAATTGGAATCAACTGGGCCACAAGTAGTTTGTTTGATTTTTTGTTTGTTTGTTTATGCACTGCGCTGCTTTGAAATAGTCCAACTCATCTTCACCAATCCTCTCAAAGGGTTATGGCCATTGGCTTGGGATAACTTTGTTCTAATTCTAATCTAAGAACTTTAATTAGTATATGGTGACAGAAAATCTTTCACGCAGATTTTTTAAAATTCTGGAACGGCATCTGTCTTAATTATCTAATGCTGCTATAATGGAAAAACCACAAGTGGGTGGTTTTAACAAACAATTATTTTCTCACAGTTTAGAGGGCTGAAAGTCCGAATTCAGGGTAAGAGTTCGACGGGAAGGCTTTCTCTCTCCATCAGCTCTGGAGGAAGGTCCTTGTTTCTTCTGAGCTCTGCTCTGGGTGGAAACCCTGGTGGCATAGTGGTTAAGTGCTATGGCTGTTAACCCAAGGGTTGGCAGTTTGAATTTGCCAGGCGCTCCACGGAAACTCTATGGGGCAGTTCTACTCTGTCCTATAGGGTCACTATGTATGAGTCGGAATTGACTCGATGGCACTGGGTTTGGTTTGGTTTTGGGTTCTGCTCTGGGTAATCTTCATATGGCTTGGTATCTCTTTTCCACTATCTCTGCTTCTCTTGCTTGCTTCTTTAATCTCCTTTATATCTCAAAAGAGATTGATTTAAGATGCATTAACATAACAAAGAATATCCATTCCCAATGGGATTATAACCACAGATACAGGGGTTAGAATTTACAACATATATTTTTGGGGGACACAGTTCAACCCATAACAGCCCCTAAAAGACCTAACATTCGTCCTCTCTACTTAAATTATTGAATTCTTTTCAGTATCTTTTCCATACATTTGTGTACATATGCACATAGAATAAACCCCTACAAGCCTATCAGTTTGTCTTACTGTGGTGGCTTGTATGTTGCCGTGATACTGGAAGCTATGCCACCGGTATTTAAGTACCAGCAGGGTCACCCATGGAGGACAGGTTTCAACTGAGCTTCCAGACTAAGACAAACTAGGAAGAAGGACCTGACAGTCTATTTCTGAAAAAAAAAAAAAAAAAATGGCCAGTGGAAACTTCCTGAATAACAGTGGAACATTGTCTGATATAGTGTCGGAAAATGAGCCCCTCAGGTTGGAAGGCACTCAAAAGACAACTCAGAAAGAGCTGCCACCTCAAAGTAGAGATGACCGTAATGATATGGATGGAGTCAAGCTTTCAGAACCTTCATTTGTCGATGTGAAACCACTCAAAATGAGAAGAAACAGCTGCAAACATCCATTAGTAATTGAAATGTGGAATGTGTAAGTATGAATCTAGGAAAATTAGAAATCATCTAAAACAAAATGGAACACATAAACATCGATATCCTAGGCATTAGTGAGCTGAAATGGACTGGTATTGGCCATTTTGAATTGAAAAATCATATGGTCTACTATACTGAGAATGACACCTTGAAGAGGAATGGTGTTGCATTCATGGTCAAAAAGAACATTTCAAGGTCTATTCTGAAGTACAATGCTGTCAGTGATAGGATAATATTCATAAGCCTACAAGGAAGACCAGTTAATATGACTATTACTAAAATTTACACACCAACCAATAATGCCAAAGATGAAGAAATTGAAGGTTTTAACCAACTTCTGCAGTCTGAAATTGATCAAGCATGCAATCAAGATGTATTGATAATTACAGGTGATTGGAAAGCAAAAGTTGGAAACAAAGAAGGATTAAAACTAAACAACTCATTGGTAGTTGGAAAATATGGCCTTTGCAATAGAAATGACACCAGGAAATTGCATGATAAAATTTTGCAAGACCAAAGACTTCTTCATTGTAAATACCTTTTTTCAACAATAGAAATGACAATTGTGCTTGTGGACCTCAACAGATGGAATAAGCAGGAATTAGATCGACTATATCTGTGGAAAGAGATGTTGGAAAACTCAATATGCTCAGTCAGAACAAGGCCAGGGGCGAACTGCAGAACAGACCAGAACTTGATCAACTTGTTCAAGTTGAAGTTGAAGAAAATTAGAATAAGTCCAGGATAGCCAAAGCACAACCTTAAGTATATCCCACCTGAATTTAGAGATCATCTCAAGAATAGGTTTGACACACTGAACACTAATGACCAAAGTTAGGACAAGTTACGGAATGACATCAAGGACATTGTACATGAAGAAACCAAGAGGTCATTAAAAAGATAGGAAGGAAAGAAAAGGCCAAAATGGATGTCAGAAGAGATTCTGAAACTTGTTCTTGAACATCATAAAGTAGTTAAAGCAAATGGAAGAAATGATGAAGTAAAAAGGTTGAATGGAAGATTTCAAAAGGAGACTTGAGAAGACAAAGAAAAGTGTTATAATGACATGTGCGAAGACCTGGAGTCAGAAAACCAAAAGTGAAGAATACTTTCGACATTCCTCATGCTGAAAGAACTAAAGAAAAAACTCAAGCCTGGAGTTGTAGTATTGAAGGATTCTATGGGCAAAATATTGAACAGCGCAGGAAGCTTCAAAAGAAGATGGAAGGAATACATAAAGTCACTGTACCAAAAAGAATTGGTCGATGTTCGCCCATTTCAGGAGACAGCATCTGATCAAGAACCAATGGTAGTGAAGGAAGAAGTCCAAGATGCTCTGAAGACATTGGCAAAAAATAAGGCTTCAGGAACTGACTGAATACTACTTGAGATGTTTCAACAAACAAATGCAGACCTGGAAGTGCTTACAATGATGCAACATTGGAAGTGCTTACTTATCTACGCCAAGAAATTTGGAAGATAGCTACCTAACTTGAAGAGATCCATATTTACGCTTATCCCAAAGAAAAGTGATCCAACAGAATGAGGAAATTATCAAACAATATCATTAACATCACATAAAAGTAAAATTTTTCTGAAGATCATTCAATAGCAGTTGCAGCAGTACATCAACAGGAAACTGCAAGAAATTCAAGCTGGATTCAGAAGAGGATATGGAACAAGGAATATCATTGCTGATGTCAGATGGATCCTGGTTGAAAGCAGAGAATACCAGAAAGATGTTTACCTGTGTTTATTGACTAAGAAAAGGCATTCGACTGTGTGGATCATAACAAATTATGGATAACGTTGTGAAGAAAGGGAATTCATGAGGAACCTGTGCTTAGACCAAGAGGCAGAAGTTGGAACAAAGCAAGGTGATAGTGCATGATTTAAAGTCAAGAAAGGTGTGCATCAGACTTGTATCCTTTCACCATACTTATTAAAATCTGTATGCAGAACAAATAATCCAAGAAGCTGGAGTATATGAAGAAGAATGGGGAATCAGGATTGGAGGAAGACTCATTAACAACCTGCATTATGCAGATGACATGACCTTGCTTGCTGAAAGTGAAGATGACTTGAAGCACTTATAGATGAAGATCAAACACCACAGCCTTCAGTATGGATTACACCTCAACATAAAGAAAACAAAAATCCTCACAACTGGACCAATAAGTAACATCATGATAAATGAAGAAAAGATTGAAGTTGTCAAGGATTTTCATTTTACTTGGATTCACAACCAACACCCATGGAGGCAGAAGTCAAGAAATCAAAGAGCACATTGCATTGGGCAAATGTGCTGCAAAAGATCTCTTTAAAGTGTTCAAAAGCAAAGATGTCACTTTGAGGACTAAGGTGCTCCTGAACCAAGCCATAGTGTTTTCGATCACCTCATATTCATTACAAAGCTGGACAATTAATAAGGGAGACAGAAGAAGAATTGATACCTTTGAATTATGGCGTTGGCAAAGAATATTGAATATACCATGCACTATCAAAAGAACAAACAAATCTGTCTTGGAAGAAGTACAACCAGGATGTTCCTTAGAAGCAAGGATGGTGAGGCTTTGTCTCATATACTTTGGACTTGTAGAGGGATATCATGCTTGGTAAAGTAGAGGTCATCAAAAAAGAGAAAGACCCTCAATGAGATGTATTGACACAGTGGCTGCAACAATGGGCTCAAGTGTAACAAGGACTGTGAGAATGGTGCAGGACCAGGCATTGTTTTGTTCTGTTGTACATAGGGCCACTGTGAGTCAGAACTGACTTGATGGCAGCTGACAACAATAGAATAAACGTACAGGACACATCAAAGAAGACAGTTATATAAATTTTATTGATTTGTACAATACCTAGACTTGCATTTTTTCTCTCTACGATATGTTCAGGAGAAATTTACATACAGTAAATTTACATACATTGGGTATGAGCAAATGTTCTGGAACTAGAAGATCTGGGAAAATTCATGCCTCCTGTAATTATTATCTTTGATTTCAGTTGAGTTATTTAAATTTTCTTTACCTCAGTTTCTGTGACAGTAAAATGGAAATAATATCCTCTTTATAGGAATGTTGTAAGAATTAAATAAGTTAATTATTTAAAGAGTTTAGGTTGGAGTCTCATCCATGGTAAGCACTGAAAATTGTTAGTTATTGTCTTAGTTATCTAGTGCTGCTATAATAGAAATACCACAAGTGGATGGCTTTAACAAAGAGAAATTTATTTCCTCACAGTAAAGTAGGCTAAAAAAAAAAAAAAAACCCAGTGCCGTCGAGTCGATTCTGACTCATAGGGACTCTATAGGACAGAGTAGAACTGCCCCATACGGTTTCCAAAGAGCACCTGGCGGATTCGAATTCCCGAACCTTTGGTTAGCAGCCATAGCACTTAACCACTACACCACCAGGGTTTCCAAAGTAGGCTAGAAGTCCAAATTCAGGCCATCGGCTCCAGGGGAAGGCTTTCTCTGTCAGCTCTGGAGGAGGGTTCTTCTTATCAAACTTCCCCTGGACTAGGAGTTTCTCTGCACAAGAACCCCAGGTCCAAAGCATGAGCTCTGCTCCTGCACTGCTTTGCTGGTGGTATGAAGTTCCCAACTCTCTGCTTGCTTCCCTTTCTTTTTATCTCTTATAAGATAAAAGGTGGTGCAGGCCACACCTCAGGGAAACTCTCTTAACATTGGATCAGGGATGTGACCTTAGTAAGGGTGTTACAATCTCACCTTAATCCTCTTTAACATAATCTAATCCTGTCTCATTAACCACAGGCAGAGATTAGGATTTACAACACATAGGAAAATTACAATCACAGAATGGAGGACAACCACACAATACTGGGAATCATGGCCTAACCAAGTCGACACTTGTTTTTGTATTTTGGGGGGACACAATTCAATCCATGACAGTTACCACATATCTCATTACCTAATACACTTTAGCTATTCCAATTTACTTGGATATTCTGTGATAAACAGGTATAAATTGTTATCAGTTTTTCCCCGTTACAGTCATGAAATAAACAATCCATGTTCATGGCATGCATGAGTGTATTTTTCTTAGGGTATGTTACAGGAGTAAAATTACTGGTTCTTAGGAGATGCACACTTTAAACTATAAAAGAGACTGCCTTTCCAAGTGCTTGAACCAACTCATACCCACCAGCAGTATGAGAGTTTTGTTTCTATATGCCCTTACTATACCTGATATTATAAAACCTCCTTATCTTTGTCAATGAAAGTGGTATAATTCTCTATTTTACACAATTCATCTGCAATTTGCTTGCTTGCTCATTTTTCTACTAGGATATTTGTATTTTTTTCATGCTTCTAAGAAATCCTTTATGTACACTCCCTCCCTCTGTCATATATATTAAAATATTCCCATCTACTTATCATTTGTATTTTTAACTATTTTATGGTAGTCTTTGTCATATGGCTTTTATTTTAAATGTAATAAAATAAATTAACCTTCATTGCTTTGGTTTTTTTGTATTTTGTATTGGAGATAATATCCTCCAATATCTTCAATATCATCTTCTAATAAAGTTACTGGTTTTAAAAAGGTAAATGTGGTCTTTTATTCACCTGGAAATTATATTTTGAAAGGTGAGAGGAGGATTTACCCTTACTAATTTTCAAATGGACGATAAATTATCCCAGGTTGATAGATCAAATTATCTACTATTGTCTGCTGACTTTACACACTAAATTTGTTCAGATATAAAAGGTTCTTCTGTTAGTCTTTATTGTTTTATATTGAATTTTCCTTTATTCCTCTTGTAACATGACATCATTTTACTTATTGTAGCCCTATAATGTATTTGATGGAGCCCTGCTGGCACAATGCTTAAGCACTTGGCTGCTAATCGAAAGGCCAGCACTTCAAACCCACCAGCTACTCCATGGAAGAAAAGACCCGGTGAACGGTGAACTGTTCTCGTAAAGATTACAGCTTAGGAAACCTGATGGGACAGTTCTACTCTGTCCTGTAGGATCGCTATGAGTCAGAATCTGCTTCACAGCCCTCAACATCAACATAATGGATTTGGTATCTGCAAGGACAAATATAATTTTTTACATATCCTTCTACAATTTTTCTTGACTGTCGCAAATTTAAATGTCTAAAAAATAGCCTGTTTGCACTGTTATTGTATTGAATTTGTAGGTTAGCTTTGGCAAAATTTACATATTTATAACATTGAGTTTTCTACTTATGCACATGATATACCTCTTGATTTATCTAGATGTTTTTCTATGTCTTCAAGTACATTTATAACATTTTCTCCATGAAAATCATGCAAACACTTCAGGCATGGCAAGATTACAATAAAAACTTAATTATTCTTGCACCTAGTAAAATCAGCTCTGAATGGTAAACTAATAAGATATATTCTAAATTGAACATAAATAATTGTGTATGTATGCAGGTAAGAAGACTAAGTCATCTGCATGGTAATGAAAACCAGAGTAACATTAGATTTTTTTATAGGGATACTTCACACCAAAACAGAAGTTGCAGCATATTTATAATACTGGAAAGAAGAAAAATGTGAATCAAGAATTTTATATCCTGCCAAGTTGACTTTCCAACACAACGGCTATAGGCAAATAGTTGTGAACCTGCAAGAATTCAAGAAATACTGTTCCTAACTGCCCTACCTAAAACATCTACTAGTGAAATAGTATCAAACAACCAAGAAATCATAGAAGAATCTTTAGCACAAGACTTACGATGAGCGCTGAATATATTTAACTGTAGAACTAATTAAAACTAGATACAACACTAGATAGTGGAGATAAAAGGGAGAGAAAATAATGTAAATGCACTAGTTCTGAGTATATAGATTCAATACAATTAATGAAAAATAGGAAAAGAGAGTGCAGAATAAACTCACTGAATGCCTCCTGGGTATTAACTGGTGTCAAGCTGTGTCCTTTTAAATTAGATGCTGGAAATAGGCAGTAAGAAGAAATTATTAGCTAATTTTTTTAGGTTTTGTTGTAGGAAGCTGAGACAACTAAATATAAAGGAGTAAACATGTTATATAAAGGTGCACATTAAAATAAAAATTACCAAAATACTGAAAATTATATCATAAAAATGAAAGCAAAGAAAACACATCACATGATGAAAGGCAGATTTTATACACATATTTCTTACATGTGTATTTACATATACATATGTTCATGTAGACACTTATGCATATAAAGGAGCCCTGGTTGCTTAGTGGTTAAACTCTTAGCTGCTAACCAAAAAGGTTGGCAGCTTGAACCCACCAGCTGCTCCATAGGACAAAGATGTGGTAGTCTGATTCTGTAAAGATTACAGCGTTGGAAACCCTATTGGGTAGTTCTACTTTCCTATAGGGTCACTATGAATTGGAATCGACTCAGTGGCAATGGGTTTAGTTGTTGTTGAGTTGATTCCAACTCGTAGTGACCCTATGGGACAGAGTAGAACCGCCCCAAAGGGTTTCCAAGGAGCGACTGGTGGATTCAAATGGCTGATCTTTTGGTTAGCAGGTGAGCTCTTAACCACTGTGCCACCAGGCCTCCAAGATATACATAAAAATACACATACACAAACACACACATATATATGTATATATATATATATCGCCATCTATCAGTTTGTCATTCTGTGGCGGCTTATGTGTTGCTGTGATGCTATAAACTACATCACCCATCACCAGTATTTCAAATACCAGCAGGGTTACCCATGGTGGACAGGTTTCAGAGCAGCTTCCAGACAAAAGAAAACTGGGAAGAAAGCCCTGGCAATCTACTTCTGAAAATTAGCCAGTGAAAACCCTATGGATCACAACAGAACATTGTCCAACTTGCTTGCTTTTGACGCTTCATCAGGAGAGACAGATCAATCACTGGAGGAAGACATCATATTTGGTGAAATAGAGGACCTATTAGGGCCAGGGAGATACTTGGTGTGATGGATTGACACAGTAGCCCCAAGGATGGACTGAAATATGCTAGCAATCATGAGGATGATGCAGGACTGGGAGACATTTTGTTCTGTTGTACATAAGTTCTCCATGAGTAGGAGTCAACTTGATGGTGGCTACCTACATCCACCTTCCTTAAATGTTTTGTAGAATATAGCCAGTGAAACCATCTGAGTCAGTGATTACTTTTTTGGAAGTTTATTATTGATTCGATATCTTTAGTACATATATTTTGTGGCTATCTATTTCTCCCTGCATGAGTTTGTGTATTTCAAGAAATTAGCCATTTCACATATTCCATTAATTTGTGGAGATAGTTTTTAATAGCATTATTTTATTATGCTTTTAATGTCTATAGGATTAGTAGAGATAACCTTTCTTTAAAATTTTGTATTGGTAATTTGTATAGTGATGAACCTGGCTACAGATTTGTCAATTCTATTGACCTTTTAAAATAGCCAGCTTTTGGTTTTATTGATTTTTTCTATTGCTTTCCTATCTTCAAGTTCATTGATTTCTGCTCTAGTTTCTATTATTCCTTTTCTTCTTTTTACTTTAGGCCTAAAATGATCTTCTTTTTCTAGTTTCCTAAGGTGGAAGTTAAGCTATGATTTTATATCTTTCTTCTTTTCTGATATACGTTTTTAATGTTACAAATTCCCCTCTAAGGGCAGCCTGTGCTGAATCTCACAATTTTTGATGTTGTATTTACATTTTCAAAAAGTCCAATTTTTTAAAATTCTCTTGAAATTCTTCTCTAAGCCCTTTTGTTTTTTAGAAGTGTACTTTTTAATCCCCAAATGTTTTGGAACTTTTCAGTTAAATTTCTGTTACAGTTTCTAGTTTAATTTCACTGTGATCTGGGATAATACTTTGTATGATTGATTTCTACCTTTTAAAATTTATTAAGGTGTATTCCAAGACCCAGAATGTGTATTTTTTCTCCATCTCTACTTTTAACCTATCTGAGTCTTTATATTTAACGCAGATTCCTCATAGACAAAAATAAAATTATGTCTTGTTTTTTAATTGGTGTTTTTAGACCACTCACATTTAAAGTAAAACATGTGGCAGTCCTTTTCCCAGAAAGATAACAGCCTTGGAAGCCCTCTGGGGCAGTTCTGCTCTGTCCTATAGGGTCACTATGAGTTGGAATTGACTCGATGGCAACAGATTATTATGATATTTATAGTATATCTTTGAGCTTCCGGGATCTGTTTCTATCAATAATTTTGGAAATTTCTTGGCCAGTATTTTTTCAAATATTTGTTCTGCTCCGTTCTTTCTTCTCCTTCCAGTATTCAAATTATAAGTATTTTGCATATTTTGAAATTGTTCCACAGTTTTTGGATATTGTGTTCTGTTCTGTTTTGTTTTTTTCTTTACATTTCAGTTTGGGAAGTGCCTACGTATCTTCAAGCTCACTGATTTCTTCTTCAGCTATATTAAGTAATCTATTGATAAACCCATCAAAGCATTTTTTATGACTGTTACAGTGATTTTAATTTTCAACATCTCCTTTTGACTCTTCTTTATTATTTATATCCCTCTGAATGTTGTCTACTTTTTCCATTAGAACATTAAAATGTTTAATAATGGTTATTTCAAACTTTCAGTCTGATAATTCCAGTATCTGTGTCCTCTATGAGTCTGGTTCTGATAATTACTATTTCTCTTCAGGTGACTTTTTCTTGCATTTTGCCTTGCCAGGTAATTTTTTTTGTTGAAAGCTGGACATAATGTATCACATACTAGAAATGAGGAAACAGCTCTTTAGTGAGAGGTTTTATGTTAATCTGGCTAGACCCTGGGCTGTGTTTTGCTATTGGAAACCCTGGTGGCATAGTGGTTAAGAGCTATAGCTGCTAACCAAAAGGTCGGCAGTTCGAATCGTCCAGGCATTCCTTGGAAACCCTGTGGGGCAGCTCTACTCTGTGCTGTAGTGTTGCTATGATTTGGAATCGATTCAGTGGCAAAGGGTTTGGTTTTTTTGTTTTTTTATTGTTGTAGTTGCCAGAGACTTTAAATTTCTCTAGCGTCCTTATTTTTATCTTTCCTCTTAGCTTTGGGTTTCTCTAAGTACTGCTCCTCAGAGAGAGTCTCTACCTTGCAGTTATTTCAGCTGTAATCCACTATAATTTTACTGGAGCCCTATCGGTGTGGTGGTAAAATGTGGGTAAGGAAGTGTTATCTAATCTTCTAATCCAGTTTCAGTCTTTTAGTGAGCCTGTCTGTCTGGCCTGTAACCATCCCAGTATTTCTTCCTGTATAGCTTCTGGCCACCCCACTTTGGTGACTTCTGAGTGATACAGAAAGGCCATAAAGGGCTGAAGTAAAAGGAGCACACTTCTCCCATGGATCTGGTAAAGCCTTTCACTCTGGAGCGTAGGACATGCTATTGAGAAGACTCTAGGTATCCTACACAATGACTACGCTTCCGTCACCTCTGCCAGAGCTAAAAGGAAATGTTTCCCTGATCTCACTGAGAAAGTCTAGTGGCATTCTTGAAAACAAAACCCGTGAAAATATGACCTTCCCCTTAAGACTATGGTGTATAGGAATTCCTTGCTCTCATACTAGTGCATATTCAGCCTCCAGCAATTTATGAAAACTGCCATTTAAGTGTTTCTACCAGTTTATTACTCCAACAACTTCTGTTCCAGGTAAACAGATCTCAACTCTGACTCTCCGGATTTGCCTGTCTCTTCAGATTTCCAAGTGACTGATGACCCTACAAACTTAGTTCTTAGATGGGCACTAGAAAATTCTATTTTAGTATTTCCAGATTTTCTTGTTGTAATGAGGGGACTGACAGCTTCTAAGCTCTTTACATGTTGAGCTAAAACTGGAAGTCATACACGCATATGCACAATTTAGGAATTATTTCACCATCCTCATTTTCCTTGATATCTCTGAGGCATATCATAGGGATTATTTCCTCCTGCATTGCCAGTCTATAAGCTGTTAACAGTAACGGCAACTGGTTTTTTGGTTTATTAGGTAGGGAGCTTGTACGACAATGTAAATATACTATGTTACTAAACACATTTTTCCCCCAAAGCAAGGCAAAATGTTTTTTTATGTTCTCACACAGTGCTTTATTCTATAATGGACTGATCACAGTCAGTTAACCACCTGACCACTTAGAGCATCACTACTTGAGCTGACGCACAGGCATATATTTTCTACTGCCACGTACATTTTGGAAAATACAAAATGTGAGTTCCCACTCCATATCTCTCTCTTGACCTCCAGATTAAAAAATAAATTACCTGCTCCATGTCCTATCAGGCCACAAGACCTTAAAATTAACATGTTTTCATATGACTCTCAATCTTGTCTTTTTACTTTGTTTTCTTTCCCCATAAGCAGCTTCTAATCTCACTGGTAGGTTGTCTTCCCCCAATCATTGCTCCAAAGTAGTTGCAGATGTCTCTGAGTATATCGTTCAGCAAGATGACCAATCTTGATTTTCTCTCCGTCGTTGATGATAGGAAGTGGACCTTCTATCTCCATTCATGTAGATGCAGACCCAAAATATCATTGATCCTTGATCTCAGTTACTTACAAAACTCAGGTAATAGAACTCTCTTTTTTGACACGTTATTAATCCAATTACTGACTTCTTGGGTAATGGCAAAAGATCATTGAGGCTGGGGTAGAGTGGATGTTTAGATAACACCAACAACAATTGTGTTAGAAGCAAGCCTTTCTACTCTAATTTTGTTTCCAGGGTAAGTTTCTGTCCCATAGATATACTACTTGAGGGGCATACTACTGCTTATTCCCTGGGGCTTCTGTGTATACATTTTGGATACTATGCCATCAAACTTAATGCTATTTTATTCCCCATGAGTTCCTTTCAAGACATCCTTGTTCTCTAATTCTGACACATAAGTCATATTCCAAACCATATAAATAGGCCTGAGAATGGTGATACTTGGCCAGTGCCAAAATTCACCATTCTTCTGACATGTATTCTAAGATATTTCTCCAAATGCTAAGTTGACAAAATGGACTTTTTTTTTTCTATTGCTGAACGAGAAATTCTTGTCTATATCCTTGCTAAAAGGATATAAATGACATTGTATGTTTTATTAGTAGGCAAAATAAAAGGCATGTTGAATTTAGACCACTTAAGAAATTGTGTTACACTATAAGCTCATTAATTCATTAACATATTTATGAAATATTATTAGTAAATATTACTGATTCAATTATTATTATGGCCTTTAGAACCTAAGAATCTTATTATATGTTCCTTGGTTAGAATTATCAAACTGGTTTAACAGTCTAGAACATCTTATTTTGCTAAAAACAACAATGTAATCAAACAAGTCAGTAAGAATATTCTAAACTTCTAAACTAAAAATGTCTGATCGAGTCTGGAATAGTTCCCAGGAAGAATCCACTGAATGCAGGTTACCATGGTGATTAGCAAAAATGTGGAATGAAGTTCATTTCATGATAATTGCTACATATTTGCAGCTGAAGTGCATCTTTCAGTTTTAGTCTCAGACTTTGAGACCGTAATAATAGCTCTGGAATCTGAGTTGTATATTTAAACCTATAATATTGTGCAGGGACTTATCTAATTCTGTTGAGGTTCTTTTTTATGGTGACCAACATGGTAATTTTTGAAAGCTTTCCCTACTTATCGGGATTTCTGTGTATGGTTAATTGAGATTATGTTTGATTGATTCTTAAAAAACAGAATTTATGATGTCCCCAAATCAATTTAAAGATAAAAAGAAGGCATTTTATTTTAAAATCATCCCCTTTAGAAAGAATACTGAGTTTATTTTTGGGGCAGCTGAATGCTCCTGCTTTGCAATTATTTCTGAAGAAGTTCATGGTCTAATGCCAACTTGTGTGAATTGATAATAAGTTTTGAAAAATTACACCAAAATCAGAAAGTCAGTGATTTGAAAAGCTATTTTAACTCTTTGGAGTTATGTGAAAATGAAATGTAGAATGTAACAAGTTGCTAAGGAATTATTATGTGGCATTGAAATTATATGGATAAATCCAAAATGTTTAATAATAGATACAAATTATTTTGTTGTATGCTACTACTTCAAGTTTGTGTAATGTTTTATGATTATAGAAGGTTATATAAGTATTTATTTAATTCTTAAACAAAAATAATGTTAAAAATAAAAATAATAGCACTCATTGAGGGTTCACTATGTTGCTGACACTATTCTTTATGTACTAACTCATTTAATCATCAAAATAACACTATAAAATAGGTTACTATTACTACCTTCATTTAATGGATGGTGAGACACCAAGATAGTAATTAAGTAACTGGCTTAACGTCACACAGTTAATGCAGGATAGAAATCAAATGCCAGGAGTCTGGCCCTAGAGTACTCTTAACCATATAATGCTATACTGCTGATCTGAGATATGTTCATTCCTAATTTATGGAACTAAAAATAGAGATTCAAAGAAGCCAAGAATCTGCAAGTGTTACATGGTTAGCAAATGGCAGAAGTGGAACTGGAATTTGTCTTCTGCTTCTATGTCTAGGGTGCAGTCCACTGTGGCTCATGGAATCCTTTTGATTCAAACATAAAATTAATTCTATTGTTTCTTTTCTTACCTGGCCAGATGGGAAATAAAACAAGGTTAGTTTAAACTTCTTGTTACAGTCATAGCCTTCAGAGTGGACACCTCTACATCTTATCTATATCTGTCCTTCTGTATATTAAATATAAATGACTCTGTATTAAACAGAGTACATTTTATTATTTTTATTTATGTCTCAGAAGACTGGAGGGAACAACTACTTAATTCCTTTTTCTCTATATTGGTCAGAAATCTATAGAGTCAGCCTATAGTAACTTGAAGGATTTTTCAGTCTGATTACAATAATCCCTTTAAAATTAAGGAAAAGCAAAGGAAAGTGTAACATGGTATAGCTTCAGAGGGCTGAGAAATTAACTTTTTTACATGATTAGCACAAGAGGAATGAAGAAAGGGTATTAGAATACCTAAATTTGATCTCTAATAAATTTTAACAGACGTCTTGCCCACGACAAGTCTGGCATAGTGTGTGTTTATGTGTGTGTGTGTGTGTGTGTGTGTGTGTGTGTAAAATAGGCACAATTGAAATTGGAGTCCTAATTAAATAAATAAAACCAAACAAAAAGCCTACAGCTCATTTCAAGCCGGCAGAACAAAGCCTCCTATGGAAAGATACGAAGTAGTACTGACAAGGACTTAGAAGGGAAGTAAGTAACTCAGGGAAACTGCTAGTTTGTGACTCTAGTAAAACCAAAAAACCAAACCCAGTGCCGTCAAGTCAATTCTGACTCATAGCGACCCTATAGGACAGAGTAGAACTGCCCCGTAGAGTTTCCAAGGAGTGCCTGGTGGATTCAAACTGCCGACCCTCTGGTTAGCAGCTGTAGCCCTTAACCTCTACACCACCAGGGTTTCCCTCTGACTCCACTAGGCACCAGTTAATTGAAATACTTAAAATACACATTTAAAGAAATGATTTTCATAGATTTATATTTAATTTTACATTTAAATCAATACTAAGGATCAGATGCAGGTAGTATTTTTGATTCTACCGTATATGCTTTAAGATTAAAAGAACAAACATCTATGAAAGTCACCTCACTTCCAAGTGCCCCGTCAGGGACAGCCTATCCAGCATTCGTTCAAGAATCTCTGTTTACTGTCTGCTCGGGGTTGTATTTGCATATAGCCAAGTGACATAATTATTTTGGGCACCTTTAAGTAGAAAATTAGCATGTTAGAACCAAATATAATGAATATCTTTTTACTGATATTAAACATCTTTGTTAAAGTTCAATTATAGCAGCATGTATAATAGTAGTGAATTTTGATAACCCAAATTAAGTACTAAGGTTCAAAATCCTCAGTCTTCACAGTGAAGTAATTGCAAATGGAAACTCTCTTCAGTGGATATATAATAAATATTTTACTCTTGAGATTTCTGTGATTGTCTGATCATTAGTGAAGCAATAGGCTAGTCAGTTACTAAGTGTCAGTCAAAGTCAATGAAACATTTTACAAATTAGTCCTTGATGATACATAAGGATTGAAATCCCCAAATGAGCAATCTGACATTATTAACAACCAGTTTAGCACTTCGCTTCTTTAAAAAAAAAAAAAAAGTTGTCGTTTATTCCCATACAATACTTTTTGGTTATTGCATATTAATTTAATTAAGCAGATTTTTTAGAAAGGGATGATTAATATAAAAATTGCTTCTGCTTTTTTTTTTTTTTTTTTTTGCCTATTTAGGAAAAATATATTGAGCCTTTGTGGTTTGGGAAGTACAGTATACACTTAACTATTGTCTGAGAACATAACACAGACTATTGTGACTCCTCAAATTCACCAATGGTAATTTAATATCTGTGGTTGTTGTTAGGTGCCATTGAGTTAGTAACTCACAGCAACCCTGTGTACAACAGAATGAGACACCACCAGGTCCTGCGCCATCCTCGCAATCGTTGTGATTGAGCCCATTGTTGCAGCCACTGTGTCAATTTATCTCATTGAGGGTTTCCCTTTTTTTTGCTGACCTTCTACTCTCCCAAGCATGATGTCCTTCTCCAGGGACTGCCCCCTCCTGATAACATGTCCAAAGTATGTAAGAGGAAGTCTCTCCATCCTAGTTTCTAAGGAGCATTCTGGCTGTACGCCTTTTAAGACAAATTTGTTCCTTCTTCTGGCAGTCCATGATATATTCAGTATTCTTCACCAACACCACAATTCAAAGGCATCAATTCTTCTTCCACCTTCCTCATGCAAATGAGGTGATTGAAAACATCATGACTTGGGTGAGGCGCACCTTAGTCCTTAAAGTGACATTTTTGCTTTTGAACACATTAAAAAGGTCTTAAACCACAGATTTGCCCAATGAAATGTGTCTTCGGATTTCTTCACTACTGCTTCCATGGGTGTTGATTGTGGATCCAACTAAAATGAAATCCTTTACAACATCAATCTTTTCTCTATTTATCATCATGTTGCTTTTTGGTCCAGTTGTGAGGAATTTTTGTTGTTGTTGTTGTTCAGATTTAATCCATACTGAAGGCTGTGGTCTTTGATCTTCATTAGTAAGTGCTTCAAGTCCTCTTCACTTTCAGCAAACAAGGTTGTGTCATTTACATAATGCCAGCTGTTAATGAGCCTTCTGCCAATCCTGATGCCCCGTTCTCCTTCACATAGTCCAGCTTCTCAGATTATTTGCTTAGCATACCGATTGAATAAGTATGGTAAAAGGATAGAACCCTGAGGCACATCCTTCCTGATTTTAAACCATGTAATATTCCCTTGTTCTCTTCGAATGACTGACTTTTGATCTAAGTACAAGTTCTTCATGAGCACAATTAAAGTGTTCTGGAAATCCCATTCTCTGTAATGTTATCCATAATTTGTAATGATCCACAGAGTTGAATGCCTTTGTGTAGTCAATAAAACACAGGTAAACATCTTCCTGGTATTCTCTGCATTCAGCCAAGATACATCTGACATCAGCAATGAAGTTCCTTGTTCCATGTCCTCTTCTGAATCTGGCCTGAATTTCTGGCAGCTCTTGTGGATGTATTGCTGCAGCCGCTTTTCAATGATCTTCAGCAAAATCTTATTTGTGACTGATATTAATAATATTGTTTGATAATTTCCACATCTAGTTCTATTACCTTTCTTTAGAATAGGTATAAATATGGATTTCTTCCTGTTGGTTGGTCAGGTAGCTATTTCTTTGCATAGACGAGTTAGCACTTCCAGTGCTTCATCCATTTGTTGAAACATCCCAACTGATATTCCATCACTTCCCGGAGGCTTGTTTTTTGCCAATGCCATCAGTGCAGCTTGAACTTCTTCCTTCAGTATCATTGATACCTGATCATATGCTACCTCCTAAAATGACTGGACGTCGACAAATTATTCCTGGTACAATGACTCTATGTATCCTTTCCATCTTCTTTTGTTGCTTCCTGAGTCGTTTAATGTTTTCCCCGTAGAATTCTTCAATATTGCAAGACGAGGCTTGAATTTTTTCTTCAGTTCTTTCAGCTTTAGAAATGCCGAGCGTGCTCTTCTCTTTTGGTTTTCTAAGTCCAGCTCTTTGCATATGTCAGTATAATACTTTACTTTGTCTTCTTGAGCTGCCTTTTAAAGTCTGTTCAGTTCTTTTACTTCATCATTTCTTCCTTTCGCTTTAGCTGCTCTAATTTCAAAAGCAAGTTTCAGAGTCTCTTCTGACACCCATTTTGGTCTTTTCTTTCTTTCCTGTCTTCTTACTGACCTCTTACTTTCTTCATGTATGATGTCCTTGATGTCATTCCACAATTGTCTGTTCTTCAGTCATTACTGTTCAATGTGTCAAATCTGTTCCTGAGATGGTCTCTAAATTCAGTGGGGTATGTTCAAGGTCATACTTCAGCTTTCATGGACTTGTTCTAATTTACTTCAGTTTCAGCTTGAACTTGCATATGATCAATTGACATATGGTTCATATATTTGAATAATAGTTGCATTAACTGGTCTTCCTTGTAGTCATATGGACATTATTCTATCATTGGCAGCACTGTACTTCAGCATAGATCTTGTCTTTTCCAGCATAGTAGGCCATGTGGTTGTCTGATTCAAAATGGCCAAAACCAGTCCATTTCAGTTCACTAAAAAAAAAAAAAAAAAAAACCTGTTGCTGTCAAGTCCATTCTGACTTATAGTGACCCTAAAGGACAGGGTAGAACTGTCCCATAGGGTTTCCAAGGAGCACCGGGTGGATTCAAACTGCCAACCTTTTGGTTAGCAGCCATAGACCTTAACCACTACACCACCAGGGTTTCAGCTCACTAATGCCTAGGATATTAATGTTTATGCATTCCATTTCATTTTTGATAACTTACAATTTTCCTAGATTAATACTTCATACATTTCACTTTCTGATTTTCAACGGACATTTGCAGCTGTTTCTTCTCATTTTGAGTTGTGTCACATCAGCAAATGAAAGTCCATAAAGCTTGACCCCATCCACGTCATTAAAGTCAACTCTGCTTTGAGGAGGCAGCTCTTCCCCAGTTGTGTTTTGAGTGCCTTCCAGCCTCGGGCTTTTCTTCAGCACTCGATCAGACAGTATTCCTCTGCTGTTCATAAGGTTTTCACTAGTCAGTTTTTCAGAAGTAGACTACCAGGTCCTTCTTCCTCATCTGTCTTAGTCTGGAAGCTCAGCTGAAACCTGTCCTCTAAAGGTGACCCTGCTGGTATTTGAAATACTGGTAGCAAAACTTCAATATTACGGCAACATGCAAGCCACCACAGTATGGCAAACTGACAGACACATGGTGGGCACGCATATGAGTCAATTGAAAATACCATAGTTTGGGTCAGGTGCACCTTAGTCATCAAGGTGACGTCTTTGCTTTTTTAAAACTTTGAAGAGGTCTTTTATAGTAGATTTGCCCAATGCAATGGGTCATTTGATTTCTTGACTGCTGCTTCCATGGGCGTTGATTGTGGATCCAAGCAAAATGAAATTCTTGACAACTTCAGTACTCTCTTCATTTATCATAATGTTGATTAGTGGCAATTTTTGTTTTAGTCATTAAATATGATTTATAAAATTCGTGAGGAAAAGGATAGTCTATTATGGAACCCATATTTATGCTTTTTCCATTGTTCATTCTTCCTGATGTTCCAAATTTTCTTCTTTTATTATTTCCTTACCATTTGAAGAATTTCTTTGATCCAGTCTTTAATCATACGTCTATAACAACAATTTCTTTTAGTTTTCCTTTATCCGATAATGCCTTTACCTTCCCTTCATTCACACAGGACAGTTCAGCAGATACAGAATTTGCAGTTGACAGTTCTTTGTGTTCACTTGAAAAATGTCGTGTCACATTTCTTTGGCTTACATGGCTTCAGGTGAAAAATCCACTGTCAATAAAGTTGGTGTTCCTTATTGGTAATGTGCTATTTTTCTCTGGCTGTTTTTGTACCCACTTAAGATAAAATTATCCTGTAAATTCTTTACGTTTATAGAGGTAAATTTTAGCATGGCTATGCAATGAATAAAAAGTGTATGAATTTATTTATTGCATAAATTTTTGTTGAACACCTCCTGTATACTGAGCGCTGTGCTAATTATGGAGCCCTGGTGGGGCACTAGTTAAAGCGCTCAGCTGCGAGCCAAAAGGTCAGTGGTTTGAACACACCAGGCTCTCTGAAGGAGAAAGGTGTGGCAGTCTGCCTCCACAAAGATTACAGCACTAGAAACCCTATGGGGCAGTCTTACTCTGTCCTATAAGGTTGCTATGAGTTAAAATTGATTTCACTTTGATGGCAATGGCTTTTTTTTTTTTTTTTTTGGTTTTTGGTGCTAACTATATGTACTTAATATAATTGCAACAAAATTCTTTTCAGATACACATGCTACTATTACTTGCCTTTTTCAGATGATGAAACTAATGCACAACTCCTAAGTGGTAGAATGAGGGTTTGAATGCAGGTTATCTAAATCAAGAACACATCTTCTTCATCACCAGCTGTATTTCCTCTTTATACAGATGTCGGTTTTTGATTTCAATTTTTTTTTTTTTTTAATGGGGAAGACAGATGTAAAATGTAAAATGACAATGTAGTGTACAAATATATTCCATAGCCTGGAGTAGGGTTTTTCAGAAAGGCTTCCTGAAGGAGGAAGTAGAATAACCTGTTGCCATTGAGTCTATTGACTCACAGCGACCATATAGGACAGAGTAGAATAGCCCCATAGGATTTCCAAGGAGCGGCTATTGAATTTGAACTGCCGACCTTTTGGTTAGCAGCCAAGTTCTTAACCACTGTACCACCAGGGCTCCAGAAGGTAGAATAGGAACTTAGATTATGTGAGAAAGGTACTTCAGGCAAGGAGAACAAAATACGTATTGCAAATGTATGAACTTGAAGAAGAAAGCATTAGAAGAATGGAAGTTTTCTAGGGGAAAGAGGAGGAAAGGTAAAGGGGGCCATATTATAGAAAGTTTTCTGTACTCTGTTGTGGAATTTGAAAATACTGGTGGCTGTGTGTAACTATTAAAGGATCTCAAATAGAGAAAGTAATAAAAAAAATGTGTTCTGACAGTAATGTGGAAACTAAATTGAGGAAGAGAAAACATATGCACATGGAAAATAATGAGCAACTGAATTAAGATATTGGCACTTGGAATGAAAAGGGTGAGCAGATGCAAGAGCTATTAGGAGGAATAAGCATTAGAGAATTGATGAATTTGACTTAAACTGGTGAATAACCCAAGAGAAAGGGATGATTTAGAATTGAGGGAGACACTTTAAGGAGAGGTTTTCACAGATTTATTTTGTAAAATCTAAGAACTTAAAACACACTGCTTTGGAATTTCCCACACCAGAGCTCAAATCATGACTCTATAGTTTTAAATTGTGTGTCCATGTCCAAGCCAGAGTTTCTTTATCCCTTCTACCTCAATGCCCTCCAACCTGTTACTATGTGCTATCACTTTATTTTCTTCAAAATAGCTTAAATTTATTAGTATCTTCTTAGCCTTCTTTATTATATCCTCCTTTTTTTTTTTTTTTTCCTTGAACTATTGCAGAATCCTCTTAACCAGTTTTCTTGCCTTCAGTATCTTCTTCTAGTCCCTGTTCCACATGGCAGCCGGAATAACAAAGAGGGGTAATAATTAAGAAAAAAAAAAAAATGAAGAAGGCAAGGAACTCTGACTTCAGTGTGGACAACGGATAAAAGAGGAACAAGACTGGACCAGGAAGAATACATGAGGTTATTACAATATTATATAAATGACTGGGTGATTCAGAAGTGATTAGAGAAGTGGCTGTGATGATGCAAATATATGGATGGATTTGAAAAATATAATACTGGGTGATACAGGAAGGGTGAAGGAGAGGGATGAAATCAACGATGACTTCTTGATTTCTAATTTGAGTACTGGATAGAACAGGACAAGCTATGGAAGAAAAAATTGAGTGTGGTCCTGTAAGAATTAAGTGTAAAGTGACTCTGATTGATGTAGGTAGATACACAGAGGGAGTAATTGAGCCTAAATCTGAGTTAGATGTGGATAAGATTGCCTAATGATAAGTATAGAATGGAAAGATCAGCAGATAGATGGCATCAGAACTGCCAATACTTAATTGTAAATTGAAGAGGAGGAACCTATCTCTAACTCAGACTCAGACTCAATATATCTTGATTGGTTGCCACCTCTTTAAATTTTGCACCTCGACTAAGTGCCATATTCACCTCACTTTAATGCTAGCCATAATTTAAAAGCAAAGACATCTGGCCTGGCAATTATGATTAATAGTGGAAAAATGAGATTAGGACTAACAACAATTTAAGAGTGTATGAAGTACAGAGAGTTCTTGGGAAAGAGCTGTAAATAGTAACAATGAAGCTAACCGGAAAGCATATACTAAAGAAACACTCATTTATTCATTCAGGTGGAAAACATTTTAAATACTCAAAACGCTAACTTGAATTTGAAAATCTCCGTATTTACTTGTAAGACGCAACCCCTATTCTAAAGAGTCCTGTGGTCTAATTGAATGGTTTTTGCTCCCACGCTTCTTAAGTAAGAAATTTTACTTCTATGAGTTGAGAAATCTCTAGCTAGCTGTAATATATTCTTAAATGAGAAAAGAGGCTGACTTTTAACATAAATTAGCACTTAGACTAAGTTTGGATGGGAGGCTATAAATCAACATCATTTTATTATAAATTTTGAGTCATACCAACAAAATTCTATTTCATGACAGAGATAAACGCTTTATCTTTTTTTCGATGTGTCAAAAGACAATAATTGTAAATATGCATTTTTTCTTGGGTCCTTGGGTGGTGCATTAAGTAACATGCTCACTACTAACTGAAAAGTTGAAGGTTAGAGTCCACCCAGAGGTACATTGAAAGAAAAACCTCGCCATCTACTTCTAAAAAATATCATCATTGAGAACCCTACAGAAAACAGTTCTTCTACTTTGACACACATGGGGTCGCCATGACTTAGAGCAGCTGGTAAACCAGTATTTTTTCTTAGCACTTTATTTCACCTGTCATGCAGTTTCAAAATGCCATCCATTTTTGCTGGGATACTTTTGACAGTATTTCCAGTGGTTAATTTTCATTTATTGTTTCACTAAAATAGTAGTTGATGTTTCACATGTCTATTAAAAATCAAATCAGGGGCTCTGATCCTTTATCCTTCAGATTCTGAGCTCATACTCTTACTAAGCACATAATTTGTATAAGAATGGTATGTATTAAGAAACAGATGTTCCTTTCACCAACTGTTTCCATTAGTTTATAAATCCAGACTATTCAAAGTTGCCTGCTTGGACAGGTACATTCTTTCCAGTTTTTTTTTTTCAATTTTAATTTATTTATATTTTAGATAATTAATACACACATTTATACATATTACTTATATTTATAATGTCACTTAACATCTCAGTGAGAAACCCTTTAAATTTGCTTCCTTGGTATCTGACATCGTATTTCCAAACCAATATGGCTTTGGACAGCCTAGCGTCTGGCCCTCCATTTGCTGATGTTTAAGGGGGTCCATAAATAACATTTTTGTCTTCTCTCTGTGTTCGGAACCAGTTGAGATATACACATAGCAGTCAGGCAGATGGAGATAAACATTTTAACTTTTTCTGATAAATGCTCTTCTGATAAATATGTCTTTAGCTTTGTGCAAGATGGACTTGTGGTACCCTAGAATTAGGCAGATTTACACGCTCAATCAGAAGTTGCGCTGGAATATCACAGGCCATCCCTTGGTGGTTCCTGCCCTGTAAAATGTTATGGCATGGAGAGCAGCCCACTTCCTTCTCCATAAGTCATCTCTCAGGAAATTCATAGCTCTTCCCTGGAGGGGAATGAATGATACAGAGGCTGGGGTGCTACTTTAAAGCAGTGGTTCTCCAAGTGTGATCAGAGTATTCCTGGGGGCTCCCCAGGAATTTTTTAGGGGTCTAAGAGGTCTTCCTTTTCCAACCACATATCTCTGTAAGGCTAGATTGTCTTCATGTACTTCAACCAAAATAATATATTGCATCAGAATGAATGAGAAATAGATCTGAATATCCCGCTGTCTTCTATTAAGTCAGACATTAAAGAGATTTGCAAATATGTAAAGCAACGCCTCTTATCTCATTATTTTTTTCATTTAAAAAATAGAATTTTTTCATAAAATATATTATTCGTGTTAACATGCACTAGGCATATTATTGTTATTTTTAATGAATTAATAAGTAAATATTTTTATAATTCCTGTTTTAATTTCTATATAGTAGATATAACCCATATAAACAAAACTCTGGCATAAAAAGTTTGAGAAACACTGCTCTAATGGACTGTCTTTCCTGTGAAAGCATGAGGAGTGGGAAATAATTAACTTCTGTTCATTTTATTCCCAGGCCATATCATTAGACAGAGGTGTTTGCATCATTGCAGACTCTTGTTTTAGATTCAGATACACTGACTTAAAGTACAATTATTCATCAAACTTCTTTTGGAACAGACCTTGGTAGTCTTCAGCACTAATGCATGGTATCTCTCTGGAGTAAACTTTAATTTTTATTTACTGACTTGTTTTTCAGCACTATGTATGTCATTGGCTTAAATTGAGGAACATTATGAAAACAATCCTTGCAAACTTCTGCTTCTTTAACAATTTTTATATAAAATGTTATTGAAGTTTAAAAAACAAAAGCAATAAAGTACAATATAGTGTCTTCTTTGGGAGGACTCAGACATCTTTCAGGTCTCAGCAGTAAGAATCATTGAGCTTATTTTAATTGACTGGCTTTTTCCTACACTGTAGAGGTTGTCAATCAATTCATTGTCATCATTCACTCTTTTTGCTGGGTACTAGAAAATTTAGACCAAAAAATGTTTCTCAACTTGGTTAGGCCATGATTCCCAGTATTGTGCGATTGTCTGCCATTTTGTCATTTGATGTGATTTTCCAATGTGTTGTAAATCCTACCTCTAAATTGTTAATGAGGCAGGCATAGAGACAGTTATGTCAATGAGGCAGAATTCAATCTACAAGATTATGTTGTATCTTGAGTCAATCTCCTTTGAGGTATAAAAATATACCACCAAGAATGAGGAAACAGAAGAGGAATGTGTCTTTGAACCTGGGGTCCCTGTACTGAGAAACTCCTGGACCAGGGGAAGATTGATGACAAGGGCCTTCCCCCAGAGCCAACAGAGAGAGAAAACTTTGCCCTGGAACTGGAACGAAAGGAAAGAATACTTTTCCGCTCTGTAGGCTCTGGGAGAAGGTCCTTGTCTCTTCAGCTTCTGCGTCTTGTTTCCTTGGAGATCTCCATGTGCCTTGGCATCTATCTTACCCCATTTCTGCCCTACTCACTTGATTAATCTCTTTTATATCTCAAAAGAGATTGACTCAAAAATATACCCTACAGTTATCCTGTCTCATTAACTTAAAAAAGACAACACGTTCTCAAAGAGATTATAACACACACATAGAGGTTAGGATTTACAACACATGTTTTTGGGGGACAGAGTTCAATCCATAACATTCCACCTTTTGGCTCCCCCAAATTCATGTCCTTCCTACATGCAAAACACATTCACCCCTTCATATCATCTCAAAAGACGAATCAGCTCCAAGCCTGAAACCTAATCTTCTGAATCATCTAAATCAAGCATGGGTAAGGTTTTAGGCTATTCCATTCCTAGAACAAAATTCTTCTCCATCTGTGAAACTGAAATCTAAAACACAAGTTACCTGCTTCCAAAGTACAATGATAGAACAGGCACAAGGCAGACATTTCCATTACAAATGGGAGAAATTGGAGGGAAGAAGGGATAACAAGCACCCAGCAAGTCCAAAATCCAGCAGAACAATGGACATTAGCGCTTAAGCCTTGAAAATTATCCTCTGTTCTTTGAGACCAACCGTGCAATGACCCTGCCCTCCAGACTCTGGGTATTGGCCACACTCTTTAGATTCTAAGTGGAGCCCCCTTGCGCTTAACTTCAGTGCTGCCTTCCAAGCCCACTAGGATGGCAACTCTGGTGCCTCGACATTGGGTGGCCCCATTCTCCTAGTCCATCTGATTGGCGACCCCATCCTTCACCTCCCTCCCTCTCACAGGCCCATTCTTCTGCCCCTTGGGCATAGCAGTCACACTCCCCCCGCCCCCAGCTTTAGGCATCAGCCCCCATTCTCCCGTCAGCACACCTTAAGGGCCACACTTGGGAACTAAGATGACAAAGATCCAACTCTTTGAAACTCAGGAAGCTGTGGCTACACCCTTTGAGATCCAGGAGACTGTGATCCTAATCTTTTGAAACTGAGAAGGGCCTACTTCTCATGCTCCCTCCCACAGTTCTGCTAATCTCTGAGCCACTCCAGAGATAGTCCTTTTCTTTTCTTGGAGGATGACAGATGTGGCTCCTTTGGCCTATTTCCTGCCTGTAGAATTCCAAAAGGCAAACAGCATTCTTTTCTTTTGCTCTTTCCCTGTGGTCTTCAGTCAAAGCTGATGGGTTATCTGCTGTGGTAGTTGATTAAACCCATCAGTCACAGGCTTATTTTCCCAAACAAAAGATTGTGTAGCCATGACCATGGTGGACATTTTATGATACATGTCCTGAGTTTATACAACAGAACCTTTCCAATCTTTAAGTTCTGTTATCATTTCACACAGTTCATTTTTAAGTCCATTTCTTTCCTCTCATATTTTACTGTAAATGGCAAGAAGAAATCATGTGGCCTCTTTAAGATCTTCCTTAGAAATCTCCTTAGCCAGATATCCAAGTTCATCACTTATGAATTCTACCTGCCACCAAATATTTGAACATAATTCAGACAAGTTGTTTGCTACTTCGTAAAAAAGCATCACCCTTCCTGCATTGTCCAATCACATATTCATCATTTTCTTTTAAAGCTTCACCAAAAGCATGTTTAACATATACATTTATTCTCTGAGACAATACAGACTTTATAGCTCTCCTCATTTTCTTATGAGCCCTCACCAAAATTATCTTTCACATCCATAACTCTACCAATAGACTTTTCTAGGCAATCAAGGCTTTTGCTATTAGGCATCTTAAAACTCTTCCAGCCTCTACCCATTACCCAATTCTAAAACCACATTTTAGGTCCTGTTAGAGTGGTGCCCTCTTCCCAGTACCAAATTCTGTCTTAGTTACCTAGTCTGCTAACACAGAAATATTACAAATGGGTGGCTTTAAGATACAGAAATTTATTTTCTCACAGTTTAGAAGGCTACAAGTCCAAATGCAGGGTGCTGGCTCTAGGGGAAATCTCTCTCTGTTGGCACTGGAGGAAGGTTCTCATCTCTTCAGTTCCTGCTTCTTGGTTCCTTAGGGATCTCCAATTGTTTTGGCACCTGTCTTACCCCGTCTCTTCTCTGCCTGCTTGTTTAATCTCTTTTGTATCTTAAAAGAGGTTAACTCAAGATGTTGTTGTTGTTGTTGTTGTTGGGTGCCATCAGGTTAGTTCTGACTCATAGCAAATGTATATACAACAGAACGAAACATTTCCCAATCCTGCACCATCCTCACAATCGTTGTTATGCTTGAGCCCATCGTTGCAGCCACTGTGTCAATCCATCTGGCAGTCCATGGTATATTCAATATTCTTTGCCAACACCATAATTCAGAGGCATCAATGCTTCTTCAGTGTTCCTTATTCATTGTCCCACTTTTGCATGCGTATGAGGCAATTAAAAATGTCATGGCTTGGATCAATTGCACCTTAGCCCTCAAAGTGACATCTTTGCTTTTTAACACTTACAAAAGGTCTTCAGTGGCAGATTTGCACAATGCAATACGTTCTTTGATTTCCTGACTGCTGGTTCCATGGGCATTGATTGTGGATCTAAGTAAAATGAAATCTTTGATGATGTCAATCTTTTCTCCATTTATCATAATGTTCCTTATTGGTCCAGTTGTGAGGATTTTTTTCATGTGTGTGTGTTAAGATACAAGCCATACTGAAAGCTGAAGTCTTTGATCTTCATCACTAAGTGCTTCCTTCTAGTCCTCTTTACTTTCAGAAAACAAGGTTGAGTCATTTGCATAATACAAGTTGCTAATGAGTCTTCCACCAATCCTAATGCTGAGTTCTTCTGCACAGTCCAGCTTCTCAGGTTATTTGCTCAGCATACAGATTGAATAGGTATGGTGAAAGGATACAACCCTGATGTATACCTTTGTTGACTTTAAACCATGTGGTACATCCTTGTTCTGTTTGACTGCCTCTTGGTCTGTGTGGGTTCCTCATGAGCACAATTAAGTGTTCTGAAATTCCCATTCTTCGCAATGTTATCCATAATTTGTTATGATCCCCACAGGCAAATGTCTTTGCATAATCAGTAAAATACAAGTAAGCATCTTCCTGATAGTCTCCGCTTTTAGCAAGATCTCTCTGACATCAGCAGTGATATCCCTTGTATATCCTCTTCTGAATTCAGATTGAGTTTCTGGCAGTTCTCATCAATGTACCCCTGCAACTGCTTTTGAATAATCTTCATCAAAAATTTACCTGTGTGTGATATTAATGATATTGTTTGATGATTTCTGCATTCTGTTGGATCACCTTTCTTTGAAATGGGCACAAATACGGATCTACTCAAGTGGTACACAAGATATTAAAAACCCAAACCAAATCCAGTGCCGTCGAGTCGATTCTGACTCACAGCCACCCTATAATGACTCAAGATATAAAAAATACATTAATTCTGTCTCATTAATGTAACAAAGACAGCCTATTTCCAAATGGAATTATAACGACTGGCATAGAGGTTTAGATTTATAATGCATATTTTGGGGTTACACAGTTCAATCCATAACACCTACCTTCTTACTTTTCTTGCTTTGGTATTTTTAAATCATCTTCAATCTTTCCTAGAAACTAGCAGAGTTTCAACAATGGTTAGAAATTGCAAGGTGTGTGAATCACTTGAACTGAGGAAACAGAGGTTTTGAGCTTATTTCGTATTTATTTTATGTATTAATTATTTTCCCTATATTTTTGGGTAAAAAAAGAAACAAAGAAAGAAAAAGAAGAAATAAAACCATGTAAATTTGCAAGTCTAATGTTTTCATTCTAATTAAACATGAGGACTTCAGGGTTTTGTTGGTCTCCCCCCACCCCACCACCTGTAATTACTCTAGTGTGCCTATGTAACCTAGTGATGTCATTTTTTCATTTGGAAATTTTACAGATCAGTGATATAAATGCAAATATAAATGAAAACACTTTAAAAATCTGAATCCCTATCTTGACTCATTAACTAAAATATTCTCTCCTGTATTGGCCTTTTTTTCTCCCTCTACACGAAAGGTATTTATTTCTTTATTGAAAAACTCATTACACATGCTTGTGTGATGTCAATTAGCCACAGTGTAACAAGAATTTTATGTTTGAGCTACAATCAATTTCTGAGGAAATCTGTTGTTTTCAAGGCTGAGGCTGCAATTGGAGAAGATCTAAATCATTACCTAAATTTACATTCTATTGTTATGCATGCATTTTTTACAACTTCCTATAGAGTATTTAGAAATAAACAAAAGTTTTTTTTTTTTTTTTCTTGCTTCTTTTGTGCTAGTATGTTTTTATATAGTCAGCATCTTGGAGTAAAACACACACCACAGAGGGAAGAAGTCTCATAAGGAACTCTGCTTGTGAAAGAAGGAAATTGGCTGGCAGTAATCAGAGTTTCCTTGTGGCATCAGAACAGAAACCAAAACCAAAAGTAATACACTAAAATATACATATATATACATATGAAATCCAGTTCTTTTAAAATATTATTAATTTATTTTATATTGAAATATAAATCAATTCTGAAAATATCATGAAGGATGACTGCCTTGGGGTGCCCAAACCCAGCAACCCTATAGGACAGAGTAGAACTGCCCTATACGGCTTCAAAGGCTGTAAATCTTTAAGATAAAAAAAACAAAACAAACCAGTTGCTGTCAAGTTGATGGAGTAGAACAGCCCCATAGGGTTTCCAAGGTGTGTCTGGTGGATTCAAACTGCCAACCTCTCAGTTAGAGCTGTAGCTCCTAACCATTATGCCACCAGGTGCTGGTGGGTTCAAATAGTTGAACTTTTGGTTAGCAGACAACCACATTTAACCACTGCTCTACCAGTGCTCCTCCTCTGAGGTGCCAAAAACCAAAACCCATTGCCATGAACTAGGTTCCAAATCACAGCAACCCTATAGGACAGGGTGGAACTGCCTCAAAGTTGTAAATCTTTCCAAAAGCAGGCTGCCGTGTCTTTCTCCTGCAGAGCAGCTGGTGGGTTCAAACCACTGATCTTTTGGCTAGCAACCAAGTGCTTTAACCACTGTACCACCAGGGCTCCCCCTTAGGATGTAGCCCCAGGAAATAGACTAAGAGTGAAATAGGCTTGCAGAAGGTTTATCTGGGGGGAATGGGGTCATGCCACAGAAACACCTGTTAAAACAAAATTCATATTAGGCCAATGATGTAAATTTATTTGAAGTTTAATACAAAATTTGCAAATGGGGCAAAACTTCTCACTAGAGAGTCAAAGTAGTGTTTCAAAGAGAAGAGAGCTTCCGGAGATTTTATTACTCATCGTTACCAACATTGCCATGGAAATGGGGCAGAACACTGTTTATGTAATAACAATTTATCATAAAACACAGCTAATAGTCTGACCTTGGAGTTTCTGTTTCTTGAAACTAATTGCACAGAGGTAATTATTCAAAAGAGCCCAATACCTAAGGCAAAACGGTTTTACTAAGCTGCTTACTAAGCTATTGTTTGAGTTAAAGAAGGTCTCAGGTCAATGGCCTGGGCAGGTGATCCCAACTCCATGGACCCCTTAAATCTGATTTCCAAGAGAACTAAAACTCACACCTGTATGGGAGTGACAGAAGCTGGATTAGCCAGAGAAAGAATTAGAACTGAGATGCCTCAACCAATCACACGGGGAGCTCTCAGAGTTTTCCCAAATTATCTCAAATTGAGGCGAAAGCCAGGCCTTTATACCTCAACATATTCCAGACCTTAGAAGTGAACTGAATTGCAGAGGGGGGCATAACTTTGAGGGAGACAGCTCCTTCCCTCTGAGTGCAGTTCTGAGGGAGGGACACAGCTATAAGCTGTCAACAGTCCTGGCAGCTGCAGTAATGAAATTGTCTTACTCCTAATGTGGGATCTGAATGGCACAAGATAGCATTCTTCTGTTGCTCAGACCCACTTGCTTCATATCAGTTCACCGCATTTAGAAATAACTCCTTTAGAAACCTGGTTGGCTTTTCTTGGGGAGATTTATAGGAGGAAGATTGCTGTTGTTGTGTGCCATCTAGTCAATTCGGATTCATAGTGACCCTATAGAAGAAGATTAGTGGGATAAAATACAACCCCCACTGCTGCAGCTGGTCTTGAAACCACAATGATGCTCATCATTTCCCTCCTCTACTACCCATTCCAGATTTCTTCTCTCTAGCACTTCTGCTGTCCTAGGTGGCTTGCCTGGTGGAGTAACCCAGGTCATCCTTCTCAGGGTGTCTTCGCTCATGATCACATGGCTTTTACATCTTCTATTTTCTATCAAAATATGGAAGAGAAATTCTAAGAGTTGTGCCATTGGGTCACTTGAGTGCTAAGCATTGCCTTCCCCATCTCCATTACATTTCATACCTTCTACAGAGTAAGAATGGTGACGTAGCCCCTTCCTTCTTGTTAGTCTCTTAGCATGAGGAACCCAAAATGACCAAGCTGCATCTACATTCAGGCATTTGCCATGTTCCATGGTGGAACTGGTATCTCTAGACCTGCAAAGCCTAGGCTTGTAGGTAAGAGAAGTGTACATTCAAAGTGGATCACTGCGAGTGATGGTAAGAATAGCCACTCCTACTACTACCCTTTGGGTCCCAGACCCAGACTCATACAGACATATATAATGGTTGTTGACGTACCATGTATATTGTATCCTGAAAGATGATGCCCCGTTCTTGCACAGTATGATCACCAAGCTTGCATCTCAAGCTGTGCTTTCACAGGTTTTTCCATCACTCTTTCAGGTGAATAGCTTCTGGGAGTTTCAGTGTGTGATAAGACCAGTGGATCCCATGGTCATGTATCCACAGCCTTACCTCCTTTGCTCTAAATTATGTTTCTTTATTTAGTCTGATATGATGGTATACAGATTTTTATTTAAGAGGATTAAATATTCTTAAAACCCTGGAATGGTGGTACTCACTGAGACCCTACAGGCAGGAAATTTAAATTCACAACCAGAATTTGTCAATTCCAGTCAAGTTGAATCCCTGCCCTTTCTAAGGTGGAAAGGGTCCAATCTAATTAAATAACCTTAAGTGTCTAGTTAATCTCCTTGAAGGATGGTATCATATTGGGAAGTTCTATCAGCATAATTACTTGATGTCCTATGGTCGGGTCCCTATTAGGACCAAGGAGTAAGCCATGAGCTCTTTTTTGAACGGCATATAATTCTTTTCTGTAGATTACTTGGCCTTGCTTCTGAACCCTAGTTGTTTGCATTGCGATTCCTTTATTGAAACTTTCCAAGATCTCCATATGTCATCTTTTCCCATCACTAACAAACCAGACTAAACCTATTGCCATTGAGTAGATTTCAACTCCTAGTGACTCCATGTATTACAGAGTAGAACTTCATAGGATTTTCTTGGCTGTGATCCTTATGGAAGCAGGCTTTTCTTCCATGGCACCCAGCGTGTGGGTTTGAACCACCAACCTTTTTAGGTTAGAAGTCGAATACAAACTTTTTGCAACACCTAGGGACAGACAGATATCTCTAAATAGATATAGATTCTGTTGTGTGATATGGCCCAAATGGCAGTGCTACTCACACTCTGATCTGGATTGGCCACAGAGAAGTTACTAGGTCTAGGTCCCACTCAAAGTTGGCAGCCTTTCATGTCACTTTGGGAATGGGCTAGACAAAAATGTCTAAGTGGGGAATATGATGTCTCCAGAACTTAAAGAGGCATTTCAGGCACTGTTCTTTCTTCTTAATGACAAGACTTGCAAGATGCCATAATGTGTGGTTTGCTTTGAAAGGAATGTTTCAGAAAGCACCAGACCAGTTGATTCCTAAAAACTTCTCTGATGCAGCAGTCTCTCCTATTCTTCATAGGGTTGATATTCTCATTCCATGTAATCTCCCTACATTTTCCCTCTCGGAACTCATTCTTGTCAGCCTTTCTCCCAACCATTCTTCTTTTCATTGTCACCTAGACACTAGTGAACTTCATGTTGCCAAATCCATTGGTCAGTCATAGTCTTTATTTTGTGCAACCTCTCGGCCCCCCTTATTCTTGAAAAACTTTCTTCACTTGGCCTCTGGGACACTTTTTCTTGGATGTCCTCCTACTTCACTGTTCATTCCTTATCGGTCTCTTTTTCCTACTCCTTAATCTATGCAAACTTTAAACACTGAAGAACCCCAGGGCTCTTGCTTCAAAACTCTTTTTTATCTATATTCAGTCTCCAGATGACCTCCCCCAATTGCATGATTTTAAATATTATCAATATTCCAATATCTCTCCAATTTTTAAATTTCTTTTTGAACTTCTTCCCTGAGCCTCCAATTTAAATATCCTATTTTTTATTGAGCACCTCCACTTTGATATCTAAAATACATCTTAAATTCATAATGTTCAAAACTAAACTCTTCATCTCCACCCTGTACCCTGAAATCGTGCTTATCTGTAAACCTACTCCATCTCTGTAAAAGTCATCTTTACTATTCCAGTTTCTCAAGCCAATAATCTGGGGATATCCTTGAATCCTCTTTTCCCTCAGATTCCGCATCTAATCAGTTAGAAATTTCTTTCAGATCCCACTTTGAATCATGTATATGAATATTTTCCCTCACATTTATTATCAACGTCTTGGTCAAGCCCCCATCATCTCTTGCCTGGATTGTTATAAAACTTCCTGATTGGTGTCTCTGTTTCATTTCACCCTTTACTGTCCATTCTGCAACCTGAAGCCAGACTGCACATTTTAGAATATGAGCCAGAACATGTCCTTTTTTACATCAAATCCTTCAAAGTATATTTAATCAGAATATAATTTGAATCAGAATATTCAAATTTTATACTTTATATTTTCAAACTCGTGTTAGAATAAAATGCAAATTGATCACTATGGCTTACAGGGCCTTACATGATTTGGTCCCCCCTATTTCTCTGAACTGATCTCCAACAACTCTCCTCATCCACTCTACTCTAGCCATAGTTTCTTGCATACTTTAAGGCCACTCTTACTTCAGGCTCTTTGCTCTTGCTGTGTCCTTTGCCTGAAATGTTCTTCCTTAATGCTTCTGACATTTTCTTGAATGTTCCTTTGTAAAAGACTTCTTCCCTGACAACTTATGTATGATAATACCCCATCACTCCCTATCCCTCTTATCTTACCTTATTTATCTTCATAATGCTTATTATTTGACAAAAAAAAAAAAAAACAAAAACCAAACCTGTTGCCATCAAGATGATTCCAATTCATAGCAACCCTATAGATCAGAGTAGAACTGCTTCATAGGATTTCCAAGGCTGATCTTTATGGGAGCAGACGGCCACATCTTTCTCCCACAGAGCAGCTGGTGGGTTTGGACTGCCAGCCTAGTCAGTTAGCAGTCAAGCATTTAACCACTGCACCACCGAGACTCCTTATTTGACCTTTTTTTTTTTCCTTCCTGGCTTCCAGATTTGTTTATTCTCTTCCTTCTTAGAATGTGAAATCCACAAAAGGACTGATCTTATCTATTTTGTTCACTGTTGAATCATTGTACCAAGTATAGCACCTGGCATATAAACGTCTGTTGAATAAATAAATAAAAATAATTATATAATTCTTAAAATAATAGACTAAACATAAACTGTCTTTCAGAAATGAAAGTAAAAAACTTTATGGAGGTGTATCTATTTTATTACATTATGATATATATTTTCACTTTAAGGCATTAAATATATTTTGATTTTATTATTACTTGCATTTTAAGTATCAAGACATATGAAGGTTTTAAATAGTGTCCTCCACAGATTTTTTTTCTATAGAATCTTTTATGTAGTAAATACGGTATCAAATTTATTATATCTAATTATAATAAGAAGTCTTTCTAGATAACCAGGATTCCAGACTTAAGAATTCCATGGTTGTTGATATTTTCAAAGCATAATATAATTTCCCAAGAGCAACTAAGATATCTAAGATATTTAATTGCTGCGTTAGGGTCACTATGAGTTGGAATGGACTCTACGGCAAGGGGTTTGGTTGTTTTTTTGTTTTTTTAATACTAGGAAAAGGATAAAAGGAAAAACAGTGTACAAACTGATAGAGCATTAGATTTAAAAATGGTAAATAAGAGAGGGAAGTGATGAACTATATATTTCAATTTTAACTAGAAGGCAAAAATAGCAAAGGGAAGTAAAAGTAATAGATAACAGATAACTTTAATTAAAAATACTGGTTCAGAGTAGTGAACACTTACCGTGTGCCACACATCCTGTGAAATGGCATACATATATTTTCTAACCTAATATTCATGATCATTTCCATGAGATAGGTGCTATTACCCTCTCCCCATTTCACAGATGAACATTCTGAGAGAAGACAAGTGACTGCCCGAAGGTCAAATACATGCTGGATCCAGGATACTTTTCTGACTCCAGAGTCATGTTCTTAACCACCGCGCTAGGAGATCTAGTGCATAAATTCTGAGCAGAGTATTGAGACTAGCAGTTTTTGATCTACTGAATATCATGCTTCTTCAGAATTACACAGTTATATACACATTGTTATTTAGGCATTTTCTAGATAAGACCTTACTCGTTCAGTTAGGTAGTTACCTATGATCTAACTATAACATTGCTTTGAACTGGTGCTAAAGGACACTACTCTTGATTATAAAGGGACGAAAGATGGAAGTTAACTTTCGGTGTTATGTAATGTGTGCTAAATTTGTGTTACTGTAGCTAATAATCTAATAGAATAATTTTGAACATATGTTTGTGTGAAAGTCCTGAATATTGCTGGTTAAGGGAACTACTTAGAATGAGGAGAAATACAGCCATTCACCCAAGTTAAAAATATCTGGGTAATGAAGAACCAATTTCATCTATTCTTAAGTTTTCATGTAGGTGTTTTTTTTTTTTTTTTAACATTGGCATATCCAGGACAAGGAAGAGAAGATGGAATTCCCAAACATTTGGAGGTGTCCTTCAATATGCAAAGACCAGCAATAATTCCTTTGGCAATTCAAGAAGTAAGATTTGATCCTTGGCTCTCGAGACACTGTATTCTGTAATATAAATCTTTGAACAAAAAAATCTAACCATATAAACATAAAGAGAGTGAATCCACACTGGTCCTTGGAAGAGATTTCTTTGCTCTGTGATCAGCAGCGGCAAGGGTAGTTCCAACCATTCTCTTTGACATAAGTCTTGATGTGTGGCACAGACTTTTGTTGTCGTTGTTCTTATTCTAATAGTTTCAGGCATAAAGCGTTAGCCACATGAGGTCACTGTTGTTCATACATGAATTATAACTATTGTATAAATCTTGATTCTCCTGTTTGAGTGGTCTTGGGATCCACGGCTTGAATAAGTAATTTGTGTGTGTATGGGGAGGAGGAGAGATTTAGGATATTCCATAAAGCATACTTTAGGAATTCATTGAACATAAATATATCCCCTTAAAATTTATGCATTTGTCTTATGGATAAATTAGAAACTATTTTAATTAAGCACAAAAAATTTAAAAATGAGGGCATTTTGATTAAGAAAAAAAGAGAGATTTAATAAGGCATGCAAATGCTAACTTTGTCCTTAATGATAATTCTGAAATTATCTGCCTACAAGGCTAGGAATCATTCAGTCTCCATTGGTGGTTTTTAAAGAACATGCTAAGTTTCATAGCCTTATAGCCAGTCAATTATCACGAAATATCCATATCAATGTAAGAAATAAATTATTTATTATTTACAGAGTTTACTGTAAATCCGTGGTCGAAGACATAGATTATGGAAAAATAATTATTGCAAACGTAAGTTACTACTCCCCTGCAGTTCCTTTTCAGTTAAGGTAGTCCAGAGTTAATGAATTAAACAATGGTTACAGAAATGCCAGGCTTTCCAAACAAACAATGGACGTTCCAGATATAGTGTATATGTATCAAAGGGCATTATAATTGCGTGTGTGTGTGTGTTCGTGTGTTTCTATCTAGTTCTCCCACCTGGCTCCCAAAAGTGGTCTGGTTAAGGTCACCAACAACATCTAAAATGCTAAATCCAACAGACGCTGAATTTACTGGATCCCTCAGGAATGTTAGACATAATAGACCATTTTCTTTTTCTTGAATCTTTTGTTCTGTTTTCTGTAATACCACATTATCACTAGTTTAATTTTCCTCCTATTTCACTGGCTGCTTCTCTGTCTCTCATCCCCAACCTCTAAATATTAGTATTCTTTAGATTTCCTTTAAATCCTCCTCTCATCTCTCTCTACTTTCTCTCCAAGTAATCTTATTCATTTCCATTTTTCAAATACCATCTATATGCTGATGACTATCTAATTTTTATCTGCAGTCTAGTTATCTCTTTTTGCCTTTAGACTGGCATATCCAAACTGCCTAGTTAATACCTCCATGTAGGTTTCACACAGATCTTGTGCCTCAGCCCCTGGTACATTCCTGGACTTGAGAAAACAAAACAAAACAAAACAACCCACGCATTGCTGTCCAGCCGATTCTAACTCATAGTGAACCTATAAGATTGAGAAAAACTGCCCCATAGAGTTTCCAAGGAGCGCCTGGTGGATTTGAACTGCAGACCTTTTGGTTAGCAGCTGTAGCTCTTAACCACTACTCCACCAGGGTGTTGTTGTTGCTGTTAGGTGCCGTCGAGTCAGTTCCAACTCATAGTGACCCTATGCACAACAGAACGAAACGCTGCCTGGTTCTGAGCGATCCTTACAATCCTTGCTATGCTTGAGCTCATTGTTGAAGCCACTGTGTCAATCCACCTCGTGGAGGGTCTTCCTCTTTCCTGTTCACCCTGTACTCTGCCAAGCATGATGTCCTTCTTCAGGGACTGATTCCTCCTGACAACATGCCCAAAGTATGTAAGACGCAGTCTCCCCATCCTTGCCGCTAAGAAGCATTCTGGCTGTACTTCTTCTAAGACAGATTTGTTCGTGCTTTTGGCAGTCCATGGCATATTCAATGTTCTTCCCCAACACCACAATTCAAAGGTGTCAATTCTTCTTCAGTCTTCCTTATTCATTGTCCAGCTTTCACATGCATATGATGTGATTGAAAATATCATGGCTTGGGTCAGGCGCACCTTAGTCTTCAAGGTGGCATCTTTGTTCTTCAACACTTTAAAGAGGTCCTTTGCAGCAGATTTGCCCAATGCAATGCGTCTTTTGATTTCTTGACTGCTGCTTCCATGGCTGTTGATTGTGGATCTAAGTAAAACGAAATCCTGGAGGACTTCAATCTTTTCTCCGTTTATCATGATGTTGCTCATTGGTCCAGTTGTGAGGATTTTTGTTTTCTTTATGTTGAGGTGCAATCCATACCAAAGGCTGTCGTTTAGATCTTCATTAGTAAGTGCTTCAAGTCCTCTTCACTTTCAGCAAGCAAGGTTGTGTCATCTGCATAACGCAGGTTGTTAATGAGTCTTCCGCCAATCCCGATGCCCCTTTCTTCTTCATATAGTCCAGCTTCTCATATTATCTGCTCAACATAAGGATTGAATAGGTATGGTGAAAGAATAAAACCCTGACACACACCTTTCCTGACTTTAAAACAGTCGGTATCCCTTGTTCTGTCCGAACAAATGCCTCTTGATCTATGTAAAGTTTCCTCATGAGCGCAGTTAAGTGTTCTGGAATTTCCATTCTTTGCAATGTTATCCATAATTTGTTATGGTCCACAAAGTCGAATGCCTTTGCATAGTCAATAAAACACAGGTAAACATCCTTCTGGTATTCTCTGCTTTCAGCCAGGATCCATCTGACATCAGCAATGATATCTCTGGTTCCACGCCCTCTTCTGAAACCAGCCTGAATTTCTGGCAGTTCCCTGTCCATATACTGTTGCAGCCGTTTCTGAATGATCTTCAGCAAAATTTTGCTTGTGTACGATATTAACGATATGGTTCTATAATTTCTGCATTTGGTTGGATCACCTTTCTTGGGAATAGGCATAAATATGGATCTCTTCCAGTCAGTTGGCCAGGATGCTGTCTTCCATATTTCTTGGCATAGATGAGTGAGCACCTCCAGCGCTGCATCTGTTTGTTGAAACATCTCAAGAGGTATTCCATCAATTCCTGGAGCCTTGTTTTTCACCAATGCCTTCAGAGCAGCTTGGACTTCTTCCTCCAGTACCATCAGTTCCTGATCATATGCCACCTCTTGAAATGGTTGAACATCGCCTAATTCTTTTTGGTATAATGACTCTGTGTATTCCTCCCATCTTCTTTTGATGCATCCTCCGTCATTTAATATTTTCCCCATGGAATCCTTCACTATTGCAATTCGAGGCTTGAATTTTTTCTTCAGTTCTTTCAGTTTGAGAAACACAGAGCGTGGTCCTCCCTTTTGGTTTTCTTTCTCCAGCTCTTTGCAAATGTCACTCTAATACTTTGTCTTCTAGAGACGCCCTTTGAAATCTTTTGTTCAGTTCTTTTACTTCATCAATTCTTTCTTTTGCTTTAGCTGCTTGACATTCGAGAACAAGTTTCAGAGTCTCCTCTGACATCCATCTTGGTCTTTTCTTTCTTTCCTGTCTTTTCAATGACCTCTTGCTTTCTTCATGGATGATGTCCTTGATGTCATTCCACAATTTATCTGGCCTTCAGTCACTAGTATTCAATGTGTCAAATCTATTCTTCAGATGGTCTCTAAATTTAGGTGGGGTGTACTCAAGGTCATATTTTGGCTCTCGTGGACTTGCTCTGATTTTCTTCAGTTTTGGTTTGAACTTGCATATGAGTAATTGATGGTCTGTTCCACATTCGGCCCCTGGCCTTCTTCTGACTGACGATATTCAGCTTTTCCATCCTCTCTTTCCACAGACGTAGTCAATTTGATTTCTATGTGTTCCATCTGGTGAGGTCCATGTGTATAGTCGCTGTTTATGTTAGTGAAAGAAGGTATCTACAATGAAGAAGTCATTGGTCTTGCAAAATTCTATCATTCGATCTCCGGCATTATTTCTATCACTAAGGACATGTTTTCCAACTACCCATCCTTCTTCTTTGTGTCCAACTTTTGCATTCCAATCGCCAGTAATTATCAATGTACCCTGGTTGCATGTTCAATCAATTTCAGACTGTAGCAGCTGATAAAAATCTTCTATTTCTTCATCTTTGGTCCTAGCGGTTGGTGCATAAATTTGAATAATAGTCATATTAACTGGTCTTCCTTGTAGGTGTATGGATATTATCCAATCACTGACAGCATTGTACTTCAGGATAGATCTTGAAACATTCTTTTTGACGATGAATGCAACACCATTCCTCTTCAAGTTGTCATTCCCAGCATAGTAGACTATATGATTGTCTGATTCAAAATGGCCAATACCAGTCCATTTCAGCTCACTAATGCCTAGGATATCAATGTTTATGTGTTCCATTTCATTTCTGACTATTTCCAATTTTCCTAGATTCATACTTTGTACATTCCGGGTTCCAATTACTAATGGGTGTTTGCAGCTGTTTCTTCCCATTTTCAATTGTGCCACATCAGCAAATGAAGGTCCCAGAAGCTTTACTCCATCCACGTCAGTAAGGTTGACTCTACTTTGAGGAGGCAACTCTTCCCCAGTCATCTTTTGAGTGCCTTCCAACCTGGGGGGCTCATCTTTCAGCAGTATATCAGATAATGTTCTGCTGCTATTCAAAAGGTTTTCACTGGCAAGTGCTTTTCAGAAGTAGACTGCCGGGACCTTCTTCCTAGTCTGTATTAGTCATGAAGCTCAGCTGAAACCTGTCCTCCGTGGGTGACCCTGCTGGTATCTGAATGCCGGTGGCATAGCTTCCAGCATCACAGCAACATGCAAGCCCCCACAGTATGACAAACTGACAGACACGTGGGGGACTGCACTAGGGTAGTGGAGGCATAATGAATATTTCTGAATGAGTTAGCTTGTGGCTGTGCATGGGCATCATGTGAGCATCTCCTCGTGTATGAGTTATTCGTGCTGGAGCTCCATTAGTTCACATATGTTAAGATTAGGAGAGGAAACATATGAAATTTAGCATATGTGGAAGAAAGGGGTCCCTAATACTCTTATCAATTTCAATATTTTTTGGTAAATCACATAAAATACAATATCTTATTACATAAAATATCAAAAGTTATGGGGAATTGATATTGTATCCCATCCTTGGTCACTTTTTCACATTCCTGGTCAAATTTTCTAACATCCTTTCCCAACTCTGTTTCCTCGGCTGTCCTCCAAAGCATCTCTGTGAAATTCCATACACTCCTTTTCACACATTAGTAAGGAAAGGATAAATATTTCTATAGCCTCACTAAAGTTCTTAAACTCTTTTCATAAATATTTTTATTTAATATTTGACATATGGCTACTTTTTTGGGATTATTTTTTAAACAAATTTACCAACTTGATTGAGAGGCTTCAGTGAAGACATATAAAAGATGGGATCTTAGTGAAGAAGGTTATGTTATACAAAGAATAAAAGGAAAATTATTTATTCACAAGAACATCTTCCAGGATTTTAATCATGCCAGGTAAAACTAATAGCCATGTTAAATAAGGTAAAATGGGTCTAGTGCTTCTTCACGATATTTTCAGTGTTAGAGTCTACCCACCTATTCATTTCTCTTTTCATGAGGATTAGTAGGCTAATTAATTTTGAAGAGTTATATTTGGCAAGCTCTTATTAAACTTCATGATTGTCTCTTTTATGGAACCAGGGATGAATTATGAGAAATAACTTCAGATTCTGTTCAAGATTTTAGCCTAACGAGTTCATTCTAGTTGGTTAATTCCAAGACTTAATTCAGTCACTATTAACTTTTCCACACCCTGTTAATGTAAGTTATGAAATGTTGGGCTTTTTATCACTTACTACTCTTCCATCAGGTACAATTCAAGCCTGTTTCTATTTTTACATTTTAAGTATTAAATTTTCATCCAGTGCAACATACGTTTAAGTCATATATCAAGGCACTTGGCTGTTTTGTGTAAATACTTGAAAGATTGATCAATATTTCTTACAGTCAAAAATTATAAGGACGTCAACATGGACTACTAAGTTGTGTTCCTCATAACATCTATGATATTCCTGGATGCAGAGTGAACAATAACATACAAAAAAATCTTTTTTTTTTTTTAATTTTGGCAAGACTAATTCATTTCCTGTTTGGTAATAAATATACTCCCTTACAAAGAGGACATTTTTCACCTTTTCAAACTAGTGTCATCAATTAGGGACAGAACGTAGAACCTGGCATCACAGATAACAGCTGTCATTCATGGCATGTTTTTTATTCATTAAGCTAAGAAATTATTGCTAACTTAGTTGACATCTAATTAAGGTAACAGTTTTCATAGAATGACAACAATATTGTATGTGTGTGTGTGTGTGTGTGTGTGTGCCTGGTTTTGCTTGTGTGTTTTAATACATACCCCTGTCTGTTCATTGCGGATAAAGGAAATAAACAGATGTTATTCCAATAGAGCTATTTTTTTTTTCTCCCTATGTTTTCTAGATCAGAGTTACCTGATTTCTATTTTTGTGCATACTCAAAATTCACATGCTGTGGTTGATGCGAGATGCATCCTATGCACTGTGGTAAATTCTGTCATTATTCCCAATTATATGCTGCCCTCCCTGTGAGAGGTTATATTTCCATGCCCCATTGACATTAGTTTGGCCACGTGACTTGCTTTAAAAATGATGTTGCCACATCCTGGCAGAAGCTTGAAGAGCTATCATGTGGTTCCACCACTGATCTTTTTTCTTTTTTTTTCTGCCAGCCTGCAAAGAGTATTTAACATGAGAAAACTTAAATAGTTTGAAATATTATTGGGCTAATTATATAGCCTACCCAGATAGGTCCTGACCCTTTAGCCCGAGTTTTGGACAGAAGACACGTGAAGCATGTAGCTCACCTGCAGTTGAGATGTAACTAGGCAAGAAATAACCTTTTATTATTGTAAACCACTGAGAGTTTCAGGTCATTTGTTAACACATAATAACTTTTTTTTTTTAAAGCATTTTATTGTGTTTTTAGTGAAAGTTTACTCAACAAATTACTTTTTCATTAACAATTTCTATGTATACCGTTCAGTTACATTTTCCATATTGTGTCAACATTCTCGTCATTTGCATTCTGGTTGTTCTGTTTCCACTAATATAAATTCTCTGCACCCCTCCCCCTGGACCCCCAACCTTCTCATCTTTGTTTTAGGGTAAATGTTCACCATTTGGTCTCATGTAGTTTTTTTTTTTAAAGGATCATAGTACTCAGAGGTCATATTGTTTATTTTACGAGCCAATCTGTTATTTAGCTGAAAGGTGACCCCCAAGAGTAGTTTGAGTTCAAAGTTTAAAGGGTATCTCAGGGCGATAGTCTAGGGGGTTCCTCTAGTCTCTACTGGTCCAGTAAGTCTGATCTTTTTTTAAGAATTCGAGTTTTGTTCTACAATTTTCTTCCATTCTATCCAGGACCACTATTTTGTCCCTGGTGTAGCCAGGCACCATCTAGTTCTTCCAGTGTCAAGATAGGTGAGGCTGTGGTTTGTGTAGGCAGCACATAATAACTTATAGAAAGCTGACCCATTACATGCTCATTTAACTTCGGTGCAGTCAGCCAAACCCAAATAAAGTACGGTTCTACTACTTCTGTTTAATTCTCAGGAGAATAAACATACCAATTAACCTATTTCACGGTTTCAAATGTTTAATATTAGAACAAGATGATGTACCTGGCAGGCATTCTGGAACATTTTACAACTCTTCACAATCCAACTCCCATTCAACTAAAATTATATATTTATTTTTAAAAATACTAAAACATTCAAACATTTACATATAGATTTTTTCTGTTGTTCCTTCTTTAGGCTTAGTCTGTTCTCAAACTTCACTGCAAATAAGAACTACTATAAGGGGTAAAAAAAAAAAAAAAAAAATACGTATAAGAAAACCTGCTAAACCTGTTGCAGTCGAGTCGATTCCAACTCATAACAATTCTATAGGACAGAGTAGAACTGCCCCAGAGGGTTTCCAAGGAGTGGCTGGTAGATTCAAAAGTAGTGTATTACCCCTTATGAATGGTTTAGAACCTAATTTATAACAATTCTGTAACCGCATTGTACTGCAAGATATTACAGTGTATAATTTATTTCTATCATTTTTGCCTACTTGAATTTATATGAGGCAATTCATAAGTGTGCAATTTAAGAAAGCACATTTTATTTTAACTTCTCAAAACAACAATCCAAAGTTATTCAAAATCCAGTAATATTTTTCTCCAATGGAGCATTGTGGCAGATTACATTTTTTATGTAATTATCTTTCTAAATTACAGTTTGGTTTTGGGAATTTGGGTCAGAATGTCTCCATAATTCTTTACCAGTTTAACCCATATGACACCAGTTGTGTGCATGTTGAAATTATTGCAAAAAGTCTTCTTTTTTCATATGCAGGGATATGCTTATTTGTGCTATGAAAGGCACAGTGGTAGAAAAGCTACATGCACTCCAATCTATGTTCTTTAGAAAACAGTAACTACCAAACATGCCTCCCATTATTCCTGCACAGCACTTCAATTTTGTCAACATTGATTCAACAAACATTTATTGAACACTTAAGACGTTAAGACTTACTGAGACATTTGAAGATAAATAGAGCTTGTATTTGAATAAGGGGGAAAAAACACTTTTATGAAAAGCTTCAACATAAAATAATCTCTAGTATTACATGGATGGCATAAGTACACTAACAAAAAAATGCAGAGTAAATAAATGAATTAAAAAATAAATGTAAAACTGAGCTTTGAAGTGAGCGTTGGACTTCAATAGATGGAAATCAGAGGTCAGTGGGAGGACCCCTCTGTGGTAGTTAGGTTCTGCCACCTCAGTGGCCTTGGTTTCTCCTCTTTAAAGAAGAAGGGTGTGCGTAAGGAATGTATATGTTATTCATAATCTTTTTGGTCAAATACCTCTAAGTTTTGAGTGACCATAAAATGTATTGTCAATATTGTGATATTTTGAGAATAAAAGGGGGACATTATTAATAATTATCCTGGATTACAGGCATAATTTCGGATTGCACAGGAATTTATGCTTAACATCCTGAGATAATCTGATAAAAGCTTCAGACACTAGGATGGGATTCCTTGTTTATTATCTACCATATTTCTTGAGGAGTCCTTCTCCCTCAAAGCTGGTCTTATCAAATGACAAATTATTCCTTTCTTAGTGACTTTGACATCAAGCACATAGAACCTTTGAATTCCAAGTGTTTCATATTGGTAGTGGGGAAGTCACAAAGCTAATTAAGGTAACAAGCAAAGTCCAGTCTTCTGTTTTAAAAATCTAGAGATTCAAGGTGTCTTCCACATCTGTTATTTTATCCCAATGATCACTAACTTTGCAGTCAGATAGACCTGATTTCAAGGCAAAATCTTCTCTCAAAATACGATAGGCAAGTTATTAATCCTCAGTTTCCCCATGTATAATATGGGGTTGTTAGGAAGATTAAATTAGATGAGAGATATAAAATGCTTATCATAATACTGGTTGAATAATAGATATCCATGTGCAGTCAGTATTTTATATTTTTAAGTTTATTAATTCCCAGAAATTCTTGAACTCATGGCAAGAAAGAACAATAGATAAAATGTCTCCAGCCCTGACTTTTTCCTCTGAGCTGCATACACATATATCCAACTGCTTGCTAGATATCTCAATTGATTGTCTAAAAGACACTACAAAATTACAGAAACTAACAGAACCATTTGTACATGGTAAAGCACAATTGGATCCTCTAGAAGCCTTTCCCATCTCTGGAAATTGTCCCCTTGTTCACCCATATGCTCAGGATAAAAATTTAGGAGTTATTCTTAATTCCTGTGCTTTCAACCCTACTCATGCCTCATATATCTTTCACAGATGAGTGCTATTGGCTCTGTCTCTATGGATATCTCAAATCCGACCACTCCTTATTCTCTCAGAGGGAAAATCCTAAACAAGAACGTGTCTTTTGCCTGAACCACTGCAACAGTGTCGTAACTGCTATTACTGCAATCCACTCACCCAAAGCAACAAAAGTAAAAACTTAAAAACTCAATTCAGATAACATCCATTTCTAACTTTAAATGCTTCAATGCCTTATTTCATTTAGCACAAAATCTTTTCTTTTCTCCATGGCCTACAAGTTCACTTACGCGATCTCAGTCGGCCCTGCCTACCTCTCTAGGATCATTGTCACTCTGGTTGTCTTTCCGCCCTTCAGATTTGATGAGTCTGTTTCCTCTCAGGACCTTTGAAATTGCTGTTGCCTCTCTCTGGAATCGTTTTCTCCCTGGATACTCTCATGACTACTGCCTTCATATTTTTAGGTCTCTGATCAACTTTTATGTCCTTAAGCCTTCTCTGTTGATCCTATCTAAAAAAGGATTAGCTCATCATGTAAAAAAAAAAAAGAAAAAAAAAGTATTTTCTTATCACTACTAGCTATTAGTCTATGTATAATTAATGTGTATATTTATATGTTTAGTTTATCGTTTATTTCTCTCCCCTGGAAATGTAGGTGTATGAAGGCTACTATTGTACTCCCAGTAGGCAGAATGTTCATAGCATTTAGTGAAGCCTCAGACTATAGTTACTGAACACACGAGCCTTCCCTCTCTATTGTGTTTCTGAACTTTGCTGTTTATCTTCAAATACTCTGGGCCTACGATAATAGTACAGGGAATAAAAACACTAGCCCTTACTTACAACTTCATAGATGAAAGCATAGTTCTGAAGGAACAGGGAACTGCATCAATGTTGCTTCATATTGAAGAAGGCCTAATAAACAGTGCCAACTGAGGAATAATAAAATAGGTAAAGCAACCTAAAACCAAAAACATAACAACTGTATTACTGATAAACCTTATGCTGAAGAATATATCTGGAGGGAAGTGAGCTTTTTAGTACTAGACAGTCTTACTTACCAAGCCCCAGACATAGCTGAATAATACTGGCCTTCTCATACAGGAGTCTGCCTTTGTAAAACTTAGGACACAGGGCATGTGGGCTTGATGGCTGGGATACATAGGCCCTGCTTCTCCTTTTGAATTTACTAGTTAGATTAAATCTCTCCTTTTCTCCTGCAGAGAGGTAAATGAAAGGGCAGAGATAGGCAGCACTGGTGTATTCATGAGGATTTCCTGGGAGGCAAAAATGGTTAAGTGGTTGGTCACTAATAGAAAGGTTGGTGGTTTGAACCCACCCAGAGGTTCCTCTGAAGAAAGACTTGAAGATCTGTTTCTGAAAGGTCACAGTCCTTGAAAACCCTGCAGAGTACAATTCTACTCTGAAACACATGGGGACACCATGAGTTTAAATCAATTAGAGGACAACCTTTTTTTTTTTTTGGTATCTTCATGGAGGTCTCATCAATGGACAGAAACAGCAGGAGGGATGAGGACAAACATTTCCTCCAGCCTATGACAGCATAATTTTTTAAATATATATATATATAGACAGCAGTGGTTGGTTAGTGGTATATATTTTATTAGATTAATGCTTATCTTAATCATCTAGTGCTGCTATAACAGAAATACCGAAAGTGGATGGCTTTCAAAAACAGACATTTATTCACAGTCTAGTAGGCTGGAAGTCCAAATTCAGCCTGCCAACTCTAGGGGAAGTCTTTCTCTCTCTGTCGGTTCTGGAGGAAGGTCCTTGTCATCAACCTTCTCTGGTTGAGGAGCTTCTCAACACAAGGAACCTGGTCCCAAAGGACATGCTATTCTCCTGGCTCTTGTTTCTTGGTGGTTTGTGGTCCCCATGTCTCTCTGCTTGCTTCTCTCTTTTATATCTCAAAAGGGATTAGCTCAAAACACAATGTAATGTTGTAGATTGAGTCCTACCTCATTAACATAACTTCCACTAATCCAGTCTTATTAACATCATAGAGATAGGATTAGCATCATAGAGATAGGATTAACAACACATAGGAAAATCACATCAGATGAAAAATTGTGGACAATCACACAATACCGGGAATTGTGGCCTAGGCAAATTGATACATGTATTTTGAGGGGACACAATTCAATCTCTGAAAATGTTCATGTATTATCTTTTCTCATTTTTTAAATTTTAAAAAATTTATCAATCATGAGAATAAAGGAGATTGTCATGGATTGAATTGTGTCTCCCAAAAATATGTGTCAACTTGGCTAAGCCATGATCCCCAGTATTGTGTAATTGTCCACCATTTCATCATCAGATGTGATTTTTTTATGTGTTGTAAATCCTACCTCTATGATGTTAATGAGGTGGGGTCAGAGGCAGTTATATTAATAAGGCAGGACTCATTCTACAAGATTAGGTTGTGTTTTAAGTTAATCTTTTTTGAAATATAAAAGAGAAATGAGCAAGAAAGCAGAAATATAAAAGAGAGAAATGAGCTAAAAAGCAGAGCCAGGAGTGCACGTCCTTTCAACCCAAGGTCCCTGCACTGAAAAGCTCCTACCTGGCCCAGGGGAAGACTGATGACAAGGACCTTCCTCCAGAGCTGACAGAGAAAGGAAGCCTTCCCCTGGAACTGGCACCCTGAATTCGGACTTCTAGCCTACGAGACTTGGAGCCCTGGTGGTGTTATGGTTAAAAGCTTGGCCGCTAACCAAAAGATGGGCAGTTGGAATCCACCAGCCATTCCTTGGAAACCCCAAGGGGCAGTTATACTCTGCGCTGTAGGGTTGCCACGAGTCAGGACCGACTTGATGGCACCTAACAACGTCAACGGCCTACTAGACTATAAGAGAATAAATCTCTGTTAAAGCCATCCACTTGTCTTATTTCGGTTGTAGCAGCATTAGAAAACCAAGACAAACATAGACTGAAAAAAAAAAAAAAAAACCAAACCCAGTGCTGTTGAGTCGTTTCCTACTCATAGCGACCCTACAGGACAGAGTAGAACTGCCCCACAGAGTTTCCAAGGAGCACCTGGAGGTTCAAACTGCCAACCCTTTGGTTAGCAGCAATAGCACTTAACCACTACGCCCCCAGGGTTTCCAGAGATAGACTGTAGGGTTTAATATTACAGATCAAGATGAAATGGGCATAATTTTAAGGGCCTTAGTGATCTTTAAGGATAACTTTCTTAGATATTGTCCTTTGCAATTATCACAATAATGCCAATACTTGAAATATATTTTAAGACAACTTTTTAATTCCATGGGCAATTACGTTGGCTCTGAAATGGAAAAAATGCCTATCTTTATTTTAAAAAATGTGTTGACTTATATTATGACTAATTTTGGGAGTGCTATGTATATGATATGATATGATATGATATGATATGATATGATATGATATGATATGATGATATGATATGATGATATGATATGATATGATGATATGATATGATGATATGATATGATGATATGATATTATATGATATTATATTATATTAATTATATATTATATTAATTACCAGTGTGATAACAGGCATTAAAACTATTGTTAATAAAAAAAAAGGTAGGTTTTAGCTTTAATTCTCTCTCCTCTAAACATAACAAAATATATTGAAAATATAGAAATGTTCTGCTCTCAGTGTGAATTTATGTTAATAGTATTATTTTTTCAAGCTTAAAAGAAAAGCATTCCTAATTGTTTTTGGAATTTTATGCTATTTCACTTTTCAAAGACTTAGCATCTACAGTGGGGATTATCACTTATACAAACCATCAGAATTGATGATTAATGAAGAAGTCAGTACAACATAACAGTGTTCAGGGAGTAAATGAGGGAGGTTGCTGAGAAAAGGCAACAACACATCACCTCAATGTCATCCCTAGAGATGGATCTGTACCATCATGCTGACCCTGCTCTTTCTGGCCACTTTCTGTACCCTACAGTCCCTTCTCCATACCTTCTTGACTTTATTTCTTTGTCAGGTGGTTTTTACTAACTGAATCTTCTCATGTCAGCACATCTCCTTCTCTTTCTAGGCCCTGTTCAAGTCTAAGTCTCCTCAATTGTTTCCGTGATGCCCATCAGCTAGATTATGAACTAAAAGCATTGACGTTCCCAGTGTTCTTACCAAAGAAATTTAGAATAATCTCCTCTGAGCTTGCCTTGTTCTTATTCTTGTCTTTCCATAAATTATTTCAAGATGGAGGATTGTCTCACTCTGCACTTACAAAATTCCAGTTGTTGGTTTATCCTAATCTGATGTCTCATATGAAGAAAGTGCAAAACAACAGGGTCAGCTGCAAACTCTGGTCAGCTAAGGAGTAGCTTGAAGACCTCAAAATTCCTGCTGAAATCCACCAAGGCCCTAGTTATTCTATTTGACCAAGGAGATTGCCGCCAGCTCATGAAAGGAATTCTAGGGAAAAAAAAATGGCCTGTTTAAGAGCAGAAAACTAGCTTTTGGTGTCCTAGACTCCAGGAATGGCTTTGTTGTTGAAAGTCAAAAGGATTAAAGCGGTCATTTAGTTAAGAAAAGAGTATACACCAACTATCTCAGTTAAAAAAAAAAAAAAAAATTCCTGGAGTTATAGAAAAAATACTGAGTGGTGTTTATGGTGGTCCCCCTAAGAAAGGCTGGTCATTTTTCTGGATCCTAGGTTGGGCCCTGAAGCAGCAGAAGCATAAATGATGCAGTGACTCAAGAGGAGGCTCAGATCCATGGACTGGAACCCCAGCCTCTGTTGGCAGCACGAAATCCACCTGAAAGGAATCTGGATGCTTTTGTGGGTTCAGAAAACATCACTAGCAAGTCTCCAAGTCCACAATGTGGTAGACTTTGGTTTGAATCTGAGCTTCTCCATGAACTGTGAGTAATATTATGAATACTTTTTATGGGATATGTGACTATTTTTAAAAAATTGTAGTGCAGTGTGGTTAGTATGACTGCAAGTACGGGGATGAATATCAGGCTAATGAAGGATAGCTACTCAGGAGGAATAGTTATTACAAGTTTTAGCCCTGGTGGTGCAGTACTTAAATGCTCAGCGGCTAACCGAAATGTTGGCGGTTCGAACTCACCAGTGGCTCCACAGAAGGAAAAACCTGGAGATCTGCCCGTGTCAAGATTACAGCCTAGGAAACTCTATGGGGAAGTTTTACTCTGTCTTATAGTGTTGCTGAGTTGGGATCTACTCAACAGCACACAACATAAAGGTAAAATAAAAAAGGTTTTCTGGCTTCTGACATTTTATGTAAGTTTGCATATGAGGGTAAAGAGAACTGAACCTATTATAGGATGAAATTAGAATGTAAGGGTAAAAAATGTGTAAGAAAGAAAAGTGGTAATTCAAAACAATTGAAAGGAGGTCTTTGCAATTCTACAATTAACTTTATAATGCTCAATAACACTATGCAAAAGATTACTTGCTGAGGCCTTGGAACTTTTTATATTATTTCATTTAATTTCCCCAGCAATCATGTGTTGCACATACTATGTTATTGTTCTCATATTATAGATGAAGCCACGCAGAGTTAGAAGTTAAATGAGATACCTAAATTCACATAGTTAAGAAAAGGCAAAAGGGCATGTTGAATCAGGGCCAAATGTCTCCAAAGCCCAGGTCCCAGATACTGTAATAGACTGGTAGTAGACTGGCAGTTGCACTGTATCCTATAGGCTGTGTGATAGAATCAGAGAGAGCTGGACTTCAGGCCCCACTTTGACTCTTTTAACTTCTTAATCTTCCACTTAATCTCTTTGTGCCTCAGTTTCCTTGCCTGTAAAGTGGTGATTCTGCTGAATATCTATATATTTCAGATGTCATTTTTCAAAATGAGTGAGAATATATGTAAAGTAATTATCTCAGTGCTTGGACTATGAAAAACACTCAATAAGTAATACAAAAAAAGAAAAAACAAATCCATTGTAGTTGAGCTGATTCCAACTCATAGCAACCATACAGGGCAAAGTAGAACTGCTCCACAGGGTTTCCGAGGCAAAAGTCCTTACAGAAGCAGACTGTCATATCTTTCTCCCATGGAGCAGCTGATGGGTTCAAATTACTGACCTTTTTGTGAGCAGCCAAGTGCTTAACAGCTGCGCCACCAGGGCTTCTCTAATATGCAATAGCAAAAAAAAAAAAAAAAAAAGTGAAAATCAAATGATTGGACATTAGATTACAATAAGGGAGCTTATTGTTTATAGGAACTCTAGCAAACTTTTACTTAAAATGGCACTCTAATTTTGTCTTAAAAATCTGGATTTTTAGATGTCATTTTTTGTTTTAAATAGTTCTTTATTTTCAATGTTATGTTTTACTTAATGTGTAACCATATTATCACCCTCAGAACATGCATAAAACTGGAACCTACCATAACCTCAGTGATGCTGGGTCCTTCTGCTTTCATTGGGGGCAGATGTTGTGTTTTGTTTGACTCTACAATAGGCCATTAAGCAGTAAAGGATGGAGTAAGGCGTAGTGATGGGACAAAGGATGTGCTCTGCTTTCTGTAGGAGAAAATAAGATTCAAAGTTCATGACCACAAAATATCTACATATTAATACAAATTATGTCAAAGTATATGTTTTTAGTATTTGAATTTTGCCCTTAAAGTATATATGAAATATTCAAAAGAGTTAATATTTTTGAACAGCATAGACAAAAGTATAGGTAGCTTTGAAAACACTTTGTAACCTGCTGATAGCTGTATCTTCCTAACTGTATATCACAACCATCACTCAGTTTTACCAAACATGAATAGCATTCAACTTCACTAAATTTTTGTAAGTAATATAGTATGATTTTTTCTTTTTATTTTTTATTATTTTTTAAATTGTGCGTTAGATGAAAGTTTATAGAGCAAATTAGTTTCTTGTTAAAAAATTAATACACAAATTGTTTTGTGACATTGGTTGTTAACCCCACAATATGTCAGCAGTCTCCCCTTCTCGACCTCAGCTTCCCTATTTCCATTCCTTTTAGTTTTCTTGTCCCTCCCTGCCTTCTCGTCTTTGTTTTTGGGCTCGTGTTGTCCATTTAGTCTCAAATACGTGGTTGAATTCTGTGTGTTATTGTTGGTTTCATGGGCCTGTCTCATCTGCCTGGAGCCCTGGTGGCACAATAGTTAAGTGTTCCTTTGTCTGCTAACCAGAAAGTTGTCAGTTCAAATCATCAGCCGCTTCTTGGAAACCCTATGGGGGGCAGTTCCACTCTGGCCTATAGGGTCACTATGAGTTGGAATTGACTCGACTGCAATGGGGTTTTAATCTTGGGCTGAATGTGAACTTTAGGAGTAACTTCAGTACTGAGTTAAAGGGCCACTCTTGGGGTTTCTCTGTTCTCAGTCAGTCCGGCAAATCTGAGTTTTTTTTTTTTTTGTAAGATTGATTTTGTTCTACATTTTTCTCCAGCTCTGTCTGGAACTCTCTATCGTGATCTCTGTCAAAGTAGTCGGTGGTGGTAGCCAGGCACCATCCAGTTGTTCTGGACTCAGTCTGGTGGAGGCTATGGTAGTTGTGGTCCGTTAGTCCTTTGGACTAATCTCTCCGTTGTGTTTTTGGTTATCTTCATTCTTCTTTGCTCCAGATAGGGTGGGACCAGTAGCTATATCTTAGGTGGCCACTCACAAGCTCTTAAGACCCCAGACACTACTCACCAAATTAGGATTAGCACATTTTCTTTATAAACTATGTTATATCAATTGAGCTAGATGCCTTCCAACATAAACCCATTGTCATTGAGTCGGTTCTGACTCATGGTGACCCTACAGGACAGAGGAGTTTTCTTGTACCTGAACATCCAAGGCATTTTACAGCTTCCCCCTCTAGCAAAGAAAAAGGATGAAATTCTTATCAAAATTACTTTTCACTTAGTTAAAAGAAAGTTTTTCAGAAGAAATATCCACATTTAAGTCTCTTTTACAGAGATCACTTCTTAGTTAAAAAAATTTCAAGTATAAGACAATACGACAATTTTGTCACCATTCAAAATGTGAAAACTGTAATTAACATAAGACATTTCACAAAAGTATGTGACAAGATAAATGTCACTTGGGCAATCAAATCTTGAAATCCTGTAGGGTAGAAAAAAAAGCACTTGGCACTCAATCTTTGTAGGAACCATGAAATTTCTGTAATAATTTTGTATTACTGTAACCCTGCTAGAAAGAATACAAACAATTCTAAGAACTATAAACTTGCAATAACTATTTTATTATGTCTTAAATTAAGAATACAAATATTTCCCTTGCTTTTCTTTTTTCCCTGTATATAATAAATAAAAAAAAAGTTTTTTTTTTTTTACTTTTTTATAATAAATACATACTTGGGTGCATTATTTTAAATCAGCACTCTTTAGTCTGAATTTGAGACCTAATTATACATTACAATTTAAATAGGCATATTTAATTCCTCACCATCCCCAAGTCATATTTTAATGTGAATATATTAAAAACATTTACATGTGTACATATATTCACATGTCTTAATACTTTTAAACTTAAGGCGTTATAAAGTTATCAAGAAACAGAAAGCAGGTACTATGTTTTATAGAGGAATGAATCTCATAATTTTTGGGGATCTAACTATGGCGACACACGTGTGACTACAACAAGTGATAAGAGAAAGATATCTTCTATTCTTAGACTTCACATATTAAAAAGTTTGCCAAGTGATGTGTAAAACATTAATCATATGCATTTACTTTGGCAAAAGTTGAAAAAAATGGATTTATTTAATACTTTAAATTAAGACAATGCTATAGAAGAATTCTGATCAAAAGGGAGGAAATGCAGAACAGAATTTAAAATTCTAATGGACTCCAGACTTTCTGGGGCCATGAAGGGTAGATGAACCCCTGAAACTATTGCCCTGGGATAGTCTTTAAACCTTCAACCAAAAATATCCCCTGAAGTCTTCTTAAAATCAAGCAATACCTTAGCTTAACTAGTAAAAAAGTGTCTCCCTTGAGCATTATACTCTTTTAAAAACTATGTGGAATCACACTGACTATAGCTACTTGAAAGATCAGATGGAAAACTTAGGGGGCAGTGAGTTTATGTTAATGGAGAGCAGCTTTGGCTGTTGTAACATTTTTGAAACATCTCCCCCAATTTTTCCCTTTCTGCCTGTTGTTTTTCTTCTTGCACACCATCCTTCATTATTGTTCCTTCTTGTAAGAAAGAAGACATCTTTGAGAGGAAGGTCCTGGCCAAGCAGGGAGAACAGAGGCAAACTCACCACTTCCAGCCACTGGAAGGATAGTGGGAGATAAGTAACAGACAGAAGTAGAAGTAGTAGACAAAGAGAAAAGTGTTTCATGATGCCTTCCCTCCCTCCTCTGGTTGGGGATGAAATCCTTGAATAGTAGGTGTAGATACAGGAAATGCTTTTTGCCATATTTCCCACCCAATACCCTCATCATGAAACAGCAGTATTAGAATAAAATTTGCAAGATGGTGTCTTTGGACAGAGTAAAGACCTGGGTATAATTCCTCAGAGTCCCCTGGGTTCCTGAGTTATGTAGACAGTGTTTAGAAATTCCTTGTGGCTGCAAGGAGGAATCCTGAGTCAAGCCAACAGTGTTGGTTTAAAACTAACAATGATAATGTTGAAACACATGGAAAGTTTGTTATTGGGCTGAACAGTATCATGACTAATAAGAATTTTATTGTGATTTGAAGTTAGTAGTTACATAATTTTGCCAAAAAGGCATAAATGAAGACAAAATACTTTAGGAAGTGTGGATCATTGGCCTTGATGCCTGCCCAAGACCATTATCAGGAAGTATCATAGGAGCACCCATATTTATCACAACATGCCTGGGGAAATCACTGTTCTATACTTGAGCTTACAGCAACAAAAGATGAGCTCAAATGGAAGACTCCCTTACCGGTCTCCAAATTTAATAATGGACAATTCAAAATCATTTTCATTGAAGAACATATCCCTTCTCCCTCAGAAAGGAAACCAAACGTTCAATTAGAGTAACATTTAAATTACTGATCAACTCTAAAAAAGACACAACTGTATTTGGGGATTTATTTTTCTTCTCTTCAGAAGCTCAAAACATACCATCGTGTAAGGATTTTGAATTAATCCTATTACAAGTAAGTACACTACATCTACCTTACTAACATATCTTTGTCATTTTTTAATGTTCTATTAGATTGGTATTTATTAGGGTTGTAGAAGGGTAGACTGAGAAAAGCACAACAAATGTATAAATTGTGCACTACATTATCTGGAAAGACACTTCCAAGTGTAATAAATTTTAATTACACAGGAAAGAAACTGTAGAGTGTATGTTACTGTTGTCTCACCAAAAACTAATCATTTGTTTAGCCTCATTCTGTTGAATGGTTTAAACACTGTATACTTCACCTCATAATTGTAGCATATGAATCCCAACTTCTAACTTGCTCTTGAGTAGATGAGGTCATTTGAACAATTTGAACAATTTATTGCCTCTACTTGCTTTATGGCACTGGGTTTTCAGTACTTGCTTTATCCACGTTATTTAAAACCCAAAGTAAAATTATTTTTAACCAATTTTTTAAAAAATCTGGTTAATTCAGAGCAACTATTTTCTTTATATGTAATTAGCTTGTTTCTCCAAGAAATTAGCATAAAGTTAATTTTTTTTAATTGTAACACAATAGAATTAATGTCTAAATTTTAATTTTTACTTACTTTAATATTCAAAGAACAAGAAGTTTCTTTTAAGAATGAATCAGTGGTCAAAGCAGAGGCTTTTAAACATGATCTACAAATTCTTTGACATTTTTCCTATTAGTGGGTGGTGGTCTAGGTTTTTTTCTCTTCAAACTAGGCAGGCTATGACTGCCTGTAACTAATAGAATGTGGCAGAAGTGAGGTGTGTGTGACATCTGGGCCTGGATCAGAAAAGACAATGTAACATCCACCTTATTTGCTTAAACCTCATGATTGGAGCCCTTGGTTGCCATGTAAGAAGTCTAAGTACTCCAAAGCAGCCATGCTGTGAGGAAGCCAAGCCACAAGGAGAGGGCACATGTAGGCACTTTGGTTGGCAGTTCTGGTCTTCAAGCACTTACAGTCCGGGTGCCAGACATGTGAGTGAATGAATCTTCAGGTGATTCTGGTCCCCAACCTTTGAGCCTTTCTAGTTGAGGACCCAAACAATGTGGAGCACAGATAAGTTTTCCCTGTTGTGTTCTTTAAGAATTCCTGATGCACAGAATCCATGAGTATAATAAAATCATTATTTTATGCCATTAAGTTTGGGGCAGTTTAGTACATAGCAATAGTAATTAGAACACCAGGCTCATCTCTATATTTCTCAATATTTCATGTCAAAAAATAGACAAGAATAAACATTAGATGAAAATAAAAATAATAAAATGTAGCCTTTCTAATTTCTGACAAACGCTTTCATTTTTAAAATTGCATGTCTTTCTATTAGATAATTTACATATAATAATATGCTAAAACTAAGGTTTTACATTTATAAAATAATTGTGTTAGAATGCCTTAGAATATCCCATAATAAATATGCCTATAAAATGTTAAAAATAATCACTTTAATCTATAATGATCACCATCAAGTAGGTCCTGTATATTCATGACACTTTACTTGATAAAGGAAAGTTATATAATTTACAAATTAAAATAATTTAATTTGGAAGGATATAATACAAAAGATACTTAATACAAAAACATGAACTAGTTAGGCATTGATCATTAACTATAGTTTTGTTCCTGATGGCATAATCTGTCTTCTTGGCTTATCAACATCTCCTCAGTGTTTTCTTTGAAGGTGAGTAGTTTGGTCAAACAGATACACGGATTTTTATTGCTACAGTTGTATATTATAGAAACTGTCATTGGATAATATTTTCAAGAAATGGAATTGAAATTTCAAGAGGAATCATCACAGAAAGGTGAGAGTCAATATGATATATTTATAGGCCACAGTTGTAAATGTATATTTAATAAATACTTGTATAAAAGAAATGGAAAATGGAAAAGTTGTTTTAAAAATTGATTGTATCCATTACTGATAAAGACAAGGGAAAATGGCAAGCACATTCCCTACAGATATAAATTGATAGAACCTTCTTAGAGAAAATTTGCTAATATTTATCAAAAGCCTGATAATTTCACACAAATATAAGAAAATACATAGGTAAAAACATAGCTACAGATATATTTTTTATAAAATTTATAATATTGAAACATTTTTTTCTATTGCTGTTACAGCAAATTACTATAAATTCAATGGCTTAAAATAACACATTTATTTTCTTCTGGTTCTGTAGGTCTGAATCCAACATAGGTCTCACTGGACTAAAACCAAGGGGTAGGCAGGATTGTGTTCCTTCTGGAGGCTTTAGGGGATAATCAATTTCGTTGCCTTTTCTAGCTTCTAGTAGCTGCCCACATTCCTTGGCCACAGGCCCCTTCCTCCATCTACTAATCCAGCAATGGTGGGTTGAGTCCTTCTCATGCTGTAGCTCTCTGACCCGTCTTCTACCCTCATATCTCAGTCTTTCTGACTCAGTCAGGGAAGGTTTTTCATTTTTAAGGACTTATTTGATTAGACTGGGCCCACCTGGAAAATCTAATCTACTCTGCCCATCTCAAGGTCAGATCTATACCTTTAATCACATCTGCAAAGACTTTTTTTAATATTCTATTACATATTCACAGCTTCCAGGGTTTGTTGTTGTTGTTGTCAGGTGCCGTCAAGTTGGTTCCAACTCATAGCAACCCTAGGTACAACAGAACGAAACACTGCCCAATCCTGTGCCATGCCCACAATCATTGTTATGCTTGAGCCCATTGTTGAAGCCACTGTGTCAATCCATCGCATTGAGGGTCTTCCTCTTTTTCGTTGGCCCTGTACTTTACCAAGCATGATGCCCTTCTCCAGGGACTGATCTCTCCTGACAACATGTCCAAAGTATGGGTTTAGGGTGTGAATATATTTGGGGGGAGGACATTATTCTGCATACCACACAACGTATATGTCTAAGAAAATTATATCAATTAAATAATTGAGATACTTGCATACATTGGACTATTATATAATCATTAAAGCAATCATTAAAGCTACGCTGTATCTAATACAACGGTGATTCACAATTTAAAGTGTTAAATACATAGTACACATGGCTGTACAAGCTACATACATTAATTCATTAGTCCTCCCCACAACCGTATGATAAAGGTGCTTTAATATTCTCCCCATTTTATAGAAAATTAAGGGACAGATATTTTAGTAATTTGCCCAAGATTGCATAGTAATTGGCAGAGCTTGGAGTATGAATCCAGGCTGTCTGGCTGCAGATTCCACATGCTTAAAAGTTCATCACTTGGACGTATGTTCTTGATCTATTGTTATATGAAAAAAATCAAGTTGAAATATGTTTTGTATGCTATAGTCCCATTTTTGTAGAAAAAAAGTTTTATAAAAATGACAGGGAGATTATCATTGAGTGGGAGACATCATTCTTTTTATTTTCAGAGAACATGTTATTTCCTAATAATTACTTTTCAAACAAGAAAAAAAATCAGTTTATATGAAATAGTCAATGAATTAAATTTGTTGGTTTTGAGATTATAAAGATAATGGTTTTCTTTATGTTTTTAAAGACAATGAGTGGAAACCAAGGGAAATGCAGAGTTATATTGCTCATTGGTGTTACAACAACAGGCTTGAGTTTTTCCTCTAGTTGAAGTGATTGTGAGTATGGAGCAGATTGTGACTCACCTTAAGTGGTGACTCATTTTAGTGGTGGCTTACTTTAGTGGCTGTGTATCTATTGCATTCCTTGAGTTGTTCTCTGAGACCAGTAATAGGTGTGAAACAATTTTGAAAGGTACTTTAAAGCAGGACACCAAAGTAAGCCAGATGGAGGTTTGGAATATGTAACACATTTTTTTTTCCCATAGAAACAAGGTAAATAATAATTATGCCACTAGACAACAAAAAACCCTTAAGACCCTGCATAGCTGAATAGTATATAACCCCATTTCTAAACAAAGTAAGTTTCTCTCTCACCTTCCTGAACTTCTGTGGGAGACTTGGGATTCACTTTGGTCTCTCCCACTATGGAACTCAGATCCAGGGATAACAGAAAATGGAGGAAGGGCCCAGCCATCTTAAGGAATGGAACTGCACCCCTAACTAGAGCACCTGTTCATAAATAAGGCATTGCCTGTACCACATTTCTGAAGGGTGTGATGTAAATTTCACTTAGAGATAGCAAATACGAGTGATCACTCTTCTAAATGAAAAAAAAAAAAAAAAGATCAAGTAATTGGCTAAGTCTGAGTAGATCCTTAGAGCAGATAATTGAAGCAGCATTTAATCCTTTTCTCTAGTATATTTTTAAATCACCATTCTTGTATGGAATTCCAAAAGAATACCTAGATAGTATAACACAGTCATCTGGAAAGCATATTTTGGTGTCACGAAGAGTTGCTTTCAAACTCTAATTCTACCACTGAGAACAGGTGCACCTATGACCAAGATACTTGATTTCTCTAAACCTTAGTTTCTATCTTTCAAATGGGCACCGTACCAATTCGCAGGTGTCCTGTGAGCAATGAATGGCATGGTTTAGGTGCAGTGCATAAGGTAGTGGCTGCATACCTGTAAATGCTCAACACTGAACATGTCTCTGCTTCACTCTGTTGAGAATACTACGTCAAGGATGTCAGATTAGGAATAAAAAAAACTTTGGAAATTGCTTTAGGTTGGGTTTCTCAAGAAGCAGACTCAGACAAAAGAATTTGCTTGAAGTGGTTGATTTTGAAGGTGATCCCAGAAAGCGCTAGCCAAAAGGTGGGGAGACGAGGCAAGGAAAAGGAAGGAAGCTAATCCAGGGTGAATGAACGAGAGGGTTATCACTGTGGATTATTAGTGCTCAATCCATGTGGGGATCCTGATGGTGTAGACAAGAGGATGTTTAGATTCCTTATCTGTTACTAGAGGAAGCCGGAGTATTTATGCACCAACCCCCATTGGTTACTAGGTGAGGATTGTTCCAGGCAGAAAGATGGGCAAGTTGTGAAATATGAGTACCCAGGGACTGTGGGTGGAGCCCTGAGAGGCAGCTAGGCAGCACCATACTTTTACCTACTGGTCTAAAGGCCACTCTGGCTGCTTCTGGTCGCAGGGAAATCATGACAAGACTATGGATGGATCCACCAAAATGCACTATTGCTTTTATGAAGAAAAGGTGACAGAATAATCTTGGCAGTAGCCTTTTCACCATTAACTCACCGATTTTTTTTTGTTTGGTAATGCAAAATACCTACATCTCCAGCAGCTGCCGGGCAGCTGTGTGTGCAAAGACCAAATAATAACAAAAACTAAGAGAAACATTTGTGACTAGATTTCCTTTGTTCATCATCACTTTCTCTACTATCACAGGCTTCCGTTTCACCGAGGGTGTGGACATCCATTGCCTGCTAGACACTGCAGTAGGTAAGAGCACATATTTGGCTTTTCTAATTTCATTGAACATTGAAAGGTACTTTTCAGAAGGAAAGCCAGCTGAAAAATAGGGTGATTAGGCATTGTCATAATATTAATTAAATACCTGTGTTCAATGAATTTAACAAATCAAATTCCTTTCCAGCTCTCTAGGACTGACGAATCATTTTGGAAAATTCAATCCCAGGCTTCTGGAGAATGGGGTTCCTATGCCGTACTCAGTTTCTTTAGTCCTAATATTTATTCAAAGGAAGCAGTCATTTGGGGTCCTTATTTGATGTTCCTAGTATAATATTATCTTACACAAAAATGTCATTTTCTCCGTAGGATCAAATCCCATTTGCTACGGAAAGTTCTGGCTTAATGGTTTCATCAATCTTAATCTCTTAAGAAGTTGTGGAAAAGGCTTGTTATTTATCTCCCCCGTGTTGTTAGCTGTAGTCTAACTCAGTCGACTCACGGCGACCCGTGTGTGCAGCCTAGAACTGCACTCCATAGGGTTTTCAAGGCTGTGACCTTTCAAAAGCAGATTACTAGGCCTTACTTCCGGGGTGCCTCTGGGTGGGTCTCAACCGCCAATCTTTCAGTTATCAGTCCAGTGCTAAACCATTTGCGCCACCTGGAACTCCTATTTAGCGTTCTAAACTGTTCTTTTTCATCAACTGCAACCCACGCCCTGGGAGTTGATATGCCCCCACTTCATTCCAATGATTTAGATCTCCAGTCCATCTCAACACAGCATGTTCACTTCATGGGAAATTAGTCTGGAATGCTTTCACTAGTCGCCTGGGATGTAAAGGAAACTTAATCCTTGGGTCCCAAACACCCAGACCCCAAGGGCCACTAGCTCTCAGTTCGCTGTGCCGTTCAGCTTTCCACCCGCAGGTGGCAGCAGCGGGCTCCGAAGCCTGTCTCCGCAGTAACCAGCAGGCTGCAAAGATGCTAGCAGGCGCTGCCCGCAGAGCCAGGAGTACACACCACCGAGAATTCACACCCAGTCGGGACAGTCCGAGAAGCTGAAGTATTGAGTGCTAAAATCGCCTCTGATCTTTCAAAATTTTTAGTGAAAACCAACAAGTTTGAATGAAAACAACTCCTTGCGTCCCTACTCCCTCCGCTTAATTCTCTCACCAACTCCTGCAGCAACCCAGTCCCTCTCCCCCAGCAAGAACTGCCCCGTAATTCTCCACGCTTTGGTCCTAGAAGACCCTTGGGAGTCGGGCGAGTGCCAGGCCGGGTGCCGGGCGGCAGGCACTGCGTCGACAGCCGCGTCGCTCTTCTCGCTTCCTCCGGCCCCTCGCCGATCCGGCTTCCCACCGGTCGGGAGGTCTCCGTTGCACCCCTATATCATCACCCCACCTCCCTTCCCCTACCCCCCTCTTCGTCCATTCACAACACAGAGACACACGCGCGCAAGGTTCGCGCGTAGTGCTCTGGGCTCCGCTGCCCGGGCAGGACCAAACCAGCGGAGCGGCCACGGCTTTGCTGCCTGGGCTCCTCGTCCCACGAGCCCCAGGCGCGCACCGCCACGACCGCCGCAGCGCGCACTACCGCGCCACTCCTTCCCGCCTAGACACCGCAGCCAGCAGCCGCGTCGGTGGCAGCCAAGACCAAGCTTGGAGAAGTTGACGCCTCAAGAGGGGGCGGAGGGGAGCAAGCTGAAGGATTTGTTGGAGGAGGAGGATTAACACATCTGGGCGAGGGGAGGGGCGGCGCCGCTGCAGGGACACGGCGCGGACCAGGGATCACTGCGAGCCGCAGCCGCCGCCGCCCGGGACGCAGAGCCCGGACGCCCCCGCCCGCCCGGCCCGCGCCCAGCCCCGCCCGCTGGGCCCCGCAGCGCCGGGCGCAGAAGAGCCGCGGGCGGTGCAGGGAGGCCGGCAGCGCCCCGCGCGCGCTTCTGCCGCCCCCGGAGCCGGCGCGCGGAGAGCGCGGGGCGAGCGCGCGTCGGGCGGCGGCCGCGCTGGGGGGCGTGGGGCAAATCGGCGTGTGGAGCCGCGGGGGCGAAACTTCGCGGCCAGATGCCCGAGGGCGCGGCGGCGCTGCGAGGCTGCCACTGCTGCTCCTGCGGGCCCCGGGCGCGTCTCCACGGGCTGCGCTGCCCGCGGCGCGGCGTGTGCACCGAACGAGTGAAGGTATGTGTGGCGGGTGCGGCTGGAGCTGCCGCCGCCGCCGCCGCCGCACCAGCAGGTCCTAATGCCTGTCACTTCCCAGGACGCTGGCAGCGGCAGCCCGGAGCCCCCGAGCCCTCGGCAGGTTTGCCTGTCCTTCCCCGCGATCTGATTGGATAAAGTGGGGGCTCGACGGTGGCCGACGTGGGACAGTCTGGCTGTGGCAGGGGTCTCGGAAACCATGGGTTATTGCAGTGGCAGGTGCACGCTTATCTTTATCTGTGGCATGCAACTGGTAAGTGACACTTGGGTCCTCTTTTTCTGTAATGTGCCTTTGAGACAGTGGGTAGGGGAGTGCAGTAAAGGGTCTGCCATTGATTAGAGTGGAAGAAAAAAGAGAAAAGGTGACAGATATTGCCTGTATTTAAAACGATTTCTTGGAGACTCACTGTGGGGTACATGAGAGGTGAGCCTTCTGTCTCCACCTATTTCTGTGCCTCCGAAGACAGTTTGGCAGGTGCGGGTTAAACTTGTCTTTAATTTTTTTAAGCAAACCAAGATGTAGCTCTTGTTCCATTATGCTTTGCATTTCTATTAATGTAACAACGTGGTTGTCAAATACAATTAATTTACTATACAGGTGCTAAAACAGAAATATGAAAATTTTCACTTTTCTCCCTGTACTCATTTTTGCAGTATCTTTTTGTTTCTTCATTGGCATGTGTTATATTTTTAGGAATATATTGTCGTATATATTGTTTTATAAAAATATATTGTCTTATATTTAACGCTTTAACAAACCTCTATGTACGGCAGTAGTTATCTTTACAGTGGTCTCATCTGCAAGCCACATTGAGTTTTAAAAGTATGTAGATTGAAGAGAAATACTTAAATGAACTCAGCAACACCATCACTGAACTGCCAACCTTTAAATCGCAGTTATTTCCAATAACTTCAAGGGGAAAATATTCAATCTCATATCATGTATATGATTGTTCCTGAAATATACAAGGTTGCTTGATCCCAAAGGATGGAGTATTTTATGTACTTTTTGAGGAATGTTGTACAGTTGCAAAGAAGCAAGGAGCTGATAATGGTAAACGTCACGTCTCTGAATTTCAATTTCCTAAGTGTGATGGAAAGAGGGGCTGAGGAGAGAGTTTAGGGGTGAGAAATATACTACCTTAAGTGGTTAATTTGAGGTAGGAGGTACTTGCTCATTCCTGTTGTCAAATAGCTTTCCTTGGAAAGTATATATTGCTCTGAACAGCTGAATTTCCAACAATTGTTTCATATGGGCTGAAAGGACTACTAAACAGAAGGGGATTTCTGATATCCCAACGAGTAAAGTGTTCAAAAAAGCAGGGACTTGCTACTGGCATTGGCAGCAGAATTCCTTAACTGTTCTTTGTAGTTTATCAGTTGTCATAAAGCCCATGCGTGTTTGTTGTTATTGTTGCTTCCTGTTTAGCTGAAGCAGCGCTTTTTGTGGTACATTGTCTCAGTATGTTTTTATTTCCCAGGAAAGTTTTCTGATGGCATGTTTTGATGTAGCAATTACTTATGCACTTGATGGGAAGAGAAAGAATATGGAACTATAAATATAATTTTAATGATGTAATATTTTCACAGCGATGTGTAAAACAGTTTCTTTTTCTGTACTACAGATTTTTTTAAGTTTTGAAATAAAGGATTTTTACTCTAACCGATAAAGCTAACCAGAAGAGTGAGGGAGTTTACTTTGTCAAACCATTCATTAGGCCAAGTATGCCCAATTGTGTAAATAATTTTAAAACATTCTTATATTTGCATATGCTTCAGAAAAGAATGCATTTACTAAGTCACTGATAAGAGCATGACATTATGGGGATGAGTGGGTAGGTAAGAGCATTCATGCAGATTTTTTTTTTAAAAATGTGATTTAGCTTTTAATCATTTAATGTAGCAGGGCTTTATTATGGCAAATATATGCATTAGATCTATATGACATTACCTGTGGTGAATACAAACTCCTCAAGAACTTAAACAATTTTAGAAAAACATACCTATATGAATGGGAAAAGTTTAATGTACAAAGTAACATGATAAAGGAAAAGGTTTATATTTCTCTGTGTGTGTGTGTACACCATGTGGGCACGTCCATGCGTGCATGCAGTGGTGTATTGGAGAGGTGCTACGTAACTCATGAAACAGAAATTCTGAATCACAGCTCAGTTCTCTAACAAATTAGAGGTAGCTGTACCCTAGGAGTACTCAATCGAAGCAAGTACATGTTTGAATCCCAAGGATTTTATATTCTATAGGAATCATAGGATTTTTTTTTTTCCCATTCAGACTTCATGTGCCACGAGGGTAATATAATTAGCAGCCATGTTAATGCAGATGCAGAACAAAAAACAAAGGGCCGAGAAAATTCAGTTGGCTTGATAGAGTGAGATGATCACACCTTGAAGGACTTCAGAGATTCCTGGTTTCTCTTGCTTTTTGAAAATATAGTATTTAATTTTAAATTTCTTTGGCAAATTAATAGGTGCAGAACACTGCACTAAAAAAAGGGGGTGGGTATGTATGTCTTCCTTTGTGCTTGCTAGATTTTCTTAAAAAACTTTTTGTACCTTTAAGCTGTTGTGACTAAAGGTTGTTTTACAAATAAAACACATTTTCAGAATAAGTACAGCTCATGTGTACCATTGATTGACACAAAAGTTCACCCAGTTTTGTTTACTTCTGAAGTGTTTAATGTGTGTTGTAAAATTTGGGCGTGGTATTTTTGTAGCTGTACAGAAAAATCTTAGATGTACTTAATTGAAGCCACAGATAGCCTAGTGTACCACTTTATTAGGTTTCTGAGAACAATCTCAAATTCTGTAAGTACAGTAGTTATATTTTAATTAAACTTAAAAAGAATATTTACATCTACATTCACTTGCAGCTATTGGAAACCCTGGTAGTGTAGTGGTTAAGTGCTACGGCTGCTAACCTAAAGGGTTGGCAGTTCGAATCTGCCAGGCACTCCTTGGAAATTCTATGGGGCAGTTCTACTCTGTCCTGTAGGGTTGCTGTGAGTCGGAATTGACTTGACGGCACTGGGTTTGGTTTTTGGTTTTGAATCTGAGGAGAGGGTGAGGTAGCCTTTGGTATCGTGTAGATGAGGACCTCACACATCAGGTTATTATCAGAGCAGACACAATGCTTTGATTATTTAACAAATGAAGGACAGAGACAAATGTTCCTGAGACATTTACCTGTCAGAATTCTACATCTTTGCTTTTAGTCATGTTAAATGTGCCTTTAATGTAATGTTCGGCAGACTAAAGGTATGGATAGCGTATATTACTTAAAAAAATCAGTTTGTAACACACAACTTCAGGAATCCATACCTTAAGATTCAGCAGAAACTTTGGTTTTATGAAAAAGTGTCTGTACCTATATATCATAAATTAATTCTTTGAGCTGTATGGTTAGACCAACTCTAGATTTTAGGGTGATGCCTGAGAAAAGGGGTGTGATCTCTGGAAACAGATTTACTACATGCCAGAATCCAGAGTTTAAGCTTATAACCTCCAGAAAGTAATTTTCTTTTTTTCTCATTGCTGTCCTTAATGCTCAGAAACTGAAGATTTCAGATAGTAACAAGAGTCGTCATTGCATTTGCGATGGTGGATACAGGGCAGAAACCATTTAGCTTCTTGTTTCCAACTCTCAGCAGCTCGTGAAGGAGTTTTAGCTGCCTTTTCCCCCCTTATGGTTGGTGGAATCAAAAAGTACTGTATATCAATCGTGAAAAAAATTACTCAGGTATTTCTCAGGGAAAAAATCACTTCGTTATAACATGGAAGTACATAATTTATTTTAGATTGAAAAGACAGCTTTGTTTTCCAGTTAGGCAAACTCAAAATCACCCACATTTTTTTCATCAGACTTCTGTATGGTAGTAATTAACAAGGTATACGTGTGATAAGCTATTAAAAGAAAGTATAGATTTACATTCAACAAATTAACACTTGAAAATGCCGTTCTTGCATTTGATCTGTGAAATATTGCTAACTTGGAGCAGGTGCAGCTAACAATTAGATTAGTACACATGTATGTGCAGCTGTGTGAAGGAGCACATTTGAAACTTAATTAAGAATCACCAGTTGCTTTCTACTGCACGGTTTCTACTGCATGGTTTCAGAGGTACGTATTTATTAGAAAAGAAGGCCATAGGTGTATAAATGGAATAAATAAAAATAAGTTTGTCGTAATTATGGAATATTTACTAATCTCAATCATAATTTTGTTCAGTGTTCATAATTACATGTATTTGATCACCTTTTAGAAAATAAAGTATTGCTATGAAATGGCTTAAAAAGTGCAGGTAGAATCCTGTGATTCTTCTGGTATACTTTTAACAAGCTTGACAGTTCTCCAAAAGTAAACACATTTAACCAAGAAATCTCAAGCTTACTGCCTTCAAGTTGATTTCGACTCATAGTGACCCTATAGGATAGAGTAGAACTGACGCATAGAGTTTCCAATGCTGTAAATCTTTACAGAATTAGACTGCCACATCTTTCTCCGGTAGGGTGGCAGTGGGTTCGAACCGCCGGCCTTCCAGTTAGCAGCCAAGCGTTTAACCACAGCACCACCAGGGCTCCTCCCAGACCTTTACCTACCATAAACCCTCCTGTGCAAAGAATTTTAGATTCAAGCGCCATTGACAATAAGATCTTGAGTCTATTGACTTATCTGATTCATGGAGTAGACTAAAAATTCCCATAATACTTCAGAAATGTATGATGTAGAAATATGCTGAAAGTTACTAAGTTGTAAAGTGGTATCTGTCTTCATTTTTAAACAGATTCTACGTTTGCACCCCACATTGTCAATACATATTTTGTTTCTGAGAGTGTAGTTAGCATTACTCTGCTTTGTCTAGTGTTTAACAAAAAATGATTTGCAAACACTTCTGAGAATCTTATTCTAGTGTCCAGCTCTCTCCTTAGTTCACCAAAAGAAAAAAAAAAAAAAGGCAGCTTCTTTCCTTTTATATACCCAAAGTTTCAAAAAGCCGACCCATACGGAGCTGTTCCCCTGCTTTCTCAAATAAAGGCTTGGATGGGCAGCATCCTCTTTGCAGAATGCCAGAGTCATTTCTGGCATGGAGCTCATATGTGGGCATTGGCCCAGAAATGAGAATGGGCAGTGCCACCTCCTTTTCAGCTCTCATGCAGCTTCAATTTGGGGTCAGATTCTCCACTTGCCCAGTCAAGAATTTCAGAATGGAAGCCAGGGACTCTTTAGAACAGGAGGCCTTTATTTCTTGGCCTGTTTCTTTTTAGTGTATGTGTATGCTTGAGAAAAAGAAAATCTGAGAAGCATGTTTTAAAACTTGTATGTTTCTACTGGTAATAAAAATCCTAATTTATAGCATTAAAAAAAAAATTTATAGCATTAGTTGCCTTAAATATTTGTATGTACTATTGTTTGAAATTTAAAAGGATGTGTTTTGGTTATGTTAACTGGCACATTTTCAAGCAGCTCAGTGTAATTTTTTCCAAATTCAGTTTTGAAACTAATATTGCCAATAGCAGAAATTACTCTTTATGCCTTATAACATACAAATGTCAGAAATCAAACACAGACCAGGAGAAACATTTATATTCTTTTTTTTTTTTTCACCAATATAATGAACCCTTCCTTAAGACCTTCCTTGCTTTCAGAATTGTTGGTTTGTTTTCAATATAATAAAATGCATAGGCCGTCAAATACTCTGTATCTTGGGTCGCTTCCCCCTCATAAAATGATAGAACCAAGTATTTACACATACTTTCTATAGGGTTGAAATAAATTGAAGGAAGTTTTAAAATTATGAAGGAATGAGGTAAAGTTATATCATTTTCTTTCTCCAGATCAGGGTGGAAAATAAAAATTTAAACTTGTTTTATCTTCTTGTACTAATTCAGGCGTGTTCAGATATGAAAGCCATTACTATTTAAAGGAATTACTTGCTTCATCTTCTAGAAAGCAGTTTGTTCTCTTTTCTTAGCTTAAACCCTAAAGCAGGCACTGAATCTAAAGGGTAGGAACAGCTTAGCATTTACTCTTATGCAGGGTATAAAGATTTTATTTTTAACCTGGAGTAGGAGTAGGGTGGATTCAAATGTTAATAATTTTTACCCTTTAAATGACTTATGGATCAATGATACTATAGATCCCTTCAAAACAGTTTATTTGAGAAGTTACCAGGTTTTGAAAAAACATTTTTTTCTTCCAATTTTTGTGTGTATAATCTAGTATACTTTTAAAATCTGCTGTCGTTAGGTGCTGTTGAGTCATTTCCAACTCTGAGTGACTCTGTGTACAAGAGAACAAAACACAGCCTGGTCCTGTGCCATCCTTGCAAGTTGCTATGTTTGAGTCCATTGTTGCAGCCACTGTTCCTGTCTGTCTTATAGAGGTTCTTTCTCTTTTTGCTGACCCCCTACTTTACCAAGCATGATGTCCTTTTCCAGAGAGTGGTCCCTCCTAATAATACGTCCAGAAAACATGAGACAAGCCTTGCCATCCTTGTTCAAAGTGTTAAAAAGCAAAGATGTCACCTTGAGAACTAAGATGCACCGGACCCAAGCTGTAGTATTTTCAGTTCCCTCACATGTGTATGAAAGCTGGATAATGAATAAGGAAGACTGAAGAAGAATTGATGCCTTTGAATTATGGTGTTGGCCAAGAATATTAAATATACTATGGACTGCCAGAATAATAAACAAATCTGTCTTGGAAGAGGTACAGTCAGAGTGTACCTTAGAAATGAGGATGAGGAGACTTGTCTCACATAGTTTGGACATGTTATCAGGAGAGATCAGTCCCTGGAGAAGGACATCATGCTTGGTAAATTAGAGGATCAGCAAAAAAGAGGAAGACCCCCAATGAGATGGATTGGCACAGTGGCTGCAACAATGGGCTCAACCATAAAAATAGTTGTGAGGATGGTGCAGGACCAGGAAGTGTTTCGTTCTGTTGTACATAGGGTCACTGTGAGTTGGAACCGACTTGACAGCACCTAACAACAACTTTGAAGAGGTCTTTTGCGGCAAGCATATTTGCCCAAAACAATATGCTGTTTGATGTTTTGACTGCCAGGTAATTTTTCTAACATGGTCCCAGATGCTGTTGATGCTGCTTCTCAGTGACCAAACTTTGAGAACTTTGGCCTAGTATATAGTTTTCACTTATTGATGTTGTATTAGGTCATAAACCTGTTCTTGGAATCCTTTCAACCAGTTGGGTAATCAGCTTCCTTTCTCCCTTTGGCCAGTTACGGATGTGAAAGAAAACTTTTCTTAGGGACCAGCCAAGTACACCTACTTCTGACTTGTAGCCTTAGACTTAGAAGTTTTTTCCCCACTGCCGTGGAGTTGATTCTGACTCATAGCAACCCTATAGAAGTTTAAAGAAGGGGAAATGGACAGTCTTTTCTCATTATAGCATTTGTGTGTTTGCAATAGAATAGAGAGGTAGAAGAATCTGAAAGCAAGCACCTTCCATGCCTACTAATGCTGGAACGGAGTGGGTTCCTCAGTTGACTCTTTCCTAGTCTAGCCCTTTCACTGTGTTGAGCACAGCCCTGGGGAAGAGAGAGGAGGAATATGATGAAAAAGCAGTGGACTAAGTTGGAAGCCAGATTTTTCTGTACCTAGACTAGTGCTTCTTTATTGGATGGCTTAATAACTGTGACTATGTTGAAGCCACTTATGTTCCCAAGTGCTTTTCCTCATTTGAAAAATGGGGCACATAATCCCTGACTCATTTACCCTTCAGGATGCTTAGGAGAAAATGTGCTTAAATGCACTATACATGCATAAAAATGGCATGTATAGTGCTTTACGAAAGTGAGGCTTTATTGTTGTGTTTCTTCTTATACCTAGAAAACCTTTCTAATTATTAATGGTTTAATCTTTCAGAATTGCTCAAAGTAGGAATTGTTACGTTGTTGTTGTGTTTTGTGCAGTTGATTTCAACAAATCGTGGCTCCATGTGACATAGTAATACTTCATAGGATTTTCTAGGCTGTAATCTTTAAGCGAGCAGATAGCCAGGTCCTTCTCCTGTGGAGTTGCTGGGTAGGCTGAAACCACCTACCTTTTGGTTAGCAGCCAAGTGCTTAATTTTTGCACCACCAGGGCTCTTAGGAGTAAGTTATAGGGGTGCTTATACATTGTTTGACCAGTGGCCCTAGTTGCAACAGTTAGTTTCTTCACGGAAGCATTTATTTTTTCTTTATCCATCCGTAATTTCTTGGGCTATATAAATAAGGATTATAACACCAGGTGCAAATGGTTTGAAAAAGATAAAACAATATGCCTATTTTTATAATATACCTAACTGTAAGTATTCCTGTTAAGAATTAAACTTTTATTTCGAGAACCAGTGAGCATGCTCCTTCAGGACAGCGTTTCTAATACTGTGTTCCCTTAAACATTAGTTCTGCAAAATTCTCTGCTGAACATGGAATCTGAGGATAAATAACTTGGTTGGACACTACATGTCTTATTTCCTCCATCTGTTCTTCAAGGATCACAATACATATTAGCACATTATTTGCTCCCAAAAGTCTTGCAGTAAAGAAACCCGCACTTAACTCCATTGGACCCTGCAGATTTGTGTAAAGTATTTGCAGTGAACCAAGGAACCTCTTTTTCTGGTCTTATTAATATTCCATGGAACTAGTATTTCCAGGAACATTTTTCAGTGAACTGTTATTCTAGGCTAATGCAGTCTAGAAGTTAATAATATTAAATCATTATCTAAACAATATTTAAAAGTCACAGATTCAGTATGGAAATTCTTACCCTATTAAATAGATTTCTAACAAATACTAATACATAAAACGTTTAAGGATCGTATATATTATTATCAGATTATGAAAATAAATGAAAGGAACCATGCTTTCAGATACTTGGTAATTATTTTTTACACGTTTACGTGAGTTCCTTCAAGTTATGGTTCAGACACCAAAATCACAATGCTTAACTTTGTAATTCAGTTAAGTTCAATTGCTAATGTTGTAAAGAAGGTGCAATACGTTTTGAAGGGTATTTGAACTTAAGGAGATCACCTACGAATGGGCACCTACAGAACCACTCTCTTTTAAAAACAGCGGATGAGAGGCAATGTTGGGACCCTACACCTAAAACCAAACTTGCTCTTCCAGCATCCCACCCTGAATGTTTGCTTTTGCAAGGGTATGGTGAGGAGTCATGCTGATTTTTGCCTTCTAATCAATGCATACAGTCGAATACACTTAACACATTAAAAACAAACAAACAAGCAAAAAAACAATGTTGCATTCTTTGAGAACAAATGGGTCTTAGTTGGGAATGAAGGGATCAAATTGGTACACCCTACTCCTTTTAACAGAAGTCTTTGTATGCTTCTGTATGATGCTAATTACACAGCAGAATAAGAGGCTATTTCACATCTAACTGACAGCTGTGTGTCAAGTGATGGAAGGGGCAGTGTTTTGTCTGAAATGGTCTGCGTTCAGTATTTTTAGACTATATGGGCTACCAGCGATAGTGGATATATACAAGGCAGATTTCTCAGGGTGTTATTTTCAGAAAGGACAGTCATTGGCACTGTTGGGGAACAAAAAGTGTGAGGAGCGCTTCTGTAGGTACCAGTGAGAAAGGGAAAAGATAGCCTGGTGGTGTGCTGTTTTCTGTGGGCTTGGTCCCTGGAGAAGGCTCTGCTGACTGCCCTGGTGTTCGGCAGCTCTTCTGTTACAGCACCTGCAGTGATGGGAGGCAGCTTGCTCCTGGGGGTAATAATTCATCCCTCAGGACACAGTGATTCTGATCCCACTCTTTTAATCTGTGAAATAGGGATAATGTTGCCTGTAGGAGATGGTGTACCCAGGTGCTTCCAGTTTTCTACGTTTAATTGCTCTGAGGTACAGGGATGAGATTAGGGTCTATAAATATGTTTAACTGGGAGCAGTGATCGAGCTACGTATTTGAAGGCTTTAGAAACTACTCTGGATTTGCAGGTGATTTATAAAGAGCCCTGGGCCTCCTCTGCTTTTTTTCTTCTTTAGTAAAGCTTACTGGACAATTTCATGAGAGTGACACTATAACTTGGGGTTTTCTAAAATATTGGAGCCATGTATAAACTTAATATATTTCTTACCCTTATTTTTAGTTTTTTTTTTACCCTTATCAACAGGAATTAGTGGAGTTTCATTTATGTTCATCTTTCATTAAATGTTTCATTTTATTCAGTCAGATGATGGTAGTTAAATTATAGCTGTTCACTAGCAGTTATGAACCTAAGTTTTACTCCTCTTTTAGCTTAGTGTTAAAGGTTTCCTTCTGTGTTTTGCAGAGGAGGGGCTCCTGAATGTGTAACAGTTCAAAAGCAAGTAAGCACTACTCTATTTAAAACAGTAACAGTTTTTAAAAAGGACATTGTAGTGAAGTTTTGTAAAGTTGGTTCTGAATCCATTAGTGAATTTTCTCAAGAATGTATTTCTGGTTTTATCTAAATCATTCCTGGGAAGTTCTGCGGGCTCTTAAAGATATGGGACAATGCCTTTCCCAGTTTACCATTTTATAGACTCAGAGTATATTGATTTTTTTATCCAAAAAAGCTGTCCTAAAAATCAGGACATGACTTTACATTTAGTAAATGTAATTCTTGTAGCAATAGCGTTTGGTGATATTTAATTCGATGCCTCTTTTAGTTTAATCCTTAAGGGAAACCTGTTGGTTTTTACAAAAATGAGGTGGGGTCGATTGCTCTGTTACTGCACCTACTTTAAGGCTTGGGTTCGGGTTCGGTTTAACACCGTAGTGGCTGTCTTAGTTATCTAGTGCTGCTATAACAGAAATACCACAAGTGGGTGGCTTTAACCAACAGAAATTTATTCTCTCACAGTTTAGGAGACTAGAAGTCCAAATTCAGAGTGCTGGCTCTAGGGGAAGGCTTTCTCTCTCTGTGGACTCTGGAGGAAGGGCCTTGTCTCTTTGAGCTTCTACGCCTGGGTGATCTTCATGTGGCTTGGCATGTCTCTTCCCATCTCCGTCTCTTCACTAGTTTGTTTAATCTCTTTACATCTCAAAAGAGATTGAGTTAACACACACCCTACACTAATCCTGTGTCATTAACATAACAAAGACAACCCATTCCCAAGTGGGATTATAACCATAGGCATAGAGGTTATTAGGATTTACAGCGCATGTTTTGGGGGGACACAATTCAGTCCATAACAGTGGCCTAAAATTTTCATTTTTCCCTTAAATTGAAAAATAAATAAACCCCGCTGAATTTTTTTTTTTAGTTTACATATCGATTTGATGCAGACTCTACACCTGAACTAATTTTGTTACATTTAATATTTTAACTTAATATTTCATAACATAAGTAAACATGTTAGACTTTAATAGAAATCCGTAGGTGAGATACGTTAACAAAATAATTGTTGGAAGACATTGATCTCAATTTACAGGAATGTCAGCTTTTTGGTTGAAAAGTAGTTCTGTGACATGAAAATATATTCTTCTGGTGAAAATCTTTCTGATATGGTTGGAATGCAGCTGGTAGACTGGTCCATTAGTAATGATGTGCTGATGGCCAGATACGCTTAGGACCCTGCTCTGGAGTGATGGGAAATCCTATTAAATCCTTCACCTGAGATTGGTTCCTAACCTGCTTTGCTGTGTTACAGTTATGATCATTTTAAAATGAATGAGTGAATGAATGGTGGGAGGAAATTAAGTAATTACTAAATCAGCTTCATCAAGGTTTATGAAATGTCCACACATGAATAGCATAATGACGTGTGCTGAATAAATTAAGTGTATCCAGTTCCTTCCCTTTTGGCAATTAGGATAGGATCTAATGCAAAGGAATGTCAAGCAGCGTTTCTATTGTAAATTGATTTAATATCTAGTAGTAATAATTGAAAGATTGGTTTAAATTGCTACCTGATCCTATTTATTTATTTTCTATACAGCGCTACTTACTTAATATGACAGTATCTAAAACTGCTTTACTGTCCTCTGTTTATTATGGTCTATTAAATCACATTTAAACTTATAGTAGATAAGATTATTGGTGAGAAGTAAATGTTGTTGTAAACTGGACCATCCTGGTCCAGTTTTTTTTTTTTTTTGTCTAGCTCTTGAAATTCTTTTTTTTCTAATTGTACTTTAGATTTGATGGAGGTTTACAGAACAAACTAGTTTCTTATTGAACAGTTCGTACATGTATCGTTTTATGACATTGGTTAACAATCCCACTACATGTCAGCACTCTCCCTTCTCAACCTTGAGTTCCCTGTTAACTAGCTTCTGGTCCATTTTTTAAAAATGTGAATTCATATAAGTTTAAATTCATATTATCTATATTTAGATATTCCAAGGACTGTATTAAATCAGAATATAAATAATAAAGTGAATTCTGTATGTTTCTGTTTTCCTACATATCTCTGGAATAGTAGTTTTTAACTGCTGTTGAGGGCTTCTTTGAGAATCTGTTAAAAGCTGTGAACTCTTTCACTGGAAAAACACCCATACAACTTGAGCAGATTCACAAAATTCTGAATCTCATCTGTGAAACTTAGGTGAAAACCCGTAATCTAAATTCTGTTTTTTGTTTGTTTTCAATTTCATCACAAGTTTCTGATTGTCAACAATTTTAACTCAGTCACTTTGAACTTGGGAAATATTTTAAGAACTCATGGTCCCTGGGTAGCCCAAACGGTGTATGTCACTACTAACGTAAAGATTAGTGGTTTGAGCCCACCCTTCTGTACCAGAGCAGAAAGGCCTGGCGATACATTTCTGTAAAGATTGGAGCCAAGAAAACCCTAGGGGAGCAATTTTACTCTATAACACATGGGGTTGCCATTAGCTGGAATCAACTCAACAGTAAGGGGTTTGTGTGTGTGTGTGTGTGTGTAGTGAAACTTGTGAGAGCTGGAACTCGATGTGACTGCCTTGTTCTGGGTCTCACAAGTTTTCTGCCTTTGAAAGGGTGCCATCTTACTGGTTTTATTTTGCTTGTTTTAGGGGAAAGTATTTGAGTTTTCCTTCTCTGACAGGTTTCTGCCTTACACAGGTTCCAGCTTTCACAGGTTTTAGTGTACATACGTATATATTCTAACTCAAGGTGACCGCATATTTGCAGAGTAGCACTGATCCGTAGGGTTTTCAAGGCTGTGACCTTTCGGAAGCAGATCGCCAGGCTTGTGTTCCAGGGTGCGCCTGGTGGGTTCGAACCTCCAAACCTTCGGCTTGTAGTTGAGCATTTAATTGTTTGAATTATCTGGGTACTCATATATAATATACCTGATTTGTTATATACTGTGGGAGCCCTAGTGGCATAGTGGTTAAGAAGCTAACACTGCTAACCAAAAGGTCGGCAGTTCAAATCCACCAGGCGCTTCTTAGAAACCATATGGGGAAATTCTACTCTGACTTACAGGGTCTGTATGAGTTGGCATTGACTTGACGGCAATAAGTTTGGTTTTTTTTTTTTTTAATTATATATTGTAAACATACACACACGCACTCAATTATATGTGTGTGTAATGCAAGGCATGAGAAGCCAGGAGTGGGTGTTGAATAGTGGAAATTAACTGGAGCATAACACAAGAATCCTGTCAAGGAGATTAAATCATATGTGTAGATAACTACAATATAATACAGGATGATTTGAACTGCAAGGGAAGTAAGAATAAAGAACTAAGGATATTTAGGGAAAGAGCGCTTATCTCCTTATAAGTGGATCACAGGATAATATATGGAGGGCTGGGATATGTTAGGTAGAATTTCTATAGCCAGTAATCAGAGAAGAGAAAATTCCAAAAGGAAGAAACAGTAGTATCAAAGACTAAGAATAAAAGAGTGTGTGTGTGAAACAATGAGGCGTTAGATTGACTGGCAAATAGGGGAGAAGTGGTAGATGAAGCAGGGAATAGAAGAGGCAGGGGTGCAGTTCATGAGTGGACTTGAGCACCTTTGGAAGGAGTTTGAACTGTATACGGTTAAGATGTATATTTCCATAGACGTAATTATTGAGGAGAACGATCTGATTCTCCATGGTAGGATAAGAAACAACATGATCTGTGAGTGAGGGCACCAAGGTTGGGGTCAGTCCTCTGGGGAATGTGAGAGCAAAGCATCAGTAAATTAAAGGATTGGTAAATTGCATCAAAAGGCCTTAATGAAATTCAGTGGCATACATTTATAGGGGAACCAACTGCTTTCTCTGTCGTTACTTAACTTTCTTAGAAGGGGAACAGAAAAGCAGAGAATGAAACTTTCCTTGATCATACACTGAGCTCTAAGGTGTCTGTGAGAATAAAATGTTGGACCCTATGTAGGTCTGGGTGAGAAACAAGAATGTCTGAATGGGGTCAGGTAGTTGGATTACTAGAATGCCAGTATAAACATTTGAGAATAACAAGGTGGGTACAGCAGAAGTGAGATAATAGAAGAGGTGGGAGGTAAGGTGTTTGTTTGAAACAGCAAATACCGAAATTTAGATCTTTGGAACACTTGCTGGGTGATAGAAACTTGGCTGGCTACAGAATTGGGTGGTGGCCACAGGATTGGATGTCAGTGTTTTAGTTGTTGAGAAGGATGAGAGGCAGTGGGGCCCAGCTGTTAGAAGAGTCATGATTCTGCATTTTGACTTTTTAGAAGATGATCAGAAATGAGAGGTTAAAGAGGGACGCAGGGAAGAGAGACCAAGAAATTCTAGAGCTTGTAGACAATCGTGAGAAGTTTGGGAGAGTTTGGTGTCAGCAGGAAAACCAACCAGTGGCCTTCAAGTCAAGTCAGGTCCAAGTCATGGTGATCATATGTGTTTCAGAGTAGAACTGTGCTCCATAGGGTTTTCAATGGCTGATTTTTTGAACGTAGATTGCCAGACTTTTCTTTGGAGTTGCCTGTGAGTGGACTCGAACCATCAGGCTTTTGTTTAACAGCTGAGCTCATTGTCCCTTTGCATCACTAAGAGACTCCTTGGGGCTAGAAAAGACGGGTTCTTAGGGGCAGCTGGGGGCGGAGGGGATGGATCGGGAGAAAAGGAGGTGTTTGTTTAATAGTTGCTAGTGGATTGATTATGGGAGGGGAAATTGAGCATGATGTCTCAATTCTGGCATTATTGATATTTGAACCAGATAATTTTTTTGTTTTGGGGGGCTGTCCAGTGTATTATAACAGTAAAGTCTAGTAGCATACCAGGTGTTAGAAACAAAAATGTCTCCATGTAGTTCCAAATGATCCATGTGTGTCAAAATAGCCCCTTGGTGAGAATCACTGAGCTAAATAAAGCTAGGAGTTGGAAAGAGCACTTAGAAATAACAGGTTTTCTTCATCATAGATTTTGAGTTGTACAGAGCACAGTGGAGGAGAATGTGACAGGAAAGAGTAACCTTGAGCCTGATCTGTGCAGGCCTGCGGGAGTGATGCCATCCCTGCCCACAGTGGTCTTGGGTCAGAAATATCATGGAGTTTTCTAAAAGGTAAACACCTGCACCCATCTCCCTCATGCTCTTGACCTATGAAAATAGAATCTTCAGAGAAGTAACCTAACCATCTAGATGAAAATTTTCTAGATTATTTTGTTGTATAGCCAAACCGGTAGTCAATGAGGAGAGCAGGAGGGTGGGTTAGCGGTCATGGGTAAAAAGCAGAGGAGAAAGAAAAAAGATTGGGTGGTAGTTTGAAATACACACTAGAGAAGGGAAGTGCTGAGTACGCTTTGTGGGAATATCAACTGGACAAGCAATGTTGAATGTAGATTTATTTTGAAAGCTACTTTTTATGGTCAGTTATGTGCTTGACCAAGCCTTTAGCATGCCTGGCTGTTTTATTCAGTTTAGTTTGAGCCAGGTAGATTTTATCTGAGACTAAGTGAATATCACCTTTCTTTTGGTGCCAATAAAGACTGTCAATGAATATTTGACACTTTTAATTGTCTCCTTCCAAAAACGGTATTCTTGCTAAAATATGCCTACAGTATGTATTTCTAAATGAACATGCCTAATTAAGGAAGATTTTGGACAAGGAATGCATGTTAATTATGGGATAAACATGTAGCTATTTACAGGAAGGGCAAACATATTTTTCCTGGATGTGAGAAGTTCTAGGGCAAATTGTGAGTTTTTAATTCAATAACAGTTCTGCATAAAAATGAAGAATAATGCGATTTTATTGGAAATGTATAAGTAAGCATGTTTCAGGACTCTGAAGAATTTGGAGAATGTTCCTTGCTCTTATGGGAAGAGAAAAATACCATAACCACTGTCCTTCAGGAATTTATAACAAAAAATTCTTTAATTGTTCCTGAGATGATTCCCGAAACCTAAGGTAATCAACAAGCATTTTAATACTTGATACAGTGATTCACCAGTTATTGGCAAAGATGTGTAGTAAAACAGCAGAGATTTATCTTTTAAATTATCCTATCTGCTATATAATTTATCCAGATCCAACCTGATTTCTTTGGGTACCTCCGTCTTCAGTCAACTCTGATTTGCATTCCTCGGGGGGTAGGGGTTGGTGGTAGAAAAAGTGGTAGAGATGGGGGTAAATTACATCACTTCTTGAAGGTCCTTTTAGCTTGATGTTTTATGATTAAATCTTGCATTTTAAAATGGCCTTTCTCTGTGAGAACCAGGCTAGAATGTGCTTTTCCAGCTTCATCTTTGTGTACAAATCAATATATATATCACCTCGTGCATTTTCCTAGAACCCAGATCAAGACAAAACAGGACAGATAAACTTAGAACCAGATGCAGCTGAAGCCTTTCTTATTTGCAGTTCTGTGCAGTGCTCCTGAGGATGTGCTTGGGAGCCTCTGAAAGTCTAGGTGAGTGGAAAGGTGTGCATGTGTTGATTTAGACATCTAAAGTCGTGTTAGATTGTTTTCTTCTTTTTCTGCTATTTTGACAAAGTACTATTAGAATGGAAAAAAATTAAGCCCTAACATCCAAAACAAAGATTAAACTGCTTAGTTTAAATTTGTAGTGTCTGTTGATCATGTCTTCCAGCTTTCTTCTCTCTCACATTTTAGTTCGAGAGTTCTGGATGTGTGTGAGAAGAGGAAGGTGGATTTGCTTAGATTACAGGACTACAGTTCCTAGCACAGAGTGCTTCTGGGTGTGGTCGATTTTCAGAAGCTCTTGTCAGCTGCTAATCTGTAGCTCTCAGGGCGAAAATCAAGAGCATTCCATCTGTACACCTCTCATAAAGCATCAATGCAAAGTGAAACAGACAGGGAATGGAGAAGACTACTGTATTCAGTTGAAAACAGTGCAAATTTAGGGAGACCAGATTGCAATTATCCACCACTGGAATTTAGCCAGGACACACATTAGTGCATGCTACTTTCTGTCTAGCCTAATTAAAGGATTGTTGGAAACTAACAAAGTTGGCTGACTGGCAAAAGTTGGTGCTTGCAAAAAGTTGTAAGTCATAAGTGCTTAACAATATGACCTGATTTTTATGCTGGGGTCATCTTATTAATTAAAGTTTTCCAATCATCTAATTAGAAACTATAGCCTGTACTGAGTCTGGAGGATACCGAGTCTTACTTGATAATTTAAAGAAAAGGGAAAATGAAGGAGAAGAGCAAAGAATTAGCACAATGCAATGGAGGTTAGGTTCTGGACATGC